>NC_088791.1:309617706-312430962 GCF_011386835.1 Chrysemys picta bellii
CCTGTCCTGTCCATCCTACTCTCCCTGGCTCCCCCAGGCCTTTTTGCTTCAGCAAGGAGGGGAGCATTTCTCTGGAAGGAGCTCCCCAGAACAAAGCTGCTGGCAAGCTAGACTGCTTCCTTCTGGTCTCCTCTCCCCTGGCCAGATCCCGCTGCCCATTTGAAGCTTCCTCACAAGTTTCACTTCTCTGAACAATAGAGGCCAAATGAGGCAAAATGAACAGCTACTGAGTTGGGCAGGGCTCCTTTCCAAACAAGCCACTCCCCTGCCTAAAACACAGTACCGCGCTTTGCACTCACTGGGGCTGATCCTGTGATTGTACAGGAGCCTCCTTGTGGCTGCCCTATCCCCTCTGGGGGATACGATTCCACCCCACGGACTGACTGCAGGCTCCTGGCTATCAAACACTATTCATCCAGGCCCCGATTCAGCAAAGCACTTGCTGAACTTTAAGCACATGTCTAAGTTCATCTCTATTCACTTAAGCATATCTTTAAAATTAATCAGATATTTTTAAACCCCTTTGAAGCCAAGACGGCTTAAGCATGTGCTTAAAGTTACACACACGTTTGAGTGCCCTGCTGAATCAGGGCCCCAAAAATCTCAACAGCGCTTGACCAATGTTAATTAATTAAGTCTAATGACAATGCTGTGAGATACGTAACTATTACCTCCCCCCCCCCATTTTACAGGTCCGTAAACTGAGGCATAAAGAGATTTAGAGATCCAAACCAGTGGCTCTCAACCTTTCCAGACTACTGTACCCCTTTCAGGAGTCTGATTTGTCTTGTGTTCCCCCCAAATTTTATCACTTAAAAACTACTTGTTTACAAAATCAGACATATAAATACAAGAGTGTCACAGCAAGCTATTACTGAAAAATGGCTTCCTTTCTCATTTCCCCCATATAATTAGAAAATTAATCAATTGGGATATAAATATTGTACTTACATCTCAGTGTATAGTATATAGAGCAGTACAAACAAGTCATTGTCTGTATGAAATTTTAGTTTGTACTGACTTCATTAGTGCTTTTTATGTAGCCTGTTAAACTAGGCAAATATCTAGATGAGTTGATGTATCCCCTGGAAGACATCTATGTACCCACAGGGGTACATGTACCCCTGGTTGAGAACCACAGCTCCAAGCCATCTGCTTTAGGGCCAAATGATCTTCTTGTCTCCAGAGCAGGGTTATATATTGCCCTTGGACTGTTCATGCACTTTCTTAGCAACAGCACTTTTCAGCATGGTTTAAAGACAGTATATGGCCATTACAATGTGCATATTTTTTATAGGAACTTACAGAAGCCTCCATGTCAAATACTTGATCCAACTGTAGTCTGTTCTCCTGCATGCAGAGCCGCATTCTCAGTCCAGCCCTTGTAGCTAGGATAGGCACTGCAGAGATACAACCTTCCCCCCACCCTCCAGGCTCACAGAGCAACTGCAGAACCACTCTACAAAGATTACTTTAGCCCACTGTATGACATAGCCCTTTGCATCCCTATTGGAGCACCTGCATTTGAGGCAGAGCCAGAGGCCTGCCCCCATTTCTAGAGGCCTGCTCCCATCCTGTAATCATGGCTTCTGGGCGCTGCCTTACAGGGCCCTACCATCCAGCACAGAGGGACCTCTGTCAGTGCGACTTCTCCAGCTGTGGCTATGGGGCTGGATTTGACCCAAAGCAATGGCTGATCTCAAAATGGCAGTTGGTTTGGCCAAAATGCTTATTCCTATTCAGAGCCGGAGAAACCCTGCAAACAATTCTGTGTGACGATTCATTAGAATTTGTAAGTGCGATTTCCTTTGTCTGTAGCCACACCCCTTTGTGGTTCCTTACAGGGAATAGTCTAGTGAACCAATTTAATGGCAAAAGTGTCCACAGAACAGCAACCACTTAAACCAGTATGTCAGCATATCCACTGAACACAAATTTTGAATTCACAGTCATGGGTATTCACACCAGAAAATTGATGCTAAGAATAATGTTTATCCAATTAGGGAACAGAAACAAACCATTTATTATTAATAATTTTTAATTATTACTTATTATTACAGTACTGCTTAGGGGCCCTAGTGATGACCCAGGACCCAGTTGTGCTAGGCACTGTACCAACGCAGAACAAAAAGGCAGTCCCTGTGCCAAAGAGCTTACAATGTAAGTATGAAACGAGAGACAACAATAGACAGATCGGGGAGTATTAGGAAATGATAAGACTATATTGCTCAGATGATAGGCTGTGGCTTCTGCACGCCAGTGTCCTAACCACAGCCAAGTCTTTTTGTAGGCATCCCAGCAAAGGATTGTTTTGAAGAGATTTATGAAGGAGAATAATGTGCCAGTTTTGCCAAATTTTACAGGGAGCTCCTCCCAAGTGTCCTGGGTAGCATGGGAGAAAGCACAAAGACGTGTGTTTGGAAATAGCAAATGGGCAATGGAGGCACAAAAGTAACAGGGGTGCAGAGTGGCTTAGTGGATCGGGACCTGGCCTGGCCTGTGATTCAGGTGACTGGGGTTCTATCGGTATCTCTGCTACTGGCCCACCGGTGACTTTGGGCAAATACAGTAGAACCTCAGGGTTACTGACTGGTCACCCATTCGGAACTGGATGTACACAGACACGCAGCAGAAATTAAAAAAGGAAATACAATACTGTGCTAAATGTAACCTACTAAAGAAATAAATAAAGGAGGCTTTTATATTTTTTTTTGACAAGGTAAGGAAACTGTTCCTGCACTTGTTTCATTTAAATTAAGATGGTTAAAAGCAGCATTTTTTCTTCTGCGTAGTAAAGTTTGAAAGCTGTGTTAAGTCAATGTTCAGTTGTAAACTTTTGAAAGAACAACCGTAACATTTTGTTCAGAGTTATGAACAACCTCCATTCCTGAGGTGTTTGTAACTCTGAGTTTCTACTGTACCATTATATTCCTTCACCTCAGTTTCCCCCCTCTGTAAAATGGGAACCATGCTATTGATGTCCTTTGTAAAGCACTTTGAGAAGAAAAGTGCATTATAAAGAGCTAGCTATTATTATTACCATGGGCCCATTGGAGGCAGGAGTTGACATCTATGCATCTAGTTAAAACAGCTTGAATTTTGAACAGTGAAGATCAGCCACCCTCAGCAATGCTCACAATAAAAAGTTGGCAAGCAATTTCCAGGCTAGAATGTGGTTGTCCAAAACACTGATTAAATCATTTCAAACAAAGAGCAAATCCAAATCGCAGTTTGCTTACAGGAAACTTGTTGACAGAAAAAGGGATTGAATTCTGCCAGAGCTACAAATAATGGGTCTTTTAGAACAGCACGTGGATTTGTGGCATTCCTTTCATGGCCTTTGTGTTTGGGTTTCAGTTACTCAAATGGCCTCCATCCATATTGCCTCAAGAAGAGATGGCATCAGATCTCGGGGTAAGCATCATCAGGCCAGCACCGTACTTAGATTCCAGACCTTCAAGGAAAGCTCAACATGTTGCACTAAGTTGTGAGGGAGCCAGATTCTGTCACCCTCACTCACCTTACTCTGTGTGGAATCCCATTGACTTAAGTGGGATTCCTCATGGAGTAAGGGAATTTGCAACACGAGTAAGGGTGTCAGAATCAGGCCCTGATACTTTAACTTGGGGTGGGGAGGATGTGAAGGTTCTTCTATTTTTCAATCAAGTTAGCTCAGTGGTATTAGCTTAGAACAATTGGAACATTCCCTTAACGCCCAACTAGACTACATCTTCTCTGCAAAAAGAGGTGGGCTTTCACATCAAAATAGCAAACTCAAGATAGCTAACTCAATGTAAAATCCTAGCGCTGACAAGACACAGGTAGTTTTGACTTGGATGTAACTTCTTTTCATATGTAGACATCAGAGTTTGACATCCAGGTTCCATAACCAGAAGATGGCCTCTGTATCAAAGGAGGCTAAGTGTTGTAGATCGCCCTCCATATGTCAGGTTGGGTGCTCTTCTATCACCAGGCCCATCCCATGCATAGTTGCAACAACTCTTTGAGTCTGGTCCAGGATTTACCATCAAGTGGACAAGGAGGCAGTGCAGTGATGGCCTCCTGAATGTATTTAGTGTTTCCCATCGATACTTCCACTCTATAAGAACATAGCTTTTAGCTTCCTCGCAGTGCTGATCATCTGTGCATGGTAAAGGGCCAGTAGAGCTCTTGTCCAGGAGTGCAGGAGCTACGGTAGCAAAAGTGGTGTTGAGGGATCAGCTGTGGTATCACCCCACAGTCCACAGGAGTGAGAGTCCTCCCCTGAATATCAAGTTGGTGCAGCATATCGTTCTGTGTCTGAGAATGGCAGCAGCTATCCAGAGATGTAAGAGGTTAGTTTCATCTGTCACTGGCAGACTTAACAGCAATGGTATCTTGTCGAAGGTCTGGCAGAGCTATGTGCACTAGCACATGCAGACTGGAGGTTGGTGTATACTTGAAGCAGTCCCTAATAATACGCATGGCCAAATTCAGCTCCATGTTGACAAGCTGAGTGTGGTGGCTGCTCCCCAGACCTCAGAGAGGTATTCAGTGGGAGCAAACACCAGGGCCAATACAGATGTACAAGGCATGGAAGAGTCTGCTTCCCAGGAAGTTCCCGATAGTTTTCGTGTCAAGGCCATATGGAAAGAAATCTTAGTTTTCAGGTGCTCCAGACGAGGCTGGTATATCAGGCTAAGGTTCAGTTTTAATATGTGACAGCTGGATGGAATGGCAGTACCTGTCCTTGGACACTGGCAAAATGATTGTGTAGATGGAAAATAGTTGCCTCTATCTCGGTTTCATTGAGAATTAACCTCCACTGTTAGAAATAAGTGGTCAAAGCATCCATGTCTTGGCTGAGATTCTCTTCAATCCTATGGAAATAGTTTCATGAGTCAGCAGCACAGATGTCAACAGTGTACACATACTTCTCAGCCTGCATTTCAGGAAGGTCGTATGTGTATATAAAGAACAAAAAGGGAGCCAAAACTGACCCTTGTGGAAGACCATTCCGAAGACATTGAAGATTTTTCTCTCTGACTTACAGGATGAAGCTTTGGCTACTAATCATTTCTCGGATGCATTTCACCATAAGCCTACAAGAAGTAGCAGCTTGGAAGGCATTCTGGCTTGCCACACAGTATGGTAGGCTGCCACCAGGTGAATAGGGACTGCGCCAACTTTCTCCCCTGACTCAAATGTGTTTTCTATGTCTTGAGTCAGACAACTTGGGGAGTTGGGGAACAAGTCTACTACCATCACGTGGTGCCTCCATTCGTAGCAAAAGTGAAGATAGAGTAAATTAAATGCAGAATCAGAGCTTGAAGTAGGTGGTTGAGGTAATCCCACACCCCACATTGGGCACCAACTAGCTACATTGAGGTAAAAAAAAACCACATGTGCCTGGTCTCCACTAGGACAGCGTTTCTCAAACTAGGGTCCGCAGACCCCTGGGGATCCACAAGAGTACTCCAGGGGGTCCATGGGCCCCGCTGATCAACTCCTCCCCCTCCCTCAACACCTTCCCCTCCCTCCCAGCATCAGCAAGCCAGGGAACAGCTGTTCAGCGGCATGCAGGAGGCGCTGGGAGGGAGAGGGAGGAGCGGGGACGGTGTATGCTTGGGGGAGGGGGGTGGAAAGAGGTGGGGAAGAGCAGGGGCAAGGGTGGAGTGAGGGCAGAAAGAGGAGGGGCAGGCATGGAGCAGGGAAAGGGGTGGAGTGGGGGCAGGGCCTGGGGCTGAGCAAGGGGCTTGGGGGTCCGTGAAAAATTTTAAATAAAAAATGGGGGTCCTCGGGTTGCTAAAGTTTGAGAACCACTGCACTAGGATATTACATCCCAATATCTACCTCAAAATGTAAAAACCTTTTCTGAAGTGAAGACAAACACCTTTTCAGTTAGCTGCTCATGTTATAGCAGTTGTAGCCTCTCCCAAGCTGCATCACGAACAGTTGACCCAGCTGAAAAGATGTGAAATGCTCTCTGCATGGGCGTTAAGGGGGATTTCTGCTCATGTTAAGCTAATTCAATGAAATGAATGTGAATGAAAAAGCACTTCTTCCCACCATGGCCTTAGGCCATGTCTACACTAGGAAAAAAGGCGAAGTTCTTATCGTGTTAGTTAACACATGTTAACCAACATGTTAAAATCCTAGTGAAGACATGATAGTTGTACCTATAAAACCCAGGGTTTCTCTTGACCATGTACCATGTTAAAACTACAAGTACCTTGACTTCGTTAGGATTTTGCTAGTTAATGTGTTAGTGAACATGTTAAAATTCACCTTTTTTCTTGGGATAGAAAAGGCCTTAGTGTTTAGGTGGCTGCCATTCTTCTTACCTGCCGAGTGTGCACTGACTTGCAAAGAGCTCATGGAATTTTTTTCAATATTTGATGAAAATGGGGGGGAAATATCAACACAAAATTCACACATACACTCATACACGGACGTGCACACACAATAACCCCATTTTCCAACCTGCTCAGTTCGTGGATAATATGGATGACGGTGCTTTTTTTTTTTTTTCTTTTCGGACGAGTCATTAACCAAAATCTTGCCATTTGTGGCCATTAAAGATCCCTTGGTGCTGCTGCAAGGGTAGAGATGATTACCCCAGTATTCTGGACAAATTCCAGGGCTGGTAATTATATTCAACTTGCCTATATTCCTACCATAATTGCACTTTTGGCATTGTGGTCCTAAATTGTTGTAGAGTGTTGCATTCATGTTCTACCCCAGAAAAGGCCGCATTTGAGTACGAATGAAGCGTTTCCTGTTCCGGGGTTTGCAAAGTGTGTAAAACACTTTGATATGCTTCAGAATGAAAGGTGTTATGTTAGATAGCGTATACTGATAATCAGATAGAGGTCTCTGATCCAGGGCAGCTACACTCAGCATAGCTGGAGGTGGGCACGTGAATGGAATTAGGTCAGTTTTATGAATCCCTTCTTTCCTAGTCTTGGGATTGGGGACTGGGGTGGTCTCTGGTGTAAGTTTAAGCCACTACAGGGCAGCTCACACTTACATTTAGCTGCGTATGGCCCAAAGGACTGTTGTGACAGCCAGTGGTTAATGGGGAAGAGAGGTTCCCTGGCCATACCTTCTTTCCTACAGCTACAGCCCGTACGCCAGGGGTTGATAGCAATAATGGAGTAAGGATGACAACCCTATGCCATCCCCAGATTCCCCCATCCTCCTCCTGCCAGTAAACCTGGTTTCAAGGCTGCTTTGCACTGCTGGAGTGGCTCTCAGCAGCCATGAGGAGCCCATAGAGCCAGTCATAAGACACCATGGACAAGCAAATGCACCCTGCTTTTACAACATGAGAGAGGTCTAGAGAATTTCATAGTGTTTGCATGCTGCTCAGGGATGCTAAAGGCTCTTTTGGTGTGCTCTTGTTTCTGAAATGTCTCTTTTGGAGTGTGCTGTGATGTTACTTTAAAGAGTTTACTAAACAATTTGTATCACTTACAAATAAGTAAAAGGCTTCCCTTCCCCTGGTTGATTTTAATGCATGCTGCGCTATAGAGCACTTCCATAATGATTTTTGGAAGACATTTGCATCAGTCTCCACTGTTTCTAATACTTTCTTGATGCTTCTGAAATAAAGCAAGCATCTTCCTATTAAAGCAGGGAGTTCCAGACTTGGTACTGTCCTATGTACACCTTCCCTCGCCCCACTGGAAATTAAATTCCAGGTCAAATAGATTTCTCAATCATTTTCAAGTCCTGAACTCCTCACCTTTGGAAGACATCTTCACGTGTGTGCACTACAAAGTAATGCTAGTGTCAAGCTGTCTGGAGTGACTCAGTGGCATGAGTACCAACCTCAGGGCGGACTGCGAAGAAGCAGGGCACCAACCCCAAACTGGTTGTGAGTTCGATATAGAGATTTCACCAACCAAGTGTCAAGTGTGAATTCCTCAGGCACTATAACAGCCTAACCATGGAATCACAGCCAGACTCTGATCTATCTTACCACCCAGGCAAACTTTTCTTTGTGATAGATGGTCCCTTACACCAAGTATCACAACAATATTCAGGTTACTCCCAGTCCCAAAGGACCTGTCACTTACCCCAGGTCAATTACACTTTAGATCTCACACCAAAGACAATACTTGTAGCCAATCATATAACAAATGAACTAAAGATTTATGAACTAAGGAAAAGCAATAAGAGAGTTATTTACAAGGTTAAAGCAGGTGACCATACACACAAATGAGTTACAGTCTGAGGGCAAGTCTACACTTTTAACCTGCATGAGTGCAGCTGCACCAATGCAACTGTGCCACTATAGCACTTTAATGAAGATGCTCTAAGCCTATGGGAGAGAGCTCTCCTGTCCCTTAGTTAATCCACCTCCCCAAGGGGCAGTAGAAGCTCTCCCATCAACATTGCACTGTCTACATGGTGGGTTAGGTTGGTATAACTGCATCTCTCAGGATTTTTCAAACCCGAGTGACATAGTTATACTGATATAGGTCTGTAGTGAAGACTAGATCTTAGGTTCCAAAAGGTAATGGAGGCTGCTGTAATATGCAAGTGCTATATGTCCTCTAGAGCTAACCCAGACTAACCAGCCAGGGATCCCTTGCTTATGCTTAGAAATCTTGTCCTCTCAAAGTCCAAGCAGCGTAGCGATACAGTTTCTTCCTGTCAGGGATCTTTATTCCCTTTCCCCAGAGTTCAAGCTGATGGGACAAGTCACCATGCATGTCTTCTTTTCAAGAGTGTGAAGGGGAGAAATCAACAAAGTCTTTTGTTCTCTGATGTTCCACAATGGTTTGTCTGGTGTCTATGGGCTGTCTTTTGTTGGGCAGGAGATAACACCTCCTGTTGGCAAACTAGTGTTTCACACTTGGCAATGCTTCTCTCCTGACTGGTGGGTTTACAGTTTCAGAGCAAACACTTAACTATTCCTTTATGTAGCGGGGTGGTCACCTGCTCCTGGCCTGAGGGGTTTAAAAACAGCCCTGGGAGAGGGCTGTTGCAGGGGAAACCAGCTACTAGACTGATTGGGGAAGCAGCCACAGCTGGGCCACGCCCCAATCAGACCTCAGCTGGCCCTGTATAAGAGGCTGGGAGCCAGGAGCTCATCAGTCTCTCTCTAGCTGTAGAGAGAGATGGACCTGGCTGCAGGGACCTGAGCAGAGTACCTGAGTGGAGCAGGGCTGGGGAAAGGCAGAGGAGCTGGGGAGCTCCAGCCTGGAAAGCACCAGGCTGTGGCCTAGCAGAAGGCCAATGGGTACTGGGAGTTGCAGAGGGAAGCCTGGGGTAGGCAAAGGCAGCAGGTCCAAATCCAACCTTGCCGGTGATGAGTAGGCTGATACTGCAGTCTGCCCCAGGGCGCGGGGGCTAGACAATGACTGGCAGTAGCCTTATACTGAGGCGAGGTGGGGATAGTGGGTAGGGATTCCCTGGGGCGGGGAGACCCTGAGAGAAAGGGATACCAGGGCACCGGGTCCGGGAGGGACACGGGGGGCCAAACAGCAGCAGGACACCGGCCTGCAGAGGGTGCTCCAGAGGCTGGATGAGCTAATTCCCAGAGACAACCAGCAGGAGGCACTGCAGGGGTGAGTCCCACTCGCCCCGTTACACCTTATAACATGGTATACAAATATGAGAAGTGAGATTAATACATGCAGCTTCCTACAAGCATTTCATAAAGTCTAAACACTAAACGCATTCTTATAAACTTAACACTATTTTAGCAATACCACCACACAAGTGAGCCAGACTGGTTTCCAACTATGTATTGGTCAGGGTTCAGATGAGGCCTAGAGGCCTTGGCACCACAGGTAGGAGTCGGACGCTGTAGGAACGGTTAGACATGACATTATGAGTCTATGGGATGGCATCATCACATCCCTTGAAAAGCAATGAATGAATATCAAGCGTTTCTGTTAGGTGAGTCTGATGGGAATTGTAGCAGAGCATTTCAAAAGGGTTCAAAGTAATATGAGAACATGGCTAAATAAGTGCTTTTCCCCTCACTGAGACACATGACTGGGAAATGTCACAATGCATTCTCTCTACTGCATTGTCAAGCCATATGTATTTAGTGACTGTAACAATCACAAAGAGACTATTATATATGCACTAGGCAGAATACTGGTATAGATAGACATACACATTTTAATTTCTAGGTATAGAATTAGCTCTTTGGACCCATTGTTTTTGCCATAGATTGTTTCTTCCTGTAATAATGGTGACCATAATAGCTATGCTGGTCTATGTTAAGCCTGTTAAATAAATGATGAGGAAGACATTTCAGATTTGGACTGCAGATATAGAAATCCCACCCATTGGAGGGTCTGCAAACACAGACTACCAAGACAAAGAGTGGAATTGGTTATAAATTCCTCTGTCCTCTTACTGTTCAGAGATCTGCTGAAACTTGGCATTTGGCACATGGATCTACGAAAGAGGAGAATTCCCTATGTTTGATATGGCAAAACAACCTTTTAAAGCCCCACAGGCTAGACCTGTCCTATTCTGGTGCATGTGCAGTCTCCAATTGCATGGCGCAGCCATCTGGCAGATTTGGGGGCCAGATTTTTAATCGATATTTAGGTGTTGCTGTGCTCACTTAGGAACCTAAATGCCATCAACTGTCTGTGGAATTTGGGCTCCTATGTGCCTAAATCACGTTTAAAATGAGATTTAGTCTCTCAAATCAGTTAGGCATTGCAATGCTGAGCACAGCAACACCTAAATATCGATCAAAATCTGGGCCCTGGATACTATTGGTAATAATAATTCATAGAAGAGAGCTGTGCTGTCAAGCTGGCAATCATTTCTATAAGAGATTGTGCAGGGGGAATATAGGGATGAGCGCACCAGGTTCAGGATGGCAGGAGTTGGTGAGCTATGTATAGACTGACAAATACACATCAATATCTACCCTGTTTCCCCGAAAATAAGACATCCTCCGAAAATAAGGCCTACTTACAGTTTTGCCTCTCGTTGTAATATAAGGCATCCCCCCGATAATAAGACCTCCCCGATAATAAGGCATCCACCGATAATAAGGCATTTTTCATTTCTGAAAAATAAGACATCCCCTGAAAATAAGACCTAGCGCATCTTTGGGAGCAAAAATTAATATAAGACACTGTCTTATTTTCGGGGAAACAGGGTAGCCAGTACTATACAATAAAACTCATTAAAGATAGATTTTTTTTTTTTTAAAGACACTGCCTATAAACAATTACCAGCTGGGGTGAATGCTTAAAATCAGCAAAATGACTGTTTATATATGGGAAAATGTATAGTTTGCACTATAAATGAAATGATTACAACTGTACTTGAAAACAAATCATTAATACAAGTAATACAAACAGTTGCTGGCTATCAAGCTGAAGGCCTGATTCTCCAAACCCTGGCTCACACAAATAGATATTTCTCACAGGAGTAGTCCCGTTGCCTTCAATGGGACAGTTCCCATGAGAAAGGATTACTCAGATAAGGAAAGATTTGCAGGATCAGGTCCTCCCAGGTTTGCCTGAGAATGGAGAGTTCACTTTGCTCCAGGAAGGAACCGTCTCTGCAAGCAATGAAAAAACTATATTATGAGCAATTAAAGTAATTCATTTCAAATGTGAAATCAAAATAATGTTGACAGTTTATAACTGATTACTGAATTTCATGTCTATTTTCATGTCACTATACATCATCATCTAATGTATTCTTGCATAGTATTCAATTGTTTCATTTTATATGGCTGTCCAATGCATTAGCCCAGTTTGTTTTATATGTTTGGCTCTCCAGAGGATAGATGTGGAAATGAGTCTTGGATCCTACTGGACTACTGAGTTGCTCATTGAAACTTAAAAATCCAGATGAAAATGGATTGAAAATGGATGAAGCCGATCTGGCTAGAGTTACCATGACAATCAACTTGTTTACTGCTTCAAGGTACTGTCTAAACACTGTTGGCATGCTCATTTGCATAGCAATATCCAGAATGTGTTTTCAAGTCTACTGTATTTGAATTCTGCAAACAAAACAAAAGGTTTTGTTACACATGTGGTAGCAAAAAAAGCTTTATTTTGTGTAGCCTGGGTCACACTAATTGTAACCCGAAATGTTTTACAGAATAATAAAAAAAAAGTTCTAGGGGGTGGTTAATACAATATATGTTTTGGGTGGGGAGAAGAGCATAAAGACGTTGCATGGTGAAAAATCGAAAGACGCCTTAAGCTCCATTCTGGCAAAGCACTTAAGCATGTGCTTAACTTTAAGCACATGAATAATCCCATTGAAATACAGCCTTAGTCATACAAATCGTTTAAAAAGGGAGAGGGAAATTAAGAGACAAAGGCAAGAGAGAAAATATATTCTTTCAAATGAGATATGAAAAGAGATGGTGACTCAATAAGGCATCAGAAGTCTGCTTTAGATGGCAGGAGCCACAGAGGAAAAGGGTGTCACGTCCACAGGCAAAGACTGTAGACAGAAGGCACGTACTGGGTAAGAAGAACAAGTGAGGACTGAGATGGGGCGGGGATGTGGGATCATCCATAGAGGGCTTTATAAACAAGCAGCCCAATTACACTGTCAATTGCCAGTACACAATTGTGTACACTGAAGTGAGTGTAGCTCTGCTGGACTCCGGGCAGCTCTGCTGATTTAAACAAGCCGATGACTTGACCCATTGATTTCACTAGGAGCTGAGCATTCATGGCCCAAGAAGGCCCATTTAGAAATGGATCTGGAAATTAATTGGATGCCGGGGAAGAATTTGAGGGGGGACCCCATGGGTTCCTTGTGTGAGAAAGTGGCCAACAATATGTTGGAGACTGAAGAGCTAGGATTTGAAGAAGTAACTGAGGAGAATATTTCACTAATCAGGGCAAGAGGAGTAGATGACATGGATGAAGAGCTCAGCAGAGGCAAAAGCAAAGCAGTGGTGTATATGGGCAGTGTTCGGGAGAAGCACTAAGCAGATTTAGAGTCATACAAGATGTAATAGGAGAAGAAAGACAGTTCAGATTCAAGCATGATTCCAAAGTTATAAACAATTGGATAGTTGGAATCAGAGGCAGAAGAGATTAAATAGGGTACTTGGAATCTACTTATGCCCAAGATAAACATTTTGGTCTCTGAGAAACTTAGTTGGAAGACAGCTCTCCCAACTGTTACCATATTACCTAACAACCCACCTTACATTCGTCAGAGACTAACTGTAAGGACCTCTGGAGACCAGAAGCTGGGTCTATAGAGCCTGGGGTGGCTGATAGTCCCTCAATAGCACAGCCAGGGACTAAAGTGGAGTGTAGGTGCTACAGGAAGTACCGTCCACAAGACCCAAAATGACAGGACTCTGCGGCCCTCTGATTGGCCAAGTGCTCCTACTTAACCCCAAGGGTTGCCCCAGGAAGTTGTCTGGGCAACCACACTGACCTTGGCCTGCTACAATGCCAGACTTTGCCTTGTCTCCTGATCTCTGGTCTCTAACTCCAGCCTAACTTTGACCCTGATTCCTGCATCTTGATTTTAACCTGTTCCTGCCTCTGATCGCCGATCCCAACCTGACTCTGACCCCAATGTTTGTTTACAGAACCTGACCTTGTGATTCCTCTAATTCTGGCCTGGTTACTCCCATCCCTTGTGGGCAGACCTCAGTCCAGCCGTGACCGCTAGGCAAGACCACCTATGCCCCAGTTCCTTATACTAACTCAGATTCCCCTTTGCTTGGGCACATGGCACTCTTTCTGGTTAGAGCACTGAAATAAATAGCCTCTATAGATTCCAAACATTCAAATGCAGATTCTATCTAATGTAAGGATCGAATCCAAATTATGAAAGTTTCAGAAAATGAGTGATTGAAAAGAGGGGATTAGAATGGAAACCATTTTGTTGCCACTCCCACCATAGTGAAATTAGTCAAAGTATTCAAAAATGGAAAAAAATACAAAACAGTGTGGAGATAATGTCAAAGTTTGGAAATATTAATAAAAATACCTGATCTTTAAAGGTTGTATTGTTGGGTGAGCTGCTGAAATCTGAAGTTAGTTTTTTCTGTTTCCATTTAGCTATGGTCTCTTCAGAGAAGCCATGGGCAAGGTGTGGGATCTTGGAAGTGTTTACTAAAAGGGATATTGAAGTTTTTGTGCTCAATGTCTTTTAAACTCTTTCAGTATAGTAAAAGCAGTTTTGATCCTTACATTAGATAGAATCAAGATCGGAGGGCTTGACCACTGTAACGGAGTGTGGGAGAGTCAGGACCCCGCACCCCCCCCTTCCTGCGATTCACTGTGACTCTCAGCCAGCCAGTAAAACAGAAGGTTTATTAGATGACAGGAACACAGTCCCAAGCAGGGCTTGTAGGTACAACCAGGACACCTCAGCCAGGTCCCTCTGGGGGTGCAGGGATCTTAGACCCCAGACTTGGGGTTCCCTGCCTCTTCCCAGCCAGCCCAAAACTGAAACCAAAAACCCCTCCAGCAGGCTCTCTCCCCCTCCTTCTCTTCCCCTCTCCCTTTGTCCAGGTTCCCGGGCAAAGGTGTGGACTCGCCCCACCCCCCTTCCTGGCTCAGGTTACAGGCTCAGGTACCATCCCTCACCTAAAGTCATCCCCTGCTCTCCCATCCCCCATGCAGACAGTCCAGTAAAACTAACCGACGTTCCCAGGTCAATCCACCCCGCTCCCTACTGCGTCACAATCACTACTTTAGTTCAGGCCTCAGGCCTCATACCAGGCCTCTTAGACAAAGCCTCATGTCTCAGGCTGTCTCTTTCTACTACAATGGCCAATACTAGTTCTGCCACCTGTTGCAACAACTGTTGCTGATGGGCTGCTACCTATTCGAACAACTGTTGTGCTTGTGAGTCAGCCAGCCACTGCAGGAGCTGATTCACCTCCTCCATTCTCTTGTGTATATATAGAAAAAAAGGAGGGAATTTTTTTGGCTTCCCTTTCCTGAAACCTCACTTCTGGTAGTGTGGTCTCTGGAGGGGTCTCAACTTCTCCTGACTGACCATCCTTACTTTGCTCTCAATCAGGTTAGTTCCTGGACACTCACCTCCAATTAAATCTGTCAGTGCTTCTCTTTTGGGGCTTTCCATCTCATTCACTCTCTGGCTGTTTCTTGGAGGCAGTCTGGTGTGGGGCTGTTACTCCTTTGCTATCCCAGGCCTTTCTGCCTCCCTTTCCTTCTCTGTACCTTTATAGTGGTCACCAACAGAGCCCCATGCTCCAGAATCAGCCCCCCTGCCCTCAAGCAGAACCCAGCCTGGGAATCATGAGGTCTTCTCACATTTCCAGTTGCTACTGCAGTTGCAGGTCTTGGGGCAGGCATAGCAAATTCCCCTCCCCCCCTCCACATACCCCTCACACACACACCCAACTTTCAATGATCGACTCCAGGGCTGTTGCTAATTTTATAGATGCTAAGATAGCCCAAACCCTCCAGATCCCTCTCCTGCCAAAATCCCCAACAGACCTGGTAAAGATCATTGATGGGGCGACCCTATTGTCAAGACAGGTGACTCAGGAGACTATCCCCTTAGAGGCTGTAGTGGAAGGGCACCAAGAAATATGCTTTGCTGTGGTCTGCTCTCCATTCTTCCCAATTATTCTTGACATTCCTTGTTTGGAGCGACATGACTCATGGATCTCCTTGTGGTGGAGGAGTATTAGCTTTTCCTCCAAAAATTGTCAGAAAGTTTGCCTCCAACAAATCGACCAACTCCCAAGTGACCAGCACCTGGGGCCCCAGGATTGGATCAGACCACTGGAAGCAAAATCCCAGATGGTGGGGTTATTTAGATGGGAATGTTTCCAGGCCAGAACTTCAGCCTTCCCGACAAATACGGACACTACCTAGATGTGTCCAAAAAGAAAAATGTGGATTCACTGACCCCCACAAGGGACTACAGATGTCCAATAGACCTACAACTTGGGACAAAGGTGCCCTACAGACAGCTATACACCATGTCTGAACCATAGCTGGAGGCACTACATGCACATATACAGAAAAACCTCAACGAGGGCTTCATTTGGCAATCCACCTCTCCAGTGAGGGCTCTGTTGCAGGAGCACCAGTGATCTGTATGCTATGTATAACCTGTATGCTCAAAAGGTCTGTTACACTTTGCCCCCCTTTTGTCTCCTCTCCCTCTCTGGATACCTGTGAAGTGGCTTTCCCCCTCCCCCTCCCTCCTGGAATGCTTGTGGGATGAATGGGCTGGTTGAACAGCTGGAAGATCAGAAGAGCTTCCAGGTAGACAAGGTGTCTGGGACTCTAATTAGGCAGCACTCACAACCCACTGCATGGACACTGCATGGACACTGCCCGAGGTGGAGTGTGACCAACCAGACGTGGCCAAGTCAACTCTAGTCACAGGCCATGAGGAGCAGGTCCTTAAAAGGGGAAGGGGCCATGTGCTCAGGAGTGCACTCACAAGCTTGTACCTCCCATGAAGGCCCTTCGCCCGGACCGCCTGGCCAATGGTTCGCTGCATTGCATTCCATCGTGCCTCGGGAAGACTTACCTTCATCACACCATCCATCGCTGTGTAGTGGGACACTTACCTTCAAGGATCCTAACATCTCCAGTGTCATGCCTATCCTGGGAGCGTGAGTATGCGAGTGAGTGTGACCCTCTCCCCTTCTTTTGAGCTTAGCTATCAGTATAATAAATGTGCTGCTTTCTGCCAAACTCTGGTGGGTCATTAGTCCTCCCTAAGCTTACTAGCTGGCCCAATTTCGGGTAACAGGCTCCAGTCCTCTGCAAGGAAAAAGGATGGGTTACTACACTTCCGAATACACTATCATGTACTGAATCAAGTAACTATTGGTAACCGCTACCCCTTGCCCCTCATTTTGGAATTGGATCTTCACTAAACTACATCTTTGGGGACCCTACAATCTAACATACATAAGGCCTAGGGATAAGTGGAAGGCTGCTTTTTGTACCTAATAAGGGCACTTGGAATTCTTTGTGATGCTGTTTGGCTTAACCAATGCCCTCGTTACATTTCAACATTTCGTAAATGATTTGTTCAGAGACATCCTGGACCAGTACATGTTTATCTACCTTGATGACATACTAGTGTTTTCTGAGAACTCTGAGCACCACTACCACCACATCTGGCCTGTCCTTCGGAAGACTATGGAAGCATGGTTTATATCCCAAACTAGAAAAGTGAACCTTCGACTAGTCCACCATTGAATTTTTGGGTTACATCATCTCCCCAGAGGGAATTCAGATGGAGCTGCAGAAGGTGGAAGCTATCTGCAACTGGACAGCATCTCAAAACATCTGACAACTTCAGTGCTTTCTGGGCTTTGCAAATATTTATAGGTGATTCATTGCCAAATTTTTGAACAAATATGTCCTCTGACTTCCCTCCTTTGCAAAGCTATGTGATTCACTTGGTCGCCTCACTTTTGACCAGTTAAAGACCACCTTCACCATAGCCCCAATTCTGGCACACCCCTGACCCAACTTGCCTATTTATAGTGGAAGCAGATGCGTCCAATGTGGCTGTTGTAGTGGGACTCTCACAGTGACTCGGACCCCAGTCAGTTCTGCACATTGTGCATTCTACTCTCAAACTTACCCCCACAGAGATGAACTGTGAAATACTGGACAAAGAGCTGCTCACAATAAAAACTGCATTTGAAGAATGGCATCACCATCTTGAGAGAACTCATCACCTAGTACAGGTTTTCATCAACCATTAGAACCTCAAGTACCTCCACAAGGCCCAAGTGTTGAACCAGAGGCAGTTAAGGTGAGTCTTGTTCTTTTCTCAGGTTTCATTAATGGACACAAATCTGACATCAGGAATCATAATACTCAAAAACCAGTGGGAGAACACTTTAACCTGTCTGGTCATTCAATGACAGACCTGCGGGTGGCTATATTACAACAGAAAAACTTCAAAAACAGACTCCAACGAGAGACTGCTGAGCTGGAATTGATATGCAAACTAAACAAAGGATTGAATAAGAATTGGGAATGGCTGAGCCATTACAAACATTGAATCTATCTCCCCTTGTAAGTATTCTCACATTTCTTATCAAACTGTCTGTACTGGGCTATCTTGATTATCACTTCAAAAGTTTTTTTTTCTCTTACTTAATTGTACTCAGAGTTGGTAAGACAACTCCCACCTGTTTATGCTCTCTGTATGTGTGTATATATATCTCCTCAATATTTATTCCACCCTGTATGCATCCGAAGAAGTGGGCTGTAGTCCACGAAAGCTTATGCTCTAATAAATTTGTTAGTCTCTAAGGTGCCACAAGTACTCCTTTGTTCTTTTCTCAGTTCAAGTTGACAATTACCTACTGCCTGGGAAAGCAAAATGGGAAAGGTTATGCTCTATCACAGAAGGGGGAATACTCCCAGAGAAATGAGGAACCAGCTTCTGAGCCCCTCTACCTTTTCAAGCCTAGTAATTTTGCCAATGCCACAATTCACAAGACATGCTCTTCCTCATCTGGTACACTTTGAAAGAAGACCCGAAGGAACACAGTCCATGGCACTGGGGACTAAGACACACCATTCTGTGTGGGATGGGATAGCATATTTCAACAAGCACATATATATGCTCCTTGGGCGCCCCTGACTGGAGTTGCTATGGATATGCCACAACACTCTGTCAATAGGTCACTTTGGTCATTCGAAGACTTCCTGCATGGTTGCCCATTTTTTCTGGTGCCCCACATGTGGGCCAATGTCCAAGCATATGTGGGCTCCTGCAAGTGTTGTGCAGGTACCAAGATGTACAGGACCAGACCCCTCAGCACCTTAGTATCCCTGGAGACTCCACATAGGCCTTGGTCTGCCCTCAGCCTAGATTTCATTGTGGAACATCCAGTGTCTGATGGACACACCATCGTCTTCACAGTCATGGACTGCCTGACCAAAATGGCTTATTTCATCCCTTGCAACCACCTGTCCTCTGCCAAGATTACTGCTCAACTCCTGCTGTACAAAGTTGTTCAGCTTCATGGATTCCCTGACCACATAGTTTGCAATGGAGACCCACAGTTCACCTCTTGCTTCTGGCATGAAGCATTTAGGCTATTGGGTGTCCTCATATCCACCTCCACTGCATACTTCCCCAAACAGACGGACAAACCAACCTGATGAACCAGGAACTGGAGCAGTACTCAAAATCACTGGTCCACACTCCTGTCATATGCAGAATTTTCATATAACAATGTTGATCATGCCCCTACAGGCTCATTATTCACTAATTATGGGTTCTACTTCTGTTTTCACCTGGCGTTACCAGCAGCCTTCCTGAACCTGGGCACCACTGACTGGGCCCAACAGATCCATCTTATTCGGGAGGAACTCAAGAACTACCTAGAAGAAGCAAAGAAGGCTTACAAGAGGCATGCATAGGGTGACCAGACAGCAAGTGTGAAAAATCCGGACAGGGGATGGGGGGTAATAGGCGCCTATATAAGACAAAGCCCCAAATATCGGGACTGTCCCTATAAAATCGGGACATCTGGTCACCCTAGGCATGCAGTCCATCAAGTACAAGAAGTTCCAGTGTTCACAGTAAGCCAGAAGATGTGGCATGCCGCCAAACTTCTCCAGACCAGTCAACCCGCCTGGAAATTGGACCACCAGTTCCTGCGGCCTTCCCAGTATGACAGCAGATCAACCCAGTTATCTTTAAGCTACAGCTTCTCCAGTTTAAAAATACACCCAGTCTTTCATGTTTCCTTTCTGAAGTCCTATACTGAGAACCACTTCCTTGACCAAGCCAAACCACTGCCTCCACCTGTCAAAATCCATCAGGTGCCTATCCTGACTTCCTGGCATTCTGATCCAGTTCACTCGTGACCCCACTTCTCATCTCCTGACTGCAATTTAGCAGCTGACCAGTGCACACAGACCTCCCGTGGCCCAGCCTTACATCTTGGATGGTCTGGATTTATTTGGTCCTGCCTCAGGACAGGGGCTGGATTTGCTGACTTCTTAAGGTCCCTTCTGGCCCTATGTTTCTATGATTCTATAATGAGTTGGCATATGTAGGGGATTAGAATTATTAACCTTTCATTGACTATATCACTGTCATTGGTGCATCACTACTATATCTTTCTGTGCATAGATAATTGGGGTGGTCAGAAATTTTCGGATGGAACATCTTTCCAGCAGAAAATGCAGATTCATCCAAAGCAAAACATTTTATGGAAATGTGTCATTTTGACCAAATTTCATTTTGAAAAAAAAAAAAAAAAACCCAACATGAACTATTTTGATTAAGTCAAAAATGGAAATTTTCAAGTTTTCATTTTGAAACTACGTTTCAGTGAGATTTATTTTATTTTACATTATATGTTTTTAAAAATGTAAAAATAGGAACAAAATCTTTTGAATTAAATGGTTTCAATCAACATGGAATGATTCTTTCCCCCAGAATTTTGCTTCACAATACCTTTCTTTTTCTTTCTTTCTTTCTTTCTTTCTTTCTTTCTTTCTTTCTTTCTTTCTTTCTTTCTTTCTTTCTTTCTTAATGTATGCAGTGTTATTGTAGCCATGTTGGTCCCACGATATTAGAGAGACAAGGTGGGTGAGGTAATATCTTTTATTGGACCAACTTCTGTGAGTGAGAGAAACAAGCTTACACAGAGCTCTTTTTCAGGTCTGGAAAGGGGACTCAAAGGGTATGTCTACACTGAAATGTAAGCTCAAGTTCAGACTCAGACTCAGACTCAGACTCCGCCTTGAACTCAACCCACCCTTCCATCTACACACAAATCTCTCAGACTCGGGCTTAGACCTAGGGACCTCGGACCCTGCAGGGGAGGAGAGTCCAAGCCCATGTTAAGCCATGACCAAGGGTTTGAGCCCTATTGCTTTGCAGTGTAGATACAGCCCTGCTTGACTCAGTCCTGGGAGTCCACCAAAAGTATCCCACAATCCCATGGGCCAGCTTCCTTTGTTGGCTATATCGCAACAATCTCCAATCGACTTAATTGAACATGGAAGCCAACCCCTCTGATGTACAGCAGCAACTCAGTAAGTCAGTGTTAACCCTTCCGTCGTCTTCTGACCAGCGAGCTGCAAACACACCATCAGCAAGTCTCCTGGGTTTGCAATGGAGACTGACCAGAACAAGCCTTTTGCAACGCAAGCTGCTTCCTGGTCATGGGAGCACAGCCAGATTTTGATGAATCTCTGGTGCAAGGCCAGCAAAACTGTGGACTTCAGCAAAAGCACCAGGAATGACCACACGTTCCAGCAGATAGTGAAGAAGCTGGCAGCTTTGTAAACTTACCAGACTGGTGACCAGGGCAGGGAGTGGATTAAGTGGCTCAAGAGCGAGTACTAGAAAATCAGGGACTAGAACCACACCTCAGGCAACTTGCTGACATTGTGCCCATTTTATGAGGAGCTTGACTGGGTGCTGGGCACTGCCCCCAGCATGGCATCAACTGTGGTACAGGATGACCTGGTCAGCTGGGATGGTGCCCTGCTGGCCCCAGAATCCAGCATGGGGACCAGTGGGAGCCAGCAGCAGACCCCTAGTGAGGCCCATGAAGTCACTCTGTTACCCAAACTGGTCCCAGAGCATGCTTTGGAACAAGATCAGCAGTGAATTCTGGGTCCATATGCAGAGGAGCTGTTTGATTACCCCTCCCCCCCCCCCCAGCCCCTGGGCTGAGCCTGCTGCCAAGCCTTCAGTGCACACAGAAGGAACAGAAGCTGCCCCTGAGCCCGGTAAGTTTCCGGCTCCAATTTAATGTTTATTTCCATGGTAATGGGAGAGATTTCTGCTCTAAGAACAAATGCAAAAGTTCTGAGAAGCCCAGGCTAGCAGCGTGTATCCACTAATGGTAGATTGTATCTCAGCACCCTGGCATACTCCCTTCCCATCCTCCCCTCACATGGAGTTCAAAATGGCAACCAGGAAATGCAAACAGTAAAGAACACCTTTAAAGAGTATTTGTACTGGAAAGGCACCGTTTTTTTCTTAGGGCATTCTGGTTTAACAATAATTACATTACATTGCTGTGCCTTTACACTTGCCGTTCGGTAATCGCTCAATAGTCTGTGGAACAGACTGGAAACAGTAAGCTGGGTGGGCAGGGCCATCCTTAGGATTTATGGTGCCCTAGGTGGGATTATTAAACTGGTGCCCCTGTGCCTGACTTGCTCTTAACAACACAAACATAAGCTTACAGTATTGGAAAACTTGCCACATGCACGTTATTAAACCCAGTTTAACTTTATTAAGCCCACTGTAATGCTGATGGACTAGCACTAAAGAAGTAGCGCTATAGAAAAAATTCTGATTTGACAGAATGATGCAAATAATATAATTTTTTTTAATTTGTCAACATTTTATTGGAAATTTATATGAAGAGGTATTGAAACAAGGATTTGTTTTTAATTAAAAGCAATCTTTCTGGCTTTTTTTGGCTGCAAAAGCAGTAATAATGTCATTGTATGACAAAGACAAAGTGATGTCTTGTTCGATTGCAGGAATAGCAAGACCAGTCAAGCATTCCTGACTCATTGTAGAACGGAGATAATTTTTAATGAGCTTTAGTTTTGAGAAACTCGGTTCTCCTGATGCTACTGTTACAGGAATTGTCGGTAGAATATGAGTGGCAATGTACACATTAGGATATATGTCAACAAGTTTGCTGGTATGAATAAACTGTACAATGTCCATCACCGATTTTGCATGTGGCAACATTGGTGACAGTGTCCTCAATTCTTCGTACAGTTCAAGTCCATTTAAATCAAAACTATCACCGTGCTTCAGGAGGCTCTCTAGGTTCTTGCGCTGTGACCTTGAGCTAGTGGGAAGACACCTCACAAGGCGCTCCGCCCTGACTGAGACACAATAGAGTTGGAAACCCATGTCATTTTTACAAAGCCACTTTTTAGTTTTAAATGTATAGTGGGCATCAGTCTTAATGTTAGTTACAACTCTATATCAACCTTCTACTGTAAATAGATCAATGGCATTATCCAGTTTAATAAGCTGGGTTTCCAAGCAGTGGGGAAATATAACCCTAGTTTTACTCCTAGGTAAAGCACAAAGTGACCAAAATGAAGTCAGCACAGAATCATCCATTTAGATTAAGGTAGCACAGAAATGTTACAGAAGTCCTATTATGCCTCATTTTTGTTTGGAAAGACATTAGCAATAGCAGCACATTTTGGGCACTGCCAGAAATACATGATAAATCACTGCCTCTAAAGTTCCATCAAAAACTGACATTTTCACAGCTCTAGCATGATCTGCTACACAGATTCTTCACAAGGAAGTGTCCCTGGCCTTTTTAACTCGTATTAACCATGTATTTACTTTATGAAAGTTGGACAAAACATTGTGAAAATGTAAGACATTGGCTGCCCAACCTCTGGGCTGGCAAAAGCTATACTGACTGGGAAAAAAAGCAAGAGAATCTTAGTACAACATATGGTTACTCTATACCAGGGGTCGGCAACCTTTCAGAAGTGGTGTGCCAAGTTCACTGTAATTTAAGGTTTCCCATGCCAGTAATACATTTTAACATTTGTAGAAGGTCTCTTTCTATGTCTATATTATATAAATAAACTATTGTTGTATTTAAAGTAAATAAGGTTTTTAAAATATTTAAGAAGCTTCATTTAAAATCAAATTAAAATGCAGATCTTATCAATTTAGTGTGATCCTTGCCTGGGATCCTTGTCTGGGGTTCCAGCCACCAGCCCCGCTCAGCCCACTGCCGGTCTGGGGTCCAGCTACTGGCCCTACTCAACCCACTGCCGGTCTGGGATTCCATTCACTCAGCCGGCAGCAGGCTGAGCGGGCCGCTAGCGGGCTGAGCGGGACCGGCAGGGGGGCTGAGTGGCTCAGTCCGTTGCCAGTCTGGGGTGCCGGCAGCACTCAGCCTGCTGCTGCTCTTGGGTTCCGGCTGCCGGCCCCTTGACAGTCAGGGTCCCAGCCGCCGGCCCCACTCAGCCTGCCGCTGGCCCCACTCAGCCCCCCACTGGCCCCACTCAGTCCGCTGTCGGCTGAGTGAATGGAACCCCAGGCGGCAGCGGGTTGAGTGTCTCAGATGGGGTCTCAGCCGCCGGCCTGCTCAGCCCGTTGCCAGCCTGGGATTCTTGGGGGTCCCCAGGCCAGCAGGAGGCGCTGAGTGGGGCTGGCGGCTGGGACCCCGGCTGGCAATGGGGCAGCAGCCGGAACCCCAGAGCGGCGGTGGGCTGAGCTGCTCAGCCCGCCGTGGCGTGCCATCAAAAATCAGCTTGTGTGCCACCTTTGGCACGTGTGCCGTAGGTTGCCGACCCCTGCTCTATACACTAGTAAGGGGATGAGCATATTACAGTTGTTGGAGGCTCTATTTAGCAGTAACAGGGCTATAGGAAAGTCAGTCAACATTTTTTGTTTCTCTGATGAAAACTGGCCCACTCCCTGCCCCAAACCAAACTTGTCACAAATAATTGTCAACAACTTAATTTTCTGTTTTTGGCTAAGAGATTGATTTAAAAAAATATATTGAAATTGAATTCAGGGATTGTTAGCAAGCGTTTTTGGCAAACAAAGTTGTTAAATGACAATCTAAATGGCAACACAGTACTGCTTTCATGCTTGGCTCACCCCCCAGCCTGCTGGTCCAACAGCTGCAGTAGAGGAGGAGATAGGTGGAAAACTGCAGGACCCCAAAATCCACCTCTTGGGGTGCAGAGTGGCAACAGCAGCAGCAAACCCTCAGGTCCGATCACACGCCAATGGGCACCACCGCCAGCCCAACAGACCATGGTGAAGTTAGCCCAGCATCTGATTTCCGGGACAGGGCACCCATGGAGCCACAGCAGCTCATCCTGCCCTGCGCAGCTCCCCCGGGATGAGATGGATCGCTGCCAGCCCGGGGGAGAGACGCGCTCCCCAGCTAGGGTGACCAGATCCAGATGTCCTGATTTTATAGGGCCAGTCCCGATATTTGGGGCTTTGTCTTATATAGGCACCAATTACCCACACCTAGGGTGACCAGACAGCAAGTGTGAAAAATCAGGACAGGGGATGGGGGGGGGGGTGTAATAGGAGCCTATATAAGAAAAAGACCCAAAAATTGGGACTGTCCCTATAAAAGTGGGACATCTGCTCACCCTATCCCAACCCCCCATCCTGATTTTTCACACATGCTATCTGGCTATCCCCAGCCCAGCCATGCATGATCATTCCAATCCTGGCTGGCTGCCGAGGAAGTGAGTTACTTTCACTTTCATTCCTCAGCAGGCAGCCAGCTAACCTCCCCCTTCCCCCCAACACCTCACCCAACCCAGCCCTGCCGCAGGGGAGGAGAGAGAGAGAGAAGGGTGCTCCTTGGGGGGGGGGGGGAGAAAAGGGGAGTGCTCCGTAGGGTGTGAGGGGGAGAAGAATGGACGTTATGGGGGACAACCAGGGGCGGCTCCAGGCACCAGCGCAGCAAGCGCCTGCCTGGGGTGTTGTCTGCCGGTCGCCCTGAGGGCAGCAGTCAGGCTGCCTTCAGCAGCATGCCTGCAGGAGGTCCCCCGGTCCCGAGAGGCACCCCTGCTCTTACACACCCCAAATACTCTGTCCAGCATCTCCCAAATACCATCTCCCAGTACACACACACCCCTCCAGCACCCCAAAATACCCCCTCGAGCTCACCCCCTCCCCCCGCAGCAGTGTCCTCTATTACGGAACTTGAAATACAGGTGGGGTCACCCTAGATACAGTTGAATTTTAAAGGCAGGTGTTTCTGTTCTACCTCATGGAGTGACCGCAATGGGGCCAGGCTCTGGAAGTCTCAATGAGCTACAATCCCAGCTGGGTCCCCAGAGGTAGTTCCAGAAGGGTGGGGTGATTCTCTGCACAGCCTGGGCAGAGGCAGCATTGCCCTTTTCTCTCCCCTCATTCCGAAGGCTTGGCCCGGACCCATGACACAAGGTTGGGTGAGCTGGGTACACGCTGGGAAAAGCCCTGAGGCCCCCCACTCAGGCTGGTGCAGAGAGGGGAGCAGAGCCCGGAGGCCTCCAGCCTGGCTCTCTCTCTCCTTCCCCTCTCCACCTACTACCTTGTGTACCCCACTGCGGCTGGGCTGAATCTCGCCCCAGGGGGCCCAGCCGAGGGACACCCCGTCTCTCTCTCGCTCTCCCGGGGGTCTCTCCCGGAGTCAGGGTCACTGTCCACTAACGGAAGAGGTGCCTGGCGGTTGCAGGGAGTCTCGCTTGCTCAAGTGGAGATGACTCCGTCCAAGGCAGAGTGGCGCCTGCCGACATTCCCCGCTCCGGCGGGGTCTGTCCACCAGCTACCTCGTCCCTGGAGCGCAGGGTCTCGCCTCTGCCCCACACGGAGGGAGCCCTCATTGCTCAGTGTATAACAGGGGGGTCGCTTAGCCTCCTGTACAACACGAGCAAGAGCCTTGTGTCCAGCAAGTATAAATGGGAGTGGTTTCCCCTGGGCTTTGTCTGTGGGTCCGGAAGCCCGGGAAGGCGCCGCCCCTCACTCCCAGGCTGGGGTGGCCGCATGGCCGGAGTGAGACTGCTGTCTAGCCCTGTCCACACGGGGGACAGAGAGGAGGACACAGGGGCACACATCAGAGCTCCTCACCTATGATATAGGAGCACAAGCCCCATGGACTCTCGCCCTCGGTTTTACAATTGTACTTCTTTTTTCTTTCTTTTTGTATGTGTGTTTTTTCTTAATAGTTATATTTTTACCTTTTTAATATATTTTACTTGTATTTCCTTTTTTATTTTATTGTTTATATATATATATATATATAAAGTTTATATATATATAAACTTTCTTTTAATTTTATTTCCACTTTTATGGTTTTTATGTATTTTACAATTCTTTTCAGTTTTTATTATTTTACTTTTTTTAAATCTGTTAATTTTTTTGTATTTTATTCATTATTACTATTTTAAATTTATTTTGCACTTTTTATAAATGTATTATTTTTTCTATTTTTTATTCTATTTTATGTGAATCGTATACTGTTGTCCAATCATTTGGGCTCCTATCTTCTCTCACTCCAGTGAGGATCTTCAGCCTCTCACCCCATCATGGTAGTCATGCGCCGCCCCAGCCAAGTCTCTTTGTCCCCTGACTCCAGCCAGACCCTCCACCACCACCATTCCAACCGATGGTGCTGAAGTGCGCACCCCCTGGCTTGAAGTGGTTTCCATCCTATGTTTATAGCACCCCACTATAAAAATTGTTCCAGCACCTCTGATCCAGCCTGGTCCCTTGTCCCAGGAGTCAGCTGACTGGTGTGGGGGCCAAAGGGCTGAGCTGGGTTTTACAGTTCAGTCAACATAACCAAATAAAGCATGTTTGTAAGCCTCTGTGAAAAAGTGGTAGCCTAAGGGAAGTTAGGCACCAACTTCTTTTAGAGCATAAAGTGCTATAGAAAGTTAACAGTACTCCTATGTTTTACCCCACCCATAAAACTTTGGCTGTTTTATCAAAATGTAAATGAATATGATCATTTAACATAACTTGCTTAAATCCAAGGAATGAGGTTATTCCATATAAGGGACAAATTGTCAAGGCCCCAGGGCTCACATAAGTCAGGGATGGGCATTGTTTTAAGAACATGAATAGAATAGAATCTGACTCCTGGTTAGGAAGAAAACAATTCAGTGATAGAGTGGGGATACACAACTGGATACACAACTGCAGTTATTGCTGTAGCTCCATAAGCAGGCTGAACTGATTTATTCCCTGCCCTCCAGCTCTTCTCTTCCCCCACTCTGGTAGATGCATAGGGAATCTCCTAGCATGGGCCATCTAATTCGTCTCTCCTTTCCTGGACTAATCCATGACCTCAAAGGAATAATTGTGATCTTATTACCTCTTACTAGCCACCAAGAAGGCACAAGCCTAAACACAAATATTCCCTTTGAATAAAGCAAGTGGGTTTAAATATTTTTTAAAAAAGCGCTCTGACAAATGCTGCATTTTAATAAATCCCTTTGCAGATCAATTCCATCAGCCAGGGAAAAGTGGTTTTACTGAACAGCCATTATGGATAAAAGCAAGGGGAACAAAGGAAATTGCACTGCAGAATTGTGAAGGAGTGGGGAAGCATGACAGATGTAGCTACAGAATAAGTGGGAACAGTGCCGGCTCCAGGCACCAGCTAAAGAAGCAGGTTCTTGAGGCTGCCAATACCAAAGGGCGGCACTCCAGCCACTATCGGGGTGGCACATCTGGGTCTGCAGCGCAGTAATTCGATGGCGGGTCCCTCAGTCCCTCTCGGAGCGAAGGACCTGCCACCCAATTGCCACCGAAGAGTGGAATGGCGCAATCGTGCTGCTGTGGCTTTTTTTTTTTTTTTTTTTTTGCCACTTGGGGCGGCAGAAAACCTGGAGCCGGCCCTGGGGACAACAAAGGATACTGGTGCCAGAGCTGCCGAGCCTGCCTCACCTCACGCCGGGGGAAAGAGTCACACTCACAGGTGAGTTCCTTCCCCCACCCCTCCCCTTCCCTTCCCAGAGACCCCAGCAGCCAATGCCCTCCCTCAGACTGTGCTGCATTCGGCTCTCTCTAGGATCCAGCAGCCCTGCTGTTAAATGCTCCACTGCTTCCCGTCTGTCCGGGCTCCGGGCAGAGCGGTGCCCCCAGGTAGCGTGGTGCCCTAGGCGGTTGACTGTTCTGCCTATGGCTAAGGACGGCCCTGTGGGTGGGGGTGGAATGGGTTCCATTTCCAAATCTAGCCCAGTTCAGTGAGAGGTAATCCATGCAGTCCCTAGGTGACAAAATCATTTGTCCCAAGTATGACTGGAGTTTGAATCTTTGTCCAGAAATGTGCCGGGGATGGGGAGGAGGAAGGCTGTGGAGTTCTGTGTGTGCACATGCCTCCATAACAGACTAAGCCATGTGGAAGCTTACGTAGCATCCTGTTGATTCCCTCATGAATTCTGACCCAATCCTGGGTGCTGATAGCTGCAAGCTTTTCCTGAAGCAGGAACTCCAGACAGGTAGTCACACTGCAGGGAAGGACGTATTTTCCAGGGCCACCTTGGTAGCTGACCAGCCCACTCTGCTCCTACATGTGCTGTTCAGTCACTATACATTTGTATACTTCGGCTGCATATGCTGCAGGTTTCCCACCAGCAGCTTGGAATAACATCTCCTGTGCCAGTAGGGCACCACAAGAATGTCCTCCAAAATGCGAAAGGCCTGAAGTGATAGAAAAAGCCTTTTGTAGCAAGGCCACTGACTACCCCTCCCCCAACCGAAGTAATTATGCAATGTCTGTGCAACAAAAACAGCTTATCATTTTAAACTCATCATGGTTTTTGCACTACTTTACCTGGGATTAATGAGGCTGCGTCCAGGGAGATTCTGCAGGTCAGTTTTTAAATGTAACATTTTATGTCCTTGAAACTCCCAAGAATTCATTCTGTGTGTCTCCACTGAGCTACTTGAGACAATAATCCTCTGTGTCTTGTCCCACTGCAGGCCCCTCAACCTGTACTGGCTGCTGTAGCTCCACAGCGTGACCTCAGTGCAGTACAAGCCTGGCCCAGCATATCTTCATGGACCATTCCAAGAGGGATCACTTCCATGATGAACTGATGGTTACCTCCACCCCCATCCCACAGCACCAAGTGTGTAGAAAACAAGTAAAGAAAGGAAAGGCGAATGGTGGGCCAGGGGATGTGCAGAGATAGAGGGTTCTGTCATGTTTTCATTTGTTCATGCAATGTTGGCATTGATATTGGAAATGTTCTTTAGTAACTGATGTTTAGGTTAGTAATGGCATCTGGCCTGCCTGGCAAAGGGTGATTGTTGTACTGTTTTAACAAATAATTACAAATAAAGCCTTTTATATCATCAAGAAAGTGTACTACTATCAGTACATCTCATCATACAATCATGATTTGAAATAATAAAGCCAAACCCATGTGTGACGGGTTGGATCACAGAAACCCCCTTTGGAACTGCCACTTGATGTGCCGAGACTATCTCTGAGCCCATTTTCCCTGGCAGATTGGGACTTCAGTGCCCTGCCTGGTTTGAGCCAGACACACTAGCCTGCTACAAACACAGACCCAGGTCTGAACAATGTCCCCCAAAAGCTGCAGGCTTAACTGAAAACAGCTTAAGAAGTGTTCCTGTCTCCAACACTCAGATGCCCAGCTCCCAATGGGGTCCAAACCCCAAATAAATCCATTTTACCCTATATAAAGCTTATACAGGGTAAACTCATAAATTGTTTGCCCTGTATAACACTGATAGAGAGATATACACAGCTGTTTGCCCCCCCGCCTCAGGTATTAATACATACTCTGGGTTAATTAATAAGTAAAAAAGTGATTTTATTAAATACAAAAAGTAGGATTTAAGTAGTTCCAAGTAATAACAGATAGAACATAGTGAATTACCAAGCAAAATAAAACACGCAAGTCTATGCCTAATACAGTAAGAAAGTGATTACAGATGAAATCTCACCCTCAGAGATGTTCCAATAAGTTTCTTTTACAGACTAGCCTTCTTCTAGTCTGGGTCCAGCGATCACTCATACCCCTGTGGTTACTGACCTTTGTTCCAGTTTCTTTCAGGTATCCTTTGGGGTTGGAGAGGCTATCTCTTGAGCCAGCTAAAGACAAAATGGAGGGGTCTCCCAGGACTTTATATAGTTCCTCTCTTGTGGGTGGACGCCCCTCCTTCCCCCTGTGTAGAGACCCAGCTACAAGATGGAGTTTTGGAGTCACATGTCCATGCATGACTCAGAACTTTACAGGTGGCAGCCATTGTTCATATGCTACCTTGAACGTCCCCAGGTAGACTTCTTATGTGCATTGGAGTCTTCCAAGGTTCATTGTCCGTTAAGTGACCCATCAAAAGAACATTTAACTTACAATGACTATGGGAGACGCCAATCTACACTTAATGGAATTTCCTGCTGTGACTAGGCGACAGGCATGGACATGTGACTTGCCCATTTGACTCCAAAATCCATCTTGTTGCTGTAATTTTCCACAGTAAGAACAATGGGATTCCCTCCACATGGCAGAAGATATAAAAGGCCCTGGTAACCCCTCCATTTTGCCTCTATCCTGCTCCAGCCTCTATCCTGCTCAAACTCTGGAATATGGACTTATTCTAATGGGAGCATTCTAACCAATGGACTGAGGACCTTCCAATGATTTGGAAGAAACCAGAGACTTATTAAGCCAGCAGTTTATTCCATCACTGCTACAAACCTGAACCAAGAACTTTGCAATTATTTTATGTATTTGATTCCTTTAACCAATTTTAACTCTCACCTTTCTTTCTTTCTTTCTTTCTTTCTATAAATAAACCTTTAGATACTAAAGGATTGGCATCAGCGTGATTTTGGGGTAAGATCTAAGTTATATATTGACCTGGATATGTGGCTGGTCCTTTGGGATCAGAAGAACCTTTTATTTGATAAGACTCATTGTAAAGAACCACTCACCATTAAATCCAGTGTTTTTGGTGGTAATACAAGGACTGGAATGCCTAAGGAAACTGCTTTTATAATAACATATGGAGTTTTACCTATCTCATAGAACTAGAAGGGAAGGGTCATTGAGTCCAGCCCCCTTCCTTCACTAGCAAGACCAAGTACTGATTTTGCCCCAGATCCCCTAAGTGGCCCCCTCAAGGATTGAACTCACAACCCTGGGTTTAGCAGGCCAATGCTCAAACCACTGAGCTATTCCTCCTCTCTTTTTATTAGCCAGTGTGGTGAAACAGAAGTTTACTTTGGTTGCTGGTTTGGTATATCCTATGGGGGATTAGCCACCAGTCTTGGGGTGTATCTGCCCTATTTCTCAGCAGTTTGTCCTGAATTTGGCATCCTCAGTTGTGACCCACTGAGGCATGGGTACAGACAGTAACTTCATTTATGACAATGTCATTTGATGGGAATAATGTCCCAGCCTGTCCATGAATATAGACTCCCGATTGATGAAAAGTCCTGGCACCATTAACTTTCCCAGGCAACCCACATTGATGTTCATAAATCAGCCTCTATAGTCCACAAGGGCCTGCATAACAATGGAGTAGTACCCTTTACGGTTTATGCGCTTATGTGCTCCTTGAGGAGAGTGAATTATGGGCACTTGAGTCCCATCAATTGCCCTGGCACAGTTAGGAAACACCCATGCTCTCAAAGCCAGCAATTACCGCAGAAATATTGTTATGCCTACGACCTTGGGGTAAACCACATACAGTAACTCCTCACTTAAAAGTCATCCTGGTTAATGTTGTTTCATTGTTACATTGCTGCTCAATTAGGGAACATGCTCGGTTAAAATTGCACAATGCTCCCTTATAATGTTGTTTGGCAGCCGTCTGCATTGTCCACTGCTTGCAGGAAGAGCAGCCTGTTGCAGCTAGCTGGTGGCTTGGAACCAAGATGGACCAGCAGCCCCCCCATCAGCTCGTTCCCCTAAGTCCCCTGTGTGGCAGCCGCCCTGCAGGCTATCAATTGCCAGCAGTTCAGCTGTCCCTCCCCCCACTGCCATGTGCTGCTCCTGCCCTCTACCTGGGAGCTGCTCCCAGGAGCCTCCTGCTTGATGTGTGGGGATGGGGGGGAGAAAGAAGGGGGCTAATGTCAGGGTGTCCCCCTCCACCTTGCTCCTGCCCCCCGCTTACTCCTTCTCCATATAGAGTAGGGTAGGGATATGACAGGGTTCAGGACGGAGAGAGCTTGTTGGCCGCAGCTGCTGTCTCAACTTCCTGATATACTTACAAAGGCAATGTACTTAGAGTGGTGTCAGTGTACATAAAGGGGCAATGCACATCTCTTTCTCTCTCCCACACACCTTGTGTGTGTCTCTGTCTCGGTCTACCATGCTGTTTCCCCTTCCTCCATTTGTGCTGCCTTGTAGAGTGTGAGGCTACATTAACACCAATGTGTTAACCCTTGAGGGCTCAGCCAAATGCTAGTTCATCATTTAGCAGTAAGGCATTCCCTGGGAAATATCCCACCTTCTAACTCTCCACCTCAACCAAGCTTCACAATCATCATTGCTGTGTACAGTATTACACTGTTTAAAACTTATACTGTGTGTGTGTGTGTGTATATATATATATATATATATATATATAGTTTTCTGTCTGGTGAAAAAAAATTATCTGGAACCTAACTCCCCCTAGTTACATTAATTCTTATGGGAAAATTGGATTCGCTTAACATTGTTTCGCTTAAAGTCATATTTTTCAGGAGCATAACTACAACATTAAGTGAGGAGTTACTGTACCTGGTTGCTTCAGAAACCTGCACCACCACTTTACCCACAGTCAACTTGTCAACACCAAACTGATTGGCAATGGACCTGTAGCAGTCTGTGGTAGCCAGCTTCCAAAGGGCTATAGCAACCTGCTTCTGGACTGGCAGGGATGGTCTCATGCCCGTGACTTTATGTTGGTGGGTTGGAGCAAGCTGCTCACAAAGCTCCAGAACTGTGGCTTTCTTCATGCAAAAGTTCTGAACCCACTGCTGGTCATCCCAGGTCTGCATCATGATGTGATCCCACCCATCTGTGCTGGTGGTTAGAAGCACCAATCTACATAGGAGGCATCAGTGGCTACTATACTAAGTGTATTGAGCAGCATTAGACAGTGTGAGTATGCCATGCCAGGATACTCTTCCTCCTCTGCCTTCTCCTCCTGCTTCATCAGAAGTTCTGTCAGGTGCCTTTGGTTGGTCAGAAAATGCCACTGAAATGTCCACCAGTGCCTCATGGAAGCTCTGCCCATTTCCTGACACAGGAGTGAAAACGGAAACAAGAGAACTTCTTGAAAAGGGGTCTGTCTCCTTCATATTGCTCGGCAGGCTGTGTTGGCAGGCAGGGCCGGTGCAAGGAATTTTTGCGCCCTTGGTGAATGGCGAAACTTCCACCTTTCGCCCCCTCCCAGCCCTGCGGCAGCTCCCCGCCCCCCCCTGCCCTGAGGCGCCCCCCCGTGGCAGTTTCCCCCCCCGCCCTGAGGCGCCCCCCACGCGGCAGCTCCCCCCCCGGGATCCATGCAGCAGCTCCCCACCCCAGCTCACCTCTGCTTCGCCTCCTGCCCAAGTACGCTGCCCCCGCTCTAATTCTCCTCCCCTCCCAGGCCTTGGTGCCAAATGGCTGATTGGCTCTGCAAGCCTGGGAGGCAGGAGAAGTGGAGCTGAGACTGCACGCTCAGGGAGGGGGTGTAGGAACGCTGTAAAAAAATTGGGGGCACTGCTTTTTGGTGCCCCCAAATCTTGGTACCCTAGGCAACCACCTAGTTTGCCTAAATGGTAGCACCGGCCCTGTTGGCGGGCTGTTCAAACTTCCTGGAATGTGCAGGGTGGGCAGTAAAGTTTTCCCACAGTGTACCATGGCCAAAGGGCTACAGCAGACACATTTTGGAAGGCTGCTAGGGAATATGGGATATGGCTGGTTTGAGTCAGGTCTGCATGCTGCAATGTGGACTCGAGCCATAGGTTCTATCTCAGGTTAGAAAATTCTTAACACAGGGTTAAGAATCAGTGTAGCTGCTCAAGCCCTGGGTTCTTAACACAGGTCAGCTGACTCAAGTCCCACTAACCCTGGGCTTACATTGCAGTGTAGACATGCCCTATAAGGACTCTGCTTACTCCTCCTAATGCAGGTACCTGTGTCTTCCAAAGCAGGTGCTGTCTCTCTCTCTTTTCAACTTTTTTTTCTGAGTAATCCCTGCTTTGCCTTCTTAGCTCATAAAGCATATACTGCTGTGTGCTTGCTTATCCTACTGACATCTCTGGGGCTTTCTTCAACACAAGCCCTACCCATGAAATGCCCTGGCACAGAGGTGATCCCCAAAGTCACAGTCCTCTCTTCTTTCAAATCCCTCCTGAAAACCCACTTCCATCCGGATGCCTACTAGAAATTAGCCAGATGATAATAGCCAGAAATGACTAGCTGGCTAATATCAGCATGGCTGAGGGTTATTTGAAATATTTGATAGTGCTTTAAGAAAACCACTGAATTATCCATATTTAATCAAAATGTGGTCAATTATATGTCTGATTATGTTATCTGTATGTTGTATCCTATCCCCTACCCTTCATCCAGGTGGGTCCTTGATTTGTTTTTTAAATTGTGAGAGCTTTTGGTCAGGGACAATCCTTCCTTTTATGTTTGTACAATGCCAACCATATTATAGGTTCTTCAATAATAAATAATAATAATAATAATTAATACTTAACAATAATAAATTATTATTATTAGTCCTAGGCACAATGATGATGATGATCATAATCATCTCTAGTATATTTTCTAATTTGTTTATTTAATTCCTACATTTTCCTCTTTCTTTTAATCTCTTCTCTTTCCTAACTATACTATAATATCCTTTAACCTTCTTCCAGAACTTCAGCTTCTCCAAACTTTATTGACCTTAGTGGAGTTGAACATAGTAACGCAAGAACAGAATTTGGTCAGCTAGGTATACATAGCCCACAAATACAATGTAGCAGGCCACTGACCGGTATATAGCACAGTCTCTTTTATCAACTATTTTCATTTTGATTGGCTCCTGCTAACACATGTTCTGAAAAGCGAAATGAAGAAATCCTATATGTCCTTTATTTTTGGTAATATGTTAAATGTGTTCTCTTTGGGGCAGAGATTGTCTTTTTGTTCTGTTTGTGCAGCGCCTGGCAGAATGGTGTGCTCCTGCATAACTGGGGCTCCTAGGTGGAATGATTATACTTATTTATTATTTGTATACTATTAATATGAATTATTACAATAATCATTTACTTTGTGTGTCTTGGTCAACATAGTAGAATTCTGATAGGGCAACTTCTGAGTGTAATGCAGGTCTTAATATTAAAATAAGGATGGTTATCAATATTATATTTGAAAATCAGAATATGCTGCAAACACAGAACAATGCAGTTATTTTATTGGCTTATGGATCCCGTGGCCGTCAGTGACTGTCACAAATCCACAAGGTGTCCCTGAGCACTGCATTTGGCATTTTGATCTCAAATTCAGTTTGTTAAAAGTATAAACTGTCACGTATTTGGACATCAGACTGGGCTCAAGACTATGAATTATTCCACAAGCAGCAAGGATCTGGAATACACCACACTCAACAAATTGGCTCCACATACACCTGATTCAGGGCTTGGGTACATGTAGAGTGGCACCATTTTAACTGAAAATGTGATTTTTAAAAATGATTTCGTTATACTACTGAGAAAGGCCGTGTGGCTTTTTATGTCAGTTTAAATCAGGCTTATTTCAGTTTGGTTTAAATCGATGAGGAACTGGTTCAAGCTAAACCAAAAAAAGCCACAAAACCAAGTAAGAATGTCCACACGGGGTTGCACAGGTGTAACCAAACTGGTTTAACTGAAGCGGTTTAAGCAGATAAGTGCAAGCTTGTATCTAGCAGAGAGAATCCAAATCGTGCCTTAGGGCGATGAGTGCATCTCCCCGATACTTTCGTGAAAGAATTTCAGGTGCGTCCGAGGGTAGAATGTGTCCTTCGGAGTTCTGCTAAACTCACCTGCTTTTGTTCAACCCCCTCCCCTGCTTTATGGTTCCTCCCTCCCCCCTTCAGAGCCAGTTTGGAACAACGAAGGCAGCGGTGGAGGCAGTAATCACGTCTGGTCTCAGGATCCGGACTGTTAGCGCGCGTTCCGAGCCTCAGCATGCCACAGCAATGCGCTCCCGCTGGTGCCAATGGCAGATATGCCCAAGCCTTGTTCATGGTATAAACCGAGTTCCTTTGGGAAAGCCTGGCCCTTCTAAAAGGCCCGGAGAGAAGCAGCCCTAAATAGTGCTGCCTGGTTTCAACCTGGAGTTTGGAAATATTGTATTTCCCCTGGAATCTCCATCTCTGGAGATATTTAAGAGTAGGTTAGATAAATGTCTATCAGGGATGGTCTAGACAATATTTGGTCCTGCCATGAGGACAGGGGACTGGACTCCATGACCTCTCCAGGTCCCTTCCAGTCCTAGAATCTATGAATCCCTTGAAATATGAAACACTCACAGATTATTAGCAGCCACAGAAATAACTATGCCCCGAATCCTGGCCCCACTGAAGTAAAGGGGAAAGCTCCCAAAAACTCCTCTGGAACCAGGATATGATCCCTGGTGGGTGTATGCGAGGTGAGTTCAGATCAGGAAGCCTCGGTCTGATCACTTCGGACATCACTGCAAAGCGATTAGAGGGAGAATCGAATATTGTGCAGAACATTTGCCTTAATATCGGTGCTTTCCAGCCCTTCAGCTCCGGGGACTCACTGCCCGAAACCTTCTGGTGTCACAGGGCAGGCGGCCCCGTGCAAAGCAAAGGCATAGTGTAGGGAATATGATTTGAATCCCCCTTGTTCTCCAGAACCCAGAGGAAAGCGGTGTAATAGGTTATACGATTTCGCACCTGTCCTTGCTTTCCATCAGGTTGGAAACGTTTAGAGTCTTTAATTAACATGTAATGGCAAGAGAAGAGTCCTCGGTGTGTCCTAATGATACGATCAGCCTCGATCAGCGACTAAGGTCCCGATCCTGTGGTCTCTGTAATGAGACTTTATGATTCCACCTTAAAGATTTTTTAACTTCAGCTTGACTGAGTGGATCAATGCAGAAGTCATGCTGGGGGGTTATTGGTTTCGTCTTTGTCAGAACAGGGATTAACGGTTGTAATAAAAACAGCAACCCAAGCAATTTGTTGCATCTGTAGAGAAATACTGCTACCCTACGAACTCTGCTGTGGTCATGGGCCGCTTCCCAGCTAGAAGATGATCCGCAGAGTGTTTCTGCGTCTTTTAAACTCTTCATCGGTATTTACTGGTGCGATTTATTTACTCAATTGCATTACCTTACCTGACCTTTATTTGCAACAGAAAGCGGAAAGGACCCATAAGAGTCTGACAATGTATTATTAAATTATTATTAAATTATTAAATTCTCTGAGGGAGAATAAACATATGAGTAAATAACTTTTCCAAAACTCAGAGGCCTCCATGTTGCTTCAGTCTGAATTATCATCCTTATTCCCCAGAAATGCAGCAATCTGTGTAATCATTTGTAATACATCAAACCCAGGAGTGAGTTTAAGATGGCCCCTGTCTACACCTATGGACAATACAGAAGCAAATATTAACTTAAGGCTAATCATAACCTCGGAGGACGAGGGCTTTGTCTATCTGTCTTTTAAGCACCATGCACACCTATGGTATTGTGTAAACAACATATAGAATACTAAAACAACATAACTAATTCTTAGTCCAGATTAATTCGTTTTAAACTTAGATTGTATTAGGACTGCAGGACAGACCCCTGGTTTACTTATTAAGAGAACAAATACTAATACAAATGGTGATAAGAACAGGAGTACTTGTGGCACTTTAGAGACTAACAAATTAGTTTCTAAGGTGCCACAAGTACTCCTGTTCTTTTTGCGGATACAGTCTAACACGGCTGCTACGCTGAAACAAATGGTGATATATTTTCACCCCAATGTCAGTTAAAGAAACACAAGATACTGTACATCATACGGCCAGATGACTCAAAATATCCATCCGTTATTTGCTCAATCAGATTTCGCTCACCTGCCATATCATACCATCGATTTTAAAGCCAGAACCTCCCCCTTGATTTTAACAGGGACGTTTAAAATCTGATGACCATGTGTTTGGTAGCGCGGCGATAGCTACCGGTAAGTGTTTTGCCTTGGCCTTTGGAACACTGGAGCTGGGCACAGTGTGTTGAGCTGTAGAAATACAAGGTGCAGAGATGCCTTTGGCAAAGGCTGTACGAGACAGACTTCTTTTCTAACGCGTGTCACCCATGGAGGCAGCCTGGAAGCCAGAGATAGCGATGGTTAAAAGCGTTCAAAGCCAACGACTGGAAAGCGGAGGTTGAGGGGACACTGAACCGAATCGAGGGGACAGATCGTGCCATCACTTTTAAAGCAGAACTCCCCTATGTAAACACTGGGGAATTCTGCTTAATAACCCGAGGGCTCGACATGGGCCCAAGTTATTTTCTACATTAAACCTTACCAAAGCGATCAATTTACTGCACTTTCCGCGCGAAGACCCCAACTACCTTGGCGTAATCATCTGTGGCACCGGGTTTCGTTTGTTCTAACTGCCTGATAAATGTTGCTGGTAAAGTTATGCAGTGGCATGAGGTCAGTGTTTAAAGAACCCCCATATAATTAGAACATCAGGCTAGATGCGTCTACAAATGCGCAATCCTTTCGCAGGTGGCATTCGGTGGTACTATAGGAATTCCTGTCTACCGAGATTTCTCGCATTTGGGAAACCCACGGATTAATGTCCATTGATGGATGTGCAGGGAGAGTATGGAGACTTCTGTACAGTTCTAGCTCAACTAGGATAAAACCAGACTGAAGGGAGAAGCGATTTGGAGAATTAAACAAGGGGGCAGGCATGGTATTTTCCTCTTTCAAGTTATTAATCGGGGAAAATATCATTTGAAAGGTGTTAATTATTTCTTAATAATAAATGTAACTCCGATGTTCGCTCTTGGGATGACCGACAAAGATTCAGTTTCAGGTTTTCCGGCTAGCAAGCACAGGTCAATGGATGGATGCGGGATGAGCGCATGGATAGCGGGGATCATAGCTTTTCGGAAAAATGTCAATCTCTAATTAGTTTGGCTTCCAGCCTTAAGCGCTATTCCCCAAGGATCAGAAGTACCGGCATCTTTTGCTTTTAAAAACTGCTAGAAGGAATGAAAGCCTATGTTCCTGATTATGTAGCATCAAAGAAGCATCACATGCGCTAAATTCCAGAAGGAAAATCTCTCGCTGGACTAAGAAGAGATGCATATATTATTAAAATATGCTTTAATTGGTCCTTATATATGTTATAATAATTATATATTGGCCATAAACATATTTAGGGTGAGGAAATCATGCAGGCAAATATACCACATTCTACATATACACGGCAGTGTTCCTCTGTATACCCAACTTAATTTTAGATAGATATATAAATACAAGCACACTTTGGAGAGCTGTAGGATACATAAATTACAGCTTTTTTTAAAAAAAGGCGTCACGTAATGTCTTTATGCAAAAATTTTATTATTATTTTGTACATAAATAAATAAATAAATATCTTCCGGTATTACAGAAACCATACAATTACATAGCTATGGGTCTGAAGAAACGCCATCAAGCAAATTTTACAGAAAAAAAACAAACTCCTCTCCCCAATCTTTCCCCTCCCCTCAAAAAAGGGGGGGGGCGTCAAACCACATTTCACACTTCATTACCTGCTTCTAGAGATCACCATAGTGACCCTGTGCGCGTCTCCACTTTTGCTTTGGAGAGGGACGAAATGCCGGGAGAGAATAAAGCAGAATGTTTCCCGACCATTGATACAAATTACAGAACTAGTTCTCCCCTCTCCGCCCCCTCTGAAAAATAGATTGCTCTGGACATTCGCTGTTTACCAGATACAGTTAATCACAGTTCACAACACAGAGGTTGGGGAGCGGAGCGCTTTGCCTGATGACAAAACCAAAACCCCTCACCACAAGCAAAATAGCAACAGTTGGCGACATTTAGGCTCACAGTTTATTTACAACGACACAGCGGCACTCACAGGATTTATAAAAAGGCCAGAAAGTCCTTTGTAAATTACATGAAATATACAAAACGGTATAAAATCCTTCCACAGCGTTTTGGCATAGGACAGGGCAAGATCCCCTTCTGCTCTCGGGTTGGTCTCTGGGGCTAGGGGGTGACTGTGAGATCTCTATCGTCTTTCCCTGAGGAGGATGGAGACATGGGCAAGTCCTCGTCGTCCTCCGAGCACTTTGTGGTGGCCAGAGAGGCGCATTTGCAGCTGTGGGCAGAGCCCCCTCCTCGGTGGGAGCTGCTTTTGCCTTCTTTCTTGTGCTTGACCCGGCGGTTTTGGAACCAGATCTTCACCTGCTTCTCGGAGAGGTTCAGGTAGGTGGCTATCTCGATGCGCCGGAGCCGGGAGAGGTACATGTTGGAGGCGAACTCCCTCTCCAGTTCCAGGAGCTGTGTGCTGGTGAAGGCGGTGCGCATCCGCTTGCTGCTGGGCAGCTGGCTGGAGGTGCTGTCTGGAGAGGAAAGCGGACGGTCAGATTCCGTGGCGCTAAACCTGCTGCACCAAGAGCTGCTCTAGGGGGCCCATTTGGCATCCTTGAAACCTCCCCACACCCCGGCAGGCTGGGAGCAGCCAGATCACCGAGCTGTTGGCCGGATGCCTCTATGAATGCCACAGGACTCACACTGTTGCATACGCTACCTGGCATTGCCTAGGCGGTGGGTGGCATGTCCCGCCAACTCATCCCCATGCCAGAGATATTACACGGCATGGCATGGATGGTGTACGGCGTGCGCTGCCGTGCCACAGGTCCCCTTACGCATTATATACGAGGTCTGAGTGCCCAGGCTGGGCATGGCATACCCTGCAGTGTCATCTTCTCTCCCCAGGCCACAGTTGCCATTGCACCGATGGCATACCCTGCACTGCCGGGGGCTGGGCCAGCTCTCCTCCTCGGATTCAATTAGGGCCAGCCGACATTGGCCCCATCCTGCCCTGGCCCGCACCGCCTAGGGAGCGCACGGGGAATCTGGCAGGGCAGGATCGAGTCCGTTTGCCCCATCTCTTAGCTCCCCCCCCACACACACACTCCCGCCCGGCACTTACCGACGGAGATGCAGTGGAACTGCCTGGGGTCGGGCAGGGGGTAGGCGGTCTGGTAAATGGCCGGCGCGTGGCTGACGCTGACCGCGGAGGAGGCCGAGTGTTGCCTGGCCAGGGGCGCGTGGCAGTACTGCGAGCCGAACGGGGGGAAGGAGGCCTTGAGCAGCGGCAGGGCCGGGGGCGGCGGGTGCAGCTGCGAGGCGGTGACGCACAGCGGGCACACGCACAGCAGCCCGGCCTTGCGCGAGTGGCAGGCGCCGGGGGGCAGCCCGTGCAGCGGGTGCGAGGGGTGCACGGCGTAGGGGAAGAGGGGCGGCGGCGGGCTGCTCTCGCTCTTCTTCTCGCTCGCCTCCCGCAGCACCAGCGAGTCCACCAAGAAGGAGCGCGGCATCTCCCCGCGCTGCCGGCCCGGCGCTGCTGGAGCCGCCGGAGGTGCCTCGGGGTGCTGGCCAGCCCCAGTGGTGCTGAAAGGCGCCGGGCTCGCCGCTTAAATAGGGCCTTTGCCATGTGATGGCTACGCCAGGAGCGGCCGGGGCTCTCAATAGGCTTTTTGTGCCTGTTCTCTTGGCATTCACGCTGCACGCTTCCTCATTATTTCCCTTGTTAACTAAATGAACTGCATAATGTACTCCATTCTTGTCAGCCCCACCCACGCCGTAGCTGGCGGCCTCACCCCTCCTCTCCCTTTGGAGGGGTTATTTGCTCATTCGCCAGCGATTTAATATTCTTCTCCGGCTCTTTATCGCGCTCCTGCGCGTTCAGCCGCCGGCAGCCCTCTCCCCTTGTTGGGTTTGGCTTTGCAGCAACTATTTCAAGTCACTGTAACTTCCCTTCCCAGCCCGTTAGCCGCCGGCCCGCCTTTCCACCTGGGCAACGGCTTTGCTCGGCGCTCTCCGCCGCAGCGCTGATCCCGGCAAGGCGATCCCCGAGTTTCTGCAAACACACCCGTAACTTTCTCCTCTTCCTTTTGTCGGGAAGTTCTTCCCATCTTCCGCCGCTATTTCCACAACTCGCCCACTATGTTGAGCCCTTTTCTTTGTGCATCACCAGGAGCTTAATCCTCCGGTTTACACAATCCACAATACTGGGTGTTGTTATTTGTATAAACCTGCTTCACATGGCAAAGGGCTGGTGCAAACCTTGTGCATACAATACATACAGCTATCTAGCTGTCTGGCGCATATACACGGGGAGAGTTCGCCGTATCTTAACCTGTTGCAATTCAAAATGAAAAAGCAGCCCCACTGTTTCTTGGATACCTACATAGATGCATATCCGCACACACATAGCTAGCTATACAATATACACAAAGTGCACACACACTTTATGAATACTATATATCTATAGTACGTCTCGGTGGGTAGATAGGTGGATGTTACAATTCTATATAATTATAGTAAATAAATAAATGTTAATATGTATTCAAGAGAAAGTAGATATGCTTTTTTCATTTTAAACCACTTGAATTGTAATAGGCTGCAATGCGGTTTATTCCTGTCTTTCTGGCTATACAATAGTTAAACAACTTTTAATGCCGTGCACTGATTAAGCAGGCTTTGAAATATTTCAGCTTCAGAGCAGTTTTAACAATTAGCTTCCCCCCACCCATATAATGAAAATTAGCATAAATAAAAGAGGTGGTATCTTTATTTGTTAATGAAAAGGATCTTTAAAGCATACAACATGATTTAGATCTAATGTCTATGCGCGCGCGCGCGCGCACACACACACAATTCAACCATTCAGTACCTGATCTAGGCGTTGAATTGTGTCTGTGTATAAGGCAGGGAGGTGTTTTTGTTTGTGTTGTTTAATTTGTAGGTTGGTAAGGAATACATGTCAATAAGAAAAAAGCATTTATACGAATATATTTTTTCTTCAGCCCCTGACCACTTACTAGATCTCGAGGCTGTAAACCTCATTACAAATGTGAAGAAATTGTGTTGATAGAACATACCCGTAACCTGCCCGTCTAAAAACACCCAACGGATTTTTTTTATAGGAAGGAAAGAATAGAATAAAATGCCTGGGAAACAATGTGACCCTGTATTTCTGGCTTGTACTCCTTGCTCACATTTCCCACCGAAGTCTGGGGTAGGCTTGCCCGAGACAAGATTGACGGTCTGAGCTTAGAAATGTATTTGGGTTTTTTTTTTCATTATAAAAATAAAGATACAAAAGAATGATAGTAAAAACCCAAGCCTGAGCTCACTGGAGAGTCCCAGATTCTTAGTGTATCTTTCCCGCGGCAGCTTTCATTTTTTTTAAATGCGCTAATATTTTTTATGCAGATGTTTATCCTCAATTTGAGCCTGGGAAGAGGTAAAGCTTCCTGCTGGGAAATGGCCAGCCACCAAGGAGGTGAGGATTTCTAGCCCCAGACTAAGAGATTCCTGCTGTCCGAGGGCTGAACCCCGGGGCTCCTAGCCACAGGGAGGCAAAGGGTTAACAGTCCCTGAATGCACACCAAGCCCAAAGCTACTGGGAAAGAATATCCAAAAAATAACCAGTTTTTTTTCCAGCCGCTGGACCTTATTGAATGTCATTGAAGAAAGTTTTGAATGCCAGATAAAGAGAGGCGAATTAAAGTGTGTGACAGCAGAGGATAAGCAAACACAAAGAGAACTCTGTCACACTTTGGGCAAAATCCGTGGGCTTTTTACCAAGCCTCTTCGCTATGATTGAATTAAGTAATAGGAAAACATTTTCTTTCAGTTTAGAGCCATTAGACAAAAACTTCAAAGCGAATAACACTTTTTAATGTGCAGCCCAACAATGGAATCTGTTTTGTGCTGAAATGTTGAAATGGTTTGTTGTGCCACTGTGGGCTGGAAGAACCCAGACTGCAGCAAAATAGCATCCTTCAGCCCGATTTTATGAGAGCTTGAAACGACCACAGACCTTTAATCCTACTGCTTTACACTCCTCTTTTCAGTGCCAAGCTCGCTTCCTCTGTTTGTTTTCTGCAAGCAAGTCTGGGTATGCGATCTTCATACAGTACCAGGAGGCAGATAAAAATACTTTCGCAGAAGCGACACAATCTATAGGTAACACGCCGGAAAATAACCCAGAAAGAACAACAAACGAACAATTTACATCATGGGCGGTTCTTGGTGTCTTCAGACACTTTCCTTTCCAGACACGGGAGGATTTATTTGCAATGGGCTGGAAAATCCCAAGACATCAGCAGCTCCAGCTATTGCAATTCCTTTCACATTTTGATGTGCAATGGGAGTACTTATGTAAACCTTGTAAAAGTGTCGGGGGAGAAGAGAGACCACTGGTATGGATGACAGTGCTAAGGTTTTGCCACTCCTGCCTGACAAACGTTTGCGAAGTGTTTACTGGCTTCAAACTTCTTTCCAGTAAACCTTTCCGAGGTAGGCTGGCTGCTGGCTGCTCTAGGACTGCTGCCATGTTAGTTCTTCCACATTGCAAAAGCATATTTCCTTCCTGATGTTATTGTCAGTGCTTGAACTGAGGAGAGGAGGGAACGTGGGAGGTGGTTGACCAACATCACCACCACCCTCCCCTGCCCTCTCCTCATTGCTGCCTGCTGGCAAAGGAAAGTCATTCAAAACAAGTTTAAACATACCATTAGTGAGTGTGTATGTGTGTGTGGGGGGGCGGGGGGGGAGATACCATCACTAATGGGGGGGAGGTGAGGGGTCATCCCATCACTAATTGAAAGGTGGGTATACCATCATGGGGGGGGGGCACACCATCAGCATCTGGAGGGAGAGGAGAGCACACCTCGACTAATTGGAGGGGGGTACAATATGACCAATTGGACGGAGAGGGGCATACCATCACAGGGGTGGGGCATACCATCATTATGTGGGGGGTGAGAGCACATATCATCACTATCTGGGGGGAAGAGGAGGGCATGCCATCACTAACTGAAGCGTGGGCAGGCCTTCACTCTGTGGAGAGGATGGGCACACCATCAGTAATTGGGGGAGGGAGAGAGGAGAGTATACCATCACTATCTGGGGGAGGAGCACACATTCACTATTTGGGGGGGAAAGAAAGGTTTCTGTCAACCTCTGTGGGGTGGGCGTACCAATACTAAGTAGGGTGAGAGGAGGGGGTAACATCACTGTTTGAGATAGTGTGGGCATACCATCACTATTTTCAGGGAGGAGATATCATTGCTAACTGCGGGAGAGGATGAGGTGCTATCTCTATTTGGATGTGGATATAACTTCATTTCCCCTCCCCCACAGTTTGAGCACCATGCTTGTTAAAGATGCACTAAATAGAAATCACAAACCACTATTTAATCATGAACGGTTCACTATGAAACTGATTGATCAAAGAATACACATTACTATGGTGACCTAATGCATACAGTATTATATCTAGGCCAAACAGTTTTTGTAGATCCTTGGAAGCCAATGGGATTACTCATGGAGGAAGGTAAAGGTAACTGATGGAGGAACTGGGCCTTAAGGCCAACATTTTCAGATCATGCTGCCAAAATCAGGCTCCTAAATCCACTCAATCTAATTCCATGTACATTGAAGTAGCCCAGGGTCAGCAACCTACGGCACGCGTGCCAAAGTTGGCACGCGAGCCGATTTTTCCTGGCACGCGGCGTGGGCTGAGCTGCTCAGCCCCGCCACCACTCTGGAGTTCCCGCTGCCAGCTGCTGGCTCCTGCGGGACCCACCACGGGTCCAACTCAGCACCTGCTGCTGGCCTGGGGGGGAAGGAACCCCAGGCTGGCAGCGGGCTGAGACCCCGGCTGGCAGGAGCCGCCGGTGAAAACCCCAGAGCCGCAGCGGGCTGAGCCGCTCAGTTCGCCCTGCTCTGGAGTTCCCGCTGCCGGCTCCTGCCAGCCGGGGTCCCCGCGGGTCCCACTCAGCACCCGCTGAGGGGGGGGGGGAGGAACCCCAGGCTGGCAGTGGGCTGAGACCTCAGCTGGCAAGAGCTGGGGGCAGAAACCCCAGAGTGGTGGCAGGCCGAGCCAGTCGCTGCTCTGGGGTTCTGGCTGGTGGCCCCTCACCAGCAGGGGTCTCTACCGCGCAGCTCCACTCACCTTGCTTCCGGTTGGAGGCTCTCTTGCAGACAGGGTCCAGGCCTCCAGCCCTGCTGAGGCCTACCAGCCACCTATTCCACTCACCTCAGCTGCCAATCTTGGTTTCCAGCCCTTGCTCATCCTGCTTTTGGGCCTGGAGTCCCAGCAGGCCACCTTTTACATATAACAGTAGTTTGGTTACATATTATAGACTTATAGAGAGACCTTCTAAAAAGCGTTAAAATGTATTACCGGCACGCAAAGCCTTAAATTAGAGTGTATAAATGAAGATTCGGCACACCACTGCTGAAAGGTTGCCGACCCCTGAAGTAGCCTGATCATTAGCAGGACTAAGTGCCAGCAGCTCCTGTGGGAGGAATGGAAGCTGTGGAAACTTAGCACAATTTACAGCCAGGGAAATGGGCACAGTGGAAGAGTCCCTGAAAATAATGAGTGTGGTTGAAAAAAGGTGAGGCTGGATGTGAGAAAGAAGAGCAGGCAAAAGAGGTCAGGCTGCTTCTATCTATTTATTAGACGACCGTAAGAAAACCTAGCCCTTCAGTCTCAGAATTTGTTTCACTGCCAGCCAATTTCTGGCCTGCCAATTTTCACTTCCTCCTTTTCAAAACACCTGCCCAGTTTGAACAAGATTCATTTTAAGAAAATAATCAGTCTGAGGAAAATAGAAAGGAGCATAAACTCTGGCAAGTCAAGTGTAAAAGTATAATTAGGCAGGCCAAAAAAAGAGAAGAATTTGAAGAACAACTAGCAAGAGAAACAAGAATGAACAGATTTTTTTTTAAAGTATACCACAGTCAGGAAGCTTGCCAAACAATCAGTGGGGCCATAGACAATCACGGTGCTAAAGGAGCACTCAAGGACGATAAGACCATTGTGGCCACACTAAAGGAATTCTTTGCATTGGTCTTCACTGCAGAGGCGGTGATGGAGATTCCCACACCTGAGCCATTCTTTTTAGGTGACAGATCCGAGTAGCTGTCTCAGACTGAGGTGTCAACAGAGGAGGTTTTGGAACAATTTGATAAATTAAACAGTAATAAGTTACCAGGACCAGATAGTATTCACCCAAGAGTTCTGAAGGAACTCAAATATGAAATTGCAGAACTACTAAATGTGGTATATAACCTATTATTTAAATCAGCCTCTGTAACAGATGACTGGAGGATACCTAATGTGACACTGATTTTTTAAAAAGGCTCCGGAGGTGATCCTGTCAATTACAGGCCAGTAAGCCTAACTTCAGTACCAGGCAACTTGGTTGAAACTATGATAAAGAACTGACCTATCTGACACATAGATGAACATAATACGTTGGGGAAGTGTCAACACGGCTTTTGTAAAATGAAAAAGATCTCATGAATCTGTTAGTGTTCTTTACGGGAGTCAACAAACATGTGAACAAGGATGATCCAGCTGATATAGTGTACTTGGACTGTCAGAAAGTCTTTGACAAGGTCCCACCAAAGGCTTTTAAGCAAAATAAGCTGTCATGAGAAAAGAGGGACGGTCCTCTCATAGATCAGGAACTGGTTAAAAGACAGGAAATAAAGGATAGGAATAGATTATCAGTTTTCACAGTGGAGAGAGGTACATAGTAGGATCCCTGAAGGGTCTATACTGGCACCTGTGCTGTTCAACATATTCATAAATTATCTGGAAAAGAGGGTATACAGTAAGGTGGCAAAATTTGCAGATGATACAAAATTATTCAGCATATTTACGTCCAAAGCTGAATGCAAAGTATTACAAATGGATCTGACAAAACTGGATGACTAGGTAACACTGATGAAATTCAATGCTGATAGGTGCAAAGAAATGCTCACTGGAAAATATAACCTCAATTACACTTACTAAATAGTGGGATCTAAATTAGCTGTTACCACTCAGGAAAGAAATTTTGGAGTCATTGTGGATAGTTCTTTGAGAACATCCACTCAATGTGCAGTGGCAGTCAAAAAAGCGAACAGAATGTTAGGAACCATTAGGAAAGGAATAGATAAAACAGAAAATAGCATAATGTCACTATATAAATCCATGGGACATCCACACCTTGAATACTGCAAGTAGTTCTTTTCACTACTTGAACTGGATATATTTGAACTGGAAAAAGTACAGAGAAAGGCACCAAAAATGATTAGGGGTATGGAACAATTCCCTACAAGGAGAGATTAAAAAGACTGGGACTGTCCAGTTTAGAAAAGGGGAATAGGATAAAGGTCTGTAAAATCATGACTGGTGTGAAGAAAGTGAATAAGGAAGTTTTATTTACCTTTCACAGAACACAACAACCAGGGGCCACCCAATGAAATTAACAGACAGCAGATTTAAAACTAACATAAGGACGTACTTCTTCACACAACGCACACTCAACCCATTAAACTCATTGCCTATGGATTTTGTGAAAGCCCAAAGTATAACTGGGTTAAAAAAAGAATGAGAGAAGTTCATAGAGGATGTCTACCAATGGCTATTAGCCAAGATAGTCATGGACACAACCCCATGCTCTGGGTGTCCCTAAAACTCTGACTGCCAAAAGCTGGGACTGGATGACAGGGGTTGGATCACTCCATAATTTCCCTGTTCTGTTCATTCCCTCTGAAGCACCTGGAACTGGCCACTGCTGGAAGACAGGATACAAGGCTAGACCCAGTATGACCGTTCTTAGTTTCTTATGTATTTTGGCCTTTTCCAAGTTCTGAGTGTGCTGTCTTGAGAACAGCCAAAAGAAAGATTGTCTATCTATTTCCTATTCACCTAGGCGCTACAGAAGCAAATGATGCCATAACATGAAAATAATGTTGATCATAGACTGTTTCTCAATTAATATAGTATAGTGTATCTTTTTCTGCAGCCTTAGATACATTTGTAGCATCCTGTAGTGTTGTATACTGCAGTGTGATCCAGACAAAGCCCATTAAAGCAGTAATATGAAAGGTACACAATAAACCATTCTGACACAACACATCACAGATTAAACATAACATAAATGTTCAGGAAAGTCATGCCCACCTAAGATTGTAGATTCCCTAGTTTGGCAGTTAGCCTTGTGACCCCACCCAAAACGTCTACACTTATCTCCGGGTCCGGCAGCAGGCAATCGATGTTCTGGGATTGATTTATTGCGTCTGGTTTAGATCCCGGAAGAGCTCGCCATCGACGCCGGTACTCCAGCTCGGCGAGAGGAGTACGCGGCATCGACGAGGGAGCCTCCCTGCCGCCTCTGGACCCGCAGTAAGTTCGGACTAAGGTACTTCGAATTCAGCTACGTTATTAACGTTTTTTAATAAATTTAAAATTTATTTTAAATTTGCGTACCTTAGTCCGAAGTGGGGGGTTAGTGGGGACCAGGCCGGGCAGCCTCTGCTGTTCATCTGTGTACTGCTAAATTACCTTCCTGGTTCACTGCTTGACCCTCTGAATGGCACCGAAGGAAGTGGGATCTATGCACAGGTAAATTTGTTTCATTGTTACCTATCTTCTTCTTTAAATTGCTCCAGAGCCAAGGTGTGCTGACAAATGAAAAGCAAATGTATAGTATATGGCATTTCATAGAACTATGTAAATGAATATGATTAAAAAGTCCGAGTCAGAAAAGATATGCAGGGTCTAACTCTTTGCCTGGGAGATGACTCTCTGGCCTCTTCACGTGCATGGACTCCCTTCTCTAAGTGCATAAATAAGGAGTTCCCCAATGCAGACAGTCCTGGAGAGAGATTTTCAAAGGAATCTGACAAAGCTGCTCAAGAGCAGCACAAACGACCAGTCCCTGCTCTCAGCAGGGGAACTTGCCAAAAAAGGCAGAGGTGGCAGAGGAATATTTCACCCCACAGGTACCATGTTCTCTTTCAGTCCAATGGCTGTTACAAAATGCACAAGCCCTGTGGGGGAGACTGTGCCCAGATGAGGCACAAGGCCTCAGATCCTCAAAGGTATTTAGGCACTTAACTACCTTTGAGGATCAGGGCCAATTTCCTCAGTGGTATAGATCTTCAACAGCCTCTGCTCAGAGCTAGTGGCTGAATGTTGCAGTCTGATGCTATGTAACTTGCTTCTTTCTTTGGACTTGGCTAGCCAATCTCAGAAAAGTATTTGTGGCATATTAATGTGAAAGAACTAGTCTGGATGTTTATTAAGGTTGTGCAAAACAAAGATAACCCAAGGTGTGTTAATTCTTCTAGTTTTCCAGTATACACAAAATGCCCCTTGAAGAAGCACTCTGCTAATTACTTCTTTTTTTATTATTGTTTCATTTGATTTCATTAACTTTCTATTTTGAAAAAAATAAAAATAATGTTGTGTGGGGTGAAATATTTGGATTATATTTTTGTATTGTAAGGTATGTATATATATATTTCAATTGTAAGGTATGTACACACACAGTTTTTATAATATAATGAGGTTTTTGTGATAATCATTTTCTGGAAGGTGAGGTGCTTTCCATAGCACATATCTGTTTTCTACAACCTTGGAGATATATGTATCTCCAAGGTTGTAGAAAACAGATATGTGCTATGGCACTGCACTGTTTGTGTAGTTAGGATACAATTAAAAACTATGTCCCTTATTCTTTCACTTAGTTTTTTACTGAAACCAATGGAATTGCACCTGACTTACCCCAGTGTCTGTACATGCATATATGCACAAGGGGGCAGTGTTAAGGCGGAAGTGAATGGAGCTATGACAGGCTGAGGATTTGCCTCTTTGAATTCAGAACCATGCAAACGTTGCATTCTCTTCACATAGACTTTCAAATGTAATTTTTTAAGTTGTTGGAATGAAGAAAGACATGCCCTTATGTGGAAAAAGCTAGCTAGATACCACCAGAACCCCACACTCCATGTATTTCATGGGGTCCATCTGCTTTGAACATTAGGAACGGTGGAGACTTACAAGACCTGAAGCCGGTGCCTCATTCATGCACAGTTAGCAGGAGTTAAAACAATGGTTATTTCATTCAGTCTTGTGCCAGTGACAATTTTAAGGGTCAGTCTTTCACACACACTGGGCCTGAACCTACTCCCATTGAATTCAGTGGCAAGTGGGCTAGAAACAAAAATTATATCTCACTGGGATTCCATGTGTGGCATTTGCATTTAGGCCTAGCGTTTTTTGAGACATTGAACCTTGTAATTACAACATACTCTCACATAGAAAAGCTATTTTAGATAGCATTTAGACTTTCTTTAACAATGTTCTACTTTCTTGTTATGCCTGAGACCTGCAATCTGGTAACTAAGGCCCAGGTACTCAATGATATTTAGGTGCCTAACTCCCATTAATTTCAACATTCGAGGATCTGGGCTTGAATCAAGCTGGCATTGCAGGTGGAGGGACATGAAATAGATTTGTCCTAATTTGTGGCATAAACAAAAGACATGATGTGTGGTGGTATGAAAGTTTATTGAAAATTGTTTGAAATGTCTTTCAATACTTGTGAGAGGAGGAACAATTCCAAACTCGTGCTAATACATAACTTTATTCCTCACTAAATGCAATCCTGATCTTGTGGTTGAGGAGCTGGACTGGGACATAGGAAAACTGGGTTTGCTTCCTGGCTGCACCGTAGAACTTAGTAACATAGGAAATACCATATTGGGTCAGACCTGGGGTCTCTCTAGTCCATTGTCCCATCCCCAACAGCCTTCCTGTGTGGCCTTGGGCAAGTCACTTAGCCTCTCGGGTCCTCAGCTGTAAAATGGGATACTAATAATTCCTTTCTCCCAACCTTTGTCTTGTTTATTTTGACTGTAAGCTCTTTAGGGCAAGGACTCTCTCTTACTATGCATTTGTACAGTGCCTAGGACAAGTGAGCCCTGATCTCTTTACGGACCTCTAGGTGCTGAATTACAAACAACAAACAAATCATAAAATACTTTGAATCCTCATAAAACCCACAGGACTGAAAAGCAGTGGAAATACAATAGGGCTGGTGGGGGTCTGCAGACGATAACATAAAGGACAGTATCTCATCTACCTCAGATTAGCAGACAATATGGTCTGGATTGCAGACAGCATGAATTGAAGTGGTAAAGGAATCCCACCATGAAAACCAGGCTGAGTGAAAATTAACTTTAACACAGTAATAAACTATGCTGAGCAGAGAGACATAGGAAATACACATCATACTTTATAGATATTAGGAGATCTAAAGTAGCAAAATTTTAGAGACCACCATACTATGGAAAATGATTAATAAGCACTCAGAGACATTCATCCAGTGGTCAATTCACAATGGCCAAAAAAAGTCCCTTTTTCTTCTTGAAAGATTTAAGTGAAATGGTCATTTGCTCTGTTTTGATAAGTTTAAATGAAATGTTCAAGTATTCTCTCTCATTAAAAAAAATAGCTGATAAGGAAATAGAGCTGGAAAGGGATTTAAAAACACTGAGAGCAGGGTTGGAAAGTGATGTTTCATTTGTTTGGCTCATCAGTATACATAAGGGAAATATAGCCACTTCCAAGAGATTTGTTTAAAGTGAAATATGATAGTAAATTGGCCATGTAGCTGGGAGAAAGGAAAGGAATTCTCCCAAAAGAGAAGAACATAATTAAAATAGCATTATCTGAAGGGGGAGGGGAGGAAAGTTGACCAAATTCACCCGTGCACTCTAGCTGTTTTGTCATGTAAAATAGCCATAAATTTGGCTTAACTGGCCTGCTAAACTTGAGTGGCACAAAGCCACTGAAACATACTGGTGAACCTCCCCTACTGTAGTCATTGTATAAACATGCTACTATCCAACAACTCCCGACCCCCAACATCCCCTCTATATGAATGATGAGATGCGGGTGGCCCAGAGCCGGCTACGTTGGCTTTATGATTCCTGTATGTCAGGAGAATCCTTAGCTGTTCCTTTATGTCAGTTTACCAGTCATTTTGCACTACCTGAGCAGTGGAAAGTGGCCAGGACAGGGGACAAGGATCTGGCTTTAAGTCTTCTGCTTGTCTTTTCATTTTGATTTTCTTTAATAATCTAGGAGTTGAAGACTTGCCCCATAACAAGAAAGCTGTACTGTGGTGCACAATTCAGTTTGAATGGGTACAATGTAACCCCATCTAATCCCTCCTATTGAAAATCTCTCTGGCCTGTCTACACTACATAGTTAGGGAGACGTAAAACAGCTAACAAAATAACCCCACCTCCAGTAGAGGGCTTATGTCGGTGTAGTAAGGGCAGTGTAGTGTCTGTGTAGACGCTGGGTTACTTACATCAGCTCTCAGCTGTCTTAACAATTTCAGGGCTCCATGCTGGAGCGGTGAAATTGACAAAAAACCTAGGCATCTAAAGCCCAGGTGTCCCTGCCTCCCCCTCTGAGTTGGGCTGCGCCCACCCAGCTCCCCACTCAGGGAGCCGAGAAGCCCGGGTGGCTGCCCCCTGCTGCCGGCTAGGAGTGAGGAGCTGAGAGCCCAGGGGGAATCTGGGCTCCTGGCGGGGAGCTGAGAGCCCTGGCTCTTAGCTCCCCATTCTGCCCCTCTTCAGTCAGTGGAAGCCTTCCTGGTGAGGTTAGTGTGGACATCGGCCAGCGCAGTAATTACTGTAAGGGCATGTGTAGTGTAGACATGCTCTCTCTCTCTCATTCTTTTATCAGATTCACAACTTTCTTTCTGATTATTTTATTGACTTTATATCAAGAAAGAAGATTTTCTGTCCTTCCAAAGGGAGGGGTCTAGCAGCCTTTAGATTAGGTCTTTGTTTCTGAAATTGATAGAGACAATGAATGTCCCATCAGTCCGATTCTCTTTCATGTACTTCTAGTTGGGATCCTGTAGCATCTCTCAGTAAAGAGGATGTCTTGCTCTGTGCCTAAATCAAGAAGCTTAGGGAATAGTGCTGAGAATAAAGACATTCAGCTCTGGGTTATCCCAACCTGCAGAGAAGCCATGTGTCTGGAGATTTTGAATTCTGTCCTGATTCTACAGTTCTCTGCTTGTCTCTCCAATACAGCAATATTTCGGATAGCAGCAACTGAAAACACTTTGGTTTTATCAATAGCCTCATTGGTTTGCAGCTGTTTTTCCACTTATATGATTCTCCCACTTCTGTTAGTTTGTCCATGTTCTTTGTCTGAGCTAGCCAGCTTTATATCACCATCTGTTTCATGTGAACATTTATTCCCACATTGTAGACCTACTTTGGGTCTGGTGAGGTACAGCTTCAGCTGGCAAAAATAATGACTGATGCCATCCACAATACCAAAGCTATCCACAGAGGCAGAGAAATCCAATAGTTCTCCCTTCTTTTTGTCAATGTCCAGAATTTTTTGCTATTGTTTTTAGGGTTTGCTCCTTTGATTGCTGTGCTATTGCAGCAAGAAGTCACTGTTAACATTTAGGTTAACAGAGTTTCCATGAGGCACAAGGGCTCAGTATCTCACTAGGTTCAACCCACTTTATTTATTATTAACTAACTATATAGAATGAAAGAGAAAGATAGGGTACAACCAAAAGTGTGCTAGGCATCTCACAGAAATTAGCGAAGACACAAGGTCCAATTCTCATTTACATTAAGGCCATTTTACACCACTCTAGTCACAGAAAGGAGTCTCAAAGTGGATGCGAATCAAATTGACTCCCATTGTAAAGTTCCTTGGTACTCACTGATTCGGTGGTGTGAAGTGGCCGCAGTGTGACACAGGGTATGTCTACAGCTATGCGGCTATAGTGCTGTAGTGTGGATGCTTCCTAGATCCACAGAAGTGTTTTTTTACCATCAATGTAGTTAATCCACCTCTCTAAGAAGCAGTAGAATTCTTTGACCTAGGTGTATCTACAGTGTGGGTTAGGTTAACCTAATTATGTCGCATAGGAGGGATAGCTCAGTGGTTTGACCATTGGCCTGCTAAACCCAGGGCTGTGAGTTCAATCCTTGAGGGGGCCACTTATGGATCTGGGGCAAAATCAGTACTTGGTCCTGCTAGTGAAGGCAGGGGGCTGGACTTGATGACCTTTTGGAGTCCCTTCCAGTTCTATGATATGGGTATATCTCCATGTATTATAACATTTTCATGGCCCTGAGCAATGTAGTTAGGTTGACCTAAGTGTTAGGTGTAGGTGAGGTTTAATAAGAATCAGGCCCACAGCCCCTGCTCCAGAAAGTTCACATTCTAAATTCCAGAGCTGGTTGGCCTTTTGGGAATTTTTTTTTTTTAAACAAAATATTGAACTTCAGTTTTAAAAGCAAGGGAACATTTTTGACAAGCTTTCCCCTTCCCTCCATTATTCAAGCAGCAACACATGCACTTCATAGATGTCTGGAAAAGAGAAGGGTTGCATTAATATAACATAGTTGCATGCACATCTTGGCAGTTCCATTACATTAGGGCAGTGGTTATTTTTAAATTAATTTGATTTTGTACTGGTAGGTGACTCAGCAGAAGTGAGGTCATGTCTACGCTACACAATGAAGTCGACCTAACTTCTGTCGGCACACAGCCACTGCAGTAATGACATTGCTTGTGCGTGTCCATCCTTTGCTCCTTGTGCCGGCGGTGTGCGTCCTCACCAGGAGAACTTGTATTGATTGTACTATCAGTGTGAGGCATTGTGGGATGGCTCCTGAAAGCCAGTAACCGTCGACATAAGCAACGCAGTGTGTATACTGACCCTGCGTCGACTTAATTACATCGACTTTGACTCTATGCCGCTCATGGAGGTGGAGTTATTAAGCCAGCGTAGCGGGGCAGTTACATCAGCAAAAGTCAAATTTAAGTGTAGACGCTTCCGTAGTTAGGTTGACATACGCTGCCCTGTGTCAACCTAACTGTACTGTAGACCAGGCCTGTGTTTTCAGGAGGATTTGAATGAGGAGAGGGAGGTAGTTTGGTGTACACATTTAGCACCTGATCCAAAGCCCACTGAAGCTAGTAGACAGATTCCCATTACATTTAGTGAGCTTTGGATGAGGCCTTTGCGGAGCAGAATGGAAAATGCCATGGGAATTTACATCTTTGGGGCCAGTTCTGGCAATTAGCCACTGACCAGGTAGGGTGCAATGTGGAGCCATCCTACCCCATGGAGAGGGACTGTGTCTCAAGAAGGCACAGTCTGCCCTGAGCAGCAAAGCACACAAGGGGACTGCTGGCTCCTCCTGGTGAGGGTAGTGTGGATTGAAATAAACTGATAAGATGTGCTCAGATAAAGTCTGGAGTGTATTTCTCTGCATCCCCAAGCTTGCTGGCTATAGGTCGTCTGGGAGAGGAGTGTGCTTTTCTGGAAGTCCCCTGCACTTTCCCAAGCCACCTCTGTAGGGATCAGAAGTCCAGGAGCCAAGCCACGGGTCAGACTCGTTTGTTTCTCCCCAGCAAGTTTGCAAAGAACAAGCAGTGCACATAGCATTTCCCTGGCCCTTTGCTCAGTTGGGGGGTTCAGACCTCTCATTGCCCCTCGGCCTTTTCTGCTGACCTTTTCTTTACTGCTTCTTTTTCTCACACAGAGAATGTTTGTGTGTGGTTGTGAAAGAGGGTCTCCTGTTTGTGCTGTTACCGCAGTGCACCACATTACTGAAACACACTGAGAATGGACTAGACGAGAGTATTGTTCAAGAATATCCATCAAGGCCTCTTAGGGTTGGTGGATTTGAATGCCTGCAGCCTGGCTTTCAACTTTACATGAAGGTTGTGATGATCAGGCTCTCTAAAGTTTAGCATTTCCTTATGGTTTGTGGAGATGAGATTGGCAACATTTGGCACAGTTGTAAAAATCTCTGCTACATTCATATAATAAAATTATGTTAACTAAATGTGAAAGGTTTATTTTAGGAAGGAGATTTCCTAAGGAAATTAATGCATGGTGTGTGTGTGTGTGTGTGTGTGTTTGGGGGGAGGGAGGAGGTGTTAGAGAGAGAGAGAGAAGGAGTGGGGAAAGGAGCATGTGTGCATGCTAAGATTGCCACCTGTCTCAGGTTTTCCCAGAATCATTCCTTTTTTGTAATAGCTGTCCTGGGAAATCTGTAAAGGTGTGTAGTACACACTGCCAGCTGTCCAGTGTTATGAGCTCAGGATCATCTCGGATGTCCTGGGTTTTTTGTACTTCAGAGATGACAACCTTAGTGTGTACATACTCAGCATGATCCCAAATTTATCCGAACCTTGGCTATCCTCCGATTTTATACCATCTAAAAGAGATACCAAGAATACATGCCAAAGAGAAGGTTATATGTAACTCTTAACCAAACATAAAGAATAAATGCTACAGAGGTAGTTTGAACTTCGATGTGGCTGGTGAATATTATTAATATATATTCAATTCCATGCAAACAAATATGTTAAGCCAAGGTTGCAAGATTAAACATTCAAAAACCAGGAAATGCAAAAGATAAGACAGAATACACAGTCGTAATTCTGCCCCTTTGAGCCTTTTCAGACTGTGGAATATAACATCTTTAGTTACATGATCACTTACTATTTGTCAAATAATGCAGTATAATAGTGTAGTATTTTTCTACATTATCTAAAGACCTCACTCATTCTACAAACTCCTAATCATGCAAGTCATCAAGAAGTTGATGTTAATGGGACTACTCAGGTGAGTAAAAGTTAGCAGGATCTGACTCTTAGACACACAGAGGGTGTGTCGACACTGCCGAAAAACCCATGGCAATGATTCTCAGAGCCCAGGTCAACTGACTTGGGTTCCTGGGTTTTGCATAATGAGCCTTGGAATTTTTCCATTCTTGTATACTAACTACTGACCTCATTGTCATAATAGTCTAGTAAATCTTTCTTGACTTAGACTAATGACAAATCCCTTTTTTGCTGAGGTTTGTATTTTAATAAACATCAGAAGAGATGTATCCTACATTTCACAAGATAATTTTGTCTTTGTAGCCAGATATACCTCAGGCAGTAATCAATAACTGTATCATCTTGCAAACAAAATAAACAGTGTTAGCCGTGTTTTTGAAACCATTTCTCATTTTTCTATGGGTCTTTTAAGTTCAAATCTTTCTTTTTCTGAGTATCGTGCCAATTAGATTGGGGCAGAGAAGTAGGAGCTCAACACCCCACCCCATACACACCAAACATTCTGATTCACCCCCAGCCATGCTCACGAGTGGGAGGGAAAGAGGAGATCTGTAGCTGCCATATGCTTCAGCTGAATCTGGGTACCATACCACCTCTGACTCTATCCTTGCATCAAAAGCCCCAACTACCTCTTTACAAGCTTGTAAAACCTGCCAACTTTCTCTGAAAACTTCCACAGTTCCACTTTTTCAATAGAAAATTCAGAAGCACATTGAAAAGCTATGCTGGAAAGCATTCTAAAATTGAGACTCACACTGAATTTGGTATCAAAATGAATAACACAAAGAATATTATATGGGCTGCATTGTCCTTTTTTGTATTTAATGAAGTACAGATCTCTGCTGTTCAATTTACTTGACTGGCACAGAAACTTCAGTGTGCCACCGAGTTCAGCATTGCAATGCCACAGAAATCAGGGCTAGTGCACCACAGAATACACAGAGCCCTGCCTTCAGAAATGACAAACACACACCAAGAAGCAATATCACAGGCAATATGATGTGCAACCCTTATATGCAACTCACACAAACTGTGGAAAGGCAGCAAAGACAATCATTACAATGAGGAAGGCCAAGACATACATACCTGTGCATGCTGCAACAGGCTGACACTGTTTGCCTGAAATACCCCATTCTGGCCATTCCCTGAGGTGGCTCACTCATTATCCCGCCTGGATATCAGGGATGTGGGAGTAGACCTCTGGCAGAAAAGTAAGGGCTGAACAGTCGAGAGAGGAACACTTGGAGCACCCAAGCTTGAGGAGAAAGTTTGAGCTGATCTTTATGCTATCAGATGGCTGGTTCATTCATTAATAAAGGCAGATGCTAGGAAGGGGATTCTCTAGCTTCTCCACTGCATGGGCTGTGTTTGCAGAGCAGCTTTGCTCACAAATATAGAGCCACACATGCAGATAAAAGCAGTACACAGAGGAAGCCAAGAGAGATCACATGAGTGATGAAGTTATTTACAAGTGCTCAAAAAGAAAACTAGCAAATAATGACAGCTACAGTTGTCACCCTTTATACATTCGCTTTCTTCTCTCTTTTTTTTTTTGCTCTCTACCAGTGATTCTCAAAATGAAAATTATTTGAAAAAAACAAAATGCATATAACCAACAACAGCATAAATGGATAGTTGTTTTCAAGAATGCCATGGATAACTACATAACTTTATCACAGTGTATTACATACAATATTCTAGGGGTAATGGCGTAAGTAGGCACTTTACACTTTGCCTTAAAGTCAATGGAATTACACCCATGTAAAGTTTGTGTCAGAGATAAATGAGGTCCAAGGTATAAATTACACCATCATCGCTGCACTGCTCTAATTATGTGCCTTAGACTCTGATTTACAACTATCAATCTGCAGAGCAAAATAAAAACACTACGAAGAAACAATGTTTTGATTTTTCTAGGGCCTTTCATCTGAGGATCTCAAAGCACTGGTTTCTCTACAAGTCAGTCAGTTTGCAACTCGTAACAGTCCACATAACATTTTTAGCAAGGGCAGTTGCAACAGAAATGTGTAATGTCACAACATTTTGAGAAACAACATTGTTTCCTTGCCCCCACTATAGCTGTATGTCTCTATCCACCTGCTGTCTCATCTTGTACTCAGATTGTAAATTCCTTGGGCGCAGAGACCATCTTTTTGTTCTTTGTACAGCACCTACCACAGTGAGGTCCTGCTCTATGACGGGTGCTGCTAGGCACTGCCATTATGCAAATAAATAATAATAATAATTGTGAACCATCTCAGGAGTGTTGAAGTCAAAGAGAAAAAGATAACATGGACCCCTTCCCCACCATTTCCATTCCAGTTTTTCTATAAATATCTTGCTACTATAGATCATTCTGAGGTACCTGGAGCCTGGGGAGTTTCTAGACATCAGTGATAAAGGTATCCAGTGTGAGAACAGGACGCATTCATGGCTGCTGTATTTGAGTAGAGTAACCCACATATAGCTGCCTGTAGGTGGGGCACTATCCCATCTTATCTACAATGGGAAAGCACACTTCAAGCCTCTGCATCTCCATATCTTGGAAAACAGGGAGTTTCCATTTCCTCCTTACCACATCTGAACCCAGAAAGAGACATTATAAAAGTGGACAGGTTTCAGAGTGGTAGCTGTGTTAGTCTGTATCAGCAAAAACAACGAGGAGTCCTTGTGGCACCTTAGAGACTAACAAATTTATTTGGGCATAAGCTTTCGTGGGCTAAAACCCACTTCATCAAAGTGGGATTGACCATGTAGAAAGATGTCCCTAAATCAAAATTCACTCTTTTAGCTGTTAGATCTGGACAAGTCAGTGAAGGTCAGGAAGAGGTAAGAAAACAACAGATGTCAGGATTACAATTTGCAACCGAGTCCATCAACTGTCTTTACTTTCTTCAAACCCAGCGGCTCTTCAAGCAGCTTCGTAATAAAATGGAAGTCAAACGCTGTAGATAAATAAATCTCTTACAAGAGGGAAGAGATTCTTCTCTTTCTGAAATATTATTTTCAAGAGGAGAAGGGCCAGATTTCTTCTAGTTGAGTCCTCCTCTTGTGCAGAACAGGGTGGGAAGGAGAATATGTTCAAGAAGAGTAGAAGACAGGAGACCTTTATGTTATTTATGTTTGCCTTGTGCATTAACTCCTATTTCAGTACACCTATAGTATAGCAATTGAAATCTGAGAACAGTGTATAACATAGATGTTTGCTGCAGTGGACTCAGCATTTTAGATAGCAAAGTACATAATTCTTCCTACTTTGTGTAGTTCCTAGTACATCATAATTACTCAGAGACATTTTAGTTAATATACTTGTTGTGGGTACAAACATATATACAAAACTCTGTACCCAAGCCATGGAAGGTGGCAGTCATATGAAAAATGTGCTAGTTAGTGCTGTGACAAAAAGTACTTGTACAATGTTAACTTTAGTGAAGAGACTGGAGTTGCTAAAATAAGTTGATAACTGAGAAACTCCTATATCAAATTTCCAGGATATTGATATAAGCCAAAACCAGGACTCAAGAATTTTAGGAAACAAAGGAATGACTTTTGATTGCTAGAATACTCACAGTCTTGATCACAAAAAGCACCGTGCTGGAAATTTGGAAGATGTAGAGGAAGCTTTTCTCTGCTAGTTGATTTGTGTCCAAAGTCCACAAGTGCCTACCAATGGACTCCTGTTGGTGGAGAAGCATGAGAACTTGGCAGGTGAGAGTTATGCTGTTTAGATTATGTTGCTACAAATGGGTGGCCTGAGATGAAAAGATCAGAACATAACACAGTTCAGGCAATAGATTGGTGGAGAACAAATTGCTTATGAAGTTGCTGTTGATCACTGGGTACTAGAATTTCTTCTTAATACTATGAAAGTCTTCCAACCCTAAAACTTCTTTAGAACAGCAGATGTGGGCCTATACTGGTGGGCAATTTTAGATGGAACAATAACTTTTAAATGTTAAGGTGTTGCTGATGGAAAGATACTAGAAGCCAGAGTAGCACTACTACTGGGTGATTAATATATCAGTGAGAAAATGTACATGTTAATGGAAAAATTAAGAATCCACAGTGTTTTAAAATGTTCATTAGGGCTGTCAATTAATCGCAGTTAATTCAAGTGATTAACTCAAAACAAATTAACTAAATTTAAAAAATTAATCGTGATTATTTTCAGTTTTAATTGCACTGTTAAACAGTAATAGAATACCAATTTAAAAGTATTATAAATATTTTTGGATGTTTTTCTACATTTTCAAATATATTGATTTCAATTACAACACAGAATACAAAGTGTACAGTGCTCACTTTATATTATTTGTATTACAAATATTTGCACTGTAAAAAAGATAAAAGAAATAGTATTTTTCAATTTTTCAATTACAATTTTCAACTCAATTGTAGTGAGAGTGCAACTTACAAATGTAGAATTATTTTTTTATATAACAGCACTCAAAAACAAAACAATGTAAAATTTTAGAGCCTACAAGTCCACTCAGTCCTACTTATTATTCAACCAATCGCTCAGACAAACAAGTTTGTTTACATGTACAGGAGATAATGCTGCCCGCTTATTTACAATGTCACTTGAGAATAGGCAAATCTTGCTTGATAACGATCAAAAGCAGTGTGGACCAACGCACCTTCATTTTCATCATCTGAGTCAGATGCCACCAAGAGAAGGTTGATTTTCTTTTTTGGTGGTTCGGATTCTGTAGTTTCTGCATTTGAGTGTTGCTCTTTTAAGATTTCTGACGTCATGTTCTACACCTCGTCCCTCAGATTTTGGAAGGCACTTCAGATTCTTAAATCTTGGGTAGAGTATTGTAGCTATCTTTAGAAATCTCAATTTCCTTCTTTGCATTTTGTCAAATCTCCAGTGAAAGTGTTCTTAAATCAAACAACACATCCGAGAATGCCATAACACAAAATATTTGGCAGAATGCAAGTAAAACCATGGAGCAGGAGACATACAATTCTCCCCCAAAGAGTTCAGTCACAAATTTAATTAGCATGGTATTTTTTAATGAGTGACATCAGCGTGGAAGCGTGTCTTCTGGAATGGTGGTTGACATATGAAGGGGCATATGAATGTTTAGCATATCTGGCATGCAGAAACCTTGCAATGCCAGCTACAATAGTGCTATGGGAAGACCTGTTCTCACTTTCAGGTGACATTGTAAATAAGAACTGGGCAGCATTATCTCCCATAAATGTAAACAAACTTGTTTGTCTGAGCAATTGGTTGAACATGAAGTAGGACTGAGTGGACTTCTAGTCTCCTAAGTTTACATTGTTTTCTTTTTGAGTGCAGTTATGTAAAAAAAATTCTTCATTTGTAAGTTGCACTCTCATGATAAAGAGATCGCACTATGGTACTTGTATGAGGTGAATTGAAAAATACTATTTCTTTTATCTGGTTTACAGTGCAAATATGTGTATTAAAATAATAATATAAAGTGAGCACAGTACACTTTGTATTCTGTGTTGTAACTGAAATCAATATATTTGAAAATGTAGAAAAACCTCCAAAATATTTACAGTAAATTTAAATTGGTATTCCATTACCGTTTAACAGTGTGTTTAAAACTGCAATTAATCGTGACTATTTTTTTAATCTCGTGATTAATTGCGATTATTTTTGTAAATTGTTTGACAGCCCTAGTTTTCATCAGTCCATAATTTCATCAGTTTCTGTGCAGCACTTGTAGCTAAGGCACATCTCCTTTTAACCTCATCCTTGACGGAGCCATCAGCACTGAAGAAGCTTCCTACGTACACATAAGATTCTACTTATTCTGTGACTTCATAGCTGCTGCATTTCAACACTTTATTTTTTGTCCCTTTTTCCAAGATGCAACCACTTTGTCTTCTTGGCATTTTTTGTAAGTCCAAGTCAACAACATCATTTTTCGAAGGTAGCAAAATGTATCATCATTAACTGAAACAAGTCTGCCAGTTGTACAGTGTCATCTGCATAAGCTAAGGAGCTTAACTCTAGATCATCCAGTGGCATGCCCTCCAACTCATCTAACATTCTTAATGTCTGGTCGAAGAACATGATGAAAAGTGATGGTGATTGGATGTCCCTTTGTCTTGCACCGAACTTTGACTTGAACCAGATGCTTATTTGGCTTACAGCACTACACGAGTCTTCGGACATAACCTTTGTAATTGCAATTAATCTTATCAGGAACACCATACGATTTTGCTACTTTCCATAATGCTTCCCTCCAAACTGAATCAAATGCCTTTGTGAAGTTGATGGAAACAGCAAACATCTTTAACATCTCTTTTTCCATCAGCTGTTGGAGTGTGAATATCTGATCAATGCAACTTCAGCCAGGTCTGAAGCCACACTGTTCCTTGCCTGCTACTTCCTCTAAAACTGGCCTTAATCTGTTGACAATTACTTTTATCATGATTTTTCCTGGTACTGGCAATAAGCCCATAACTCTATCATTATTTGGATTGACACAATCTCCCTTCTTCAAGATTGGTACAACTATATATTCTGTTTAATGCTGGAGAGACTATAGCCAAACTGGTAATAGAGAATCATAGCAACGTGGGGCTGGACGGGACCTCAGGAGGTCATCCAGTCCAGTTCCCTGCACTGAAGCAGGACCAAGTAAACCTAGACCATCCCCGACAGGTGTTTATCTAACCTGTTCTTAAAGACCTCCAGTAAATAGATCAGACCTGGTGGAAACATTATATTGCCAAATGTTCATTTGTCCACAACATATTTTGCTCTTCTAACATGTTTAACATGTACGTTAATTTCACCTGAGAACTTCTTTTGGCTGTGATGATGGCAGAGACCCTGGTTGAAACCCTTTGTCCAGCCTTGTACCAACTTTTCTTAGCAGCCAGAGTGGTCTTAGCCTCAGAAAGGAAGTATCTTAATGGCGGTCACTAGGAGAAGCTGCCAGAGTCCCAGGAAAGGGGAGGCATTGTGAACCTGCCAGGAAGAAGAGCCTCCAGAAGCAGTGCTCAGTTAAAGGCACAAAGAAGAACTCTGCAGGGCCTGGGAGTAGCGGTGAAGAGCAGGGCACTTCAGTGAGTAATATCCTGTCAGGGGTCTTCAGGGGAAGCAACCTGGGAGTCAGCTCTCTATGTCAGAGTCAGGAAAGACAGGCTAAAGACTAGCCCAAGAAGGGCAGAAGAACCATTTGTTTGGTTGTTAGTTGCCTCTTGTTACCCTGAAAGGGGACTGAACTTGAAAGGTGACCTTGCTGGAGGGTTGGGCCATGGAAGACTCAGATGGCTGCAGAACCAGAATGACTGGCAATAGGAGGCACTAGAATGGAAGAATGAACCCCAGCAACACCGTGTCCCAGTCTGAGGGGGCGCTTTGGCAGTGGGTCCTCCCTAGTACAGTGAGTGACACAATGAAAGGTACCTGTTTCTTTCTGCTGCATGATCTTAATAACAGAGTGATGTAGAAGAAGACAGCTTAGTGTAGGAAGGCACTTTTAGGATCCATGGTAATTTCTCCATTATTCAAAACTGAAAGTTTCTTCTTCAGTAGGGGCTGACAAAATAATATCCTATCACAGAGAGTTCTATGTAGAACTGCCCTCTTTCAGAAAGGCTGCCATCTGTCATCATTGTCTGCAGGACTGAGGTCATAACTTGCCCACAGTTAGGCCACCATTTTGGGAAGGCATCTGTCTTCCACTGTTCTCAACAGGACTGAGGGCACAGTCTGTAAATATAGCTGCTGCTTCACGGTTGCTGGAAATAATGGGAGGCAGTAGCCATTTTGAAAGAATGCACCTTAACTGAGGGAAACTGTGGCTTTAGTCCCATAGAGGGGATGGTAATCATTTTGAAAGAGGGCAATTCTTTGTGAGAAGATTTTTATGCATCTGCCTTTGCTGAAAGATATATTTTCAGTTATGAAAACTAAAGACAAAAAATGATCACAAATCCTAAACATTTCTTACCAAAACATTGTGATGGATCTGCAAAGCAGGGACCACAACTCTCATCAGTCCCATCCCCACTGTATATTCCCTTCCTCCTGGCTAAGGAGGGGCTATGTTTCCCATTCACTCCTCCTCCATTACACTTCCCCTCCCACGGCCAAATAAGGAAAACTCCTGAAGCAGGAAGTGGATGACTCTGTTTGGGAGTGGGAGCCTGATGGCTGCAGGGAGCTAGAGAGAAGCCCCAGGAACTGTGGACAGAGCCGCATATGAAATAGGCTGTGACTGCCAGCCATCACTGCTGGGTTCAGGTGTGTGTGGGACTTCCGGGGGAGCAGCAGTGGCTGGGCAGGAGCTAGTGCAGAGGGGCCCCAATGAAAGATACTAAATGAGCCTGGCTTGAAAATCTGCAAATGCGAATGCTTGGGACTGGAGAAGACACCCAAGACACTACGGTGAAGCTCCCTAACTCTCAACTGGACTGCCCCAGGGTCTCAAACATTTACCACTGTGGCTCACTTTGAAAGATAACTGTTAAAGCCTCTGTACCTAGGATATTTGCAACCTTTTCCATTCCTGCCAGTCCTAGTAATAGACCTTTTCATTCAGCCATGTGTCTGAGTGGTTATTGGGACTCGCCAGGGCTAGCACTTACAAGGCCTAGATGCTGAAGCACCTACAGTGCTTGCCTCTGAGATGCAGTACACTGAGCATGCTACTGGCACCCTAGGGGGTTTGGGTACGGAGTAACCCCAATAATTACAACCTACCTGTTCCCCTAGAGCTAGTCAACAGTGGGTTTTATGGGGAACAAGCATGGGGGTGGGGGACAGGCAGGAAGGAGAACATGGGGTACAGGAAGGAGGGGTGGGGTATCTGGGTGATGTGGGTAAGGGAATATAGGGGGTGCAAGAGACAGGGAAAATTTGGTTGGCAGGTAGTAGAAGTAGCCTGGAGGTAGGCACTCCAACTGCTTTGTGCTGCTCTAGCAACACAAAGCAGTTGTAAATGCATCTTAACTGGTCAGTGCGCTGTGGTTGCTTTGTGCTGCTCCAGGGTGGCATAAAGCAGCCACAACGTACTGGTGAATATGGCCATAAAAGTTAAACTAAAAATTAGTTAAGGTTGTTGCCGGCACAGAGGGCCCGAGGGGGCAACAGAGGGGTTCGTTGCCCGGTGTGCTTCGCGCCAATGAACACACCAGGGTGGAGAAGCAGACAAAGTTTATTCGAGAGCTCTGAATAGGCACTAGGAGACCAGCATGTCTCAAATCAAGCGCACCAACATAAGCAGTTTTTCTCTTTTTATACTTTACTTTCTCCCCCACTTTCTTCCCTACCCCCTCTTCCTCCCTTTCCCCCTCACTCCTCCTCCAGCAGTTACATTTAAGCAGTTAAGTCATCTTGGCGGCTATAAGTCTAGCTCGTTAGTAACTCTTCTTTGAACCGTTATCTTGTCCTTTTCCCTTTGATCTGTTATCTTGCCTTTCAGCCAGAAGCATGCAGGCCTTATTACTATCGCTTCCCAGCTGCTGGCCTGTGAGGTTAGTAAAGTTTAACATGCAGGGGCCTGGTTCATTTTGGCCTAGTGCGGGGGGGCTTCATTGACTCTCGTGGTCTTCCAACCCCCTGAGTTACCTAGGGTGATGCCTAGTGACACCAACAAGGTTGATCCTTCATATCTTCAACTCAATAGAATTATCACGTGGAAACATTCTTTGGGGTTTCATATTTATGGTTCATAAAACTTTATTTAAAAAAACACAAAAATTCTCTGACAAAAATGATGCTAAAACAGAGTTAAGGTTGAGAGTATATATCAGTAATTTCTTAAACTTTTTTTTATTATTATTATTAGCACACATGGACTTTTCATGTACTTGTTAACAAATCTTGTTCATAACCCATATTTATTACCATCAAAAGACCCGTTTATGTTTGGACATCCTTTATCTGTGTATTTATTTGGTTCAAATTAAAAAAAAAAACCCTGTATATTACAAAATTGAGTAAAATACTTTACGGGAATGTGGCAATTATCCAAAACTAAGTGTTATAAACCCAGGAAATTTAGAGTTAAAATTACATTTAAAAGAAATCCAAACTTGTCAAGGAAATGCAGCATTAAGGCACCCAAACAACCTTAACTGTGCCCAGCAGTGATCCATGGCAGGGAGGGGAAAATAACCCTAATGATTTAAAAAATCAGTTTAATCTAATCTGCAGTCCCAGACACAAAACTGTCTTCATTGTAATCATATGGTGTCACTACAATCATATGGTATTGCATGGTGTCACTACAGGGCAGAGCTAAGAGTATGTTGCCAGGATATTCTCAGGGCTCTACACATCAAAGATATGAACTGCATTCACAGTGGTGCTGGGCATATACAATTATAAATAAAAAAGTGGTTATAAGAATAAGATTCTGCCTAACATCAAATCTTGGCAGAATGATTATTAGTAATTTTTACTGCGTCAGGAATGGGATCTATTATGCTATGTGTTATGCAAACACGTAAAAAGACATGGTTCCTATCCTGAAATTTAAGGTTAATAATGTACCCTATTATGAAAACTACTGATCTCCTTATTCCCAGTAAGGAGCTAAAGGAAATCATCCCAGTTCTCACACTTCTTTGGCCAGTTATATCTCATAATTCAATAGTGTATATATCAAGCACCTTCTTAGAAAAGAAACTTTTTTTTAAATTTATCTCTTGGCTTTACTTAGTATCATCAGATATTTTAAAACTCTGGTATAAATTTGACAGATTGAGATAACATTAACATCTCAGTTCACCTGTGGTCTTGTTTTATGCCAGTGAAACATAAGAATTACTTATTTTCCTTCTGGGTTGTTCTTGGGTCCATTTTTCACAAGAGCTTAGCATTTTAAAATAACATAAGACATTTATATAGACATAATGTCCACAGTTACAGTAAATAGGCTAAAAAACCCTTATGCTTTACTTTCTGGGTATAGCAAATACTAGAGCTACATGGAGGATGGAAACTTTCTTTTGTGAAGGATTTTGAAACTTCAAAATTAGGCTTCATTTGGAATCAAATCTTAAAATTTCAAAATTCTCCATGAGGGATATTTAAAAAAAAATTGATTGACTGAAAAATTTTGACTTTAACTTTTTAAATTATAGTATAATATAGTTCAAAACCTAAAAAAAATAAATAAAACCAAAATCATTTCAAAATGAAAAATCAAAGATTTCATTCTGAAAATGCGAAAATGGGATGATATGTCATTGTAGGACTTTTTTCAGTTTTTCTCCAAAACAAAATTTTAGCAAAATTGACATGATTTCTCTAAGTGATTCAGTTTTGATGGATCTATAGTTTCACACAGAAAATGGTTCCATGAAAGTTTTTCCTAGCAGCGCTAGTAAATATGCATTACATGCTGGTTTATTCTTCTGGAATGCGTGTGGAGGAGAATTTATTTCACTGAAAAGAAGTGTCTTCTCTGACTTACTATTTTCATTTTTGATTTGTGGATCTGAAAAGTATTGCCGTTTCACATGAAGCATTTTCCTGAAGGCTTTCGTGTATAACATTTCCAAATAATGCTTTGTAAAAGCAGGATCAATGGAAATGGAAGTAAAATAGGTATCCAAATACACATACACCACATCAGATTTTTAAAAATAAATGTAATTGATTTTTTTCATGTAATTGAATGTCAACCATATAATTTTAGAAGTTAGTGATGGACATATTAGATCATATAGCACAACCCTACAATATATTTCCAAAGGCTTTATTTACCAGAGAAACAAATGTAGTGTAAAAGCAGCAAAGAGTCCTGTGGCACCTTATAGACTAACAGACGTATTGGAGCATGAGTTTTCGTGGGTGAATACTCACTTCGTCGGATGCATGCGCATGCATCCGATGAAGTGGGTATTCACCCACGAAAGCTCATGCTCCAATACGTCTGTTAGTCTATAAGGTGCCACAGGACTCTTTGCTGCTTTTACAGATCCAGACTAACACGGCTACCCCTCTGATAAATGTGGTGTGGTGTGTGGAAAAACATAAATGGGTGAAAATAATTTCTCAATTCTAATCCTGAATCAAACAAAATCTTTTCATGGCTTTGGAAAAATCACCTAATATCTCTGCCTTAGTCTCCCTGGTTGAGATTTTCAAAGATGCTTAGGGGATTTAGGCACATCTTCCATTACAATTAAAAACTGATAAATGGTAACTGAAAACCAAAACTTGGCAAATGAAACAAAACACAAGTTTCCATTGAAAATTAAACAAACAAACAAACAAACAAACAAACAAAAAAAAACCCAGAAAATGTTGAGAAAATATACATGCATAACAATTTTCAAAAAAATGTGACCAAATGTGCTTTTTAACAATTTTTTTTACTTAATTTATTAATGTTTTTCACATAAGTCAACTGGTAAATTGGCATCTGTTAAATAAGTTATCTGTTAAGACGTGTAGTATTATTGGGACTCTTCAAATAGGGCTACTACAGATGGTCTGACAAGTTCTGTTCGTATAGGCAATTAGTACCTGGATAAATACTGGCTGTCAGGTGTGGTGCAATACTGATTAGAAGTTGTTTATATCACCACTAAAGTCTGTTGACTCCTGTGATCAGCTGTACTTGACCGTTCCAGGCCCCCTGCTGAAGGCTCTGAGGTCCTCGTATACCCTGCCGCAGGAATGAGCGGCTGAGGTAGGTCCTCCAGGCCTAGAGTTACCAGATAGCAACTGTGAAAAAATGGGACGGGGGTGGGGAGGTAATAGGTGCCTATATAAGAAAAAGTCCCAAAAAAGGGAACTGTCCCTTTAAAAACGGGACATCTGGTCACCCTATCCAGGCCTGCCTAGTGGGGCCTTGTGGAAGCAGCCAAACAGAGCCCAGCAGGCTCAGATAAAAGAAGCTGCCTATCTCAGAACTATGCAGCCCAGCCCCTAGATCCTCTTTCTCTAGAGCTCCACTTCCACCTTTCTTATATCTAGGTGGAATAATGAGCCACCTGCCTTTGTGAATCAGCAGAACACACTAATCCTTTCCCAAAAAGCAGGTGGGTTGTTTCCAGCGAACAATGCCAACCTGTTACAAGGTCTCTTCCACCTCTGGAAGATCAGTAGCTGGTGACCAGTTATTTTCAGTTATGCCAGGGGCTCAATGTTACTTAAATGTTTTTGTTGTTGTTGTTTCTCCACAACCCCTTTTAAGAAGTCATGCAGCAGTTCTCCTGTCTATACCTCTGAAATCATCGCTTTTTTTCACTCCAGATAAAAAAAAAGGAACCCATTGCCTGTTTGTATTATTACCATGGTGAAAATTAGGGAAGATGCTTATTTATCACAATAGTGCCTAAGAATGCCATTCCAGGGTCAGAGTTCCATGGTGCTAGGCACTGTACGGACATCAAACATGACTGACTGCGTTTTATCAACTATATGGAAAAGGCAGGGGTGTAGTACATGCAAACCACAAGCCTTGTTACCTGTTTTTCTTCTTAAAGTAAGAATCCTGCAAGCCTTCAGCCATTTCTAGAATAAAAAATGAACACAAATACTGAGGCCCAAGAAAGTTTGACTAAGGATCCCATCATCTCTATTATCAAAGGGGTAGCCGTGTTAGTCTGGATCTGTAAAAGCAGCAAAGAGTCCTGTGGCACCTTATAGACTAACAGATGTATAGGAGCATGAGCATCCGAAGAAGTGGGTATTCACCCACGAAAGCTCATGCTCCTATACATCTGTTAGTCTATAAGGTGCCACAGGACTCTTTGCTGCTTTTACATCATCTCTATGTACACAAGTGAGGACTGAATGGGTCAGCTGTACCTTGTGCTAATGGTGACCTCAACATACACTTTCTATATGTCTGTCAAAGATTTAAGCACAAGCGATATTCTGAGCTGAATACTGTTTACCTGTAGAGATCAATGGTTTGTTTGGGTTTATTGAGGGGATTATTTCTTCTATTATCATATAATGACTGCTAATAAAATATAGCAATAAAAACTCCTGAGCGGTAGATTAAAGATTGGGAAAATGAGTTTAAACTCTTACTTTCCTAGCTGTTGGGGGGCAAGGTTATATTGGGGGAAAATATCAGAAATTAAATGTTTTCATATCAACAAGTTTGACATTTTTTCCTGTGTTTAATAATCTACACGTCTGCAATCCAGATTCTGAGCTGTGGTGGATTTGCCTTTCACACAATTTAGGAGGAAGAGGTGTGCAACTGAGGCTTGAAGCCACCTCAGCTGTTCAAATTCCAGACCAGTCCCCAGCGCAAATGGCAGCAGCCTCAGGGCTGCTTTAATCTGTGCTCCTAGGGGCCTTTCTGGTAACAGGGGATCACTGGAGCACAGCAATGATTCATGACACTGGGAATGTGACCTGTGGTAGGGGTTTCTCTAGCAGCTGTCCAGCACCTCAGCATTCCTCTAGGCCATGGGAACTCCTCCACTGGATGGCTAAACCAGACTTAGGGCGTTTTGCTGCTGGCGAAACACAAAGCATCCTTAAGGAACCAGAGAATCTGATCCATGTGGACGAGGAATTCCTTATTCCCAGCCTATCTTCTCCTGCTATTTAATCCTGTCACAAAGTTATGGTGCTGATTCTGTGACTTCATTTCAAGAAGCAAGCAGCTAGAGAACTGGGCTGGGAGGGAACAAGTCTACATTAAAACTTAAATATTATTGCCCCTTCCTCTGACACCAGTGCCCTGCTTTTGACATCCTCTGCTGAGCAGTAGCAGAAATCTTGGTGCATTGCAAGTTGGCTTCTCAGTGGAGGAGAAATTGTGATGCATCTGGGTACACTGTAAGCATAACTTGTTTTATTTACATGTATTACACACATCAGTCATGCAACAGAGGTAGTCACATACAGCATGTAGACAATCCCTTCATCAGGAAATCTTAGCCCACACACCGATGACTGGCTCCCAGGAAGCTACTCTGTCTGCAGAACTGCCTTCAGACATAGAGAATAAAGCAGACCGCAAACTGACAGCGGCCAAATAACAGAACCCAACAATACAGCATTTGTTCCAAAGCTCCCGAACCTTTCTTGTGCTAAGAAAAATAATAGGCAAGAGTATGTGTAACAACATCATCTCATGACCCCCCCACAACAATCTCTTCAAAAGTAGTGAAAGGAAAGAAGAATAGTACAGACCATTTAAAAAATAACTAAGGCTCTTTTCCAAGTGTGGTCCAGCCCCAAACTTCCATTTTAATATTTGGGAAGTATAGGCTCAAATCTCTAGTCTGTGGAATCAATGGGATTTTTTTAACATTGACTTTCATGGGAGCAAGACAGAGTCCCAAGGGTAAAGTTTTGTCTTATTATTTTTCCTACTATTACTGGAAAATAAGCTTGTAACATACAAAGACAAAGCACTAAGTGCTACATATTATAATATGATCATAAAATTCAGTTAGGAAGAGGGATGCATCTTCTCTCTTCCCTGTGCATTAGAAAAATTCTAACATTTCCTCAAATGAGTTTTTCTTCATATGAAACTGCCTCAAAGGTTCTTTTGTCTGTGTTCTAGATTACTGATGCAAATGCTTTTCTCAAACCCTAATTATGAATGGTTTTAGAATGGACACTGAGGTCATATTATAATAATAAATACTCTGAATTTAGAATTTGCCATTAGCTACAACTATTAAATGAAAAGTTTTTATTTTTATCAATAATGACAAAGAGTCAAAGTCTACAAATTAAAATCTCCTCTATTAAATGATCAATTGAAATGTGAAGGCTTTTAAAAAAAAATCTGGTGTGGGGTTTTTTGTTGTTGTTTTTTAATCTAAACTCTTGGGAACTAAATGTAAGAATAAGGCACATTTCCTGGAAAAAAGCATTAGGATCAAGTGCCTGCTGGTATGTGTTCATGTGACTCATGGAAATGCTAGCAATAAAGACTAGGCTTCTGACTCTTAACTCTAAGGAGGCAGTGATGGATGACATTTCAGTTTGAAGGCTGAGCAATGATATATGGGACAGGCATGCTGAGCATGCTTGGGGTAGGGTGGTAGTTTTACGACACATCATCATAAAATAACACTGGGTGTTTCTTTGATAGACAAAACTCACGTAGAGCAGAGAGGAAGTATCAGTTGTCTGTAAAGCAGCACGTTGGGAAGGGACGGGTGACATTCCTATCCAAGTTTAAGCTTCAGTGACTCGGATGGTGCCACAGTTAACGTTTGGAAGTTAACGTTTCCATTTAATAACAAGACAGAGATTTTTGTCTTTGTTCTACAAAGGCCTGATCCAATAGCCTTTGAAGTCAATGGAAGATCTCCCATTGACTTCAGTGGGCATTGGATAAGGCCCTAAAGGCTTCCTAGTTAATTTTTAAGATTTGTTTTTAGAGATGGGTCTGTGCATGATGTTTGAATGTGGATTGTAATTTGCCCAGAGTTTAGGGTATTCAGATTTGGTGTTTGGGAGACCTTGTGGCTAGACCCCTAGACTGGCCCTCTAGAGACCTGGGTTTTGTTCCTGCCTCTATTGCTGGGTGATCTTTATAATAATAAATGGAGTTATACCTATCTCATAGAACTGGAAGGGATGCTGAAAGGTCATTGAGTTCAGCCTTCACTAGCAGGACCAAGTAATGATTTTGCCCCAGATCCCCAAGTGGCCCCCTCAAGGATTGAACTCATAACCCTGAGGCCAATGCTCAAATCATTGAACTATCCCTCCCCCCACCTTTGCTAAATCACTTCACCTCTCTCTGTACATCAAAGTCCTCATCTGTGGGGTTTTTGTTTAATAAAAAGGGGGGTTGCGTGGAAGAAGGATACTGACCTCTTTTGTAAAGTGGTTTGAGATCTACTTATGAAAAGCACTATATGAAAGGCTAGGTGGTATTATTATTTTATTTTATTATGACAGGTGCCAGGTCTGAATCCAAACCTGGACTTCGCTGAAGTTTAGAGGTGCTCAGCTGTGGGGTATGTTTATTGGATTTTCCATAATAAAAGTAAAGGCAGCAAGAGCTATGTAATATTCTTTAGTCATTGCAGAGAGCAACAAGGTAAGAAGGGAACACGATATGCCGTGGCTGGACCATATTATGTGTGAGACTGAGTGTTGTGACAAGAAAGAAAAGGGGAAAGCATGTTGTACAAACTAGTTCCCTTGCAAGAGATAAGCAAACAGGCATCAGTCCAGCAACACATTTAAGCACATGCTTCGTTTTAAGCATGTGAGTAGTCACATTGATATATTGTCTATACTCACAAAAACTAAAATTAATCACTTCCAACTAAGGGCTTCCCCACTTAAATATGAAGCACCCAGTAAGAAAGAAGCATATGTTCATAAAATACCTAGCACATACAGCAATAATCACATTTACATTCTAATTCATATTTTGTTTGACTTGTTGGACTTATTAGGTAAGGCCCCAATCCTGCAAACACTGATGCATGTGTTTAACTTTAAGTATGTGAATATTCCTGTTGAAGTAATTAAAGACACAATTTATTGCAGTGTCAAGGGCTAAATTATTAATTTTCTATAAAAAAAGAATTAATACAATCTTAAAGTTAAACACTCAGTTTAGGAAATTCAAAGCCAATCTTTATATTAACATGAATTATTTGTTAATTGATACAATATGTAACACTCTGAAATATACTGCACAACCTAGTAAGTTACAACATACAGTCTTCAGACCAGGCTTGAGTTTAAAGTCTTAATGAGCTCTACAAAACAAGTCAAGTCTGAAAAAAAGACTCACTATTAATTTTGTTTGTATTATTCCACTTTTGAGACAGAACTACCAGTGCAAAATGGCTATCCCAGATAAGGAGCTCCTAGACAGAAGTCATGGAGAATTGCAATTCCATTTGTTCTGCAGGAAGGCAGTGTCTTTTTAAAGAGAACCCAGGGTTATTCAGTTAAATTAATCATGCAGGGTGGACTAGAAGATGGCCTAATATATTAGTGTTTAATCTCTAACTTCTTTGATTCTGTAACTCTGCATGTTACAATAGTCCAGCCTAGAAATAACAAAAGTTTAGAGGAAAGAGGAGAGGTCTTAATCCAAAAGGAAAGGGGAACCCAGGAATAGTGATGAGTTTAAAACAAAACGGAGCGAGTGAACAGCACAACTGTATCTTGAGCACTCATATTGTGTTTTATATCAATTTTGTATTGTGTTTGACAGTTTCTGTGCTGTGGCTTGGAAGCAGCAACCTACAAGGATGTGGCCCTATGAAAAGATGAAATATAAAATTTTACTTATTTTTAAGCTGTATTATAAAACTAGCCCTTTTCATAAATGTGATACACTGTACACAGTTTGTTGTAATTATAAGCAAAGCTGGTAATGACCTCTATAGTTAAGATAGCCTGACACTTCTCATTATAAGCCTCTGTTTTCAATTTATAACCTTACCAAGCTTTAACCATTGGGACTGAAATTTTCCATGCCAGGCCACAGGCGCCGACTCCATGGGTGCTCCAGGGCTGGAGTACCCAGAGGGAAAAATTGATGGGTGCTCTGCACCCTCTAGAAGCTCCCCTCCCCACCCCCTTCCCTGATTGCAACATGTGGCCGCTTTTCCCCCCTGGCTCCCAGCGCTTGCCGCAGTGAAATAGCTGTTTTGCGCGGCAAGCCTGGGAGGGAGGGGGAGGAGGGGGAGTGTGGCGCACTCAGGGGAGGAGGCGGGGCCAGGGTGGGGATTTGGGGAGGTGTCCAATAGGGGCAGGGGGCGGAGTTGGGGCGGGGACTTTGGGGAAGGGGTTGGAATGGGGGCAGGACAGGGGTGGGACGGGGTGGAGTCAGGATGGGGCATGAGAAGTTGGCGCCTGTGTGCCAGGCGTCTGTTTTAGGCTGAACATTTCTGTAAAAATGGTTCCGCCATTTCTGAGAATGAGAATCAGTAAAAATATGTTGTTTTGTCCAGGTTAAAAAAAAAAGAACAACCTTTTCATTGAGAAGTTGTGGGGCACGCTTTGGAGCAGGGACTTACAATTTGGCAGGGATGTGGCCTTTTGCTCTTTCTGTGAAAACCACCCAAATTTGGTCACACTATAAGGCTTTGAAAAATCAGTTTCCATGTGCTCAGTAGAGGCTTGTTAGAGCTGGGCAGCTAAATTCTCTGAAGAGTCAATCTGCACTGAGCATGCTCCATCCTGGGGCTGAAGGGGCAAAGCAGGACTTTCCCTGGAATTGCTATTCCTGTTTGTTGTGGGCTGCTGGACACTGAAACTGAGAGCAGGAGATTGCCTTTCCTGTGCTCTCAATGCTCCCACTCCTGGCACCCAGGGAGAGGGGTGCAGGAACTGTTTGACTGAATGCAGAAAGGACAAGAGCTGGACTGGGGGGATCACAAAGATTGAGTTTGAGCCTGGCGGGAGGGCTGAGACTGGGACTGGGAGTTGCTGGGTAATGGGGGAGATGGAAACTGGGAGCTGGGGTTTAGTGGAGATTGGGACTGGCTAAGTAAGGAGAATGGGGAAAGGAGCCTGAGGGGAAAATGGGGGCAAGTATCCTGGGAATGGACAGGTACCCCTGTGGGAAAGACAGGCACTGAAATGAGGAGCCAAGAGAAAAGGTGGAGAAAAGGATTGGCTAGATGAGAAGATTGGGACTGGGACAAGGGCAGGGGCGAAGACTTGGATATGGAGCTCGGGTGATAGGGAGAGACAGGACTGGGACAGGCTGCAGGAGACAGGGGCAGAAGAAGTCAGGATTGGGGGGATGTGGGCAGAAGAGTCTGCGTTCACTAGAACGCACTGCCTACCTGAACCTGGCATGGAATAATAGATCTGAGTCACCAGTCCTCTGCTGTCCACAAATATCTGTGAAACCTACTGGCAAAGAGCTTGTCTCATTTTCCTCTAGTAGCTGATCCCTATGGAGGATGACAACTATCTACTGTTATCAGTGGCACTGGAACGTTTTTTATAGTGGGGATGCAGAAAGCCAGCAAAATTATCTCCAAACTTTTTACCTCCTGACACCCCCCACCCCGGAACTGAGGATGGGAGCAAGAGATAAGGGGACCAAGGCGTGGGCCATGGCTGGGAGCAGGCTCAGGGCCAGTAGCAGAGCCCCCGATGGGGGACTGGCAGCTGGGACCCTATGAATTAAGCTAAATCAAATTAAGGCCACTTCAATTCTGAATAAAGGTGTTCACATAGGGATTTAATGGGGTTTTATTAATCCATTTCAAATTCACACCTTCAGTCAATATGGAATGATTTTCCTAGATGTCTCCATGTAGACAGGCCCTTTATCATCTCTTTCCAATCCAGTTACCATGAGCATAAAACACTGAGGGCCAGACACCGACTCCCTAATACATCAGCACAAGGGGAAGGGGAAAAGGCATAGGGAGGCTTTCCTCCACCTTGCTCACCTGTGTAGAGGTCAGCCAGAAGCCTACTGTTTGCACTCTGTGACCACAAGTGGGATGTGTTTAGTCTAAGCAGAGGTATGAACACCCTAAAGAGCTTCCAGGACCAATGGTAGGGAGAGCACCTGCTGCACCCTGTCAGAGGATGTAGAAATTGTCACTTCTTTGAGTGTTCCCCCAAAACATCCCACATGCCTGTGTCCCCTGCCAGTCTCCAGGAGTGTCAATGCCCTGCCCACCACTACTAGAAATGACTGTGGATTTAACAGTGTGAATATAGCCATACAAATAGTTTGTGCCGCAATCCAGTGACCATATCAATTATAGTGCTCGAGGCAAAGGTAAAAGGATTGTATTCATTATCATTTTTATACTAATTTCAAAAGACTTCACTTCTATGGTACTTTTTGTTATGTTCATGGCATACAAGCAGAGAAGTTAGATAAAAACATAATATATTCTTCCTGGAAGGTTGCACCATAACATTACTTTATTTCTCAGAATCCAGACCCTTAACACACAAGAACCAAAACTAGAAAGAGACAAAGTACGCTGCTTCCCAAGACAGAGAGACACAACTCACCCCACCTTTGCTCTAAGCTAGCTCCTTCCAGACTGACTGCCCAAGACCCACATCTCATGCTTCCCTACAGAGCCCTCTAGCCAGCAAGCAGGACCAGGAAACCCTTATAACTTGATGTGATAGCTTGCAATTTTAACACAGTTTTCAATACACCCCACTTTTCTTTCTTAATTTTTTCTGTGAAGCTATGACAGGACATTAAATAATGGACATTCAGAGTATGTTTCTCTTCATTGTCCAGCTGTGAATATCAGGGCACCATAAATTACTGGTGTCACTGTGTCTTATGGACTTTCCCCTCACTGATGAACTGTGAGGCAAAGTATATGAACTCACTGTCTATCGTCTATCGTCATTTGTGATATAGGCTATATATACAGTACATGTGCTCTGTCATCTATCTATCTATCTATCTATCTATCTATCTATCTATCTATCTATCTATCTACCTTAGTGATCATCAAAACAGAACATATCTATGTCCTTTTTAAAAAGTATTAAGTTCTTAAAACTCTGAGTAAATTTTTTGGGCTAAAACTTGGGAAGCAAACATTTTTGGAAACCCTCCAGATTGTTATAGAATCAGCAGGACACATTACCAAGCGACAATAGGTTCACTTTCATGTGGATGCTGTAGCAGGCAAGCCTTCCAAGTAAAAACTCTGAATGTGAATTTAGCTAGTTTTGGATAAAGACGCCTTTCAGCGTCAATAAACACCATGAATGCAGCCACGGTAGAGTTACAACTTAATGAGATGAGGGGAAGTGCACAGGGTCAGGCCTCATCTCCCGGCCTCTGTCATGCTAATGAGTTGGGCAGCCTGCAGCTGAAAAACTGCTGGAATTTTTATTTGCATTTCATTTAGTTGGAAGGAAATTGACCCAGATGGTCCACAAAGGCAATAGAAGGCTGGCAAGCAGTCTAGTGCTGCACACTTTTCGGAGGGCCTGCACTTGTCTGCCCATCCCTCTTGGAGCCCAAAACATAAAAGATTAAAACAGCGTAAGGGAATTGATTTCATGATTTTTAGATAATTTCCCGAAGATTTCAGAAAAGACTCAGAAAAACTAATTTAATTAGCCAGGAGCTCAATAGTAATTAAGGGGAAGAAAAGCTGAGATAATGAAAGAGGTGGTGGGGATTTTTGCTGTTGCTGGTGGGAACCTTTCTTAATTAGAAAAAGTCTAAAAACTAAATGATGTTAATGAAGACAAGCATGAACATTTATTGCAGAGGCACTGTATCCGCGGTCAGCTTAGATGATTGATTGCCAAAGCAGCTAATCTCCCTTCAAGAAAGCTAAAATGATTTACTATGCATTTGTCCAAGCCCAGAATTTCCATGTGTTTGTTCAAATGAATAATATTGGAGTCACTGTTATTAGCTTTGCCAAGGCTTACGCATTTATATAACTGATGCAAAACCATCTGCTTATGGTTTTAACTCTCTGGTTTTTGTTATCTAAACCTGTGTGCGCCCAGGTAAAACTTTTTTTAAAAAGAGAACTTCAGATTCTACCTATTTTTCCACTATAGTCTTAGACATGAAAACATTCCAGTGACAGTGTGTCTATATCATGTGAGGGGCTTGTTGATGGCATATCTATTTAAGCAACAGCGAGAGGGTATTAAACTTAATTGTGAATAATGAATACACATAACACTCTTCCTTATTCAGCTGAAGTGCATGTAACCAGAATGCAAATATAACTATCAAAAAAGAGCTGGAAAATTATCAGTGTTGCTTTATTTACACATTATGAGAAGCAAAGCCCTTGGGGCAGATCCTCCATTTAAATCGTAACTCTGTATCACTAGAGTATCTGAGTGCCTTTAATATGGTAGCTTTTTACATCCACTCTGAAGAAGTGCAAATGACTACCCAAAGTGCAAGACAGAGGAGAATCAAGCCCAATAACTTCAGTAGAGTTGCTTCTGGTTTATACTGGTATAAATTAGTATATAAATCAGAGTCACTCCATTGAAGGTGTTAGGTTTGATTCTCCACTACCTTGCACCATGCTTAGCCACTTGTGTTCATGACAAATATTCAGAGATTCCAAAGCTGAAAGGGACCCTTGTGATCATCTAGTCTGACCGCCTGTACAATGCAGGAAATAGAAATTCCCCAGAATATTTCCTAGAATATTTTCCTACAAAAAATCCAATCTTAATTTAAAAACTGCCAAGAATGGAGAATCCACCATGACCCTTGGTAAACTGTTTCAGTGGTTCAGGACCAGACTCCAAAGAGAAACTGCTGAGCTCCAGTTCATTTGCAAATTTGACACCATCAGATCAGGATTAAACAAAGACTGTGAATGGCTATCCAACTACAGAAGCAGTTTCTCCTCCCTTGGTGTTCACACCTCAACTGCTAGCAGAGCACCTCACCCTCCCTGATTGAACTAACCTCGTTATCTCCATACTGATTTATACCTGCCTCTGGAGATTTCCATTACTTGCATCTGAAGAAGTGAGGTTCTTACCCATGAAAGCTTATGCTCCCAATACTTCTGTTAGTCTCAAAGGTGCCACAGGACCCTCTGTCGCTTTTTACAGATTCAGACTAACACGGCTACCCCTCTGATACTTGTTCCAGTGGTTAGTTATCCTCACTGTTTTAAAAAAAACCCACCTTATTTCCAGTCTTATTCTAGATTCACCTTCCAGCCATTGGATTACAGACTGTAATCAAGTACCTTGTAACCTTCTCTTTGTTAAGCTAAATGGACTGAGCTCCTTGAGTCTATCACTAGAAGGCATGCTTTCTAATCCTTTAATTATTCTCATGGCTCTTCTCTGAATCATCTCCAATATATCAACATCCTTTTTGAATTGTGGACACCACAGCTGGATACACTACTGCAACAGCGGTCACACCACTGCCAAATAGAGAGAGAAAATAACCTTGATATTCCCCTGTTTATGCGTCTAAGGATCAGATTAGCCCTTTTGGTTGACGGTTTGCACTGGGAGCTCTGTTATCCATCCAGGAATCCCCCCTACCATCTTTTTCAGATTCATTGCCTTCCAGCATAGAGTCCGTTGCCCTGTTAGTATGTATGGCCTACATTCTTTGTTCCTAGGTATATACATTTATCCGTATTAAAACTCATATTGCTTGTTTGTGCCTAGCTTATCAAGGGGTCCAGATCACTCTGTATCAATGACCTGTCTTCATCATTTACCACGCTCCAATTTTTGTGTCATCTGCAAATTTTTATCAGTGATGATTTTGTTTTCTTCTAAGTCATTGATAAAAATGTTAAATAGTGTGGGGCCAAGAATTGACCCTGAGGGACCCTACTAGAAACACACTCACTCAATGATGATTTCCCATTTAAAATTACATTTTGAGACCTATCAGTTAGCCAGCATTTAATCCCCTTAATGTGTGCCATGTTAATTTTATATTGTTCTAGTTTTTTAATCAAAATGTCATACAGTACCCACTAAAACACCTTATAGAAGTTTAATTATATTACATCAACACTATTTCCTTTATCAACCAAACTTGTAATCTCATCAAAAAATAACATCAAGCTAGTTTGACAGGATCTATTTTCCACTACGCCATGTTGATTGGAGTTAACAGTATTCTCCTCTTTTAATTCTTTATTAATTGAGTCCCATATCAACTGCCTCTAGCTAGGGATTAGCTGGGTCATCCTATTTACCCTTTTAAATATTGGCACATTAACTTTCTTCCAGTTTTCTGGAATTTCACAACTGTTCCAAGATTTATAGAAAATCAACATTAATAGTCCAGCGAGCTTCTCAGCCAGCTCTCTTAAAATTCTTGGGTGCAAGTTACCTGAACCTGTTCATTTAAAAAATGTATGACTTTATTAACTGCTGTTTAACATCCTCCTGAGATACTAATGGAATGGAAATTATGTTATCATCATCATAAGGTATGACTATCTTGTCTGTTTTTTCCAAAATACAGAACAAAAATATTTATTGAACACTTCTGCCTTTTCTGTATTATTATTGATTCTGTATTACCATTGCCATCTAGTAAAGGACCAATATCATTGTTAGGATTCTTTTTGTTCCTAATATGATTTTAAAAACCCTTTTTCTTATTGTCTTTAACTCTGCAGGGGATAGATTTCGCCTTTTGTTTCTTTACTTCCCTTATCAATTTTCTACAGTTCCTAGCTTCTGATTTATATGTATTACTATCAGCTTCCCCCTCTTCCATTTGTTATACATATTTTTAATTTTTTATAGTTGCCTTCACTACCCCTCTAAATCTGGACATTTTTAAAAATCAATACAGCCTTGTCCCTCTACTAGATTGTTGGGAAGATAGTTAAGTGTTAAACAATTCCCAATTATAATTCACATTTTTCAGATTAAATTCTTCCTCCCACCAGACTTGGCTCAATTCTGTTTTGTGAAACTAGCTCCTTTAGACAGCAAGTATATATAGTATTGGTCATTCTGTTTGCATGTTATAAATGTGACCATGTCATGATCACTTATACCTAAACTACCATTAATTTTTAGTTTAGTGATCAGTTCCTCTTTATCTGTCAAGATGAGATCTAATATAAAATTTGGCCATTTTGGACGTAACTCTTTCTGATTTAGAAAATCATCATCTATAGTATTTAGAAATTCCAGGTATGTTTTAGTACCAGCAAAATGAGACCTCCACATATGTCACTCAAATTGAAGTCCCCTGTGATCACTCAGCATTTTTTCCTACACATGATAGATAGGTGCGTAAGGAGGCGGTTTTCCTGTTCCCTAGTGTGATTGGTGGTCTGTAGCAGACACTAACTAATACCTTATCTTGTGCTTTATCTGTTAGGATACTGATCCATAAGCATTCAAGAGCATTTTCTTCCGAGTTATCGGTGACTCAGATACAGGTAATGTCATTTTTTGACATAAAGTGCTGCTTCCCCTCCCCAATTGCCCACTCTCCTTTCTACATAGGTTATAACTATTGATTTTAACATTCCAGTCACGTAAATCATCTCACCAGTCTTCAGTAATACCAACTAGATTGAGTTCATGCTCAGTAATGAGCAATTCCAATTCCTATTGTTAGTCACCCAGGCTTTCTTCTTTGGGCATGTCTACACAGCAACAAAAAGACCTGCGAGTCTCAGAGCCCAGGTCAACTGACTCGGGTTTGTGGCTCTGATGCTGCGGGGCTAAAAATAGCAGTATAGAGATTTGAGCTCCAGCGCTTTGAAACCTGGCAAAGGGGGAGGGCCTTGGAGCCCAGGCTCCAGCCCAAGCTCAAACCTCTACACTGCTATTTTTAGCTACACAGGATGAACATGGTGAGCCCAAGTCAGTTGACCCAGGCTCTGAGACGTGCTGCCACAGGGTTTGATTATTTTTTTTTTTTTGGCTGTAGAAACGTACCTTTCATGTCCTTTGGTTCCTTGATGACTTTAGTTTATCAGCATCTCAATATTTTGCTAAAAGAGTACTCCACATCTGTGTTCTGGATCAGGGGTGTGGTAAAACAAACCCAAGATACTCATAATGAATGTGATTAACAACACACTGGGATCTTCAGTATGGAGTTTATCATGGGATCAGGATGAAAGTAATCCTACTCTTCAGGTTTTAGATATAGGTCCAGATGGTTCAGTTGGTGGCTGCTCACCTGCTAACCAACACAATCCATGTGAGCAGTGGATCTGGGCAAAAATTTTGGGGGGAATAGTTTATTTGATGAAAAATGCAGTTTGGTCAACCATCAACTATTGGCAAACTTGAAAGGATTAGTTTTGGCCATTCACAAAATGACCAGAGGAGGAGGAAGAGGAGAAGGAGAGGGAGAGGGTGTGATGCTGGTGCCCCTGCCCTTAGCTCAGTGGTTAAGGTTGGAATGGGGGAGACCCATGTTCAAATCCCCACCATAGAACACACTCAAAGCAGACTTTTTCAGTTCACCAAAAATTTTCAGATTTGGTTCTACCCAAACCAATTTTTTTTCTGGAATTGCCATCAAACTGAAAAATCAGTTATTCACCTAACTCTAATTAGCACATCAGCTTAGAGATCCAGACACTGAGCTGCTTACCCATCAAACACCAACTCAAAATTCAAAGTCCTAGTTTAGATCTTCCAAGCCTTCATTGCGCCAATCCCGGGCTATCTCAGGGACCACCTTTGCCTGTGATTAGAACTGTTAGCCTTTTATGTTGATGTTATGAAGTTCTGTAAAGCACTCAAATACATGGTGTGGCATGCAAGATAAACTGGGAGAAGCAACCTCTTCCTTTCACCCCCAATAGAGTAATGAGTTTTGGGACATTCCTAATCTCTTTGCCAGCAGCTCATTAACTAAGGCAGGGTCAAAGAAGGCGGCAAAGGACTAGCTCTGGGTTTTATTTCTTGATCTATTGCTGGCTTCCTTTGTGACATTAGGCAATGTTGACAATTTCATCAGAGAAGCCAAGGGCTGAATGGGTTTGGAGACTGAACATCCAAGATGTGGCCCCTCAAAATCAGGCTTGAGAGTTATAGCTGAGGAAAGGTGCACTACCTCTGCCTACACTGTACAGTACTTAGGAGAGTTCAATTTCCAGCACTGTGAGTCTAGCACATCTCATAAGCACTAAATTAACTTTCTTTCAAAGACAACTGTAATTCTCAATTAGGCAGTCGTCACCATTTGCTATCTTGTTCTTAGCACTTCGCTGAGGGTTTGCTCCCACCACCCAGTTTTCGCACTTATTCTCCCTGCTGTGAATGCAAGGACTGAGGAGTATGTGGCTAAAATTCAACTCTCAAATGTTTTGCACAATATGTAGGATGTACCTGAATCTCTGCTGGAATGCAAAAGTTGAATAGTATTTTTTCGGGGGAGGGGGCCTGCATCCTTCTCTCCACTGGGGAGCCTAGGAAGAGTTGGAGGTGGGTTGTGCTGTCTGGAAAGAGGGGGACAGTTGGAACAGTCAGGTGATGCATTGATTCTATGCATCGCTCAGATAGCTTCCATGAACAGGGCAGTTTGGGAGCTCTGTCTGAAGTTTAAAATGCTCTCACAAGAGAAGGCAGCCACTTGTACCTCCTCTAAACGATCGGCCGGACCTGCAGACGCAGGGGCTTTCCCTGCACAAGCGGCGACCTCAGTTTGAGAAACACTGTTCTAGAAGACATGCAGTAGCACAGTCCCAAGATATAAGCTTGATCTAAGAATTGTTGGGTGAAATTCTTCGGCAAGTGCTGTGTAAGAAGTCAGACTTGATCATAATGGAATGACCCCTCTGGCCTTAAAAATCTATGACTCAGTGAAAGCCCATAATCTTTTTACAAATCATACAGCATGGTTTTATGGGTACATTCTCTTTTCAATGCACAAATGCCATTCACATTAGTGGAAGTTTTCAGCAGCAGGTGTGTGTTTGACTGAAACAGTTTAGAAATCTTTTAAAAAGACTGAAATGTAACCCTATGAAGAAGGTTTAGAGGGATATTTTAAACTAGGAGTGAAGAATAAAACAAATGTGGTTCCGGGACCTGGAGATCAATTCCACTCAGATTCAAGGATCCCTAAAGCCTTTATTTTTCTGATGCCGCACATAAGCGTTTTAATGATTTTATCATTTTTTCTTTGAATATTTTCAACAGTACTATCTGTTATCCACAATGAAATAGACAGTAAGGTCACAGATGAAGTAGGAAATGTAGCCTTTGATCAGTTAGCCACAAAATGTTTTAAAAGAGAGAGTTTAAAATTGTACTTTGATGATCTCTAACCTTTCATTGCCAATTTACATTAGTAACTTCAATTGTCCAATTACTTTTGCTTTAATTATTGTATGAAGTCACCATTCACCCTGCATATAGATGGCTGAACTGGATGACCTTCAGTATTATGCATAAAAATCTCAAATAGGGCCAAATTCAGACCTGGGGTAAGTGGGTGCAACTCTGAGTACAATGGGCTTGCAACTTCTTATCCAAAGTCTGAATTTGGCCTTATTTGGTCTTATAGAATGCTATAGAGAAAAGACTCACAGGGCTACATAGAAATTAAATAGAGATCTCTTACAGAAATCACTCCAAAAACCTATAGAATTTAACAGATCCCTGCTATAGAATTCTATAGGCTGCTTTAAAACTTCTATAGAAAGTATACCATTCATTAGTAAATTCTGTGGGACTTGACCAATAAAGGGTTGACCCATAAAATCCCGTGATTCGACCTTTATTCTTGAGTATAACTTGGTCCACATGATGCCAGCTGCAGAAGAAGCCATTTCTGAATTCACACTGGTGGGCACAATAGAACTAGCATAGACATCAGCTGCAGGTGAAGCCAACGAGACCCTCCCCTTCATCTTTGTTTGGTGTCATTTCTTCTTTTAGAACAGCCATTAAATTATTGCTATTATACTGGGGCTAGGGATTGATTGATGCCTGTTCTTTTATTGCTATGTCAGTTTGTTTCTTCAAGCTTTGAACAGCATCCTCGGAGGGTGTGGAAGTGCACAGTAGATCATTGGGCTATGGTGCACTTTGTGCTTCTTGGCTACAGCTTGTCAGATGAAGCTGTTGCTTTAAGTGGCTACAAGCCAGATCAATACAAGACTCTTCAATAGGATAAACCCTAGCTTCCATCAGTTACTGGTCTAATTGTATGTTTGGTACCACATGTTTATCACCCATGAATGCTAAGGTGACAATCGTTAAAATAATAATTCTTGCATTTATATAGGCCCTGTCCTTTTAAGGGTGGGATATGGGCTGCATCAGGGCTTGTGCCAGTCTGATGGGTTCAGATGCAGCAACAGCCTCTGAAAATCACTTAAAATTGTTTCAGAGACTGAGATGACAGGTTTCAAATCAATGATATCCTCACATAGGTTGTTGTTCATTTGTTTTCAAAAGCAATCTGTCATTGACAAAATCAAACTGTTCCAGCATGGCTTTAAATTCACCTGTAAGGAAGATTCTTTTCCGTATCCAGCCTATACTTATGATTTGTAAAAATACCACCACTTTTGGCGGAAGAGTGACTGAAAAGACTTTCCCCTTTTTTTTTTAAATCTAAGAAGGTTGCTCAGCAGGCGATGAATAGGATTTAAGTCTTGCAGGCCACCAGACAAAGCCAAAATTATAGGCATTTGGCTGAACATTGAAAAAAGTCATATCTCAGTAATTATGGTTTTTTTATACCTCAGGGAATCTTTTATGGTGCCCAAATAGTGTGAGATCTCATTCGTTGTTTATTAATGTGTTATGATAGTGCTGAGCTGGAACCAAGATGGAAGCCCCATTGTGGTAGACACTATGCAAACACATGGGAAGAGACTCCATGCTCCAAAGATCTTACTATCTAAATACACAAGACAAAGGAAATAGTATTGTCCCCATATTACAGAGGAACCGAGGCACAGAGAGATTAGTGCCACGGGCCACTGAAACCAGATTAGCTTGGTGCTCTGCTCACTACATTGGCTCCCCATAGAACTGTTGGTTAATTTCAAAATATTGGCCCTCATCTTTAATAGCCTTCAAGGGCAGTGGAGGAAGCTCTCTAAACAGTACTTCTTGCTAAGGAACCACAGCCTGCCTTGACAGTTGAGTTCCATAGGAACAAAGAGTTACCACTGACTTTACTGCCTTCGGAAACAAGGGACAGAGTTTTAAAGGGATCTAGACACCTAAACAGGCAGATTGGTTCCCGAGTCCACCATGTAGATGCCACTGACATTTTCAAAGCCACAGCTCAGGCACTGCCCAACCCCCTCAGCACCTAAGGAGCCATAGGTGCCTAAGTTTCCACCAGTCAGCATTTTCACAGCAGCCGAAGCACGCCTGCCACCCCACTGCAAAGTGGGCTTTTTGAATCAGCCAGGGGCTCTCCTATCTCACCAGCAGGAACCAGTCCTGTAGGCATGCTTTGAGAACACTTGAGCAGCAGGGTTGGAGGTGGACTTGGCAGCACAGCACCCACATAAAAGGCAGCTAGGGGTACAGGGAGAACCTGTGTGTGTTATCGGGTGTGAGCAGGAGAGGGAGAGATGGTTTTGGCTGCTAGGGCCTGGATTATCCAAGTTGCTGACCTGGCTTAGGGGCCTAACTCCAGGAGAGGATTCACAGCTGAGAATCCTGAGTGGAGCGAGGCATCTATCTCTGGCCTGTCAGACAGGTCAGCTGCTTAGGTACCTAAGCCCATCTCATCCCCATCTCATTTCACTCCTGATTCACTTAGGCAGCTCCCTGCTCTCTGGCCTGTCAGACAGGTCAACTGCTTAGGCACCTAAGCCCATCTCCTTATGCCTCTCATTTTGCTCCTGATTCACTTAGGCAGCTCCCTGCTTGCTTCTTAGTGCTTAGCTCTCCCCAGACCCTCTGTAGGAAGCCTTGGTGGCACGGAACTGCCTAACTTGGGGCTGAAAATTCCACTAGGCAGCAGGCCGTGTAGGGGTTCGGCATTGCTGCACCCAGATGAGTGATGTCTAAAATCCCTTTAAAAATCTGTCCTGCCATGCAAAACTCATTACTTTCACCTCGCCGTCCCAAAACATCCACCACAACTAAGCAAAAGCAGGTAGGAGGAAGAGGAGAATCTCATACCTACATGTACACTTAAAGAAAAATGTCCAGCAACTTCCTAGTAGTGGTTAGCCCACTTGTTATACTCTTCCTTGCTTACGTTCAATTTTGAGAGGTGCTCAGCTACCATGAGTGAAATCCTGACCCCATCTGAACCAATGGCAAAACTCCAATTGACTTCATTGGGGCCAGGAGTTTACCCCATGTGACTGGTGCCAGATAAGATCCTAGATAAATTAGATAGTTTTTTTCCCCTGATTCATCTATCTAAGCTATGTCTGAAGTAAACAGATTTAAACAAGGGATTAATTTAGCCCTTTGTTTTTAATCTCATTTTATACAAGAAATTTTGGCACAGAGGAAGGAGATGAAAACAGACTTTATAGGAGAGAAGATACAAAAGAAGAAAGGATAGGGTAGGAATGAAACTTTGAGTTACCTTGACTAGTGCTAACTAGAGAACTTTACCACAGAGCTCCTGCGAACTGAAGTCACAGTTTAGCAAAATGTGGTGTATGACTGTCAGACTCACAGCACAAGAGAAGCCCAGAACTGAGCCTAGCATGGAGAATGAATTACATGTCGCTCTTAGAAAGGGCAGTAACTAGGTCAGGGTTGAGGTCACAGGCAGTACAAAATGAAGGGGGCTCATGGCTGCAGCTGCGGGAGCCACACCTTGTCTCTTGAGATCCAAGGAGATGGCAATTTCCAGCACTGAGAGCAGTTTCACTATAGGGGTATTTTCCTTGAAACATAATGAAGACAATACTTTCGCTAAAGAAAGAATTGAAAACAAATATTAACGCAATGACTTCGAAGGTGAATCTGTTCTTGTGGAGTGTTCCTTACAAAACTGAGACATTGGCATTTTATTCTAGAAAATCTTCTCTCCTGCAACATATGGATTTTAAATGGCCACACTCTAATAGAATCTCCTTGATAATGTTGTTATGTTGGGTTTAGATACAACATTCAAAACTGGAGGTCCATACACCCTGAAAGTTGCAATTGATAGACAATGGGCCAGATGCTGGGAGGGTCTGAACCTCTCCTATATGTTGTTGAAGTCAGCAGTGCTCAGCACATTGCAGGATTAGGCCCAATATTTAAGAACTAGGATCCCAGTCCTGCAAACTCGTAGGTACTTGCTTAACTTGACGCTGTCATTGGGACTTCCCATGTGCGTAAAGTTAAGCAAGTGCATACATGTTTGTAGCATTGTGTGCCTAAGAAAATATAAATCTGTCTGAGAATCCTTCTGTGTTAGCATGCTGTTCACCATATTCTTTTCTAACTTATCTACAGCACCTTGTTTTCTATTTCTCTTACTTACTATACTCAATATTTACAATGGACTCCGTAGCTTTGTTTACAGGCCTGAATCATATTCTCACCTGTTGATGACACTAATTGACATTCAGATGGCAAGTAACAGTTTATTTTTCAAGTAAAAAATCAGAGGAAGTGTTGGGCAATTTGCAGGAAAAGTAGCTATTTAAATGCAGGAGTACTTGTGGCACCTTAGAGACTAACAAATTTATTAGAGCATAAGCTTTCGTGGGCTACAACCCACTTCTTCGGATGCATATAGAGTGAAACGTTTCACTCTATATGCATCCGAAGAAGTGGGTTGTAGCCCACAAAAGCTTATGCTCTAATAAATTTGTTAGTCTCTAAGGTGCCACAAGTACTCCTGTTCTTTTTGAGGATACAGACTAACACGGCTGCTACTTAGAAACCTATTTAAATGCAGCATTTTAATGTAAAATTTAAAAAAAAATTAAGCTTTATATCAGAAGCTTGCCAAGAAAAAGAATTGGCATTGTGCTTTCTCAGTTCTGTACCTGTTGTCACTGACAGAATTGTATGGCACTTTTTATCTGGCTTCTTTTGACTAAAGAACCAGATACCTAATCTAATAATATCACGTTTTATGGAAGAAGTAGGCCTAATGCTTAGAGCCCAAGGCTAAAAGTCAGCAAATCTGTGTTCTATCGTTAGTTCCACCATTGACTTATTGTGTGGCCTTTGGTAAGAAATGTCACTGCTTCGTGCCTCAGTTTCTCCTTGGAAAATAGGCATAACAATACCTAGTTATCCCTTACATGTGTTATGAGAATTAATTGCATTTTGTAAATGTCTGTGATGACAATTTCTTAAAAACACCCACGCCCCTTGGAATCTGCCAGATTGACAGTCCTGGAAACTGTAGATCCTTAGCGTCTTAAGGAAAATTTGTTGCAAAGCCCAGGGAGCCTTTATTGCTATGCCTTTGCAGCTGGCATTTTCATTAGCTGAAGTAATAGCTGAGCAATGCATTGTTGATGAGCTGAAGGAAGGATGAAACACGTCTGTGTGGTCATCATTTCATCCAAGAGATGCTGAATGAAGAAGGCTTTGCACAGAATTGTTTCTATTGACAGGCCTCTTTATCCTCTTTATTCTGGTTTGTATAGCTGCTGAGATTGTCGTGTTTATCTCTATGAATCTGCAAACTATTTTTAATCTCCTACTGATTTTAGGGCAGCTTAGTGAAGATTTGTCTGTTCCCAGGTTTATGTTACTTTTAAATTCACCACCTTTTGTTACGTGAATCACAATGGCTATAAAGAGTCCACTTTTACGATAAAACAATAGATTTGCTTCACATCAGGTGTCTGCATCAGCTTCCACCAGCATAGAGCCCAGGGCTGGGTCCCAGCAGCAAGAAGGCCACCTGGAGAGGGGTTTTCACACCAGTACACACTGGAGTCCTTGCTAAGCCAGGAGCCCATGGCTGCCCAATGGAACCCTCAGGTTGGTAGCTTTGGTCAGAGGAGGAAAGGAGATCAGGCATCACTCTCGGAGCTACTCTGAAAGGTTAGCTGAGGAGTCCCACAATATAGACTAGCATAAAATTGGCACTGCTAGCTCTATGCCAGCCCTTTCTGCCTGCCCCACTGCACAGGGCATGTGCTGGGAGCAGCTGGGACAAGAGGGAATGTGGTGTGGCATGAAAGGGGTGTAGTCAGAGCACGATGTGCTAGGGTGGAGTCAGCAGAGTGTGAGTTAAAGCAGCCCTATAAGCCAAGAGCTGCTCTAACCTACACCAAGACCAGATCAGCCACCAGCTGCCCCTAGACGTGGGTGAAGCATAAGGTAGCTCAGAGCCACCTTTGTCTCCCCACCATTAGCTGCACCAAACATGAACTCGGCCCATCTGAGGACTGTGCCCAGCCCTCTGTCTCCTGGCAGAACCCCCAGGGAAGGTGATGGCAAATACAACCCCTTGCCTCTTCCAGGAATGAATCCTTTCTCAGGCACAGGCGCCCCTCATTCACCCGAGGCTGGGGGTGGCAATGCAAGTGAATCATGCCCCATTTCTATTAGAGATTTCTTCGGTATTTCAAGTAGACAGACAAATGTCCTCTCTTGATCCAGATTGCTTCTCATTCTTGTAAACAAGCCTCTCCACTCTGGTCAGGACAAGCCAGTTGCCCCGGAAAGAGGGGAAAATGAGCTGCCAAATGACCAGAACATAAGATTTGCCATTTCAGATCCAATGGCTTTATCTGTTCCAGCAGCCATCCTGCTCCAGCTGTGGCCAGTGCCTGGAGCTTTAGAGGATGGCAAAGAAAAAATTGAAGTGCACAAAGCCTATTGCTATTTATTTATTTATTTATCTGTATTACCGTAGAGCCTAGGAGCCCTAGTCATGGACCAGGATCCCATTGTGCTAGGTGGTGTACAAACACAGAACAAAAAGATGGTTCATGCCCCAAAGAGTTTACAATCTAAGGTCTTGTCTACACAGGACACTCAGAAGAGTCAATCTGAATTAACTAAAGGTGTGAATTTACATGGATTAGTTAGACTGCATTAAGTCCCCATGTGGATGTTCCAATTCAGAATTTAAATGGCTTTAATCCAGTTTATCTTAATTCACGTCCAAAGTGAAGTAAATTAAAGGAAATTAAGGCCACTTTAATTCTGAACAAGAACTTCCACACTGGGATTTAAGGTGGTTTAACCAATGCACTTCAAATTCACACCTTTAGTTAATTTGGATTAACACTTCTGAGTTTCCTTATGTAGACAAACCCCAAGTAACGAAAAGACGGTCAATTGTGATATACTGAGCCTGTGAATGGAAAATTTTTCCTGACCCTCAAACTCAATAGGTCTACATCCTGCCCTGACACAGAAGCTAATTTCAGATTGCAGAGCCAAAAGAACAGCTGAGCTCATCACATGAAATGAAAACGAGGACTGTTGCATCATGGACTAATTCTGGGTGTATGTGTGAGAGGGAGAGAGCACAGAGCATTGAGAGACAGCAAAGAGAGGGGAGAAAGGAGAGTGTGGACTGAACCTCAGAAAGAATGTGCATTGATTTCCTTCACCTCTTCAGGATTAGAGATGGGGAAAGAGGGTGATGAAGGCCCAAAGACAGTCTTTTATGCACTCTTTTTCTTAGAGACCTTTTTCCATTGCCTTAAAATAAATTCCCCCTAAGATAGCAAACTGTTGTGTAATTTGGACTGGGGAGCGAGGGGGATGGGAAGCAATTTTGTTCATCAACCAGATTTTCCCAAACTTTCGCAGCCTGCCTACAGCCCAGCAGCGAATTACTTCATTTTGGCTTTCTCAATGCATCATTTCCACTAGGTTGCTGCTATAAGGCTTAGAGGAAACTGTGCCACTTGATCCAAAAAGGATTGCTTCAGAGATATGGATCACCTAAGTTTCTCAGACCATCTTTCCCTGGTCTGATCTTTTCGGAGCTCTGGATAGTAGCGACTCCATCACTTTGTGCAATGTGCAGAATTCGGTAATGGGACATCAGTGAGTCAGCAGACTTGCTGAAAGGAGGAAATGTGTGTATCCTCTTGGCCAAATCCTAAAATGGATCAATTGTAAATCGTAAAAATAATTGTTTCTGGAAAGCTGTACCAAGTGATATGTTCTGGGCAATACAGTTGGATTTTTATTAGGTGGCAGATGTTCTAATGGCAAATCTGCTTTGACATGTTTTGGTTTAAGTTTGAGGGGATTTGTATAATTTATTTTCCCTTCATTCCACTTCCCTTTTTTTCAAATGAGCGCATGAACCTTTTCTATATAACTATAGAAGGAATAAGATGAAGGGCCAAGTTCAACCCAATGCAATTCCAGCCATTCAGTGCCAAAGATGGCCCTAATACTTCAAATGCTCAGTATCTATTTTGGGCTTTTTATCCAGCTGCCCATCACCATAGTGTCTGAGCAGCTGCCATGTAAAATCAGTCAAGTCCCTAGTGGACTTCATAGAGTCGCTGACACTTCTCCCTTTTCAGGGTAAAATCTCTGCTTGGGGTAGGGTGTACCCCTGCTTAAGTGTACATTTTACTTATAGAATGGGAAGAGACTGTCTAGGAAGGAGTACGGCTGAAAGGGATCTAGGGGTTATAGTGGACCACAAGTCAACAGTGTGATGCTGTTGCAAAAAAACAAACATGATTCTGGGATGTATTAACAGGTGTGTTGTGAGCAAGACACGAGAAGTCCTTCTTCCGCTCTACTCTGCGCTGGTTAGGAGTATTGTGTCCAGTTCTGGGCACCGCATTTCAAGAAAGATGTGGAGAAATTGGAGAGGGTCCAGAGAAGAGCAACAAGAATGATTAACGGTCTTGAGAACATGACCTATGAAGGAAGGCTGAAAGAATTGGGTTTGTTTAGTTTGGAAAAGAGAAGACTGAGAGGGGACATGATAGCAGTTTTCAGGTATCTAAAAGGGTGTCATAAGGAGGAGGGAGAAAACTTGTTCACCTTAGCCTCTAAGGATAGAACAAGAAGCAATGGGCTTAAACTGCAGTAAGGGAGGTTTAGGTTGAACATTAGGAAAAAGTTCCTAACTGTCAGCGTGGTTAAACACTGGAATAAACTGCCTAGGGAGGTTGTGGAATCTCCATCTCTGGAGATATTTAAGAGTAGGTTAGATAAATGTCTATCAGGGATGGTCTAGACAGTATTTGGTCCTGCCATGAGGGCAGGGGACTGGACTCGATGATCTCTCGAAGTCCCTTCCAGTCCTAGAATCTATGAATCTATGAATCTATGATGTCAGTGAGGTAACCTACATGCTCAAAATTAAGCACATTAGTGTTTGCAGGGTCAGTACCTTAATCACCGGATTTATACCAGGAATGAATTACTCTCAAAACATTTCAATATTTTCATTATTTAGTCCCCAAATCTAAGTCAATGGAACTGCTCATGTGTAAAGTTACATGCATGCTTCATTTTTACAGGATTTGGGCCTTATTCTGTATTGTCAATAAAAGTAAACTGTAGCTGGAGTGGCTGTGAACTTTTTCTCCAAATGCAAATGATTTTTTTTCTGATAAATAACAGTTTAATCACTTGATTATAGATAACTGCATTGTCAAGCTAAAGGGTCTCCGGGGTAAAGCAATAAAACCCATCTCTGAGCATACCTGTGTTTAAGAAATTGAAATCATAGTTATCTAGTTCTAAACATAGTGGCATGATCTTAAAAATATGTTTTTCTAGGGAAGATAAACAAAGTAAATGGGATTGGCTTCAAACTTAACCTTTTTTGTCCTTATTTGGTGTGGGGGGGAGGAGGAGGAGTAAGCGGGGAACGCACCATCAATTCGCCTTAATGTGGCTGAGAAAACTGAACAAAACTGTCATTCCAGCTATAGTCCGTACTTCAAATGGCCATAAGATGTCCTTTTCTGAATGTTATATAGTTCAAGGAGGCAGAGAAGTACTTGGAGGAAGATTTTTGTATGGGAACTTTAACTTCCCATTCCATTTGACTTTTGGTCTTTAAAATGCAGGTCAAATCAATGAATTTAATGAAGGCCGTTTAACACAATAGCTTTGCCTTGCATTTTGACCTAGATAAAGGAGAGTCAGTCCAGGTCAAAAAGCTTTAGCAGAACTTTAAGTGGTTAGTACACAAATGTGACAGAATGTTTAGAATCTCAGAGACTTGCAAGACCTATTGACAAGCAGTTAAAAGTATTTGAAATGGCTGCATGAATGAACTTTGATAAGGTAGCACTATTGTCTTCTATTGTCTTTTTCTCTTCATACTAAAACACCCCCAAAAGAACAAGAATCAATGAATGTATAATGCAGTCTCACTTTTACTGGACTTAGGACTTCTTTCTGCACTTTGGATTTTTATGGACTGTTCATTTATTTAAATTCCTTTCCCCAAATGAAACCTCTCTCAAATAGTAGTGATTAATGTATCACCATGTCCGTAAAATCTTTTAAAGGGCAATTATGCTCTTAGGAAGTTTAATGGGTCAATGGATTCTTAGATAAAGATAAAATTACTGAATTTAATCTTAATTTAAATTTTCTTTCTAGATGAATTCAACACAAATAGTTATCACTGTGATGCTCTGGTGCTTTGATACCACAATGATGGGCTCCATAACAAAACTAAAATAGGTTGATAGGCCATTATATTAACTTCTGGATCATATCTTTTCATTCCAGTGACAAGAGGTCCTACAGTAGGACCCTATATAACACTGGGCCATATGTTGGCATACTATATAGAAACAGCTCCAATCAATTCATTGGTAAATTTCTGAGATCTACAATGAAACATGTTTAATAACAAATAATATACAGGCAGAAAGTGTATGAAGGAAAGATTTGTCAAAATGCTGATCCTTGTTTAAAAACTCATTCTACATTACCAGGAAGCATCTTTCTAACAAGTGTCTAAAATGTGCAATAATTCAATGTTCAAGATGAAATTCATGTAAGCAGACCAAAATCCTGTGGTAAATATGTGCAAGGAAGGGTTTGTTTCCAATACCGTTTTAAAAATGTGCTGCTTGAAAACCTGCCAGGCCAGAGATCAGGTTGATCTTTTATAGTGGTGGTTATTAATCTCTGAAATGGACCACTCTAAAGAACCACATGTTGATTTCACATGGTTGGAGAGTTCCAAGATTTTGTTCACTGTGCTTTCAGGGGGGTTTCTCAGTAATTCTCTATAGATTGATTTTAATTGTATTTTACTCTTTTGTCTGGTTTTTGTGTTTGAAATTTTTCCCTTATTCATTGACCAGTAACTTTCTGTCACCCATCTTTGACTTTTCTTCTTACATCTGCATTAAAGCTGTCATTTACTTCTGCTTTTTCCCCCTCTCTCAATATTTGACAGCAAAAGCCTTCATCAGCTTTTATCCCTTTTTGTTTGCATTATGACATAACCTGCGCAAAGTGGCACAGCTCCCCAATTCTTGTGTATAAAATTTGCAACATTTTTTGAGACGGGTCAGTGCCCATTTTTTGGATCCTTTTCTTTATCTGAGTACCGTGTTAAAACTTTTTGCAGATGTGGGCTATTCAGTAGCAGCCTGCGGCTGCATGCAGAGATGGGGAAAGAAGAAAAGGCCTTCCTATTTTGTGATTGCCATAGTAACTCAAACATTGCCAATGTGTTTGTTGGTTTGGTAGGCCACAGCCAGTGAATTTGATTTCCTGTGCAATCAAGCCCTCTACTGGAGATCATGGCTTGTATGACACAGGGTTACAGAGAGGACAGTGTGCTTGTTAGGCCTGAAATTAAGCATTTCACTTTAAAATAATACCCATTTGTATCCATTTTGTTCAACATAACAACAGCTGCTGTCCCTGGGATGACAGGCTTGCCTTTTTAACCAAAGTCTCATATGACATTTATGAATGAGGCAGACTCCATTCATTTTCAGTTTGAATTCACAGTGGTTATTTTTGGTTGTTTGATTATTCTTTTTTTTTTTTAAGCATGTGGGTGATATTCAGCATTGTTTATATAATTATATACATAGTTTTATGATGGGAAAAATGCAGCTTTATTTGGGGTCTCTAATTATAACTTTTTTTTGAATAAAGAAGAAAGGAAATTGGTATAGCTGAATGTATTGGCTTTTATATACTTTTAACCTAATTGGGTGGCAACAGGTTTGGAGAACTCATATTGCTGCTTAATTTTTATAACCGTTCCTCTGAGGTGACCAGGGAAAGAAGAGAGCCCCATAGAAACAGCCCCACAGAGAAAATACCATTTCTGCTGCGGGGACTTTAAGCCTTGCCAGCTAAAGGTTGAAAATGGACATTTGTTTCTTAATGTACAACACTCGTGTTGATAAATGGTGACATCTCACATCAGCTCAGTGGTGAAAATGATTGATCAGCAAAGAGGTTGATGCCTCTATTCTGTATATTGTACATTTCTATTAAGAAGCTATTTGAAGCTGAACTAGTCTGTGGCCTGATCTATTGATTGTATATTAATTATATTCATCACTTAAGAATTCCCAATTTAACTCTGAGGTTTGGTAGGTTCTAATCCCCAGAAAAACATGATGTGTTAGCCATCATCACCACCAGTGGTCGTCATCCTGGGATCTCCCAAGCACGCAGGCTAGGATACAGCTTTTATAATGTATTACTCTGATGCCACTGTGCCTAATGCATATTTGGGAGGGATTTTGGCCCCTTTTCTTTATTTGAACTTCCACGCCCCACTAATGTTATGGTGCCCTTCTCCCATAGGTTATGAAGCCTTTTATCTCAAGCTTATTAGCATATATGTAAATTACTTACTGTGGCATTCTTGTGGTCAGACATCTGCTGATGTTCTTAACTTAAAATATCTCAAGCTGGTGTAAACTGGTATCTTGCAGTTTAGTCGCTACAGCATTCTATCTTATGATCTAGGATTCCTCTTGGTTAACTGTTTATGCTAAAGCTTTTGGGGCCTTATGCCTTGATCAGGTTAACTAAACTGTTGTCTTACAGGCTTGAAACCTGTAGGCTCATTGCATTACTGCCTTAACTTATACCAGGGGTCGGCAACCTTTGGCACACGGCTCGCCAGGATAAGCACCCTGGCGGGCCGGGCCAATTTGTTTACCTGCTGTGTCGGCAGGTTCGGCCGATTGTGGCTCCCACTGGCCGCGGTTCGCCATCCCAGGCCAATGCGGGAAGCAGTGCTGGCCGAGGGATGTGCTGGCCGTGGCTTCCCACAGCCCCCATTGGCCTGGAGCAGCGAACCGCGGTCAGTGGGAGCTGCGATCAGCTAAACCTGCCGACGCGGCAGGTAAACAAACTGGACCACCCCGCCAGGGTGCTTACCCTGGCGAGCCGCGTGCCAGAGGTTGCCGACCCCTGACTTATACTTATGCCTTACCTATCAAATACCTATATATATAGGCTACAGATATCTTGTTTATATCTTCTTTCTTTCCCCCTCAATTCAGGACTCATTTGCACTGTTCTTGAACAGGGCCTTATTTTCTCCTGTATTGTTTTTACTGCATATAGGGGTGCAGGAAACTGGGGGCCTGGCTCTCTTCTGCCCTGTGTCTTGTGGTGTCATTTACACTGGTGCAATGTGAAGCCAAATGTTACCATTGTAATCTGGCAGTGTTTTTTTTTTTAAACCCATTTCGCACTGGCATCCACAATGGCAGGAAGCGCAGAGCAATGGTGAATCAGGCTCTGTGAATTTCAGCTGACTTTCTTCATCAGTTTTCCATCAAAGGGAGGGAGTTTTGCTCCCCTTTCCCTACCCCTTGCAGAACAGGCAGGGAGCTTCCTAGATTAGCCCTGAGGTCTGTGTGGGATTTAGGACATGCATGGAAGGCTTAAGATTCTATGTGGCTGCTGTGGCAGCATGGCTCCTTCCTGGCACATAGGATAAAGAGGAATAAGACCATCAAGGTCCCCCCCACACACTTACATTTAGACTGTCTTTCTTTTTCCTAAAGATTTTATATGTCATTTAAAACTCCAGGAAGGCGCTCAAACTCTGCCATAATGCACTGGCTGAAAGGGACACATCCCATATGTAAAGCACAAGGTACTTCCCCTTAGCTGTGAATAGAAAAGTCCTGTTTCCCAGAAAAGACAATGGCCCTGATCCTTCTCTCACTGAAATGAATGGAAAACCTGTCAGTGGCTTCAGAATTGGGCCCTGAAATGATTGGATGGCGCCAAGTCACTGGTACAGGTCATTTTCCGCTGGAGTGCTGGATTTAGATGATTGAAGCAGCAAGTTGCAGTGGGAGGAACTCGAGCAACTTCTGCGGAGCTAAGAGGATGAAGAGGCCAGAACTCAGTGTGGTATCCCTTCCAGAAGAGAGGGTGCTTCTGATGGAAAATCAGTGAATAGAAAGGGAATGGATGCTCATGGGAGTCTGGCACTCTCTCCCACATGCTCTATTATTAGGGCCCTACCATATTCACAGTCCATTTTGCTCAATTTCACGGTCATAGGATTTTAAAAATCATAAATTTCATGATTTCAGCTATTTAAATCTGAAATGTCATGGTGTTGTCATTGTACAGGTCCTGACCCAAAAAGGAGTTGGGGGGGGGGGGTATTGCAAGATTGTTATGGGGGGGGTTGCAGTACTGCTACCCTTACTTCTGCACAGCTGCTGCAGGGGTGCTGCCATCAGAGCTGGGCAGCTAGAGAGCGGCGGTTGCTGTCTGGGAGCCCAGCTCTGAAGATAGAGTCACCAGCAGCAGCGTAGAAGTAAGGCTGGCATGGTATGGTATGGTATGGTATGGTATGGTATGGCATGGTATGGTATAGTATAGCTACCCTTTCTTCTGTACTGCTGCCTGCAGAGCTGGGCCCTCAGTCAGCAGCCACCACTCTCTGGCTGTCCAGCTCTGAAGGCAGCGCAGATGTAAGGGTGGCAACCCCCTAAAATAACCTTGCGACCCCCCTGCAACTCCCTTTTGGGTCAGGACCCCCAATTTGAGAAACGCTGGTGTCCCCTGTGAAATCTGTATAGTATAGGGGAAAAGCCAGTCAGAGGCAGTTAAAGCTGCAGTTGTATTTGATCACTTTTGGAAATGAATGAAAATGAAGCTGTTAATTTGCATATAAAGCAATGCACATTAAAAGAAAATGCAATTTTATAATTATTCAAATTTGCTGGTTTAAAGACAGACATATATCAGTTAGACTTTTATTTTTCCATATGAGTGAATTTACTGCCTGCGAAAGGTGACACTCCTAGAGAGTAAAGTCTCCTACTTATCCACAGAAGGGCACAAGCTTTCCCACATTGCAATGCCAATATGCTTCAACCTTAATCTGGTGGAATGACCTCTCTGGCTAAGTCTCCATGACCACTTGGATTCCTGGCCTCTGCTGAGATTGCCAGTTACTACCTATTGTGCTGTTTGTTCTTTATGTGAGTGCTTGTCCACTGAAGGGTGGGATATGTCCTTGTGAAACATGTAGGACTTCCCATGAGATACCCAACATGCCATGAGACATACAAGTCACCATCACACTCCTACTTCTTCAGTAGGCACTCAGAGAAATACCCATCTTGAAGAACATTGGAAAACTCCTTTTGGCTCTATATGCTTCAGGATAATCCTTTTCTGCCCAACAATAAAGGCTCTTTTTGAACTGAACTAATGTAAATTTAAGAATAAAATATTTGATGCAAATGGCAGATTTTTTTGGATGGGTTTCATCGAGGGCATGAATAATGAAAGAAATGCTATGATTTATGTAATGAGCTAGTAGACGCTAAGATCATGTATAGGAATCAGCTCTGCTGCTAGGTCACTCCAAGTTTAGGTGCTAAAACCCTAAAATAAAGGTTTGAACAGCCAAGCACAGGAAAGAGCCTTAGGGCTAGTCTACATTAGCAACGCTAAAGCGGAAATGCTTTAACGTGCCTTGTGTGGTCACGGCGCAGTGCTGAGAGCTCTCCCAGCACTCTAAAAAACCCCACCTCCACGAGGGGCATAGCTCCCTGCATTGGAAGCGCGGCTCCCAGCATTGGGTCACTGCCTACACTGGCGCTTTACAGCACTGCAACTTGCTGCACTCAGCAGGGTGCTTCTTCACACCTCTGAGCCAGAAAGTTGCAGCGCTGTTAATTGCCGGTGTAGACCAGCCCTAAGGCTTTTCTGTTGCATTATTGTTTTCAACTAAACCCAACCAAACAGTAAAAACAATAATGCACAAATGAAGCACATATTAGTGTCTAAGCTCACTCTTTTCCTGGGGTTTGGCTTTGTTGAGTCTGATCACAATTTATCTGAAAATGTTTCATTCCCATTAGCATAAAAATACATTTTTTATATTGATGGGAAAACAAAAACATAGAGGGGCGCCCTCAGAGTTAGTAGTTCAGGTTTAGCTGAGATCACATAGATGTGCTCTTGTGGTAAGCATTGCTGCAGAGCCAGAAAATAAAGAGAAGGCACGTGTAACCCACTGGTCAGTTTATGTTGTGTCTCCCTCACTCCCTGCTTGTTGGAGGACAGGTGTCTGTTGCAGCCCTCAGGTACCCCGCCTGGCTCTCTAGATCAGAGGTCTCCAAACTTTTTTGATTGCGTACCCCTATCAGTAAAAAAATGTTTGAGCACGCACCCCCTGCCGCGCCGGCTCTACCATTTTTGTCAAAGCAAAAAAAAAAAAAGCCGCTCGGACTCCTGCCCGAACTGACAAAGCAAAAAAAAAAAAAAAGCGCTCCTCTTGCCGAGCACCCCCAAGGATCCTCTTGCGCACCCCACTTTGGAGACCACTGCTCTAGATCAAGCGGTAGAGACTCATGGTTTCTGGTTCAGTCCTCTGTGTGTCAGCCAACACGGTGGCGGTCACATGTGCAACTAGCTGAACCATTGTATATTTGTAGTCTCCTTTCCTGAGATAGCAGCTCCTTCTGTTATAATTTTTGTAGAACTCAGTAAGCGCACACAGTGCTTTACTAAAGGCACACTAAGAGATGGTGTTCACTAGAAAATTAGATCGACCCAGCTACATTTCTGAGGGGTGTGAAAAACCCACACCTTTGAGCAACGTAGGTAAGGCAACTTAAGTCCCTGTATAGACAGCACTAGGTCAAGAGAAGAATTCTTCCATCAACCTAGCTACCGCCTCTCGAGGAGGTGGATTACCTGCAATGATGGGAAAACCCCTCCTGTCAGTATAGGTAGTGTCTACACTTGAAGCATTGCACTGCTGTAGTGTTTCATGTGTAGACAAGCCTGAAGATATGGTGCCTGCCCCAAGGATCTTATTGTCTCACGGCTTGACCTTCTGTTGCATGGATATAGAGTGTTGACTGTAAATGCAAAGTAAAATTCAGTGAGCAACACAGGAACTGCAGGGGAGCCCAATTCCACCCTGTTACACAGACACCACGTTACTTATGCCTAGTAAGAGGGGCAGGCCCACATAACTATACAGAGCACTAATCTGGTGAAGATCATGCTTATGGTCCAGCTTCCTCCAGCTTGCTCAGTCTCCTCCCAAACTCTGCCCCTTGACCATGTGCACTTATCAGTAAGGGAGCAGGTAAACAGAGGTCTCAAGAGGTGCTGCCACTCAATATGGAGTACCATGCCTAGCGCTTAACCACACCTGTGCTCACATGTAGCCTCCACTTCCATTTGTGCTGGAGTGCAACAGCCTTGTACCCCCTGCTATCACATCATGCACAGACTGGCCTGAGCAAGGCTGAAATCAGAGAAATGAATATAACGTACAAATGTGGTCTGGGAAAATGCTTCAGATGCAAGAGTGTCTGGCAGCATCGCGATCACTTAGCAACCTCTTACACATTAAACATTCATAAAAAGCTTGCACTTAAATAAGACCTGTTCATAGTGTGTGCTTAGTGCAAGCTCTTTGGGGCAGGGACCACCTTTTTGTTCTGTGTTTGTACAGCACCTAGCACGGTGGAGTCCTGCTGCATGCCTAGGGCTCCTTGGTGTAACTGCATTATTATTAATAATAATAATAAACTAATCACGCACACTAAGGGCCAAATTCTGCTCTAAGATGAATTCACGAGGATCTCATTAACAGAAATTCTCACATGCACATCTAAGGGCAGAACTTCCACATTAAAGCCCCCTGAAGATGCTTACACCTTACACTCAGCTCTGGCAAGATCGTACCTTTCTTGGTGAGTACCCCCCCCCCCCCCCAGCAATCAACTGTATTAAAATTCCACATTCATCATGCTGCAGGATTTGACTTTACAGTAGCAACTGTAGTTGTCCTCATGCTTTGAGTGGGAGATACTGTGAATTCTGGTCTACCTTTAACTACTGCAGGTGGTGGCCCTAAATGAGCAGGGAAATGACTTATTCTTATCCCTACAGATATTCTTGGTTCCTCCAGATCAGTATTGTTCATGAATTCTCCGTGATCAGACTTTGATGTTTAAGAATGTGTTTGTTCAAAATGATTTGATGAATGCTTTCAATGAACATGTTTCAGCCTATGGATGGCAAGCAAATTATTTCAGATTTTTTGTTGTTAGTTTACACACACACACACACACACACACACACTCTCTCTCTCTCTCTCTCTAGTAGAACTCAGAGAGTGGGGTGACTGCTATGCTAGGGGAAATAAAAAATAAAATAGGCAGATGCAGTCCCTGCTCAGAAGAGTTTTACAACTTAAAGCATTTGAGTATTAGCTATTTTTAATTGTCTGTTCATGCTGTGTGACTGGTCAGCTATATCACATGATATTGTTTCTGCTCCCTGATTAGATGGCTCCCAAACCCTTTGGAGACAGCCAGCATTCCCAGTGGGATTATCCAAGTAAATATATTTGTCATAAGTATTTGTAGCCATCTCCCTTTCTACAGTCATTCGCCAGGAAGAAAAATTAGCATATATGAATGGTTGCAGAAAACAAATCAAAGGGGATAGCATCCAAGTGATCAGTTGTTTTTAATTATGAAAATATTAATCAATACTGCCTTGTGATATTCAGCCAGCTGTGGCTACATGGCACACATGGTAGGTAAGGTCACCAAGGTACTGCTCATTTGATATTTGTTTGGGGATAAAAAGGGAGCTCTAGAGATGTCAGTGCAGTACCATCCATAAGAACTAAATTTGCTTAAAAAGTGGGGAGGGAGAAGTGGGGGCTGCAGTGGAAAGGAAAACACTTTTCCATTTGTTTATTATTGTATTTAATTAAATGTACCCAGGGTTAGGTTCTTGGGGTCAGATTTTCAAAGGTATTTAGGCTCCTAAAGATAGGTGTCAGGTGGGATTTTTCAAGCGTGCCTAAGCAGGTGACCTAAGCAGCACTAACTTACTGGCTGTAATAATTCATCAAATAGCCTGACAATGGCTACTAACAATGTTATTATGCACTAACCTTTACAGTATTTCAGTAGCGTAGTTGTGTGACACTGTTATTGTACTATAAAAACTGGCTATACTAAGAATTTACCTTAGACATTGAACTGTAATGAAACTAATAGACACTTTGAACCTAATTCACCTCTGATTTGCATTGAAGTCAATGGAGTTACACTGGTTTAAGCAAGAAAAAAATCGACCCCTGGAACTCTGAACAAAAAATATATCTTAAAGTTCAATCAAACACAATAAAGCATGAAAACTGGTTGGTGTGGGAGACTTCCTTTCACCATCATGCTGTATCATAAGCAGTGCAGACTTCTCTAGTTATTTTTAAAAGTGCTTCACAATATTTTTTTCATTTGAGAACCAATATGAAGGTTGTTGCAGGCCCTAGAGTTTGCAAAGTTTTGTGTTTGAACGTATCTATTTTTATTAAGGTCAAACCCATAGGCAAGGTTCAGGTGTCATGGTATCGGTGGTTCTTTACATGAGTTCGTCGTGGTTCACTATATTGTAGGAACTAAGCTGCAACTTTGATACAGCAAGTGAATTCTGATCTCAAAGGAAACACATTTTCCCTCATAAAAGAGGGGTTGTAAATATTAAAGTCCAGATATACAAGAGTGAGTAGTGGTCTTTGAAATAGTTAGTGAAGTAACCCATATTGTATCTATTCCAAATTTATCCTGGAGAAATACCTGAGTCATGCTCCCAAAACGGGGAGGTGATGGTTGTTGCCAAGTATGTGGGGGGGGGGGGGAAACACACAAGACACGTGCATGGCTGTTGTAGGGATAGTGCTAAAATGACTCAAGCTTTGTGAAACATGTAGTCAGGATTTCAGCAGAATTTCAGCTCTTATTCTGTCCAGTTAGCTTATAAAGGTAATATAAGGTCAGCTACAATACCCAGTCCTGATGATGTTCAAATCGGTGGTGATATAAAATAGCAGTTCTAACTAAGATCTTTCCCAGGAGTGAGGCTCCATGGGAGTGATAATAAGCTTCAGTAAAATCCTTCACTGTGTTATACCATTTATTTAAAAGTACTTTATATGCTACAAATACAAGAGTGAAATAAAACACACCAGCCTATTTATAATCCATACAAGAAAATAATGCACCACTTTATTGCTACTGCTTAAGAAAGGAGCTCAGACAACACAGTTATTTAGCTACAAGCATCAGAGTGAGAGAAGAAAAAAAAATCTGTACTAGCCATGCCATTGCTGAAGCCTGCTCTAGACTCTGAAGGGTTAAACGCTTTGTGGCGAGGTTGGATAAATTTCACTTAAATTCAATTCTTTGGTAAGCTTGATTGTTTTGACACCTGCACTATGTGAGGGATGGCATGGTCTCCTTTGTTGGTTATAATGGCACATCTTCATTATTGTTCTAATACTCTTTAAAAAAAAAACCAAAAAACCCCCCTAATCTTTCTCTGGTGCCAATGACTGCTACAATGCTGAGATGTTTTATTTTCTTCTCTCTCTCCCTTACCCCCCTATTGTTGCCATAGCCACGACAGTGCAATACTGCTGGTTCAGGGCAGTTTCTGTACTGTACCGCCCTGAGCTTATTGTTTAAATCTTTATTATTCAACTGTTCTGAAGATTTACATTTTTAATGGCTTATTTATGTAATCCCATAAATAAAGTAGCAGAAAAGCATCCCACACAAATGAGTGAATCGGGGTTTGAAAAAAGCTGCTGAAGCAGGTCACGCAGGGTCTCAGCTGCGGGGCCTTGATTGGTATCGACGATGTAGCCACTGTGGCAATGGACTTAAGACCACCCAGTCAGCCCCAAAATGGTGCATTACCAAGGAATAGTAGGATGGTGCTATAGTTCAATATCCCCTATTTATCAGGGAGCAGAGTTCTACTGCAAAAACCATTTCAGTCTAAGACTCATTTACCTTATTGCTTTGACAGCTGCACCTCTCCCGCAGTAAAGTTTAGATGATTAGCTTTTCCCTACTAGCAGCTGATGTTGTTCGTTTTTTTTCCCTTAACCAGTATATTCCTGGGGCTGACAAATTCCCCCTAAAGAGTCTGTGAATTCAAGCACCTGCCTGAAGAATTTGTTTTACAAACTGAACAGTGAGATGGAGATATAGTCTAACAATTCACTTTTAAGCTTCCCACCAGCATTCCCCCTTTCCTGCTCTCTCACTAAATACAAATCCTTAGTGAACTGTAAATCCTTTAGGAAGAGTGAATGAATTAACAGCTAAAATAACTAAAATGAAAACATGACGAGGATACTTTTCTTTTAATAACCTTAGATTTTACCCGGTACCTCAATAGTAGATCTTTAACACTATAGCATATCCTGCCAGATATTTATTTTAAAGCATTTATTTCATAGTTTGAAATATGCTGCTTTAGAACATAGGCATTACCAACAAGCTTAACACACTCTATAGAATGTTCTGAATTTGGTTAACTGAAATTCTCATCACTAGATCGCTAAAAGAAGAACCTAACTACCCCATCTTATCGAAGTGGCACAGTCTTCATTTATGGCCACTAAAAACTCCTTGCAAATAAAATTATAATAATTAAGTTGATAATGGACAAATTAATTGAAGCAACATTGTTTATTATTATTTGCATTAAAGTAGCATCTACAGGGCTTAACAAAGATTGAACCCACGGGTTCAAATACAGTCCCTTCCCTGAAGAGCTTAAAACCCAAATAGCCATGACAGATAAAGGTAGGAAATACAGTAATATTATTATTTTATTTATCTACATTTTACATCTGGAAAACTGAGCCACGGAGAGGTTAATGACTTGCCCAAGCTCATGTTGGGTATAGCTACACGGCAGTTAAACACTCACAGCTGACCTGTGTCAGCTGACTCGAGCTCACAGGGGTCAGGAAACAGAGCCATTTAATTTCAATGTAGATAGCTGGGCTAGGGCTGAAGCCCAGGCTCTGGGACTTCACAAAGAGGGAGGATCGTTGAGCCCAAATGTCAGTTAGTAGGTGTTTTACCCCACTCTTTTTGTTACTTAGTTGAATATATCTGCACTTTGCCCGCCTGCAGTAAGGTAAGCAGTGTGTGTTTCTTGTGCATGAGCAGATCCTTTTCAAAACTGGCAATGAGGAAAATATAAGAATGGCAATTTACAGGAAAATTGAGGAGATTAACGCAGAAGAGGCAGATTGGCAGCGCAGGCAATTTGGACCTGCCTCAGCACAGGGCCCTGGACTTGATGACGTCTCAAGATCCCTTCTAGCCCTACATTTCTAGGAGTCTATGATAGAAAGGTTGGGGCACTATTTTCTGGCGAATGAGATTACAGGTACAGACAAAAAGAAATCAGTCTTCCTCTGTGACTGTGGCAATTGAACCTACTCTCTCTTGAGGAATTTGTTACAACCTCAGAAGAAACTAGAAGATAAAAGTTTAGAAGACCTGCAAAAGAGCTTAACAGAGCACTACACACAAAAGCCAAGCATGATTGTATAACGTTGTAAGTTTCATAATAGGATGAGGAGTATGGGTGAAACTATATCTGTGGATGTGGCAGAGCTAAAACCTAATAGAATAGTGCTCATTTGGAAATGTCCTAGAGGGTATGTTTTGGGGCAGATTTGTTTGCGGTATTAATAATGAGAGAATTCAAAGAGAAGTGCTGGGAGAGGGGAACTTAATCTGGCCTAAAGCAGTAGAATTGGCAACAGCAATGGAAAACTTACAGGATTTGCACATAGAATATAGGCACAATCAAACAGATTCAAGAAACAAAATGCAAAGTCAGATGAAAGGGGCTCCAGCACCTGAGGGGTGTTTCTGTTGTGGAAGAGCTCATTTTGCATCAGATTGTAAATTTAAACTGTCCCAATGCCATAAAATGCCCCAAGATTAGACACTTAGGCAGAACATGCAAAGATAACTATCAAACACGATCTCAAGCCCAGGAAGATAGACCCCCGAAAGACCAGAGGAAAAGGAAGAAAGCAGAGGCCTTTTTACCTTGAGGGAGAGGAAGAGCCTGAAGAGGAGGTAATCACAACGTAGTGTCTAAAGTAACGCTAGAGTTAAACAATGTCAGTACAAATGGAAGTAGATACAGGGGCTTCAGCTACCGTGATCAAAGAACATACACACCAACACTGCAAAGCAGGGCTGAGCCAACTTGTGAATGCAGGAGAGACACTGAATACCTACATTGGAGAATCCATCCAGGTGGTAGGTTCTGTGCTTGTCCCTGTAAAATATAAATGCCAAAGAAGAAGTTAGCAGACCTAGTGATCCGGGGACAAAGGCAACATTTGTTAGGTAGAGATTGGTAGCAAAAATTAAAACTGAATTGGGAGGAAAATTTCAAATTAGACCCTAGCAAAACACCGGAAGTCCTGGCTGCTCACCTAGCCATTTTTAAAGAAGGGATAGGGAACCTTGTCTTTTAAAATATTTCAATGATGGCTGAGTCATAATTCAGCAGCAGGATCATGTCTGGAGCGACGTACAAGCAGCACAGCCTTTGCTCTTGGGTGATGCCCATTTGGCCAGCTGAGGTCAGGAGATGACACAGTTTCACCAGGAATGCCCAAGACAGGGGTATCCACAGAATTTCTGGACCAGGAGGCTGGGAAAAGTGTTTTCCACCCGGAGGGTGGCGCCAGCTGCCGAGGAGAGCTGCAAACCCACCAGAGAGAGAAGAGCCCCTGGTGATTTTAAAGAGCACATCGGACTGTAAATTAAGACAGGAAGGATGTAGTAAAGTGGTTTTCAAGGGGTTAACTGTGTTACTCAGAATATTATGGATTGGAGCCATGCTCCACCCTTCCCTTACTTCCCATTTAGATAGAGGGCTTCCTCCCCCCCACACACATCTATTAGGTAGCTGAATATAGCAGCAGCTTCCCAGCCTGCAGTACTGAAAGTAGAGTGTCTTTCTTGTGCACGGAGTGGTCTCAGTACACCAATGTAACGTGCTGCATGCATGAAGCATTATTGAACAAGGAGGGAGCTGCATTCTGCAACAGTTTCCATATTATTTTAATTTTCTATGTACAGTATATTGCAATAGTCTAGTCTCAAGGTGACAAAGGTAAGGATGTAGTGAGGTCTACATCTGAAAGAAAAGGTGGCACACTTCTAGCCAAGGAAAGATGAGAAAAAATGCTCTTGGCCAGTCAAGAGCAGCTGATGGTGTAATGTGATTCCCCTCCAACCTCCCCCCAAAATTATGATCCTGAGGGGAAAATGGTGGGTGCATACCATCAGTTAGGGAGCTTGGGAAATGTCTGCCCTTACTTCTGACTTCCTCCCCTAGTCCACAAGTATTACTTCAGATGGAGAAAGGGCCAGATCCTCGGCTGATGTAAAGCAGACTAGTTGTACTGTAAATCTGTGTAGCTACACTGATTTGGTCCAGCTGAGGATTGGCCCATACAGCTGGGTGTCACTCAGGCACCACAGCACGCATAAACCCTCTTCAGAGTCTCATAGGTGTGTTTACTAGAAGGGACATCAAATGACAACTTTGAGGTGTTCAGCGTGAGAGTGTCCATCAGGTAGCCACGCACTCAACCAACACTACCCTCTGGACTCCCTCAAGAAGAGGAGCTGGGCCTGTCCACAACAATTCTTAATAAATCAAGATGGAAGGAAAAGAACAGAAAATAATACACACAAGCAAAATTGTTTCCAAACAGAACGTTTTCTGGAGATTTGAAGGAAGCAGCAGCTGCTCTTCAATCCCTCCTCTTGTATCTAGAAATTGAAATAGTCTCTGACTAATAAGCAATGGTGAGGGGGGCATTAGAAATGGAGAGAGAGAGAGAGAGAGAGAGAGCAATAGCATGAAATTCCTGCAGTGGACCAGGTTGAAGGAGAAACACTTTTACATAGGTGCCTAAATATGGCGTGCTTAACTTTAGTCACCCAATTTGACAGTTTTAGTTATTTTCCTTGCCATTCTCTCAACCTTTTAATATTACTACTATTACTACTCTTAATGTTTTTAAGATAAAATGAGCAAATCTGAATGCAATATTCAAAATGAGGCCACAGCATCAATTTATACAATGACATATTTTCCATGTCATTTTATCATTTGCTTTTTGTTGTTGTTGTTGTTGTTTAGTTTTGACTAACCTGTAAAAGAAAATAAAAATACCAGTTGCTCTAACTTAGGAGTTGGTTATTATCTAACATTTTTTTTTCTTTCCAAAGGCTTCTAGAATTCCTAGAGTTGACCAAACTCTTTGGCCCTGACAGTCATCTTTTGAAATGGCTTATCCAATTCATCACAAAAGAAACATGGAGCCAGAAAGAAGAAAAGAGAGATACGAAATAGGGAGTGGGTATAGGTGGGAAAGTGTGTGCGCGTGGGGGGAAAGACTGCTAACAGAGACCATCCAAAATATGTTCCTGCCACATTTGTAAAAAATCAATTTTAAAATACATCTATTTCTCCTCTGTAGCTCTTTTGATGTCTTCCTGTTCCTCACTCTCACATGTTCCATTTTTCCTTCTGCTGTTTTTTATTCCCGTGACTTCACTTTTTCTATTTCTGTTCTTTCTCTACTCCCTTGCTCTCTTCTTCTCTGTTTGCATTCTCTGAACACAGAGAAGCATCATGAACTATGGAAAAAACATTTTGCTCTGTTTACACTCATTTTCTATTTATTTTTATTGCAAAATATCACATTGCACATTCCTAAAACAACCTTAACTCTGCCCCTACTACTTGCCCACTACCTATGTAACATCTACAACTTCAGAAATTTCTGAAATGATTAAATGAAAATGTACAACATTCTGCAGACATGTGGATTCTTTTCTTTCCTCCTTAGCAATATATTAGACTGGGCTGATGAATATACTACTCTGGGGTTTGCATCTGGAAGACCAAATTTTCATTTATACCAAAAAATAAAATAGAAATGGAGATATACCTATCTCAGAACTGGAAGGGACCCTGAAAGGTCATTGAGTCCAGCCCCCTGCCTTCACTAGGCAGGACCAAGTACTGATTTTGCCCCAAATCCCTAAGGATTGAACTCACAACCCTGGGTTTAGCAGGCCAATGTTCAAACCACCGAGCTATCCCTCCCCAACTAAGGTTTCTTTAACACCACTCTGGCAATGTAAAGAGGCCTTATAGTTGGTTTAAATGTAATTTACTCCTACTCTGTCTCCCTTACATTGTAAAGGCATGTAAAGGAGCTTTAGGCTAAATGAAAACTTGCCCTAATTCTGTATCTGGAAGGTGGGATACCTAATTGACATAGAAGGTAAATAGGGAAGGTATAGTGGGATTTCAAGTCCATAGAAAGAGGTTCAATGGACTTTGCTGCACTTTCTTCTTCAGGGCAAAAATGTTGTTTCTGGACTGCATATGGAAAATAAGATGTGAGAGGTATGTGCTCTTGACTGGGATGGGGGAGAAGCAGGTTTTCCAATCTGTACATAGTGAGACACTGCACCCCATATTCTTCATAATGATATGATTATGACATAATTATGTTGCATCTTGTACGAGATATGTCTGGTGAGGTGTCTATGGAAAAGTTATGATTTACTGAATATGAATATCCTATTCGTATGCATGTATCATTTTTGTATCTGAAGTTATGAATATTGATTATGTATCTGTATTTCAAATGTGCTTACTCTGGGTAACACCCACAACTAGTCTTTCAGGTACAACAATGAAGAAGCCAGACTGTGCTAATGGCTCATCAACAAAGACAATGGACTGTGGAAGAGCTTAGCCTTCCTGTGAACGTTTCAGCCAGCCTGTAAGTAATGGCTGCTATGACTCAGTAGGGCATGTGACCAGACCACATGGCACTGAACTCCATTTTGGTACCTGCATTTTTCCACAAACTGGACTCGGAACTGAGTTTGGAACAAAGGGTTCCCACCATATGGAAAAGCTATAAAAGGTGGGTTGTGACATCATCTTTTGGCCTCACTCCCCACACACCTGAGGAACAGACTGAACTGGGGGAAGTAATGGTCCCAGGCTAAAGGGATTTCTAGCCTGTATCATGGAAACTTGGTGGACTGCTTGTATCATCAGTCAGGGTGAGAAATTGCTAATTCAAATCCTATCCATCTAGTATGTTAGACTTAGTTTGCATTTTTGTTTATTTGCTAGGTAATCTGCTTTGATCTGTTTGCTATCATGTATAATCACTTAAAATCTTACTGTAGTTAATAAACTTGTTTTATGTATTATCTAAATCAGTGTGCCTTTAAGTGAAGTGTCTGGGGAAAATCTCAGCTCAGTTAACAAGGCTGGTGTGCATTGTCTGCTCCACATTGAGGGAGGGGCAAACTGGGTAATAAATTCATACTGGTCGACCTTTAGACCAGGGCAGGGTGGTATATCTCTGGGGTCCTAGGCTGGGAAGTTGGGGCTATCTTGGCTGTAGCCTCTCTGTTGTTGGTTCATGCAGTGGCTGGTCGGAGCCTGCATGTAACTGCAGCTGGGTGTGTTCCTGCCTGTGTGAATGTTGATGTGAGCGTAGGACTGGGAGTGGTCTACAGCTTGTCACAGAAGCACAGTGTGAGAGGGAGCCCACGCTAGTGAGTCAGAGGGCTCAGTGGTACCCCAGCTCCAGGTGATACCCGGGGGGAATCCGTCACAGATAGATCCTACATTTATGCTCCCCTTACAAGTCCCCATTGAAGCAATCTGCATGGAATTTGGAGGGAGGAGCACAGGTTGCCGGAGGGAAGAGGTTGGAGGAGGCACTAGGAAGTCAGTCTGTTTGTCCATGGCTGGAATGCCTGCTACAGTTGTAGCACCTCTTTAAATAGTTTTCTTAAATAGCCAATTTAGTTTTAGAAACATGGAGATTTCTTATACCATTACCCAGCATGTGTTACATGAAACACACAAAACTTCCCTGAGAAGTGTGAACATTCCCAAGCTATAGTCCCACTGTGATGGACCTGCTCACAGCTGCTGGGCTGTGACTCCCCTATGGCAAACAACAGGAGGTTTCCCAGAAAGAGAAGGTGCTGCAAAAGGCAAACTGGGGTGAAAAGGAAGGTGCTAGCAATAGGTTATTTTCATCAGGGATCCTCACATCTGAAATTCACTCCCCAAGATTTTGTTAATCTACAAGGTGGCCAGCTACAGGGGTTATAATTGTTTTAGCCTGCGTTGTCTTTGTTGGAGTTAATAAATTAAAATACACAACAAATACAATTAAAAAATCCTGAAAAATATATAAAGTGTCATTGGGCATCTTTGTATGGAGAGTGGAACATTTTTCCTCATTTTTCTTTTATTAAAAGGTCTGGTTGCTGTTGCATATGGTGCAGGTTGAAGTCTAGGGGTTTCCACAGCAGCCCAGCCACCCACTCATGTATTGTAAATTGCAGGATTGGAGCGTAGGTTATTAAAAATGGCTTTTGATGCTAAAATGGAGAAGGCCATACCTCAGTTTTTCTGTATCATTTAAACAAACAGACATGAAATAAATATATAACAGTGTTAACACTTCATATGAGTAGCTAAAGTACAGCTTGTTAAATATTTTTAACATAAAATAGGGGTATTTTTTACAGTTTTGACAGTCTGATAAACTTTAAATATTATAGACACTTTATTATTTATCTAGAAAATTAAAGAAAAAAACTATCATGTATTTTTTTTTTTTTTTGCTCTAAAAATGTTTCAATGATTGGTGAGTTCACCCATGAAAGCTATGTCCCCTTTTATGTTGACAATCAATAGTAAATAAAGCAACAAAAACTGTTCTAAACAGTGTTTCTCAAACTTATTTGATTGCGCGCCCCCCCACTGTGTCTGTAGTCGTTTACGCTCCCCCCCGCCACACAAGTACATATACCACCACCTAAACCTGAAAGCAGAGCGGAGACTGGAGGCTGCTGGCCGGGCACCCAGCTCTGAAGGTAATGGTGCTGCCAGCGACGCAAAAGTAAGCGTGGCATGGTATAACATTCCCACCCTTACTTCTCCGCTGATGCTGGCAGCAGAGCTGCCTTCGGAGCTGGGCGCCCAGCCAGCAGCCGCCACTTTCCTAAAGCTTCTCACGTCACCCCAGAATACATTCTGCGCCCCCCCAGTTTGAGAACCTCTGTTCTAAACAACTGCAAATGGAATAGCCCACATTAATGCAAAAACAGGTAGTTTTATGCAAAGATGGTGTGGTCTTGATTGTGCAAATCCTCATTTGTGAGCAATTACTGGATAACGACATGAGCACGGACCACTGACATGAGTAAACGATTGGTGGATCAGACCCTATATTAGCAAATTGAATAATATTCTTCTCTGAATGCAATCAAAATGTGTTTTGCTACTACTTACCCAAAGAAAGCCTACTTTTGTGTTTGTCCAGTTTCATTAGCTGAAAAATTATTACTAATGGACATTCTGATAGGGCAGAAGAGGAAATGTGCTTCTCACTAATCAACTTGCAGATAAATACAAAAAACAGTTCTGTTTGTGCAAAAGCAACCCCCTCCTGCTACATTATTCCATTGATCTAAAAACATTTACATCTCCTTTGTTAACTAGTTTTCAGTGGTTGTTTCATAATCACTGTGCAACTCTATTATAACTGCACCTCAACAAGCTGCTCTGTGTAGAACCACAATTTATTTCACAGCTAGAAAAAAAATCTGTTTTTAAACTTAAGTCTGTCATACATCAAATCTGTCAGCCTTTTCATGGACATTCATGGCTTTTATGATGCATTATAAATAACTCAAATTGTTGTTCCAAAGGAGAAAAAAACTGTACAATGAAGTTAAGACGAATTGAACATTGTAATATTCCTGTTGTGGATTTTAAATCCTTCCTAAAACAAAAAAATGGACGGCAAAGCATATAAAAGTGTACCATAAAATTCACTGTTACATATTTTGATTACATGTATATTTGTTTTCTATGTTGAATATATTATCTGGATATAAATTTACTGTTTAGGGATTTTTTCCCCATCTAAATGTTTTTTTAAATATTCTAATCACTTGAAAATGCTTGTCGTTATAGTAATAATGGTGTCCTTTGCTGAACAAAGCCCTCAGTTGTTTGTAGCAAACTACGAAACAAAAGGAGGTAGAGTTTAATAGCCCATGGCTATCAAGTTAACAGGAAATACCTTCAAGTTATTACTATACTGACATTATTTCATTTAAATTCTTGATTTTTTAAATAAATAAAAACCTACAAAAACTGTGAAACAACTTCTGAATGGCAAACTGTTTGTTTTATTTTATTTTAAAAAGGGTACAACATTGTTTTGGTCCTTCCTTTCCTCCCAAACTTTCATCTTTCCTTCCCGCTCTCATTTCTCTATTGTCTTACAGGTCAGCCAGGTGCTTCGCTATCACACTGCAGTATGCTTTTGTTAACATTGATATTAAATTACAGTGTAGAGAAACCCCCCTTTCTGAAATAGCCATTGCAAATTTACTGAGTAAAGAGTTGCCAGACTGATAGTAAAGAAAAATTAAGTCCTTTATTTATCCTAGGAGAAAGAGCAAGGCCAGTGCAATGTATGTTTCCCCAAACTGTCCCAGCAATGTCCCTAAACACTATTCAGGCAGGAACAGCAGTAAGATGACAGTTCAGTCTCCAGCCCCATTCAGCCCTTGACACCCTTGCTGGCAACCTCAGAAAGCCAGTTAGTGCCAGCTACATCTGTTTATCTGTGTTGATACTTATACGTTCCCCATCATCACAGTATCTGAGGCACCTCACAAGCATTAATTAATATGTCCTCACAACCACCTCTCTGGGGTAGGGAAGCATTATCATCATCTACACTTTACAGATGGGGAATCGAGGCACAGAAAGAGTAATAGGTTTATCCAAAGTCACAGAGGAAATCTGTGGCAGAGCCAGGAATTAAACCCAGAAGGAATCTCTCAAAACCCTTCCTTCCTCTCTTCCCTGATCAGCAACAATGACCATGAATTTTCTGATGTGACACCTTGCACTGAACTTGACTGAGAAACAGACATCAATCAAATGCTAACAACATTTTAGCCAATACTGCTATGGGCTGAATGGATCATGGATCAGGTATGGAAAGATGACATTGCAATAGTTAGTAACCATGGATTGCTCTCTTTTTAAATCTGCTGGATCTTCATTCATCTGATGGATGATTTACTGATTGTGGATAATTCACCCAACAAATATTGATATATTCCACCAAATAAAATTGTGATGATTTCCCTCATTCTTTGGCCTGCTCTGCTGCCCACAGCCTTTGTTTTTAGCCCTGAGGAACTTTTCCTATCTTAGCTTGTCAAGCAACAAATCAAAATTGAGTGTTACAAAATAAAATAACTGAATCCCCAGTATAAGTTTGGCAAGACAGCAATTCTCAATTGCTTTTCACTAAATGCCCTCCTTAAATTAGAATTATTTTAACTTGTTTTTTAAAAAGTCAACTTATGCTACAAATGTTTACAGGGACAGTATCACCCTTAAAGCAGTGCAGTGCTTTAAAATGATTCTTTTGAGCCAGATCATCTCAGGGACCCACTTCTGCAGCACTGTCCACCTACCTTCCTAGTCCATCCCAGAGAGTTCTCTGCAGTGCTGGGATCTGTGTGTAGGGGGAGTAGGACTGGGCAGTGAACTGACAGGGCCTGGACCACATAAATAATCCATTGAACTGGCCCCATGTAGATGCTTGAAAAAGGTAACACAGCCTGGTGTGTGTACTCCCTCCTGTGAGATGCCACACTCAGAGAGGAAACTAAGGAAGGGTACCTGGGGCAGCCCCCTATTGGTACAGTTGTAGCATTAACCCGGTAATGCAAAACTTAATAAGAGCACTCATGTCTATTATTATTATTTAATATTTATAGTCTGGTAGTGCCTAGAGGGCAACAGAGTCCCATTGAGCTAGGGTCCCATTGAGCTAGGGTCCCATTGAGCTGAACACCATGGAAACAAAGCAAATGATGGTCCCTACCCCAGAGAGCTTACAAATCTAAAAGACAAGGGCAGGAATGTCAGTGCTGGGTCTCTGACTCCTGTTATTGCACTGAAAGTAGATACATACAATATAACAGGGATGGTAGATTTCTCCTCGCCCCATTTTGGTTGTTCAGCTGCAAAAGGATAGAGCAGTTGTCATTCCATGTAGTACTTCTGAAACAGGAAGGAAAGGTAGCTGCCTGCACTATTTGCCCAACAAACCTATTACAAAAAATATAGTCACAATTCAAATTTATTTATTTATTTATTTATTTTTTAAATATACCTCTTCCTACCACTACTTTGGCATTTAAGGGTTCATCTATGCTGCAAATATAATGGTCAAGGAATCCACTTAAGAGATAGCGACATTCACTGGTGGGACTGAAACATGCCCCTATAACAGGGGTGGGCAAATTTTTTGGCCCGAGGGCTACATCTGGGTATGGCAATTGTATGGCAGACCATGAATGCTCACAAAATTGGGGGTTGGGGTGCGGGACAGAGTGAGGGCTCCAGCTGGGGGTGTGGACTCTAGGGTGGGGCTGGGAATGAGGGATTGGGGATGCAGGAGGGTGCTCTGGGGCTAAGACCGAGGGGTTCAGAGTGTGGGAGGGGAATCAGGGCTGGGGCAGGGGGTTGGGGCGCAGGGGGGATCAGGGGTGCAGGCTCCAGGCGGCGCTTACCTCAAGCAGCTCCTGGAAGCATTGGCATGTTCCCCTCTGGCTCTTAAATGGAGGCACGGCCAGGCGGTTCTGCGCCCTGCCCCATCCATAGGTGCTGCCCCTGCAGCTCCCATTGGCCGTGATTCCTGGCCAGTGGGAGCTGTGGGGGCAGTGCTTGAGGCAGGGGCAGCATGCAGCACCCCCTGGCTGTCCCTATGTGTAGGAGCCAGAGGGGGAACATGCTGCTGCTTCCAGGATCTGCATGGAGCGGGGCAAGCCCTTGACCCCGCTCCCTGGTGGGAACTCGAGGACCAGATTAAAATGCCTGAAGGTCTGGATGTGGCCCCCAGGCCATAGTTTGCCCACCCCCACCCCCACCCCATAACATGAGAGAATAATGCTTTTACGACAAGGAATACAGGAAACGAGGATAGTTATTGTTCTCTTCACCTGATTTCCCCTTGCTGTTTCAGAATGTTAGTGTTGCCATGTAAACTTTTAACCAGCTACCACTTTCCAACCAAGAGGAAGCTGTCTTTCATGGGCAGCTGAAATAATTATTTCTCTTTTCTTTAGGGAGCTCACAGAGTCTATGAAGCAAAATTAGCATTTGTAAAGTGCTCTGATATCCTCTAAGGAGAAGTGCAAAAGTGTACTACCACCTTATGGCTCCCACCAGCACGCAGAGATCATTGAGTATGGAGAAGCGGAGGCACAGGAAAGAGTAGTCTGCCTGTTCTGCCACTAGGAAACAGTTGCATGGTCCCATGATGGGAGTTACTTTTGGCTGGTAACCACTTCAGAGAATCCCTCCCATGGGAGACTTAGGCTTGGTCTACACTACCCCCCCTAATTCGAACTAAGGTACGCAACTTCAGCTACGTGAATAACGTAGCTGAAGTTCGAAGTACCTTATTTCGAATTAGTTCAAACTTACCTTGGTCCACACTCGGCAGGCAGGCTCCCCCGTCGACTCCGCGGTACTCCTCTCGGCGAGCTGGAGTACCGCAGTCGACGGCGAGCACTTCCGGGTTCGACTTATCGCGTCCAGACTAGACGCGATAAGTCGAACCCAGAAGTTCGATTTCCAGCCGTCGAACTTGCCGGTAAGTGTAGCCAAGGCCTTAGTAAATTGGAAGCACAGCACCACTCAGTATAGTGGCTGCTTGAAAAGACTCAAAATAATACTTCCCCTCCTTCCTTTTTCACCTTTATTGAAGAATTGCCAGAGGGACTATTTTAGGCAGTATCACTGCACCCCTATGTACATATCCTTGATCTGAAGTCAGTTTTACCTTCTCCTCAAAACAGGCTGGTGTGTTGTCCCAACAGAAAGCCAGTAGTACTACTGGCTTCAGATGCCTAATATCTAATGTCTAGATTAGAATCATTTGAGGAAGGAGGAAGAAAAGTAGGGTGGGGATAGAAGAGGGCAAAATGTGACAAAATGTTGGTGGGAGGGTAACATTGGGCAGCGGTCCCCAACATTTTTCCCTAAGGTCCACCTGTGCTGCTTCAATAGGCATGGTGGCCCACTATTAACATGCGCCCTCAGGGAGAGGAGCCCAGTGAGCGTGCGCGGCCATCTTGCCGCAGCAGAGACTAGGGCCAGCAAGAGGGCAAAGGGGCCAGCAGGTGCCACAGCCAGCCCCCCCCCCCCCCTCCCCACCTCAGCAGCCTGCTGAGTGCCTTGAGCTGATCACCTGGCAGCCCTGCCTGTCACCCGCCCAGCACTCTGGCTGCCTCACAGACACCCACTCCCTGGGAATTGGAAAGGGCTCGAGGGCTGCCAATGCTGGGCAGAGGCAGGTGCTCAGGCTGGGCCTCGCTATTACCTTGATGGTCCTGATCACGTCGTTGTAGTCTCCAGGCAGAAATGAAGGGGCACTGCCAAGCCCAGTTCCTGAGGCTGATACTCCAGGGGGCCCAATAGCCACAGATCATGGGGTGCAGCAAGTGGGAATGGCCATAGGGTTACTATATTCAAGTTTCCCAATAGAGGACACTGCCGGGGGGGGGGAAACGGGGATACAGCTGGGGAGTATTGGAGGGGTGTGTGTGTACTGAGAGGGGTATTTGGGGGTGCTGGAAGGGGTACCTGCAGCCTCATTCTCAAGGTGGGGGACAGTGTTGTGATCCCTGGCACATGGCAGGTGCAGGCTCGGAACAGTGCAAACCCATCAGTTAGTGTCTCTCTGCAGGCCTCTCTCCCTCCCCAGGATGGGGATCCAGGGCCACGCCCTGTCACCCCTCCCAGCCAGGCTCTGAGGCCACGCGACAGAGCAGGTGGCCCGAATGAGAGGTGCCTGGCAGTTCTGCTTATGGCAGCAAACCCTCCAGCCGCCCTGGGAGCCACCACCTCTCGGGACTGGCCCCTTCTCCTCCTCTGCCCACCGCCTGGCAGCTCTGCTTTGCCTTCTGCCCACCAGGGGCGCTGAGCTCCTCTGACCCTGAGCCATCGCTGGCTGCCACTCCGCCAATGTATACAGTTTGGGGGAGGGCAACACCCCCCCATTCACCCTCACCAACTCCGCCCATGGCAGACCACACAGGATTGTGTCATGGCCCACTGTCTGGGAACTCCTAGCACAAACTGTATACATTAGGGCACAAACCCTAAACGGATTGTGAGTTCTACACTGAGATTTCACCAACCAAGTAACAAACGAACTCCTCAAGCACTATAGCAGCCTAAGCATGGAGTCACAGACAGTCCCCTTTGGTACTTTGGTCTCTTGCCACCCAGGCAAACTTGCCTTTGTGACAGATGATCCCTTATACCAAAAATCAAAACACTATTCAGATTACTCCCAGTCCCAAAGGACCAGTCCCTTACCTTTGGTGTGAGTTTTAAGGTGCAATTGACCTAGGGTAATGCGTATAGCCAATCCTATAATAAAGATTTATTAACTAAGAAAAAAATAAGAGTTATTTACAAGGTTGAAGCAGGTAAACACACACACACACACAAATGAGTTACAGTGTTTGGTTTCAAAAGTTAACAAAAACTGCTATGATATGCAAGCTTTTTATGTCCCCTAGAGCTAATCCAAGCCATGGAGCTTGGGGATCCCTTGCTTATACTTAGAAATATTGCCCTCTCCAAATTCCAAGCAGCATAGTGATACACTTCTTTCTGGTCGGGGATTTTTATTCCATTCCCCCAGAGTTCAAACTTATGGGACAAGTGTTTGGGCCTGTCTCCTCTTCATGGGTGTGGGGAGGCAATCAACAAAGTCTTTGTCCTTTGACGTTTCATAGTGCCTCATTTGGTTTCAATGGGCCTTCTTGTGTACAAGACCAGTACTTTACATTAATAAATGCTTCTTTCCTATTTGGGGAGTTACACAGTTACAGACGTTTACAATGCAAACACTCACCATAATTTTATACCATGGGATATAGATGTTATAAATGAGATCAATACATGGAGCATCCTACAAGTATTTCATCAAGTCTAAACACTAAATACATTCTTATAAATAGGGCCCCACCAAATTCACCATCCATTTTAGTAAATTTCACGATCAGAGGATTTTAAAAATCTTAAATTTCAGTTTCAGATATTTAAATCTAAAATTTCACAGTGTTGTAATCATGTGGGTCCCAACCCAAAAGGGAATCGGGTGTGGGGGGGGGGGCACAAGGCTATTGTAGGGGGATTGCAGTATTGCCACCCTTACTTCTGCTTTGCTGCCAATGGCACCACTGCCGTCAGAGCTGGGCTCCCAGCCAGCAGCCGTGGAGCTTCCTGCAGCCAGGGGAGGTTCCTGGAGGTGGGTCTGACCCAGTCCCGGGAGCAGCCTGTGCAGGGGAAGAGGAAGTCCCATCATTCCCCAGCCTGGCCGGGACTAGCAGCTGGAGCCTGGCACATGGTAGGAGCCCCCAGCCCTGCCCCTCCCCGGCTCCGGGCCCAGAGCTCAGGGGCTAAAGCGGCCTTGGGCTGTGTGCAAATGAGTGTGTGGGTGTGACCACGGTGCTTCCCTGACCATGGCGCCCTGGGCGGTCACCCACCCATAAGGCCAGCTCTGACCCCCCCCCCAAAGTCATGACCCCCCCATACCAGGCCAACTTCTCTTCTGCACTGCTGCTGCTGGTGGTGCTGTCTTCAGAGCTGGGCGCTCAACCAGCAGCCACCGCTCTCTGGCCACCCAGCTCTGAAGGTAGCACAGAAGTAAGGGTGAAAATACTGCGACCCGCCTCCACTAGCCTGGTCTTCCCCAGGAAATCTGATTTCACAGTCCATGATGCATTTTTCATGGTCATAAATTTTGTATGGCCCTACTTATAAACTTAAAATCTATTTTAACAATGCTAATACGGAGATGAGACAGACTGGTTTCCAGCTACGCATCTGGCAGTGTTCAGTGAGGCCTAGAGGCCTTGGCATGAGCTGGCACCTAGTCTGTCAGAGTCACAGCACACACACGCAAAAGGAATCCTATCTGGAAGAGTACCTCATCAGACCAGAAGCACTGCCTCCTAGGAAAGGGGGACATTTTGGTCAGATCTAGGAGGCGTGTCCAGGAGTGGGGCCCCACTGTTTTAGGCACCGTAAAAACAGTCTAGAGAACAGTTCTTTCCTTGCAGAGCTTACAATCTGAGCTTACAAAAAAGATAAAACACAAAACTGATAACCCATCGTCAGAAGCCCAGAACTACTAACTTACAATCCCTCCCAATTTCTCCCTCAAACAAACCACCCTTCTCACTCCCTTTCCCTGAGTTTAGCTACCAAAGCCAAGATCCTTTGCTACCATTGCTCAGAGTTCTCTTCCCATATTCCCTGCCCCCACAGCAGAACAGTGAGCCTCACTGTGGGAAGAAATAGGAAGGTTTTTTCTCCCCATTTTGTTTTTCAGAAACCTGTGAGGGGTGTGCTCAAGACCACTTCCCCTCCCAATGGAGGGGCCAGGGTCCATGCTCACCCCTAGGGGCAGGGGCCCACATGGCCTGGTCTCTGGCAGCAGCTCAGAGCCATTTCCCCTCTCCAGGGAGGGGAAACACTGAATTTCGCAATTCTGAAGTGGGGGAAAAAATGTGGGCATAACTCTTATTTTTTACCTCTATATTCCCTCTTTGGTATGACATAGTCCTAATTGAATACATTTTGAAATGAACCCTTATTTAAAGCACTGGCAGATATACTTAGTAGAATTCAAATGGTGGTAATATTCATGACTTGTATTTTCAGTATAATTTTTTTTGTTATTTTAAATTTAATGAAAAATGAATATTGTTTAAAGTTAATTATATATTGTGGCCCATGAAATCTGGCAATGTCCCTTTAAGGAAGCCTTTTAAAAAGACTGAGTCCTCTTATGCAAGAGTATTTTTAAGCTATCATGTTTAGGTTTATTCTAAAGTTAGAATCAAGCAATTTTAAATGTTCACTTTCCCCAAGTTTACAGATGATACATGATGCATCCTCAGTTAACAGGTTTCAGATTTATTCTCAACTCACTTGAAACAAAAACTAAGCCATATGCTCATTCAAACAGTTATGTCTGAGGATATTTAAATCCCAAATGCTTCACAAAACAAGTAACCAGAACACAGAGAATAAAGACATACAGAGTATATTGATGTGTAATTACATTTATGAATTTTAGAATTTTACCACTACAAAATTGTCATACAGGCATGGAAAGTTGTTACATCAGTGGTTAGAAAACATTTTTTTAATCCTTGGTCTGTGACTCTAGTATTATATCTAATTGTAAAATTCACAGGCCTGGATAGAGACATGGTAATGTTAGCTGCTGAGGTTGTTTTCAAAGCACTGTCTCTATGTTTTTCACACTACTTCCTCTGAAGAAGGAAGTCTAAATACAGACAGAAGTATTGCATCTAGAGTTTATTACTGCTAATGTTTGTCATCCCTTCTGATCAGTTTGTAGAACACATGCGAACAGGTGAACCATATTACATATTCCATATTACAGATAATTCCTCCTAGGTATTAAAGCTAACATTGCCCATTTTAAATTTGTTCTTAACACTAAAGAAAATATCTATAGAAGTCAGCAGTTCTCTCAGTAGATAGATATTGACCTCTTACAAGCTACAGAAAGTGTACATGTGGGCTAGGAGTGCTCAAGTCTTCCTTTCTTCAGATCTGATCTATCCTGAAAAATTAACATCAACACAAATGAAGTTTTTAAACTGAGTTTAGCATTAAAGTTACCATTAATTTTGCATGTAAATACACATTTGCTTACATTAAATTCCAAAAAAGTAAACTGACTAAAAGAGTCATACTGAACAATGAAATATATTAACTTGCAACACCCACTGAGAGCAAGTCCCTAAGTTTAATTAGGGATGGGGAGAAAAAGGGAGAAGTACGTAGTTCTAAACTAATCAACAAATTAATGTTGTACTTTATTTTCTCTTAAGGAGCCCCAAATAAAGTCCTATAAAACCACTCCAAGATTATTTCTCACAAAAGCTAAGAGATCTCTATTGAACAAGATCTTCTTTTTAAAGACTAACAAACATCCCCACAGTTCAAGGTTTAATTACATTCTTGGCTTATAACAGCACGTATTCATCACCTTCTCTGTTTGCTTGGTCACTTTTCGTACTTATCCTTTGTGTGCCGGCTCCTGTTCCGGTACCTAGGAGGAGAATAGCTGACTCTTCTTCTGGCCTGAAAGCTGGGAGTGTAAGGATAAGTTCTATGTTTCTTTGGTTTTTCTTCTTTCCTGCTCTCACTTGGCTCAGGCGGTTTACTGTCCTCCTCTTGTTCATGTTCTTGGTCTTGCTCCTTTTGGGAGGGTAATGTGTTCTTAATAGTATTAATAAGAAATCTTTTATTTGTACCTGCAAGAGGGCACTTCATCCTGTAAAGACATTTCAGAGTAATCATAAAACAACATCTTAACACAAATATAAAAGTTCCACATGAGAATTCCCCACAATGTTTAGAAAGATTCAAGTTTGTGGTTTTGGCTTTCCTTGCATGCCACCTAGTGTAAACTCTGAGTACAGGAAAAGCCATTCAGGATGTTCCCATTCCCCTTTTATCATAGCCTTAAGGCTGGAAGCAGAATGGTTGAGTTACTTTAATAAGGAGGAAATACAGATTAGAGAAAAAAGATGTGGCGACCGAAGCTTATGTTACATTCTATATATGTGGACTTGCATAGTTCATATTAGAAATTATTTGTCAATGCTTAAATTATCTGATTTTTTAATAATACTATATCCCAAGTCTGAGGGGAAAGGGCTGTAAGATCATGTTTTACACATTCAGTGTAGTTTATTTAATGAATTGAGAAATTTAGACAGTAAAAGGCATTTTTGCATTTGGAACATCAAGCAGTTATAGCAATAAAATAGATAGGCTCTTGAAGTGTTTAACTTAGATTTGGGAAATGTCTTTCAAAATAAATGTTTATTTTTCAAAAAACCCAAGATATCAATCCCCTTTTTTCCCTTTTATGTTTATAATCTTACCAATTTTTCTTTTTATCAGCTAGCTTTATTAACTAAATATTTTGCACTTATTTCATTCCTCTCGCTAGGATTAACTCTTTACAATCTTTTATTCCCTACATTTGTCATCTACTAACACATGCATTGAATAAAACAGATTGTTCAGTATCTGATTTAGATTTTTTTTTCTGCTGTAAAAGTTTCTGAGATTTGTTTTACCCTTATGAGTTGCACTGACATTTTTCTCTCTTTCTTTGTTTAGAGTTCATGTGCAGGTTGAAAACCTTCAAAACATTTCTCTACAAGTTGATTCAGTAGATGGCACTCCGTCCTCTAATTGTCAATGAATGACCCAGAATCACGTTAGGGACCACAGTGCTGTTGGAGGCAGAATGTTTTGTATGAAATATAAGAAATACATCCTGATCATTTGCGGTCATTCAGAGCCTATGCCTATTTCTGGGAAATTAGGGCTATTAAACCCCACTGTACAGGGGAGATTATTACTGTGCAGCTCCAGTCTGTACATCTAGCATCCTCCCTTAATTTCAACTGGATACAGTATTCATTCTTGTCCCACAGGAATTTGCATAGCACTGCTAAACAGTTATCAAGCTTCACTCCAATGGTTGTTTCATTTCTGTATTTAAAGAAATGATTTATATAGAATACATGATGATATGTGGTGATATAAATGTTTGATTGGCAAGAGTTATGGATAATTACTCTTGAAGTAAAGCCTCAAGGGAATTATGCAGGTCATTCTAGAAGAGTTCCAATGAAAGAGTTATGCCACAACATCTATTTTCTGTGATTTACAGAATAGATCATTTTAGCTGCATGTAAATCTGGGATCTTTCAGCCACACAAGTCCAGATGAATGAGAAAATGGAGTACAAATAACTTCTAAGAAGTTATTTAAAATAGCTGTTCTATAAATCAGGGTAGAAAGATTTAGACATTAAGGACTCGATTTTGAAAGGAATTTAGGAGTTGTGGTGCTTGATGTTGCAACGCCTAACTGATTTAGTAACCTGAATCTCATTTTTTAAAGGGATTTAGGCACCTAGGAACCTGAATTCCTATGGGATTTAGGTTCTTAAGTGCCTAAATCACTTTTGGAAATGAGATTTAGGCTCTTAAATCAGTTAGGCATTGCAAGGCAAGCACTGCAATGCCTAAATACCTTAAAAAAAACCTGGGATTCATTGTTTAAGTGACTGGAAAGGTAGGATTACTAGTTTTCCAATACGATAGGGCTTCCATTTCAAACTCCTAACACTCAGGGAATGTTTTGACAGATATGCTGAGACCCAAGATAAATTCAGAAGTAATGAATAACACAGAACAGTAAGCATTTGCTTTGTTGTGTGAACCATACTTCTGTCCTGACTGAATGGCTTCTCAATGCAGGTGGGAATGAGGACCAAGATCAGACATGTTCAAAGAGATTTGGATTGAGTTAACCAACCTTCCTGAGAGATGGGGAATAAGCCAACGGACAGAAAGAGAAGTAAATGAAGCACAAGTGTGGGCAGATAATGTAAGTTTTCAAGAGTGGGAGTGGGGTGGTTGTCTGTTTTCCTTTACAAAGAGCCTGTCTTTGGTATAAAACAGCCAGACAGCTTCTGGAAAGTGAAGACTTTATGGAAGCATTCGCACAGACTGGAAGGACAAGTTACGATAGCTGACAAGGCTAGGCCTGAATGATAAAGTTCAGAATTTTTTCCAACATGTCAGAAAACTTACCACCAGCTTTAAACCTTTGTACCTTACGCTTCTTAAACTATTAGGGCAGCTTTTTGCAGCCTGTGCCCAGATGAAAACTTTAAATGCTTTGCATTTGTCTGTTTGTGCTAGCTTTTTATTATTATTTTTAAGCAAATGTACTGTTTTAGCACTGATGTGCATGGCACAATACGAGGCAAGACAGTCCCTGCCTTTATAAAACAATCTCCTTAAATAAATAGCATCTTGTTTAACTGTTTGTTTTTGATGGTACAGTGGCTGCCTGCACAACATTGAGAATGAAGGGAACAGTCCTCTGTGGAGGAAAACTGATGGTGAAACAGGTGTCATGGACTGGGGTCTGTGCTGGCATGAAGTGAACCCTCAGAGCTTAGCAGCAGAGGGATAAAAATAACTCATTACAGTGAGATGTCAATCTTTAGGTTTTAGTGATCTAGGAGTAAATGGAGCAAATCATCATCTTCAAGACAGTATTCCCTGCTCTTTCTTAATACAGTCCAGACTCCTGCCATGCTAAGATACTGAAGAGAGGGAGAATAAAAGCATTTGATGTACATACTTTTTATTTTTTTAAATGGTGGTAGTTTGAATATGAACAGTTTGGACTGCTCAAGTAGGACACAAAAGATGGACTAATGGGCAGTAGGAACGGGAAATGGTCAGATATGCAAATTTAAGGTAGTTTATTCCCTAGTTACACAAATAAAGGGATTTTCTCCATTTCATCATCAGATGTTGATACATTTATTATACTCTCACGTGGTGGCGATATCCATATTACATTCTAACTTTGACCACATTACCTGCAATCTCCCTCATGTATTGCGATATTCTAAACCTCTGCTTCAAACAGTCTCAAATTTTTCATGTCTCCTTATCTCCCTTAAAAATGCAACTCTCCATCTCCCCAAAATTACATTGGAGGCTGACAGTAATATTCAGTCCTGGACCAGTATCTTTCCTGGTCTGGATACCTTATGACAATGCTGTAAAACTATAGATGGAAGTATTATTCCATCTCTAGAAAGGAAATGGAAAGAAATGATTCTTCTAGCACCAGAAAGTTTCAAGACCACTGGACACTAAAGTCAAGACATTTTTATGTCTACAAATAGCTATTTTAGCTTATTTTAAAAAGGCATTGTAAATGTCAGTGTTATTTTTCCTCCCCTTCTATACTGGGTGTGTAACTAAACTGGACTCCTAACTAAGGATTATGGCTTTCTGGATGAAAGGAAATAATAAATAATTCCAGGATCACTTCAAAAGTATTTTTATAAAGATGTGTAGCATGTACACAGTTGTATTGTGAAAAATAAAGTTTGGGAGTGACCTGTATTACTCACTGGTGGACTTCACCAAGTGTGAGCAATGGTGGGAAAATTTTAGAATGTTTCTTTAGGGTAGACAAGCCTCGTGAGGCAAGAGCCCTCGCCTCACTAAGGGCTAGTCTACGCTGGCAGCGCTAAAGCACTGCCGCGACAGTGCTTTAATGTGTCTTGTGTGGTTGCAGCACAGTGCTGGGAGAGCTCTGTAAAAAAAACCCACCTCAACAAGCACTGCAACTTGCTGTGCTATGGGGTGTTTTTTCACACACCTCAGCGAGAAAGTTGCAGCACTGTTAACTGCCAATGTAGACAAGCCCTTAGTAAAATGTACACTTTTAGCCCTTGCCTTATTGAAGGTCTGGTCCCCAGAAGTAGATGGAAATCGTGTCTTTGACTTCAAATGATGCAGGATGGCAAATATGCATTTTGTACAAGACAGAGCATTTTACTGCTGACTAGCAAATAGTTCCACAGAATGGAATTTGTGCTTATTGTTTTTCATTTAAAAAAACCGTAGGAGATTAAAAATATTAAAAAACTTTAAAGTTTCAAAGTGATGTATGCATAAAGCACGGGTTCTATGGTACGTGGGGGAATGTATGTGAACATATAATAAAGTGTGCCTGATTTACAGTCCATTACACCACTTTTACTCCACAATATCAATGTGATTGTATGTTTTTAAAAGTACTGTATTTTTAAAAACATATTGTGTATGTTCCCAGAGTCTAAAATGAATGCATATTTTATAAATCTAAAAATAAGTTACCTTAAACACAAGATGATAGCTTCATAATAGGAACAAAAATCATGCCTCTGGTCTTGTGGGTTTAAGTCAAAAGCTTAATGGCATTTTAATATTTGTAGTCCAACTGTTACACATCCTAATAAGCAATGAGCCATCTTCCTTTTCAAACTAATATCTGCCAAACAACTGCAGATGAATAGTAGCACTGCATTCCAGAGCATGGTGGTACTTCCTGTTTGTAAAACTGATTTAAGATACTGGGCCAGGACAGTCTAATCACTTTGACTTAGCAACAGGCACCCTGTGTATTGCATTTCTATGTGGAGCATAGGAACACTCATCCACTGCAACTGTAGGCTTGAACTTAGAGAGGAGAAATAGGATAGGGACAAGCAGCAATCAAAGAAACAACAACAACAGGGATGATCTCAAAGCATTCCTGTTTTAGCCCCAAGTTTGGTATCCTACAATGTTTCTGACTAAGGATTTCTATTTAGTATTGAATAGAAAATAGTGTATAGACACAGAACAGGAATTATTTAAGGTTGCACTAAGAGTACAGTTAGAAGTACAGACATGAAATGATCTTTTTATTCTTTCTGCCCCTTCCCCAACTGTTCTCTTGTAACACATCCAGCTGTACAGATTTGCTCAAAACTAAGGGTTTGTCTACACAGAGTTTTCATACCTCTTTGACTTTGATACATTTTAACATTTTTAGAAGGTCTCTTTCTAGAAGTCTAGAATATATAACTAAACTATTGTTGTATGTAAAGTAAACAAGGTTTTTAAAATGTTTAAGCAGCTTCATTTAAAATTAAATTAAAATGCAGAGTCCCCTGGACCAGTGGCCAGGACCCGGGCAGTGTGAGTGCCACTGAAAATCAGCTCACATGCCACCTTTGGCACGTGTGCCATAGGTTGCCTACCCCTGGTCTAGACAAACCTATGTGAAAAGACCGATCCTTTTAAGCAAGTTACCACTGTACTTTAACCCATTTGCAGCTACTTTAAAAACAAATCACATGAGAAGCCTGCTGGTGGTGTGGTCATACCATTACTCAAGGTGTATAGCTTCCATTTGCGAGAGTCAGGGCTGTCTTGTCTAAAAATGGATTTAAACTGGTTAGAAACTGGTCTCACTAAACTGGTGCAATCTGCATGTGTGAACAGTCTTAAATTTGTTTGAGAGTTCCTGATATCAAAGACATCAAAACCAATTTGAGACAGATGAACCATGCCTCTGATCAAATCACTGAATTTATTGTATTATAATACTATGTGCAGGTACACTTTGAAGGAATAACTATGAAAATTAAAATACTGCTTTTTATTCCAAAATAATGCTATTAATAGTTGCTATAATGCATACTAAAAGTATCAACAAATTTTAGCTTTCTTTCCATTAAAATTAATTGGAGGACAATTAAAATCCCCTGGATTTTATTTAAGATTACATTAAAAATCTTGAGCAAAAAAAAACCACCTTCCAAAAGTGTATTTTACTTTGAGTTTATAGACTGTTGTAGTTTAAACAGAAATTTATTGAAAAAGGACAATTTATATTAAAAATATTTGTCGTAAAGTTTGTTATGACATTAGTATTTCTAATCTTAAAAAAAAAAAAAAATCCAACCCAAATACAAATATGAACATTTACTGGCCAACATGCAACTACATCTATGTTGAAACTAACTATCAAATATGTCCCGGCTCATAAATATCTTGATTGAAATTTGATACGGTGACCATTGTGATAAGAACTTGCCACTACAAAAAGTGCCACTTATACTCCAACTGGTATATGCTGTAAATACTTGATACGGCACTCTTCACTCAGGCAGAAATTTCTTCAATTTCTACCCTAGTCAGCGGAGTTAAAGTTTTTGCATCTCCTGTTATCATGTTTGGAGAAATCTATTTGTAAAGTCAATAAAATAAATGTTTTAATGTTATGCTATTAAAAACTAAAAGTTGGAGATGAAAGCTCTGCCATATGTTAAGTGTAAAGTTTATATGGTTTAATTTGTTGATACTGCTTAGTGTCATTTATTTTTCATTCCGTCTATATTTAAAGGTACGGTAAATTTTTTTATTCAATTAGTATCGGAACTTACCAACCCATAGCTCCCATTGTTTCAGCTCTGGTTTTCCCACGCTTTGCCTCTTTAAGAAGCTCTTCTACTGCCTTTCTAGATATGAAAAGGGAAAAAAAAATATTAAAAACAGATTTATAGACCATTTAAGAAAAAAACTGAACTCTTGGAAGTACAGAAAAGTTGGCTCATATGTTGAAGTGACAAGGCCACCAATCTGTGTAAGCTAGCGATTCAAATGGAAGAGGTCGCAACTAGTCATCATTTTCCTTTCATTGTCACAGTCCAAATCTTTACCCAACAAGACAAAAAACAGAAAGGCAACAGTAGCAACAAAATGCATCACTTTACATCTACTCACATTAAAGAAACTGAAGACACATCACTTACATTATTTATTTCAAATTTTAGAGTAAACAACAAGTTTTACTACTCTACAAATACAGTCTGCTCTAGGACATAAAACTGGAAAACAATAGTGCTTATCACCAACTTATGAAGTACCCCATTTAGCGACTTCTCTCAGTGGTCTCATCTATTCTAAGGATTGGTCTGTATCTAAAACTTAGGTCAATCTTGCCACATCACCCAGGGCTGTGAAATTTGACAAACCCTATTGTAGGCACAGCTAGTCAATGGGAGAATTCTTCCTTCAACCTAGTTACCACCTTTCAAAAAGGTGGATTACCTACATCGATGAAAAAAACCCTTGGTTTGCTTTCCTGTCCTGCACATGAAGTGCATATTGTTGGCTGTGCTGGAGGAAACGATTCTTGGATTGGAGGTGCAAGTTGAGATGTTACTGAGAATCAGAGAAGCTGAGGAGATCATACACAGCAAGGGTTGGGAAACACCATTACCCCAGGTTCTGGGAAGAATAGAGCTGGCCACAAAGGAACTGAAGAGAGAGAGAGAGAGAGTCAGAATGAAGGCCTGGCAGTTCGTAACCACCACAGGCAAGAGGTCATGGTGGAATTCTACATGGCTGTAGACAGAGAAGAATAGGCAGGCTATGGCCACCAGAGAGAAGGAACCAGGAGGAATTCCACACAGCTAGAAGTTTCAAATCAATACCAGGTCCTCAACATGGAAACTATGCAAGATACTTCTCATGATCCAGCAGGCCCAATAGAACAGAGAGATGTACAGGGGAGACAAGTAGATGCCAGCTTGGCCCAACCTGTAAGAAAATCAAGCTTGCCCGCAAAGAGCTTTCTAACGATCCAAGGAAGACAAAATATCCTTAATGGAGAGTCAATACTCAGAAGACTCAAAAGAACATTCTGCAAGGGTCAGGAAGACAACAGGACAGTGTGCTGCCTTCCTGGAGCCAAGACACAAGATGTCAAGAATAATAGGTAGGCAAGGATCCATAAGTGATGATTCATATTGGCATTAATTAATCTCACTGGTAATAGAAGACTAGAGGGAATTCTGAAGTATGCTGAGGAGGAAGACTGTCCAAGAGATCTTCTCTGAGGATCCTTCCTCTCCCACGAAAAAAGGAAGACAGAAACGAACCACTAGTTACATGGTGTCTTTGGGTTTTGTGGAACATTGGTCCACCCTTTGTGAGGAGAAGGGACTGTATAGTTTGATGGCCTCAACGTCAGTAGAAGGGGAACCAATTTCTTCAGGGACAGGATGGGTAGAGTAGTCAGGAAGGTGTTAAACTAATATCAAAAGGGGAGAGTAAAAAGAGGGAAGATATGAGCAATCAGCACAAAATCGAGATATTCAGAACAAAATTAATCAAGGAACCAAAGAACGTAAAAAGAAGAAATTCTTTAATTGCCTGTACAACAATGTTAGGAGCCTGGATAACAAACAAGGAATTGGAATTGCTCAATTATAAGAATAAATTCAATCTAGGTGTCATTACTGAAATGTGGTGGGATGACTTACATTATTGGAATGTGAAAAAAAAATCAATGGTTATAACCTATTTAGGAAGGATCGAGTGGGCAAAAGATGAGGGGGAGCAGCACTCTATGTCAAATATGCATTACCTCTTTCTAAGTCACTAATAACTCGGAAAAAAATTATCTTGAATGATTATGGATCAGGGTCCTAACCAATAAAGCAAAAGATGGGGTGTTAGTGTCTGCTACAGACTACGAAATCACACTAGGGAACAGGCTGGCTGCCTCTTTATTCACCTATCTATAATGTGTAGGGAAAAAAACCTGTGAGATCATGAGGGACTTCAATTTGAATGACACGTGGCGATCTTATGCTGCTGGTACTAGAACATCCTGGGAATTTCTAAATACTACATATGATAATTTTCTAACTCGGATGTTGCATCCAACACAGGGGAATTCTATATTAAACCTCAACTTGACAGATAAAGAGGGACTGATCACTAAACTAAAAATTAATGGGAGCTTAGGTACAAGTGATCATGACTTGATCACATTTATAATGTGCAAATAAAATAAAGTCCAGAGCAGGAATACATATATTTGGTATTTGAATAGGGCTAGTTTCACAAAGCTGAAACAATTATAAATCAAATCATCTGGAAGGAAGACCATAATAAAAAATGTGACTGGTAATGGGGAATTGTTTAAGAACACCTTAGTAGATGCCCCAAAAGTCACAATGCCACAATCGAGAAAGAAGGCCGTACTGGTTAAAAAAACAACCTGGTTTAGAGGGGATGTGAAGGCAACTCTAAAAAATAAAATATATATAACAAATGGATGAAAGGGGAAGTTGATAGTAATGAATATACATCAGAAGTTAGGAACTGTAGAAAACAGATAAGAGAAGCAAATGGACACAAGGAGAAATCTATGGCCAGCAGTGCTAAGGACAGTAAGTTTTAAAAATATATTAGAAACAAAAAGAATCCTGAAAATGGTATTGGTCCAGTACTAGATGGAAATGATAGAATTATCAATAATAATGCAGAAAAGACAGAAGTGCATTCAATAAATATTTCTGTTCTGCATTTGGGGGAAAAGAACAGATGAAATAGTCTCATCATATGGTGCTAACACACTTCCAATTCCACTAGTCTCTCCAGATGATGTTAAATAGAAGCTTCTAAAGTTAGACATTTAAATTAGCAGATCCACATAATTTGCATCCAATAGTTTTACAAGAACTAGCAGAGGAGCTTGCTGGACCATTAATGCTGATTTTCATTAAGTCTTGGAGCACTGGGGAAGTTCCAGAAGACTGGAAGAAAACTAGTGTTGTGCCAATTTTTAAAAAGGGTAAGTGGGATGACTGGGGTAATTATAGGCATATCAGCCTGACATTGATTCTAGGCAAGATAATGGAGCGAGTGGTACAGGACTGAATTAATAAAGAATTAAAGGAGGGTGGGAAAGTGTCCAACTACAGAGAAAGAAAGGCAGGCCTCCCTAGAAATGTTCAGGAGAGGATAAAAAAAGCAGATACCAACTCTACCTCTCTTGGTTGTACTTCTACCTCTTCTAGTACAAGTAAAGTAATGACAAAAGTCAAAAGATGTGTTCTGCTACTTTGAGGGTGCCATCCCTGTTATTGAAAATTTATGTACACACTTACATGAGATAACTGATTGGTGCCCCAGAAGAGGGAGATTCTTGTGTCAGACCTCTCACCTGTTGACTTCATAAGTAGAGCACTGTTATAAAGTTCTATACAACACCCCAGCTTCCGGGGTACGATCATCAGTTAGACTTTACCAATACTTTGTTCCTCAATAGTTTGGGGCTAGTTTTTTAAGTAAGTGCACAATTGTGTGTCTAGTTTACACATGCAATTACCATGATTGTTCATGAAAATTGGGTATTTGTTTCTAATGCTCATATGCATAAGCAAATACTCAATTTGCAAACAGTTACAACAACTCTATGTGCAAGTCAAGACATGCAATTGTGCATGCACTTTTGGAAATCAATCCCACAGTGTTTCCCAATTATCTTTCGTGTTGTGCTAATGTCACCCTTTTCCATACTATTTCTGTAACATTAACAGAGGGCTATCTTGTGATCCATCTTGCTACTCTTGGCAATCTTACCAAGTCTCAATAACATTTATTTAAGTAAAATTCAGGTTTTACATACTGAATATTGAAACGAGTGGTGTGCCCACCCACCCACCCCCTTTTTTTTTTGCTTTTCAACTCCTAAAATCTAAATAGAAAACTAAATAGCCTTTTCAAATGCCTCAGAAGAGAACTTCCAAATCTGTATCTAGGTTGATAAACTATGTATCATGAGAGAACATAATGCATTTGGAGATATCTAGGATACCAAACCTTCAAAAGACAGGATAGTAATAGAAAAACAAAAAGTCTAAGTGTTGACTTTCATCACACCATTCCGCAAAAATTCTTTGTAATTCTGTTATTTGAAAGATCTGTGTCAAAGGTACATTAAAAGTCAGTGAACCTCATGTTATTTTATGATTTAATCATACTTGAAAGAATTAAGTGTGTCTGAAACAATATATTTTTACAATAATATAAACTAGTTACAATTTTCTTAGAAACACTACAAATCAATTAAGTGAAGCTAATAGAACTGGATTATATGAAAACTAACATACACAAAATACAGGCATTTTGATTTGTATGTATCTATAAATGATATTGCAACTCAGTCTGACTTGACACCCATCCCAGCAGTCTGTCATTGGTCTGTCTCTTCCTGGCGAATTAGAGTCTTTATATCCATAATAATCCTCTTTTAGTACGCTAATTTTTGTTGCTGTGCCTTCAGAAGGCCTTCCTGACTCACAAGGACTATGAAAAGTCAATTGAAGAGAGTGGTATAAAACACTTAAAGAGTATCTTCCATGTATTTCCATATGCTGAATTTATACATATCAGTAAATCAGCCAAAGGCTTCACAATTGTGCAAATAAGGTTCTATACTTGCTTTTAAAAGGACTCTCGGGACTCAGCACTCCTAGCTGTCTCCAGTTACAAAGCTTGGGTACAATATAAACATTCTTGCAACTGCAATACCAGATAAAGGAAGGGAATGACTAGCACACAACAGTCAAAACCTCCACACGAGGAGAAGAGCCCAAAGCACGTAGGGAGCTAGAATTAATAAAACTGATGCATGGTCTGATCCCAAAGGAATACCACACAGGAATGCCACAACTGGTAATACTGGCATCATTTATAACATGAGCAGCAAATGGCATCCAAAACCTGCATATTTTTGAATGACGGGAAGAAGACCAAAATAATTATAATAGATTGGTCTGTTAGTGAGATAAGTTTGGTGAGAACAAGGGGTTCTTTTCCTTGCAGGAAAGGATGGTCCCTAGGGGTCTGCTTATATTCCTGAATGATTATAATTTTGCTGCATATTTTGAGTGATGATCAAAGAATACATTGTGTAAAAATTCTCTAACCTAAATTTATATTGTATATGAAGATAAAAAGGAAGTTAAGTCTGTAAAGTCAAGCCAAACAACATACATTTCCCTAACCTCATTCTTGGAAAGGGATGGCTCAATTTTGCTGAAAATCATCTAATATGAAAAGTTTTAGACCGAATGGTTAAGTTCAACTAAGATATAAGCAACTGAAAACAGGTTCTTATGATAGAAAGCGTTAGGTAATTTTAATTCTAACCATCTCTGTTAGCTTCAAGTATAATAGCACCTTTCATCTGCCAGGATCCTAAAGTACATTATGAACTATACAGGCAATGGAGACATGGTGGGTGAGGTAATATCTTTTACTGGACCAACTTTGATTCGTAAGAACGACAAGCTTTCGAGCTACACAGAGCTCTTCTTCAGGTCTGGGAAATGGACTCACAGTGTCACAGCTAAACACAAGGTGGAACAGATTGCTTAGCATAAAGAGTTCACACATATTTCAAGGGACCATTCAATGTAAAGTCACTCACCTTGTCTCTCTAATATACTGTGACCAACCCAGCTATAACAACACTGCATATACAGGTAATACTCAAACAGGAATTGCTTCACAATTATAATGCAACCATTTACAGGGTGGGCACAATCAGGTACCAAAATCAGTACAGCATCTTGCAAAACTAGAGATGGCTCATTTTATCAAAGAACAGAGACTAACATCTCTTAAAAAAATTCCCTGGGAACAATGACTTGACCAGGATCATTAGCGACTCATCTGAAAGACTGTTATAGCGAATTAAGTTCATTTTATCATCCATTTATCATTTATGGATCGATTTCATATATAATCAATGTATGCTAAACAGATTTAAATTGTAGGATTATGGAAGTATAAGATTAAGTATTTAAGAGTGATGAGTGGGTATTAGTAAAGCATGGCTGAAACACAAGGCCAACAGGATGAGACCTGTAAGATTTTAGCATAGCCAGACTAGGCCATAGGTTCCCAAACTGGGGTTCAAGAACCCCTGGGGGTTCACAAAATGTTACAGGGGGTTCTCGGAAAAAAATTCCCTAATGGCGGACAGAGCTGTCCCTAGGGACCCCGGGCAGCATGGGGCCAGCAGCCCGGAGCCCCTGGACTTCCAAGAGTTAAGAGGATCAAAGCAAGCGTATCTATCACACTGAGGAGATTTAAACTTCAAGACTCCTTATAAGAAATGGAAAGAGAGGTGGATATTTTTTGCTGTTTTTAAAATTAAATAGGCATTGTTTTTAAAATTATTATGACGAACAAGTTTAAGCTTTGTTGTAACGTGTGTTGTTTGTCTGGACTGCTCAAGACCTGAATGCTTGTGTAGGGGGAACTCTGAGTTGGCTTCTTAAATACCTTCATGCTGTTTCACATCTGATACTCCTTGATCAAACATAGGAGCCTTGTCTTATAACCAGCTTATTCAAAGTGATACAAGCTACGAAAGTGATATCTTGGAAGAGTGTTGCCATTTTCATAATGTAATAAAAATACTGTAATGATAAATAAGAACATAAGAATGGCCCTACTGGGTCAGACCAAGGGTCCATCTAGCCCAGTATCCTGTCTTCTGACAGTGGCCAGTGCCAGGTGCCCAAGAGGGAATGAACAGAACAGGTAATCATCAAGTGATCCATCCCCTTTCGCTCATTCCCAGCTTCTGGCAAAAGAGGCCAGGGACACTTAATAATAATTAGTGTGTAATAAGCATGTCATAAAAACAAATTTTATATTTCCAAGATCACTGCTTTTATAATTTATACTCAGGTAAACGAGAAAATCACTGGAAATATTCATTTTTAGGAGGGGGTTCACAAGACTTAACATTTTAGTGAAAGGGGTTCACAGGTTGTTAAAGTTTGGGAACCACTGCCATAGGCTTAAGAAAGCTTGACATGAGTGGGTGACCTAGGAATAACCCTATGCCAGCAAGGTCACAAGGTTACTGCATAAGAAGTGCCAATAGGTGAGGTTATGGAAAAATGTATTGCAATAGGCAGCAATGTATTGTAAGACCTTTGAATGTCTATCTTGACCACAGGGTACATGTCATGCATAGATGCTAAGGAGAATAAGAGGAACTACAAACAACCTATGAAAAATGGGGCACCCCAATCAATATTCATGGGGTATGGAAGTTCAGATAACGGAAAGAAGATTGACACCTGCATGCGTGTGCATAAGGTGTTAGGTGTGGTCAGAACTACAATATAAAAGAGAGTACCCTGGTTGGGTAAGAGTGGGAAGACCCCAGCAGGAACTGTCCGTCTACTGATGATCATCTTTTAAGAGGTCCAGCAGACCCTAGAATAGCTTTCAGCATGTGAGTATGACTGTGACACTGCACCCCATATTCTTCAGTGATATTCTTATGATATGATTATGGCATAATTATGATGCATTTTATGCAAATATGTCATGAAAGATGTCAATTAAAAGGTTATGATTTGCTGAATCTGATTATCCTATTTGCATGCATGTATCATTTTTGTATCTGAAGTTATAAAGGTTGACTACATATCTGTATTTCAAATGTAGTTACACCTGGGTAACGCCCACTAGACTTTCAGTCTAGATAGTGGGTGGGGAAGGGTCTATTCAGGGCAATGGGCCATTAGAAAGAACAGTAGGCCTTAGGAGAAGCTTATCTCCCACCTGGGGAGCCTTCCTGAGAATGCTCCAAATAGCCTGTAAGTAATGGCTGCTATGACTCTACAAGAACATGGGACCAGGCCACAGGATGCTGGCCTCCATCTTGGGATGTCAGTATTTTTCCCACAGACTGGTCTGGAAACCAAGCTTTGGAACAAATGGTTCCCGCCATATGCAGAAGCTATAAGGCAGGGAGTGACATCATCTGTGGTTCTTCACTCCCCGCACAAGAAGACTCCTGGAAACACCTCAGGAACAAAGACTGAACTGGGGAAAGTGCTGGACCCAGGCTAAAGGGATGTCTAGCCTGTGAATGAAACTCCTGGGCATTCCAAGCTGTAAAGCAAGTGCAGCTTGCCCCTTAAGAATCTGAAGCCTGCTTGTATCATCTCTTAGAGTGGGAATCTGCTAATTCATATCCAATCTATTTAGTATATTAAGCTTAGTTTGCATTTTTGTTTATTTGCTAGGTAATCTGCTTTGATCTGTTTGCTATCACTTAAAATCTATCTTTTGTAGTTAGTAAACTTGTTTCTGCTTTATCTAAACCAGTGAGTTGGAGTGTAGTGTATGGGAATCATGGCTCTAGGGGCAAATGCTGTTGCATATTCCTCTCCACATTAAGGGAGGTGGTTAAGTTTATGAGCTTACGCGTGCAGTTCCCTGTCCAGCACAAGACAGTATAATTTTGGGTTTATACTCCAAAGGGTGTACATGCCTGGGGAGCTGGGAGTTACCTTGGCTGTAACCTTCTTATGCAGGGGCTGGTCAGATAGCCTGCATGTAACTGCAGCTGGGTGTGTCCCTACCTGTATGGGTGCTGGTGAAACTGCAGGCTGCAGGGCTTTGCAGCTTGTCGCAGCAGAACAGTGTGAGAAGGAGCCCCAGCTGGTCGGTCAGCGGGCTCAGTGGTACCTCAGTTCCAGGTGGCACCCCAGAGGGGAACCCGTCACAATGACTACAGTTATAATTATTGCGTAGGGTTTCATAGGATTTCTATATGCATAGTATAGTAGAAAGAGAGAGCCTGAGACATAAGGCCTGGTATAAGAAGCCTGAGGCCTGAACTAAAGTAGTGGGTCAAGTCCTGCTAATATAAAGCAAAGTTAGCAAAAGTCAGGCTGTGAGCAGACATCAGGCTCTGCCTGCGTGCAGGCTCACAGAACCTGGCAAGAACAGGGCTGGTATTGCGAACACACATACATTCCTAACAAGTACTAGGCACAGGACACCCATGCAAGCACATTCCAGAAGGGTGGTACCGGAACACCCCAATACAGAATTATGGTCTAAACACACTCCCCGAAGATGACACAAGGACATAATGACCCCCTCTTAAAGATAAGGTCATGATGACAGTGTGATGGATAGAGATGTTTTGACTGAACCAACATATACATGGTAAAGGGTGATAACTAGCCACGTCAGAGGGGCAGTAACTAGCCATGTCAGAGGGGCAATACGTAACTTATTATAAAAAGGAATTTCAGAGGGAGTGTCTTTGGCCAGTTTAGAGGGAAACAGAAAGTTCCGCCCTTCACTGAGCTGTGTCCATTGTCACAGGCATGAATATATTAAATGTACTTGTAGCACGTATAGGACATAATACCATGCCTTGTCGACAATAAATCTGGCCAAGTGCCTTCGCTACTGAAACGGGTCTGTGGTTTTATTGGGCAGTTCGATCGAGGTCTGCTGTGTCCGCTATCTGCGCAGAGCTGGGACAGCACACTGACAGAACACTCACATGCCGCCAGCATTTGACAACACACAAGTAATTGTAACTTTACTTATTGCTTTAATAAAACTTGTACAGATAAGACTTTGTACTTGTGATTGTGTTTATATGGTCATTATGCTTGGCTATTGCGTGTTCCTGGAGCCTCCAAATTTGAGAAACAATCCAGAAGCAATTTCACTATTTTGAGCTTGCAGCTGTAGCAATCAGAGCCCAACCCATGGCGGTGTAATGCAACATCACAAAATTCACTGTATATAAAATAAAAGGCTATGCTCTGGTGCTCAGATACTATGTCCCCTAGAACCAGATGGAGAATTGATTCAGTAATGACAGAGAGAATCATGTCACTGAATATTCAAGACCACTTCCTGCAGCATTAAATACATTCAAGAACTGACTAGACTCTACCCTGTTTTGCTCTGAAGAGTAGAGCTCAAGATGATAGTGCTACTGATACCATAAGTGCCATTCTATTATGCATGAATTTAATTAGAAATGAAGAAGCTAGTTGTTTTTTGAACACATCTGAGGTTCCTGACATCTATTTTTACAACTTGTCCAAGCTTTGGCTCAGGACAAAGATGCCAGTCCTAGAGTCAGCAAGAAGAGGTACATACATAAGGGACATTATTAACAATGGACACCCTGGATGTAACATGAAATAATTAAATGGATATATACAGAAACTGATGAAAAGGGATTTCAAAAAAACGGAGCCTGAGGAATGCCACACTGAACAGCAAAGAAACAGGATTAAAACAAACACCAAATATGCCACATAGGCATATAAGAATCAAATGGAAAGCATGCCTTAGGAGAGTTTGGAGTTAACTCACCTGATTTAGAATTCCACTGTCTTTAAACAGTTTAAGGCTGACAATAGATCACTTCTTTAAAAAAGCATTAGTTTAAGCTTTTTTCTGTGTGAATGACCCCCACAGCCTGATTAGTGAAGATTCCATAAAGAAATTCATCCTCAGTTTTTATTTGGCAGATCACCTTTACGTTACATAACCAATGTCAAGTTATGTCAACCAATCTCATGATTGCTAGATCTATAGTCTAACTATTACTTTTAGCTATTAAATTGTGCTTCCTTTCTAACGTGCAATTTTATATCTTAAGGATTTAGATTTTAAGTGCAACTTGTGCACTTCAAAAAGTAAGACTGTTCTTTGTGTTATATCCCATTGTTTTACAATAATATAAAGGAGTTTATTCCAGATGCTAAGGGCCTTATCCCTTAGGACAACAAACAATTTCAAATAGATGACACTGCAAACTAGGTTTGGAAGGCAGTTCTAGTAGGAGATGCTATTCAGGAGTTGTGAAATGTTTCTGGCAACTAGGAGGCAGCTTTAACTGTGGAAGAGATTATGAGTGAGGAAAAATATATCCAACGCTCTCTCTCCAACAACCTCTAATATATTCCCAGAAGACCACATATTTGCTGTGTTGTTCTAGGGTCAAAGGCAGGATATCTTAACTGTAGGATATTTTATTATTTAGAATGCAAAATCTTCAGGGCAGGGACATAAATGGTGCTGTGAATAACTAACATGCCAAAGGTGTAGAACAGGGAAGAAAGAGTAAGAACAGGGCAAGTGAAAAATAATCCAGCCCTGTCAGACACTTTGACACTCTTCTGTTAGTTGTTTTATAACCCTGTATACCTATCCCTTGGAGTGTAAGTTATACTCACAGCATCAATTACATTTCATTGGAATTTGGCCTAGTATTTTAAGGCTATGAAAAGTTTCAGATTTATAATCTGGATATTCTCCAATATAATTAATAGTAGGATGTTCAGGGGAAACTGCCAGCCTCTAATTTCCAGCAGAAAGGAGTTGAAATTATTTGGGGGAGGGGGGGTGCGCACGGCGGAAGGATGCATATCCGATACTTGCCATAGACAGTGGCAAAGGTGAATGGGAAACTGGGTTTATTTACAATCTGTGGGTATTTGTAGTCGCTGCTTTTTTATTGCTTTAAATCTCAGACTATGTAAAGGTCACATGACAAGAGGTAGCCAATTCAGCATCCATCATTCCTGGTGATGGTAACATTTTAAGCAAGAAAAATACAGAACATAAGACCAAGTGAGTTAGTGACAGTAAAAAAAGAGAATAAAAGTGAGAAAACCTGGCATAATAATCCAAAACAGAAAAAACAGAAATTAGAGAACTGTCTTTAGAAACAGTGATACTCAGAACTCAGTGGTTCAGGAGCCAAATTAGCAATCAACATTACCCAAAAGAGCCACAGTAGTGTGAATTCATTGTTTCATTTATTATAGTACTATGTATTCATATTAATAGTATGATGGAGGAATATATATATATATATACACACACACACACACAAAAATGATGGGGGAAGATAGATATAGTCACAGCAAAATGACTGACAAAGCAGTATTTTATCAACTACAATTGGTTAATAACATAAGTAAAAGCATCCTGATTGGTTAATAATTAAATCACACATTGTTTTAATATCGTGAGCTGCAAAGAGCCGCAGGAAACACACTAAATAGCCACTTGCAGCTCACAAGCCTCAGTCTGAGTATTACTGCTTTAGACCATCAAAGCAGAAACTATCTTTCAATTTAATTTGCCTGAGAGAATGCAGTCACTGCCAGAAATTTTGGACAACCAAGTTCTCTTGTCAGACCACCAGACTGTAGTCTTAGCTGCATGGGGACAAATAATTAATTTTTCCCCCTTTGTCTGGAAAACTTCTAGCTTCCCAGTGGGACTCAGCAGTTGCTCTAGACCTTGAAGGTGTCCATGTCCATAACAGAATTTAAAAGTATAATGTTTGTAGATACAGAAAACACTATTTTAAGTCATCATTATAAACCTGTATGTTTCCTTGAGCACTTGGACTCATGGTAGCTAAGGCACCTAAAAATAGCTCAAATAAATATTTTTAAAACTCTCTAAAAACATCCCTAAAATAGCTTTTCTGTAACATGTGTGGCATATGTAGAAGTCATGATGGTATAGTTTAGATTTGCTACAGCAAGTAATGTGGCCATCACAAACTTTTGCCGATAAAAACTTCATACCACCCCTCACCATGACATATTCTTAGTTAGTTTGATATTTCAGACCAGTGCAGATGTAGTTGTTTTTTAAGATCATAGGGGAGAGGTGTCTTATGGAAAAATTATAGGAGGTAAATGGATCATTAAATTCTCTTAGGCCCAATTATCCCCTCACTTCCACCAGCACAACTATTATCTTTGTCCCATCTACAATATCAGTTGGACGAGGACAGTGTGGGCAACAAGTTATTTTTTGTAAATGGAACCACAAAGTTAGTTCCTTATATTTGGGTGTGAGACATACTGGAAGAGCATGCTATCCATGCTATCATTGTTAGACATACTGCTAACAGGTAATCTCACATGAGATTCTGTTATACATGGTTTAGTTGTAGTGTTGACAAGTCATGCTGCAGAACTATTATTTCAGTCATTCCTCCCAGACAATTCTACAATAAATAGTATAACACCATCAAGATTTACCAATAATGTAAGTGCTTCTGGTCCATTTCCAAAGCAGAAAGTAAAAAAGAGGTCTGTTATGACTGAATAGTCAACTAAATGAACCTGCATTTAAACGGAATGTGTTCGTTTGGATATGACATGAGTCAATTTGTATAGTAGAATGAATGATCTCATCCCAACAGAATTCCAGTCAATGTAGTCACAATCTGACTCTAATAAATACAAAGTCAGAGATTAGGCTTTTCTCATTTCAATTAACAAAACAAGGCGTATTAATTTTCCAACTTGCACTGTGATCTAGTTGCAATCATAACTGGTACTGGCATGCAACACAAGTTTATTAAAGTGATCATGGAAAATCTCCCATCTTTCTTAATTTAATAGGGAGGTTTCATTTATTTATTACATACAAGTATGCCTTTCCTTAACAAAGTAAGGAGTTTGAAAAAGTTGAGTTTACATTTTATTATGAAGACACTGAGGCTCATAGTCTTCCTAGAAGCAAATTTCACAATTGTGGGCCAGGTACCCAAAAAGTCTTCTGAGCACACTACTCTCACTTCTCTCACTTTTAAGATTGGTAGTTATATTGTTCCAGTAGATCATAACCAGGCCATGGGATACAGAGTAAGACAATGAGACAACTTGAGCCAATCCAATAGAGGATTTCAGAATTCAACAGAAAGTCAGCAGTATCTTCAATGCCCCCATTTTTTCTCATGAATAACCTAAGTTCCCTCTGTGATAAACTACTCTCCTGAATACATCCACTTGGAATCAGATTACTCCCTCACAACAGGGACAGAGGAATGATATTGCAATAGGGGGATAAAGGGCTCCTATAGAGAACGGCAGCCTCAGAAATCCTGGAATACTATCGTACCTCATTCCATGTACTGCAAAGTACATCTTAACTGTTTTTCGGTAGTATACTGTATATGCTTCAACATCGATGTGGAAACCACTTATATAGTCTAAGACAGGTAAAAGTAAAATATATTTGATGCTGTAGGAACAGGAAAACAATTCTAATTCTCAAACTAAAGTCAAAGGTCTCCTGCATGTAAATTTGTATTCTGTAAACTGGGACTCCTGTCCTCCCAAATATTCCAAGCCATGTAGGCTTGATGTTTAGGTAAGTAAAACTGTAAGCATCCACATTAATGCAACCCCCTTAAAAAAAGAGATTAAACTTTTATTATATGGCATACAATAATTTAAATGTAAACACTGTAGTCAGCATCAATGAATAACAGACAGTAAACAAAAGTGCTCCAGCTTCTGTCTTAAAGGCTCTCTAATGGTCCCTCTGCACTACAAAAGTTACCTGTTGAGGCAGGTTATTTACATCATCAAGCCCCACACGAGAGCGAGTAGGTGGGCTCTAAATCAGCTCCTGTTACCTGACAGCAGAAGGATTAGCCAGGCACTTCCACACTGAGGAGGAAGGTGACATGACTAATGTGTATTTTACTAGGTCCAGCACCAGCCCTTCGTGTGGTTGCCTCCCCCAAAGGCCTGGCACAGGAGTGACCACGAGCCCCACACATGACCCCTTCCCACCAGGAGAATGTCAAGGGGCGGGTCTAGACGTGAACTTTCAAAACTCAAGAGGGAACTACCTAGGTAACCCCCCTCCCCCCAACTCTTCATCCCTGCAGTTCCCCCCGACTCCCCCACCCCATCCCCCAGTGCTGAAGGGACGGGAACAAGTGCGCCGGGCAGGCGCGGTAGATCACAGCGGGCCCACCCCGCCCCACTGCCCGGGAACACACACCCCGGAGGGCCCCTCTTACCTCTCCAGCTCCATGTCCTCTTCCATGGCGGCGGGGCGAAGGTAGATGCGGCGCGGCCCCCGCTAGGCCAGAAACACCGCAGCGGCGGTCAGGTACAGACGTAGGCCGGGCCCATCCACTGCTCGCGGCTGGGGACAGGGAGGAGCGAAGGGGCGGAGCAGCGGGTGCGAGGACCCCGTGAAGGGCGGGGCGAGCCGGAGCTGGGGAGGAAGTGAGCGCCGCGTACCCTGAGTGCCTGCTGCCACCCCTCGCTGTAGCGGGGCCCGGAGCGGGCAGAGCCCGGGCTGAACTCGGGTCCCGCCCACGCTCCACCGGGCCTGGCCCCTGCTGCTGCCCCATGTGCTGGAAGTGGCGGCTAGCCCCCCATGGCCTTACCGACCGCGATTCGCCTCGTTGGGGAGGAGCCCCCCCCCCAGCACCCGCTGCCCATAGGCTCTTCCCTCCCCCTCGGTGTGTTAGTTCCCCTCTGGAGATGGGCGGGTTTGCTGTGTGCTCAGGCTCTTCCTCTCTGAACACGGGCGCAGAGAGGTTTGCTGGGTACATGACGCCCCCTTTCCCCTGTTACAGAGAGAAACCCCAACAATTCACCCTAAACCTCCATCCCAAGGGCGTCTTTCCCTCGCCCCATCCCCGAGTCTTGGCATAATAGTGATGCTACAGAGGTTACCCACTGATCACCCTGGTGCCCAGCACAGTGTGGGCAGCGGCAGCAGGCTGGTGAGTGGGGTTGCAATGACTCAGGTGCCAGTGACTGGGGAAAGGAAGCTGGAGGCAAAGGGGGCCCAGCCGTGAAAATACACACGGTCTGAAACTGCATTGAGGGGGACATGAACATGACAGTAACCGGGGTGCAAAAGGGGAAGGGTTATTTACCCTCATCCCCCCTAGTGGTTGCAACTGTGGCTTCGCCTTGCATGGAACCCAGCACACGGGGGCGACCTGTGAACTGAAGAAAGCTAATTTTTGTTTCCAGTGCGGCCTCTAGCTAGTCACAATTTCCTGTTGGTAACGTAGGATGGGGCGCCTGCAAAGGGAAAAATCCCCTTTTTATGTATCCAGCGCTCATCCATCCTACTGCTTCGTCCTGGTCTCCTTCGGTCTCCTCCCTCGCTCATTTCATCTCATGCCTAATAACTCCCATTCCCTAAATCCAGTTACTGTTAGACCCGCCTCAAATCCCCTTCCCATCACTCCTCCCCTCGCTTCCCCCGCACCCCACCGCCTGCTCCCCTCCACACCCACCTGCCCTGCCGCCCCGTTAACCTCGCCTCGCTGCTGCCCCAGTCCGCCCCGCGGGGCGCGTGTGCTGCTGGAATCAGGCGACCGGCGGGGACACCCCAGCGCAGGGCCGCTGTCGCCTCCTCAGCCGGGTCCCGCCCCGGCCCCGCTCCCATAGGCTGCGGAGCTTCCTCCGGCCGCGGCCTGGCGGCTGAGTGGCTGAGCCGCGCTGTCACTCGGGTCGCGGCACCGCCCTGGGGAGGAGCCGGCCCGCCCAGGTGAGGCGCGCGGCGAAGTCCTTGCCCGGAGTTGGGCGCTTGTCTCTTGCCAGGAGCTCGCCCGTGACAGCGGGAGGCGGAGCCCCGCGGGCGGGGGCAGAGAGCCGGTCCCCGGCCGCGGGATGAGCAGGACCCGGGCGCCGTGCTGAGTCGGGGCCGGAGAGGAGGCGGCGGCGGCGCAAGCCGGTCGGGGTAAGTCAGTTGCTAGGCTGCGCGCTCCTAGTGCCTCGCCGCTAGGCTGCCAGTGGAGCGCTGGGCGCCCCGCTTCCCCAGTGTGGCTGCGGGCTGGCTGGTGCCTCCTGGGCTCTGTAGTGTATCAGAGCTGGTGGTGACATCTCCACCCCCCGTGGGCTTGTGTCAACTGGCTGCTGCTTTAGCCTAATATCAGACCAGGGTAGTAAAAACCTCAGCTCAGGACCACCGATAGTGATTGTGCTTGAAATCGGAAGGCATGGAAATAATCTCTCCCCTTTCCCCAGTTCTGTTTCTTGTGTTTGTGAGGGAGGATCCTCTCCTCTCTCACGGGGACAGGGTGTGTTTTGGGGGAGGATGTGTGGGAGGGTTGGTGATGATGATTACTCACTCCTCTTCCTGGGCACGATTTTCCCAGTCCCCACTCAGTGGTAGATGGGGGTAGGGAGAGTGTTGATAATGATATCTCCTCCTCCATCCCCCATTGTGCTGTCCCTCTCTCTGGAAGACCATTATTCTTTATGTATGTTGTTGCATTAGTGCCCTAAGGGTCTAGTCAGGTTTAGGGCCCCATTGTGCAGGGCACTGTGCAAACACATAAAATGACACAGTACCTGCCTCAAAGGAGCTTACTGCTTTTAGGTCCCAATCCTGAAAGTTGATCTGGTTGGGTGGACTCCTGCCCCCATATAGTGTCCCGTTGAGGTCACTGAGGCTTTGCTTGGGGTACAGGGGTCACCCTATGCAAACGAGGTTGGATCAGGGCCTAAAACACATGCAGTAAGTATGGCAAGCAATAAGAGCAAGAAGGGGGAGGGAAGACCAGGATAAAAGTAATGAGGACATGTATTTATATAGGCTAATAATATGCATACCTCAGAAGTTCTGGATTAGTTCAAAGTTTTGTTCTATATTTGTGTAAATAAAAGTATCAGCAATCTCCACTGGTTCTCAACCTGATCAAAGACTGGGTGGGGAGAGATACTGATTTTTCCTCCTTCTCCCCATAGTTCTCTCTCAGCCCCTTCTCCATGTTAGAGATTTGTGGGGTGGGTGAGTCTGTCTCTTACTGGGCGACAAGCAGGGTGAGAAAATATCGTTTATTGCACCAACTTATGTTGGTGAGAGAGACAAGCTTCAAGCTTACACAGAGCTCTTTGTGGGAAATGTACTCAGAGTGTCAAAGCTAAATACAAGATGGAACAGATTGTTTAGCATAAGTAGTTAACACATATTTTGAGGCAGATTTACTGTTTCTTGAGGATATGTTGGTGGTGATTTCTATCTATACTCCTTCAAATTCTGACACACTGCATTTCCCATCACTGTCACTGGGAGATTGTGAATCCCCCATACGTTTCATACCTTTCAGACAGAAGATTTGGATAAATCCTACATTGCAAGCAGAGGCTGCCTAAATATGTCTGTTGACCATCAGTTTGACTTTGTCAATATATATATTTATGTATATATTCACATTTTTATTTGAATATAAATAAGTTATTATTACTTTTGGGGAAAAAACAAAAACAACAAAACCCACACATTCTGAGGATAGAGAAAAGCAAAGGCAATGTCATCGTTGCAAAAATGTAATGAGAGACGAGGGGTTACTTTGCCCTCTGTCGCTGGCTGTGGCCATTTCTTCCTGGTGCTTGTGATACTAAACACGCTTACGGAGAAAAAATGGGTATTTTCTGGATGGAACTTCACACTAGGTGTCTTCCAAGAACTACAACAATTCTCTTCCCAAACCTGAACTGTCATTATGTTCTAAAGACTGTACTTAATCCTAAATTGCATATGCGCCAAAACTGATGTGTTTGTGCTTTAGCTTATGTACAGAGGATTGACTACAGATGCATTTATTCTGTGAGATATTGAAATACATCTATTTTACTCTGATATAATTTTATGAAAGAGCACTAAGGTCTGAAAAGGAGTTGAATTACTGAGTGTGTTGGAGGAAGAAAGAACAGCTGTAAACAAGCCTCTGTTACAGGAACTGGATTAAGGTGGTATGTTTTACAACCCTGCCAAAGAAAACCATAGGCATATATGTAAACTTTCCCTGAAGCATGTAGAACAGACAGCTATTTCAGAACTTAAATGTAAATGTCTACTTTTTAAATAACAAATGCTTTTTCCTTTTTTGAACTCTAGTTTTTTTCTATCAGAAAAATAATGTAAAAGATAGGGTGGTCTTCTGCTAAACAACTGAACTTTTCCCAGGAATACTTTAGAAATTATTCTTTATTTTGAGAAACAAAACAAAACTAGTATTCAGTCAGCTAAGTGAATAACCAATTATTTTAGATGTGGGGGCAGTGGCAAATATGACTGTCACTTACCATGTTGCTAATGCATACTAGTTGATTGTTTACATCTGTAAAAATCCACTATTAAGCACTTCTGAGCTTAATTTAATTCCTTTTTTAATTATATTATATTGTGGGTTTATTTTTGGTCTTCATACAAAATTAAAATATTTGTTACAGATTAGTTCTGGCGTATGTTTGATGATAGTCTCTGAAAATAAATTCTGAATCGTAAGTGCATTTGACCTTTTCTTAAAAAGAGAAGCTGTTCTGAGCTAGACTCTTCATTTCATTAAATAAACAATTTGAATGGCTGATATTTATTCCCCTTCCCAATTCTTTTGGTTTGCTGATTTTTATCCTAAGTATACAATCAGATAGCAGATCAAGGAGGCTTAGGAAGAAACATCAGATGGCTTGAAATAGTGTCCAACTCCATATCCACTTTGAAAATAAAGATGCTAGTGCCATATGCTGCTGTGACTTTATTAAAACAAATTTCCTCAAAATGGAAACAAGGTACATAAGCTAAATACGCATTTTAGAACGTTAGCATGATTTAATAGAGCACTGTTAGCGTTGCTTCTGTAATTAAGCTTCTTGGAGCAGGAATCTTATCTTCCTTTGTGCTTGGTGCTACATAAAATAATACAGTATTTTTTTTGGTGAAGGAAAGTTAGAACAGGCTGACAAGCAAATGTAAAAAGAACCACTTTGTTAGTCTAAAGTGAACTGAAATGATATATTTAAAAAAACAACTGTTTGCTTTACTAAATCACTAAAATACATGGATAAATGTAACAATTAAAGTTTATTTTAAACTAAAATATTCTGTACTGTTTTCCTAATCTAGCTGCATCTTCATCCTGTATTAGGATTTAGTGACATCATCAACTCAGGCAAGGTAGAGAACCCAGAACTCAGGGCAAGTAAGTAAAGGAAGAAACAATTTTCAAATACACCTCTACCTCAATATAATGCTGTCCTAGAGAGCCAAAAAATCTTACCGTGTTATAGGTGAAAACCACGTTATATCAAACTTGCTTTGATCCGCCGGAGTGCGCAGCTCCGCCCCCCCCCGGAGCACTGCTTTACCGCGTTATATCAGAATTCGTTTTATATCAGGTAGCGTTATATCGAGGTAGAGGTGTATTGGATTTTAAATATTTTTGCTTCTTGTGATGATATGAATTGATTCTATTCTAGCACCTCTTTAAAAAAAAATAGTTCACTTTAAACAAAGCTATATAAACCATGGATCCAGTTCTGCAAGAGAAGTAGGCACCATGTTTTTGTTGTTGTTGTTGATTACAAAAAATATAGGCCATGGTACTGCAAGCTGCACTGGTGCCAAGGGTCTGCTCTCCCAGGAGCCTTGTTAACTTCAAGGTATTGGCATAAGGGTCCACCTGCACAGAACAGTCTTAAGAATCAGGGCTATGGTGCATATAGTGTGTGTCAAACCACCACCACAACAAAATATATCTGTATATATACCTGTGTACTTATTTGCTGACAACAAGCAAGTTTGTTAGCTTCTGATGAAAAGGAGCATCACCATCCCATTGAAATTTAATCTACTTCAAAAGATAAGTTAAAGTAGTTTCAAGCCCCGAAGTCTCCCTGCTCACTTATATGTTTTATAATCTCATTTTTGTCCTTTTTAAATTAGATCTTCATGTCGTTGAAATCGACAGTACAGAGGAAAGAGTGAAATTGACAAAATTTTATGTATAATCAAATGCACATAGCAAGAAAATGGAACAAAATAGATTCTTATTTTAGTCTTGCACTTATAATAATAATAATAGGAGGTAAAACATTTTCAGACCAATGCGTTTTTTTCAATTGAGAGTATCACTTTAAAACTAAAAGTGAAACATATAAAGAGAGAGTGTTTATTAGTTATTGGATTATCTAAATTGATTTCAGGAATCGGTAAAATATAGTTTGTTTATTAAATACTAACAGTTGTAACTAAAAAGAAAACTGCAGTCATTTAAAAACAAAATGTTCTCTGTTGGAGCTGTAGAAGACAACAGAGGACATGAAATATCGGTCAGTGGTTGGTCTTCCATATTTGAAAACTGTATTGACTTTTATTTGGATTAACAATTGGTTAAAAAATAATATAATAAAAAGTATAATAAAAAGTAATATCACATTACTGACTTGCATGCTTCTTAATTGCCTTATAGTAGACCTATAGTTACTTGTTCAGAAAGTCTATTGCCTTTTAAAGATGAAAATTAAATCCTTTCAACTGTCATTATTTAATTATGTAACTGTTGGGTCATGGTGTCTATAGTGCAATAAAGAATAATGTTGTAATGCATGCTTTTTGTGGCCCCAATTCTGCAAACACTTATTCGTGGGCTTAATTTTAAACACGAGTATTTTCATAGGAGCCAATGCGCCTATTCTTGTGTTTGAAGTTAAACCTGTGCGTAAGTGTTTGCAGGATCCGAGCTTAACAGGAATAAATTTGGTGGAATAAACCTAACCATCCATGTTTAATACCAAAACACTTCATATTTTGCATGAAACCTGTTGTTCGTGTAGGTGTGTATTGAATCCAGTGGGCATGCCAGCTCCAATAGCTCTGTTAGCAGTACTGTTGTCTTATTGATGGCAGTATGATTGCATATGTCCTGACTTCATATTTGCAGCATATTTTGCAATAATATAAACATGTCATAGTTTTTTTATTTTAAAACAAGTTTTTTGATTGTATGATTATTTATGTTGTAAACCATTATATTGTTTTAGATTTACATTTGTGTCAATGGACATTAATTTCATAAATAACCCTGAAGATGTTTATTTCATGTGCCCTTTTTAGTATTTTGGATGGGGGAAAAAAAAGTGGAGATGAAGTCTTGAGCTTCAAGGAAGTACATATTGATCTAGTTAAGTTAATGTTTGTTCAGTACAACAAGAATGTAAGAAAGCATTTGTTTTGAAGATCTAAGCATTTTTCTTGTTTCTAAATGTCAACACACTCATAACCAAGTTCTAAATATATGTTTGTAGGATAGTTTATGGATTATACAATAAAAAGTTATGGATGTATGTGTCTAATTATGCAGCCTTTCAGAGGAATGGCATTTAGCTTGTGAGGTTTCAAAAATTAACATAATAGTTTGCATTTCTGCAACATCTTCCATCCAAAGAACTTAGCAAATTTTTGCACAATTTAATGAACGAAGCCTCGCAACACCCCTGTTAAATAGTTTCATTCTCACTTTTTATAAAAATGTAAATAAGTTGTGAAATTGGTCTGTATCTACTGTAGCCTCTTAAAAATTATCCGAATTTTGTTTGTACTACCATTTGGCATAGTGAAATAGGTCAAAGCAGATAATAAAATAAAAAAAAATAAATACAATGACGCTAGAAATGATACCGCTTTTCTTATATATCGTAATTTGGATCTCTGGAGGCCCTACTTTTTCGGAAAATTAAACTTCTTATTTCTTTCCATTACCCTAAATAACAAAAACAAATCAGATGTTTCACTCGAATGTCAGTTGAATCTGTCTATGTATGCATTTTATGGTCCCAATACTGTAAAATACTTATGATATTTTATTAGTATGTACAGTAGGGAACCCTTCAACCAGAGGTGACTCATAACTGTGGATAGTAGGAGGGCACAATTGAAAGGTTCTGTGGGGGCACGTGACCGCCCTGTACGTTGCCTCTGTGTCCATCCCCTGAAACTTAATATGTATGTACACAACATACAGTAGCAACCTCCTCCTCCTTCTCCTCTCTGTCCTGTGGCTGCCTAGCCCCTTACAGAGCTTGCAGGTATCCCCTCTCTGCCTGAACTATACTCAATCAATTTAGCAAATGTTCAAAATAAGACCAACAAAAGGGGCAACACGGTTGGGATGCACAGTCCCCCATGCATCATCGGGGTGGGTGACACCAAGGTGGGATGGTGCTTGGGGCTGGATCGTCTCAGTTAACAAGAAGTTGGAGAATTATCAGTCACTTTTTGTTGAAAGGGGGAATATGACACTCCCAAATCACCTTCTCCTTGATAGGCACGTTGGAGGCTGCTGGAGTTTCAATGCACCCCCCTGCTGCTGGGTTGCATTGAAGCAGCAGGGTACGCCCCCTTTTTCCCACTCTCCCCGCCCCCCAACCTGCTCCCTCGCTCACCCCTGAGGCTCTTGGACTGGATGGGGCTCCACCTGAGCTGCCTGGCACTGAGCACCACGTTACCTCTTCCCCTCCCAATCCCGAAGATGCCACTCTGACTCACCTCAGTGGGCAGTCTGCAAAGCAGGCAGCGAGAAGTGCTGGGACCTCAGCAGCAGGGAAGGAGAAGCAGTCCCAGGTTGCGGGGGTTGCTCAGCCTTCAGCCAACCGCCCTGCTGCTTTCTCCCTCCCCACGCTGCACGGACACATGGTAAGTGCCGCTGCCAGGGGGAGCCGCTGCCAGGGGGAGCTGCTGCCTCCTTGCTGCTGGGAATCCTGGCAAGAGGTGGCCTGAGAAATGGGGGGAAGCATGTGACCCGCCCCCACCATCCCATGTGCCATCTGCCTTCAACCATCTTTCCCCACTTCACTTAAAAAGAAGGGTGAAAGCCTATTAGTATTCCAGGTTTGAAATCACTCTGATAGATCTTTTATTTAAATGATATTCTTAATCCCTAGGTCAACATCCCAAATTTACATGGCAAATGTTTTCTTCAGGATGCAGTTTAAAAATAAAAGTGCCTAATTCACAGAACAGAAATTGTGACAATAGCTAAGTCACGGTATCCTGTTTAGACGGGAAGCTGTCTAGGATGGAAATGCTTTAGGAAACAGACTAACGTAAGTGAGAGGATATCCATCCTCCTATTTGCACATTTGATTTTTGTTGTCCAGTGGATGAAGATGGCTTAATTTGGGATGGAAAGATAGACAATTAACTGTTTCCCCCTGCACCCATTCCTTTAGAGAAGAAAAAAAAAAATTTAATTGCAGAGGTTTGGGAACACTTAACTAATGGTAGATAGAGTAGGCAAATATTTATGTAAGAACTATTGGTTGTGGTGCTGCAAAAATCATGGTGACTGGTGAGGCGCATATTAATTTCATAATTAGATACCATTTTTAAAAGGTCTTAAATCTTAGATACAAACAGTGGTAAATATCAGAAAATAAAAAGGACATTAAGGAAATGTGATGCTTATTGGTAGGTACAAGTACATTATATATGTATTGGATTAAAACACAACTGAAAAGAGGTGTGTGCAGGAAGCGAGAAGAAAAAAATAGTTGCAGAAAGGTAAGGGATAGCTTTCAATTTTTCCTGTCTGGAGTGGTGTAGTTCTGTCAAATATACTTCTTTGTGTAGCTGCTGGGAAAAATGATTGGGTTCCCCACAGTTGTGCATCAAAGCACAGAGAGAAATATTTCCTTGAGAGCATATAAATATTATTGAAATATCTTATAGTTTTGCTAACTCTTCTAGTGATAGCAGTGAGAATATGAAACTGTAGTGCATTATCTTCCAAGATCTTGCACAGGTTCAATGGAAATTATGTCAGGAAGTCTGTTATTCATCTCTTTTTACTACTTGATCAGAAGATGATGCTGGAATAAGAACAGTTGCTATCAGTAACTGCAATAAGGTTCAAGGTAGTATTCCTTCTCTTCCATTTTTGCAACCTCTTTTGGTATTGCTCTGGTTGCTTCTGTACTAACATATGTAGAACACGCTACTTCTGCTTGAATGCAGGATACACAACCCCAGAGTCCTTTGTTATGAACAATATCCCCTTTAAAATTTATGGCAGAAGATTACTGCAGTCAAAGGACTCCAAATTCTATCTTTTGTGGTTTTCTTTGCTATTTAAGAATGAGTGTGAACACTAAATTATCAGGTGGTATTGAGGTGCATATGTAGCCGCAGAGCTTTCCTAAGCAATAGAGGTAGATGTAAATAAAGGCAAAACTATAATTACTTTGAAAGGTGAAATGCATGGAGATTTTTTCTGATATGTAAGTGAAATATTGGTATCTAAATCTGTAGGTATATTTTGTTCTGGTCACGCTTTAGCTGCCAACCCAAAGTAATTGCCATTTCCTTGTCCCAAAGTAAGTTTTCACTGGTTATGTCTACACTGCAGTTAGATACCCATGGCTAGCCTATGCCAGGTGACATAGGCTAAGGGGCTGTTTGACTACAGTGTAGACATTTGGGCTTGGGCTGCAGCCTGAGCTCGGGACCCTCCCACTCTGCCGGGTTCCAGAGCTTGGGCTCTAGCCCAATCCCGAACGGCTATACTGCAGTTAAATAGCCCCTTAGCCCGAGTCCCTTAGCTGTAGTCAGCTGATATGGGACAGCTGTGGTTTTTTAATTGCAGTGTAGACATACCCACTGTTTCTCAGTCAAGCAGTTCAAGTATGTTTTGAATCCAGTGCAGGTGCGTCTTGCTGCTTGTTTCACTTGGTGTGCAGAACAACCCTTTTGTATTTTAAGAGCCCTTTTGTATTTTGATTTTTTTTTCTCCAAATAACATACTAGGTAGTGACTTTCGCAGCCAAGGAATAGATTCTTAAAGGTGACTGCTCTGTAGTGGTAGGTTATACAGTAAATCAAATTTCAAGGAGGACGTATGGGCTGTGGGTAATTGTACATTACTCATGGATAGTCAGGGTTGGCAAAACTAACTTTTTTAAAAACAATTTCAACAAATAATATCAATGTTTATTTTAAAGCATGTTCTTAATTTTTTATCAATTTAAATTTTCACAGTTGCTGGAAATTATGGGGCATCAGTCAATAACTAATCACAGTAGACATTGAGTTTCAAAAAGCTAAGGCTTTATAACTGTTAAAATATTATGTCAACATCACATGTCAAAATATATAAAGCAAATATCCTTAAATCAAACTAATAAGTTCTCAAGCAGCATTCTTCTTACTTTGCCTATCTGTAAATTTCAGTATTACTGATGGAAATATTTTTCTGTTGATATGTGTGTGGATGGCTAAATCAATGTTTACTGACATACACCAACAAAAAGAACTAATCCTTCCAAACCTATGGATAGTGCACTGAGAATCTACAGTATATCACTCACATAAGTAGGGACCATGTTAGGTTGTTCCTACTCAGTTGAAGAAAAATCAAAGTAACAGCTGTAGAAATATGAGAACTTGTGCGGCTGGTTCTTTATGTTCATTTTGAATTAATACATATTTATCTACTCCCCTCTCTTCCGTGTACTTTCTTGGTATGTCTCCACAGCAGAGAAAAGCCTATGTGTGGCCCATGCCAGCCGACTTGGGCTCACAGGGCTTGGGAAGTATGTCTTCTAAGTTATGTGAAAACTTATAATTTGCTGTTCAATAATACCATGGCAAAATGCACGTAGCACCATTATATGTGAAGCAAGAAAAAGATGAAGGAAAGTATAGGTCCTCTACTGAGGAGGGAAGGAGAGCTAATAATGGACAACATCAAGAAGGTTGAGGTGTTGCTTCAGTCTTCACAAAAAAGCTAATTGAGACCAGATACTTAACACAGCACAATATTAACAAGGGGGAAGGAATGGAAGGCAAAATAGGGAAAAATTAGGCTAAAGAATATTTAGATAAGTTAGATATATTCAAGTCAGCAGGGCCTGATGAAATTTGCCATAGTATACTTAAGGAACTAGTTGAAGCGATCTTGGAACTGTTAGCAGTTATCTCTGAGAACTCCATGGGTATGTCTACACTGCAGTTAAAAACACGTGGCTGTCCATGCTTGCTGACTCAGGCTCGTGGGGCTTGGGTTGCAGGACTGTTTAAATATGGTGTAAACATTCAGGCTTGAGCTCTGGGACCTTCCCACCTTGCAGCACTGGTCTTGGAATCTGGGGCAGCTGGACTGCTTGGTTCCACATCTCAAAAGGGGTACCAGCATTTGAGTCTGTACCCAGGAGTGTGCCTGAAAGGCCAAACTTAAAGATAAGTGAATCTGAACCATGCCGAGACAGTGGGCATAAAGGCACATGAGAGCTGTGGTTGTGGTCCAGTACATCAACCTGGTAACTATCCACAAGCTAAGCCAGGGTTGTAACAACCTCTCTGCTTTCAGCTGTGAATTACCCAGACTATGGGATTCTGATGTACTACCTAGTCTTCTGGACAGAAGCAGAGTCTGGTGTTATGCAAGGACTATACAATCAGCATGGTTTATAAACTTCAGACAAGGTGTAGAAAAAAATTAAACTGCAAAGTCTGTGGAGAAAGCTGAGGACACCATACAAGAGGAATCTGACTTCTGGCTCTTACAGATAAGCCAGACCAATCAAAATGTGCCAAAACATGTCCGATAGATGCCATGCTGATAGGAGTGCATGTCTTCTAAAAACAGATACAGTTCTGAATTCAATTGTCCTGTTTTTCTGTTGAATTGTTTTGTTTTTGTCATTTTGCTACAATGCTCTGTGACTCAACTTCCTTCACAGAGTTTGGGTAAACATTTGGATCATCACTTCTAATTGCCAAAGAGAAGGAAGGAAGGAACTCAGGATTGTTTTTTCAGCCAAGTTTCAATCTCTTTCCTGTTCTGGGCTCAATTTAGGACTTTTTTTATTTGGCATCAGTTATGGAAAGCTTCTCTGAATTATTTTTTAAGTTCATGTGTGGTTCTAGTTCATTTTTTTTATTAGATCAAGTCAAATTTCCACATTCTTTAATTCATGAAGAATTTGTCATTTCTAATTTTAAGATTTTTATGTGTAGTTAACTTTATTGTACATATTTTACAGAAAGTTGATATAAAATACTTTTGACAAACTCACTGCTCATTAACTTATTGCTTTTGCCTGTACTTATTTATCTTTGGGAATATCTTTAATCTTCTAGTGCTACCAGTAACTTTTCATAGTAATAAGAAGTTTGATGTATTGCCTAAAATATGAAAGCTGTGTGATCCATATCCCCGTCAAAGAGGTTGTTTGTACAAGATACTCAGTTACTGTGTTTATACTCCTCAGTTGCCATAGCATCTGTTACATAAAATGTAGTTGACTAGAATACTCCATATGGTTTCTGTGTATTTATTTACATCAGTCAAATGTAGAAAACACTAAATAGATTTGAAAATTAATTCAATTAATATGTCTATATTACCCTGACTGAGTCCATAATATTTTCATTGTATTCATCTTTTTCAGTTTTCAAATCTTCAGAAATACAGTATGACAGACTATAAAGTGCAATTATTCAAACACTCTGCAAACACTTATGTAGACTTCTCTTTTGTTAAAGGAGAGTTTAATATTTCAGTGTAACTTTTTGCTGAATTTTTCTAGAGTTCAGATGTTAAGCTGTAACCCTTTTAAGGAACAAACAGTAGTTTGTAGGGTTGAATTAATAGGGGATGAATGTTTGCCTTTCATGTTTTCTATTGGAAAGTTGACTAACTTTCTAATATTTGAAATAAAGCGGATGTAGCCCCTTTAAAGAAAAGGGCAACACCTTATTTCTGCAAATCTTAAAAACTCCAGAAGTTCCTGGTTTGTGTGTTTTTGAAATCTGAAATCGGGGAAAAAATGGCTCTGCTTTAACAAATGGATTGGAAGAGGATTAGTATCTAACATACATTAATTATGGTTTCTGTTAGAGAAAAATATTTTAAACCAAGCTTTTGACTTTAAATCTTCCTTCTTTTCCCCCCAAATGTTTTTTTCAGCATGAATGATGTATTGTGGAACAACTATAACTGTTGATACCATTACCATTGTTTACAGAGGGATTTAGTAGTTTATTAAATCTTTCATACATAAATCCTACTCTTCTGGGTGCACATTGTCAGCCTCTGTTGCATGCTATGGATAATGCCCCAACCTGACCAGAGTATCATGATACGAGCTGACATAAGTTGTCATAGTAAATGTCAACTTAACTATTGTCTTCACACCTGTGGAGTAACATTATGTTCCATGCAGTGGTGTTGTAGCTATGTTGATCCCAGGATATTAGAGAGCCAAGGTGAGTGAGGTAATATCTTTTATTGAACCATCTTTTGTTGGTGAAAGAGACAAGCTTTCGAGCTTACACAGAGCTCTTCTTCAGGTCTGGAAAAGGTACTCAGAGTGTCACAGCTAAAGACAAGGTAGAACAGATTGTTTAGCACAAGGAGTTAACACATTTTGTAAGAGACCATTCAAGGTGAAGTGGGCACTTAATACTTCTGTGGTCATAGGACAGGGAAGGGTTTGTGGGTTATAGATTGTTGTAGTGAACCATCAATCCAGTGCCTTTATTGAGTCCATGATTTTTAGTGTCTAACAAAGTTATGAGTTGAAGTTCCCAGGCTTGTCTTTTGAAGGCGTTGTACAGGTTTCCTTTGAAGATGAGGACTGCGAGTTTGGATGTGGAATGATCGTTTTGTGAAAAGTGTTCACCCACAGGTTTTTGTTTTGAATCATTTTTCTCTGTAAATTCATTCAAGAGCATAGTGATTGTCTAGTTTCATCCACATAGTTGTTGTTTGGGCAGTTAGTGCAGTGGATAAGGTACACGACATGTACCTTTTTTTTTTTTTGCTATGTTTGAGGTGGTTACTGGATCTGTGAAGGTAAGTGTGGTGATCTGGCAGTTTCTTGTATATAGTTGTCTGTAGGTTTCCATTATTGAAGCTGATCATGGTCCAGGAAGTTGATGCTGGTATGGGAGTGTTCCAGAGAGAGTTTGCTGGATGGGTGGTGGTTGTTGAAGTTGGAAATCTGAGGGAGTTTAGGTCATCTGTCCAGAGGATGAAAATATCCATGTAACTCAGATATATCATTGGTTCCGTGTTGCATTTGTCCAGAAATTCTTCCTTGAGGTGGCCCAAGAAGAGGCATTTTAGGGAGCCATCATAGTGCTCATCACTATTCCCATGGTTTGGACAAAGTGTGTGTTTGTTGAACGTAAAGTTGTTATGGGTGAGGATGAAATGGATGAATTTGGTGATGTGTTTGGGATGGATATCTGTGTGTTGTCTTTTGTCTTGTAGATCTCTGAGGCAGGCAGCGATGCCATCATTAGAAGGGATGTTGGTGTATGGGGAGATGACATCGAGGATGGCAAAGATGGTGCTCTGAGGGAGGTGGTTAATGTTGCAGAGTTTCTGGAGGAAGTCAGTTGTGTCCTGGAGGAAGCTGTGTGGTGTGGTGAGTGGTTTGGGGATGGTTGCTATGATTCCCAATATTCCTTCAATAAGAGTGCCATGGCCAGCTTTGATGAGTGTGCCTGGGCTTCCTTGTTTTGTATCTTGGGAAGCATGTAAAATGTCCCTGGGGCAGGTTGGTGGGGGATGAGGTTATAGAGTTTCTTTTGGAGTTGTCTGGGAAAGAATTTGATGATATCCTTAAATTCCTGGGTGAATTGTGTTGTGGGGTGGTATCTTCTTTGAATTCTTTATAGTATATGGTGTCGGAGAATTGTCAGTGGCCTTGATTGACGTAGGCATCATGGTTGAAGATCAAGATGGCATCCCTTTTGTCTGTTGGCTTGATTGCTATCTGGTGCTTGGATTTCAGGGACTGCATAGCTGTTTTCTTGGCAGTAGAGAAATTGTGGTGGATGTGATGTTTGCTAAGGATTTCACAGTCATTTTTTTTTCCTGAAGCAATCATTGTAATGATCAAGTGTGTGGTTTTGTCCACTGTGGGATGTCCAGTCAGATGATTCTTTTTTCTTATGACTGTTAGTGGGGACATGGTAGTTGTAGCTGTGTCATCTTTGTTGTGAAAGAATTCTTTGAGGAGTCTGCGAAATAATTCTTCTAGTTCTCCAAATGTTAATATGGGCCTGGTCCCCACTAAGTCCCCACTTCGGACTAAGGTACGCAAATTCAGCTACGTTAATATCGTAGCTGAATTCGAAGTACCTTAGTCCGAACTTACCGTGGGTCCAGACGCGGCACGGAGGCTCCCCCGTTGATGCCGCGTACTCCTCTCGCCGAGCTGGAGTACCGGCGTCGACGGCGAGCACTTCCGGGATCGATTTATCGCATCTTAACCAGACGCGATAAATCGATCCCAGAACATTGATTGCCTGCCGCCGGACCCTCCGGTAAGTGAAGACGTACCCATGGTGTCAGGTTCTGTGACAGGGCAGGAAGTTCAGTTCCTTGGAGAGTACAGATAATTCAGCTTCAGTTAGGGGTAGTCTTGATAAGTTGATGCTGTTGAGGTATCATGTAGTGTCCATGTAGTGGGCCTTGGTATCATGGTTTCTTTTGGAAGTGGTGTTCTGTGGGTTGTGGCGTTGTAGTTGGTTCCACTTTTTGTTTTTGTTGGATGGCTGTCAGGGTTTTTTTGATAGTTGTTTTGGGTTGCTTGCATGATTTCCAGGTAGGTTTCCGGATTTTATTTTCTTTCCAGTGTGTGGGAATATGTGATGATTTCTTGTTGAAGGTGGTTCCTTCTGGAATATGTGAGGTACAGGAAATGATTCCTCAGTTTTTCTGATGTCCTTCTGCAGAGCTGTTCAGCATAAATAAATTATGCATCTCTGACATACTGCGGTCACAAGGGCTAAGGTGCACCAAGACTATGGGCACTTCCACAACTGAAATGCAGACATGGCTGGGGAGGAATGCAGCAGCTCACAAAGTTCAGAATAGGAAATAGCAAAGAATACCGTAGCCTGTTGAAACTTTAGGGAAGAATTTAAGTTGGCAGAATGTAATCAACTTAATAAGAATTTAGTTAGTATACTGGGGTTGACATCTGGACTCCTGCAATAAGTACCAGGAGAATTAATGACTACGGATGATCAAAATTTTGCAGTTAACTGAATGTTTTTACCTTATGTCCAGCTATAACAACCCCCCTCCCATGAGGTACCTTCAGCAAGGTTTGAACTCTGAACTTTCAGTACTGCTTAAACTGTAGGATTAGATGGCAGCAGAAGGAAGCTGTTATCCCAAGGGGAGAAATGGGCTACTGGGCCTATGTGTTGGGACGAGGCGGGTAGGGGTAGTTGGGGAAAGTCAAGCCCAGCCTGACTTCTCCATTGCAGCTGCTCTGACAGGTCCCAGGTGTTCCCAGTAGGGTGTGGAGGGTGCTGTGCTGTGGCAGTTTTGTGTGGCTGACCTTAGAAGATTCATTCTCAGTTATTTTGGGACGGTGTCCAAATTTTCCTGAGCAACACAAATGGGAGAAGAGAAATAGTAGCTTTTAATATTTTGTTTCCACAATCATGAATGGAATTTCAGGGGACAGTGCAAACAATGGAAGGGTTTAGAACTTTACAGAAAACTGTTGCAAGGATCTTTTATAATGGGAAATGGCTGGCAAGCTAAATCGCAATCACTACAAGCTTTCGTAATGTTTTTATTAAAAAAAAAAAAAGTCCGTATCCCAGTGTTCTACAGCATACATATAAATTAAAAAAAAAAAATCCTAATACCGGGGCGGGGGGGGGGGGGGGGGGATAGATCAGTGGTTTGAGCATTGGCCTGCTAAATCCAGGGTTGTGAGTTCAATCCATGAGGGGGCCATTTAGGGATCTGGGGCAAAAATCTGTCAGGAACGGTACTTGGTCCTGCTGTGAAGGTAGGGGCCTGGACTCGATGACCTTTCAATGTCCCTTCCGGTTCTATGAGATAGGTATATCTACATATAAAAAAAATACAAAACGTAATATAACAAAGAAGCAAATTAGACGTCTCTTCTGATGACAAGTTGAAGTAACAATATCCTGCATTTCTGGCAAAAGCCAGAGTAAACAGATGGGTTTGGTGCTGTGCCTGAAGGTTAATGTACTTAATTTCCAAGCCAGTGGGGGAAGTGTAGTCCGGAGTTGAAGGCCGTCTGCCGAAAACACTGCCAATAGCAACAAAAAGCACAATGTTGGGATTTCCAGCTCAGGTGTTGCAGTGGTGCTGGAGAAGAGAGATTGTGTCAAGTAGCTAGGTCCTAAACCATGTAAGGCTTTAAAAGTCAATGTTAATACCTTGCTTTGGACCCAGAAGCATATAGGAAGCCAGTGCAGACTGTATGAGCCCTTATGATGGTGGTTTTATTTATTAATTGTATTACAGTAATGCTTAAAGGCCCTGGGATTGGGGTCCCATTCTGCTTTGCACTGCCTCAAAAAGCTTAGTCAAATGTGCTCCCTATTAAGTAGGGTTACCATATTTCAGCAAGCAAAAAAGAGGACGGGAGGAGCCCCGCCCTAGCCCCGCCCCTGCCCCTCCCACTTCCCGCCCCCCCAGAACCCCCAACCCTCCCCCCATTCCTTGTCCCCTGACTGCCCCCTCCTGGGACCCCTGCCCCTAACTGCCCCCCAGGACTCCACCCCCTATCTAAGCCTCCCTGCCTCTTGTCCCCTGACTGCCCCAACCCTTATCCACACCCCCACCCCCAGACAGACCCCTGGGACTCCCACGCCCCATCCAACCACTCCCCACCCCCTGACAGCCCCCCCCAGAACTCCCAACCCATCTAAACCCCTCTGCTCCCTGTCCCCTGACTGCTCTGATCCCTCTCCCCACTCCTGCCCCCTGACAGCTCCCCCCCAGAACTCCCAGCCCCCCACCTCCCCGCTCCTTGTCCCCTGACTGCCCCCCTCCTGGGACCCCTGCTCCTAACTGCCCTCCAGAACCCCACCCCCTACCTAAGCCTCCCTGTTCCTTGTCCCCTAACTGCCCCCTCCTAAGACCCCCCCCAACTGCCCCCCAGGACCCTACCCCCTACCTGTACCCTGACTGCCCAAAACTTTCTCCACTCCCCCCCAAAAAGCCCCCCCGAACTCCCGACCCCCCCCTGTTCTGAGCCCAACACCCTGTTCTGAGCAGCAGGGTAAGGGGACCAGGGGGCAGGAGGGGGCAGTTTCTTGACTGCCCCCTCCAGAACCTCCCTGCCCCTTCTCCTGCCCCCTGGTCCCCTTACCCTGCTGCTCAGAACAGGGTGTTGGGCTCTGTGCGAGCCGGACATGTGCCTGCGCTCCCCAGCACAACAAAACCCGGTCCCTGGCCCTGCACAGTGCTGCCGGAGCCGGGCTGCAGGGGAGAGCTGCCGGCTCAGAATGCAGGGCGGAGCCCTCTACAACTGCTCCGGAGTCCAGCCCGTGACTTTCCTGCAGCCCTCCCAGCCGCTCGCTCTGCTCTGCCGGGGAGGGGGGAAATCCCGGACATTTTGAGTTATTTACAAATTCCCCCCGGATGCTATTTTTAGCACAAAAAGGAGGACATGTCCGGGTAAATCCGGACGAATTGTAACCCTACTATTAAGTGGCTGAGCTAGCACATTCTGCACCAGATGCAGCTTCTTAATGGCCTTCAAGGGTATGGCTGTATGGTAATTTCTATAGTGAAGAAATGTTGATATTTTTAGCATTAACGCTGTAAAGACCTATATAGGAACAGGAACAGAGAGCAATATTCTTGATTTTCCAGGCTTTTGATATTTTACTCTCATCTGTCCTCAGGCATCCCGGCTATTTTGTTTCCTCGCTAGTGGCATGAACCAGGATGTCATAATATCCAAAATCAAACGTACTCGAAAATGTAATAAATTAGTCAATTTAGCAGAGGAATTGAAGAATAAACTGAATTTTAAACACTAGATTTTGTTATGAATTGATTTCTATGCACAAAACATGCCATAGGAATGCAGCTTCATGTGAATTTACTATTGATGGCAACATTTCTTAGGTTGCTTGTGATGATAATGAAAACAAAGTGATTTGAACTTTGAGTTCATGCCACTATATGATTTTTGTAACAGGGAGGAACAGCCAAACGAGTTAAACTGCAAATTAATTTTGAGAAGGAAAGATATCTTTTTGAATTGATTGTTTTTTAAAGAAATGTAGTCATGCAGAGTAGTAATACTAAACTTTAATAAAGCATAAACATGAATACAAGTGGGGGGGAAAGATTCCAAATATATAGGTTTTTTTCACTACTAAGCAGTTTTTTATATAATTAATTTTGAACGCACCGATGAAGTAGGCTGTAGCCCACGAAAGCTTATGCTCAAATAAATTCGTTAGTCTCTAAGGTGCCACAAATACTCCTGTTCTTTTTGCTGATACAGACTAACACAGCTGCTACTCTGAAACCTGGGATTCTTTGTAACTCTGAAAAATAAATTTAACTCAAGAAAATTTGGCACGCGTGAATGTTAAGATGTTGTAAAATGGATTTTTAACTGTACTTCCCTTTCAACAGCACAGTCAACATTTTGCTTACATCCATTCACCAACTTTTGTGTGAATAATTTATTCATGTGCCTATGGATTATTATATCTGGTGCATTTTACATTATTTAAAATATATAATATAGGGTTCCCTATATATAATATATAATATAGCCTAATATAATATAGCCTTCCCCAGTAAAGTGGCTAGTAAAGCTCCAACTGATTTCACTGACCGCACAGTTGGACCCATAGTGCCAGGAACCACCTGAGGAAAAATAGGTTGCTTCCTTATTTTGGCAAGAGACATTTTTGAATGGCCATTACCTGGTGGCCATGGGGTTCTCAATGTCTGTAATATGGACTACATCTTAATAGAAATGTTTTCTTGGACACCACCTTCTCTTTCACGATCACATAGCAGACCAATGGCAACTGTAGCAATTGTCCATATTAGTAAACTATCTATTTTTAGTTTATTTTAATACAGGCAAGCAACTAGATACAAGGAGAGTCACCACCAGTAATTTCACAATGTTGTAATTGTACAGGTCCTGACCCAAAAAGGAGGGTGGGGTGTGGGGTTGCAAGGTTATTGTACGGGGGTTGTGATACTGCTACCCTTACTTCTGTGTTGCTGCTGATGGCGGCGGTACCTGCAGAGCTGGGCAGCCAGACAGTAATGGTTGCTGGCCGGGAGCCCAGCTCTGAAGACAGAGCCACCACCAGCAGCAGCACAGAAGTAAGGATGGCATGGCATGGTATGGTATTGCCACCCTTCCTTCTGCGCTACTGCCTTCAGAGCTGGGCCTTAGGTCAGCAGCCGGATACACATAGGCATCAAATGCACACCACACAGATGTAAGAGGTCTGCCCTTCCAGATTCTTTTGCATGATCAGGATCTAAATTTCATAGCAAAATAGGCAGCGCGGGAATTAGCCTCCGTAAAACACATGGAAGGACTGCTCTTCCTGCACAGACTTCCATTGACTTTAACTTCACCAATTTTACTTCATTGAGGTTCTGTGCAGGCATAGCAGTCCATCCACATGGATCACAATGCAGGATCAGGGCCCTAGCTAGGGGGTGGTCTTTGTTTTGTTATGTTTTTTGCTCCTCCAGACCTCAATCCTGCAAACACTTAGGCACACACTTGACTTTACTACTCTGATTTTTAAAGTCCCATTGATTTTAAAGATGTAACATTAACTGATTTTAATGGGACTACTCTTTTTATAGTAAAATTAAGCACACTCCTAGGTGTTTGCAGGATTAAGGCCCAGGTTTTATAAGACTGGATGTCACAGGCAAAAGTACCATCCTGGACAAAAATAAGGTAAAGGAATATTTTAAATGAAGGGGTTTAAAATACTGTAATTCAGTATGGATACAAATTTATTTTAAAAAATCAGTTTTTAAAAGATTAAATCTTTTTTTTATTTATGTTTCTGGTTATTCTCATTTTGTAGTCATTTTTAAAGTAGATATTCTGGACTTTAATTTACTGATTTAGTAGAATTTCAGATTTCACATAGATTTTTTTTCAGCTAAGAAGCTGAATATTTAAAATGTTCATCTATGTAAAAAAATACAAGTCAGTCTTTTGTTAATGTCTTTATTAATTGTGGGAACAACAAAAGCTCAGATTCAAAATTAGTATGTAAATACCCCCTATTATACTAGCAATCCATATTGCTACAGAGGGTCCTTTAAGACTGTGGAGGGGGAGTCTACCATATTCCAGGGCAGGGAGAGGGTGGGAGGTTCTGCAAACACAGATTTAGGAAACAACAAAAGAGAGAGGAAGTGGGTGGTCCTGGAGTTGCATTTTACGATTTGAAGAGGACGTGGGCAGCTAATAACTCTGTGGAAGCGTCACATCTGGAACCTTGAAGTGTTGGCAGGACAATGCTCTTCTTTCCCTAGCCAGTGAGAGAGAATCCTAGGAAATGTAGCCCCAGAATTGCTGTGACTTTTTTTGGCCTTCCTATTAGGTAATGCTGGGGGAAGGATATAGGAGTTAAACCACCTCCTTCCCACAGAACTGTGACTGGAGCTGCTGATATTCTTTGTACCGGAGACAGTCAGAACTCTACTTGGTTAGAGTACCACACAAACTTCTGATCTCTAGAGAAAGTCTGAAAACTCAGCAGGAACCCTTGGGAGGAAGAAACCCTGGGGGCATTTTGTTTGTGTTTGGACTTTGATTACAAGACTGTTGTTTGTTTGGGACTTTGCAACGAGACCTCTGAGGAGAGTGTTAGTTCTCTAGAAAATGTCCATCCCTAAGAAGAGGTGTATTGGTTGTTTTTAAAATAGCTCGATGGACGTAGCCTCTGGTGGACATTCCCTTCCAGTCTATTTAACATCCATAGATAAAGAAAATGAAAATGTTTCAACCAAACTATACTCCCCCATCAGGGTTTGCAGTGGCTGGATGTATCCTGGACGATGAAGTTTTAAGGTCATTTTCAGAAACTATCCCATGAGTGCAGGTATATGAGTACGGATGGACAATGTGATGTTCACAGGGAATCTATTGTGTGTACTACAAGAAGTGCTGAGAGCGTTGTTAGGACAGCATGATATCTCTGGTCAACACTATTCATAGGTGTGGCAAATTCTATTTTTTTTTGGTAATTTTGGATAATATTGATTATTTTTAATCACATCTTCCTTATTTTTATCAATTTAAATTTTCACAACTGTGGGAAATTGAGGGGGCAGGAACAGGACCGGACAATAATTATTTAATGACATTAGAAACTGAGGTTCAAGAAGTTAAAGCTTCATAAGCATTAAAACACAAAATTGTCAACATTGCATCTCAAAACATACTAAGTAAATAAATATCCTTAAATCAAACTCTTAAGTTCTCAAGCAGCATTTTTTCTTACTTTGGCATTCTATAAATTTTGATTATTGATGGAAATATTTTTTTAATCAGTTTGTGTGGGTATGGTGAATGCAACATTTACGGACATACACCAATAAAAATGTAATCCTTCCAAGCAGGGTTGCCAACTTTCTAATGGCACAAAACCGAACACCCTAGCCCCGCCCCTTCCACGAGGCCCTGCCCCCCCACTCACTACATTCCCCTTCCCTCCCTCACTTTTACTGGTCTGGGGCAGGGGCTTGGGGTGCCAGAGGGGGTGAGGGTTCCGGCTGGGGATGTGAGCTCTGGGGTGGGGTCCGGGGATGAGGGGTTTGGGGTGCAGGAATTTGGAATGCGGGAGGGGTGCGGGTTGAGGCAGAGGGTTGGGGTGCAGGAGGGGGTGACGGCTCTGATGTGGGGCTGGGGATGAGGGGTTTAGGTTGTGGGAGGGGGCCTCTGGGTTGGGGCAAGGAGTTGGGGTGCAGGGGGGGGTGAGGGCTCTGGCCTGGGGGTGTGGGCTTTGGGGTGGGGCCAGGGATGAGGGGGTTGGGGTGCAGGAGGGGGCTCTGGGTTTGGGGTGGGGCTCAGGGCTGGGGCAGGGGGTTGGGGTGCAGGGGTGTGTGAGGGCTCTGGGCTTAGACCGGGGATGAGGGGTTTGGGGTGCAGGAGGGAGCTCCAGTTTTGGGGGGGGCTCAGGGCTGGGGCAGGAGCTTGGGGTACAGGAGGGGGTATGGGCTCTGGGCTTGGGGTGCAAGCTCTGGGATGGGGCTAGGGATGAGGGCTTTTGGGTGCAGGAGGGGGTTCTGGCTTGTGGGGGGTGTCTCGGGGCAGGGGGTTGGCGCTTACCTCGGGTGGCTCCCGGTCAGCAGTGCTGTGGGGCTAAGGCAGGCTGCCTGCCTGTCCTGACACCACCTTGTGCATGCCCCAGAAGCGGCCAGCAGGTCCGACACTAGTAGGCGGGGGGGGGGGGGGGGGAGGAGGCTTTGCGCCTGGGGCCCCCACGCCTCAGAGTGGGACCTGCTGGCCGCTTTCAGAGTGCAGTGCAGTGCCAGGACACGTAGGGACTAGCCTGCCTTAGCACTGCAGTACTGCCGACTGGACCTTTGATGGAGCCACCAGGGTCCCTTTTTGACCGGGTGTTCCTGTCGAAAACCGGACACCTGGTCATCCTACCTACCTACTGATCTGAATATTTTATTAGATTTGCTAATGATAGAATCAAAAGGTGCATGAGAGAGAGAGAATATAAGTGCCATGTGATTAGTTTTGTGACTGTGCAGCCAGTGTGGTTGAAAAATTTTATTTTATGTGGTAACAAATGGCTGTTTGGTACATGGTGCAGGCTTTCTGTCAATAGGCTCAGACAGAAGGTATGTCCAAGATTGCGTTGCCTGTATGATTTAAATTGTTTTGCAGCAACCATTTTCTGTTTGTATTTAGCAGCTATGAAGGTGGCTGTTGTTTTGTCATCCTCATAAAGTAAGGATGAATACCTTCAGAATTTGCCTAGAAGTTTGTTTGGGAGAAGCCCAAGTTCATGAAAATCTTTGAAGAGTATAGATAGGATATTGACTGTTGTTTGCCAGAAGGTAACAAATATTAATTTGAACTGGTGTGTAGAAGAATTACTTCACATATTTAAGCTACTAGCAATGATACTTGTTTCTGTACAGTGGAATTCACATTGAATTGCTGAAGCTGTTGAAGTGTGGAAGAAGCTTGAAAAACTTTTGTGATCAGTCTTTAATACAGTCTAATTTTCTATGCACAACAGAATTGCTTGTTTATAAACAAGCCTCAGAGTTTTACTGCTCTGGATCTTGAGATTTTTATTAGTAATAAATTTGTGGAGAATTATTTAAAATAGACAAACTATTGCCTAGTTTTTCTTTTGATAAGTGAAGTTATTTTCTTCTTTTTAAAAACAAAATTATAAGAAACTAATTGAGTTCATGTGCCACAAGGATAATTGATTTTCAAACAAAATTCACTTGTTCTACTGGAAAGATGAAGAATGTCATGTACATATGAAAGATAGCTGGCATTAACTGAATAGACAGAGTGATCACGTACCACACTATGTTCATTATTGCTATTTGGCAGGTTGCTTAAAGAGTAACAGAAGGTTACATAAAAGTAGAAGATGGAGGAAATGCAAGAGACAGGGAGAGACTAAGACTAAAAGAGCAAAGTGGGCAAGTGCTGGAGTGATGTAGTTTATATAGCCTTGGTAGATGATATTCATAGACTGAGATGTCTTGTAGAAACACCCAGCAGAAAAGGAATTAAGGTGACCAGATGAGATGAAGAAAATATTGGGACACTGGGGGGGCGGGGGGGACAAAAAACCCAAGTGCTGCTGGCGGAGCAAAATATCGGGACCGACCAGAGATCAGTCGAGGCGCAGGACAAACAGCTAAGAATCGTGACGGTCCCGATTTTATCGGGACGTCTGGTCACCCTAAAAGGAATTCACCCAGGCCATTTTTCTAGTGAGGCTAATCTCCATGATCAGTGATTGAGACCTCCTGTGTCCATTCGCTTAGGCAGAGTTTCTTGGTGTTCCCAATGGCATAAGAGAACACTCATTTCTAAAAGGGGTCCAAAAAAAAAAAAAAGACTTTCAATTGAAGTTAGGCACTGTCTTTTATATCTTTGAAAATCTTCCTTAATGGGATCTGGCTGGTGCAATTGTGAGACATATTCACCCAGAACCGTCCCCAGCTCATCAATGGCCTCTTTTAATAATGCTCATTGCAGAAATACCCAGTACAGTGAAATCTATATGCCATGTGTTTTGGCTTTTGCAACAGATGCCTGCTTAGTACTATGATGACAACTGTCATTCAGGTAACTCAAAATGTAATCGTTATTGGGGAATTGTCCACAAAACAGGCGGTGCTTTTAGGGGGTCATGCAAGGATAAGTTCTCAACATAACACATTTCAGTATTTATCAGTGCCGTGGAAGAAAATATAAAATCATTGCTGATAAAGTTTTTTGCAGAAGTCCACAAAGTTTGATGGGATGATAAATAATGGAGACAAGTCACTAACACAGAACAATCTGAATAATTTGGTAAGCTGCATGCAGTTAAACAGCATGTGTTTTAATATGGGCAAATGGAAGGGTGTACATTTAGGAGCAAAGAATGTAGGCCATAGTTACAGGATGTATCCTGGAAATCAGGGACTCTGTAAAGTACTTAGGGGTCATTATAAGTAATCAACTGAACATGAGCTTCCAGTGCAGTTCTGTGGCAAAAAGGCAGGGCCGGCTCCAGGTTTTTTGCCACCTCAAGCAAAAAAAAAAAAAAAAGCCGGAGTGCTGCCACCGAAGCAAAAACAAAACAAAAAAAAGTCGGAGTGCCACCCCAAGGAGCCGGAATGCCGCCCCTTGAAAAGTGCTGCCCCAAGCACGTGCTTGGAACGCTGGTGCCTAGAGCCGGCCCTACAAAAAGGTCTAACGCTCTCCTTGGATATAGAAGCAGGGGAATATTGAAGAAGAGTAGGGAGGTGGTATTACCTCTGTATATGACACTGGTGAGACAACTACTGGAATGCAGTGTCCAGTTCTGGTGTTAATGCTTTAAAAAGTTGTTGGGGAAAGCTAGAGGAGGTTCAGAAAAGAGCTACAAAAATAATTTGTGGTCTGGAAAACCTGCCTTACAATTACAGACTTAAAGAGCTCTATCTCTTCCTTTCCTTTTTCCAGAGAGACAGAGACTTGATCGGTCAGTAAGTACCTACACAGGGACAAGATATCTGATACCAAACTTACTTAAACAACCAGACATAGGCATAAGATCCAGTGGCTGGAAGTTTAAGATCAAATTGGAAACAAGATCCAACTTTTAACAGTCAGGGTAATTTTACCCTTGGAAGAGTTTACCAGAGCAAGTAGTACATTCAGCATCTCTTTATCTACATAGTCTTTAAATTTATATTCAGTGCCTTTCTGAAAGAGATTTAGCCAGAAATTATTGGGCTCAGTAGTATTCCCTTACATTCTTACAAGAATAATTTCCTCCACTTATAGGAATTACTTTGGTTTGTGTTATGTAGAAGTTCAGTTAGTGCTCATTTTGCCTTAAAATGCATGGATCTGTGCAATCCTCCATTAGGCATTCATAGCCAATGTACTTTAAATTCTTGTAAGTTTACCAAATAAACCATATTTACCAAATAAACCATAGCATTTCACAATGGAGGACGGGGGGAATTCACAATTTTTAAAAAATTATTACCTTTCTTGTTGTCTTAGTAGGTTTATTGCAATGCCGTTACTACAGCTGGGTAAGTGCAGGACTCTGGATAACTGCCCATAACACAGTGAGTTAATATGAAAGAAAATGACACAAGGACTGAGATTCTGTTAATTTTTGGTATCAGTAAACATGAATAGCCTGTAAGTGAAGATTTCACTATTAGATCAGGAATTGTTAAGTATAAAACACTACACACTAATTAATTATTTTAAGTAGAGACCTAGTTTACAGTGACACTGCTGGAAACAGTAGTTAATGTTACCATTTGTATTTGGAAATGGCTGATACACAGTGGATGGGCAGAGAGCTAATTATATGTAAAATCGTTTATATCATCCCAGGGCAGCTGATAGAAGAGGACAGGTGAGACCAGAGATCCCTAAGCATTGATTTAGAAAGTGGCAGCAGATGTCCTGGCATAGCAGTGTTACTACAGTGACAAGCCACAGAGGCTTATCTTGGTATCTGTGTGTCTGTAAGGAAATGCTTTTAGTCTAGTCAACAACTTTTCAGTGGAGACTGTTGTGCCTGAAGATCCCATTCAGTTTTAAATTATGCATGCCCCATAGCAGGTATAAATGAATGTTTTGTATTAGGCTGTTAGAGAGGGAGATGGATGGCTTATAAATTGAGATGTTATTCTGTTTCATGTTCAGCCAAATTGACTTTGATAGCTGAGAGTAGGAGCACAAAGTTATTTGAGTTTTGTGAATGCAAGAAGGAATATCGATGGAAGGTTCAGTTTTTATGTCAGAAAAATCCAAAGGTAGAAAAAGGAGGGAGAGCCTTGCATGTATTTTACTTTGTTTTCTTAACTTGTTAAAGGCTGATTCTTTTCAGTTTTCATAAAGATTGCAGAAGTTGAAAGGAAGCTTTTCCCATATAAAGAAAAAGGTTGAGGAATTGTAAAACGAGTTAAGTATTTCTATTTAAGATCCTACAAAGTAGCTTATATGGGATGCGTATGGTGTTCTGGAAAGGGGAAGTAGTAGAAATCAGTTACGTTCTTTTATACATTAGTGCTCCCTGTTCTGGGTCCATCTTTTTTTTCCCCTCTCCTTCCCTTTAAACCCTCCAGTGAGGCTGAGCAGACTACAGAAATTACTGCAGTGCTACGTCATGGAGTCACCTCTGTGTACACCCCTATCGAAGGGCAGAAAAGAGTAGAAGAAAGAAAGCCCTAGCTGTCTTCCTCCTCCCTTCATTTATAGCAGAGGGAGCTTTCCTGTTTCACCCTTGATACCTCAAGGGAGCTTCCACTCCCAGTTGCTTTGGAGAAGGTAAGCTCTTTGGGAAAGAGCCCATGTGTGTGGGTGATCTTATATATAAGATGCACCGTTGTATACAAGACCATCATCTCTAATTGAAGGACAAGGTCTCCTTAACACCTTCCATGTCCCTTCTATTATCTTGTGGGAGGGCAGGGATGACACTCTCAGCCCAACAAACCCTTTTATTTAACTTTGATGGCTCCAGAGCTATCAGCCAGGGAAATACTATATCTGGACCATGCAGTTCCTTTTTTCTAGCCAAGAAGGAACCAGCAACCTTGATTATGACACCTCTCCAATGTCATTCCTATGAGCCTATGTCAAGCTGCAAGGAAAAAGAGGAGCCACTTTTGTGTTGCTTTAATCATTACATGACAGGTGTTGAGAGGGAAGTACCCCCTCAGCATAGAGACCAGACTGTGCCACTGAGTGGTCCCAAAAGTCTGCAGAAGCAACCCCAAGAGGCTGAATTTGAGACCTTTAGAACCAGAGCATATTTTCTACTGTTTGGTATTTGTTAATAAAGTGAACTAAAAAATCAGAAATAAGCATGTATCTTTAAAGAAAATAGTAAATGTCATCTTTAGATGTCTATTGCATTTATTACACATAGTTTGTCTATGTACAGCACAGTATTTATTACAATAACTGTGACATATTAAACTGGAAAAGAGGGGACTGTTGAAATCCAAGAATAAAATATTCAGCGTTATAAAAATAGTGGCTGATGATGTAGGAGGTAATAGTTTGTAGTTAATAGCTGTGCTATTACGCAATATATCTCGTGTTAAAAATACAAAACAGACTTCTGTGAGAGAGACTGAGTCCCTTTTTAAGCAACAAAAGCAGAGTAATTTTCGAGTGAAAGGCTGACTTTCCATGCTGAATTCTTCCATTGTGACTAGATGTTGTAACACAAACGATACATAAGATCAAACTGCCCTGAGATATTTTCATCACCTACACACAGTTGTGGGAAAATTTTAATATCACCTTTGTGTTTAATCTCCTGTTTTAATAGTAGGGTTTTTTTAATAAAAAAGTGTGCAGGGAAGGGAAACAGACATTAAATGTTCTTAGACCATTATTTTGTCAGGCCAGGTATAATTGGGTCCTTGATGGGCTGGATGGCCTAGTGGTTAATGCACATTCAGCCTTCGGAGCTGATAGTGAGGGAGCCCAGGCCTGCCCCCTCCAATGGACTGTGGCCCAGTGCCATAAAAGGTTCAGCAGTGTTTGGCCTCCAAAGGGGCCCTCTGAGCTACCCTCCCTAGTCACTTCCTACTGCTGCTTTCCTTCTTCAGCTTCTGGTCTCAGATAAGGGAAAAAAAGAAAATGAAAAAGAAACCAAACCGTGAGCCCTAACTGGGCTCAGCATACAGTCCTGTCCCTTCAGGAAGGCTTCTCCAGCCCCTTTGTCAGGAGCCTTCACGCTAGGTCTGCACTCCTCAGACTCCCCTTTCTGTGCTGGGTTGCTCCATTTTCAACCCTGTCTCCAGTTGCAGCATGTTCAGGGGTGAAAGTAACTTACAGGACTTATCGGTACTGCCGGAGTCCTGAGGGGTGTGTGGCCTCATCCGGAAGAGGCGTGGCCTCAACCAGAAGAAGTGGGGCCTCTCAAGATTTAAAGGCCCCGGGGCACCGGCTGTGGCTGGGAGCCCAGGGCCTTTAAATCAACCCTGGGCTCCCAGCTGCAGAGGTGTCTGGGAGCCCCCGGGGCTCAGGGGCAAATTAAAGGGCCCGGGGCTCCAGCCGCCGTGGAGCTCCAGGCCCTTTAAATCCCCCCCGCAGCTCCAGCTGCTGGAGCTGCAGGGGGGATTTAAAGGGCTCGGGACTCCCCGCAGCCGCGGGAGCTCCAGGCCTTTTGAATCCCCGCCCGAGCCCTTTGAATCCCCGCCGCGGAAGCTGGTGCGGCCCGGCACGGTGTACTGGCTCTTGCTGGTACTCCGTACCAGACCATACCGGCTTACTTTCATCTCTGAGCATGTTCTGCAGGGGGGAGGGGCTACCTGGGCCCAGTAGTGTCCTTAAACTTTTCCGCCCAGTGTGGAGTTTGTACACTCCATCACACCAGGCTTTACATAATATTGTTAACACACTAGGACAGCATGTACTATAGTGGCTCAGAAATATGCTGTCAGTGATTTACAGCTAATATGCATGAAGTATTATGGTGCTGTTCTTGCTATCTGTGATACATACATGCTCTTGATGTGTCTTTAAAATGCTGCACATTACATATCATGATGCTATTTCATTACATGTTCATGAGAACTTATAGGCCAAGTTTCTGCTTGAAGCTAATTTTAGCATCTGATTTATTATTTTTTGAAAAAGACATTAAATACAGATCCTTTAACCATTGGCAGGTGCCACTCTAGTATTTATTTGAACTCTAGCTATTGAGGCTGAACTAGCATCATGCAGCGTTATGAGATCAGATGTGTTTACTCGCTTTAAATAAATCAAAGCCTATGTTATACTCCAGTAGTTACAGAGGGGTCTGGTCCTATTTTAATTACCCACTGGTGTATTCACTTATACCAGCATGCTGACAACCTTTTCCCTTGAAGTTCACTGTCATCATGTGATATCCTCTTTCTCCATTGGGAACAACAATGTATGTTCTTCTTTTCCTTCATATTGTGCAGGTATGTTTATACTTCTGTCAAAATTCTTAAATGAAAGGGTAAAAATATGTGACTAAAAAAGATTAAGGAAGGGTACTGGCATGCTTTATGTTTGCAGGTTTTGCAATACATCCTCTCTGCTATCTGCCTTTCTGTCTGCAGAGGATTTGTAAGAAATCCTACCTGGGTGTTTCCTATGGTCTGTTCTGCATTTTTGAAGAAATTGTGCTTCAGAGGTTGGACTTAGATTATCTAATTGTATGTTAGAACCAGTGATGTGCATGACAAACAAGAATTACAGGAAATATTTTCAAATGCTGCATGTTTCAAATGCACAAAATATTCAGACAAGATGTAAAATCTACACAAATCTACTCTGTCTCAAATTAGCTGTTTTATGCCCTTTAATTTCATTTTTTAAAAATCTGTATTTTTGAAGATGCCTTCCTAAATTATTAGGTTCTGCATGTTGTATTTTACAGGTTAATCTTGCTGGACAGTCTGGTCAGTACTCTGAATTTAGATTATAAGAACACGAGACCTTTTTGGTAATTTTCACAAGATATATTTTTAAGATCAGAGAATTCTAGCCACTCTGATTTGAAAAATCCAAGTTTCTTTAAAAAAAAATGTGCGTGTGTGTGTGTGTGTGTGTGTGTGTATATATACAAATATAAATATAAAAATATTTATATTTATAGCCAGGAAAAAGTGGGGGACATGGGAAGGGAAGGAAGGTAATATGCAATAGGAAACAATATGCTTATAATAAGCCATAAGTGGAGGTTAACACACATTCTGGACCAAAATAAAACATCAACTTTCTCCTTTGTCAAGGCTACTTGTTTTATTTATAGATCCATGTGATCTGTATTGGGAGTCGGGTAGGGAATTAAGTCTTTAAACATGAGATCGCTTTGGTCTCCTAGGTTACATACAGTAATAGTTGTACAGTTATCCATGAGGTTTCACAGTAGTCACCATAGAAATATTGTTAAACTTTAATTTAGTAATTTGAGCTACTTTATGAAGAAAGGTTTTGATTTCATTTGCTTTCTGTCCATTGCGAAATAAGTACAAAAATTTGATGTGAAGAATCTCCTCCTAAAAACTTCACTCAAAATACTGCACTACTAAATTAAAAAGAAAAGTAAATCAAGACATTTTGAAACAAAACTGCATTCCTCTATTATTTAGTTTTCTTTTTTTCTAATTCTGTTCATCTTACAGAACTTCCTGCTAGTAAAAATTACGAGCTAGGAGATAATGAATGGGTATTTTGAAGCAGTCATATTTGATATTTTCAAATGGAGGTCCTTGTAGAAGATAATACTGTTACTCGTTTTGATGCAAACAGCCAAAATTTGGAGTTTTGTGACAAAATTTTTGTGGGTTGTTTCTGTTAAATGGAGAAACTGATGATGGAGTCAGATATTTCTTTGATGCAATCCTGTTTTATTTACAATTAAAATAAAGTACTGTTTTCCTGGACAAAATATAGATCTAGGGTTACCATACATCCTCTTTTTCCCGGACATGTCTGGCTTTTCGGCAGTCAAACCCCCGTCCGGGGGGAATTGCCAAAAAGCCGAACATGTCTGGGAAAATGGCGGCTCTGCTCCTCCCCGACTCTTCGGCTCTGTTTAAGAGCCAGGCTGCCCGAGCGCTACCGGCTTCGGGCAGCCCCCGTGCCTCCGGATCCTGCGCCCCCAGTCGGGCACTTCCCCTCCCGGGCTCCGGTGGCGCAGGATCCGGAGGCATGGGGGCTGCCCGAAGCCGGTAGCGCTCGGGCAGCCTGGCTCTTAAACAGAGCCGAAGAGTCGGGGAGGAGCAGAGCCGCCGCGGCTGGAGGCTCTGCTCCTCTTCGGCTCTGTTTAAGAGCCGGGCTGCCTGAGCGCTACCGGCTTCGGGCAGCCCCCGTGCCTCCGGACCCTGCGCCGCTGGAGCCCGGGAGGGGAAGTGCCCGGCTGGGGGCACAGGGTCCGGAGGCATAGGGGTTGCCCGAATCCCAAGCGCTACCGGCTTCACGGTTTGCCGGGCAGCCTCCAGACCCTGCGCCCCCGGCTGGGCGCTTCCCCTCCCGGGCTCCAGCTGCGCTGGGGAAGCGCCGGCTGGGGGCGCAGGGTCTGGGGGCTGCCCGGCAAACCCTGAAGCCGGTAACACTGGGGCAGCCCTTTCCCCCTGGCTGGGAGTGGGAGGGAGGAGGGGGCAGAGTTAGGGTGGGGAAGGGGCGGAGTTGGGGCAGGGCTAGGGGTGGGGAAATGGGCGGGGCCCGGGCCCGTGGAGGGTCCTCTTTTTTTATTTATGAGATATGGTAACCCTAAGAAATCAAACAGGATACAGTTTCTTTGCTCCCAGTTCCAAGCTTTTGTCCAGATCGCACTCTTCTCCAAAGCTCTCTTAGCTTTTTCTCAGGGACGTGCTGCAAGTGCTCCTCTGGGGCTTCCTTACTGCCTTCTCTGTCTCATTCTGAGGTGCTTCCAGTGCTTCTGTCTCGCACACACAGACACACACCTGTGATCCAATCAATCCCTTGCCCCTGCGTTTATCAGACCAGTGGGAAACCCCTTTGCCCACATGTTCCTGCAACTGCCCAGGCTTGCATGCAGTCTAGTCCTTGTTCGGTGGTTTTCCATTGTTTTAACTATCACTAAATTAAGGAGCATTTTGACATGGAAGAAACTGTAGAAAAATAAAATGGCAAAGAGTGTGTCTGGGAGTTTTAAAATTAGCATTATTTGTTTATTAAACTTAATGTGATGCAACAATAATCAGATTAATAATTAATGTGGGACAATACTTTATAGTGAAATCATCACATTTATTGTCTCCAAAAGATAGCCCAAGTGAAATGTATTTGAGCCATCATGTTAGTTCTCTATCCTGTTTCCTTTTCCATACAAAACTCCCATTTGAAGTCCAGGAGCCTCAACACAGAATAATTATGAGATCAAGCCTTGAACTGTAACAATCTCACAGATCATGTCATACTCAAATTAAAAATGAAAAAATACTGATTCTATTAATTGGTCTACATGAGAAAGTTGCACTTGTTTAACTGAAATCATTTAAAAAAAAAGCTTTAGTGAAACTAATGCAAAATCGTGTATAGACAATTATATTTTAATAATGCTTTATTTCCTTTTATCTTAAGTCAGAAAGGAATTAACTTAAGCTAAACTGAGATGAAATTCTTCAAAACAAGTATCTACACAGGATTTTGCAATGGTTTAAAATCACGCCCTTTACTTAAACTGGTCTGTGTAGACAGCCCACAAGTCTGTGTATTTCCGATGTTTTCAGTTTTGAAGCTCGGAAATGGAAGTGGCTTGGCTAGAAGTGGCTTTTTAGTACAGTACACTATTCTTCTGTTGTAGAGTATTTCTAGTCTGTAGACAAGACCCAAGATCATTCAACTAAAGTACTTTTCAGGATCCCTGGATTTTTTTCCTAACCACAGGTGGAATAAGTTCTCTTCATGGCTGCCTTAGTTGAGTAGTCACTAGAGAGATGGCTGGTTCTCGCACCTTTTTTTTTTTTTTACTGAGAGTAAGGTATTCTAGCACAAAGTGTGCTTAGTTATGTTACTGATTAAATGAAATTGTGTATTCTTGATGGACAATGATGGATTTTACATCTCTAGTTCTTAGATTGTTAATTTTAAAGTGCAATGTTAATTTTTGGTTTCCAGAGCTACTAAAATTCAGGGTTTTTTGTTTTTTACTTTTAAAAGAGTGAAAATCTTTTAAGAACATTTTCAAAAAGGTTAGTGTTGTTTCTGCTGAACCTTAACTCTGGGTTAACAAAGTTCTGTCTGCAAATTAATTATTGTAAAGCTGATGACTGACAGTCTATGAGACTGAAGTTCTCTGTCTCTCCACAGAACAGAAACAGTTTGGGCAGCAGCAGTGCAGATTTCCTCATACTGCCTGCCAACATGCCTCAAATCTGACCAGGAAGGGGCCACTTAGAAGGGTGAGAATTAAAAATAGTTAATTTTCCATAATCAGTTACTATGTGGCTTTTCTGATGAGACTGCCAGCAAGGCTGTTATTTGTGGGTGAATTGTGAGGAAAGGCTCCCCTTGTCCTTTGGGAACTGGAGTGAGACTCATATCACACAAGGTACTGAGTTTCTGTGAGATGGTGGTAACCCTGACTCACTACCAGATCTGGATTTTTGAATAAGTAATATACTGGTGAAAAGCTCTATTCCCATTTCTGCACAGCATTCACACTGAGATCTTGATAGATATGCAAAATATTACTTTATGTAGGTATCTTATTTGTTACAAAAAGCTTTTGGAGGGGAGAAAGTTCTATAGACTTTAGAAAGAGAGATGAGTTAGAATTTTATCTTTATGCCAACCTGCCCTGTCAAGAAAAGTTTAAATTTCCAACCCTGTGTATCTTGCGTGCACATAGGCAGGTTATTTCCAATGCTAGTGTCATTTCTTAAAGAACTGCTTTCAGAAGTGTAGCATCCTATAGTACCATGCTTCAAGACCATAACCACGAGTACCCAAAGTAGGTCTGGAAGTTGTGACATAGCCCTTAGGAGCAGGGCAAATAACATAGGGGGAGTATAGTCCAAAGCATCCTTGTTAAAATCTGCAGTGCCAAATTTAAGCATGCCTAGAGGACCATAGGAGGAAAGGACTGACTGCTTCACCATGTTGTTGACTGTTTTCATCCATTCTCCCTCTGTCATTGGAAAATTGACCAAGAATTTCAAATATGCATGCATGAAGTTACGCTTTTTAAATAAGTGGTCTGATTTTTCAAGTTCTGAGGAGCCAGCAGTTCCCAGTGAAGTAAACGGGAGCTGCAGGGTCCTCAGCACTTTTGAAAATCAAGCCATTTATTTAGGAGCTTAAACATGGTTTCAGGCTCCTAACCTTAGGCATCCATTTTTTAACATCTTGGCTTCTGTCTATTTTGGCTGACATTCAATGTAAATGTTATCATAGCATGATACATCCCTCGTTTGCTAACTCTGCAGCTGTAATCCAAATGAGAGCCCCTTGATTTTTCCCAGTTTGATTTTTTTCCATATTTAGTAGTGGGATGAAGTATTTGTCCATATCTGTTGCGTGCATGAACCAGGGTGGGTGAGGTAATATTTTTTTATTGGACCAACTTCTGTTGGTGGCTTTTGAGCTACACAGAGCCCTTCTTCAAGTTTGGAGAAGAACTCTATGTAGCTCAAAAGCTTGTCTCTCTCACCAACCGAAGTTGGTCCAATAAAAAATATTACCTCACCCACCTGAACTCTCTAATATCCCAAGACCAACATGGCTACAACAACACCACTTTTCTGAACCAGTAATTAGTTGAAATTATTTTAGTGTTCTGCATTACTACCTGTTACTCATTTTTGTAATTCTACTTTTCACTTTTTTCTTTGGTTTTCCTAAAACTTGTTACGGCTTCTGTACATCTGTATCTCCCAGATGCTTTGCATTTTTGTAAGTATGAAATGAAGTCTGACTACTATTTAATTACAAAGTAGCAATTTTCACTTTCATGCTCATGTTCTATTGTTTCTTTAAGTTTAAAAAAAGAAAGCTAGACTTCCAAGAAAAGTGAGCAGAGATGTTGCTGGCATGTAGGACTGATTAGTCTTTCCTTCTGTGTCCAGTGTTTTGAAAATTGGGCTTTTATTCCATGTGATCTAGTGGAAACAAGTTGCTTAACATCTGGCCCCAAACTGCCATGCAAGTTTAAGAGTAAACCTAGAATGTGTAACAGAATCTGTTCTGTTAAGTTGCTGTGTTATGGTAACACTGTACATCTTTGCTCACAGTTACACTTGAACCCTCTACTTCAGTGGTTTTCAAACTGTAGGTCACAACCCAGTACTGGGTCACAGAATGAAAGGCACTGGGTCACAGTGGCTTTGGTCCGCACTGCCGACCGGGCTATTAAAAATCCAGTCGGCGGTGCTGCCCAGCTAAGGCAGGCTAGTTTCCTACCTGTTTTGACACTGTGCTGTGCCCCGGAAGTGACCAGCAGCAGATCCGGCAACTAGGCGGGGGGTCACGGGGCTCTGCGTGCTGCCCCTGCCCTGAGCACCAGCTCCGCACTCCCATTGGGAGAGAGCTGCGTGGAGCCACTTACGCGCCTCCACCTAGGAACTGGACCTGCTGCTGGCCGTTTCCAGGGCACAGCGCGGTCGCGGTGCCAAGATAGGCAGGAAGCCTGCCTTAGCTGCACCACTGCCTGGGAGCTGCCCGAGGTAAGCCCACGCCCCAACTCGCACTCCAATCCCCTGCCCCAGCCCTGAGCCCCCTCCTGGACCCCAAACCCCTCATCGCTGGTCCCACCCCAAAGCCCTGACCCCCTGACCCAGCCCAGAGCCTCCTCCCACACCCTGAACCACTCATTCCCAGCCCCACCCCGCAGCCCTCACCCCAACCCTCTGCCCCAGCCCTGAGCCCCTCCCATACCCCAAACCCCTCATTCCCAGCTCTGTTGTGTCATGGGCATTAACAATTTTCTTCAACTGGGTCACCAGAAAAAAAGTTTGAAAAACACTGTTCTTCTGTATTTCAGTAACCTCTTACTGAAATACAGAAATACTTTGTTCCCAAGAACACTCTTGTAGGATACAAGGGATGTACTCTACTGGACAAACTTCCCACTCCAGTATATGTACTGTTTAATGCACTGCATACCATTGAGAGAACCTTGCTATTCTGTGGATCCTGATGACCCAAGGATTACTATTTATTTTAATTGCAACCTGCCAAGATGGTAACTGGGAAAGGGACTGGAATAGGATTTTAAGGGTGTGGAAGTAAAAAGCTTTAAGACATAGAATGGATATGGAAATGGATTTAAGAAAAAACGTTTTATCTGACAAATACTCCTTACAAGTCTGTAAGCACATTTCATGGCTGTGGAATTAAAGACTGGAGTAAGAAAGTGTATTATGCCCAGTTTTTGACTGATACAAATGCGATGTTATCTTAATTTGTATATTCTTTGTCTCCTTTGGATATATCCCACACAGAGATTTAATTCCTGTGTGAATTCTATTCTTAAACTCCTGGATAAAGTGGTTAGGGTAGGTGTGTGTGTGTGTGTGTGTGTGTGTGTGTGTGTATATGTGTGTAAAAGAAAGAATGTAAAGAGCTGTTTATCTTTCTAAACACAATTTTTAATTAAAAGAAAGTTTTATGGGTGTCTCATAATATTCACTAAATGTAGCAAGTTACTACTGGGTAGATTTATATCACATATATCTTAGACCTTAGTTCCTCCTGTGATGCTGACACATTGGGCAGTCCAGTTCCTTCACTGATTGCTGTTGCTTTCTAATTGTGGTACTTCTTCCCAGGTGATGCCACCGCATTCAGTAGTCTCTGTCACTGTCTTCTGCCAGTTCCTCCTTAGCCTTGCTCGTTTTCTCTGTTCTTTCTCGGGTATCCAGTTCAAAGCTTACATAACATATCTCCCATCATCCAGTGTACATGTCCCAACCACCTGAGCTTTCTTTCACAAGTTTCAAGTTATTACTGTATAGATTTGTATCACGTATGTCTCTGTTTATTTTCAGTGTTGTATTTGTGTCCTTAGAATTTATTTTGCATGCAATAAAGATTTTGACTTAAAACTAGGCAGCATAAGAATTTCCAGTTACTCATAACCAGGACATCCAATGTTTTCCATGTCATTCTGGATTTAAATTTGGCAGAAAGGTCCATAGTTTCTGCAGCATGCCGACTGCTAAAACCTGTGACATACTGAAATTTCTGTGGTGCTGTGAAGTGAATAGAAAATCATTCAGAAGAACTAAAAACCAAGGAAAACCTGAGGGTGCATTGTGAATTCCTCATGAGTGGACCCCAGGTCTTGTGCAGAGCCCTGTTGACTTTAGTGAGGCTCTGTGCAGGAGACTTCCATCTGGTGCAGGTTTGGGGCCTAAAGTGGGGCCAGTCCATTGAAACCAATGACAAACCTTGCATTGACTTTAGAGGTGCTGGGTCAGGCCATTGTCAGGGGATGTCTTGATGCAGATTTCTAATTTATTTTTCCTCTCTTGTCTGGTCATGCACTATTTTACTATATGAACTTTGGTTATATTACAGCAACACCCATTTGGTATGTCTTCACTGCAGAGTTAACTCGGGTGATCTGCACTTGGGTGTGAGCACTTCAGTTGATCTAACCCAGGTGTGACCAGCCACCATCTAGGGGTTTGTCTTTACTGCACTGTTAACTGAAATCCCATCCACACATTAAAGCCTCATAACTTCAGTGTGTCGGTAATTTTTAACTTGAGTTGACTGATCCACCAGGGGGTGTAGCACAAGTAATTAGCTCTAATACAATCACACTATGCTGCAGACTAAATGGAATCACTCTGTAGTTAATACAGTCATTCTGTGCAACTCAAATGCTAATTTGCAGTTCTTACTTGACGTAGGCTAATTTAAGAATAGATAAGTCTACCATGAAAATATAATGTAAGAAGGTAAATATTTTTAGGAGCTGCCTCCATCCTGGTAATATTTACCGTGTACTGGGAATAGGTAAATAGTCTCCAGATCTCTGGAGAAGCATTCCTTTGTTATGACTGTGTAGGCCAGTTTAAGTGCTTTCTATGATGGCCTTTAGCCGGTTGATGCAAGTGACTGAAGCTTCAAGTCCCCTTCTATCCAGGATGCCTTTTATTCCCTTTCTATAACCCCTCACACTTCTCCCTCATAGCATAAAGTGCCTGGCGCTTTGTGGTCTGAAGTGTTTCCTGGACTTCTCTGAGAATGTTTGGTAACCTGTAATATATTGATTGCCCCTGCCTGTTGGCAGGAAAAAGGCAGTCTATAGCTCTCAGTCAAGGGGCTGAGCCATTTGTAAAAATCTGTCTCCTTGCTTTGTCTCAAGAGTCCATCCTTCACACCAAGAAGAGTGGGCAGAACCAAGAGTTCCCGCCTGTCTGGTTTAGATCTCCTTAGAAATTCTCCATTTTAAATAAGTGTGCTTTTTCATTTGATCATATATTTTACCTAGTTTCCTTATCCTTTTACTGAGCCAAAGAGCTTGTTACTGAACATAATCTGCCTCACAGAATAATTTCAGCTCCCACTGCCATCCAGAATGTGACTGACTGGCAGAGAAGGGGAAGCCAAAGAGGAGGTAGGTGTCTGTCATGGAAGGTGGTGTAAGTTTATCTGAAGGGTCAGGTTTCCAGTTTCTGCCCACAGACACCCTAAAAACTCTTACTCTGGAATCTACTTCCACTGGGGGGATTTGCAGGAAGCAATTGATTCTTTCTGCCCCCCCCCCTTTATTTTTCTGCCTGTTTTGGGTTCACCTCTTGTGGCTGCTGAGACCTTGACCCTCTCTCCAGGGCAGCTCCAAGATAGTTATCTCCTTGGGGGTGTCTTCATTTAGACCCTTAGGATAGTGATGTGATTGGGACTTGCTCTCCAATGAAGACACCTCTCAAGCAAGATGAAAAGGGAATATAGCCACACTTCACTTTTTATTTCTCTCACCTGCCTCTGACTTTTACAAATCTGTATAATTTAACCAAATCATGTCTTTTATATGTTACATTCTGGGTAGCCAGGAGCCCATTATGTTAAAGTTGTTCTGCTTTTCTGTGGAAGCTGTCATCTGGGAACAGGATACATGGGAGTAGGCTTTATAGAAGGTTTAGCTTCTTGATTGATGGCTTTCTGCTGTCTTAATCTCTCCAAGCAGAAAGGGCAACCCAGATGTTAAAAGCTGTTAGATTGTCTTGTAGAAAATAAATGCATGGATAAGCAAAATTTTCACACTCTGCCTCCCTCCGCAATTCAGTCAATCAGTAAGAAAGAAGCAGTCTGGCTAATTATCCCCTTGCTGTTAATTTCTTGACTGCAGGCATACTAATTTTTTTTCTCAGACATAAAATCCTACCCCTTACAGTGATGTTAATCAAAGGTTGTGTTGGTGGTTTTCTATACTTTGGAGAAAAGCCATGTTTAGCTGAATTACTAAAGCTTGGGGAAATTGTTTTTTCAACTAAGAGAGCAATCAAGTTATTTAAATTTTGCACTCGTTTACCAAAAAAAAAAAAGCTTTGTTTTTAAAACAAACAAGTCTTGGTTTCAGACTTGGTGAATGTATAATCCTGAATGAATTTTTTTTCCTTATTAGATGAAATTGGGTTTATTTCAAAAGTAATGTACTTTACTCTTCTTACTGATAGAACACAGCAGAGTGTTGAAGAGAGAGCAAAAATGTCACCTACTAGTTTTATCTGTCTGAAGTATAATGGTGACGCATCCGTAGGTTCCTGTGGTATATAATCTGTGTTTATGGCAAGTTTGTGTTTTATTTTCATAGTATAATACAAGCCATGGGCAAGGTCTGTAAAGTTCTGCATATTTATTCTGGCATTATAGCATATGATTATTATGGCCACAGAATAGCCAGCTTGGCTTTTGATATCCTGACTACTATTTCACTATAATGTGGGTTTTGAACCTGGGAGTCATAAGCAAGGGTTCACAACCATTTCCCTTTCTTCCTGGTTAATGGGAATGAGCTCCCGTAATTTTTTGTAACTTGGGGTCACAATACAGGTATGGAAAAAATGGAGACCCATTCCACCTTGAATGTTTTATGGTCTTAGTTTGAACTCTTGTGTCCTTGTTTTGATGTGATTTTTTTTTTAATGTAAAGAATTTACATTCTGCTATTAATTTGGTCCAAAGCACTAGTGTAAGGTACCTTGGGCCTGCTTTTCTAGAAAACTTTGATATTTTAGACTGACCTTTTACTCTATCCAACTACAATATTTTGTTTTGAGTTTTCAATAACAGAGCCTGGATAAAGCATTTGTTTTCTATAAATGGCATAAAAATTTGTTCATGCTTTAAATACAAATGCACTGACTGTTTTTATTTATAAAGTACTGTGTGTTGGCCTTCCTCTTGTTTCTGTACATATTTTCTCCAGTGTGCCCAGAATGCAGCTATTAGGTTTCTTGTGTGAGTCAAATTTGCTTCTCATATTACCCCTGTACCACAATCCCTATATTGTGTCCCTGCTCCACAGTGGGTTAGTTTTAAATTTTTAAGAAGTCCTGCATGTGTTAGCACAATTTTGTCTGAGTCTCTTGCTCCCTGCCTCAGTCAGGAGTGGTTGAAGTAGGTTCTTGAAGGGAGGAGAGAGCGCTCATAATTTTGGTGATTGTCACTAGGTGGGGTTGGGTGTTTTTGCATCAAATAGATAAAGTGTTTTAAAAAAAATAATTTGGTGTTTCCTGCTTTCACACGGTTGTTTATTCTACTGTACATCTTGGTTTCTCTTTTTCTCCAACTTTTTGAGGGACTCTTTTTCGGTCTAAATTTTCCAAATTTCTTACGTCTAATATATATACAAAAAAATAGTGTCTGAATTAAAGATTTCTCTTCTTTGATCTCTCCTTTTCTTTGAGTCGAAGACTTATCTGATGTAGCCTCTGTATTTGTTATAATGAACTTGGTGTTTCATTGAAGAGGCCTATGAGGTACCAGTCCTCATCTCTCCTGTTTCCATTAAGATTTGTGTGACTAGAGAAGGTCTATTGCAATCCCCTGAGCCAAAAATGAGGGTTCCCTCTAAATGGGTTGTGGAAGGTGGCCACTTGATGATTTTTGCACACTTTGAACAAATACTTCTGGCTAAATATTTAGTCTTGTAGTTGCTGCCCGGTTTAATAGGGTTCCTTTCTGGCACTGTCGAAGCTACTTTCATGTAGAGCAGGGGTGGGCAAACTTTTTGGCCTGAGGGCCACATCTGGGTATGGAAATTGTATGGCGGGCCATGAATGCTCATGAAATTGGGGTTGGGGTCTGGGAGGGGGTGAGGGCTCCAGCTGGGGTTGTTGGCTCTGGGGTGGGGCCAGAAATGAGGAGTTCAGGTTGTGGGAGGGGGCTCCGGGCTGGGGAAGGCGGTTGAGATGCGAGAATGAGTAAGGGCTCCGGCTGGAGATGCAGGCTCTGGGGTGGGGCCAGGGATGAAGGGTTTGGGGTGCAGGAGGTGGCTGGGGATGGAGCAGAAGGGTTCGGAGTATGGGAGGGGGCTCCAGGCTGTGAGGCAGGTTATTAGGCTGTGGGAGGGGGTACAGGCTCTGGGCTGGGGGTACATGTTCCAGAGTGGAGCCAGAAATTAAGGGTTCAGGGTATGGAAGGGGATACGGGGTGGGGCGCAGGAGGAGGTCAGGTGGCGCTTACCTCAAGCAGCTCCCAGAGGCAGTGGCATGTCCCCCCCTTCCCTCGGGCTCTTACATGGAGGTGCGGTGCTGTGCCAATGGCTGCTGCAGAGCCGGTGCCTGCAGACGTGTAGGAGCTGGAGGGGGGACGTGTCGCTGCTTCCAGGAGCCGCGTGGAGCCACAGAACGCGCGGAATGGGGCAAGCCCCCAACCCCGCTCCCTGGCTGGAGTGCCAGAGTGCAAGCCCCTGACCCTGCTCCCCGGCGGGAGCTCGAGGGTTGGATTAAAAGGTCTGACGGGCTGGATGCAGCTCGCGGCCATAGTTTGCCCACCACTGATTTAGAGTGTACCTGTTTTTCCTTCCTTTGCATCTTTCCTTTAATTGACAGGATCACTACTTGGATCCTATCAGTCTAGACAAGTGGGATCACAGAATGTAAAGTTACAATGATATTCCATTGATCCAATTATTCTAGAGTCTTAGCTTTTTATAAGAAAACATACAGCAGGTGTCCTTGCAAGAGACCCCTGTTCAAAGGAGCTGCTGTAATTAAAGCCTGTAGCTCTTTGTTACTATGGAAACATAGCACACCACAAATACAAAATGCAAGTTTCAGTAGTGTTGACTCTTCCATAATCTGCATTCACCAGATTTAGGTGATGCTTCATTTGTTACCCAGTAAAACTGCCTTCCTGCTGAAGTAGCTGAAAGTACTTTTCTTGGAGATGTGACTTATTTAAAAACCCTAAGACTGAATTCCTGAAGCATAAAAACAAAAGCATTGTCTGCAAGGTGTTCCTGAAATTTTGTGAGGTTGATGCACTGTCCAAATGCAGTCTACTATGAGCACAGTTTTAATTGTATAGTATAATTATTCTATGGGCATTGTTTTTATGGAATGTAGATACTTAGCGTAGGGGGAAAAGACAATGTAAATCAATAGTTTGAGCCCAGCATTGTTTGGTTCTGGTATAATTGTGACCAAATACAAAACTTACCATTGGGATGTAATTTTATTTGCTTGAATACAAAAGGCCTGCTTATTCTTGCGAACTTAATATTTTAATTTTCCTGCATACGATAGGACTGAACGTCAGTCTGAAAATTTTCATGTTGGATGAAAAGACTCCACTAAAAGTGTTACTGTTACCTTAACAGAAATCTGCCAGGGCTTTGGTCAGCACTTCTGCCTCTCCAGCAATGTTATTGATTTTTGACTTGCCAGACTCCTTCCTGTGGCATCATAGCATTTTAATAGTTTATAGCCTACAAAAAACTTGATAATAGTTAAGCTGCTGGTGTGCTGAGACCGCAACCTATCATGCTGACCAATATTGTCCCATTGTTTCCTTGTACTGCCCAGTCACTTTATCTGGATCCATTTGTTGTATATTTTTTTATACTTACTCTTTTGGGACAGGAACTGTATTTTTCTTCTGTGATTGTACTGCATCTAGCACAATGGGGTCCTGGGCCATGACTGGGGTTCCTATGCTCCATACAAATAATAATAATTAATAATAAATACCCAAAGTTAGAATTGGGATAAACTTTTAGTATTTTCAGAGTAAAATCTTACAGGATTACTTTAAAATTACATTAAAATCTGTTTTCCTTCATATGAATATAGTGAAGCCCCAGATATCTGAATCATTAATACAGATGTTATAAAGCCATCAGAGTATTGTTTCTAGTTCTGCTTCATTTACATGGGTATTTTTACTGTACATTTTTAATAATAAAAACAGAAGCTGTACCTGCTGAGTCAGGCTGACAGGCAGTGTAGGCAGTGGGAATTGACATGGAGCACAACTCTTGTTCTATAGCGCCAGATATTTGAAATGAAAAATATGAAGAGATAAAATATGGAAGCGTTTCAGCCATCTCTAATTATCTAATCATACTATTGCCTACTTGAAACAGCTTTCAGAGTCACCAAATTAGATACTGTATTTACTGCTAAGCATGATATTGGACTGAACATTGAACTGGGATCCAGGTGTGACAGATAATGCAATCCCATGCAGTATATGTATGGACCATATTGAGTTTAGTTTATAAATGGTTTATGCGTCACTGCGGGTCAGGTATTGAATGCAACTCTGGGGGGAGGATTACTGCAGCTTCTCTAAAAACCAAAAACAATGGCGGATGATTAAGATGAATCATTCAGGATTGTAAATATCTCCAGAGAGGTACCACACGCTCAGGGGCTCACATATATTGGTTAAAACTGGGTTTTCCAGATACCAACAAAGAGAAAGGGGTTTTGATATAAAAAGGCTGTGTTTAAACTGACTCAGGGACTTCTTTCTGATCCAGCAAATGGACAGGTCCTTCTGTCCAAGGGGGGCCCCAACTAGGAGTGCCGGCGGCGGCGGAAGGTCCCGCCCCGAAATGCCACTCCCCCCACAGAGGCGGCGGAAATACCGCCACGGTTGCAGCCCCACAAATCGCAGCACCCTAGGCGACTGCCTAGGTCGCCTAATAGGTTGCGCCGGCCCTGTCCCCAACCCTTTCAGAAGGATTGGGAAGCCTTTGGTCTACTGTAGCCCTATAAGACTAATGGTGACTTCTGGTAAGCTTTTAGTGTACTTTGATTTTTTTTTTAAATGTTTTCTCTATAATGCTTTTACCATAGGAATAAAATTCCTTTCCTGGAAAGAACTGTGTGGCAACTTGTAACTGCTGGCAGTACACTGTTCACAGCCCTTGGAGAGAAAGCAAAGCACAGGCACTGGTGTAACACCAACGGACCCCAGTCGTCGGCAGCTGAGATCGAACCTCGGATCTCTGGAGCTAAATGCATGAGCCTCTACTGCATAAGATAAAAACCATGTGGCTGTTAGCTAAGGCTGTAGAGCAGACTCATTAATCTCTCTCTAGTTGGTCTCAGTGCCACTACATGGGACAGAGCACCGCATGCAGGAGGTGTGTGGGTTACACTGGTGTTCAGGCAGACCGGCTTGCTGGTGATATCACAGTGTAAGGCAGGGATCTGTGCAGCCTGTAAAGCCCCCAGTCAAAAGGAAGTGGGACGAGTGCCTGCGCAGAGACAGGTGATGACTGGAGTCCTGACTGGGCACTCCTGGAGTGGACCCACAGAGTAGGGGGATACAGGTGTGGTTACCCTGAAACTATGACACCAGGAATTTATCATTTTTAATCTTGGCTCTGCTGTAGTTTGGGGTGATTTAACCTATCCCTGTTTCCTCATCTACACAATACAGGGGTGGTGCTTACCTGTGCCCTTTGGGTGGTATGAAGGTTAGTTTATATTTGTATGAAGGTTTGAAAATGTAAAATCCTATGTAATTTTGAAGAATAAGTATAATACTACTTAACAGCTACCTCGTACTCAGCTAGCATGGTGATGGGTGCAGTACAAGAATCAGAACAGAAGAGAATTCAGAAATCTTTAAAGTACATTTGACTCTTATAACATATATTGTCCTTGGTCAACATATCCTGTGACCCAACATGTTGATGAATGCGGCGTTGTGATTTGTACATGTAGTTATTATTTCATCTAGCTATCTCTTGGGCTGTGTTAGAGCAGCTATGCATCACCCTGCTGGAACAGATTTCCTCTATCTGGCTGCAGTAGGATGCCCTATATTTAGGCACTGCTGGGTTGAGTAAAGCCTCCGTAGTAACTCCTACACCTTCCCTACCCAGATCTGCTGGGGAAAGAGGGTGTGGCTTGGGCATCTCTATGCCTCAGCAAGTAGAGTAGCACCTTAGGGCTCTTGGCAGCCAGCCCAATTTAGAGAAGCCCTGAGGCTGTAGGAACAGGCCAGCATAGAACAGCCCTGGAACAAGGGGGAATAGAGCTGGTTATTTTTTCAGTATCAGTTTGGTTTCATAGCTTTCAGTTGGATATTGTTTGATTGGTTTTATATACATTATATTTAATGAGCAAACGTACATTCCAAAGTAAATTGTTATATCAGTTAGTTATAGAGCAATGAAAGCTGGATCGTCTGTCTTGGAGAGAAGCTGATGCCAGGCAGGGAGGCCACTGAGTATAGCAAAGGAGCAACATTTGGTCTTTCCTTTTGTTGAAAGAAAAGGTGCAGAGCAGCGCATGTAACTGGAAACTCTGGGATGAGAACATTTTAAGAGGAACTGAGAATGTAAAACAGTTAATTTTTAAAAATATATTTGTATTTTGGAACCAGGGAAAAATCTATTGTACAGTTTAAAAAATGATAAATAATAATTAAGAACTAATCCTCCAATAATTTCTTAATGTGAGATTTTTGAACCTGGCTAGTTTACATTTTTCCAGGCATTCATTTAGAAATACATAGTCCTCTTTAAACTGTGAAGTAATAGTCTGTTCTTTGTCATGCATGAAGGGGACAGTACACTAATGTGAGGGAGGGAGCAGCTATTGCTGTGAGCCTTGTTCACTTCATGTTTTATAGTATTGCTCCAGGAAAAAAGGTGAAAATCATGGCATTTGAATCTATGCCCCCCGCCCCTAACCCAAACAGACAACATTTTAAGCCAATGCAGGAATTTGAGAAGATTCACTGAGAACTGTAGTTATATCAGTAAATCAGAACCAAAAGACCCATAAGTAAGACCAATTTTAGACAAAAAAGAGCTTGCTAAATATTTTTTGTACAGTTGGATATCCAGTCACAGGCTGTTGCCAAAGGGACAAGGGTGTCACCTGTGCTATTCTGCTGTCTCACAAAAATCCCAGGAGACTTATTTTCTGGTGAATTATATGTGTTGAAAGACAAAGTTGGAAAACTTTTGCTCCCTCCCCCCCCCATATCTTTTTTTCACTTGTTTGCAATTTTCTTTAGCTGATACTATAATTCTAGGAGACATCTCAGCAGTTGTACATAGTCATGCTGAATATAGGATATTGAATATTGGTTTTCACTAGCCATAGAGGGAATGGATCCTTTCAACACTGGGAAATGGCTCTCTCTTGGAGCCTCCATTTGCAAAGGAACATAATATTTAAGAAAGCAAGAAGGGTTTGCTACCTCCTCTGACTCAGCCTCCATGAGATCAGAGATAATATATTGTTATTTATTAAATTGCTCCTATCTGCAGAACTCTGCAGCAGAAACTGAAACCAGTTGAAGGCAGTGTCTCTTAGTGAGGTAGCCTCCGTAACCAGAACAGTCCCTCTATTGGGGACTTCAGAGAAAATAGGGTGAATGAGAAAAAAGATCTTTTAGTCTCCACCACAGATCACAAATCCCTGAGGTTGTAATGGATTCAATACCAATATCTTGCCATCAGTACTCCAGTCTCATTCACTCTTGTGCTATCTGTCAGCCATGCTGTCCATCAATAACCCATGGTGACCCAAGAGGAGGATGCATAGGGAAAAGATATGCACAAGAACAGTTTTAGACAACAAGTAGTTGTAACGTATTACAAGCCTGTCAACTCACTGATCCAATGTCTGGATACTGTTCTCTGCTCAAAAGTTCTGGAACCCAACAGAATCCATGAGTCCCCAGGGGTGGAACTTCAAAGCGGGTCCATCACCCTGTTAGAAAGGTGGAACAAGACCCAGACCTCAGCGTGGAAGAGGTGATCAGATTGTGGCAAGGCATACTTAACATCTGTGCTGCAGATCAGATCCATGTGTGTGCCATGGCTATCACCAGAGCTGTGAGATCTCATGCCATTGTACTGGAGTTATCCATGAGTCGTGGTGACTTCAGCATCATAAGAACACCATTATATTATTCCTAAAAGTACTGTGATCTGTATGTCATTCTTCAGAGTCCCACTGGAATATCATTACCAGAAGCACCCCCTGGTGCTCAGGTGTGTCTACATAAGTGTAACTTGAATAAATAATGTTTATCTATGACCTGACCTTACACTTTTTGTAAAACAAAGGGTTTTGTGATGGTTCTGGATAGCACAGTGGAAACCCTACATACACTTGTACAGTTAAGAGCTTTCTTGCTTTACTTTTTTATTCACTTCTATGTGCTGATGCGTTTTTTTTTTAAGGCTCCTCATATATTAAGAATTCTTTTTATATAAGAACAGCCATACTGGGTCAGACCAAAGGTCCATCTAGCTCAGTATCCTGTCTTTCAACAGTGGCCAATGCCAGGTGCTTCAGGGGGAATGAATAGAACAGGTAATCATCAAGTGATCCATCCCCTGTCGCTCATTCCGAGCTTCTGGCAAACAGAGGCTAGGGACACCATCCCTGCCCATCATGGCTAATAGTCATTGATGAACCTATCCTCCATGAACTTATCTAGTTCTTTTTTTAACCCTGTTATAGTCTTGGCCTTCACAACATCCTCTGGCAACGAGTTTCATAGATTGACTGTGTGTTGCATGAAGAAATACATCCTTTTGTTTGTTTTAAACCTGCTGTCTATTAATTTCATTTGGTGACCCCTAGTTCTTGTGTTATGAGAAGGAGTCAATAAGACCTCCTTATTTACTTTCTTCACACCAATCATGATTTTATAGACCTCTATCATATCCCCCCTTAGTCATCTCTTTTTTCCAAGCTGAGAAGTCCCAGTCTTATTAATCTCTCCTCATATGGAAGCTGTTCCATACCCCTAATCATTTTTGTTGCCCTTTTCTGTACCTTTTTTTTAATTCCAATATATCTTTTTTGAGATGGGGCATCCAGATCTGCATGCAGTATTCAAGATATGGTCGCACCATGGATTTATATAGAGGCAATATGATATTTTCTGTCATCTTATCTATCCCTTTCCTAATGATTCCCAACATTGTTAGCTTTTGTGACTGCCGCTGCACATTGAGTGGATGTTTTCAGAGAACTAGCCACAATGACTCCAAGATATCTTTCCTGAGAGGTAACAGCATTACTTTGCATTTATCAACATTGAATTTCATCTGCCATTTTGTTGCTCAGTCGCCCAGTTTTTATCATCCTCTCTCCCAAAGGCTGATGATGTCATCTTTTGCCTTATCAAGTATCTCACTGGTATATTCATCATGTGATGCTGGACTGAGTTCTGTAAAGGAGTGCAGTACAAGTCACTTACGTTTTTAATAAGCTCCAGTGAGATACTTGACCTGTCTTTTTTTTTTAAACACAGAAATCATGACGTCTGGTGTCAAGACATTGATTATGGAGCCAACGTTGTTGAAGTAACTAGATTGGTCCAGTGACATTTTCTGAGCTGTGTTGACTGAGATTTTTCCTGTTTATTATATGCTTGGGTGTTTAAAGAATAGGAATGGTGTTGATTGTAATTAATAGTTGGAGTCAGAAAATATCTGCTTATAAATGGCTTCACTACTCATCCTCCACTGCCGCTGTTGTGCTGCTGCTATCTGTTAATGTTCCATAGAAATCTCTGGAATGTTAGAACATGCGGTACCTGATGCATTCTGTTTGGATGTTCCTGGAACACTAAGCAGTCAGATAATATAATTAAATTTTCTTTGGAAAGTGACCCTACGTTTTCTAGAACATTTATGATTTGACTGATTTTGTGTGTAGAGAGCAGTCCTTAGGAAAGTCTCACATCTTCTATATTATTTTATTGACCAGTGTGAACATAAAGTTAAGGGAATTACATTCTGTATAGAGAAGGGCCCTAGACCAAGATTTCTTGTCAAATTTTTGTCAGATTTCTTACATAATATATTTAAGGCTGGTTTCCACGTCATCTAGTTCTGCATTCACTGTCACTGGTAACAAAGAACTGTTATCCTATTCCCTCATGAAATCCTTTGCAGAAGGTGCATATTATCTACTACAAGATAGGGCAATGAGGAGCATCAGTTTCCACAGCAGTATAGAATCCTGAATTACAAATTACTATTTAATCCTTTTTGCATCAAAGAATATCGTAATCCTTGCAAAATGTGCCCAAAGTCTTCTGTTTGGCTGTGTTAGAATGTGCAGTCTAGCAAAAAGAAAAAAAAAGTTTTTGCAATGCAGGAAAATTTCGAAGGACTAACAGCTGTGTAGAGGAATAAAAAAGCCTAAAATACATTAGATTTGTTATCTAAACAAAAACATTTGTAGTCACAAAGCTAATTGGAAGCAGAAGTAGTTAGTCATTTTTTTGTAAAGGGAGAGAAAATTGGAATAAGAATTGGTGAGGAGCCCAATCAGTATTGTATGAACTTTAGGTCTATTGTAGAACTGAAACTTTTGTGATAGGGTGACTTGGCTGTGTTGTTTCCTAACCATGTACATCTCGTTAATTATTAATAAAGTTAACATGCTTAAGGTTTGGAAAATAAATCTTATTATAAGCAAGGACTAAATATTGGCTTTGACTGACATTTAAGTATCCTAGCTAGGTGTAAATTCTTTCTGTGTGAGTGTGCTGTATGTTTAACTTCATTAGATGTAAAAGCAAACATACTGATTGTGTGGTGTCAATAGTTATGCACAATTTATAATCCGTTTACACCATACCTTTTTCCTGGCCTTTCATTACATTTTAAATCAAATGTATAATATTGGGTAGAATGAGTTAACCTCAGTGTGCAGTAATCCACTAATTAAAAACGTATAGGCACAATGTGGCATGTGGACAATGTTTTGTTAATGGGATGCCACAGACTGAGCAGCTATTGAGGTTGCTGAAGAAACACATTTCTTCGTGTATTAGAGTACACATTTGATTAATTGGCCTCATAACCTCAGCTCACAATGGAATATATTTTTCTTAGTCGGTAAAACTATTTGTTTTGTTTTAATCTAAAATAGTATAACATGTCCTTGCTGTTAACCCACAATCCTCTTGGAGGCAGAAGCTATACAATAATTGGAATTGTATTACATTACAGCAATAAAATGTTTATATTGTAATACAAAATTAATGTTATGGATTTGTTTCATTTTAACCCTTTAATGATGGATTTCTGGAAAGAAAAATAAAATGTATATCCGTTAAGCTAATTAGGGCATTTTCAATATATATTTTGATAAACTGGAGCAATTTAAACTGTTCTAATCAGCGTTTTCATATTGCTCATTTGTAACACAGCGTGAATAACTTTAATTTTCTTGTATGTTGCAGAAAAATGACCTTTCATTAAAGAGCATAAGAATAAGTCACCTTACTGTAAAAAATCAAGACTACAAAACTAGTCTAACTGATGAAGAAACAAAACCTACACCATATGTTGTACAATGGGTACTACAAATGATGAGATGGTTTCAGTAGAGCAGACTTCCTCCTTGAACCCTCTATGTTTTGAATGTGGCCAGCAACATTGGACAAGGGAGAATCATTTGTACAACTATCAGAATGAAGTGGATGATGACTTGGTCTGCCATATTTGCCTTCAGCCTTTGTTGCAGCCATTAGACACCCCTTGTGGACACACGTTCTGCTACAAGTGCCTAAGGAACTTTTTGCAGGAGAAGGATTTCTGTCCATTGGATCGAAAAAAGCTTCATTTTAAACTCTGCAAAAAATCCAGTATTCTCGTACATAAACTGTTAGACAAATTGTTTGTTTTGTGTCCCTTTTCTTCAGTATGTCAGGAGGTAATGCAACGATGTGAGCTGGAAGCACATCTCAAAAACAGGTGAGCAATGGAGGGGATTGTCTAGTACAGCTTTTTGTATTGTTAGGATAGTTTTAGTAGCAGTCTAAATTGTGTGGATTTTATACAGTCAAATTTTGTCAAATATTCAGTATAGAAGATGTTTATTGACAAATCTATTCCTGGAACAGGTCAGTCGCTCATTATTTAACTGTGGGTTTTTTTTGTTTTTTTTTTTGTGTTTTTTGTTGATTTGTTTTTTTGAGGGGTAGCAGATGCACTTATAAAAGGTTTGATTTTTTTCTGCATGTTTCATCCTGTGAGTTTTGGAGCATTGTCAACTCCCAGTGAATGGGAATAAGACACTTAGCACTTTGCAGGATGAGCAGACAGGGTGAATTGTTCTATATAACCTGGGAGGCATAAATTCTGGAGTATCTTCCTTGTTTTTGCTCTGTGGTCTGTCTCTAGACCTGAAAGGATCTGAGCTGCAGTGCACTGTGCTATAATGTGGTTATAGGGTGAGGAGTAAAAATGGTTGCTATAGAGCAACTGAAAGGGATTATTTCTGAGGGTTTGGTGACCCATAAAGGATGGAGATGAAAACCTTAAAACTTCACCAGACTGCCTGAATATATACTGTACTTGCTACCCTGGTGAAGTGATGGTCTCTGAGATTTCTTTGTAAGATATTACTCGAAGGTGTAGGGCCTTCTTCTACACAAATTAAAATAGACCTGGTAATTTTATATTTCTTTCCCCTCTTACTCTCCAGTATCTTGAAATATTGAAAGGAGAGCAAGACAAAGGGGAAAAAAATACAAGCCACCAAATTAGAGAGGATGAAGTTATGTAACTTGACCCCCCCCAATGTCTGCTATATGAACAATTAAGGAAAGTACTATCTAGTAGTACTGTTGTGTTGTCTAGGTGTATTTCACTCTTAAATGTAAACTGTTATTTTCTGTAATAAGAATATTAACGTTCTTTGTTTCATTGGGTAGCATTTCAGTGTTTTTGTTTACTGAAAATATCCTGAAATATTGTTTAGAAAATATTTAGAGGGTTTTATTATTACTCTTATTTCATGAACTGAAATGGGGCCAAGCAGAGTCAAATTTGAGTCATGGACAAAAATGTGGGCATCCCATCACATTTGGTGTGAGGAACTGAAGTATGAAAGTGATAATGAGTTAGTGTGTTGGAAAGCTTTGTGAATATGTAGCCCCTAATAAGTGTCACATTTTAAAGGGTTCGGGGGGTCTTAAAATTAAAATAGGAGAGGAATATGGTCAAGCATTAAATGAAGAGAGGGAGGTGATTGATAAAAGAGAAATATGGAATACATCTGATGCCAGGATTTTTTTTCCACCCATAGATGTTATTTCATTCAAGCCTCTTTTACACATGCATCGTGTTTTACATTTTAAACAATGTATTACATATACTATTGAAAGTGGAGGTTTCCATAAAGTTCTATCTTTGCCTTTCTCTGGAAAAAGATCCAACCCCCTCCCCCAGTGAAATAACTATTTTTAATTTGCATTCAGCTTTCTGACAGCAACTTTCACTGTTTTTCTTCATTCAGAGCAGGATCATATCTAACCTACATGATGGTGAAAAAAAATCTGATTTGGCTAACCGTATAACCCTAATATATTAAATCCATTATTTAAAAAAAAAAAACAGAGAAAGTAACAAGATGCATCCCAAACATTAAGTTCAAATGATATTTCACTATTGTTGTCCTCAACCTTCCTAGCCCTCTTCAATTGTTTGTCATTTCTTTCTCAATTGAGTCAAATTTAGATTGTAAGCTCCTCATGGCAGGGACTTGTCACTTTGGTGTAAAACACCATGCATACACACTTCAGCACTATATAAAATCATTGTGTGTCTAATGCACAAGTCATATAATGAGGTCTAATTTAAACTGAATCATTATTTATTCCCATCAATCAGTCTGTAACAGCATTTCAGTTGCTGTGTACCATGCATAAGGAATTGCCTTTCTGTTGATGTGTGCTACTGATAACCTTCCTTCACACATTTTTTTTACCTGATAAAGTTGTTTTTCAATATAGCTTATTTGTAAACAGTGGAATACCTTTATGTAAAGTACCTTTACTGGCATAAAAGGTGCAATAAATGCGTAGCTTGAATTTGATTTGATATGGATTGGTGAATCCAATAAAATACTACTACTGATTATTAAATGTTAGATAAATGTACAATTCAGTACTGTTGTAATCTTTGTCATAGATATTACAAACCAGCTTCAGTGAGTACTCGGATGAACATGCCTGCTTTTCTAAGAAATGAAATATACTTGGTTAGCCTCACTGTTAAAAACATTCAAACTCAGAATTAAAATTTCCAGTGAAATAGTAATTGGCTTTATTTAAGCAGAAAGGCTGCAAGAAATTTCATAATATCCACCAGTCAATTCCAGAGTGTGTGGTAAATGCAAACCACTCTATCAAGGATATTAGAAGCATGAGGCACAAATTTGATGATATCATGGTCAATAATCACCCCAAGTTACCTCATTGCTTACTTAGAATCCCCTTGATTTATCAGTTTTTCAGGTTCATCAAATTTGCTTGGGAACCACAGCCCCTTAGAGTCAGCCCTTGTAAGGATCTCTTGTACTTTATTTCCTGAGCATGTGGTATTTAGAAATCTTGTTAATGTTTAATAACTAACAATGGTATTGGTACCTTCTTTATCAAAGATCATTTACTTGACACAGGTCCAAGAAAACCTTACTGAACTTCTGCAATATTTGATTTAAATTCAACTTACTGAGTCTTCAGATCTAATCAAATTCCATTCTAGAAAGGTACAGCTTTGGTCCAGCACAATGCAGTTTTGGTTCACGTGCAGATTTAGGCCCTGTCTTAGGGGTTTTTTTATTATTATTTTTATTTAAGCTGAGCCATAACCTGCCATCCAGTATTAAAAAGTGTAGCCACTTCAGAAGGTACCACAACACTCCTCTATATTGCCCATTACTGAACATTTAGAGCTTCCTTTAAAAGGAATTTTTTGTGGAAAGTTAAATTTAAACCTTTTATAAAAGCCTCTTTTTCCAGAGAAGAACCTTTTGAGTTGCTCAGTGGCTGGAAACCAGCATATTTAATGTGCAGATTCATACATGACCACAGCAAGATTTACAGAAAAAATCATTGCAATAAATGCAAAACCTACTATTCAAAAGTAAGGAAAATCCAAAGGATTTGGAGTTTGAAAGTTCCTTGCTTAACACCTATTCTCACCTAGGTTACAAGCTGTGTTCCCATCAACAAGATGCCCTGGTGAAAGCCTAGCTCATTGACACACTCGGTTGCTGGGAAGGAGAAAAGTGCTGGGATTCCTACCAGGATGCTGTCCCTGGTCCTTGTTTTGGGGGCTCATCTTTCATATCTGCCTCTAGCTACTAAGTGTCTGATGCATTTGAAGTTTTTCTAGCCGTCGAAAACTTCTCCAATTGCTGGAAGGGTGAAGGAGCTTTCTGTGTCTTTTCCCACTCTTGACCCTCCTGGCTACTGAGAGAAGGGGTCCTTATCGCTGCTCTTACCCCTCCTCCAGCTTCCGAGCTTGCACAAGAAAGGGTGAAGGGAAGAGAGATCTCCACAATGTAAACCCTCCTCCCGAAGGTTTTTTGGGTCCTCCCACCCCCGCACTCCCAAAGCAAATAGATACTGCCAATGCATGGGTTTGCTGCTGACCTGCCGCTCCTAGTCCTGGTAGGTCATGTTACGTTACCTCTTACACACATGGCACCCTGATCTAAGGAAAATCTATTTTAGATCATTTTGGAGATTTTTATAAACGCTAATACCACCTCTTCTATTATTCATAAGTAAGATGGCCTGATTTTACAGATAATATAATATGAAAAATAATGCCAGTCAAATGCATTTTACATTCAAAGTTCTGATCATGTAACTTGTTGTGTGAAGATAGATCCCTGTGCCCTCACGGAGACCCACTGACTTCAGCAGGGCTCTGCCTGAGCACTGCGGGCTACCCATATACAACAGATTTCAAGATTGGGGTCCAAAAATAGCTTTTCTCCAAAATATTTGGAATAAACAAAATAGGTCAAGGTGTGTGGTATGGTCTGGAATTTGTATTGGCCACTTGTCTGGAATGGCCTGCATAACTTGTGCGTGGCTTCAATATTTGAATAATGGACACATACTGTGCATGATAAATCCCTTTAGCTAGATAATAAGATTCCAGGAATGTCACTCTGAAGCCTAAAGTGTCTGTGCTAGTGTGAAATGATGGAAGTAGCTACAAGTACGGTTAAGAACTCTTTTGTTCAGAGTATCACCAGGTAGAATCATCACTGGGGTTCATGGTCTATTGCCTGCCAATGTTTACGTTTTCAGCAATTTGACTTTACTAATTACACTATGAAGTGTGCAGCTGCAGTATCATCATGACATGTATCTATGCCATGCCTAGAGTCCTAGACCATTGGGAGATCAGGTAACTCAACCAATCACCGCTTTCTACTCTATAGCTAATTTGCTTGCCACATTTGCATTGGTTGTATGAGGGAGACTGCACAGATGGGGGATTATTTGGCTGCCACCTGCACAAATCCACCCAATTCTGCTAGCACAACACATGAGTCTCACAATCAAATCATGAGAGTTGGCAACACTCCATCTTACGGATGAGACATAAGACCCAGGTCCAGACCTGATGACCAATGTACATGAAAAGCATATAAACAACACATAGGAAACTCACAAACAAAAAAACACTAAAGTAGATTGGGACCAGCTTAACTAGGGGCTCATTAAAGCAGTTATAAAGAGGAGGTTGTGGAATGCTGAGGGAAGGACCAAGTGGGGGTTGGGGGGAAGGAAAAATGTGCGCTTCCAACCCAACCATAGGTCAGGAAGCAAGAGGAGCTGGGAAGATAAAAGGCTGTTTACTAATTAAAAGGAAACTTTGTAAATTAAGGACTGAAATTATCTGTTGCTTGCTGTCTTTTTAACCATGCTGAAGAAAGCCCTGGTTCTGGCTCCCTGTATACTAGCCTGGGGTAGAGAAATGCTCTGTTCAGAAAACGTATGCACGCACAAGTGACAGCAGGATGTAGGATTTTTTTTCTTCCCTTCCCACCCCCACTTTATTCGTTGTTTTTTGGCTACAGCCTTGGCCATGCTCATATAGAGCTGACTCAGAAGCAGGCTTTAAATTGTTAAGCAATACAAATTGATATACTACCTATTCCAGGCATGGATTGGTGTGATGGGAGGGGAAGTGTGGAGGGAAGTTGGATAGGGGGCATACAAGGGGGCAGGGCTTGGACTCAGAGTAAGGAAATGGGTAGCATGGAACTGTGATACCTATTCTTGGAAATGAGGAAGGGGACATTCTATGGACAGCAAATGAAAGGATGCCTGAAAGGGGAGCAAGAGACTGGTACGACATAGACTGGAAGGCGTGCTGGTGACTGGGGAACATGGAAGGAGTGGGTGCTGGGGACTTGGAGAGCCTTGGAAGTGGGTTGCAGGAAATTTGAGACTGGAATGTTCAAGCTTTTTGTGCTATGTAATATGGCCACTTTTCATATATATTTGAAAGTAACATGACGGTCTATCTCTAGGTGTCCTGGAGCTTCCCATCGAAGGGTTGTACTGGAGAAAAGGAAGTCTAGCAAGCTGCAGACAGAAGCTGAGAATGAAAATGGGCCTAATCTGATAGATCACCCAGGCACTTTATCTCCAGATACAGACCATGCTGGGACGGGGCCAGTGCCAGTGGATCAGAACTTTACACCAACCACTCTTCCTTCATGGACAGATGAGCCTGGCCTTGACAACCCTGCCTTTGAAGAGAGCACAATAGCAGACAGTATGTCATGTTTGTCTTTTAATTCTCTGTATGATCTGTCTAAATCAAACCTAGAAACTTAGTGACATAATTGTAAGTTTATCTCCTGCAAACAAATAACAAACCCTACATCTCCAGCTGCTGTGCTTGTCCTATAGTGATCCTTAGTGGAAAGTTAAACTCCCCAAAGAGTTCTCTACTTGAAAATGTAGCACTTGGATGAAAACACAATTAGATGGGAAAGATCTATCTGTTTTTACTGCAGTAGTATCATACTGCTATAACACAAGGCTATCTGGTACTGTAGAGCATGTTAATGTCTCTGTTCTGGTCTGATAGCTACATTGAGGCAATGTTTTCTATGGAATTGCTGAATCTGGTTTCTAAGATGAGATTTTTTTCCCCTGGATCAACAGGCTTCCCACCTATGGAATACTGTCCTGTTCGAACGAAAAGGCAACTGAGTAACTCCTGCATCCATCTGCATCGAACTAACAGTAACACCTCTAGCATCTGCGATATTAGAGAGGAAACACTGAGCCTTACCACAGAGGAAGGTGGTCTTTCCCCTTCCTTTTCCTGTTTGTAGCCTGTGTACTCACCAATTCATTAGCATCCTCCTCTTCCATTGTAGCTGTCTGTGTTTGTGTTTGGAGGTGTGCATCCTTCTTGCCTTGACCTTGTAAATCAGTGACAGCTGTTGCTGTCCTGTGGAACTGGTTAAGGAAGGGCTAATTGCTAAAAAAAAAATATATGAAAAGGAAGATATTTATTTTTAAAGGTTAGGTCCCAAAGGGTTCTGAATATCCTCTTTTTAAAGTAATACCTAACTTTTCTCTTAGTGCATGGATACTGATCACTTATTCTAGGTCTTTATCTTTTTAGATAAACCAAGGTGTTTCAGCAAACTGTGGAGCCAATCCAATTTGTTTTATTTGTATTATACCATTGTCGTCTGGTGTGCTTATATTGTCCTCCAATAATTTGCAGTGTTGAAAATGTACTGGGGTATAAAATATATTAACCTTTCTTTATTTGTTTCTTTAAACTTGTCAGCAACCCACCAGCCACCTACCTTGCCCGAAGGAGAAATCACTACAATTGAAATTCACCGGTCCAATCCTTATATTGAGTTAGGAATTAGCATAGTGGGTGGCAATGAAACTCCTTTGATCAACATTGTTATTCAAGAGGTTTATCGGGATGGGATCATTGCCAGAGATGGAAGACTCCTTGCTGGAGACCAAATACTTCACGTATGGAATCTAATTAAATTGTCTATCTACTTGCATGCATTCAATCATTGCTGTACAGTATGTTATGAGATGGTGGTAGTTCTCCTGCCAATCTGTGTTGTGTAAATGTTAGCTTTGCAATATTAGTTTAAAAACAAATTATTATTCAGACTGAGCAGAGTCTGTTATTCCAGTACTGATACCAATGATTTACATAGTTCATGGGGCTCGGCTTCCTATAATTATTTCTGTTCAATAGCTTTTAAAATGGATAAGAAAAGCTGAGTGTATTATTTTCTATTTTTAATGGTCTGAGGCTCTCCTCCTCTCCTTTTGAGGTATAGCCACCCCCTCCGAAGAAAGCAAAGGTTATTTTTGGTTAGGAAGTTAATTTAATTTGCCTTTTGCAATTGCATTTGTGAGTTACGGGATTGATTTTTTTGCCTTGTTTATTATGCTAACTCGTCGGTCATGTTCCCTTCCAGTTACAGCTTCCCTGCCATTCCTTATTACTTGAAATCAACAATTATGTTTAAAAACAAAAAATGTTGTGGTGAAGTCCTTCACTGATGTGATTTGAAATGTTCTGTTATGAATATTAGGGTTATTTTTCCTATTTAAAATTAACAGATAAAATAACTTGTATAATAAATCTAGAAGAATGAGGAAACAGCAGAAGAAAGTATTAAAAGCTCTGGTTCTGTTTTATTTTTAATGAGTTCTTTTAATTTTATTTTCAGCTACTTTAAATATTTCTGTCCTTTGGATCCGACATACCATAGTAAATGCTCCCTCATTGCCAACTCTGGACAATTCCACCTTTTTTACACACTCACTCACTCCAGCAAGTAGACATGGTTGGGAAATTTTAGTATCCTTTAAATAAAATTAGCATGGACTTCAGAAAATAAAACCTTTCTTTCCTGACATTAGAGAAACCAGCCCTTTTACTATCTCAGAGTATTATGACAGAGTTGGCAAAAAGTAACCCAAGCTATGTGCAAAACCAAGCAATTGCAGGTGTTGATTGGATGCTATATCCAGTCACTAACCCCAGCAGCCAATGAGAGCCTTTTGGTAATCAAGGGCTGTGCCATGAGCTGCCAGAATGGTGAGCCTGTTGAAGTTGTAGAAATTCTTGTTGTTGAGCAGCTGGCAGTTGTGGTTCCAAAAGCTCTAAGTATCTGGAAAGTGACTCTAGATGGGAAAAAATTGGAACTGCGGTGTAAAAACCCTATAGACCTCATAACACTGAATCTCTGCAAACTCTGTAAGCAAGTTCAGTAGAATCCCCTTGCCATTGTAAGAAGGGCATATAGAAGCAGTATGGAGAGGTGCAGAAGACACAAACCCGACTCTGTGGAAGACCTAAGGGCTTCCTTGCTTAGAATTGGCCTGTGTTGGTGAAATGAAATTTAGTCGGCTTGGCCTTTGCAGACCAAAACTAGGTATTCTGTTGCATGCAGTTATATGTTCATGCTTCAATGATGGACATCTGAAGATCTCTTCAGAGAGTGTTATCTGAGGAATTTAGACAAGCTGAATATGACTGTAAGGTGAACTTTAGAACTTCTTGCCTACCCAAATGGAGAAGTATTTTCTTTTTCAGGTAACCTTTAATACTTGACTGAGGGCACAAGGTTTAATACTATTATATAAAATTGTAAAGTATATTTCATATCAACAGGGTTTTAAAAAAATCTGATTAATTCATTGTTTAGAAATACATGCCTAACATTTTAAACATCTAGCTTAATATTATTTAATGTATGTAATTTTATGTAAACATTAAGAAAGTAAAACAATTAAAAATATTAATCACACGATTAAAAAATAGTCTAGATTAATCACAGTTTTAATCACACTGTTAAACAATAGAATACCATTTATTTAAATATTTGGATGTTTTCTACATTTTCAAAGATATTGATTTCAATTACAACACAGAATACAAAGTGTGCAGTGCTCGCTTTATATTATTTTTATTACAAATATTTGCACTGTAAAAAAGATAAAAGAAATAGTATTTTTCAGTTCACCTCATACAAGTACTGTAGTGCAATCTCTTTATTGAGAATGTGCAACTTAAAAGTGTAGAATTATTATTTTTTTACACAACTGCACTCAAATAAAACAATGCAAAACTTCAGAGCCTACAAGTCCACTCTTGTTCAGCCAATCACTAAGACAAACAAGTTTGTTTACATTTATGGGGGATAATGTTGTCTGCTTCCTATTTACAGTGTCACCTGAAAATGAGAACAGGTGTTTGCAGGGCACTGTTATAACCAGCATTGCAAGGTATTTGTGTACCATGTATACTAAACATCCATATGCCCCTTTATGCTTCGACCACCATTCCAGAGGATATGGTTCCATGCTGATGATCAGTTCTGCTAAATAACAATCCAAAGCACTGCAGACTGATGCACGTTCATTTTAATCATCTGAGTCAGAGCCACCAGTAGAAGGTTGATTTTCTTTTTTGGTGGTTCGGGTTCTGTAGTTTCTGCATTGGAGTGTTGCTCTTTTAAGACTTCTGACAGTGTGTTCCACACCTCATCCCTTGCTGATTACAGTGTTGCATAGTGGCGTTATGGACCTTTTGATGCACCATTATGTTACGTATCACATGATGTTATAACGCACAGTTGAGGGTGGTCTTTATTTTGGCAGAGAAGAGTAAAGAGAAATATGTCTTTGTTCAAGGACATCTTACTTCGAGCTCCTGTAGTGTCATCTGCTAAACGCTGAAAAGAAGGTGTTTGGCACTTTTTCACATACTCTGTGTTTCACTTAGAAGATCTGTGTGGAAGAAATAGATGTTTTGCTTTCACACCCAGCTTGCTTTAGTATGTTTTAGAATTAACACAGTAGTGTATAAGAAGTAGACCATTGATGCCTTCTAAAGCAAGGACAACTAGGGCTTAAAAGTATTACTCAGTGGATGAAAAACAATTGTTCGTGGTTGGTTGGTTTGTTTTTATATTGAACTTGTATTTCATTTCAGGTTTCTCTTTCATGGCACATTTTTGAAACAGACCAGAAAAAATACGCTTCCTTTAACACATTTCCCATATAAACTCTACTTTTGTAGGCCTATATGACATTGGTGGTCATTTCACTTATGTTAAGAAATGTCATCTATCAACCAAAAGAAGTTAGTTACCAGTTGTAATACAGATTAATAACTGAAACATCTTAGATACTTATCAAAAGACGTCCTGGAATAAAATGTCTGTCCGAGATTCCATTATAAATTCCCGTTTTCAGGGATTTGTTACCAGGTTATATTTGTCTGTTTCACTCCTGAAACTTACAGATTGAAATGACTAAGATACAAAATAGTCCATAATGGGCATATTATTATTTATCAGCACTCATTTACTAAAATGATACATTTATTAAGGGTGTTTTTTCTCAAACTTTTTCCTTCATTTGCTTCTTTGTGCTTAAGTGTTGCAGCACATGTACCGATGATATGGTAAAATCACCGAATGTTTGGAGACCCTTACAACAGTGGTTCTCAAACTAGGGCCGCCGCTTGTTCAGGGAAAGCCCCTGGCGGGCCGGGCTGGTTTGTTTACCTGCCGCATCCGCAGGTTTGGCCGATCGCAGCTCCCACTGGCTGCGGTTCACCGCTCCAGGCCAATGGGGGCTGCAGGAAGGGCGGCCAGCACGTCCCTCGGCCCACGCCACTTCCTGCAGCCCTCATTGGCCTGGAGCGGCGAACCGCAGTCAGTGGGAGCCGCAATCAGCCGAACCTGCGGATTCCGCAGGTAAACAAACCAGCCCAGCCAGCCAGGGCTTTCCCTGAACAAGTGGCGGCCCTAGTTTGAGAACCACTGCCTTACAACATCATCCTTAACTCATCCCATTGTACCTTGAAGTTCCAACCTTAACTATGAATTTCCCGTACTTTTTGTGGATTTGACTCAGATACTTAATGTTTAAATTCATTGTTACAGGCAGATGTTTTTGATTTTTTTTCTACTTTGTTTTTTCTCTGTCAAATCTCATTGCTGTATCAGGTGTATTTATTGTTTTAGGGACTGCAGGAAAAGCTCGTACTGAATTGATCCTCTCGAAACATTTCTGCCACAAAAAGAAATACTTTATATTCCTAGAATCAGAGATTCGTAGGACTGGAAGGGACCTCAAGAGGTCATCTAGTCTTAAAAATCTCCAATGATGGAGATTCCACAACCTCCCTAGGCAATTTATTCCAGTGCTTAACTACATTGACAGTTACAAAGTTTTTCCTAATGTCCAACCTAAATCACCCTTGCTGCAATTTAACCCCATTGCTTCTTGTCCTATCCTCAGAGGTTAACAAGAACGAGTTATTTCCCTCTTCCTTGTAAGAACCTGTTATGTATTTGAAAACTGTTACCATGTTCCCTTTGAGTCTTCTCTTCTCCAGACTAAACAAACCCAGTTTTTTCAATCTTCCCTCACAGGTCATATTTTATAGAACTTTAATCTTTTTGTGTGTGTGTGTGTGTGTGCTCTTCTCTGGGCTTTCTCCAGCTTGTCCACATCTTTCCTGAAATGTGATGTCCAGTACTGGACACAATACTTCAGTGTGCAACTGATTGTCCCTGTCTAAGTAGACGACTTTGCCTTTGTCCTTACTGAATTTCATCTTGTTTACTTCAGACCATTTATCCAGTTTGTCCAGGTCATTTTGAATTTTAATCCTATCCTCCAAAGCACTTGCAACCCCTCCCAGCTTGGTATCACCCGCAAACTTTATAAGTGTACTCTCCATGCCATTATCTACATCATTGATGAAGATATTGAACAGAACTGGACCCAGAACCAATTTCTGTGGGACCCCACTCAATATGCCCTTCCAGCTTGACTGTGAACCACTGATAACTACTCTCTGGGAATGTTTTTCCAACCAGTTATGCACCCACATTATAGTAGTTCCATCTAGGTTGTATTTCCCTAGTTTATGAGAAGGTCATATGAGACAGTGTCAAGATATACTACACCTACTGCTTCCCCCATATCCACAAGGCTTGTTACCCTGTCAAAGAAAGCTATTAGGTGGTTGTTGCTATTGTTTGTTCTTGACAAATCAATACTGACTGTTATTTATCAGCTTATTATCTTCTAGGTGTTTGCAAATTGATTGCTTGAATTATTTGCTCCATTATCTTTCCGGGTACTGAAGTTAAGCTGACTGGTCTGTAACTCCCCAGGTTGTCCTTATTTTCCTTTTTATGGATTGGCACTATATTTACCCTTTTCCAGTCCTCTGGAATCTCCCCCGTCTTCCATGACTTTTTGAAGAGAATCATTAATGGCTCAGATATCTCAGTTATTGTATTAGTGCATATCAGAGTAGTGCGTCAACAGGTCTGGCAGTTTATGTACTGTAGGGTTTGGTTTGGTTTTTAAATTAACAATACAGGCTGTAAGGGCAAAACTTAAGCCCATTTATATCAACAGGAGTTTGCTATTAACTTAAATGGGACCAGGGTTTCACCCTAACACTTCTGCATTTTAACTGTTGATTTTTTAAAAATGTATTGCACTTTTTACCTTGGGATTAATCATAATCAGAAAGAAACCTTTTCACAGAAGTATATTGGTTTGGATAAAACTTCATTCAGGAGAGGTTTCTTAGGTCCAGGGCAAAATTCCAGGTCAAAACCCAGAGACACAGATTCACCCAAAGAATAGCTAGTAGCCCAGTGGGTAGGGTACTCACCTGGGATATGAGGAAGCCAGCTTCAAGTCCTTGCTCTGCCTGGCTTAATGTAGGAACTTGAACCTGGGTCACCCACGTCCTAGGTAAGTGCCCTTCCTGCTAGGATAGTCTGTGTTCCTGTTTTTTGTTTTGTTTTGTTTTTGTGAAAAGCTTCAAGAAGTCCTATCCCAATGTACAATGGGAAGCATTTCTGAAATCTCAAATTTTTACAGGGCTGGAAAAACATTTCCTCCCCAGCTCAAGCTTACAGTTTACAGGCCCGAAAGTATTTATACCAGCCCACCAAAGTTTCTGTAGCGCTGGTGGGTGTTGAGTTACAGAATTTTAAAGTGAAGGTGTCATCTGATTTAACCTTTATAGTTCCAAAAATTTTGTTGCTCTTCAGTGTCAGACATGTAAAACTTAAGGCCAAGGGTTTCAAAACTTGAATGTGTAAAGTTAAGCACTCATTTCTGGAAATCTTGGCATTAGCTTCAGAGCTCTTTAATTCACATGTTAGTGAATATTTGTACCTCCTCAATGTTTCCCTCTTCCAGAGACATCTGAGAGTCTGAGTCTCATGTTAAAAGCAACAGAGGGTCTGTATTGGGAGCATAAGCTTTTGTGGGTAAGAACCTCACTTCTTCAGATGCAATACTTCTGTTAGTCTTAAAGGTGCCACAGGAGCCTCTGTTGCTTTTTACAGATTCAGACTAACACGGCTACCCCTCTGATACTTGAGTCTCATGTTGTTGTTAGCGTAAACAGTTTGTTTCCATGTTGAAGAAGAGCTACAATGGTCCAATTATATTGAAAAAATGTTGACTTTATGCTTTTTTCCCCTAAGTCTAATATTTTCCTCCACTTAATTGTGCTGTGGTCATTCTGAATGTGGAAACAGGGAATTGCTCAAGATCGCAGCAGTAGCATGACACTCCAAGGTGCTCTCATTTTCCTAGGAGAGGAAGAAAATTTGTGTTGTGTATTACCAAAGTTATTAAAGTCAATTTATTCAGACTTACCATCTCTCTTCTCCTCCCATTCCTACTATTTTAGCAGCCAATATTCTAGAATTCCTAAGAGTTAAAGATTAATGTTTTCAAAGCATTAGCTGAAATTCCAAGCCTTCAGACCACTTCCAGCACTGAGTCTAGCTCTAATAGTTTTCAGATAGAAGTCAATAAAATCAGATCAGATTTGAGGTGGAGTTGCTTAAAAAAAAAGGTATGATAATAGGAATGATAGACTTAATTTAATATTCTGCATCTTGCGCACTTTTGAATTATTTGATTGTAGCTCAGACGTTGGTATTTCAGCCCAGCAGTGCTAATTTCTCTCTGTTTTTTATGGTACACGAGGTGCATGACTTAATATAGATGGTCTTGAACTGGCATCCAAGACAGCATCTGTCTCTGCTTCCTTGTGTACTTATATGGTGTCTCGTTTACATTTCTGTTCCTGAGCTCTAGGACTGCAAAATGAAGCTGATAAACTGTGAAATGGACATCCTATAATTCAGATACACTTATATGTTGCCCTAAAGTATAGTAATATAAAGTATGCTGAAATATATGAAAAAAAAAATTTCTTCACACTCTAAATATGAATTAGAATTGTCCAGTAGTCAAAAACAGTATTCTACAACATATTGTACTATAGGTCAAATTTTATAGGTTTAGCAGTGTTCAGCCAATCTGGTAATCTGACTGGTTGAATATCTGAGCACTTATCCCAACTGGTACAATGTGTTTGGCTGTCACTTTAAATAGAACAAACAGCTTCTTCCCTGAGCATACAGGGTGAAAGACCCAGGATGACCAGACGCAAATGCACTGGGAGACGGAGAGGTTGGCAGTAATTTAGAATGTGGTGAAAGTTAGTGTTAATTGCAGTAGTGATGGCGTAATGTTGATGTGGATTAGCTTTGTAGGCTCAGCTGATAAAGTGTCTATTTAGGAGAGAATTGAATGGAGAGAGGGAAGGAGCACAGTGGGATAAGTAGATAATTCCAGGTATAGACTATTAGAGGTTTGTAACAGGGTCTCTGAACTTGGCAAGGATTTTATTGATACATCTAGAAACAAGTAAACAGATATGAATATTGTTTTACTTCTTGTTTTCCAGGTCAATAACTTTGACATAAGCAACGTGTCCCATAACCGTGCTCGAGCTGTTCTTTCCCAGCCCTGCATGGTGCTGCATCTCACGGTGCTCCGAGAGAGACGATTTGGAAGCCGGACACACAACCATGCTGACAGCACTTCGCTGCGAGAAGATGGCTTTCAGGTGACGCTGCATAAACGAGACTCCAGTGAACAGCTTGGCATTAAATTAGTGCGCAGAACAGATGAGCCAGGAGTTTTTATCCTTGACCTTTTGGAAGGGGGATTGGCTGCTCAAGATGGCAGACTTTGCAGCAATGACCGGGTACTCGCAATCAATGGACATGACCTGAAACATGGGACACCGGAACTTGCTGCTCAGATTATCCAGGTAAACTCTAATGGGGTACTTTATTCAGTCTGAAACTTTAAAATTTATTATGTCAGGACACTTATTGTACCTATCGCCAAATTTCACCCCAAAATGGCATAGTACAGTACAGAACAACTTGTGTATTGTGCCTAAACTGTATAGTGGTTTTGGCAGATGTTACTCATTACTAGTAGCTGAAAGCCTGTGCTGTCGCTCAGGTAATTTTATAAAGATGTGTGTGTTTAAAAACAAACAAACAAAACAGTTGAGAACTTAAAAATTGGATGGAAACAGACTGTGAATCCCAGAGATGATTGAACCTAGTGATATTCCAATCAAAAAGATTTCCCAGCCATGATTTTAGCTAATTTCATTTCCTTCCCACTGACTCAACAGACTTTCTAGGCTTCAGGGTGATATTTGGGGTTATTGTATGGGGGGTGATGTGACGGATTCCCCCCAGAGTGGCACCTAGAACTGGGGTACCACTGAGCCCGCCTGATCCACCAGCCTGGGCTCCCTCTTGCACTGTGGTGCTGTGATAAGTTGCCAAGCTCTCCAAGCTTGCTCTTTCACCAGCATACACAGAGGTAGGGACACACTCAGCTGCAGCTTCACATAGATGCTGAGATCAGCTCTGCATGGGAAGGCTCAGCTAAGGCACCTCCCAGTTGCTAAGGCACGCACCCCCTCTGGAGTGTAAATCCAAAATTATACCATCTTGCACTGCACAGGGAACTGTACAGCGTAAGCTCATAAAAGTCTCCCCTCCCTCAATGTGGAGAGAGAGATGGAACAACTTTCTGCCCCAAGTTATAATTTTTACACACCAGTTTTAGACAAAACAGAAACAAGTTTATTAACTACAAAAGATAGATTTTAAGTGATTATAAGAGAGAGCAAACAGATCAAAGCAGATTACCTTAGTAAATAAACAAAACCACAAACTGATCTTAACACACTAGATAGGTAGAATATGAATTAGCAAATTCTCACCCTGAATGATAAAGAGGCTGGCAGATTCTTAAGGCACAAGGTGCCTTGGATTTCCCAGGTTTTCATACACAGGCTAAAAATCCCTCTAGCCTGGGACCATCACTTCCCACAGTTCAGTCCTTGCCCCTCAGGTGTTTCCAGGTGTGTTGTTGTAGGGAGAGTGAGGTCCCACCATGATGTCATTGTCCCCCTTTTATATCTTCTTCCCACTTGCTGGAGAGCTCTTTTGCTGTGATGTGGGTCAAACAGTTCCCATTGCTATCTCTGAGAGGTTTCTATTGTACACAGTTCCTGGGGTAATCCTTGTGCTTGTGTGCATTTCCTCAATAAGCCATTAACTGTTTGTCCTTTTTTACTGTTGTACCTGAAAGGCTGCTTTTGGGTGTTTTTCAACCTCACAACATGTTTCACATGCCTCACATACATAGCCAAACTTCATAACTTCACATAGGACGGTAGCACATACAATCCAATGAGATATTAATGTCTAGCAGAACTAGATTTTTAGAATGATACCTCACAAGGCAGACTTTGCACAAAACATATCCTAATTATATGACAGTGGTGAATATTGGGGTGCCAGGTGTCACAGGTGGTTGCATTGATTTGTGTGTGGGTTGTGTTGGGCTGGGAGAGTTGTGTGGGTGGCAAATGAGGGGTGTGTGCTGCATTGAGGGGTAGTGGTGGTGATTTGCATGCTGGTCGTGTTGTTGTGCAGAGGGGTGGTTTTGTTGATTTGTTGGGGGTTATGTTTGGAGATTTGTGTTGGTTTGTGCAGGTAGTAGTTGGGTGCGCAGGTGTGGCAGCTGGGCCAAGTATCTGTGCAGTCTCCCTCATACTGCCAATGAAATTGTTGCATGCAAATTACCTGTAGAGTAATGATGGTGACTAGTTGTGTTACCTCTGTTATTGCAATGGTCTGGGACTCTTGGCATGGCATAAATACATGCCTTTCTGGTGTAATTTGTGAAGTCAAAATGGCTGAGAACTTAAAAATTGGATGGTAACAGAATGCAAAACTCAGTGAAGATACAATCTGCTGATATTCTGTACAAAAGGAGCTCCAACCATGCTTGTAGCTGATTCTATTACTTCACACTGACTTTACAGCCATTTTAGACTTCAGAATAACACAGAGCAACATTCCTGGAATCTTTTATAGAGTTGTCACATTCCGGGGTGCAATCCAGACTGGTAAGAGGTTGTGTCACTGCCTGCCCCCTAACACTGGGTGCCTCACAGTGCTTTACTGATATAGCTCCCAAACTGGGCCACTCACAAACAGGCAAACAGCATGCAGGCAACACCCTGAGTGTCTGTGTTTAACTACAGTTCTGACCCCAGCAGCCTGTCAGCAACACTCCAGTCACATTCTGGCTTCCACCAGCCTTGGTTACTCCTTGCAGGGTGGCCCCAACACATTCCCAATCCCAGATTTTCCCCCAAAAGATGTGTTCTGCACTGTCCAGCCCTCTCTTGGGCAGTTCAGATATTAGAGGCCTCTGTAAAGGGTCAATATGCAACAGTTTGCTACTTGAACTGGAGTTACCTAAACAGCTCAGTTTAAACACAACACTGGATTAGCTTTGATTAAAAAAAATAAAATAAATGTATTTAACTACAAAGAGAGAGATTGTAAGTGAGTACAAGTAAAAGACATTAAAATCAGAAATGGTTACAAGGGAAATAAAGATAAAATGCTTTCTAGTAGCTAAACTTAACAAGCTAGACTTGGTTCAAAGTAAAATTCTTACCACAGGTTTCCAGCAACATTGCTGACCAAATTCACAGGTTAGGATTCTCTCTTATGTCAAAGGGCTGGCTCCTTAGTCGACTTAAGTGAGCGAAAGAGATCGAGAGATGCCTTGGCATGTTTTTGCCCCTCACTTTTATAGTCCAGTCACCCTTTGAAGTGGATTCTTCTGAGGATCACCCCTCAAAGCAAAGTTTACTCAAACAGTAAAGAAGGTGATGTGGAGGCTGGTGGTGAAGGTGTCTCCATGCTCTTTCTTCCCCATGCGTGCTGAAATGCAGATTTGCCTTGTCTCCTGCCATTTCCCCATCATGCTGTTTCAAGGAGCCTGTTTACTTCTTAAATGTAAATTGAGGTAAACATGCATTCCTTTGCCTAGGATAGACCCATTTAACACCTTTTGCCTAGTCAGGCCCGTGTGAGTTTGAACATATGCTAACATCATAATACAGGGGGAATTAATAACTTCACATATAATGTTGCTACATGTATTTCACCATGATATTATGGACCAGCAAGTTATTAGTTTTCAAATGATACCTCACAAGGCATATTTTGTACGATTGTTATTACAATGGTGTGTAGGTGTGAATACAGTGGGTGTTTTCAGTCACAATAGTGCAAAATGCACTGCAAACACCCACCCCCTCAGATGAAACCTAGAAATTGAACCGATGTGGCCAGAAGTGAAAAGTGTGTTGGCCTCCTCCAGTGTGTGCCATAGCTTACTGAAAGTTATAAGACTATTCATATGTATAAGGTGATCTCAGTGTAGTCTGGAGTCTAATAGAAGAAATCAAGGAAGATCATGATACTGTGTACTTATCACTCTCTCTATCGCTAGATGTCAAAAAGCTTTATGAAAGTAGGTCGCATTGTGCCTCAGTTTCCCTATCTGTAAAATGGGGATTAAAAAGGAAGTAACTTGCCCAAGGGTCACATAACCAATCAATGGCAAAGCTGGAGGTGGAGGCGGGGGTCTGATTCTAAGCCATGTACTCATCCAGTAAACCACCTTACCTAAACACTAGGACTATGTAGAATACTGTAACTACATACTCCAACAACAGTTGGAGACTTGTGATACTGGTGGGGGTTATTTGCTTGTATAATTTAAATTTCATCTTAAATATCTCTTGTAATTAGCGGGAAATTCTAATAATCTTGTGTTGGTTTTTTTTGTCCGTTTTTCAATATATTGAGATTTTGAAGAGGTCAGATTTCTATTTGGAGATCTTGGTGTTGGGATTTTGGAATATTAGGGTAACCATTGAGCTTTTGTATAGTCTCCAAAACTACACAGTTTGGTGGTCTGATTATATATTCTCTCCAACTTCTTCAACAAATTTTCTGAATCTGCTTACAAAGTTAGTTATTCTAGGTAAATAATTTGTTTTTAAATATCTATTAAGATTTGAAACATTGAGTAGTTTTGAAAACTATAAAATCATCATCTGTCAGTGTACTCAGTCCATTTTCTTGTTATTATTTCCTTGTATTACCAAAGTGCCTGAAACTGAACTGAAACTGGGGGCTTCGTTGTATGTACTCAGAGACAGACCCTGTCACAGAGTTTACAGTCTGAACAGACAAGAGAAAGGGAGAGAAAGAAAGTATTAATATCTCCATTTTATAGATGGGGAACTGAGGCAGGAAAAAATAAATCACTTGCCCAGCATCACACAGGAAGTCTGAAGCAGTGCCAGGAATTGAACCCAGATCTCTCAAGTGCCAGCTCAGTACCTTAGCCACAAGACCATCCCTCATCTCTTAATTAATAACAATACAGTGAGAACTTTATTATTATTTTCATTTTGCACATCTCTCCCTCAGGCTAGCGGGGAAAGGGTGAATTTAACAATCTCCAGACCAGTGAAATCGCAGACAGTCGCTATTCTCCGAGAAGCAGGGACTCATAACAGCAGCCAGCACCAGGCGCAGCAGCTGTTCCACAGCAGACACAGTTCGCATAAGGTTAGTGTTTCTCTCTTTCTCCACTTGAAAAGAAAATGTAATAGCATTTGATGGTATTCAGATTTGCTGGTTACAGCGACACATACAAGTCTGGTGAATGAGATAAAACTGTAGCTCTGGAATCGTGTGTGGGACAGTGGGCAACATGTTACCACCATGAGGAAGGATTGCCATTCAGGAGCATCCTTTGGACTTCTGCTGTGCAAACCATTGAACTGCAAGACCCCAGGAGCTGGAGCATATCCACCAGCCATATAATATTCCTGGGACCATTCTGCGGCAAAAAAATAAAAATTCTGCAAATTTTATTTGTCAAAATAACACTACATAATCATACCAGTTTCAATTATTTTGGTAATTTATTTCAAAATACCTGTCAGCAGGCATGTCTGTAACAATACAGACACACAAAAATTCCCCTGGGAGTAGAGAGAGAAAGAAACCCCTACGACAACCCAGTTCCTGTTTCTCTGCCCCCTTGCGCCCCCCAGAGCCCAGCTGGGGTGGCAGGAGATGCAGGTGGGGGGAGAGCCCAGGGCTGGGGCGGCAGGAGGTGCGGGTGGGGGCCAGAGCTGGGGCGGCAGGGGGTGCGGGTGCAGGGGGGAGAAGAGCCCAGGGCTGGGGTGGCAGGAGATGTGGGTGGGGCGGGGGGAAGAGCCCAGGGCTGGGGCGGCAGGGGGTGCGGGTGGGGGGGGAGCCCAGGGCTGGGGTGAGGGGGCGGCAAAAAACCTAGAGCTGGCTCTGTCCCTACCATTTACAGCAAGCTGCAGCATGAGGTTTCAGTGCCACACTCCTTCCCCCTCCCTTTCCTGTTAATTGCAGCCGAGGGAATGCTGGGAAATGTAGTTCTTTCCCTGCTCCAGGGCTGGCTCTATAGGCAGGGAGCTAACCAAGGAACTACAGCTCCCAGGGCTCCCTGTTGGTTCTCAGCTCCCATGCTGGATTCTTGCGCCCCTGCAAATTTGCCGCCCCAAGCACCTGCTTGCTTTGCTGGTGCCTAGAGCCGGCCCTGCAAACACTTGTCCTCTTCACCCCCCAGAGCTCAGGGATCCAGAGGGAGAAACAGCCTGATGCTCGGTCCCAGGCTTGCACAGCGTTTCCTGCGCACCGCCCTCTCCTTCCCTCAGGGCATGCTGGGAACTGCAGCTGCCAGGAACCCTCTAGCTCCCGCCCTCTCGCCTCCCCAGGTGTCTCCTATGTGCAAGCTGGGCTCTGCCAGGTCCAGTGGAGGCTAGCAGCACTGCAGCCCATTTCTGTAGGGGAAAGGAAATTCTGCGCACTCGTTAATTTCTGCAAAATTCTGCATTGTGCAGTGGCGCAGAATTCCCCCAGGAGTAATATAAACAGATTATCATTGCCTGTGGTGGAAAAAGTCATGTTTTCCCTTCCCTGAATCAAAGGAAAGAGAGCTGTGGCTACTGCATGGTTACTGGCTGGCTTATATTTTACATGATAGGGTGAAGGACAGAATGAAGAGACTCCATGAATCTAGTGTGGCATTATACAGAAGTCCTACTACAAAAATAAAATACTGTTCAGAGCTTATGCTTCAGATAATTTGGTAGCTTCAAAAATATGACTTCTGGCTCTTCAAATTCAATGACTCATGTAATCACGTAGAGTATCAGGCCTTTAATAGGCCTCCTTGCTATCCTTGATATCCTTTTTCAACAAACGGTGTTGATAACCGAATTCAATCTCAGTCACTTAAGTTGTGAGCACTTTAGGTTTTTGCCAGGATTTTCTTCCAAAAATTTGAGAGATTTCAGAAAAGGGCCAAAGGGGTTTCATCATATAGTTCACCTGCACTCCGCTCTTAATCCGGGGTTGGTTTTGAAGTTTTTTGTCTTAAAGAATTTTGTTTACATAATTGTACAGCACCAGCAAGCAGATGGCCACAAAGCCTGATGGAATTAAAAATAAGCTGCATTTAATATGTGTACAGTGATATGTGTCTGCCACTCTAATACTAAACCACTTCTGGCATTGTGTAGTGGGAATATAAAAGGGTACCACTTTTTTCATATGTGGGGAGGAGGTGATATAACTGCCACTGGAAGATTAACTGGTGTAATTTCTTATTTCTGTATTTTTAGCTTACCTCTAAATCTTCTGTAGATTTGAGATGATCAGTGGAGGTAAATGTGGAATGCTTTGAATATATCACTAAGTACGTGAGGATGAAGGCATTTAAGCAAATAAAATACATTTGGGCTTGTCTACATAGGCAAGTTAATTTGGATTAAGGTGAATTTAAATTGGAATAGCTATTATAGAATAACTCCTTTGGGGACACACTTATTCTGGAGAAAGAGTGTTTTATGCTAAATTAGTCTAATCTACTTCCAAAGTGGATTAAACTAATTGGGAATAAAGCAATCTTATTCCAGAAAAAGAATGTCCACACATGGAGTTAATCAGGATAGCTATTGCAGAATAACTCCCTGGGTAGACAAGCCCTTAGTTCAGGTTTAAACCCTCCTGATGGTGTGAAGCCAAACATAGGTAAACCTGATTCTGGAGACAAGCTGCAAAAGAAAAAAAAACTGCATATATAAAAATAAACTGTTTAAAAGGTGTGTCGGCTTGTGACCCTTAAAGTACATATGCTTTTTCATTTCACATTGAGTCTGTAGAGTTTGGTCCATATGATACTTACAAAAATGATGCACTTAGTAAGTGTGACTTCCACCTAAACATCAAAGTCCTGTGTTTCTCAGTGCCATGATGCTAGCCATATGAACATATGGATTTTGTGCAGCAGCACCAAAACTTGGCATTGCAGATCTTCAATGTCCAGTGCAGTGATATCCTCTCTAAGCATATTGTAAGTAAATTAGAAGTGAGATTTAAAAAATGGATGCTTAAAGTTAGACTCCTAATCCATATTTGGGTACCTAAATAAATGGCTTGATTTTTCAAAAGTGCTGATCACCTGCAGCTCCCATTGAAGTCAATAGGGGCTGCAGGCAGGGCCGTCTCAAGGAGGGTTCGGGGCCCGGGACAACCCCCGCTGGTGAGTGCAGGCTTGACCCCTGCTGCCAGCACCAGGCCCCCTGCTAACCCCGGCCAGCCTGGCTCCCCGCACCCTAACCCCGCCCCCCGCACCCTAACCCCACCCCCTACGCCAGCCTAATGCCCCCGCACGACACGCACACAGAGCCGTCCCTAGGGTTCGGCTATTCGGGGTGGCAGCTGCGGGGCCCCCAAAAGTGCAGGACCCAGGGTGGCTGCCCCGATTTGCCATACCCTAGGGACGGCTCTGGCTGCAGGCTCTCTGTACCTTTGAAAATCAGGCTGCTCTCATTAGCTACCTAAATATAGATTAGGAGCCTACTAAGCATCAATTTTGAGTTTTTTTAAATAAAGTATCTTTTGTTGTATTCTTGCAGATTCTTTCCCAGTGTATTGCATGCCAAGAAAAGCACATTACTGTGAAAAAAGAACCACACGAATCCCTTGGAATGACAGTGGCAGGAGGTAGAGGCAGCAAAAGTGGTGAACTGCCAATTTTTGTTACTAGCGTGCAACCTCATGGCTGTCTTGCAAGAGATGGCAGGATCAAACGAGGTAGGATTTGACTCAAATGGCAGCATGTGCATCTTTCAATTATTCTGTTCATGCATTTGTTTTGTAAGGTATCAAAGTTTCTCAACAGATGTAGGGTAGCAATGATAAATGCTTCTCTCAAATATTCCACTTATGGAAATTCAGTGTACAATCCCACACTTTCCCCTGGCTTGGGAAATGGTTGTGTAAAGTTGACTGTAATCCCCCTATGAGTTAAGAATCTTGTCTAGTGTTTTTCACTTCAGTACACACATCCTATTTTTGGTTTTGGTCACATTGGTTGGGCCCTGTAGCTGTCTGAGAAACCACTTCTCTCCTTGTGTAATATCTTCAGTACTCCAGCTAAACTGATCTGTTCTGATCACAGGCACCTTGTTTAACTGTGCTAATAGCAGGGCATTTTCAGCAAGTGACCGTCCTTTCTGTAATTCACTTTCCCCATCCTTTGTCAAACCTAGAGTGAGCTTGCTGATCTTCGGGACGGGGCATCTGTTATCCCCAGCTTTTGAGAAAGGAATCGGGTAGGGTATTGGGGGGGGGGGGGGAGCAGGTGTGGGGTGGATGACGTTGGTAATCCTGCTGGGATAATACTTAAGGTACAGCCTGACATTTTCCTGATTTATTTTTTGTAAAATGTTGTACATGCGCCTAAATCACATAAATACGTAATGCAACCCCATGCAATACTGCACTGACTTAGAAATCCTATGGGCCCATTCTGACATAAGGGCAAAGTCTGAACAGTAACTGAAGTGTGCAAATTTAAAATGAGGTAATGGAGGATATTTTTCATGACAGTGTAAGGTAGGAACATTAAATGCAATATATAAATGTGCACAGTATCTTTTTCTAAACATTATTTAAAAATCCATTTGTCAAAGCAACACTTGTGATTTTCTTCCTTATGTGATGTTAAAGCTGCAACTGCAAAAGGAATCAGCCTTCCCTGCTATGCAAGTTTCTGGAAAGTGATGCTCATATCTTGTGTAACTGAGTCCTGGATTTTGCTGATTTGTTCTACACTGCAGCAGCAATACTGTAACCACTCAGTCAATAAGAGACTCTCTCCTTCTTTTAAAATATTCTCAAGGAAAATCGTTTTCAGCAATTTTTGTATTTTTGACTCTTTCCAGATCATTATAATCTTTTTACAGCTGCTATTGCTTCCTCAGAGCTGATTTTTCCTTATTAATCTTTCCTATGATCCCTGTTTTGTCTTTCCCAATTGGCAAAGCACAGACATGCAGTAGGATTGAAGTGTGCATGTGGGGAAGGAAGTGGGAGTACTCTTTTCATGCCCCACTTGCTGTGTTACCTTCTGCAAGACTTCCCCTCTCCCTCATGGGTACATTACACCTTTTGCCGTTCCTTTTCCGCCTTCCCTTTAAACCCTGAGGGACCACTATGAGGAATGGGATACATTAAGAAAAGGAACACAAAGCTGGAAAAGTCACACAAAAAATCCCTAATGGTGAGACTAGTTTCCAGAGGGAGTGGTGAAAGCTCCAGTGTTCAAGTCATTTAAATGTGGACTGAACAGAGCACTGGAGGATATACCATAGAGGTCAGCTCTATTCTGAGGCAGGATCAGTGCCTGACCTAATAGATCATTTCCACCTCTGATTTGCATGATAGCAGAGCATGCTAGCCAAGCATAGTGTTTCTGTTTCTGCTGAGATATGCAGCGGTGAAATAGTTTACGCATTATCATGTTTAAATTGTCCGTATGAGGCTGTAAAGTTAATACACTGCAGCTCACAGCTCTGAGAGTTACTGTTTCTGACTGTCTAGGCCCAGGGAGATAACACATTGACGTGAACAGACACTGAGTAATGTGTTATAAGTACAGGCCAGGTATTAGCACAGGAAAACAAGTATTCAGTAGGCCACATGACTTACACTCTTATTTGTGCCTTTTAAACAGGTGATGTGTTGCTGAATATTAATGGCATTGACCTGACCAATCTAAGTCATAGTGAGGCAGTGGCTATGCTCAAAGCCAGTGCTACCTCTTCAGTGGTGGCACTCAAAACATTGGAGGTTCAGATTGTTGAAGAACAAACCCAGACTAATGAGGAACAACCAAGCACAATCAGCGAAAATGAATATGATGCTAGCTGGTCGCCCTCATGGGTCATGTGGCTGGGGCTTCCCAGGTACTAGTTAATGAATGATCTGTTTAAACTCATGTTTACACTGCTGTTATAATATTAACTCTTGCATTTGGCTGTGTTATTCTCCTGACATTTTTCAGTTTGCTATAAAATTTTTGTGTGACGTACATAGGGCTGAAGCAATATGTTGAAGGGTTTCTTTCTTATACATGCATTCAGATGCAAGAACAGTTCATTTTTAGTGGGGATTTACTTTATGCTGCTGCAGCAGTTTTAATTAATATAATGTTAAAACTGATCTAAACTCTAAAGCAGAGAACAGCTCAGTTACAGTACCTGCTTCACCCTATTGCTGCCAATCTATTGCAGCCACATTCAATTTACAATCCACTTACAAAGGATTGTACTGCAAAAGTATCCTGTTAACCAGCCGGAAGATAGAAAACACTGATTATCCCTTCAGAAACCTTGGGAAAAGTCTAACACTAACCAATTCAATTCCCCCGATGAATGTAAGCTGTCCTTTTGATCCCTAAGTTAAGCCCGAGTTAAACAGGAAACATAGAGCGCTTACCCAAATCACTCTATATTAATATAAAAAACAAAGTTTAAAAAGGCAAATGAATAACTTCATAGAATGAAGGTGTGGCGGGTTGGATCACAGAAACCCCCTTGGGAGCTGCCACCTAATGTACCAAGACTACCCCTGCTCCTGTTTTCCCTGCCAGCTCAAGACTCCAGCACCTGTCTTGCTGAACCAGACACTCCCGTCTGCTCCAACACAGACCCAGGGTCTGAATTACTTGCCCCAAAGCTGCAGGTTTACCTGAAAATAGCTCACAGAAGTGTGCTTGTCTTTAGCACTCAGATGCCCAACTCCCAATGGGGTCTAAACCCAAATAAATCCGTTTTACCCTGTATAACGCTTATGCAGGGAAAATTCATAAATTGTTCGCCCTCTATAACACTGATAGAGAGATATGCACAGTTGTTTGATCCCCCAGGTATTAATACATACTCAGAGTTAATTAATAAGTAAAAAGTGATTTTATTAAATACAGAAAGTAGGAGTTAAGTGATTCCAAGTAGTACAGACAGAACAAAGTAAGTCACCAAGCAAAATAAAATAAAATGCGCAAATCTATGTCTAATCAAACTAAATACAGATAAGATCCTCACCAGTTCCAGAATGCTCCCTTTTACAGGGTAATCTCCTTTTAGCCTGGGTCCAGCAATCACTCACACCCCCTGTAGTTACTGTCCTTTATTCCAGTTTCCTTCAAGTATCCTGGGGGGCGGGGGGCGGGTGGAGAGGCTCCTTCTTTAGCCAGCCTAAGACAAAATGGAGGGGTCTCCCAGGGGTTTAAATAGACTTTCTCTTGTGGGTGGAGACCCCCTCCTCACTCTGTGTAGAATCCAGTCACAAAATGGAGATTCGGAATCACATGGGCAAGTCACATGCCCATGCATGACTCAGAATTTGCAGGTAGTAGCCATTACCCACATGCTACCTTGAACGTCCTCAGGTAGACTTCTTATGTGGATTGGAGTCTTCCAAGCTCTTTTGTCTGTTAAGTGCTTCCTGATTGAGCACCTAATTTGCACATTCCTTTCCCAAGAAGTGACCAAATGTTGTAACTAAGGCTACTTAAAAATCTAAGGCTACTTAGCAATTTATACAGCCAATGTTCATAACTTTGAACACACAAATGGTGCCTGCATACAACTAGGATGAACATAACCAGTAGATCATAACCTTTACATAGATATGTTACTTGGCATATGTAGCAAAAACCTATTCCAGTTATATCATACATGCATTTATAAGCATCCCCCCATAAAGCCTTATGGGGTACACTGTCCCAGAAGGATATAACCTTCACTGATCATTGACTTTTATCACACAGGTCTTAGGCACATATGCAGAAAGAAGTTAGAACAGATCAATCTGCATTCACAAATCTCACACACATAATTCAGAAAACCAGCCACCACTCTATCAAACACAAATACACCCGCAGCAAACCCACTTCCTTTTCCTAACTTTTGGCCTGACTGATATCACCAGATTTAACTTCTCATCCCATTCTTCACTCTCTGGTAGCTATATCGACAAACTGTGGGCCTAATTCTGGGAAACACTTACGATCAAGGATCGTGCTTAATACTGTGCATAGTCCTGTTAACTTCAGTCACACTGTGCACAATAGTAAGGGTTTCCAGGATTACACCCACGGTTTGCGGATGTAACCACAGAGAGCATGTAGAATGTGATGGTAACAGAATGAAATCCTGAAGTCATCATCATAGCAGATTGCTCCAAAACCACAGCCAAGATCGTTGTTGTCACTTATCTCGAGTATTTCCTCTGGAGTAGGGGATGTTGACGGGGCACTGTGGTAGGGCAAGTGTTTTGCCTAGGCTCTCCACATTCACATCTGGAGTCGTTCCTCGGCTTCCACTTGGTCATATTGTCATCAGTCTTTGCCACCTCAGCTCTCACGCAAGTTAGAATACACCATTGTTTTCATTTGAGGTCAGTAGCTGGAGGGAGTTGTTCTGAAAGAACCAGGTTCTCCAAGTTCATCGACATTTCCCGCCATTTTGTTACTCTGTAGCCTTCCACAATGGTATTTTGGGGTAAGGGACTTAGAGACAAAGCTCTTTCTGGACTTCAGCTTCTTGGGTGGTGGAATGTGTCCATTCAGTGGCTGTCTTGAAACATGCACCTGTTTTTGTGTCTCCTTTTTACTGAAGGCATCCCGCCTCACTGATGGTGATGCAATCCCTGCGAGGCAGTATAGCGACAATGTGGGAGTTGCTCTCAAAGTCCCTCTGATGATCCTACAGGATTGATTTGAGTTCAGTATCAGTTTTGTGTGCATGGCTCGAGCGTGACCATACATGGGGTCATATCAGATGCATTCACATCATGACCCATGTTAATCTCCCATTGCAACTAACCATGGGAGAAACCAAATCTGACAGTCAGCATTGAAACCATAATATAAATCTGAAGTGATTATAACTACACACAGTAACAAGCCACTTCCCTTGGTAAAAAGGGCTTTCAGGATCAGGCCCTCATTGATTTCCTCTAGTTTTTTCTGTACAAGATGTCTGTATGTAACTTCCTGTAAAACAGTCATAATGTCTTGTGAGTTATACAGCTATAGTAAACTGCTTTCAAGTCTGATAAATAACTCTGCTTAACAAGAGCTGTCAGTCATTTATTGCTCACATACTACAAACAACCATATTTTGCTGCTAATTATGTCTTATATGCTACAATGCATGGCACAACATGATTAATGTAGAGAAGCAACAGTTAGGCATACCTCAACATTTTCTGCTTCTCTGGATTTGAATAAAGATTTTCTGTGAAAAGAAAAATATTCTTTAATTCAACACTTTTGCATATGCATTACCACTTTTAAAAGTGTGGTGATAGTCAGGAAAGTGACTCGATTAATTGCAGTTAACTCATGCGATTGACTCAAAAAAAATCACAATTAAAAATATTAATCATGATTAATCGCAGTTTTAGTTGCACTATTAAACAATAGAATACCAATTGAAATGTATTAAATATTTTGGATATTTTTCTACATTTTCAAATATATTGATTTCAACAACAACACAGGATATAAAGTGTACAGTGCTCACTTTATATTATTTTTATTGCAAATATTTGCACTGTGAAAATGATAAACAAAAGAAGTAGTATTTTTCAGTTCGCCTCATACAAATACTGTAGTGCAATCTCTTTATCGTGAAAGTGCAACTTACAAATGTAGATTTTTTTTAATATAACTGCACTCAAAAACAAAACAATGTAAAACTTTAGAGCCTACAAGTCCACTCAGTCCTACTTCTTGTTCAGCCAATTGCTAAGACAAACAAATTTGTTTAAATTTATGGGAGATAATGCTGCCCGCTTCTTATTTACAGTGTCACCTGAAAGCGAGAACAGGCATTCACATGGCACTTTTGTAGCCGGCATTGCAAGGTATTTACGTGCCAGATATGCTAAACATTTGTATGCCCCTTCATGCTTCGGCTACCATTCCAGAGGACATGCTTCCATGCTGATGATGCTTGTTAAAAAAAAATGTGTTAATTAAATTTGTGACTGAACTCCTTGGGGAGTTTTGTAAGTTTCCTGCTCTGTTTTACCCGCATTCTGCCATATATTTCATGTTATAGCAGTCTTGGATGATGACCCAGCACATGTTGTTTGTTTTAAGAACACTGTCGTTGCAGATTTCACAAAATGCAAATAGGGTACCAGTGTGAGATTTCTAAAGGTAGCTACAGCACTCGACCCAAGATTTAAGAATCTGAAGTGCCTTCCAAAATCTGAGAGGGATGAGGTGTGGAGCATGCTTTTAGAAGTCTTAAAAGAACAACATTCAGATGTGGAAACTACAGAACCCGAACCACCAAAAAAGGAAAATCAACCTTCTGCTGGTGGCATCTGATTCAGATGATGAAAATGAACTTGCATCGGTCTGCACTGCTTTGGATTGTTATCAAGCAGAACCCATCATCAGCATGGACACATGTCCTCTGGAATGGTGGTTGAAGCATGAAGGGACATATGAATCTTTAGCGCATCTGGCACATAAATATCTTGCGACACCAGCTACAACAGTGCCATGTGAATGCCTGTTCTCACTTTCAGGTGACATTGTAAATAAGAAGCGGGCATCATCATCTCCTGCAAATGTAAACAAATTTGTTTGAGCGATTGGCTGAACAAGAAGAAGGACTGAGTGGACTTGTAGGCTCTAAAGTTTTATATTCTTTTATTTTTGAATGCAGGGTTTGTTTGTTTTTTTACATAATTCTACATTTGTAAGTTCAACTTTCATATAAAGAGATTGCACTACATTACTTCTTATGGGGGAATTGAAAAATACTATTTTGTTTTTTACAGTGCAAATATTTGTAATAAATAAAGGGAGCACTGTACACTTTGTTTTCTGTGGTGTAACTGAAATCAATATATTTGAAAATGTAGAAAACATCCAAAAATATTTTAATAAATGATGTTCTATTATGATTTAATCACAATTACTTTTTTTAATCACGCAATTAATCATGATAAATTTTTTTAATCGCTTGACAGCCTTAATATATACATATAAATAAATATGGCAAATTTTTACCCGACAGATTTTCTCTTTGTGCAATTTCAGTCATATCTCCTGTTTTATACTACTTGTTTCACTACTGTAGGTATTTCAAAGCCAATACAGCTACTCAAATGCAATCTGAATTATTTATACTCTGCCTTTTGCATCATCCAAAAAACTGTCATCTGATTGCAAAATTTTAATTACTGGTAGTGATGAATCAGGAAGAGGCAGAAAGAAGACAGATGGATTTTCAGATCCTAAATTCAAGATGGAAAATCCTAAACTGACAGAAAAATCATCTTTCATTTTGCAAATAAAACACATTGGATATGGAAACTGGTGGGGTGTGGGGGGGGAGGATAAATATAAAACCCCACAACATCATTTTAGAAGTGTCACTTTCTAGATGTAACTGTATTGAAGCAATAATTCCAACAGTACATTCTTTATGTTTAATACTTTTTTACCTCCAGAGTTTTTTTTGTAATTTTAAGCACACAGATGGTTAAATATTACAAGATGATTCATCCTGGGAACACTGTTAATTACCATCCTTTACCCACCGTTACCCCTTCTCTTTCGTGCTTATTGCAGTGATGCGATAGAGCAAGTGTTGCACATAACGTGAAAATATTTACATGGCATGTGTTTTTCTCCTCACCCCACAGCGGCCTACATAGTTGCCATGATGTAGTGCTACGGAGGAGCAATTTAGGAAGTTGGGGCTTTAGCATCGTTGGTGGATATGAGGAGAATCACACAAACCAGCCTTTCTTCATTAAAACGATTGTTCTTGGAACTCCAGCATACTTTGACGGAAGGTTAAAGTAAGTACTACCGCATCTTGTTAAATGATATTAGAAGTTGGATGGACAGTGATGATAAGGCATATTGCATGAAGTGATTTGTTACATTACATATAACCCTTGGGCCACTGACTAATATCCAGTGTTTCTTGGGAGCTGGCCAACTCCCTATAGCAGCTTGGCAAGTCTACTAGGTGCAGTACTGAGAAGTCAGAAGGATTTTTGGCTGGGGGAAGTGGGATCAGTCAGAACTTGTGGGAGCATCTAGTCCCAGTCATTCTTCCTTCCCCCACCTTTCTTTGGAAACACATTCCACCATCAGGCAGTAGTGCTGATTTGACCCATCTCCCCCATCACCTCTACTGATTCCTTGACTCCTCCATTAGGCCAAGACGCAGCCTGGGGGGAAATATCTTGCCCAGGATTTGGAGCCGGGAAGTGAGCATGTTGTATAATGCTCTCTGCCTACTTTGAGGAGGATTACGAAAGCTAGAGGAGCTTCATTTTATAATAGAGGCGTGGGGAAGCAGGTGGAGAAGAGGATAGAGCAGTATCTAGTCAAGATCACTGTGAGAGGCAATCAACATGCAGGGTCCAATTTTCAAATATGGCACTTTAATAGGATCCCCAAATATGGCATTTAGGGTGTTTGTTTTGGCTGAATTTAGGGTCCCTCCAGATGCAGGATTTGAAATGCCTATTAAAGATTCCCTCGTTGGTAAATTGAACATCATGAAGGTTTGATAATATGAGTAGAAGATTGTACCATATTTGTTTTACATACAGGGTAGATCTGAATCATGATGATTACAAATTAAGGAAGGCTTAATCTATTTTCAGAACAGCTTAATGCATGTTTCCAATGACATGGCGGTGACTAGAGGCCATCTTATGACTCAGATCATAGCAATAGCTAAGCTGCTAAGAGTGATACTCTGTGGTTTTGGGAGCTCTGTATGACTCTTGGAGGTTTACTACGCAATAATCTCTGTATTTCTATTTCGTTACAAAGTGGCTTAAGAAGAAAATTTGTTTTATAATTTTGCGTGCCTTATTCCTAAGAATGGGGTTTCCCTGCTCATATACATTATGACTGTATACCAGGATCCTAACAAGTTTTAAAGGCCCTTAAATATCAAATAAAATAACATTCTCAGGCTCTTAAGCATACTGTATTTTTTGTTTTATGGTCCTATACATTACTATTTTTATTTTAATATATAATTACATTAAAGACAACTATATTAAAAGGGCATTGAGTTCTTGACTTTGTAACCTTAAAAGTTAGGAAATGTTCTCCCCCCTCACTCTGCTCCTCACCACTCTGAGTCAGGCTGCTTCCTCCTACCCTGCCTATATAGGAACAAAAGGAATATTGAGAATAAAAGACAGAATTCTGGTGTCCCCCGCAGTCAGGAGATGCAATTGCAGGGAAATTACTCCTCATCCCCTGCAATGCAGTGCTGGAGCATGCTCAGTAGCCCTATGGGAATAGAACATATACTGTCAAGTCACAGATAGGAGCAGTGTGGGGATAGAGGCCTGTAACCTAGCCCTGCCGCCCAGGGTTGAAGTCCTTGGGTTTCAGCCCCGGGTGGTGGGGCTCGGGCTTCGGCTTTGGCTTCAGGCCCCAACAACTCTAAGCCAGCCTTGGGGCTGGCTTTTTAATGGGGTCACAACCCACTTTGGGGGGTCCCAACCCACAGTTTGAGAACCGCTGAGATAAAGCATGCTGAGTGCAGAAAGAATCTAAAGAGAATGTAGCTGGTAAACTCAAACAAGTGTCTATCAAGCATGTACAAACTGAGATTTGTCAGATGTTCATAACTTGACCAAATTTGTGCAAATTTTCACATGGATGGCAAAAGGTGCTTTCCCTGCCTAATTTTAAATCTTTGCTCCAAAGCATGGGGACAGTATATCTCAATGAAATGGTTTTAGGAATTTTTTTAACATGGGCAAAACAACGTATTTTCCCTTAACCTCATTTTTGGAAATAGTTGAGCCATTTTAGTTGAAACTTTCCTTTCCGACTTAACCATTCAAGCTAAAGTTTCCCATGCCAGGTGTGTGTGTGTGTGTGTGTGTGTGTGTGTATATATATATATATATATATAAAGAGAGAGAGAGAGAGTGTGTGTGTGTGTGTGTGTAACTTTACCAGACTTAGCCATTCAAGCTATACACACACCCTGAGAAAGACATCTGGCATAGGAAACTTTATCTTGAATGGTTAAGTTTGGTAAAGTTATAAGCAACTGAAAACAGGGTCTTATGTTGGAAAGTATTGAGCAATCTTAACTATAGGTGTCGCTGCTTTTGCCAGCTACAATAAATGCATATTATATGTGTGTTATAACCCTATAAACATGTTTATGTTTTTATCATATAAACATGTATATTGTAAGTCTGTCTATATATGTTTTTATTATCCCCTACTTAACCCTGGTAAATGGCGACTTTTTCTCTCTCCCTCTCCCACTCTTGCATCAATCCTGGTATCTTTCTACAGGCAAACTGTTAAAGCTAGTGTTGGAATTACGCCAGAGTTGAACCCCAGGGGTTCAAGAATTCCCCATACTAATTACAATGGGAGGTCAGACTTCATTTTTTTAATTGAATGCTTTTAGCTCTTGCAGCTGAACTCCAAGTCCAATAGAAACCTGAGGCCCTAACTGTGAAATGCCATCTGTTACTCATTGTTGTGTTAGAGTTGTTGTGCACCATTGTTCATCAGCTGCTTTCCATTTTGTTTCCTTTTTTAGGTGTGGTGACATGATTGTCGCTGTAAATGGACTATCCACAGTGGGCATGAGCCATTCCTCACTAGTTCCTATGCTGAAGGAGCAGAGGAACAAAGTAACTTTGACTGTTGTTTGCTGGCCTGGAAGCCTCATATAGATTTGTAAAACCGCTTTGGTTCAAGCAGATGATTTTCTACGTGGCTGGTATAAAGCCTCCATTTTTTTTCTACTGATACAGCTGGTAATAAGCAGGGCCAAAAACTGCTACATTCATTTTTTTTAAAGGGGGGGATTCTCAACCTCTTTACTGTACGTATGTTGCCATCTTGAAACAGCCATATCTACCGAATTTGTTGTGCTCATTGTTTAAGAGCTGGCACATGCACGTTAAGATGTTATTGTCATTAAGCCTTCCCAGACAGTAATAGTCTGACAGTCAGCAGAAGAATTCTGTGGTATTTCTAGTTAATATTTTTCCAAATTGAAACGTAAAATGGTAAGCTATGTACTCTCTCCTCCTTGAGAGAAGATTCCTGTCAGTAATGCAATTAAAGTTCTACCCGTTGCTGCTGTGAATCAAAATTGGTATAAAAAGGAATGCATTTTTCATTTTTTTGTAAATATTTTCATTTTGTTCCAGTATGTTAAAACCATTCAAGGATCTGTCTTACTCATAAGAAAGTGTTTGGTCCCATGGTTTTTGTTGCAGGTCATCAGTGTTCACAAAAGAGTAGGACAAAAGCCTGATATTACTGGAATTTTTATAAAGTGCAATAATCGGACTCTTTGCTAGAAAACGATTTAATATATTACAAAGTTTGTATCCTATAATGCAAAGGAATATGGAAGTAATCAGTCAGAATGCTGGCAACAGTAAATATGCCTGGGTCACCTTTGATCGAACGGCCTGCTGTATTAGAGTTTACTTTCCAAATGAATGTTTTGCTATGTCAGAAAATTTTGATGAACATTTTTACTAAAACCATTTTTACAGTTTATATTGTGATTGTCAGTAGCTCTTTTTATTCTTATGTAGAAACGTTATTGTGACTCAACCTGTAAATCAGAGAGGTATTTAAAAAAAAAAAAAGAAGAAGAAAGCGGTTTATGACAGTGTACATTACCATTTAAAAGTAAGGAGGCTGGACTCCAAGTGCAAAGGGAGCTGCAAAGTTTTACTTATTCTGTTACTTGCTGACAAATGCCTTCATATAAAATGTTGAAAAGATCTGTCTTGTATTTGAGAAATCATTTTTCTTTGGCAAACACTTGCCACTCGATTGTTGACAACTATAATATTTTATATCTTTTAATTATGTTTAGCATTTTTAAAGCAAACCTATCACTTGCAGGTTTTGCTTTGTCCATAACGTTTGCAGGATAAGCGTCCTTTTGTAAAAGAACACCAACTAATGTGCTGATCTGGAGCAAAATCTGTACATTGTTAATGTTCTGCATACTTGAAGAAGCATTCCATTTAGAAACCAAGTTCAGAATCTGAACTAATTTATGAATGACCTCTCTGTTGTAATAATGATGGTATTAATTATCAGCGAATGTATTTCATAATCACTGCATATTTCAATTGTGAAGCATGAACTTTATTTTCAGACTTAGCAGCTATACTATTGGGGCATATTATCGCATGTCACTGATTCCAGTAGCTTTGTTTAAAAAATAAAGCTACCATCTCTTGCAAAAAATGTAAAAGCTTTATGAATGAAGTAGTTTTATTCCTCTCTGTGGTGTCTGATATTTGTTTGCTTTCACACTATCAGGACACAAATCAATCGCCCATGCAGTATATTACTGTATAGAAAATATTTGTTTTTGAAGCAGTCAGAGGCTACATTTCTTTGATCTCCCTAGCTGAGATGAGAACAAGTTTCCTCCCATCCAAAAATAGTTTAACTGTATATTTTGTTTTTAATGCAAAGTTTTGCCAACTACGTCTTTGCATAGCATTTACGAAATATAGTGATCGTGTGTTGGGTTTAAAATATTTCATCTGAAGTGACATCATACTCGAAATCTGAGCAAAAATCAAACTTTTGCCCTTTTTTTCTTTTGTATCATGAAAGCATGGTTAAGCTTAAGTTGTGCTATATATTTTGTTCCACTGGGCAATAGCTTTTGATCACAATGTCTTGTGACAGAAACTTGTTCCGAAGGGGCTCCCTCTCTTAAACTAATGTGTTTTTTGGGGGGGCGGGGAGGGGGTTCTCTTATGATCTTGTGGTTAGTTTATCGGGTTTATTCTTCTGTGCCTTCTGTTTAAATTATTTCAAGATTTTTTTTTTCAGATGTTACTATCTAATTGTGTGATATTATTGAAGAATGAATGAAAATAAAAGTCCGTTCTACCCATTTTAACAGCTCAGTATTGTGTCTCTTTACAAAGAATGTATGTAAATGAATTCATCACCTTCAGTTTAGGGATATATTTCTCTCTCTGGTTAAACACAAGTTAGTTATAGAACTTTACAGAAAAATATCAGAGCACATTCATAAGAAAATTGGAATATGAGACTCACCAGACTGGAACACCCAGTTATCTAACTCGCATTCCAGCAGTGGGTAATATCAAAAAGCTTCAGAAGATGATGGAAAACCCACACATTCTAGTACTCTACCACCAGGGTGCTGATCATCAAGAGGACTCTGCCATGAGCCAGGTTTGGCACAAGGAAACACAACACAACCTTGCTGGAAAGACAGCTTTATGCCCTCAAGCAGGAGTCATTCTTTGTAAGGAAGATGAAGAGAAACCTTTTTAAGATCTGATTAAGCTCTCACTAGATGTGCTGGCCAGATCCTAGATTGTGGTTCTTGATCGGATATGGTCCAGTAGGTAGAAGGTTAAGGAAGCCTTACACTGGATAAGAAATTACCTGAAAAAAAGAAAAAGATCTGCAGAATTTGCCAATATATCAACTCTGGCACTTCTGGCTAGTGTGAAAGGATAAGGATTTTGATGTATAGACTGATATAGCTGCTGCATCTGAACACACACACATCCATTCCATTAGGTCCTGGATCTAGTAATCTGTATACTTTGTCTTCCCAGAAGTAACAGCCTAAGCAATCATATAGCTCTTTAGCTAAGATTATAAAACAGTTTATTTTGCCTCCTGGCATACTAATGAAGCAAAATCTGCAGGTTCATGATTTCACTCGATCAATTTCTGTTTGAATCAAGAACAACTGAGGGGAAAATTCAATATTGCAAAACTTAAAGTTCTTCTAAAATGCATGCAAATCTAAACCCACTTTCCAGATTTGTTGTGTAGCAAACAATACTGTAAACAAGGCAAGTTTCACCGTAGTGATCTTCACTTGAGTCTCGTTAAATACTGAAGATATTTTTCTCTTCATATTCATATTATGTGCATGGGCCACTTTCAAATTCTGGGATGCAATTCCAGATCAGTGAGGGGTTGTGACACCACTTGCCCTGCATCCATAGGTGCCTTACAATGCCTTACTGCTCTAGCTCTCAGCCTGGGATGCTCACAACCAGCCTACAAGCATGCAGATCACACCTGAGTGGAGGCGGAGTTCATCAGCTCTGACCCCAGCAGCCTGTTTACAGCCCCACTCTGGCTTCCACCAGCCTGGGTTACTACTTGCAGGGTGGCCCCAACACACTTCCAAACCCCTATTTTCACAAAATTGTGTGCTCTACAATGTCCAGCCCTCTTCTGGGCAGTTAAGAGAAATAATATGGTTCATTTGTTCCTCTACAGACACAAGAACACATCACAGCTTATTAACTTAACTGGTCTGAGCACACCCTACCTTTTAAACACAGCACTAAGTTGGTTTATAAATGAACTAAATTTATTAACAAAATATACATTGGATATAGTGAATTCAAGTATAAGGAATAAAGTTAGAACAGGTTACAAACAAATGAAAACACATCTAAAAATCTAAAAGTTAATTTAGCAAGATACAGGCATTGTTCAAGATGGCTTCTCTCACCAGCCCTTCCTCCCAGTCATGGCTGACTTTCAGTCAGAACCTTCCACAAAAGTACAAGGTGCTGGCTTCCTTTGTCTCCTTAGGTGAAAGATCTTTATCTAAGCAGGTTTCTCACCTATATTCAGTTCCAAAGACTTAACCCTCTCTTCCCCCCTTGGGGGAAGGACCCATCTTTCTCAACTTACAAGAGCTCTGGCCTCTTGTGTCTGTCTAGTGATGGATGCCAAAGATGGCTTCTGTCCTTGCTTATATCTTCCAAAGTTCAATGACTTTATTTCAAGAGGCAGGATGACCTCATGCTGTTCTTCTCTGCCTATTGGTTTCCTGCCCTGTATGATTTCAATATAAATGGGGCTTCCATTGTTTTTGATTCCACCATGCTTAATTTACATAGGAGACAGGTAGATGGCTGTGAAACTCCCTTGTATCTCGGCCGACTGTACAGCCTAATATCCGTGAATATCCATAACTCTTACATTGTAAATACCATACATTGCACAATGATATTGATCACTAGTGTGTCATTAGCTTTCAGAAAAAAACCTCACACTATATACTCTTATAATACCATAATATTGTATACAATCAGTTGATTCAGTTGCTTATCACTTGAGGTTCAGCCCCCCTGTCTTTATAGATCAGTAAACCTTTGGAATGGATTCTTCTGAGGGTTACCCTTCAAAGTAAAGTTTATTCAAGCTGTGAGGATGGCAACATGGAGTCTGGTGGTGAAGGAAGCTCCATGCTCTTTCTTCCCCCACTTGAGTTGGCAGGAAACCGAACAATTTGCATTTCAGCAATCTCCCCCCGCTGTCTCAATGGTCTTGTTTCTGCTTTATATGTAAATATGGACCTTCATTGTCTTTGCCTGTATATCAGGCTGGTCAGAGAATCAAATCTACATTACTTTGTCAAAGGTGGACATGTTTAACAACTCCCTCTGATATACCTGTTTTACACACATTATAGTCATACTTCCAGTATATACACATCATCCAAGAATATTAATGATCAGTGAGTTATTAGTTTTCAAATGATACCTCCCAAGGCATATTTTGTCCACATTTATTACAATAACACATAGGATGTGAGTACAGGATTGCTTAGTGCCCCAGCCTCTCAAGACTAATAATTAGTACAGTACATATACCATGGGTCGGCAACCTTCGGCGCGTGGCCCATCAGGGTAATCCGCTGGTGGACTGCAAGACGCTTTGTTTATGTTGACCATCCGCAGGCACAGCCCCCCGCAGTTCCCAGTGGCTGCAGTTTGCCGTTCCCAGCCAATGGGAGCTGTGGGAAGCGGCGGCCAGCACATCCCTGCAGCCCGTGCCACTTCCCGCAGCTCCCATTGGCTGGGAACAGCAAACCGTTGCCACTGGGAGCTACAGAGGGCCATGCCTGTGGATGGTCAATGTAAACAAAATGTCTCGTGGCCCGCCAGCAGATTACCCTGATGGGCCACATGCCAAACGTTGCCAACTCCTGACGTATACAGTGCAATTGCTAGTGTTCTAATAAACAACAATTTTGATTGTAAAGATTGGTTCTTTGTTATATCGCTGCTGAGAAATAATCCAGACAATTGGTATCTCAAAGATATCTAGAGGCTTGCCAGGTCGGTTAGCTACTGTAATATTTTGAAATGGCACAAGTGTGACCCTAAGCTTGAGGCCATTCATGGAATTTGTTGCCCCACAAACAGTATTTGGCATTGTTTTGTGGTTGCAGATGTGGCTGGGTTGGTAAGTTCAGTTCTTAAACATCTGTAGGAAGGATGTGCGCTCTCAAATGACTTCCTTCTGTTTACATTAAGACAGGGGTAAAGGGTTCTCAAAAGATCTGAATCGTAACTATTTGCTTACTCAGATCTGCATTTGCACAACACTAAAATATTATCAGCCAATGCATTTGAGAAGCTATCTAGCAGCCTCCGCTTAAAACTGATGTTGCATTGAGCTATTTGTGAGGCATTTGGATACCAGGAGGGTGAATGTGGTGTAAAACCTCCAATACTTAAAAAGGTATAGTTGGTTTTCTTGAGTACCTGAGTTCAAAGATCATGAAAGAGGAATGTAGTTTGACTACAAGTGGGCCATACGAATCTTTTTATCTGCAAGCTCTTGTCTAAAGGTGGAATACTGGGCATATTTTATGAATATCATATATCTTGTGGATACTACTTTCAGTCTTTGAAGATCAGTGACAAATACCATAGATATGAACACCAAATTATAGTAGAAATTAGAGCTGAAAATGTCATATTAGATTAGCTAGTCCAGATTGTTTCCTTCATTATACCTTCTAGTGCTTAATCCAGCTTAGTTTTAAACTAAATATTTTACATAATGGAGATGATGTCTTTACCACTAAGGAATGTGAGAAGATTTCATTAAATTCAATAAAAGCAATAATACTGTGATCAATCTGAGACAAACAATGTCATTCTTTGTAGTTATAGTAATGCCTAGGGACTTCGCTAAAGGAGAAGGGCCCCATTAGGCTAGGCATTGACATGCAGAATGGTCATCCACTTCCCATGCTTGATACATTTAGTGAACCATTATTAAGCCCCTCACCCCTTTCGCTAGCTTCCTTTTGCCCACGAGAGTCCCAGCTACAGCTCTGCTCTCTCCTTCATCTCCCTCAGGTGATCTCCTGCTGCAGCTGCTCCCCAAAGGGTTCCCCCCGAGCACTATACACGTGGCTAATGCTTTAATGATTTCAACCTGAGAGAGCATGGCAGGAGCTCATCCTTCCTCAGGGATTGGCCAATGGAAAAGTCCCACCCAGTTGTTGCTTCCATAAATAATATGCTGCCAACTGCATGGGCCACTCTTCCGTCACTGGAAGGCATTGTGGCCTGTGAGAGGGTGGATGTCCTCGTCCACACTGAGAGTGCCCTGCTGTGCCCTGTTTCTTGTCCTCTGCCTGTCAGGTATTCACATGCTGCACGACTGCTGTTCCAGCCCCATGCTGCGGGGACTGGTTTATAAACAAAACAGTATTCACCCTCACACCAGGCTTCCCAAGGTCTTCCTGGATCTTTTCCCCGGGCTTCATACCACCTCCCTTGCAAAATCTCCCACAGATCTTCCTCCTGCTGCAGCCCCCCCCTTCTTGCAGGGATGTCTGCTGGTCCCAGTCTGGAGATTTGGCTGCTAATCTTCCCTAGGTGGCTGCCTTCTGCTAATCTCTGTGGAGCACTGCCTGCCAGTTCTGTCCTAGGCCCTGGTCTCTCTCACGGAACCAAAAACTTTGCACTATCTACCTGACAGGTAGTCACATGATACTTGGCATGTCTACATTGCAATGTAAGCCCAGGGTTAGTGGGACTCGCATCAGCTAATGTACATTAGAGAACCCAGGGCTTGAGCATCTACACTGATTCTTAACCTTATGTTAAGAATTTTCTAGCCCAGGCTCAAACCTGGTTTTCTGGCATCCACACTGCAGCACACAGACCTGAGTCAAATCAACCATATCTCAGACTCCCTAGCACTCTCCCGAAACGTGGCTGCTCTCATCCTTTGAAGGTAGTGCTCTGGTAGGAAAACTTTACTGCCCACCCTCCATGTTACAGGAACAGCCACCAACCCAGCCTGCTGAGCAACGTGGAGGAGGCTCCTTTTCAAGAAGATCTCTTGCTTGCGCTTTCTCTCCTGTGTCAGAAAATGGGCAGAGCTTCCATGAGGTAATGGTGGACGTTACGGCAGCATTTTCCAACCCACCAAAGGCACCTGAGAGCACTTTGGATGGAGCAGGAGGAGGCGGCAGAGGAGGACATGTACCCAGGCACGGCAGACTTGCACTGGCTGATGCTGCTCAGTACACCGTATAGCCACTGATGCCCCCTACATAGACCTGCGTGTCTGGTGCAGGGCCACAAGCATAGACTGGTGGAATCACATAGTCATGCAGACCTGAGATGACCAGCAGTGAAGAACTTTTGCATGAAGAAAGACACGTTTCTGGAGCTTTGTGAGCAGCTTGCCCTGACAAACCAGCTTGAAGACATGCCTGAGGGCACCCTTGCTGGTTCTGAAGCAGGTTGCTGTCGCCTTGAGGAAGCTGGCTACCCCAGACTGCTACAGGTTGATTGCCAACCAGTTTGGTGTTGCAGAGTCGACTGGGTGAAAAGTGGTGGCAGACATTTCTGAGGCAATCAGGGCCAGTGCAAGGATATTTTGCGCCCTAGGCGAAACTTCCACCTTGCGCCGCCTCCCCCACACACACACTTTTTCCCCCGGAGCATCACTTATTATAAGTCTTCAAAAATGAATACTGCATAATGTGGCATTGTTCATTAGAATTAATACAAGGGGGTCAGAGTAGATGATCACAACAGTCCCTTCTGGCCCGGGAGAACCTATGAGTAAGGAGGAGGCTGAGAATGCCCCCAGCTTGCAGGGTCTCTAAACATTCCCAGGCTCTGAGAACTTTGTCCTCCGGGGGGGACCCAGGGGCAAGGAGGGCAGAGCTGGGCTCTCCCAGGGAGCAGGTGAAGATCTCCCTGGGGATCAGGGACGGCTCCCCGCATTGGCACAGTGCCACCGGGGGGAGGGGGGGCGGGGGGTTGGTTGGAAGCGGCATCTGTGCCAGCCCTTTCCCCTCCGTCGTGCTGCAGGGTTTAGTTTCACTTTCCCTCGCCCCAGGAGGTGGCTGCACCTGGCCCCAGGCGGGGTGCATTGGAGGGCGAAGCTCACCTGAGCTCAGGACCGCGTTCTCCCTCCCCCAACGGCTCTGTCCCTTGGCCGCGCTGGTCGCCACGCCTGGCCGGCTGTTTCCTCCTTGCTCCGCCACAGGCTCCCATTGACCGTCCTGCTCCTCGCTGTGGGGGTGGGTTTGTTATGGAGGTCTTGCTCCCCACCCTGCCCTGCTCAGCTGACTCCCATGACACTGGACACCGCTTTTTGGCGCCCCCAAATCTTGGCGCCCTAGGCGGACGCCTAGTTTGCCTAGTGGTTACACCGGACCTGGAGGCAATCAGGTGTGTGGTGTACCCGAGGGTATTGGGCATAAAAGATATTCCTGAGGTAATTGCTGGCTTTGAGAGAATGGGGTTTTCCAAACTGCACCAGAGCCATTGATGGGGCTCATGTGCCCATAGTTTGTCCTTCTCAAGGAGCACATGAGTACATAAACTGCCAAGGGTACTACTCCAGTGTTATGCAGACCCTCATGGATTACAGAGGGCGATTTGTGAACATCAACGTGAGCTGCACTCAGAAAGTTCATGGTGCCAGGGCTTTTCGTTGATTGGGAGTCTACATTCATGGACACTATTCCCACCAAATGACATTGTCATAAATGGAGTTACTGTCCCCACCGTTATTCTGGGACCCATGTACTCCTTTTCAGCTTTGGCTTATGAAATTGTACCTGGATTTTAGAGGCCCTGGCAAAAGACAGTTTAATTACACTCTCATCAAGCGTAGAGTGGTTGCTGCATGGGCTTTTGGTAGATGGAAATCCTATTGGAGGTGTCTACAGACCCATTTGTATTGCAACGTCATCAATGCTGTCCTCATTACTGTGGCTTGTTGCACTCTTCACTATCTTTGTGATGCAAGAGATCAGCCATTTTCCCCCCTGAATGGACCTATGACATCAAGGGACACTGAATCAGACCCGCAGCCAGAAAGTACACCTACCACTGCTGGACCTGGATGCACCAGGGCAACAGAAGTCAGGGATGCTTCATGCTCCTACATTTGGACTTCCATGGTCCAATGGAAGAGAGGAAATAATACCTCTATGGCTGTGCTTGGGGGTGGGGAGAATGGAGCTAATTGATTTGGGTGGGGTTAAGTACTTGGGGAGGGTGGGGGCTTGATTACTATACAACATATGAATGACATGACGACTTATGAAATGGCGGTGGGGTGAGCGATGATTCACAGTATGGCTTCATATAAGGAAGTTATTGACGTGTGAATTGCTCTACCTAACTGTCTAGAGGAATAATGGTTGCTTAGTAGCAGGGGGTAGCCGTGTTAGTCCGTATCCACAAAAACAACAAGGAGTCCGGCAGCACCTTAAGGACTAACAGATTTATTGGGGCATAAGCTTTCATGGGTAAAAAACCCACTTCTTCAGATGCATGGAGTGAAAATTACAGATGCAGGCATTATTATAGTGACACATGAAGAGAAGGGAGTTACCTCACAAGTGAAGAACCAGTGTTGACAGGGCCAATTCAATCAGGATGGCTGTAGTCCACTCCCAATAATAGATGAGGAGGTGTCAATTCCAGGAGAGGGAAAGTTGCGTTTGTAGTGAGCCAGCTACTCCCAGTCCCTATTCAAGCCCAAATTAATGGTGTTAAATTTGCAAATGAATTTTAGTTCTGCTGTTTCTCTTTGAAGTCTGTTTCTGAAGGTTTTTTGTTCAAATATGGCTACTTTAAAATCTGTTATAGAATGTCCGGGAAGATCAAAGGCTTTTGTATGTTACCATTCCTGATGTCCGATTTGTGTCCATTTATTCTTTTACGTCGGGACTGTCCAGTTTGGCCAATGTACATGGCAGAGGGGCATTGATGGCACATGATGGCATATATAACATTAGTAGACATGCAGATGAATGAGTCCCTGATGGTGTTGCTCATGTGGTTGGGTCGGTCCTCTGGTTGCTTAGTAATTCCTAATTGTTCCTGATCATGAGTTTAGCTCTATTGTTCCAAATCATGATTGTCTGATGAGATACACTGATAGCAATACACTTTCTTGATGATATAAAATGCTTTACTTGTAAACATGTTATAACAGTACAACAGTCACCCGTGGCCAGCTGCCATTACTAACCCAAACACCAGTTACAAAAGAACACCTCTCAGGAATGGTCTAGATAATACTTAGTCCTGCCACGAGTGCAGGGGACTGGACTAGAAGACCTCTCGAGGTCCCTTCCAGTCCTATGATTCTATGATTGCACAGGATGCCATTAACTAGCTACAAGCAGCAGGGGCTGCTCAGTGCTGGCTGTGAGTGGCCTTTGGCTTTGTCCTTGGTTTGGGGACATTTCTGGTCAAATGAAGCTGACAGCAGTTGCTTTTAAAGGACTGTCTCTTCAGGGATGTTGAATTTCGGAATGAAAGAAGCCTTCCCTGGCACTTCTTCCCAGCATAGGTGAGTGTGTCAGGGGCCCGCTTCCTTCAGAGCCTCTTCCAGATCTAATTTCTCAAACTGAGAGTGTCCCCAGCCAGCAAAACCAGTCTGGGCCCGGCATGATAATGTTTCCTGTCAAAGATTCCTCCCAGTCTCCTTCCATGGCACCAGCAAGCCCAGCACTTCTTTTAGTCAGTCTTTGCCTTCCCTCCCTGCCAGCTGCTGAAGGAGTGAGGGTTGTGGGTTTTCTCCAGTGATTGGCTTTAATTGCACAGCACACTTGGGCCCTGCTGGTTAGAAGGGAAGGATTCTTCAGAACTCTCCTTTCCTCCAGCCACCCTCTACTCCAGGAGCTTTCCCATCTTGCCTGCCATAGGGACCCTACAGCAATTGCTTCTCATCAAGACTCTGGAAGTCGCTGTGGTTACAAGTAGATGACTCCGGGCTGTTGTTTGTCCTAGCAGAACCCCAGGGCCTTTGCCCAGAACTAAACTAAAAATGGCTGAACCAATAGGTGAGGTGAGAGAAATCCAAAGTAGAGACCCTGAGGCCCATCAGTCCAGGGGACTATGTAGCCGTGGCTTTTTCAAGGATGCTTATTTGCATGTTCCAATCCCCCGGAGTCAAAAGTGCTTCCTCTGGTTTGCCCCCACCCTTCTGTATCTTCAGCTTTGCTCTCTTCCCATTCAGTCTGGCCACTGCCTGCTCTCTCCAGCACAGCACAGCTCCTACCTGGGGAAGCACTAATCAGAGACTCAGAGATGCAGGATCAATACACCCACCTGACATATGAAGAAGGGATTACCCATTGGTGTAGACTGGAGTTACCTGACCACAGAAAGGATTTAGTAGGTAAGAAATTCTTTGTGTATTTCCAGCCATGTGAGATTTATTAGCAATCTTGCGCTTATTCCTTTACTGGATGACACTTTAATGAAGCGATCTGATTTAATATATGCAAATAGCATTGTTTTAGGATGATTTAATGTATTTTATTTTCTTTAGACAACCTGTAACTTTTGTCTATTGTGCTGTTTGCTTTAGCTCACCCTTTCCAAACTGTATATTAACTTCAAGGATTTCTTTTTCCTTTCTTCTATCCAAAGCACACACTTGTACAAGAAACCAGACCTTGGAGGGTTTGCTGCAGCACACATCAAAACCCAGTGTCGTCCAGCAGAGCAGGTAGCTATTTAATTAACACCCTGGAATGGTACTGCCCCCCCGCCCCCGACAGCTTCGCTGTTTATGTGGGAGACCTTTTATTCAGGAACCTCCTCAGGGGTCTTGTTGACTTGGGGTGACAACATGGCTCAGTCCACATTCACAGCCTCTGCAACTGTGCTGCCACCAAGCAGTATATGTTAGCACCCTCTTGTGGCTGGTTATGGAGCAATGTTTGCTCTCCCTGGAGAACCCTTGCTTCTTCTGCAGGCCAAGCAGTGGTGGATAACGATAGTAGTAGGTGGAAAGTAAGAAAGCTCAACTGATGTGGGAGTAACAGGACCCAGCAGGAAGGATGGGTGAAAGCATTAGGATGACCTATAGGCCCAGGTAAATCTCTCCACTAGCAATTACCTCAGGGTGGTGCATTTCCCAGGCCTGCTGAGGTTATGTGCTAATAATCTTCTGGAGACCGCTTCATCCCAAAACAGAACAAAGCCATATTTCTGAATGTTCCAGATCATGTGCTATGTAATTGTATGTATGGGTGGGTGGATGGGTGGGTAAGAGAGCCATTTGGTTACAGTATAGGAAGTTTAGATCATACCGAGTGCAGCTCTTTGACTGTCTTTGTTATTGAGGCTTTCATAATTACTCACCTTGTGAAGATGTTAAATGTAATTCTGATCAGACCCTTCTAAAAATGCCTCAGATTAAAAGCTTTTGCTGGCTCTTTAGGCTATGGGCCTGCAATTACAGAAAATGAACCACATTTTAGCTTTCCATTGAAATTAATAACAGCAGTTCTCCAGTTGATTCTGTGAGTAGTTAATGGAACAAACTGGATACATTACCACAATATGGGTTTTAAAGCCATTTGAGAGAGATTCTGTGTTTCAAATAGGAAAATAATTCACACAATGCAACCCCTTTTTGTGTGTATTTCCTAAAATGCTGGGTGTATCTTGTTTTAACATGTAACGGTTTAACAAATCATTCACTGTTTCAACGAGCTTTTCTCTTCCTATCTGTAGTTTGGGGGTAGGAGACCTACAAAAAAAGTGACATTGAAAAAGAAAACTAAACCAGAGTATTGTGATGTAGAGAAAAATAGCTGGAATCTGACCCAAGAGGCACAAATGGATTTCACTGTATATCTTGAAAAATCCAGTGAGTTAATGTCTGAGCAAAAGAGATGTTTCAAGAGACTTGGTGGTGTCCAATTCCTGTATCTCCAGTGAAACTCAACCTCCATCGACAGCAAATTTTCTTTTTCTTGGTGTTCTGCAACTTGCTTATCTCTAACTGGAAAATGCAATGCAAGGGAAAGGAATGCAAGAGTGTTGAGGAATGTAACAGTCACCGTGTAGCTTGCAGCCATATTACTTTGGGATGTTATCTGGCCAGATATTGCATGTTAAACAGGAATGGTCTGCCTGGCCAGTACTTTCAGGGGAGCCCTCCAAGGAAAATGTTTTGGGGCCGAAGGAAGAAGCCTTGATTCAATAAGTAGCATTTTCCCCACTCTCAGTTCTGAGACAGTTTTCCAGCTGGTCTGTGGCAGGGTGGCAGATTTCCCATGGGACATTAAATTGAGATGCTTAAAAAAAAAAAATAAGAAAAATACCATCATCAAGATAAAGATAGATAGATACAAAACAAAACAAAACAAAAACTCAAAGACCATTCAGTACACAATGAAAATGTTCATATCGAAAAAATTTGTCCCAAGACAGAACAATACTGTACACCCTCAGGACTGATTGTTACCCAGAAATTAGCTGAGCTCCTAAAGGAAAAGAATATGAAGTACTAAAGCTATCTAAGATTAACCCTTGTGATGAGTTGTTCATCCCCTACGCTGGGGGACGAGGGGTTAAGGAGCAGCTCTGGTCACAGGAGGCTCTGCCCAGCCGTGCCTGCTGGGCATGCTCTCAATGGGAGTGGAGCTTAAAAGGGCGCAGCACAGCTCAGTAAGCGCCGGCAGTGCCATGGAGCAGACCTGCACTGGTAGCTCCTGCTGGAATATAGTAGGAGCCCCATGCCGCCACAAAGCAGACCTCAACTCAGAGCCACCGCAGAAGAGACAGCAGAGCATCTGCTCATGGCTGGAGGAGGGAATCTCCTGCTTCCTTTCTGGTGGGTCCTAGAGACTAGGCTGGGTGATACTGTTTCCCAGGTCATACACCTGAATTGCCTGCCCTGGAGCCCTGGGTTGGAAGCCGGTGGCATGGGAAGGCCTCAGTTCCTCTCCTGCCAACCCAGGACTTGAACCACTAGCCAGTGTTGCTAGCCAGTGCTCTGACCATTAGGGGACGTGGTCTAGTGAGACAGCTCCTCATCACAGCCCTTCAATAATGCACCCAAGGCTTCATTCAACAGCAAATGGTTTTAAGAGTTTCAGAAGCACTATCCATCTGTGACACTCAGTGTTCACCATGCTTCCAACCTCCACTCCTTCAAAGCCTAGGATTATAATCATTATGGTTCTGCCTCGATGCCTTACGCAAGCTCAAAGCCCCATTGCGCTAGGTGCTGTACAAACACATAGTGAGAGACAGTCCTCGTCCCAAAGAGATTACATTCTAAATAGACAAGACAAAGGGTGGGGAAGAAATTGAGGCACAGAGCAATGACATGACTTGCCTGAGGTGTCACAACAGGGCAGTGGCAGAGCGAGGAAAAGAACCTAGGTGTCCTGATTCTCACTCTGTTTCTTATCCACTAAATCATGCTGCCTTAGCCTTCCCAAGCATCCTCCACGAGGCTTGTGGCCCCCATTCTCTTCCCCACCCGCCCATGAAGTGCTTAAAAAACAACCCATAAACACTCTGGACATCACTGCTGGCTCAGTCACTGGTTTTTATTGCAGCCCATTTCCCACTAAGTAGCTAGAGTCTAGAGCAGGGGTCGGCAACCTTTCAGAACTGATGTGCCGAGTCTTCATTTATTCACTCTAATTTAAGGTTTCGTGTGCCAGTCATACCTTTTAACATTTTTAGAAGGTCTCTTTCTATAAGTTTATAATATATAACTAAACTATTGTTGTATGTAAAGTAAATAAGGTTTTTAAAATGTTTAAGAAGATTCATTTAAAATTAAATTAAAATGCAGAGCCTCCCCCGGACCAGTGGCCAGGACCCGGGCAGTGTGAGTGCCACTGAAAATCAGCTCGTGTGCCGCCTTTGGCACGCGTGCCATAGCTTGCCTACCCCTGGTCTAGAGAGTCCTCTGGTGTTGAAATGTACAGGGCACTTCAGCTCTGCAGGAGTTTGCTGACACTGAGAAACAATTCCACGTTTTATGTATTGAACTCTCCAAAAAAAATCCGCTTCCTGTTGAGTTTGCTCAGCGCGCTGACTCTCACTCTGAATGCTTGCGCAGCAGCACCTCAGTAGCCAGGCCTCTGAAAGAGCTGAGAACTGTGAGCACCTGTGTTCCTTAGAGTCCCATCAGCGAACAGCCCTAGCCCCCGTCTTTGTAGCTTGTGGGAGTTGAGAGGCCACAGTGCAAGGCAGGATGGATGCAGACACCCCTCGCAAATATTTGCTTAGAAGTCTCTGGGAAGAGCCTCCACACTCACGCTATGTGGGGATTGCCAGTCACAAAGATAATCCTAACCTGGGTACGTCTAGGCCACAGCTGGGAGTGTGCTCCCCAGGGCAGATGGACAGACCGACATGCACAGGAGGAAGCTCAAGCTAACAGCCTGAATACAAACTCCCCCATCCCCTGGGTACGTACTTGGGCAGCGAGCTCGTGCTATGCTGGCTACACAGTTACGTTTAGTGCGCCACTAGCTTCAAGAGAGCTAGCCTGGAAGCAGGCTCCCAACTGCAAAGCAGATATTTCAAATGAAACATTACACTAGAATACAGGGGATGGAAGGAACTAAATATTTTCATTGAACTGTATATGATTTTGCTGACCGTTGATGAGCCGGATTTTGCTTCTCCATCCCGTTTCAGTGAGCTGTACTGCGAGGGCGGACTTTTCAGTCGCATCCAGCGTTGCTCTAATTTTGCCGCCTTTTCAGCACTGAGCTCTAAAGTAGAGCAGGTGAATTTTTTTGGCCACAACTTTTTTGCCAAAATTTGCAGATTTGGGTCGATTGAAATCATTTGCAAATGTGTGTTTGATTTCAGCAAACTGGTTCAGTCGAAAGTTTTTTAAAAACGGGGAACTGTCCAAATGAAACATTTAACTTTTTCAGGCTAGATTCGCAAGGGGTGCTAGGGACCATTTACCAAATGGAGGAGGAGGCGGCAGTGGTGGTGCCCCCCCTTACACTCAATAGCCCAGTGATTAGAGCATCCACCTGGTTAAGACACTCACCTGGCAGGGGGGTGACCTGAGTTCCAGTCCCTGCCCCAGAACAGAAATTTAAACATGGGTCTTCCACATCCCAGGTGAGTGCCCAAACCGCTGGGCTATTGGGTATAGAGGGGCCCCACCACACTCTCCTCTTGCTTGGTTTTATGACTCCAGTACTTGTCCCTTTACTTTTATGAAAAATGCCTGAAATCTAAACAAAACTTTTAATTCGACCTGAAATGAAATGTTTTCAATTTGCTGAAAATTCCAAAAAATGTTGGTTTAGGTTGACCTGACCCAAACTCTTTTGTTGATTTTTCAGATCTGCCAATGAACCAAAACACTGGCTCCTCTCTAGAATTCCTTTGTATACGGTATAATCTCCCTTTACTACCCCTCTGCATCTCATCAAAGGTTGGCCCAGCTAAAGGAAGCTTTATTGTAAACGGGCTAGATGAATTTCTTGCCTGCTCAAATGGCTGGATGAAGAGCCAGTGCTTTACAGCTTCCTTACACCTCTGGACACCTCAAGTGACCACTTTATATCTTGGTATCTTGAAAGCTCCTGGGTGGCACCCAGTGTTCGAAGATGTTTGCAATGCAAGGACATAATGTGCTATTTTGCCCCCTTGCTCTGCCTGTAGAATTCCCCTTCACGTCAATGTGAGGTCTGAGCAAAGATTGAAGAGAGAATATGCCCCAATGGTATGAGTTCAGCCCTTATGTGCATCTTATTTTTAATCTGCATCTTTTATTTTATTTTAAGAAATTGGTACCTTAGTCAAAGGCATTGAAGGCAACTGAAGTCTTTCAACATGGCATAAACAGAGCTCCTAATCCCCCTCCCCAATCCTCAATTACTATGGACAACACTCTCAATCTCCCTGGCACTCAGGCTTGTACCCTTGGTGTCATCTTCATCTCGACCCTGTCTCTAGGTCCTCCCATCCAGACTGTGTCTAAATCTTGCAAATTCTTTCCGCGTAACATTTCTAAGATACGGTCTTTCTGATCCATCCATGCAGCTATAAGTCTCATCCAGGCTCTCATCATCTGCAACATCCTCTATTCAAATTCCGTCTTGCTTCACTCGTATCCATCCAAAATGGATCAGTTTCCTAACACGTTGCTTTGACCAAACCACGTCTCGCTTTCCATCCCTCCATTGGTTCCCATCTCACTTTGCATCCCTCCATTGGTTCCCCCTTCTCCATCGCATCAAACATAAGTAACTTATCTTCACTGTTTAGGCCCTTCTCAGCCTATCCCCATCCTAGCTATCGTCTCTCACTCACTATCAAGTTGTCAACCCTGGCCTCTGACCAGTCTCCATCGCCCACTGGATACATTTTCACACCAGCACCTTTGTGGTTTCTCTCATGCTGCCCTTCATGCTTAGGAAGAGCTCCCAGTAAATATCCACAGAGCTGCCTCATTATCCTCCTTCACATCCTCCTTTGCTGTGATACCTACAAAAAACTTGACAAAAGTTAAGCTGCTGGTGTGCTGAGACTACTGCCTAGCGTACTGACCACGGTTGTCCCATTGTTTCCATGTGCTCCCTTGTTGGTCTGTGTGTATCCATCTGTTGTCTCCTGCCTCATTCTTAGACTGTCAGCTCTTTGGGCTCTGAGTTTGTACAGCGCCTAGCACCGTGGAGTCCTGGTCCATGACTGGGGCTCCTAGGTGCTACAGTAATACAAATCAATAATAATTTATGCCCCCTTACTACGGCCAGTTGAAAATTTCTGCCTGTGTGGGGGTCGGTGTGGGAAGGCTCAGGAACTTTGAGAGGGGCCTACATTTTGATAATTTTCCATTTATTATGCAGAACTGCTGAAGGCTGTAAACAGTTTCCATAAGACAGTTTCTCAAGAATCAGCAAGCTCAGTTGCCACCCACATACAACTAGGTCGTGTTTTCAGCAGTTCTCAGTTTTATAGTGATGTGAGGCTGAACTCTTGCTTTCATCAATAGTAATTGCAGCTCAAGGCTGAACAAGAGACAAAAAGAACAAACAACTTTTTCTGGTCCCTCTCCCAAGAGTAAAGTTAGGGGAAATGATGCTGTTAGCTGTAACAGAGGCACATAGGTGGATGTGGGCTACTCAAACCCATTTGAGGAGCAAATCCATACTTTTGGGGGCACCGATGGGTTTCAGTTCTATCTTTACGTTTAATTGGATTTATGTGTTTATTTGAAATAGAATCCATTTAGAAACCAGATAGAACAGCAGCAAAAACTTCGGAATGTCTGTCTAAGATGTTACTTTATTCCAGCTTTTCCACTGAGATAAAGAAAAGCTCCTGCACAGCTATTATGGTCTATTGTGTAAATCTGCTCTTAGGGCCTGTATCATTGACTCAACAGACAGATTGCGTCAATGACTCTCTATGTATTCTTTTCTCTCTGGATTCCTGACTCCGTGGATTATTGACAGAGAAGACCGTAATGGCGAAGCACAACTGCAACAATCTTGTCAAGGCCTATGTGGTTACTCCTCAGTATTTGGATTGTTGACACAAGAATCATAGACGATTAGGGTTGGAAGAGACCTCAGGAGATCATCTAGTCCAGGGGTAGGCAACCTATGGCATGCGTGCCAAAGGCAGCACACGAGCTGATTTTCAGTGGCACTCACACTGTCCGGGTCCTGGCCACCGGTCCAAGGGGCTCTGCATTTTAATTTAATTTTTAAATGAAGCTTCTTAAACATTTAAAAAACATTATTTGCTTTACATACAGCAATAGGTAAGTTATATATTATAGACTTATAGAAAGAGACCTTCTAAAAACATTAAAATGTATTACTGGCACGCAGAACCTTAAATTAGAGTGAATAAATGAAGACTCGGCACACCACTTCTGAAAGGTTGCCGACTCCTGATCTAGTCCAACTCCCTTCTCAAAGCAGGATCAACCCCAACTAAATCATCCCAGCCAGGGCTTTGTTAAGCCGGGCCTTAAAAACCTCTAAGGAAGGAGATTCCATCACCTCCCTAGATAACCCATTCCAGTGCTTCACCACCCTCCTAGTGAAATAGTGTTTCCTGATATCCAACCTAGACCTCCCCCACTGCAACTTGAGACCATTGCTTCTTGTTCTGTCATCTGCCACCACTGAGCACAACCTAGCTCTTTGGAACCCCCCTTCAGGTATGTGAAGGCTGCTATCAAATCCCCCCTTACTCTTTTCTTCTGCAGACTAAATAACCCCATTTCCCTCAGCCTCTCCTCATAAAGCATGTGCCCCAGCCCTCTAATCATAAAACCATGACACTCACAGTTTCTTATGTCAGGATGGATTTGGAGTCTTATTAGTTGGCCTCTTTTCCGAACCAAAGTCTGGGTCAAGCGGTAAAACAAACTTGCTCCCGCATTGCGGTGTTCTGTAGCAAATCTCAGCCCAAATCGAAGTTTTACGGCGGCATGGTTAAAGCACCAAAACAAGAATGTCTAATGGAAATGCTAAGAGACCTTTACTTGGAGCAGCTCTCGTGAATGACCCTATAATTATTTATCTTTCATGCTCCATTATGTGCTGCTGACATGCTACATCTTCCTTAGCACAATGCATAACCTAATCTAATGGACTCTAAGCAAAGTCAACGAAATTGAATAAGGTCTGTAGCTTGTGCTTCATTCTTCAGAGCTATTATTTTATAAATGAACAGTCAGATGGCCACATGCTATTTTAGGTAAATATTTTATGAACTTATCTCTGATCTACTACATCACTAATGCATGACCTTCCATCCCCAAAGAAGAGGACTAGGAAAGCTTCACCTGCACGCTGTAGTATATTTTGCTTATCACATTGATTGTGCTGATTTAAAAAAAAAATCTATTATTCTTATCACGAGGAAAAAGGCTGTGCACCAAAAAACATGCTCTTTGTAATGCATATTTGTTATTCTTTCCCTGTGATTTTCGGTGTCAGACTTCAAGCAGATAAAACATTACCAAGGAGCAGAGCTTCAAGCTGGCATCTTGTGACAAAGGCTCTCAGAAAACAAACACAGAATTCCATTTCCAGCTCCACCCCAGTGTGATTAACGAGGTATCACTTAATAGATCTCAAGAAGCTGTTGAATGTCAACTATTTTAATTAAATGTGTGGGTCAAGTCAGCCCATTTCTCCACATAGTACTATTTCCAGGCAAAATCTTTTTTTAGGTTCACAGTACATAGCCATAATTTTAGAATTTAAAAAAATAAAAGAACCTTACAAAAAACAACCTTTGGAAATGGATGAATAAAATAAGTGCAAACATTTGAAAGTATGGAAGGTACAGTGAAGGCATTACCACCTTATAGTTAAGGCAAACAACCTTAACTCTGCCCCTGTAGCAATCTTTTAAGATAATCAGAAACTCTGAGACAAACATGGACCAGTTAGCTTCACCAGGTAAAAGGCTGGAATTCAGAGGGGAGAGGGGGGCTGATTTCATCGTTACTTAGCAAAGCGTAGGTCTCCTCCAGTCACTTGGTAACTTTTTAAAAATCAACCTGAGTGTGACAAAATGCAGAGAGTGAATTGGTGAGCCTGCACTCTGATCTCTTAGAGCAGCAGTCCCAAACATTTCAGGGTCGTGTCCCCCTTTACCCTTGTCCATGCCCCCTCTGGGGCCGCAGATGGGGTTGGGCCTGAGGCTGGAGGTAGGGTTGGCAACTTTCTAATTGCACAAAACTGAACACCCTTGTCCCACCCCCTGCCCCACCTCTTCCCCTGAGGCCACGCCCTTGCCCCTTCTCTGAGGCCATGTCCCCACTCAGTCCAGCCCCTCTCCCTCCATCGCTCGCTCTCCCCCACCCTCATTCACTTTCACTGGGCTGGAGCAGGGGGTTGGGGTGCGGGAGAGGGGGAGGTCTCCAGCTGGAGGGTGCAGGCTCTGGGGTGGGGACAGAAATAAGGGGTTCAGGGTGTGGGAGGGGGCTCCAAGCTGGGGCAGGGGGTTGGGGTGCGGGAGAGCGTGCAGGCTCCAGCTGGGGGTATGGGCTCTGGAGTGGGGCTGAGAATGATGGGTTTGGGGTGCAGGAGAGGGCTCCAGGCTGGGGCTGAGGGGTTTGCAGTGTGGGAGGGGTCTAAGGGCTGGGGTAAGGGGTAGGGGCGCATGAGGGGATGCGGGCTTTGGGAGGGAGTTTGGGTGCAGAAGGGGATTGGGGTTCGGGTGGGGGTGCAGGGTGGGTTCTAAACTGGGGCAGGGGGTTCAGGGTGCAAGAGGGGGTGAGGGTTGTGGGCTCCAGCCCGGCAGTGCTTACTTCAGGCAGCTCCCAGTCGGTGGCACAGCACGGCTAAGGCAGGCTCCCTGCCTCCCCTGGCTCTGCGCTGCTCCTGGAAGTGACCCCTAGGTGGAGGGGCCAGATGGCTCTGTGGTTCCTGGCCAATGGGAACTGTGGAGCCAGCGCTGGGAGCAGGAACAGCACATGGAGCTTCCCTGATCACCCCTGCGCCTAGGGGCCGGACATGCAGCTGCTTCCGGGGAGCTGCACAGAGCCAGGGTAGGCAGGGAGCCTGCCTCAGCCCCGCTGCACCGCCGACCAGTCTTTTAACGGCCTGGAGCCGCCAGGGTCCCTTTTCAACCGGGCATTCCGGTCGAAAACTGGAAGCCTGGCAACCCTAGCTGGGGGTGGGAACAGAGCCGCAGCTGGGCTACTGTGGGGGCCGGCAGCCGGGCCCACGGACGGAGGTGGAGCTGGGCTGAGGCTGGGGACAGGATCAGGTGTGGGCCCAGGAGCCAAGGCCCTTGCTGGGGACAGGACTGGAGCAGAGCTGGTGGTGGGGGCGAGACTGGGTGGTGCTCCCTCTCTTGCCCCCATGGGGGCTAGCCTGGGCCCCGCTGCGCTCCCCCAGAACATTCCTCCATGCCCTCTTATGGGGGTGCGCTCCACAGTTTGGGAACCTCTGGCTTAGAGGCTAATTGGTGCCCCAGAAGAAGATGATTGGGGTTAAAGAACTCAATTGGCCAATCAGCCCAGGGCTGAGCAGAGGCACAGGAAGAAAGTGCAAGGGGAGAGAGGAGAGAAGAGAGGAACAGGGCTAGCAGGGGCTAGTCACAGAGAAGGCTGAGACTAAGGAGACCTCTGTTCCCCTCAGGTCTTGCTGAGAGGGCCTAAAACTTGACTAACATTATAAATAGGTGGGATCAGGGGGATGGGGTGGAGGGGTCTTGAAATAAAGCTTCCCTGAGAGCACACCTGGAGGACTCTGCAGTTTCTGCGGGTACGAAGGCAGGGGCAGAGTAGGGCCCCTGTGACATTGATCTGACATCATTCCAATATTCCTAATTCCCCAGCGAATAGTTTCTCCTGTACTGTGTGCTGTTCCCAGTCTCAGTGTTGGGTCTATGCCCTGCAGCGCATCAAGATTGCACAGATAAGTCCTACTTGAAGTTTCTAGGACATGTTTTTGAGAAAAGATGTGCCAAAAACAGTACAAAAAATATTTTTCATGAGTATCAGACCACAAAATGGCCTATCCAAATCACCTCAGATTTGAGCAAACCAACTTCTCTTTGCCACAGGCCTCAAACACCAGATATGAAGAGGAAGTGATCATTTTGAAGGTGGTCAAAATCAGGCTCAAAGGGGTGAAAGTCTCAGCAACAGCTGCCTCTCCATTATACTCTTCACAAGGACAATGAAAAAGATATACACACTTAAAGAACATTTTTCCACTTTAAGAATTGTGGTTTAAAATTCCAAACTAATCTGGTCTATAGCTAAAAAATACAAGAGATCACTGCGTTGTCAGTGGTGTACCAGTAAACTATTTTGGCCCCCAACCCTATTTTACTCATGCAAAATTTCCATTGAAGGCCATAGGAGATTTGCTTAAGTAAAGGCAGAAGAATCAGTCCATCTTGTAGTTAAAATAATGTTACATTCATTATCAAGAAGACCAGGAATATACTATTTCACTGGGTGAATAAGGCAGTCCACAATTTAGGGTGCAACTCACATGAGCAGACCACTTTGTGAGCTCTTTTTTTTGGCTTATGTCCTATTTGAACAGGCATAGGAGTAGTGGGGACAAACGACCTGTCTAAGATGGAGCTTGATAAGTTTTATGAACAGGGTTGTGTGACGGGCCTCCCTGCAATAGCAGGGGATGGGACTTGATGAGCCAGGAGGTCCCTTCCAGCCCCATGTTCCTATGAGATCCATGAGTACCAATGAAACTGCAGGATTTTCCTAGCTAGTTTGTCTAAGTTAGATGGGCCTCCACAAGAAGGGGATAGTTCTGTGAGGAAACTACAGCTTGAACATGCATCTGCACCACCGGGGTTCAAGCTATGTGGTGTTTTGGAGTCCTGCTCAGCTTCTCTCTGCTCCTGAAGGCCAAACAGCTATGCCCATTCCTCTACAATAAGGCCCTAGCAATAATGATCTATGCATGTGTCCCATAAGACTAAACTATTGTAGTTCAGTCCACTTGACTATGATCCAAGAGCCTACTGACAGCTGCAGCTGATCTATCAGGCAGAGGCACTATTTTTAAATAGAGCATACACCCCAGCAATCTGCCCACTTCAGTGGAGTTACTTTGGATTTACATTAGTGAGATGAGATCAGAATCCGGCCCCCAGAGATTTACATAACACAAGAAGCACATACACGCTTATTACCTGTGCTTGAAAGTGGTGATAGCTTTGCTCCCAGAATTCGGTGTAATAGCAATGGTGAAAAAGCAGCCAAAGAGGAGCATTTACTGAGCAGATAGTAATAGATAAAAAGCATAGCTGCTTGGTATACAACTGAGGTTTATAATCACATTACTCCTCAATACAGACATCAGTACCAAATGAGAATAACCACGTTAGAAGCATCAAGTATTACAGAATCTTCAACGCTATCTCAGGCAATATCACCTATTAACGTAAAAAACGTATGGACAGATTCACCGAAATCTGCCTTAACTGGCCGATTAAGCCAGGTTTATGACTGCTTTGTATTGCTGGGTGGTATAAAGCAGCTGGAGCATATTGATGGATCTGGCCTATAGTTTCTGGGCTTCAGGAAGGGAAGTAGCTGCAAGGTGTAGAGGAAATGGTCCTAGGTGGAGTCAAGGGAGGGATAGCTCAGTGGTTTGAGCATTGGCCTGCTAAACCCAGGGTTGTGAGTTCAATCCTTGAGGGGGCTATTTAGGGATCTGGGGACAAATCAGTACTTGGTGCTGCTAGTGAAGGCAGGGGGCTGGACTCAATGACCTTTTAAGGTCCCTTCCAGTTCTAGGAGATGGGATATCTCCATTTATTTATTTATTAAGGTTCCAGCTAAAAGCTGTAGAGAAGAGGTGCTCAATCTGGCAAATGAGACACCTCTCCCCGCCTTTTTCAACCCTTACTTTTTCTTTCATGAAAGAGTAAGAAAGTTTCCAGCTCTTATGATTGCAGAAAGAACCTCAGAAATGTCAACTGAGCACAAACCAATAGAGTGACACTGTCTGAATCTACCTAGAGCCTGAAACAATAGCTCTGTGAGGTCTGACCTGACCCATTTGTCTCAGTCAAGGCTCTGTGAAGTCTGTGATCCTGCAGCCATGGCATATGGCATTTTCCCACAATGGCACAGAATGGAGAAGTTTTGCCATGGAATATGGCATTTTGCTGCTGTCAGACACTCAACATTTTGGTTTGTCTCCCTGTCCTGCTGAGACCATAAGGCAACTGCTTTTTGCTCTCCGGCTTTCTTCACAAGGGCCAGTTAATTGGATTGCATTGCCTGCTCACTGCACTGTTCCAGAGAGCCAGGAAGCAGTGAAGTCCTAAATGCTGTCCCTTTCTCCCCTGTTCTGTGGATCCACTGCTTGCAGCCTGACTTTCCTCTCTGTAGGACTCTGACCAAACCCACACACCAGAGCACTTGAGAGCGACAAGGTGAGGTAATGTCACCATAACGCTTGTCAGCTACCATGCTACTTCCAGGAATTGTCACAGTAGCTGGCAAAGGATTCGGAGATGAGCATACAGCGGTCAAAAGGAGGGACCACCAAGTCATTCGGATACCAACTGTCCATCTTTACAAAAGAAATCCACTGAATTCTTCAAGTGAAAGCTTTTGCATTTGCAGAATCAGAAGACTGCTGTATTAAAAGTCCTTCAAGCATCACACTTGGTGTCCCCACAAATAGCAAATGTTGCCAAGCCTCTTAATGGGGGCCACATTAATTGTCTCAAAAGTGGGTAATTACCACATTAATTGTCTCAAAAGTGGGTAATGGTCCATTGGGATCTGCTGTTATTGGTCAAATCAAAGCAAGTCCCCCCTCCATTGGTGTAGTCAGTGGACAAATTCACGACATGGCTGGAGGTATTTGAGAACAGCTGTTTGGGAGAGTTCCGGAGAGCCAGTATTTCTCAGTACCTCTGGATAAAATTACAGATGTCTTTGTCTGCTTAACTTTTAATAGCTGTCCATTCTGACTGGGGAGGATGCAAACATGAATGTTGCCTGCTCCACTGTTCAGGGTAGGAATAACCCTACATGGGAAAAAAGTCTCTAAAGCTCCCCAGCAGTCAGTTCTTGCACCTGCTTTGGATGGATTTTGCTGTTCCAGTATTTGCCCTGGTGGTCCTTGAGCTATGGCCAGAAACCACAGTGGCTATGTGACTAGAAACCAGTCTATAGAACCCTGAGCCGTTGGGACACATTGTTCAATGCACTGAGTAGTATAGCTGGTTGAAAAAATTCAAATGTTGCAGTTATTGGTGAAAATAGGGAAATGGTTTTGGTTTGACCAGCTCTTCCAAGAAGCCTTAGTGGGAAAGAGGACGCCAGTGCAACTAAGAAACAGTACTTGCTGAGGCTGGAAAAGTTGTGAATTTTATTAAAGATCACCCCACCAATGCACACCTCTTCACTATATTATAATGCTGCATCCAGTTCTGGTGCCCACATTTTTAAAGGGATAGAATCATAGAAATGCAGGGCTGGAAGAGACCTCAAGAAGTCATCAAGTCCAGCCCCCTGCACTGTGGCAAGACAAAGTAAATCTAGACCATCCCTGACAAATGTTTGTCCAACCTGTTCTTAAAACCTTCAGTGATGGAGATTTGACAGCCTCCCTTGGAAGCCTAGACCTGAGCTCATAGTTAGAAAGTTTCTCCTAATATCTAACCTGAATTTCCCTTGCCGTAGATTAAGCCAATTACTTCTTGCCCTACCTTTAGTGGACATGCTGGAGAACAATTGATCACCATCCTCTTTATACCAGCCTGTAATGAGGTGTATTATCCACACTGGCCCTGAAAGAGTTGAATTAGGCCAGACAGGCCCAATCAACCAATTAAGCTGCAAAAGGGAGAGATGTAGGCTGAGTGGAGGGCACTAATTAATAGGAAGCGCACCTCTGAGGGAACAGGTGGGCTCTATAAAACCAAGAGGCTGGCAACAGTGTGGTGGCAGGGAGGAAGCCAGCAGTCTCTCTTGCCCAGGTAAAGGAGAAAGAAGAGGGCAGAGGAACCCTTGAGAAAAGCGGTAGGAACCCACGAGGAAGGGTTTACTTAGTAGGCCTAAGAGAGAGTGGTCTGACTGGGAAGGCTAGTGAGGGAGAAGCTTAACGAAGCCTGGTAGGAAGTAGTACAGGGAAGAAGCAGTAGAGTTGGTGATGACCCAGACCTTGACTGCTCGCAGTCAGACTCTGGACTGGAACCCAGAAGAGAGGACTTGCCCAGAAGGAGAAATCACAGTGTGATTTGGCCAGAGGGCAGCTATACTGCAACTCCATGAATGGGAGGAGAGCTGCAACAGTGGAAAAGAAGAGAGGGGGCACTGAACTGGGGGGGAGCTAATCCTCAGAAGGGTCAGAAAGAGGTGCCACCTGGCAGCAAGTAGAGTACCCCATGACATAGCCCTTCACATATTTGAAAGCTATTATCAAATCCACCCTCAGTCTTCTTTTCTCAAGATTAAACATGCCGGACAATTACCTCCCATGTCTTACGTATGATTCTTGTGTTAATACACCCAGAATATTAGTCTTTTTTGCAACTGCATCACATTATTGCCTCCAATTCAATTTGTGATCCACTATAACCCCCCAAATCCTTTTCAGCAGTATTACTGCCGAGCCAGTTATTCCCCATTTTGTAGACGTGCATTTGATTTTTCCTTTCTAAGTGAAGTACTTTGCACTTGTCTTTGTTGAATTTCATCTTGTTGAATTCAGACCAATTCTCCAATTTGTGAAGGTCATTTTGAATTCTAGTAGTGTGCTCCAAAGTTCTTGCTACCCCACCCAGCTTGGTGTCATCTGCAAGTTTTATAAGCATACTCTCCACTCTGCTGTCCAAGTCATTAATGAAAATGTTGAATAGTAGAGGACTCAGGACAGACTCCTGTTGGACCCCACTAGATACGCCCTCCAAGTTTGACAGCGAGCCACTAACTGCTCGTTGAGTATGGTCTTTCAATCAGTTATGCACTGACCTCATAGTAATTTCATCTACACCAGTGGTTCTCAAACTGTAGCAAACCGAGGACTCCCATTTAGATTTAAAATGTTTCGGGGACACCCAACCCCTCCACTCAGCCCCAGGCCCTGCCCCTACTCTAGCCCTTCCCCTGCCCCGCCTCTTCCCTGCCTCTTTCTGTCCCCTCCCCCAAGGGAGCCCTTGCCCGCTCCTCTCCCTCCCTCCCAGCACCTCCTGCACGCTGCTGAACAGCTGTTCCCCAGCATGCAGGAGGCACTGGGAGGGAGGGGTAGGAGTTGATCAGTGGGGCCCACGGACCCCTGGAGTATCCTCTTGGACTCCCAGGGGTCTGCAGACCCCAGTTTGAGAAACGCTGATCTAGACCACATTTCCCTAGTTTGCTTACGAGAATCATAGAATCATAGAATATCAGGGTTGGAAGGGACCTCAGGAGGTCATTTAGTCCAACCCCCTGCTCAAAGCAGGACCAATTCCCAACTAAATCATCTCAGCCAGGGCTTTGTCAAGCCGGGCCTTAAAAACCTCCAAGGAAGGAGATTCCACCACCTCCCTAGGTAATGCATTCCAGTGCTTCACCACCCTCCTAGTGAAATAGTGTTTCCTAATATCCAACCTAGACCTCCCCCACTGCAACTTGAGACCATTACTCCTTGTTCTGTCATCTGTCACCACAGAGAACAGCCAAGCTCCATCCTTTTTGGAACCCCCCTTCAGATAGTTGAAAGCAGCTATCAAATCCCCCCCTCATTCTTCTCTTCTGGAGACTAAACAATCCCAGTTCCCTCAGCCTCTCCTCATAAGTCATGTGCTCCAGACCCCTAATCATTTTTGTTGCCCTCCGCTGGACTCTTTCCAATTTTTCCCCATCCTTCTTGTAGTGTGGGGCCCAAAACTGGACACAATACTCCAGATGAGGCCTCACCAATGTTGAATAAAGGGGAATGATCACGTCCCTTGATCTGCTGGTAATGCCCCTACTTATACAGCCCAAAATGCCGTTAGCCTTCTTGGCAACAAGAGCACACTGTTGACTCATATCCAGCTTCTCGTCCACTGTAACCCCTAGGTCCTTTTCTGCAGAACTGCTACCTAACCATTTGGTCCCTAGTCTGTAGCAGTGCATAGGATTCTTCCGTCCTAAGTGCAGGACTCTACACTTGTCCTTGTTGAACCTCATCAGGTTTTTTTTGGCCCAATCCTCTAATTTGTCTAGGTCCCTCTGTATCCGATCCCTACCCTCCAGTGTATCTACCATGCCTCCCAGTTTAGTGTCATCTGCAAATTTGCTGAGAGTGCAGTCCACACCATCCTCCAGGTCATTAATAAAGATATTAAACAAAACCGGCCCCAGGACCGACTCCTGGGGCACTTCGCTTGAAACCGGCTGCCAACTAGAGATGGAGCCGTTGATCACTACCCATTGAGCTCGATGATCTAGCCAGCTTTCTATCCACCTTACAGTCCACTCATCCAGCCCATACTTCTTTAACTTGGCGGCAAGAATACTGTGGGAGACCGTATCAAAAGCTTTGCTAAAGTCAAGGAATAACACATCCCCTGCTTTCCCCTCATCCACAGAGCCAGTTATCTCATCATAGAAGGCAACTAGGTTAGTCAGGCATGACTTGCCCTTGGTGAATCCATGCTGACTGTTCCTGGTCACTTTTCTCTCCTCTAAGTGTTTCATAATTGATTCCTTGAGGACCTGCTCCATGATTTTTCCAGGGACTGAGGTGAGGCTGACTGGCCTGTAGTTCCCCGGATCCTCCTCCTTCCCTTTTTTAAAGATGGGCACTACATTAGCCTTTTTCCAGTCATCCGGGACCTCCCTTGATCGCCATGAGTTTTTAAAGATGATGGCCAATGGCTCTGCAATCACATCCGCCAACTCCTTTAGCACCCTCGGATATCATGTGGGACTGTCAAAAGCCCTACTAAAGGCTTTTGTTGAAAAATTGAAGAGGATGCAGAAAAGAGCCACAAAAATGATTCCAGGGCCAGAGAAAATGCCTCTTAGTGAAAGATTTAGCGCTCAATCTGTTTATTTTATCAAAAAGAAGACCGAGGGGTGACATAAGTACAGTTTATTAGTACCTTCACAGGGGAAAATAGTAGGTGCTAAAGGGCTCTTTAATCTAGCAGAGAAAGGCACAGCAAGAATCAATGACTGGAGCTTAAAGCCAGACCAATTCAAACTGGAAATAAGGCACACTCTTTTACTAGTGAGCCAAGAGAAGTGGTGGGTTCTCTTCATCTCTTGATGTCTGCAGATCAAGACTGGATGGCTTTTTAGAAGACATGCTTTAGACAAACACACGTTATTGGGCTCAATACAGGAGTAACTGGATCATAACCTATGGCCTGTGTCAGACAGGAGGTCAGACTGCATGATCTAATGGCATTATAATCTATGAATGTTGACAGCTCTCTTACATGCTGAAGTTTGTTGGCTGTCACATGGCAGCATTTTGAATCAATTGTTTGAACTCAGAGAACACACAAAGATTTTCCTCACTGAATATAGCTCTGCCCTTGCTGAATACTTCCCTGATTGACATTGGCTTGCTCTGAGTGTGTCTCTTCAGATTACTTCCCAACCCGGGGGCTTCAACTACTCTGTGCTTTCCATATTGCTAAATGGAGGGGCTGACTAGAGGAACAGGGGACAGTCTAGTATGGAAAAGGTAGGATTTCATTGCTCTAGATCAGGGGTTCTCAAACTTCATTGTACCGTGACCACCTTCTGACAACAAAAATTACTATATGACCCCAGGAGGGGTGACCAAAGCTTGAGCTCACCCGAGTCCCGCAGTCCCAGGTGGGAGGGCCAAAGCCATAGCCTGAGCCTACCGCCCCGGACAGGGGGGCTAAAGCCGAAGCCCAAGGGCTTCATCCCCAGGCGGGGGCCTGTAACCTGAGCCCTGCCACCTAGGCCTGAAGCACTTGGGCTGTGGCCCCGGGCAGTGGGGCACAGGCTTTGACTTTGGCCCTGGGCGGTGGGGCTCGGGCTTCAGCCCCAGGCCCCAGCAAGTCTAATGCCAGCACTGGCGACCCCATTAAAAAAGCAACAAAGAGTCCTATGGCGCCTTATAGACTAACAAATGTATTGGAGCATAAGCTTTCGTGGGTGAATACCCACTTCGTCAGATGCATTCGTCAGACCCCAATAAAATTGGGTCCCAACCCACTTTGGTGTCCCGACCCACAGATTGAGAACTGCTGTTCTAGAGCTAAGAGCCATGTGTAGAGCCCTGTTTGCCCTCAGAGGATACCAGGCAGGCCAGTCCTGGTTCAGTTGGACAATGTAATAACTATAGCCTACCCAGGCCCGAACATTGCTCCGACTGCACGGGCACAGGATTTACTTACCATAGAATAAATCTTAAACCAGGACCTTAAAACCATGGAAGAATATTTCTCACAGTGGTGGCTAAAAACACACGCCACCAAGTCTGTTGTGTAGGTGTTTCATTTAAACAATCAAAAGGCTAAGGAAGAACTGCATGTGGACTTCTGTGGCCAGCAGGTAAGACATGATCCCACCCCGACATATCTTGGTGTGATGTTAGACTGAAGCCTCACATACCACTGGCACCTGAAAAATATCCATGACAAAAATCAAGATGCACGTAAACCTTACCCAGGAAATGGCAGGAATGACCTGGGGAGCTGATGCAAAAACCCTATGGACCTCTTCACTATCCCTTGTTTACACAACTCAGAAAACTGCTCACTCATCTGGACACACGGCTCCCACTCGTCGACTCTGCCTTGCAAATCATTACAGTCACAGTAAAATCATTGCCACAATCATGGCTTCCCATACTGGTGCACATCCACTCACCTCAAATTTGTTGCAGAATTCTTTGGTAGTCCCACCTATTCAAGGGAATGAGGATCTCCCACTACACAAAGACCTAAATAACATACTGAGATTCTGACTAAAATCTAGAAAACCCTGTTGGCTTTCAGTCCATGATCTCAAAGACTCGGGATTTCCCCCCGAAGATCAATGGTGAACAAGGTGGAAAGATGTCAATGTCCTGAGCAAACATCACATCAAGGACCCAACCGAAGAACCTAGTGGCTTTTTCCCCTCCCACGGAAAATATGGTCCACTTTGAACTACCTCTGCACATCACATGGCAAATGCTCCTACCTCCTCCAGGAATGGGGACTGAGACACGATCCTATGTGTCCTGTAGAAATGGACTTCAGACTATGGAACATCCTGTCAACCAATGTTCCAAACAATCATATTCTGGTGGTATCTCTGCCATGCACTTGGTGACACCTGAGGCAATCAATTGGATCACCACCGTAGACTTGGACTTCTAATGTTGCTGTTTTTAAGCCATACAAAAGAAGACCCAAACTGACAAGGCAAATGAGGATCCTCCCACTTCCTTTCCGAGTCCAGACTTCTTTTCCTATAAAGCAGAAAGAAAGGTATAGGTCCTGAGGGTCAGTTATCATGCAGGGAAGGTAACTTGGCTAGCAGACTGCCTAAGCTGTCATGATATTTTAGCCAGGGAAGGGGATCTCCAGCCCTTTATTTCCTGGTGTCAATGGGGTCTCTCAATCCAGAGTGCTGATCGCACCTCAGATAACACCCTTGTCCCAGAGTTCTACACCCAGAACTCAGGCTTCCTCAGTAGATGCTTTTTTTTTTTTCTCCAGTGGTTTTAGCAATATCTGACCAGGGAAACAGAGGCCTCCCATGAACACAGGGGAGAAAGGTCCCTTGAGGGTGTAGTTGGAATGGTTGCTTCTCCTATTGCCTAGCAGAAAGGTGCACAGAGGCACTGCTTGTTTAGTCCTAGGGAATGGAGGTAGAAGAAACTCAAGGCTTTTTTTGCATGGGGGAGGGTGTGAGGGGCAAAGGAAGTGAAGGCTCCTTTGTTACCACATGCAGAGGGGGAAAACAGTGGTGTGGAGGAAAACCATGTTCCCAAAACATAAACAATTGTGTCTGTGAAAGTTTTTCCAGTCAGGTGGGGTCTGCCAGGCCCCCATCTGCCAGAGAGCTGTATATGCAGTCAGGTGAGTTTGAGAAGCTCACTCCACAAGGCCCCATCTCTCATTTTTTGTACAAATTCTTGGTGCTGCTGCTCCAGGTTTGTCATGTGTCCTCCCTTGGATGGGGTTTCCATCTGCCGTGGTTACCGCTGGCTAGCTCTGGATTCAGGCTCGCTGTGCACAACTTGCTCGTTGTGTCCTTGACAGAGCTGAGCGCTTTCTTTACTAACGAGTCCTCCCAGCCCTGGGTTTGTTTCCTTTGCAGTCTGCAAGCATTCTAATGGCAGTAGCGAGGGCACTCAGCAGGCTCTCCAGATAGGTTGGACTGAAGCCCAAACAATCCTACAGTGGGATCGTTTGCTGCGTGTTCGAGTGTCATGCAAACAAAAAAAAAACCACTAAGCTGGGACCTGACCTTTTTTCACCAGAGAAATATCATTTACAGGTGAGAAAAAAGGCTGAGTCATTAAAGCAGAATGGGACACAGGCCAGGGAAGAGACAATGCTCCATGGGCAGGGAAGGGACATCTAGGAGAGAAGGAGTTGTGCAGAGGGGCCCTTGTGCCATTGAAACAGCCATCTCTATTAACTGTGTCGCCCCTTCCCCTGGCCCTAAGCACGGAGCTCAGCTCTGCTCCTGAAAAGACTGGAAGCTCTCAGAACTTCCTCCTTGCAGAGCTCCTGAGCTTCACAGGAGTGGAGATCTACCCTGTGATCAGGAGGATATGGGGAGGCTGGACAAAGGTACTGCTCTTAATGGAGCTGGCAGCTTCAGTGCTGTGAGCAGCACTGCATGGCACTACCTCCTCCCTTCCTGCCCTGCACCTTACTTCCAATGCAGCTCAACTGAAGAGACCACCTAAAGGACCCCATTCAAGAACACACTTACGCATGTGTTTCACTCTAATTTACTTCGATGAAACTTAAGCACATGCTAACTTTAAGTATACGCTGAAGCAGTTTGCTGATTAGGGAAATGTTTCTAGTTCAGGGCCATAGAGCTTAGCAACCTGCATGGGACTCCACAGGACAGTCCAATAACTGACTTTGAGTTAAGCATAGAATCACCTGCACTCAAGGCAGGACTACGTATTATCTAGACCATCCCTGGCAAGTGTTTGTCTAACCTGCTCTTCTGAAGTTTTTGTGACCCAGCATTAAGTGGATAGGATTTTCCCTGGATTTTCACTTTCTTGTTCGGTTTTATAGGTTTTACCCTTCTACTGATACTGATGTGCAAGTAAATAAAACTGCTGGCAGTTCTGACAAGGTACTTTATTATTTCAGGAACCTCTAATAAGACAAGTGTAGGGGGAGAGAGATAGACCTAGGGGAACTATTAGCAGCAAATAGCCTTTTTTCTGTTTGTGAATCTTCCATGAACAGATTTTAATTTTTACCCATTATTCCTGACACTTCATGCAAACACCCTTTCAGCTTGATCGGTTGTTTGCAAACTATTTGCTTGACTGTTATTCCTGGTAGGTGGATCGGTTACCTAAGGCACACACTGTTTTGTTTCTGCTCTCTGGAGAGTCACTGGACCCTCTATAATCAGGAAGGGAGAAATGAAATTGATATCACGATGGCTAGCTTTGGGCCTTCTTGCAAACCTACATTCACACAGATATTGACAAGATCTTCCTTTTCTGTGAATATTGTAAAAAGAAGAACAGGAGGACTTGTGGCACCTTAGAGACTAACAAATTTATTAGAGCATAAGCTTTCGTGGACTACAGCCCACTTAGTCCACGAAAGCTTATGCTCTAATAAATTTGTTAGTCTCTAAGGTGCCACAAGTCCTCCTGTTCTTCTTTTTGCGGATACAGACTAACACGGCTGCTACTCTGAAACCTGTGAATATTGTGGCATTTTTGTAATAACTCACTGGCCAGCTCCAGTAGTGTGTTTTTGTGTCTGCTATATGCATGAGAGAGAGAGAGAGCATCATGCAAGCTTATCTATTTCCCCCCTTTTTCTATTGTTCTGTATCTCAGCAACAGGCCCGGCTCCAGGGTTTTGGCCGCCCTAAGCAGCCACACACAAAAAAAAAAAAAAAGCTGCGATCGCGATCTGCGGCGGCAATTTGGCGGAAGGTCCTTTGCTCCTAGCAGGAGTGAAGGACCGTCCGCCGAATTGCCGCCGAATAGCTGGACCTGCTGCCCCTGTCCGGAGTGGCCGCCCCAAGCACCAGCTTGACAAGCTGGTGCCTGGAGCCGGCCCTGCTCAGCAAACATATAGAAGCTTATTACAGCTGTGGGGGAAAACAAAAAATGTTGATTTGAAGCAAGAGTAAATAACGTGAATCAAAATAATTTTTCACTGGTGAAATGCTCTCCCATTTGTTCTGAGGATTATCATGTCAGTGAATCTACCTAAAATTATCATTAATTTTAACACTTTCCCGGGACTAATCAGAATTAAATTGTATAGAAAAGATTGCATGAGAAATAGCCGTGGCTAAAATTCTCTGTGAAGTTTAAACAGGAGTGATATTAAAGGAGAAGAACAGTTTTTATTAATGCATTTACACCTTCTTAGAATCCCTGTGAAGTGTGTTTTACCTTTGCCATAAAAATGAAAACATTTAAATTTCTTTAAAATTACATTTGACATAATTATAGCCAATCCCTAGTACCAGCAAGCAACCCATTTTGTCTGCTTTCCATCAGAAATAGCCACAAACCTCATCATTTCATAAAGAGTTGTTTTTCTACATGATGTTCAATATGTGCAGAATGTTAATAGCTACTATAGCTGAATATGAATAGGCTTTGTGGCTCCACTTGAAATATAGAAAAATGGCCCAGACATTAAAAAAGATAAAAGGGAAAAGGGCAGTAATGAATTTAGAGGAAAATGAACATTAATGGTACTAGCATTACTCATGTTCCACATAACAAATTATTGGAAATCTGTCAAGCACACCAAATTATCTACTCATCTGCTGTTGTGGGGCCCTTTGGAGCCATCCAAAACCAGCAAAAGCAAGACAATTTAAGCTAATTTTACTATTTATAACAATAGAACAGACCATTAAGATAAATTAATGTCATTATCAAGTTTCTATGAAAATGACAAATACCACTATTTCAAGCAGCTTTAGAAGCTGTTGACTATAATGAAATCTGCTGTACAGGTACTAAAAAGAAACACTCCAAGTAATTATTTTCTAGTAGCTTGTTTGTTTCCTTCCCATTCATTTGCTTTCACCACAATTAGTTCTGTACACAATATGTGGTAACTAAACAGTCAACACTACGCAGCATTAGGACTAATTGGACAATTATGATGCAGTTTTCAGCCTTTTAGGTCCTAAAGGGAGCTAGGAGTAAACATTCTAGAGGCAACAATAACAACACGCCAGTGACTTGTATTGTTTGAGCTTAAAGGAAGACAAAGCAGTACAATAAATAAAGCACAAATAAAATGCTTTACATAAAACAACACAAAATGAGATGGTTTATTAAATGATCTAATGGATCACCATGTGAGCATTGCACTGGATATATTTGTCAAAAGCAAGCCCAGGTTAAGATTTCAGCACAAGCAACCCTTTGTTTCATGTAAGGCCACTACACCTGCATTGCTAATAGAGGAAAAGCCAGGCTAGATCAGAACGATGGTCCATCTAGTCCACTGTCCCTGACAGTGGCACGCACAGATGCTTCACATGAAGGAACTCCACACTAGATCGATATGGGGTAATCTGCCCCCTCCCCCAAAAAGCTTTATGTTCCTTCCAAATCTCTTTTTCAGCATTAACTATTTATAATCTTATTATCCACATAACTGTCCAATCCCTCTTTGAATTTTGCTTGGTCTCAATGACGTCCTGTGGCAATGAGTTCCAATGTCTTATTATGCATTGAGTGAAAAATGATTTCCTTTGATCAGTTTTGAGTTTGCCACCTTTCTGTTTCATTGCTTGTTCCCTTGCTCTTGTGCTATGAGATGGAGAGAAGAGAAGCTCCCAATTTACCTTCTCTAGTACAGCGATTAATTTATATACTTTTAAAAGATACGAAGAAGCTAAGAATACTCTATGCATTTACTACAGCCGAGGCTTGTACTGAGGTGGGCTGTGAATAGGGATGTGGATGAGTTCCAGACACAACTCTGATTTTCAGCTTCAGCCAAATAATCTTTTGTGCTAGCTACTGCAATAGTTAGGAGGTTGGCTTCCTCTCCTCTCCTTTTCCTCATGGCTGGCGCTAATGGAGGCCTTGCCTAGGCCAGGAAGGGGAGGGGTGATTAGGAAAAGGATCTGTTCCCTTTTGCTTTCTTCCAATGGCATCAGACACTTCATAGCTGCCAAGTTTTATACAGCGCTGTGTGTGGCATTTTATGCTAATTATATAATTAAATAATTTGCACATTTGCAAAAAATTGTATATAGCCACTTTCCTTTTAAAGAGCTGTATGGATTTAGTGCTGGGGAAAGGCATAGGCTTGGCAGTCCTGGTGAATGAAGCCCTCAATTTACCTACAAGCCTGCAGTAGGGAAGTGTAGCAGAGTGGTTACCCACTCCTGCCCTGAGGGGTTTAAAACAGCCCTGGAGGAGGGCTGTGGGAGGAGAAAAGCAGCGAGGCTGATTGGGGGAAACAGCCTCAGCTGGGGGCCACACCCCAATCAGGGCCCAGCTGGCTCTATAAAGGCTTGAGCCAGGAGTAAAGGCACACAGTCTTCTCTAGCTGCGGAGGGAGATGGGCCTGGCTGCTGGGGAGCTAGCTAAGGTACCTGGAGTTGAGCAGAACTGTTGGAAGGCCAAGGGAGCTGGGGAGCTCTGGCCTGGAAACCCCCCAGGCTGTGGCCTAGTATAAGGCCAAACAGGTACTGGGGTTGTAGGGGACAGCCCAAGGCTAGACAGAGGCAGCAGGCCCAAACCCCCTTTGCCAGTGATGAGTGGCATACACTGCAGTCTGCCCCAGGGAATGGGGGCTAGTTGGTGACTGGTAGTAATCTTACACTGAAGCAAAGTGGGGATAGGGGGTGGGGGTTCCTCTGGGTGGGGATGTTGGTGCCACTAGGCATAGCTACCAGGTAACTCGGGGAAGTGGAAGGCCATAAGTGCCGATGAAACTCCCCTGCTCTGGGTCTAAGTGAGCCACAGTAACTCCATCTTGTGAACTTTCACCAGCCTCCATGCTAGCAGCCTAATGCTGAAGCAGAATATGTAATGGTCAGCTTTTTCCAGCAGACAGCTGCAGTTTCGCTTGCACTAGTAGAAGCAGTAGTGATAACGAGGGTGGAAAGGGGGGAGGAAGAGGCCTATTACGTAGAGCTTGCAAGGCCGAAGATAAGCATGCGAACGGGAATTTTTCTAACAAGCCACAATGTGTCCCTGCTGTAACTGCTCGGGACGGGAGAGGTAGGAGGGAGAAACCAGAACAAAGGCTTACTCAAAACAGCTTGGAATATAAAAAGGAAAACTTGCTTGTATTTGCTGCGCTTCTGATTTGAGACATGCTGGTCTCCTGAGTGCCTTTTCGAGATCTCAAATAAATTTGGTTTGCTTCTCCACCCTGGTGTGTCTATTGGTGCGGCGCACACCGGGCAACGAACCCTGTTGCCCCCTCGGGGCCCTCCGGGCCGGCAACAGGGAGACCCCAAGATTGAGGGGTTACTGCCAGAGGGGCAGCACCCCAGAGAAAGGGGCATCAGGGTCCTGGGAGGGACACGGGGGCCAGCGGTAAGGCAGATCACTGGCCTGCAGAGGACACTCCGGAAGCTGGATGAGCTAATTCCTGACAGAGACCAGCAGGAGGCGCCGCAGGGGTGAGTCCGCATCGCTACAGCAAGCTTCCTACCTGCCCTGCCAGCATATCCCACACCTGACCTGGGGAACTTCCTCTAGGTAGTAGCAGAGGGACTCCAGTCTCCATAGGCTGTGTAATTCTTGGCCCCCTCTGTAGAGTCTGCCAGTTAGTGAACAAGTTGGGCTGAGTTTGTGATATGGGAGCTGGAATTGAGACCCACTCAACTCCTCTCAAAGAAGGGCCACCAAATATCCAGTGGATGTGGTGAAAAGTAGCTCCCTGCCCACTGATGCTGGATTCAGAATGGTGACTCCTGGGTTAAATGCTCCGTAGTCCAGTAGCAATGCCAGCCCATGAGCTAACAAATGCTAATTGAAGAGGGCGTTGCTATATATGTGCATATACTACATCAAAAACACTACTTTAAAAGCATGTTAAGGTTGCAAAGTCAAGCTTAAAAGCTGGAAAACACCGGCAATACAGTTACTCAGACAACCTCAGTGCTACCTCTGAGGGTGTAGGAATTATGTTACAGATTTCAGTTACGTGGCCATATATTATTTTTTCCCCTGCTTGGACCATCGGTACGGTTTGATTCCAGGCCCTTTATATTCACAGTGCAGACCACATACCCTTGAGCTAAACTGGTAATTGGTACCAGAATTAGGCTGTAATGTGGACCAGCTCCTAGAGGGAGACATGACACTTTGCCACATGGTTGGCTATCAAGCTTGCTGGGTTCTGTTTCTGGCTCTGAGAGCAGTGTGTCTAGTGGTTAGAGCGGTGTTTACAGCCAGTGTTGCCAAGCACAGGGCTGGATTTACACCTTACGTGCCCCTAGGCACAGCATCCTCAGTGCCTGCCCTACTTACAGCTGTACTTCATGTTTTCTGTAAAAAATGAAACTAAAAGAAATATAAACACAGCCTCCCTGGGAAGGCACAAGACTCTCCGCCATGCACAGCACTCCCAGCCCAGGTGAGGTGTAAAGGGAGGACTATACCTCTCCCCATGGTGAGTAGACCCCGGGGGTCTTCCATCCCTGCCGCCACCTGACAGCCGTGCTCTGGCTCTGCCCATGCAAGTGAATGGGGCGCTGGCCATGCCCCTCCCTCCCTCTCTTTCCCCGGCATGGGGAGAAGGCAGAGGAGCGGCCGAGATTGGGAAGGGTCTGGGACTCTCCCAGCACCTTCAGCAGCTGCCCCCACACAGCCGCAGCTCACAGTGCCCCCAGGCAGGCTAACCCGGACACTCACCCTGCTCCAGCCCCACATGCTGGGCAGCCACCAACTCACACCAGGAGCCTGGCCACCCGCAGGGGAGCTGTATGTAGTAATTTTAACTTTTAACCCCCTTTTAACTTTTAGGCGCCCTTAGAACACTGCTGCTCATGAGCACGTGCCTACTGTGCCGAACTGGAAATCCGGCCCTGGCCAAGCATGTTCTTTCTGCAAAGCAGTGTGGCCGAGTGGTTAAGATTTGGGTCTATCTATTTCCTTTTCTGCTTGGCATGACCTCATGCAACTCCTGAGTTACCTCATTTGCAAAACAGGGGAATGATAGTTGCCTGTCTTCTACAAAGTCTTGGTCAGTAATAAAGGTTCTGAATGCCACAGACTAAACACCAGTCAGTGGGAGAGGGGAGATTAGGATCCATGGCACCTTCCCTTAGGCCAAAATAGAGCTGGGTGAAATTTTTTGGACACAGCTTTTCTTTACACAGAAAACTGCAGAGTTTGGTCAATTGAAACATTTTAAGAACATAAGAATGCCCATAGTGGGTCAGACCAATGGGCCATCTCACCCAGTCTCCTGTCTTCCGACAGTGGCCAGTAGCAGAACTTCAGGGGAGTGTACAGAACAGGGCAGTTGGAGTCATCTACCCCGTCTTCTCCTCCTGGTTTCTGGCAGTCAGAGGTTTAGGGTTGCCCAAGCATGGGTTGCATCCCTGACCACCTTAGCTAATAGCCATTGATGGACCTGTCCTCCATGAACTTCTCTAGTTCTTTTCTGAACCCTGTTATATTTCACAACACATCATGGCAACGAGTTCCACGTGTTAGTTGTGCATTATGTGAAAAAGTACTTCCTCTTTTGTATTAAACCTGCTGCCTATTAATTTAATCAGGTCACCCCTGATTTGTTTTGTTTTTAATTGTGGGAAAGGGTAAATAGCATTTCTCAACTCACTGTCTTCGCACCATTCATAATTTTATAGATCTCTATCATATACCCCTTAGTCGTCTCTTTTCTAAGCTGAACAGCCCCTAATCTTTTTAGTCTCTCCTCATATGGAAGCCATATGCTTGATCATCCTTGTTGCCCTTCTCTGAACCTTTTCCAGTTCCACTACTTCCTTTGTGAGATGGGGCGACCAGAATTGGACACAGTATTCAAGATATGGATGCACCATGGATTTATATAATGGCATTATGATATTTTCTGTCTTATTGTCTATTCCTTTCCTAATAGTTCTGAATATTGTTAGCCTTTTGGAGCACTGCTGAGCATTGAGCTAAGGTTTTCAGAGAACTATCCGTGGTGACTCCAAGATCTTTCTCAAATAGTAATAGCTAAATTAGAACCCATCATTATATATGTATAGTTGGGATTATTTTTTTCCAATGTGCATTACTTTGCACTTATCAATGCTGAATTTCATCTGCCATTTTGTCACCCAGTCACATGAGATCCCTTTGTAACTCTTCACAGTCAGCTTTAGACTTAACTATCTTGAATAATTTTGTAGTATCTGCAAACTTTGCCACTTAACTGTTCACTCCCTTTTCCAGATCATTAATGAACATGTTGAATAGCACTGGTCCCAGTACAAATCCCTGGGGACCCATAGTTTACCTCTCTCCATTGTGAAAACTGACTATTTATTTCTACCCTTTGTTTCCTAGCTTTTAATCAGTTACTTATCCTTAAGAGGACCTTCCCTCTTACCTCATGACTACTTAGTTTGCTTAAGAGCCTTTGGTTAGGAACCTTGTCAAAGGCTTTCTGAAAATCCAAGTACACTATTTTGACTGGATCCCTCTTATCCACATTCTTTGACACCCGCAAAGAATTCTAATAGATTGGTGAGGCATGATTTCCTTTTACAAAAGCCATGTAGACACTTTCATTTTCATATTGAACAATTCATATTCATTTCCATATTCATATTTAATTTGCCAAATTGTTTTGATAAAAAAATCAGAAAAAATGAAAATGTTTTGTTTTGACATTTCTAAATAAAACATTGGTTTTTTTTATTCAAAATGAATTTTTGTTTTAAAGTTTGTTTAATTATTTTTTTAAAGGTTAAAAAACCCACAACCTTAAAATTAACCTAAATATTTCATTTCAGGTTAAATGAAACATTTAGTTCAACCTGAAACAACATTTTTTACTTTTTTAGTTTTCTGAAAAAATTCGACAATTTTTTGTTTCAGGTTAACCCAAAATGATTTTTTCTATTTTCTCTATTTTTCTGTTTTGGACACTCAGTTATTCACACAGCTTTTGGTCAAAAGTTATTTAGAGTGTCCTTCCCCACCCCACCCCACCAGGTGTGAGATATTACCTGATCTGCAGGCATGGGCAGCGTGTGACTCCTCCATTTGGGGAGGCCGTGTGCTCCCAGACTGACCCCGCCTCGAGGCCTGCCCCTACTTGGCCCCCTCCCTCGAGGCTCCCCCACCCGCCTGCCCGCCACTTGTGCCTCTTTGCCCCACCCCACCTGCGTGGCCGGCCACTCACCGCTCGCACGTGCCTCTTCGCCTCCTCCTCTGAGCCCCCCGCACACTTGGCCACTCATCTCTTCACCCCCTCCCCTGAGGCCCCCATGCAGGTGAAGCAGGGATGGGAATAGGTGGAGTGAGGGCGGGGTCTCAGGGGAAGAAGACGAGCGGGACCAGGGGCCTCGGAGCGGAGTGCAGGCAAGGTCATGGCTCGGGCGCCCTTGCGGGGGCAGCATACTCCAAAGGTGATGGGCCGGCTGTTTGGGGAGACTTAGCCTCCCCTGGTCTCTTATACCTGCCACCAATGTCTGCAGGCTGGGCTGCCATATGCATGAGTGCCATGTGACCTTGTTTCCCTCACCAACAGAAGTTGGTCCGATAAAAGATATTACCTCGCCCACCTTGTCTCTCTAATGCCGTGGTTCTCAAACTTTTGTACTGGTGACCCCTTTCACATAGCAAGCCTCTGAGTGCGACCGCCCTTATAAATTAAAAACACATTTTATATATTTAACACCATTATAAATGCTGGAGGAAAAGTGGGGTTCGGGGTGGAGGCTGACAGCTCGTGACCCCCCATGTAATAACCTCGTGACCCCCGAGAGGTCCCGACCACCACTTTGAGAACCCCTGCTCTAATGTGAGGTACCTGACACTTGGCACAAATGCCTTTTCCCGCTCCCCGCTTCCTTCCATATGGCCAGTTCATGTCACATACACAGCAGATAGTCATAATGATATTAGCGCATCTTAGCCTAGATGCTAGTACTCCGATCAGTTCAACACTAAAGATAATGAAAGGTAATTAGTTGCTGAAAGCATTATCACAAAATTCATTGCATTTTATGACATTTTATTAGTACTATTAGTCAGAGATTTTATGAAGCAGTGGTTTGCTTTTTTCTTAATTAGACATTTATGACTGAATATCAAATCTGACAATCCGATTAGTAACTTATTACAAAATAAAGAGACTAGAACAAATTCAGCTCTGGTGTCAAAGTGAGTTAAATCCAATTGAATCCTGCAGGCGCTGTGCCCACGTGCACCAGCTCTGGCCCTATATCTCCACAATGATGTACATTTATTTATTAATTTAGGCAAGCCAGAACCTTGTGACTTGCTAGCAGATTTTCTTGTATGCCATCAAATGTGCAATCAGTTTGTGAATTTACAAAGTAGCAAACTGTTTTAATGGGCCCCAACATCAAAACAGTATAAAAAAAGGGGGGAGGGTCGAGTTGTAAATAGGTGTTTGTAAAGGTAGACTCCAAAGTGCATACTTAGGCACTTAAGTGGTGTGAGCACTCCTTGAAGCCAATGGGAGCTGCTGGCTGCTCCACACTCTCGAAAATCAAGCCATTTATTTCAATGCCTAAAATATTATTTAGGAGCCTTACTTTTCTCACCCAATTTTGAACATCTTGGCCCTAGTTTAATTCCTCCCTTGTCTTCCTTAATGAGGGATTTATATTATAAAGCTGTTTATATTATAGATCTTTCATAATTAACCCATTACTTCCTCTCTGCCAAAGACTCCAGAAAGCACTTCTCAGCAAGAACAGCAAAATGGAACACATCTGGAGTTTGAAGCCATCCCATTTTGGAGCTATGATGGGCAAAAAATAAAAATAAAAGCTAGGAAATGTTTCTGAAAGTCAACAACAGGGCAATGTTTAAATAGCCTAACTTTCCACCTCCTTTTCTGATCTTTTCCAAACTTCCCAAACAATTCTACTCTGGGATGAGGTATCCACGTGAGATTTCAGGGGGAGTTGGGTTCTTTGGGAGGAAATTATCAGGGAGTGTATTGGAAAAAAAACAGGCTTATAATGGAAAGCTTGTTTTCACCTTGACTGCTGAATGGCTACACACTCCATAATAGTTAGATGTGAAGTTGCAAGTACTAAAACTGGCACATGGTTCTCTTGGTCTGTGTCTGGTAATGATAACCATATGTCAGATACAGCTTTGGTACTTGTAAAAAGAGCATATATTCTTTGATTCATAGCCAAACAATTAGCAATGTGTCAAGTCACAAATGTATAACTCATCGTTCTGCCCAGACTAAGTACTAGAACTTCCATCTCTTCTGCTACAGACTTTATTATCAATAATTTTATTTAATGTATTATTTGAATTACTGTAGTGCGTAGGAGCCTTAGATCCCATTGTGCTAAGCACTGTACAACAGAAGAAAAAGACAGTCTCTGACCCAGGGAGCTTACAATCTGAGTATAAGATAAGAGACAACAGATGGATATAGACAGATGGGGGAGTACAGAAGACAATGAGACAGTAAGGTACTGAGTAAGGCATTATCTTGGGCTTGGAAAAGATAGACATAAGACATGTCATCCACATAGAGAAAACACCAGGCTTCCTCACTAACCCTGCTAACCAGCCTGTATACCTGTTAAATAAGAGAGATGAGAAGGTGGTGCTTTGTGACATCCCACATGTGAAAGCTTTTGGGGAAATGATGCAATTGCTCACAGCCATCCATTGTAATCTTTGAGAGAGAGAACTGAACCACAGCAGGGCAACCCCATTTACTCCTGCTCAGTTTCACAAGTGAGTCCACACCTCACAGTCAGTGGTATCAAAAGTAGCTAATGGATCTAATAGTAGCAGCATGGACACCCAATGTTCATTCATTGCCTGGAGGAAATACCTTCCAAAACCTCCAGAGTCCTTAAAGCACATCCCCTAGGACTTTGTGCTTTCAAAGGACATACAGTTGTTTACCAGCAGCCTGGCTGCTATCCAGTAAGCACAGCAGCTTCAGTATCCACCAAATAGCAACAGAGCTGACTTACCCACACAGCAGTGGGAAAGATGCTGTTAATTTGCTCTGCCGTGTACTGGAAAACTCCTCTCGCTCTAAGACAGCCCCAATTCACTTCCCATCTTGAGCAGCACCATTTTGGGCAATGACCTCAAGCCACACACAAGTAACATTCCATTTCTATGCTGAGTTTATAGAGAACTCCCTCCACTTTCCTTCGTCCCCCTCTTCTTTCTCTTTGACCTACAGCTTGTCCCCAGCTCATTTGTTCACCATTTCCGGTATCTGAGTTCCCATACAATTCTTGACCCTTGTAATTTCAAGCTGTTGTAGCCCATGCTTCTATTCCTGTCGGGTTTGTGGTGGGTGCCATTTGTGCAATCATTCCTAGTAGCAGTTGGGCCTCAAAGTCCTCTAATTTTGCATGAAAGTTGCTACTTTCTCCTGCTGGCTCCATCTTGTAGCCACCACATCAGTCGCCAATGAACAAGCTGATCTCATCCATCTCAATTGCACAGCAAGTCAGACAGCATCTGACAAATGTAGATGATGCAAAGATTCTGGCTACCTTGAGTTTTGAGGGGTTGCCAGTTTTGGTAGTTTAAAAGAGAATCCCATCCCCTTTCTTTGCTCTCTGGAAAGCCCAGTTTAAGATTTTTTCTGAATCATAGATGGGCCCAGGATATTCTACAGTTGTGGAATTTGCTGTAGAATTCACCCCTTCCATAGAACACTGCTCAGAATTTCAGCTTTCTTTAAAATAAAGAAATAAATAAATAAAGATCTAGCCCTCCTGATTGCAGGGAGACCCCTTTACAACCTGAGCTGAATGTAAACCAGTGTAGTGAGGACTTCCTACATTTGCAGACAGTCTGAAACAGCAGTTGATAGATATGAACTGCCACATGCATCTTAATGTAACCCTTCTGCCCATCTGAGTTGGCAGCAACAAGGGCTGGGTTCAGTATCTAGGGGTTCCATTTCAATAATGCAATGCAAAACCGGCTCGAGCCCCCACCCAGTGACCTGAGACAATTACATACCATCCCCTGGGCGCCTCTAGGAGGCAATACTTCCCCTCTCGCAAGCACAGAGTCTGAGTGTAGCAAAAGCCTTTTAATAAAGGAGGGAAACAATGCGGCATATGTTGGGGAAACACCACAAACAGGATTCATAACACAAACCATGAGCAAAAGATCCACCTCCAAGTAAGTTTGGCAGTGTCCTTTTCCCCTCAGGAATCACCCCAAAGTCCAACAACCCCAAAGTCTCTGTCCCTGGTCAGTGCTGTCCCAGAGTTCAAAAGTTTATCTGCAAAGTTTTACCCCCCCCAGCCTGAGCGGAAATGGAGGGGGCACACGGGATGTTAAGGAGCACCTTATGTGGTCCGAGGCCAACTGCCCCATCTCTCCGTGGAGTTCTGCTGCAGCCTTTACAACAAATGGCTCCGCTCTACCAGCCGCGCCGCGCCCCACCACTCCGCTCCTCCAGCCGTCCCCGCAAACCGCTCCAGCTGCCCCCGGAAATGGTTCAGCTCCGCTCTGCACCGCTCCACTCGCTCACTGTTCCATGGGCTGCTCCAACCGTCCCACAAACTGCTCGGCTCTGCCAGCTGCTTAACAATATATCTTCAGGCTCCCCCACTGGTTAACATAGCATTTAGTGATCTCAGCTCAGCAATTTTAGCTCTTTTAGTGATTTCAGCTTGCAGTAGGGGAGCCCCAGTGCTGGTGCAGCATTGGCCCAAAGTGAATTCAGTTCAGCAACTTCTAGCTAGACTCCTAATGGAAGCAAACTTAGCTCTGCTATTCAACAGTGGAGAGAGGGGGTAGTGCAATTGGTGTTCCAGGCCCTCAAAAGGGGCCCATACCATCAGGTACACATACCTGTCCCCAACCTCTCTCAATTACTGGGTTTTGTAACCCATACCCCTTGTCTAGCGAGTGCTACTTAGTTACTGGTCAGTCCCTCTGTCATACAACAGTTCCACTGGCCTTGATTCACAGAATCAGGGTAACAACACTTTATTCTTCCTGCCCCAAAACGTATTGAAAACGAAAGTTGTGAGGCCAGTGTAAAATAAATTGAACTTCAAAATAAATAGCACACAACTGATTGGTTTATTCCTAAACTGACCAGGAGTAAATGGAGGTTTAACCCTCCATTTTCAAATGCATCTGCAATGACTGTGGAATGGCCACCAGTGTGCTTCAGAGTCTAGGGCTCTTGGGGTAGAACTGAGGGCCAACTAGCTGCCTGTGCAGTGGTCTGTGGACATGACTCTAATAGCTGCTCATTACATCTTCCCTTTGGGGAAGAAAAAAGCGTAATCCTCCCCCACCATAATACAAACTAAAAATAACAACTAGTTCATGAAATACACAAAAAGAAACGTCTAGGATGGAGATCAGATTAGGTAGCCTGAGCCTTCCCTTTACCAGTGACTGGATTATTCTGCCACTCCTCTATCAATAAATACAATCTCTGGACCAGTACAGCTTTCTAATCACAGCAACACTCATTCTCAGAACAGTTTCTTCCGCAGGGACCTGCTTGGCTGCTCAGGTGGATCCACCAGCTAGAGCTTTAGTTTGCTGCTCCAGGGTGGTATCTGTCTTTATACAGCCCCGTCAGTGCAGTTTTGTCACATGGGCTCATTTTGTGCCCAGTGTATGAAATGAGTTCCGTTTTTTATTGTGCTGAACCTTTTGTGTGTACTGGCTGGCACTCAGCTCTAGTATCGGTTTTGTTCATTTATTGCTAATGTCACAAAACAATCTGTTGTACTGTATTTTGGATCAGCTAATGAAAAAACTGTTGCAAACACTTCATACAACTGCAATTCTCCCCAAAGACAGTAACCTTATATAGATTCTCTGACCATGATGTTGTATTATTAATATTGTGGTACCACCCAAGAGCCACCTGCTCAATGTCCCATCCAGACAGGTTAATACTGAGCTGGTTGTGATCTGGAGCTAGAGCCTGCTTTAAAGGTAAAGGCCAGGGACTTAGTTTTATTTGAATTAATAACCAGACCAACACATGCTGCTTCTTGCCTGAACAGATTGGCCAACAGCTGCAACAAAGTAGTGCTGGAGGATGCTCAAAAGATGTGGCCACTTGTCTAGCAGCAGCGCTGCCATGTTGCAGGCCCTTCCGTGGCCTCTGTGGGGATGTTATGACATCTGTTTCATTCACAGTGTGAAGTGAAATGCATTTTAAGTTGAACAAGTGAAACTTTAACAACCACTGTGGACCGCTCTGTCAGTAACAGTCCCACCAGGAAACCTGGGCCCTCTGACGTCAGTTCCATTGATCATGACACATCTTCCCTATTTTACAAACATTTTCATACAAACATTAACAACAAAATATTGATGCCCAGACCCTCATCCCATGTCTCTTTGACCAGAGGTCGCTATCACGTAACCAAATTGGTGTCTGGTTACACAGTCTCTGAGAGAGTTTGGTATCCTCAACAGGTGACCACATCAGGACTGAGCTATCTCTGTCTCCCTTTCACTTGTCTTTGAGTCTAGCAAATTCTCTCTCTCTGGAGTCTCCTCCTTCCCTTTGTGGTTGGCCTCCCGATGGATCTCTGTGTCTCTGCTTTGTGATGGTCACTGTATCTCTGCAGGCACTCTCTGGGTGTTACGCCTGGTGGCTCATAAGTGTCCCCTATTCCTTTGGATCACTTGTCCCCCTTGCATAGTCACCTTGTATGACCTGGGTGCCACTGTATCCCTCACAAGTCTTTTAGTCCACTCCTTCCGGTGTCTCACTAATGGCTGAATCCTCACAGGAGTGTCTGGCTCCAGGGCCAGTAGGACTTTGGCTGACCTGGCATACTCTAGTGCCTGCTTTCTCTGATTGTTGGCCATCTCCTCTTAGTGGTATCACCATCCTTCTGGCTGCAACAGGTGCTCCCCTCATTGGTAGCAAGATTTTGGTCCTTTGTTCCATCAGTATTTGCACTAGACTGGTTTGGCACCACTGGATGTGTGCCAAAAATGCTAGCAAGGGGTCAGAACCAGAAGAAACAGCCTTTCGCAACAGTCTCTTAGTTTTTTTCCAGCTGATTCCACCTTGCCATTACTCTGTTGGTATGCTGGGGAGGAGGTGTGGTGGTCAAACTCCCATTTGCATGAAAAATCATTTAATATTTCTGAGGCAAACTGGGGTCTATTGTCGGTGAATGGTGTCTGGATTGCCATATCTTACGAAGTGGGCCTTCAATTTGTCAATCACTGACTTGCTGCTTGTTTCAAGCATGGACTCAACCTCCCCAAAATCTGAATAGTAGTTCACTGTAATCAAGTACTGCTATTCTCTGAAGGTAAATAAGGCCACTCCCACCTTTCCCATGTTAGGGTGGGCAGCTCATGTGGTAACAGAGTCTCCTTCTGCTGGCGGTTATCATATGTGCCATCCCCCTCTTGTACAAGTCTGCCTGAATCTTTCTGGGACCTTCCTCTGTTCTTGCACACACTGCTGAAACTGTTCAATTTGCCACATTCCTTGCAATGCTGTCCTAGTGTGTGGCACTTCTCCTTTACTCGCTCATGCTGTCTCCCTCAGTAAATTAATCTCACTGTGGGTGTGGAACCCTGGGCACCTGCTCTTCCTTGCTGTTGTCTCTCTGCCTGTACTTCTGAGGGTGTTGTGCCTCCTCGGGCTTTCATCCTTTCAAGGTTTCCACTGCATGCCCCACGGCTAAGCACCTGTCTAAAGTGAGCGCCTTCCCAGAGCACCTGCTCCTACCAGTGGCGATCCCAAGTGCTGCAGACTGTCCTGTTCCAAATTAGGGGATCTGTCAAATCCCCAGAATTGTAGCCAGTGTGTGTAAGGCAGCTGCAGCATGGGGGTCTATCCCCTCCCCTTTGCACTGGTCTCTAGTGTAATACCTGTGTTGCTCCACGGTTTCGTTCTGCTTTGGGGAGCACTCATTCCCCAGGGCTCCTAGGAGTGCTGTGAGGCTTGAGGCAGTGGTGAGCTGCAAAGTGTGGCAGAAAGAACAGGAGTACTTGTGGCACCTTAGAGACTAACAAATTTGAGACTAAATTTGAGACCTTAGAGACTAAAAAATTATGCTCTAATAAATTTGTTAGTCTCTAAGTTGCCACAAGTACTCCTGTTCTTTTTGCGGATACAGACTAACATGGCTGCTACTCTGAAAAGTGTGGCAGATCTCTCTGCCTTGCTGCTCACTAAGGCAGAGTAACTGTTTTACTCTCCTGCTGCTGTTCTCCTGTATGACCAGGTCAGTGTCCCGCTCAAACTCTTCCTTCCACCAGGTCCGTCACTACAAAATCCAGGGCTCCAGGGACCTTCCATGGCTCACACTGCCAGCTACAGCACTGCAGAGAACTCACAGCTCAGTCACTGCCGCCATGTTTCACTCACAAAGCATGACACTGAATGCAGTTTAAGTTGAACGAGTGAAACTTTATTAAACCCTGGGGACTCTGTGTACCTGTGGCTGAGTTGCTTCCAGCCTAACTCCCCTGTTCCCCTGGTGTTCTGTCAATAACAGTCCCTCTAGGGAACATGGGCCCTGTGACTCTGGTTCCACTGATCATGATGCAACATCAAGCTTGCCACAAAGCTGTGGATTTGTAGAACTAGGGTTATACCAATTGTTGTATGGAAGTAAAATATGGGCACTGAAGACAGCTGAGAAACACCAGAGGGACGTTTTCAATTCTCGTCGCCTTCATCAGCTGCTCCATGTTAAATGGCAGGACAAGATCAGAAATGAGGATATTCAAAGCCAAACCCAGCAACTGCCTCCACCCACATTGGTTCAGTTTTGGTGGCTTTCTCAGTATGGGCATATTATTAAAATGGACGATCAACGCATTCCGAAGCATGTGTACCAAGAAATGCCCCTACATGGGCCAGCAATCTCATGGGTGCCAAATGCTTCAGTGGCACGATATGATTGCCAGTGATGGATACAAACTGAATACCCAGACACATCACCTTAAGGATATAGCCAGTGATCACTCCAGGCAGTGTTCAATCTTCAAGGAGGCTGCTCCCTTTGGGATTTGCCATGATAATGATGATCACCTAAGAGCCCCAGTCATGGACCAGGATCCCATTGCGCTAGGTGCTGTACAAACAGTGAACAAAAAATGGTGCCTGCCTCAAAAAGATTACAGTCAGAGGTGATCTATGATAGAGCCCCAGGACAGATCTCGCACTACCTTAAGAACTGAGGATCTTCAAGAGCTTGGAGTTCTCCCAGTCTCGCACTAGGGAGCTGAAATCCAGGAGTGAGACTCCTGTTGGAGTGATATGTTCAGTGAAGTACAATTAGTGTCAGTGGAGATACACCTGTGTAAAACCCCTGTGATTTAGATCAGAGCGAGATCCTTGATTTTCAGGAGCAAGAGAAGGAAGAGGGAGGGGATTGTATAATTAATGCAGAACTTTAAAACATTTCATATTTTACCACAATTTGTCTGATTTTTGTCCTGTTTTTCCTTTTCATCTGTTTCTGTGGAATGCATGTGCAAAGTTGCAGCATTTGTTATGTTTTGCACCTGTTATACAACTGAGGTTATGTTTTGAACCCCATTTAATCAAACTGATGCCACTTTGTGTGTGGACACTCATAAAATGATTTAAGTCTGGCTTAGACCAATTTATCTTGCAAATGTACAGGTGCAAGCTAACCTGATCTAGGCTGGGCTTAATCTTGGTGTGTGTAGACCAGGGGTCTGCAACCTTTCAGAAGTGGTATGCCGAGTCTTCATTTATTCATTCTAATTTAAGGTTTCACGTGCTGATAATACATTTTAACATTTTTAGAAGGTCTCTTTCTATAAGTCTATATTATATAACTAAACAAGGTTTTCAAAATGTTTAAGAAGCGTCATTTAAAATTAAATTAAAATGCTGATCTTACACCACCAGCCTGCTCAGCTCACTGCCAGCCTGGGGTTCTGTTCACCTAGGCCAGCAGCGGGCTGAGCAGGGCCTGCAGCCGGGACCCCAGACCTGGGAGTGGGGTGTTTCAGGGGTCAGGACAGAGGGCTGGGGGAGGGGGTTCAGGGCAGAAGGCTGGGGTGTGTGGGGGGGATTCAGGGATCAGGGCAGAGGGCTGGGGTGTGTGTGGGGTGTAGGGCCAGAAGGCTGGGTGTGGGGGGGTTCAAGGGTCAGGGCAGAGGGCTGTGGGTGTGGGGGGTGTGCAGGGCAGAAGGCTGGGTGTGTAGGGGGTTCAAGGGTCAGGTCAGAGGGCTGTGGGCTGTGGGGGGTGCAGGGCAGAAAGCTGGGAGTGTGTTGGGGTACGGGGGGTTCAGGGCTGGGGGTCATGGGGAGTGCAGGGCAGAAGGCTGTGAGGGGGGGTTCAGGGCAGAGGGCTGGGGGTGTGGGAGGTGCAGGGCAGAAGGCTGGGGTGCTCGGCTCGTGGGGGTGCTCCCAGCCCCCTGCCCTGAGCAGCTCATGGCAGGGGGCTGGAAGGGATATGCCCTGTTCCACCCTCTTCCCCCAGGCTCCGTCCCTACCTCTCTCTGCGTCCTCTACGGGGCTGTGTGCATGCTACCGCTCTTCCCCCTCCCTCTCGCTAGGGCCATCAGCTGATTGGCGCAGGGACGGAGAGGAGGAGGGGCAGGAAAGCACCACATTGTGCGAAGAAGCGGGGGAGGGGGGAAGCTTGGCTGCCGCAGAACCAAGCTTCTGCCTCCTGCCCCCGCAGGGGAGAGCGGTGGGCAGGGGGGCTGAGTGGGGCTGGGGGCCGGGACCGCGGCAGGGAGCTGCGTGCCACTCAGAATCAGCTCACGTGCCGTGTTTGGCACGTGTGCCGTAGGTTGCCGACCCCTGGTGTAGACCATCCCTGTATTTCTCTCTCTACAGGATACTCAGTCTGGCAACTTAACTAATGGCTACTGATTTGAGACATTTTCTTAAAGGTTTTTTTTTTAAGATTGATATGATTAAATTGTTCATTTTCTCTGTATTTAACTGTCTTTTTCTCCTTTTTGAAGTAGGACTACAGAGCTTAATTTATTTAATATGAAAATATTGTGATATTATTTATATGGTCCATGATCTTTATCTGCAAATATATGAATTAAACTCTATAAATAGTTTTTTTAATCAACAAAACCCTAACCACGACCATTCTAGTTATCTGAAAACTGAAAAGACAATATTAGGGTTAGAGTTTTCAGTCCTCTGAGACGCAAGTGTGTAATATGGGCCTTTAAAGTCTGTGGCAAAGGATCCAAGCTAAAGGACGAAGTTGTGACTAGCACTAATGCACTCCACAGGGGAACTGGGTTGGAGTAAGGAGATGTTAGGGCTACTTGGATATTGGTTCAGCATGGGGATCCTGCTGACCCCAGTGGACAAGTAGAGGGTGGGAAGGGACAGGAAGTAGGTGAGGCCATCTCCCTGCTCCCCACCTTCAGTGAAGATTTCTGGCCATGTTGAGGGAAGCATGCTGCCCCCTTTTCAGAGCAGCAGTAAATTATTTCCTCCATTACAAGATGGGTGTCCTGGGAGGAACTGTCTCTCTGTTACAGTTCCTCCCAGGCTCCTTCTTGGGAGCAGCTTCCCTTATTCCAGGCTGGGCCTAGGGACACAAATGAGCCCTAAATTAGTCACAGAAAATAGCAGAAAGGGAAGTTTGAATGGAGGTGAAGTTCATTTCTTTAATATGCATCTGTCATCTGTTAATGATACACCATCTAGAACTACAGTAATTTGTGATAATAACAGACCAATAATACCACGTTAGTGTGGGACAGCAGTACTGTGGTATCTAGAATGAGTGATGTTCAAGAACTTTGTAATCAGGTACAGTTGAGTGAGATGGTTTTGGTAGCATGAGTAACAAAACAAAGGATGCTACAACATTGCCCGTGACAAGGACAGCTGTAGGAGAACTTGACAGATACAGCATCTGGAGCTACAATGGCTTTGAATGGAAGAACTGGGGGTCCTAAGTGGAGTTTGCATCAACTGCTGGGGATCCTGATCTGGGTTAATAGTTATTTTCATTGAGACTGAAAGGACAATAACTAGAATGCACATGCAAATCTTATTACAAACAAAAGTTGCAGCAGAATTACATTCCAAGTGGCTCTTCATGTCAGCAGGTTTCACTGATTAAAGTCATAGCTATAGCTTCCAATACAGACATCACTTGGGGCTGCTGAACACCATTCAGAAGTTAAAGGCCACTTTTATAATTTTATAAACATAGAACTTCTTAGGTGAAATCATGGCCCTATCAGAGTTTGTCATTTACTTCAATAGAAACAGAATTTCACCTCTTAAATGTATACAGCCCTCACAGAGCCTACAAGCACACATACAGTACCTATGAAGTGATCCTTAATCCAGAAGGTTGCCTGATTTTAGATCCAAATTTGCCTCTGTTTTATATTGTCATTATGGTATTATTATTGTGAGCGTCACCAGATGGCACATTTACATATCTTACATGTTATTTTTCTCTGCATGTAAGCAGTGTCATCTTTGAAGAAATGCTGTATTGTTGTTAGTTTTGTGATTGTCCTTCTTTTTGGGGAAGCTGTTGCAAACAGCAAGAGAGTTGGTTCTGGCTTAATCTCTCTCTAACTAGAATCAATTCTTGGTGCAAAGTTGCTTCCTGGGAGTTGGGCATTGGTGTTTGGGCTGAAGTTTCTGGAAGAGGGGTTTTGTTTGTAACCAACTCTGTTCTAAGACTGCTGTAGGTGTATACATAAGAATTGTGTAACTAAACTAAGTTACATTAAGAATACCCAGACTCTGCATCTCTGGTTTCTCTTTCAATGGGAAACTAACCTATAAGGACCCAAAAATTGCTACTGCTTGGCATTACTATTGACATTACTATTTTTGTCTGTTTGCATAGCCTTAATTTTGGGTGTTTGCCTTAGATTGTGTCCTATATTTGAACCTCAACAGGTAGAGAGGTATGGACGTAGATACGATCCATGGCCCAGATACTCAGCTGGTGTAAAATGAAGTCAGAGAAGCTAAGTCAGTGTACACCAGCTAAGGATAGCATTAGGACGTATATAGGGTTGGGTTTTTTCATTTTGGCAAGTTATTTGCAGATAATTCCTTACCAAGATGTTTAGCATTGTTATTGTTACCATATGCTGGAGAGCAGGATTGAATGCAACAATGTGTATTAAATTGCTTATTCTGTAATATAATCAAGGGGTTGATATTGCCACTCTCCTGCATTTTTATGATACAAAATATTTAAAATTGGGGGGAGAAGCATGTTTCCAAGAAGAATATACAACTAGTGTTAACATAAACAGAGGACATGCCACACTCATTCTTTTCCATTTATAGCAGTTACTTCTTTTAAAGCAATGTGAGTTACTGAAAATATCTGGAAACAGTGGACATCTAGAAGGACATTTAATGTCCTTATAGTTGTGAAATGAATAATACATTGGGAAGCAAGCATAAGTATTACTCTCTTCTAATCAGTATCATGAAGCATTTTACAAATTAACCACTTTTCCCAGACACTTACTGTATAAGTGGCTCTAGGCAGAGCTCCCATCAGGGTGGACTGTGCCATCTGCATTTAGAAAATTGCTTGTACATTTATTAAAGTGAAATCCACCCATTAATTAATCCTGTCAGTGTTCTCCCTGGAGATTCTCATTAGCACATTGAGCTTATTACTGCAACCAGAGGCAGTAGGGGAGGTGATTTTTTTTTTGTAACCATGCAAAAAACATTTCATTCTTTTCTTATTTTTACTTTAAGAAGATAAATTGACAAAGCCATAATAACCTTTGGAACTGAACAAACTTTCAGTCCTCTCAGTTTATTTTCTCTACATTCCAGGAATCTGTGATTGGTCCTTGCTGGGTAGGGCTGGATTTTTAATTTTTTATAATTTTGACAGATAATATCCACGTTTATTTTTAAGCATTTTTTTTATCAATTTAATTTTTCACAATTGCACAAAATTCTGGGGGCAGACAATAGGGGATTGGACAGTAATTATAGTAGAAGTTGAGATTCAAAAAGTTAAAGCTTTATAACTATTAAAACACAAATTGTCAACAGCACATATCAAAATATACAAAGTAAATATCCTTAAATCAAACTCTAAGTTTTCAAGCAGCATTTTTCTTACCTTGCCTGTCTGTATATTTTGATTGCTATCGATGGAAATATCTCTTTTGTCAGTTTGTGTGTGGATGGTGAAATTGATATTTACCAACATTTACCAGTAAAAAATGAATCCTTCCAAGTCTACTTATGGAAAAAAATATTTAAGATACAATACAGATGATTTTAAAATGCATAAACTGATACTTATGTTCTCTCACTAAGTCCATCAAAGAAGGGGCTAGGCATAAGAAGACTAAGCAATTGCTTAGGGCCCTGAGCAGCTCAAGGGAACCTCCTGTTCACTTTTTATTATGAGAACTTGCCTGTTTTAGTATTGGGGGATGGGAGATATTCCTGCTTAGGGCTCCAATGGGCTAGCACTGGCTCTGAGGTCAATTTCTAGTCATTGCTATACTATTAAATATCTTCTAACTTGGGATACAGATCATGCATTCATGTAGGAAACCTCCAAAGTTCAATTGTCTATTGCCGCACAGGAAGCTTTCTTCTTCTTCTTCTTCAGGACTGGACCACGCAATAAATTGCCCTGCTCTGTTCATTCACTCTGACACCAGCCACTGATGGAAGACAGGATACGGGACTAGATAGACCATTGGTCTGACCCAGATGAGAGGGCTCTACAGGCCTTGAACCCAGGCCCATGTGTCCCCAAACAGCACTCAGGCAACAGTTGCCACCCAGCAGCTCACCTGACTAAAGTCCCTGACTGATTCAGAGGCCCTTTGCTCTGGGCACTGTACAATACATAGTGAGAGACAGCCCCTACCCAAAACAGCTTTCAGTCTGTGCTGAGGCGCATTGATGCCCCACACTGGCCAGTTAGGGGTTAATAGAATCTTAAGGCGGCTGTGCGAAAAGCGGCCAATAGGAAAGGGGCTGCAAGGAGCAGCCAGGCAGGCCCACATAAGAAGAGTTGCAGGACAGAGCAAGTTCAGTAGCTGACTGGAGCTCGAGGAGGGAAAATCAGGCTCCTGGCCAGGCAGCAGGGAACTAGCACCCTGGACAGAGCAGTGCTGCTAGCAGCAACCGGGTGGAGCCAAAGATGGATCTTGGTTGGCTGCAGGGAGTTGCAGGCTGAGGCCCTGAGGCAAGGGCAAAGAGGGTTCTGGGGCTGTGGGGAAGTGGCCCAGGGAGCTCTACAGAGGCATCAGAGGGGATGCAGCAAGTGGGGGCCATCTACAGGGTCCCTGGGCTGGGACCCAGAATAGTGGGTGGGCCTGGGTCCCTACCACCATCACTAAGAAAGTAGCCAGATAATTGGCTGCAGTTGTCACTGAGGAAAGTGGCTGGACAGTGGACTGCAGTTCCCCTGGAAGTGGGGAGAACAGAGCATGACATGGCTGGAGAGCTGTCATGAAGAGGACACCATGGTCTTGGGAGTGATATGGGTCCTGGAGCATAAGTGATGGCAGCAGGACACCACCAGGGTGCACTGGCTAGCAGAACTAATCCCTGGGACAGCCAACAGGAGGCGCCACAGTGGTGAGTGAGCCCCATCACACAGTCTAAACAGACAAGACATAGAGTGGGAGGGGAAACAATCACACAGAGAAGTGAAGTGACTTGCCCAGGGCAACACAACAAGTCAGTGGCAGAGCCAGCAATACATTTCTTGCATAAGGTTTGCTTAGGTATAAAGAAAAATGTCTTATTTTAACAAGTCTATTTCTTTATCTATTTCTTTATCACATAGTCATTAAAAATAAAACTCAGGTCTCCTGCCTCCATAGGTGCATGTCTAATCCATTAGACCACAGGGCCACTCATGCAAGCTGCCACACCTCTCCATACTTCCAGTTCTCCTCCTGTCAAAGGGGAGTAATAAGGAAGATGAATGGGAAAGACAGTTCACCGGACAGACTCAGGGACGTTCTCAGACCATTAACACCACAGAATATGTGTGAACTATCCAATGGAGTCAGCCGTGTGGTGGACATTTGGACAGGGCAATGAGGAGTCAATGCTACAGCAGCCGCCAGTAGGAACCATCACATGCATGTGGAGTTGCCAGAATCACATACTGTGACCAATCTGTTGCACAAGCTGAAGGAGATTCTAGATGAGGACCTGACCGGCTCTTTCTGGGTTTGCAGCCTCTGACGATGAGGCCACAGTGTGTGCGCAGTGTAGGACTGAAAACTGAAATGCCGATTAACTGTCACTTGCTTGAGGGCCAATGTGAGCTTGGCTTGGCAATCTGGAGAGCTGGGTTCTGACACGGCTTTGCTCTATGGCCCTGGAAAAGTCACACAGGCTGTTCAGTGGGACTGCTCACTTGCAGGCTTTCTACTCAACACGAGTCCGGGTTGCAGAATTGGGCCCTGATCATTTTTTTTGTTCCTCTGCTTCTCTATCAGTAACATGTGAAAAATAATATTTATTTCCTCACTTCCCAACAGTGCTGTAAGGCTTAATTTGTTACTGTGTGCACACTGCTTTGAACTGTACAGTGCTACTGGTATAGCAGTATAATTAATATTAGATGCCTCCTGTTGTTTGAAGGAGCAGAGAGCAGCTCTGCATCCTCCTTTGTACCCTAATTCTGTGCTTATCCATGGTGCCCAGTTGGAGAGTCTTGGAGTATGTAAGCGTGGAGAAATGGGATGGATTGGGGTAGATTTGGCAAAAGTATTTTGTGCAAAGAAGATTTACAAAGAAAAGGAGAGCAGGCTCACAGCCAAGTCTACAATAATAGGCTCAGCTGGAGGGAATGGCTGGTAGTTCAACTAGTAGGTTTAACATATTAGTCTTCCTGGAGCCACTGGTTCAAAACCAGGCAGCGTTACTCAGCCCTTCATCCTCAAGATAGAGAAACTGATTTCTATGTACTTTACTATGCAGATCTTTCAGGCAAGACTTACAAACTGAAGGCCTCTCTTCTCTGGATAGTAATGAGTAATGATGCATTTTGTAAGTCAGATTGTAGTTGGCGGTCATTGTAAAAAGTTTCCCCTCCCCAGGATTAAACTTGATTTGTTCTTATTAATTTTAGCACCGCATGTCTCATGTAACCAGAAATAATGAATGCCCTGATCCTGCAAAACTTTAGGGATTGTCTAGGTAGCGAATTGCAATGTAGATTCACACCCCAGTTTGCCATGCACTAACTCGCTATCTCAACAAACCCTTACAGAGATGGTTAACATTAAGCAGATGGGAGAAGTGCCATTAATTTAAGCTCTTGAAATTAGGTACATTCTTAAATTCTTTGTTGAATCGGAACCCAAATGAGTAACTTTTACTCAGGTTTTTAGTGACTCTGAAATCAGTGGGACTACTCTCATGAGTAAAGTTACTCTCATAGGTATGTGTTTGCAGGACAAGGCCTAAATGATCCTTTGTAAACCAAAAATATTCTGCATTTAATGAAAATATTACAACATTGCTTCCCCTGGAAGCAAAAGAGTATGAAATATAATTGTCATGAAATTTTGTTTTTAGGTAGATTTTGACATGAACTAGGGAACAGGCTTGTTTGAATTTTATGGCCTTATTCAATTTTTATCATTTTTAGAAATCTCAATAGGGTTCAGTTGCATTAATCTAACAATGGGGGAACTTTCCTGTGGCCAAAATAATTCCACAAAAGCAGATGCTAATATAAAGATGTGTAACATATTGATCTAAAATATCTGTCGATATTGCAGTTGGTACTTTTATTAAAATTTTATTAACTTCCCATTTATGCAAATGTAGGTCAATTCTTGCCTTTTTATAAAGCACAGTGGAAAAAAGCAATGAAATAAATACTATCGGAGCCAAAACATTTCTCGTATAGGGAAAACAAACAAACAAATTTGAAAGCTAGAAAAGAAAAACTTCAGACCATCAGTCAAGCCAGAAGAAGGTTGTTTATTTAAATAATCAAGTAAAACAAGATGAATTTAGGACTAACTTATTTAAGTGAGTAAATCACTTGTACAGTGCTTGTTTTTGCAGATATTCATATTCATCCCTGGTGCAGATTTGATGTTTCCGATGCAGTTACACCAGGGATGAGTATGGCTCATCCTTTCTTTACATGGCCAAACTGCTTTTTCCAGCATAGCTTTTTTACATGAGAAATATTTTGGATCAGATAAGAGCTATGCTGATGTACCAATTGATATTATGTTAATGAATAGTTAGATAAATGCTCTAGCAAATTTGCATATAATGAACATGACCATAACCCTTCGTTGAAGTGCAGGTCCCTGTATGGCTGCCCAGATAATAGACCCTTTTCATATCAACCATGTAACCAAGCAGAGAGGAAAAGCAGGTTCTGTAAGTTCTCTTTCACCCAGTCAACAAAACTACCATTGTGACTGCAGAGGTATCGAGTAGTTACTAGTATGGGAGTGATTATCCAAATGCAGTTATGCAATGTTGGTATGGGAGTGACGACCCGTACTAAGTCTATGTGGGTATGTCTACACTGCAACTAGACATCTGCGGCTGGCCCGTGCCAGCTGACTCGGGCTAATGAGTGTGTAATTGCAATGCAGACATTCAGTCTCGGGCTGCAGCCTGAGCTCTGGGATCTTCCCATCTCCGAGGATCCTAGAACTCCAGCCCAAGCACAAACGTCTACACCACAATAAAACAGTCCCATAGCCCGAGTCAGCTGGCACAGGCCAGCTGTGGGCATCTAATTGCAGTGTAGACATACCTTGTGTGTGATCAGCGTAAACGAGATGTTTCCAGAATCACATCTCGTTGATTCTGGCAAACTTGACTCCTGAATACTTATTGACTAGGGCTGGTCTAAAATTTTCTGCCCAAACTGGTTTTCTATGGAAAAGTGGGTTTTCAACTAAACACTTTTTGCCAAAAAAAAAAAAAAAAAAAAAGTGCCTGTTGTCCATGGAAAATATTAACTTTTTGTTTAAAACAAAAACAAACAAACCCACACCCAAAACCCAATATATTTTGATTTGGAAATGTTCCCTGGGAGTTACACTTTGAGTGACTCATGTTCTCATTCTCTTTATGGGCTGGGCTCGACTCATATTGTCCCACTTGCCAAGGTGGGAAGAGTGTGGTGCATCAGGGGAGATGTAGTCCAGCCACAGATCCAGCCTACAGAGGCTCACACCCTAAATCCTTCCCAGCAAACGGAAACCAAAATGGTTCAGCTTTGACAAAACAGCATATTTTGCTGAAATTTCATTTTGGCAAAAATATTCCAACCAGCTCTATTAATGCTTTTAAAAAAAGAAGAATTTGGTGCCAATCTATATGTATTTACCAGATATTTATTATAAGGATGGTACATAAATATACATAAATATCTTTGCCTTGTTCAAGAACCTTTTCTGTCCTCATCAGACGCAAATATATATAACCTTAAGAGTGGCAATTATTTCACGAGGTAATGGGTACAAGATGTTTTGCATTAGCACCATATACAAGTGTATAAACAAAAGCAAATGTACAGTGATAACATGTCATTGACCCAGGGCCCTCAAATTCCACGGAAGTAGTTGGGTTTAATAGTTAGAATGTGGTACTAGGAGTCAATTGTCCTGGTTTCTAGTCCTAGCACTGCTTTTTCATTGCTCAGTGGTTTTAGACAAGACATTGCACCTCTCCGTGCTTCATGTTACACATCCATAAAATAGCTAGAATGGATAGTATCGTTTCCAGTGGCAGAGTGAGGCTAAATTGGAGTGCAGCTTGGTCTGGAGGAATGACTTATAGGTTTGAAAGTTAAAAAGTCCTGACTTCTAATCCCAGCTCTGGCGCTTTCTTCATGTATGGCCCTGGGCAAAGCACTTCCCCTCAGTTTCCCCAAATGGAAAACAAGGATAATACTTATTTACCTTACAGGGGTTTGTTGAGGATTACTCAGAAAGACCTGCATGGTCCTTTGACTAGCTAAAAGTGCTATAATGAGTGCTAATTGTATTAACATTTGTATAGTACTTTGAGCTGCTCCTATGATCAGTATTACTGTATATAAGTACTAATGTTACTTAATGAGCACATTTTACAGAAGGGTTCTCTTGTGATTCTTCAAACCTTACTAAAATTAATGTGGTAATGTCTATGGTATGACTAGATCCTGCTAAATCTTATTTGCCCCATTTATAGTTGTAATGTATTGGAGAATTTAATGCTAGCTTGTGCGTTAATTTCTGAGGGCAATTCAAGGGGTTGGTGCCGATCTGGTTTCTGAATCCCTGATAATTAAGAGGCTGCTCCCCTCTATGCTTTACATCAAAATATGAGCTCTAACACATTGCTTGTGGTTCCATTACCCAGGTTTAAATGGAAGGGGGCTGGTGGCAGGGTATTGTTGGTAAGAGATCCTCAACTGTCATTTTAATGTTATTGATAAATATGCCTAGATATTGTGCTATGGTTGGTGCTGCATAAATCCAAGTAAATAAATAAAATAATACTTAGAATTTAAAGAGCACTATACACTTTTAAAGGGCTTTACAATCATGAACTAATTAACCCTGGAACTTCCTGCTCAGACACAATGCAGAGGAACTGCCCCATTATATTTCAGATCAGATGATCATGTATGTTCTAGCTGTTGAGATGCCTGACATAAGTAATAGTTAATAATAGCTGCAAGAAAAAGGCAATTTAGAAAGGGATAACCAACAGCGAATGCACTAGTGGAAGGCGCTCAGATACTAGGGTGATGAGCACGGTATAGAAACCTGTAGAGTAGAACAGAATAATGTTACTTTTGGTTGTCCATCTAACCCAGAGGTAGGCAAACTTTTTGGCCCGAGGGCCATATCTGGGTATGGAAATTGTATGGCGGGCCATGAATGCTCACAAAATTGGGGTTGGGGTGCAGGAGGGGGTGAGAGCTCTGACTGGAAGTGTGGGCTCTGGGGTGGGGCTGGGGATGAGGTGTTTGGGGTGTAGGAGGGTGCTCCAGGCTGGGATCGAGGGGTTTGGAGGGTGGGAGGGGGATCAGGGCTGGGACAGGGGGTTGTGGTGCAGGAGGGGCTCAGGGGTACAGGCTCTGGCAGCACTTACCTCAAGCAGCTCCTGGAAGCAGCAGCATGTGCACCCCCCCCAGCTCCTATGCGGAGGCACGGCCAGGCGGCTCTGTGCGCTGCTCTGTCTACAGGCACTGCCCCTGTAGCTCCCATTGGCCGCAGTTCCTGGCCAATGGGAGCTGCAGGGCCGGCACTTGGGGCAGGGGCAGTGTGCGGAGCCCCTTGGCTGCTCCTATGTGTAGTAGCTGGAGGGGAGACATGCTGCTGCTTCCAGGAGCCACACGGAGCTGCAGCATGCATGGAGGGGCCCACAACCCCGCTCCCTGGCTGGAGCGCGGGAGCGGGGAAAGCCCCAGACCCCTCTCCCCAGTGGGAACTCAAGGGCTGGATTAAATCGGCTGGTGGGCCAGATGTGGCCCCAGGACTGTAGTTTGCCCACCCCTGGTCTTACCTATCTGAAAATGGAAGGAAGTTACACAGTGGGCTGGCTTTTGCCACTAGGCTCTTCTGAGGAGCTTTCCTTTTAAGACCCTCATCCTGCAACAAGATCTACAAGGACAGAACCTTAGTAACATGTGGACTCCAGTTGATTTTGGTGGGAGCCCATGAATGCTAATCTTGGCTAGAGATAACTTAAGTGGGGTTCTGGAAGTTGGCCCAGCTGCAGACAGGTTGCCTTAGAGGCTCTCTGAGAGCAAGCCTTGTGTAAAGATGGAACTGTCTGAAAGCAAAGAGCTGTAGGAATTGACCATGACTGAGATCTGAAATCTGCATGAAAGCAGACAAAATTCTCCAGAGGTACAATTTTGACATACTGGAAGCACTTGGTTTTCATTGTGGATGGAACCACTGGAACCACAAACAAGAGTAATCAATTGGCATGAACACTTTTGTTCTCATAACAGATGGTGCTTGAGTGTATAATCATTAATTTTTAATAGTGTAAATATTAGATCTAGTAGAAGAACATCCCCATAGAAGGGAGATCTTAGAGGAGAATCAAAATTATGAAATTCTGCTAAGATCATAACTCCCTTGCATGTAATATTAAAAGTGGGCCAAATCCTCAGCTGCTAGAGGTCAGCATAGCTTTCCATGGAGGTATGATGATTTCCTGCAGCTGAGGATCTGACCAGTATCCCAGTGCACTTGAACTCCATCTGGAGGCAGACAGAGGCAGACACACAAAACAATTTTAGGTTTATGACAAATGAAGTTCACAAAAAAATGTAAGCCAATAAAGTTCTGAAGATCCCCACTGAGACTTTGAATAAAACTCCATTAGCATTATCTGAAGTATTTACAGCATTGTAAATTGTTTTCTAACTACACAGACATCATAATTAACACTTACCTAACGCTGTTTCTATTCAAAGGGCTACACAAACATTAACTAATTAATCAGCATCCAGAAAAATCCTCCGTCTTCTGAAGGACTTTTATTTTGTTAAGGCTGTCAGTGCAGCTCTCGGCTCAGGCTCATCGGGGAATCCTGATTGGTTGTTCAGATTTCCTCACTGAGGAACATTCCATTACTATTTATTTAAATGACACTCATGCCAAAAGGCCCAAACTGAGACTCCATTGTACTAGGCACTGTACAAACACATAGCCAGAGACAATCCCTGCCCTCAAAGAGCTTACAGTCAAAATAGACAAGACGGACAAAGGATGGGAGAGGAAACAGAAAGGTGAAGTGACTTGCTTGAGGTCACACAGCAAGGCAGCAGCAGAGCTGGAAACAGAACCCGGTGTTCTGACCCCCAGCCCATTACCCTACCAACGAGAGCATTAGACTACTCTAAAACTAAACCCATAAATGAAACAGCACTAGCGCCACGATTAAAAATAGATCAATGATTTGTAATAAACAAACACCCTCGACACAGCAGTAGTATTGCCATTAGCTTTGCTTTGCAATTCTCCTACCCAAGCCTCCACTTCGCGTGGGCTGGTTGATGCCTGCTGTCTGCGTGAAGCCTTTGAAGTGAACGGGCTGAGGCTGCTAAGAACAGCTCAGAGGGAAAATGGCAGCATTCAATATTTGAAAAGACGTTTCTGTTCCCCTCACAGCTCAGTTTTGGCTGAGCTTTGTGAACAGAATAGTATGGGGAGGTTTTTGTTGTTTTTTAAATGCCGTTTTGTCTCTTACGTTCCTTGTTTGTCATGAGGAGATTAGATGTGGGGTGTGTCCACCTGCACAATGCACGGGCTGCCCTGTGGATGTGCAGCCCACAGTGGGGAGATGTACTGTCCTGAGAACTTGGGCCAGCTTGTGCCCCTTTCCCCCAGGTCTATGCCCAGAGAAGGCCCTACATGGTTACTACCACTACACCCTCCCATCATCAGTCTCAGTGCCACCTTCAAATACACACATCCATCTGGTGGCACAATTCACCCAAACCGGAAACAACAGAACTGCCTTAAGTGTCTCTCTTGCATTGATTCCTTGGAAACTCCCAGATGTCCCCTATCTGTGGGCAGAATTTGGCCTTATAAAATCATGAAAAATAATGTGCATTACTCAACATTAGGGCCAAATTCTGCTTTCAGTCAGGCCAGTACAAATATAAGTAACTCCAGTGATTTTAAATGGAGTTACTCCAGATTTGAGCTAGTGTGACTAAGAGAAGAATTTGGCTCTTAGTGGCCAGAAAATATACACTAACCTATTTCACAGAGAAATGCTTACCTTAGTGAACATCACTGTTAAATTGTTGTTGTACACTACAAAAGCTATAATCTAGCTATATAGGGGCATAAATTCTCAATTTAAAGTTCACACCAATGAATTTAATGATGTTCACACCTATAAACAACACAAAGTTTGGGCCTACGTGTTTCTAATGTACAGATCACAGTGGCATGCAACATAATATCCAAATGTTTTTTTTTTTAAGTAAAGGCAAATGAAACATATATATTTATACTAAAGATTAATTCTCAGCAGATTTAATTAAATAAAATTTTAGGATTTCAAGTTCAGGGATTCAGAGCAACAATTAAGTGACTTATCCAGCACAATACAAACAGTTCTTATTTTGCACTAGAATGTATAACATAAAGAAGAGATTGATTGACACAAGCCTTGTAATTCCAGTATGTACACAGTAATATAGAAGGTCCATCTGAATGTTTGTTATGCATTTTACTTGTATCCTCTGAAAAAAAAGAGTTTAGAGAGCATTTTAACCTTTGCATTTTAATAAACTGAATGAGAACTCAGTGATGTGAATATTCATGTAGACCATTTTGTAGAACATGGGCTGTCAGTCAAACGCATCTCTTTCTTTACTGGATTCGGGGGCAGGGGGAAACTAGCTCCATATGTTATGAACCAGTAAATATTAAGGAAAGATGAATCAGTAATTTTGTTAAGAGGATTTCACTCTGATCATGTTTAGTAGTAGATAGAAAAAAAAACCCACTAGATTATTTTGGAATAAAACACACACAAAGACTATTCAGTTATAATATTGCTGATAAAACACTCTGCCACTGGCAACTTGTATGCAAAAGTTCCTCCATTCCTAATGTGTGGTGTTTTTTTTTTTCAACATCTACAAATTATTTTTGACTTAGCCAAGCAGGGAGCCTACTTTCAACCCTCAATTGGAAAATCATGGAAGCTTTATCAAGTCTTCCACCTGCATCTCTTTTTAGCATCACAGTTCTTTATTCTCTAAAGGATGAAAAACCCTGGCATATAAAAACTTTGTTAAGCTGTCACTGTCAATAGAGTTAAAAAAAAATAATGGTTGACAAAGAAGAAACAAATTGCATCTTCAAATAAGTTTCCTTCAAGCTATTGTTAAAAGCTATAACCTCTGATGTTAACTAAATTTAACCCATACTGACCCTCATTGTGCCCCTTAACCTCTTCTTTATTCTGCTTCCTGTGGCTGCTGAAGAAAACTGGCCCAGTCATTGGAAAAGAGTTCTCTGTTGCACACAAAGGCTCAGCCTAGCTGCTAGTCTGTCAGGAGGCACAGAATAGACTGAGAGGTCAGCACCTGTGCTGAGAAGCAGGTGACAGTGAACTGCCTGGATCATTCTAGGGCAAGTTGTAATAGTTTCTACCCTTCAAATATCACACTGTAGTTTAGGGTATTCAAGGCAGTGAAGTTCACGTTTTCTTTGTGAATGCAGACTTTAAACAAATTAATCCATTGCTGTTCAACTGACTGTAAAATTAGTAGATTTACTGTTGCAAAAAAAAAAAAAAAGAGAGAGAGAGAGCTTTCACTTCTACTTTAATAAGGTCACGGATGTGTCCTAGGCTGCCAACAAAGCAGCTTTTAAAATCTTCGCAGCTGAACCCAGCAACTTGCAACCCAGCAACTTGCAGCTGCAGAACAATGTCTCAGATGTACAGTGGAAAGTCCTCGCCATACAGTCAAGATGTAAAACTAGACATTTAAAAAAACCTGCTACATGGGGAAGTTTTAACTTTAATTGTATTTCACCCTGGGGACTCACAGGCTTGTTTTATGGTTAACATTCTAATATATTCAGTCAGCCTTTCTTTTCACTGAGTATAAGCAGTCCTTTGCCGGGATTCAGTAAATCAGTATAAGTGACGTAATGGCAGGGTATGCATCTTCAAAAGATTTTTTTTTTAAATTCATAGAAAAGACAGATTTTCAAAAACAAAACAAAACTTTTGCCTGTTTCAACTGGATTCTTGCATTGTGTGGGGGCTCAGTTAGAAGTTATTGTTTATCACTTGCTGGTTTGTAAAAATGTAATTGCCTTTTCTTGTTAGAAAAGAGAAATGGAAATGTGTGTACGAAGTACCTTTCAAAGCCTAGGGATAGAAAGTTAATGAATGAATTACTGTAGTCTCTAGGAATCAGTAAATGTATGCATTGAGAATTTTTGCATCATTTGGATGTCTGTATGTACTAAAACTGTGTGTTTTAAGAGATACGTAAAGTTCTATCCTGTTCTCTCCTTTTGGTGCGAGGGAGTTTTTCAAATGAGTTGCCTGACAGAGCCATATACAAAGACTGAGATGAATGTTGGTAGTAAGAATACTTATCATTTATTCATAGATCTCAACACACTGTACAAAGGAGTATAGCATCTTTATCCCCATTCTGCAAATGGGAAGCCTGAGGCACAGAGAGCTATTGGGAACTGCAGGTGCTCAGCTCCTCTGAAAATGAGTACACTTCTATTTAGGTGACTAAATATGGATTTAGGAGCATAACTGTAGACACCCAGATTTGAAAATTTTGCCCTATAATTCTTAGCGAATATTGTTTGGAAAATAGAAAAAGTTGCATAAACAGATATTTCCAATACAGTATGGGTTTGAGTTCTACTTATCTCTTGTCCAATTCCAGGCCTAATGGCTGCTTGGAAAAACTTCTGTTCCTGAATTAGGTGTTCATGGTATTACACCTATGGGAATTCTACACCACTGCGCAATGCAGAATTTTGCAGAAATTAATGTTGTGCATGCAGAAATTCTTTTCCCCTACAGAAATGGGCTGCAGAGATGTTGGCCACCACTAGGGGCTGCTGGACCTGGCAGAGCCCAGCTCGCAAATAGAAGACAAGGCCCGGAGGAGGGGGAGGGAACTGGAAGATTCACAGCAGCTGCAGTTCCCAGCATGCCCTGAAGGACGGAGGCGGCAGCGCACAGAATACTCCATGCAAGCCTGGGATTGAGCATCAGGCTGTTTCTCCCTCTGAATTCCTGGGCTCTGGGGAGTAGAGTGTGTGAGTGTCTGGGCCGGATGGGGCTCCACAGCTGGCTTCTGGGGGGGTAAGGGATGTGAATGTCTGTGCTGGGGGCCGCAGCTGGGCTCTGGGAGGCAGGGGTGTGTGTGTCTGGGCCAGGGGAGGTTCTGCAGCTGGCCTCTGGGGGGCAGAGGATGTGAGTTCTGGACTGGGGGTGGCTGCAGCTGGACTCTGGAGGAGAGGGGGGTTGAGTGTCTGGCCCCCAGCTGGGCTCTGGGGAGGAGGGGGCAGAGAAACAGGAACTGGGTTGTTGTAGGGGTTTCTTTAACTCTACTCCAGTGTGTTCCCTGCTGTGCTCAACAAGCTGTTTCCTCCCAGCTTGTTATCTTGATTGCTTTGTTTACTTTATTTGCAAATATACTTTCATTGTCTATGACTTACAAAGCTTGACCCAGACAGGTAAATCCATATTCCTTTGTCTAAAGTAGGCTTGCCTCAAAAACATATTTTAAGATCATATTTCCAGCACACATACATAACTTTTTATACACAACCAGTACATATATCATGCAAAGATATTCATGACCAGCATGTCACCAGTTTTTTATATGATACCTTACAATACACTGTTTGGCTAAATAGTCTTACAACAGTGTGTTGAGTGTGTGCTTTACAACCAAGGAGATGGACAAAATAGATCAGACACATCTGACCTGAACTCTGACCTGGGGGAAAAGTCCTCCCCAACCTCACATATGGAGACCAGTTAGACCTTCAGCATGTGACCAAGAACCAGCCAGTCAAGTACCTTAGAGAGAGAATGCTCAATGCCACAATAAAAACAAACAAACAGAAAACAGCCCTTCCTCACCCCTGTAGGTGGTCAGACACAACCCTGAAGCATGAACTTTTAGGAATATAAGACGTAAACTGGAAGTGAGCCCCAGGGCTGCTGAGCCCTGCCCCCTACCATTACAAGAAACCCTGTCATACAACTGCACTCATGAATTTGTCCAGTTTTCTTTTAAAACTAATTAAGTTGTTTGCCCCTACAGCTCCTATTGGCAGGCTGTCCCAGAACCTCAGCCCTCTGATGGTTAGAAACCTTCTTCTAATTTCCAGTCTGAATTTCTTCATGGTTTACATCCATTTGTTCCTGTGCCAGCATTGTCTTCTAGCTTAAATAACTCTTCATCCTCCCTGCTATTTAACGCCCCTCTCCCCCAGTGAATTTATACAGAACAATCTTATCACCTCTCAGCCTTCTTTTTGTTAGACTTGGTCTACACTAAACCCCCAAATCGAACTAAGGTACGCAACTTCAGCTACGTGAATAACGTAGCTGAAGTCGACGTACCTTAGTTCGAACTTACCGCCGTCCAGACCCGGCAGGCAGGCTCCCCCGTCGACTCCGCGTACTCCTCGCGGCGAGCAGGATTACCGGAGTCGACGGGGAGCACTTCTGAGTTCGATTTATCGCGTCCAGACTAGACGCGATAAATCGAACCCAGAAGTTCGATTGCCTGCCGCCGAACCAGCGCGGTAAGTATAGACAAGCCCTTAGACTAAACAAACCAAGCTCTTCCAGTCCCCTCTCATAAGACAGGCCTGGTAGGAGCTGTGCATAGTTTGATATATGGAATAAACATGGCAGGAACTGTCCCAAGACCAATCTGTATCACACAGAAGTCCAAGAAAAACCAACTGCCTGCATTAAGTAATAAGTAGAAATAACCATGAAAAAGCTGCATAAGTACATTTTCTTCTGGGTTATGTATTGTCAAATGGACACGTTGGGCTTTTGTTGAGTAACTTGTCTGAATGATAATCACTTATTTTATTTATCAGTATTAAATAGTGTGCTAAGCATCTACTAATACAGATAACAGCCACAGGTCCCAACCTTTCAGAGCACTTGGCTGCTTTGTACCACTTCAGCAGTGTAAAGCAGAACCTAATGTCAGCAGGCCCAGCCACTTAAGGATCCCTTTAGTCTAAGGACTCCTCAGGTGGCATACAGTCACCACCACAGCTCCTACTGCACAACTCTCGCAGTCACGCAGCGGGCAGGGATGGGACACCCCAGCATCAGAGTGAGCCTCAGCAGCCAGGGGGCCACTGGCAGCCAACACGAGCCAGTACTGCCTTTGACCTGCTCCAGGTTTCACTGGGGTATGTGCTGGAACCAGAGGCCTCAAGATGGGGCGGAACATAAAGATGGCTAAAAGCCACCTTTGTGCTTGATCTGGACCTGCCCCCAAAGAATCATAGAATATCAGGGTTGGAAGGGACCTCAGGAGGTCATTTAGTCCAACCCCCTGCTCAAAGCAGGACCAATTCCCAACTAAATCATCCCAGCCAGGGCTTTGTCAAGCCTGACCTTAAAAACTTCTAAGGAAGGAGATTCCACCACCTCCCTAGGTAACCCATTCCAGTGCTTCACCACCCTCCTAGTGAAATAGTATTTCCTAATATCCAACCTAAACCTCCCCAACTGCAACTTGAGACCATTACTCCTTGTTCTATCATCAGGTACCACTGAGAACAGTCTAGATCCATCCTCTTTGGAACCCCCTTTCAGGTAGTTGAAAGCAGCTATCAAAGCCCCCCTCATTCTTCTCTTCTGGAGACTAAACAATCCCAGTTCCCTCAGCCTCTCCTCATAAGTCATGTGCTCCAGCCCCCTAATCATTTTTGTTGCCCTCCGCTGGACTCTTTCCAATTTTTCCACATCCTTCTTGTAGGGGACCCAAAACTGGACACAGTACTCCAGATGAGGCCTCACCAATGTCTAATAGAGGGGAACGATCACGTCCCTCGATCTGCTGGCAGTGCCCCTACTTATACAGCCCAGAATGCCGTTAGCCTTCTTGGCAACAAGGGCACACTGTTGACTCATATCCAGCTTCTTGTCCACTGTAACCCCTAGGTCCTTTTCTGCAGAACTGCTTCCTAGCCATTCGGTCCCTAATCTGTAACAGTGTATGGGATTCTTCCGTCCTAAGTGCAGGACTCTGCACTTGTCCTTGTTGAACCTCATCAGGTTTCTTTTGTCCCAATCCTCTAATTTGTCTAGGTCCCTCTGTATCCTGTCCCTACCCTCCAGCGTATCTACCACTCCTCCCAGTTTAGTGTCATCTGCAAACTTGCTGAGAGTGCAGTCCACACCATCCTCCAGATCATTAATGAAGATATTGAACAAAACCGGCCCCAGGACCAACCCCTGGGGTACTCCACTTGAAACCGGCTGCCAACTAGACATGGAGCCGTTGATCACTACCCGTTTAGCCAGCTTTCTATCCACCTTATAATCCATTCATCCAGCCTATACTTCTTTAACTTGCTGACAAGAATACTGTGGGAGACTGTATCAAAAGCTTTGTTAAAGTCAAGGAATAACACATCCACTGCTTTCCCCTCATCCACAGACCCAGTTATCTCCTCATAGAAGGCAATTAGGTTAGTCAGGCATGACTTGCCCTTGGTGAATCCATGCTGACTGTTCCTGATCACTTTCCTCTCCTCTAAGTGTTTCATAATTGATTCCTTGAGGACCTGCTCCATGATTTTTCCAGGGACTGAGGTGAGGCTGACTGGCCTGTAGTTCCCCGGATCCTCCTCCTTCCCTTTTTTAAAGATGGGCACTACATTAGCCTTTTTCCAATCATCCAGGACCTCCCCCGATCACTATGAGTTTTCAAAGATAATGGCCAATGGCTCTACAATCACATCCTCCAACTCCTTTAGCACCCTCGGATGCAACGCATCTGGCCCCATGAACTTGTGCTTGTCCAGTTTTTCTAAATAGTCCCGAACCACTTCTTTCTCCACAGAGGGCTGGTCACCTTCTCCCCATACTGTGCTGCCCAGTGCAGCAGTCTGGGAGCTGACCTTGTTCGTGAAGACAGAGACAAAAAAATCATTGAGTACATTAGCTTTTTCCACATCCTCTGTTACTAGGTTGCCTCCCTCATTCAGTAAGGGGCCCACACTTTCCTTGACTTTCTTCTTGTTGCTAACATACCTGAAGAAACCCCTCTTGTTACTCTTAACATCCCTTGCTAGCTGCAACTCCAAGTGTGATTTGGCCTTCCTGATTTCACTCCTGCATGCCTGAGCAATATTTTGATACTCCTCCCTGGCAGGGCTGGCTCTGGCTTTTTTGCTGCCCCAGGCAAAAAAGCCGCCGCCCCCCCCCCCCCCCCCGCGGGGGGGGGAGGGCGGCCGCAGCCCCAGGGGGAGGGCGGCGCGCTCTCCCCCCGGCGGCCGGGGGGAGGGGGGCCGGAGCCCTGTGAGGAGGGCGGTGAGCCCCGGCGGGGGCTCCGCTCTCCCCCCGGTGGCCAGAGCGCAGGGGGCAGGGCGGCGAGAGGGCAGCGAGCCCCAGCCAGGGCTCGCCGCTCTCCCCCCCGGCGGCCGGGGGGAGGGCGCCGGGGGGGAGGGCAGCCAGAGCGCCGGGGGGAGGGCGGCGAGCCCGGCCATGGCCCCGCTCTCCCCGGGGGCCGGAGCGCCGCGCCGCCCCCCTCCAGGTGCTGCCCCAAGCACAAGCTTGGTGGGCTGGTGCCTGGAGCCGGCCCTGCTCCCTGGTCATTTGTCCAATCTTCCACTTCTTGTAAGCTTCTTTTTTGCGTTTAAGGTCAGCAAGGATTTCACTGTTAAGCCAAGCTGGTCGCCTGCCATATTTACTGTTCTTTCTACACATCAGGATGGTTTGTTCCTGCAACCTCAATAAGGATTCTTTAAAATACAGCCAGCTCTCCTGGACTCCTTTCCCCCTCATGTTATTCTCCCAGGGGATCCTGCCCATCAGTTCCCTGAGGGAGTCAAAGTCTGCTTTTCTGAAGTCCAGGGTCCGTATTCTGCTGCTCTCCTTTCTTCCTTGTGTCAGGATCCTGAACTCGACCATCTCATGGTCACTGCCTCCCAGGTTCCCATCCACTTTTGCTTCCCCTACTAATTCTTCGCAGTTTGTGAGCAGCAGGTCTAGAAGAACTCTGCCCCTAGTTGGTTCCTCCAGCACTTGCACCAGGAAATTGTCCCCTACACTTTCCAAAAACTTCCTGGATTGTCTGTGCACCGCTGTATTGCTCTCCCAGCAGATATCAGGGTGATTAAAGTCTCCCATGAGAAACAGGGCCTGTGATCTAGTAAGTTCTGCTAGTTGCCGGAAGAAAGCCTCGTCCACCTCATCCCCCTGGTCTGGTGGTCTATAGCAGACTCCCACCACAACATCACCCTTGTTGCTCACACTTCTAAACTTAATCCAGAAACTCTCAGGTTTTTCTGCAGTTTCATACTGGAGCTCTGAGCAGTCATACTCCTCTTACATACAATGCAACTCCCCCACCTTTTCGCCCTGCCTGTCCTTCCTGAACAGTTAAGCTCCTTACCCAGTCTGGAGAACCTGCCCCATGATTAAGGCTAAGATTTAGTCACAGGTATTTTTAGTAAAAGTCATGGACAGGTCATGGGCAGTGAACAAAAATTCACAACCCCTGACCTATCCATGACTTCTACTATAAATACTCCTGACTAAATCTTGGGTGCTCTCGGGGGTCTGGGGATACTGCTGCTGCTCTGGAGAGGGGGCTCTGGGTCGCCGCTGGTGCTTGGGGAGGAGGGTGGACCGGGGCACCTCTATTGTAGCCTGGGGGAGGAGGCACCGCTACTGCAGCTCAGGGGAGGGAGGCAGCCTGGGACTACCACTACTGCAGCTGGGGGGGAAGGAGCAGACCGGGGTGACCCCAGCAGCAGCCAGGGCATAGGGTTGCCAGGTGTCCATTTTTTTACCAGAACGCCTGGTTGAAAAGGGACCCTGGCAGTTCCGGGGTCAGCACCCGCCGACTGGGACATTAAAAGTCCAGTTGGCGAGGCAATGGGGGAAAGGCAGGCTAGTCCCTATCTGTCCTGGCACCGGCGCTGTGCCCCGGAAGTGTCCAGCAGATCTGGCTCCTAGGTGGGGGGAACACGAGGCTCCGTGCACTGCCCCCTCCTTGAGCACTGGCTCTGCACTCCCATTGGCTGGGAACCATGACCAATGGGAGTTGGGGGGCGGTGCCTGCAGGCGAGAGCAGTGCACGCAGCCTCCTGGCCCTCCCCGCCTAGGAGCTGGACCTGCTGCTGGCCACTTCCGGGGCACTGTGCGGAGCCAGTACAGGCAGGGAGCCTGCCTTAGCCCTGCTGCACCACTGACAGGGAGCCACCTGAGATAAGCCCGAGCCCCTGCCTCAGCCCTGAAACCCCATCCAAACTCGGAGCCCCCTCCGCCACCCAAACCTCTCATCCATGGCCCCACCCCAGAACCCACACCTCAGTTGGAGCCCTCACCCCTCCCCGCCGCTTCAACCTGCAGCCCCCTCCTGCACTCCGAATCCCTTGGCCCCAACCCCATCCTGGAGCCCCCTCCTAAACCCCAAAACCGCTCATCCCTGGCCCCACCTTAGAGTCCATACCCCCTCCTAAACCCCAACCCCCTGTCTCAACCCAAAGCCCCCTCCCGTGCTCTGAGTCCCTCACCCCCACCCTGGAGCCCCCTCCTTCATGCCAACCCCCTGCCCCAGCCCAGTGAAAATGAGTGAGAGTGGGGGAGAGTGAGCCACCAAGGGAGGGGGAATGTAGTGAGTGGAGGCAGTGCCTCAGGGAAGGGGCGGGACGGGGCCTCGTGGAAGGGGCAGGGCAAGGGTGTTCGGTTTTGTGCGATTAGAAAGTTGGCAACCCTACCAGAGCAGCTGGCCCCAAAGCCACCTGAGCTCCTTGGGCAGCTCTGGGGTCAGCCGTACCCACCAGCTGCATAAGTCACAGAGGTCACGGAAAGTCACAGAATCCAAGACTCCTGTGACAGACTCACAACCTTACCCACGATCTCTGCCTGAAATTAGACATGCTGTGGGGAGTAACAAAACAACACAGAGGGAGTGAGGCAGGAAAGCTGGGGCAATAACAATAAGGTAATGTGGTTACTCAGTAACATAATATTTTAAATAAAATTAATAAAATAAATAAGTGGATTAACTAATCAACTAGTTTCTTGAAGGTGTAGCAGGAGTTTTAAAGAGGTATTAGAAATTCACATTTCACCATGTAGCTGGGGAGAGGTGAGGCCGCATGAGCTGGGGAAGAAAGAACCTCTTGGGAGGAGCCAGCCAAAAATATAAGGAGCAGACAAGCAGTTGCAGCAGGGACCTTCAAACACTGATTACATCATGAGAGCCTCACTGTCCTCCTTCCATCCCTCTTCTATATCCCCTCTCCCTTCTTTCAGGTCTCTATTTAGTTCCCCCCAGCAAAAGCCCACACGTATTTTTTTCTGAAAAAAGAAACAATAAAATTGTGGACCTAACATGACATTTGCAGACCATCATACTGTTTGCGCAGCCTGTGGGCCACATCCCCATTCCTCACACTTTCTCCATCTTGTCTGCTTAGATTGTAAGCTCTTCCGGCCAGGGACTATCATTCTGTTTGTACAGTGCCTAGGACAATGGGGCCCTGACCTCAGCTGGGGTATCTTGGCACTACTGTGAAACAGATAAATTATAACCACGGAATGAAGTGAGGATAGTGACCTTGCAACCAGTTTCAGAAGGGAGATCCATTCTAGGGGAGTCACATGGAAAAACATGGAGACCGTTGTTGGAAGAAGTGGACAAATAGGCTATTGAGGCTGATGTCATTGGTGGACTGGACTGGACAGAAAATGATGTGATGGGAGGGGGGCAGTGTTATCATTAATCATGTTATTTACAGTAGTGCCTGAGGACCACCTAAGATCAGGGCCCCATTGTGTTAGGCCCTGTACAAAACATAGACAATCCCTGCCCTGACAAATTTACCATCTGAATAGACAAGACAGACACGGGGGTGGGGGGGGAGGGCAAATATAACACATAAGCAAAGAGATCAATGTGATGGCAGCAGATGTCATGTTAGTTTCATGATTTTGTTTATTTGGTGGAGGGAAAATTTAATTGGAAGTTTAAAAATGACAGAATATAATCAAGTTTAGAATGATGGAATATAACTTCTTGCACATTGAAATGTCTTGCTTTCAAGCATCAAGGTTTGGTCCCAGCTCAGTGAGGTGAGCATTAGCTTTATAGCAGAGGCAACCCCTAACTGCTGATAGTGTGGGGGGCACAATTTAAAGGTTCTGGAGGGGCATGTGACGGCTCCACGTATTGCTTCTGCTACCAGCTGCAGTAGATGCCATGCACTGCAAGGCGATCATCAGGGAAATCACGAACAATGTATGTTTGACTCACAAAAAAGCAGCAATCTTCTTCTTGACTCCCGAAGTGTCTAAGCAAAGGGGTCAAGCGGCCCTGGCATAAGGGATCAGCAGCCTCAGCTTATTGCCAATAGAAAGTTGTTCATGACACGGATCCCAGAGGCCCTGGCTGATGAGCAGGATCCCCGGGCTGGGTGCAAGCTGGGCAACAGAGCTACTTGGCTGTTTCACTCCTGCTTAGGCAGCCCATGACTTACCCCCTAACACAAGTTGCCTCTGCCTCCCCCCGTCCCCCCGTTGTAGCCCCTTTTGTTGTCCCCGCCCTGCCGCTCCTCCATAAACCCATGGGGGGGCACGTCCTGCTCCCAGCACCGGGCGGAGAACCAACCCCTGGCAGGAGCACTCACCACACTTGCAGCCTCGCCGGAGGCTCCTTTCTTCCCCGCTGCCTCTGGCTGGGCTGGCGCCCTGGGAAAGCCCAAGGCCCCCACACACAGGGCACTGCCCAGGAGGAGTTGAGCACTACATGTGCCAAAGCCACCTGGAGCCCCATGCAGCACTGGCATGGGGGAGCCTTTCTGCCCCTCAGATAAGCGCTGAAGTGGGGGGAAGCGACTTCCAGCCTGTTCTTGCCCTGAACTTGCAGGCTTTGCAGCAGCCCCCCAGGGAGGGGCTTAGAGCCCTCTTCACCATTCCGCTGCCCCACTTGGCCCAGACCCTGGCCCCAGGGAACACAGGGCTGTTCTTTCCCCTAGGCTTTCTGCCCAAGGCAGCAGCATATGTGGCGCCACTCCTCCTGCAGGGGGTGCCTTCCCCTGCTGAGCCACCTCTGACCAGGCACCATGGCACCTGAAGCCACTGCAGAGCCCAGCACCCATGGCTGGTTCAGGGAAGGTGGGGATGGATCTGCTGGTTCCCTCCCAGCCCAGCTCCCTGCTGCCAGGTGCCAGCAACAGCCCTGCCACGCCTGCTCCAACAGCCCTGCCTACCCCCAGTGAGCTGCCCAGCTCCATAGAGAGCCCCAACACTAAGCCACTCATGCTGAGCCCCCTAGATTACAATGGCTTCACCCTGCAAGCACCCCAGTGCTGGTGGATGCCTGGTTAGTTCCTCTTTTCTTTGCCCTCATTATGCCGATGGGGCTGGTGCCAGATTAACAGGTTTTCAAACTGAGGGGTGCGCCGACTAGGGGGGCATGTCCCACAGTTTGAAAATCTCTGATCTAGAAGCTGTTCTAAATGGAAGTCAGAAACCTGTAGAGGCACGTGACCTTGTGTGTCCTCCCCTCATGTGTCGCCTCTGCTTTATATCTCATACTAACATTAAAAATTGTACACATAGGAGATTTTTGAAGACACTATCATTTGGCCCTTTGAAAATCTCCCCCTATTTAACATTGCATAGTCCAAGGTTCAAAAATAAAGTGGTAATTCAATCTTTTTTGCTTCAGCCAAAATTATCCTCAGTAGCTGCTGGTACTCTTGAGTTCCACACCTGTGTAGGTGAATCTGGATTCCAAGGGGAAAATATTTTGCCTTCTGCAGATGAAAAAAAGCAGGATCAATCACATTCTGTCACTCCTTTCCCTATGGCAGAGTCTTTTCCTCTGTCAAGGATGCAACTGGGGTCTTGAAAATGATTATTAATAAGTTATATTGCAATAGCTTCGTATTGAGGGCTCACTGGACTAAGCTTTTACAGTCTAAAAGGACAGATAGATGAAATAGAAAAGCAGGCAGTGAGGGAGGCTGGGAAGCAAGGTAACAAAAACAATAGGCTGTTTTATCATAGAATAAATGGGTATACAATTTTTAGCTGTAGCGGTTAACACAACTTACCACCTGCCTTGCCATTATTATGAGCAGCAGTTTTCTGTATTCATTACCATGGAGGTAAGTTTTAAAAAGGAATCTAAGGTGGTGGCTTTAGAGTTGTTCATAGACACCCCAAACATTTGAACATGGGGTTCAGATTTGAAATTGATTTAGAAAAGATTTTTCCTCTTATACAGAGCTGCACGCACTGCATTTTCTCTGAAGAATCACAGACACACAAAAATTACAAATTTAGCAAAAGTTACATAAAATGACTGATATTTTCTCAACCTACTGCAAGAATTGAAGCAATGACTGCAAACTTTCAAATATATATAATAAAAGGAAAAATGTCACCCAGTCCTATTTTCTTTATAAGGTAAAATCAAAATGTTGCAATTTTCTATCAGGGACGGGTGGAGGCCAGGATCCCCTTCTCTTCCTTTTTATTTATTTATTTAGTAAAACAATTGGTAATTTCTAAACACTAAAGCCTGATCTCACGACCAAGTTAGGTTGATGTAAGTTGCCTTGCAACAACCTATTTGTGCGTGTCTAGTGTCTACACCAGGGGTCTGCAACCTTTCAGAAGTGGTGTGCCGAGTCTTCATTTATTCACTCTGATTTAAGGTTTCACATGCCAGTAATACATTTTAACGTTTTTAGAAGGTCTTTCTAGCAGTCTATAATATATAACTAAACTATTGTTGTATGTAAAGTAAATAAGGTTTTTAAAATGTTTAAGAAGCTTCATTTAAAATTCAATTAAAATGCAGAGCCTCCCAGACCGGTGGCCAGGACCCGGGCAGTGAGAGTGCCACTGAAAATCAGCTCGCGTGCCGCCTTCGGCACGCGTGCCATAGGTTGCCTACCCCTGCATCCTTCCAGCCCAGTGCAGTCACTCTCAGCCCCTGTAGAAATGCACAAACAGCAACACAAATGTACAACTCAGCAGCAGCCAACGAGATGCTCTCAACATGCATCACACACATGTAAACCCAGTAACCCCCGAGTCACACCCGGGACCCCCAGACACCATCTCAGAAAGCAACACCCTGCAGCTCCCAGTGTCCCCAGAGCAAAAGCCATTGCACGCCCCGCCCCGCCCCGCCCGGCACAGGCCCAGCAGACACCCGCGGTTCCTAGCCCAACCCCCCCCTGCACGTACAGGCCCCGCGCGGCGCAGGCGCAGGCGCAGGACCCCCTCCGCCTCCCGGCCGCCGAGCTCGCTCCGCTCCGCCCCGCCTGGCGCCGCCCGCCCTGCGTCCGCCGCTGCAGGTAAGCGCCGCCGCCAAGCGCCTCCCGGCCCAGCCGCCTGCCCCGCCGCGGGGCCTCGGAGCCCGGCCGGGCGGGGGTGACGGGGCCGCGGTGCAGGAGGGGCCGCAGGGAGGCGCTGACGTGCTGACACCGCGTCCCGGGCCTGCCCCAGCCGCCCTGCCAGGGGGAGGGGGAGCCCCGGAGAGCGACACTGCCCCCCCCAATGCCCCGCCCAGTACAGGTACACCCCTCCAGTACCCCCCCCCAATGCCCCGCCCAGCACAGGTACACTCCTCCAGTACCCCCCCAATGCCCCGCCCAGCACAGGTACACCCCTCCAGTACCCCCCCAATGCCCCGCCCAGCACAGGTACACCCCTCCAGTACCCCCCCCCATGCCCCGCCCAGCACAGGTACACCCCTCCAGTACCCCCCCCAATGCCCCGCCCAGCACAGGTACACCCCTCCAGTACCCCCCCCAATGCCCCGCCCAGCACAGGTACACCCCTCCAGTACCCCCCCCCAATGCCCCGCCCAGCACAGGTACACCCCTCCAGTACCCCCCCCCAATGCCCCGCCCAGCACAGGTACACCCCTCCAGTACCCCCCCCCCCAATGCCCCGCCCAGCACAGGTACACCCCTCCAGTACCCCCCCCCAATGCCCCGCCCAGCACAGGTACACCCCTCCAGTACCCCCCCCCAATGCCCCGCCCAGCACAGGTACACCCCTCCAGTACCCCCCCCAATGCCCCGCCCAGCACAGGTACACCCCTCCAGTACCCCCCCCAATGCCCCGCCCAGCACAGGTACACCCCTCCAGTACCCCCCCCAATGCCCCGCCCAGCACAGGTACACCCCTCCAGTACCCCCCCCAATGCCCCGCCCAGCACAGGTACACCCCTCCAGTACCCCCCCAATGCCCCGCCCAGCACAGGTACACCCCTCCAGTACCCCCCCCAATGCCCCGCCCAGCACAGGTACACCCCTCCAGTACCCCCCCCAATGCCCCGCCCAGTACAGGTACACCCCTCCAGTACCCCCCCAATGCCCCGCCCAGTACAGGTACACTCCTCCAGTACCCCCCAAATGCCCCGCCCAGTACAGGTACACCCCTCCAGTACGCTCCCCATACCCATCTCAGTACAGGTACACCCCTCCAGTACCCCCCCCCCCAATGCCCTGCCCAGTACCCATACACTCCTCCAGTACCCCTCCAATGCCCTGCCCGGTACCCGTACACCCCTCCAGTACCCCCCCTATGCCCCGCCCAGTACAGGTACACTCCTCCAGTACCCCCCCAATGCCCTGCCCAGGACAGGTATGCCCCTCCCAGTATCTGTACACCCCTCCAGTACCCCCCCAATGCCCTTCCCAGTACACGTACATCCCTGCAGTACCCGTACACCCCTCCAATACCCCCCCAATGCCCCACCCAGTACAGGTACACCCCTCTAGTACCCCCCATATCCTTCCCAGTACACGTATGCCCCTCCAGTACCCCCCATGCTCCACCTTGTGCACTTATCCAGTACCCTTCCCAGTACACATACACCCCTCCAGTACCCCCACTCCATACCCCGCCCAGTGCCCTCACCCGGTACCCTTCCCAGTATACGTACACCCCTCCAGTACCCCCCCATACTCCTCCCAGTACAGGTACACCCCTCCAGTACCCCCCCAATGCCCCACCCAGAACTGGTACACCCCTCCAGTACCCCCCTAATGCCCCTCCCAGTACAGGTACACCCCTCCAGTATCCCCCCATACCCTTCCCAGTACACGTATACTCCTCCAGTACCCCCACCCCATACCCCGCCCAGTGCACTCACCCGGTACCCTTCCCACTACACGTACACCCCTCCAGTACCCCCCTAATGACCCTCCCAGTGCACTCACCCAGTACCCTTCCCAGTACATGTACACCCCTCCAGAACCCCTCCCTTATACCCTTCCCAGTACACGTACACCTCTCCAGTACCCCCCCCATACCCCGTCCAGTACACTCACCCGGTGCCCTTCCCAGTACAGGTACACTCCTCCAGTACCCCCCAATGCTCCGCCCAGTACAGGTACACCCCTCCAGTACCCCCCAATGCCCCGCCCAGTACACTCACCCGGTGCCCTTCCCAGTACATGTACACCCCTCCAGTACCCCCCTAATGACCCTCCCAGTGCACTCACCCAGTACCCTTCCCAGTACATGTACACCCCTCCAGTACCCCTCCAATGCCCTGCCTGGTACCCATACACCCCTCCAGTACCCCCCCATGCCCCACCCATTACAGGTACACCCCTCCAGTACCCCCCCAATGCCCTGCCCATGACAGGTATGCCCCTCCCAGTATCCGTACACCCCTCCAGTACCCCCCCAATGCCCTTCCCAGTACAGGTACATCCCTGCAGTACCCGTACACCCCTCCAATAGCCCCCCAATGCCCCGCCCAGTACAGGTACACCCCTCTAGTACCCCCCATATCCTTCCTAGTACACGTATGCCCCTCCAGTACCCCCCCAGTGCCCTCACCCGGTACCCTTCCCAGTACACGTACACCCCTCCAGTACCCCCCCAATGTCCCGCCCAGTACACGTATACCCCTCCAGTACCCCCACCCCATACCCCGCCCAGTGCACTCACCCGGTACCCTTTCCAGTACACGTACACCTCTCCAGTACCCCCCCCCCCATACCCCGTCCAGTACACTCACCCGGTGCCCTTCCCAGTACATGTACACCCATCCAGTACCCCCCTAATGACCCTCCCAGTGCACTCACCCAGTACCCTTCCCAGTACATGTACACCCCTCCAGAACCCCCCCATACCCTTCCCAGTACACGTACACCCCTCCAGTACCCCCCTAATGCCCCTCCCAGTACACGTATACCCCTCCAGTACCCCCCATGCCCCACCTAGTGCACTTACCCAGTATCCTTCCCAGTACACGTACACCCCTCCAGTACCCCCCCCCATAACCCGTCCAGTACACTCACCCGGTGCCCTTCCCAGTACATGTACACCCCTCCAGTACCCCCCCCATACCCCGCCCAGTGCACTCAGACGGTGCCCTTCCCAGTACACGTACACCCATCCAGTACCCCTCTAATGCCCCTCCCAGTGCACTCACCCGGTCCCAGCCGGCGACTCCGCTCAGCCTCCTTCCGTTCACCCAGACCGGCAGGAAGCTGAGCAGGGCCGGTGGCTGAGATCCTGCCTGGCAAGGGGCCGGCCGCCGGAACCGCAGATCGTCAGCAAGCTGAGCAGGGCGGCCGGGACCCCAGACCGTCAGCGGGCTGGTCTGGGGATCCGTCCGCTGGCTCCTGCCAGTCGGGGTCCCAGCCGCCAGCCCCGCTCAGCCTGCTCAGCCCGCTGCCAGCCGGGGTCCTGACCACTGGATCTGCTCAGGCTCCTGGCGGCCTGGGTGAACGGAACCCCAGGCCAGCGGACGGAACGCTGGGTGAACGGAACCCCAGGCCGGCGGACGGAACGCTGGGTGAACAGAACCCCAAGCCAGTGGACGGAACGCTGGGTGAACGGAACCCCAGACCGGCGGACGGAACGCTGGGTGAACGGAACCCCAGGCCAGCGGACGGAACGCTGGGTGAACGGAACCCCAGGCCGGCGGACGGAACGCTGGGTGAACAGAACCCCAGACCGCTCACCCAGGCCGGCAGGAGTCTGAGTGGAACTGGCTGGGACCCCAGCAGCCTGAGAGGGGCTGGTGGCTGGGACCCCGGCTGGCAGGAGCCGGCCCACTGCTGGCTCTGCTCAGCCTGCTGCCAGCGGAGTGAACAGAACCGCAGTTCGGCAGCAGGCCCAGCGGCAGCCGGGACCCGCAGCCTGCCATTAAAAAAAAAATCGGCTTGCGTGCCACCTTTGGCATGCGTGCCATAGGTTGAGGATCCCTGTTCTAATATATACTGTACTTTATGGTAATTTTCACTATATGCGATTTTCCTCTTACGCGGTGACTTTAGAACCTAACCCCCATATAAGATGTGACTCCACTGTAGTGTAAAAATTTTTGGGGGGGCACCGCTTTTTGGCACCCCCAAATCTTGGTGCCCTAGGCAGTCGCCTAGTTCACCTAGTGATTACACCGGCCCTGACAGCATCCCCAGCCCAGGTGACGTGACAGCCAGTGGTAGATTTGGAGTTAGTGAGGCCCCCCCAGCCCTGTGCTCAGCTTCATTTTTGGGGCTTCTCCTTGGCACTCAGTCAAGAAAAAGAACGTTCTCTCTTATCTCCCCCTGCCCCGTTTTTCATTCTTTTTTTCTTCATCCTCCTCCCATAAGTAATAGCAAGTAAATGAAAATAAAGTGAGGTACCTTGATTGTTTTTGTAGTCTAACTTATTTTTCCACAGACCACTTGAAAATCACGGAGGGTCTCCATGGACCACGTAATGATCATTCCAAATATTGTAAAAAAATGTTCGGGTATGGGGTCTGGCCAGGAGCTAGGGCGAGGGAGGGGGCTCAGGGTTGGGGTGTGGAGCGCTTACCTGCGGCAGCTCCTGTTTGGTTCTCAGGATGGGGGTGAGGATGTGGGGGGGGGATGCAGGAGGCAGGGCAGGGGGCTGGGGGTATGTGAGGGGGTGCAGGGGTTAGGGTGGGCAGGGACTCGGGGGGGTGGGTTGGGGTCATGGGGGTGCTCACACAGGGGGCTGGAGGGGGTATGCCCCAATTCCAGCCCCTTCCCCAAGACCTCACCCCGCCTCTTTTCGTCGTCCTCTCCAGAGCAGCGTGCTGTGGCTCTCGCCTCCTGCCTGCAAGGCTGATCCAGCTGATCGGTGGCAGGGAGGGAACACAGCATGCTGGGGAAAGGGGCAGGGCAGGAGCCAGGCTGCAGGCAGAGGCTGCCACGGAGCCCCAGCAGCAGCAGAGTCAAGCTTCTCTGACCCCACAGGAGAGAGCGGGGGGCGGAGAAGAGCGTGCCGGGGCCCCATTCGACCGTGGGCATGGTGCCAGTGGCACCATTGTAAATCTGGTATTGCCCCCAGGTACCTCCTCCCAGTACCCCCCACATACCCCCTCCAGTAACCTCAAATATTCCTCCCAGTACACACTCCTCCAGCACCCCCAGGTACCCCCTCCAGCACCTCCAAATATCCCCTCCCAGTATATACCCCCAGCACCTCCCGAAAATACCCCTTCCCAGCGCACACCCATCCCAACACCCCCAAATACTTCTTCCCAGTACATACATCCCTCCCAGCATCATGCCCCATACCACCAAAATAGCCCCTACCAGCACCCCCAAAATACCCCTTCAAAGTACTCACACCCTTCCTAAATACCCATCTCTCAGCACATGCCCCCAAAATACCCTCTCTTGGGTGGATAAAAATGGATTAAAAATATCAGATTTTTTATTTAAACTGGATTTGTTTATTTTGTTATTTAAATTATAATAAGATTTTCTTCAAAATATCAAACTGTTACAAATATCTGAATTTAATACAAAATATACTAAAGCCTAAATTTATTAGAATCTCTTAAAACATTTAAAGAAAAAATAAATACTGTATGCTGAACCAGTGAGCCTTGATCAGAACTTTTAGTTAAAGGCTGCTTTTCTTGATAAAGAAAGAATTGGGGAAAACATCTAACTTTTGAGATCAAGCTTTATAAATATGGCAAAATAGTTCAAGTACTATAGTAAGGGCTTGTTTTGTTTAATAAAAATAAATTTTGTGCGCTGTTTCCTCTGTTTAATTAAATTTGTTACCATCCTAATGCAGCTTGACAAGTCTGAGCAGGGGATTGGACTAGATGACCTCGTGAGGTCCCTTCCAACCCTGATATTCTATGATACTATGAAGTCATGAGCAAAAAGTTAATTATCTAGTAAATAAGCAATATATCATTCACTATTCTCTAATATACTAAAACTGTACAATCAATAAGAATCTGAAAACATTAAATGAAGTAATTGCTTAAGTACACGTATATAGTTATAGTGTACTCTACTAGATAGCAAAAAAGTACCAAATCTAGAATAAAGGCTCTAATTAGTTGTAAATCAATATGTTTTAATGATTATATCAACCAATGAGACTGCACTTTTCTTTAGAAAAGAACTGAAGTACAAATAGAAAAGTTGATTAAAATCAGTGATTTAAATCATTATAATTTAAATCAGCCCACCCTGACTCCCTCCCACATTCCCCAAATACCCCCCCAAAATACCCTCTCCCACAACAGGCCTGCACGTACATCCCAAATGCTCCCTCCCACACCATCTCTAAAATATTCCTTCCCAGCACACATACACACGCACCCAAAATACCTCCTCCCAGTGCACTTGTGCACAGAAAAAAATAGCTCCCTGCTCATGTGCATGCACACTCCCACACAGCAAAATACCTTATCCCAGCACTCAGCAAAACACCTCCCTCTCAGCATGCACATGTATCCTGTCAACGTACACACACAGCAAAACACCCTCCTCTCTGGACACATACACCCTCCCCAGACACTGTAAAATTCATAGTAAAATACCCTCTCCCAGCTGTGCATGGTCCTTCCCAGACACACACACACACACACTCTCTCTCTCTCTCTCTCTCACACACACACATATATATATATATATATATATAAGCAGCAAAATCCATTGTTGTAAAAAGATACTTTTCTTTCCCACAGCAAATGAGCATGGGTTTCTTGCGGGGGCAGATATGGCATTTAAAATGTTAGTCCATGGTACTGAATAAGGAAGACAAGGAGAACAAAGTTTGAAATTATGTGTATGTTTGGGGTAGCGGGAATTTCATTTTTCTGGTCAGTAATTAGTGAAATAATACCAGGTTCTTTGGGATGGAGGATACATTTTGGTATTGAGCATGTGACATTCTTTATGATCAGGAACACTAGAGGAAAGGCAATGTGGTGGTGTGTAGGATACAGGATTGGGGACTCAGGTGACCTAGATTCTAATCCTGATTCTGCCTCTACATTCATTTGTGACCCCCGGTTAGGAATTGTTAAACCCTGAGTCCCAGCCTGGAGTTTCCAGCATCTAGGCTGTGGGCCCAAGTCCAACCAACCATATCTCAGACTTCTTAGCGCCCTCCCAAAATGTGGCTGCTCTAGCCCTTTGTTCATGGTGCAGTGTGGGAAAACTTTACTGGCCACCAAACTTGACTGTCCAGAGGACAAAGAAAGTTGGCCCATGGGATACTTTTGGCAGACTCCCGGAGCATGCATCTACTAGGGCTGTGTCTATACTGCAAAGCAAGAGGGTTTGAATCCAGAGCCCCGGCTTGACTCGGGCTCAGACCCTCCATCCTGGTGGGGTCCTGGGAGCCTGGGTCTAAGTCCTCTGTTAGTGCGATTTGTGTGTAGACAGAAGGGAGGTTAGGCTTGAGCCTGCAGTGTGGACATACTCTATTAAATACTGCCACATTCCATATGCCTGTAGCAAACTCTTATCTTACCGTCCTCTCCCAGTCTGCCTGCTTCACAAACATCACCTTGGACAGAAAAAGCATTTTAACAGCTTTCTTGGGATAGCCATAGTAAAATGCACTCTCCCCACACCCCTTGGTTTCTTGGTTGAGTGCATTCTCTATGCCTTTAAATGCCTTTGGAGGAGTAGGGAGAAACATCAGGATATTGTCCTAACTCACTATATACCGTAACAAGATTGTGCACACTTTAAACACTGTCAATAGCAAATCTTTATTTTCAACTTTTGTCAAAACAATATAGCTTGACAAGTGAAACCACTAATATAGATGCAGCTGTGCTCTAATATTACTGCATATTTGTCTGAACTTAGAGATGACAGAGCTTTCTAGTTTAGTTACTGAAATGACAATAGGACTTAACCCATATAACAGCAAAACTGCCAAGTATCCTCCTTTGATTGCTTATATGGGATTAAGTTTGGGTAGCTCATATTTTGAGGAAAATAAACTATTATTGTTATTTTGAGTCACTGATGTAAGAAATAGGTTGTATACTAAAGGACGATTTCAACCCTGGGATAAATGTGTGCTCCTCTCTATGGGCTTTCTACAGGTATGGTAATGGTCAAGTTTTAAGCATGTGTGCAAAGATTATGCATGGAAGTCTCAATCTTTTAAGTTCCAAGCTTCCTATAGACCTCAGGGACATGAACTTCTAAGGACTTTGCAGAGATCTGATGCACAGACCTCAACTACTCTTGAGTGTCTTGGTGGACCTGAGTCAGTGTAGTATAAGTGAAAGAAAATATTCTAATCAAGGAGGGTGCCGGTAGCACCAGGAGAGAGGTTCCACTGTCAGATTTTCCATCCAACTTCCTTCATTTGTGCATGTAACTTCAAATGTTGAGACTTTATTTAAAAACAAAACCCACCCCTCCAGACAATGACAAACTATCTGGTCTTAGAATGGTAAATCAGCTAGCTCACATAATAACTCTTTGGGGTTCTTTAAAGTAAGTTTAGACCCTACATTTTAAAATATTTGAAAAAAACTCTTTATGATGACCCTTCAGAAGCCTGAAATGGTTTCCCTGCCAAACCCTTCTTTCTCTATTGTATGAACGCTTTATTAATTGTAGGGTTGCTGATGATTGTGCACCTTGAGTCTAATTAAATAAAAAAATACATGACTTTGCAAACAAATGAAAGGATAGTTTAAAAATTAGGGCTGCCAACCCTGACTTAGGTCTTTTTAACTAATGAATAGAGGTTTGTTTTTTCTTTTTTCCCCATTTTCTCAGAATGGCTGCTCTTTGCCTAAGGAAATTAATACATCAAGCCACAAGGAATGAAACTAGTTGCATAAGTAAATACTTGGACATTCCTTTGGTGCAAACCATGCAAAAGACAACATTCTCTCAAGCACTGATGGTGATGGCTGGTGCTAAAAGGAGACTTATGTTTGTACCTACAAAATCATTTTGTACAACTGAAGAAGCTGAAAAGAAACCAGAAGGAAAGAAAAAAAAAACAAATGCCCAAAGACCATTTGGAAGCATTGGGAGGAAAATTCCTCAGCAGATCATTCATGTAATTAGTGAAAATGGAAACAGCTTAGGAAATATGCACAGAGGAGATGTGATTCGACTCATGAATGAGCGTGATCTGAAGCTTGTTCCACTGTGCGAAAATGAAGATCCTCCAGTGTACAGACTAATGACTGGGAAGCAGATTCATGAAGAGCAGCTCAAACGTAGAGAGAAGCAAAAAGCAAGTTCAAAAGCTGGTAGGTATCTTGCTAATATAATATTAAACACTTCGAAAACTGCTGTATTAGAAGTAGTGGCAGTAAATCAAATCCAGTTTGTTACATCAATGTAAATCCAGAGTACTGTCATCACAGTCAATGTTATTTTAGATTTGCATGCTGAAAACGCAAAAATTGGTTTAGTCTAGTTAATGTAGAAAACCATTCTGTTATGCTCTCATAATTAATATTTTGGCTTCTGGTATTGTTTAAGTACTTATATAAATGAATGACCTAGATTCTGGTACCATGGCATTCATATTGAATTTTTGTTCTTTTAAATGATCATTAATTTTTATGAATGCAAACTTCTTTATAAATGATACAGTTTTCACAACTGATATGCCATATCTATAAGAAGCATACTTTTGTCACTGACAGTCACAAAACATTGCTCAACATATAGGAGAGAAAATCTGGAAGCCTTGACAGCAGTGTATTTACAGTGTTCCAAATGGACCCTTCCACTTTTTTATATAAAATAACCAAAATTATTCACTTTTTCCTCATAAATCATTCTGTACCTGTAGTTTAAATTATTGGGTTGATAACTTGGCAAGATGGAGCACTTAGAGAAGGTGTTTGTATATAGTGATGTCTGACTGTCTTGGGTTATCCTCATGCAAACTAAGAAATTGTTCACACTTTTTGATGTTTTCTGCTATTTACTACTGATTTGAGACAGGTGAGCTACCGCAGTAGCACCACTGTAACAGTTTTGGTTAGCTCTTGTTAAAACACCTACAAAAAGAAGTTTGTAATAATGGATATTTAAGAGCATATGCAGAGGGTGGGAGGAGAATGAGTTGTGTTTATGCTATTACAGGGACTTATTTCTAACAGAATTCAAGGCTGTGTGATCTTTTGAAACAGAATGGAGATGGCGTGGAGGGGGATGACTAATTTTTAAAAGTTTTCCCACTTAACTATACAATGGGAAAACACTTAGCCTTCTTATATTTAAAAAAGCATAATTTGGGATTCATACATTTCATGGCCAGGTACAGCTTGGAACAGCCTTATTTGTTAAGTACCTGAGTTGTACTCAGCCTCATCTGAGACAGACCTTGACCAAACCTGGTTAGTCTGAAGAACATGGATTGAGTGACTAGAAATGGTAACCTTAAGATTGTTATCCTTTCCACCACCACCTCACATCTCTAGTTTAATATTGGTTACTGATTATGAGCCTTATGGAAAAGAGAGCTCTTTAAGAGGGATGTTGAAAGAGGAAAGGCCTGCCATCATGGTAATGGGAACATGTTCTGAGCAGCATAGGAGGGGGCAGCGTGGTAATGAGCACGATATGGGGGGAGGGATAGCTCAGTGGTTTGAGCATTGGCCTGCTAAACCCAGGGTTGAGAGTTCAATCCTTGAGGGAGCCATCTGGGGCAAAATCAGTACTTGGTCCTGCTAGTGAAGGCAGGGGCTAGACTCGATGACCTTTCGGGGTCCCTTCCAGTTCTATGAGATAGGTATATCTCCATATATTTAAATATGAGGACATAAGGTATTGTGAGCATGCAAAAATAATGATAAACAGGTAAGATAGGGAACTCTTAATGGAGTAGGAAAGATGGGTTCATAAGAATAAAGACATTTGTCTGACTTGTACTTTTCTCCTCCCTCCTCCCCAAAAAAACCCTCCCAGTAGCCTCAGTGCATTAGAACACAGAATAGGGGTGTACACAACACTACTAAACGTAGTTTGAAGCCTATATATTATTGGTTATATTTTAACAGGGCCTGTTCAGCTGAAGGAGTTAACTTTTTCTGCAGCTATTGCAAAACATGACTTAGAGACTAAAATTAGTCAGATTCAGCAGTGGATTGATAAGAAGCATCATGTCAGAATTTCTGTACAGCAAAGAAATGTTGCAGATGGACCAGAAAAGATGGTAAGCTATATTAAGGTTTTTTAAAGTGTCAGCCAAATGTATTAAATAAGGCTACCAGTGCCAAGTGTTTCCAGGTATAATATTGCTTTCTTCCTTTGATAGTATACTCTTACCAGTATGTGATGGTTGTGACATTAGTACAGAGGGCAAAAACCTGCTTCCTTTTAAGTGAAGTTATTTCCATTTATCAGACACCACCATTCAGAACTAATTGTCTCTTCACAGAGATAATTTGAACAATGTGTTTACACAAGTAAATCTCACACATTGCCTTGAAATGTTTTAACACTGCATTATTCTAATGCATAGTTAGTTAAAGTAAGACAATGTGGAAGTTGAAGCTAAATAAGTTCAGACTGGAAATTAGGTTTAGCTGTTTAACAGTGAGAGTAGTTAATCATTGGAATAATTTAGCAAGGATTGATGGTGGATTCTTCCTCACTGGCAATTTATTAATGTAAGAGGTTTGTTTGTTTTTTAAGAGATGGTATAGTTCAAAAGGAATTACTCTGTGGAAGTTTTATGTCCTTTGTTCTACAGAAGGTTAGACTAGATCACAGTGATCCCTTCTGGCTTGGAATCTATGACTCCCTTTCTTCAATATGCATGAAAGCTAGCTCATGGTACTTGGCCACCTTGCTGACAAATGCAAAGAATCCAGCTTCTGTCTCCCCACTCCTACTGGAGTACCTTCTTTAGCAATTCCGTTTACTGGAGGGTCAATAGGTGGCTTCTAGGGTATGCTTCCTTTTGTTTCATTACACATTACTTTGCAGTGACTTACATCTGATCATGGTGGGTCTATTTGCTAATTTAGGAGAACAGGACTTAGTATCTCACTGACGCAATTCTTTGTGTGTGTAAACGTTAATGATTTACTTTAAAAGTGGAACAAAATTTTATTGATACAAATGAAATGCTTTTTGCAAGTAAGATTGAAGAGAACGGGGCTCCCCCCCCCCTTGTGCAGGTATCTTCTATGACACCCTTCAGTCATTATGAATTAGCTTAAGACTGAATTTCAGAGTAGAGAATTTCACTGTCCCTACCTGACAGATTCTCTACTTCTGACATTTTGTAACTTATTTTAGAAATGTTTCCTTCACTCAGGCACTAGTTGAGCCTACCACTGCAACTGTATGGCTAACCTTTTCTATTAAGTGAAATTATTATAAGCATAGTGTGACCATGAAATCTTTTAAGAATCAAGTGGAAAGATAACATAGGTGTAAAGGAGAATGTGCTTACTGGAACTTCACCACTGAAACAGCCTTCTAAAAAGGCTTTGGCACTTTAAAAGCCTCACTTACTGTGGTGATGAGTAGAGTAAGACATAAGTGATTATCTCTGTGCTGCACTCATAGTCCAAATCAGAGCTAATGTTGTATCAGATTAACTGTAAGAAACTGCCATAGAGGTAGACCAGACTTAAAATTTTAATCTCTCTTCACTTACTCTGAAGAATTATTAGAAATGGCCTGCTTAAATCCCCTTGTTAATATAACCAAATTTTTATTTTTCGTTTTCAGCTGGCTTTCTTTGATCAGATTGTCAAGACTATGCCCGAGAAAGCTACTTACTTATCCCAGCCAAGAGTCATTAAAGAAGGAAAGAGCACATGTGTTTTAAGACACATGTCAGAAAAAGAAGTTAATGAGTACAGGAAAATGGAAAAAGAAAAACAGACAGACATTCGGAACAAGGAGAGTGGAAATGAAACTGAGTCGAGTGAACTGCAGTGATTTTAACCAAACACTTGAATTGACTATAAAACAAAATATTCAGTTTTCTACATAAGCCATTATAAACTGACCCATGTGATAATAAAACAATTGTCAATTCTGGCTGAAGTTGTCATCTCCAGAAGTCTCTAGTGCAGAGTCAGTGTTTCAACAGTTGGTAACTCATTTTCTGCAGGTTTATTCAGAGCCTTATTTTCTGTTGCCGCTTCAACCTTTCGGCGCTGTGCTTTAAGAGGAATATATCCACTCAGACGAGAGGCCAGACTTCGTTTAGGACGAGTTTGTTTTGCCTTATAAAAGATTCACAGTACAGTATTAGCAGCCTTCCTACTTTATAGATTAAAAAAAATCCTGATCATCTGAACCAGGGGTGGGCAACTTTTCAGAAGTGGTGTGCCAAGTCTTCATTGTTTCGCATGCCAGTAATACATTAACGTTTTTAGAAGTCTTTCTATAAGTCTATAATATATAACTAAACTAACCTATTGATGTAAAGTAAATAAGGTTTTTAAAATGGTAGCGAGTGTGCCACTGAAAATCAGCTCGCGTGCTGCCTTTGGCACACATACCATAGGTTGTCTACCCCTGAACACTCAATTATTCTTTGCCCTCCTTTACAGTATTTAAATTCAGAAATACTCAGTGCCTACATAAAATAAAGTAGTGGCTAGACTAGCTTCCAATTTTAAAGACACTTTACATAATTGTATGTGTTTAAATTAATTTACTCTTTGCTCCTTGAAGAGAAAGGAAATGGCTCAGAGGTGTTTGCAGAAGTACTTGACTTACTTTTAAGTTCAGCTTTCCCTTGTCAGGATCATGTACAACAGCATGCCTTGCAAGACTTTGCTGCAATTGAGAAGAAAGTTATGTTGACATGACTCAAGAGAAGATATTCTGGATTTTAAAGCAGTCTACAATACCTACTTTCATTGCAAACACTTTTCCACAGCCAGCATAATCACAAAAAAATGGTTTTTTCTCCTCATGAAATGAAAGAATATGGCTCTGAAGATTGAACACAGTTGTGTAAGTTCTCCCACAGCCTTCTCTTGGGCATCGACATACTTCTCTTTCTTCAGCATGTGTTTTCTGATGTTGTCGAAGGTAATCTTTGCGTTTGAATGTTTTGGAACATACACCACAGATTACTGGCTCTAGGTGAAAAACAAGAACAGAGCAACTTACTAAAAAAAAAATCCAAATGAAGGTTCTGACTTAAATAACTCAAGTCAGTCCTTTAGAATGAGAGTCTCCAATTCATATTCACTAACTGAAGGAAATTCAGGGGCTGTTCCATGTTCTCATCCTAGACTATTCATATCTTGTACTAAGGAACTATATCCCATTACACATGATCACATCAGTGGGCAAACGGGACAGACTTGAGTAGTACTTTTCAATTACAGATTAGCCAGAATGGTATAGAAGTATCTCATATTAAGCTGTATTAATTTGTAATTAATAAACTATAGAGAGTAATTAAAGAAAATTTATAAAAAAGAGCAGGTTGGTAAAATGTTTAGTGAGATTTCCCTTTAAGTTAGTATTTGGGTTCTTACCCAATACATTAGAGCACTGAACTTAAGTCACTGTATAGAACTGTAAAAAAAGTTTTACTGAGCTTACCTGCATGACTGTCCTTCAGATGTTTTAGATGTTCTGTCCATGTTTTCCCAACAAATGAACAGTTGTCTTTTTTGCACACATATCCTATTAAACACATTGCTTAGGTTTAGAAAATACACTAAAATGTGTGAATTTGCCAGAGATCAGTCAACTAAATGTTAGATACACATATACACCTGCTCAATACAGGTCCAAGATAAGTGAAACTAAGTCATTCTTAACTTAGAATGCTTGAATGGTTAAGGAAACTCGTCAGCTGAGTGTGAGGTGTTTTTGAGAAGGTGTGGAGCACTCCCATCTTCTTCCAGACCTCCTCTTACCTGTCCCTCCCACAAAAGACAGTTTGCACTTAACTGACTTTCACAAAGGAAGAATTTTGAAACTTGGCATAATGATATTTCTGAATCTTGAACAATCTGATTAAGTTTTATGATTGAAAAAAGTGTCACTAAGTGGATGAAATGGTTTTTAGCTAAGGCTAATGAATCCCTTTCCCACTTGGACATCACTATGCACTCACACAGCCTAACAGGCAAAGGTGGCTGCTGAGGTAATGTATCAGGAGATTAACATTTACCCCACCCCACCCCCCCACCCTCCAAAAACAAAAAAAGCTATTGTCTCTGTCAGAGCAAGAAGAGAGTTGGACAGAATGCAAGTCTCATGATTTTGGAGATTTTCCCTAACTTGCTGAAGTCTGCAAATTCTTACTTTCATTTAGAAAAATGAAATTTGCTACCAAGCTAAAGTTGCCCCTCCTTTACTCAATTCAGTTTTCAAGGCAGGAAAATGGAGTGCAACACAGGAGTTGTACACTTACCAGAAGATGTAAAATTAAAGTTTCTATAACAATGCTAATGCAGCCACACTGTTTTCATGCTGAGTGCATAAGCTATAAAAAGATCTGTTTTGTTAATGTATACCTAAAATCCACAGCATGTGCAGCATGGCTCAGTGTGTAAGGCTACTAGAGCATGTTAGTGTTAATTTGAGGGCTGCAAGGGTTCGGAGAATTAGCTAGGATACACAGATACGGCATCAATTACCTATATAGCACACTTCCAAGTTCATAGCAGCCAAAAGCCACTGGCTATTTGTCCTATGTGAAAGGAGTAGTTCAGTCCAATTCTGAATTAAGATACCTCATTATGAAGTGGCATTGCAATTAGCTCCTTTGTTAGCACTCAGCAGAGGGCAAGGCCCACAGACTATCCTCAGTTCTTAGACGGCTTCCCACTAAGAACTAAGATGGGGCAGAACAGCACTTAGGCACTCACACTGTAAAGCTGACTGGAACCAAATATCGGGCCTACAATATTTAAGCTATTGGAATTGTACCTAGATTTTGTGATTATTGTCCTCTTACATTCTACCAGTGTAAGCCACATACCAATCTTTGATTTGCCAAGACTCAAGTTTGCATCAGGTATGATTAAATTAGTTTAAGTCATTTGACTTGGAGTTAAAACTGAGCGCAATTCTATCTTATATTAGGTACTTATAGGGCCCCCATCACTAATATCCGAGTGCCTCAGGAGCGAATGTATTCATTCTCAGCCTCCCTGTGAGGTAAGCAGGTACTATTATCACCATTTTACAGATGAGGAATGGAGTCAGAGGCTAGGGCACAGATTTTTAAAGATATTTAGGCACTTCTCTACACAGCATTGCAAGGCACAAATGACAGGCCAACTAAGTCTCATTTTCAAAAGAGACAAGGCATATCTGCACTGCCCTCCAATTTGGGCTAAGGTGGGGTGAATAGCTATGTGCACCAAAGTGCTGTAACTCCCCTGTATGGATGAGGTGGGCATGAATTTAAAGTTCCTAAATTTGCATACGAGATTAAGTTTTACTGAATGTTAATGGCACTCAGTGTATGTACCTAGATCACTTTTGAAAATGAGGCAAACTGCTATGTCATTTATGCCTTGCAATGCTGAGCAGAGCACAATTTTAGAGGTATTCAGGTACCTAGTGCAATTTTCAGAAGTTGAGAGTTAGGCACCTGGGCACTTTTCAAAAATCCCACATCTGCATTTTTAAGCCCCTCAATAACTTTAAAAATTGGGACCTATGTGACTTGCCCAGGGTTACACAGGAAGCATGTGGCAGAACAGAGAACAGTATCTAGGTCTCCCAAGTCCTAGGCTACTGCCTTAACCACTAGGCCATCATATCAAAATAATCTCAGAGGGAAGGAAAGTGTGATTGAGAAGGACCTACCTGAACAGTATGACTAAAAACACTTGGAGCTATTCTGCCAAGCCTGTGAATGTTCACTTACATTAAAAGTGAAGTTACACACTGAATACTGCAACACCCTATAATTACACCTCAGCCAGCTATCCAATTAGTCTGTGCTGTTTTGTGTCAATTTAGACCATTTGGTTCGTGAAGTGAGGGCCATGTCTAGATCTGGTTGTAGATCTCCAAGCCCCCAGGCTACCCTGAAAAACAAGCTATTTTGTGGTGCTTCAGTCACACTGAAGTAAGAGGGAGAACTAGATTACCTTCATGTATCTTCTCATGCCGTTTTAGTCTACTTGGAGTAGGAAAATGTTTTCCACATGCTTCATGACTACATCTAGGTGTTAAACACATTAAAAACAATCAAACGAGGCAAAGCAAAGACACTAATGAGCCAAAAGCAATTAGAAGGGTGCAATCAAATGTATTTTTTCAAAAAAAGATTCTCTATATTCTTTACAATAAAATAGAACACTACACAGTGCAGCTCTGATCAGCCTGATCCACTCAACAGCTGCAACTTTATGTTGTAATTATGAAACATTTTCTATGTATATAGCAAGTATCATCCAAGACTTTAAAAGCTTAGTTAAACCTCGTATCATCCCTGTGAGGTAGTTTCTCCTTCTGGAAAATGGGGATAGGTTAAATGATACATCCAAAGCAATGCAATAAGTCAATACCAGAGCTGGGGGTGGGGTGGGGTAAAACCAACAGGCATCTGTCTCCTGTTCTTGTAATCTAGCCAGTGGACTATGCTGCCTCCTTCAGTTATGCTATATATAGTTAGAAGTAACAATGAAATTCATAAGAAAATTCCACCTATAAGAAATAAAAGACCTAATTTTGCTTCCATCAATTAATATGGGTTTGCTTTGCTCATGGAGACGTACAACTCCACAAAGGTAGTACTTTTCAGTCAAGCCAATTGTGTCCTTACACCTAACTCACTTTTGCTCACCACTCACCTGTGTGTTAATTAAGCAGTTACTCCCTGATGGGGAAGCAGGCAGGGGAGCCAACCTGGTAAAGGAAAATGCTATTCTACCTATGGATTACACTTTATATGTAAAGTTTAAACTATACAGTTGGATGATGCTGTAACAAATCCAAAGCATTGAATGTACAAACTATTTCCAGTTATGGAGCACAGGACTGCTACTCAGAATAGACTGGCAAAGTGAAGGGATGGTTCAACACATGCATATGTCTGTAGAGAAGTAAGCTGTTAAGCCTGAAGTTAACCTAACAGCATCCCTTAAAAATAAAAAGGAAAGCATGTTTACATATAAAAGGTCCATAATCAAAGTAGATTTGTATCATCCACCCACACTGAAGATCTCGTATCTTATTTCATTTAAATATTTTATATGGGAACATCTACAGTTTATTAAAATTATTCACCTACTTGAAAAAAGGTTCACTGGTGTGTTGACAATGATGAACTTTTAGCTGCTGATGTTTTCTAAATGACTTGCTACAACCTTCAAAGTCACACTGTTTGGAAAATTAAGTTGGTTATGGTTAGAGAAAGGCCAATATGATCCACAGGTTTTTGCTAATACTACAAATTCAGTACCAAATATGCAAGTGTTTTATAACAACATTTGAACATGCACTCACATTTCCAGGGTCTGGAATATTTGGTTGACTAAATTAAGTGGAGGCTGTTTAATGCTAAGCATATATTAGCAAAGAGTTACTTACCACATACTGCTTTTGCTGATTTTCATGCTTGCGTTCAACATGCTTCTTTAAATTTGATTTTGTTGTAAATTTTTGATTACAGCCATCAGCTGTGCACCTGCAAATAAATTATATTTTCTTAGTACTATATTCAGATAATCAGAAGAGTGAAGGGAAAGAGCTAGAGTTTAATTCTTTATATACACACACAAGTCAATATTTTTTAATGAACCTACCAGTGTCTCCAAAATATTGCACAAACATTAATCAAACCTCACAACCATCCCACAGAGTATTATCTATATTTTAAAGATAAAATGGCAGGATAAGTGATTCATTTAAGGCTACAGTGGAAATCCCTGTCAGAGCACAGATATTAAAATTTAGGGGTTCCTGGCTCCCAGACCATCACATATCCACACCAATTCTTGGAAGTTTGTACTTCGCGTTAGAAAAGTTGGAGTGCTTTATAGTATTATGATATTAAAAAAAAATCCTGAAATCTTTTAATAAACAGTCTTATAATTGTACAGTTTCTTTCATCCTGAAAGCTCCAAGAGAGTTCAACCCACGTAGAAGTCACTTCACCCAATGAAATGGGTCAATATGTGGTAGTTTAAACAGCCAAGAGTAACACTACAAATTTACACAAGCACCAGTGTTCTCTGTTTTATGTCTCGTTTGAAAGAGAGGCCCTTCAGCAGTAGCGCTCCCTAGCTATGTTGGGACACTGGCTCACTTCTTAATTGAAAGACAAAATACTAGCAGCTGAATCACCAACAACCTACAGAACCTGTTTCTCTTAGTATTCCAAGTTCTGTCCATGCCCAATCCGGTTTAGCACAAAAGACCTGGCTGACCAAGTTAATATGGTTTTGCATTTTCCAATTTGGTTCATTCGCAAAAAATGTAAGAATTACTTGATAAGTTTATTTGCACAGTTGCTTCAGTGACCTCATTAAGAGTAAGAAATACATAGCTACATCCCCCGTTTGTATTAGTAATAGAACTAGTTGGGAATTTTTTGACAAAACGATTGTGTTGTCAGAAAACGTAATTTTCTCTAAACCAAAACTTTCATGGGAATTTACCAGATTTGATTAAAAACTTTCCTTGGAAAGTGGGAGACCAAGGGTCAAATCCCTGCTCTGAATCAGGCAAAGGTGTCTCATTCTGGGGGGGTGGGGGGGGGGGGGGAAGGGAGGCAGGAAAACAATTTCCTACCCAGCTCTAGTTAGTCAGGCATATAAAATTTTGTACATGGCAATATGCATTTTTAATATATTACAAAAATAAAGGATGATTTCTGAAGATTTTAGTAGTACAGGAAAGTTTAAATGACAGTGTCTCATGAAGAGACTTCCACTGGAAGAGTTTGAAAAGGTTAATGCTAGTTATTTGAGAAATGGGTGTCTCTCCCCCCCAGACAGTGAATGGAACATCAAAGGTAGTAAATCAGGTAGTCCTATTTACTTTCTCTCAACCTAAAAGCAAGGGACATCCAATGAAACTGCAAGAAAAATTTAAAACTGATCAAAGCAAAGACAGGCCAAGAGCTTAGTAGGATTCCAGTAAAGGATTTGGTATTTGTACTGAGAACATGCAAAATTACCTCAGATTAGATAAACTAGAACCCTCAGGCATCATTGCACAAGCCAACCACTAACTGCTTGGTGCTAGAAGGACAGGGTATTCCATAAACATCTACTATGGATTCCTCCCACCCCACCATCCTCTGAAGCATCTGGTATGGGCCACTGCCAGATACAGGATACCAGGCTAGATGGCTCACTAGTCTGAAGCATCATGCCAGCTCGTGTTGGTTTCTATGACACTGAAATCATACTAGTGTTATACTTTGTTTGGCTTTCCTGAATGTAAGTTTTCTATTTCAGTGTGTTTCTATAGGACAGCAGCTAATCATCTTATTCAGTGCCTGAAGGAAACGAGTACAATACTTACTCAAATGGTTTTTCTCCACTGTGCGTAAGAAAATGACGGGTAAGATGGAAGTCTCTGGTGAAACCTTTACCACAACCATTATAATTGCAAACAAATGGTCTCTGACAGAAAGAAAGAGAGAGACTGCTTAAAAATCATAAAAGTAAGTTATTTTAGGAGACTGATTTTCAGGAGAAGCTGCCCTTATATTAATGAAACCAAGTAATTTTTTTCCCCTATATAAACAGTGCATTTAAGAACCATGAGGAAAAAAAATCAGAGCATACAGGGCACAGGTTTAGTCGGTGTTAAACCATTAACAGTTACAGAAAAGGTTTAAAATATTCATTAATATGCACAAGTTTTCTCTTTAGAAAATTAAAGCACTTTAATATCCTCAGGTTGCACACAGACTGTTATGGGAACCCATTTAAAATATTTTCCTAGATAAAAAGAAGTCACAAACTTTAATCTGGATTTTTTTTAATTTAAGAAAATGCCAAAAATCTGTATCCATAAGACTTTGAGTTTATTTCTCGAGTTCAGACAAGTTTCTTATAAGATGATTAATGTTTCAGAATTAGCACAGGGTGATCTTACAATAGTTTAACTGAAAGACAGAAAAATACTAATGCAGTTTTTGTTTACATTGTGTATTTGACAGCATTTTGAGTATAGTCAATTTTACGAAAGTTAGTTTCCTCTTTTTGTGTGGTTTTTCCATACAGCCACATGGGAAAGCACACACGCTTTAAAAATAAAATAGGGAAGTTTGATAGTTAAGCCACAAAATTTGGTAGGAGGACAGACACCTGAAGGACCTGGATCTACTTTTAACTAACTAGATTTCAAATAGATAGTGTCCTTTTAAATTGTTGGAGGCTATTAACGTGGTACAATGCTTTCTATTTCTATAGATTCTTTCACCCAAGGAGCTTGAGGAGTTCTCAGAGATTTGTAAAGTGTTGTGGAGATATGTTACCAATCCTGCAATTGACTATGCAATCCCAGGGAGCCCCAAATGATTTCACTAGGGGAAAAGGACAGGGAAGGGAGTCTGTTCAAACTCAGTTGAAAGATCACCACCTCACAGATAAGACGACTAAAGCACAGAGAGGTTAAAGTGCAATGTGAGTGGGAGCTTTTTTTAAGTGACAATTTTTTAAAATCAATTTTCTGAGAGAACATCCTTTGTTATACCAGGATTTTTTAAAAATTCTTGTAATTTAAAGGGCAATTTAGTGTGTGTGTTTTTCTGTTATGTTTAGAAAGGGCTTCTTAACCAGTCTGAGCATACCATCACCAAACATGCTCAGTCACCCCTTCCCCACTAATTCACACTCTTGTCTGTGACTTGGTTACTTCCAGTTTAAATTCTACTGTTACTATGAATGGTAAAAATCCTCTTGCAGAACCTAGGGAAGGGTGTGCACCTTCAATAAAAGTGAAATCACCTAGACAGTGTTGCCAAACCTTCAAAATAAAATGATGAGAAAAACAAGGAGTTTTTTATTATCTCTCTCACTCACAGTAATCACAGTGATTGCTTGTGACAACAGCAGACACCAGGTGAAAAATGTGATTTCCAAATTGATACTGCTCAGCAAAGTTATAAATGGTACCCAGGAGTCCCAATGCACATTTACACAGCTGTGCTCAGTAAGTGCTGCATGCCTAGTGCATCACTTCCTCTGAACTGTTTCCTGTTGAAATAAGTCACCACCTTGAAGAGAAAGCTCTGCTCCTTGCCCTAAAGTTTCTTGATATCCCTCAACTCCTGCCTTATGCCATTGCAAAATGCCCAGTTAGACACTGCTGCCCCTCCGCAGGGCTATGTTACAGGGGACAGGGCAGGAGGGTCCCATAAAGCACACAATAGGGCAGCTTGCACATCTGAGGCACAGGCCCCTGGCACACACCAGTCCTGGGGGCTCTATGGGATTATGTGAGCAGTGCTAGCAACTTGTCTTCAAAGCACTTCAGGCATCTTGTGACAGTTCCTCAGGCAGGCAGAGGCATTAGGCACAAAGCACATGTTTGCTAGCCCCATGCCAGCTGCACCATGCAGACTGCCTGCTTCTTGCCCACAGGCAGCCCTTGCAGCCTCATGTGCGTGGCCCCAGGTGGCAGTGAACCAGGCCTGGTTCATCTGGCAGGTCACCCTACCAGGGCAGCGCAGCAGGCAGAGGTTCCTACAGCTCTGGGATCTTGGGGTGAGAGGCACTGAGTAGAGCCCACCCCAGGAGAGCAGGGCTCAATAGGTGTGCAACTCGCCCCAGCCCCGCCCCCTCCCGTGCCAGCCCTGGCCCCGCCCACTTACCAGCCCCACCCCGCCTCAGACTCGCCCCCCCCCTCCTGGCCCCGCCCTCTCACCTCCCCCGTGTGCCGGCAGAGGTGCGCGTTCAGCCTCCAGGCCTTGCTGAACGTGGCCTCGCAGTCGGGGAAGGAGCAGATGAAGCGCTTGGCACAGTCCGCGGGGGGTCTCGACTCCCCCATGAGGCCCCGCACAGGCAACCGCCGGCTCTGTACACACTCGGCCGCCGCTCCTGCCGCAGCCTCCTCCTCGTCCCCAGCCATGCTGACACCACGTGATGCGCTTTTATTCTTGGCGCCGCCCGGCGTCTTTTTCGTGTCCTCTCTCGGCTCCTATCCTCCGGCGCGCGCCCGCTTGACCTCTGTGCGCTGCCATTGGATTGGCCCCTGCTGTGCTATGTGCGCGTGACAACGAGGCGCCTTGTCCCGCGGGCATCACGTGCTCCCGAGCGAGCGTCAGGACGCTGCCGGGATAAAAGAGTGTGCGCAGGCGCTATAGCTTACTATGCTTCTCTCCCTATGAGCGTGAGGGCGGGGTTAGAGCTAAAGGAGGGAGGCGGAGACAGACCTGCTTTAGGGGAGTGGGCTGGGACCGTACAGCTGTGGGTTCGATTCTATTCTCCGCTGTTCTGTGCCTGACTGGCCATAGCAGTCGGAGGCGGCAGGAATCGGCCATGGGCAGCCTGTGTAGAGGATTAGCTGTGGCTCCCTCTGTCAATATGCCTGGTACTGTTTCTGGGCGAAGGTGTGTTATCAGCAGTTGGATCAATAGTGTAAAAAGTTAAGGTGCATTTGATGTTCAAGAAGGGGCCTGATTACTTGCTATCTAATCCTTGGGCAATGGGTACCTCTCAAACTCCCTACCTGGGGTGCAAAATACAGCATCCAAGGTGGGGGGGAGGGTGTATTTATTTATATAACCCGCCTCAAACACCAGTTACCACCACAAGTTAGGATAGCTGTATTGAATAAGCAATGCCATGGGGCACAAAGGTCTTTCACATAAGAAGATTTGAGGTACCATAGCTGAATGTTTAAGATTATTCTTACACACTTTAGCTTCTCCATTGTTAGTGTGTACCCAATTTTAGATGCTATAAAACAGAAACAAGTGTTGCAATTAAAATGTTTTATATTCTGAGCCCTAGTTAGTAAAAATCCACCAGCAAAGGTTTCTTTCTTATTTATTATGCAGCCCTCAGAGAGCTCATGCTATATTGAATAACCCTGGTTGTCACCTTAGTTTCCTACTCATGCATATAAACAAATTCTGTCTGTCTTCCTATGCCTTGGTCAGTCTGTTACTTCATGTATTAGCCATCTTGGATTCTAATCTGATTTTGCAGTTAGCATTGTTTAATCTACTGACAAAGTCATTCAGTTCATTGTTAAACTTTAAATTTTAAGTTTCAGAGTAGCAGCCGTGTTAGTCTGTATCCGCAAAACGAAGAACAGGAGTACTTGTGGCACCTTAAAATTTGTTAGTCTCTAAGGTGCCACAAGTACTCCTGTTCTTTTTTTAAATTTTAAGGCCATTCTACTCATATACAGAAATGGATATCTCTATATAGAGACTTTTAAAATCAGCTGGCCTTCCAGGAGTAATTTTTTTTGTTGGTGAAAAGACAGGTTGAGTGTATAACTCATCTTCAAAAGAGGACACAGATTCTGAGTGTTTAAATTCATCCTCTTCTGGTAGCTTGGTTTTATTGGTAACTCAAAAATAATAGCACAGCATAAACCTCAGCCTAAACTTCCTTGCAGAGCTTGGCTGTTTCTCCAACTGATTTTCTCCAGTATTTGCACTGTCCTAGTTTCCAGAGAGCCCTTCTCACATCCCTTATATGCAGGGCAAGCTGTACCTGCCACTATCTCAATAGCAATCAGTCAACATATCCATGCATGGTTCTAACTTCTACTAACAAGGTGAGGCAAAAGAAAACCCTGCTAGAGGAGGGATGATGGGAAATCATTAGTATAAATGTTCCTTTCTTGTCCTATCCCAATAATGCAATATTTCTAGAAGTGGTGTCTCACAAAGCTTTGGGGGAATTACTGAGCTGGTCTCTGAGAGGCTCTTTGTATTAGCCAGTTGTCCACAGAGGGAAAACATTGGAAAATCTGTGGAGTAATACGTTGTTCTGATCTGAAAAATGTGTTCTGAATCAAAAGACTTCCAATAAGTCTGCCCCTGCTGTGGGGGACCAGGGTTTGGTTTCTACCCAGTCCCTCTCTCTCTGGAGTTTTGAATTACTTAACCCCTAAGGGAAGGGCATTCCTCTTGTTATACCACAGTGATTGGTTTAGTTGATTAGGCATCACTGTTCACAGTGCATCCCATTCTGTTGTCTCTGGACTGAAGAATTGTGGCTGCCACATAGGGCCTCAAAGTGTGAAGGAAATGACAAAACTCAGCATTCCCTCAGGTCAGGCTTAGGTTCTTGGGACTTGGGAGACCTGAATTCGGTTCCTAGCTCTGCCACTGATTTCCTGCATGACTTCAGCTGAGTCATTAACCTCTCTATGCCTCTGTTCAGGGATGATAATAATACTTCCTCCTTTTTCTCACCCATGGTCTGCCTTACCTGTTTAAATTATAAACTTTTGGGGGCATGATTTGTCTCCTGCGTGCGTGTACAGTGACTAGCACCACATGAGGCCCAGATCTTGGTTGGGACTTCAAGGTGTACAAATAATACATTTATATTATTATTTATTTATTATTGTTTATTATAGAAGTTCCCAGAAGATAGCAAAGAAACTTACTTTTTCTTTTTACTTGCCAAGAATAGTATTTGTTTAATTAAAACCTTCTTTCTGTTCTGCACACCACCAGTGTATTTAAAGCAACATCTGTGAATAGTTAACAGGAGATTTAAAAAATACTGTAGGAACTGAAACAGTAGGGTGAATACAAAAGGGGAGAGAGTAATAGAGGTAGGACAGATCTGGAAAAGATGAGATGAGACTAATTGTGTCTCTATTTGCTTACATGAGATTAGTTTATATACCGGTATGCCATTGATTAAGGAACAAAATCCTTTACATTAAAAAGCTTCATACTGCCAGGTGAGTACAAGCTCTGGCGGGACCTTCCTCTATATGAAATATTAAAAGGGGAAAATATTTTTCTGGCAGGTGACAGCAGGAGAAATTGTCCCTCTCCCAGTGCCTAAGGTAATTTCGGTGGTATTTCAATGAACTGATCCAGCACAACTCAGCATAGAACTTTTCACTTTCTGAATGTTAAAGGGGAATTGTGTTTCCCTACAGTCTGATAAAGAAAGCTTGACAAATATTTAGGGCCTGATTCCCCAACCCTTATGTTGAGTAGCACTTGAGGGTGCCATTGAACTCAGTGTGTTTAAGAATTGTGACAGACTGACAATATCCTAAAGAAACTTTATGGAATTAACATAAACTTAATTGAATTAAGCTAAACCTTACTGAATTAGGGTTAATACCTTTGGGTACATTGTATTAAAAATACAATTGTGTATATGGTGTTGCACTATATGTACCTTCTCTAGTTGGGAGGTGATGAACTTCCTTCCTTATCAGCCTTTGAAGCATCCCCTGGGGAGATATGCATATACTAGCTCAAACTGGATTCTCCAGAGACGAACAAAGAAAAGATTTGTGGATAAAAAGTCTGGGTTTAAGATGACTCATGGCCTTTTTCCTGATCCAGCAAACAGATGGGATTCCTAGTCCACAGAAGGCCAGGTCCCAATCCTTAGGAGAGGATTGGGCCTACTGAGGCCTCATAAGATTGTGTGGTTATTCTCAGCTGAAGCTGTGATGAACTTGTAACGGCAAAGAAACCCCTAGGATGGGATGATAATTAATAAGCTTATTAGCAGGCATGTAGGTTTTTAATGTTTTCTCTGTAATGCTTTTTACCTTGTTTAGAAAGATTTGTATTGTAACTTATATTTCAGTTATCCGTCTCTGCAGAGAAAGCAGCAGGTGTCCTTGCAGCAGGTGCCCAGCAATCTGTCTGGGCTGGAAAATACACAGTGAAGGCAGGGAACTGTGCAGCCTGGGAATGGCCCATAGAGAGAGGTGGGTCTCCACCCAAAAGTGGTAACAGTGGGGACCTGGAAGCCTGAGATTGGGTGCCCTTGCTGGACCACAAAGGGGACATACAGGTGCAGTTGCCCTGACCTGTCCAGAACTACTAAGCATCAATAAGAATTTCAGAATTGGGCCTTCAATGAATTTCCAAACAAAAACCAAGATGAAGGTTGAAAGTAAATGACAGTAACTTGCGGAATACATTATAGGAATGTTTCCAAAACCAAGTGTTAGAAACCAAAAACTTCAGAGTTAAAGTTAAATTGAAAATAAATCAAATCATTTTGAGGTGTGGAAATGCACCATTAGGACACCCAGATAACCTTTAACTTTGCTCTTCAGTGACACCATGCAATAACCATCTGTTTATGATTAAGATGTTTTAGGGTTTGTGGTTCCAGATTAGATTGACCTGCTTTGTAAAGATGCATTCATCCCCTCCCCCCACTCCTCCTCTTCCTCCTCCTCCTTCATTGTATCACTAACAACAGGAAGTAATACAATGTGCGCCTTCTTTGAAACTGGCCACCACCTCTCATTGTTTCCAATGAACATGAAACCAGTGGCCATTTTTTAAGAGCAGCCTGTGGCCTGCATCCCCTTGAGAACAATGGAAGATACACACCACTCTCTCAAAATGGCCACTTAACTGTGGGTCAATTGTGACCCCAATTAACTGAGAATGATGGGTGGTATCAGCCATTTTGAAAGCCTGCAATTTTACAGGGTATTCTCTGTTGTAGATATATTAGTCATCAGATGCTGCTGATGGAGAAACTGTCAGTTATGAAGAGTAACTAGGAAAAATTATCTGTAATCCCAATAGGAAAAAAAAAACGCAACCCCCCCCCCGCCCTTCATGTAGCCTATGCGCAAGATTTCACTATAGGGGAATTCGGAAGCATCTGTGGTGTTCTATTACAAAGTTAATTCAGAATTCCAGACAAAGGAACAAAGGGCTTGACATTGGGTACTAAATTCTGCAATTGGCCAATTTTAAAATTAATTTTAACTAATAAACTAATTAGCAGATTTACTTGTAATTTCTCAGAAAACTCATTTGGCTCAAAGATTAAATGTTGTAATTTTAGGGATGATGCTCTTTAGTTTTCATACATAATCAAGTGATCAAATCCCTGCTTTCAGCGCAAAACTCAACTCACCCTTAACTATGGAACCATGAACATGTCAATAATAATAATAATAATAATTAATTTTAAAGTGCCATGGAATGAGAGCCTAAAATTTGACCCATTACTTTTTTTGTAAAGACCATATAATTCTTCACATACATTTTCCCCTCAAATTCTTCACCATAATTTTTTATTTTTAAAAGATCAATGGCATTAGCCTGACACTGCAGTCCTGCTCCAACAAATCACTCCCTTATGTGTGTGCAGTAGAAATGCTGGCTTGGTGGATATCAGTATGTTAACAAATATGATGCCAGCTTCTCAGCTGGCATAGATCAGTGTGACTTCATTGCTTTCAGTGAAGACATGTCAGTTTACACCTACTGAGACATTGACCCTTCATGTTCAAGCCTTGGGGGTTATTATAAACGTATGTGAGGAAAAGAACACTATCTGAAAAAGCTAAGAAAAAAACCAACAGCATCCTTTTAAGAAAATACATATGGAAGAAAGAAGAAGGGGGAAGAGATGTGATTATTATTTACATTGAGAAGGATCAACTTGGCTCTGATGTGAAGTGCCTCCTATATTTATTATATTGCCTTAATCCACTGCACTGTTTGCTACAGCTTAGATCTGGCTGTGAGGTTGGAGAGCTCCCCCACTCCCCTCCTCCCCCACCCAGTACTGTCATTTTTATCCTTCCCTTCATCAATGCATTGATTCTCTCTCTATATATTAGAATACAGGTTGTTTGTCTCACAGGTAGATGATGGCAGATGAAATATATTTGAATTGTGTAAACTAGATACCATTGGTAACTAGTAAGTAGGGTGATATTTCCTGGATCTCTGTTTACAGAATTATGGCTGGGTGGTAATGATGTCAGTATCCTTAAAAGACCTTTATAGGGATTTCTGTTAACTACAAAAACACATTAGGAAGAGGACAGAGTTAATCAGTTGGGCTTTCCTGCTGCTATATTCAGCCAAGCAAGCTGACTTGAACAGATGTTTCTGTTTTTAGGCCACCAGGAACTTTATAGACTGGTTTTCTCCTGTGTTCAAGAAGCACATAAATGGAGTGAATGTGTATTGAAGGCATATTTTCACAATAACATTTTTCTGGCAGGTAATTTTTTCTACTGGCTCCTACCTAGTAGGTAGGTCTATTTTAAGTATTTCTAGATGTACTGCCCCCACTTACATAGAAGAAATCAAGTCAGAAATCACAGTACTTTGTGTGACTGAAGATACGTATTTTTCTTACTATCTTGTCCCTTTTAAGCAGATTTTCTCCTAATTTCAACCTAGTATGTGGGTCCATAATCTCCACTGCTGCTTACATGGCTGATGAGAAGATGGATAATGGGGGGCAATTATATCAGGGTCCCAAGCTCGTGGGGGGGGGCAAAATGTCTGTAATGTCTGTGTAAATAAAGTGAAATGGGGGGCGGGGGGCAGTGAACATGATGTACCACAGTCCCAAATTTCTCTTGACGGGTCTGGCTGCTTTGTCTTGGGGACAGCTCCATTTGAGGAGATGAAATTGATGCTTTCTCCACTGTCCTGTCTGGAAAATGTTTTCCCACTTATGTGAGAACAAGTCACATAAACAGTAGCTTCTAGCCACTGTATTCTAAAACATAACATATCATGCGAAGTCTTAATAAAGAACTTTAGAGGGATGTAAAAGTACCAACAGTGGGGAGAATTGCATCTACTTTTGAGTTTGAAATCGAAATTTGAATACCACTCACATGTCTGAGGTCAGAAATATTATTTATTGTCTATATTACAATAAAACTTATTGGCCCTAACCGAAATCAGGAAACCCTTGTGCTAAACACTGTACGACCTACACTGTACAACCATATACTAAGAGACCTCTCCCACCATACGTGCTGGAACGAGGGTGCTGGGGGTGCTGCCTCGCCCGCTGGCTTGAAGTAGTTTCCATTATATACAGGGTTTATAGTTTAGTTCAATGGCTCTCAGCACCTCCACTATACAAATTGTTCCAGCCCCCAGCTCCTGCCCCAAAGAGCTTACAGTCTAGACAAAACAGAGGGAAGGGGGAACTGTCACAAAGAGATTAAATATCTTGCCCAGGTTCACATAGCAGGCAGTGGCTGAGCTGAGAATACAGTTCAGGTCTCCCAGTCCAGTGCCTCATCTACTAGACCAGGCTGCCTCCTTTGTTTGGATGTTCAAGTCTCCATGCCTGAAACCAGAGACTTGTGTTGTACCTTGAATGCAAATTAATCACCGTGCCCAAATGATACTACAGCTTATCTGAAAAGAATGTATCTAGCGCATCCAGTGCAGGGGTGTTAGAAGAGTCTTGTGGCCTAGAATAATAGGCACCAGACTGGGAATCAGGAACTCCTACATTTTAACCTTGGATCCTCCACTAACAACTTCCGTGGCTTTGGGCAAGTCACTCAATTTCACTGTAAGCTTCTTGAGCTACAACAATTTTGGGTTTTGATGCTGTGTTCCTTGCACACACTGGACTCCTGTAGATTTCAGTAGGACTTTTAAATGCACTCTAAATGCAGGATTGAGAGCCCCTAGTTCCAAAGGTGAACAAAGGGCTAAATCAGCCACGTTTTGGGAGGGCGCTAGGTCAGGAAGTCTGAGATATGGATGGTTGGACTCAGGCCCGCATGATACAGAGTAGATGCTGGAGCCCTGGGTTCCATAGGGAACAACAATTCCTAACCGGGGTTACAAATGAGAGTAGATGCTCAAGACAAACTATGGTCTGCTAACTCGAGTTCTACTAACTGGGCTTACATTGCACTGTAGACATATCCACAGATCCCCGCCCACACCCAGCCCCCCCACTGAGCTTCCCGCACGCAGATTGCCCCACACAAAACCCTCTCATGCCACACCGGGATCCCCCTACACTAAGCCCCTCCACACTTGGATCCTGCTGGGCTGAGCCTGCCTGCCCCACACCTGGATCAGGGGCCAGGGCTGGGCATGTGTGTGAGAGTCGGTCCCTCTCGCTCTCTATCTTGGTACAACTGGCACAGAAAGGCAGTACCCCAAGGTGTTTCTGGGGCAGGCTCGGCCCTTGCGCTGTGTCAGGGTCAGGTGCAGCCTCATTGCCGAGGATGGGGGGGCTGCCAGTGGCCTGTGCTCCCCACTGCCATGCTGGAGCCTCCACATTTATTTATTAACAAATAACATTTGCAGAATTTTAAACTGTGTGCAGAATTTTTAAAATTTTTGGTGCAGAATTTAATTTTTTTTGTGCAGAATTCCCTCAGGAGTAACCCTGGCGCACAGTCTGTTTACTGGGAGAAAGGAGAAGCATTACAATTTCACACATCCTTTCATGGCAGTACTGGCTTCCCATGATAATTATTCTGTTGGACCATAACATTATTATTATAACTGCTCCTTCATCAAATGGAGTGATGTCGGTCAGTAATGTGTTGTAGATGCAGATATCAACACTTGTCTCAGATGCTTGTTAATTATCTAAATAAGTAAAGTTGCTTCCCTTCCCACCACAATTAATAGACACTTGTGTTATTCATTTAACTGAGGGTATGACCCTACAGATAACAACTACTTGCAGGAGCAGATATTTATGTGAGGTGTCTCACTGTAGTTAATAAGGCCTACTCATGTGAGAACGGTGTGGGATTGGATCATTGGAACCTGATCCAAAGCCCTTTGAGATCAATGACTCCTGTTTTTACTAGGCTTAACTTGCAGCCTTTTCAAGGCAGGAACCTGACATCTTACCTCTCTCTAAAGCACCATGAAGCTCTATGGGCCAATAAAATATTCATCCTCACGGGAAACTAATACAGCCACAAGAATATGTGAATTTATATTGTTTCTTTTTAATGTGCAGACTTTCTCTTTGGAAAGACAGCCTTCCTTGACAGATTTGATCAGCTATACTGTGTGAGTCATACATGCAGAAAGTTTGGAGTTACATAGATAACCTCCCCCAGTAATAAAGATAAGAGCTCATTCCAAAACTGAATGGGGCTTTAATTTCAAATGTATGTAACAATAAACATCAAAATGACAAGAAAAGAACCCAGATGAAAATATGGGAGAGGGATTTGGACAAAGAAATTGATCTGGATCAGTGGGTCTCTATATGTGAAAGGGGATATCCATCTTCAATTTGTGTAGCTCATAAAGAAATTCTTTTATAAATTGCCACATAGGTGACATTTGACTCCAGATAAGTTTCATCGTATTTTTGCTACTAGGGAGGTGCTGTGTAGGAGGGATTGCAAGAAGAGGGAAACATACTTGCACCTGTGGTAGTTGTTTCCAGGAATTAGTTTTGGGAGGAAATTATTAATGAGACTAACATTTTATAAGAAAGTTACAGGTTCCTAGAGATCCCCTGACCTGCTTACTTGGTGCTTTAGTAAAAGAGCTACATTTTTTAAACAGAGCAACAAATTACTTTTTTTTATCTTTAGCAACAAGACTTTGACTTGCACATGACTGGAAAAATGTGACTCCTCTTCCTCCTATGGAATTGTGATATAGTAAAATATGGACCGTCCTTGTGTACATACTTGGTGTGACAGCTTTTCTATTACAAGAGAAGCTCCACAAAGCGCAAGTGTTTAGAAGTATGGTCACCGTTTTTATCAGTTCAGAGGAGAAGGGCTCCCCAGCCAGCAAAACAGAATCTTTAGCCAGATTCTTTGACTATTAACCTGATCCTGAATAAGTAATAAGTAATGTGTGATGTAGTATATTAATGTTTTATTGTAACTTTGCCTTAATAAAAAGTTTCAGGAAGATGATCTCAATATATGGTGATAGCATTCGATTTGTATTGTTTCCTTGAAGTCAAACATACATAAGAGCTGTACGCTTATTGAGCTACAACGGATTTGGGTTTTGATAATGTGTTCCTTGCACACACAGGACTCCTGTAGATTTCACTAGGACTTTTAAGTACACTCTAAATGCAGGATTGAGCCCCTAGTCTTTTAAAGGTGTTGCCTAAGGTTTTCGTTAGGTATAGGAATTGGATTCATCTTGGACCGCGGTGTTGGAACAATTTGTATAGTGGGGGTGCTGAGAGCCATTTAACCAAACTGTAAACCCTGTATATGCTGGAAACCACTTCAAACCAGGCGATACAGCACACCCCCGGCACCCCTAGTTCCAACACCTATGTCTTGGACCCAATCCTGCTCCCATTGAATGCAATAGTAAAACTCTATCTGGCTTCACAAGTAGGGTGGTAATATTTGCGCCCTCCTGTGCCCAAATCCTGAGTAATTAGGCTTTGGGCAGGGAATTAAGCGGGGACGAGGCAATGGATGCAGACCATGGGACACTGACCTTCCCAGCCAAGGTATTTTTAAGGTGTCTATCACATTTGTATCAAAGCACCAATACCACGCAGAGTCGAAACCATGGGCCAGCTGTTTAGAAGGCTGTCTCCCACCCATGAATGATAGCAGAGGGTTCCATCGATCGTTCCAACGATCTTGAAGAACACGGCTATTATGGAAGGTCCTGACTGCAGCAAGAGAGGCAACGTCTAAGCTAGCTGTGGCATAATGTATTGAGGGCTTTGAAGGCAGGGGCCAGCACTGGAATTCAATCTGGCTTTCAATGGGGAGTGTAGGGTAGTGTTTGGAGCTCTGGGGCAAGCTGCTGCATGTAGAAGCAGCTGGAAATTTTCCAAGGCTGTCATTGTCATTCCCTGGTACAGAGTTCTGTAGTTAAGCCTTGAAGGGGGGCAGGTCACAAATGAGTTGATAATTGGGCCTGGTCAGCACCTGGCAGGAGGAGGCATAGCTTCCAGGCCTGTTGTAGATGGAAGAAGGCATTTCTGGCAGCTGCTGCTGTTTAGGAAGCCAGGAGCAGCAAAGAGTCCTGGAGAACCCTGAGGCTGCAAACCGTTCTGATATGGCTCCGGATTCTAGTTTGTGGGCTGGAAAAACAGCTTCTGCCCTTCTGTGCCCCCTCCATGTGGTTTTCAGGCCATTGGATCTGCATAAGCCTAAATCTTGGGGCCATTCCCCTGCATGCCAGTATATTCAGAGCTGGTGCAGAGACCCCTATGCGTGGCTAACTTACCTGTTGCACCCACTCCAGCACAGCCTTTGGCTTAACTGGTCCCATGCGCCTGCATGAATTTCACCCCTTATGAATAAAAAGATTTTCTATTCACTGAAACTCAAAAGCAGTAGGTTGAACAACACATCACTTTAGCAGTGACCAAATGCCTGTCTTTCTACATCTAGTTTGGGCCTTAGAGGCACAGCCTTGAATAAGCAGAAGCTCAGAGCTGCTGCCACCTCACAGGCAGCTCAGGTGGGGATCGTGCCTGCTGTGATGGGAGTGTGCTATTAGAATGGTGCTGGCTGTTCCCTCTGGGCATTTGGCCCACTCTGCATCTTTGCCCACTCTTGGATGAGGTGTGCCCCTATATGCACACGCAGGGAGCAATTCTTGTGTCGGACATGTAAGAAGGGGAAATTTCTTGGGCCACCATCCAATGCAGCTGAGCAAGGGCCTGCCACAGTTTAGCCTACTGTTTCTCAACCCATTTACTATTGTGGGCCACATATGCAGCTCTCTATCTGTTATGTGGGCTGCATCCACACAATATATATACTACCTGTATGGCCCTGAGGATGTCACATGGGCCGCAGCTATATGCTGATTGGGCAGCACACAGCCTGTGGGTTGCAGGTTGAGAACCACTGATTTCTAGCCCATAGAAGATTGGCACCCAGTGTCTGTATTTGCAGGACAAAGGTCACATCTGTTGTTGACAACTTTGGGTTCAGTTATGGACTCCTCACAGATGCCAAACTCCCTTTGGCTTCAGTGAGAGTTTGGCTTGACTGAAGCCTGCAGGATTAGGCCCATAACTCTGTATTCATGAAGGGCCAGTTTTCTACAAAGACAGAAATGTGATGCCATCACAACAAACAACTGGAATTTATTTTTGAAATTTAAGAAAAATATCATTTATTCAGTAAAATTCAGGTAAAGGTTTCATGGCTGTTCCTTCAACGGATTCACCTGTGTGGTTTCCTTGAGGGCCCTGACACATGGCAGGCCACTCCCATTAGGATGAATGGCATGAGCTCCTCTTCTGCTTAGTTGTGTTTGTGTTTGACCCAAATCCTGCAACTGGCTGAGCACATGAGTGGCAGCAGGCACACATGCAGCCAGCTGCTGCTGTATTGGGGCCTTACGTGTTGGCCCCAGTGGGAGCAGAGTTAGGCCAATGCTGAGTGCTTTTGAAAACCCTATCTTGTAATCTTAACCCTACTGTAAATCTTACTTTATATGTAGTATCAAGGGGAAAAAACATAGTTTCTTATCAAGATCAAACAGAGGCACCTAGTGGCAAGAAAATGAAACTCCACTTCTAACTTGAGTGATTTAGTGCACTTAATTTAACAGCAGCTGGTATATATATATATATAAAAAAAAGCCTTTATCCTAGTTTTTCCCTTTGAACTGGTTTAACCCACATGGCAAAGAAACATTTATTACTAGCTATCAAGATTTTATTGTTCTCTAACTTGTTCTACCAACTCACATACTGAAAGTAATTTACTTGTATGCCTGGTTTGTTTTTTTTTTTTTTTTAAATCACTATTGTCTGGACTGCCAAAATTGATCTATATTGACATGGTTCCACTTTTGGTCCTAGTTTTATTCTAGCAAGACTTGTTTTTAGAAATATAGAAGCAAGACTCCCGTGACATTGCAATGTCAATCAATTGCGTTTACTAAGTTACTTTATTCCATGGAGCCAACTGTGACCATCCGCACAGGTTTGGAGAGCCCAGACCACATTGGAGCTGTTAGAGGCTCAGCCGCTTGAGGGTGGGGCAAGACCTTGCACAGTGGGTTCCCTGCACCCAGTGCACAAGGAAGGTTTAAGGGGAGGGTGGAAGCAGCCAAGGGCATGGATAATTGATCTGCAACTGTCAGTAAAAACTGGTGCTTTGTCCTTATGTAAGACATCAGTGTGTGGCTCAGTGAGAGTTGGGCGTGTTCACCGTCTCACAGGTAGTGCTTAGCACTTTGCTGTATCAGTCCCCTTCTGCACATAAGCATCATGTGGTCCCATTCTCTCCTCATTTGATTGCATGTGCTATTATCCTGGCATAACTGCATAACTGTAACTTGGTTACATTCATAGCAAATTAAGGTCCAAATACAGCTGTTCAGTATACTCTCTCTGTACAGTGGATAAGCAGAGTACTCAGAAGAGTTTGTCTTTCATTTTGTCTTCAAACTTCTGTTAGAACAGTCAGTAAAAGATAAGGTGGAAAATGTTATAATTAGCACTTATATAATCCTTTACAGACATTAAGGAATCCTTAAACAGCCTTGGGAGGGAGGCAATTATTATCCCCATACTGGAGATGGGCAAACTGAGGCACAGAGGTTAGGCAATTTGCCCAAGGATACTGAGGAAGTCATTGTCAGAGCCAGGATTTCCTCAGGGCTACCTCTCTTTGACTGGAATACAAAGTAACACTGAGCTGCATAAAATTTGATTGAGATAAAAACACTCATGGAACAGTCTTATGAAATATAACAGAAAACTAATTTGTCTATGCTATTGAACCATTGTATAGTATTTAATAGAGATTATGTCCCTTCTATATGATTGTTCAAAAACTATTGAAAGTATAGCACTGCTTTTAAAATTCTATAGGTGCTCAGAGGGATTTCTATAGAGCACTTAACTTTCTGTACACCCACTTACTTGAATCCCTGTTACATTCAATATGACTTTTTTTTTCCATAATGGAATATTCACTGTAATGGCAAGAAGAATAGTTAGTGGAGGGAGAATGATTGTTCCGTCGTCTAAATGCATAACTTAGAGTAACAGCATGTGTGTTCAGGGAGTGTTCTCATGGCCATGCCCAGTAGCAGAAACATACACACAAATATAATTGCTAGTTAATACACAGCACTTCCCTTTTGTATGGAGCTCTCTAGTGGCAGGTGGAAAGGGGAAAGCTAGAAATCCTGCTGGCCATTTGAAATGTTAATTTGAAATTGGTAGCAAACATGGGGCCAGATCCTGCAGTAGTTATTGCAGTAAAACTCTGGTTCAGTTTTAGAGCAGTATTTCCTGAGTGCTAGAGTGTGTCTGATTGTGACAGCCCAGAGTACGGGGAGGTACAAAGCCACCCTGCCCAAGGAGAATGTCTCTAGGTGCACCCATCTCAGAGAGGCAGTGCCAGTGCACCCCCACTGCACACTCAGCTTGCATCAGTGCAGTGGGAGAGATGTGACAATGGCCCTGTCTCTTGTCCAACCCCTTGGAAATATCGTGCACCCTAAGGAAAGACAGACTAAACATTCCCTATGCACCCTTAAGAGGGTCAGGTGCAAGCTGGCTCTGAGTAGAGACTGCAGGGTCAGGCCCATAGTGAATGAGAGGAAGCAAATGGGATGGTCATACCAAGTTGTGACCTTGTTGGGAGAGAAGGAGAATGAAAGGATTTTAACAATATTGACTTAACAATAGAGCTGTGCAGGACTCAGAATTTTTGTTTTGAGGGAAATCCTGTGACTATGATATTTGGTTTTGTTCTGAATTAGAAGGAACACACAGAATTTCAAAACTTCCTGCAAAATGAAACGTTTGATGAAGAAAAATCATTTCAGGTCAAAGTTTTGTTTCGATCCTGACTTTTATAAAAATTGTAAATCTTTTTTATAAGATCAAATTTTGAAAAAAAAAAGTAAACTTTCTGTTCAAAAAATGTCGATGAAACGTTTTGAGTCACCTTATCAAAATGCTTTTTCAATTTTTTTCTAAACAAAATTTCATCCCTATTATACATTCCTGTGGGAAAATTTTGATTTTGACAAAAAGGCATTTTCTGATGGAAAAATGTTGTGTCAGAAAACCGCTGAGCAGCCCTACTTAACAGTGTATTAATCTATGGCTTTGTCTACACTAGCACTTTTGTCTGTCAGGGGTGTGAAAAAAACACACCCCTCACCTACATAAGCACCAGTGTGGACAGCACTATGATGGCGGCCTGGCGGGAGCCCTTACAATAGGGCAGCTGCATTGGTACAGCTGTGTCACTGTAAAGTCTCTAGTGTAGACATAGCCTCTATTGAAATGCAGTCAGCATACGGGCTTGACAAACCCCTGCCCCAAAGACTTCATCACATAATTAAGACAAGATAAGGACTGTGGGTGGAACAAGCAATCAGAAGAAAGGGTGCGGGGGAGAATGAATGAAACAGTAATAAAAACATGCATTTATATAGGCTAGACAACTTCAGATATCAAGATGTACCTCTGCTATGATGCCTGCAGAACACAACCACCTGACAATGCCTAGGCAAGTGATGAGTTGAGACTTCTGCTGTCAAACAAACATTGCCTGTTTTATTGTTAGCTCATCCTCCCAAATCCCCTCAACCCATTTGTCTGTTTCAGCCACCCGTTTTTGTCTGCTGCTCATCAACCTACATTCCAAGGTGTCTGAGGGCAGAGGCTGTCTTCTTTGTTAGTGTTTGCACAGCACCCAGCATAATGGGGTTCCTGGTTCTACGTGTGGCTATAAATAAATAATAATGGATGAGTATCTGTAATAGCAGGGCCTGAGTCTGATCTTGCTTATACAGATGTAAACCTGGAGTAACTGCACTGAAGTTAACTGCACCCAGAAACTAGACCTTGTGCACGTGCTAATTTATTTTTAGACCAAAGGTTTCCTTCTCGTTTTTCATAATGTGCCTTATTCCTAGAATGTGTGTGATCCAAAAAGGAAGAGGAATGCTGTTTTCTGAAGTTCCCTCTCTTGCTGTAATGGCTCTGTCTGCCAACCAACCAACTTAGACACAATCAAGACCTTTTTAAAAAAAAGTCCCCAAAGAGGGCTCTTAATTCCCTAGTGCCTCAAGTTGGTCCCCTAGAGAGCTGGTGAAATAGGCTATATGTTTTCTGCAAATAGCTTCAAACCAACAACTTTTCACTTCGTATGACATTTTAGTTTTTAACACAAGAAAAAAAATCAGTTTTAACCCTTTCTTAGTGTTGCAACAAAAAAGCCCAAATTGACCAAAACAATTTTGTATTTTATTAAGTTATTTTTCGTACAAAAAATTTCTTGATGAAATAATTTCCGCCTGTTCTACTCCCCAGCTGTTACGGGGGTAATCAGTTCCCTGGTCTCTCAGAGAAGTCCAGCTCACACTTGCTTCAGCTGTCCCTTAAAAGATACACTCCACTCTCAGCAGGAGACTCCTCTCTCCAGGGTGTAATACAGCCTTTTCTGGCTAGGTACTTCAGGTTGTGCAGAACTGAGCCCTACTGCTTAATAAAACCATCCTTTCCCTGACCAGAATCATTTCCTTTGGAGAGCGAAGTCTTTTTATATACCTTCCAGTTATAACTAGCTCCAGCTGGAGCATTTCCTGTTTCCCTCAGGCTCTCTTAACACCTCCCCAGCCATGCCACCTGTTATGCCATTCCCTTGGACCTGTTTAACTTTACTATGTGATTTGTGTATCATCATTACTAACCAACACAGTTTATATTTTGAATATAGAATATTGAATTCTTGTAGCAAACTATTTGCAATCGGGCTACAGAATAAAAAATGTTGTATTCAGTAATGTCAAACAATGAGTTAGTGCAAGGGAATTACAATTAATTTAGGGACAGTTTGCAAGCAGAAAAAGAGGTTAAATTTATCTAGCAAGCTTTGTGCTGTGAATGACACATTCAGCTCTGTTTGTATATGCTTAATCAACAGTACAGAGAATATTCCATAGTTCTTCATGAGCTGACCGATTACAAATGGATTAAGCCATGCGCTTACGCTTATCTCTGTTATACTTTGAGAGATTTCACCCTAACTCTCACACTTGTATGCAGTGATGTATTATGACTTCTTAAAACTCAATGCATGATAGCTTTTCTCGTGACATATAGTTAACTCAGTCAGTCAGTCAGCCAGTTTCCCATTGAAAAAGAAAAGGTATTTTACCATTTCGTTCAGAGAGAATTGAACTATGAGGCTGCGTGGTACCCCTGTCTAACTCCTCTACCTGTTCTGTCACGATTGAGGCAGTCGGGCATTAGAAGTGGCTGCCATAGAATATGTATTTGTTTTTCTCCATGACCCGCAAAGTGTATTAGGAGCAGTAACTGGGGCCGACTGGAAAATAATAATTCTGTTTTGCAAAAATTTGCAAGGTTTTGAAGTTCATTTTCATTCCTGTGCAGAAGGAAAATGAGGCCTTTTGAAATTTGTTGGGAAAAAACATGAGAGACAGAGACCCCAGAATAACCAGTAGTTGGGACAGTCTTCTTGGATGTGGGAGACCCTAGCACAGGTCCCTGAACTGAATCAGCCAGCACTGGGAGTTGGTCCTCAGGCTTCTACCCACCGGGTTATAGAGTCAATCTTTGTTTCTGGCTCAATGAATATTTAAACAGAGTGGAACAGCTCCAACAGGAGAGACTGGCCGTGTCTGAATCCAACATTCTAGCCTTTTCTTTGGATTGTATTAAGCAAGTGGCCAGAGGTCACCTTGGAGCTCATAGTTGAGCTCATAGTTTGCACAGCCTCACAGCAGCAGTGGAGCTAACCCTCGGATCTAGAGCAGGGTGGGAATTTCTTGATGAAAGGCTTTTTCATTGGGAAAATGCTGATTTGTTGAAACTGAAACTGTTCATGGGAAAAGAATGGTTGTGACAAATTTTCCGCTTAAACAAAAAATTGAAAAAATATGTTCTAAAATTATTGAAAGACACCCCCTCCAACATTTTCTAAACAAAGAAGTTCTAATTGTTTGGAGTTGGTACAACTTCATTTTGAAATTTAAGTTAATATATAGTAAAAAAAAATCTTTACTTTCACTTTTCTGATTTACAATGAAGCCCATCGTAGAGATGTCTAAACTCTGGAATCCTTCACTTCTCTGGCTGGCCTGAAATCCATTCCAGACATAATCAAGGGATCTTCAGAAGGGTGATAAATGCCTTACCATAGGATTAGCCTTTATAGTAGGCTCTTCTTATACAAAGTAACTCTTGGAAAGGTCTGATCAGGTTATGATTTAATAAGGCTATCCTTAATACCTACAGGACCGGTGCCAATGCTCATTGGGAGTCTTTCTGTCAACTTCATTGCCTTCACTGGGTTTTGAATCAGATTCATGAAAGAGGAATCATTTTGTCTTCTTCTGAAATGCAGCTCTTCTGAAATTCCACCTCTGGGGTGGAAAGTGATAGTTGTGCAGCATTACTATGAGCTGTTGAAAAACTGTTGAGGACAGGTATTTAAGAAAGCATCCTATATTCAAAGGATGTTTGGGTATGCAGATTAGAGCTTTTTACATTGGCACCTGGCCAGATGGGACTAGGATTTTCGAGCACCAAAGTGGTCAGTAGCATCGTTTTCCGTCTCTTCCAAAAAGCTGCATGTCCAGCAGCACCCTGATTCCAAACTGACTCAAACAGAAGTGTTTCCTACTAAAACATCCACAGCACATTGTTTTCTTTAGAGGTCACTTACCCAAGCACCAACCATCCCTGATGCTGCTTATCTTGTAAAATATTACACAGGGACGCCCAGAGGATTCAGGGGGCCTGGGGTCTTCGGCGGCGGGTCCCGGAGCGAGTGAAGGACCTGCCGCCAAATTGCTGCCGAAAACTCTCGTGGGGGGCCCTGCGGGGCCTGGGGCAAATTGCCCCACTTGCCCCCTCCTCTGGGTGACCCTGTTCTTCTTTTTCCTGATATTACAACAGCACACCACTCTATGGATGCAGACAACATGTAATTGCTTTTCCAGTGCTAAATATATGCACCCCTGTCTGAGGTTGTTCATTAAGAAAGATAAACAGATGACTGTGTATCTGCTACTAACTCACCCTGTCTCTCCCGTGCTCTCTTTATATAATTCTGCCTGCTTCCACCCTGTGTTACTGCAAATTGCTGGTAGTTCGTTAGAAGAGAGAGTGGGGGAGGAGGTGGGAAAGGAGGCAAGATAAAGCACGGGCTCAGAGAAAGAAGAAGAAGAATTTGGTGCTATGGATTAGGAGCCAATACTGGATAAATAAACTTCCCGGAGTAGAGTGTGCTTGTAAGTATTGCTTTATTATTCCAACTGAAAGTGAATGATCGAAAATATGATCAGAGTTATCTTACTAACAGCAGAAAAATGTGCAGATTCATAGATTTTAAGGTCAGAAAGGACCATTATGTCCATCTAGTCTGACCTCTTGTATAACACAGGCCTAAAATGTCACCAAGTGATTCCTCCATCAAACCCATAACATGTGACTGAGCCAGAGCACATATTTTGGAAAGACATCCACATGCAGTAAAGCCAGATGGCTACAGAAAATCATTTTTCCTGTAGTGATGTGGAGTTAAGGGGCACGGAGAAGAAAAAACCTCTAGTTGGGCTGAGACTAAAGTTAGAGCAGAGAGGCCAGGATAATCTGAGCTAGGACTGGCAATCAGAAGACCTGCCATTTTCTATTCCTGACTTTGTGACCATGAGCAAGTCTCTTCACCTCTGTGTGCCTCTGTTTCCCCAACTATAAAATAGAGATAATCAAGGTTTCATTTATTATCCCCATTTTACAAGGTGAGAGACTGAGACACAGTTGGGGCTTGTCTACACTACAGGACTGTAGTGCATTTGCACGCTGCTGACTCCCACGTGTTGTTCAAAGCCTATGGATAACACAGCTCCTAAGCATGTGTTTGCTCTGTGCTTAGCCCCTATGTAACACCGGGGCTGGATGGTCTTTTCCCGCTGTGCTATAGGGAGCAGGTACGTGATATTAGGGTCTGAAGAGGATCTCAGGAACTAACTTTTTAAAATAATTGTTATCAATGAACTGGAAGAAAATATAAAATCACCGCTGATAAAATGTGTGGGTGACAAAATACTGGCAGAGTGGTAAATAAGGACAAGGACAGGGCAGTCATACAGAGCAATCTGGATCACTTGGTAAGCTTCTTTTTCTTCTTCAACACTCAGCCAGACAGTTGGCTGTAGCGATCGTTTGCCATTTGGTCCATTCCTGCACAACTGCAAAGGCTTGATGGCCCGAGAGTCCAACATTGGAACAGATTTGATGAACCCATGTAATAGGGGGTCTGCCTTTGGGCCGCCTCCACCCCTTGGTTGGTGGAATTTTATCCCAGATGTTACAAGCCACCCGGAGAACGGCGTTCCCTGGAACAGCTTTTGGCATACTTGAGATATGTCCGAAAAGCGTAAGGCACCACCTGTGGACAGTGGCCCCAGTAGTCTGTAGACTCGAATGACCATAAATATCTGCATTACAGATTAAATCATTCCACTTTATGCCCAATATACAACATTGACATTTTGTGTGGAAAGCCTCCAGCTTTGTCCAGTCTGAGCTGCATAGTGGGAAGCTGGACCCACTGGACTTGGGAAGCTGGACTCATTCAAGCAAAACAAATTTTAACAGAGCCAAATGCAAGGTCATATACCTAGCACGACACCATGCAGGCCACACCTACAGAATGGGGAACTGTATCCAGGAAAGCAGTCACTTTGGCAAGGATTTAGGAGTCATACTGGGCAAGCCACTCAACATGAGCTCTCAGCGTGATGCTGTGATGACCATGCTAAAGCCATGGGGTGGCAGGTAGAGCCCCCCTCTGGGGAGGTTAGCCCTCGGCTCCACCCCTTCCGCCCATGCCCTTTCCATGGCCAGAGCCCCAAGACCCTGTGCCCCCCCCGCTGCAGCCAGAGCCACAAGCCCCCCCCCGCCGAACCGCCCTCCCCCCCAGGCCACAGGAGTCCCGGGCCGGCCAAAGCCCGGAACCTCTCCCTCCTCCCCCCCGCTCGGAGGAGCCCCAGGCTGGTCAAAGCCCAGAGCCCCCACCTTCTACTTTGCCCAGAGGAGCCCCGGCAGGCTGGCTGAAGTCCCGAGCCTCCCCCACCCCCCAGAGGAGCCCCGGCCGGGCTAGCCAAAGCCCTGAGCCAAGCCTCCCCCTGCCCAGAGGAGCCTGGGGCGGGCCGCAGCTGCACCGTGCCTCCCCTCCCCGGACCCAACCTGCCCACCGCCCAGGGGAAAAGCAGCCCTTAGAACAGGGATAGGCAACCTATGGCATGCGTGCCAAAGGCAGCACGTGAGCTGATTTTCAGTGGCACTCACACTGCCCCGGTCCTGGCCACTGGTCCGGGGGGCTCTGCATTTTAATTTCATTTTAAATTAAGCTTCTTAAACATTTTAAAAACCTTATTTACTTTACATGCAACAATAGTTTAGTTATATATTATAGACTTATAGAAGGAGACCTTCTAAAAGCATTAAAATGTATGACTGGCACGCAAAACTTTAAATTAGAGTGAATAAATGAAGACTTGGCACCCCACTTCTGAAAGGTTGCCGACCCCTGCCTTAGAAGATGCTTTTGATATGCCCCATGCAGGTTCTGGGGCGGCTGAGGAGGTACATACCGCTGCCTCAGCTGCCCCGGAACCTGCATGGGGCATAATGAAGCAAAAAACTTCACCGCCAAACCCCGCAACTGGGGGTCTAGCGGCTGCGGCAGCGCCGAGGGAGGCAGAGCCTCCCCATGCCTATTATACCCGCTGTCCATGGCTAAAGCCATCATTAGACATATGAGCAGTAAATAGGGTGGGAAGGTGACACAACATCAGTGAGGCTGAAATTGGAATACTGCAGCCAGTTTTGGGTGCACATTTTAAAAAGATGTTGAAAAATTGGAGATGAGCAGCAAAGAGCCACAAAATGTTTTGAGGGCTGGAGAAAAATGCCCTCAACAGTGAGGATGATTCACCATTGGAACAAACTACCAAAGGAAGTGGTATCATCTTCAGACAGCCGTATCTCCATGTGAAATGGCCCAAAGGAAACATGAGCATTGCATTTGCAGTGGGGTGGCTCAGGTGAACCAGCTTTAAGCAGCCTTCCACTGGAATGACTGATAAATAGAAGCTACCAAAATGCTGTCAAAGTCCACTGAAAAGGATGAATCTTGTAGCAATTTAGATGCGATGGCAAATGCCGGTATAGGCCTGGAGAGTCAGAAGTTTGAGACAGGCCATTTTAATCCCCTCTAGATGGAAAGCATTAGCATGACCTTTGAGAGAATTAGTTAGACTCAGTGGGGTGTGTCCAGCAAGCAAAGTACCAAGTAGTACATGAGCCAATAGCCCCCTGATCCTTTGCCATTCTATAAATAGAGGAAATGAAATCAATTTAATCCAAGCTCAATGTGCATTGGATCATAACTATCTAAAGTGCCCCTGAAAGCCCAAGACTAAATCAGCAAGGAGAGAAATCACCTCCTGCCCTTCACTGTCTGCTACGTCTTCCAGCTGCTTGGAATGCAGTTTTTTTCTCTCACTCTCTCTCTGGATCTGTTGATTCATTTAAATTTTTACATGCAACCAAACTGCACTGCAACCTGGTCTTGTCGCCCAGTTACCTTTAGCAATAAACAATGGCGCTGGGGTAAGTGTGAAAGGAATAGCATAGCTGGATTGGAAGAAAATTGATGGTAGGGCTCCTACAAAGCTGATCAGAAAATGGATTGTAACTGTGTGATCTTTGTCCCCAGCTGCTCGGTTGAGCCATTGAACCAATATGGGAAGATGAATAATATCAGAGACAGCATTTTTTATATAGGCCAATTTTCAAACTGTGGGTGGTCTAGAGTTACATCTCTAAATCCATGTTTGGGTACTTACCTAAGTGGCCTGATTTTCAGTGGTGCTGAGCTTTAGTGGGAGATGCCACCTCTGAAATTGAGGCTCAGGATGCCTAAAGTCTTGACATCCAAATCCACATGTAGGTAGTGTAGTGTGACACGTCAGGCTGACCGCTGTAAGAGGGGGGTGGAAGACAGGACTGCTAGCCCTGGAATCGGGTGGCTGGAGGAGCTGCTTCTTCCCCTCCCCCACCTTGTCTGGAGGAGCTGCCTCTCCCTGCAGTGGCACTGGTGAAGCTGGCTCCCTCTGTGGCCGGTGGAGCTCGCTCTCCCCTGGCAGCCAGAGGAGCTGGATCTCCCCCCGTGGCCTTGTCTGGAGGAGCTGTCATCTCCCACCTGGGGCCAGAGGAGCTGGCTCTCCCTGCTATGGCCGGTGGAGCTGGATCTCTCCCCGCATGGCCCCAGGGCCGGTTAAGCTTGATCTTCCTCAGCGGCCAGAGGAGATAGCTCTTCCCCCGCGGCCCCAGGGCCGGAGGAGCTCGCTCTCCCCGCCCTGGACCCAGAGGAGTTCTGTGCCCCTGCTGATTGAGGGGGGCCCATGCCCCTGCTTGTCCCCCCCTTGCACATGCCCCTGCCTAGAATGATAAAGGCCTTTTTCCTATAAGCTGAGAAGGGGTTACTTCAGGTCAATTAAGGACACCTGAGTCCAATTAAGGGCTGCCTGAGACCTTTTAAACCCCTCTTCTGGTGAGAGAGAGAGAGAGGAGAGACAAGTGCTGCAGGGCTAGTGGCAGCAGGGAGATAGGGGAAACAACTAAAACTGAGTGCTGGTTTTGTAGGGGAAGGCCTGACACCCTGGGGCCAACAACAGGACAATGCTCCCACAGTGAGGAGGCATGGAAAGGAAAGCCACTTTGGTTTTGTGTTTATACATTTGTTTGGTGGAGGAGCACTCCTTGGCCCTGCCCTGTGGCTTCCCTCAAAAATACTGACAAGTAAACCCAGAGGGGAAAGACAAACACTGTCCAGGTCGGGGCTGATTTACCTCAGGCCCCGCCACCACCAGAGGGAGGAGTGCTAAGTCTGGCCAGACATCAGTGATGCCTTGATACAGTAGCTAACCGCGCAGCCTGACTTTTAAAACTTCTGAGCATGGGCAGCTCCCACTGAGGCCTTGTACTCATTAGTGCTTGTACTCACTTGCACTCACTAGTGCTTACTTCAGTATAACTTAAGTCGCTCAGGGTGTGGAAAAGTCTGAGGTAATCTACACCGACCTAAGAGCCAGCGTGGCCAGCACCATGTCAGTGGGAGAAGCTCTCAGGGAGGTGGAGTAATTATGTCGATGGGAGAGCTCTCTTATAGAATCATAGAAGAATCATAGAATCAGAGAAGATTAGGGTTGGAAGAGACCTCAGGAAGTCATCTAGTCTAACCCCCTGCTCAAAGCAGGACCAACCCCAACTAAATCATCCCAGCCAAGGCTTTGTCAAGCCTGACCTTAAAAACCTCTAAGGAAGGAGATTCCACCACCTCCCTAGGTAACCCATTCCAGTGCTTCACCACCCTCCTAGTGAAATAGATTTTTCTAATATCCAACCTAGACTTCCCGCACTGCAACTTGAGAACATTGTTCTTTGTTCTGTCATCTGCCACCACTGAGAACAGCCGAGCTCCATCCTCTGTAGAACCCTCCTTCAGGTAGTTGAAGGCTGCTATCAAATCCCCTCTCACTCTTCTCTTCTGCAGACTAAATAAACCCAGTTCCTTCAACCTCTCCTCATAAGCCATGTGCTCCAGCCCCCTAATAATTTTCGTTGCCCTCTGCTGGACTTTCTTCAATTTGTCCATATCCTTTCTGTAAGGGGCCCCCCAAAACTGGATGCAATATACCAGATGTGGCCTCATCAGTGCCAAATGGAGGGGAATAATCATTTCCCTCGATCTGCTGGCAAGGCTCCTACTAATGCAGCCCAATATGCCGTTAACCTTCTTGGCAACAAGGGCACACTGCTGACTCATATCCAGCTTCTCGTCCACTGTAATCCCCAGGTCCTTTTCTGCAGATCTGCTGCTTAGCCAGTCAGTCCCCAGCCTGTAGCAGTGCATGGGATTCTTCCATCAAGTGCAGGTGCAGATAGGAAGTGTGATAAATCGAGGCACTTTTTTAGGGGGGAGGGGATAGTTGCCTATATAAGACAAAGCCCCTAATAGTGGGATATCTTATCACGCTAGGACAGTGGGGTTTTGTACATTCCCTCTATTTTATGAATCCTCCGTTTCACAACAACTTTGGTTCTCCATCCCTGTATATTTTCCCAGCACTGATCCAACCTTCTGTTTCCATAGCTGGTGGGGCTCGGGGCCAGCAATCCATATAACATAGCGGTTGCCATAGCGGGTCAGACCTCAGATTCATTCAGTCCAGTGTGTTGTAGTGGCTTGTACCAGATGCTTCAGAGGAAGGTGTCAGACCCCATGGTAGGCAGAGGTAGGGTAATCAGCAAAGTCTCATCCCAATCTCTAGTAGCTAGAGATTTAATAGCCTTTCCACAAAATGTTATCATTATAATAACTCTGGGTATTCTTGACATCCACATAAACAACCAAACTCTTTTCTGAATCTTGGCCATCTGCCAATCTTGTTGCCTGGGGAAGTCATCAATGGAGGAAGTTGCCCGCAAACTTTAGACCAGGGACTTATCTCTGGTTTCTAACTTGGGTTAGATCCAACATTTCAGGGAGTGGGCCCACTTTTGGTGCCCTGAATCAGAACACCCATGAGGGAGACCAGTTTGGGTCTATCTCTAAATCTGTCTCCAATATGTACATCACACACACACACATATAGTATATAATGTCTGTATGTAACACCGCTGGACCCTGGTCATTGGGATCAAACCTGGGGCCCCTGGAGCTTAGTGTATGAGCCAAAAGCCAACCAGCTGCTAGCTAAGGCTGTAGAGCAGACTCATCTTATCTCTCTTGCTCTCAGTGCCAGTAGATGGGACAGAACACCACACCCAGGAGGTGTGCGGGTTACATACGTCCCCTAGCTGAGGAAGCGCATCCTAAGCTTCAGAGACTTCTCAGCTGAAATCCTGGAGGGACCCCCACTTGCAACGCTGACAGACTCTGGTCGTCGGTATCGAACCGGGTGATCTCTGGAGCTTAGTGCATGAGCCTCTACCGCATGAGCTAAAAGCCAACAGCACGTTAGTTAAGGCTGTAGCGCAAACTCATTAATCTCTCTCTCTAAGTGGTCTCGTGCCACTAGAGGGGACAGAGCACCACACCCAGGAGGTGTGTGGGTTACATACATAATTGGTTTCATCCGCATTTACATTAAGGCCTCTTTACAGCACTTTGGCAGTGTAAAGGGGCTTTAAAGCAGGCAGAAATGTAATTTACACCAACTTTGAGGCCAGAATGGTGTAATGTGGCTTGAATGTAAAGGAGAATTTAGGCCAATGTGTATATAGTGTGTGCTAATGTTAGCATACATTCCCTAATCCAGGATAGCTACTGATCAGCAGCATAGCCGAAGTGTGCACAGGAACCCCTGGTATTCAACAGTATGTTAAAGAAAATGCAGGAGCAACAACAAACAGTGAAAGAAAAGTGCTGTACTGCAGGAGCGGAGTATAGTAATGTACTTCCATACTGGGAAGAATTCTTAAAGCAGAGAATGTGGGGAAAGGTATCAGTGCAGCCACCAGAGCTATCAAGGCTGCATTTGATAAAGGGATGCCGGCAGACTCCTTTCCAAAAGCTCTGTTCAATGTGTGAATGCTTCGCTGGCTGTTCTCTTTGAGCTTGAATGAAGGCAACATTTCTATGAATTAATGCTTTACATAGCAGTTTAAATCAGCCTTTGCCATGGCAAATAGAGATATGCAAGCAGCCAATTATCTGTGAGAGTAAACTGTGGATAATTGTAAATGCCCCCTTAACATGGGATTGAGGATCTGTCTTCTGAGCATGCACTGAGTGTGTGCCTTGTTAATGTATTTGTAAGCTACCCCATGGATCAAGTTCAGCGACTTCAGTAAGTTACACCGGGGTGAATATGGCCCAATGTGCCGGTGGGTTCTGCTGTTACCCAGCATAGACCCCCCCCAACCAGGAGCGCCACCAGCTTTTTTGCCGCCCTCGGCTGCAGAAGGTCCCGCCCCCGAAATACCAACGACGACTGGGGCGGCCAAAGATCTGGCCGCCGCGGTTGCTGCCCCCAAAATGTTAGCACCCTAGACGACTGCCTAGGTCGCCTAATGGGTTGCGCTGGCCCTGCCCCCAGCATCAGCAACTCTGGTCATTGTGAACGTTTACATACATGGGATCAGACGAAAGGGTTTTACGTTTAGGCTACATCTACACTACACACCACTGTCAGCAGCATGTTGTGTACATGTAGCTATGCGCTGCGAGGAAAAGCAGGCTGCATCTACACTGTAGTGTGTGGCTACCTGCATCAGTGAAAGCCTCGGGATGAGGGGAGGCAGCAGGGAGGCAGAGGCACACGACACTGCTCAAACTAGCAATGTCAGCAGGGAGACACAGCTTGGATGAGTAGAGAGCATTATAGGGTGTGTACTCAGGTTTATACCCAGGCCCTTCAGACGTGTCTTTATTGTAAACCCTGCCTCATGGTCTCCACTGCTCTTTATACCTGTGCTGGAGTGGCTATACATGTAAAAGAGTCATGCAGTGTAGACGTACTCTTAACCAAGCAAATCTACATTCAGATCCTCATTAGTCTCCTATAGTCAGGTGACATTTTTTAGGCAAAACTGTTTTTCAGTGAAAAACCCAGATTCTCCCATTCTGGAATGTTTTGTGAATTTGTCAGTTTTGCTGAACTGTTTTGGGTGAAAAGAAAATCTGAATTTAAATAGTTTGGTGAGCATTTACTCTTTTGTTTCAAAATGTCCTTACATTTTTTTTTAAATCAAAAATACGTATAAAAATGGGCAAAATTGAAATGAAACGTTTTGATTTTGTCATAAGAAGACTTTTCATTCAACCAGCAGTGACATTTTTTTCAACTCTTCAATATGCTGGAAATTTGGAAAAAACTTGAGTTTGGTTCAACCCAAAACAAGTTTGTATTTATTTATTTATTTATTTATTTTGGAATTGCTGCTGACCCCCCAAAAATCTATTAGTCACACAGCTCCATTCCGGCCTCCTGACTCTGTTAGCGGACAGCTGACGTGGGGCTGCAAAATGGCTTCACTATATGGCAGTGTACTGTGGTGAATTTGGTCCAGATTCAATGATAATGATACAATGAACTAATGACATAGGAAACTTCTCTCTATGACTCAGCTCCATTCCCATTATATGCTCAATCTACTTAAGCACAATATGATACCAAGTGACAGAGCACACCAGGTGCTAGAATGGAAAACTGACTGATCCTCATGAGGAGAATCAGAGATTTTAGAGCCCTTAAGGGAATTGTGTGTATTACTGTAGTGCTGGTCTCCCAACCAGTTACTGACCATGCTATTTAACATACACACCATCTTTCAGCTGGGTTTTGTTGACCCAGGCACGTCTTGCTAAAGCAAAAAGGTTTTACATCATATTCCCTGAATTCTGCCTGTTATGTATTTAATCACACTGAGACAAGAATAAAACATGTAACTGCCTACAAAGAAATCAGGTGAAGCTGCTGCCTAGGGAATCCTACAAGTACCAAACTGTCCTTTCCCTACTCTTCCTTTTTCCTATTCTTCCTTTTCCCCTCTCACTCGTTGATTTGGGTATCCCTCTTACTTTTGCCCCTCATTCTGTTTAAATCTACGTAACATTTTCCTTGGGAAAAGAACAAAGAAAGCCATTACATCAGATCAAAGCAATGGATCATCATCTCTATTGTACTGTCTCTCTAATGTTTCATCCTACTCAGAGCACTTGGCCATCCAAAAGGTGGGAGGACATTAACAGGACTCAAAAGTAGCTGAAGACTAAGAAGAACCCTGTAAAAAATAACTATTGAGAAAGAACCGAGGAGAGAATGCTTGCAAAATGTGAACATGCACAAATAGGCCAGCAAGTATGATATGCGTCCTAGGGTATTAATTTAATTAGCTCAAAAATGTATTCTGTGCCATTGGTACAATTATTTATGAAACATCATGGACACATAGAGCAGTACCAGGTGACAGGAGAAAAGCAAACGGGGTACTGATCTTCGCAAAAGGAAAGAAGGGCTCTCCTGGCTAGCCCAATTCCCCTCTCCCCCCGTCGCATGGGGCTGGCCTGAGCCACTCACCCGAGGGGCGTTCCCCCCACCCTCATCGGGCTGGGGCTGGCGTTGCTGCTTGCCTGAGCCCTGCCTGCGCCCCACTCAAACCCTGCCTCTCTCCTGCATGAGGCTGGCCTTGCCGCTCACCCCCCATCCTGCACATTCCTCTGCACCCCTTTTTTGACAAAAGTGGGCATTTGACTCATTAGTTCTTGCAAACTGATCAAGTTGGCAAGAGCAAATGGAACAAATGCCCACTTTTGCCAAAAAAAAGTCAGGACGGCCCGGACAGGGCTTAAAAAAGACTGTCCCAGCCAAAATGGGATGTATGGTCACCCTAAGCCAATCTAATGAGGTTCAGAAAGGTTCAAGTCTGGTCCCTAAAGCTACTCTCCCAAAGCCATATCTAGGTATCTAAATATCTTTAATCAGATACTGAGCTGTGGCTTTAGAAGCCTAATTTAGATGGCTGTGTTTGAAAATTGTGGCCTTTATTTTACTTTATTTTTTTAAATGAGAAATCAATCCTCAGTCTAGTTTATTTAGACCTAATTCTCTGATCACTTGTACCATTGAGAACAATAGAGTTATGTCAGTATAAAACCAGTAAGTGAGAGGAGCATCTACAAAACTGAGCTCAAACAGTAGCACATTCCGAGATGTGCTCTTTTCACACACCCCTGAACACCCCCCACCTCCTGAAACTTAAAGGTGGTTAAACTACATTTTATGACAAATGGTGAAAAAACCTTTTGGCACTGACACCTTGTTCAGCAAGATTCAGCCTGGAGCAAATTTTTTATGGCCAAGAACTTAGTCTTGTCTTAATTTCCGAGCTGCTTCCAGACGTTGGTCTTTATGGCAGGGCTGTGTCTCCTGATGCATGTAGTGCTGCCATGAATACAGACCCTGTGCTGTCAGGAGCAACTGTTAGGCTGGGCCAATGGCAATTGTAGGCAATTGAGATAAGAGGGAAACAAATGATTAAGGCAGTGGAGAGCTTGAATTTGGAAAAGATTAAAGGAATTAAAATATGTATAATTTAGCTAGATGACAACTAAGGCCCTGATCCTGCAATGAGCGCCACTTGGGCAGGCCCCTGTTCTAAGCCCCTCTGATTTCAATGGGGCTGTGTGCAGAGGGAATCCATCAGTGCAGAGCTCTGGGTTGAGGCCACAGTGGTTGATTGTTCATATTTAACTATTTTTACTAATGCCTTCCCTCCCAGCCCCCAGTGATTTTTTTGTTCCTCCTTTCAGAATCAGGGCCGGCTCCAGGCACCAGCCGACCAAGCACGTGCTTGGGGCGGCTCCTGGTAAGGGGCAGCCAATCTTGGGGGTTGCGGGCGGGGGTGCTCAGGGTTTGTTTGTTTTTTGGATTCGGTCGGGCGGCGCTGGGGGTGGGTTGGGTTGTTTTTGTTTTGGTGGCTGGAGGTGCTGCGGGGGGGATTCGGCAGCAGCACTCCGTGGGGGGGGGTGTGGCGGCACGGCAGGAGGTGTGTGTGGCGGTGGGGGGGGTTCGGCAGCCCGGCACTCGGCGGGCGGGTTCGGCAGCGGGGTTTGGTGGTGGGGGTGTTTGGCAGCACCGGGCTCAGCAGGAGGTGTGTGTGATGGTGGGGGGGTTTGGCAGCGCGGCGCTCGGCGGGTTTGGCAGCAGGGCTCGGAGGTGGGGGTGTTTGGCAGCGCGGCGCTCGGCGGGAGGTGTGTGTGGCGGTGGGGGGGGTTCGGCAGTGCAGCGCTCGGCGGGCGGGTTCGGCAGCGCGGCACGGCGGTGGGGGTGTTTGGCGGCGCGGCGCTCGGCGGGAGGTTTGTGTGGTGGCGGGGGGGTTCAGCAGCGCAGCGCTCGGCGGGTGGGTTCGACAGCGCGGCTCAGTGGTGGGGGTGTTTGGCGGCGCTCGGCAGGAGGTGTGTGTGGCGGCAGGGGGGTTCGGCAGCATGGCGCTCGGCAGAGGGGTTTGGCAGCGCTCCGCAGGGCGGGGTTCGGTGGCACAGCGCTCGGCGGGGGGGGGGGTTCGGCGGCGCTCTGCGGGGTGCCGGGTATTGGGCTGCGCAGCGCTTTGCGGGGCCCTGGAGGGCTCAGCGGGGGGGCGGTGTTTGGCGGCGCGGCGCTCTGCGGGGGGGGAGGTGTTCGGCGGCGCTCCGCAAGGGGGCTGGTGTTCGGCGCCACGGTGCTCCGCGGGGGGGGGGGGGTGGCGGCGCAGTGCTGAAGGTGTGTGTTATGGCAGCGCTATGGAGGGCGGCGCTCTTTTTTTTGCTTGGGGCAGCAAAAAAGTTAGAGCCGGCCCTGTTCAGAATTCCATCCAAACTATCCATACCTTTCCAGTAATGAAGTATTCAGAACTCCACGCAGCATTCCAGGGCCAGCTGCATCAGAACCAGGTAGAGATGCAATCTGACTTCCCTGCTCTGACCCACAATGCCTCTGGGCCTGGTCCAGCTCCCACGGAAATCAATGGAAAAGTCTTCCTTTGACTTTGATGGCAGTTGGATTGGGCCCTCTGTGTCTGTGTACAAGATGACTAGCAATTTGAACAGACAAGTGAAAAGCAGCAGTCTGTGACAGGGTTAACATCAGATTTCCAGGCCATTACTAAGGGAATTTTTATGATCAACAGCCCCATTCTAAATGTAAATGTCCTTCTCACATCAAAAAGGAAAATATGAGTATTTTCTCAAATGAAAAGATTGGTCTCATTTCCCAAAATTAATGGGAGCCACATATGGATCTAAAAGCAGAATTTTGCCCAAAATGTGGGTATGTGATTTTAAAAATATATATTTGGGGGGCATAAGATAAGATGCTATAGTGATGGGCATGGTATAAGAACCTAAATAAAATAGACACATGTCTCAGTTGTATGTATATTAGCATTTTCCCTTATGCCAATTTAACCTATAGTTATACATTAAATATACACCCCCATTACTGACCGCTAGAAAAGACTCCCAAACAGTGTATGCAAAGATCCCTCACTCTTCTCCAAAATATCTCAACTTTGCATCTTCGGCCCGTCTCTGATTTGATGAATGGGTTGCAGGGTGTATCCTTGGTGCCATTTCTTCTCACTAACCTGGATCATCAGCTTAATTCTAGCATGTTGAACAAGTGACCAGGCCAAGATGAACATTACCCAAAGGTATTAGAAGAAAACTTGGTGGAAGTGGAACTGGAACTGGAACTAAGCTCTCCTATAATTAAAGAGAAAATGAGAAGACTGAGTTTGGCTTTTCACCAATGAATTACTGGAGCAAAGCACAAAAAAATGACTCAACGCTTTGTTAAACTTGTCTGTTCCAGTCATTTCAGTAAAGATTTTTCCAGCAGCTAAAGTTTGGCTTTTTAAAGACTTCTCTTGTTCCCATGAGATTTTGCCAGGCTCATTTCCAAGCAAAGAAAGTACCATTTGTTGTATGTGTGCATTAGACAAGCAGCAGTTTGTTATTTCATTTATTAATTATTTACCTGGAAAGAAAACATCCAGGTCTAAGAATGGTCTGTTTTCTTTCTAGACAGGAGGAGATATGGGTAATGAATGGTCAATGTCTTGTGACATGGGAATGAAGCAATGACTGTTTCTGGTGTTACACACACGTTTAGACAAAAGAAAAAAAAATACATGCACAGCTAGGACCTAATTCTGATGTTATTTATTCATTGAAATTAATGGGAGTTCTGGCTGAGTAGGGACTGCACAATTAGGCCCTCATACTGAGTACATACTTTGAATTCAAGAACTTGTAAAGACAGCTGCCTAAAATCAAAGGCATCTCTCAGCCCTTCCTATAATGCACTTGTGCTCTGTTAGCATTACTGTTTATGAGTCTCACTGGTGCTATGGGGGCAGTATAGATAACATAGCTGGTAATCCTGGTGTTGAATTTTTTTCTAATTTAATTTCATCACACACGCTAACTGTCTGGGAAGACTGCAATGATGTAGCAGATTTTCTGTCTTATTTCTAATGTGTCCACCACCACCATATTATCTAAGCATCGAGTACAACGTTAAGATCTCTTTTTTCCCCCCAAGGGGAACACCCAGTCTCAACCACTCCTTGTTTTATCCGCAGTGACTGGGGTAGTCATCGGTACCATTTATTTATTCAAGAGCACATAGATGTATCAGGGAGGCAGCATGACAGCTATAGCCATATAGGAGTGTTGGAGTAGCAGCAGTTTACCTCTAGATTATACCCAGTTTACTATGGAGGAAAAGTCTCAGCTAGGCAGCTCCAGCTCCTGCACCTGAAAATCATTGGTCTACTCATGATTTGTGTCTCTGTCTTTGAGGATAGGTTACACAGAAATTAGGGGACCTGGGCATAAATGAGGAGGGAGCTGGTTGGGTTTAATCTCTACCCAGAGCTCTGCGAAAGCTTCAGCTAGCCCTACTGAAACCCTTACTATTTCATTGCTTAAAAATCACCGTTCTCTTAAAATTGGAGGTGTTTAGCTACAGCCCACAAAATCAAGTGCAGAATATACCACATTGCCTGGCTTCACCCTGTTCACCCTCTCCCAATATGCTCATAGATACAATACAATATAATTTTAGCAAGTTATTAATTATTACTTGTATTGCAGCAGGGGCTGGAATCATGGATCAGGGCCCCATTGTGCTAGGTGCTGTACAAACACATAGTAAGAAATGGAATAGTGTTTGGACTGAATTAAAATGAAGTGAAACATACTGCACTCTACTTATGTCAAGAGAATTCTTAGACAATCCTAGGTGAAAGTTTATTTGTCAGTAGCAAGCAGCCCAAAGTGAGGAAAGAGGAGTCAGAGATGAAAACTGGGGTAGGAAGAAACTATCCCGTTTGTTATAACTGTTCCATTATGTGTTATCTAAACTATATCTTTCATCTCTGACAATGCACAGCTAGCTAGTCAGGAGATTACTGAGCCTTTTCTTGCCATGGTTAGAAATAAATATGGTCAGTCTGCTGTGTACATATTCACAACGGGCTCAGCTCTTGGCCAGACCTCTCACTGAAATCCCTGGGTGTTTCTGGGCTCACTGGGTACAAGATTGAATACAAATAAATGAAATGAGTAACTTGGGCCAGATTCTCAGCTGCCCTAAATAGCATATGCCAATTTGCCTTGTACTATATATTTCCCACATATTCACTGAACCCAAACCTCTTGTCACAACTTGTCATCTTTCAACTCTCTTCCCCTGTCTATATTCAGGTCTTTTTTATTGACTGATCACCTATTCTATGTAGGCTCATAATTTAGCAACTTTTCCTACTCCAACTACACTTAAGACCAACACTGTGCACCTCTCTGAACAAATCCATGAAGTTCCTTAAGCAGAGAGAGTTGATGGGAAACAAGCTGCAGAAGACTCAAGATAAGATCTAGGGAAAAATGAGAACCACACAGCAGTGAAAACATTAGAAATCACAATAACATGTCAGTTCTTCGGTGCAGCAAGAAACTCTCCTTCATGATTATATATAGACAGTGAAAGGAGGTCCATCTCTAACATATTTAACAAGTTATAAAGCTGTAGTGTCCTGTAAGGTTTCTAAATTGTCTGTGGTGACTGACTATACATATTTGACTTTGGCACCTTTTTAGCAGTGTAAAAGGGCATTTGTAAGGAACCATAAAAAGTCATTACATATGCAGAACAATTGACCCTCCTCAGCATCTGTGGTAGGAAACACATCTGTCTTCTGTCTGTTTTTTTCCTAAATGTCTCCCTGAATCAACTTTTAGGGGGGGATTGTAAATATCCCTTTCTATTAGAATCCAAGAGTTAACAATACCCCCTGTGATTATAAACACAAGATGTTTCATTCAGGAAAGAGGTGCACTCAAGTAAGCAGAGATCTTTGTGACAGTAGCTCCCAGTATGGTCCACATGCCCAGCTAATCACATTAGTGTGAGAGTGAAGAGGTGGCCAGTAGACAGCAAAATAAAGACAGAGAGAAAAGCAAGACTAATCTTGTTAAAAGGGAAGCAAAGATAGACGCTATTTTTACACAGCAGCTTATAACGTCCCAATTTTCCCAGGATTGGAATCACCTGTATGTCTTCTGGGACTGTGGGATGCTTGGGGAACACTCCCGGACGCTGCTGAGGCAAACAAGCACAAATCCATCTTGTATTTACAGAGGGTTATTTTTTCACGTTCTTTGCCCACTATGTTCTCTGTGGTTCTTGTGTCATGGGCTGACTCATGACGCTCTTTAAAAATGTAGGAATGTGTTTAACCCGGAGAATGCTGGTGATTAACCCAGAGAATGCTGGCATTTTCCAGACTCTTCCAAGAGAGAAAGAGACTCTCACAATTTGTACCCAGTATTAACACAAAGACAAAGGAGGCCCCTTGTGGAGAGTTCTTATGTCTTTCCTGAACCTTTTGGGGGGAGCAATCTGGGACATTTTTGGTGGTCTTCTCCCAACATTATGAAGTCATCTGCACTCTGATTGTGCAGTGATGGTGTAAGTCATATACCAAATATCCTCGTGCAATAGAACTTAGTTTAACAGTACGCCTTTCCTATGCGAGTAATCTCAAAGCATCCTATCGAGTAGTGAGTCAGTTGCTGGTAGAACAGTGACTATGCAGGCAGTAATGATACCCATTATGTGGTTAAATGGGCCTTAATCCTACAAGTCCTTGAGAGGTTCACAACAGGGTGCTCTAACACAGGTGGGAGGGGAGGTTACTTGTGGGAGAAAATAAGGTTAAGCATGAGACGTAACTCTCTGCACAAAGTATTAACAAGCTCTAGATCCTTTGTGTCCCTCTTCTTTATTTACAAGAATGCCAGGTAAAAAACAATTGGGGAGTGAGGTGAGAGAGGTGTTGCTGAGCAGACATGGGTTTCAGTGTGATCCTCAGCATGCACATGAAGTGCTCCCTTCTTCGGTTGTGTTCTTGCTACTAGGCAAGAGTAACTTGATGGCCAAGAAGTAGCAGAATCAGGCTCCTTTGCACTGCTTATCCTGCTTGACACTTTTCACGTTGCACTTCTGTGCCCCACGTTATGCATCTGTGTTGATGTGGGGTCAAGCCCACTGTGCTGGATGTTAAAACCAGTTAAACTTAGAGTGGGGTCACGTTGGCTTGGATATTGATGGAAGATGATCCAGTGGCTAGGCTCATAGGCGCCGACTCTGTGGGTGCTCTAGCCCTGGATCACCCATGGAAAAAAATAGTGGGTGCTCAACACCCACCAGCCACCCACCGATCAGCTGTTCCACGACGGGCGGGAGGTGCTGTGGAGTGGAAGCAGAGCAGGGGCAGGAAGAGGCGGGGTGAGAGTGGGGCACTGTGGGAGGGGCCAGGAAGAGGTGGAATGAGGGCGTAGCATTGGGAGAAGGGGTGAAGTGGGGTGGGGCCCAGGCAGAATGGGGGTGGAGCACCCACCCAGAAAAATGAGTCAGTGCCTGTGGCTAGGGTCCTAGCCTGGGAGTTGGAAGACCCACATTCAGTGCCCAACTCTGCTACATACTTCCTGTGTGACCAAGGGCAAGTCATGTAGTCTCTCTGTGCCTCATTTCCCCACCTCACAGGGGTGTTGTGAGGGTAAATACATTACAAGGTTAGTGAAGTGCTCAGATATTGCAGCATTAGGGGCCATAGAGGTACACTAGACAGATAACCTACTTTTGTTTTTTTTAGCGCTGAGATCTTTAACTCCCATCTGGCCAGGTAGAGGTGGACTGAGGGGTTCTTGGTTGAATACCTTATCTGAAAGATGTTATCTCTAATTCAGCATAAGGTGATGCTGCTCTGTAATAGCACCAGCTCTAGACATCATAAACCTCAGCTATCATCAAAATGCTTGACCTTTAAGGAGAGTCCCATAGTAAGGGTGGCGTTCACATGCACTGTTTAATGTGGCTTTATTGTAGCAAGAAAATGATTACCTACCTGTACACTCAGCTCAGTTACAGGTTTCTAAATATAGCAAATGTTTCCCTCCCTGTAAATTCTCCTGTTTCCCATCCGTGCTCCTTTATATGTTGGTTTATGAAAATCAGGTCTAAATATACCTATTCTACCTCTGCCATGCTTGTTACAAACATACCTCAAAGTCTGTGAGCTTCCTCGCCCTGCGTCATACCTGAAAGATTGCAGAGCAGAGGTCAGCACCCAAATTTAGGGCTAAAGGCTTTTTCTCTTGTTTGGCTGGATAGAAGAAAACTGGGAATCTGGAGCAAAGGGTGCTAGGGAGAAAAGCAGTGAATTCATTGTGTGCTAAATCCTCTCTGTTAGCCTGTGCGGGATTCTTAGGGTGAGTGCTGTATGCTCAGGACCCCAATTGTATGGTGTTCTGTCTGTCGAGATTCCTATTCCCTTCCTACTCATTGTTGAGGTATCCAAGCAGTATCTGAGCACTTCACTTTACCAGCTGGGGTGTTCCCAGTCCCACCCCCAGCAGTGATTTACCTCACCGCCAGCTGTTCCGGGCACTCAAAACAACACGCCCGTGCTGCTGGGGAGGGGTGCATGACCACTTTTATGGCTTCCCTTTGCTTCCCTGTCAGAAAAGCATTTTTCTGTGGGAAAGCAAAGAAATGTGCGGGGGACATGAATTCTGCACGTGTACAGTGGCACAGAATTCCCCCAGAAGTAAAGTGTGCTCTGCCTTTCCCATGGAGCTGCAGGATTTTCAGGCAGTGTCCCCTTCACTCCATGGGGTCACCACTCTTTCCTCTTTGAAGCCTGCGTCGTTATTATGATTATTCGTAATATGGTAGCACTTAGAATTCTAGCCAAGGTGAGGACCCCATTATGTTACACACAGCAAATACCCACAATGAGAGATATTTCTCACCAGAGAATGTGCAGTCTAAAGAGACAGGACATGAGGTTGGGGGGGACAAAAATATTCTCCCCATTTTTCAGCTAGGGAATGGAGACCTGGACAGAGGGACTTTCCCAAGGTCATACAGGATGTCTGTAGCAGAGCTGTGAACTGAACACACCTCTCCTGAGCACCAATCTAGTACCTTACGCACAAGACAAGACCATCTTTCCTCCCATAATAAGTATCTCTATGAATCTCAGAATTTTTGTAGCAGATTTCCCCTCCCACAGATTTTCATGTAGGAAGGGAAAATGGGGCCTTATTATCTGAAAAAGGCTTTAACCTCAGTTTGTACCAAGTACTGTTTAATCAGTGCCAAAACCATAGCGACAAGGATGAAAAAATAAAGCACTTGTATCAGTGGATCAGGTGTATGTATCTATATATGATCTTATTAATCAAGTAAAAACTGGAGCGAAAAAGGATGTAATAGGCAGGAGAAATCCCTGATGGAAAATCCCATTGACTGTTGCATTATGCAGTGTGGTCAGGAGGAGAAAAGGAAGAAGCAGATGGAAGTCCAGCAATAGCACCAGATAAACAGTGGCAGCTTGCCTTTTAGGATACATAATGAAAACCAGGCATCCTGTCAATATTGGGCTCAGCTGGGATAAAAGCTTTTACACCAGTAAGCTCGTGAGCCCCAGTACTTGGTGAAGTGAATCAGAAGCCCATCACCTCTGGAGAACTTGCTATTGCATTGCCGTCTAAAACAGAATGGAAAAATTAGACCTCCACCAGCACTGACGACCTCAGCTGGCACTTGTGGTGGCTAAATCAGAGAGGAAGCTCAGCTGGAGACTGACCCTTGCTGGATAAAGAGAACACTGAGGCTAATATTGAATCTAATTATTAACTAGTGCCATGGAGCCAGCATTAGAATTTTGCCCTTCCTCGTACAGTGACAGGATCCTGGTAGTGGCATTTGGAATCAGCTGTGGTTAGTTTTGCTAAGTGATCCCCAGTTCATACCATCCCTGCTAACAGTTGCTATGGGACTTGCTTTGATTGCCTCCTGGCCTAAAATAATTGTCCCTAGAAATCTGTGAGTTCAGCTGGAAGAGAGCTGTGAAGTCATTAAGGAACAGTGCTCTAAATGGTCTGAAATAAAGGAGGAGGGTGTCTGTCATAATCTGGGAGCAGCAATTTGGTATGACAGTGCTTATTGTGCTCCTCTCTGACTCAATTCGATTTTAATCTTTTTGGGGGATGGGGGTTTGCAGGGTCTGTGATCTCTCGTGCCCCCTCCCCATACACACACACTCTTCGAGCACTGTTGAGGATTGTAGAGCCACTAGAAGCAGCAGTGATGGCCATGGCAGCCTGCACATGGGTGAATAGGAGGTTATAGATGGGAGCACAGGAAAGGGAGTAGGGGAAATCTGAGGGGGAGCAGGGAGCGTGCAGAGTCACTGGGGAGTGTGAAGGTTGGTGTAGAAAGCAGAGATGAGATGTCAGGCAGAGACATGCTCCAACAAAAGACAGCCCAGGGGGACCCTGACATTTCTAACCATAGGAGGAAGATGGAGCTACCCTAAGACAGGCTAAAAGAGGTGGAGAATTGGAGTTAATGTCTAGATCACCCAAGCAATAGCTCTGATTTGTTGCATTAACTTAACACTCAACCTTTCATTATACCCCCGGAGGGAGGGATAGCTCAGTAGTTTGCGCATCAGCCTGCTAAACCCACGGTTGTGAGTTTAATCCTTGAGGGGGCCATTTAGGGATCTGGGGCAAAATCAGTACTTGGTCCTGCTAGTGAAGTCAGGGGACTGGACTCTCTGCCCTATAGACTGAAACAAAAGAAACTTTCCAAAAAATCAGATGCAGAATGGGCTTTGGTTCCTTCTTTACCTTTTATTATGGATGTGCCACATGCTGACGGCCCTAGGGTGACCAGACAGCAAATGTGAAAAATCAGGACAGGGGGTAGGGGGTAATAGGAGCCAATATAAGAAAAAGACTCCAAAATCTGGACTGTCCCTATAAAATCAGGACGTCTGGTCACCCTAGGCCTAGCCAGAAGTCCCTCAGCAGCTCTGTGCGAGTGCAGGCCAGAGTGGGAGCTGGGCCACTCTTACAGTGTGTACATTCCCTCCATGCCAGCACAGCTCTGTTGCTCACTGTAGAAGAGAGGCAGAGCGATGGCCACGCCCTTGGCCCATCCAGTCCCGACTTGCACAACCTTTGTGCTCTTTACTGGGATTCTGGCTAGCCACTGCACAAAGTCTCAATACCTTGCACTCTCGTTGGTTTCACTGGTAACGGTGAGCGCAGTGGGAATGAAACTTTGGCCCTTGAATTAAAGGTATTGTTAGATACAGGATGGACTTTATATGGGATTCAGTCCTGCTTCATCGCAATCGATAGTTAAACCCCAGTTGACTTCAATGATGATAGCAAACTTGAGCCTTCTCCACATTCTACATCCCTCTTCCCCCCAAAAAACCCTTGTGCACATGGCACAACCAACTACAACTTGGCTTTGACTTCAAAGATTCATTGTAGCAAGCTGTGAATGTGTATTAAATAACACTGTGCCCACCAAAGGCACAGAGAGTACAGACACTGCTGTGCAATCAGTGCCATGCTATTCACTGTAATATGTTGCTAAATTACAAAAACATGGAAAGCCCGATGGCCCTGAAAAGATTAAATAAACCAGGGTCGGGACCCCTCAGGGGGTAGCGAGGTCATTACATGGGGGGTCACGAGCTGTCAACCTCCACCCCAAACCCTGCTTGCCTCCAGCATTTATAATGGTGTTAAATATATTAAAAAGTGTGTTTAATTTATTGTGGGGGTCACACTCAGCGGCTTGCTATGTGAAAGGGGTCACCAGTAAAAAAGTTTGAGATCCACTGAAATAAAGTGTTTGGAATTTCCGCCTTTTTCTCAAAGGCATATCCCTGCAGGGCGCTCACACACCCACACAAACACACTCCCTAGCATTCGTAATTCCTGCATGACTCTGTCAGTAGCACGCAGGCAAAGGTCATATGCAATTTTTCCTAAAGACTGAAAATAGAGCACCTCAGGTTTTTGTAACAATTGTCTACCAGGCTCTTGGATGTGATTGGTTTGTCTCACTCAGAGTCTCCCGTGCTAAGCCAGCTTGTTGACCTCTCTGTTGGGTCTTGGCCCCTCCGTAGATTATCTGTTTACAGAGTTATCTCTAGCATTCCTGTCTTTTCACCCGTACACACAGGTGACAATAGGCCCAGATAAAAAATGATCCGCTGGGTGTAAGAAAAGACACAATAGAGAAACTAGGTGTACAAGGCCACTTTAGATTTCTTTCTCATTACGTAAACTGGTGTAGATTTGATTCTGCATTAACTTAGCGTAGTTTATGTGACTGGTGTGCTTGTTACATACACTAGGAATTACTCACTAGATACAAATGAGGGCTCTTTATTATTCAGTGAATTTGAATTAACCTTAATTCCACCTTTTCATGCAGCCCAAGTATAGATTTGAGGGCAGAGAGGCATGTTAAAATCATATAATCTGACTTTGTGCATAACACACAGGGCTGGCTCCAGGCACCAGCCGAGCAAGCTGGTGCTTGGGACGGCAGCTTGTAGGAGGTGTCATTCCGCCTAATCCTAGGGCGGCATGGCCGCTTATTTTTTGTGTGTGTGTGTGGTGTTCCGCTCCGGCCGCCCTGTAGGGGGCAGCGGCGCGGAGCACGGGAGCGCCCTGCAGCAAGCCCGGCAGGGCAACCCGCGTCCTTCCCTCCCAGCCGACCGGAGCAGCGCAGAGCCCTCCTGGCAGGCGGCGCGGCCGCGTGGTAGCGCCCCGCTGAAGCCCTGGCCGCCTCCCTTCTCTCTCTCCCCCCACTCTCTCCCCCTCCCCCCGCTAGCCGGGGCACATCTGCAGCGCAGGGAGTCCCCCTGCACCCTGGCTCTGGCCGCGCCACAGGTTTTTTTTTTTTTTTTTTCTTTGCCATTCTGGCCGCTCCGTTTTTTTTTTGTTTGTTTGTTTGGGGCAGCCAAAAATCCAGAGCCGGCCCTGATAACACAGGATATAGGATTTCAGCCACTAATTCCTGCAACAAGCCCGTAACTTCAGTTTGAGCTAGAGCAGCCATCTTCATGGGGGACAGCCAGTGGGACAATGTGGGGGAATTACCACCAGGGACTCCTCACCAAGATTTCCTCTCCCAGAAACCTCATGTAGGATTTTCTTCAGCAGGGAATACTCCAGGCCATCAATAAAATAATCTAACACCAACTGGGGAAAGTGCCCTTTGAGCAGCACAACACATGGAAAATTTTAGTCCAAAAGGCAAATGTTCCAAAAAGTTATGAGCATATGAAAACAGGAGTTTATAATGGAAACTGCTTTGCAGACTTAATTTCAGCTGCAACTACCAACAACTGCTAGAATAAAATACTGCAAGAAATATACTCTTGAAGTCCTAATTCATGAGGAAAGGTAGTGGTTAAAGATAGCTAGCCTGGGACTCGGAAGACCCACGTTCAAGTCGCTGCTCTGCTACAGATTTCCTGTGTGAGCTGGGGTAAGTCATTTAGTCTCTCAGTGCATCAGTTCCCCATCTATACAGTGGGGGTAAGAGCACTGCCCTACCGCACAAGGGTGTTGTGAAGATAAATACATTAAAGATTGTGAGTCAGATGTTCGGACACTACAGTAGCTGGAGCCATCTACAAAAAAGAGGAAGAAGAAAGACCCGGGAAATAACAAATTAGTCAGCCTCATTTCAATACCTGGAAAGCTACTAGAACAAATTGGAAGATAATAAGTTGATAAGTAATAGCCAACATGGATTAGTCAAGAAGAAATCATGCCAAACCAATGAAGTTTCCCTCTTTGATAGGATAACTGGCTTAGTGATTATTGATAGTAATTTTTTAGTAATAGTTTGTATTTACATCTAGACTATATTTCCCTGGCTTGTTTATGAGAACATCATGTGGGACTTTGACTAAATTCCAGATATTTTACATTTACCGCGTGGGAGGGAGGGAAGCAATAGATATAATATATCTAGATTTTAGTAAGGCTTTTAAAAAGTCTCACATGACATTCTCACAACCAAACTAAGAAAATGTGGTCTAGATTAAATTGCTATAAAGTAGGTGTATAACTGATTGAAAGACCATCATCCAAAAGTACTTATTAATGGTTCACCATCACACTGGGAGGACTTATTTAGTGAGGACATATTTAGCAAAGGGAGGACTTATTTAGCAAAGCTTTTGATACGGTCTCCCACAGTATTCTTGTCGGCAAGTTAAAGACGTATGGGCTGGATGAACGGACTATAAGGTGGATAGAAAGCTGGCTAGATCGTTGGGCTCAACGGGTAGTGATCAATGGCTCCATGTCTAGTTGGCAGCTGGTATCAAGCGGAGTGCCCCAAGGGTCGGTCCTGGGGCCGGTTTTCTTCAATATCTTCATTAATGATTTGGAGGATGGCGTGGACTGCACCCTCAGCAAGTTTGCAGATGACACTAAACTGGGAGGAGTGGTAGATACACTGGAGGGTAGGGATAGGATACAGAGGGACCTAGACAAATTAGAGGATTGGACCAAAAGAAATCTGATGAGGTTCAACATGGACAAGTGCAGAGTCCTGCACTTAGGATGGAAGAATCCCATGCACTGCTACAGACTAGGGACCAAGTGGCTAGGCAGCAGTTCTGCAGAAAAGGACCTAGGGGTTACAGTGGACAAGAAGCTATATATGAGTCAACAATGTGCCCTTGTTGCCAAGAAGGCTAACGGCATTTTGGGCTGTATAACTTGGGGCATTACCAGCAGATCGAGGGATGTGATCATTCCCCTCTATTCGACATTGGTGAGGCCTCATCTGGAGTATTGTGTCCAGTTTTGGGCCCCACACTACAAGAACGATGTGGAAAAATTGGAAAGAGTCCAGCGGACGGCAACAAAAATGATTAGGGGTCTGGAGCACATGACTTATGAGGAGAGGCTGAGGGAACTGGGATTGTTTAGTCTGCAGAAGAGAAGAATGAGGGGGGGATTTGATAGCTGCTTTCAACTACCTGAAAGGGGGTTCCAAAGAGGATGGATATAGACTGTTCTCAGTGGTACCAGATGACAGAACAAGGAGAAATGGTCTCAAGTTGCAGTGGAGGAGGTTTAGGTTGGAGATTAGGAAAAACTTTTTCACTAGGAGGGTGGTGAAGCACTGGAATGGGTTACCTAGGGAGGTGGTGGAATCTCCTTCCTTAGAGGTTTTTAAGGTCAGGCTTGATGAAACCCTGGCTGGGATAATTTAGTTGGGTATTGGTCCTGCTTTGAGCAGGGGGTTGGACTAGATGACCTCCTGAGGTCCCTTCCAACCCTGATATTCTATGATTCTATGACATGTCAGGATCAGTCCTGGGTCCAGTACTGTTCAACATTTTTATTAATGACTTTGATAATAGAATGGAGAGTATGCTCATAAAATTTGCAGATGAAATCAAGATGGCAGGGATTGCAAGCAATTTGTAGGACAGGATTAGAATTCAGAAAGATCTTGACAAATTGGAGAATTGGTCTGATTTAAACAAGATGAAATTCAAAAAAGACAAGTACAAAGTACTACATTTAGGAAGGACAAATCAGATTCACAAATACAATATGGGGAATAACTGACTAGGCAACAGTGCTGCGGCAAAGGATCTGGGGGTTATAGTGGATCACAAATTGAATGAGTCAACAATGTGATGCTGCGATGAAAGACAAATGTAATTCTGAAATGTAGTAACAAGGGTTCATATATAAGACACAGGAGGTAATTGTTCTGCTGCACTTAACACTGGAGAGGCCTCAGCTGGAGTACTGTGTCCAGTTTTGGGCACCACACTTTAAGAAATTTCTGGACACTTTGGAGAGAGTCCAGAGGAGATGTAGCCCGATCTATAGATTATGTATTAATTATATTGATTACTTAAGAATTCCCAGTAATTACTCTGAGGTTTGGTAGGTTGTAGGTTATCCCAAGATCAGTCCCAGTATTATTAAAATTACTGTTTAATTGGGAGCCCCGATGTGCACAGCTGCAACACTCACACTTCAGGAACCCTTCTGTATTTACAATAGTTTATTAATACATTTCACAAAGACACAAACACTCTAATCCAGCAAGGTAGATATAAATACTACAGAATGTACATCTGAACACACATATACTCACACCAGCCTTTGCAGAACAACCAGAGATGTTAGCCATTATCTTCCTCATCGCCATCACCTTCCTCATCATCACCAGTGGCCATCATCCTGGCACCTCCCAAGGGCTACATCTCTCTCTCCTCCTGCCCACAGGCTGGAATACAACTTTTATAATATGTTACACTGATGCCACTAGGTCTAATGCATATTCAGTAGCGGTTTCTTCCCTCTTCCTTAGTTGTATTTCCTCACCCTACTAATGTTGGGGTGCCCTTCTCCTATAGGTTAGTATATTAATGATCTGAACTTATTAGCATATACATCAATTCCTTGCCATGGCACTCTTGTGGTCAGACATCTGTGGATGGTCTAGTCAAAAGCTGGTGTTAGCTCCTGTTCCCATGACTGGCTGATGTCGTTGTGGACAAACTTCCCCCTTCCACAGACTACTTCCAGTTCTCCAGAACTGGGACCGTTAGGCCATTTATCTGTGCCAGAGTTCACAGGCGTCAAGCCTTACGCTAACTGCTGAAGCCGGTGTCTTCCAGGAATCAGGCCTTTAGGTTCCTTGCATTACTGCTGAACAAAATAAATGCTAACACTAACTCTATGGGCTACAGAGAGCAATAAAAATAAGAGGTTTTGAAAACATGACGTATGAGGAAAGGTTGAAAGAATTTGGCATGTTTAGTCTAGAGTGGGGACCTGATAAGTCTTCAAAAATGTAAAATCTTGTTATAAAGAGGACAGTGCTACATTGCTCTCCATGTGCACTGAGGGCAGGACAAGAAGTCGTCATTTTAGTTTGCAGCAATGGTGATTCAGGTTAGTTATTAGGAAAAACTTTCTACCTATAAGGATAGTTAAGCACTGGAACAGTTTACCTAAGGAGGTTGTGGAATCCCAGTCATTGGAGATTTTAAGAACAGGTTATACAAACATCTCTCAGGGATGGTCTTAGGTACACGTGGTGCTGCCTCATCATGGGGGATGGAGTAGATGACCTCTTGAGGTCTCTCCCAGTCCTAATTTTTATGATTCTATGATAAGTCCCAGAGATAGATAGTAAGCAATGTCTATGATCACATTCCAGCTGAGTGAAGCTGTTGAAAAAGTAAAGCAATAAAAATAGATGAGTCCACAAGACAAACTTCTTATGTTTTGGGCAGCAGCCACTTCAATCATTATTTGGGCAGCTCTTGACTCTAAAGATCTTAATTAGGAAACCCACTTAAGCTGCCCAGGCACCTGACACAAATTGCAGTCCACAGCTGCTGCAGATTGCTGTATTGTGGGATGATGGTCAAAATAATTGACCAAAGTTTTAGAGAAATGTGCGTTTCTGCTTGCTTGTAGGACTGACTTTAACTTGTGAAAGAATTCTTCTCCCTATCTTAAGAAGTGGGCTACTTTGGGGATATAGCCTCATGTTTTTTCTGTGTGATTTGATACATTTTTGTTATATACTATGGGGGCCAAATTCACTACACTGGCTTCCGACAGTAGAAATCCAGCTGTCATGCCCCAGTCTTGGAAAGTTTTCCAGGAGCAGAAGGTTTGGTGGTAAAAAGTGGCCATGATTCCCTTCCAGTTAAGGGCCAAAGCTGCTTAAAAAGTGGGTGGTGCTGGCTGGGGCGGTGGCAGAGCTAGGGCTGCCAGGGAACACATTGATGTAATGTGTCCCTATTGCAGTCTTCACCAGTCAGTTCCTAAGGAACTCCTGCCATTACTGAAACCTGTCTGGCCTGGTAGAAATCCTGTGTGAGAGTGGTGGGGGCAGAGGCTCCGGCTAACGTAGGGAAGTGCAAACTGCAATTCCCTGCATCATCGTGGTTGAATCTGGTCCAATATTACTAAATCCATATAACTGAATTAACTAGGCTCTGAGCTGTGACAAGCCTACGGTGCCCTCCAATGGCAGGCTACCGCATGACAAGTGTGCTCAGTTTCTTCTTCAGTGGTTCCCAGAACTAAGAACATAAGAACGGCCATATGGGTCAGACCAATGGTTCATCTAGCCCAGTATCCTGTCTTCCGACTGCGGCCAATGTCAGGTGCCCCAGAGGGAATGAACAGAACAGACAATCAAGTGATCCATCCCCTGTCGCCCATTCTCATCTTCTGGCAGCCAAAGTCAAGGGGCACCCAGAGCATGGGGTTGCATCCCTAGGCATCTCGGCTAGTAGCCATTAATGGACCAGTCCTCCATAGACTTATCTAGTTATTTTTTGAATCCCACTATAGTTTTGGCCTTCACAACATCCCCTAGCTACATGTTCTGCAGGTTGACTGTGCATTGTGTGAACAAGTACTGCCTTTTGTTTATTTTAAACCTGCTGCCTATTACTTTCATTCAGTGACCCCTAATTCTTGTGTTATGAGAAGGAGCAAATAACACTTCCTTATTTACTTTCTCCACACCAGTCACGATTTTATAGACCTCTATTATATCCCCCCTTAGCCATCTCTTTTCTAATCTGAAAAGGCCCAGTCTTTTTAATCTCTCCTCACATGGAAGCTGTTCCATACCCCTGATCATTTTTGTTGCCCTTCTCTGCACCTTTTCCAATTCTAATATATCTGTTTCGAGATGGGGCGACCAGAACTGCACACAGTGTTCCAGGTGTGCCTTGCAAGAGATGCTCACAATCATTCATGATCAGGCCCTAAGGCCCTGATTCAACAAAGGATGGAAACATGTTCCTAACTGTAACATGTGAGTCATCCCATTGACTGGCAAGTATTTAAGTCAGCAGTAGAGATAAAAAGTATTTTAACAACTTTATGTAGCATTTCCAAAGCTCAGATATAGCTGTGAGAACATAGAACAAGGAAGACATTCAAAGTGGCAATGAGAGCTTGCCCTCTGGTTGTGAGTGGAACTGCTAGTGTGAGTAAGGTGAGCGGAATTGATCCATATTGTGCTTTATCTCATTATAACTGTTTGATTGTCATCACTTTAGTGTCTACTGACAGACTTTGCACTTCCTTGGCATACGCCACGATAGACCTTCTTATCACTACTTATGTTTTTTCTTCCAGTCCCTAACTCTCACCCCAACACACACACACAGCCTCTCAAGAGATCTCATGTTCTGTGAACGAGTTTCCCCTGTAGAATGTCATTTCCCACAGAGCAGGTTCCTAAGCTTGGAGTTAGGCCTTGTTGAAAATATGGCAGCTTCTGAGTCCCAGGACAGAAACAGCCTGGGTAGTGGAAAGGAGGGAGCCTGGCCCAAGTCCACATTAGGAATTCTTCACTTCCATCTTGAAAGTGTGATGGAACTAATTAAATTAAATTAAATTCACAATTTTTCAAGCAGATCTACTCCCTGAAGCCACAAAGTCACATCAAATGCTAGAAGAGTGAACTCTTCCTTCCATCCCTCTGAAATAACTACAATGCAGCTTACTGTAGTCAAGGATCTAGAGGTGAACAGTGAAGATTTCATAGCAAAAGGGTAGGTTCAGCCTTCCTGTCCTAAGCCAAAATTCCCCTATCTCCACTGTGGTGCAGCAGGAGGCCTGCCAATAGGCTGACACCCTCTGCCCCAGGGACGGCTGCATTTCAACCGTGCTGTGTGTATATATATGTAATGTGATGCGGTGTGATATCCTTCCGAATGAAAGGCATTCCCCGTAAAAGTAAAATATGATGATGATGATGATGATTTATTGACTTCTTATGGGCAGCAAATAAAAGCTCAACAGCAAATGGAAAAAGATATAGTTATACTGGAAAAATAAATACATTGTGCACCTCTGCAGAACAGTGACAATGACATAACAGATTTCCTTAAGGAAATAAGCAATTGTTTGAGGGTTGAAGGTATGCATTGAACAAGTTTCTCCTCTTTTGTCATTGAAACTCCTACCATCTTGCTGACCCTGGAGTGACCTCTCACAGATAATTGCTTGAGTCTGCATTCTGGTCAGCAGCTCCAGCTGAGTCTTTCCAATATGACAACATGCACCTCATTGTAGTTTTGGCTACTGTAGCATTTGCATCTGAATGCAGAAGGTTTTCCTTCCCTCATTCAATCTCCTCCCCCCAGTCACCTGAGGTTGTTCTCTGCTTATTTTGGTCTGTAACCACTTCGTGACCTGGACACTATGGTGAACTGTAATACTTAGCAATAAAGGTGTCTACTGTTAAAATCACATCACTCGTAGCAAAGGATTCAACACCCGCCTTCACACTCTGTCATCCTCCACTGCTGCTCCCCACAACTCAAAGCCCACATCCCTCCCTGTTGCTGAATTATTTAAAACACAATTGGGCCAGTGGAGGAGACAATGGGCATCCCCCAAATCCCTGCCCTCTCTCAATGTGACCTACCCACTCCTCACTTGCAGATTCCAGTCCTGTGGAAGGGTCTCTGTAAGGTCTCATAGCTGAACTGCACCCTTCCCCCAACACCACCACCACCTTCTGCATGACAAGCAAGATTCCCACATGAAACCTACACCCCTCCCTAGGCTTCAGAGCCTGAACTCAGGCCCAAGCCAGGAACGTTTACATGGCTATTTTTAGCACCATGGCGTGTGCCCCAGGAACCCAAGTCTGTAGACCTGGGCTCTGACACTCACTGCCGTGGGGTGGATTCTGCCATGTAGACATACCCTAATAGGCCTTGTTTTAGGTGTGACTCCTTAGCTGTCTCTTACAACTATCTTAAACAAAGGATGTGTTCCCACATCAGTGTGAATGAGGTTTTAACCCATCATAAGGTTTCATCCCGCTTGTAACAGTACTTTATATTGCTGGGAGGTGCCACATTTGATTCCAGAGTGTCTAATGGCCTCTGTGGCAAGGAGAGAAATCAATGTTGTAACACTAGTCTGTTCTTTCACAGCATCTCGGTGCTGATCAATCACTTCTCTGTCAGCGAGGCTGCCTCTGCTTCTTTCCCTGTCCAGATGGCAAGGTGCAGTTCTTACAAGTTGTCATGTATTAGCTAGAGTATTATCTACATCTTTATGGATAGCTATCCAGCCCCTACATTTGCCTTTTTCTGTTTTTCGGGGGTTGTTTTAAGTGTTTCTTAGAAAAACACATCAATCTCCATAGCTTCTATGGTTATTGTTAAAAATAATGAGTATTAGTAATCACAAGCATTTGGTATTGCATTGTGCCAGGAGTGATATGGACAAATACTGAGACACACTCCCTGCCCCAAAGAACTTACTGTACATTATAAAGATGACCCAGTAAATAGGTCTGTCCCAAAGGGTGGGCAAAAATCCATGTCCCACAGACCACTTCTGCAATCACTTTCTTTTCAGCCTCCCCCTGGCAGGACCCATCTCATTTGCTGAAGCCTTTTCTTAAGTTTGTGTAAATTCCCGCTCCCTACCACCACTAGACTGTTATACTTGGTTGTCACATCAAAGTGAATCCCAGCCTGAGAAGAGTAGATAACATGATAATCAGGTTTTCTGCCTCTTTAGTAGAATGTTTGATTAAAACAATCTGCTCTTAGAATGTCATTGGCTAGGTTTCTTGACATTCTCATTTGGCTATAATACAACAACTGCTGCTTCTCTTGTGCACTGCTGTCTGTTTGGGCTGGAATCCTCAGGAGCAGGTCTTCAGAGAGCCCACCAGCTCTGCTGGAGACATATGTTACAAACACTTCCTTGAAAAGCGAGAGCCATCTGTTGAAAATATTTCTGCCTGGTAAAATATTCTAATTGTGTCTATAGGAAACAGGCAACGTCAAACCTGTCCTGGTGCATGAAAGCCTTATTTATGGCCAGAAATGTCACATGGCCTTTGTGGGGATGTGAACATAATGTTTCTGAAAAGTGCCTGATTGACAGGTCTGAGTATTTGAGCCGGAACAGGTCCAGCACACACTGCCCTGTCAATATGCCTCAACACTGACCCTGAGGTATCAAGGGGTGAGAGGTTAGTTCAGACTCCAGGCTTATTCAGGTCTTTGACCCTTCTGCTGAGGCTGCCAACAGGATTACCAATTAGTGCCAGTAGTGGAGATGGAGACACTTGCCCAAAGGGAATTGGACTGAGGCTACTCAACTGTCATCAGATAGCAACAGTTTCAGTCACTACTGACCTGAGCTGGATTTGAATTAGTAATACCTACAGGGTAAGGGTTTGTATCACAGCATTAGTCAGTTAAGCTGTCCAGTCCCCTCAATTTGATTTTGTTCATTTCACTCTTGTAAGGCAGCAATCACTGGGGTAGAGTATCTATGGGTATCTCTACATTGCAAATAAAACATGTGCTCTTAGCTTGGATTAGCTAACCCACTATGGTTAACTGGAGTGAAAAAGCTGTGAAGACATGGCAACTCCGCTTTTAACTTGAGTTAGCAGCTCACGTTCAACCCTAGGCTCCCCTATTGGCTTTAATTTGAGCCACTAGCCTGAGTTAAAAGCCATGTTGCCATGTCTTCATTGCTATTTTAAACTGTCTTAGCTAACCAGAATTAAGAACACCCTTTTTTTTTAGTGTAAACATACCCTAAATGCAAAAGCAGAAAATTAAAGAATATTAAAAAATGTCAGAAGGGAGCTTCAAAGGGGTATCTCCATGTTCTGCTTCACAATTATTTTTTACATAAAGGGTGTGGATTGGATTTCAACTGTGAATATGTGAATGCAGAAACTTCTTCCTCCGAGAGAAATTGTCTCGCCATTCTGGGACAAAAGGTTTGTCTTGCATTTTTTTCATTAACACTGTTAGTCCTGGGCTCAGTTAAATCCTTCAGAGGGTTCCACAGACTATAGCCCTCTTCTGAGAACACCCTGCTTCTGATGCTTCACCCGTTCACCCTGGTTCTTGACGGTTGCAATGTCCCCAATCTCTCAATGTATATTGTATGGGGAGATGGCTTCTGATATAGCTTTGTCCATTTAGATTAATACCAGGGCTTTGAACTGGCCTGGAAATGAATGGAGAGCCAGTCGAAGGCATGGGTGTGTGTGTACCTGTCTATCCTGCCAAGAGATAATGTGACCATCTCTCTGCGCACCAGGTAGACTAAATTGCAATAGTACAACCGAGAAGTGATGAAGGCATGTACCATTGTTGCCTTTTTGCTTTTGATTGATTAATTTAGCCTGAGCAGCACTTGAAAGACAGAAGTTCTTTGGTGTGTGATTAATAAAAGGAAAGAGAATGGGAGGTTAGAGAATCTAATCACATAAAGCTCTCTTCTCAGGAGATGTCTGGCTAAATGACCTTAGACAATGTCAAGCCAAGTCAATGAATGAGAATTCTGTCAACGTGTCATAGAACATTGGGTCCGTTGCTCATGTTACTCCCCTTAAGTCACCTGTAGTTGAGCATACTGCAGTAACCAACATGACAATGCAGAGCAATATTGCAAGTGGTCTCACTGAAACTGAAGGGTTTTTTTCCCCACAGACCCCCTCAGATGAAGGAGGAAGTTTCTTCTAGTTACCTAGCTACTTCTGAAACCAGAGATTTTGCTTTTAGCTGTTCTGAAAAACCTTGCAGCACCTAGGACAGAGATACGCAGAAAAAAAACAGCTAGAAAGAGGGGTTAAAACATCGTGAAAATCACCTCTCCACATTTGCATAACAATGCTGGTGACAGTATCATAATGCTTTAGCTTGCATAAAACAATAGTTAGTTTTAACATTAAGATTTTAAATAAGTAATAATTAATGATAATTTATAGTGAAAAATCCAAAATGGCCACTCTATTAGAAAACATCAAAATGAAGGACACAGACTAAGTTAACCAATAGCAGTTAAGAAATAGGGGTGAAATAGAGTTCAACAGGCCTGACTCAGCTTCCTTCCAAATGCCTGAAGGGTGGAGCTAGAAGGAGGACTTGTGCTAATAGCTAGAAGGAGGATCTAGACAGGATTAGGGTCTAGGCTGATAAATTCAAGTTGATTGGCTGAGCCAGTATAATTAGGCAGGGAGGATCTATGCTAATTTATGAGCATGGAAAAGCAACCAATCAGAGAGTGCCAGACTCTGAATATAAGATTGACAGCTAGCTGGCTGGTGTGTGGGTGTGGAACCAAGCAGAGAAGATTAACCAGCAAGGAGAAGAGAAGTAGCTACCTGAAGCAGCAGCAGCAGCAGCAGCAGCAAACAAACAAACAAACAAACAAACAAACAAACAAACAAACAAACAAACAAACAAACAAACAAACAACAACTTCTAGAAGACAACAGCCACAGAAGCAGCAGACGGCACTCTAAGGCAGCAGTTGGAGGCAGCAGCCACAGTGAGACAGCCTGGTCAACCATCACTCTCTTGTGTCCAGGCAGAGCAGAAGGACCAAAAGATGGTCAGAGGGAGTGTGAAGGAGTGTATCTGATTTTCTGTCTATTTTAAAAGACTGCCTGGGTGTGCTTGTAAATAAAGCTGAATGCCTGCTTCTCAGTGAGATCCACCCCACCCCATTCTGTGACTGTTCGATCATCGCTCACAGAATGGTAATGTTAAAGTGTGCCATCTTTTCCATGTACAAATGTGTAATGTCTTCAAATATATAGAGAGAGAAAGAGGCTCCGTCTGCTGCATTGTAATAAGTGCAGTATTATGTATCAGCGTTGTAGTAGGGCTTGTATACATATATATATATATATATATATATATATATATATATATATATATATATATATATATATATATATATATATATGCAGGGTCTCTCTGTGCCTTAAGTATCACATTGTAACCGTTATATGATTTGTGCATGCTATGTGTTCTGTGTAGTTTGTGTCTTTATTTTATTGCACTGCTTTAATGTATAATTTCTAAACAAGAGTTAATAATGTTCTATTCTATCTTATGTATTATAATGTATTCCCTCTTGCTTTATTGAATGCATTGTAACTACTTATTTCCTTTAAATAAATACTACTTTGTTTTTGAAGAATTACTGCTTGAATGTCAACCCTTTGAGCGGAGGGCTGCATCCAGGCCCTCCCAGGGGTTAGTAGGATTTGCCTGCTCTGGGGAGTCCTCTGTGAGTTGGAAACAAACCCCCTGGTAAAACCCTGGCAATTCCTCTAGGGCGGGCCACCACCTTATTACCCATTTGGGCAAAATAAATTGATGATCAATTTAGAATTATAGGCAAGCCAGTATTGGGGTGCCTTAGGTCCAACTTTTGGGGTAACACTTCTCTGGTCCCAGCATCCTAGTATCTGAGTGCCCAGCACAGTAGTATCCGGTACTCCTGTGAGAGAGGGAAGTATTATTATCCCATATTTTTACAGATGAGGAACTAAGACACAGAGTAACGTGCCCACACAAAGTCTATGACAGAGCTGGGAACTGAACCCAGATTGTCTGGGTCCCAGAGCACATCTCATGATCGTCACAGCAGAGCACTGTTGCTCCCACCCAAGCATTTTCCTTGCTCTATTCCCCTCAAAATACACTCAAATATGTGAAGATATGAACTGCCTGGGGTGAAAAATCCAAACTTACCTGAATCAGCCACTGTATCTGAACTCCCACATGGGGATTCAAGTTCAGGTTCTCCCCCTCACTCCCTGTGATCACTGGGGCTGGGGACATGTCATAGGGAAGGGGAACTGTGCATTGTTTTCAGTCCCCTTTCTCAGTCCACATTCCACCCTCTTCAACTAAAAAGGGATATGGAGCCCTGTTGTGATGTGGGGCCACAGGGCAGAGAAAATATGGGGACCTCAGGAAAGGTCCCTTCCAAAAAGATTCACTTACTGTTAAAGATGTCAAACCATTAGAAGCCTTTATCTACAGCTGGCTCCACCCATCTTCTTTATGGGATGGGCTTGTCGCTACAAGTCTCACCAGAACACTCTCTCCCAGGTACAACTGATAAGCTTTTGGTATCCTCTGAGCCTGTGCCCAGTAAAGTTAATTGCAACAGATGTGAAACAGCTGTCGTAGGGAATATGGCAACAGCCTTCGTTCCTCTTTTAGGTGACAACTCAACTGTGATTGATAAGGAATTGTCTGTCTTCTCTGTATGTTAGAGAGACTGTTGTAGCTGGTCTACAGTTTGATCTACCAACTCAGCTGGCTCGTATAGTGTGTGTATGTAATGGGCCATAGGCCAGAAGCAGATTCAAAGAAATAAATGTAATCATCTTATGTAAACAGGAAGAAGAAGATTAAGCGACAGATCCTCAGCGGGAGTCAGTTAGTGTCAATTCACTGTTGCTACTTCTGCTGCATGGTTCTATGTCAAGAAGACTTCTTTCCACAATTCTGTCAAACCAGTGCCTGTCTTGAGCAGTATATTTTAATAATGCATTAAATAAAATATTCCAAGTGCCTCTTTTGTGCCACTTACTCATTCCTCGGGAGAGAGGGAGGGATTGCTGTAAATTGGCTGAAAATATAACTGTACAGGCTGTCAATAACTCTACTGTTCCAGAAAATACCAATCCCTAACATACTGAATCTCCATCAATGAAACACTGGGCCAGCCAGGGTCATTTCATTTCAGCAGCCAGAAGAGCACGTTAAATCATACGAATTATTCATCTGCTACAACTTTTACAAACAGATTTCACACTGGTAACTGAACCATCAGATGGGACTGCTGGAGAGGAAGGATGGTCTCTGTGTCTCAGTTCCTCACTGTAAAATTAGGATAATAAGCCACCGTCTCTCTTGTCCCTTGTCTATTTAGACTGTCAGCTCTTCAGGCCAGGGACTGTCTCTTGCCATGTGTCAGTACAGTGCCTTGTGCAATGAGGCCCTGGTCTCAGTTAAGGCTTCTAGGTGCTACTGTAATACAAATAATAAATAAACAGCATACTTGGGGAGTAAAATATTACTCAAGGTGCAGAAGGGCAGCAGAATCTTGTCCTGTGATTCTGTGACAAACCAAATGTAAGGAAGTATTTCCTCTTGCATGGCAGGATTAAACTCAGGTTGATGAGCACGATTCAGGCATGAAACGTCCCTGGGCTAGTTTCCTTGATTCTTCTAAGGATGGTTCTCAAGAAATGGCTGGTAAAATTCACTTTCCCCTGTTCCAGAAGTGACACACACCTTGGACTCAGAATGTGTGTCGGGGGAGGGAGGGGTAGAGCTGTGACTGAGGGAGAAGGCCAAAGCCAGACATTAGGAGCTCAGTCCCACTCAGTGGGAGCAGGAGCAAAGTCCACATGCAGGTCCGTTTGCTTTACCATCACTGAATGGGCAAAGGGGACCATCACTATCTGAACATTTTTCAGGGCTCTTGTCTCCGGCTACCACATGATAAGCTCTCCCGGTGCTGGGTGTGTGGGGGGTTCTGTCACGTCAGGTGTTGGCTAGCATTGTGATGAGGGAGGTGTTTATTCCCAGGAGGAGATTTAGAGAATGAAGAGAGGGTCAGCTTTGCATGATCAAAATGCTTTTACTGAGGGAAGAATTAATAACCTCTGCTGCTGTCTTTTATATTTCTGTAAGACTCGGTCAACTCCCGTGACATGATTGATGGTGTGAGTAAATCATTGGTGGCGCCGGCGCGGGGGCAGCTGCCTGTTAATGAAATGAAAAGACAAGGAGGAAGGTGTCTTGCCAGGGCTCATGACTCCCCTATCAGCACTGGAAAGTACGAGTGAGTGGCTTGTTTAGGGTGGTATATTTGCTGACAAAAGTCTATGCAAACAAGAGCCCTTGCGAGAACCTAAAGGGAACAGCTGCTCTGTATCTGGTAAAGGTAAGTGCAGTTTGCAGAGCAAACTCACTCTAATTTGGGCAAATACTGCTACAAGCTGTACCTGGAAAAGAAAACATGTTTACCGGGATGTTAACATGACTGGTATCGAGTATAGAGAAATGCCTGCCTCTGAGACCAGCTCCCTGAGGCAGCACTTCTGGCGTTGCTATAGAATGGAAATGGTGATTCTTGCTGGAAAAGAACCCCAGTACCCAGGAGTTGAAGGTGCTCGGCACTTCGCAGCATCCAGCTTTATGGGCCTGATCCTGCAGTGAGTTCGGTGCCTAGCTTTTTCAAAAGTGACTCTGGAAGCCAAACTTGGGGCCCCTTAAATGGGCCTGATTCTCAGAGATGGGTGACTCAGCGCTTTCTGAAAATCGGGGCCCTCTAGGGTGTTTCAAACTGGGCACTCAAAAATTGAGACTCCTCAAATCACTAGTCACTTTTGAAAATTGAGTCCCAAGTGGCATCGGAGAGGTGCTCAGGTGCTTAACATCAATTGCGGCAGAGAGCACCCAGCACCCCACAGGATCTGACCTACAGTGAGGAGCCAGCTATGTAGGTCCCCTGTTTTCCTTGCTGGAAGGCAGAATGAAAACATTGCAAAGCCTGGTGAGACAGCGCCACCATGTGGAGGCTACTGAGGAGCCTGCCAGTTGCATTGCATTATCAAAGCAGACAGAAAGCAGATGAAGCATGAGAGAGCTTGAGGCTGGCCTGTTTGAAAACTCTCAGGCTGATAATTAAATAATATAACAACAGAAACAGTAACTTGCTTTATTCCCTCCTCTGGATTTCTCAGAACACTCGACCTTCTCTGGGGACTGGGACAGTCTTTATCTTTGTCTCTCGTACAGCACTGAGCACACTATGCTAAACAAATAATATTCATGTCTCAGCTTGCCCTCTTTTACTAGGCCAAACCCCAGACTCGTGCCCTTGCCCCTCCCAGCAAGCTACACCCCACTAAATAGAATGATCAGAGAAAAATTGTCATGATTGCTGGAAGAAGGTGTGCTCCTCTCTTCCCTCCTCCTCACAGCTTTTGGGAGAGTGGTCACCCTTCTGCAGGGTTCTGAGTCCTCCCAGCGCCACAGCAGTAAGAAGGGCTGATGAGGCCCAGTCCTGTATCCTCCTCTCCCTTGCTTCTGGCAGAGCAAAGGAACTCTGCAGCCAGGTGGAGGGACGTGTCATTACTCAGCAATGATGGGATTTTAATGTCAGCTGTAGGATCAGGTTCATTTGAGTATTGTCTATTATCTATTCTACTTGGTAGAAATAACCAAAGGGAACTCAGCTCAACCTGGGGCATACAATTTGGAAACGAAGGCTGGATCTGCTGTAAAGGTCTGAGAACAATGAATGCTCTGATTGTTTTTACTTTGTCTTTATTTTTTAAATACAATATCAAAATAACCATACATCCCACAATGTTATTAAGACATAATGATGGTTGCTCCCTTTCTCTCCCCCCACCTCCAGCACATGGCATTAAAGCTCCTGGAGGTTAGAGATTTTGTGTTGTCATCAATTTACTTACCAAGCATCAGTAGAGTGAAAAATGCCCCCAAAATCTTATTCCTCAGTAGTGTTGCCATATGAATTGTTAGAAACATTGATGGCATTTTGTGATTGATGTAAACCAGAGACAATTACACCTCTTGTTGTTTGCTTGTTTCTTTAATTGTTTCATATTATTTCCCCAGGCAAAGTAAACATCTAAAACCAAAAGGGCCAGGTCAAAAGGCTCCTGTTTTTACAAAGTAGAAGGAGGATGTGTCTTACAGTGTTAAACTAAAGCTGCAGTGTGATCTTACTTCAAAAGTAAGCGAGCACCATTTTACCTGAAGCCTCCTGTTTGTCAAGGAGGAACAGCGGATGGTGCTGTCCACCTGGGCAGAGTGCAAAACTTCCACACATATTTAACTAACTCACTCTTTCTTTCTGCAGATGACAGCTGAGGCCATTCATGCTGAACAGTAATAACATCAGCTTTTATAACCCCTATGGCCCAGGGAAGTGAGGGAGGGAGGGAGCAGAGTAGCCCTCCTCAGAACAGGGACAGATGTCTAAGGAATGTCAAAAATGTCCACCTGAAAGCGGTTTGTGCGCTCAGCCTCCCTCTCCCCTTGTGGTCAGGTAGAGGCCGAATCAGCTTACAGAACTGTGAAGAACAGTTGCTTCTAAAGTTTAGGCTGAAGCGTCAGCCCAGCTAGTTTGTCACCTGGGCTGCCAATTTTTCACAAATAATGAACCTGAATGACCTCAGTTCTCAGTCCAGACCTTCTGGCCCCCAACACAGATACAGGTGTTTAATTCCCAGGCATTGGAAATCTAGGGTCAAATCATCCCCTCTGCTCTGCAAACGGAGGGGACTCAGCTCTGGTGGCTCTGGCATGGGGTAGATAGAAGAGGCAGGAGTCCCATCTTTGCGCCATCTTGTCTCTTGCTGGGTCCCAACAGAAGCCCCTTCACAGTTGCACCATGGGGCTGGTTGCTCTGCAGGTTTTCAAGGGAGGGTTTCCCCAGCACAGCTCCCTCCCTTGACATGTGGCTGTCCAGCCCTGTTAATGTTCCTTAAGTGTGTTCACTGATGTTCCCCATGGGGACCCTCTCCAAGGGCCTGACCCAAAGCAGATTGAAGTCCATGGAAAGACGCCTATGGACTTCAATGGACAGTGGATCAGGCTATAAGAAGGAGTTTCCTAAGTCCAAAGTGCTTGGCCAATGTCAGCAGCAGCTCCTGCAGGAATTGTGCTGACAGGATGGAGGGGGGATGCAGAGCAGACAGCTCTCTGTGAGAGGAGAAGTCCTTCCCTGTCTCTTCCATACTCAGCTCCAAGTCCTCTTACATAAGGGGGCAGTTGGAAGGAAATTCCAGGAGATGAACCTTATGGAGTTTCCTGGTCCCTCTAAATCCCTCCCACAAGGGTCTCCGCAGGGGAAGAGTATAATTTTACCCCTCAATGGGAAAGGTTTAGCCAAAGGAACTGGCATTCTGCCATACCTCAACTGCATCAAGTGCATGGATGAAACCAGAATTACCTCATGATAAATTGAGCTGGGCGTAATCTTGGCTATCTCCAAACTTGTTGTAGTAAGACACAGGGGCCAAGAGGTGTGTTGATATTTCAAATCAATACTAGACTCTCAGGGACTCTTTTTTTTTTAAACGGTTTACAGAAAGGCTGTGCAAATACTATTAGCCAGCTCTGTGCTCATTAATAATTAAGCTGGACAATGTTGAGCGGCTTTCAATTGATTTTTAAAGGAAAAAATAGCAGAAAGCTTCATTAATGCAAGATACATAATTTTGGAGGGTTGACATTGGGATATGAAGCTCAAATCTTCACACATTGGTAGAGAACAGGAATCATGGTCAATTGATGGCTGCTCGGCAGCCTACGTGAGAGGAGTTGATGTTCTCTTCCTATTAGGTATGTGGTCCCCCTCACGAATAAACCCCTCCACAACTGGCACCCTGATTGACCACAGTGGTAAAGAGGCTAAAGATAGAACAGGGACGGAGACTGAATTAACTATCCTCCCACGCAGAGGCAGAGAGCTGGGCCCTCCGAACGACTGCTCAGGCGCAGTGGGTAGGATGGTGGGGGCAGGTTGCAGGGCTGCTGTGTTGCCTGTGCCTATTGAGGAGTGAATAGAGAACCTCATTCCCAAAGCTCTCAAGCTATCCCGTTGTTGAAGCTCTAGAAAGAAATATTTAAATTACTTAGTCATCTGTAGCTACGTTAGAGATTCATAATGCTTTAAAACACTAACTCTTCTTCATAACATCTGTGTCATTATCGCCATTTCGGGGCCCAGTTTTGCTCCCACTGAGGTCAGAATTTCCACTGACTTAAATGGGAACAGGAACAGGCCCTTACAGTCTGGGGTAATGAGAGGTTAAGTGACTTCTCCAAGGCCACAAAGAGAATGGGTTTCAGGAAGAGCTAAAATGAACTTGTAACCTCTCAGGGGGATCATCCTGCATTTCCCACTGACAATAAATATCTGTTCCTTAATGGGGCATTTCAGTGCTTCCTGGTTAACTTGTTCCCTTTTTTAAAAATAAAACCTCACTGCTAATCATAAGAACATAAGATCGGCCATACTGGGTCAGACCAAAGGTCCATCTAGCCCAGTATCCTGTCTACTGACAGTGGCCAATGCCAGGTGCCCCAGAGGGAATGAACAGAACAGGTAATCAAGTGATCCATCCCCTGTCGCCCATTCCCAGCTTCTGGCAAGCAGAGGATAGGGACACCATCCCTGTGCATACTGGCTAATAGCCATTGATGGACCTGTCCTCCATGAACTTATCTAATTCTTTTTTTAAATCTGTTATAGTCTTGGCCTTCACAACATCCTCTGACAAAGACTTCCACAGACTGACTGTGTGTTGTGTGAAGAAATACTTCCTTTTGTTTTAAACCTGCTGCCTATTAATTTCATTTGGTGACCCCTAGTTCTTGTGTTATGAGAAGGAGTAAATAACACTTCCTTATTTAATTTCTCCATTTTTCCATTTTCATCACATTTTAAAATGTTAATTCAAATGTAGTCAAAAATTTTAACCTTTTTTAAACGTTTTGGACATTTTGTATCTGGCGCAGAAGTGACATCTGCTGGTCAATTTTATTATTTGTATGCAAAACTGTTCAGATGTTCTACAGGAAAAAATAAATGGAGACTTCACACCACTGCAAGAACTGAGGGTTTATATGCCTTTCATGAAATTCTATAGAGAAAAGCACAGCAATTTAATTTCCTTAGTAGTAGTCAAAAATTCTGAAACACCTTGTAAAATCACCCCAAACCAATGGCTTCAAAAATACAGTGTTTGTCTGCAGACTCAACCCCTGCAACAGTTGTCTTCTATTTCCTTTTATGTTTCTATGGCTCCCAAATAAAACTGTGCCAACAAAACATTAACAGAGTTTACTTCTCATTTAATTATTTGTAGGTAATTGTCATTAAACTAGTAAATGTAAATGTCTGTATTCATTAAGAGAATTTATTAACTCTGTCAAGATTCTTTTCTAGCCTTTGATTGTGGTCAAGGCGCTGAGTCAAGATACACTGATGTAGAGTTGCTTCTTTGAGCTGAATGGAGTTTGGAACGCCAGATTTACATTGCTGTAACTAATATCAGACTCTGTCTCTGTTTGCTTTACCAGAACATTCACATCCAAGCCAAAGCAATCCGACAAATGAAATGAGAACTGAAAGCTTTCGTCAGCATACACCTGCGGATCTTAGTTGCAGTTTTTCTGTGTTTTTTATAAATAACATATAAATGACCATTTCTCTAACAGGCTTTATTGCCTTTTGCAGAACATATGATAATGCCTAATGAAAGCCTTGCGCTAGGTTACAAAACTTAACTGGCTTTATAGAACAGAATATAAATAGATTCAAGTAACAATAAGCAAGAAGGAAATGTTTGGGTTCTTTGTAAAAGCAAGGCTTTTGCTGTTGTGATGGAATACTGTATTCCTATAATCAAGCTTTGCAGAATACGGCTTGGATAAGTCTTCAACAAACTCACTCTCTTCATTTTTTTTTAATTGCTCTTTGAAATGGGTAACATTTACACTGCCACAGAGACGGGTAGGGATGTGAACTATTAGAGAGATGCAGAGTGGACTATTGCCCTTCTTTCCAAGGAAAGATCTAGAACTAGTTTTTATATATTAATTTGAAGATCATGAAGATGTAGGGAGAGAACGCTGCAGTAAGTGGAACTGTCACAGGAAATATTGCATGATTTCCTATGCAACTTGTAGTAGGGAACATTTTGCATGAACATGTGGATGCAGATACCCAAGCTGAGCCCTGCTGGAAATCTCACAATATTAGGTATTTTACTTAAAGCCCCAGCTCCTGGAATCATGTTGGTACATGAGAACTTCAGCCTTCTTTTTTTTTTTAAAGTAAGGGCATGTCTACACTACAGACTTAAGTCGACCTATGTTAGGTCAACTTGCAGTAGTCAGCGCAGCCTACATTTCTAGCCCTCATGGTTGCAGAAAAAAAGCTTGAAAATGTGAACCCTAAAAGCTCAAGACCAGAAGACAAATAAAAAGAAAACATTTTTAAACCTTCTGAATTTTAAGCCAATCTCATGATTTTGGCAGGCACTGACTTGTTTGGGAACACTTAGGGTTGGCAATATACAGTGTCAATCGGAATAGCAGCAATGAAGTCTTCATCAGCCAAGGAGCTGGACATCTCTGTTGCAGTTTCCAACACTTCCCTCCCCATCAGTTTATTTTGCCCTTACTATTTCCATTATAAATGTTTCTACTGCTGAATATTCCCTGGTGAATAATAGGGCCTCCCAATACAAATCAGAACGTCTGCCTAATTGCTTGTCCTTAACAGTAAACTATTAGTACTGTAAACTTAACATGTACGAGGCATGGTATATTTCAAATGTAATACACACACAGTGTGTTGGTTTTCTTCCATCTGAACTATAGACTAAGCAAAATTTTTACACCAAAAAAATTGTTTTTCTAGGCACTGAAACGATGTGAATTTGGGTCACATTTGGCTAATAGTTTTGACTGGGAAAAATGGAAATTGTTGGGGTTTTTTTAAAAAGTTGAAACAGTTCCTTTCAGTCATGCCAAAACAAAACAGTTGGACTTTTTGTTTTGAAACTGCGTTACGTTTTGACATGTAGCTATTTTTTTAAAAGGGTGGAAAATACCAGAAAATGACCCAAAATGTAATGAAAAGCTGAAAAAGTTCAGTTTGGGTTCAAACGCACCTGCGACTTTTTTCAAGTTTTTCAGTTTGGCTCCTGAACTGAAAAATCAAGTATTCATTCTATTTTACTGAGCTGTTAGATTGCTTAGGATTGCAAAATATAAAGCAAGTTCCTTGCAGGGCTATAACTAGAGAAAGCATGTGGTAGTATCATTATTTGGGCAAACTGTTTATCCTCCAAGAGAGGATAGTTGAGTGACTTTACCATCTGGTTTTGAATACTTAGACTTTTTGAAATCCCATCCAGTTTACTGTGAGAGTCTTGTGGGTAAGACCTTAAGCAATGAGTTGCAGTATGCCTTGCATGGATGTTAAAGATCCTATAGGGCTTTTTAGAACAGGAATTAACCCAGATCTTCTCTACCAAAACTTTCCCTCTCCCAGTTGTTCAGTCATGTGCAATGGGCCTGTCTGGTTGACCCTCTCCATCTCAGAAGTGGCTGTAATTTAGTAGCACTGTTTGTACATTGCTTTTAAAGCTCTTTGTAATTAAATGCAGTATATAAATGACTGTTATATTACAGTAGAACACCAATTATCTGAAAGCCTTTGGGGGACGCCACAACCATAAGGTAACTGGGGATTTGGATAAACAGGGGCTGTGACCTAGTTTTAGGTTTGGGTATAGTGATGTTCGAGTAATCAAGGTTGCTCTGTATTTGTGCATTCCTTCTAAGTATACTGTTTTCCCATAAGTGAGGCAATATTAGTGCTTTGAATATCATTACATTCTGAAGAAAAGATGTCTTTCTCCTGAGTGTTAGGGGACTTGCACATAGAAAAGTAACATTTGACATCAATCTAGTTTACCGTAGCTCTTGATGTTTTTTAAAAATCAACTACACCTAGTGTGATTTAGAAGCCACAAGATGGAGCTAACAGACAAAAGAAATAGCAAGAAGTTACTATCATTGATAATTAGAAGTATTATTTTACATCAGACTATTTCCCAAGATCTCTTACAGGGACCTTTTACAGGATAAATGCTTTTCTGTTAGAGAATTACATCCCCATGTTTTGTGATTGCTTAAAATCTAAAGTTGGATTTGGATGGAGATTAGTTGTGGTGAAGAAGAGATTAATTAAAGAACTCTGTGGTGTGGCAGAATATGCTTCCTAGCAACATGGCAAAGCTTCCTCGTTAGAAGAAGGTAGGTCAGGGATGGCTAAACTGTAGCTTTTGAGCCACATGCAACCCCTGCAGTGTAGCAGCCTGGCTCCTGGGGTGAAGACCCATGCTGCTCGAGCAGGGTGCACTGCTTTATTTGGGCCAGATTGCAAGCAAGTAGGGATGCAGAAGAAGCTTCCCCGCCTTGTGTAAGGCCCCCCCCCCCACAATAGGAGACCACATCTTCTAGACAGTGCAGCAACTACTTGCTTCAGCTCCCTGTAGGGAGCAAGACACTAACAAGGTGGAAGGAAGATCACCAAGTGAGGCTGGTGTGCAGGAGAACCCATCTGTGCCAGCCTGGTGCAACATGCATCCCCATGTGAACATGCAGGCCTGACAGTTGGGCCTCATCAGAACAATCTCCCCATGGGGCAGTGCAGCTCCACATAGCCCCAAATCCGGAGTGGTGGAGATGGGTGCTGCAAGGCATCCAGTGCCGTAATACAACCGATCCCAGAGAAGCTGGCGGGAGCCCTGGGGAGAGTTCTCTTTTCTTTGTGAAGGGCAGGGCTCCCTGGAATGGGTTCGCTCTGAGAGAGGGGCCCAAGCCTTGGAAAGTGTCACAGTCCCGGCGGTGTCTGGTGAGCTCTGACTGGTCCTTGAAAATCTGGGGAGATGGTTTAAATCTCATGCTAGGCCATACCCATATCCTCAGCAGCATAGGCAGCACATGACACTTGCATTTGGGGAGGCTGGGCGGGAGCACAAAAAGCTCCTTAGAAGTCAGAAGAGCCACCAACATCTGGACCAGGGTCCTGCCCCCATTTGGCTTCCTTCCCTGAGGCGCCCCCCACTCTCCACCTTCACTCTGCCCCAAGCCCCATCCCCCCAGCCTCTGCTTGCTCCTCTCTGCCTCTTCCCCCCACGCCTCCCCCGCCCCTGCCCGCTGCTCACTCCTCTCTGCTTCCTTCCTGGAATAGGGGGGAACCAGATGGCTATGGGCCCATCACTTTTTTCTGCCTTAGGCGAGTGATGGGGGGAAGGGGCAGAGAGGAGTGAGCAGCAGGTGGGGGAGCCTTGGGGAAGAGATGGAGAGGAGCGGGCAGCGTGTGAGGTGAAGCTTTGGGGAAGAGATGGAGAGGAGCGGGCAGCGGGTGAGGTGAGGCCTTGGGGAAGAGACGGAGAGGAGCGGACAGCGGGTAAGGTGAGGCCATGGGGAAAGAGGCAGAGTGGGGGCGGGAAGAGGTGGAGTGAGGGCAGAGCCTTGGGGGAAGAGGACAAGTGGGGGTGAGGTGGAGTGTGGGTAGGGCCATGGTCCAGGCACCGGTGGGCCTCCCAACTTCTAGGGAGCTTTGCTTCTTGTGCTCCAGCGCACCTACCGAGGGATGACCCGTGCCGCACCCATGGCATTTCCCCCCTACATGCCTGGCCTTTTGGGGGGAGGTTTAGCCTCCCCTAGCCTCTTATATGTGCCACCATGCTCAGCAGGTCTCCAAGGTGAACAGCCTCTGGTATGTTAGAACAATGTAGGTAAGGGAAGTCAGCAAGCCGGATCCATAACTTCGGGATAAGGATTGGCTCTAAGGGCTGGGGCATGAAGCAGGGCTGGACAAGGTGCGGCCCTCTCCTGCGGGCTGGTGTCAAATCTGGGCCTAATAATTTCTTTGCCCCCACAAGCAGAGGGTGGAAGACCTAGATGAGAGGCACTCAAACCTAAGGGCGTCAAAGAGTCTGAACTGGTTTCCTGGGAAAGTGCCAAAATGTCTAGCTACTCCCTGGAGAGTTCTATCATTTACACACATGCATTCTGCAGGACATCCTCCATTTTATCAAATTTTGGAAAAGAGAGCCAGCTTCCCAGCTAGAACACCTGAGCAAGACAAAAGTCCACCTCAGTCAGCACGGTGTGATTGTGGGAGAGACAGCAACAGGAACTATTTCAAAATAGAGTGTCATACTGTAATCCCGGTGATGACCTCATGTCCAAAACGTGGTTGCTCCTGCAGAAAGTTTTAAAAGCTATGATGTTCCAAGTGCTTATGTCTCAGGGAGCAATGGTGCAGCAAATGTTACTGATCCAAACAGATGCCTTCATTTGAGTCCAATACTGGTGAGTATCATTGCAAAGAGACCTATGATGCAGGCATGTACCTCAGAAAGAAACAAGCTGGCTGAGCCAGTACAGTAGCCAGTCCACATGCTGCCCCCCAGAGCATCCAGATTCAGGACATGAACTCCATCCCTCACTTTTAGCACCAGAGCAAGCTGGGTTTTGCTGCAGTCATGGTACATGTGATCAAGTGCCGGCACTTACAACTTTCATCGAAAATGGATTCCAACATAAGCCAAAGACTGGTGCAGTTTTCCTTGACCTGACCACAGCATACAATATGGTTTGGCACACAGGCCTTTTAGTGAAATTGTCTAGAACTATGCCAAGTTGGTTAGTATGTGCAATGGCTCTGTTTTTGAGCAATCGCCATTGTGCTTGGAGGCACCAGAGGAATGGCCTCCAGCAAGGATCAGTATTGTCTAAAATATTATTCAACTGATATTCGAATGATCTACCATACACCAGGTCTCACAAATTTGTTTATGCAGACGACATATGCCTTGGCACTCAGTCACACTCTTTTGACATACTTGAGAGGGTTCCGAGTGCAGATATGGTGGCCGATTACTGTCATTGATGGCTCCTGATACCAAGTGTAAGTAAGATTTTGTCAAGTGTTTTCCACTTACATCATGCACAAGTGGGCAGACAGCTGAATATAGTTCTCAATGGTCAGTGAATAAAGCATGATTCACATCCAGTCTATTTAGGTGTCATGTTGGATAGAACTCTCAAATATCATGACCATCTTACAAAGACAGTGATTAAGGTCAAAATGCACAACAACCTGTCCAGAAAACTGGCTTGAATGATATGGGGCACCAAAACCCAAACATTATGCACTTCAGCCTTGGCACTCTGTTATTCGGCGGCAAAGTACTGCACTTCAGTATGGGCTTGCTCGTCTCACACAAAGATGATCAACATACAAATTAATTCCACCATGCATATTATTTCAGGCACACTTAAATTTACTCCTTACTAAGGTTACTGGTTCTTTGCAATATTGCTCCAACCAATGTTTGCAGAGAGGAAAGCGTAGCAAAGCTCGTGATGAAATTGCTTGATATGCCACATCTACCTTTAATTAAAGACTTGTTTAATCCACCACATGGTCATCTGCCCTCATGGCACCCATTGTGGATAAGTTTACCGGGTGAGGGATTTATGGTAGAGGACGCGTGGCGAGCTTCATGGTCCACAGAGAAAGTGACAAATAATTATCTTATCTTGGACCCCACTCAACATCAACCTGGGTTTGATTTACTGCAAAGGCAATGGAGCCTTCTGAATCGGTTTCATACCAGAAGTAGACTTTGTGCTGCAGCGGCATTTTGGTAATGTTTTAGAGACCGTTCATTATGTCAGTGTGGGTAGCCACAAACCATGACACATATGTCACATTGAGGACTGCAGAATGACTCAACTTCCTGGAGGTCCTCATGCCTTGAACATCATTGATAAGAATGCTGTGGCTTGGCTTGACCAGATTGCATATGCCAAATAAATAACTTCTGGGCTAGCAGGGCTGGAAGTTTATGGAAGCAGCACTCTCAGCCCGTGAAAGAGAAGGGGCATCTTGGGTTGCTCTTTAATAAGAGGAACTCCAGTAACTGACTTGTGGAGCTTTCTGGAGGAGCGGCATCCACCCTTACTCATCTGGAAGGAGGAGTGCTCTGATACAGAGGGTTTGTTTGGTGGGGATAGCAGAGGGAGGCAGTGATCTTGAACAGCTGGAGCAGATATAGGTCAGAAAAGGATTTTGCATTTGAGGGCAGAATTTGGCTCTTAAAATTATTGGTGTAGATTAAAATTAAAAGAAATCTAGATATTGGAGGACGCTGGAGCCAGAGTGAGCTGCTCTGTTAATTAGAAGGCTGGTTACCAGTTTTATCCTAGGGAACAATTATGGCTGCCATAGTGTGGAAGTGGAGGATGCAAGAAGCCCCTTCACATCAATGAGAGGTACTCCTAATTTGCCTGTCACCACTAGTGATCACAAGGAGGCCCAGGGAGGCCACCCACGGCTGCCTGCTGTGCTCCTAGCTCTAGAAGTGAGAAGTGACTTGGCCAGTGAGGATGGGGCATTAGCTCTGGAACCTCACAGACAAAAACTGATAGGAGAGCTGTAGGTGGTGGGGATTTACTACCTTCCTGAGCATGCAGAAAGTCCTGCTGCTCACTGCACTGCCCCTCGCCCTTCACCTATTTGGCATAATGCTTTCCAAGGGCACTATCCCTCCTAATACAACTGCTCTGGCATTGCTGCTTCTCCCTGTCCCCAAAGTGGCTTTGCTTTGTAAGAGGCACGTTTTAGCAGCTTACCTCTCTGCGCCTCAGTTCTATTCTCTCTAACATGAGGGGACGACGCTGGCAGACCAGTTCCCAGCTCATGCCAGAGTCCCCACATCTCAACTGAACATTGATGGATACATAGCTGGAACCAGTCTGGCTCCCCTGTGTGTTACTATTGATAAAATAGGCATTGGTTATAAGAATGTGTTCAGTGGTTAGACATTATTGAATGCTTGTGAGTTGTTGCATGCACTAAGCTCACTCATAACATCTGTATCCCATATTGTAGGGTAATATTTGAGCAGTTGTATTGTGAGCCTCTGTGACTATGTAAATTCCCAGGCAAGAGAGAGACATTGACTAGTGTAAAGTGCTGGTCTCCAGCAGAAGGTGTTATGTCCTGACCAACAAGAAAGTCCCATTGTCAGCCAGAGGTGATGCCTGGAGGGGGGTGGGGCTCATGGAGGGTCAAGTGCCGCCCCCCCCCCAGATTGGCCTGCCGGGGGCAGGGAGGGAAAGGGAATCTATCCTTCTCTCCCCGTGCCTCCCCCTGGCACGTTCGCCACTCTCCCAGGCAGCCAGGCAGGAGCGGGACAGAGTCGCTTCTGCCTGAGAGAGCCTGGCTGGGAGGCAGCGGTGGCCCACTCCCTGCCCAGGCTCGGCTGCCAGGGACAGAGGCAGAGCAAGGCAGAAACATGCCGGGGGGGAGAGGGGGCTCCAGTGCACTCAGCCCCTGTCCCAGGCAGCTGGGGTGGCAGTGGGTCGCCCCCCACCCAGGCCCTGATGCCAGGGATGGGGGCCAAGCGAGCTGGAATCTTCCCTCACCCCCCGCCCCCCGAATGCTTGGTCCCTGTCCCCAGCAGCCAAGCCCAGGCAGGGAGCAAATGGCCACTGCCTCCCAGCCAGGCTCTCTCAGGCAGAAGTGGCTCCATCCCGCTCCCCACCCGGCTGCCTGGGAGAGTGGTGAACGTGCCCTGGGGAAGGTGCAGGAGAAGGACAGGTAACGTGGGGTGGGGAGAGCATGGCTGCAGGGGGGGGGATGTCACTGGGCTGAAGAGACATGTGGGGTGGTCACCTGTCTCCCCTTTAGATTGTGCCCCCCCTCCAGTATGGGGAGGCATGAGTTGTCTATGCCAAGCGGACTAGGGTGGAGCATTAAAGAGGACCAAAGACTTTGTCGTTTACGCTCCTCCCCACACATGAAGATGAATCATACAAGTGAATTCCTCCCATCAGTTGAGTTTGCAGCTCAGAGCAGAAGTGGGAAGGGAATAAAAACCCCTATCAAGGAGGAACGGGAACTCTATGCTGCTTGGACTCTGAGGGGCAACATTTTCCAGGCATAAGCAAGAAAACCCCAGTGCTTAGCCTGGGTTAGCCCTAAAGGACTGCTAGAGCTTCTATTACCTTTTGAAACTGAAGATTGGAACGTCATTTGTGTGTTCACCTGCTTTAACCTTGACAATAACGCTCTTGTTTCCTTTTTCTATATAAATCTTTAGATAGTTTACTCTAGGATTGGCTCCAAACATTGGCTTTGGTGTGAGATCTAAAGTGCAACTGACCTGGGTAAGTGACTGGTCCTTTGGGACTAGGAGTAACTTGAATATTGCTGTGATCCTTTGTGTAAGGGACAAAGATCAGCTTGCCTGGGTGGCAAGATAAATCGGTGTACCAGAGGGAACTGTCGGTGACTCCATGTTTAGGCTGATATAGTACATCAGGAGTTTACACTGGCTACTTGGTTGGTGAAATCTAAGTATAAACTCACAACCAATTTGGGATTGGTGCCGTGCTTCTTCACAGTCTGCCTAGAAGTTGGCAGTCGCGCTCTTGAGCCACTGCATGACAGCTTGACACAGGGCACAGGGTTAGTTAATATTTGCACAGCATGTAGAAGATGAAAAGCACCATGGCACAAAAAAGCTAAATGTTATGATTTGAAACAAGCTTGCCCATAAAAGGCCAGGATTTTACCAGTGTGCTGTGAAAGCCTGTGTTCTTACTGGCTGAGGGTCATTTTTCCCATTCTATAAATAATGGTGCAGCAATCTGATTTGCTGACACAAATTTCCATTTGTTACAATTATCTTTTTAATTTGCTTTTGCTTTTTGGGTTTTTCCCCCCTGCCCCAATCTTCTTCCTTATCTGATTGCATCAATTTTTTATAATCTCTGCGTATTGCTCAGTAAACCATCCTGGCGTCTCATGACCCCATTTCTCTGCTTGGAGTGAAGGATTTTAACGAAAGTGTCTCCCAGCTGTTCCTTAAATAGTTTCCATTTTTCTGCACTGTACTTGCTAACCTATTTTAGGATTCAGAGCCTTAGGGCATTTGGCATTCCCCCATATTTTGTTTTCACAAAAAGACAAAAACGTTTGTGGCATTTCCTCTCGTTTCTCGAGGCTATTTCAACTCATATGACAATGAGAGCATTATATTTTTGATGTCTTAATCCTACTTACTTCATTGTGTCGGGATTAATGTCTTGGGCCTGTGACTGTGTTGACTGTGTTGGCCGTTCAGTAAACTACAAAATCCAAATCTTGTGTTTCTTCTAAAATATGATCTTCACCTGAGTTTTTGCACAGTCACCCAGTATTCCTGTCCTGGAGAATCTGGGTGTTGTAGAAAATGTTGCTGGTGACTCATCTTTGCTCTGAGCGGATCAAGGTCCCCAACATAGGATTTGTCCAAACTTTTTCTGTGTCTTTTGGAGTGGATGTAAAATCAAGCCCTGACTGCATATGGTCATTAAAGATGCCATTAGCACTTTTGGCAAGGACTCTTGAGTTCCAATGCAGATCATTATATTCTGTGAACAATCTAAATTCCAATCTCCTACTGGGTTCATGTACTACTAACACACTGAAGACTTCACCAAGGTGCACATGTCTGCAGAGAAGATATCAAGATCTTGCTGTGTTCGGAGTTAAGGCGGAGTGTGACTTGCAGAAATTTTGTGTGTGCATTGTGATTATATGGTGAAAGTGCCAGATGTTTATAGTGGAAGGGAAGAGTCCCCCCCCACCGTGTGTTTGGACAGTATGGTGTGCGGGTGGTAAACATATGAACGAAAGTTTCCGCGGTTGGTGATTTCCTTGATTGTTAATGACTGCGTTGGCAGGATTTGCATTTGAGCAACTTTATCTCTAATTAAACAACCTTTTTTCCTTAGGTACAATTAATTAGCAGCCAATTTCTTATATTTCTCTGCTGCTCTTCTCCTCTCCCCAGTAGTCTTAGGGTATGTCTACACTACAGCAGCACAGCTACGATGCTGCAGCTGTGCTGTCCTAGCGCCGTGTGTAGACACTTCCTACAATGACTGAATGAGGTTTTCCATCAACGTAGTTAACCACCTCTTCGGGTGGCGGAAGAATTCTTCCATTGACCTAGCTGTGACTACACTGGGGCAGGGGTGCTGGAACAGTTTGTGTAGTGGAGGTGCTGAAAGCCATGGAACCAAACTGTAAACCCTGGATATAATGGAAACCACTTCAAGCCAGGGGGTGCGGCAGCCCCCCCAGCACCTTAGTTCCAGCACCTATGCACCGGGGGTTAGGTCAACCTCACTGTGTTGCACAGGCTGCCACATTTTTCACAGCACAGAGCCGCGTATCTAGGTCAATCTCATTTTTAAGTGTAGACCAGGTCTTCATTACCTAAAAGCCAGAACCTTTGTATTCACACCAACTACTAATGCCTGCTTTCATCAGGCCCTGCTGTCAGTTCACAGCCTGAGATTTCAAAGCTGCTGAAAGGATTTGGACACCCATTTCCTCTTAAAATTAAATGGGAATTAGGAATCTATCTGTGTTACTTAACGCCTTGAAGGTACTAGATTGCCATAGCGTCTGAGCACATCACAGTCTCTGATGTGTTCATCCTCACAACGCCCCTGTGAGGTAGGGAAGGGCTGTTATCTCCACTTCACAGACCGGGATCTTATGCACAGAGAGTCAAAGGGCCTTAAGGAGTTAGGTGCTGAGGCACTTTTGAAAATCCCACTAGGCAGCTATGTGCGTCTTTAGGAGCCTAAATATGTTTAAAAGTCTAGCCCTAAGGCACGCAGGAAGTCTGTGGCAGAACAGGGAATCAAACCCAGGTTTCTGGAGTACCAGGTTAGTGCTCTACTCACTAAATTATCCTTCTCCTCTAATTTCTTCCATTCCAATCCTGTAGCTGGCTTTGAAAATCCCACCTAGAATGGCTATTGCACACAAAACATGTGCTAAAAAATATGGTTTTATATCCCTTTTTATAGGTTTCCATAAAATATCTGAACCCATTTCCAGGCATCTCTGAGTGCCTTAATGTTATGTCATCATCCCAGTGTACATAAACACAACATGCCCACTCTAATTTCTGTTGAATAAATTAACCATTATCTCAACAATTTACTCTTTGCTCCTAAAAGATCAGTGTTTGTTCTGTTGGATCAACCCTTAAATAAATGATGATCCATATATGTGTGGCATCCAGGAGAACATTTGTAACATACAAAAGAGAGGCAATGTGGTCTGGACTGATCATAGTGTCTGAAGCCAGGAACACCTTCATTCTATGCCCAGCCCTCCTGCTGACTAACGCTGGGCTCTTGAACACACCAACGAGACCTCTCTTTTCAAACCTGGGTGTCAAAAGTTTGGCACCTAATTCCATTAATAGGCACCTAAATAAGTGAACTTATTTTCAAAGATGGGAGCTGCCAGAGCTCAGCACCACAGACAATCAGTCCTCCTACTTAAGTGTCTAAATATGGAAAGCGCAAAACTTTTAAATGGGGATAATACTTTTCCATACCCACCTCACACGTGTGTGGTGAGGGTTAGAGAAGGTCTGGACAGCAATTTGAAGAAATGAAAGGCTAAGAAGCAATAGTGTTCTCCAAAGCAAACATCCTTTTCTGTCCTTCGTGAACACATGCTTATTGACAAATACCCGGAAAGAATTCTCTTGTGTAATGCAGTTTTGTGGCATTGGCATTTGCACTAGAACGAAAGGCTTTGTATGACAACAGGCCTACAGCAGGAGGATCCGCTGAAGATAAAGAGGCCAACGTGAGCTATCAGGAAGGATGTGAGGGACTAGAAAGCTCCAGGGTGTCACTCCTGTGCAAGAGCTTCTGGCTAGAATCTCTCATCCCAGACAGATGTGACTGGCCATGGGACTTGGTCACCAAGTGCGGGGCCCTTCTGCCTCTCCTCATTTCTGACCGAGAGGACAGAGCTGTTGATTGTGTGTAGAGCATGTGACTCCACTTTGGTCAGACCAGCTGCTGTGAGAGGAAATGGAGGTTCAGAAAGTCAGCGCACATGGTGAGCTCAGGTAGATCAGAGAACAGGCACCATAGTCTCCAGCATGACCTCTCCCTGACAGGTCTATACTGTACCACAACTCAGGCCATGCAGGACGAGACTGGGAAGGTAGTAGCTACATAATTAAGGACCCAGCATAGCTGCCTCCTGAATATATTGTCCAAGCTCAACAGATCACAGAAAGAAAGGGCAAATATTTTAAATCTTTCCTAAACAAAATACGCATTGACTCAAAAACAGTTATGCTCACTGTGCTTGGCACAGCTCCCTGAAAGTTCACCTGGCGAAAAGCATTTCTTATTCTGTATTAGCTGCACAATGGATTCCAGGGCTTTTTCCATTAGTCTACTAAGTGTAACCCTTCTACCAGGTGGAGCCGGCAGCAACCAGGGCCTGGTTCAATATCTAGGGGTTCCTTTTCAACAAAACAACACAGAACTGGCTGAGGCCCTCACCCAGTAACCTGGGAAAATTATACGCCACCCTGGGGCCGCTAAAAGGCAATACTTCCCCTCTCACAAGCACAGAGTGTAGAAAAGAAACTTTTAATGAAAGGAGAGAAGTTACCCAACATTCATTAGGGAAAATGCCACAAGCAGGATTCATAAACATAAAACTGTGAGCAGGACACCCACCCCAAAGTGCATGGGGCTGTGTCTTCCGCCTCATGTTCTTGAGTCCTACAACCCAAAGTTCCTTTTCTGTGCCCCTCTCTGCTCCCTCACAGTGGTTGTTCTTGGTCAGTGAGGACCCAGGGTTCAGAGGTGCATCTGTGTGAGTTCACCTCCCACCCGGGGAAGAAGGCACCTTGTGTGCTCCTCCATCTGAGTACTTGCTCTGGCTGGCCACCCTACCAGCCACGGTTCCTCTCTGCTCACCACCCTGCCAGCTGCTCATTCTGCTCCTGTCAGCTGACTGCTCACCACTCACACTGGCCGATTGTCAGTTACCATCTGCTGCCACCTGCCTGTCTGCTGTGACCTCTGCAGGTCAGTCTCTTGGTGATTTCAGCTTTTAGTAGGCTGGGCAAAAACTCTGTCCCACTGCAAGTGATTTCAGCTCTCACATAACACTTAAAATAAAAAGGGTTCCTAATGGAGCCTATTTAGCTCTATCTTTGAACAGTGGGGAGGAACTGGTAAACCAGACCAGGGACCCTTAGGGAGAGTCCCCACCTCCTGGCTGGGACACCTATCCCCACCCCTCTTACTTTCACAGGGATCTGGCATTTGAGCCCCTGCCTTAATTAGGTCCTTTCAGCCGAGGGTGACCCCTCATTTGGGACAGGTTAAGTACAGTTCTGCTCCCTTTTATTCATACAATAAAGACAACAACATTGATAATAACATTTCACTACCCCTGCATTCAGTACTAACAGGGCCGGCTCTAGGATTTTTGCCGCCCCAAGCAGAAACAATTTTGGCCGCCCCCCCGTTTTTTTCTTACCCCACCCCCCGGCCCCGCCTCAACTCCGCCCCTTCCCCAAATCCCCAGCACTGCCTCCTCCCCCCAGGCTCTCAAGCCTAGGAGGGAGGGAGGGGGAGAAGCGGCGCACACGCCGCAGCCGCTTGGGATCTCCCCCTCCCTCCCAGGTTTGAGATCCTGGGAGGGAGGGCGAGCAGCGGCGCACGAGTGGCAGCAGCGGAGGTGAGCTAGGGCGGCCGGGGCACATTTTTAGGGGTGGCATTCTGGCACCGGCCATGCCGCCCCTAAAAATGTGCCGCCCCAAGCACCAGCTTGTTTTGCTGGTGCCTAGAGCCGGCCCTGAGTACTAAAGTGATTTGTAACCCAACACCAGCCAAAGTTGATCACTTTGAGCAGCACCGCTCTATCTGCTGGCTATCTAAGCAGAGTAGGTATGTTCATGTAAATACAGTTTGTTCCTGAAGTCTCTCCCTCTTCCAGCTAGCTGTCAGGGAAGAGTTCATTCAGATCCTGCTTACATCTACCCTGCCCCTCCCTGTGGTATATCTGCACCTAGATGGCATTTCTGAGCATACAGCTCTCCATAGTCACCTTATTGAAAAGTGACAGTTGTATCACTAGCCATTTAGTAACCTAACATGGGAGTTTCCACCTACTGTTATATTTGATGATGAGGTTGGAGTCCGGATGCCATTTCCCATTACCAGAAATGTGATGGGCTGCATGATGAGTCCGTCTGAGCTAGCGTTTTGTCTCAGGATCAATGCCTTGAGATCCCAAATCCCCACATCCAGCCTGGCTGGTGAGGGAATCTTGTGATGAGCCATTGCAATAGGAAAGACACGCCTGGAATTTTCTATTCTCTCTTGCTTGATCTCCCATGCTGGCCTCCCTCTCCTGCTGATGCCAGGTCCCAGTCTACATGCTGCACATGTAAGCATCCATTTACTCTGGTGTGAATGCCAATGCCACAAAACTGCATCCATTGTGAAAACCCTCTTTTGTGTCAGCAGTGGTTTGCTTAGCCCAGAATAGAGGGCAATAGTGGACTCTTCCTCTGCTAGCTCAGGTGGTGGGGGCTGCCCCTTTAATTCATTAGAAAGAAGCCTCTGCCATTTTTAATGTCAGAGAGCCAAATTCTGCTGTCAGCTACATTGGTGTAATAACATTGATTTAAATGGGCTTACTCCAAATTTACTGGTGTAACTGCAAGCAGCATCCTGTCTCAAAGAAGCATGTGTGCACTTGAGTGCTGTTTATGGTTATGACCTGGTCCCCGGGGTGCAGCCTGGGACTGTGGGACCACTGTGCCCCCTTAACTCTCTCCAGCATGGACTGTCTCTCACAGTGCCTTGCTAGTGACCAGCAGCAAAGCCCTCCAGGAGCTGTTATCACTCAGTACAACCACATATGGAGCCCCACAGCCAGCTAGGTTGAATGAATGCTCCCAGAGCCACTCATGAATCACACAGAGAAAGGCACCAATCAAATCCCCCCAGCTCCCAGCACTGTACCCCAGGAATATACCATCTTGCTCTGCTCAAGATTGGCAGTGCAAATGTATTAGTTGGTTCACCATTTCATCAATGGAAAGTGGACATACATGAGCCTTTGCAAACCTGAGCAGATTTCCCACACACTTCATACAAACTCACTGGTAAAGATAAACAGTAAAAGAAGTTTATTGACTACAAAAGATCGATTTTAAGTGATATTAAGTGATAGGCAAAAAGTCAGAGTTAGTTACCAAAAAAAAAATATATATATATAAGCACGGAGTCTAAACTCTCAACCCTATTAGACTGGACAGCAACTAGACAAGCAGTTTTGCTCACCCCACTGGATACTGCAGTCCTTAATATACAGATTTCACCCTTGAAATTTGGGCCAGTCTCCTCAGCTGGAATCTTCAGAGTGTCCTTGTCGCTTGCAGAGTAGGTGGGTGAACGAGAAAGGCCCAGCATGCGGCCACTATGTCTGTTTTATACCCTCAGTCCATGTGCTTGGGGAGCACAAGTCCAGGCATTACTGGTGGGCATTGCTGAGTCCCCAGGCATGGCTGAGCAATTCCCCTGGGGTGGCCTCATGCAGGTGAGTCATTGAATTGTATCTCCCTTGCTGGACAATGGCTGTTGATGGGTTGATTGACATCCTGCCTGAGTATTAGTTACTTTCCTTGCTGTTGCCTCTGGGGAGCTAGTATCTGGCTGATTCCCCAACTTACAGCATGTTTTAGTGACAACCGTGCAACACAATTCTCATAACTTCACATGCATTAATGATATACATATATGGATAGAGAAATGACTTTCAGCCGATCATAACCTTTCCCCTGATACCTTACAAGACCTGCTTTATATGTAAGATCACAGTTATATACAAATGAGGAATACAGGGAGGTTACAGGGTGCTCCCCCAAGGTATGTTACAACGGTGTCTGTACATAACAACCCCAGACTGTAAAGCTCATCTGTGCGAGAGAGAGAGTTTTCTTAGAGGCCGGCCCAAGACTGTGGACTGAGCTCCCCCAGGAACTAAGGCCATAACTAATGTCACCACTTTCTGCCCTGGGTGCAAGGAGCAATTCTTTGACCTGTCTTCTCTACCATAAACACATAGTAACGTGTGTGCGTGTATATACAGATATGTAGATAATGTAAACAATCCCCAACATTCTCCTGCACGCACCTCTCCCCCAGGGACAGGCTGAGAATAGAAACACATGACAAATACCTAGTCATGTTGCTTAATGCACTGCTGGAATGAGCTCATCGGTGATGAGCTGTGATGAGCTTGGTATAAAAACTTAAACAGAATAGAACTGTTGCGACTTACATTTATCTGATTTTCGGAAAGGAGAAGGGGTATCGAGCAATTAAGGAGCATATGTAAACCAATAATTAGTTATATTAAGTGATCTCTGCAGTCCTCAATGCTAGACGATAAAAGCCTCCTGGGAAACAGAAGCTCAATGTCCTTCTGCAGCAGGCAAACAAAACCTTGTGAAGTTATTTTAGAAAACTGAAGAGCATCATACAAATATGTTTCCTTTATCTGAAAGTCAGGTCATAGCAGCCTGAACTACCAGAGACTAGAATGGAAACAACATAAAAATAAATCCTTCCAAATTTTGCAATCATTACCACTTTTGGCATACTTAAATATAAACACCATCTGTGTTTATCATGAAATATGGTCGTAACTGGGACCTATTCTTCCAGTTACACAAATGTTTATGAAGTGTTACAGTAAGGGGCACCTGGAATCCTTCCTCTGAAGCTGAACTAAGCTTAATTTATTTGCAAAACTGCCAGATGCTTATGTAGATGTGGCATGGTTTTGCCAGGAAAGGAATTACAAGGGAAGAAAAACAAAGCCACTGATCTCGCTTTAATGGCAGCAAACCCAAAGATAGAAGGTACAGATTGAATTATTCCCCAAAATTAATTGCTCTGAAAAATGTACTTTCTGGTTTTTAAAATAAAAGTTACTCTTTTAAAATCCAGCTGGAGGAAGAGACATGCCAGCAAAGTACCCAAATGCATTCTGCCCCTTTACATCCCTGGCTAGAAGAAAAAAAGAACATAAGAATGGCCATACTGGGTCAGACCAAAGGTCCATCTAGCCCAGTATCCTGTCTACCGACAGTGGCCAATGCCAGGTGCCCCAGAGGGAGTGAACCCAACAGGCAATGATCAAGTGATCTCTCTCCTGAGGCTAGGGACACCCTTCCTTACCCATACTGGTTAATATCTAATATAAAAGAGTTGGGGTCCTATTGTTCCTTTGCCTCCATAGGTGGGGGTGACAAGAACCCTGCATATTTGGATTGGGGGAGTACAGGAGACTGTCATCTCCACTCCCCACAATTGATCCCAACCCTTCTGCTTCCCCTAGGGATGGGTTCTGGGAGTGTTGGATTGTGCAGTACAGCAAGGAGTGGGCCAGAGGTGAGAGTACTTGCAGGCAGCTTTTTTCTGTGAAATTATAGCCCAGCCCACACCATCACTCTAGTCACCTGCAGGAATTTTGTGGGTAAGTCCGTGCTGATTCTGGCAACATTGAGTGGTCATACCTGCTTTTCCTCTCTGCAGTCTGAACTACCACCCCTTCCCCAGCAGGGCATCTTCTACACTAGATGTACTGTCAAGTTTCAGGAAGTGGCTGGGGGAACCAAAAGTTTGTGTATGGCTCTCCAGACAACCATATGTGCATATGGCCATGACTTTCATGGAATCCAAGGCCTACACTGATGTTGGGGAGACATATTTTTTTAAGGTGCAGAGCCACTTGTTTCTTCCACACAGGAACAAGCCCCCATCCCCCCTCATTTCCAGAAAGAAAAAACAGAAGAAAATTGTGAGTGGAAAGTCACACCATTTGCTGTCTGGTCTGTGGACCAGCCCATCTAGGAAATGATAGGGCCCTGAGTTTTCTTAACCAGAATCTCTAGATCTAAGCCTCAGATCCACAAAGGTATTTCAGCTCCCACCTTCCATTGATTTCAGTGGAAGTTAGGAGCCTAACTACCTTTGTGGGTCTGGGCCTATATGCTTCCCCATAGAATACAGAGTCCAGGGAGTCTGTTTCCTTGTTCAGAATTAGATCTCACTGCATGGGAATCAGTTGTAATCTACTGTATGGTTTGCTTCTTCAACAAAAAGAGCTGTTTAAATATTTTCATTAAATGTGAAGTCTTTTTAGATTATAACGGTAATTAAAATGTAACGATCTCTTTGACAGCCAGAGGTGAAAAAATGAAGAAATCCTAAATATTACACCACCTAGAACTAAATACCCTGGGACAGATTCTGATCTCAGTTGCAGTGGTGTCAGTCTGGAGTTATTCCAATGAAGTCAGGATTGACATTGGCATTGCTGAGAGCAGAATTCGGTCCAATATCTTCCTGTAGCATACAAGGGAATTAGGCAGCACTGTTTTGCAATAGAAATGTATTGAAACATACAAGGACATTTTAATTAAAAAAAAAAAAAAGTATAAGAGCCACAAAATTAAAGCTATTTCCCCAATTTAGATCAAGATTTTTATGCTTGGTAGAATTACAGAAATTAGTGCTTCAAGAAATCCACCCACTGCAAATGCAGGATTGTCCCATCCAGTACACTTTCTAGAGTTTTCTTCAATCCAGTTTTAAAACTTGTAGACAATTGGCGCTGGAAGCCAATCTAAAATATCTCACTGATTAAAGGATTTTTCCAATATTCAGCCTAAATTTTCCTTTTATTAATTGTATCCCATTCACCCAGTTACACCTCCCATGTAGTATTCTAAGCAATATTTCTCTAGCTGTTGCGTTTACCCTCTTGAGATATTTGTAGACTGTTTTCCATATTTGCCCACATATTTCATTATCTTTTAGACAAGCTGTACTTACTTAGCTTTTTAAATTTTTCCTTATAAGTCAATCCCTCCAGCTATCTGATAATTATGTTGATTTTTTTTTGAACTTCCTCCAAGTTACATATCACTATTCTTCTAGTGGTGTTGTCAAACTTCAAGGAGCAGCTGCACCAGAGCTATGTAGGGCTTGATCTTGCAGGGTGCTGAGCAGTCTAACCCCAATCCAGCACACATGCTTAACTTTAAGGACATAATCAGTTCTATTTACTTCAATGGGACTTCTCAGGCACTTAGAGTTAAGCATGTACTCAAGTGCTTTGCTGGATCAGGCCCAGAATGTGAAGTACTTCACAGGATCAAGCCCATCGAAAAGAACTACTACTTCCCTCATCCATGACAAGATGTGTCTTCATATGCAACCCAAAATTGCATTGACTTATTTTGCTGACATATTACATTGCAAATTCATGTCCAATTTGCTATTCACTCTCACCTCTAGGTCTGTCTCAGCATCCTAGCTTCCTAGGTTTCTCCTTTCCATTATGTTTGTTTTGTTTTGTTTTGAGGTGAAAGGATTACTTTCCCTCAAGAATTAGCTTGTCTTTTTCCAGTCTGAATCTCATTTTGTCATTTTCCACCCTGTTCAGAGCACCCCCAAAAGAACCATTTAATGGTAATGGGGGCTTAGGTGAGACTGGATGTCTTTGCACAAGGGCAAATTTCCCCCTAATTAAATAAAGGGGAAAAGATTCTCTCTGATTAATACCAGAACGTTTGTGGGTGATCAGCAAACCAGATACTCTTCAACCTTTTGGTTGAGCAATTATACTAAGATAATCAGTGAGCTATGAAAATACTTACATTTAAAACTTTTTTATGACAATTTATTCTCATTTACAGTCTGGCAACCTCCACTAAAGTCAAGGAGAGCTGCGAAAGGTGAGCACCTCTGAAAATGAGGTCACTTTTAGTTGGATGCTTAAATTAGGATTCAAGAGCCTAACTCTATGCACCTAGGTATAAACATTTTGACCCTGTTGCCAAATGAGACATGAAATGAGCTGAAGAGTTAACCTTCTCCAATTCCATTCATCATACTGCATGACTAAGACTGGAAGCTGTTCCAAAGGTCAGGAGCTGAAAAGGCAAAGGCTGTGGCAAGGTGGTGGAGGAGAACAATATTAGTTTATTTAAGGCCCAAGAGAAAACACTGGGAGCTGTTGTGGTTGCAATATTTTTTACCTAGAAAATTCTCAAGTGGCAATTCATTTATAGCGAGATCTGCACAGAGAGCAGGCAGGTGCTAGAAGAGCAAGGATAAGAGAGACAGAGAATATCCCAAAGGTAGTTAATGGTGAGTACATGCGGAGTTTTAAAAACAAATCGGATAGTTTTGAACTTGATCCTGAAATCAATGAGGGGCACGGGTAGGAGAGGGGAGTGATGGGGTTGTTTTTCTTGATACTGTCATGGGATAGGCTTGGCTTTCAAGAGGAGTGCCAGCCTAGACTCTTACCTGTGCCAGGGTCATGATCCTCCTTATGGGACCGAAGTTGGAAGGGTAACATCAGTATCATATGATCAAGAATGTGTCCAAGGACAGGCTTGCTGGAGGATATTTAAGAAGCAACAAGTTCTCACTATGGAATAGAGTTGACAGGAGTTGCAGTGTGCTGGCTAGCCAAGGAACAAGGGTCTGGGGAAGGACTAGCAGTGGTTAGTCCCTGCTGGGAAGGAGCTGGAGAGAGTCCTGTACTAAGACAGTGTTGAGTGAGTGGCGGGGGAGAGGGTGTTTGGCACATGCTTCCCTGTGGAGAAGAAGGTAGGGATGGAGCCTGAAAGGGGCTTAGCTAATGAGGCCTGAAGGAGGCCTAAGAGGAGACCGCTGTGTAAGAAGTAGCCTGAGGAAAAACAAAGCAGGGTGAGTCTTTGTGTAAAGGTTACAGTTTTAGGCTCCCTGAGCTAAAGTCTGGAGTAGGGAGAGGGCTCAGGCTACCTGCTACCTCATCTACACTACCAGGAGGGATGAGTTATTACTCCTGCCAGAAGCAGAAAGGGACTAGTGAGTTGAAGAACCCAGAGAAGAACTGAGCCCAAAGGGACTAAAATAATGTTTTGTTCTGGTACACTCTTGTTTTGGGTGAAGGTCACAACATATCCTATAAGCCTTGGGAAGATCCAACTAGCTACAGGAAAACCGAGGCATGATGGTCTCCAGATGTTGGAGACGTAAGCCACACTCAGTACTACATGTGTCAGTAAGTGAGTATTAGTAGGCGAATGCAGACAGTGGAATTAGGCTGTATATATTTTCCATTCTTTATAGGTGCCAACACCATACAATACACCATATATTAAGACCTTGCCACTTGAGGTTTTCTCCAGGAAAAATGCTGGAGAAACGACTACAAGGTAATCTTCTGGTTTTAATAAGCTATTATTGTATTACAAAGAAAATGAAATCCAATAGAGTTCCAACAATCAGTGTCTAAGGAATTGCATTCATTTTACACTCTACTCATTGTTACTAATTTCACAATAGAGTTGATTTAACCCAGTTCTTAAAACAAACTGGTGTTAAGACCTTTTGTGAGATACTGGCTTTGTCTCAAAGCCATCTGCTACATATTACTTCTAAACCATTTATGTAAGGCCAGGACAGCTCGGGATCTGTATCTAGTTCCTAGCGACTGCCAAAATGTTCTGCAGGATGTGGCAATGTGTGACTTTACAACAGCTTTTTATATCAAAGAAAAAGCCCAAGGCTAAAACATTTGAGACGGTGGAGCCTCTGTCTCAGAAAAACTGCAATAAATCCATTCTGGACATAAACTGTGTCTGTGTGTTGAGACTGGAAAACTGGTTTGTGTGAGGCAGAAGAGTTGTCTGTGAATCTAGATAGCACAGACTGATAGTTCTTTGTGTTATAGAAAACACTACTTTTTCTGACTTGATTCCTAGTGAATAAAATCTACCCTTGCTGTACCATTACTACTCCCCACAACTAGTGGGGCATTGGACAGGTGCCTCTTGTTAAAACTTTGTCCCAAATGGAAGATGATGATGGTGTGGGGATGAGTTCTCTGTCTCTGATGGAATTGCCCCATTTCAGGGCTTGACTAAATCACCCCGTTCCATAGATGACTTGCCCCAGCACTCACTCCAGTTTTAAAATAACAAAACATCAAACCATCTGAAATGCACCTGATGGCAACTACCAAGTGTCTGGGGTATTACTTTTTCCCCTGAGATCAGTATATATCTATGTGTCCTTTACCTAGGTCTTTATATGCCATTGTGAGGCTAGCAGACCAGTTGCCAGCTGATCCCAAGATCTCACTGAACATTGACAAATATACAGCTGGAAACCAGTCTGGCTTAGCTGTATGTTAGTATTTGTAAGATAAATATTAGAGTTGTAAGAATGTGTTTGGTGTCTAGACCTTATGAACAGTGTAGGATGCTGCAAGTATTGATCTCACTTATAACGTCTATAGCCCAGGGTGTAAAGTTATATTGAGTTTTTGCACTGTAAACCTCTGTAATTGTGTAACTTACCAAACAGGAAAAGAAGCATTAATTAAGGTGAAGTGCTCATCCTTCACACAGGATGTCCCACTGAAGGCAAATGAGGCATTGTGTAGTATCAGAGGACCCGATCTTGTTGATTGCATTCCAGGAAGTGGAGACCTGTGCATGAACTCATCCCATCAGCTTGGATTCTGGGGTGAAGTGGATAAAAATCCCTGACAAGAAGCAACTGGGATCTTTATGCTGTCTGGACACTGAGGGGCAAAGATTCCTAAACATAATCAAGAGATCTTCATGTTGCTTGGCACGGGTCAGCCCTAAAAGGACATATAGAGTTGCTTATTATAGACGCTTATATTACTTTTTATATCTAAGACCGTAATTCATTTGTGTTTGTATGTTTCCTGTTTTAATCTTGTAAATAACTCATTCTTTAGTTAATAAATCTTTAGTTTAGTTTATTACAGGATTGGCTACAGGCATTGTCTTTAGTTTGAGATCTGAGTACAAACGACCTGGGGTAAGTGACTGGTCCTTTGGAACTGGGAGTAACCTCAATATTGTTGTGATTTTTGATGTAAAATGACCATCTGCAGCATAGTCCAGCTTCCCTGAGTGGCAAGATAGACTGGAATGCCCAAGGGGACTGTCTGTGTCTCCATGGTAAGACTGTTATAGTGCTTTAGGAGTTCCAACTTGTTAATGGGCTGGTGAAATCTAATTATAGATCATACAACAAGTTTGGGATGTCTGGCCTGCTTTTTGACAGTCTGCCCTGAGACTGGCACTCACAATGTCTGGAGTGGCTCATGACCGTAACAGCCACATTACATGTATAACTTTGAATAGTGAGTATGTTTGGGGGATCTCTTAACATACAGTTTGAATAGAATCACTGGCAACATCTGCTGAATACATTATTTGTTATGAGACATTTGCTCACTTATAGTAACAAGTATCTCACTTTTCACAAGGGGAAACTAAGGGTAAGGGACTCGCTAAAGGTCACAGAGGGAATTGGTGTCAGTATTACAATTAGAATTTTGGAGTGCCTGACTTCTAGCCTTGTGAACTAACCACTAGATAACACTTCTCCTGTTTTCCCCAGTTGGTCATTGACTTCTGCTTCAGTGGTGTTTTGTCTGTTGTGATGTGCTCTGGGTTTGAAGTTGCTCTATAGTATCACTTCTTATGCACCAGTCATGCAAATGGGGAAAACCATGAGAAGAACATTGGTCTCCATGAGAGACCACTGTGTGTGTCTTCTCTGGAACATGCTGCACTAACGCTGTCTTACAAAATGGCAGCTGTCTCTGCACACAGGCCAGCCCTAAAGAAATGTAAAGGTACAATACAAAGAAAACAAAGCCCTAATACAGCCACTAACTTCATATTTACATAGGTAGCTGTACAAGATGACCGTAATAGGGGCAAGAGCATTTTGAGCCAAGTCCCTTGTCATGAATGGCAATCATGTTATCCCAAACATGAAAAAGCATCCAAATAACACTGATTCTTTGTGGGGAGGGGGGATTGGTCTTAAAACCAACCAGAATGAGGATCTTCTGAGTGCATCACTTCATATAGCAAAGAGTATTGTTACTACATAACATTTTGTGCTCTTGAACCAATATAAAGAGGATCTAATCCTCCAGGTATCTGCAGGTGAGACTCTCTTAACTAGAACTCCATGCATGGAGGCCTTGCAGGATTGGACCCACACACAGAGGGCAAATTGCCAATTTCATAATGTTTCTCCATTTAGTTAGGGAAATAAACAATAAAATATTCATACTAGCGAACAGGAGTAAACATAGCTCTTCATAAGTGGTCTGGTTTCCACGGTGACCAAATCAACTGCATTTGCTTGCACAGACTGTGCTGTGTGGCAGCCACCTCTCTCAGGCATGGCACAACAGAGCCACCTTGACATCTGGACACCAATTCAAGCAATTCTCACCCTGGAAACAGCAGTGAGTAATGACATTTCAGGGAGCATTGTGGGAGCTTGCAGCAGGATCAGGAGGAGGGAAACAATTTGGGTTGTTGTTGCTACAAAACAAGACAGGTCAGATTCTCTTCTCACCCTAGATTTATGGCACTGTAACTCCACTGACTTCTATGGTGTTACACCAGATCTCTACCTGTGAAACGGAAATCAGAATCTGACCCACAATGTATTACTAGTAGTCTGATTATTTTTATTACATTTTGCATCTCGGTAGCTGCTGGTCTAGACTCTGTCCCTGCTGTGAGCCCTCTCGGCTCTGCTGGTGGCACCAAGAGGTTGTTAAATTGCCCTGCCAACTGGCTGAGGGTTCCTCTCAATATGGGGAATCCCTGATCCCATCCCCTTGCAGCCCTCCCATCCTAGGGTGCATGGCTAGAAGAAGGGGAGCATTTACAGGAGCATTGCCGTTCTCCAGGGATTAAGTCCCTTGTCATCTATTCCCATCTAGCACAAGCTAGAGCAGCCTTGAGGCTGCTCTAACTTGTGCCAGGGTAAAACCAGCCTGCAGCATAAAATTGGCTTAGAATCACCTTCTCTTCCTCCTCCAATAGGTCCTATGCTGAGCACAGCAAAGGGAAATGGTTGTCTGCTTCAGGAATCCTGCCACCCAAGTTAGGATTTGTCAAGGCACAGTAGTATAACTACAATGGTGCAAGTGGTTCAGGCAAACTAGGGCCCACAAGGTTATGGGGCCTAACAAGAACAGGATTTTGATGTAGCACTCAGGAGTCCAGAGATACCAGGGTGGGAGGGGCAAAGGCTGTCATCCCCTGTCTGGAGCTATAAGGGGATTGCCCACTCAACTGGTACAGTGGATAGGATTGGCCTGGAGGTGTAATCAGATTGTACATATGGATAACCCCCAGGGGATAGAATGCAGGTAACAGGTGATCAGGGCAGGGATCTGTCTGTGATGGTGCTGCAGGGGGTTGCTAGTTGTGGAGGGTGCTCAGATCTACCTGCACACGCGTATCCCCATTCGTGGCACCACCAGCCTGGCAGGAGTTGAGCTGTGCTGCAGTGAAGAGGGGCCACTAGGGGGAGAGCGGCTGGGATTGGGTGACCCCTCCAGCTAGGATGAGCCTGGGCATGAGCAGCCAGCAAGGGTGCGTGGAGAAAGGGGGGTGGTGGAATGCAGCACGAGGGGATGCGTGGGATATGGGGGAAGGCCCGAGAGATGGGAAACGCAGTTTCCCCTTAGAGACAGAGTGCAGGGTAAAAGCATTTGCCCCTTTGGTTGGGGCAAGGGTGTGGAGGGGTTAGATTAGGAGTTATGGAAGGGGGTTGGAATGGAGGAGGGGAAAAAGGGGAGATTGGAGCAGAGCTGGAGGGGGTTGGGGTAGGGCATGTGGGGGCCTGAAACAGGACTGAGGGGATGGATCAGGGAAGTGGAGGAAGGAGGGAAGCTAAAAGGGCCTGGAGGGGTGATTGGATCAGGGAGCTGTATCAGAACTTGAGGAGAGCAAAGGGTTCCACAGGAGGGAAGCTAGGGCTGGACTGGGGTTATGGGGGAGCAATGGGGCTGGATTTCAGAATCAGGCTCTTAACACCTGTTCTTGCACCAGGGCCCTTGTTACACCACTATCAAGGCAGGCTAGAAGGGACATGCTCAGAGCATATCTAAGGCCCTCTAAAGCAGAGCAGTAGGCTCCTGTGTTTAGGTGCTTGCCGCCAACAGTAGTGTCGGCATGAACTGGCGGGGAGGCTATCAAGGCCCCTCTAAATACAGCTCACACTCTTTTGAGAGCTTATCAACACCTTTTGCAAGGCAGGAAAGTATGATCCCTATTTACATCTGGGGAATTGTGCTCACACAGGGACCCCTTGCTAAACAAGGAATTTAACTCAGTTCTCCTGAGTGCCAGCCTGGAAGCCTAGCCACTAGACCATCCCTATCTCATAGAGCTGGAAGGGACCCTGAAAGGTCATCAAGTCCAACCCCCTACCTTCACTAGCAGGACCAAGTACTGATTTTGCCCCAGAACCCTAAATGGCCCCCTCAAGGATTGAACTCACAACCCTGGGTTTAGCAGGCCAATACTCAAACCATGGGATTTTATCAAGAAGCTCCCTGTCAGCTCACTTTCCCTCATTGCCCTTAACCTTGGTCCTTTGACAGACCTCACTAAAATATCTGCTGAACACCTTTTGGGCACACACTCATGAGAGTGCTTATGTTACAGGAGGGAAGAGTTATTGGAATGGGAAACAGGCTTGTCAAAACATCTGAGGAAAAAATATTCCATGCAATGCTTTGACAGGAGAAAGAATGCTCAGTGGTGGAGGCTCCTCAGGTTTGACTGGGTAGGAAGAACTTGCCCTGTTCGGATTCAGATACCTTCCTCTCCTTACCCACTGCTGGGACGCCATCATGGTTACCTGTGCTGATGAGCTCTGCGTGGTCACCTGTGCTCTCCTCGCTGGGCAAACAGGAAATGAAATTCAAAAGTTCGCGGGGCTTTTCCTGTCTACCTGGTCAGTGCATCTGAATTGAGAGTGCTGTCCAGAGCGGTCACAATGAAGCACTGTGGGATAGCTCCTGAAGGCCAATAACGTTGAATTCCGTCCACACTACCCCAATTCCGACCCGCAAAGGCCGATTTTAGTGCTAATCCCCTTGTCGGAGGCGGAGTAAAGAAACCAGTTTAAAGGGCCCTTTAAGTCGAAAGAAAGGGCTTCGTCGTGTGGACGTGTCCAGGCTTAATTCGATTTAACCCCACTAAAGTCGACCTAAACTCGTAGTGTAGACCAGGGCTCAGAGGTCGCCATCCTCCACTACTGCTCAGGTCTCTTCATACTGTTTCATAATCACTCAGGAGGAAACTGGGCTTGTCAGAAGAAAAGAAACGGCATTACTTACTGCACCAGCTCTCAGCTCAGTCTAAATGTGCTCAGGCTTCTGGTAACCTCTAGTTCACACTGGGCATGCTCAGAGATTTAGCATTGCATTGACAGTTCATTCTCATATCAACAGTGCCAACGTCTAATCTATGTAGTCACTCCATTACTAATAATTTGATACCTCTCCTCAGTTTTGTGGGGGTATTTTGTAGTTTCATAATGTTTGGGCATTTTAAAGTAGTTGTTACTTCAGTTTTTCAGTTATTTAGCTGCCCCAAAAGTTCCATTGCAGGCTACTGCTGATTGCTCACTCCTCAAAGGGGTGATTACCTAACATCTTTCCTTTGCATCCTTGCTCCATTATCAATTTCTCTGTATGAGCAGAAAGCTGTCCTCATGGGTACTGCATACAAAGCACTGAGGAGAAAAGCCTATGTTAATATAGGCTGCAGGCACAAGAAATGCATAGTATTAGAGCAATAAACAAGAGCTCTGTAATTTTGATTTGTGGACCAGACCATTCTGCCATACTAGAAACCCTGTAAGTCTCATCTTTGTCAAGAAAGGTCGGTTTGTTTCCCTTATATAGAACTCCTGTGACATACATCACAGGTCAAATATTACATTTCATAGACATCCTTGCTGGACATACTGCTGAACAGACCAACAAAAATGCCTTGAAGGTCACTGACTATTTAAATAGTCCTTCCTTGTTATGAGTCAGAATATAATTTATTAGTGTACAAGAAAAAAAGATGTAGCAGAAACATCAGTAAATAGCTTCAGATTTTCCACCCAGTGGCTTCATTCTTTGTTCTCAATCTTAACTGCTCCTGTCCTAATTGTAATCACACATCATTTGGTTTTAAAGCAATTAGAAATCTACTGTAATGCATGCAGGTTACTGATCTTATTGTCATGCAGAAAATTCATTCACTCTGCCAGCAATTCCATACACTGTACTCGAGCTCATGACTCATAGCTTTGCGTAAACGATTCTACAGTAAAGCCTGTGAAACAGATAAATGTTTATCAAGGATTTACTGTAAAAGATTTCTCAATGCTATTAGTCCGTATAAGGACTCTTTCCTCAATGGAGGAAAAAAGTTGATTGTGCCTTCGTATGGGGGCATTACCTGGAGACTCAGAGCTATGTGCTTATTTTATACAGACTGTGAACCAGATTCTGCTCCGTTGTGCCATTAACTTGAAGTTGAGAATCTAGCCCACTACCTGTAGCCGTTAAATACAGTCCCAACAATGCATTCCTGAAGACAACAGCACTACTTCAGCTGCAGGAATGAACCCCACCATTCATGGTACATAGCTCATGGTTCAATCTGCCACCCCAAAAAACAAAATAAAACTGTAGAATTTTTTTTAAAATTGCTTCTATAGACAACTCTGGCCTTCCAGTGCTAAATGAGTAATAAGTTGCATGACATAACCAAGAATATGTGGGAAATCTAGCACCATTTCTTAAAATGCTACCAGGGTTGCTGGAGCTACAATGCAGAACAGTATTCCACTGTAGCTATACTAATGCATATCTGTGCTACATATAGAAGAGGCAACATTGGAAAGGACCTCACCTACGTAGATGCTAACACTACATGCTGTAACTCTTGTACCCGTACAATGCAATGAGAATCAGGTTATTGATATCTGTGCAGAATTAGGCATGAAATTTCACTGACTGCCAGAGTTCCTCTCAACATTGTTTTAATGATCATCTCCTAAACTCCACTTGCAGAACACTAGTGGCTGCTGTATGCATAACCACATTATTGCTTCCCTGCTGCAGGGCCTGACCTCCAGCAGAGGGAGCACATGCTAATTAATAGCATCACAGCTCAGAGGATGGTTTATCGGGGCTGTGGGCTCAGGTGATATTGCTGGATAAACAAGCAAGCAGATAAAAAGCAAAAGCAGTGAACCCATGATTAAAGAGTAAATGCCCAAATGTTCAAATGTGGGTGCCTGAAATTAGGCTCCTAAACCCTTATTGAAACATAAATATACCAGTCTTGCATCTGAAGAAGTGAGGTTCTTACCCACGAAAGCTTATGCTCCCAATACTTCTGTTAGTCTCAAAGGTGCCACAGGACCCTCTGTTGCTTTTTATAAATATACCAGAGTTTCTGGGTGCTCAGCACGCCTGAAAACTGGGCCACTGCGTTAGGTGTCTAAAATCTTGGCCTGCATGCCCTTGTTAAGGTCAACAGTAGGGTGTGCAGGTGTCACAGCTGTGACAATCTACTTGAAGGCACATTTGTACCCCAATTGAAGCCAAAGAAAACTTCCCTTGACTTCAATGGCTACAGGATCAGACCCATGATGAGTAAGAATTAGCTTCATCATTGTAAGTGGATATCTGTATTATAAATGCTGAAGTATTTCCCAACACATTAAACTAGCACTCAATAATAGAGAGCTGCTCTCCCAGAGGAAGGGCAGTAAGAGAGAGGAAAATATCAACATTATTATGGCATAATAGTAATTGGGAGGGAACAACAGCAACATGTAGCTACAAATTTCCTTATTCCAGAAATTTCTAAGTAACAAGGCCTGTATCCCATGACTCTATTCCTGTGTCACATGAATATAGTAACACCTAAATATTCTTAATTACTTCTAGCATATTCAAGAAACCTTGCATCTCAATAGTTACATCCTTGAATGAGTGTATAATCATAGATATCATGAGTTCTAATACCATTAACTGAATTAGAGTGATGGGACTAGGCATGGGATTACTTCTATTTGTGAGGTCCACAAATGTGTCTCAACCATCAATTCCTTGCCATGGAAGGATGAGATGGCATCAAATGGCAATTATTTTCTAGAAGATCCTTGCCCCCTTCCCATTCACATGTCACAAGTTCACTGAGTACCCAATAGGTACCCAGGAGTAAAGGACAAACTCTTCCACAAGTGGGTGCTTACTACAGGTTTGTGTGCCAAGTAGTGCAGCCCGCTGCCTTGGGTGGGTTTATGAGAGCGTGTTGGCTTAAAAGAGAGAGATTAATAGAAAGGTATCCAGTCTTTCAAGTCTACAGGCTGCAAGCACACACACTGCGGTTTATCACAAGCTAAATGGGGAAAGGGTGGTGGATCTTGGTATGATATTGGCCGCACAGCATGAGATACATTGCCTTGGGCAAGGGCTACTGACTTAGTTGTAATTCCAGGGGATTTGGCGTGATTTCCTTAGAACATGCATTAAAATACTCTATCTCGTGGAGAATAATGCACAGATCCATTGGGCCAAAGGTATCCCTGAAGTCAGAAACTCCATGGATTGCCACAAAGATGCTGTGCAATTGCTGATGTCTATGTGGCTCATGAAAGCAGTTGCAAGGGAGTAGATCTGAGTGATGTTCACCTTGCCAACATTTAGGTCCAAAAAATCCATCTCCATTCTCTGTCCAGTTTCTGACCGTTCCAGCTCATGACACTTGTGCTTCTCCTCCCCTGGCCTAAAGACTCCTGCTGCTTTCCCCACTTTCTCCTTTTATAGAGGAAGGAATTGAATCGTATTGCTGCTCCCCATCCCAAAGCTTAGTCTGCTGTGGGGTTGCATATGCTAAGGACTAGGCTGTCTGCGTTCACAACCGTTGCGGTGGGAGGCAGAGAGAAAAGATTTGGAAATTGGGAGTAAGCCCTCTGAACTGGCTATTGTGATGTAATAAACAGGTCTGTCCATTGCTATTGATCACTGCCCACAGCCGTCCATAGAGAGCCCTCTAGAAGTGTCTTAGCACATGAAGCTAAATGTGGAAAAAACAAATGGACTAGAACAGCAAGAATAAAAATCCTCGCAACTCTTATATATTCTGTATCTAGAGAGTGTCTTCTCTGAAATCACTGGAGATGCTTTAGAGCAAAGTAAGTTCTAATGGGTTTTTTTGGGGCAGGAAACTTCCCTGTTTTCCTTAAGTTCATCTAATAGTTTCCCATCTCTTATTTAAAATTTCTAGTCATTTGAACAACCTCACACGTGTGTGCCTTTCTCTTCTCCGCAACCAGACAACTATGTCCTTGTAGGGTCTAAGGCAACTGTGATCTTCCAACCTAGATGAGGCTCAGAGCAGGACAAGAACTACTTTGGAGGTGTCTGTTTTCCCTAAATTCAGTGAACAAGGCTTGCCTGGGACCTATTGAACATCTTGTTTCTGTTCACTCACAGACTTTTAGCAGGTGTATGAGGTCAGTTGTGATCTAGTGCACTAAATGTGAGGTTGGCAGTGGGAATCCTGAATTCAAATCCTGACTCCCTCTAATGTACTGGGTGACTTTTGGCTAGTTCCTTTACCCAGCGATTAAAAGGGGGAATGTTTCAAAACACAGCTCCCCCTCTGCTAAAAACCAAGAAGGAGCTCCTCTTCCTCTCTCTAGCTTGGATAAGCAGCACTTTCTCCTGGGTGAGAGCCCCCTTCTCCTGTTGCAGTTAAACAGATTGAGTTTTACGTCTCTGTGCCTCTGTTATCCCATCTGTAAAATAGGAGTGGTAATACTTTACCCTCTGTAACATGGTTTGGATAGATGAAAAGCACTGTACATGGACACGGTAAGTATTATGTCTTTAAAAAAATGGATTAGAGGGAAGGTAGAATGCTACTACTTCTTGCTACACTTAAAGGCTAAATTTTTGAATAAGAGCCTTTAATACTACTTGTAAATATCAAGGCCATCTTTGGAAATGACTACATAAAAGATGTTGCTGTATTCCATTTGTGCCATACACTGTAATTGTCAAATCACTATTAAGTGTGATGCATTTCCTCTTTCCACTACCTCTTTTGCCATTCTTTCCAGTTATATGTGCAGCTTTGCTCTCCAGAAAGATCAATAAAGAATTAGTTGTTTTCTAAAAATACAACTAAACATTTAAGGTGCATAATCTGCACTGAGATGACAGAAAAAAAAATTTCCTGCTCAGTTGTCACAAACAATGTCCTACTGAGCAAGCACTTATAGAGGGAGCATGAACATTCAAACAGGCTTATGTTATGTCTCCTGCTTAAAGGTAAGGAGGTTTTTTTTCTTTTTCTGGTACTCATTCTTACCATAATTGGTGAAATTATTGGTGTTGCTAACAAAAGAATCTTTACAGCTCTTCTGTCCTTGGGGGAAATGAAGGTTCTCTTTAACAAATAAACAGCTCACCTAAAACAACAGTACTCTGACATTCTGTTTCTCATTCTCTTCATGCCAGCCTCTGTTTGTCTATTCATACGAAGCTTTAGCACTGGATGTTGCAGAGGTGTTGATGATGCAGTGATCTCTGTCATGTTCTCGTCCAGTCACTGGCTATCACAATGTATGTGGGAGTAGTTTGAAGATGATCGAAGAAGAGAATGCACATGAAGCTCAGACAGAAATTTGTTTGTGTTCACCTTTGTACAGCAACATACTTGTATTAATACATCTTTGTATAGAAAGAAACTGTAGCCACATTTTGGCTGTTGGATCTTCATGGTGGATCTTGACTTCCATTCAATATTCTGCGTTCTAAGGGCCAGATCCCCTAACTCACATTGAATACTACCTTACTCCTCAAATAGTCTTACAGAGCTCTTTGTCTGTTTCCTGTCCTAAGGTGTGATTGCACTCCAGGGGTGGATGAAATGGTCCCTGTATAATTAGGGTGACCAGATGTCTCAATTTTATAGGGACAGTCCCGATTTTTGACTCTTTTTCTTATATAGGCTCCTATTACCCCCCACCCGTCCTGATTTTTCACATTTGCTGTCTGGTCACCCTATGTATAATATATACTGTGAAAAGTGCTTTAGGATTCTCCAGGATGAAAGGTGCTATATACTGTACATGGGGAAATCATCATCCTTACAATTGATGGACTTCAGCTCACCTAGCACCAGGTGCAGTCTGGATGCTCTGGTAGATGAGATCTCCAAAATATAGGACGAGATCTAAAGCAACAACTGACCATTTATTTTGGGGTTAGTGATTAAAGTATCTGGACTCCATTTCAGTAATCCACTACCAATTTACATGGAAATGGGAGTACAAAACAGGATAATCAGGTCAGCAGCCCCAGGGTACGAATGGCTAAGGCAGCTTCCCAGTAGTACCTATGTCCATTCCTTATATTAAATTCTCTCTCTCTGGGTGGGGATAGGGGTTTGTTTTTTAACTAAGGGTATATCTACACTACCCACCAGATCGGCTGGCAGCGATTGATCCAGCGGGGGTCGATTTATTGCGTCTAGTCTAGACACGATAAATCAACCCCCAAGCGCTCTCCAGTCGACTCCTGTACTCCACCTCCGCGAGAGGCGCAGGCGGAGTCGACAGTGGAGTGGCAGCAGTCGACTCACTGCGGTGAAGACACTGCAGTGAAGACACCGCAGTGAGTAGATCTAAATACATCGACTTCAGCTACGTTATTCACGTAGCTGAAGTTGTGTAACTTAGATCGATTCCCCCCCACCACCCAGTGTAGACCAGGCCTAAGGCTGTAAGTAGTTAGAAAGTCTGGTTCTACCAGGTGCTGAGACTTGTTAGGGGGATGAAACCAAGCCCTCCTGCAGCGTGTGGGTGTATCTGTGTACCTGCTGTGTTCTTTAATAACAAATGGAGAGAGACATTGGGCTACATCCATTCAGTTGCTGATCACCACCTGCCAGCCACTGAACCCTTTCAGCTCCATTGTACTAAATGCACTCTCGTCTAGCCCTGAATTGGAGCCAGAAGGAGGAAAACATGCAATGCTGTTTATTAAAATGTGCTGTTTATCTCCAGATGTTTGCTAAAAGCATCTCGTCATCATTACCCCCATCGACATTCGGTGTCACTGCCTTAAGTGGTAAATGCTCCTGTCAAACAGCTCAACCAAATGACTACATACGGATACAGTCCTGGGGAGGAGGGAGAACTGGGACATGATGCATACTTATTATTATACCTATCGGCTACATGATGATACATCAGTATAAGTTTCAGAGTAGCAGCCGTGTTAGTCTGTATCCGCAAAAAGAACAGGAGTACTTGTGGCACCTTAGAGACTAACAAATTTATTAGAGCATAAGCTTTCGTGGGCTACTGAGGTATAAGTGAAAGCATTAACGCAAGACGCCTATAGACCTCAAAGCCTGTAAACCAATATCTTAGCCAGACTGAAGCATGAGTAGCTTAGCCAGATTGAAGCATAAGCCTTAGCATGCGTAGCTGAGCAGGAATAGCCCAGCATCAGGAGATCGAATGCTGTCTTATTCCCGTTTGACTACACTGCTGACCGGTTACTGCAAAATACCAGTTAATGCTAGTTTTGGATATTTTAGGATTGGAATGTTCAACAGCAAGAATGGTAGGGTAACCAATTGGCATATGACAATGAGCTTGTGGTAAGTGCTCGATTAGCCTATAAGGGGAGAGCACCCCAACATTACTGGGGGAGAAAGTTCAGATATGGACTAAGGGGGTCGAATATCCTTGTAAATATTCATGGTGGCCACAGAACCCTATAAGAGAGCTATCCATGGCCCAAGCACTTAGGATTTTCTTGGCAAGCCAGAGGTAAGACCACTCCTGGATTACCTGTCTCACTACTTTTAAGGGCTCTGCCGGGGATGGTGTGAGCTTTTAGATACTCAGACTTTTTGACCATTCTTCGTTATCTCTAACTGCTTTGCTGGGTTCGGGTGTTTGTGCTTGAGCTAACTGTGCTGGTGTAAGCAGAGTCAGGATGAGCTCTACCCTGACATCTGGTGGTGAATTATGGCGAGTGTGGAAAAGAACTCCAGGGGCTGATCTTGTTTGCATAGGCACACCCACCCGCCTGGCATGAAACAACAGCAACTCAAAGTGGTTACTTTGGCTGGTGTGGGATCCCCAGTTTTCTCTGTTATTGGGGCAGGAAGAATAAAGGTTTGTTACCCTGATTCTGTGAATCAAGGCCGGTGGAACTGTTGTATGACAGAAGGACTGAGTGAGTACTTCACCATTACCTAAGTAGCACTTGCTTGACAAGGGGCATGGGTTACAAAACCCTGTGAATGGAGAGAGGATGGGGACAGGTATTTGTACCTGATGGTATGGGCCCTCTCTGAGGGCTTGACACACCAATTGTACTACCTCCTTTCTCCACTGTTAAATGTCAGAGCTAACTTTGATTCCATTAGGGGTCTAGTTACAGGCTGCTGAGCTGAATTCACTTTGGGCCAATGGTGCACTAGCACTGGGGCTCCCCTACTACTATGAGCTGAAATTGCTAAGAGCTGAAATCACAAAAGAGCTAAAGTTCTTAAGAGCTGTGATCACTGAGGCTGTGTTAACTAGTGGGGGAGCCTGAAGCTATATTGCTAAGCAGCTGGCGGAGCAATTTGTGGGGACGACTGGAGGAGCAGCAAGCAGCGCGGGGCCGGTTGGAGCGGCCCAAGGAACGGCGAGCGGAGCTTTTTGCGGGGATGGCTGGAGCGGCTCACAGGTTGGTGAGCGGAGCAGCTTGTAGAGCGGAGCAGTTTGTGGGACGGCAGGAAGTGGACTGGCTCGTGGTGAAGGCTGTGGCAGAACCCCACGGAGAGACGTCCGGCCTCGGATCACATAAGGTGCCCCTTAACACCCTGTTTGTCCCCCCCTTTTTTACTCTGGGGCTGCACTGACCAGAGACAGAGACTTTGGGGTCTGTTGGACTTTTGGGACTTTGGGTAGTTGCTGGACCCAAGAGACTTTGGGGGTGTTGGACTTTGGGGACTCTGGGTGATTTTGGGGTTGCTGGATTCAAGAACCCAAAGGGAAAGGACATAGCCCAATTTGCTGGGGTGGGTTTTTTGCTCATGGTTTGTTATGAATCCTGTTTGTGGTGTTTTTCCAATTTAATGCTGATGTCGTTTACCTCATGTTATTAAACATTTTCTGTCACACTCAGACTCCGTGCTTGCGAGAGGGGAAGTATTGCCTCTTAGAGGCACCCAGGGGGTGGTATGTAATTGTCCCAGGTCACTGGGTGGGGGCTCGAGCCGGTTTTGCATTGCGTTATTGAAACGGAACCCCTAGATACAGAACCCGGCCCTTGTTGCTGCCAACTTAGATGGGCAGAAGGGTTACACTGGTAAAAATATTACAAGGACAGAATGCCTTTCCTAAGTGTGATTGTCCCCCTCCAGCACACTAGGGTCATTGTAATAATGCTAGTACTTCTGGGTCTGGTCACGAGGCAGAACCCTATCAAACTATAGAGTGCTAATTGGTATAACTGATACTGATACATAATTAGCAAAGATCAAGCAATAATTATTCCATGATCAACTGCATAATTGCCTTTGACAGCATTTTAGTCACTAGAGGAAGGTAGACAAAACTCAGGCTGAAGAAACACTTTCTCAAGCCTTATCTAATACATTTTATATATGACTGGTCATACAAACCACACTAGAATGGCTCTCAGAATGAGTGGATACTTTCAGAGGACTGGTAATAGGATACATAACCTTAAAGTTCCAGGCCACTAGTTCAACTCTAGTGCATATAGAGTTGCTACCTGACCAGATTATCCCAAGATTGTCTCTTTTTTGAGGTAGCTGTCCCGGGAAATCTTTAAGCGTGCGCAGCACACTAGTCCAATTTCATGGGTTCAGGATCATCCTGGATGCCCCAGGTTTTTGTACCTCAGACCTAAGTGCATGGCAGTTGTGACTTAGTTCATTTTACAGAAATTTTGCAAACTTTCAGTAGTAAAGTGTGATGAACCTGCTAAGCAGGGAGCTACCATTTCCATCAAATTTCTATTTGCTGTAAATGGTTCACCCAGCTCTAATCGTAATACATGCATAAGGGGGTGGAGTTAAGGTTGCAGAGGCAACCTTAAATCTGGCATTTCCACTTCACAAGTGCAACAGGGCACTGAGCCTGGACCATATGTGTGTCCCAGTGCACCTGTTCCAAGACATTCCCTTCAAAGGAGCTGCTTCCCAGCTAGTGAGAATGAGCCCAGGGGATCAAGTGACAGAATTAAGCTATTGGCTTCTTCTTATATTAAGAGCAATCAACCGGGGGGGGGGGGGGGGGAAGGCTTGTGGGAATGATTCTCCATAGTTCCTATGCAGAGGGCCTGGGGAAAGAAGGCTGCTGTGGGGGATCTTTAGCTGGGAAAGGCAATAAAGGACTGAGAAGCCCTAGTAAGGACTACTGAGCCCTGGGATGGGCTGGCGGGAACTGGTGAGCCTCTAGAAGCAGGCTGGGTGTCTCTAGCTTCAAGTTAAACTGTTATGTTAATTAACAGGACCCCAGAAGGGGAGAGCAATTCAAAAGCACTAGGTATCGTGATTTTCCTGGGGCAGGAGGTGGATGGGCCTGATGCAAACGAGGTGAGCCCCTGCTGCAGTGATCAAAATGTTCTTTTAATGCAGGAGGCTTTTAAAATGCAACTTCCCTTTTCTTCCTTTCACGTGAGGTGGCTGCATAATTCATTGCTTGTGTGGGCTGAGCTCCTCATGCATACCAGCAGCTCCTTGCATCCCTCCAGTCCTCCCACAAACTCCCAGTTCCCTATGCCTTCCATGGCAGGGACTCTGGGTACCCCGTTCCATACTAGGTTCCCAATTTCCCCCCAGCAGAGGTTCTATGTGCTCCATTTCCCACCTCCCCTCCTCCATTCCAGGGTCCCTACTTCCCCCCTGCCTCATGGTAGGGGGTTTTGTGGTCCCGCATTCTCCCCCTAGCAGGGGTTCTGCGTGCCCCATCCATTCCAGGGTCCCTCATTCTTTCCCCTATGGTAGGGGCTCTATGTAATCTACCATTTCCCCTTTCTCACCAGGCTAGGGGCTCTGTCTGCCCCTGATTCTCCCAAGGCTAGGGGTTGTGTGTGCCCCATTTCCCCCTCTCTCCCATAGCAGGGTCCCACATTCTCCCACCCATGCCAGGGTCTGTGTGCATGCCCCATTCCCCTATTTTCCCATCCCCTTGCCCACTCATTCCCTCTGCCTTCCTCTCCCCCACCCCCACTCTATTCCTTCTGCCTGGGTGATAAATCATTCAGGGCATCAACATATTAGGGCTTGCGCAGGGCCGGATTATGACCTTCTGAGGCCCTAAACTATGTCAAGTGTAAGATGCCCCATACCATAAAAATATAATTTATTATTTTCACAGAAAGGACACTGAATATATAAACACGAAAGCTTTATATCTGCATATATACAAAGGCGAAGTTGTAAAAATAGAATAATAATCTTCATTTTCAGCAGCCCTCTCTGTAACGATGACATCATGACAGAAATACATTTTAGACAACTTCTTTGAACTAATTGCATATATAAGTAAAGTAGAAGTAAACAATACAATATAAAAAAATAAAAAATACAGTAAATAATACAATTTACTAGAAGAATTCTCTGGGAAATTTTCATCTCTGTTGGGGCATCTAAATTGCGGAATTCCTTGTCTGAATACGCAATGAGACTCTCAGAGGATATACGATGGCAATAGAGGATATAGGATGCGGCTAACCCACAAGCTTAAAGCTCAACTATTAGTTATATTGATATGAATTACACCCAGGTAATAAGCAAACCATCAGAAAATTATATGTGGGTTGTATTTTTCTAATAAATTGATTTGTTTTGTTTTTATAGAAGATTATGCTGAATTACCTAATATTGGTACTAAAATTAGTAGCAGAAATTGTTTATTGAAACAAGTAAAATTTTTAATTTTATATTATAAATATTGAGATTTATATATCTATACAACAAATTATATATATATATATGCTGAAAACTTGTGTTATTTTACCCGGATATTTCTGTGAAAGTTAGTGCTATTTTAGCACTGTTCTCACAGGAAAACAAGAGAGGATATATAATTTTTTTACACCATGAATAAGGAAAATTTTCCTTCTTTTCATATGAATAAACAAAAAAAACATTTGATTAATTTTGTTAGGGAAATACTACGTTCATCCAGACTATATATAAAATATATTTACAAATGTTTATTCTGATTTAATTTTTGCTACAAAGCAATGAATTGTTGGGATTTTTCTTTTGGCATACTATAAAAATACATTGTATTATGCATATGATCTGTGCTTTACGAGTCTATATAAGATTTTTTTTACATAGCATACTTCCTATAATAAAATATTATCTTGCGTGCTCCAAACCTGGCGAGCAGAAAATCCCAGTCTTTTTTCTAGGCAGACATCTCTCTTTGCATTCATTTCTCTATCCTCGGTCTCCCCCAGGACCACTAATTAATCTCAAGTAAACACCTCTGACACACAATGACAACAACCTATATACACAAAAGAGAAAGAAAAATTTACCAGAAAAAAAGCCTGGTAATCTCTAGACTGGCATTGAGAAAGTTAGAAAAACTACCCTATATTCAAGCAAATATAATGAATATTATGGGTTTTAATAGCCCATAAATTATATATGCACATAGGTTGAAATAACTTGCTCACCAAGTACTCAGAATATTTTGATATATATGTATATCTTCCTTCACTTCTCTCAAAACCCTATATTTATCCTTTTGTCAGCACTCTCTGATATTTACTGTGAAAGTTCCCGAAACTGAAGGAGGGAAGCCAACACAAATTTATCCTCCTCAAGATCCACTCAACCCAAGCCCATAAGACGATCACCGGCAAACTCAATCATGTGAAGCATGGATAGTGCTTGAAGCAGAAAGCGGTGAGTGCACTAAAATACACAATTGTGCGTATGTACTGCTCAAAAGAAGAAAGAACACAACATACGACTATGAGCTTGGCAGGATTTCTTCACGGCACTGCCGTCTCCAACCTCACATTTTTCCCAGTTTTATCGGCAGTGAGATTATTTATTTAAATAAATTATGAAGGCGTGGTCAGAATTTTGCCAGCAGCACCTGGCCAACAAAACGCCGCCTTAGGACACTGATAGCAGACTTGCTGGTAGAAATACTAATTTTACAAGTGCAATTATCGTTTTTTTTCTCAGCCCTGGCCTCCCGCCTGTCAATAATGAACACTTAGTGAAGGGTAAAAGTAGGATAGGGGTATTTGTGTAGCCAGAGGTGTATATTTTTGTCATATTTGAACAAAAATGTCTATATTTAGAGAGAATCTTCTTTTCCCCATCTCTCTTTTATTTACAGGGCTGCCCGGGGCGGGGGCAAGTGGGGCAATTTGCCCCAGACCCCGGACCCCACAGGGGCCCCCACGAGAATGTCGGAGGCTCCCCCACGCCTTCGCCTTCCTCCAGCTCCTGGCGCTTCAGCGTGCCGCATCCAGGAGCGGCCCTGGACAGCGCTGCAGCAGCGTGGCTCGGGCAGGGCCTGAGGTCCTCCCGCTCGGAGCCGCGTGGTGAGGGGGTGGGGCTGCGAGCTCTGGCAGGCCGAGTGGCAGGAGCTCCTGGATGCGGCTCACTGAGGCTCTGGGAGAGGAGGTAAGCGGCATGGTAAACCCCTCTGAGCCGGGCACCCCCCCCGACCCCATCCCCCCACAGCCCTGACCCCCAGCTCCGAGTCCAGCCCCTCTGAGCCGGGCAGGCCCCCGACTCCATCCCCCCCCAGCCCTGACCCCCAGCTCCGAGCCCAGCCCCTCTTAGCCGGACACCCCCGACCCCATCCCTCCCAGCCCTAACCCCCAGCTCCGAGCCCAGCCCCTCTGAACTGGGCACCCTCCCGACCCAGAGTCCAGCTCCTCACCCAGCCCTGGGCAATGGTAGCGCCACCCCCAGGCAGCGACAGCCCATTGGCACCAACCATCACCATCAACAGCCCATTATGTAATTGCAAATGTATACATACCATTAAAGCATTTAATGTTTTTAAATAATGTATTTCGTGTATTTTCAAATTATTAAAAATTAATTTTTGAATGTATTTCACTGGTTATTTTTTACATTTCCAAATACATGTTTGTGACGGGTTGGATCACAGAAACCCCCTTGGGAGCTGCCACCTGATGTGCAAAGACTACCCTTGCTTCTGTTTTCCCCGCCAGCTCAGGACTCCAGCACCCTGTCTTTCTGAGCCAGACACTCCCGTCTGCTCCAACACAAACCCAGGGTCTGAATCACTTGTCCCAAAGCTGCAAGTTTACCTGAAAACAGCTCACAGAAGTGTGCTTGTCTTTAGCACTCAGATGCCCAACTCCCAATGGGGTCTAAACCCAGATAAATCCGTTTTACCCTGCATAAAGTTTATGCAGGGCAAACTCATAAATTGTTCGCTCTCTATAACACTGATAGAGAGATATGCACTGTTGTTTGCTCCCCCAGGTATTAAAACATACTCTGAGTAAATTACTAAATAAAAAGTGATTTTATTAAATACAGACAGTAGGATTTAAGTGGTTCCAAGTAGTAACAGACAGAACAAAGTAAGTCACCAAGCAAAATAAAATAAAATGCGCAACTCTATGCCTAATCAAACCGAATACAGATAATCTCACCCTCAGAGATGCTTCAGTAAGTTTTTTCTCAGACTGGACACCTTCCAGGCCTGGGCACAATTCTTTCCCTTGGTACAGCTCTTGTTGCAGCTCAGGTGATAGCTAGGGGATTCTTCATGATGGCTCCTCTCCCCCTCTGTTCTCGTCCACCCCTTTATATATCTTTTGCATAAGGTGGGAACCCTTTGAGCCTCTGGGTTTCCATCCCCTCCCCCCCCCACACTGGAAAAGCACCAGGTTAAAGATGGATTCCAGTTCAGGTGACATGATCACATGTCACTGCAAGACTTCATTGCCCACTTGCCAGCACACACATATACAGGAAGACTAACAGGTAAACACAGCCATCTGCAGACAATGGTCCTTGTTAATGGGAGTCATCAAGATTCCAAACCATCATTAATGGCCCACACTTTACATAATTACAATAGGCCCTCAGAGTTATATTTCATATTTCTAGTTTTAGATACAAGAGTGGTACATTTATACAAATGGGATGATCACTCTCCGTAGATTATAAGCTTTGTAATGATACCTTACAAGAGACCTTTTGCATGAAGCATATTCCAGTTACATTATATTCACTTCTTATTATGTTTTTATAAAATCATATAGACTGCACAACGTCACAATGTTACTATAGTATTGCAACTTTTTTTTATGGAAGGGGCCCCTGAAATTGCTTTTCCCCAAGCCCCCTGATTTCTCTGGGCGGCCCTGTTTATTTATCAACCGATTCTGATAACATTTGAAATGGAATCAGTTTTTTCTTTTTTTAGAGGCCCCCTCATATTGCGAGGCCCTAACCTGTAGCTTAGTAGTTTATACCTTAATCCGGCACTGGGCTTGCAGTTTATTTACATTTAAAATGCTACTGTACTGCCACTGCAGCAGCTTCAGCATAGACACTACCTACACCGACAAGAGGGGTTCTCCCACAGGCGTAGGTAATCTGCCTCCCTGAGATGCAGTAGGTAGGTCGATGGAAGAATTCTTCCATCACCCTAGTGCTGTCTTCACAGGGACTTAGGTCATCTTAACAATGCTGCTCAGGGAGGTGGATTTTTCACACCCTTAACCAACATAGTTAAACTGACCTAATTTTCTGGTGTATACCAGGCCTCAAACTCTATTAGGAGCATGGCCCCAGATGAGCTGGTGTATTGTTCTGCTGGAAGGTGTTAATGGGTGCCATCAACCTGTTGTGTGATCTCTGCAGTTGTCTATAGGTGCCTGAGGCTATACGTGTGTTAAAGAACCATCAGGAGTTCTATGTATCTCAAAATGAAGATAGTTCTGGCTGCTGATACCTAGAACGTTCCCTGAAATTTTGGAATTGCTCAGATACAGTGTTCAAAAGTTCTCATCATACAGGCAGACACACTAGGCTTGCCAACTTTCTAATGGCACAAAACTGATCACCCTTGCCCCGCCCCTTTTCTGACCCCCCCCCCCACTTCATCCCGCCTCGCTCCGTTGCTTGCGCTCCCCCACCCTCACTCACTTTCACTGGGCTGGGGCAGGGGATTGGGATGTGAGAGCGGATGAGGGCTCCAGCTGTGGGTGCAGGCTCTAGGGTGGGGCTGGGGATGAGGGGTTTGAGGTGCAGGAGGGGGCTCCGGGCTGGAGTCAAGGGGTTCAGAGTGTGGGAGTGGGCTCAGGCCTAGGGCAGGGGATGGGCTCTGGGAGGGAGTTAGTGTGGGAGGGGGTTCCTTCTGGGGCTTGGGGTGCAGGAGGGGTTGAGGGTGTGGGCTCCAAGAACCCCACACACTTTGCAAACTAAAGGTCTCAAGAATCTTTTATAATAGAAGGTGGGGAAGGGTTTGCTACCAGCCCTCGTTAGCTGTTCCCCAGAGGGCAAATCTAAATTCTATCAATGCTGTCTGGGACATTTTTTCCCCAAATATGCAAAAAATTAGCAACCAAGATGTGAAGTTGTCCATGGATTTGTTACTATCTTAGACCCTGACCCAGCAATCACTTGCACACATGCTTAACTGCATGTGCGTGAGCATTCCCATTGATGTCAGGGGGACTACTTTCATAGTTACAGTCAAGCATGTGTGTGAGTATTTGCCAGATTGGAGGCCTTATCTCTTACTACTGCTGGCAGCCATAAAAGACCTCCAGTTCCATATTTACATAGACAAAGCTCCCACTAATGCCAATGGGAGTCTTGCATGAATAAAGAGTACAGGATCAAACCTCGGGAATTTTGGCTGCAGAAAGAATGATGAAACGGGCCTTAAATTGGTATTTGTGTTAAAGGCAATTAACATCAGTGCAGAAATGCAACCCTCTTACCACCACCCCAAAGGTTCAAAAATCATGTCAGGTCTTAAAAATCACAAGATTAGCTTAATAATCATAAGACTTTAAATTCAACTTTGGGTTTTGATTTGTTTCTGGTTTTTGAGCCTTTCACTTTTTCAAGGTTCTCTTTGCAACCGTAAGGGCTAGAAACTACATTTTAAATGAAAGTTCAGATTCTCGTGAGACTTGAAATAACATTGTAAGTTGGCACACTCCTAGAATGTTCATCATTAGGAATATTCTAGAAAAAAGAATATTGAGGAAGCCAGACTTCCCTTTGTGAGAGGTCTCTGTTAGTTTAGAAGCCCTGTGTTTTCTTGAGCAGTAAGCAATGGCTACACAAATATACCTTTATTATCACCACAGGAGCTATATTGTTCAATTTTTGTCAGCCAAAAAAAAATCTTATCTTGATCTCCTTGCTTCTTATGGTAAGTAGCAGAGAGGAGTTTACATAATCCTCTGACTTTTCTCTTTCCTTCCGGGAAATCTTTCATTAAGGAGTTTGCTGCTGTTAATCATCTTTTTACTATAAAAACCTATCTGTTCAAACCGCAGGAGGTCTCCTGACCTCCAGCAATTGTTAAGCAGTACATAAGTAAACTATTACTTCAATTCTTTGTAGCATCAGTAACTTGCCACCTTGAGTGCATGCTTTTATTATATTTATAAAATTCACCTCACTACCGGAAGTGCTCTATCCAAAAGCTGCTAACAATTACTACAATCTTCCTTTCATTCAATGCTTGTTTGGAAGCAGAATGAGGTATTCAAAACACTGTATCAAAACCAGAATCTGTCACTTTGCTATGGATTTGCAGCAAGCTCTGAGCTTTTAAAAAAAAAACCGCAACAAATGAGAATGCTTGGAAAATGCAATAGTGTTTTTATAAACTGCTTTTCACCTTCAACGATCTCTAAAAATAGCAAGTAACTAAACATCACCAAGGAGTATGTTCTTTTTGTAATGAGAGGTTCTGTATCACCGCTGTCTTCAATTTAGTGGGCTGGGCCGGGCAAGGCTACTATTACCATGGGCTGTGACTGGGGCCAGCAGGAAATAGAGAGGTCTATTACTAGGGCTCCTGTGTGGTATCTCTCTGTTACAGGAGGTGCAGGAAGAGGCATTAATATTGTGTGTAGTCCATCTTGGTTTTAGTTTATTTTTTCCACAATGATCTCAGAACTGATCACTTGAAGTAGCTCTGATTAGCTCCCCCCATATTTAGGCAACATCATCTATATTAAAGATTAAGAAAACCCCAATGTTGCCTAACAAAGGCTGACAGTTTACCTGGAGCATTACAGCCGCATATGAAAGAGCAGATTGTAGCCATTCTCCTCTTTCACATGGTTTGTGGCCCATGGAAACGTCCATCCTTGTGTGGATTGCTTCATCTTGATCAGAGTGGCTTTCTTCTTGGAACAAGCTAGAGAACGAATAAGCCAGGTAATGAGTCAATGTGATTTTTTTCAAACCCATGCAGCCTGAGTTGAGATGGAGAGAGCAGCCTGCTAGCAGTTCAGAGTGTCTCTTATTGCTTAGGTAGCTAGAACTCCTTTGTTGGGTTATCCCTATTTTACAGCTGGGGAAGTGACTTGCCTAAGGTCAGTCTGCAGGCCAGAGCTGGGAATATAACCTATGTCTCCCAAGTGTAGTGTTTTATCCACTAGAACACAATCTCAGAGACTTTTGCTAGAAAAATCTGGGGAAACATGCCTCCAACACAGTTCCCCAAAGGAGGTATTTATAAGTGCAGGCAGAACCCGAACAGCTCAGGATAGACTGCACCCTCCTACCATGCTACTCCACCCTGAATGGGCCCAACTTATATAACAGCCTCACCTATTCTCTCTCCTACGGGTCTACTGTGACACAAGATGGTGGCTCAGAGGCATTTGCCTCTTTGTGCCTCAGGACAGGGCTCCACAGGCCTGAGACTAGAAACTCTTGTAGATATTTGGTCAATTCTCTCCTTACTTCTCTTCGGTTGGCTCAATGTGGAGGAGAAGCTATTGCCCTGAAAATGCTGATCTTCTGATCCAAGCACCATGTAAGAGATAAGTTCCCTTTCCACTGCTTCATGACATCAGAGGGAAACGCAGGTGGCAGTGAGGGACTGCTGATTGCAAAAGCTAAACAATTTAATTCTGCTTTCTCCCTTGCTTATATTTAACACTGTCACATCTGAACAATTAATAAATACAATAAGTCATTACCATCCCATTTCTCCAAGCTGAGATTTCTGAAACAATTGAGTGAATGGGGAGGGGGAGCAAGTCATTATGTCCGGGACACAACTTCTGGGAATTTCAGCTATTTTAAACAAAACCTACCTTTGCTCAATCAAATTAGCCTAATTACGTACATATGTATTGTCTGCTGTTCTATTATACCTTGAAAAAATTAAAAGGAGATTGAGTTTCTCTATGAAACTGGCAGCTTTTGCATAAGAAATGTGGACAACTTGACATCAGACAAAGCTTGATACTCCATTATTCATTAAAAATGTTGATAAGACTTGCTTATGCGTAGACAACCAGATTTAAAAAAAAAAAATCTTCAAGGGACATGCTTGAATTAGCACAGGCCTCTGCTTTATTTCTGTAGCCTTTCTGTCCAGGTGTGCTGTGCTGAGAATATTGACAACATGAGATTGTCAAGCTACACTCAAATTCTTATGCATGTCCTTTCCTGTTTAAATGTTACTATGACTTCAGAGATCATACTGCATCTGAATCATTTTGCTGCTGCATGAAGATACATCAACACAAGAATCTGATGCTTAATATATGCCCATTAATGGGAAAGCAAATGTTACATTCATTACGTTACACTATGTGTTCAAAGGGCAACAGTAACAAAATAACGCATTCTGTTTTGGTAGATGTGGGAGCTCTTCAGAAGCTCTCAAGGCCTCTCTTAAAAGGCTGGAGCCTGTTCTCTCCTATGCCATGGCTTTTCACCACGTCCTCTGCTCTCCCTTTAGGGCTCTAATGCTGCAGGGGTGCTAGCAGGGAGCAGGTGCTTTGGTTGGCCCTTGCTCTTGAGATAAAAGGGAAGGCTTCTTGCGTGTCTAGCATCTGGCCCTCAGATGCACTATCTTTCTAGACTCATATGAGAACAGCACTTTGATAGATATCAGTTATCTCTTGGCCAAATCCTACAAGGTGCTGACCTCCCTTAACTTGAGGGAACAAAACAGTTCCTGGAAGGCACTTAGTGGTTTGCAGAAGCTGACCTAATTAAAATAATCCTCGTGGGTTTGAAACCTTCTATACAAGCACCAGCTGAGAAATGATTTTTTTACAGAGAGAGATCTGGGCTCTGATATAAAGTCTCTGCCCTGCACCTCTGATACTGGGCTGAGAGAAAATCATTTGACATACAAAGCCTGAGCCAGATGCTCCCAATGCAGAGAGGTTCAAAGAAATGGAAATTGCACCTGAAAGGGTACAGGTTTGACAAAGGAGGAAGAGAAGTGAACATACTGCAGGCTTCTGCCCCGCTCATTGACTGAAAACTCCCGCCTCACCCTTGTAGTTGGAGTGCTGAAGATCTGAGAGATACCTATTAGGTATAACAAGAGCTGAGGCATGCTGAATGCTTTCTTTAAGGCCTGTATATTTCCAAGCAGGAAGCTAATGCTAACCCTGGCTTCTCAGGCCTGGCCCACACTACAAAGTTAGGTCAACATAAGCCGCCGTGCGTCAACCTAGTAGTGCATGTGTCTACATGCCCGACACTGACCACTCTGGTCAGAATTGTGAACTCCACTGCCCAGGGTCATGGAGACTGGAAGCCCCTTGCCCTTTAAAACTCAGTGAATTTTTGAAATGCCTTTTCCTGATTGTCCAGCATGGTGAGCCCACCCAGCAGCTCTCCATTGTTGTGTGCAACCACACAGCAGACCATGCCAGCTACATACTCCAGACGCGCTCTGGCTTGGAAAGACAAGAGATATTGGATCTCCTGGGCCTGTGGGGAGAAGAAGCTGTGCATGCACAACTATGGAACAGCCATAGAAGTGTGGACATCTAAGAGCATATTGCTCGGGGAATGCAGGAGAAGGGATACGATAGGGACCAGCAGCAGTGCCACGGGAAAGCGAAGGAACTGTGTCACTCATATTAGGAGGCCAGAAAGGTCGATCCAATGCCAAGCCGCAAGGATGTCTCTTGAGTCCTCCTGAGAGATCTTGATGAAACTTCCAGGGAGATAATCTGCAGTCCTCTCCTGAACGTTTCTAGGGATGGCAGCCTTATTTCTTCCTCCCCGATAGGACACTTTCCCACACCAGACATGCGATAACTTCAGCAGGCCCCATTGCAGTACACAGGCTAGCAGTATACAAGCCTGAGTGGCTTCAGGAGCTAGCACCAGTTGTGCTCTCTGTGGCTTTGTTACCCTCAGGAGTGGGATATCAGCTAAAATCACCACTGCGTGTGGAAAATGGTGCCAGTATTCAGTGCCAGTGCCCTATACTCATAGATTCATGCAACCAAGCACTTTCCCTCCTCATTTCCCTCACCCCGGCCGGGCCACACTCACAATGGCTGGTGCTGTGCGTAGTGCCATGCACAAGCAATTCCAAGCAGAAGAGTCAATAAGCCTGTCTTGTTTAAAACTTCAGGGGAGCAAGGGAAGGGAGTTCTGAATCTTAACTTTCACTTTCCATTGTGACTGTACTGACAATGGTACCTCTGTGGATTTTATCTGCCGCTGCTGCCGTTGAAGACTTGAAGGGTTCCCCCTCCACAGGATGCAGAAGCCAGAGGAGGAGAAAGAAGAGGACTCGAGATGACACGTTCATTCAGATCCTGCAAGCCACTGCAGTATCAGATTATGAGAAAAGGGCCTGGAGGATGAAGAGGAGGCCTGTATAGAGAGGGAAAGAGCAGACAGGAGAAAGGCCCAAGAGTCCCAGCAGGAAAAGGAGAGAGGGAGACGCACCAGGACATAATGGGGCTGCTCCAGCAGCAAACACAGATACTGCAGACTCTTGTGGACCTACAGGTCCAACAATCCCAAGTTCACCTCCCTTTGCAGTCCATGGAGAACTCCAGTATAGCACTCACCGCCTCAACTTTCCATGTGGCACAAGGGGCCATATCCCTAACCCTACCCTTCCATAATGGGGGACATTAAAGACAAACACAGCTTCACCTACATATACATCAACTGTGGCTCTCACAGGGCAATGTATCTAAACTGGATGTGACTGTTCCTTCCTCTTCTTTACGCTCTGTTCCACTTGGTTTGCTTTTAAGTTCCACAGAATTTTTTTATGTGTTTTTGTTAGTCAATAACACCGTTGTTGTTTGGAAAATAATAGTTCCCATCCTGCATCATGCCTGGCGGTAGCGAAAGCACCCACTTACTTGATATTGTACTCTGTGACACCACTCGTAGGATCAGTGACAAACACAGTGTAATAATCATAAATGTACAGCAAGCACCGCAGTGTTACTAGGTGCATTGTCAGTGTTATATTCATAGATGTGCACCAATTCCTAACAGGCCCCCAAACTGCAGGACCAGGCAGAGCACAGTACATCACAATGCATTACTGTGGCTCGCTGTTAAAGAGCTCTTTCAAAGCCTCCCTGAGCTATGTAGCTCCACATTGAACTCTTCTGATAACCCTTGTGTCTCGCTGTTCAAACTCAGCAGACAGGCACTCCACCTCCACCCCAGTGGAAACTTTTACCCCTTCGCTTCTCAGATATTATGCAGGACACCGCAAGCAGCTATAACCATTGGGATATTTTTCTCACTCAGGTTTAATTTTGTGAGAAAACCATGCCAACATCCCTTCAGCCTCCTGAGCCAGGGGCCTATAGGGTAGGCTAGATCCCCCAGGATCACTGTTGGCATTTCAATATCACAAACAGTAATCCACTGGTTGTGAAAGAAAGTCCCGGCTTGTAGCTTTCTGAACAGTCCTGTGTTCTTAAAGGTGCAAGTGTCATGCACCTTCCCTGACCACTCAACACTGATGTTGATGAAGCATCCCCAGTGATCCACAAGCACCAGTGGCAGATTACCACATGGGTACATGGTGCCTGTGCCCAGGGGGCCCAGCCAATTTGGGGCCCCTGGAAAAATCTCCCCTTGCCACAGCCACAAGGTTGGAAGAGTTCTCGCTCCCCACTGCAGCCTCGGGGCCGTGGCAGGGGCACAGATCTTCTCCAGTCTCAGGGCCACAGCAGGGGGGTTGGCGGAACAGGGATGGGGCCGTGGGTGAAAAAGGGGCGGGCCCACGTGGGAAGGGGCAGAATGGGGTGGGGCCACAGTTCCCATGCCAGGGCTCCCCCACTTGCTCCAGCACAGGGCCTTAGGAGACCTTAATCCACCTCTGACCAGCGCTTGCAGAACCATAGAAAAATAGCTCTTTTGTTGATGTACTCTGTGGCAAGGTGGTCTGGTGCCAAAATAGGGATATGTGCGCTGTCTATTGCTCCACCATAGTTCAGGAACCCCATTGCTGCAAATCCATCCACTATGTTGTGCACATTGCTGAGTCAATCCTGCATAGCAGGAGACCATTAATGGCCCTGCACACTTGCATGACGACAGCACCCACAGTGGATTTTCCAATTTCAAAATGATTTCCCACTGACTGGCAGAATCCAGCACTGAACATTTCCACCGTGAAATCACCACTCGCTTTTCCACTCTCAGTGCAGCTCTCATTCAGGTGTCCCTGCGCTGGAGGGTTCGGTGAACTCAGCACACAGATCCAGGGAGGTGGCCTTGCACTTCTGAAACTTCCACAGCTCATCCTCCCAAGCAGTGGCATTGGAACAGTTTGTATAGTGGGGGTGCTGAGAGCCATTGAACCAAACTGTAAACCCTCTATATGATGGAAATCACTTCAAGCCAGGGGTGCTGCCACACCCCCAGCACCGCTAGTTCCAGCACCCCAATCCCAAGCCTGCATTATGATGTGATCCCACCAGTCAATGCTCGTTTCTCGGGCCCAGCAGTGTCACGCCACATTTGCAGCTGCTCTTTGAATGCCACCAACAACCTTGAATTGGTTCTCGCTATGTCCCACAGCAATCTGCCCTCAAGGAAATCATTATGTTCCCTGCAGCTCTTCTTGTGGCTCTGCAAATACCGGAGAATTGTGGGTCCTGTGCTTGCAATGCTCATAACAATAGAGCAGCGCTGGGGTGGCGGACAACGACAAGTCCCACGTGGGTTCATGGGCTTTTCAAAATAGGCATGAAAATTCTGGGATAGAGATGGCATTATGGGGGTGGATAAAGTTGCATGATCGAACTTGACCCCTGCATGACTCATTTCTGCCCCTCCATGCATTGCCAAAAGATAGCGTGCTAGACAGTGGTGAGTTACATAGGGTTACCATTCGTCCGGATTCCCCTGGACATGTCCGGATTTTTGAGCTAAAAATAGCGTCCGGGGGGAATTTGTAAATGTCCGGACTTCGCGCCCCCCCCCCCCCCCCCCATGCAGAGCGCGCGGCTAACAGGGCAGCCGGCCGGATGGTGCCACTTAGATGGGGCTCTGACAGCCAGAGAGAGCCCCTCCTCCTCTCCCCTGCAGCAGAGATCACTCCCTCCCTCCCTGCATTCGCAGATCACCTCCGGCAGTCTGGAGCTCCTCCCCTGCTCCTCCTCCCCTGCCAGCCAGCGTGCCGGGACGAACGGCTCAGGTCCTTCCTGAGCAAGTTCACAGAGACATTAGGCGAAGGCCAACAACAAGGGGGTCAGGGGGTCGGAGAAGGGGCAGGGAGGTTTTGGATGGGGCAGTCAAGAGACGGGGGGGTCAGGAGTTCGGGGGGGGGCTTTCTGGGGGAGGGTGTGGATAAGGTTTTGGGCAGTCAGGGTACAGGTAGGGGGTAGGGTCCTGGGGGGCAGTTAGGGAGGGGGGTCTTAGGAAGGGGCAGTTAGGGGATAAGGAACAGGGAGGCTTAGGTAGGGGGTGGGGTTCTGGAGGGCAGTTAGGAGCAGGGGTCCCAGGAGGGGGCAGTCAGGGGACAAGGAGCGGGGGGGGTTGGGCATTCTGGGGGGGGCTGTCAGGGGGCAGGAGTGGGGAGAGGGATCGGAGCAGTCAATGGGACAGGGAGCAGAGGGGTTTAGATGGGTCAGGAGTTCTGGGGGGGGCTGTCAGGGGGTGGGGAGTGGTTGGATGGGGCGTGGGAGTCCCAGGGGTCTGTCTGGGGGTGGGGGTGTGGATAAGGGTTGGAGCAGTCAGGGTACAGGTAGGGGGTAGGGTCCTAGGGGGGCCAGTTAGGATGGGGGGAGGGTCCCAGGAGGGGGCAGTCAGAGGACAAGGAGCGAGGGGGAGGGTTGGGGGTTCTGAGGGGGGCGGGAAGTGGGTGGGGCAGGGGCAGGGCTAGGGCAGGACGGGGGCGGGGCTGGGGCGGGGCTCCTCCCATCCTCTTTTTTGCTTGCTGAAATATGGTAACCCTAGAGTTACACACTGGCATACCTACCCATGGTGCGTTCCACTATGCATTGACACAAGCACTCTTGGTGAGTATGCACAGCACCAATGCAAAGAGCTAAGTATGCACAATCACAAGCAATGCACTAACTGTGGCGGCTGGACGCCAATGTAACTTGCATCGGTAAAAGTTTGTAGTGCACATTGACTCAGAGAGACCAGTGAGCAGCCTCAGTGAGGGAGCAGATGGCACTGCAGTCTGATTATTGTGTGAGCCAGGCTGATTTGTTGAGGGTATGCAGAGAGATAAGCTCTCTAGGTAGCTGCCCCAATGGTTATAGTGTTGGAAACTGATGTCCCAACATCCTCAGGCTCCAAACTGTTGCAAGGTTACATCTTCTCTATGTGTCTGCAAAACTTTTCCTTCCCTTGTACCGACAGCAGCAAATTGCTATACAGCGATTTCAAATCCAAGGAAGATGAGGGGGTTTTCAGTGACATAACACACCTGTTATTGCTATTAGTTCCTGATGATCTCTCCCTTATTGTGTGCTTTTGCCTAATTATCTCCCAGCATTGAAGTCATCCCATTGTGCTTAGCAAGCAGGGCCGGCTCCAGCATTTCTGCCGCCCCAAGCAAAAAAAAAAAAAAAAAAAGCCGCAATCGGCGGTGGCAGTTCAGCGGCAGGTCCTTCGCTCGTAGAGGGAGTGAGCGACCTGCCGCCCCCGAATTGCCGCAAGTGCCGCCCCTTTCCCTTGGCCGCCCCAAGCACCTGCTTGTTAAGCTGGTGCCTGGAGCCGGCCCTGTTAGCAAGTATTAATTTTAAAATGAACCAATATCTGTTCTGAAGTATACCAAATAAGCAGGCTCCTATCAAGCTACCCATAGGCCGACATCTTTCTCTTTAAAATGTTTCTACAGAGCTTTCAGTTACCTTTGGGCCCAATCATACAATCCTTTCTCAAGCAAAAATCCCACTGACTTGCCCTCAGTGGGAGTCTTTGCCTGAATGAGGGGTAAGTATCAGTTTGAATCAGATTTTGTTTTCTTGACAGAAAGTGGCCTAGGGAGTGTTTAAATCACTTCATTTCCCACTATGGGAGGGGAGAATTTAGTCCCCCATTCCCAGAGCTGTGCTGATTACCTGTACTTGATGGTATTGGCTCACAACCAAGGCAGGGGGGAAGAGAAACCATTTCACAATCCATTTGAAACATGGGGAAAGGAATCAATTTTAATACTGGGAAAAGGTCCAATTAGCCTGTAAGGGAAATATTTCTGCTTCTAAGAATAAATTACCATTTACCAACAATGAGGACTAAAGCTATTAAACAAACCACATAGGACAGCTTCCAGGTAAAATATGTATATAATTTTAATGTAAGTTCTGGGCACAGATCTAGAGCATGATATAGCTCTCAGGGTCCCAATCCTGCAAGCTGCTGCATGCAGACGGATTCTTCTGTCCATTCAGAGGGTCACCGAAGTCAATGGGGCTCTGCCTTGGAGTGTCTGCCCCACAGAGCAGCTTGCAGGTTTGGGGCTTTACATCTGAGGTGTTGACATGTGAATTGCCACTTGCTGTCAAGAAATCAAACTCTGAATGGCAAACAAACAAATAGGTTTTTTAAAAAATCACAAGTGAACCATTTATTGAGCTGTGTGACATGCAAATTTCACTATGAAAGCTTTGCAGATGTCCAAGGAAATGTGTGCTTCATTTCTGACTGCACCTTGGCTGGCCTTTTCTGATTGTAATAAGAGAATATAATGGATTTATTCCAAATACCCACTGGCATAAAAAGTCAGAATCTGGGTTTAGATATCGGATCCAATTTTTTTCTTGGACAACAGCATCAAATAGTGGGAAGCCACTTAAATGAATTACCCAGAAACCTTTTCCCATCAAAAAACTGTTTTGTTTTTGTTTTTTTAAATACTGGGTGGGCGGTGATGGTGGCGTTAGCACAGAATTGTAACTAGTTTATCAGAAAAACAGGATGAGGTAGTATTTTGTGAACTCTCTTCTACCGCGCATCAAGTTTATCAGTGTGTCATCCTAAACTGCTACCTCCAGAAAATGTTACTTTTTAGAACTACGTCAGCAGCACGGTTGAATCACTATCTTTGCATAGTCATTCCCCAAAGTATTGTTCTCTAGAAGTGACAAATGTGGAAATGACTTCAAACCCATGGGAGTAGTAGTAGTAACTGTATGTGAACCTGGTCCTGCCCTTACACTGGTATAAATCAGGAGTAACACTGGGACTTGATTCCAAATATGTTTGCACTAACTTTAAATAAGGAGTAACTCCATCAAAAGTCAATGGAGTTACATATGTAAAACTGGCTTAAATTACATAAGAATTAGATTCAGGTATTTTAGTATTGATGACTTTCTATTTAGGTTCTAATATGCTATTTAGGTTAATATTTTAGTACTGATGCTTTTCTAATAAGATTCTGGCCTTATTTATGATCCTTGTCTTGAGATTGTTACTGTGATAAAATATGTTTTGAACTCAATAGGAGTTTTGTGTGAATAAAGACTGAAGGACTAGTTTCCCACTGTATTATGCATCTTAGAATCACAGAATCATAGAATATCAGGGTTGGAAGGGACCTCAGGAGGTCATCTAGTCCAATCCCTGCTGGGAATGCATCATTACTATTCTGATTTTTTTAGCAGTTTGCACGGGTGTGAATGATGACACACGGTGTGAGGCAGTGAAGAAACCAGCCCTGGATAAAGATTGGATCCTATGTAAATGGAACTTTTCCTAAAATAAATAAATAAAAATGCTCCTGGCATATATTTAGGATACTGCAAGCCTTAAACTGAAATACTTAGAACAAGCTTATGACAACTGGTATTTTAAGATTCATAGTCTTAAAAAGCATAATGGGATGATTTCAATACTGGGAGATAACTAAGCAAAATAGCTCAACAGGGGAGAGATCATAATGTAATAACAGTCATAATAGTGTGTAATGCTGCACAAAGTGCTGTTGCTGAAAATCCACTCATCTTATCCTTTAAAATTGCCTTGGTTTGGCTTAGTCATAGTGGTGGGAGGGAATGAGAGACAAGTGTGTCTTCATCCAATACAAATTAGTGGGCCAAACTGGGCCCTCACTTACTCAAATGCAACCCTGTTGACCTACTTATATAGCTTTCTATCAGTAGAGCTTAAAGCACTTCAGAAGAGCTAGGTAGAATCATAGAATATCAGGGTTGGAAGGGACCTCAGGAGGTCATCTAGTCCAACCCCCTGCTCAAAGCAGGACCAATATCCAACTAAATCATCCCAGCCAGGGCTTTGTCAAGCCTGACCTTAAAAACCTCTAAGGAAGGAGATTCCACCACCTCCCTAGGTAACCCATTCCAGTGCTTCACCACCCTTCTAGTGAAAAAGTTTTTCCTAATATCCAACCTAAACCTCCCCCACAACAACTTGAGACCATTACTCCTTGTTCCGTCATCTGCCACCACTGAGAACAGTCTAGATCCATCCTCTTTTGAACCCCCTTTCAGGTAGTTGAAAGCAGCTATCAAATCCCCCCTCATTCTTCTCTTCTGCAGACTAAACAATCCCAGTTCTCTCAGCCTCTCCTCATAAGTCATGTGCTCCAGCCTCCAAATCATTTTTGTTGCCCTCCGCTGGATTCTTTCCAATTATTCCACATCCTTCTTGGAGTGTGGGACCCAAAACTGGACACAGTACTAGGGTTACCATATTTCAGCAAGAAAAAAAGAGGACGGGAGGAGCCCCGCCCTAGCCCCGCCCCTGCCCCTCCCACTTCCCGCCCCCCCAGAACCCCCAACCCTCCCCCCGTTCCTTGTCCCCTGACTGCCCCCTCCTGGGACCCCTGCCCCTAACTGCCCCCCAGGACTCCACTCCCTATCTAAGCCTCCCTGCCTCTTGTCCCCTGACTGCCCCAACCCTTATCCACACCCCCACCCCCAGACAGACCCCTGGGACTCCCACGCCCCATCCAACCACTCCCCACCCCCTGACAGCCCCCCCCAGAACTCCCAACCCATCTAAACCCCTCTGCTCCCTGTCCCCTGACTGCTCCGATCCATCTCCCCACCCCTGCCACCTGACAGCCCCCCCCCAGAACTCCCAAACACTCCCCCCCTGCTCCTTGTCCCCTGGCTGCCCCCTCCTGGGACCCCTGCTCCTAACTGCCCTCCAGAACCCCACCCCCTACCTAAGACTCCCTGTTCCTTGTCCCCTAACTGCCCCCTCCTAAGACCCCCCCCAACTGCCCCCCAGGACCCTACCCCCTACCTGTACCTTGACTGCCCAAAACTTTCTCCACTCCCCCCAAAAAGCCCCCCCCCGTTTCTTGACTGCCACCTCCAGAACCTTCCTGCCCCCTGACCTCCTTACCCTGCTGCTCAGAACAGAGTGTTGGGCTCTGTGCAGCCGAGCCGGACACGTGGCTGAGCTCCCCAGCACAACAAAACCCGGTCCCTGGCCCTGCACAACAAAACCCGGTCCCTGGCCCTGCACAGTGCTGCCGGACTGGGCTGCAAGGGAGCTGCCGGCTCAGAATGCAGGGCTGATCCGGCTCCTCTACAGCTGCTCCTGAGTCCAGCCCGGGACTTCCCTGCAGCCCTCCCAGCCGCTCACTCTGCTCTGCCGGGGGAGGGGGAAATCCCGGACATTGTGAGTGCTTTACAAATTCCCCCCGGACGCGATTTTTAGCACAAAAAGGAGGACACGTCCGGGTAAATCCGGACGAATGGTAACCCTACACAGTACTACAGATGAGGCCTCACCAATGTCAAATAGAGGGGAATGATCATGTCCCTCGATCTTCTGGCAAAGCCCCTACTTATACAGCCCAAAATGCCGTTAGACTTCTTGGCAACAAGAGCACACTGTCGACTCATATCCAACTTCTCATCCACTGTAACCCCTAGGTCCTTTTCAGCAGACCTGCTGCCTAGCCATTCAGTCCCTACTCTGTAGCAGTGCATGGGATTCTTCCGTCCTAAGTGCAGGACTCTGCACTTGTCCTTGTTGAACCTCATCAGATTTCTTTTGGCCCAATCCTCTAATTTGTCCAGGGTCCCTCTGTTTGCTATCCCTACCCTCCAGCATATCTACCACTCCTCCCAGTTTAGTGTTATCTGCAAACTTGCTGAGGGTGCAGTCCACGCCATCCTCCAGATCATCCTCCAGATCATTAATGAAGATACTGAACAAAACTGGCCCCAGGACCGACCCTTGGGACACTCCGCTAGATAATGGCTGCCAACTAGACATGGAGCCATTGATCACTACCCGATGAGCCCGACGATCTAGCCAGCTTTCTATCCACCTTATAGTCCATTCATCCAGCCCATACTTCTTTAACTTGCCGGCAAGAATACTGTGGGAGACCGTATCACAAGCTTTGCTAAAGTCAAGGAATAACACATCCACTGCTTTCCCCTCATCCACAGAGCCAGTTATCTCGTCATAGAAGGCAATTAGGTTAGTCAGGCATGACTTGCCCTTGGTGAATTCATGCTGACTGTTCCTGATCACTTTCCTCTCCTCTAAGTGCTTCAGAATTGATTCCTTGAGAATTGAGGTCCTGCTCCATGATTTTTCCAGGGACTGAGGTGAGGCTGACTGGCCAGTAGTTCCCTGGATCCTCCTTCTTCCCTTTTTTAAAGATGGGCACTACATTAGCCTTTTTCCAGTCATCCGGGACCTCCCTGGATCGCCATGAGTTTTCAAAGATAATGGCCAATGACTCTGCAATCATATCCGCCAACTCCTTTAGCACCCTCGGATGCAGCGCATCCAGCCCCATGGACTTGTGCTCGTCCAGCTTTTCTAAATAGTCCGGAACCACTTATTTCTCCACAGAGGGCTGGTCACCTTCTCCCCATACTGTGCTGCCCAGTGCAGTAGTTTGGGCGCTGACCTTGTTCGTGAAGACAGAGGCAAAAAAAGCATTGAGTACATTAGCTTTTTCCACATCCTCTGTCACTAGGTTGCCTCCCTCATTCAGTAAGGGGCCCACACTTTCCTTGACTTTCTTCTTGTTGCTAACATACCTGAAGAAACCCTTCTTGTTACTCTTAACATCCCTTGCTAGCTGCAACTCCAAGTGTGATTTGGCCTTCCTGATTTCATGCATGCATGCCTGAGCAATATTTTTATGCTCCTCCCTGGTCATTTGTCCAATCTTCTACTTCTTGTAAGCTTCTTTTTTGTTTAAGATCCGCAAGGATTTTACTGTTAAGCTAAGCTGGTCGCCTGCCATATTAACTATTCTTTCTACGCATCAGGATGGTTTGTTCCTGCAACCTCAATAAGGATTCTTTAAAATACAGCCAGCTCTCCTGGACCCCTTTGCCCTTCATGTTATTCTCCCAGGGGATCCTGCCCATCTGTTCCCTGAGGGAGTCAAAATCTGTTTTTCTGAAGTCCAGGGTCCTTATTCTGCTGCTCTCCTTTCTTCCTTGTGTCAGGATCCTGAACTCAACCATCTCATGGTCACTGCCTCCCAGGTTCCCATCCACTTTTGCTCCCCCTACTAATTCTTCCCGGTTTGTGAGCAGCAGGTCAAGAAGAGCTCTGCCCCTAGTTGGTTCCTTCAGCACTTGCACCAGGAAATTATCCCCTACACTTTCCAAAAACTTCCTGGATTGTCTGTACATCACTATATTGCTCTTCCAGCAGATATCAGGATGATTGAAGTGTCCCATGAGAACCAGGGCTTGTGATCTAGTAACTTCTGTTAGTTGCCGGAAGAAAGCCTCGTCCACCTCATCCCCCTGGTCTGATGGTCTATAGCAGACTCCCACCATGACATCACCCTTGTTGCTCACACTTCTAAACTTAATACAGAGACTCTCAGGTTTTTCTGCAGTTTCATACTGGAGCTCTGAGCAGTCATACGGCTCTCTTGCATACAATACAACTCCCCCACTTTTCTGCCCTACCTGTCCTTCCTGAACAGTTTATATCCATCCGTGACAGTACTCCAATCATGTAATTTATCCCACCAAGTCTCTGTTATTCCAATCACATCATAGTTCCTTGACTGTGCCAGGACTTCCAATTCTTCCTGCTTGTTTCCCAGGCTTCTTGCATTTGTGTAAAGGCACTTAAGATAACTCACTGATTGTCCCGCTTTCTCAGTATTAGACAGGAGTCCTCCCCTCTTGCACCCTCCTCCTTGAGTTTCCTCCCGGTATCCCATTTCCCCACTTACCTCAGGGCTTTGGTCTCCTTCCCCTGGTGAACCTAGTTTAAAGCCCTCCTCACTAGGTTAGCCAGCCTGCTTGCAAAGATGCTCTTCCCTGTCTTCGTTAGGTGGAGCCCGTCTCTGCCTAGCACTCCTCCTTCTTGGAACACCATCCCATGGTCAAAGAATCCAAAGCCTTCTCTCTAACACCACCTGCATAGACATTCGTTGACTTCTACGATTCGGCAGTCTCTACCCGGGCCTTTTCCTTCAACAGGGAGGATGGATGAGAACACCATTTGCGCCTCAAATTCCTTTATCCTTCTTCCCAGAGCTATGTAGTCTGCAGTGATCTGCTCAAGGTCATTCTTGGCAGTACCATTGGTGCCCACATGGAGAAGCAGGAAGGGGTAACGATCCGAGGGCTTGATGAGTCTCAGCAGTCTCTCCGTCACATCGTGAATCCTAGCTCCTTGCAAGCAGCAGACCTCTTGGTTTTCCCGGTCGGGGCGGCAGATAGATGACTCAGTCCCCCTGAGGAGGGAGTCCCTGACCATCACCACCCGCCTCCTTCTCTTGGGAGAGGTGGTCGTGGAACCCCGCTCCCTTGGACAGTACATCTCATGCCTTCCAATCGGTGGAGTCTCCTTCTGCTCCCTTCTCTCAGATGTATCATCTAGTCCACTCTCTGCATTAGTACCTGTGGAGAGAACACGAAAACGGTTGCTCACCTGTATCTGCATTGCTGGTACATGGATGCTCCTCTTTCTTCTTCTGGAGGTCACATGCTGCCAAATTTCTTCACCGTCCTTCTGTCCCCGTTGCGCAGCCTGCTCTGATTCTTCAGAATGTTGTGCCTGTAGAAGCATATCTTGATGTCTGCAGGGCCGGCGCTTCCATTTAGGTGACCTAGGCGGTTGCCTAGGGCGCCAGGATTTTGGGGGGCGGCAATTCGGCGGCAGGGGGTCCTTCCGCGCTCTGGGTCTTCGGTGGCAATTCTGCGGCGGGTCCTTCACTCGCTCCGGGACCCGCCGCCAAAGTGCCCCGAAGACCAGGAGCGCAGAAGGACCCCCCCGCTGCAGAATTGCAACGACGACTGGGAGCGTGGAAGGACCCCCGCCTAGGACCCCAAAAACCCTGGCGCCGCTCCTGGATGTCTGTCCAGGAAATCTTCATTTTCTCTTATGCAACGCAGGGTCTATACTTGTTTCTCCAGACCTCGAACCTTCTCTTCCAATATGGAGACCAGTTTGCACTTTGTACAGACAAAGTCACTTCTGCCCTGTGGAAGAAAGACAAACATAGCACATCCTGTGCAAGTAACAACAGCTGAACGCTCATCATCCATATTTCCTTCCTTCTAAGAGCTTCCTCAGGTGTTGCAGTAACTACTCAGAGAAGCCTGCAAGATGAAAGCCTCAGTACGCTCTCCCAAGGCGAACTCCCTCTGTTAGCCTCCATTGTTCGCTGCTCAGCTGGTTTGCTGCTGACTGACTTTTTATAACCGTCAAGCCCACTCAAGGCCCACCTGGAACAAAGCACTCCCAATTCACACTTTTCAAACAATCAAGCACACTGTCAAACTGACAAACTGTCCCCGCAACAGACACTCAGATACTCACCAACACAGCCCCCCAATGCAGCACTTAGCGTAACTCCTCTCAGACAACTCCCTCTGTTAGCTTCCACTGTTTGCCGCATTATTATTATTAATTAGTGATCCAAATGGATATAATTTTCAGATCAATTATTATCAATTCAGAAATGTCTTTCTATCTTTCTCTGGCTGAGAATACATCTCCTTTGTCTTGCAGTCAATCCAGAATCTGAGATCATGCCTGTTTAAAACTGTCTGATACGTTCCTTTAAAGGTTCTAATTCGTTTTACTCAGTACTTTACATACTAGTTGTAAGTGGCTTAGTTCTAAACGTTTTGTTCCATGTAAATACAGCTCACTGAATGACTCCAACAAGTTAGAGATATGTCCTAGACATATTGTCTGTCATTTTATTGTTTGATGCACACGTACAAACTGAATAACAGAAGCAGCTTGTTTCAGAGGGGTACCCGTGTTAGTCTGTATCAGCAAAAACAACAAGGAGTCATTGTGGCACCTTAGAGAGTCTCTAAGGTGCCACAAGAAGCAACTTGTTTAGTTAAACTTTGTGAAGTGTGGGTGGGGAGAGAATTTCACAAATCAAATATAGTACACCACAGTGGGGTTCAGTTGTGTTTCCAAAAATAAAGTCAAAGGTCTTAAACAACAACAAAACTCTTACTACAACCTTTTCCTCTGAACTATATCTATATTTGTAGTCTGTCTTTCATTGCACTAAAACTATTTACAAACACACAACAGTAGACACTTATAGTCTACTAGCAGTAGACACTTATAATATACCTTAATAAGGGACTTCCATTTTGGGGACTTTCATATGCATGTCATCATATGGCATTTATTTTTGCCAGGTTTTTATAGGGCCTTTCCATAGCTGCTAATTAACCAAAACAACAAGGAGTCTGGTGGCACCTTAAAGACTAACAGATTTATTTGGGCATAAGCTTTCGTGAGTAAAAACCTCACTTCTTCGGATGCACTCTTCGGAAGTGAGGTTTTTACTCACGAAAGCTTATGCCCAAATAAATCTGTTAGTCTTTAAGGTGCCACCAGACTCCTTGTTGTTTTTGTAGATACAGACTAACACGGCTACCCCCTGATAATTAACCAAAGGTATTTGTGCCCAATTTGCAATCCTAGTTCAGGATTACAGTGAAATATGTGGGAGAGGTAGACTGCCATAGGGCCTGCTCCTGCTTCTTTTCAATTCAATTGAAGCTATTTCATTCGCAGGAATAGACATTTAGCAAGCACTGAGGCCAAAGCCAGCCTTGATTTTTTTGTTTTAAATGTTCTCTGAATGCCCCTGTGACAGGTATGACAATTTCCTGGACAAACCTTATCAAAGTAAGCTTATTAGGAGTTTATTGTATTAAAAATGCAAATGTTTATGTACTATTGTATATAATGTCTCTGGGAGGTGGGGGTGGGGCAGGTGGAAACATGACTAATGTAAAGCCTGGGACGTGTTATGAACTTCAGGGGGCTATTTGAAACAACATGCCAGACAACAATGAAAGTAGTTAAGTGGTGAGGAGTCTGGTGGCACCTTAAAGACTAACCGATTTATTTGGGCATAAGCTTTCATGGGTAAAAAAAACCCAATTCTTCAGTCACTCCAGGCATCTGAAGAAGTGGGTTTTTTACCCACGAAAGCTTATGCCCAAATAAATCAGTTAGTCTTTAAGGTGCCACCAGACTCTTCGTTGTTTCTGTGGATACAGACCAATACGGTTACCCTTTGGATACTGTAGTTAAGTGGGTTTCCCAGGAACAATCATGGGGGAGGTGTATGCAGACATACCCCCTCTATTATGCAAGAGCTCTGCTTTTTGAAGCCTCACCCTGAGGAGGGAACCATTGTCTGTTGAGTGCCTGTTACATGAGGACAAAATCAGAAGCCCAAACTGTGTAAAGGAGTGACTCACAGATGTGCTTGTTCTCAGCCAAGGCAGTTATGAACTTGTAACCACACAAAACCCCCTTGCTGGGTTTTGAAGCACTGACTCCTACCAGAGCCCTTGTTGGAGATGGGATGATTTCAGGTAAGCTTATTAGCATGCATGGTTCTTGTTTTAATATGGTTTCTCTATAATGCTTGCACCTTAGGAATAAATGTGCTTGCTTAGAAAAAGCTGTGCAGTACCTTTATAACTGTGGGCAGTTACACTGTTCACAGCCTCTGAGGAAAAAAAGCAAAGTGGGCCTGCTCAGGCAGTCTGACTTGCTGGGGAATTCACACAGTGTAGACAGGGAACTGTGCAGCCTGAAAACACTGCAGTCAGAAGGGGACAGAGATGCATGTCTCTGCCTAAGAGAGCAGATGGCTACAGAACCAGAAGCCAGGGAGAGGGTGCTTTTGTTGGCCCATAAAAGAGGAACAGTGGTGCAGTTGCCAAAGGGGTTGCAAGGAGTATATGTTGGGTATATGTTACTCAACCCTAAGTAAAGGCTGCAGGATTTGGGCCCTGGGGGATTTTAAAAATGGCATTCCTTTGCAGAGCATCTCCTCTTACTTACTGCTGTGGTCTATACTCTACCCCAGAGCTACATGTGCAATTCCCACTGATGTCAATAGGATTTCCATCTATAAAGCCTAGTGGGTTGGGGGGGGGGGTGGGAGGGAGAGGAAGCATAATGTTAAAACTCTGATAAGTCTGATGCCCTAACAATGGCTGATATAGACAGAGAATTATGGATTTCATTGTAGCACCAGCAGAGGATAGGTTGTGAAAGTAAGATATTTGTAAAAATAGGAAGGAGAAGATAAGGGGAAAAACGACCACCTGCGTAACAATCTTTGGTCCCAAACCTGCAAACACCGCTAGCTATAACTTCTATTGAAGCCTACCAAGAGTTATGCCTGAGTGAGCATTTTATATAAATGGCTGGGAGAGTATAGCTGTAGCTTGCCAAAATGGTGGCATGCTTTAGAGGCATGTTCCATTAACTAAGACCCTATTTCGTGTTATAATACCTTTTAAAAACAAACAGTTATTACAACCATTCTGATATAGCATAGTTTACACTAGATAAACTGTCACATATAAATCTACTGCCTTGCCTACCTGTGAAAAAAGCCTTGAGAAAAAACAAGTCATTCCTTTAAATACAATCACTTCTCTATAAATAGAATGTATGTCAATCAATTTTGTTCTCAGTAGATCTACTGCTATCCTACTCCAAGAGCAATATGACAGCAGTGCCTCCCACTTATGGACCTTCACAGAACCTCCAAAACCAGCACTTTGGCCCACAGTGACTTGCAAGGAAACATTCATCCCTGCTGAAGATACATGGAAGCCAATGGATATACATAAGTGATTACTTTAGGGCAGAGGATATACACCAGTGATCTCCTAGTGCAAGGTGTGTGGTAATGCTTGTATAATATAATGCATATTGTGAACAGCACAGGATAGCAAAAACGACAAGTTAGTCAAAAGGACTTGGTGCCTCTCTACAGATACTGGCAAAATAACCCAAATCCTAGGCACACTCTCAGGTACCAATTTATCAGCGATGAAGGAGGGAAGGCCTGCTAAGTGTTCTATTACAAACAGGACTATTGCAACCAAAGAGTTTTATCATTTCACCTTTAATAATACTTTCTACACATGTAAAGCTAGTCAGCCAAGGAACTCACAGCATTTGACAAAAGGTGTGATGTTATCATCCCCATTTTACAGACAGGGAAACGGAGGCACAGACACAGCAATGTAGCCTAGGTTAAACAGCAAGTCACCGTCCAAAACAGGACTAGAACCCCTGGCTCCTGGCTCAATCCCTTTCTCTAACCACTAGCAAAATCCAGTTTGTTACAGCACAGTAGTTCTTACAAAAGAAAACAAAAAATTGCATACTTCCACCCACCCATTAGTGGCATGAGTACAAAAATAAATATATTTTTTAAAATTCACAGTTTATAAAAATAAGTCCATTTAGTTGCACATGACTCAGGGTTGGGGTTTATTTGACTTTGGAAGATAATGCCTGTTTGAAACGTCTCTTTAGATCTTGCATGTTGGGAGATTTGGGTCGAGGGATGATGGACGATCTCCTTTTGTCTCCACAGCTGCTGTGGTGTAGTTTGCTAACCTCCTTGCAAAGATACTGAAAAACATCACACACCCCATGGTAGTTTTCACTAGTGGAGATTTCTAAAAACACAGTGCCCAGTTCATTAGCCAGCTGTATCCCCTCATTGGTCTGTACCTGCCTCGCATGGAGGAGATCCCCTTTGTTTCCCACAATAAGGATGGGTATTTTAGAGTCTGGATGGACTTTGCGTATGTGCTGATAGAGAGGACGAATAGACTGATAGCTACTGTAGTCTGTGATAGAATAGACCAAGAGAAAGCCCTCTGCCCACTTCACACATCTGGAAAGAGAGTCCAACATCTGTACAAAGCCTTCTTGCACCTGTAAAGGAATGATTGGAAGTTAGATAATGGAATGATGAAGCTTAAATTGTACTATTTTCAAACAGATTAATAAAGCAATAAGACATCTGACCACACTGCGCAATCTAATGAACTTGATCCCTATTAATTAGGAGGCAGGTCTGGCTATTTAAGGAATGGCTCAACTTTTGAGTCTTTATTAAGGACTTGTCTACATTACCCGCAGGATTGATGGGCAGCGTCTATCTAGTCTAGAGGCAATAAATCGACTGCTGAGCGCTGTCCTGTCGACTCTGGTACTCCACTGGAGCGAGAAGTGCAGACAGAGTTGACGGGGGAGCATCAGCAGTCGACTCAGTCGATCTAAGTATGTCAACGTAGCTGAACTTAGATCAATTCCCCCCCCGTGTAGACCAGGCCTGATAGAGCATAACTACTTAACGCAGACTTAAAGAACAGAATTGTAAAAACTAATGTTTCTTCTTGAATCATTTTAAATTAAATCAAATGATTTAGTTGCTGTACATTTAGCTTAGTACTTAGGCTGCTAGTAGAACATGACTAAAAACAGATTTTTTTCCCCATGCAGATTTATTAAATATGCTAGAGTAGCTTGCTTGAAAAATGTGTGCTATAGTGATTTATGTTGTCTAAGTACATTATCATACACATTCTAGTAGGTCTTAAATTTAGTATTTTAAATAATTTTTTTTTAACTGTCTGTTAATAAACTTTCAACATAAATAAGTTTGATATAACTGCATTCCAAACAGCCGTTACAGATTCTTTTGTACAGGCTTAAATCCATTCTATTTATGGAAATGTTTGCTAAGGTACCTTTAATCACAGCTATTAGTCATAAAATAACTGTAGGCAGTGATGCATGAATGGTTCTAATGATTAGGAAAGAAAGACTGCATTTCTACTGACTTTCAGTGGAGTTTGGATCAAGCCCCCATTGCTAGCTCAGAAGCATTTCTGTACCTGAATACATCCCGGTGTGTCTTGGATCTGTATGGAAACTTGGTCTCCCTCTACATGAACAAGTCTTGAATACAAGTTTCCTGAGAAATAAATAAAGATAATTAAAGCTGTTGCTTTGGGGCAGGGGGAAGAAATTCTAAAGAAACATGGTAGCTAGCATGTAGATTCTGAAAACAGGCATTAAAAAAAAATAAATCCTCACCTGTATTGGGTTCATAGTCTCCAATAAACCTCTTTGTTAGGAATCGAACAATCATAGCTGAAAAGAACCAGATGCTTTTATTAATAGCTGCATGGCAAAACACAGTACAAATCACGCTCTAACCCCTCTGGCACTCCCAAGTATGTACATCTACAGGTTTATCAACGGATGTTAATGCAGAAAGAGCCTTAAAAAAAACCATTGTCATATTTGGATTGGAGGGGTGTACAGCTAGATCAAAGCCAGTCAAACAAACAAGAATTGGACAATAGGCTTGGCCTGCCTGGCTACTGGAAAAACTCTGTGGCTATGAAGGAATTCGCCAGCTAAGGCAAGAAGCATCCCTGACTTCGGCGCTTCTTTCCTGACCAAGTGCAAAGTCCACAAACAACCCAGACAGATGCAGCCAACATCCCTCTGTTTTCAGGAATATTCCTTCCTTCGCCTCCGGGATCTCTCCACGTGCGATGGAGCCCAGGTTGTCTCTCGCTCCCCAGCCCCAGCTACGGCCCCTGGATCGCGGCTCCCACCCCCCGCGCCTCGGCAGGCGGGAGCCCCCCAGGCAGCGGCGCGCCCAGCTGAACTCACCGCTTTTGCCCACGCTGCCGGCCCCCAGCACCGCCAGCTTGATGTCCCGGCTCTGGAAGAAGTCCGAGGGGCACTCCAGGATGGGCGCGAGCAGGAAGTTAGTGGACATGGTCGGCAGGCGCATGGAAAGGGAGGGGTAGATCCGGGCTGGGAACAGCAGCGTGTGCCCCACAAGTACCGACACAACGGAGGGAGCCCCGCCGGCGGCGCGAGGGCAGCTGTTGCCGCCGCCGAAGGAGGAGAAAAAGGAGATGCTGATGCTGATGATGTTGCAGCTGCGGTGCCGCTGCCTGAGCGCCTCTGAAGCCCGAGCTTTTAAAGGGATCCCGGCAACCGCTAGGAGCCGCCTCCTCCCCTCGCAGTCCAGCCCCAGCCCGGCGGCCGTCGCTACGTACGCACATGGCGGGGTGTGCGCACACAGCGCACACGCCACTGGCCGGCCGCAGCAGCGGGGGCCCTCCCCCGGGCTGGCTGGGGCGCACCCCGCCGTGCCTGGGGCGCAGCTGTCCGCGGTTGCGCGCCTTTCTTTTCAGACGCCTGCTGCCCGGGGCCGCTGGTCAGGGGGCTTGGGGTGACCCATTGTCCCCAACGGGGAACGTGCACCAGCAAAAGATGGACCAGTTAAAGCCCGGAGCCTGCAAACTCTTCTGCCAGCTTAGCCACCCGCAGCCCCGACTGCCGGGGGCTGCTCATGTGCGAGTTTGCAGGTGGGGGTAAATGTACCTTTGCTTATACTGCTAAAAAGACACCAAAGTGAGCTTAGAGAACTAGACATATAAGGCTGGAACTGGGACCTCAAAGGGCCTCAAGTCCAGCCCCCTGCGCTGTGGCAGGACCAAGTAAACCTAGAGATCATTCCTGACAGGTGTTTGTCGAACCTGTTCTTAAAAAAACCTGGATGCTGGGGACTCCATAGCCTCCTTTGGAAGCCTATTGCTGAGCTTAACTACACTATTAATTAGAATTTTGTTCCTAATATCCACCCTCTGTCTCCCTTGCTGCGGACTAAGCCAATTCCATCTTGTCCTGCCTTCAGGGGCTATGAAAAATAATTGATCACCTCCCCTTTCTAACAGCCTTGAACATATTTGAAGACTATCAGGTCCCCCCCATCTTCTTTTCTCAAGACTAAACATGGCTCATTTTTTTTAACCTTTCCTGGTGGGTCAGGTTTTTTAAACCAATCATTTTGTTGCTCTTCTTCCAGCACTCTTCAATTTGTCCACATTTTCCCTAAAGCGTGGCACTTGGAACTGGACACAATATTCCACCTGAGGCCTCACTAGTGCCAAGTAGAGCTAGACAATGACCTCCCGTGCGTCTTACCTACCACACTCCACATTTCCACAGGAATCGGGACAAGCGATGCAGGAAGTGCAGCTATGCCAATGAGATATTACCCCACGTCCTGTGTAGCTGCAAGCCCCATTCCAGAGCCTGGCAGCTGCGACACAATGCCATCCAAGATTGCCTGGGCAGAGCCATCCCCGGGGCCGTCCTTACCCATATGCATACGCAAAGTACGCAGTTCCGGTTCTTCCCCAGGGTCCCCGCCCCTGCTCCACCCTGCCTCGCCTCTTCCCTGCCCCAGCCCCGCCTCTTCCCACCCCCGCCCTGCCCCCACTCCTTGAGGACTCTAGAAGTGGTCGGGCCTGCACTCACCGGTAAGTAGAGTGACCTGGCCCCAGCCTGCTCCGCTCCCCTGGCTTCCAGCCACGCCGCCAGCGAGTGCTGGGGGGCGGTTCCCCCTTCCTCCCAGGCCTGGGAGCCAGGGAAGCGGAGCAGACTGGGGCGGGTCACTCCACTGAAGTGGCCTAAAGCCCCCCTACCCCCGTCCCCCACGGAGGTCTGGGGCGGGGCCCCACCCAGCCCCCCGCAGACGCCTGGGGCCAGCCCCCCCGCCACTCCTCCCCACGGGGGGCTGCATAGGGCACCAAAATAGCTAGGGACAGCCCTGGCCATCCCGCCACCTGTGGGGAAGGTAGCCATGAACTCCGCCATCCCCGGAACCGACAGCCAACTGCGACCAGATATCGTCATCATTAACAGGGACTGGAAGAAGATCATCGTGGTGGACATCACAGTGCCCTTCGAAAACAGGACTCCGACTTTCCATGATGCCCAATCTCGAAAGCTGGAGAAATACGCCCCTCTTGCTGACACCCGGAGAGCTAGGGGCTACGAGGTCCAAACTCACGTGCTGATCGTCGGAGCCCTGGATGCATGGGAACCCGGTAACGAATGAGTGCTGAGAGAATGTGGAGTCGGTCAACGATACGCTTGGCTGATGTGGCAACTCATGGTGTCAGATGCCATCAGGTGGTCAAGGGACACATCACCGGACATGAGCAATACCAGGAGGGATGAGCTGGAGTGCCCATGAGAAGCGCAATCAGGAAAGTAACTCAAATACTTTTCTGATGGACTGTTTTTTTTCTCTAAATGGACAACCTATCCTAAATTCTCAATTACTGAGGGGCAATCTTCACTCATTGATATATTTTGCTTTCCACCACCAACTCTCTGTAAAACTTTTTTCATGAGTAATATACCTGAATGCATGGAAGCTGGATATCTAAACTATTATTAAATTCATTCACCTAAATTTTGATTCTTGCTGATTATGCACTATATGTATCTTACGACTTTAAAAATAAACTTTGTATTTGTGGGTAATCTAAGCACTATACCCAGATGTACAGACACTCTTTTCTCAACCTATGTATTATATAATTCTTTTAACATTGGCTTTAATAAAAAATTTAAATCTGTTTCTCTGGGGTCAGAGGCCTGCAGCTACCTGGCTGGCTAATTAGCCTCATCCACTGCACCTGGGAACAGACCGGCACCTTAACTGGCTAATCCTTAGAAAAGGAGGAGCAGGATATAGAAGAGGGGGCTGTAATACCTGCTAGAGCCTGGAGCAAATTCTGGGAGAAGCAGCTCCAAGAAACAGAAGGGAAACTGGGGAAAGTTCTGTTATCACAAAAAAGGCTCTGAGGTAAGAACTTTTGGGTTGATGAGTTTGTGGGGTGAGGGACAGACTTGGGAGAAAGGGACTTAACCTATACAGACTGTGTGGAGAGGTTGCGAAGTGTTGATTCTGATTTCTGTTATGAAGATTTGAAATAAAACCCACAGTAATTAATCTGAGTGGAAACTACCTTCCCTGGATTCTGTGAGAGAGCCCCAGGGATGGAGCTGGCTCTGCAGGCACTAGCCTGGGTCCAGCTGGAAGAGAGTGTTGTAGGAGGCCCCAGTCTTTTACAGCACCTCAGAATGATTTTAGCCTTTTTCACAACTGTATCACATTGTTGACTTATATTCAGTGAGATCCACTATAACCCTCTGAACCTTTTAGCGGTACTACCACCAAGCCAGTTATTCCCCATTTTGTATTGTGCACTTGATTTTTTTGCTTCCTAAGTGAAGTACTTTGTATTTGTCCTTATTGAATTTAATGTTGTTGAATTCAGGCCAAGTCTCCAATTTGTCAAGGTCATGTTGAATTCTAATCCTGTCCTCTGAAGTGCTTGCAACTCCTCTCAGCTTTGTGTCCTCTGCAAATTTTATAAGCACACTCTCAACTCCATTATCAAAGTTATTATTGAAAATATTGAATAGTACTGACCCCTAGGGAATCCCAATAGATAAACTGGAAGAGTGTAACAGTGAATCATTGATGATTACTCTTTGAACACAGTTGTGCACCCACCTTATAGTAATTTCATGTAGACCAGGGGTTCTCAACTTTTTTTTCCTGACCCTCCTCTCCTTCTCTCCCCCCCCCCCCCCAAATGTGCTGTAAAAACACCAGGGCCCAGCAGGTCAACCCTAGGTCACTCCCAGCTTCAGCCCCGCGATGGGTTGCTGGGGTTTGGAGTTTCAGCTGTGGGGCCTTGTGGCCCCCCTGCAAGCGTTCATGGATCCCCAGTTGAGAACTGTCAATCTAAACCATATTTCCCTAGTTTGCTTATGAGAATGTAAAGTAGGACAGTGTCAAACGCCTTACTCTATTGTGATATATGCTTTATTTTAGTAATTAGGAGTAAATCATATACTTTTTTCATTTTTTATATAAAGTTATAAACAGAATTCATTTTGTGTTTCTTTTATCATTTAGTAATACTTTTCTTTTTCATATCCAGATACATCATTCAATAACCAATATTGGAAATCCAGGCTCACATTAATTAAGGTTCACCTGGGTGGAATTTGAAAGTGCTAAAAAAAAAAAAGGGGGGGGGTTTAATCTAGACTTTTTAAAAAGTGAGGCAAATATTAAAAACGAAATGCTTCTATTACTAGAAATAAATAACACAATTACTGTCACACTCAAGCCCCAATCCTGCAAGCAATTGTGCACATGATCATTTTTATTCATGTGAGTAGTTGCACTGGCTTCAATGAAATTACTTATGCATGTTCAGCAGGTGAGAGTTTGCTGATCTGGGCCTTAAAGAATTCATAAAAGGGTGAATATATATATATTTTTTTAACATTAAGGAGTATGACACCAACCAGCAAAAGCTGACATGTAGAACTAAAATGTTAGAAGGTAGTCTGTCAGAACATTTTTTAAAAAGTAGTAAATTTAAAAAATTTAAGTTGATAATATCCCTTTAAGTTTGTGTCTTTGTTCACCTATAGGTTGTGTTTGATACAGCTATTACACTACAAGAGAGGGATCAAAGTAAGACTTATCAAACCCCTAGACCGTGACTTCATAGTTAAAGTTCAGGGCAACTGCATCTGCACTCCCCCTCTATGATCCATTGTCAGGCTTCCAGCTCCCCAGCTGTCATGTCTCCTGGGTGGAGACATGTTTCTCTTCCTCCTGACCAGAGTATTCCAGGTTGCACAGCTCCCTGCCTATACTGATATCCCAAGAAAATGAGAGTGCCTAAACAGGCCAGTGTCTGTGCTTTGCTTTCTCTTCAGAGACCATAAACAGCATAATTGCCCATTGTTAAGGAACTACACAGCTCTTTCTAAGCAAGCACCTTTATTCTTAAGGTGAAAGCAGGGGAGCTGGAAGAATTTGTATAATGGGGGTGTGGAGAGCCACTGAACCCAACTGTTAACCCTGTATATGATGGGAAAAGTCCACTCCATGCAATTGGGGTTCATCTATAGATTTTTTTTTTTTTTCCCTTCCAGAAGTAGGTGTATCCTCCTTTCTCCTCCCTCACCTGTCTATCAGCTCTTCTAGTTTCAGACAAAGCAGCAATATTGATGTTGAACCGACTCAATTCACAAGCAATAATGGCTGTATGTCGCTCTGGTGGGTCGCCATTTAAGTTGTCCATCAGGGAATGTACGTTCCAAAATTGAAAAGTTTCTTACATTTTCGACCACTGAGGTGGTGATCCTGCTGGATGTGTCTATCCAGCCAGAAAAAACAAAGGCAAGACTATTTTTAGAGTACCTTTTCTAACCCCTTACCATGTGAGCAGAGTGGATCCTAAAAAGGACTGCTCAGTTGTGAGTGCAGCTGCTGAGATGCTCAGCCCGCCTCAATCCTTGAGCAAGACCGTATCACACACCCACTGCCTGTGTGTCAGTCTGTGACTAGGAACTTCTGGATTTCACTGTCCTGTTCCCATCGCCGATTGCCACCAGACTTTTGACTTGTGCAAATGTTATTTTTCCCCAAAAAACTGGAAGATGTCTGTGCGGGACTTCTTTTAAAGTGGGGAGACTGGTGCACAACAGTCCCCACACTATCCTTGACAGATAGAGGACTTGAAACCAATGGCACGGATACCATGATGATTGGTGATCCTCTATCTGCTGCAGCCTTCATCCACCTTCACAGCCATTGTAACATTACATAACAGTTTCTCCTCCATTGTGCAGTTATCCTCCATCTGCTCTGTTGTTAGGGACTTCTTGGCTCACACTTTGTCTGGAACCTCACCCTTGACCGTTCTGCCATGGATAGCCCTAAGGGAGTACATGACTCCAGGCAGCATTGCTTTTTGGGGTCATTGAGACACGCAAGCCTCTCCACCATTACAAGGTACCAGTTGGCAACAATGAGCGGTTTATGACTCTCTGCGGCACACCAAAAATCAACAGGCAACTATTATGAGTGCCTATGCATCAACACTGGATCCCAATGAGAATATAAAGGAAGATTTTTATTCTCAGTTGGAAACCATTTTATTGGAGACCCCTACAAAAGACAAGATCATCCTTCTGGGGGATTTCAATGCACGTGGTGGACAAGACTCAGACCTGTGGAAAGGAACAATCGGGAAAGAAGGAGCTGGTCAGGAGCAGAATTCCATTTGAATTGCTTTTGCCAAGTGTGCTGAACATGAACTTATTATGAACACTTTTTTTTTTTCTCTCCTGACAAAAGGAAAAGTTCAAAACATCTTGGAGACACCCACAGTCAAAGCACTGGCATCTTCTCCACTACATCATAGTTCGTGCCCGAGATCGTAGTGACATACTTCTCACAAGAGCAATGACAAGTGCTGATGACTGATCATCGCCTTATTCGATCCACAATGAAAATTAAGATCGCTCCCAAATGGAGGCTGCAAAAGAAGCAGGTCTGGCGCAAGTTGAAGGTTCAAGATTTGAAGGACCCTGTTAAGCGTGACCACTTCCAAGCAGTCTTAGAAGAAAAGTTCCCATCAGAATTTCCAGAAGAAATTCAGGAACATTGGAGCCAGCTGAAAGCAGTAATCATCAATGCCTGTGAGGAAACCATAGGCTACCAAACCAGAAAACATCAGGACTGGTTTTGACAAGAATGATTCTGAAATTGAGAAACTCCTCAATGAAAAGAAAATGGCATTTCATGCTTGGCAGAATGACATAAATTGTAATGTAAAGAGTGAAGCCAATGCCAAGGCAAGGGCCATAGGTGCCAACTTTCCCGGCACCGGTCTTTTTATCTGTCTTCCTGCCTGCTGGTTACTTGTTATAATAGGTACCCCTCTCGGGGTGAAGCTTTAAAAGGCTGAGTTCTTGCATAACTGGAGTAAGTGTGTTTGCATAACGCGTCCCCAAGATTTTCTGGGAAACCTACTGTGATGAGTGGACTTTCTGTAATATTTTTATGATTTGTATGTGTGCTTCAGCTTCCTGCTCTACTTTGCAATGTTACTCAATGATTGGAAAATGGTTAAATCTGCTTTTAGGGCACAGCAAGAGACATGAGGTGTTGAGTCACATAGCTGTCTGGGATAGAATGAATGGATCATTAAAGGACTGGCTGAAACCAACCCATATGAATGGAGAATCTGCAAAGACAATGGGAACCCCAGTAACCAGGACATTCATACCTGGCAACCAACCTGAGAGAGGCAAGGAAGCAGAGCAAGGGCTCCAGCTCAAGAACAAAGGGGAAGGTATCAGGTGGCTGGAGGAAAGGGTTGGCTTTTGGACGAGACAGCAGCTCTCACATGGGACTGACAGAGAGATGGAGGGCCAGAGCCAGAAATAGATTTCATAGCAACTTGGCTGGCTAACTGCACTAGCTTGGCCAGAATGAAATATGTCTTTACCTTTGTTTCTGTTTACCTAAGGACTTCCTGATGCTGTGTCCCAGTTGACACAAATCCTACTCTATTTTGAAAAGGCAGCCTGGTGTCACTGCAAATACTTGCTGAGGAGCATTGGTCCCTGAAGACTGTAGAAGTCTCTGACCAGGAGTCTAGCTTAGTTGGACTTGCTGGGCAGAGCTCACCGTGTGAAGCAAGTAGGCTAGAGCTGAGAGGCTCCGGGCTTGTCTACACTGCCAGCCGGATCGACGGGCAGCGATCAATCCAGCGGGGGTCAATTTATCGTGTCTAGTATAGATGCAATAAATCAACTGCCGATCGCTTTAGCGTCAACTCTGGTACTCCACCTCAATGAGATGCACAAGGGGAATCGACGGGAGAGTGTCTCCTGTCAACACACCACAGTGAAGACACTGTGGTAAGTAGATCTAAGTATGTCGACTTCAGCTACGTTATTTACATAGCTGAAGTTGTGTAACTTAGATCGTTTTTTTTTCCCCTTTCTCCCCCCCCCCCCCTTCCCGGTAGTGTAGACCAGCCCTCAGTCTTGGTATCGAGACCAAATGGCCTATCTTTAAGGAAGAGTGAAACCACTTGGGAAGGAGGGATGCCATACAGAAGGTGTTCCTCTAAGGGACTATTTAAAGGCTGGAGCATAGTACAGATCCTGTGGGTCTGACACCTTAACTTGAAAAGTTCATTCTTGTCTTGACCTACTTCTTCAAATAGTCCTTTGAAGCTCATGACACTTCCCATGGTTTTAGACATTGAATATGATCCCACAATAATACATAGACATTTGCATTATTAATACAATGAACTCCTAAGATACCTTAAACTTAATTCAAGGTTTGTCTAGGATATTGCAGGAAATTCTGTCACAACTATATAGCCTTGTCACACAGTGTAAATCTTTCTTCTCTGTGCAAATGTCAGATCAAAGCATTTCATCTGTTTGCCATCTCAAGGCAAAGTATTTATGAATACTACTATTTTATTACAAAATTGGAGATTGGTCCAAGATCCAATCTGGATGTATACATTCCCAGAGTTCAGGAGTGTTGAGATGCAAGGTTTTGGTTCATGCTCCTGTATCTCCATTATTATTTTATCTTTAGCCTTCCACTCATAACCATACAAGTATATACTTGTATAGCTTGTATCTTTTTTTTATTTATACATTGATTCATTCCTTGATACTTTTGAATGAGATACATTATGGAAGTGTATTGAACTGTATTGCTTTGTTGAAATAAACCAGGAGTCTCAAACATGTGGCCCACAGAGTTATTTCCTGCGGCCCACCATAGCTCCTTTCACCCCCTGCCCTCCCGAGCGCACCACGTCCCCACTCCCCCACCTACCTCCCAGCGCTTAGGACTTTCCAGGAGGGAGGGGGGAGGAGCAGGGATGTGGCATGCTCAGAGGAGGAGGTGGAGAAGAGGTGGGGCTGGGGTGGGGATTTGGGGAAGGGGTTGGAATGGGGGCAGGGAAGGGGTGGGAAGAAGCGGGGCAGGGGTAGGGCCTCATGGAAGGAGTGGAGTGGGGGCAGGGGCAGAGGAGGAGGCTTTTGTATCTTTGTATGAAAAGGTGTTAGTGATGTGGCCCTCAGGCCAATGTACTAGTTCTCATGTGGCCCTCGTGGCGATTTGAATTTGAGGTCCCTGAAATAAACACATTACAGAAACAACACACTGCGTAACCAATTTACATTTTGTTGTAGAATGAGATTTAAAAAAAATTATTTCTCTCTTGCCAATACCACATCTTTGAGTTGCCTCTTCGCCTTGCTGGCTGTAGAAAATATGTCCACCTGTTTTGTAGGAAAGTGGACTGGAGGAATGACAAGAAGGACCATAAAGACAGGCGAAGTGATATCCAACAAGACTCCCACACTGAATGCTTCTTTTAGAAGTTAAGAGAGAACCCTATTAACTTATCTAGTCTTTCCCTATGTCAGAGCAGGATTATTCTCTACACTATATGTTCTCATCCTTTACCTGGGCTAGTTTTAAATGTCTTAAGACATGGGGCTTTTATTGCTTTGCTTGGGAGACTTTCACAGTCTCTTCCACTGTTGGGAAGATTATCTTTATTCAGGACAAATTTTCCCTTTCTTAATAACATCCCATTACTCCTAGTTATTCCTCTTTTTGAGGTCCATAACATTACTTGAATGAGTAATAACTTTGTGTGCAACTAAGGGTGTGCAAAAAGTCAGACCCTGGCTAAGCCAGGCTAATGACCCACAATGTGGTGTGGAAAGTCAATTGGCGATAAAGCTAATACATATCAAAATTCAGTCAACCCCATTACATCAGAAAAGGCAGATACTTTAAAAGAGCATCTTCTCCCCTCTGGGACTCTCAATTAATTTTGCTTCTAATTTGCACTGTCTATTTAAATTATAAACTTCTTGGGGTGAGGGGTAGCACTGTATCATTCTGTCTTGTACAATGCCAAGCATATTGTTGCCACTTAACAAAAATATAATATACCAATAATAGGCCTAGCAGTTGCAGTGATGACAATGTTACAAATGCAGTGGCAGTCAGACACGATTAATATTGCAGTTCTCAAACAAAGGGTTGTTCGACTCCCAGCAGTGAGTAGACAAACTGACTTTCAATCTAACCAAAATATGCCAAGAACCCAATTGGATGGATCCAGAATAGAACTAATTTTAAATTTAAACTAGTATGAGAAGTCTGATCAGTGTCAGCTGAGTTGCATGGAGATTCTCAGAGAATGGAAGAGCATGAAGGGTGCATGAACTCATGTTTGCTCTCTATCCTTTCTCTCCATCCAAGAGCTCAGATGCACAGAGGTGTAGAGGAGGCTTCAGAGGGGCCATGGCCACAGTCCTCAGGAGTGGTGGGGGAACTTAATACCATTCAGCCAGTGGAAAGTTGTCCTACAATCGATTTAACAAAGCAGTGGAAGATTCCCTGTGTACGAGAATGCTCTATAGGGCTGGGCAGCATTGCTGCTGTTGCACCGAGGGGCTGTTCTCTAACTACTCCCCAGGGGATGCATGGTACCCGAAAGGGGCAGGGTGGGGAAGAGTTGGCAGAGCCCGGGCTATGTGTCCATGCTCCAACCAGCAGAATGTGTCAGCTGCGCACGGATGAGGATTCTGCACCCCTTCAAGGGTATCTGTTTGTTCCTCCTGTACCCTGACAGCTCTGGGAGGCTTTGTGTCTGTCAGGTTGCCTCCATTGTTCCACACTACCCCCCCCCCCCCCAGTACAGAGCCATTTCCTCAAGGCAGCGGTAGTCAATTATTTTTGGTCAAGGTCCAAATTTCTTGGTCAAGGTCCAGACTCCAGAGAAAAATAACAATAATAAGTAAATAAAAAGATTTCAGGGTCTGTTCAAAAGCATCTGGCGGTTCAGATTTGGCCTGTGGTCCACCTATTGATTACTGCTACCTCAAGGTATAATCCAGTCCATTTTAATTAACATTGCACAAATTGGCACAAAGTTAAATTAGGCGGCCTAAGAAATATAATAGGGAATCAACTATTCAGCTATTTCCTAAGTAGCAGAATGATAGTCTCTATTTTTAATTTGAAATGTCAACAAAGCTTTACGATCACCCGAGCAGACCTTTTCCTTTTGTACCAAGATTTCTGTTCCATTGCTAAAGCTTTTTAGTTAGTTTCCAGTAATTCATGTTATCCACTTCTATTGTCATATTCCATCTTTTGTCTTTGGCCTTGCACATAGTGCAAACAAATGCTATTTTTCTATAACCTTCTTTAAGTGTGCTATTTAAAGGTGTTCATGCAAAGTGCCCCTTGACAGAACATTATCAAAACGTGTCCATTCCATGCCTGATAAATAGGAGAGTTAATAAATTGCAGCCCCAGGACTTCGACTCCCCTTGTTTTATACCAACCGGGGGAGTTTGTATTGCTGTGTTGAGCTAGTCATCCTTTCTCAGTTTCTATCTACAGAGGCATTCTATGAAAGAGAAGTAACGTTGACCTCTTAGAGAGAGCTTCACCTAGCCTAAATAGGAAACACTGTGAGCTCTAAATGCCTGTCATGGCTGTTAAATGATACAGCAATGGTTCCCGAACTGTGGCTTGTGGCCCACTGGAGGTCCATAGAAAGACAGCTGATTAGGTGGCATGAGCTTTTGTTTCCAGGCTCGGAGGTTCAAGAAGCTGAAAGTGAGGCAAAGGCAGTTGAATGTTGAACTATTTTTTATTACAGACTGCTGTCACTTAAGAATAGAGGAAACAGGTCCCCTCAGTGACTGGAGTCATTGGGACTGGAGCTGCCAGCCACCTGCAGAAGAGGAATGGATTGTAGTTGTAGCTGTGTCAGTCCCAGTCCCCTTTGCCTCTCGGGAGGAATGAGGCAGTCTGACAGCATGTACAAGGGAGCAGTTATATCCAGGAAGGAGAGAAGGGAAACAAGAAGCAGGGAAGCATGTGCAGGAGGGACACAATTGTTGCAATAGCAGAGTCTGTCTCTCAAGCCTTAATCTTGCAAGTATTTGCAAGCTGTGTCAGGGTGAGCACGGTTGCTGCACTCAGGATGTTTTGCGCCCTAGGCGAAATTTCCACCTTGCGCCCTCCCTGAGCCCTACGGCAGCTCTCCACCTCTCCCTCCGTCCTGCGGCGCGCCCCTCCCTGGCAGCTCCTCCCCCGCGCCCGGGGAGCCGTGCGGCAGCTCCCCACCCCAGCTCACCTCTGCTCCGCCTCCTCCCCGAGCACGCCGTCGCTGCTCCACTTCTCCCGCCTCCCAGGCTTGCGGCGTCAATCAGCTGTTTGGCGCCGCAAGCCTGGGAGGGAGAGAAGCAGAGCGGGGCAGCGTGCTCAGGGGAGAAGACGGAGCAGAGGTGAGCTGGGGCGGGGAGTTCCCCTGCGTGCCGCGCCCCCCTCCCCTTACTTGCTGCAGGCGGCCCTCCCTACCCCAGCTCCCTCCGCCGAAATGCCGATGACGACCGGGGCGGCCGAAGATCCGGCCGCCGTGGTCACCGCCAAAGAAAATGCCGCCCCCCCAAATGCTAGCGCCCTAGGCGACTGCCTAGGTCACCTAATAGGTTGCACCGGCCCTGGCTGCACTCCAGCACAAAGATAAGCACAGGCTGTGGGCGGGCAGGCAAGGTTAAACATTAGACATAGTCTTCTGCACTGAGCAAAACGTGTTAACTCTGTTATGTGTCTTCTCCCTTCTCAATATCATGAGGTAAAAAAGGAGCAGATTATGGGGAAATGGTCAAATCTGAGTGAGCAGTTATGGGTTTAAATGCTATTCTGATTGCAAATGAGGTTTTTATTTAGACATTCCCATCACTGGCTGTACTCCTACTATTAGTCTGCACTAACTTTATGGCCACACTACAGCACTCTCTATGCAGAATCAGGTTGTCCTGATCATCACTTTAGTTCATCTATTTCTTTAACTTCCTGCTATAGTGGATTCCTACAGGCAAAAACCCATATTTCCTTTTGCACATATTTTAGTTTCACACAACTACACCATTACCTGTTCAATTCACATTGGTCACAAACATATATAATTATCTTCATTATAGAGAGGAAAATTCCATACACAAGACTGATATGAACAGACATAAAAGATTGTGTACTTCCTGAAGCATGTTGCTGCTTTTAATGGACTATACTTAAAGCACAACAGCATGCTCAAGGTATTTTTGTATATAGAAAAAGAGCTCTTGAGCAAACCTTCACCTCTTTTGACTTAGCAGAAATGGTCCGTTTACAATCTTAGCTTTTAAGGCTCCGTATCTATCTAGAGCTGAGTATACTCTGGGGGATATTGGGTCTGAATTTTAAGGACTTCTTTTCATGCTCAATTCAGGATCTGAGGATTCTTATCAAAACAATCTATTACTGTTGTGATGTAAGTGAAGATAATTGTCAGTATTTCTTATTTTCTTCCTTTCAAAATGTATTCCTCCTCATGTTCCACCTCTCTGCAGTGCCTACAAAACCCTGCCAATTGGCGTTCTCCCTAGTCATGGGTCCATTTTTTTTAATTGAGTTAAGTTGCTGAATAACATGTTGTTATTTTACTGATGTTAGCCCTTTTTCCCCCCTAGTCTTGTTCACCCCACTATGCCACATTCAAAATTAGTATGCAAGCTCCTTTGAGCCAGAGATCTTCTTTCTGCTGCTGTTCTAACTCTTAAGACTTTTTAAATAACATTTACCTTGTAATAGTGTTTATAAATGAGTCAAAATGATTTAAGCAAGATGTGTTCTCTTCACACTGTTTAGTGAACACTGCACTATTTTGTACCAAATGAACAGGTGCAATATGCTGCTTAAGAATTCATTTCCTTGTGTTAAAATGAAAACAATAACCTGATATCGCTAATCAATTTTCAGAGTGCAGTGGTTCCCAAACTGTGGTACCACTATTCCAGATGCTTGGTTTCCCTTCCTTATCTCCATCTATTAAACTGCTTACATGGAAAAGTAAATTTAAGAAAGTATTTCACATAGTATTTTGCATTAAAAGACAGCTGCTATCATTGCAGTTGCCTTGGGACTGTTTGGTCCCCAAAGGGAGATGACTGACTCCATGCAAATGAGAATGGGAAGGGAGGCATCTATGAGGCAATTACTTTTAACATGTGATCTGCACTTAAAAAATGTGAGGACAAAAGGGCTTTAACCCACCTAACTGATTCGTATTGTATTTTGTCTATTTCAAGGATAAGATGCTTATGGGACCTATCAGAGGCAAACTGGAGTTAGCTTTCCAGACCAATGCCAACTATTACTAGTACCACAGGTACAATAAGCCGGTTCTGTTGCAATACTATGATATATCTCACAAGACAAGGGCACATGGTGGAAAAGGATGATCAACTTGATCATAAATAGAAGTTTAGCACATGTAGAAAATACAATCTTCTGACCACTACAGCTTGGGTAATATCTAAACTTCCTGGGCTGGGGATGTTCAGATTTGTGGGTTTGGTTAGTCCTATTAGTTAGGGACCAGCACTATCAGAGAAAACTACATAGGCATATGATAGCCAAATATTAACCTATAAAGTATACTTATCTAACAAGTTGTCCATTATACTGCTAAAGTTATGTCACCTACTAGCAAAAGCTTAAAGGTATGTATATATTTTGTTCATTCTTTCAAATGGAGTACTAGCACTTTTTATTGTCTGATACCTAATTAACAACACTGTCTTGATATTTAGTGGACATAAAATTTGAGGTGTGTGTGTGTGTGTATATGTGTGTATATATATATATATATATATATATATATAATGTCCTAATTATAAAGAAAAATGTCTGATCAGCATTCCCTTTAATGGGCCAAATTCTACTTATTTACACCTGTTAATTTATTTGATGTTAATGCTATAGGTACAAAGGAGGGGAGAAACTAGGCCCATGAACATTTGTTACAGGTACTGACACATGATTATATTGTTATGCAAGTCATACTCCACTCTCCACTGGCTTGGAAGTGCAACTTTTATAGTTGCATTTGATTACAAATATAATCAAAATACTGTACTTATGCTGGCATGCATTGATATTTTAAGATCTGGGTCTTTCCAGTAGAGCATGATGCACATTTGTAATTTTTTTTTAAATAAATAGGTACATCTCCATATATTTATCTCAGAGCTGGAAGGGACCTTGAAAGGTCATCAAGTCCAGCCCCCTGCCTTCACTAGCAGGACCAAGTACTGATTTTGCCCCAGATCCCTAAGTGGTCCTCTCCAGGATTGAACTAACAACCCTGGCGTTAGCAGGTCAATGCTCAAACCACTGAGCTATCCCTCCCCCCCTTTTTTATTGAAAGTGAGGTGATGTATCTAGACAAGTGGAGACCAGAAAATAGAAGCATGGCTTAAAAGAAGCCCTTGTCAGCCTTGAAATCTGTAAGCTAGGTTTAAAACAAACAGAAAAAAATCTACAGACCTGGATGGAATTAACATATGCAATACACAACTGTATAATACACTTAGACAGGGGTTCTCAAGCTTCATTGCACCATGACCCCCTTCTGACAAAAACTAGTTCATGACCTCAGGAAGGGGAACCAAAGCCTGAGCCCCACTGACCTGGGGGTGAGGACAAAGCTGAAGCTCAAGGGCTTCAGCCCCTGGCAGGGGGCCTGTAACCAGAGTCCCAGCATGCAGGGCTGCAACCTCAGGCTTTGGCCCTAGGCCACAGCAAGACTAAGCCAACCAACCCTGGTGCCCCCATTAAAATGGGGTTGGGACCCACTTTGGGGTCCTGACCCACATTTTGAGAACCTCTATCAGTGTATTTTGAGCAAAGTGATGTGTACTCAGTCAGTGGATGGAGACATGGCAGAGGAAAAAGGAAGAATGATTGAGGGGGAAAGGGATGCAGGAAGAGGAAGACTAGGTAAGAGGGCAGATGGGTTGGGGGCAAAGGTGGATAAGAGGTTGAAAAGGAGATGGAAAAGAAATGGGAATTTGAACAAAGTGGGGGAAAAAAAGCAGAAGCTGAGCTGGTAGGGACAAGGAGGGGACCGAGGAAGAGTATTGTATGAATATGGGGAAACAAGTCTGTGAATGGTGTAGGTAAAGGCACTGACAAGATATGGAAGGAAGCAAGCAGATGAAGAGTTGGGTGTGGGGAGACAAAAGGATTGAAGGTGAGCTGTTCCAGAGGCCAATTCAATTAAGAAACTTGTTTCTCTTCAACATTTTGCCTAGGAGGCACTGCTTCAGCATGGGGATGATATGGTGCTAGTTGTACACTTGTGATTCCTCTGTGCAACTCCTGCAGCGCAAATCATTAAGATGGTGTGGAAGACAGCAGGACCATCACCATTCACCCCACAAGGAAATATGCTACAGCCCCTGGAGGCATGGGGGCATACTGCCTGAGAACCAGAGAGCTTCAGGATACTCTTGAGTCCTCAGTATAGAATTCCTCCAGCACTTTTGTTGAAGCAGTATAGATCTAACATCAGTGCTGATCCCACCAGAAACAGATTGCCAAAGGTGCTATTTTTAGTTGAATTTAATGTCTACAACAGCAGCACAGCTGTAGCACTGCAGGTGCACTACCATAGTGTAGATGCTTACTAAATCAATGCTATCAAAGTAATTAATCCACTTCTAACTACATAAAGAATTTCTCCATCAACCTGGTTAGTGTGAACCACTAATCTAACTACCTCACACAGCATGAAATCTTTCACTGCCAAATGACATAGCTAGCTCAATCTAATTTAAGTGTAGACCAAGTACAAGTATTAGATTGACCCAAGGGAAGCTTTAGTAATGGGTGAATTAGGCTGCAAGTAGTAGTGGAGCTGTGCTATGACACTTGTAAGTATGTAAGAGCACAAGGAAAAGAGGGGATAAAAGGTAGGTTACACATATCTAAAATCAGCTATCAAAATTGAAAGCTGGCTTGCAGGAGAAAATTGGGGGCTAGTTACTTAGGAAGATTTTTAGGTGCAAGGCCTATTTCCTATACAAATTTCATTTCAATTTCACTAGCTCCTGGGGACCATAAGTATGGTAGGAATCTTCAGTACTGTGGATCTGATGAGCACAGAAAGGAAAATCTATTCCTATATCTTAGTATATCTGAATACCATATACAACCTTCCCTCAGAACACTGAAATCCACTAAAGCAGGGACTCTGGAGCACTTAAGTTCTTGAGCAAAGGCAGACCTCACCACACTTAAGGTCTACAGGAGGGATTTGCTCTTGGACCCACCTTTTGGATATGCATACAGCTTTGTTTTTTTACAAATCTTGTTTTGAGAATTATAATGTTGAAACACTTAAGTTTACACACAACTCAATAGATTAGGTGTATTTAGCTGACTTATGGACATCAAACTGGTTTCTATCTATTAAGAGTCATACAACTGAGTCACTTTCAGCTAACAATCAAGTAAATGAGACCAGAAGCTGTTTTCTTAAATTAAACTAAAGATTGTAATGTGACACATACTGCTTGCTGTATTCACTTTGAGTGCCTAATAAGGCAATATGAAAATGCAATCAAAGGAGAATAATCATTGGTATTGAGAGAGGTCACCAATTCAGACTTTAACAGACCTCTGACTTTTGGCTGGGTCCCTGGCATGGCCCCTGATTTTTATTCCCCCCCACCCCTTCTGTATTTTTAGTAAAAGTCAGGGACATGTCATGGGCTTCCAGGAATGTGTGTTGCTTGCAGCCTGACTTATAGTGGTTAAGGTACAAGTGTTTAATAGTACACTTGATGTACAGAATGTTTCCTTTGTTACCCAAAACTGATCATTAAATTACTTTGGATTATAGAAGATTAATTTTCTAAAGCATATGTTCAGAAAGCAGCCTTGAAAGCAATCAACCATCACTTGCATTTTGTCCTAAAGAGACTCCTTTATTTTTTTAAGTTACACTATGCCATGAATTCATAGGGGATTGGCTCCAGCAGCTCTGGCTCTTTGCCATTGGTTCTCACAAAGTGTGCTTCTCTGGGTGGAGCAGGCTGTAAGCAAAAATAGCAATAATCATTAATGTGACAAACACTCAAAGTAAACCTGACTTACATTTTTTTAAAACATTTATTTTGCAGTTACATTAGCAATGTGTAAATTCTATTGTGTAACGTGAAGTTTGTCTTTTCATAGGATTCTATTAAGCTAAATGTATTTCCAATCTGACTGCTTTAACAAAATAGTCTCAGTGCTACTGAGTAGTTATGGGAGGGGCTCCCCCCCATTGTAGAGAGAGGGAGTAGCCCAGTCAACAGAAGAATTCTTCTGTCAATCTACTGGTGTCTACACTGGGCATTAGGTCACCTTAACATCACCACTCAGGGGCTTATGGATTTTTCACACCTCAGAAATGCAGCTGGGTTAACCTAATTTTTTCCAGTACAGACCTACCTTAAACAAATATTCAGTGTTTATCTACTCAATATTTCTCCCACTTAAGCCTGGTCTAGTATCAACACAGAAACCATTAGTTGATTGGCCCCCTCCTTCATTAGTGTCTGAGGAACAAACATTCATTTACATGGTCAAGCAGTTTGAGTCTTAAGTGTCATGGGTGTATCATTAGTTCAGTTAATAAATACCTGGCGTTTCAGTTCAAACCAAGTGCCTTTTTCCTTTGCTTCCTTTTTCTTCTTTTCATTTTCTGTCACACGCTGCAGGAAGCTGTCTCTGCTCTTAGAATGTTTAATATGCTCAATACGCACATTAATTCTCTTGGCAAGAATCTTGCCCCTGAGGGAAGAAGCCTGTTTTGAATCTATTGTACTTGCACATGGTTAAGTGTTATCATCTCAGGACTAATACTCTTGAAGACAAATGATTCTCTCTTCTGTAATACAGGGACAAATAGTTATATCATCTACCACTATTACAGTTCAATCCAGTCAGTAGGTCCAGGGATAAATAGGCTATGTACCTTGTTGTAGTGACTACACTATATTATGCACAGCTGAGTAAAATTAAGACAACATAATGAGCTTTAAAAAAATATTTAGTATAAATATGCTAGCCAGCTGAACTCTTCATAATCTTGTTTAGAGTGCCACTCAGAGTCCAGTGTTTCCCCTGACAGGATCCAAGCCAAACAATCATTGTTTGCTTGGGTTTTAAAAGGACTTATTTTACCCCAACTGAATGACCAAGGAAGACAAGAAATGTCTACTTGGCAAAGTGAAAGAGGGGGTGTCACTAGTTATTTTCAAAAAATCAAATTTCACACAGAGGAAAGTTAAGACACTTACTTAACCTGTTTGTTTACGATAATGCCAACAGCATGCTGAGTAATGTTAAATACCCTTCCAGTCTTGCCATGGTAACACTTGTGGGGCATACCTTGTTGAACAGTACCCATGCCCTGTTAAAAACATACTAGAGTAAGACACTTAAAATAAAGTGAAACCATTCTACTCAGCTTTAATATGGAGAATAGAGAATAAATTTGACACTTAATTTTATGGATATCTTGGAAAATGTTTACAGGTTTGCTTTGAGCTACTCAAATGGTCACAAGATATCTGAAATCTATTAAACTTCTGACAATCCTGGCTTGCTTTCAGTGCCGGTGAAATGATTTGCTCATTTTGCTATTACCAAAGCAATCACATGAGACAGTCATCATCAAGCTCCAGAATGTCAAGAAGCTTAGACTTTGCATCCTTAGCTTTCTCAAACAGGCAAATCTTCTCAAAAGTTTGCATATTGGAAGATAAAAGTAGAATTCTTCTATGAATAAATCAATATCCAGTGCAAAAGCTAATATAAAGCAACACTACAGTTGATTCTGGAGCACAAGTTCAGAAAATACATTACAGTACTCACTGCAACTGAAATTGTCACACTGCACCTATTATATATGCAATCAAGTACATCCCTTAGTTTATTTCTCATATTTTAAAATGTGTTCACTGCTTCCATCTCTGTGCATATACTTTTAATATAGACTCCCCAAGCAACTCTACCTGCATCTAGGATTTTAGGTAGGAGCTAAGACAGATCCCCTTTGCACAATACCCTAGAAGTAAAATTTTGGCTGTGTTAGGCCAATAGAGAGTTGCAGACTGAGTTATTACTGCTATTTGTGTATCAACAACATCCAGGGGATTCCCAATCATGAACCTGGGTCCATTGCGTCAGGCACTGTACAAAGAGTAAAATCTCCTCAAGATGTCCAGCTTCCAGACATCAATTCCCAGTGAACATGCAGGATGGAAGAGACAGCTGTTACAGCAACCAAAACCATCCCTTAATTAGTATTTACAGTTTCAGCCATGTTTTTAAAATGTATACTACATTGTTTTGGTACTGAATTTGTTTTAGACCACCTTATTTCATCTTTAAATTATGCTATACTATTAGAAGATACCTTGATGTCCACAATATCACCCTTCTTGTAGATTCGCATATAGGTGGCCAGAGGGACAACTCCTGGGGGAGGAAATAAAGTGATTTCATAAGAGAATCATTTTTACTAAAGTGGTATTTCTCAAACTCATCTGAAAAAGCTTAAGTGACTAGAAATGGAGAAGCCATCCATCTTTTCACATTTCAAAAAGTGCAATTTAAGACACTATGGCTTATTCAAGTTCAGTTTTAACCTGATCAGTGTAGAAGTTACAAGACGATTGTAAGATTATTTTTTTCATTGTCAGCTGTGTAATTGCTGTTGCCATTGCCTTTTGGTAAGAGCAATTTGAACTTGTTGATTAATGCTATAGTTTTAAGCCAGTGCTCCCAATACTTATAACTAGTTCTCACTTCCCCCTTCAAAGCAGTTCTTATCCTATCTTTACTAAAAATGACAAGTACTGTATTCATACTGTATCCTATTTTCAAGCAGTCAAAAGATTAGGTAATCAAAATCTGAGGAAGTACAAGATAAAGACAGGTACCACATGGGAAAAAAAACCATTTACTCTATAAAAGCAGTGGATATGACAGCATTTTGTTCTGCATTTTTAGTTGTCTCCTTAAATACGTTGTTCTTAATATCTCTACCCTGCTATAACACCATCATGGGGAGCCAAAAATCCCTATCACATTATAGCTGAAACCCCGTTATATCGGGGTAGGGGCGGCAGGGCTCTGGCAGTGATTTAAAGGGCCCAAGGCTCTCCACAACAGCCGGAGCCCTGCTGCTACCGCGCTATACGTGAACCCATGTTATATTGAGTCATGTTATAGCGGGGTAGAGGTGTACAATGCTGATGAGAAATGGTTAACAATACTTAAATGTCTTATTAGGAATGGCTAAACTCATTAGTGCTATGAATGCAGGTATCCCTAACACAAGCTGTACTTACCATGTTTGCGAAATGGCCTCGAGAACATATAACGTGTCCCTCTCCTTTTCCCCTTTGTGTTTGTCATTTTGGCAAACAGCTATTAAGAAAAGAGACAACTCAGATTATCCACGTGTATTCGCCCCCAGTGCTAGTCAGGTCTTGCAGCATGCATGGAGCTAGTATTAGTTTCAGAGCATACTCCAAATTACTGTAGAAATCCCTTACAAAATCCTGCTTGTTACTTAATACTTCCAATAAGAGCTTCATAAAAGTCAGTAGGGAAAAAACGTGACAGCTTTGCTTAGATGAACTAGGTCATAAAAATATTTTAAACTAAGCACAAAGGTGGTAGGTGGATAGGTATGTTCGCTAGCAGATCAGTTAGAGATCTCACACAGTGCAGACAGGCAGCTTGCCCTGGCGTCACGTTAACACTTGGATGAAGTGACTGTACAGGTACGTAGCCCTTTAGCAGACAAGCCCGGGGCAGACCTACTAGGACGCAGGCTGGAGACCTACCCGGCCCCTCCGAGAACGGGGCGCCTGAACAGCCGCCGCAGGAGGAGGCCGTACTCGCTCCCTGGCCCCAGCCCGCCCTCCAGCCCACCGCCGCAGGCAGCTCCCCTGCACCTCAACTTGGGGACCCCCGTGCCCCCTCCTAGGCCTGTGCAGCGGCCTCCCCTTTCTCGCGCCAACTCCCCCCCACCCGGGGCCCGTGCAGCCGCCTCCCTTTTCTGTCCCGGCTCGTGCGAGCACATGCAGCGGCCTCCCCGCGCTGCTGCCGCCGCCGCCGCCGCCTCCCAGACCCGGCCCGGCCCCACCAGGCCTCCATCCGCTGCCCTCCCCACCACCCAGCGGTACCGCAGCCGCGGAGTTCCCTAGCCGGCGTTATAGCAGCGTGACAAGAGCACTACCTCGCACACATACCTACAAAATGGCGGCTCAGGCCGAAAGGAAGGAGGCGGGGCCTCCCGGGCTTTCTTAACGGGGGACCTCAGGGGCTGCCCGCGAATTGCCTGACTATAAAGCAATCGAGGGCGGCGGGGTGGGGGCAAGAAATCAACAGCAGCTAGCTTTTCACCGAGCCGGTCCCTGTGTGACACACTTGCCATACAGCGCCCGACTGTAGGTCTCGCCATCGATTGAAAACAGGCAACTGTGTGGACAGCCCGGGAAGTGGGCTTTGGGGGGCCACGTGACATGGCGGAGCGGTTGGGCGGAGGGGGTCCTAGTCCTTCATCTGGGGAGAGCTTGGTCTGTTGCTGTTAGACGCCTGGCGCTCTAGCGCCCGTGGGAGAAAACAACGTGCTCGTGTCGCCCTGTTCGTTATTAGTCTATGTTAAAAGTCAGGACAGGCTCTGTGCTCTATAAACCTTGTCAGGGTGGCTCCAGTGAAGCCTGTGAGTCATGTCACCAAGTGGAAAAGCCTCGATTTAAATAATCAATTTTAATCAACTTTTCCATTTATATTTCACATCTTTAAAGTGTAATCTCATTAGTTGATCTAACCATTAAAATGTATTGATTTACAATTAAATAGAGCCTCTACATGAGATTTGGTATGTCTTTTTGCTAGCTAGAAGGGTACACTATATACAATTAAATAAATGCATAGCTTAATATTTGTAAAAAGCAACAGAGAGTCCTGTGGCACCTTATAGACCGGGGTCGGCAACCTTTCAGAAGTGGTGTGCTGAGTCTTTGTTTATTCACTCTAACTTATGGTTTCGCATGCCAGTAATATATTTTAACCTTTTTAGAAGATCTCTTTCTATATGTCTATAATATATAACTAAACTATTGTATGTAAAGTAACTAAGGTTTCAAAATGTTTAAGATGCTTCATTTAAAACTAAATTAAAATACAGAGCCCCCCACAGACCGGTGGCCAGGACCTGGGTAGTGTGAGTGCCACTGAAAATCAGCTCATGTGCCATAGGTTGCCTACCCCTGTTATAGACTAACAGACGTATTGGAGCATAAGCTTTTGTGGGTGAATACCCACTTCGTCAGACGCATGTGTATTCACCCGCGAAAGCTTATGCTCCAATATGTCTGTTAGTCTATAAGGTTCCACAGGACACTCTGTTGCTTTTTACAGATCCAGACTAACACTGCTACCCTCTGATACTTAATATTTGTAGATTATTATTGTATATTTTTAGTATATTAGAGAATGGTAAATGATATTGCTTATTTACTAAATAATTAACATTTTGCTCATGAGTTGTGTCAAGCTGCATGAGGATGGTAACTTTGAATTTAATTAAATATTCATAACAGTATGTAAAACTCATGTTTTTTAAACAAAGCAACCTTAAATGTTTCGTGTACATAAACTTCTGTTATCAAGACATGTTTCCTATTTACAGCTAAAAGATTTATTAAATAGATGGATTAACTGTAGTCAGAATTAAAAGGATTATTTCAGGTTAGCCTGAGAAAATTTTCAAATATGCCAAAGTGAAAGTGGCTAGAGTTTAAGGCTGCACTTGCCTATGGGCTTGTCTAAGCCACTGTAGTGCTTCTTGCTTCAGTGTAGATTCACTACAGCAATGGGGAGGGGTTCTCCCATCAGTAGCTAATCTACCTTTCGAAGAGGTCATAGGTAGATCAACAGAAGAATTCTATCAATCTAATGCTATCTGCACCAGGAGTGAGATTGGCTTAACTATGTTGCTCAGGGATGTGGATTTTTCAACCTCTGAGCAACATAGCTGGGTTGATTTAACTTGTGAATGTAGATCCTGGCCCAAGTCTCTTGCAAATGAGACAGTCTGCTAAATTATTATGCTGTCCTTCAAATTTTAAAAACTAGTAGATTTCATCTCCTCCTTCTGTATTTTTTATCATAGACTGGAAGAGTAAGACAAGTCTATCTGCTTTTTACAACTCTCAGTCAATTTCTCAGCTTTGAATTAATTAGTCAAAATAAAGAAAATATTCTTTCTGTGCCTGTGGAAGAGGCTACTGCTTTCAAAAACTGGTTTGGCACTTTAACAAACTCTGGTCCCCAGGTGCTTAGCTAGTGATTTCCACCAGTTCAGTGGTGTGAATTTCTTTAAAACATTATCCGCAAACATATTCTTTGAATGCTTCACCTCCAGCCCTGAAATTTATTATGGTTGGCATGAAGGATGGGTGATTATTAGACATCCAAGTCATAGCAGCAGCATCTTCAGCAGTTAGGCATCTATTCTGGAACTTTAGGTTGAGAATAAGGTGGAGTAAGTGCTTGATCCATATGCTTCTTTACTGCCTTCAGTTTAACTCTGTAGGCAGAAAGCATTCTTTCTTCAATGTCTCTTGAAGTTCTTTCCAAATTTAAACAGCTTGCTACTGTATTGTTGAATCTCCCAAAGTTTGTCAAAGGCTATAAAATGAGGTTTCATTATATTTAGCATATCTTCTATGTTTCTCTTTAGTCCAATGTTGAATACTTTGGCTTATAGGCGCTGACTCCGTGGGTGCTCCGTGGCTTGAGCACCCATGGGGAAAAAAATAGTGGGTGCTTGGTACATACTGGCAGCCCTGCTGATCAGCTCCTCCTCCTCCGCCCCCCAGCACCTCCTACCTGCCGGTGATCAGCTGTTCAGTGGTGTGCAGGGGGCACTGGGGGAAAGGTGGAGGAAGAGGCAGAGAGAGGGCAGGGTGCTCGGGGGAGGGGGTGGAGCAGGGGTGGGAAGAGGCAGGGTGGGGCCTTGGGGAAAGGGGTGGAGAGGGGGCAGGGCCTGGAGTGTACCAGGGGTTGAGTACCCCCAGGGAAACCAGAAAGTTGACACCTCTGCTTTGGCTATGATAGTTCCATCTACAAACAGTCCTCGACTTTACAACGTTCGAATTATGCCAAATGGCACTTATGACGTTTTTGAATTGACACCCTGTTTTGACTTAAGACAATTGGTTTCGACTTTACAACGCTCGGTCCCACAATGGAGTGGATTGCCGTTCTGAGTTACGACGTTTCGACTTACAGCGCAGTTTTCAGAAACCACTTGTGTCGTAAGTCCGAGGACTGCCTGTATTTTGTCATGATTTTCTTCACAAATTGTCATCCGAACAGGTCAGTTCTAAGTAAATATTTCAAAACAGTCAACTGCTGAATTCCATCGTTCATCTTGAGGGAGAATTGGTTTGGATCCTCCTGCTCTCTTCAGTGAAGCTGAAGCAAAATGATTGTTATGGCAGCATTTTTCAATTTCATTATTTTGCTTTATTCCTGGGGTAGCACTTAAGTCTTTGGTTAAAACATTCATCAAATGAGCACTTTACCCATATGTTGTAAGTTTCAGGTTCCCTTCCTTATCTCCTAGATTTCTTCTCATCTTTACTACATTTGCAGCTTTGCCTGTGACAAAGCTATGCACTTGACACTTGAATTTTTGTTCATGTTTTGTTATAGCTTTTACTGCTACTTCTTTTAAGTATTCTGTTGTATGGGCATTTTCTGATGTATCAATTGTTTCTGTAAGATAAACAACCCCATCTTCTGTTGTCACAGGAGCACACATTACTGGATCATTGTATACATTGCACTAGCTATCAAGACACAGATTAATGGATTTCTTGTCAATGAGGTTGGTTTTTGGGGTTTTTTTTTGCACACTGTTCAATTTCCTTCTCATATGTGGTATCTACCAACCTTCCGGCAATGTCCACTCTGCTGGGTGGAGTGTAGCCTGTGTCAATGAAATGTTTGTTCTGAACAAGATGAAATGGGAAATTTGTTGCATAAATGATCCAAGCAATCTTTTGATCTTTAGAATCTTGCAGGAATTTGCTGGTCCTGATTACAAACTCATTGTTTTACTGGATAAAGAAGAAAGTCTGTTAGTTTTTGTTTTTCGATACAGGTAATTTACTTAATAATGTATGTTAGTTGCAGCACTGCCGGTGGTACCAGCAGATGACTCTGAAGTTGTAGACATTGCAGATGATGGATGTTCAAAACTCCTTATGTCTAAGCTGGACTCTGAAACAAAATAGTTAAAAAAGTCACTCTCTAACTCACTGTTACTCGTGCACTGCTTTAAAAAAAAAAAGAGATTGTTAATGAAATATTCCTCCTGATGCTGCTGTTTTTACCACTATTTAAATGACAATTATTCTAAACCTAATTTTATAGGAACAATAATCATAAGGATTATCTAAATCTAAACCCTTGTCTCTAGTGCCATACCAAACAGATTGTAAACAAAATCACTTTTTAAATGTACAAGTTCATAAATGCTTAATAAAATTTTACTTTTAAACAGGAAATCTTCACCTAGGATTTTTGATAATATTTAGCAATAAAAAATAATTTCAGAAGTCCAGCAGTAACAGTAAAAATGTAATTGATAAATACTCTCTCAACAAAATAAAATACCAATTATATTTTGATCACAAACATTTTCACATTCCTAAGTAATCCACCCAAACAACTTAGATTATTGTCATAAATTTGTGATCATTTACTAGCATAGTAAAACATGGTAGGCAGCCTATAAGAAAGGTGCAAAAATAAGTTTACTAACCAGTTGATCCAAATTGTTTAGACATGGCCACTCCTTCTCCATTTTTACATAACTTTCCCTGCTATCCTCAGAAAAACAAAAGAACTAAGAGTACAAGACTTCTGCTCATGTCATGCACATGTCTTTTGCACTGCAGTAATTTATTTGTTTGGAGACAGAGGGAGGCAGTTGAGGAATTAATGGATTTCTGTTTATTTTAATCTCTGTCTGTGTACACACGCAAGGAGACAGAGCAAGGTCATTTACTTTAAGTGCCTGGAAGCAAGGACTGGTAGATACTGTGCAGATCAATGTTTTTCTATGAGCTAGGAGAGTAAGTTTCCATGGTGGGTGGAGCCAAAAATATTCATAATTTGAGAACTGAGCCAATTAGAGCTCAGGTAGGGAGAAGTTATAAAATAGGAGTATGAGACCTCCCCAGATAGCTCAGTGGATGATCCTGATGAGATATGTGATCCATTGGGACTAGAAATAACCTGAATATTACTGAGATGATTGCCTTATAACAAACATCAACAAAAACATAAGAACGGCCACACTGGGTCAGACCAAAGGTCCGTCTAGCCCAGTATCCTGTCTTCCGACAGTGGACAATGCCAGTTGCTTCAGAAGGAATGAACAGAATAGGTAATCATCAAGTGATCCATCCCAACTTCTGGCAAACAGAGGCTAGGGATGGATACCATCCCTGCCCATCTTGGCTAATAGCCATTGATGGACCTATCCTCCATGAATTTATCTAGTTCTTTTTTGAACTCTGTTGTAGTCTTAGCCTTCACAACATCCTCTGGCAAAGACTTCCACAGGTTGACTGTGTATTGTGTGAAGAAATACTTCCTTTTGTTTGTTTTCAACCAGATGCCTATTAATTTCATTTGGTGACCCCTAGTTCTTGTGTTATGAGAAGGAGTAATTAACACTTCCTTATTTATTTTCTTCACACCAGTCACGATTTTATAGACCTCTATCGTATCCCCCCTTATCCATCTCTTTTGCAAGCTGAAAAGTCCTAGTCTGTCAAAGCTGATTCTCCACTCTGGCACTTTGAGTGCAGAAGGTGGGGGCCCCCAAAGATTCTAAAAATTAATGCTGGCCACTCCAGGCTTGTATTAAACTCCCAAGGTTACAGCTTTTCTCTGACCTTGGATGGGTAGATGCTGCCACCACCAAAGTGCAAGAAACCTCTTGGGAATTCCTTCCTGTGGGGTACCCTTAGGCCCTTTCTCACACACACACACACACACACACACACACACACACACACACACGCGCCCCGGGGAAGAGCTGAGAAAGAAAACAAAGGAAATCAGCTGTTGCCACCAGCTAATTAAACAACATGTGCACAAACCTCTTAGGACACAAAAATCCAATCCTGTTCTTAAAAAAAAAAAAAAAAAAAAAAAAAAGTAAATTTTATTAAAAACAGAAAGAAAGGAAATACATTTGGAACTTAGGCTTTTGGCTAGATTTAAAAAAAAAAATTACAAAAATTAAGCATCAAGACAGCTCTCTTGAGGTCCAGCTTAAAGGTCACAAGCAAAACAAAAGCACCTGGGGTTAGCATAGAGGAGTCCACAAGCCATAAAGAAATAAGAGATAAACCTAATTGCGTCTTCCTAGACATTTCCTGATCTACTTACATATCTGGGGTTTCAAATGAGTGGTTTCTAGGTATGATCTAATGATTTTCATACCTGGCACAAGCTTTTACAGCATAGTTCCAGCCCTCTCCCTGCTTTCCAACAAAGGGAAAGTTTTTTTCCCCAATTTTAAAAAGTTCTAGCCTTCCCATTGGCTCTTTTGGTCAGGTGCCCACTCCCTTCCTTTTACCTTGTACTTAGATTTCCAGAAAGCCTTTGACAAGGTCCCTCACCAAAGGCTCTTATGTAAATTAAGTTGTCATGGGATAAGAGGGAAGGTCCTTTCATGGATTGAGAACTGGTTAAAAGACAGGGAACAAAGGGTAGGAATTAATGGTAAATTCTCAGAATGGAGGGGGTAACTAGTGGTGTTCCCCAAGGATCAGTCCTAGGACCAATCCTATTCAACTTATTCATAAATGATCTGGAGAAAGGGGTAAAAAGTGAGCTGGCAAAGTTTGCAGATGATACTAAACTGCTCAAGATAGTTAAGACCAAAGCAGACAGTGAAGAACTTCAAGAAGATCTCACAAAACTAAGTGATTGGGCAACAAAATGGCAAATGAAATTGAATGTGGATAAATGTAAAGTAATGCACATTGGAAAAAATAACCCCAACTATACATACAATATGATGGGAGCTAATTTAGCTACTATAAATCAGGAAAGAGATCTTGGAATCATCGTGGATAGTTCTCTGAAGATGTTCACGCAGTGTGCAGAGGTGGTCAAAAAAGCAAACAGGATGTTAGGAATCATTAAAAAGGGGATAGAGAATAAGATGGAGAATATATTATTGCCCTTATATAAATCAATGGTACGCCCACATCTTGAATACTGCGTACAGATATGGTCTCCTCATCTCAAAAAAGATATACTGGCGCTAGAAAAGCTTCAGAGAAGGGCAACTAAAATGATTAGGGGTTTGGAGAGGATCCCATATGAGGAGAGATTAAAGAGGCTAGGACTTTTCAGCTTGGAAAAGAGGAGACTAAGGGGGGATATGATAGAGGTATATAAAATTATGAGTGATGCGGAGAAAGTAGATAAGGAAAAGTTATTTACTTATTCCCATAATACAAGAACTAGGGGTCACCAAATGAAATTAATAGGCAGCAGGTTTAAAACAAATAAAAGGAAGTTCTTCTTCACACAGCCCACAGTCAACTTGTGGAACTCCTTGCCTGAGGAGGTTGTGAAGGCTAGGACTATAACAGAGTTTAAAAGAGAACTGGATAAATTCATGGAGGTTAAGTCCATTAATGGCTATTAGCCACGATGGGTAAGGAATGGTGTCCGTAGACTCTGTCAGAGGGTGGCGATGGATGGCAGGAGAGAGATCACTTGATCATTAACTGTTAGGTTCATTCCCTCTGGGGCACCTGGCATTGGCCACTGTCGGTAGACAGGATACTGGGCTAGATGGACCTTTGGTCTGACCCAGTATGGCCGTTCTTATGTACCTATGGACTTTTTAACCTTCACAGGTAAAGCAAGTAGACAACAGCTACTAACAGGGATTTTATAACTAACTGGCTGGCTGGGTGTCCATAAAAGAGAGCTACCCTCCTCCCTTCATTTATCACACAGTCTTATTAATCACTCCTCATATGGAAGCTGTTCCATACACCCCTGATCATGGGCGGCGGGTATTATAGGCTCAGGGGAGGCTGTGCCTCCCCAAACAGCCTGGCATGGCCCTTCCCACATTCTGCCCCCAAGCCCACTCCAAGGCCTGCAGTTTCCAGGGCTCTGCCTGGACTCGGGACGGCTGGCGCTGGGGCCGCGCTGCCCGCCTGGTGCTCGGACTGTGCCGGCCGGCGCACTGGGGCTGAGGGCGCTGCGGCTGCGCCTCCTGCCACCTGGGGCACCAGGAGTGCCGGCGGCTGCCTGGCACACCGGAGCTGGGAGCACTGTGCCCGTGCTGCCCGGCTGCTCAGGGTTGGGGGTGGCCACCCAGCACACTGGGGCTGGCAACCTGGCATACTGGGACTCGGGGCGCTGTGACCACACTGCTGGGGATTCTGCAGCTGTGCTGCCCAGTGCTGGGGCCGGGGCCCTAGTGGGGGTGCTCTGCACTCCTGCGGTGGAGGGGCGTTAGATGGGAGGGCAGGGAAGCAGCCTCAGGCACAAGGGGAGGGGCCAAGGGCTAGTCTTCCCCAACCGCTGGGTCACTGGCCCCCCATGTCCCTATTCATTTTTGTTGCCCTTTTCTGAACCTTTTCCAATTCCAATATATCTTTTTTGAGATGGGGTGACCACATCCAGGGTCGGCTTTAAGCCGATTTGGCCGATTCCCTGGAATGGGGCCTCATGCCTAAGAGGTCCCTGCAACGTCTGGGGCTGCCGGCGGAGCGGGGAAAAAAAAAAAAGCCGCGTCCTGCTTCTCCCCCCTCCCTCCAGCTGATCAGCACAAGCCTGGGAGGGAGGGGTTAGGAGGAGGAATGCGGCGTGCTTGGGGAAGACGTGGGGCCAGGGCAGGGATTTGGGGAGGGATCCAATGGGCCAGGGAGGGGGCGGAGTTGGGACGGGGGGGGGGGGGGGGAGACAATTCGTGTCCCGGCGTGGGGCCCCGCACCTGCTAAAGCCGGCCCTGACCACATCTGCATGCAGTACTCAAGATGTGGGCATACCATAGATTTATACAGAAGCAATATGATATTTTCTGTCTTATTATCTATTCCTTTGTAATGATTCCCAACATTCTGTTCACTTTTTTGACTGCCACTGCACATTGAGTGGATGTATTCAGAGAACTATCCACAATTACTCCAAGATCGCTTTCTTGAGTGGTAACAGCTAATTTAGACCTGTCGGAGAAAAACAGAGTTCTCACTATTTGTTTAGGTACAGCAAGTCAGATGCTTTATTAACTCTCACAATTGTGCAGGAGGAGAGAGCTAAGCAGATTTCTCAACAGGTAAACAATTACAGCAAGCATTTATACTTTTTGTTACAGACAATAATGAGCAACAGTTGCATTTTGTTTATACATAGGCCATTTTGATATTTCATTTCTTTACTTGTTTTGACTTTTGCCAACATACAATATTTTCTATACTTTATTTACACAAGGTCTTCTACACTTTATCTATACTAGGTCATAATGACTTCTTACACAGTTCTTTTTTACTCGCCTTACACAATTCTTGCTTCTACAAATTTTGCGTTATCAGGGTTACAGTTAGCCTGACTCTTGCTAACGAACTGTCATGTATTGCATTCTTTTTTTGTCAGTTCTTTTTTTGCTTCCACAGACCCCATCATTGTATATGTATAGTTGGGATTATGTTTTCCAAAGTGCATTACTTTGCATTTATCAACATTGAATTTCATCTGCCATTTTGTAGCCCAGTCACCCAGTTTGTGAGATCCCTTTGTAGCTCTTCGCAGTCTGCTTTGGGCTTAACTATCTTGAGCAGTTTTGTATCATCTGCAAATTTTGCCACCTCACTGTTTACCCCTTTTTCCAGATCATTTATGAATATGTTGAATAGGACTTGTCCCAGAACAGACCCCCTGGGGGACACCACTATTTACCTCTCTCCATTCTGTAAACTGACCATTTATTCCTACCACAGGCGCCAACTCAGTGGGTGTTCCGGGGTTGGAGCACCCATGGGAAAAAATTAGTGGGTGCTCTGCACCCACCGGCAGCCAAGCTCCCCCCCTGCCCCCCCACCTTGCCTCCTCCCAGCATGCTGCGTCTCTGCTCCTCCCTCCCTTTCCTCCCAGTGCTTGCTGCCGCCAAACAGCTGTAGCAAACGCTGGGAGGGAGGGGGGGAGGAGTGGGAACATGGCATGCTCAGGGGAGGAGGTGGGGCCAGGGCAGGGATTTGGGGAAGGAGTCCAATAGGGGCAAGGAGGGGGCGGAGTTGGGGCAGGGACTTTGGGGACGGGGTTGGAATGGGGGCTGGGGGGTGGAGTCGGGGCAGGGCCAGGGGCAGAGGGGGGTTGAGCACCCACCAGGACCAGAAGAAGGTGGCGCCTATGATTCCTACCCTTTATTTCCAATCTTTTAACCAGTTACCAGTCCATGAGAGGATCTTCCCTCTTATCCTATGACAGTTTATTTTGCTTACTTTGCAATCACAGAATCAAGATTGGATCTATCTTACTCCCTAGGCAAACGTCCAAGGGGACTGTTTGTGACTCCATGGTAAGATTGTTCTAGAGCTTTAGCAGTTCACACTTGTTACTGGTTTGGTAAAATCTAATTATAGGTCATATAACCAGTTGGGGGTTTCTCCCTTGCTTGTGGACATTCTGCCCTGAGATTGGCACTCTTGTTTGTGAACCACTTTCAGGCTTTTAGCTCCCTAGTAGTTTCTTGGGTGGAGACCCATGTGTCTCTTCTTCCTGGCCAGGGTATCTCTAGGCTAAACAGTTCCCTGCCTTCACTGTGTTATTCCCAGAAAAAGACAAGCTACCTAGGCAAGCTTCTCTTGCCTTCTCTTCAGATACTAACAACAGAGTGATTGCCAACAGTTTAAATTACCACAGCACTTCCTATACAATCCTATTTTAGTCTGAAGGAAAAAGCACTATAGAGAAAACATTTAAAACAACAAAAGAATCTACACACATGCTAATAAGCATACCAGAGATCACCCAGCCCTAACATGGGCTCTGGTAGGAGCAGTCCTTCATAACCCTACCCAGTAGGTCTGCTTGTGGTTTCAAGATCATTACAGCTTCATCTCAGAACAAGCACACACATGGCATGTTTAGTCCACCCTTTATGTAGTTCAGGGGCCTTTGATCTGGAATTTCCAGGAGCAGGTAATTAGGAGACAATGGGTCTCTCCCCAGGGTATAAGTTCAAAAGGCCTCCCAAGTACCTCCTAGTTAAGGGGTTCTCAGACTGGGGGTCAGGACCCCTCAGGGGGTCACGAGGTTATTACCTGGGGGGGGGGGGGTCAGGAGCTGTCAGCATCCACCCCAAACTCCACTTTGCCTCCAGCATTTATAATGGTGTTAAATATATAAAAAAGTGTTTTTAATTTTTATAAGGGGGGGTCGCACTCAGAGGCTTGTTACATGAAAGGGGTCACCAGTATAAAAGTTTAATAACCACTGTCCTAGGTGCTCTTGCTGAAGTTGAATGGCTTGCTCACCTTGCACCAGAGGTTAATCAGAATTTTGTTAGGTTTCAGAGTAGCAGCCGTGTTAGTCTGTATCTGCAAAAAGAACAGGAGTACTTGTGGCACCATAAATTTGTTAGTCTCTAAGGTGCCACAAGTACTCCTGTTCTTTTTGCAGAATTTTGTTGTGTTCCTCTGGCCAGCTAGGCACACACTTGATGCAGGACTTCTTCTTAGTGCTGGTCATATTAATACACATGAGGGTTAACTGTGATTCCAGTTGAGCAGTCTCCATGGACATGAAGGGGTAAATGCTGAGCAGCTGCATTTGAACCAGGAAATTGCTTCTGGTTCCTGAGAAGTGAATGGGAAGTTTTGGGATGGAAGGACTTGGAAACAAAGCCCAGGGAATTGTGAGATAATGTTACTGGACTTGCCAGTCCTGAGTCTGGTGACCCAAACTTGAGATGCATCCATGTTGCAAAATGCCTGGGCTTTCACCTGCATCATATAAGAATGTAAACATAAGAATGACCATACTGGGTCAGACCAATGGTTCATCTAGCCCAATATCCTGTCTTCTGACTGGCTAATGTCAGGTGCTTCAGAGGGAATGAACAGAACAGGCAGTCATTGAGTGATCCATCCCCTATTATCCACTCCCAGCTTCTTGGCAGTCAGAGGCTAGGGACACCCAGAGCATGGGGTTGTATCCTTGAGCACCTTGGCTAACAACCGTTGATGGACCTATCCTCCATGAATTTATCTAGTTCTTTTTTGAACCCCGTTATACTTTTGGCCTTCACAACATCTCCTGGCAATGAGTTCCACAGATTGATTGTGCATTGTGTGAAAAAGTACTTCCTTTTGTTTGTTTTAAACCTGCTGCCTATTAATTTCATTGGGTAACCCCTGGTTCTTGTGTTATGTGAAGGAGTAAATAACACTCCCTTATTCACTTTCTCCACACCATTCATGATTTTATATACCTCTATCATATCTCCTTTTAGTCGTCTCTTTTCCAAGCTGAAAAGTCCCAGTCTTTTTAAACGCTGCTCATATGGACACTGTTCTATACCCTTAATTATTTTTGTTGCCTTTCTCTGTACCTTTTCCAATTCTAATGTATCTTTTTTGAGATGGGGTGACCTGAACTGTACACAGTATTCAAGATGTGGGTGTACCATGGATTTATATAGCGGCATTATGATATTTTCTGTTTTATCTATCCCTTTCCTAATAGTTCCTAACATTGTTAGTTTTTTTGACTGCCACTGCACATTGAGCAGATGTTTTCAGAGAACTACCCACATTATCTCTTTCTTGAGTGGTAACAGCTAATTAGCCCCCATTATTTTGTATGTATAATTGGGATTATGTTTTCCAGTGTGCATTACTCTGCAGTCACAGCTGGATTCCAGCTCTGACCCACACCCCTACCAGGGTTTGCAGACCTGAGTCCTTAGGGATTCCTAATTCAAATCAAATTTACTTGTGTGTGGACAAATGGGAGGGCTTGGACTTAAACCTGAGTAAGAGCCTGGGCTTAATGTACTATGCTGACATACCTTTATGCAGACATAGTCCAGAGTCCCACCTTCCAAAACGAAGGGTGACTTTTGGTCTCTGAAGCTATACTCAGTATTGACAACTTGAATTATTAAAAGATCATAAACCAGATTTCAAAATATCATAAGATTGGCTTTACAATACTTATATCTTAAAATAGATTGAGTTCTTTTTATTTGTCTTCTCGTTTTTTGAAACCTTAGGGTGTGGTCAGACTAAATTTTCAAGCTTTGGACTGCAACAATGTGATCTAGAAACTTATTTTAAAAAATGAATGAAAGATGAAATTCTCAAATAATAATCACTTGTATCTAGTAACTGGGGCCTTAAGTAAAACATCAGTTATCAGAAGACTTGCAATAAAACAGTGAGAATTGGCCGCACTCTGACATGCCACTCCTTTTCGCTACGACAATTGCTCTACACAAAGATGTAGGGCTGAGAGAGAGAGAGAAAGTAATAATGGTGGATTAAAAAGAAGTAAAAGTGAAAAGCAATAAAGGACAGTGATCTGTCCCTTGAGCCTTGTGTGCCTCAGTTTTTCTATCTGTGAAACGGGGATGATAATGCTCGCTTACCTCACTGGCAGTTGTAATTCATTAATTCTTCAGTGCTTACAAAGTGCTGTGAAATCCTTTAATGGAAGGCATTCTAATGTAAATGTTAATACTATGAAATTTCTGTCCCAAATCCCGAGGTCCTCACACCACATTCTCATTAACAGTATTGCTAATCCCAAATCTTTAAAAATCAAGAGTCCGGTCACTAGAAACCATGAGACTGGCTTAAAAATCATGTTTGTTTGTTTGTTTGTTTTAAATAATGTGTGGGTTCTTTCTTTGTTTGTTTTGTTTTCTAGTGTCATTGCCTTCAGGGTTCACATTTTCAAGCTTTTCTCAGCAACCAGGAGGGCTAGAAGCATATTTGTGTTTGTTTTTTTTTAATTAAAGTGGAGATTCTCAAATAATTCTAAGAATTAAACTGGAGGCGTCAAGAAAAGCAACTAATATTGAGACTGGCAAGAAAATCATAAGAGCTGGCATCATGACTTTGGTCTAAATAAGGACTCAATAAAACCTAAGCAAGAATTTCAAGATTTGCCCCTTCTCTCACACATGAGCCCTGGGTCTCAGCAACACTGTTCTCAGTGAATTCACTCCTTAGTGGTGAGTTCATAGTTATTATCAGATGTATGTGGCTTTTTCAAAAAACCAAAATTATACATATAACCAGATGGGGCTATTAAACCAGCTGACCATCTGCAAGTACATCAGGGAAGCTACTAATTTTCCAGGGTAGAAATCTTCCAAGAGAGTGAATCAAAATGATTGTACTTTTTTGTTGACAACAAAGACAGCAGTGTTTAAGAACTGATTGCCACCCGCACATGAACAATAGCTTTACAATCAGACAAAGAACAAAATATTGCTAATAGTAACATATGTTTCAATCACAGAAAAATAATAAACATTAGCACCGTGTGAGACATATCAGAATCAATGGTAAGCATTCTTTAATTACGTTACTTGCAAAGTTCTTTCCAATATTTTCTATGCTCCCATTGATCAATTTACCAATATATAAATGCTTACTATTTTGCACGGCACTTTGCTAATTTCTATTCTGCTTCCTTTAGACCTAACTGTTGTAGGGAACTGGTTGCCCCAAGGGACTGGAATAGTGTAAAAAACATTTTTCATGTAGGTTGCCAGTTCAAATGTAATGACTGGAAGTTATTACATGATAGGTGTTTGGTAGCCTATTTGAAATGAGTTGTTACTCTAGTTCTTACAGAGCAGAACCTACACCACAAAAACCATTACAATTGACACCTTTGTTTGCTGTTCTGGAAGGAAGCAAAAGGAACAAATAGTCCTAGGCTTCATCATCCCTTCCCCCCCCCATTCCTCCCCAGCAGCAGTTCTTCTCAATTCATTGGAAGGATTTGAGTGGAAAAGATGTTCCTGAAGTTCATTGGAAGGATTTGAGCGGAAAATATGTCCTGTCACTGGCTTCTGCTATGCTTGTTCTGAGGATAAACAGAGGATGTTGGTCTCCAGAGCTGTTAAACTGACACCCTTAATAAAGACCAAATTCCCTTCATAAAACACAAGAGGGTATTGTAACTGAAACTGGTGCTTTTAATACTTTAGGTAGACAACATTATTTACTATGTACCTAGGGTCCTCTTCTTCCAATGAGCTCTGCACAAGCCCCTGCACCTGTGCAGACCAGAACCACGTTAAAGAAAACTGGGCTCCACAGGGAGGCAAGGTCCATTCATGTAGAGATCATTGCAAGATCAGGGCCTGGGTTTTTATATTGTTCTTATCACTGTAGTATATGAGCACCTCTTTTCATAATGATATCCATTCTTATGCGCATACACTGACTCCCTCAAGAAATATGATCTCCTTCGTAGCCAGATCTCCATCTTCTTTTAGCTGTCTAAGGACAAAAAGCAGTAATGATTTAAAAATCTATTGTTCTGTTATTCTCAACTCCAAGTTCCTATTTTCATTTTTTATTGGACACATTTTCTCTTTAGCCTTTTGTCTACTGCTGATATATTTGACAAAAAATTGTTAGCTGAAATACTCTTTGCAGTTCAATATTCAGTAACCTTTTTCTCTCAGGATCCATATGTAAATCCGCGGTAGAGATCATTCTCAAATCGAGGGATCGCCAATCAATCACATGAGGACAGAACAAAAGGGAAGTTCCTTATTAACTGTTTACCGTTTGAGCATTACCTTAAATAAATGCTTCAGGTAGTATAAGAGAGTCTGTAAAAATCTATTAACTGATATCATTTCTTTCAATCATCAAATAACCTAACTATGTATACCCTGGTTCACAATGGGATAAGATAAAGTAGCGCAATTACAGGATTCAGAGAGGGTTATTGAAGATAGTGAGATGACATTTCTTAAATGCCAACTGAGAACTCTTAAACAAGAGAAGGAGTAACAGGTTTTTAACAATGGGACTCTTACAGATTCCAAAGTATAGGAAAGAAGAAAGGCTCTTATCCTCTAAACACAGAGACTACACTAAAAACATCTTTGCTAAAATCTCATCTAGTTTTTCTTTATTTGGCAAAGGATCTGGTTATTTCCCCCCTGCTCCTATAACTACTGTAAATATTTATAAACTATTTTAATTTTCTTCTCCTTCAGGTACGAAGATTATGAAGATAAAACTGACTTAGAATTGTACTTCAATGACTCCTGATGAATTACAAGCTAGGTACAAAGTTGCTGCCTTTAGACTAATCCCAATGTACTATATATAAAATGATAACACAAAAATACTGTGCTTGGTGTCAGTTAAAGTAGATTTACCAATAATATACTTAACACAGAACCTAAAAAGCAAAGAAATTAAAATTTAAGGAAACTCACAGTATATATACCTCTACCCTGATATAACGCTGTCTTCGGGAGCCAAAAAATCTTACCGCGTTATATCGGGGTAGAGGTGTACCCTCTGTTCCTCCACCCAAGGACACACACCTGACCAATAGCGCAATGATCATACAACACAAATGCACCCCCACCTTTGCCTATGTCTTCACTGCCAAAAGAGGTGTGTTTTTTACAGTGAGATAGCTAATGCATGTTAGTTATCTTGCTGTAAAATCCTAGTGGAGATAAGGCTCTATATATTTTACTGCAATGTGGGTAGACAAGGTCAACCACAGTTGGAAGGTATAGTGTTGACCTTGCCTAGCAGTCAAAACTTGTCTTCAGTGGGCAGGGCATGTTGTTAGAATGATGAAAGACAGACGAGCTAAGTGTCTTTTGGATAGACATCCTTATGATGCTTGACCTTGTGGTTGACCAAGCAGAAGATGGAGGGATAATACTGAGCACAGCTGAAGAGGTCTTAATGTGAATTACTATCAGTGGGGAAAATATGCTCTTGACAGAAAGAGGTGGGGACAAATTGTGAGAATAGGCAAGGATCTCTATGATCTATAGAGCCAGTGAAGAGTACATAAGAACAGCCATACTGGGTCAGACCAAAGGTCCATCAAGCCCAGTATCCTGTCTTTCGACAGTGGTTAATGCCAGGTGCTTCAGAGGTAATGAACAGAACAGGTAATCATCAAATAATCCATCAAGTAGTTAATATTATGGAGTGCTCACAACTCCAAAATTAAGGTTGCAACAAATTGTGCTATTATAATGCTCATTTTGAACATACACCTCTGTCCCCCAATTTTTAGTTGAAAGAGCTATTGAGCTGCATTTTTCTGGGTCTAATGTTAGTGTTTAGTAGGATTTCTCTAATGACCTTCAGAAGTGAAGAATCACAATTGTTTATATAGTAAAGACTCAAAAATCTATGGTTTTCACAGTGGGAAAAAAAACTCTTATGAGTTTTGGCCACCTGTTTCTAAACACTGTTTATTTACGTATTTATTATTATTTATTAAAATGTGCTCAGCACTTTCCAGATGTGTAGGAAGAGACAGTCAGTGCCTCAAAGACATTGTAATCTAAAAGGACAAAGGATGGAGGAAAGGGAGTCTCATATAAAGTGATTAAGATGAATGAACACAGGTCTTGTTAGTTCTAGATTAGTTGTTTGAAAAATACAGTAACTCCTCGCTTAATGTTGTAGTTATGTTCCTGAAAAATGCAACTTTAAGCGAAACGATGTTAAGCAAATCCAATTTCCCCATAAGAATTAATGTAAATGGGGGGGGTTAGGTTCCAGGGAAATTTTTTTCACCAGACAAAAAACTATATTTTATATATATATATATATATATATATATATATACACACACACACACACAGTATACGTTTTAAACAATGTAATACTGTACACAGCAATGATGATTGTGAAGCTTCGTTGAGGTGGTGAAGTTAGAGGGTGGAAGAGGATGGGATACTTCCCAGGGAATGTCTTACTGTTAAATGATGAACTAGCACTCGGCTGAGCCCTCAAGAGTCAACAGATTATTTTTAATGTAGCCTCACTCTACAAGGCAGCACGAATGGAGGGAGGGGAGACAGCATGGCAGACAGAGACACACACCCTGTGTGTGGGGGAGAGAGAGAGAGATGCGCATTGCCCCTTTAAGTATGCTGACATCACTCTAAGTACATTGCCTTTAAAAAGATCAGGAAGTTGAGATAGCAGCTGTGTCCAGCAAGCTCTCTCCATCCTGAGCCCTGTCCTGTCCCTACCCTGCTCTATATGGAGAAGGGGTAAGCGGGGGTCAGGAGCAGGGGGGAGGGGGACACCCTGACATTATCCCTCCTCCCCTGCACAGCAAGCAGGAGGCTCCCAGGAGCAGCTCCAAGGCAGAGGGCAGGAGCTGCACATGGCAATGGGGGGAGGGACAGCTGAACTGCCGGAAATTGATAGCCTTCTGAGCGGCTGCTGCACAGGGAACTTAGGGATGCGGGGAGCTGATAAGGGAGCAGATGGGGGGCTGCCGGTCCACCCTGGTTCCAAGCCCCCACCAGCTAGCTGCAATGGGCTGCTCTTCCTGCAAGCAGCGGACAAAGCAGGAGGCTGCCAAAGGACGTTATAAGGGAGCATTGGGGAACTTTAAACGAGCATATTCCCTAATTGATCAGCAACGTAACAACGTTAACCAGGACGACTTTAAGTGAGGACTCTGCCTGCCCACTTAAAAAAATACAATAAAAACATTTCATTAAAAATCCCTTCTCCCCTTGTCTTTTCATCATCCCAACAATCAATCAATTTCCTCAGCATGAATGGCAAATTCAAAACTGATCAAAGGAAATACAATTAGCCTGTGGAACTCCTGTGTCCCGATAAATGACTCTTTTAATGCTGAAATCAGTGTCAGGATCAGGCCCTGAAGCTTGTTGCAGCATCATCTGCCTCAGGCTTTTTGCCCTGCAGATATGCAGACTCCACCTCCAAGTAGGGATGCCAACCCTCCAGGATTGGCCTGGAGTCTCCAGGAATTAAAGATTATGTCATGTGATGACATCTTCAGGAATACATCCAACTGAAATTGGCAACCCTACCTCCAGGAGAGGTGGTGGTGGTGGTTTGAAAATTTGTACAGATACATGTCTGTGAATGAACACAAGGGGCGCTGATCTACCCTGTGTTACTCCAGCGTAGTGGTTTTCAACCAGTGGTCCAGGGACCCCAGGGGGCCTGCAGACTATGCCTAAGATTTCCAAAAGGGTCTGCACCTCCATTTGAAATTTTTTAGGGGTCTGCACATGAAAAAAGGTTGAAAACTAGTGCTATTGTAACGCTGACAGACCCCGGTCATCGGTGGGTGGGATGAAACCAGGGACCTCCGGAGCTTAGTGCATAAACCTCTACTGCAGGGGTGGCCAACTTGAGCCTGAGGAGCCAGAATTTACCAAAGTACATTACCAAAGAGCCACAGTAATATGTCAGCAGCCCCCCCATCGTAGAATCATAGAATATCAGGGTTGGAAGAGACCTCAGGAGGTCATCTAGTTCAACCCCCACACCCTAGTCCCACCCACCAGCAGCGCCACCGATCAGCGCCTCCCTGCACCTCCCAATCAGCTTTTTCATGGTGTGCAGGAAACTCGGGGTGGGGGGGAGAGGAGTGAGGACACTTCGGGCTCAATGGAGGGGGCAGGAAGGGGTGGACTGGGGGTAGGGCCTGTGGCAGAGCCAGGGGTTGAGCAGTGAGCACCCCCTGGCACATTGGAAAGTTGGTGCCTGTAGCTCCAGCCCTGGAGTCTGTGCCTATACAAGGAGCTGCATATTAACTTCTGAAGAGCCACAGGTTGGCCCCCCTGCTCTACTGCATGAGCTAAAAGCCAACTGGCTGTTAGCTAAGGCTGTAGAGGAGACTCATTTAACTCTCTCTAAGTGGTGCCACTACATGGGACAGAACACCACACCCAGGAGGTGTGCAGGTTACATATTTCCCCTAGCTGAGGAAGTGTGTTCAGAGCTTCAGAGTCTTCCCAGTGGAAATCCCAGACAAGCCCCCACTTGTAACACCAACAGACCCCGGTCGTCGACGGGCAGGATCAAACCAGGGTCCTTTGGAGCTTAGTGCATGAGCCTCTACTCATGAGCTAAAAGTCAAGTGGCTGTTAGCTAAGGCAGTACAGCAAACTCATCTTCTCTCTCTAGGTGGTCTCAGGGTATGTCTATACTGCCCATCGGATCGGCAGGCAGCAATCAATTCATGGGGGTCTATTTATCCCGTCTAGTCTAGACGGGATAAATTGACCCGACTGCTCTTCTGTCGACCCCTGTACTCCACCGGCACCAGAGGCACAGGCGGAGTCGATGGGGGAGTGGCAGCCGTCGACTTACTGCAGTGAAGACTCTGCGGTGAGCAGATCTAAGTACATTGACTTCAACTACGTTATTCACGTAGCTGAAATTGCGTAACTTAGATCGATTCCCTCCCTCCCCCAGTGTAGACCAAGCCTTAGTGCCACGAGATGGGACAGAACACTACACCCAGGAAGTGTGTGGATTATACAATGCAGGTGTAACCCCATCCAGGTCAACGGCGGGCATTACAGCTGTTTAACTCTGAAGTAACACAGTGGCAAATCAGGCTCCTGTTTGTGAATGGTACCGCAATGTCTTACCAGTTCTGGAACTTTGCGACTGTTTAATAGTGGCAAGGCAGGACCATGGCACTGACTTCCCAGCTCGCCTGACTGTCTGCGCTTTGGGGTGTTGTTCTCAACAGTGGGGCTCCAGGGTTTGCCTACCACTCTCCCCTGTGAGGAGAATAAAGTTTCTGTCCCCCTCAAGCAACGAAGAGGCGGCAAACAGCAAGAGCCCGCCACTGATCAGGCTCCACGGGCCCCTGCTTTGTAAGCCAGGCATATGGTGCCTGACTTCGGCCAGGTGCGGCAGGCCACTGCTGCCATATGCTGCGCTGCCACCCTGCGCGTGGGTCCATCCCCTTCAGGCGCGGGTGGTGGAGGGCCCCACATGCCGGCAGTGCTCCGGGGGCAGCCGGGCTGGTGGGGAGGGGACTGCATGGCACACTGGAGCTAGGGCCCGGAGAGAGCCGACGTGGCGCCGCTACGGCCCGGGCGAGCCAATGTGTGGCGGCGCTATAGCCCGGTGCTGGGAGCCGCTTGGAGTGGGCGGCGCAAAGGCCCGAGAGGAAGCAGAGGGCAGGCATTGGGCGGCGCTAGGGCCCAGAGGGAGCCGGCGTAAGGCGGGGGTGGGCTCGCGATCTGTGCCTGCGCGCGGGGCAGGAGGGTGAGGGTCTCGCGCTCTAGATTCTGCCTCTCTTAGAGCCGCGCGCCCGGCGGTTGGGGCGGCGGGTCTGGCGCGCGGGGTACGTGTCCCGCTGCAGCGGCTGGTGGGGGCGGCGGGGGCTGCCCCCTCCCCGGCTCGGCGCTGTGAGTGGGCGGAAGATGGCGCTGGGCGGATGGAAATCCTAATGACGGTCTCCAAAATCGCCTCTATCTGTACCATGGTGAGAGAGGGGGCCGGCCGGGCCCCCGCGGGGCCTGTGGGGGCGGGCGGTGATATAAGGGGGCCGGGCGCCGGGTGTGAGGGGGAGCCTCCTGGCGAGGCGGGCTCGAGGGGGCGGGTTCTGGGGCGCCTGTGCATGCTTCGCGGGGGGGTGTGTGAGCCAGGCACTGAATCGGGGGGTGGGTTTGGAATTGGGACGGAAGGTAGCGCGTGCGCTGCGGGGGCCCTGCAGCATCGCGCGTGGGTGGGTGGGTGTGTGTGTTGGGAAAGGGCGTGAGGGGGGCGCTTCCTTCCCTTGCAAACAGGTGACACGGGTTATGCTGGGTTCGAAAACCAAGCTCCTCGGAGCGGTGCTTCCTCTCTGCCTGGGTTTTGTGTGTGCATGTAGAAGAGTGTGCCACTCGCCGTGGGAGGGAGCGAGGGTGGGAATCAAAAACTGGGTGTAGTTAATCGGCTTTAGAGAATGCAGCATTGAGGCAAGCATTAATGGCAATGGGGGTGGGGAAGCGTAATATGGACATATGGTGAAACTTGATTTAAATAACCACACAGGAAACTAGGAATCATTATCAGAGGGGTAGCCGTGTTAGTCTGAATCTGTAAAAAGCAACAGAGGGTCCTGTGGCACCTTTGAGACTAACAGAAGTACTGGGAGCATAAGCTTTCGTGGGTAAGAACCTCAAGTGAGGTTCTTACCCACGAAAGCTTATGCTCCCAGTACTTCTGTTAGTCTCAAAGGTGCCACAGGACCCTCTGTTGCTTTTTAGGAATCATTAGTTAACCAGTAGACAGAAGTCTTTTTCAAAATTGTACTGGAAATCTTGCAGATCCTTTAAAATATTTGCTCAAGCTGGTTTTTATTGAGTATAGGCTTTCTAGAGATCTTGACTCTACCCCCCTCCCACCCTCAACTCCGCATCATATTTTTTTTGTCATCGGTAGTTAGTACGTAATGCCTCACTAATGTTGTGTGGGCTTGGTCGTCATGTCACAGTGGCAGTCTGGTGCACCCTTGGTTACCCTTAAAAGCTGCATTAGCATCCAGTGTAGTTAGTCTTGTGCAATATGGCACACATACTGGTATGTAGTCTGAACTGTTTGCATCGGTCCAAGTCCTGATGGGAACACATCTTTCAGTGTTTATTTTTAATTTGACTTCATCCTTAATTATTTTTGAAGAAAGAGTTATGAGCACACTAATTGGTGTAATAGAACTTTTCTATCTCTAACTAAAAAAAATTATGAATTTAGTGCTTTTTGAGAGTGCTGAACTTTGAGACCAAGCTATCCTCTAACCTGTAGAAATAATCTCTCCTCAGAAATGAGGCACTTTGGCAGACCATTGTAGGAAATCTTGCATTCCACTCTTCTGTAAAACTGTACTATGAATGAAGGAGCTATGTACACATCTCCTTTTGAGAGCACAAAAATGTGAATTTAGAAGTTAGAGACTGCAGAAGTTGGGAGAGACCTATTGGATCATTCCCTACAGTACTTCTCTGGGCTTTTTTCTCTGTCTAGTTATAAACTTCTCAAGCAGTGGGGCTTCCTCCACTTCCCATGGGAGACTGTTCTGCAGTTTTTATGAATTTCTGTATTATTGTCTTAATATATCAAGCAAAAGTTTCAAAGGAGGCCCAAACTATTCTAAATGAATTACTTTCTATAGCTATGTCAGCTAAAATTGCCAGTAATGGTTGCAAGTCTACTGTAGTGACAGATGTTTGTGGTATGAGAGAGCACACAAAGTACTTTCAGTTAAGCTATTAAACAGTCATCAGGTATGGGTTGGAGCTGAACAAGTGATGTAGGAGAGGACTCTACATTCTGTGTTGTCACCTAAACCATTTTGTTTCAGTTAAATCTCGCGATGAACTAAAATATATGTCTATACATAACTAAGACATTTTTACATCGGGTACATATGTTCAGTCGTATGGTTTATTAACTCATGATGTGCTTTGGGATAAAGTCATTATAAAATTTAAAATGAATTTTGAAATGTCTGTGCTTTATTAGGATCTTGGGATAGGACCACTAGATGAAGATACCCGTTTTAAAGCTGCTGTGTTTAAATTTACTTGGTAATCTAGGATCTTATTTACAATCATAGTGTAAATTAATGCACACATTATGCTGAAGCTGGTCCCAACAGTATAGTTATAATGCTGAGATAAAAGTTCTTAGTTTAAGTGGTGTTTTAAATCTTTATTTTGTTAAAAAAAAAAAAAAAAGTATTCAAAATTTACATTTACAATTTGATTCTTTCATGGTGGCTTGATGAAAATTGGGTTGATACAGAGAGAATAAGGGATAAAGGAGTTAAGGAGAGCTGGCTGTTTCTCAATGGGACAGTAGTGAAGGCATAATTGCAAACTATTCTGATGCGGAGGTAAAATAGGAAGAATAGGAAAAACAACAAGGAGTCCTTGTGGCACCTTAGGCTTGGTCTACACTACCCCCCTAATTCGAACTAAGGTACGCAACTTCAGCTACGTGAATAACGTAGCTGAAGTCGAAGTACCTTAGTTCGAACTTACCTTGGTCCACACTCGGCAGGCAGGCTCCCCCGTCGACTCCGCGGTACTCCTCTCGCCGAGCTGGAGTACCGCAGTCGACGGCGAGCACTTCCGGGTTCGACTTATCGCGTCCAGACTAGACGCGATAAGTCGAACCCAGAAGTTCGATTGCCAGCCGCCAAACTAGCGGGTAAGTGTAGCCAAGGCCTTAGAGACTAACAAATTTATTTGGGCATAGGCTTTCGTGGGCTAAACCCCACTTCATCAGATACATGGAGTGGAACATACAGTAGGAAGGTGTAAATACGCAGCATATGAAAAGATGGGAGTTGCCTTACCAAGTGGGGGATCAGTGCTAACGAGCCAATTCAATTAAGTTGGAAGTTGCCTATTCTCAACAGTTAACAAGAAAGAATGGAAATCACTTTTTTAGTGCTAATGAGGCCAATGTAAACAAGATGGCCCATTTCAAACAGTTGAAAAGAAGGTGTGAGTATTTAGCAAGGGGAAATAAGTTTTTGTAAAAACAATGAGGAGTATTTGTGGCACTTAGAGATTAACAAACTTATTTAGTTTTTGTAGTGACCCATCCACTCCCAGTCTTTATTCAGGCCTAATTTGATGGTGTCCGGTTTGCAAATTAATTCCAGTTCTGCAGTTTCTTGTTGGAATCTGTTTTTGAAGTTTTTGTTGTTGAAGAATTGGCACTTTTAAGTCTGTTATTGAGTGACCAGGGAGACTGAAGTGTTCTCCTACTGGTTTTTGGTTATTATAATTCCTGATGTCAGATTTGTTTCCATTTATTCTTTTGCGTAGAGATTGTTCGGTTTGGCCAATGTATGTGGCAGAGGTGCATTGCTGGCACATATCACATTAGTAGATGTGCAGGTGAATGAGGCCCTGATGGTGTGGCTGATGTGGTTAGGTTCTATGATGGTGTCCCTTGAATAGATATACGGACAGAGTTGGCACTGGGGTTTGTTGCAGGGTTTGGTTCCTGGGTTAGTGTTTTTGTTGTGTGGTGTGTAGGTCCTGGTGTATATTTGCTTCAGGTTGGGGTTGCAGGTCTGTAAGCGAGGACTGGCCTGTCTCCCAAGGTCTGTGAGAGTGAGGGATCGTCCTTCAGGATAGGTTGTAGATCCTTGACGATGCGCTGGAGAGGTTTTAGTTGGGGGCTGTAGGTGACGGCTAGTGGCGTTCTGTTACTTTCTTTGTTGGGCCTGTCTTGTAGTAGGTGACTTCAGGGTACTCTTCTGGCTCTGTCAGTCTGATTCTTCACTTCACCAGGTGGATAGTGCAGTTTTAAGAATGATTGAGAGAGATTCTGTAGGTGTTTGTCTCTGTATGAGGGATTGGAGCAAATGCGGTTGTATCTTAGAGCTTGGCTGTAGAAAATGGATTGTGTGATGTGATCTGGATGAAAGCTGGAGGCATGTAGGTAAATATAGCAGTCAGTGGGTTTCTGGTATAGGGTGGTGTTTGTGACCATCACTTATTAGTACTGTAGTGTCTAGGAAGTGGATCTCTTGTGTGGACTGGTCCAGGGTGAGGTTGATGGTGAGGTGGAAATTGTTGCAATCCTGGTGGAATTCAGGATTAAGGGCACAAAATGAATTACACCTAGCAAAGGACATACAAAGCAATAAGAATAGGTTCCTTAAATACATTAGGATTGAAAGAGAGACAAAGGAAAGTGTAGGTACTCTACTTCCTGGGGACGGCACGCTAATAACTATGACAGCAAGAAGGCTGAGGTGTTTACTGAGCTTAGCAAAATAAGCATTAATCTTCACTAGAAAATTAAGGGTGACTGGATACTCTGCACAATATTAACAAGGGGAAAGGAACACATTCCAAAATAGGGAAAAACTAGGTTAAAGAATGTTTAGATAAGTTAGGTATATTCAAGTCAGCAGGGCCTAATGAAATTCACTCTACAGCAGTGGTTCTCAATCTAGGGCCGCCGCTTGTTCAGGGAAAGCCCCTGGTGGGCCGGTTTGTTTACCTGCTGCGTCCGCAGGTTCGGCCCATCGCGGCTCTCACTGGCCGCGATTCGCTGTTCCAGGCCAATGGGGGCTGCAGGAAGGGCGGCTAGCAAGTCCCTCGGCCCACGCCGCTTCCCTGCTCTAGAGTACCTAAGAATCTAGCCAAAGCAATCATGGAACTGTTAGTGATTATCTTTGAGAACTCAGAGGACAGGTGAGATCCCAGAGGACTGGAAAAGGGCAAATCTACTACCTATCTTTAAAAAGGGAGACAAAGAGAACCTGGGGAATCATAAATCAGTCAACTTAACTTCAATACATGGAAAGATAGAGGATTAAATATTAATCAGTTTGTAAGCACCTAGAGGATAATGGGATTATAAGGAATAGTCAATATGGATTTGTCAAGAACAGAGTCACAAACATAGTGGATGGGGGAAAGCAATAGACATGATATATCCTGATTTTAGTAAGGCTTTTGACACAGTTCCACATGACATTCTCATAAGATGACTAGGGAAATCTGGTCTAGATAAAATTACTAGAAGGTGGGTGCACAACTGGTTGAAAAATTGTACTCAAAGAGTAGTTATCAATGGTTCGTTGTCTAATTGGGAGGGCTTATCTAATGGGGTCCAACAGGGGTCAGCCCTCAGTGTGGTACTGTGATGCTTCCCAAGAGCATCCAAAATTATGAGGCACCTCGCTTCCACCTGCCCTTAGCAAGAGGAAGTCTTGTCTGTGCCTGCTGTGGATCAGCTCCCTGACTCCAACATCCTCTAGCAACATGAGCACTAACTTCCATGCCTCAGCAGGCCTGTCTCTGTCTGTGAAGGTTAACGATAGGCACACCAAGCATCCCTTTTGAGCACCCAGGCCCTGGTCCACTGAACACTCTCAGAAGTCTCAGATTTGCTACTCTCAAAGGAATAGTAACACAAGTTTATTAGTTTTAATTCAGGATTGACACTTTTCTTAACAAACACTTAAACTTATTCTTGTTTTCACTATAAATATATCTATTACCAAAGCACAGAGATTTAGATGATAGAAAGTAAGAATATTGGAAACAAATTCTTACATATAAAACAAAATCATAGCTCTCTTTGTAGAGTTGAAATTTAACTCACAAAACATTCCTGTCTCCAACAAGATAGCTTACCTTATGTCCTTTCCTCAGCATTTTCAACCAGGATGGCTGAGAACCCCGTTTGATAAGATCAAACCTGCTGGCACTTGTCTTGGTAGATTGAAGGATGCCAGGGCATCTCTCTGCACCCCAGATAGACCAGACCAGATCTTTTATCTTCACATGAAAGCAGGGTCTTCTCTCCCCCCTAACCCTAAACCCCCCTCCCTCCCGCTGTTTACTTCTTCCTGTTAGTTTCCTTTTGAAGTCTCTGCAAGCTCTTCATTAGCATTTGACTCAGTATGCTAATAGATTTCTATAATAAGAAACACAATACACAATGGTCCACCAGGGAGATAAATGTCTTCCACCTCCTGTCTGGACAAGTTTGTCTCAAATCACCCAAAAGTAGCATGCCCTGTCTTTACAAGGCCTACAGAATATAATTTTCAGCATGTATACAGCATATATACTTCTTGCACATTTTCCATATATACATATCATAAGAGACCTTACCTGACCCCTTTTGGTGAATCCAAGGAATTCAAGTTCCCCTATGTATCTCTGTGCCCTCTGCCAGTTGGCAGCAAGAAGTTCATACGTACTGTTCAGTAGTGTTTCATTAATTACTTGAATAATGGAGTGGAGAGTATGATTATAAAATTTGTGGATGATACCAAGCTGGGTGGGGTCACATGGATTTTAGAAGAAAGGATTAGAATTCAGAATGACATTGGCGAATTGGTCTGAAATCAACAAGATGAAATTTAGTAAGGACAAGTACAGCACTTAGCTATGCATTTGACTTTTCCTTCCTAACAAAATGGGGAAAGCTGGCTAGGTGGTAGTACTGCTGAGAAGGATGTGGGGGTTATAGTGGAACACACATTGATTGAGAGCCAACAGCATTAGGCAGCTGTGAAAAAGGCTAATATTCTGGGGTGTATCAACATGAATGTTGTGTGTAAGACACGGGAGGTAATTGTCCTGCTCTGCTCGCCAATGGTGAGGCCTCAGTTGGAGTACTGTGTCCAGCTCTGGGCTCCATGCTTTAGGAAAGATGTGGATACATTTGAGAGAATTGAGAGGAAAGCAACAAAAATGATAAAAGGTTTAGAAAACCTAATCTATGAGGAAAGGTTAAAAAAAACTAAACATGTTTATTCTTGAGAAAAGAAGACCGAGAGGGGGACCTGACAAGTCTTCAAATATGTTAACAGCTGTTTGAAAGAGGACAGTGATTAGTTGTTCTCCTTGTCCGTTAGATATTAGGAAAAACTTTGTAATTTTAAAGTTAGTTAACCACTGGTATAGGCTTCCAAAGGAGGTGATGGAATCCCTATGACTGGAGGTTTTTAAGTACAGGTTAGATAAACACCAGTCATGGGTAGTCTAGGTTTACGTGTCCTGCTTCAGTGCAAGGGACTGGATTTGATGACATATGAGAACATAAGAGCGGCCATACTGGGTCAGACAAAAGGTCCATCTAGCCTGGTATCCTGTCTTCCGACAGTGGCCAATGCCAGGTGTCCCAGAGGGAATGAACAGAACAGGTAATCATCAAGTGATCCCATCCCCTGTCGCTCATTCCCAGCTTCTGGCAAACAGAGGATAGGGACACCATCGCTACCCATCCTGGCTAATAGCCATTGATAGACTTATCTTCCATGAATTTTTCTAGGTTTTTTTTTTGTTTGTTTGGTTTTTTTTTGGTTTTTTTTGAACCCTGTTATAGTCTTGGCCTCTTGAGGTCCCTTCCAGCCATACTTTTTTTATGGCTCTATAATAAGACTTCTAAAATCTCCCCTTTTTGATTCCCTGCCCCCCCACAAGATTCTCCCCTTTTTTCAGATCCCTGTAGCGAGCATTCTGGATATGTGCTTTGCTTCTTGTGTGCTGATTACCACAAGATTAGTTATTTATAACTGATCTTGTATTTATAGGTAGTGTTTGTCTGTGTCATGATTTGTGACTCTTTCCCCAAAATGGAAAAGAAATGTGCCAAGATGAACATGCTGTATTTAATAGTGATGATATAAGATAGCTGTTTGGGGAAGGTGTGTGTGTGTCTCTCTCACTAACTCTTCACTCCCCCAAAAGATCCTGTAGCCTAGGGGGAAGTTGGGAAAGAGCTGGGGGAGAAGAGACCATACATTCAAATCTGACCTCTATTAGCTGTCTTATATTTCCATGCACTTTGTTATCCTTCTTATTGACGAAGTCTATGAATCCTAGAAAGCAGTCATCCTGTGTGAACTGCCATCCCGTTTTACAGGTACATTAAAAGAGGTTTCATAAGGTCTCTACAAGCATTGTCAGATATAAAACCCAACCACACTGCCTTTCCAATTGAATGTGCTTTGGTCATCCTATGTCTAAGGGTATGTATTCACTTCAGAGTTACCCAGGTTATTGGCACCTATGATAGCCTAGCCCAGGTGTCAGTGGCCACACTGTAAAGCTCTGCCCTAATTACTGTGTCCTAACTGGTGCTGCACTCTTCTGTGTGTGGTGTTTGGACTTCTGGGGGTCATATTTGTGTTGTAGAAAGCTGAGCTGCTCTGTGAGTCTTTCCCAGTGAATTGTGGGAGAACTTGTCAGTCCTTTTGGGTGTATGTGAATAATTGTGAGAAGGCATTTAAGGACTATATGCACTTAAGTGATTTAACTGGCATCCTTGCTGCCAAGTGGGCAGATTACTAGCCCAAGTGAATGCGTAACCGGGCCTGTAACCCACACCCCCAAGCAGCGCCAGCTAACTTGGACTGAATGCATTACTTAACTCATGTGAGAGGTTTTTGTGTGTGCATGGAAGGGGGCTTCAGGCAACACCTGAGTAAGAATAACATAGGCTAATTCTGTAATGAAGCTACATTATCAGAGCTAGTGATAGAATCAAGGAGTCCTGATTTCCAGCATATTTCTGCTCTTTAGCAAACAGTTTTGTAAGCAACTGGGAAACTGTGTGAAATTCTGTGTGTATTCTGGGATTATTTTCCTTGCTGCACATTGTGGGAAATCTACTGAAAGCATCTGGAATTATGGGTGAAATTAGTATATTCCCATGATTCCTCTTCTGGCATCCCATGATACATCTGTATTTTATGAGGCAGCACCATTTTCAAAATGCTGTTAGGCATCATGCAGGGAATGCTGCTGAATGCCATGATCCTGACAGTCAGTAGTAGCTGTAGTAGTAGTAATCACAGTTCAGGGTAACGGTACCTGTATTCCCCTCTGTAGTCTAGCAAGGGCTCTGGTAGGTGATTAGTTTTTCAAACCCAAAACAGGGTTTTTGCCTGTGGTTACTAGTTCATCACAGTTTCAGCTCAGAACAAGCACATTCATGACTCTGAGAGTCATTCATTTATACAGTTTGGGCCTTTGAAGAGATGGTGAATAGGTAATCAGCCAGACAATGATTTTTCTGCTCAAGGTGAAGCTTCAGAAGGGAGATGGGTCATTTTCATTTCCCTCACCCCGAGTATTTCCTAGGAAATCCATTTCATGTGTATTTTCCCAAAAAGTCCTTTCCTAATGCTGCCCAGAGATTGCATTAGTCACATCTCCTAGAGAAATTACATACAGTTCCACAATAGCACATAAACAATGGCATTTGTAATTCAATTGACTCCTGAAATCCTTAGTTCAATAAGGTTTAACTTAATTCCATAAGGTTTGTGTAGGATATTGCAGGATATTGTTATATCTGTTACAGTAATTAATGCGGTATTTGTAGTCATGCAGTCAGATGGCTTTGGGAGTCAGCTACTGCGCTGCATAGCCAGTTTGGGTAGAGGAGGATGAAACTGAGCAACTACTGGTGGATGAACTTTTCCTGGGGCAGCTTCACTTGGAGGAGCACCATGTCTTGGCTTGAGAAACAAATTGAGTGGTGTGAAAGAATAGTGCTGGAGACCTGGGATGACCAGTAGTTGTGATAGAGTTTCAGGATATATGCCACTTTCCCAGAGATCTGTATGGAACTCACTCACCCCTGAGCTGCTGCAGTAGTGTATGAACATGAGAGTTCCTCTTACCATGGAGAAGTTTGTGACCATTGCCATCTGGAAGCTAACTATCCCCCGTTGGTCAGTAGCTAATCAGTTTGGTACTGTTGCGGCTGTTGTCATGGAGATGTGCAGTGCATTAAAGTGCTGATCCCCCAGGGGATAACACTTGGTAGTGCACAGGAGGTTATTGATGGGTTTGCCTGGTTGGGGTTCCTGAATTATATTGGGGGCCATTAATGAGACCCTTGTGCATATTCTTTTGCCTCCCACACCCAGAGTTCATAAACAGAAATGGGTATATCTGAACAGCGCTTCAGATATGGTTGATCACCATGGAAGGTTTGCCAATATTGATATAAGGTGGTCTGGAAAGATCCATGTTGCTAGGATCTTTAGAAACTCAGATCTGTTTTCTTTAATGAAAACATGTGTCCTCCCAGGACCACTCTGGATGTTAATGGTGGTATGATTCCCATGGTCCTTCTAGGAGACTTAGATTACCCTTGGCTTCCTTGGTGTATGAAGCCTTTAACTGGACATTTTGGATAGAGAAAGGGGCTGTTCAGCTATACCCTGAGTTACTGGAGAAGAATACACATTCCACTGTTCAGAATGCTGAAAGGGATATGCTGGTGTCTGATGACTAGGCTGGAGTCTGCTGAGCAATATCTGCCTAATGGGATAACTCTTTCAATGGGAGAGAGCCTCACTGATGGGCAGAGGTGCAGAGACTTTCAGAACATCGTGAACAGCCAGAGAGGCTGCCTCTGAACACTACAGCAAATGGTTAAGGCCAGAGGTGAAAGTAAGCTGGTACGGGCTGGTAAGAAAAGGTGCAGCAGTGTACCAGCAAGAAAATGGAGCATTCTCTCCCTCTGACTCCTTGTCCTGGCTCCAGCAATATTGAGGGTCCAGGTGCCCGGCTCCGTGAATGTTCAGGGCCGGGTCTCCCCCCTAGCCCCACCTGTTGCCCTCCCCGCACCTCCCCTGAGTGTGGGCTGGCCCCCCTTTGCTGCCCCCGTGCACCTCCCTGGGTTACCTCCTGTGTCTCTCCCATGAAGCTCCACGCTGCCTGCCTGCATTAACTGCCGCTGCAGGGTCCTAGTGCCCCCCTCAGGCTGCCTTTCCCCCTCAGACCCTTTCATTTTCCGGTGGGACCCTCCACCAGTACAGCCGTCCCCCATGCCCGCAGTCACCGCTCTTGCCCCATGCTGGGCAAGGGGGAGCCCCATCCCCCACCCCCAGTGAGGCTACAGTGAGGGGCAGCAGCAGGGTTGGAGGCGCCCATTTGATGGCAGCCCTCCCGGCATGGCACCCACCACAGGGGAGGCAAGGGGCATTCCTGGACCTGAGAGGGGCCCTAGGAGTGACAGTGGGGGGGTGAGTGTGCTGCCGGGGGGGAGAAGGGGGTCCCTACCCCAGAGCTCGCTGCTGCCGGTAGGGAGAGGGCTGGGGGGAGTCCTCCTCTCTGGCTCCAGTCCCAGAGCAGCCTGCCTGCACCCCAAACTCATCCCCAGCCCTGCCCCCACCCCCACCCCAGAGCCCACACCCCCAGCCAGAGCCCTCATCCCCCCACACCCCAATCCTCTGTCCTAGCCCTGAGCCTCTCCAACACCCAAAACCCCTCATCTCCAGCCCCAGCCAGAGCTCTCATCCCCATGCACCCTAACCCTCTGCCTCAGCCCTGAGTCCCCAGCCACACCCTAAATCCACCCCCAGCCTCACCCCACAGCCCTCACCCCTGCACCCCTCCCTCTGCACCCTCTCTTATCCCAAAACTGCCTCCCAGAACCTGCACCCCCTCTCTCTACACTCCCTCCCATCCCCAAACTCCCTCCCAGAGCCTGCACCCCAGTCCCCTGCCCCAGCCCAGGGCCTGTACCCCAGACCTCCTCCCCCACCCAAACTCCCTCCCAGAGCCTTGGGCAGGTGGGGAGTGGAGTTTGGGGGGGTGGGCAGAGTTTGGGCAGGGGCAGGTTCTGGGCCCACCACCAAAATTTCTACAAACCTGCCACCCCTACCAGCAAGAGCTGGTGCACCATACCCGGGTGGACCGGCTTCCTGAGGCAGCAATTTAAAGGGCTGGAGCCCAGGTGCCTTTAAATTGCTGCCAGAGCCCTGGGGTAGCGGCGGCAGGGCTCGGGTGGCGATTTAAAGGGCCCAGGGCTCCTGCCAACACTGCCGCCCTGGGCTCTTTAAATCGCTGCTGGAGCCCCACTGCCGCTACCCTAGGGCTCTGGGGACAATTTAAAGGGACCGGGCCCTTTAAATAGCCCCTGGAGCCTGCTGGAGCCCTGGGCTAGCGGCGGCAGGGCTCTGGTGGCTATTGAAAGGGTTCGGGGCTCCCGCTGCCTCTACTACCCCGGGCCCTTTAAATAGCCACTGGAGACCTGCCGCTGCTACCCCAGGGCTCCTGCAGCAGGGCTCCGGAAACAATTTAAAGGGTCCTGGAGGGTAGCGGCAGCCGGAGCCTCGGTCCCTGCTGCTGGAGCCCCAGGGCTCTGTCGGCAATTTAAAGGGCCCGGGGCTCCGCTGCAGTAGCAGCAGCTAGAGCCCCCGGGCCCTTTAAATCACCCCCTTTAAATCGCCCCCGAATCCCAGGACTTCCAGACACCTCTGCAGCTGGGAGCTCAGGGGGTGATTAAAAGGGCTTGGGGCTCCCAGCTGCTGCTACCACAGCCCTGGCCCTTTAAATCTCTCCCGGTGGAGGCCACACCCCTCTTCAGGACTCCGGAGTACTTTAAGTTACTTTCACCCCTGGCTAAGGCTGGATGGTCAGGAATGCCTTGTGCTTTTACTTTGAGGCTAGGAGCTGAAGTTGTTAATGCTTTTTTTTTGTTTTAAATAAAAAGGTTGTGTGTGACCAGATGTTTAACGCATATAATATTAGCAACAAGGGGGAAGGAATATAGGCTAGACTAGGGAAAGAACAGGTTAAAGAATATTTAGCTGTTAGGGTATGTCTACGCTGCAATGTAAGCCGAGGGTCTTTTGGATTTAAGTCTGGAGACTTGGTGTTTATAAGTCTGCACTTGAGTATCCACGCTGATTTGTGACCCTGGGTTTACAATTTCTGGACCTGGGTCTCACATCTGCTCTCATGCATCCACACTGCACTATGCAGACCTGAGTCAAACCACCATGTCCCAGGCTTCCTAGCTCCCTCCTTAGCTGTAGCTGCTCTCGTCGTTGGTTCCTGGTGCACTGTGGGAAAACTTGACTATCCATCCTTCAGAACCATATTGGAAGTTGTTTCAGCCCACCAACACATCCAGCCAAGACATCTTTTGGGTCTGCACGCTCTCAGCAACCGGAGCCAGCAACATGGATGAGGCACCATTTGAAGAACTTGTTCTGCTTATTCTTTCACTCCCATTTCAGGAAACAGGCAGAGCATCCATCAGATGCTGGTGGATGTTTTGATGGCATTTTCTGACTTACTGAATGCACCTCTCAGCAGAGGAGGAGATGGCAGATGCCAACTGGCTAATGCTGTTCACAACTCTCAATATAGCTGCTGATGTCCTTTATGTAGACCAATGATTCCTGAGCAGGATCACAGGCACAGACTGATGGGATCATATTGTCAGGTGGACCTGGGATGATCAGCAGTGGCTCCAGAAGTTTTGCATGAAGAAAGTGACATTTCTGGAGCTTTGTGAGCAGCTTCCTACGAACCTCCAATGTGAGAGAGGGTGGCCATGCTGGTCCAGAAACAGGTTGTATAACTATCTGGAAGCTGGCTACTTCTGACTTCTACAAGTCCATTGCTAATCAGTTCAGTGTTGGCAATTCGAGTGAAACCTCCACCACAGTCAGGCATGTGATTTGCTCAAACGTGGTGAACATAAAAAATGTCCTTGTCATAATTGCTGGGTGTGAGAGAATAGGGTTTCCCAACTGCACTGGGGCCATGATGGTACTCATGCCCAAAGCTTGTCCTCCTTCAAGGAGCACAAGAGTACATAAACCACAAAGGCTACTCCTCCGTCGTTGTGCTGGCCCTTGTCAACCACAGAGGCCGATTCGTGGATGCCAACATGGACTACTAGAAAAGTGCATGATGACAGTTTTCCACTAATTGGGAGTTTTCGTTCGTGAACAGACTGGGACGCTATTCTCATCAAAGGACATTGTCATAAATGGAGTAACTGTCCCCACTTTTATTCTAAGAGACCCCACCCTGGTGTTATGAAATTGTACCCTGATTTCAGAGGCCCTGGCAAAGGAAGGTTTAATTACACTCTCAATAGGTACAGAATGGTGGCTGAATGTGCATTTGGCCAATTAAAATCTTGCTGGTGCTATTTACAGAACCATTTGGATTCAAGTGTTTATCAATGCTGTCTGCATTACCGTGGCTTGCTGTGCTCTTCACAATGTTTTACTGCATCATGACAGCGCGATTCCTCCCCGCCAGGCCCCTGCTTGATTGTGGTTGGACTGCAGAGGTAGAAGGGCCTGAAAATGGAAATGAAACAGTACACTGTCTCAGTATTTCAGAAAAGTTTTATTATATCATCAGCAGAAATTTCTTTAGCATCTCAAGGCCAAAACATGATATTTTGAATAACTGTGCTTCAGTATATCTGAGACCAACAGTTTTTTAGTTCCCAAATGCTGCTTGGACACCACTTAGAGTTAAGTAGAGCATAAAGTCTTGACACATAATGGTAAAGTGAAATTTACAAAATTTATTTAGTGATCTATTGTTAAAAATTGCAGTCCACTTTAGCTTTGGGGGGGTGAGTGCCACTTTCCAAAGTTTACTACCTATGGTTTTATTATCCTTTTAGGCGTTTGGGAGGACATAACAATTCTGGAGATTCCCGAATGGCAAAGGGATATTCTGTTCCAAGCTATTAGCTGGAAGCCAGATGTGTGTTGAGTTCCCACTACAGGAAAAATTTGCAGCTATCCTCGCCTGGGGAAATCAACAGGATGCAGCGCTAGCTTCCACAGGGATTATTGTCTCCCTATAAGCTGCTGAAAGCTCTCTGCATTCATGTGTTACTTTTTTGCAGCTATGGTTTACACCATAAACTGCATGGACTACATCTGTTTATGGATGACGTGCAAATAGCCCTTGACAATATGGACTACTAATCTAGCAATATGTGGACTATATACGCAACACAGGGACTGCTAGGACTCATAATACGGCATGTATCACCTAAATACCCCCTTCCTCCCTGCCCCCTTCTAAGGCATATTTCTGTAACAAAGAACTGAAAAGCACTTCCTCATCCCCACCTAGGGTGACCAGATGTTCCGATTTTATAGGGACAGTCCCGATTTTTGGGTCTTTTTATTATATTGGCTCCTATTACCCCCCACTTCCTGTCCCGATTTTTCACACTTGCTGTCTGGTCACCCTATCCCCACCACATTTCTGGACTTCATACAACCCCCTGGTGTATTTGAACAGTTAGTTCATCACCCATGGATTATTCCCTCCTCTCTTCTCTTCCCCCCTCCTCCCCCCCATCCATTCACTGGCAATTTGGTACCCTCTGGTGTTGCTGATTTTGTATTGTGCGGCGTATTGTCAGGGAAGGCAATGTAAAGTCTTCCTTTTAGCACAACACCACATCTTTGTAACAGTGTGAGAGTTTGTTCATTTAACTGTTGTTAGCACTTCCCAGTATCCATTTTGAATTCCATGTGGTGGGATGGGAGATGCTGAGGTGCTGGCATGCATTCTGCCATGAGTGGATAAACACTGCTGCCTATGGCTTGTAATAATAATTGCATTGGATCATCAGCTGGAAATCCCTCTTTTTTCTGTATCAATAATAGATATGAAAGTGGAAACTTGTCAGGCTCCAGTGCTACTTCTCTCTTCTTAAAGACTAACAGATTTATTTGGGCATAAGCTTTATTTATTTGGGTCAAAGTCCTCTTAAAAGAGACAGGATGATGAGGAGTTCCCAGAGGTGTGGTTCTCATCTCTGGCTTTCTGATACTCTATCTCGAGCTACTTGATCCACGCTCTGCATTGGTCTGTAGTCTGTTGAATCCCCAACACTGACAGCTTCTCAGATTATTTCTTGGTGCACATTGTCATTTCTGGCCCTCTTACTGAAGTCAAACATCTTGTTCATCTCTCACTAGAGATTTACCAGTATCTGACTGTCTTGTGACCATGTAGCAGCGCTCTTGGCAAAGGAAGACTACTCACTGTCCATAACTAATGCAGGAGATGGTTCACTCTGTTTCCAGTTTTCCATTTTATTCTGACTGCTGAGGTTAAGTACTAAATAGCTGTACTTGAACCAGGGGGATTGCTTCCATTACCTGGGAGATAATTGGCTACTCTTGGGATAGAAAGGCTAAGAAACACAGGCCCATAGCTGTTTTTCTCCGACAGTATGAAATGGCTGTTAAATTTACTGGTGGAGTACTCTGTCTGGGAAGTATGCTAAGTGTTTGAGTATAGGGCAGGTGTAGGTAGCATCTGTCCTTTACTTATCTCTGCATTAATAAAGTTTAATTTCCTATTTTTTTTAAACAGGAAGATAAATGTTGATAGGAGTTATTGGCCATTTAGGCAGTTGTAGTTCTCATCTAGATTTGTAGTTGATATGTTACTGTGGCTAGTTTTCAGAATGGAGAGAGGTAAATAGTGGTGTCCCCCAGGAGTCTGAATTCAACATATTCATAAATGATATGGAGAAAGGGATAAACAGTGGGGCGGCAAAATTTGCAGATGATACAAAACTACTCAAATAGTTAAGTCCCAGGCAGACTATGAAGAGCTACAAAAGTATCTCTCAAAACTAGGTAATGGGGCAACAAAATGGTAGATGAAATTCAGTGTTGATAAATGCAAAGTAATGCACATTGGAAAACACAATTCCAACTATACATATAAAATGATGGGGTCTCAATTAGCTGTTACCACTCAAGAAAAAGATCTTGGAGTCATTGTGGATAGTTCCCTAAATAAAATCCACTCAATGTGCAGCAGCAGTCAAAAAAGCGACCCGAATGTTGGGCATCATTAAGAAAGGGATAGATAGTAAGACATAAAATATCATATTGCCTCTATATTAATCAATGGTACACCCACATCTTGAATACTGTGTGTGCCCCATTTAAAAAAAGATATATTGGAATTGGAAAAAGTTCAGAAAAAGGCAACAAAAATGATTAGGGGTATGGAAGGCCTTCTATTTGAGGAGAGACTAATAAGACTAGGACTTTTCAACTTGGAAAAGAGATGACTAAGGGAGGATATGATAGAGGTCTATAAAATCATGAGTGGTGTGGAGAAAGTAAATAAGGAAGTGTTATTTACTCCTCATAACACAAGAACTAGGGGTCACCAAATTAAATTAATAATCAGCAAGTTTAAAACAAATAAAAGGAAGTATTTCTTCACACAATGCACAGTCAGTCTGTGGAAGTCTTTGTCAGAGGATGTTGTGAAGGCCAAGACTATAACAGGGTTCAAAAAAGAACTAGATAAGTTCATGGAGTATGGGTCCATCACTGGCTATTAGCAATGATGGGCAGGGATGGTGTCCCTATCCTCTGTTTGCCAGAAGCTGGGAATGAGCGACAGGGAATGGATCACTTGATAATTCCCTGTTCTGTTCATTCCCTCTGGGGCACCTGGCATTGGCCATTGTCAGAAGACAGGATATTGGGCTAGATGGACTTTTGGTCTGACCCAGTATGGCCGTTCTTATGTTCTTCTTATCTCCATTTTATACATGGGAAACTGAAGCACAGAGAAGTGATGTGGCTTGCCCAAGATATCATCCAGGCCAGCCTAGTGGTATTTCCACTAAGATACACAGTTACTATGTGATATCTAAGTGCTTCTCCTGTACATTTTGTTATAGTGGAGCGGTGATAATGGTCATGCTTTGAAATGTTTGCAATGTGCAGTTCCTAACAAGGCTGGTGAGAGAGGCTCAGAGGGGTGAGAACATCTCAATATGATGAGTGTAATCTGTAATAATAGCTCTAAACATATGAACTACTTCATTAATGATCTGGAGGATGGTGTGGACTGCACTTTCAGCAAGTTTGCAGATGACACTAAACTGGGAGGAGTGGTAGATACGCTGGAGGATAGGGATAGGATACAGAGGGACCTAGACAAATTAGAGGATTGGGCCAAAAGAAACCTGATGAGGTTCAGCAAGGACAAGTGCAGAGGCCTGCACTTAGGACGGAAGAATCCCATGCACTGCTACAGACTAGGGACTGAATGGCTAGGCAGCAGTTCTGCAGAAAAGGACCTAAGGGTTACAGTTGGCGAGAAGCTGGATATGAGTCAACAGTGTGCCCTTGTTGCCAAGAAGGCTAACGGCAGGGCTTTGCAATGCTAGATGCGTGCAAATGCTGCTCAGAAAAGAACTAATGTCTTACTGTTTTGGTGTGCTTTATTTATAGTTATTCAAAAATACATGTGACTTCTGCAGGTCAGTAAATATCATACTAAAGGTGAAGTAACCAGAACATACACAGAAATAAATATCTTTTAAGGGATTGTAAAATGATATAACATAATCCTGTCTGTCTTGGTGCAAGAGAGGTTAGATGATGCTATATTTTGGAAGTTTTAAAAATATTAATGGGGTGTAGTCTGAGGAATACTTGCTAGATGTTCTGCCTCCTTTAAGAGCTGTATGCGGGGGGAAAAAGATGGCAATTTAATTCTTCTCCCGGACTAAGTTCCATTCTGGAGGTGTCAGCCAGAAAAACACCAACAATTAAAATGGCTACTTTTTTCTGTATTGGTGGCTAATTAGGACTAGCTAAGCATACTCAGTTAGTTCTCTCTCTAATCATTGCCAAAATTTTAATTGCCATATATAATGACTGGGCTGGGTCATAAAAACTACCCCCTGGGAAGGAGGCAGGACAGACACCTAATCCATTGTTTTTTGTATTTCTTTGCCTTTCTTAACCTGACTAAGGCGTAACTGTTGTTACAGAGTCTAGGAAATCCAGAGTATTTATGGCCTGAAAGCTGTGCATGCTTGTTTTGGCTGGATCAGCCCCAGGTTATGGAGTGCCTAGGAATAAGTACCAAATCCTGACCAAAACCTTTATTTATTTATTTATTTTGATGGATCAGAAAGTTCAAACTCAGTCAGAGATGCTTTTCCGGTATGTTCAAAAACCAAACCTTTGTTTGGTTTAAAATTGCCTTAAACAATTACTTAATTTTGGTAGAATAAATGTGCGCTGTGGAATATAGGCAGTTAATTCCAAGTATAGAGGCTGACAGTCTTCCACATTAATACATCCTACTTCAAAAGCAATTGAGCACCTGTTTTTGTTTTTAGAAAAGTGATTGTTGTTCATATTAGACATTTGGGGCAGATTTTCAGAACCACGGGTATGTATTTGCATGCCTCATTTGTGCATACTCTACCAGTTAGATGCGTAACTGGCCATTTGTGTGTGCAGTTATTCATATTGACCATTGCAGAGCTGGCCTTGTATCCTGGTAGAAACTGCCATTTAATTATTTTTTCCTTCTCTAGTTACACTACATGTCCACACTGTGGACGTAGCTAGAACTATAAATAGATAAATAGAACCATAGAACCTGTGAATATTAAGATTTGCATTGTTTTATTTTCCAGGGCGCCAATGCCTCAACTTTAGAGAAAGAGATTGGTCCGGAACAGTTTCCAGTCAATGAGCACTATTTTGGTTTAGTTAACGTAAGTTTCAATTGATAATTTGATTGCTTTGAAATACTAAGTGATAGAACTGAGGTGGAGCAAATTGTGTATGACACTAATATGATGTCAATGGAAAAAAATATTGAAATCTGACTTGCTGTAAACTTAATGTTAAAAGTTAAGCATCTCATAAAGGTACAGTATGTATATATGTTAGAATAAATATAGAACTATTTCTCATGTTTCTTGTGTTTTACTCTTTAAACTTTTACTTTTTCAGATTACTATACTCTAAAGCAGAAAAGTACATAGCATGCTGTGGTTGTTATCACAGTCTATATAAATAATTACATATAAAAAATCTTACCGCTATGGTTGCTGTGTTAAAGCACTCAGAAGTGCGGAAATGCCTGAATGAAGGTTGCAGTTTTTGTTGAAACTTTCAAAATATATTCAGCCCAAAAAAGAGAGCAAGACTGGAAAATTTCAGAATATTCTGTTCAGTAATAAAATGTAATTACATAACTGACAGTTGGCAAATTGTGAAAACTGCATCTCATTAGAAGACTTATGTAGCACTGCCTGAAGTGATGTAAGAGTTTTTAAATTTTGTTTCTTGGTGATGAGGGTATTATAAAGACAAACAGTAATATAATATAGCACCTTCACCTTGGATGGACCAGAGCACCAAATGCTGCTTGTTTCTGCATGAGCTACAGGAGTCCACCACACAGCTGTTCTAAGATGGTGGCAGAATCTCAGATTGGAAAAGAAGCCTATTTAAATGAAAGCACAATGGCTTATGTTTAAATATATGCACTCTAAAAAAGCAAATGGGAAAAACAATACAACTCTGCTGTCCTCGGGAGCCAAAAAATCTTACCGCGTTATAGGTGAAACCGCGTTATATTGAACTTGCTTTGATCCGCCGGAGTGCGCGGCGCCCCCCCCCCCCCCCCGCAGCACTGTTATATCTGAATTCGTGTTATATCAGGTCACGTTATATCGGGGTAGAGGTGTACATTGAAATGCTTCTGATCGTTCCAACTGGAATTGCTACCATCTTGGAAACATTCTGTGTGAAACTAAGTGTTGCTGCAGTTTTAAAACTTTCTTGTTGGTCTGAAAGCGGGGTGTGTGAGAGAGATTTGGGGGAGCATTTAAATCACACAGATCTAAAAACACAGTGGACATTTTTAGTTGTCTAGTTGCAGCTGAGCAGATTTAAAGATATTTTAAAATGGTTGTGGGTTTCAGAATATACAGTAGTAAAAAAAAAATGAATAAACATAGGCCACAATGCTTTGTTTCTTAAAGAAGTTTATTTTTAATTGCTGTTAACAGGAATTGCTACTGTAGTGTAATCTTCTGCTTCTTGCTAGGATATGTTCCACAGATCTGCTACACTTTAAGAAAGTGAGTCTGACAGTAGAGCCCTACCAAATTCACGGTCCATTTTGTTTCCTGGAGGTGGGTCTGATCTCCCCCGTGCTGCTGGGCGTGCCCCAGCTGGGGGCTCCTAGCTGCTAGTTTGGGCCAGGCTGGGAAGGGGTAGAACTTCCTCTTCCCCTGCATGGCTGCTCGGGAGGGAGATCATACCCACCTCTGGGTATCTCCCCCGACTGCAGGAAGCTCCACAGCTGCACTGCCTTCAGAGCTAGGCTTATTCAGCTGCGGAGCTTCTTGCAGCCGGAGGAGGTACCTGGAGGTGGGTCTGATCTCTTCCCCTCTCCCCCACCACCCAGAGTGGCTGTGCAGGGGAAGAAGTCCTGTCCCTCCCCAGCCCGGCCTGGACTAATAGCTAGGAGCCTCCAGCTTGGGCGCTCCCAGCAGTATGGGGGATATCAGAACCACTTCCGGGAACCTTCCCCAGCTCCAGGAAGCGCTGTAGCTGCTACCTTCAGAGCCCAACTCCGAGGGCAGCGCAGGCTTGGAGCTTTCTGCAGTCAGGAGAGGTACCTTAACTTGTGTCCAGAAGTTTTGGTTAATATGTCATGATTACAAGGCCAGCTGCATCTCTATCCCCTTTCTTGTCTCTCTGAATGCAGTCCCTCAAGTGGCTTTTGACTAATGGCTTTTCTACCTTTTACCTATTTTGGGGTGGAATTCTGCAGTTCCCCCATTCTTAGAGCAAGCCCTGGGCTATATAGTATAATGTCTAAGGATGGTCTAGTTATACTTGGTCCTGCTTTAACATGTGGGGGATGGACTAGATGACCTTTTGAGGTCCATTTCAGATGTACATTTTTATGATTCTGTGTGTAATAACTGATCTTACCCAGCAGGTCTGACTGAATTTGGAAACCTGTGGTTCTTCATTTCAGGAGTCTGTGACCAGTGGTATCTGGTGATAAAACAGTCCTCTTAAAACAAAAATATTGTTTATTTTCCAATGGGAGCAAAGGATCTAGAGAAAAAAGATTTTTAAAATGACAGTCTACATGCATCTAAAGGCATACTGCCTCTGATTGTAACCTACGCAGGCCTGACTTCAGTGGGTCCTGTCTCAATCAAGTTTTCCCAAATAACTTTCCTTTCTCTCTTGAGTGTTTCTTATTAAATCGGCCACAGTTCTTTTGCACTGTGGTGTACATGGGCCTTTTCCTCTCCTGACATTGTTTCATAATAACCCACGAGTGTTTGTGGCTCATTTGGGCCCCCATCAGACACAGAGGCTTTGGTCATCCTAGGACCTCACTCTCCATATAAATATCAAAGAAGTCTGGGCCCATCCATTTGGCTTGCATGGCGTTCTTCTTTAAAGCAAAGACTTTCCAAGGAAGTTAGCCACTTAGCATCCATGCTGTCAGATGGAGGAGCAGCTGTTGTCCTGGGAGACCACATCCACATTTCTCAGAAGCATCATAGGGATTCTGACTGATAGGACTAGTAGAGACATAAACCAATGTTGGTGAGGCTATGCTGGGCACCATCTTGTTTGATCTTGGACAAGACCTTGGGCAGGAGCAGAACTGGAGGGAAGGCATACAGCAAATGTTTTGACCAGTTCAGGGGGAAAGTATCTCACAGCGACACCAGGCTGTGACCCACCACCGAACTTAAAAGCTGGCTCTATGCCAACAGGAGAGCTCTCCCGTGGCATAATAAAACCACCTCTGTGAACAGCAGAAGCTACGTCGGCGGGAGAAGCTTTCCTGCTGACATAGTCCTGTCCACACGGGCGCTTATGTCGGTGTAACTTATGTTGCTCAGGAGGGGGTGGTTTATTCACACCACTGAGCAACATAAGTTATGCTGACATAAGCTATAGTGTAGACATAGCCTTAGTGCCTCTGCTGCTACTCAGGTTTGCCAAATACAAGCAAGTTGATACTAAGAGTATGACTACACTACAGTTGCTACAGTGACACAACTATGGTGCTGTAGCTGTACAGCTTTAGGGCTGTAGCATAGCTACTTCCTACATCAACAGAAGGGATTTTTCCATCAATGTAGTTAATTCATGTCTCAGAGAAGCAGTAGCTAAGTCAATGGAAGAATTCTCCCATTGATCTGCACAGGGGGTTAGGTCGACCTAACTATGTTGCACAAGGCGTGAAACTTTTCACAGCCCTGAGCAATGTAGCTAGAACGATCAAATTTTTAAGCATAGACCTGGCCTAAGACTAGTTAGTTTCATTGCTGATATTCAGAACCCTGTGATGAACTATGAAACGGTAAATAATTTTCATGGTTCTGCCTGAGGAAATCTTGATAGTCTTTGTCCAGTAAAGTTTTTCATAATATCTAGGCTAAACTTTTTCTTGGTTTCAGATTCCTGATATCATCTGAGGGCTTGTCTACATTTGGAACTCTACAATGGCAGAGCTGCCGAGTTGCACCGTTGTAGCACTTCAGTGTAGATGCTACCTATGCTGATAGGAGGGGTTCTCCCTTTGACATAAGTAATCCACCTCCCTGAAAGGCAATAGCTAGGGCAATGGAAGAATTATTGTATCGACCTAACTCTGTCTACATGAAGAACAGGAGTACTTGTGGCACCTTAGAGACTAACAGATTTATTAGAGCATAAGCTTTCGTGGACTACAGCCCACTTCTTCGGATGCATAGTCCACGAAAGCTTATGCTCTTATAAATCTGTTAGTGTCTAAGGTGCCACAAGTACTCCTGTTTTTTGCGGATACAGACTAACAGGGCTGCTACTCTGAAATCTGTCTACATGGGGACTTAAGTCATCTTAACTGTGTTGCTCAGGGGTGTGGATTTTTCACACCCCTGAGGGACGTAGCTGGATTGACGTAACTCTTTAGTGTATATCTGCCCTGAGATGAAACAGTTCCATACCTTCATTTAAATTGTGACTTTGAAGGTATTACTAGCATATGGTGATCTTTTTCAGACTAGATAAACTTAGTGTGCTCTGGCACATTTCATTTGACTCATCCTCTAATCCATGTATCACTTTGTTATCCTCTTTATAGTTTCTTAGCACCTCCCGAAAATGGGAACTCAAACTAATAGCCAGTAGCAGAGGTATGGTCTCATTGTATTTCTTCTCTACCTGTACATGTGGTTCCCCAAATGTTGTTGTCTTTGTAAACAACACTGCTGCACAGTGGGGTCCTATCTATGACTGGCATTCCTAGGTGCTATGATAATACTACTACTACTACTAATAATATGAATAATTAACATTTAGCTTGCTATCTACAGTTGCCCCCTTGTCTCTCAAAATTGATCAGAGAGAGACTGAAAAGCTGAGAGTCAGTCTGCTTTTATTTCCTTCCATAGATGTATAATTTTACCTTGATTTATATTGAATTTCATCTCTTTCAGTTTGGCCCATAGCTTCAATATCTCCTGCTCACTCTGCATTTTGGTTCTCTGTCCCTCTATGTGTTTTACTCTCCCAATTAATATGTCACCAGTCTGTATACTTTTCCAATCTGGAAATTGTGAAACCTTTTATCTACAACTTTGTTGCTCTGATTTCTGTAGGAAATTTTGAAAGGTATATCTGAAATTCACTGATTAAATATAAAATGAACATTTTTAATTAAACAAAAATTCAATTGTTTTGGATATTCTTGATTATAGAGTGATCAGTATCTTTCATGTAATATTAAAAACTTAGAGCTACTGCAAGCAGCCTTTCCTGGAGAACAATCTTGGGGGTGGGGACGGGGTAGGGAATTGGGGTTGGTTTTATTTTTGTTTTTTTAAATGGGCTGTGTTCATCCTGATTACCTATATTCTAAATTGTAGGAGCCGTGACTCTTTAAAGCATTTAGCAATAGATATATATTCTGTTAATAATTGTACTTGAAATCAACTGAAAATATGGAAACCAGATGTCTTTCTTTGGTCTCCAGTTTTCTGACTGCATTGTATATGGTGGTTTTGTTGGTCATGCAGTCCCAAATGAGAGCTGCCAAAGGCAATCACTTTCCCCATACTCCCAAAGCAATGACTAAGGAACTTTTAGACCATTCTGGGTTGAGAACATGCTCTCAACTTGTCCCTAGATAACTGTTTGTATTAGTGGCTTTATCATAGTACATCCCTATAGTTTGAAAGCAACTACCAACATGCACTAATACATAACATTTTCATTAATTACTTTGATAATGGAGTGGAGAATATGTTTATAAAATTTGTAGATGACATGAAGCTGAGAGGGATCACAAGCACTACAGAGGACAGGATTAGAATTCCAAAGAACCTTGATAATTTGGAGAATTTGTCTGAAATAAACAAGATGAAATTCAATAAAAACGTGCAAAGTATTCAAATGCACAAATACAAAATGGGGAATAGCTGGCTAGGCAGTAGCGCTGCAGAAAAGGGTCTAGGGGTTATAGTGGATCACAAATAGAATATGAGTCATCAGTATGATGCTGTTGCAAAAAAAGGCTAATATTTTGTGATGTATTAGCGGGAGTATTGTATGTAAGACATGGGAGATAATTGTTGTTCTGTACTTGGCACTGGTAAGACCTCAACTGGAATAGTGTATCCAGTTTTGGGTACCACACTTTTTAGGAAAGAGGTGAACTAACTGAAAAGAGTCCAGAGGAGAGCAACAAAAATGATAAAAGGTTTAGAAAGCATGACCTATGAGAAAAGATTTAAAAAATAGAGTATATTTAGTCTTTAGAAAAAGGAGGTAGGTGGGGGTTGCTGATAAGTATGGTAAGGGCTGCTATAATGATGATGATCAATTGTTCTCTGTGTCCACAGAAGGTAAGACAAGAAGTATCTGGCTTAAGGTGCAGCAAAGGAGCTTTAGGTTAGATATTAGAAAAGCCTTTCTAATGATAAGGATAGTTAAGTACTGGAATAGGTTGCCGAGACAGCTTGTGGAATCCTTCTCACTGGAGGTTTTTAAGAGCATGTTAGACAACACCTATCAGGGGTACTCTTAGGTATTCATGGTCCTGCTTCAGCTCAGGAGGATGACCTCGATGGCCTCTTGAGGACCCTTCCAGCCTTACTATTTTCATCATATAAATTGTAGAATCATAGAAATGTATGTTGCATTTTTAAAATTGCAAATTCACAGAATCCATGTGTGGCAGATATATGATGTTTCCGTTTTACAGATGGGGAGACTTGCCCAGGACCATGCATTTTTCTTGAAGACCCACCTACCAGTACCATGAAAAATTTCAGCCATAAATGCTACATTTTATACTGTTTCTTTCTTTATTGTACTGAGTGGTATTTTGACTGATATATGTGGCAGAGATTCTCATTTTTTTCAATTTACTCTTTATACTGTGCTGTGTACATTTTTGGCACTAGGTAAATACTGAGCACTTATTGAATAGTTTACAGTTCCACAGCACTGTAAAGCATTGATAACACATACATACCCCAATTATAACAGGAAGACACAATCTAGTATCAGTTAAAATTATCTGGAGTGCTCCCCATTATTTATGTTGCTGCCCGAGATTTTTTACTATCTGAAAATCAACAAGAAATGCCTTCCAGAAAATTTGCCCTTGCTTGTATGTTTATATTTGGTTTTTTAAACCTTGCATCACTGTAGAAATACAATACAAGATAATAATTTTTTTTTCTTATTTTATAGTTTGGGAACACGTGCTACTGCAATTCAGTTCTTCAGGCACTTTATTTTTGTCGACCATTTCGAGAAAAAGTCCTAGCATACAAGAGTCAACCCAGAAAAAAAGAGAACCTCCTTACATGCTTAGCTGATCTCTTCCACAGCATAGCTACACAGAAGAAAAAAGTTGGAGTTATACCTCCAAAGAAGTTTATAACAAGATTACGAAAAGAAAATGGTACCTTCTTAATTTTTCTTTTATTCTGTGTATACTAATTACATCAATTGTGACTTAATAATGAAATTGAAAGGTTGAAATATTTTTTTTAATGTAAAATATATTTGCTAAGTACAAGCAGCATGCTCGGTGCTGTAAAAGACAGAAAAGACGACACATACTCTGGGGTTCTCACAACACTTTTTTGGTGGCCTTAGAGTGCAGTGGCAGCTATGACATTTTTTCCCTAAAATACTTAATTAACTTTAGGAAAAACAAATAAATATGCACATACAGTAACTCCTCACTTAACGTTGTAGTTATGTTCCTGAAAAATGCAACTTTAAGCAAAACAATGTTAAGCAAATCCAATTTCCCCATAAGAATTAATGTAAATGAGGGGGCTAGGTTCCAGGGAAATTTTTTTCACCAGACAAAAGACTGTATTTTTATACACACACACACACACACACACACACACTAGAAGTTTTGAACAAACAATTTAATACTGGCACACAGTGATGATGATTGTGAAGCTTGGTTGAGGTGGAGGAGTCAGAGGGTGGGATATTTCTCTTACTGCTAAATGATGAACTAGCAATTGGCTGAGCCCTCAACGGTTAACTCTCTCACTTTACAAGGCAGCAGGAATGGAGGGAGATATGCGCTTTCCCCTTTAAGTACACTGCCTTGTTAATTAGATCAGCTTGCTGAGACCACAGCTGCTACAAGCTCCCTCCATCCTGAGCCCTGGTGTGTCCCCCCTGCTCTATGGAAGATGGGGTAAGCGGGGTGCAGGGGAGGGGAACACCCTGACATTAGCCCCCCTCTTCTCCTCCCCCCCCCTGCACAGCTGGAGTCTCGGGGAGCAGCTGGGGCCGGGCTGGCGTGCTCAGCTGGAACTGGGGCCAGTGTCCCGGGGCCCGAGCCGCTGGGGCCGCCGGGCGCCGCTCAGCCCGGGCCAGAGGGAGCCGCTCGGCCAGGGCCGTGCCTCCCCGGAGCTCTCCTCCCCCCAGCTTACCTGCTGTTGCCCCCCGCTTGCCCCTGCTTCTTTTCAGACTTCCCGCGAAGATCTGATTCACAGGAAGCAGGGGAGGGGGAGGAGCAGGGGGGCGGAGCGTTCCGGGGAGGGGAGGAGGGGGAAGACAGATGCGGGGCCGGACAGCATGGTAAGGCTGCAGGGGATGGGGGGAGCAGGGAAGGGGCTTTGGCTGCCGAGTGGCGCTTGGCCGCCACTTTTCTGTCTATAAATAGGTGACTGGGGGGAAATCCCGGACATTTTTAGATTTTTAGAAATCCCCCCCCCCCGGACGGCTATTTATAGACCGAAAAGCTGTCCAGGGAAATCCGGACATATGGTAGCCCTACTTTTCACAGCAGATTTACTCAGCCCTGTCAAGCCAGAGGACAAATTAAATCTTGGATGGGGAGGTGGGAGGGAGGCAGTGGGCTAGGGCACTGGAACAATTTTTATAGTGGGGATGCTGGAAACCATTGAAATCCTGTATATAATGGAAATCACTTCAAGCCAGGGGGTGTGGTGGTGGGTGGGGGAGTGGTGAGCCCGAAGCCCTGTAATCAGGGGACAGAGTCTGCCCCCACCAACCCGGGGCTGAGTGTTCCAGCTTCAACCCTACCATCCCCAGGAAGGTGGAGAACTCACAACGGCTGTCTGCTTCTCCAGTGTTTGTGGATCCTGAGGGGGTCAGAGCCCAACCCCTCCTAGCAGCCCCACGGGAGGGGCCGCTGCTTTGTCCCTCCCCCCATCACTGCCCAGAAGCCTGTGGCCACAAGAAAAGCCCCTGGTGGCCGCATTTGAGAAATACTTTGGCCTTCCTGAGGCAAGGTCCATGTCTTTTTTTTTTTTTCCTTCTCCCCCATCTCATATAGAACTGAGCTCAGTCAGTGCTTAGCAAATATTGGAGGCAGTTTTGCCAGTGTGGAATTTGTAGTTTTTTGTCAAAAATCACTGTTTTTAAAGCTTTTGTGCTATGTTATTTATCTCACATCTGTATTTATGTGTAGTGTAGTGGTTATCATGTTTGGCTAACACGCGAAAGGGCCCTGGTTTGAAACTGGGCAGAGGCAGTTTCTTTTGCCAGAAGCTGGGGATGGGTGACAGGATGGATCACTTGATTACCTGTTCTGTTCATTCCCTCTGAAGCACATGGCATTGGTCGCTGTCGGAAGACAGGATACTGGGCTAGATGGACCTTTGGTCTGACCCAGAATGGCCGTTCTTATGTCTTCGTTCATATGTCTTCGTTCATATGTTAAAATCAAATAATTTGAAACCTTTAGTTGTTCCAGAATGTTAGCGCTTATTAGTAAGAATATTAATAATTAAATGAAATAATTAAAGTGTGAAATGAGCCCCGAAGGTCTCTCTTTCCATGTTCAGGCTTTGATTGGAAGATTATAGCTTACATTGAGTTCAGTTCATGTTTATATAACACTTAGGACTTAACATTTCTATTTAGGATTAATATATTCTTCTTTAAAAATCAGTAACACTTTCAATAATTATCCTAGTGTTGTGGAAACGCGTAATTTCAGATATTTAACACTTCCTATTTGGTATTTGTAATGCTTGTTGATTAGGATGGTTTATGAAATAATTCTATGTATTAAAATATAATTAAAGCCTTTAATAGATCTGCTACTTGATTTGGAAGAAATATAAAATAATGCTTGTAAATTGTACATTTTATTTAAATTAATTACAGATATTTCTTTCAATAAAATCTTCCTTGCTTGGTTTATACAAGTTAAATACAACAACACTTTGATATTGTAGAAATTTTCATACCTGTATAATCCATCCTGGGCCATATTTCCAAATGTTTTTCACATATTCAAATATTATGAAGACTGCATAATAAAGACAAACAACTCTAGGATAGCATAACAATTTATTTCTAGCCTTAAGTGAATTTGCTGCTCATGAAAAATGCTAAGATTTTTCAAACCTGGAAGATGATCTCTTTATCAATAGAGCAGTTATAGCATAGGTAGTAGTGTTGTGCAAGCTTTCTCACGCTACACACCAATGAATCTTAAATCTGATGAAGAGTGACTGTCTGTAGAGGTGAAAGAATAGTTCAATCTCCATGCCATTTAGCTCTTGGCACTTCTGCTGAGACTGCCAGCAAAGGTGATAACTATAATGGTATTTTAAGTGTACATATCACACAACACCATCACCTCACTCATCAAACCATCAACTTCTAATCACTGCTGACTTTGGGATTTATTCAAATAGGGATTTAGAAGTAAAAAAGATTCTGTATTCCATGGGAGGTGCCTGTTGGGGCTCGGGGCTTCAGTCCAGTTCCCACTGAAGCCCCGAGCCCCGGCAGGTGTGCCCCAACTCTCAAACTTCTGAAGATTGTTGTATGCAGCTCTCAGAGGTTCAGTAAGTTTGGCCACCCCGTTATAGACTTATAGGAGACAATTGCTGAATTGCTAGGTGGCTGATTCTTGGTGGTGGTTATGTACACTGAAGTATTAACCACTCTGACAAATTAACTTTTTAAAAAAGTACGTCCATGAATAACTTTATTAATAGCTACAATGGAGAATTCTTTTAAAAATGTCTCCTAGGAATAGTAGGTGTATGTTTGGATTGATATACAATACATGAAAGAGGATACACACAAAGGAAAACCCAGTCTAGATTCTACTCTCATCAAGTAAGACCAATCACTCATGAAGACTTTTATATCCTCACAGCTCTCATATCAAGCCTTTCTGTGCTCAGAATCTCTTACCTCTATATCATTTCTAGACTCTATTCTTGCATTAAAATACGTACTAAACAGTATATGTAATGAGAAGAGTTTAAAACCTGACATGCTTCAAGTCTGCAGTTTCTCATTAACCAAGTGGAGGTGTTCTGTTTCCTTTTGTTCCAATCACTCCTAATCCTTGAATTAAATAATAGCAAGGACATCGGTGGGATTAGATCCACTGTGTTTAATATCAGACTGTTGATCGGACATGCACCACACTGGACTCTGGATGCAATACGGCTAAGAACCTCTGAGGCAAGCCTTTTACCTTCAGGAGACTTGCAGTATTTGTTATGCCACCTCCAATTTAAATATTCAATTAAATAGAAACATTTTGGCTGGTTTGATCTGGGATCTAGTTTATTTTCAACTCTGTGTCTTGGCCTGGAAGCTGCTTGGTTTGTAGATGATCTGTGACAGTTTCCATATAGCTTCAAATATACGCTCCTGAAATGTAGGTTTCTGTGAATATCCTTTTACTAGCACCATATTAAACTGATAGACTAACAAAAATAAGTCTTCTATTTATGGTACCATTCCTTCACTTATGGGCTAACATTTTCTGTATAGTCTTGGACGAAGAACAAGTTGCAACTTGTAATTTATTAGGTAGAAACACAATTTCTGCTATGTTTCAGAGTAGCAGCCGTGTTAGTCTGTATCCGCAAAAAGAAGAACAGGAGGACTTGTGGCACCTTAGAGACTAACAAATTTATTAGAGCATAAGCTTTCGTGGACTACAGCCCACTTCTTCGGATGCATATAGAATGGAACATATATTGAGGAGATATATATACACACATACAGAGAGCATAAACAGGTGGGAGTTGTCTTACCACCTCTGAGAGGCCAATTAATTAAGAGAAAAAAAACTTTTGAAGTGATAATCAAGCTAGCCCAGTACAGACAGACAGTTAGATAACAAGTGTGAGAATACTTACAAGGGGAGACAGATTCAATGTCTGTAATGGCTCAGCCATTCCCAGTCCTTATTCAAACCGGAGTTGATTGTGTCTAGTTTGCATATCAATTCTAGCTCAGCAGTTTCTCGTTGGAGTCTGTTTTTGAAGTTTTTCTGTTGTAATATAGCCACCCGCAGGTCTGTCACTGAATGACCAGACAGGTTAAAGTGTTCTCCCACTGGTTTTTGAGTATTTTGATTCCTGATGTCAGATTTGTGTCCATTAATTCTTTTGCGTAGAGACTGTCCGGTTTGGCCAATGTACATGGCAGAGGGGCATTGCTGGCACATGATGGCATATATCACATTGGTAGATGTGCAGGTGAACGAGCCCCTGATGGTATGGCTGATGTGATTAGGTCCTATGATGATGTCACTGGAATAGATATGTGGACAGAGTTGACATCGGGGTTTGTTACAAGGATAGGTTCCTGGGTTAGTGGTTTTGTTCAGTGATGTGTGGTTGCTGGTGAGTATTTGCTTTAGGTTGGGGGGTTGTCTGTAAGCGAGGACAGGTCTGTCTCCCAAGATCTGTGAGAGTAAAGGATCATCTTTCAGGATAGGTTGTAGATCTCTGATGATGCGCTGGAGAGGTTTTAGTTGGGGGCTGAAGGTGACAGCTAGTGGTGTTCTGTTATTTTCTTTGTTGGGCCTGTCTTGTAGGAGGTGACTTCTGGGTACTCGTCTGGCTCTGTCAATCTGTTTTTTCACTTCAGCAGGTGGGTATTGTAGTTTTAAGAATGCTTGATAGAGATCTTGTAGGTGCTTGTCTCTATCCGAGGGATTGGAGCAAATGCGGTTATATCTTAGAGCTTGGCTGTAGACAATGGATCGTGTGGTGTGTCCTGGATGGAAGCTGGAGGCAACTAAAACCTCTCCAGCGCATCATCAGAGATCTACAACCTATCCTGAAAGATGATCCTTTACTCTCACAGATCTTGGGAGACAGACCTGTCCTCGCTTACAGACAACCCCCCAACCTAAAGCAAATACTCACCAGCAACCACACATCACTGAACAAAACCACTAACCCAGGAACCTATCCTTGTAACAAACCCCGATGTCAACTCTGTCCACATATCTATTCCAGTGACATCATCATAGGACCTAATCACATCAGCCATACCATCAGGGGCTCGTTCACCTGCACATCTACCAATGTGATATATGCCATCATGTGCCAGCAATGCCCCTCTGCCATGTACATTGGCCAAACCGGACAGTCTCTACGCAAAAGAATTAATGGACACAAATCTGACATCAGGAATCAAAATACTCAAAAACCAGTGGGAGAACACTTTAACCTGTCTGGTCATTCAGTGACAGACCTGCGGGTGGCTATATTACAACAGAAAAACTTCAAAAACAGACTCCAACGAGAAACTGCTGAGCTAGAATTGATATGCAAACTAGACACAATCAACTCCGGTTTGAATAAGGACTGGGAATGGCTGAGCCATTACAGACATTGAATCTGTCTCCCCTTGTAAGTATTCTCACACTTGTTATCTAACTGTCTGTCTGTACTGGGCTAGCTTGATTATCACTTCAAAAGTTTTTTTTCTCTTAATTAATTGGCCTCTCAGAGGTGGTAAGACAACTCCCACCTGTTTATGCTCTCTGTATGTGTGTATATATATCTCCTCAATATATGTTCCATTCTATATGCATCCGAAGAAGTGGGCTGTAGTCCACGAAAGCTTATGCTCTAATAAATTTGTTAGTCTCTAAGGTGCCACAAGTCCTCCTGTTCTAATTTCTGCTATGTAGCCAATATATAGAGCCCCATTGGAGGAATTGCATGATTAGTTATGCAGGCATAGAAAATTTTTGAGTTGGTAATTAAGGAGAATGTGCAATTCCTTTGAGTCAACTACTGCTCAAAAAGAGAGAGCAAGTTTGGTGATTGTCTGTCACTGCTCCTGTCCAGTTTGAGTCTTAGGCTAAGTCCTTTTAGCCATATGTTGGCAAGGGACCTGTAGCTACCACCATTTTTAAAATGGCTTTCAAGAGTTAGATGATACTCATTAAAAATACTGATATCTGTAGAGGCCTTGTTTATACTAGTGTTTTCATCATTGCTAGCACCTATGGAGCAGCACTTGTGATAGTGTAGTGATGGTAATTAAAAACAAAAAACATGCACCTCTGTTGACTTGGCCTTTGAGGCCATAGTGGTCATATTCTTCCTTTGATGAAAGCAGAGGAAAGGTTTCTCTGTTCAAAGCTGTGTGTCTGCTTTGACTGAACCATCCTATGCATAAATCTGTTCTTTAAGGCTTTCTTTTGAGCCTGTTGACTCTAGGTAGTTTCTAAGCACATTGGGATAAAAAGACTGTTCTTCTATACCACTGCACTTTCTCATCCCTAGACTTCAAGTTTGTGGAATATAGGTTTTATGGGTAATGTTATAGAAGTACTTAGTCATGCATGATTCTTGACATAGACCAATGTCGACTTTTGCCTAACATCTTAGGACTTCTTTGAATGTAAATGGTGGCATTGAACTATATTGTATGTTGTCCTCTTCTTTAGATTTTAATAGATTGTGCTCTGCAATCATTTTAATGTAATTTTACCTTATTTGTGTTTGTAACCAGTACATATGGGAGGGCGCGAGATTTTGAGAAAGCATCCTAATCAATATTTACCTGTATTTCAAGGCATTGTATTGGACTTAATGCCTTTTCCATAAGTACACTTTTTTCTTTCCCATATGTGTTTACATCGTAAACTTCTGCTTAGAATCCCTTCTTATCTGTATTATTTATCCAAATATGTATACAGTACCTTGTTCTGCCAAAGTTTTTTAATTTTATTGCTTTCACTGGTTTCTTAAGGTTAAAATTGATTGCATATGTCTATGAAATAAGTTCTGCTAATGCCATATTTTGACTCATATTTTGAAAGTTTTATATTTATTGGACTTTTTATTCAAAAATTTAATTAGTTGGTTATTTTATTTTATCTTTGTTTTAGAACTCTTTGACAACTACATGCAGCAGGATGCACATGAGTTCTTAAACTATCTTTTAAACACAATTGCTGATATTTTACAAGAAGAGAGAAAACAGGACAAACAAAATGGCCGTCTACCTAATGGCAGTATCGACAATGAAAACAATAACAGCACACCAGATCCAACCTGGGTTCATGAGATCTTTCAGGGAACATTAACTAATGAAACCAGGTGTCTTACTTGTGAAACTGTAAGTCTGTATCTGTTTTATAGAAGAAATTCTTATTTCATACTCTCAGGAATCCATTTTTCTTTAAAATAATTTGAACTGCATATTTAAATTAAATTTTTTTTTACTCCTTTAGTTTCAAGATTCATGCAGATGGTAAGTGTATTTTTGTAAGCTTTAAATGTAACTATCCGTATGATCCACTAAATATTAGTGAGTGATTAAAATTTTTTTTAAATGAGTGATCACTGAATGAGTTATGGGAAGGAACCCTTATTGGTCAGTGAAAGAGTACTGAGCAAACTGTTGCATGAAAAATCTGCATTTGGATTTTTGAACTGTGCCCTCATAATCAGCTTCAGAATTTAGATAATGTTTTAAAAATAAGGATTAAAAGTTTGGAAGGGCCTGAATATAGTTATATGTAAATCCACCTTTTTTTGTTTTCATTGTTAATCCTTTTACTTCTAATAGGTTAGATTTAATAGTAAACTATTTCAGATTTAGATTTAAAACATTGCTATCATTCAACATACACATTTATATTCTATAACTAAATACATCTTCCCAGGTGAGCTTGATCAGTTTTTAATTTGCCAAATTTGCTTAACATGCTAAAATCAATATGACAGAATTCCATTGTACCTCTAGTGTTCAAAATTGGCCCGTTTTTTCTCATTTATTTAGATAGACAAGTCTTGAATATAGAGAGATGTTTCTCCCCAGGATACTATCAAGTGCTTGCTATTCCAGCTCTGGTCTAGAGGATCAGCTCAAGTCTCAAATAGGTTCCCTACTTAAAATAAGATATTAGAATGATGACTGTAAAATATATAACTTAAACATTGCATCTGCATAGATCGGGGTCCCCAATGCGGTGCCCCCGGGCGCCATGGTGCCCGCCGGGGCATCTATGTGCACCTGCCTACTGGCCGCCGGACAAGCAGCCACCAAAATGCTTCCGAGAAGCGGCAACGTCAAGAAGTGTTGCTGCCGAAATGCTGCCGCTTTTCAGCGGCAACGCCTCTTGATGACACTACTTCTGGCGGCTGCTTCTAACTGGCCACGGCGACAAAGTGAGGGAGTTACAAAGGCCCCATTTTGACACTTTTTTTAGGGCAACCGGAACTGTAAGTCACTGTCACCCTTCTGCTTTAGCAAAAGAAATATTTTTGGTACTACACTCTGTATACACATTTTTGGTGCTCTCTGCCGCCCCAGTCTGTTAGCCAGCCAAACAAACTCCTCCTCACTTTGCCAGTCCTAACTTTGCTCTGCAGGTTAACCCTTGATGTATTTCAGTTCCCTAACTGTCCAGAAGCATGTCTGTGCAGCATCCAGCCCCTGGATACCTGTGTCTCCAAAGAGACAGAATACACACCAGCCTGTTGGCTTAGCTGTGGATCCACACCTCACTTAACAGCACTGAGATGAATTTATAATAAAACAAGAATAAGTTTTTTATTAATTTGATTCTAAGCAGCGATAACAGAAAATTGTTACAGATAAAACAAAAATATAATCACGCTTTCTAGTGACTAAAATTTAACAGATTACAATCCTTGTCCAAGGCAGTTTTCTCACCTACAGCTACTTTTTTAATATCGCCAGCCCTAAGTAGTTGGGGAATCCACCGTTCATAGAATGTAAAGAATGCTGACCTCTTTCCCCATAAGTTCCTCATGGAGGAGCCCATGAAGACAGAAACAATTTCTGACTGGCGAGACACCCCTTCCCCCCAAAATAGGTAGGAATGGCCCCTCTTATTTGGTTCTGGGCAGTTCCAAGACCTCTGTCTCCCTTCTGACTCCAAGAGACATTAGAGAACAGAGCTAAGACAGATGAGGGAAAAGAGACACACATGCTACCATAAGGACAAGAGGGAAGATCCTCTGACTAAGACTTCTAAAAAGAGGTAGAAGTCTCCATCCCATACCAAGTCATTGGGAGCTTTGTGCTCTGGAGTGGGACCATCCAGTACCAGGAAGGACCAGTCTGGGACTTCCTCAAATGAAAAAACAGCAGTACCTCCAGTACTGGGAGTGGTTCTTTGGCACCAAAACCCACTTTGGTATCCCTAGATCTGATGCCTTCTACTTCAATAGCTTGAGCTATGGAAACTACTCCATTGACTTTGGCTCGCTTCTCGACTCCAGTGTTCTCAGAATATATGTTCCATTCCTTTCCAGACCCCAACATGTGATGCCAGAATGGTAGCTGGTACCAGTATCCCTATAGTATTCCTCCCCATCCTCATGTAAAAGTAGGTGTTGAAACACGGTACTATCAACAACAGGGTGCTCACATTGGATCTGAGCTTCACAACTTAAGAATCATAAGAGAGCTATGACAGACACCCACTCCTGGACGGTGCTGTGAAGGGTTCTTTGAGAGGATTGAGCCTAGACAGAACATCGGGTGTCTCCAAGGTATCTCACTACTCTTATATGAAAGAGTACCCCACTATGCCTTCTGGTACCTAGTATTGTACCAAGGCCCTGCACCAAGGAGGTATGAGATCCCACAATGGTAGTATTGGGGCCTGGAAGATCTGTGAAACTACTGCCCAGTAAAGTCTCTTGTCTAACAAGAGGATAAAGGCGATCCAGGGTTCTGAGAGAAGAGGAAGAGCTTCATCAGCCTCCTGAAGACATGCAATTATAGCAGCATAAGGAAGAAGAGAAGAGCAACAGGAGCAGGAGGATTATATGCTAGTGACCTTATCCTCCTCTTGCCGAGACAAGGGGGTGATTCCAGCTTCACCACCACATCCAGATTACACAAAGGCCTTACTTAAGAGTGTGACAGAGTTGCTACAGGTCCCCCTGGAAGAGGTCCAGAAAGCACCATACAAACTGCTGGACATCTTGAATAGCATGAGTCTGAGTTGTGCCCCTATTAAGACCATCCTCTAACCTACCAGCACTCTTTGGCAGATGCTTGCCATGATCCCACCAGTATACCTGTGGGCTGAAAACAGACATTTTGTACCTGTGAAAGGGTCAGAGTACCTATTCTTTCTCCCACCTCCCAACTTGTTGGTAGTGTCATTGGCCACCAACATAGCAGAGAGACAAACCAGGACTACGCCACACAAGAAAGAAGTAAAGAGTCTTGACCTCTTTGGGGAAAAAAGCATATCCTTGGTTTCCATACATTTTTGTGTGTCAAACTGCCAAGCATTGATGGCCAAGTATGATTTTACCATCTACCACAGGGACACTCATCCTTTACTTCCCAACTACCGCCATTGGAAATTGGTGTTTTGGCAGGACCTTCAAAAGCACACGCCAACTGTCCGTCCATATCTACACATCCCCTCTGGTTTTACTTCCCTTTGAAGGCTAACTTTCCCATTACCTATCTGCCTGGACAGAATTCACAATGGAAAGGTGGGTAGTAGAGGTTATCTCCTTAGGATACACCATCAATCTGCTTCCTTCCCCAACCTCCATCCATTTTCTGGGACATTTTTCATGAGAGGAGTCTTCTGTAAGAGGTAGAGTTGCTCTTTGAACTGAGGGCAATGGAACTAGTGCCTTCGACAGCAAGGAGAAAGGGGTTTTACTTGGGGTACTTCCTCATCCCCCAAAAGGCAGGAGGATGGAAACCCATTCTCAGGGAACTGAACAAATTAATACGCCACCAAAAGTTCAGAGTGGTGACCCTGCCATCAATTATCTCATCTCTTTACGGCCCTCATTTTCAAAGATGCCTACTTTCACGTGTTTCAGAGTAGCAGCCGTGTTAGTCTGTATCCGCAAAAAGAACAGGAGTACTTGTGGCACCTTAGAGACTAACAAATTTATTAGAGCATAAGCTTTCGTGGACTACAGCCCACTTCATCCGAAGTCTCTAAGGTGCCACAAGTACTCCTGTTCTTTTTACTTTCACGTGGACGTTCATTGGGCACCCAGGGAATTCTTGAGATTTGTGGCCAGTCAAAAGTGGTACAGGGGTCTCATCTTTGTACTCTTGACAGTGCTGAAAGTGTTTGATCAAGGTGCTGTCAGTGGTGGCAGCTCACTTTCATCAATGAAGGAGTGACCGTTTATCCTTACTTTAATGATTTGGCTCCTAAAGGAACAATCTTGCCAGGAAACACAAGAAGCAACCACCAAGCTTCTACGTTATTTGATAGGTTGGGTTTTAAAGTGAATCTGGAGATGTCTACCCCGTAAACCTCACAATCGATAGAATTTATCAGAGCAAGGCTGGATGCTGTTATAACCAGGGCATATGTACTACATGACCACTTCTTCTCCATCATCTGACTAGTTCAGTGAAGCTGGATGAGTCCCAGGGCATCCACATGATCCTGCTTGGCGCTATTGGGTCATATGGACACAAGTACCTATCTCATCCGGTTTGCAAAGCTTTATCTCTGATATCTGCAAGCCTGGTTGTGAACGGTTTACACTGGGCAAGCACAGTCTCTACTTGTTAGTCCTGATTCCCAAAAGGGTCTTAACCTCCCATACTTGGTGGGAGGATAGAGGAAAAAGTAGTGCTGTTCAACTCCCCACTTTCAGCAAAGACTATAACCACAGATGTACACCTTTTAGGTTGGGGAGCACACTTGGAGGGCCAGATTGGTTGAGCCGTATGGTCCTCTCAGGAGTCTGTGCTTCACATCAATGTGTAAGAGCAGCTGGACTAGCCTGCGAACAATTCTCCCTCGTATCTGTGGCCAGTTAATCTGGGTGTTTTTGGATGTGATGGCAGCCTATTACATCAACAAGCAAGGAGGAGCACACTCCTCAGCTTTGTGTGGATCCGTTGCCCTTGGAATTATAGCATTCCCAAGTATATTACCCTGACGGCTGTCCACCTGCCAGGAATCCAAAACATTCTGGTAGATTCTGTAAGCAGACATTTCTCCACAGAACTTGAATGAGACCAGCATGACCCAACTTCCTGGGGGATGTTATGGGTGTGGGATCTTGCATCCACAGATCGCGTCATGTCCCATGTGAACAAGTGCCAGGTGATTTGGGTGATGTTTTTCTCATGTAATGGTCAGGAGCCCTGAAACACTCGTTCCCTCCAAATTACCTTATTACTTTAGGTGTTGAAGAAAATCAGAATGTACAAGGTGCAAGTCACCCTCATAGCATCAGGTTGGGATCATCATTTCTGGTACCCTATTCTTTTGCAACTGTCCTGACCTCCTCACTGCCTTCCCCTGGATATTAGCCTAGGGCAAAGGACGGACTTGCCAACCCAAGTCAGCTATGCTTCACCTGAGGGGATGGTATTTGGTTGGATGTCAGTGTTAGAAAAGGCCTGTTTAGCAGATGTACAGGCTATTTTGAGCAGCAATAGAAAGGGACTCTACGGGAAATTTTACAAATTAAAATGGAGAAGATTTGCGTTTTGTTGTTTTAATAGACAAGGAATTTCCTCCTTTTGAGCAAAGAATCCACGTGCAGTGAACTACCTCTGCTACTTAAAATCTTCAGGGCTATTGTTTGGGTCTCTCAGGGTACACCTGGTGGCCATCTGTGCTTGTCATCTGCTTAGGCTATGTCTACACTACACACCACTGGTGACAGCATGTAGTATATGTGTAGCTACATGCCCAAGTAGAAAGCAGGCTGCATCCACGCTGTATTGTATAGCTACTTGCGTCAGTGAAAGACTCTGGCAAGGGAGGGGTAGCAGGGAAAGGCTCCAGCAGTGAGGAGCTGCCAGAGCCTTTCCCCAATGCCTCCTTGCTTCCTGAGTGTTTCCCTGCCATGGGGACGAGCTTTGGCAACTCTCTGTGATGGGGAAAAGCTCTATCAATGAGGAGGCAGCAAGAAACTATACTGCTAAAAATAGTGTAGACATGGGAGCCACTGCTTCAGCGTGTAGAAAGCTGTCTAGGGTGCATACCTTCAGGGTTCAGGTCTGTCTTTTTACATTCCAAAGCAGTGCAGCACCATCTACATTGCTATTTATACCCATGCTAGGGAGGCATAGTGCATGTATTCTACATGCCACTGTGAAGAGTGTGCAACATAGATGTACACTTACTCTGTATTTTCTCACCTAGTCACTGCCCACTTCCTGAAAGATGTCATTCTAGACTTCCCTCCAGTGGCAAAACATGTACTAGCCTGGGACTTGAACCTTGTTTTATCAACCCTTACTAAGTCACTGTTCAAGTCCCTGGTATCCTGCTCTCTACTACATATCTCCATGAAGATAGCATTTTTGGTCACTATCATCTCAGTCAGAGTCTAAGACAGGGGTCAGCAACCTTTCAGAAGTGGTGTGCCGAGTCTTCATTTATTCACTCTAATTTAAGGTTTTGTGTGCCAGTAATACATTTTAATGTTTTTATAAGGTCTCTCTCTACAAGTCTATAATATATAACTAAACTATTGTCGTATGTAAAGTAAATAAGGTTTTTAAAATGTTTAAGAAGCTTCATTTAAAATTAAATTAAAATGCAGAGCCCCCTGGACTGGTGGCCAGGACCCGGGCAGTGTGAGTGCCATTGAAAATCCGCTCGCGTGCCGCCTTTGGCACGCATGCCGTAGGTTGCCTACCCCTGGTCTAAGAGCTAGGCAGTGCTCATGGCTTATTCCCCGTTCCTTCTCCTACCCCCTGCCCCGATACAGTTCTCTACTAGGCCAAGGTATCCATGAGACTACATCTGAAATTCATTCCTAAGGTGGTGTCAGATTTTCACATGAACTAAAGTATCCAGCTACTGTTTTTAACAGTAAACCTCTTTCTAGCAGGGAAGAGGTCGCATGGCACTTACTGGATGTTTGTAGGGCTCTTACCTTTTACCTGCAAAGGATGAAATTACTTCAAATGTCATAGACTGTCATTTGCGGAACAAATGAAAGGAGAAGCCATTTCGTACCAGAAACAGTTGAAATAGATCTCAGAGTGCATCCTACTCTGCTACAAGATTAACATCTCCCTTGAGGGCATTGTGAGAGCACACTTGACTAGAGCTCAGGCAGCATCTGAAGTGTCCCTTAGAGTTATCCCCCTTACTGACATCTGCACAGCAGCAAATTGGAGTTTTGTACACATCTTTGCGAGACACTATCCCTTGGTGCAAGCAGCTGCTTGTGATGGTGCTTTAGGCAGAGCAGTTCTGCAATCTATTGTGTCATAGGACACCAGGCACCCACCTCCTTTAAAGGGACACTGCTTGTGAATGAACTGAAGTGCACTACACATAAGACAAATTAATTGGAGAAGGAGGGGTTGGTTACTTTGTAATAACTTCAGTTCTTTAAGATGTTGTCCCTATGTCTAGTGCAGTGGTCTCCAAACTTTTTTGATCGCGCACCCCATCAGTAAAAAAATGTTGAGCACTCACCCCCTGCTCCCGGCCGAACGGTGGAAGCAAAAATAAATAAATAAATAAAAGCCACTCAGGTGGCGCTCCTCCTACCGCACCCCCTCTACCCCCGAAGGATACTCTTACGCACACCCCACTTTGGAGACCACTGGTCTAGTGCACTGCCTGTCCTCATTCCCCATTGCCTGGTTTCCCCCTACTGGGGACTGACGGTAGTGAAGAAACTAAGTTGCTGGTGGTTTGGCAGCCTCCTTTATTCCCTAAATGCAGAGTGCAAGGAGAGTGGTGGCACATGCATATGGATCAGGCAGACAGTGCTAAGGAAAAATCTCCAGTCCTGGGTGTATGGAGCACCTGTGCAACCCAAAATTGCACTTCACAAAGGGACAGCACATCTTGAACTGAAGTTACTACATGGGGAGTAACCTATCCTTATGGAAGGTGTACCACCTCAGAGTCATGGACACTGGGCCAATATGCCTTGGCCGATCCTATGGATTTGAAGGAGGAATATATATGTTAGACAATTCCCTTCACACTCCTTTGTCGCTTTGCTATTATTCACATGTGCTTCAGTGTGGGTTAGGGTTCTCATTTACATCTCCACATACTTCAAGGTTTCTTGATTCTGCAGGAGATGAGGCAGCCTGATACTATCCCTCCTTTCCTCCTCTTGTCCCAGCCAGAATACACATAGCATTGGACATGAGCGTCTTGGGATAGGGAGCACACAAGGATGCCTTCTCAGCACAGCACAAAAACACTCAATGCAATTGGGTTAGCATTTCTTGGTGTTCAGAAGGTTAATTCAAGGAAAATACACCCTCATAAAGTGAGGCACATCAATAGTTGCGTACTTGAATCAGCAGTATGACATGAAAAAACCCACTCTGCTTAGGGAGTCTGTCTCTTTTGCAGTTCTGCTTTCAGTAGGGCCTTATTTAATCTGGGCCACCTTAAATGCACAGTGAATTTGCTAAACTGATACAAGTTTCTTCCAGAGGAGTGGTCATTAAAGGCAGAGATATTACACCATTTCTTAAGGATCTGTTCTATCTCCATTGTTGACCTGTTGGCAATATATTTCCATGACAAACTCTCTCCTTTTTAAAAATGTATCTGGACATAGAAACACCAGCTAAAGGCATGCTTTACTGTTCCAAGGAATTTTCCTTGGCTTATACATTTCCTCCCTTCCTGGTCATATTAAATAATAATATTTTGTATTACTGTAGCACTTAAGAGCCCTAGTCATGGAGCAGCACTGCATTGTGCTAGGTGTTGTACAAATACAGAACAAAAAATATTGTCTCTGCCCCAAAGAGCTTACAATCTAAGTATAAGACAAGAGACAACAGATGAATACAGACAGACAGATCTGGGAGTACAAGAAAACAGCAAAACAGTATTGGTCAGCATGATAGGCAGTTAAGTGTCTTAAACAGCACTAGTCATCCCGTGACTCCTTTAATCCTAATTTCCCCAGACTGGCCAAGGGAAGGTGTTGCCTAGATCTGCTGATGCTTTCCCAAGGGGTATAAATCCCTCTGCTCTCATGCTGACACCATCTTGGGCCCAGTAATGCCTAGAACCCAAGTGTATTAAATCTTTTTGAATTGGTCCACAACAGGGCACTCCTGAAGTGGTAAAGCATCTCCGGATGCCCTGACCATAAGAACGGCCATACTGGGTCAGACAAAAGGTCCATCTAGCCCAGTATCCTGTCTTACGACAGTGGCCAATGCCAGGTGCACCAGAGGGAATGAACAGAACAGGTAATCATCAAGTGACCCATTCCCCGACGCTCATTCCTAGCTTCTGGCAAACAGAGGCTAAAGACACCATCCCTGCCCATTCTGGCTAATAGTCATTGATGAACCTATCCTCTATGAATTTATCTAGTTCTTTTTTGAACCCTGTTAGTCTTGGCCTTCACAATATCCTCTGGCAAAGAGTTACACAGATTGACTGTGCGTTGTGTGAAGGAATACTTCCTTTTGTTTGTTTTAAACCTGCTGCCAATTAATTTCCCCTAGTTCCTGTGTTATATGAGAGAATAAATAACACTTCCTTATTTACCATGCTGCACCCACAAAAAAGAGAAAACGAACGAGGTACAATGAGGTGAAGGTGGCACTTTCCACATGATACAGGATAAGCCTTTTTTTAGAAAAAGAATCAGAATTGCCCCCATATTAGATTTTCTACAGAAGATTTTCCATTGAAGACCCTTTTACATTAAAGGCTCTGCACTTCAGAATCTTCAGCAGTCTTGCAGAGGTGGTGTACAGTGGAATCTTTCCTTTGCCTTTCAGATAGACCCTCATTGGTTCTAGGGCAACTGTACTTAATCCCCTTAGGGTTGTGCAAACCGCCCTTCAAGATTTTCCATTTGGTAGATTTGTGGTTCTGCCTTCTGACATTAGTTCCGGATAGCAATCAGGTTGGCCAAGAAAATTAGAATTCTTGTACTTCACCTTAGTCCTCCATATTTGCTATTCCCTAGTGACAAGATGCTCTTCAACACTTATCTTAGTTTTTGCCAAAATCCCTGTCTTCCTTTCCCCTAACCAATGTACCACTTTCCAAGCTTCTGTCCTGATCCTAAATCAGAAAGGGAAAAGTCTACCACACCTTAGATTTCAAAAGGACTTAAGTATGTACACCTCTACCCCGATATAATGCGACCCGATATAACACGAATTCGGATATAACGCAGTAAAGCAGCACTCCGGGGGGTGGGGCTGCGCATTCCGGCGGATCAAAGCAAGTTCGATATAACGCGGTTTCACCTATAACACGGTAAGATTTTTTGGCTCCTGAGGACAGCGTTATATCGGGGTAGAGGTGTACTTAAATCAGAAAGATTGAGGTGAATGCATCCTCTTTTCTTCTCGTTCAAGGATAAGATCTAGTATCTAGCAATGGAAATTGTCAGTAATGGTGAGGTTAATCACTACAATCAATTTTGGTTATAGTTTATTGCAGATTTATTTTAATAATCCGTCTTTTTTGTCCCTGCAGATAAGCAGCAAAGATGAAGATTTTTTAGACCTTTCTGTTGATGTAGAGCAAAATACATCAATTACTCACTGCTTAAGGTACATGCACAAACAAATGCTTATATATTTATTTGAGTCTTTAATCTGTCACCATGTTAACTAATAATAAATTGATGAAGATGAAAAGGAAGAAGTAAAGCAAAATAGCTCAGGTTAATTTGATAGTCCAAATGTTAATTTTACATGCTTATTGTCCCTGTTCATTTAAAATGACCATGTAAACTCATGATGTAAAACAGTATGATTTTTATTTTGTTTAAAAATCAGTATATATTTCAAAATCAAGGAGTAGTTTCTACATCTTGCATTTCCCTTTCTGTTATATTCAGGGGTTTCAGCAATACAGAAACTCTGTGCAGTGAATACAAATATTACTGTGAAGAATGTCGCAGTAAACAGGAAGCACATAAAAGGTATAGTGTACTTAGAAAATATATATTTCCATTTTTGAAACTTGTTAATGATTTTTTCAAAAAAAAAAAATTCCCTCTGATTCTGTGGATGCTTATCATGAATAACTTACTGATTTGTACTCCACTTACTTTGAGTTCAATGGAAATATTCAGATGAGTAATGTTACTTATATGCATAAGTGTTTGGTTTGGGCTCTTGATCATCTTGATTTATTTCAAGGAAAGATTACAGCTTGTCTTTTAGGAACAAAACCAACTAGAAACGATGGGTGAAAATCAAGCTGTAAAACAGTGACAATCATACATTTTGCATGACTTTTTAAACTTGTATATATTTTTCTTAGCTATAATATTAAGTTGCGAAAAGATGGTAAGATCAAAAACATTAATGGCATTACTTAGTAGAGGTAGCATACATAGAATAATTCAGATTAACCGTATAGCTCTTAACATCTATCATAAGAGAGATTCATAGCAATAGTTGACAAACCTGTATTTTTCAATCAGAATTAATCTTGTAATAATATCACCATTTTTACTTTTTTCTCTTTTCTTATAAATTTAAGTTATTATATTAAACTACTACCTGACATAGTCCTTCCAAAAAGCAGCACAAAGTTTCTTGGAAGACTGAAATATTTTCTGTTTAGAAAAAATTCTTGCCCTTTGCCTAACATTGTAATATTTTTCTTTCACCTTTTAAGAACATTTTTACTGAAAATGATTTGTTTTTTATTAGGGAGACAACCAGCCCCCTGCAGGTGAGGTAATGTGTATTGGACCAACTTATGTTGGTGAAAGAGACAAGCTTTTGAGCAACACAGAGCTCTTCATCAGGTCTGGGAAAGATGTTCAGAATGCTTTTTATTAGTTTCTCTTGCACAGGTTTTATTTTATTTTATTTATTTATTTATGCACTGAAATTTTTTTTCAAAATAAAATTCCATTATGTGAAACATAACTCATCTGTATTAGTTCACATATGCTGGCGAGGGCTTATTAGTTGTGAAAGCAACCAATTACGTGTTACTGCACAGTGTGACACAACTCACAGGATCACTCTCAAACAAAATTAATAGATGCATTGACAGTGTTATATTCATACCTGTACATCAAGCACCATATAATTCTTAATAGGCCACAAAACAGCAGGAGCACAGAACAACAAAATGCATTACTGTGGCTCACTATTACAGTGATTTTTCAAAGCTTCCCTAAGCTGTATAGTGCAATGAACAGGGCATGGACAGTCAGGCCTAGTGGTCAGACCCAGACTCAGACCCATTGGCTGAAGCCAAGGGTCAAAACCAAAGATAATGTCAGGTACCAAACCAAAGTTCAGAGTCAGAGATGGTGTCAGGTGGCAAGCCAGAGGTCAGAGCTGGAGACAGAGTCAGAGGTAAGGTGGAGGAGCAGGGACCTGGTGTGTAGGGCAGGACAGCAGGAACTGGAAGTAGACAAGAGTCTGTGATAGGAGGACAGAAACCAGGAACAAGCAGGAATGCAGGACTCAGGAGTCAGGTAGGGAAGAGGGGTCAGTAGTAGTAGCCAGTCAGCTAGTTGCTCAGACAACTTCCTGGTTTATATAGAACCCTTCAACCAGACAGGGGGCTGGATGTTTCCCCAGTTGGGAGTTTTGGGGGCAGGGCCCTCTGCAAGCTAACCCTTTGCTGGACCCTCTCCTGATTAACCAGGTGAGCTTCTGGATGTTGGTCGTCACCTTGGCACTACCTAGGGACATGTTGGCCCGAGTTTGAAGCCCATGATTTTTCACATCTAGCTCCACGTTCAGTTGTTTTAATAGCCCTTCTGTCTGGCTGTTCAAACTCAGGAGACCAGCTGCCCACCTCTTCCCTCCACTCCAGTGGAAACTTTTCTCCCTTTGCTTCACAGATATTATGCAGGATACAGCAGGAAACTATAACCATTGGGATATTTTTCTCACTGAGGCTTAATTTTGTGAGTAAACAATGGCAACGTCCCTTCTGTCTACCAAAAGCACATTCAACTGTCATTCTGCACCTGCTGAACCGGTAATTGAATCTCTCCTTGGTGCTGTCGACGTGGCCAGTGTACAGCTTCATGAGCCAGGAGAGCAACAGGTATGCTGGGTTGCCCAGGATCACTATCGAAAGCTTGTCTCTCTCTCTCACCAATAGAAGTTGGCCCAATAAAGATATTACCTCACTCACCTTACCTCTCTAATATCCTGGGACTGTCATGGCTACAACTAGGCTGCATGTGGGATCGCTATTGACATTTTAAGATTCTCAATTATAATCTTCCTGTCAGGAAAGAAGTTCCTACATGAAGACGCGGGTGTCGTGCACCACAACACCGATGTCAGTGAAGTGTCCTTGGTGATTCACCAGTGCTTGCATAACCACAGAAAAGTAGCCCTTTCTGTTGATGTATTCTGTAGCAAGGTGGTCTGGTGCCAAAATAGGGATATATGTGCTGTCTATCACTCTACTGTAGTTTGGTTCCCCATTGCTGCAAATCCATCCACTATGTCCTGCACATTGCCAAGAGTAACAGTCCTGCGTAGCAGGAGACCATTAATGGCCCTGTACACTTGCATGATGACAACATCCGCAGTGGATTTTTCCAACGCCACTTTGATTTCCAACTGACTGGTAGCAATTTGGGATCACAAGTTTCCACAATTCAATCAACATGTGCTTTGCCACTGTCAGTGCAGTTCTCATTTTGGTGTCTGTGTGCTGGAGGGCTGGGGTGAGCTTAACACACAAATCCAGGAATGTGGCTTTGTGCATCTGAAAGTTCTGCAGCCACTGCTCATCATCCAAGCCTGCATTATGATACGATTCCTCCAGTCAGTACCCATTTCTCAGGCACAGGAAGCGGTGTTCCCCCACCAGCAGCTGCTCTGTGAATGCCACCAACAACCTTGAATTGGTTCTCGTTTCATCCCGAAGCAGTCTGTCCTCCAAGAAATCATGTTCCCCACTGTTTTGGTTCTTCTTGCAGCTCTGCAATTACTGCAGGATTCTGTGCCCTATGCTTGCAATGCTTATGAAAATAGTGCAGAACTGCGCAAACTCCATACTTCTGTCAGAGATGATGGACAGCGAGGAAGACCACATATGTTTGTGGGATTTTGAAAAAAAGGTGTGAAAATAACGGCAGACTGATGACATTATGGGATAGAGATAGTTGTACTGGGACTGTTGACCCCTTGCTGCCACTTAGCCGTGCACAAGTTGTTTCTGCCCCACCATGCGTTGGCAAAATTTCCAAAAGGCAGTGTGCCTGATGGTGATGGGTTGTACACTGGGGTATTTGCCCATGGTGCACTGCACTGTGCATTGATACAAGTGTTCCTGATGAGTATGCGCACTGCCCACACAAGAGGAAAAGTATGAGTGCGCACAAGCAATATGCTAACTACAGTAGCTTTATGCCAACATAACTTAAATCGACAAAAGTTTGTAGTGTAGACATGGTCTAAGGTGCTGTTTCTGATTATACCATAGCTCTAACATGTCATTTTGGGCAAGTCTCTTAAACTCATTCCTGAAGTTCACTAATACTTACTGATGTTTATTTAGCGGGCGCTGAGATTCTCGGGTGAAAGGTTTTCAGAAAGATATCTTCTCTGTGATATTAAAATTATCACAGAAACCGATTAATTTCACAGTGACTTCAAATGAAGAATAAGTAGAACGAGAATAATGCACAGACAAAGACACTCAATATTCTTTCTAGTAGTAGTGGGGGTTAGAAAAAGTGGAGAGATGCAGAAGTGGATACAGTATAAACAAAATTATGATAAAATTGTTTATTTTTCAAAACGCCATAAGTTTAGTCATCCAAAAAATAAAACTCATGAAAAAGGGTTTCACCATAATGTTCACAATAGGTACGCTAAATAAAAGAGCACTGATTCCAAGCTCTGAGTACCTTTTACAGTTTATTATGAATTTTAAAATGGACTCCAGCAATCACACCATTATCAAGCAATAATGTAAATATAACAAAAATCTAGTAAGTCCCACCCAAAAAATCATCACCAGAGTCCTCTCTCTTTTCCCAACTTTGCCCATTTCCTATCTCCTTACAGGTCAAGGTGAAAATGTCAGCCTTGCACAATGCCTGAAAGGTTGTTAAGCTCAAACTGTCATGGACCAAAGATGGAGAAAAGTTTCAAAGACCTGTGATGCTAATGGCAGCCCCCCACCACCCATCTCTTATGACAAACAGGCTGTAGCTGGCACCTTCCCTGTCACATATACAGAGGTGGTCTCTTAGATTGGTAAGCACCCAGGTCACTTAGGGCTTTATAGGTCAAAGCCAACACCTTAAAATCAACATGAAAACTAATGGCCAGTGTAGATAATCAAGTACTGTTTTAATGCACTTCCTAAAAGAAATACTGCTTAATAAAAAGACCACCAAATTCTACACCTGCTGCAATTTTAAGAGGTAGCGCCATAATCTAATCTAAAAGTGACAGTCCACTGCAAGGCCCACATCTGAAAGCAACTGTTGCCACCTCCTGGCTGTTTAGATGAATAAAAGAGTTGACCTAGGTATAATTGCTATCTGGGAGTAGCTGGGAGTCCTAATGAGATCCCCACATTAATGAACCCAGTCAACAAATGCAGATACATACCTCAGTTATGGGGACTGGTGATATTCTTGCCATATCTGCCATATCTCCCACCCCCAACCAACCAGTGTCACTTCCCTTTTATCTGGGATGAGTTTCAACATCAAGCATAACTACTGATAAAGATGAGATAGAGTGCTAGAGAGACTGCTGTCAAGATTGGTGAGGGGTTTCTGAAAAGTGGGCACATCCGTTTATCACAAAAATTAAGTTTTGATTGTTTTAAAGTGTGGTTTATTGGGTTAGCCCTGTATACTACTTGAAGAGATGGACACAGTAAAAAATGAAAGCTAAAATTATGAGCTTTCATAGTATTTATTTTCTCAAAGAAGCTTGATTTGGGTGAACTGATATTTTTCCTTGCAAAGAAAGTTTGTGGATACCTTATCTATCTGGTTTTGTATATATTTTAGTTGTCAGAAGATTGCATCCACAGAAATTTATCCTTAACAGCAGTCTCAAGAACTACCCTAATTACTTGTGCATTTTTCGGTAAGGAATAGAATACTTAAGACAGCAAGATCTTTGGAGAAGTTTGTGTTCAAGATACTATGTGTGGGGATCTGTCTTAACTGTATCTGAACAAGATTAAGATAAGAAAAGAGCACTTGTTTAAGTTAAGACAACTGAGAGTTTGGATATTCCTGAAGTGGTCCAATATCTGGCCAAGTTAAGAGGAGAATATGGAGGTCAAGTAACTATTTGGTTTCTTGTCTTTCCATATAGGACACTTGTAATTTTATGGAGATTAGGAAAGCAGAAGTATGAGAGGATGCTGAATGGTTCTAAATTTGAAGAAGACAGAGCTAACAAAGTTAAGACTGAATTTTTAATTTTATTTCCTGAATTTGATATGGACTTGGTAAAAGTGCTAAACATCCACCCTGATCTGTACTTCTAAAAACTCTGAGCCTTAATTATAAGATTATTTCTTGCGGTGCAACATGCATTTGTCACAGATTCTTTTTCAGACAGCTACTAAAAAGAAACTTTAGCTGTAGTTAATACAGACAGCTATAATTGAAATAATAGAAAAATCATTATGCATAAGTATAAGGCCAATACAATGTGCGTACTTGCAACTTTATAGAGACCATTGGAAACAAAGAAAGAAGGAATAGTAAGTGGAGCCCCTCAGAAGGGATTCTGATTTAGGCATCTTGAGGACCCAGTGAAATCAAAAATAGAGAACCAGAGCAATGTTCCCTCTAATTTTTTCCATCTATGCAGAATGAATTTTGTTATGGACCAATATCAAGGTAATGTGCAGATGTGCGCCATCAGTGGAAACAAAAAATCTAGATATATATTTTTTTAAAGTTACCATAGGGATAATTACACCAGCCAGGACAGGTTAGGCATTTTAGAACTCACGACTCAAAGAATTAAATTTAAGCATAAGAGAGAAATAAAATTATGAAATGCATAGACCAGTCAAGCAACTTTGAAAAAATAAAACTAAAGAGACTATATGTGCGTTGCAGTACCAAGAAGTAACAACACGAGTATGTGTTGGGAGGTGAGTGTGAAAGAGTGTGTGTGTGTGTGTGTGTGTATGTATGAGAGAGGGACACACACACACACTCACAGAGAGAGAGAGAGTGTGCTGGCTACTGGGGCAGTCTGAGAGACCATGTGCTGTCTCTTTAAGGCATTCACACCAGAAGGCTCAGACTGCAGCAGCTGAGCTCTCCTGCTCCTGAGCCCTGTCCCCTCTCCCCTGCTCTGCAGAGATGGGGTACATGGCAGAGGGGAAGCGGGGTTAGGGGGACACCCTGACATCAGCGCTCCTCTCCCCCGCCGCTCGGCACAGGAAGATCCCTGGAGCAGGAAGATCCCTGGAGCAGCTGGCCAGAGGCTCCAAGGCAGAGGGCAGGTGCAACATGGCTGCAGAGCAGCAGAGGACCTGAACACATGCCGCCGTGTGCAGCTCTGCTAATCACGTGCACGGCACTTGAGTCACTCTGTAGGAGCAGAATTTTATAATTGTAATATAAAAATTAATGTATAATTTGATTTCATCCTGCCAGCCACCCTTTTTAAATAGCAAAAAGAAATAACCCTCTGGGACTATGGGATTCTGTTTCCTATATGCATTACAAATTGGGCCCTTTTAGTTCTTTGTTTTGAGGTTTAGTTAGTAAAAGACAGAATCCTGTATTGGGTCTATGTTAAGTAAATTAAAAAAATGTTAAAGACCTGGGCCTCAATGTAAATTGTTTTGGTTATAAAACTTTGCAAGGTTTAATTTACGATGTCTTTTTGCTCAATATAAAATACCGCTGTTTGTATTCTCAAAGGTCTCTATAAAAAACTGTATAAATAAAAAATGCATGCATCAAAAAAATAAAATGTAGAGGCCGTTCGTAACCAAATGGTCAATAAAATAAGATAAAATAAAACACTTATCAAAACTTATTAATGCCAAAAAACCATTAACACGCATCCATAATTCAAAAGGGGCAAATTAATAACCCTAAGGCAAAGGCTAGCACCCCTAAAAACAATTAATTAAATCAAATCCAAAACAAAATAACCCTCTCAAAGGTGTTTTAAAATGTTTACATCAAAAAATAACACCAATTAAAAAGTAACTGGGCATAAACTAACACAGCAAAATCCATAAATGTCAACAACAAAAAAACCCTATAAAGACAAAGTGCTTTGTCAAGGAGCTTTGGGTTCATCTTGCCACTATTCCAAAAGCATCAAATCACAACCCACAAAGCCCAGCTCCCTCTGTGGCCAATCTGGCTGGCCACTAGATTGATCCAAACTCTAAATTGGTAACTACACCTCTACCCCAATATAACGCTGTCCTCGGGAGCCAAAAAATCTTACCGGGTTATAGGTGAAACCGCATTATATCGAACTTGCTTTGATCCGCCGGAGTGCGCAGCCCCGCCCCCCCGGAGCACTGCTTTACTGCGTTATATCCGAATTCATGTTATATCAGGCCGCGTTATATCGGGGTAGAGGTGTATAAACATCAACTGGCAAAACTGTGCATCGTGTGTGTGTAACTAAAAAGCATATGCTAACTGCTGTATTCTCAATAAATGCGGCATGTTGCCTTCTCCCCAATAAAAAAAATCTCGTGTGCTTTGTTTAAGCATAACAGCTCCTGGGCGGCCATGCAAGCGCGCAGCTTAGAGGGAACACAGAACCAGAGCCTTTTATACCCCACTTTTTGTAACCTGTTGGATATCTAACCACATTGGCCACCTTCTGTGACCATAACAAGATTGATACCAGTCTATTATCCATATGTGGCCTTTTGGGTGTCCCTAGCCAAGCCCCTAATTATTACTACTACTTAACTGCATCACACAGTTCTTAATCATTCCTATACATAAACACATTTTAACCACCTAGTTATTGCATAGTAGCTAGATCACTAAAGCCTCCCCTCAAACTCCATTCTTACACAACTGCTGTGTGCTGTCCACTTGTGGATATTTGTCTCTTTTTTCAGAATGAGTGTGCAGAATTTAATACCTGGGATTATTTCTTGGGCCTACTAGATTTCAGTTTAATAACCCAATTATGTGTGCTCTCCTACTTACTGTTACAGCTTTCATAATTTCCATTAAACATGCTTACCAAAGGAATCAAAGCCCAAAGACTATGAACCCTCCAAGATCAAGTCAGCGTCAACAGTCACCACTCTCCATATCTTTGCCCTAGATTAACTTTTGAGGTTGTTTGAAATTACACAATTCATTTTTGATCCATGCGCTGAATTTTGTGATTGGCTGAATTTTAGGGAGAGCTGAGACCCTTCATGTCTTTTCACAAGAGGAGGAGGCAGGATATTTTTGTTGTACTGAGCTTGTGTTGTACTTTTATGTAGTGTTGTATTAATTGAACTTTTACATAGTGGTATGTTAGTTGCTGTGGTGCTGGTATAGAATGTTCCACTTGGGGGAGGATACCATTGATGATGGAAGTTTGGAGATGCTACTTACTCTGATTTACATCTTTTGGAGTGTTTTCCTAAACTATTCATGCATTTTTTTTTTATTTAGCTTTGTTCTGTTAATGTTCTGATTTACCATCAGAGACTTAGAGGTGATTAAGATCTTTTTCCTTTTATTTTTTTGCCAAATTCAAAATGTTCACTGAGTAGGGTTGCAGAAAGCATTACGTGTTTCTCCAGTACTTAAAAAAAAAAAATTAAGTGCTAGCACAACAGGAATTTAGTATTGTGGTGCAGTGGTTCTCAACCAGGGGTACATATATGCCTAGTTTTACAACAGGCTACATAAAAAGCACTAGCAAAGTCAGTACGAACTAAAAGTTCATACAGGCAATGAATGACTTGTTTTTGTAGTCCTGGGTAGCTTTTGTTTTTTATTTCTATTCACAGCATTGATTTATCTGTATTGCAGTAATGTCAAGAGGCACCAATTGAGGGTCGCAACTCATTGTGCTGGTGCTGTACTAATAAGTAAGGCTATGATTTAGTCATAGGTATTTTTAGTAAAAGTCGTGGACAGGTCACTGGCAATAAACAAAAATGAATGGCCCGTGACCTGTCCATGACTTGTACTGTAAATACCTCAGACTAAATCTTAGCTGGGGGGCCGTGGGGTAGGGAGACACTGCTCGGGGGCCGCCGATCAGTGGCTGCTCCGGCCACCCCCAGGGCTGCCCACCCGCCGCTGTTCAGGCGGTCCCCGGGGCCGGCTGCACCAGCTTCTGTTCAGGTGGTCCCCGGGGCCGGCAGCCTGGGACTGCCTGAGCAGCGGCCAATGCGGCTGGCCCTGGGGCCACTCCAGTAGCAGCCGGTGTGGCTGGCTGCGGAGCTGCTCCAACAGTGGCCGGTCTGGCTGTCCCTGGGGTCTCCTGAGCAGCTGGCCCTGGGGCAAGCTGCTTGGGGGGTCCCGGGGTCAGCCACGCTGGCCGCTGCAGAAGTCACGGAGGTCGTGGAAAGTTACGGAATCCGTGACTTCTGCGACCTCCGTGACAGACACGGAGCCCTACTAATAAGCAATAAAAAGACAATTCCTACCTTAACGAGTTCATAGCATAGGTTATGACAAGATGCAGTTGATGGATGAGATAGACAAGTGGATGTTTGTGGGGAGGGAGAGGATGAGGCAAGTTAAGTGAGTACATTTACTGTACATTAAGCAGAAATATTAGCTTACCACCAGGCTCTCTGGTCAGCTGATAAAGATTTGTAGTCACTGCAGATTATTTATCAGAGGGGTAGCCGTGTTAGTCTGAATCTGTAAAAAGCAACAGAGGGTCCTGTGGCACCTTTGAGACTAACAGAAGTATTGGGAGCATAAGCTTTCGTGGGTAAGAACCTCACTTCTTCAGATGCAAGTCATCTTGCATCTGAAGAAGTGAGGTTCTTACCCACGAAAGCTTATGCTCCCAATACTTCTGTTAGTCTCAAAGGTGCCACAGGACCCTCTGTTGCTTTTTGCAGATTATTTGTGAGATTCTGGCCTGAATGGCTCAAACAGGGTAAGGGGGTATTGAACACGTTGGTGAATCTAGGATTGTATTTTTCATCTACTGCTTCCTTGGTTTTTGTCCTCCAAAGTAACGGCCAGATCATGCTATCATGGCACTCTCTGGAGTACAGTGTTGGCTTATTTGGGTGGGGTTATATCAGTTAAATAGTGGTATATTGACATTTGTGTCCCTTGCAGATATAAAGATATAAAACTAAGTTTTACATAATATATTTTAAATAAGCCACATTTTAAAATGAAAACATTTGACTTGACTCCTTCTACCTTAAGGATAACTATGTGTTCCAATTGGATTCCACAGTAGTTCTAAAACAAATTGGTCTGTATGTAGAAGTATCACAAAAAAGTGAGAGTTGGGTTTTGCTGTTAGGGACCTAAACAGGAAGGATATGGGGAAGTGTGTTTAGATTCACTTCTGTGCTGCATGTCCCCTTTACTTACGTTATTTGGAGCATAGGGCACATAACCTTTTATTTAACTTGTTTTTCACACACATTTGCAGTTCTCTTTTAGGGTTAATATCCATGTTTAACTTACTGCAGTTGTCCATAACTTGTTTTATTGTTTACGTATTGCAGCATTAAGACATGCTGAAGAAAAGACCACTGATCATGTGGTTTTAATAGAGAAAATTCAGGAAACTGACAAGCTGAGCATCTTTAATACTTGAGTGTATTTTAATAGTATTCAAAAGACTTTTTTTTTTTTTCTGATAATTTTGAAATCTTGGAATCCGAGATATGATATATTTCATTTTGTTATTTCAGGATGAAAGTAAAAAAACTGCCTATGATTCTAGCTCTCCATCTGAAGAGATTTAAATACATGGATCAGCTACATCGATATACAAAACTCTCTTATAGAGTAGTGTTTCCTTTAGAGCTTAGACTTTTTAACACTTCAGGAGATGCCACCAATCCTGACCGAATGTACGACCTTGTTGCTGTAGTAGTTCATTGTGGGAGGTAATAAAAAGTTTGTCACATTGGGGTTCTTGTATGAAATTATTAACATTGTGACAGAAATCTAATATCACTTAATTTTAAGTAATCTCTAAAATGTTTTAAGGAATTATGTAGCACAGAAGGAAACATTGCAGAATGCATTTGCCTTTGTTAAGTAAGTTCTTCAACAAAAGATACGTTCAGATTTTAACAGAATTTTTCCTGGAACAATTTTATATGTTTTTTTTAAAATAGGCTGATTTTGTCTCTTCTCCCTGCTTCTAAAGCTTTCAAGATCATAGTATTATGCGAGTTGATGGACGTTTAAGAAGTATATTCTATTTTTAAAGTTTGTGCACTTGTGTTCTAATTTTACTTTTCAAGCATAGGAGCCCCAAATGGAACACTGATCACACATCTACCATAAGATTGCCTCCTGTGGTTGGAGGTTGGGGTGCCATTATTCAGTCAAGGCAGTGCTGCACCTGCTTTATTAATCTGCTTAAGTGGTTAATGGGACCTGCCAGTTTCCAGCTGGCTCTGAGGGAGTGTGCTGTTTTGCTGATAGAATAATGTAACAAAATCCTGGGTGGACCTTTTTGTCTACAAACATCAACTCAGTGACCTCTAGATGTCCCCTTCCCCAGAGCTTTCATCTCATGAGCCAGTGTGATTTACAGATGATTTGCAATAGACAAATGAGAAAGGAAACTGTTAGAGTATTCATAGTTCAAATTCAGTTCCAAGCCTAACCGATTGAGATGCAAGACATTTTTTAACGTCTTCTGCTGTGTCTGTTCAGGAGGTAAAGAATTATTTTGTCACTGCCTTAATCTACAAAGTATTGCACAGTGGAACTGTGGTAGGTGGCCTGCATTTTATTGTATAGTCAAGTTGTTGCTATGAGGAGATTTTCATATTGCTTTGTGGATAAAATTACTCCTCTTAACCAACTCTATCTGCTTTCAAAGCAATTTCTTATGAGAACAGGCACACACAATCATCTCTGCTTGAGTTTCGATGTGCCTCACTGAGTCCTGGCTGTGCTGGGGTGCTTCAGGTTACAAATTTTGAGTTGAACCTCTGTCCATCCTGGCTGGTCAAGTCCATGACCTTCTGTTGCCTCACATAAAATTTGGGACAGCATTATATATAAGAGACCAATAATACTGATGGAACAACTTTTCCAAGTCCCCCTATTGTCATGGGTTTAGAATATTCTTCAAAGTTAAATTTTTGGCATGACATTTCTTGGTATTGGTCTCACCCAGAATCCAATTTGGTGTGGAAAGTTTGATTTTTTTTTTTCTATTCAATCCCTCCCCCCCCCCCCCCCCCACTTTTTTAAATAAAAAAATGTACTATATTTTTTTTGTCCCTAGTTCCGTGAATAAAGCCTTCGCATGAAACAGCCTCTCATTTATGTTGTCACTGCTTGTCCTACTTATTCCTCCTTTAATCCTCTGTTTAGTATAATATTTGACATCATGATGACTAATGCCTTGTTTTCATGTAAATGTCCTTGGTAACATAAAGGGGAATGAATATACAAATAGAAATACAAATAATCAGCTTAATTTTTACTAAATGTTTTTTTTTGGGGGGGGGGGAGTGAGGGAAGCCGTTCTAATAAAATAGACATGCATAATGTAATTTTTTTTTTTTTTAATACAGTGGCCCTAATCGAGGACATTATATTGCAATAGTGAAGAGTCATGATTTTTGGTTGCTCTTTGATGATGATATTGTAGAGGTAAGTGTTGCTGTAACTCTGGTGTTTTTACTTCTTCTAAACAAAAGTCTCCCCCCATCCCAACACCTTATTTATGATCACTTAAAGATTAAAAGGAATGGTGTGCTGATACTCTGAAGATAAAAAATATCTTCAGCTACATTTCCTTTCTCTTCTAAACTAGAGAGATTTAGTCCTTGTTCTTTGAGTACAGTCATGTTTAAATATTTATTGGAGGAGGAGAAAGTAGAGCTGTTTGTTCAAAATGTATATATTTTTGGATCAATTTCCAGAGGAACTGCTTTTGACCAAAAGAAGAAAAATCTGTGCTAGGGAGACAGCTAATAGTCATAGCTTAGATAGAGGTAACTCTGCAAGAAAAATTTGCTAAGTTTTCGTGCCTATCCTTCATGACAGTCTTCTCTGTAATATCTCTCAACCTCATGGGTAGATTAGAGTCTTTCAGAGAAGTACCTGAGACTCTGCAACTCTGAATCAAGCATGATGATTAATGGCAGATCTTTTTCTGCTTTTGCCACCTATGACCTTCACCTTTTCCTGGCAGGGAGGGAAAACTCTCTCAAACAAAACCACTCTTCCCATATGAGAGATGCCAGGGCCAAAGTGGAGGTCACATAACATTGGAAAGTATGGTCATATATCCCTCTGTAGTGAGTCTGTTTAACTAAACGTTTGACGAGGCCAGGTGGGACAGCCAATCCTTCCATTATTTGTTTTTCTTTTCTCCCAACACTCCTTGATCTAAACTCCATTACTCTGGTTGTTAGTGCCTGGTAGTAGTAGGGCCTGCTTGTCCAAGTTTTCTTTAAGGAGACAGATTCCCCACTGTCTTCTCTAATCCCTACCTTGACTTATGATAGAGATCATACAGCTTTCTTCACTGGAGGCTTTTGGAAGAGAGTTCTTTGAAGGATGCTGCTCTCCCCTTTCCCAAGCCCTGTGTGAAAACAACTTGTGAAGCTTTTGGGACCATTTCTCTCTCTACTGTTATGTCACCAAAGGGCTTTCTCTAGTTCATATAAAGAAAGAGAAACTCCTAACCCTAACCCAGTACCAGAGCATAATTTTTTTGCCACAAGAATTTAATACACTGGTGTAAGTGGAGTCTTCAGTCTTGGATTTACTGTGGATTGATTCTTAGAATCAAAAGGCTCATAGGAAGAGATGTTAAGTCGTAAGTGAATCCTTCTGTTTCCTTTTCCATAAGGAACGCAAAGGAAATTGAATCATGGAAGAAGTCAGATTCTGACACTGCACTCTCAAAAGAAATACAATTTCCAGTGCAATGCACTGATTCTGCTAGGAAGCATATTGACAGCATTCTTCTTGTCAGTGAAGAAGTAAGCCCTTCCAATGGCTAGCATAATGTCCCAGAAATAGTAGTGTGACAGGAAACTGGAGTCCAACTTGAGATGCAACGAGGACTTGAAAACCATGTGCATGTCATCAGCTGACTCTGCCATAGCATTGTACTCTAAGTTCCTGGGCATTTGTTTTCAAACCCTCAGCTGCTGAAGTATCAGTGTGTTCCAGGAAGATGATAAAGGCCTGTGTGAATCTTTGCTTGTTTTCCTACTTCTTTTACAATTCCTTTTTGGATATGGTCATCCTGCTTCTCTCTTCTGGTCATTAATGTCACTGGATAATCCTGTGGCAAAAGACATGGCAGGTAGAGCGGTAGATAAAATGGATGCTTACTACTACTCTCTTTAAGAGCAAGAGACTTTTTGGACAAGCATTACTCCAAGCTCTTTAGGGATACAGGAATTGACATACTGAATCAGAGCCATGGTCCAACTAGTCCAGTACCCTGTCCTTGACTGTGGCCATCACCAGATGCTTCAGTGAAAGATGCAAGAAATCCCATAGTAAGCAGATATAGAGTCACTTGTCCCTCCGGAAGGTTTAATTCTAATCCCTAATAGTTGGAGATTGGTTTAACTGTTGAAGTATGAGGTTTTATGTCCTTTCCAATAATCTTTTTGTTAGTTTTAACTGTAGTAATTCTGGATATTCTTGTTATCCATATAAACTCTTTAAATCCTGCTAAATCCTTGGCCTCAATAACATCCTGTGTAAATGAGTTCCACGCTCTAATTAAATGGGTGGAAAAAGTATTTTCTTTCATCAGTTTTGACTTTGCCACCTTTTAGTTTCATTGGATAGTCCCTTATTCTTGCATTGTGAGGCAGAGACAACAGAAGCTTCTAATGTCCGTTCTCTATTCTATTCACACAACAAAAATTAAGGATAGAAATCAGCTTCTGTGGAGGAGCGATTAAAAAGACTGGGACATTTCAGCTTGGAAAAGAGACTACTAAAAGGGGAATGTGATAAAGGTCTATAAAATTGTGAATGGTGTGGGAGAAAGTGAATAAGGAAGTGTTTACTCCTTCACATAACACAAGAACCAGGAGTCGTCCAGTGAAATTATTAGACAGCAGGTTTAAATAGACAAAAGGAAGTACTTTTTCACACAACCTGTGGAACTTGTTCCCAGGGGATGTTGTGAAGGCCAAAACTAATGGGGTTCAAAAAAGAATTAGATGTGTTCATGGAGATAGGGCCATCAATGGCTATTAGCCAGGATGGGCAGGGATGATGTCCCTAGCCTCTGATTGCCAGAAGCTGGGAGTGGATGACAGGATATGAATCACTTCATGATTGCCTGTTCTGTTCATTCCCTCCAGAGCACCTGGTATTGGCCACTGTCAGAAGACAGGACATTGTGCTAGATGGACCATTGGTCTGACCTAATATGGCCATTCTTATGTTGTTTATGCTTCTATCGTGTCTCCTCTTATTTTGTCTCCTGTCTTTTCTAAGGTAAACTGTCCCAGTCTTTTCTCTCTTATAGGAGTTTTCTTGTGCACCTAAATAATTCTTGTCAGCCTTCTGAACTTCCTCTAATTTTGCAATATCCTTTTTTTGAGACGGTATAACTAGTATTGCATATAGTATTTCAGATGAGGCCATTGTGTTGATTTATGACTTCATTTTTCTCCTTATGCCCCCTATCATCTTGACTGTTTTTTCTTTAACCATAGCTACACTCAATAGAGATCTTAATTGAACTGCCCACAGTGATGCCCAAGTCTCTTCCTTGAGTTCATTTAGAACCTATAAGGTGTATTAGTAGTACATATTTTTCTCTACAATATGCAAGAACTGCTTAATGAAAAAGAACACTTTGCTTGAGATACCAAGAGGTCAGTCTTCCCTTTCAGTTGCCGGCACCAATCAGGCTACTGAAGACGTCTTCCTGGGGGGGGGATTCAAAGATGATTGATGGGTGGTCTTAGTTGTCCTGACAGGATACTCAGTGGATTTTAAGATACCGCCACAGAGTGAAAGGTTCACTCGCCCACTAGTAAAGTGGATGGTGCTAGGACAGGCCTTGCAACTGCTCAAACATCAAGGTATATATCTCACTAGAACCTGAGCGAGAATGTTTTTCAGGAATTTACTGGCGCTTGCATTCCCAAAGAAGTCTGGCTGGTACTTGATCTTAAGTAGCTCTATTTGGTGCTTCAAGATGGAAATGATCCAATTAGTCATCACAGCAGTGGAGGCAAAAGATTAGATTATATCTAATTGATCTGAGGAAAAGAATGCTTATTTCCACATTCCTGATGTATGAATTATATCTGTGGCTTTTTCTGAATCAAGAGTTCTTTTTGCCATATTGCCTTTAATTTGGCTTCAGTTTCTGTTGTTTTCCCAAAAATCATCATGATGGTGGTAGCATCTGGCAGCTCTTTGCATCCTGCTCTGTATCACAGACTAGAGGCTCTTCATCCAATTTAAGTGTCTATGGTCCTGATAGCTCATAATTTTTTAAAGAGCCAGTTGACCTTTTCTCCTCTTAATGCTCAGCCCCCATCACTGTCTAAGTTGGTCTAATTTATTACATTCTGATTAGTCCTACTTATAAGTTCAGTGCTGATTCTAAGTTCTTATATGTGCATAGCCCATGCTGAGTTTTGGCCCCTCATCAGAAAAAAAATCTTGGTATTACCATTATAAATCACCTTTCTGTATGGGGAACCTATCAGAGGTTTTATTCATGGTTAGTCCATTTATTAGTATTAGATGTTCAAGTTACTTAAATTAGACAGAAGATGGGCTGCTGTGGAGGAAAGAAGATTTGGAATTTAAAAACAAAACAAAACCTTAAAAGCCTTATAACCCTTCTATAACCTAGGTTATCTGGAGAAAGGTAACTAACAGGTGAGACCAAAATATTTTGTCACTGTTTCACAAAGTGTAATTTAATAGAATATACATTTATCATAGTATATTTTTTCCCTTTAAAAATTAGTTTGTATTTTGTTTTCTGTAGAAAATAGATGCACAAGCTATTGAAGAATTCTATGGGTTGACATCAGACATTTCGAAGAACTCTGAGTCTGGTTACATTCTCTTCTATCAGTCTCGGGATTGAATGGGAACTGTGGTGAAGAGAGATTTTATGCCTCGTTTCTTCTCTGGCTATGTTGGAATGGAGCAAGCACTGATTTAAAAAAAGGAATGCAGGGAGCTCCAGGGACAGTAGCGCAGTTTGCACACAACAAAGCAAAGTTTGGATTTTTTTTTTAAACCCTTCATATCAAGTTCATTTTATTTGCTCAGGTATCATGCTGACTACACAATTTTACTACAACTGCTAGGAGAAAAGAGAGATACCAGCCACTCTTGCAGGAGCAACCTTCCAACAGTTAACACATTTTTTTTTTTTTAAGTCCTGAGTCAGAGCCCTTAAAATCAATGGAAAGACTCCGATTGATTTCATTGGGGTTTGGTTCAGGGCTAATTGCAACAATCTGGCAGTGCAATAGAAGCAATATAAATCTGGTATTTTATACTGATTTCTTATTTGAAAAGACAGAATTCTTTGTGCAGTAATTTGTCTGTATTCAATTCTGAAAGAATATGGTGGGCAGGGTTTTTTTTTGTTTGTTTTTCCTGGGTTCTTTCATATATAAACAAGAAATATACTTGGGACAACACAGTTGCCTTCTTGACGTAACAGATTAACTGAAAAGATAAACTAGTGTCAGGGAGGCCAAGTATGTTTTGCTTCTCTGAAGAAGCTTACATTATAGTAATATATACCTATACTGTCGGGAACAATCAGTAAAAATTATGGCTTTTAATCTCCCTATGGAGAAAGATGGGGTTATTAATAATAGTTTATTTTTATTTATGAATTACTATAACTATTAGGGTCCTATGTATTGTCTTTGAGTATAACCAATCTTGAACATAATTTTATATATTAATTTGAATTAGATTTACTTATTCCATTTAAGTGGGGTTTTTTTAGGAAAAACAAATTCTAAATAAAATGCATAAAATGTCTTCTAAAAATTGGTAATACAGAAGGGGTATTTTCTCTTTCAGGAGGAACTGGTATCTGGCTTAATGTTTTACATTGTTTAATTATTAAATTAAAATTTGAATCTGTTTTTACTCTGATGAAAAAGCCAAGCTGTAAAATGTTTCCTGTAACTGTCTGAATGATGATTGTAAGAATGCTTATCGTAATGAAATGGTGGTGGTGTACCCCAATTCTTACTGTTCTTTATTCATTAAGGGTCCATACGCTAAATAATTTGTTAGAAAAACCTGGATCAAAATAAACAGTTTTCAAAATATCATTTCCTCCTCAGAAAATTGATCCATTCAGACTCCCAACAGCCTGGGTGACTTTCAAAAAACTCTCCAAATATGAAATGAAGTTGATAATAAATGAAATAATCTAGGAATGTAAAGGGAAATCAGTGTTTTGAGATTTTTTTCAAGTCCTATGAGGTGAAATTTTCTGAAATTAAAGTTTACCTTGCTTTGGGTTTATGAAACAGCATTAAGATTTAAATAATAGCACCACCAAGTAATAGATGTAATAAGAAATATGTGAAATGTTGTGATTTGATATTTTTCCATGCATCAGTTTGTTGTCTGACAGTGGCTGAATGTAATTTCTGGAAAATGATGGAATACATATTTCAGATTATGGCTATCAGGTCTTGGATGTCCTTGTCATCCCATTTCAGATGGTGATTTTTACTTTATTGTAATTTTCTAAGATTATTTTATTGATATTGTTGAAACCTTTAAAAAGAATGTCTGCTGCTATAACTAATATATTTACTTACCTGTATTTTTAACTCAGGAAAAGACTTCACCTATTCATTCAGTTGAACAAATTTTGAACAGGGTCACTAAGTAAATTGGGCTATTTAACAAATATGAAAGAAAATTCTTGTCATATTATAACAGATTGCTTTTATAAATGCAGTTTCTGAAGCCTTGGCTTGGCTGAAATTCTTTTCTATAAATTATGTAGCTTGGCTAAACTACCAGAATGCAAAGAAAAGCATAACATATTTTGGGAGAGGCATAAAAATATAATGGATTGGATATTTTTAAGGGCTTATACCAAATTATGTTAGAACCTAAATCTGTTTTTCTAGGTTTCAGTGGGAAAAGAGTGAGGGGTGAATCAGTTGGACCATAGTTCATGTCAGAAAGATGAAGTCCCTTGCATTAAATGTACAGCTTTGTAAAACCATTGTCACATTAGTTTTTGTTAACTGATGAATGTTTGCTCAGTCATTTTACAGTTTTAAAAAATGTATGTAGTTAAAAGCCAAGCTTAGTTGCTAAACACATTGTAATACGGTAACAAAATTTAAAGCATTTTTGTTTTACTGGTACCACAGGATATTTTGCTTTACTCCTGCGACATATTTTTATAAAATGGTGATTTATTTTGGATAGGGTTTTTTGAGATTGTGGTTCCAAATGATGGATTTAATTTCACTTCTAGTGCAGCTGAAAAATGTAAGTAAATTCTTGATAAAATCAATACCAGAAACTACAGGCAGAGGAAATACAAAATGTAACTGAACAATATAAAAAGCATTATAGGATTACCTCTTGATTGTAATTGCAATGGGGAGTGTGAGAAGAATCTTCACTTGTAAATGGTGGAAATGATTTCTGTGTAACTATGTAAATGTTAATTGGGATGACAGGTCCCCTATTTTGTATATTGGAGCAAAAACTTCTATTAAATAATAAAATATGTTCTCTGAACGTAAGTACTGTATTCTTTGTATAGCCCTACTGTTGAGTCACATGGTCTCTGGTGCTTTTGTAAAGTTCTTGAAACTTGTAAAAATGTCTAGAATTTCCTGCTTTAAGGAAGCAGCCATGAGCCATAGAGGAGAGAGTAAGGTATTTACACTGTAGTGGTCTTAGCAATGAGGTCCTATACTTAGCTTACAGGATAAAGCCTGACTTCTGAGGCCTTCGGCTTCCTCCTTGGTGCCCGACCCCAAAACCTGCCTCCCTTTCAGTCAGGTTCCCCTTCCCTTGGGATCCGCCAATGATTGCTCCAGGAGCAGAAAATAAATAAAAACCAAAACTGTTCTTATGATCACCCTCTCCTTCTGTAGCTGTGATCACTGAACACTCTCTCTTTACCTTTATCGTTGCAGAATTATTTACTGTATTATACTGACCCTTCAACCAGCCCTTAAATGTTTTGTCCAGGCTTCCTAATTCTTTTAGGATCAAGACTCAGGCTATCAGTTTAAGCAGTAATTCCTTTAACAAGGTACGTTTTAAAATCATCTTTGATGTTACTTACCTTTAGAGCTCTTTATTTAAACGAAACCGGTTTCTAGATGTGTGTACATTTGGTGTGTGTATGTGTACAAACACTGAATCCAGCCAGGCCTAAAGGCTGCCAGATGTGCATGTGTGTATGTCAAATCCGGCAAGGTAATGAAAATATTCCGGGTAGAATTACAACACCGGTCACACCTGAGTGCCTTTTGGACCTGCACACGGGTGCCAGATATGCGAGCGGGTATGAGTATTTAATGAAGTTGTGTGTATTGAGAGTGTATGTGTGTATTTGTCAGAAAACAGAAAAAGGGGGAGGAAAGAAGAGAGAGAAAAAAATATTACTACTTGGTGTTAGCACCCCTTATGGGAGAAGAGGATGACTATACCCTCCTGGACCTTGAAATAAAGCTTTCGAGCTTCAGGGTTTAAAATAGCACCTCAAGCCCACTAATACAGGGACGCCAAATATGTTACCCTAACATTGAGATGCCAATTATGTTACTTACAAATTTGTCTAATTTAACCAAAGGGTAACAAGGTTGTGGCCCGCCCTAAAGGAATTGCCAGGGGTTACCAGGGAACTTGTCTGTGACCCACTGAGGGCACCCCAGAGCACGTTAGTCTTGCTAACCCCTGAAAGGACACGGATACAGCCTTCGGCTCACGGATAGACGCACAAGCAGTAATTCTTTGAAAACAAAAGAATTTTTTATTTAAAAAAAAAGTGGTTACATTGTATTTAATAAATCAAGAAAGAATATATAGAACATAGTAAAATGCAATAGAATTACATTTAAAGGATTGTATAGTTAAAGTGGCACAACAAAATAAAGGACACAGACTGCATAAGATATCTAATACATACAGAAAATGCAGTAGTTTCAATGTAACTTGCATATAAAGAGCCCGTATACACAAAGGCTTTTAGTCTGTTACAATCTAACCCCGTACTTAATACATTGTGGCATACGTAGTCTCTATATATACATATGAGAAACCATCATCATTTTCACAGACTAAAATAAAACATTTACTTTAACATTAACATTAACACTAAAACTAAACATTTAATATCCTGTAAGTGCTGGCCAAGCAGTTGCAAAACAGGTAGGGGAGATCTTACTCAAGATGCAGGCATCCAGTTTTATTTACAGACAGACCCATACACTCTTAAATAATAGGTAGAAAAGATCAGACTTACACTTCTGTTCAAATTCCCTCTGTACCGTCTAATTTGGTCCTTCTGATCTGTCTAATCTCTGGATTGTTGCTTCCACAGCTGCAGTCTCTTCGAGCTGTGATGTAGTGGCCATTGCTGCTGGCAAGGTAGCTGAGGTGTCTCGCTACTCCTGCTCTTCTAGAAACCCCAAAAACCCATTACAGTCTCAGCCTGCTGGCTGTCAGCCTTATATACTGGTTGCTCTCTCAAGATCAGCTCCTCTCAGCCAATCAGCTTCTAGCTTTCTAGCTCCTCCCCTGATGTCATACTTATTTTAGACATAGAGTTCCTCCCCCTGATGCCATCTTGGGTAAAAGCTCCTCCCTCTAACCTGAGCCCCTTCCTGCACCCCAACTCTCTGCCCCAGGCTCAGCCCAGAGCCCCCTCCCATATCCCAACCCCCTGCCTGGTGAAAGTGAGTGAGGGTGGGGGAGAGAGTGAGCGACAGAGAGATAGAGTGACCAGGGCGGGGCCTCTGAGAATGGGCAGGGAAGGGGGCGGGGCAAGGGTGTTTAGGTTTGTGTGATTAGACAGTTGGCAACCCTAGTACAGACCCATGGGGGACACCACTACCGCTCTCCAGTCTGAAAACTGACCATTTATTCCTACCCTTTGTTTCTGATCTTTTACCAATCCATGAGAGGACCTTCCCTCTTATCCCATGACAGTTAGGGGGCTTGTTCCTTCATCCTCTCACTTCCCTGGTCCTTCTCGCATGAACAGAGAGCAACTTACATTTCAGGTGCACAAAACACGCTGGTGGACAGTCTCAGCAGATTATGTGTGGGAGATGCACAATTCAATCCCTAACAAAATCTTCACTCAGTATTCTTGAGACCTGTTAAGGGCTTGCTTGAAATAGCCCTTGATTGACTCTTGGGTGGCCGCGCAGCTTAGAGGAAACACAGCTGGTAAGTGAATACATTGATTTTTGTGAAACTCAGAAATTACCTTAGGAATGAATTTTGAACTGAGATGAAGGAAAAACTTCTCTTTGTGAAATGTGGTGTGTGGTGGGTTGGCCATGAGTGCTCCAAATTCTGGTTTCTGGCTGATGTAATGGCAATCAGGAAGGCGACCTTCATAGTCAGGTGGGACATTGAGCATGTGGCAAGAAGCTCAAAGGAAGGTCTGGTAAGTATTGAAAGTACAAGATTGAAATCCCATTATGGTGTTGTCTTCATTACTGGTGCGAACGTCCTCGTCATATCCTTTAAGAATATGGTAGTTCTTAGATGAGTAAAAACAGAAGAGTCTTCTGTTGGAGGGTGGAATGAATGGATAGCTGCTAAGTGGACTCATGACGAGCTAACAGAAGGGTCTGACATCTTGAGGGTGAGGAGGTAGTCTACAAAGGCAGGAATACCTGCTCTTTTTGGGAATACAACTGTTTTCTGTTGTGCCCTGTAGAGAAATGTCTCCCTCTAGCTAGATAGCATATTTTGATGGAGTCTGATGGAGTGCGAACGGAAGAATCCTGTACTGAATGTAATGATCTGCCGTGAATCTCAGGAAATGTCTGTTGTCAGGATGGATGTCCACATGAAAGTAAGTATCCTGCATACTGAGAGCCATAAACTACATGCCTCTTTCTAGGGAAGGAATGATGACTGCCAGAGTGACCATGCAGAAGAAATGGTCGAGATGACAGAGGTCCAGGATCAGTTGCCACCCGTGTTTCTTTGGGGACTAGGAAATAAGTGGAATAGAACCCTGCTCCCTGGGAACAGGTTCTATCTCTCCCCTCAGCAGTAGGGAGTCCACTTCTAGGATGAGGATACTGTTGTGAGAGTGATCCCTGAAGGGGGGTCAGAGTGGGGGATGTGGACCAGGAAGCATTTTGAACTCAATCATATAGCTATGTCCAATGACATCAAGGACCCAACTTGTACATTATCGCACTCCAAGCTGGCAAGAAGAGTGCTAGGTACCCGCTGAAGGGGGTGGGCCAGGAGCACAGCATGAGTAATGGTGGTTGGCAGCTCTGAGTGTATTCAGAAATAGCACTTCTCAGATAATTGAGTGTGAGATGCAGAAGATTGTGATGACAATGAACTGGAGGGACAGGGTCACTGGGTCCTCTGCTGTTTGCGAGGGGGCTCATAGGACCGTGGTTGGAATAATTGGGGAGTTTTGAACCACTGGGTCGAAGGTGGACAGTAGAGTTTGTGCTTGGTTGCCAGTTTGTAGGTGCCCAGCGACCAGAGGGTGGCTCTAGAGTACTTGAGGGAGTGAAGGGAGTCATCAGTCTTCTGATTGTACTCGTCGAAGGGAAGATCTTCTATGGTGGTCTGGACTTCCTTCAGAAAGCCAGAGGAATGTAAACAGGATTCTCTGCACTTGACGACCCAGTAGCCATTGTATGCAAAGAGGTGTCCACTGTGTCAACCACGGCCTGAAGCTTTGTCCTTGACACCTGTTTCCCTTTCTCTAGGATAGCCTGAAATTGGGCCTGATCCTGCTGGGGGAGCTTGTTAGTGAAATCCATGAGTTTACTGTAGGTAAGGAAATTATATTTCGTGAACAGAGCCACGTAGTTCGAAATATGAAATTGCAGGCTGGCAGAAGAAAAGACCTTGCAGTCCAAAAAGTCCAGGTGCTTTGCCCTCCTTATCTGCCAGGGTGGGTTGGGTCTGTTCAGTTGCTGCTTGAATAACAAGAGAGTTGGGTGGAGGGTTGGAGAAAAGAAACTCAGAACCCTTCAAAAAGCAACAAAGAGTCCTGTGGCACCTTATAAACTAACAGACGTATTGGAGCATAAGCTTTCGTGGTGAATACCCACTTCGTCAGACGCACGGCTACCCCTCTGATACTCGGATCCCTTCAGAGGCACATAGTACCGCTTTCCCACCATTTTGGGGGTAGGTTTGTAGGTGGCCAAAGTGTGCTGAACAGTCCCAGCTGGTTGAATGATGACCTCATCAATTGGTAAAGCCACCCTGGCTGGTACCAAAATGTGTAAGATGTCGAGCAGTTGCTGCTGTTTATCTTGCACTTCCTCCAGTGGGATGTTGAGGGCCCTGGCCACCCTACGAAGCAGTTCCTGAAATTGTCAGAAGTCATCTGGGGGTGAGGGTGGAGCTGAAGACACTGGGGCATCCAGGGAAGAAGAGGAGAATCGCTCCAGATCCAGTGATACCATTGGAGTCGGGTTCAGTGGTGTGTCATCTAATGGCATATCCGAACACCTGCTGGATGACCATTGGAGAAGGAGAGAAAAGAGGTCCCTCACGGGCAGAATGTGAAGGTTCTGATGGTGGGTACTGCAGCCATGAACCCCAGTACAGCTATCCTAGTGGTTCCATTGGATGTTTAGGAGGGCCCCACGGAGCTGGGTACCAAGGGTCCTGATACTGGGTAAATGGCAGACACTGCCATGGAGCCAATGGGGATTTGGGGTACTCCCACTGGAGGTATGGGAGGGTGGGCCTTGATCCCTGTCCAAATCTTTGAATCCGAGAAATCAGAAACTGGTTCAAATGGCAGTGCTGTTGGAACTGACAGACCTGTAGAAGGCTCCCAGAAGCAGGCGGGACCATGGCCCAAAGGAGGCAAGTCCATCATGTGGGCATGCACACTCTGAGGAGGCGATGGCACTGGAGGGCAAGAAGACCTCTCTTCAGCTAAAGCAAACAGTTCTTGCCATTCAGGGGCTGATCCAAGTCTCCCCAGCATCAGCGGCACACACTTTTCATCTGGAACCAGAGTCAGAGTGGGGGACTGCCATGGAACTGAAGGTTCCCTGGACCTCAGTGGTGCCAATCTGGAAGAAGTACGAGGTTTGGTGGATGGGACCAACAATCTGTGCAGTTTCTTGTCATGCTTGTGAGCCTTGGAACTCACCGCCTCTCCATGGCTGGAACTTGTGGATAGTGCAGTGTCCTTCTTGGAGGAAGACTTACTGCCATGCTGATGCGCATGCTTCCTTGCCTCAGAGCTAGGCCCCAACACGTGGTCCATAGCACTGGTACTAGCAGAACTAGACTGGAGCTCTGTGGTAGGACACATGTTCGTAGATTGCTCAGGCCAATATAGGGGGGTGGGAGGCTGGTTCCCCAGTCTGGATCTGACTGTAGCCTCATGGCAACCTCCATGATTTGCTTCCTGAGGCAAAGAGCCCAGCTTTCCCTTGTACAGGCAGCAAAGGAGAGACAGGTACTGCACCTAGATGTGACGTGTGTGTCCCCCAAGCAGTAAAGGCAGTGTTCGTGCTTGTCACTGACCAAGAACTTGTGAGGGCAGGAAACAAAGATCTTGAACCCTGGCATCTTCGGCATAATCCTATATCCAGGCCTGGGTAGTGGGAGGGCAGTTGACCGGTGAAAACAACACCCCAAAGTCCTCAAAATCCTAAAAAACACTACTGACACTAAAATGACTACAAAAACATTAACTATGTACAGGAATAAAAGTCTTTTTTTCCCCTCAGTCTGTAGACATGCATCACAAGAGACGAGAGAAATGAAGAGGCTCCGACTCAGACCATGAGGTGGTGAGAAGGAACTGAGGACATAGTTGGTCCGACCCACCCTTTATCACCTTGGACAAAACCATGCACGGACCAACGGACGCTACTACCTTCAAAAGCTCTGGCTCTGGACGCATGGCACATGCATATAACTCTTAGTGGAATACAATAGGGACCATCTAGAAGAATCCAAATATAAATACAGTGACTTAATAATTTTATGCTTCCATGAATAATGTGCTGTCTCCCATAAGGGCTGAATTTCCAAAACTGAGAATGTGAGCTACCAAAACACTGGTTTTAGCCAAATGTGGTAAATGTTTATAGCCCTCATTTCTAAGCTTTCAGTGTCCCAGCTAGTTATATTTTTAGAGAGAGAAGACTGCTCAAATCTTCCAGAAATAATGGGAAGCCTATCAAATCGAGGAGCCTTTTGTGGTCTCTGGTGTGGGCAATCTGTACCATTAACTTGTGTTCATGTGCCAAGATGCTCCACCAATGGACTATCCTAATATTAATGCCACTTTTTAAAAAAAAATCACATCAAAAAGCATCAAAAGAAATGGAATGATTTTTTCTTACTGAAGACTTTGGGAGAAAACATGTTCTTGATAACTATCATTTATAGGATATAGATATTAAGTCACTCTCACTGCACAATCCAATCTCAATTTTGGAAATTCTTTCCAGCAAAGGGAAAGTCTCTGAGAAAACAATTGGCTTACAAAGACCCCCCTGAAGGATGACAAAGTTGGACTTTACTACAGCGAGGTGGGGAATGATTTCCAGAACAGAGTTCTGAATAACCCAATCCTATGGCACTAGGATTATTATAAATCTCAGATGGTAAATCAGTTCAGAAAAAAAGCTGCCATGAATTTAGACAGCTGCCTCTCATCCCTGAATGAAGCATGCATGCCAGTAGCTCCACTGGAGTCAGATGAGTTGCACTCCTGTTTGAATTTGGCCTAAAGATATACGAATGCATATAAAAAGTTGTTGCATTTCTGTCTAGTTGTTTTGATTCCATTATTCATGCTGTAAATTGTTTTTGAACCATCTAAAGTAGAAATGGGATAAAAGCTTACACCTGTTTTTCTTCTATTCCATTAGTGTGCAGCAGGTGCCACTGATACCACCATTTAATGCATATTGTCCATCAGTGAATATGCCATTCTTTATATTGCACTCATTCATTGCTCTGCTTGGATCCTTAAGGTTTCTTATTGTGGCATGGTATTTGTGCATTTAGCAATTTTGCATGGGGGAAGGTTGTTTAATGTTATGAACAGCTCATCCAACAACTCTCTGACTTTCTGGGGTTTTCGAGAGACAAGATAGGTGAGGTAATATCTTTTATTGGTGAAAGAGACAAGCTTTTGAGCTACACAGACCTCTTCCTCAGGTCTTCTGGGGCTGTCAAAGTTGCTAATTATACTTACTATAATTAAGAAACTATATTTGTGCAGTATACTTTGCTAATAGAAGTTGAAATCTCCCTTGCATTGCAACACTTTAATACATTACTGCTGTTCCTCTTAAGAGCCAAACACTTCTATGCAAAAATCCAAGACCCATTTCTCCTTTTCAGCTGGACCATCACCCCCGACCCCAGAAATGTTTAGCTGACAGTATTTGTGCATTAACTGGGACCCCTTTGTTAACGTTCTCGTATGCATTGATCAATAGGATAACAAATAGAGAGGAACATTGGTTAAAGGCCTCTTTGAAATCTAAGTGACGGGCTTTAGCTGTCATTACTTAGAGCTTGCTGGAGCCATGCAATAGTCAAGACTTGTTACCTCAGATCCCTCCTCTTCTGGAATGCATTGTATCAGTGCACTGGGGTCCTAGTACTCTGATGGGGGAAGCACAGTGAGAGATTGGTGATATTAAGCAATAATTTATGGGTACAAATACCAATCATCAACTGAAATAGCCCCAGTTAGAGTTTAGTGCCTGTACCATAGAATCATAGAACTGGAAGGGACCTCGAGAGGTCATCTAGTCCAGTCCCCTGCATTCATGGCATGACTAAGTATTATCTGCCAGGACCCAATAAACTTTAACACCAGCTTCACATTTTTTTAGATGTAGCTTGCTGCTGGTGCTGTCTATGGCTTAAAGAATGCATTAAGCATAACCTAATGTTATTAGCAAGGGCCAGCCCCTCCCTCCCCCCCCCGACTTGTCATATCTAATAGATACATGGCAATTCAAAATATCAGTAGGAATAATTTCTTTAAGAAGAAGAGTGGGATCAACATCAGACCTACATTCCACCTCATGGACAGGATGCACAGAGGTTGAGCTGCTAATATGCCAAGGTACAGGTGGTGAGCACCTTCTGGTATGCAGTCAGTATTTATATAAATATTAATACTGACAACACCTCTGCTTTGCCCAGTGAGTTCTCTCAGGGTTTGGGCAGGGCTCCCAGGGTCAATATTAGATCCCTAATGTAATGTCCTGTCCCTCTAAGTGGTTGGGCACTCTGTGCTCAGTGCACAGCCTCACTTCTGTTTGTTATTCTGGCAACAAACAGGAACAAGGCACCACAGATGATAGGGGGGCTGATTTAAACATAGCTGTGTCTATCTCCACTGCTGGATCCAGATATACCGCCTCAAAATGAGGACAGTGCAAAAGTATAGTCAGTCTTGTATAGCACTTCTACACTACCCTGCTACAGCAACAACACTGTAATGGAAATTGAATGGATTTCTGCTCACAGGCTGTTAAAGTCAATGGCTGCACTATGCTGTGGAAGCACTAGGGTGGGTAGAGATGTCTCTTGGGGCTCTCATCACAGTGCCATGTCCAGATACATAACAGAGAGACAGCCTTAGTTCCACAGCTTGGTCAATACATAATTAGCAATAAAAACAATATTTAACTAATTAAAAAAAAACCCAAACACTCACCCAAACTGGTCACTTGGAAGTCTAAGAAATTCCCTCCCTACGTGATGATATCATGGATCATCTATTGCTGCATTGTTTGTTTCACAGATAGAAAAACTTTTGGTTTTAAACACAAAGGTATGGAAAACTCTCTAGTCTCAGTGCAGACTAATGTAGCTTTGGTATGCGCCACTTTACAAAGTTCCTTTGGCAGCCTGGATGTAGGAAAAAATGGGTAAATATGGCTTTGTCCTGCACAATGTGTTGCTTTTGGTAAACCAGTGACATTCCAGCTGACCTGCATAGGACAGATGATAATTTTCAGGGGCTGACTGGAGCTAACACTTAGAGCAGAGGTGGGCAAACTACGGACTGCGGGACACATCCAGCCCATGGGACCGTCCTGCCTGGCCCCTGAGCTCCCGGCCGGGGAGGCTAGCCCCCGGCCCCTCCCCCACTGTCCCCCATCCCCCACAGTGTCCATACTACTATTTTTATTTTAAGCAAGCTAGCTTGAGCTCTGCTCTTGCATCTCGCTCTCTGGGATGGAAGGCTCACTCCCAGCTGCAGTATAGACATAACTTGACTGAAATGGTGGATGGAAGGATTTAGTTCCATGTGATACTCCTGAGTTCCAGTCCAGTACCCTATATGTGGATCTTTAAGCAGAGTAAATTATTTCTATATTATTGTGAATAGCTGCTTTGGAGAATTAATTTCTGAGTTCTTCTAACTTTTTATGGTCTCGCCTAACCACCCAGGTCATTTGCAGTCTAAGCCCAGTAATGTCCATCATTCAGAAAAGTTCAAAAGCTGACAGAACAGGATAACATCTATTCAAACACAAACCTGTGTTAGTGTGGCACTAAAAATGATTAATTCCATTAATCCAAAACCCTAACATGAAGATCAAGAGCAACACCATACAAAAGGTGGGAGAGAAATTCAATATCTCTCTTAGTGAGTTGTTTAAAATGCTGATAACTTTTAACAGTCAATGGAATCACATAAAACTTCCATGAAAACTCACATTGGACTGGGAGTTCTGGAGGCTTGAGGAAAGTTAATTTTCCTTATAAATTCAAGGGGAAAAGATTCAACTTTGGTTGCTTTTGTCAAATCAATCTTAACTCTGAAGTAGTGACCAGTGCATCCATTATCTGAGTTGTTACAGAGAATTCTTTCCTGGGTGTCTGGCTGGTGAGTCTTGTCCAAATGCTCAGGGTTTAGCTGATCGCCATATTTGGGGTCAGGAAGGAATTTTCCTCCAGGGCAGATTGGCAGAGGCCCTGGGGGGTTTTCGCCTTCCCCTGCAGTGTGGGGCACGGGTCACTTGCTGGAGGATTCTCTGCACCTTGAAGTCTTTAAACCACGATTTGAGGACTTCAATAGCTCAGACATAGGTTAGGGGTTTGATACAGGAGTGGGTGAGTGAGATTCTGTGGCCTGCGTTGTGCAGGAGGTCAGACTAGATGATCATAATGGTCCTTTCTGACCTTAAAGTCTATGATTCTATGATTATAAACAAACTCATACTATACAAGAAAGTGTGTGTGTGTGTGTATATATATATAATATATAAAAAATTCCTGGGAATATATTTTTAGGAGTAAATTAAGAATGTTAGGAGAAATGTGCCTGTTTTGATATTATTTATTTATTCTATTTATTGTTGTTGTTGTTATTATTATGTTTCCTTGGTAAATATATGGTACCTGAGATACAAAGGTCCCACTTTCCATTATATGTAAATGACAATACTTTGCCTAAATAAAAAAAAATCTTTTCAGAAACTCTGTGTGAGTGTGTGTGAGAGAGAGTGAAAATCAAACATATTAATCATTTACTGTGATGACTGGTAAAGTGTAGTTTTGAACCTTAAAATGGTTAAGTAACTTCTACAGTAAAACACACTTTGGGTATAGTATGTAAATATTTTCCTTTTCCAATCTGTAGATCCTCTGCTCATTTGCAGAGACAGCTGCAAAAATAAAAACGAGTCCTAGTGATTTGTTACAGGATTAGAACTGGTAATTGAAGATGAACGCTTGCCACTGGCCGCAGTGTATGTACTCACTGTTATATAAACCGTGAAACGATGAATGTTGTCATTCCATATTACACAACATTGAGGCAAATCAAGACCTTATGAGACAAAACAGATGAATCCAAAATGATGATTACATGAAAAGGCACTGCATAATTTACCGTATGAGGTGAACTGTGAGCAAACGATAAAACTTTCAAGTAATGAAAACGAAAACAATCTAAACTACAGTTTTAGGATGTCTCTGTGACTATTGCATAAATATATATGGCTGGATATGTTACATTACACAATATTCAAATAGGATTTAAACCAGTCCTCTGAAGACAGAGATGTGAAAGATGAGGTGATTTAGAGTTGCATATAATTTCTTACTAGATATTTGATCAGTAGCCAAAATCTCACTAATGGCTATTTCAACTTCAGGGACGTGTTGTTTTTGGTTGAGGAAGCAAGTGCAATAAAGAGAAAAAGTAATTAAGTTCATGCAAGAGATCTAAGCTTTGAAAATAGGATGATACGAGCAGCTGTGGGGGAGGAGGAAATCTAATTCTGCTTGAAACATTGTCTTTCTGTGTCAAAAATTAAATCCTTCAATTTGCATGGGCAAACATTGACATTGCAAGAAGCAGCTTTGAAGAAGTTACAGCTGGTTTAGTAGGTGGCCTGCAGCATGCTGAACAACACTGGTCATTGCAAACATTTTACCCCACTGCTCTCTACACTGGCTTCCTGTAGAATACTGGAACGAGTCCAAGGTACTGATCTTGAACTTCAAAGCCCATAACAGAATGAGCTCAAGGTGTGTCCCTTTGTGCCTGGAACAGGGGACACTGTTTTGCTAAGAGAGCCTATACCTCTTATTCGTATGACACGAGTACCTGTAGCCCCCAGCTGAGATCAGGGCCCCATTGTGTGAGACAGGCCCTGAACTGAAGAGCTTCCACTCTAAACAGCTACAAGGATGGAAAAGAGGAAAAGAGAAATGAAAGGACTTGCCCAAGGTCAAACAGTAGGGCAGTGATATTGCTAGGAATAGAAGCAAGATCTCCTGACTCTCATGCTAGGTCCCTATTTGCTAGATAAGGGTTTCTCAGTCCGTGGGTTGGGACCCAAATTTGGGGTGCCAGAATGTTTCAAAGAGTCGCATGGCAGATCCTGGGGCTCTTGTCCCACTGGGCAGGTTGTGCTTGCTTGCCTGGTCGAGGCACTGCAACCTCTAGGGTCCCAGCGCCACTCAGATTTGGCCCTGCTGTCATGATGACAGGAGCCTGGGTAGGCCAAATTTTAGTGAGTGGCACTGCAACCTCATGAGCCAGGTCACAACTCCACTTACACAAACTTGGTCCAGTCAGGGAGGCAGGGTGATCCTGAATGGCACTGCAACCCTGGAGGTTGCAACGCCTGGAGCAGAGAGACAAGCCCAGACAGCTGCAGGAGCTGCCACTGTGGGGTGAGTGCCGGGCAGGATCCAAACTCCCGAGGGGCAGGATCCGACCAAAACCACCTCAGGGCAGGGCTGTAACCAGGGCAGGGCAAGCGGGGCCGCTGCTCAGGGCACAAAGCTGCAGGGGCAGCTCAGGCTGGCAACACCAGACAGCTCGGGCCAGCCCCATGTGGCAGGGCTCAGTCGGGTCAGCCCCACGTGGCAGGGTGGCAGGGCAGCGAGGCTCAAGGAGGCAGCACTACCTCCACCCCTTGACTCATCCAAGTGGGACATCCAGCCAAAAAATCAGGGGGGCCACTTGATTATGCATGTGCACACCCCTCCTCCCCAAACACATTGCTTCTGGTAAAGCGCACAAATATAGTCAACCGGACCAGATGGTATTCACCCAAGAGTTCTGAAGGAACTCAAATGTGAAATTGCAAGACTGCTAACTATAGTCTGTAACCTATCATTTAAATCAGCTTCTGTACCAAATGACTGGAGGATAGCTAATGTGATGCCGATTTTTAAAAAGGGCTCCAGAGGTGATCCCAGTAATTACAGTCTAGTAAGCCTGACTGCAGTACCAGTCAACCTGGTTGAAACTATAGTAAAGAACAAAATTGTCAGACACATATATGAACATAATTTGTTGAAGAGTCAACATGGTTTTTGTAAAGGAAAATCATACCTCACCAATCTACTAGAATTCTTTGAGGGGGTCAACAAGCATGTGGACAAGGGAGATGCAGTGGAAAAAGTGTATTTAGATTTTCAGAAAGCCTTTGACAAGGTCCCTCACCAAAGGCTCTTAAGCAAAGTAAGCAGTCATGGGATAAGAGGAAAGATTCTCTCATGGATTGGTATCTGGTTAAAAGATAGGAAACAGGGCAGGAATAAATGGTCAGTTTTCAGACTGGAGAGAGTTAAATAGTGTTTTCCCCCAGGGGGCTGTATTGGGACCATTCCTATTTAATATATTCATAAATGATCTGGAAAAAGGGGTAAACAGTGAGGTGGCAAAATTTGCAGATGATACAAAACTACTCAAGATAGTTAAGTCCCAGGCACACTGTGAAGAGCTACAAAAGGATCTCACAAAACTGGGTGACTGGGCAACAAAATGAAAACAGATGAAATTCAACGTTGATAAATGCAAAGTAATGCACATTGGAAAGCATAATCCCAACTATACATATAAAATGATGGGGTCTAAATTAGCTGTTACCACTCAAGAAAGAGATCTTGAGGTCATTGTGGATAGTTTTCTGAAAACATCCACTCAATGTGCAGCGGCAGTCAAAAAAGCGAACAGAATGTTGGGAATCATTAAGAAAGGGATATCTAATAAGACAGAAAATATCATATTGCCTCTATATAAATCCATGGTGCATCCACATCTTGAATACTGCATGCAGATGTGGTTGCCCCATCACAAAAAAGATAAATTGGACTTGGAAACGGTTCAGAAAAGGGCAACAAAAATGATTAGGGGTATGGAACGGCTGCCGTATGAAGAGAGATTAATAAGACTGGGACTTTTCATCTTGGAAAAGAGACAACTAAGGGGGGATATGATAGAAGTCTATAAAATCATGACTGGTGTGGAGAAAGTAAATAAGGAAGTGTTATTTACTTCTGTTCATAACACAAGAACTAGGAGGCCACCAAATGAAATTAATAGGCAGCAGGTTTAAAACAAAAAGAAGTATTTTTTCACACAATGCACAGTCAACCATTGGAACTCCTTGCCAGAAGATGTTGTGAAGGCCAAGACTATAACAGGGTTCAAAAAAGAATTAGATAAGTTCATGGAAGATAGGTCCATTAATGGCTATTAGTCAGGATGAGCAGAGACGGTGTCCCTATCCTCTGTTTGCCAGAACCTGGGAATGAGCGACAGGGAATGGATCACTTGATGATTCCCTGTTCTGTTCATTCCCTCTGGAGCACCTGGCATTGGCCACTGTCGGAAGACAGGATACTGGGCTAGATGGACCTTTGGATGGATCAGTATGGCTGTTCTTATGTTTTTAATATGCTTGCTTGCCCAAGGCGCTAAAATGACTAGTTACGGCTCTCCTGAGAACCCCCACCCTGCCAGACTATTTACTGGGTCGCGATAGGCCATAAACATTTGCAAAGGAGTCCTGAGCCCAAAAAAGGTTGAGAACCACTCTGCTAAATAATGCTGCCTCCTCTGAAACACTGTCCCATAAGCGCTAAGTACAAATGCAATTGTCTTCAAGTCGCAAAGTAAAACCCCTGTCTCTTTGTTGTCCTTTCCATGATAAATAATCCTACTGTTTTATATACCCCACTAATTCCATGTCCCTGGTAAGGAGGAGAGGCACAAAAAGAAAAAATCTTTACATGGGTAGTGTTAGTTTTGGTGGGGTTTTTGATGATGATTGCAGTATACATATCTATATTACACAAACAGGTATGTTAAAAGAACATTATTAGGGTTGTGAAGTTGAGCAGTCAGAAGTTAGGAAATGCCAGAATTAAGGTCACTTGTTCATGCCATCAGACCCTGTAGCTCTTCTGTAGTCACCCTATTACCCTGAGTGACAGGGGCTTGTGCTGCTGGTGAAGGGCCCAGATTCAATCCTCACTGATGCCTAGCATGGCTATAGTCGGCCATGAAGTTTACTTACCCATCAGCGTAGGTTGTTTAGCCCATTACTGGTTATGTGTGGTTCTGCTGCTGCTGGTCCTCTCTGTGATGTAATGCCATCACCTCACCTGAGGACACAGCACATCAAGGGCAATCTATAAGTTCCCATTAGGTGTTCGTTTCTATAATGGATGATGAGCCTTAGTCACATCATAGAAAGAAAGGGTGGAATTCTCCCGGGGAAACTGCTGGAGCTTCAGTCTCTGCCCCCTCCCCAGGTCCCCTCCCTCCAAGGGGCTTTCAAAAGTTAATCCCACTCCAAGGTAAACAAAGCAGCTCGGAAACCTGGCAAGAGAAGGTTGGGTTTCAGAGTCTGAGCTCCAGCCCAAGTGAGAAAGGCCACACTGCTAATTTTAGCACTGTAGTGTGAGCTTTGTGGGGTCTGTAGCCCTGGGCTCTGAGATTTGCTGCCATGGGAGACCTGACTTTCAAACTAACCAGCTCAGCTTGCATTTCATACAGTAAATAAAATGCCCTCGGATGAGCTACAGGCCAAGAATTGTTCATGGCAATTGTTCAGCAGGTATTTTGGAAGACCCAGTACATTAAAGAGACTCATAAATTGCTTGCAGACAGTGGTGACAAGGCGAGTCGCATCATAGGCGCATTTAACTTGCATGATTTTAACTATACACGCTCGGCAAAACAAAACAAAACAAAAGAGAAAAATAACAATTTAAATACTGTACCTGTAGTGTGGGCGATTCTGCCTGCCATTCCACTCAATGAGCATTTGACTATACGCAATTTTCGCCTTACGCGCTGACTTCAGAACCTAACCCCCACGTAAGATGCGACTCCCCTATAAATGCTTTGTTATGAATCATTTACTTGGTCTTAAAAGAGGTCCTGACCCTCCTCCCTGGGAATTCATTAATAGCTCCATGCTCTGCGAAGCAGTATGGAGACGCTCAGGGTCAGGCAGCTGAGCATTCTCACCAGATGGCTGAAAGAATTGGGCCCCTTACTGGAGGGACTCAGTGTCAGAGCACTACTCCAGCCCCACCTCAGTGTGAGGGCCTTCACAAGGAGGTCTGAAGAGCAGCTTCTTCCTCCTCATTGGTGGCGAGAAGGAGAAGGGACAAAAGAGAGAAAAGCGCAAGGGAGGAAAAGGGAAGCACACCAGGACAAACCTCAAACAGCCCCTCTGAGTCTAAGGGACAGGGTCCCAGCTGGGAAATATTTCTGACATTTTAACCTCGTGTTTTCTGTGCCTAGCATACAGCCAGTGACAGATGGCTCAGACTGAACAGGTTCCAAATCTCAGTGATACTCTTACTCTGTAAGCAGGGAAGGTCTGTTTTCTACTAAAATCAATAGCAGGAAAAGAGAAAAACTCCAACGAGGCTCTGCCCTAGCGCTCAGTTGAGTGAACCACATCCTGTCTTAAGGCCTCCTAAGAGATACCTTGAGATAAAGACTTGCCCCAACTCCCAGTCTCTATCCCCACTGCAACGCCTAGTCTCAATTTCTCTTCCACCCCAGTCTCTAGTCCCAGTTTCTGCCTTCTCCATCATAGGCGCCGACTCCATGAGTGCTCCAGGGCTGGAGCACCCATGGGGAAAAATTAGTGGGTGCTCTGCACCCACTGGCAGCCAACCTCCCCTCATCCCTCATTCCACCTCCTCCACCTCCCCTGAGCACACCATGTCCCCGCTCCTCCCCGAGTTTCCTGCCCAGCCTTAGCATTAGCATTCTCTGGGAAGGAGGGGGAGGAGCGGGAACGTGGTGCGCTCAGGGGAAGAGGTGGGGCCGGGGTGCGGAGTTGGAATATTGGCAGGGGTGGTAGAATTGGGGCAGGGACTTTGGATAAGGGTTGGAATGGGGGCGGGGAAGGGATGGGAAGAGGCAGGGCAGGGGGGGCATGGAAGGGGTGGAGTGGGAGCGGAGCCTGCGGTGGTAGGGGGGTCGAGCACCCACATGAAAGAGGGGAAGTCAGCACCTATGCTGGCCATCTCTCCCTGACCCAAGCCCTTGTCCCAACCTACACTCCCTGACATACACTTGTCCAACTCTTGTCCTCTCTGCTTTCATGTAAGGCATCTTTCTCCTCCATATTGCCTGGACCCAGCAGGGGGGTCATTGAGGAAAGACAGTCTCCCTGCTCTCAAGTCAGTGCCTGAGCTGGTGTGGCAGTGGTCCACTGAAACCCGGAGCTGCAGTTGCTGGGAAAGTCTCTCCGCTCTGGGCAGGCGCACACCCAGTTAGGACAGAATCTTTGGGAAATTTAACTGCTAAAAATCTGCATCTCTACTGAGCATGTGCAAGCTGAGATTTTTTTCAAAGGCTCATAATTTGGGCAGATTTTCACAGGGATGGCAAAAGGTACATGCCTAACACAGCAGCCACATCCCTCCCTAAAGTTTGAAAAAGCTATATGCAACTGACAACAGGGTCTTATAATGGGAAGCATCAGCCAATAATGATAGGCAGTGCTGCCAGCCCCCCCTGTAACAGAATCTACAGGTTTGCTGGGGGAGGATTGCAATGGGGTGTTAGGATTTTCCGCGAGATCTTTTGGAAGAGTAAAACTACTGTGCCTAAGCCGGTGTTAAATTGTCCAGTACCCAAATCCCTAGCATCCATTGCTATGGTGTGGTAGTTTCACAGGCTTCATTCTCTATTTTTTTCTCTTACTTGCGCAATGTAGCGTAGCCCCTGCTGGGGAGTTGTCCTGAATCAAAGGCCTAATTTAAAGTCCAATGAAATCACAGGAGACTTTCCATCAGGCCTTGGCTCTTGCCCTAATTTCTTATTTTAAAGTTTGGTCTCTATTTTCATCCCTGGAAACCCCCTGTCTCCTATACAATAGCACCATTGCATCAAATGCAGATTGCTCCTCTTCATTTTTAAGACGCATCCTGGCCTTGCTGCACTCTGCCTTTAATCTCTTATGGGCAGTCCGACCTTCAGCCCCTGCTCCTGCTCTGACAACGATGCCAGCTTCATTATTTTTTCCCAACCAAAAAGCTATTGGTCTTTCTTCCATTATGTATGGAAGCAGCTCCCTGTTTCAAATGAATGAATAAATAGTCTGAAAAACCATCTCATGGTCCTTTTTCAAATCCCCCCTTAAAACTCGCCTCTGCTGTGATGCCCACAAGACATTGACTGTGTCTAGGAAGCAGGTGTGCTGTGACTGCTGCTCATTACACTGATTTTTGCTCTCTTGTATACTCCCATTTGGTCACTGTCTCCCCCACTGGTAATTATCCTTATCCCATAGACAGTTTGCTTGGCTCTGCCCCACCCAGGGGCCGTGGACCAACTGTTTGCTCTGCCCTGTCCTGTCCTGTCCTGTCCAGAGAGTTGGAGCCCCCTGTGACACCCTGGCACCCCAGTATTCACCACTGTCATGTAATTAGGGTATGTTTTGTACAAAGCCTGCCTTGTGAGGTATTTTAAAAGTCTTGATCTGCTAGACACTAATATCTCATTGGGTTGTATGTGTTATTGTATATGAAGTTTGGCTACGTATGTTTTTACTGAAACATGTTGTGAGGTTGAAAACACCCACAAGCAGCCTATCAGGTACAACAGGAAAAAGGCCAAACAATGTTAATGGCTTATTGAGGAAATGCACACAAGCACAGGGATTACCCCGGAAACTATGTACAATAAAAACCTCTCAGAGATAGCTTTACACAATGGGGACTGTTTGACCCAGGTCACAGCAAAAGTTTTCCAGGGAGTAGGAAGAAGCTATAAAAGGGAGAAAATGACATCATAGGGGGATCTCACTCGCCCTACAATAGCACACCTGGAAACATCTGAGAAATAAAGAGTGAACAGAGGGGAAATTGAATGTCCGAGGCTAAAGGGATTGCTAGCCTGTGTATGAAAACCTGGGAAACCCAAGTTGCAAACCAAGGCAGATTGTGCCTTAAGAATCTGCCAGGCTGTTTATCACTCTGGGTGAGAATTTGCTAATTCATATCCTAGCTATGTAATATGTTAAGCTCACTTTGTGGTTTTGTTTATTTACTAGATAATCTGCTTTGATCACTATCACTCATAATTACTTAAAATCTATCCTTTTGTAGTTAATAAACTCATTTTATGTTTCAATCCAAACCAGTGTGCTTTGCCCTGCCCCACCCCGCCCGTGTGCTGCGGCCTGCGTGTTTGCTGTGCCCCACCCAGAGGTCAGAGCCCTCCATTAATATTGCCTGCCCCAGCCAGGAGGCTCAAGGACCATCGACTGTTTGCTTCGCCCGGCCCCACACAGGGGCTACGGACAGAGAGCCCTCATTACTGCAATTGCCTGATCCCACAGGGCGTCCTGGCGGTAGTGTGACGGGGTGTCTCAAGCTCACGCTGGGCCAACAAGGGTGGCCCCACTCAACACACAGGGGCCACCGTGACAGGGTCTCATAATTGTTGCCAGATTCCAAGGTACATCCCTTTGAGAGTGACGGGAACAGTAATTTTTCCTTTTTAAAATTCTAGTTAGTTTTATATTCTCTTATTCCTCTCCTCCTTCTGCTGTCCGGTTTTCTTTTCTAATCTCTGGAGTTCCCATTGCCTGACTTTATGTAAGCAGTGGCCATTTTATTTTTTGTCTTTTTTACCTGAAAGCTGGTTTTCCTGGCTTGCGAAATTACGCAATGCTGGCAGAAGCCTTGGGACTCCCAAAGCGTTCATAAACAAACCCCTCCACGCTCACTGAACGAGTCCCTCTGGTTACCTTTCCAGGCTTTAAAAAACTGACAAGTTCCAGGTGTTCCACATAGCAGGAGCCTGTTACTTTATTCAGGAGGGTTTGTGCGAGCAGCTTGCAGAGACATTCACGTCTGCTATTTCACAGTGTCACTGGTAAAATATGCCAGATGCAAGGCAAGTCAACATGAAAAAGGAGAGAGAACACAAATGTTGTTAGTTACAATATCCTTGACATTTATCAATGTCGTATTGTTCCTGGGTTTAATAGCGAACTAGCCTGTCTGTTCTTCTCACCCCTTTCCCAACGATACGGAGTGCTTATTAATGTGCCGCCTCTTGCGTAATAAAAAGGATATGACGAACCCAAGGAATTTCTATTTGTCTGATTGCAAATAATGAAACTGCGCAAGGCTGGATCCCTGAAAGCCAACACTTTTGTGTTACTGTGGATAGTGAATTGTTAAGATCCAAACAATGACCCAGTTTTACACGTTGTTTTTGCTAATGAAGAGTGATGGAATTTTTCCTAATCACTGCCTGAGAGGAGATTGTTTGCACGATGGAAAGGCCTAGCTGAGCCTTAGGTAAGGGACGTATAGTTGCCAACTAACAAACCAGATGCCTCTCTCGCCCACTGCTACTAATGCACCTTAGAGAACACTAACTGTGGAGGCAGCTGCAGAGGTCTCTTGGCCTCCACCCCTTCTCCTTGAGGGAACAAAATATCAGCTCTCAGCCCGCAGTTGGGAAGGTGAATGGTGGGTGATGAAGAGAAGGAAACCAACACAAAACCCTTGACATCGAGAAAGTCCAGAAGGGTTTTTATAAACATGGTTTTAATTTTCTACAAAATGAGATGAGTTAGTAATAACATGTAATGAGAAGAGAAGCAATTACAGCACTAAATTAAGCACTAAAAATTAAGCACTAAAAATCTTAGTGCATTTGCCAGCACCTTCCAATTAAGGAATCATTCAAAATGTGATACGCTTCCCCTGATAAATAAATAAAATGACAGTTGTTTGTAATTTAAAATTACAGTAAAATCCATTTGTTTTAACCTGTTGTAAAGCTAAGCACAGTCTCTGGTGAAATCAGGACAGACTGCTTCCACTCCGATTTCAAATTTTTGTTGTTGGCTTTTCTGTGGTTTGTTTTGTTTTTTGCAAACAGTTACTGAAAAATGACACTCATTATTTCCCCACAGTAGATGACATGAGCATCGTTTTCTTGTTGGATGTAGTCCAGTTCTACCCTGCACGCGGCTGGGTTGTTTGGGAAATCAACTCATGAGCTGTAATTTATCACTCCAGCTGGTGCCTGTACAGCACTACTGTAGGGATGTGCTAATTACCTGGTATTAATTCAAGCAGAGACCAGCACAGCACGCTTTCTGACTTGTAGGTAGTATGAGGATGTTTTTGAGTCTAGAAAGAAAAAAGCTTCTTTGCATTTCCATGTGTGTAATGCTTCATGTCCTGGTTATATGATTCTTAATTGAAGTCAGATGAGGCATCGCCACACATTGAGCAGATTTACAGTAAGAATACATTTAAAGAAATAAGGCAATATAAGCTCCATTTACATATTGCCTTCCATGCAGGGTCTCCTAATAGTCTTTGCAATCCATTAATGAAAGAAAACAAAACAAAAACAAAAACAGACGACTGAGTTGAACAGACCAAAGAGATTTTGGATCAGCTCCTGAGCAGTGATAAAGTGCCATAACTCCACTGAAATAACTGAACGAAGCTATGCTGGGGATTACACACCAGCTGAGGATTTGGCCTCTGGGTCCTAAAAAGTCTTCTCTCTAACCGGGACCACAGAAGGAGGGCTCCCATAAATGATGGAATGTTCTTGGAAAAGGCCTACAGAGTCATCTAGTCCACGGTCTCTGAACCTTTTCAGGTTGGGACCTGTTATTTGAAGGCAAACACCTTCACAACCCCCTTTGTTTATTTTTACTTACTTAAACCTGAGAGGGTGACAGAGAACACATCACCTCAAGGGATAAGTGTGTGCAAGTAACGTTTCCTTTGCTTTAGATCAGGGGCGGGCAAACTTTTGGCCTGAGGGCCGTATCGGGTTTCGTAAATTGTATGGAGGGCAAGTTAGGGGAGGGGGTCGTGGCCCGGCCCCCACCTCCTATCTGCCCCCCCAGGACTCCTGCCCCATCCAACCCCCCCCCCCCCCCGTTCCCTGATGGCCCCTCTGGGACCCCTGCCCCATCCCCCCCAGCTCTCTGTGTCCCCTAACCACCCCCGGACTCCCGCCACTCCATCCAACCCCTCCTCTCATTCCTGATGGCACCCCTGGGACCCTTGTCCCATCCAACCCCCCCTTCTCCCTGTCCCCTGACTGCCCCCTGCCACCCCATCCAACCCCCCCTCCTTCCTGACTACTGCCCCCAGGACCCCTGCCCCCATTCAACCCCCCGTTTTCCTCCCCCGACCACCACCCTGACCTCTATCCACACCGCTGCCCCCAACCACCACCCCGAACTCCCCTGCCCTCTATCCAACCTCCCCCCCCCTCCCTGCCCCCTTACTGCGCTGCCTGGAGCACTGGTGGCTGGCGGCGCTACAGCTGTGCCGCTCGGAGCGGGGCCACACTGCTGCTGCCACCACCATGCAGCACAGAGACCGGGTCAGGCCGGGCTCTGCAGCTGTACTGTCTCAGGAGCTCACAGCCCCACCGCCCAGAGCATTGCACCGGCAGCGGAGCGAGCGAGCTGAGGCTGCGGGGGAGGAGAAACAGCTGGGGAGGGGCCAGGGGCTAGTCTCCCGGGCCAGGAGCTCAGGGATCAGACAGGACGGTCCCAGGGGCTGGATGTGGCCCATGGGCCGTAGTTTGCCCATCCCTGCTTTAGATTGTAGTATATTTTTCAATGCCTTGCAACTCCCCAGTTGTCTTTCGTGATCCCCTTAGGGGTTGTGACCCACAGATTGATAAATACGGATTGCCCTGGTCCCTGCAATAACACATTGTTCCCTGTAATATATTTTGTAGTGCTCTGGTCAGGGTGATAGTAAAAGGTTCAAATGACGTATCCTCTCTGCAAAAATAATCGCATGATCTATTAGATCTTGCTTTGAAAAAGCTTTGAAAACACTTATTTTTCTTAATCATAGTCTGTTTCTCCTAGTTTTCTGCTTCTAAATTTCCTCCAGGGTGTTTACACCTCACATAGCCTTGTGGACAATTATGGTGGCTCTTTTGTTAATCATTAACCAAGATACAGTCGGCCTTTCCACCCTCTTGAGGGTTTTTATTGCTCTTCTCAAGTTTTGCTAATTAGTTTACATCTTTCTGGTATATGAACACAAGTGAAAACAATAATCTTAGCTTAATCTCACCAGGGTCATATAGATGAGTTACTATCTCCCTGCCCAGCTACAATGATGCCTGCTGTACACTGCCCCAAATTACATTCACTGTTTTTTGGCTTCATATCACAAAACATTTCCAAATTTGCCATTCACACTCTTAACATTACTGCTCATCAGGGCTGTCCCTGCTATTAAATATCTATTTCCCCTGTACACAAGAGCTTATTTTGTCAGTGCTGAATCTTCTTTTATTCCCTGCCCAAATGTAAACTCCCTTGTACTATTTTCTTGTCTCCAGTGGTGTGCCCAGTGCTTCCCGAATAGATTTTATCAGTGGGTGGCATTAGCATGCATTTACCCCCATCTTCCAGATCATTTTATGATGCTATTAAATAGGACCAGACCCACTGGTAACAGCAGTAATTGTAGCCTCCTACTGAATTCATTGGACCATCTTCATACACGGCCATTTATCTTTACCCTTTATTTATAGTCCTTCCTTCAGCCAGCTTTTGAGGCCTTAAGACTATTTTTAAAAGGCACCAAAAGTTTTATGCCAGTGGTCCTCATTGCTCAGACCCGTACAAATGGTTATAAGACAGAGGTCCTCAATTTGTGGGGTGTGGAGTGTGACAGATTTTTATTACTAATTTGCTTGAGATGTTAGGTGATTAGGCTGAGACCGCAGGATTTTTAGGGGAGGAGATGACGGCGCACACCAAGTGTGTAAAGCTTTATTAATAAAATAACAGCGGTGAGTCTTGGGACTGCTCCCACGTTACTTAAAGGAAGCAAGAAAGTGTTAGTACCCTAGCCCTAACCCACTTCTATACTTACATATGGACGACCCAAGGCTGGCCAAGCCTGGGTGTAACATAAGAAGAAGAGGGGGGAGGGGTGGACGGGAGTTCTTGTCCCGTGCATGGGTTGTCCAGGATCTGCTGTGATCTCTGGCTTGCTTTAGCTTTTGGGAGGGAGCCATTGCTTACCTGCTCCCTTGAACGTCCTCATGTAGACTTCTTATGTGGATTGAGCCTCCCAAGATCCATTGTCTCTTAAGTGCTTCTTGACTGGGCACTTAATTTGTACATTCCTTTCTCAAGAAGCTGACCAAATACTTTACAAAGGCTACTTAAAAATTAAGCCAGTGTCCAGCCAATATTCATAACTTCGAATACAAAAATGATACATGCATACAAATAGGATTAATAGATTCAGTAGATCATAACTTTTACAGAGATATGTTACATGGCATATGTAGCATAAAACACATTCCAGTTATATCATATATACATTCATAAGCATATTCCGATGAAGCCTTATGGGGTGCAAGGTCACACCCTTGGCACAGCAAAATCCTTGGGTAATTTAAAGCTGCTGTAGGGGGCTCTATGCCAACTGCTCTTGGCCATCTGGTGCAGAAGGCATGGCTGGAGCACAGGCCAGGCTGGTTATCCCCACCTGCTGCATCAGCTCTGTAGGGGCTGTTGTAGGCTGCCTTAAATTATTATTTGGGGGCTGAACCAACCTCTCACAGCCCTAGGAAGCAAAGGAGTGCAGATGGCTTAAAGCCAGTCTTCAGCTGTGTTGAGCAGAGCTCTGCTGCAGTTGAGGATCTGGCTATATTTTTAGATGGGGGTTTGTTAGACAGTCATCTAGCATATAAGGTCACATTTCCTGTTTTGAAGATAAATGTATATATACACAATGCTCACAAAATATTACAGCTACAGTCCAGCATAAAAGTTCAATATGCTCTCACTTAATTTTAAGAGCTGATGATGAAGAAATGGAAAGGACACTGACTCCATGACTGCCTTCCCATTTGGTGTTGTGTATTTATTACTCACAGTTTCACAAACTGCCTGCCTCACTGAGGTAGGCAGTTGCTGGATTTCCCATTGTAAATTCCTTCTTGTCATGTTTTGAGGATGCCTCTTGAGATGATCTACAGCAGCAGGTTTGGTAACCCTGTGTTTACGTCAGCCTTCACGTGAACGTCTGACTAATACAAACGGCAAACAATTCATAGGCTCTTTGCCATTGGCTGAGGGGAGGAGGGAAGAGGCTAATAGTTAAATCTAAACTGTAAACATTAGAAGCAATTAGTGATCCTTCATTATCATCGATGTGTCTGATGATTGTGTGTCAGTGAAGTTATATTTTCTCTCTTCTTTGAATATAACATATCATACACAATGCAGGAAGCCTGGGAAACAAGCAGGAAGAATTGGAAGTCCTGGCACAGTCAAGGAACTATGATGTGATTGGAATAACAGAGACTTGGTGGGGTAACTCACAGGACTGGAGCACTGTCATGGATGGGTATAAACTGTTCAGGAAGTACAGGCGGGGGAGAAAAGGTGAAGGAGTTGCACTGTATGTAAGGGAGCAGTATGATTGCTCAGAGCTCCAGTATGAAACTGGAGAAAAACCTGTTGAGAGTCTTTGGGTTAAGTTTAGAGGTGAGAGCAACAAGGGTGATGTCGTGGTGGGCGTCTGCTACAGACCACCAGACCAGGAGGATGAGGTAGACGAGGCTTTCTTCAGACAACTAACAGAAGATTCCAGATCACAGGCCCTGGTTCTCATGGGGGACTTCAATCACCCTAACATCTGCAGGGAGAGAAATACAGCAGTGCACAGACAATCCAGGAAGTTTTTGGAGAGTGTTGGGGACAACTTCCTGGTGCAAGTGCTGGAGGAACCAACCAGGGGCCGTTCTCCTCTTGACCTGCTGCTAACAAACAGGGAAAAATTGGTAGGGGAAGTAGAAGTGGGTAATAACCTGGGCAGCAGTGACCATGAGATGGTCGAGTTCAGGATCCTGACAAAAGGAAGAAAGGAGAGCAGCAGAATACGGACCCTGGACTTCAGAAAAGCAGACTTTGATTCCCTCAGAGAACTGATGGACAGGATCCCCTGGGAGGCTAATATGAGAGGGAAAGGAGTCCAGGAAAACTGGCTTTATTTTAAAGACGCCATATTGAGGGCACAGGAACAAACCATCCTGATGTGCAGAAAGAATAGCAAATATGGCAGGCGACCAACCTGGCTTAACAGAGAAATCTTTGGTGAGCTTAAACACAAAAAGGAAGCTTACAAGAAGTGGAAACTTGGACAGATGACTAGGGAGGAGTATAAAGATATTGCTTGAGCATGCAAGGGTGTAATCAGGAAGGCCAAAGCACAATTGGTGGTGTAGCTATTGAGGGATGTGAAGGGTAACAAGAAGGGTTTCTACAGGTATGTTAGCAACAAGAAGGTCAGGGAAAGAGTGAGACCCTTACCGAATGGGGGAGGCAACCTAGTGACAGATGATGTGGAAAACGCTGAAGTACTCAATGCTTTTTTTGCCTCAGTCTTCACAGACTAGGTCAGCTCCCAGTCTGATGCACTGGACAGCACAGCATGGGGAAGAGGTGAGCAACCCTCACTGATGAAAGAACAAGTTTAGGACTATTTAGAAAAGCTGGGCATGCACAAGTCGATGGGGCTGGATGCAATGCATCCGAAGGTGCTGAAGGAGTTGGCTGATGTGATTGCAGAGCCATTGGCCATTATCTTTGAAAACTCATGGTGATCGGGGGAGGTCCCGGACAATTGGAAAAAGGCAAATGTAGTGCCCATCTTTAAAAAAGGGAAGAAGGAGAATCTGGGGAACTACAGACGAGTCAGCCTCACCTCAGTCCCTTGAAAAATCATGGAGCAGGTCCTCAAGGAATCCATTTTGAAGCACTTGGAGGAGAGGAAGGTGATCAGGAACAGTCAACATGGATTCACCAAGGGCAAGCCACGCAAGACCAACCTAATTGCCTTCTATGATGAGATAACTGGGTCTGTAGATATGGGGAAAGGGGTGGACATGATATACCTTTACTTTAGCAAAGCTTTTGATATGGTCTCTCACAGTATTCTTGCCAGCAAGTTAAAGAAGTATGGATTGTATGAATGGACTATCAGGTGGATAGAAAGCTGGCTAGATTGTCAGGCTCAACAGGTAGTGATCAACGGCTTGATGTCTAGTTGGCAGCCGGTATCAAGCGGAGTGCCCCAGGGGTCAGTCCTAGGTCCGGTTTTGTTCAACATCTTCATTAACAATCTGGATGATGGGATGGATTGTACCCTCAGCAAGTTCGCGGATGGCACTAAGCTGAGGGGAGAGGTAGATATGCTGAAGGGTAGGGATAGGGTCCACAGTGACTTAGAGAAATTGGAAGATTGGGCCAAAAGAAATCTGATGAGGTTCAACAAGGACAAGTGCAGAGTCCTGCACTTAGGACGGAAGAATCCCATACACTGCTACAGGCTGGGGACTGACTGGCTAAGCGGAAGTTCTGCAGAAAAGGACCTGGGAATTACAGTGGATGAGAAGCTGGATATGAGTCAACAGTGTGCTCTTGTTGCCCAGAATGTTAACGGCATATTGGGCTGTATTAGTAGGAGCACTGCCAGCAGATCGAGGGAAGTGATTATTCCCTTCTATTCGACACTGGTGAGGCCATATGTGGTGTGTTGCATCCAGTTTTGGGCCCCCCACTATGGAAAGGATGTGGACAAATTGGAGAGAGTCCAGCGGAGGGCAACAACAATTATTATGGGGCTGGGGCACATGACTTATGAGGAGAGGCTGAGGGAACTCAGCTTATTTAGTCTGCAAAAGAGAAGAGTGAGGGGGGATTTGATAGCAGCCTTCAACTACCTGAAGGGGGTTCCAAAGAGGATGGAGCTCGGCTGTTCTCAGTGGTGGCAGATGACAGAACAAGGAGCAATGGTTTCAAGTTGCAGTGGGGGTGGTCTAGGTTGGATATTAGGAAAAACTATTTCAATAGGAGGGTGGTGAAGCACTGGAATGTGTTACCTAGGGAGGTGGTGGAATCTCCATCCTTAGAGGTTTTTAAGGCCCGGCTTGAAAAAGCCTTGGCTGGGATGATTTAGTCGGGTTGTTCCTGCTTTAAGCAGGGGATTGGACTAGACGACTTCCTGAGGTCTCTTCCAACCCTAATCTTCTATGATTCTATGATCATATTTGAAGACTATTATCAGGTTCCCCCCTCAGTCTTCTTTTATCAAGACTAAACATACAAAGTTTTTGTTAACCTTTCCTCATAGATCAGGTTTTCTAAACCTTTTATCATTTTTGTTGCTCTCCTCTGGACTCTACAATTTGTCCACCTGACCACCTCTTTCTTAAAGTGTGGTGTTCAGAATTGGACACAGTACTCTAGTTGGGGACTCACAAGTGCCAAGTAGAGCAGGGTAATTACCTCCCTTGTCTTATATATGACTAGGGCCCTACCAAATTGATGGACCGTGAAATCTGGTCTTTTGTGTACTTTTATCCTATACTATACAGATTTCACAGGGGAGACCAGCATTTCTCAAACTGGGGTCCCAAAAGAGTTGCAGGAGGGTTGCAAGGTTATTGTAGGGTGGTTGTGGTATTGCCACCCTTACTTCTGCACTGCCTTCAGATTTGGGTGGCTAGAGAATGGTGGCTGGTGGCCGGACATCCAGCTCTGAAGGCAGAGCCCCAGCAGCAGCGCAGAAGTAAGGTTGGCAATATCATAGAATGCCACCCTTGTGTGTTGCTGCTTTCAGACTGGGTGGCTAGAGAGTGGCAGCTGCTGGCCAAGGGCCCAGCTTGGAAGGCAGCAGCTCAGAAGTAAGGGGTGGCAATACTGCCGAAGGTGGCGCCGCTGCTCGTGGCAGCGCTGCCTTCAGCGCTGGGCTCCTGGCCAGCAGCTGTTGCTTTCCAGCTGCCCAACTCTGAAGGCAGCGCCACCGCCAGCAGCAGCGCAGATGTAAGAGTGGCAATATCGCAACTGCCCTACAATAACCTTTTGACCCCCTCCCCAAAACCTCCTTTTGGGTCGGGACCCCCCACAGTTACAACACTTTACATCTGAAATTCACATATCTGAAATCATTAAAATTTATTATTTTTAAAATTCCATGACCGTGAAATTGACCAAAATAGACCGTGAATTTGGTAGTGCCCTACATATAACACACCTGTTAATACACCCCAGAATGATATTAGCCTTTTTTGCAATCATCACATTGCTGACTAATATTCAATTATACTATAACCACCGGATCTTTTTCAGCACCACTACTACCTAACTAGTTATTCCCCATTTTGTATTAGTACATTTGATCATTTCTTCCTAGGTGCAGTACTTTGCACTGATCTTTATTGAATTTCATCTTGTTGAATTCAGACCAATTCTCCAATTTGTCAAGGTTGTTTTGAATTCTAATTGTGGCCTCCAAAGTGCTTGCCCTCCCCCACCTCCAGCTTGGTTTCATTGCAAATTTTGTAAAAAGCAACAGAGAGTCCTGTGGCACCTTTAAGACTAACAGATGTATTGGAGCATAAGCTTTCATGGGTGAATGCCCACTTCGTCCATTACATGCATCCGACGAAGTGGGCATTCACCCACAAAAGCTTATGCTCCAATACATCTGTTAGTCTTAAAGGTGCCACAGGACTCTCTGTTGCTTTTTACAGATCCAGACTAACACGGCTATCCCTCTGATACATTGCAAATTTTGTAAACATACTTTGTAAACACTACATTATCCAAGTCATTAATGAAATTATTGAATAGTACAGACCCTGAGGAACCCCACTAGATACATCCTCCCAGTTTAACAGCAAACCAGATAACTACTCTTTGAGTACAGTCTTTCAACCAGTTGTGCATCCACCTTGTAGTAATTTCATCTAGACCACATTTCCCTAGTTTGCTTATGAGAATGTCTGTGGGACTGTGTCAAAAGTCTTTCCAAAATCAAGATATCTCATGTGTATTGCTTCTCCTCCTACCCACTAGGGTAGTAAAACCTGTCAAAGAAGGAAATTAGGTTGGTTTGGCATGATTTCTTCTTGACATATCAGTGCTGGCTATTACTTATTACCTCCCCATCTATCTTCCAGATGCTTACAAACTGATCGTTTAATAATGTGTTGCAGTATTTATATAGGTATCAAAGTCAGTCTGACAGGGCTATAATTCCTCAGATCCTCTTTGTTCCCCCTTTTAAAGATACGTACTATGTTTTCACTTCTCCGGTCCTCTAGGACCTCACCCGTCCTCTCTGAGTTCTTGAAAATAATTGCTGATGGTTCCGAGATTGCTTCAGTTACCGCCTCAAGTACCGTAGGTTGAATTTCACCTGACACTGCCAACTTGAATACATCTAATCTAAATATTCTTCAACCTATTACCTAGGCTTATAGTCCTGCCCCCTTATTGTTAATGTTAATTGTGTTATGTATCTGGTCACAATTAACTTTTTTAGAGATGACTGTAGCAAAGTATGTATTAAACACCTCAGTCTTTTTACTGTCATCTGTTACTAGCTCTTCTTCCTTGCTAAGTAGGGGACTTGCATTTTCCTTCAGCTTTCTCTTGCTCCTAACGTATTTAAAGAATCTCTTCTTATTGTTGTGTCCCTAGCCTTTATAATTTTGTCCCTACATGTTTGTGCTATTCTTTTGTATGCCTCCTTAGCAATTTCTCCATGTTTCCACTTTTTGTAGGTTCCTTTTTGATCTTCAGGTCATTAAAGAGCATCTGATTGAGCCATATTGGCCTCTTACTATTCTTCCTGTCTTTCCTTCACATTGGGATAGTTTGCTGTTGTGTCTTTAATATTATCTCTCTGAGAAACTCCCTGTTCTCCTGAACTCTCTTTTCCCTTAGATTTTTCTTCCCATAGGACCTTCCCTACTAGTTCTCTGAGTTTGTTTAAAGTCCACTTTTTTGAAGTTCTTTGTCCTTATTCTGCCATTCTCACTCCTTCCTTTCCTTAGGATCATGAAATCTAATAATTTCATGATCACTTTTATCGAAATTGCCTTCACCCTTCACAATTTCTCACTATGTCAGAATTAAGTCTAAAATGGCTGTTCCACTAGTTATTTTCTCCACCTTCTGACGCAAAAAGCTGTCCCCAGTACATTCCAAGAACTTATTGGACATTTTGTGTATTACCTTTCAAACAGATGTCTGGGTACTTCAACTCCTTCATTAGTACCAGGACTTGTATTTTGGATATTTCTGTTAGTTGTTCTAGAAACGCCTCATCCCCCTCCTCCTCCTGATTTGGTCATCTATAGTAGATCCCTACTGTCACATCACTCCTGTTTTTCCTCTTTTATCTTCACCCAGAGACTTCCAACTGCTCTGACCTCACCTTCTTCTGGACCTCAGAACAAGTACATATATTCTTGATGTGTAATGCAACACCTCCTCCCTTTTTCCCCCCTGCCTGTCCTTTCTGAGCAAGTTAGACCCCTTTGGCCCAATATTCCAGGAATGAAATGGAATGCCTCATCCCACCAAGTCACAGTGGTGCCAAGTCAGTCAATTTATCTCATATATTAATACTTCCAGGTCTTCCTGTTTATTCCCCATGCTCCTTGCATTTTTGTACAGACATCTAAGCTGTTGACCAGATTCCCCCCACTATTTTCCATGTTGTTGCTTCTGTGACCCTATTTTAATTTTCCATTCCCCCCAACCCCCAATATCTAGCCCTCTGTTAAGGTCACCTTTTTATAATACCTCCCTGTGGGTTTTTGTCACCAGTCCCCTTTGAATCCAGTTTAAAGCCCTCCTCTCTAGGTTGGCAAGTAGGTGTCCAAAGATGCTCTTTTCTTCCTTGGTCAGGTGGACCCGCATCTCTTCCCAGCACTCCTCCTTCCCAGAAAGAGCATCTCGTGGTTAAGGAAGCCAAAGGCCTCGCATCAACACCATCTGTGCTGCCATGCATTCATCTCTAGGATTCATATGTCCCTGCCCTGAACCCTTACCCTCAACTGGGAGGATGGACAAGAACACAACCTGTGCTCCTGACTCCTTCACCCTCAGTCTCAGAGCCCTGTAGTCACTGCTGATTTGCTCAGAGTCAGACCAGGCAGTATCATTAGTGCTCATGTGGATGAACAGTTTGGGGTAGTGGTCAAGGGGATGGATGAGACTTGGCAACCTTTCCATAGGGTCTCAGATCTGGGCAGGGACCACACCTCTGAGCACATCAGGTCAGTAGATGGATGCCTCTATCTCCCATAGAAGGGAGTCCCTGATCACTACCACCTTACGTCTCCTCCTGTTGGGTGTGGTGGCCATAATCCCCTTCTTCTGGGGGTGAGGGCTCTGAGCATCACTTACCTGAGAGGGCTCCCCGGAAGCCATGATAGCCCTCTCCCTTAGCTCCTAGGTGGAGGCGCGGCCAGACAGCTCTGTGTGCTGCCTCCGCCTGCAGGTATCGCCCCTGCAGCTCCCATTGGCTGCGGTTCCTGGCCAATAGGAGCTGTGGAGCCAGTGCTTGGGGTGGAGGCTACGCCTCTGCCTAGGAGCTGAGGGAGGGGCATGCCACTGCTTCTGGCATGATAGCCAGCCTGCCAACGCCCCCCCACAGCACCAGCAGGGGTTCCAGGGTCGCAAGCCCAGCACCTGCGGTGCTCCGCCGAACTACCCCTCCGAGCACCCATTGCACCCCTAGGGCCGCCTTCCCTCCCCCCCAACAAGATTTAGTCAGGTCATGGGCTGTGAATTTTTGTTTGCAGCCTCTGACCTGTCCATGACTTTTACTAAAAATACCTGTGATTAAAACGTAGCCTTACTTATAAGCCGGTGGCCTGAGTGGGCTCTCTGCTGCCATCTATTGAGCAACTGGAGGAAAAGACCTCATGAGCCCATCTTATTTGCATATATTCACCTGCTTTGCCAAGGTGGTCAATTTTGGATGTTTTTGGTTAAAATTCATTTAAATCTTCAATGCAGATGTAATGAAATGTTGCTATCATCCTTATTGTATACTGAGAGGGCAGCAGAACTGTGTCTAATTGAGGAGTTATCATAACATGAACCTCACTCACTAAGCTTGGAGTTGTGATCGAAACCCAAGTGCAAGTTAGAGAGCTGTAGCCAATGATTTTATTTTATCATTCATTTATTGTATGAGGTTAAGATTATAGCCATACAAGATTGATCAGTAGTTAGAAGGGATAAATATGTATTAGGTATCTGAGTAAGTAGGGCTGAAACACAAGGCCTACAGGATAAGGCCTGTAAGATTTTAGCTTAGCTATTTTAGGCTTTAGAGTTAAGAATTGCTTGACATAAGTAAGTGACCAAAGAATAACCTGATGCCATAAGATTACGGGAAAAGATGTGCCAAGAGATGGCATTGAGAAATATTAGCCGTAAGATTAATTTTAGATTACAAAAATGCTCTAGAGGCACATTTTTTCTAACATATGCCTTAACCACAGGATACAGGTTGTGCATCAATCAGGGCTGGCTCCAGCTTTTTTGCCGCCCCAAGCGGCGAAGGAAAAAAAAAAAAGCTGCGATTGGCGGCACTTCGGCGGCAGCTCTACCGCGCCATTTCATTCTTCAGCGGCCGGTCCTTCCCTCCAAGAGGGACTGAGGGACCCGCCGCCGAATTGCCGCCAAAGACCCAGATGTGCCGCCCTTTCCCATTGGCCGCCCCAAGCACCTGCTTCCTGCGCTGGAGCCTGGAGCCGGCCTTGGCATCACTGAGAATAAAAGGAACTATACACAACCTATAGAAAATAGGGTACACCAATATTCTTGGGGAACAATACAAATAAGGAAAAAGAGGATTGACACTTTCACGCACATGCGCAGGATATGAGGTAAAGTCAGACTCACATTATAAAAGAAGGTGTCCAGATTGGGAAAATTGCGCTTCCTAAAGGAAAACTCCAGCAGGATCCATCCCTCTACGGATGAGCAATCCATGAGAGACCCACCCTAGCACTATCTAGGAGGATGTGAGTATGACTGTAGCCATAATTTGTGCATGGATATATTTAGGATTTATATACGTTTGGATATTCATAACTTTGCCAGTAACTATAATAAAATTGATAAAAGATATTAGACATTGTTCTTGTGATTGTATGTGTTACTTTCCTTGGTCTTCAAGTGTTCTAGATCTGAAACTAGTGGCAGAGGTAACTCTGTTGAGCTTGAGACTGTAACCACGAGAGCCGAACCCACAGTGGTGAAATACAACATCACTAAGTAAACAAAAATACAAGACTATGAAATACAGAGGATAGGATGGATGTTTCTATCTGGTGGCGAGAATGCTGTTTAAGGGTCTTAGATGGTATTTAACCTTCCTCAGGGCCGGCTGCAGGGTTTTTGCCGCCCCAAGTGGAGCAAAAAAAAAAAAAAAAGCCGTGATCATGATCTGCGGCAGCAATTCGGCGGGAGGTCCTTCGCTCTGAGCGGGAGTGAGGGACCATCCGCCGAATTGCCGCCGAATAGCTGGACGTGCCGCCCCTCTCCGGAGTGGCCGCCCCAAGCAACTGCTTGGCAAGCTGGTGCCTGGAGCCAGCCCTGACCTTCCCTTCCAATATTTAAAAATAGCACTGATTAGACTCAGCAGAGAAGCCTTATATCTTTTCAGTAATCAGTAGAGCTGAAATCACTGATCAACTGGTCTAGACTTAGAGTGGAGACAATGCAGTGGTGAAGGAGAAAGCAGTGGCAGTGAAGTTCCCTACTATTCAGTGAAATCACTCCAGCTGAAATCACTAGGAACTAATCTAGGTGATACTTCGGAACATGACATCATGGCTAAAGGCAGCATAATGAGATATCAGTAGATGTGCCTCCTACCTAGCAAATCCTAGAGCTGTAATTACTAATAGCTGGGCTCAGTGGTCATGGCATTGTAGGACTGGACTGGACCAAGGATACAGCAGTGCAGAGATGGTGGAGGTATTACTCCTCCCACTGTCCTGCGGGGCTGGAGGTGAACCTCCTTGAATGTACCCCTGGATTCAGACAACAAATTCTGAGTGAGGTGCAGAAAAGAGAAAGGGGGAGTGGCATACTGAAGGGATGTTTGGCTATTGGATTTTCACACTGCCACGTGGGAAACTGAGGCAAGGTGGGAAACTGTTCATGATACTATGGGATGGGTGGTTTCCTTATTAGTTGCATACTTTTGAGTCATTGTTGTTGTGTCCCAATGAATACTATGTTCCCGCTCCCTTTAATACATTTTTAAATTATTGCTAGCAATATATAGCCAATTGACTACATTTGTAGTTTGTTATTAAAAATAACCAAGCTTAGCAAAATGTATTGCCTAAAGACAAAGCAGGACAGTATAAAAAGGAGCCCTATGTACCCTCCTTTTAGGAAGCAATTAATCTTGCAGCATGTTCACTTTACACAGAAGTGTGCATTGAAATACACCCTCACACCTACCTATATTTATACCATAACTGAAATCACTCAGGACATCACCCAAGACTAAAATTTACCAATCAGCCTTTTAACTTGTTTTTCTGCGGCCAGGGTGTATCTCTCCTTAGCTCTCTTTTTGGATACTACATTCCAAACCAGTTGGGTGTATAGATATATCCCGACCTGTGCTAGGACATTCCTTTCACGTATCTTGTTTTTGACAGGTTTCCTATTTTCTATTTTTTAATGCCAAAGCTGACTTCAGCTTTGCAAAGTGTTGTGGGATACCTGATGTAGGTGAACAGAATTGTGGGAACAGCATAATACAGTCAGTTAACATAACTTCCCACCAATTATATATAATGTATATCATATTAAGCTCATTTGCCAATTTGCTCCACTCTCTTCATCTATGTTGCACAGATTAATTATTTTATGAAGTCCTCTGCACTCTTTGGATTAAAGGTACTATAGCTCTGCAAAGTATTATAATCACTATTATAAGAATATGCTATAAATAAACAATAATAAAATAATAATATAAAAATAATTAAAAAACCTGCCAGGTAGAGAGTAAGTATTGAAACTAACTCTTATCCAATGGCAAAACAGCCAACAGAGATCAAATGCTGGCCTCTTGAACAGCAATAATAGATACAGATAAAACTGTACTTGTGCTAAAAGGGCCAGATTTTTTTAAGGTATTTAGCTGCCTAAAGATGCAGATAGGTGCCTAACTCTCATATACTTGTTTTGACTAGTAGAAAACCCAGGATGTTCACAAAGTTGGGGCATTGAGTCGTTATGTTCATTTCATGGAGAAGGAAAATGTGAAGCAAAAAATTTGATAGTGTGGAAAAGGGCAAAACCTTTGCTGGACTCTTTCAGTCATACACAGATGCTATAAGAACACTCTCATATTTTCTAATTACAAATATCCGACGAGCTATGTAGCAATTTGCATAATATTCAGGGAACAGCTTAGCACTGAGGATCTGATTTAAAAATTAGTTCAGTACATCCTGTTTCTTCAACAAGCTGATGTTTACAAACAAAATACCTGCTGGCACAAACAAAATCAACTAGAAAGTGGAGCTTTTGTACACTCAAATGTTATTTTAATACACTTTAATAACCTTTACAGCATTCTCTGCATCCTTTCTTTGAAAATTCCAACTAGTATTTCTTCCCTACCCATTGGTAACAGCTTGAAGCATTTATAATGAGAAGATATGGAATCCAAGCACTCCTGCATGCATTTCATTAGTAAAGAGTACATCTTATCCCTGTGTAAGCTGGGTCACATTAGGGAGCACTCAAACCAGTACACTCAAGAATGCCTTACAGGAGCTACTGCAAGTTAGCATTTTGGTACATTTGTTATACACGTTTATATAGAAATCACACACAAAAACTATGTTAAAATAACATTAAGGTTCAACGTCAAGCACTCAAAGTTAGGAAATGCCAGAATGAAGGCTACCTATGCTAGTAGCCCCCCGGCTCCTAATTAAGGTGACCAGATGTCCCGATTTTATAGGGACAGTCCCGACATTCAGGGCTTTTTCTTATAAGGTGCCTATTACCCCCCACCCCTGTCCCGATTTTTCACACTTGCTATCTGATCACCCTACTCCTAATTCTGGTCGCTTTGCTCAGCCATTCCCAGTTCTCCCACTGCATCCAAGCTCCTAATCGGAGCTGTCTCCCCTTGCCCCTGTTCCTCACCCCATTATTTCCTAGATCCAGATTCTGATCTCAGTTCACACCCCCGGTTTCCCTCACCAGCTCCCAGTCCCAATCTCCTTGCCCAAACAATGCCAGTCTCTTTGACCAATCAGTCACAGCTTCGCCTCTACCTACCCCTGGTTTAAAGTCCCAGCCTCCTCTCCTCTTTCCTTGCTCTCAGTCCCAGCCTCCTGACTGAACCAGTCCAAGTCTCCCCCATCTTCCAGTGTCAGTCTTCCCCCATCTTCCAATCCCCCTCCCGCACCAACTCCCAGTCACAGTGTTGCACATGAACTTATACACTGTTTAGTTAGTGATTTGCTACTCCAGGGCAGAATAATCCCTTGCAATTTAGGAGTCTGTGGTAGTCCACCCACAACTTTTAGTTTGACTATATAGTGTTTTATGTTAGCAATGTAAATGATAGTGTGTGTGTGTGTATTTTACATATATTTGCAAAGCTTTTTAAAGTATGGTGGAGGAATGTGATATCCTGTCCCTTTAAATCAGTGGCTCTCAACTTTTTGGGGTTCAGGACCCATTTATAAATGTTTATGGCCTATCATGACCCAGGCAATAGTCTGGGGGGAGGATCTTGCCCCCCCCCAGGAGAGTTGGGTCCTGTCTGGCACTCATCCCACAGTGTTGGCTCCTCTAGCTCCTGTACTATGGGGCTGGCTGGGCTTGGCTCTCCGCACCAGGCATTGCAAGCTCTGGGGTTGCAGCGCCACTCAGGTTTGGTCCTGGCCCCCGACAGGACCAAATTTGTGAGAGTGGAGTTGTGACCTGGCTCATGGGGCTGCAGCGCCACGCAAATTTGGTCTACCCAGACTCCCATCATCATGAAGGCTTGGCCAAATCTGAGTGGTGTTGGGACCCCAGAGGTTGCATACCTGGAGCAGGGAGGCGAGCCCAGCCTGCCCTGTGGGACAGGAACCACAATAGCTGCCACTTGACCCTTTGAAACCTTCTGGCAACCCAATTTTAGGTCCCAATCCTCAGGTTGAGAAACCCTGCTTTAAATGTTTGAGCGCTCTCCCCTTCCCAGTAAAAAGCTTCAGTTTCATGTTGGTTCAGCTTTGCAGCTAAAACAATACAAGTTTTTATGGCAGCAAGCTGTGCTTAAAGAGTTTCTCTGTATCTCTATCTTCTCCTCTATTAGGGTCAAATATAACAGTAGAGACACATACACCCCCATCCCATATACTTTCATTTGGATTTGGTATCACTACCCCACACTAAACAAGTGAGGTTAAAGTTAGGGTAACCCCTTCTGTTAGGGCATATTAACTACAGTTCTGCTTGCCCTTTAATCATACAATTAGCATAACAACATTTCATTACCCCTGCATTCAAGATAAAAGTGAATTTTAACCCAAAATTGGTCCCTTTGGCAAATAGGTCTGTCTGTTGCTCACCTAGGCAAAGCAGGTGTGTCTATGCAAACATGGTCTGCTCCTGAAGCCTTTTTCTCCAGTTCCCCAGTAGATGGCAGGGGAGAGCTCATTCAGACTCTGCTTAAATTCGCATGATTCGTTATTTTATTAAACCAATCCTCTGAAATCGGTAAATCTAAATTAACCTTTAAAAACAAGCAGCAAACTCTGTGACATTTAACGTACTAAACCTAAGACAATGCCTCTTGTAGAGAATGATTCTTCATATTAGCATCAGCTTGAGAGAGAAAACATGACTGACTTCTGCCAGTTTTAGTCACACGAAAGCTTGTTTAGAAATATTAGCTAGAAATACTGTACCTGCAGATTGAATTTAAAAAGCAAGATGTCACCTGTCACAGTTTCAGGGTAATTGCACCTTTCACCCCTCCATGGTCCATTGCAGACGTTCCCAGTCAGGTCTCAATTCTCCAGCTATCACCTGTCTCTGTGCAGGGACCCTTGTCCCACATCCTTCTGATGGAGGGACTAGGGGAGTGGGGAAGTAAGGCTGCGCAATTCCCTGCCTTACTCTGTGATATCCCCAGCAAGCCAGTCTGCCTAAAGGGGCCAGCACTTGTGCTTTTTGTGCTCTCTGAGGGCTATGACCAATGTACTGCCAGCAGTAACAAGTTACCACACAGCTCTGTCTAAGCAAGCACATTCATAAGATAAAAGCATTACAGAGAAAACATGCCAAAGCTCCTATACACATGCTGAAAGTTTACCGGAGGTCACCCATCAATCTTATGGAGACTTAGTAAGCCAAAGTCTTTCCAATCCTTTCTGGTCAGAAGGGCCTGTCCATTCTCTGGATCAGAAAGAAAGCCCTGAGTCAGTTTAAACACATCCTTTTTATGCCAAAAGCCCTTTCTTTCTCTATTGGTCTCTGGAATCCCAGTTTGAACCAGGACATGTGAATGTCCACAGGGAGTGGCTCTGTGGAGATATTTACAACCTGAGCGATTTACCTTAATCACCCCCTGCTGTTCTTAGTTCCTGCATACAGACCCTGGTCCATGGTAATACATAAACCATTCATACGCAAGTTTAAAAAGCAAGAAGTCACCATTATTTAAAGCCCCCTCTGACTGAGAGCCCACTAATGTGTCAGTTTTTCTTGCTTGCATTTAAGACGAAAGGTTTCCAAAGTGGGCAAGCAACGCTAGTAAGAACTACAAAAGTGGAAATGAAGGCTGAATAGCAGCAAAAGTGTCCTGGCAGGAAGATGGATTAGACAGTGACTGTGGATTAGTTTTGTGAGGGAAGTGATGTAAGTGAAACCACTTGGGATTTTTAAAACTTAACTCAACAAAGCACTAGAAAACGTGCTGTAGGAACAATTCTGCATTGGCAGGGAGATAGACCATAAAATCTAATAGGCCTTTTCCTACTCCAGCTTCTATGATTCTTGGAGAGAAATCAGCTCTGGCTAGGGCCCTGATAATAAAAATTGGTGTCTCATCATTGCCTACCCTACAGCCACTGGTCTGGAAAATAAAGGCTTTACCAAGGAAACTGTTTGGGCACAAAGTTGATAGAATAGTTTAGAGCATTAAATACGTTTGTTTACAAAGTTGGGAGGGGGCCAGGATATGAATCTCCGCCCTCCATGAGGCTCCCACCTCTGCCCCCATCCCAGTTCTGTACACTTCCAAGCATTGTCAGCAGCTGTCTTTAGCTCATGCCTTTGGTCACAAGTCTCCTCCCTTTCCCTCTTTTCCCCAATTTTCTCCTACTCCCCTGCCAAAACCCCCTCTCACTTTGTCCACTTCCCGAAACACTCAATGCCCTCTTTCCCCTCTCTCCTCAAACCTTGTCATTCTCTTCTCTCATCCTTCCCTGTCAAATCTACTAGACTCTCCTACCTCTCTCTGAAGCTTACTTCCTCCCTGTCTCTTCTCACTATCCTAAAATCTCATCTATTCTCTTGCCCTTATCTTTCTTCCCTTCTGCTACTCTGCCTATGTCATCCAAATCCTTTTCACTCCATTCTATCCACCAGATGCCTTTGTTTTCCATCCTCTCCTGCAGTCTCTCCTCTTTTCCCCACAACCTCCCTTTGTCCTAAGTCTCTCCTACCTCTCTTCAAAGACTGATGTAGTCCATTCTCTCTGGCCCCAATCTTTCCAGTCTCATTATATTTTCCCCATGAAATAGTTACAAAAGAAAGAACTACTACTGCCCGAGTACCAAAGCAGTTATCCCAGACGGTTAGATTTCATACAGAAAATGGCTGACCACCTGCCAAGGTAATAGCTATCCACATACCGTCATATAGCAGTATCGGAGTACTTCCGCAGGAATTCAGCGGGGACTGATCTCCCTTGCTGGTTCAGCTACTTCCCTTCATATCATTGTCTTCACCGATGTGTGGCCTTTATGGGCACGTTCATGCTGACTCTGGTAGTTTCCTTGTCTGCATGCTGAATTCCCAAGTAGGGTTCCAGTTGGAATGAAGTGCCAGGGAGGCTGTGGAGACCCCAAAGCCAATGTGGAGGCACAGGATGGAGACTATGCCTCCGCAGGTTACCTGAAATGTTCTGGGTTTGGGTATGACATTCCTGCCGTTTCTGAGGGAGGCTGGGGGGAAGGCTGTCAGACCACATGCCCATACAGTAGAATGCCTTGGAAACAGCCTCCTGTGGAGTTTTCAAATCTCCTGTGTGGGAGCAGCCTGTGCAGGGCACAATAAGGATTGGTAGCACGGGTACATAACTTACAGCTGATGACAGCCGTTCTGCTGTAACTGCAGGCCGAGGACAGAGCTAACCATGTGGACTTCCCTCCTCAACTACAGTTGCAGGTTGTCATAGCTGTTGACCTCACTCAACAAGCAACCTCTATTCATCTAACAAGGAAGTTTAAAGTATGATCAAATATAATGATACTACAGACTGAACAGGAACTAAATGCATGAGTCTTGAACTAAAGAGCCAGACTCTGTAGCCAGGACCTCTCACAGAGCCATGTCCTCTCTAGATTGGGCACAGAGAGGTAGATGTAACACAGGCTAACCAGTGGGTTAGACAAACATCATGGTTGTGAGCATTTGGCAACAGCTTTCCCCCAACATTCATACAGCAGTCCCACTCCGGGCTGCCAAGTGCCACTCATCTCACGTGACAGTCACGCACTTGACAGGCCCCATCATGTCTGCCCACAATGAAGCCTAAATTCCATGCATCTGGCTCAGGTCTGGGCAGAAACCGTAGTTCTCCCTACTTGTGCCTAGAGGCTGCCATGGAGACCGATTTAAGGCAGCCGGCCTGCCTCTCCTTAGCTGCTCCCCCTGCTGGGTCTGAGCAGGGAAGGAGCAGTTGCCAGCAACAGCAAGAGGTGACACTGAGGTGGCAATGTGGCCGCCAGTCAGGATGGAGGCTGAGGGGGCTCAGTACTAGGCCCAGGCCAAGCTCACACCTCCTGACCCCAGTAGTGTTCTTACCATACAGCTGACAGTTATTGGAAAACCAGCCTTGGACAACTTTTCTTAGATCTCAAAGAAAATATATAGGACAACATTCTGCACCCACTTACATCTGTGCAACTGCCTTTACGTCAGTGTATTTATATCCTGGAATAAAAGTGACTGTATCCCACAATAGAGTGTCCACATGGGGAGTGATACTGGCATAGCTATAGAGATCTAATTACTCACCTGATAGCTATGCTGGCCAATTTCCCCAGGCAGACAAGCCCTGAGGGTGAAATTCACCCATTTTCAAAGGTCCAGCACAAAGTCTATGCACTGCTTGAGTCCCACTTAAGCCCTATGCTGAGGATTTACGTGCTGCAAAGGCCTCAAGCTGGTCCTCTGTGTGGGAGTAAGTCTCATCATTTGTTAATTTGTTTCTAATTCAGTATTGCCAGCCCCAACTGTTCAGAACTCACCAGCCCAGTCCCCCAGATCATACACTTCAAAATAATGAAGGGTTTTTTGGGGGGGGGGGGGGGGGGGATCTGGGAGAAGGGAGAAACGTGGGTGAGGGTGAGTCTTTGCTTTCTGGTTGTGTGTGTGGTAGTGGAACTTTGCTTTCAGGTTTTTGAGACTTTAGTGGCCTGGTCCCCACTAACCCCCCACTTCGGACTAAGGTACGCAAATTCAGCTACGTTAATAACATAGCTGAATTCGAAGTACCTTAGTCCGAACTTACCGCGGGTCCAGACGGGGCAGGGAGGCTCCCCCGTCGATGCCGCGTACTCCTCTCGCCGAGCTGGAGTACCGGCGTCGACGGCGAGCACTTCCGGGATCGATCCGGGATCGATTTATTGCGTCTAAACCAGACGCGATAAATCGATCCCAGAACATCGATTGCCTGCCACCGGACCCTCCGGTAAGTGTAGACGTACCCCTAAAGGCAAACTTGCTTCATGTTCTCATGATTTTCTTTGCAATCCTGAGGTCTAGACACTTCTTTTTTTAAATGAGCACCAAGATTCTCATGGATCACGCTGATTCCTGCAGCTGGGGAGGAAAAAAACACTTAAGCATCATGAGTCTCATATTAAAATCGTGAGAGTTGGTAATACTGGTTATTCTTGCTTTATACATGTGCATCTTCAATCACTCTTACTTGGGCTCTTCCCCACCTTTTATGGTAAAATAGCTGACATCAAATCATCTGAATCACCCTGATTTTGAATAAAAGTGCTTCTCATCAAGATTTTTTTAAAAAACTGTACTTTTATTTTATGAGCTGGAGTGCAGGCAAGGTCCATTGTCCAGGAGTTTCTGGGCTGTGTCATGTTCCCCTGATAGTATCCAGAGATGGTGGTGAAATACTGGAACTTTTTACAAGTCAATATTTAAAAGATCTTCCCTTTTAAAAATTTCCTTTAACCTCTCTTCAAAGCTCCACATTTGTTTCTTGATGTATACTACTTGCCTTGTGAAAATGAAATCTGATCCAGTGAGCACGTTGAGAAATAGGCTGAAATTGTAAGAGATCTGGATGACAGTGTAAACTAAAAGGGCTAATAGCACTGTCCTCTCACACCAGTGAAAATCAGTTTTAAAACCAGTGTAGACAAGAGGAGAATCAGGCCATGAGCCTTTTATAGCTAATCTACTCCTCATCAAAACATTTTTGTTTAGATTTCACAAAAATAAAATAGCACAGAAAGTGACTTTGTATCTACTTGCCATATTAAATTAAAGGAGCTAAATTCAGCTCTTGTCTTACCTTTTCCTTTTCTGCACACAAAAGTTGTACTACTTTAATGATACCAGCATAGTTAATGTGGTACAAGCCCCTATTGTGTGGACACAGTTATATCGGGAAAGGGAATAAGCTAGGGTGACCAGATGTCCTGATTTTATAGGGACAGTCCTGATTTTGGGGTCTTTTTCTTATATAGGCTCCTATTACCCCCCACACCCATCCTGATTTTTCATATTTGCTGTCTGGTCATGCTAGAATAAGGGTACATCTACACTACAGGGGGGAGTCGATTTAAGATACGCAAATTCAGCTACGTGAATAGCGTAGCTGAATTCGACGTATCGCAGCCGACTTACCCCGCTGTGAGGACGGCGGCAAAATCGACTTCTGCGGCTTTCTGTCGACGGCGCTTACTCCCACCTCCGCTGGTGGAGTAAGAGCGTCGATTCGGGGATCGATTGTCGCGTCCCAACGGGAAGCGATAAATCGATCCCCGAGAGGTCGATTTCTACCCGCCGATTCAGGCGGGTAGTGTAGACCTAGCCTAAGCTATCCTAATATAAAGCACCTTTATCTCAGTATAAAACTGCACTTACACTAGAGTGTATGTGTGTGTGTAGTAGTATAAATATTATGGTAAAAAAAAAAAACCCACACCCCAAAGCAAAAGAACAATGCTACACAAAATCTGTGTGGGGACCAGTCCTTAGTTATATAGGTGCAACTGCTATTGTAATTAACAGGGTATATCTGTGGAACTGAGAGAACAATTTGTCCCCAGCACATCTTTAGACTTCATTTATTAAATTACAAGAAGTCTTTGCTGCTTTACGTTGACAGGAATATGAAATGAGAGCGCAGTTATGTTTTTACTTGTCTCTCTATCCTCTTACCCCCAGCACAAATAAACAAATGATCAAAGCTGGGACAAGTTATTTATATTCATCATCAAATATGTCCACTAATGAATATAACAATTAAGATTATGAGTCTATTTAGTAAGTGGTCTGACAAATATAGCAGAAAGCAATGAGAACTCCCCAAAGAGGGAGAAATTTCCCTCCTGATCCCCCGCAATGCGGAGGACCCAAGGAGGCAAGTTCCTATGGATCAGTTAAAATAATTAAGGTCTCAAATAATCATTCATAGAATCATAGAATATCAGGGTTGGAAGGGACCTCAGGAGGTCACCTAGTCCAACCCCCTGCTCAAAGCAGGACCAATCCCCAACTAAATCATCCCAGCCAGGGCTTTGTCAAGCCTAACCTTAGAAACCTCTAAGGAAGAAGATTCCACCACCTCCCTTGGTAACCCATTCCAGCGCTTCACCACCCTCCTAGTGAAAAAGTTTTTCCTAATATCCAACCTAAACCTCCCCCACTGCAACTTGAGACCATTACTCCTTGTTCTGTCATCTGCCACCACTGAGAACAGCCGAGCTCCTCCTCTCTGGAACTCCCTTTCAGGTAGTTGAAGGCAGCTATCAAATCCCCCCTCATTCTTCTCTTCTGCAGACTAAACAATCCCAGTTCCCTCAGCCTCTCCTCATAAGTCATGTGCTCCAGCCCCCTAATAATTTTTGTTGCCCTCCACTGGACTCTTTCCAATTTTTCCACATCCTTCTTGTAGTGTGGGGCCCAAAACTGAACACAGTACTCCAGATGAGGCCTCACCAATGTCGAATAGAGGGGAATCATCACGTCCCTCAATCTGCTGGCAATGCCCCTACTTATACAGCCCAAAATGCCGTTAGCCTTCTTGGCAATAAGGGCACACTGTTGACTCATATCCAGCTTCTCGTCCACTGTAACCCCTAGGTCCTTTACTGCAGATCCTTGCCTGCACCTTTTGTCCTGCAGTGAATTTTGCCCCAATTCATTATACTTACAGCATTGACAGGACAATTAGATTGCTCAGGTTTTGTAAACTGCAGAATTTTTTTCAGCCATTTTAATACTCATACATGTATTTAATCTTAGAGTTTTGCTCATAGATTTATCTAAACATGCAATATCTTTGCTTCCTCATTACCAACATCTTGGCATTCTCAGTGCAGAAAATGGTGTTCTGATGGTCTCACATTGCCATCTAGTGGATTATGAAGTCAGTTACTAATACAATTTTAAAACTGAATCTTAGGCCTTATTTATATGCAAAATTGCATGTCTGCCTAAAAGTGATTTAAAAACTGATTTCATTGCCAGTGGAAAACTGCTGTATGGATATACTTAAAATTGACTTGACCTATATTAATTTATCTTAAATCAATTTCTTGCCGAATTAAGCTAAATCAACATAAACCAGGTTTAAAAATCAATTTAACAGTGTCTGGACAGGGGTTGATAAATACACCTGGTTTAAAAAACACCCCTTTAATTAAACTGGTGAAACTTTGTGTTTAGACAGCCCTTATTTCCAGAAGTTTTGCACACCTCCTTACTAGAAATGTACAAAATGTTTTGAACCTGAAGCAAAACTTTGATTTCCTTTCTACTTTCACAACTAAAAATGTACTGTACCATTTTACATTTTAATTTCAGGCAGTCTTGATGTGACATAGCTGGCATGGGACCCATGTGGAATGTGTAGGTTGCTCAGTCTGGTTGCTGGTAAAAAAGAGGTCACCTTATTTTTATTATTTATTTGTTAGGCACTGACCATGTACTCAGCATGCAAGGCACAAATAAAGAGTGCATGGCCAAGGATCTTACAAGCTACTGGCCAGGCAGTCACCAGACTCATCAGACAAACCACTAACACGGCTGACCCTTATCAGCACCTGTGCTGGCAGTCTCAAATGAGAAGCTAAGGACTAATGGGCATGGAGACTGAACAGTCTGTTTGCTGCTACAGATTAACTCCCCCAGGTCAAGGCTGAAACATGTTCAAAGGGAAACTCACACTGCCACTGTCCACAATGGGCCTGTTCTGTAGTAAAATATAGGCCTTCAGACTCAAGGCTTGTTAGGTACAGCCCGGGCTGTTTCAGTGCAAGTTTCTGCAAGTGGTTCCCCCAGCTCACCTCTTGGGGTGAGAGAGTAGTTGGTCTTCCTGCCCACTGAAGTCCCGACTCCTCTGTTGTGACAGTGGTTTGTGTGATGTGGACACATGCACACTAAGGACTTGGACTTGAAATGAGCTCACTTCACATAGGTCACTGAATAGCCATTAGATGATAGCAAGTTTAGGGCCTGATCCAAATCCCATTGAAGTCAATGGGAGTTTCCCCATTGACTTCATTATAGCTTGGATCAACCTACTGTTGCTACTGTACTAAAGCAGACCTGAACTGGTGACCCAGACACGAAAAGTCTTATATCCCATTGTCAGTCCTACCAGCTATCAAATTCCCCTCTATCTTCAAGCTGAAAAATGCCGTACAAAACCAAAATATATGAGCATTTGCCATGCAAACAACTCTTGCTCAATAAGCATTGGTTTTACTTTGGTGATTGAAGCATAATGCAGACAATCTAGCCCAGATTCTCTGTTGGTATAGCTCTGTTGAAGTCAGTGGAGAGAGTCCGGCCCAATATATTTAGAGCCCAATCCTGTGAAAGGCTAAACACTTCTTGGGAGGTGAGGTGCCCCCTCAAATTCTACATGTGGGGGAAGACTCAGGACTCAGCACGTCACAGGATCAGGTCCTATATCTTTTATTCAGCACATCTTTAAATGGAAATTAATTACATTGACAGCTGTCAAAAGCAGTCACAACTCCACTGAAGCAGAGCTGTACCCTTGCCTACACCAATGAAGAATTTAACTGATTATTGAGATTAATATAACTGACTACACTCTAATTAAATGTAATATGCACTTTTTCTGAAATCATAGGTGCTGGAACTAGGGGTGCAGGGGGTGCTACAGCACCCCGTGACTTGAAGTGGTTTCCATTATATACTGGGTTTACGGTTTAGTTCAATGGCTTTCAGCACACTCCACTACAAACATTGGTCCAGCACCCCTGCCTGAAATCTTATAAAATTGCAATTTGATGGGAAAGCAAGTAAAGCAGACTAAGATCTTATACAAAGGGGTCTGGAGACCTGGATTCTAGTGTTGGCTCTGTCATTGGACTAGGTATGTCTCCGTTTCCCCATCTGCAAAACAGGAGCTATGAGACTTCCTTTCTAAGCACTTTGAGGGCCGCAGAAGAAATGTATTATGAACTCCATTGACCGCACTGGAATTGTGCCCACCTGGATTTGACTCTGGATCAATGAATCGCAAACTAGTCTAAGTCCTGTAGTAAGGGGAATAGCAATCAGAGGAATCTCTCTAACCTGGAGGCATGTAAACTGAAAGTAGGTAGTATGCCACCTCCGTGAGGTCACCTGAAGTACATGCCGCTAAACTGTTTGCTAATGTAAACTCCCCTTCATCTGTATGTACAACATATAAATATGCCATTTTAAAAATTATGAGCTTTTTATTGGCACTTGCAGAATGAGATATTGAACCGCCGAAGTGCTTATTCATTTCTGTTTATCTGATCATTGTAATGTTTTCAAACTGCCAGTTGAAGGTAAGAGATAAACTATAGCCAGACTCAGACTGAAAGGCGCCTGTGACGTAGTTAAGTTTTTTTTCATTTTAGGATGATATATTATTTATTGACCCCTACGGGGTCACCCGGAAATACTTCATGCAGCGAATTGAAAGGGAAGAGTAAATATTTAAATAAAAGGAACAGGAGATCTAATTTTGCCAGTTTGATTATTATTTTCTTTTTATAGCTGTGTAGATACAATAATCACCCTTACAACTGATGGTTCACATTGTTTTATTATAATTGTATTGTACAGCCATAAATACAGTAGTACAAATACACATACATAAAAATCTTCCAAAACCATAAGATAGACCACAAATTACTTGGAAAAGGGTTGCACTGTTTTGCTTGCATAAAAGGGTTTTAAAATATTCGAAAGTGAGTTGGAGGCTTTGGAGCTCTGTATCCATCGGTGTAACAGACACAGCAGTGCAGCTCCCCAGGCTGCCCTGTCAATGTCCCTAACTTGCTCTGGTGGGACCACTTTTAGGGGTGAGACGCTAATTCAGTCTTCAAGCCCAATCCATCTTTGAACTCTCTGCTGAGATGGCCAACAAGCACACTCATTGTGATGGTGGTTTTAAAAATCCCACAGAGAATTGGAATGAGACGCCATCAACTAGGTCACTTACAATAATAAAATAAATAAATAATAATAATTAAAATTAATAATTCCATTCAGGTAATAAATTCATCGGTAAATAAGTTTGCAGGGTCTTCTGCTCTCTGTACTCTTCCAGAATGTCAGACATCAAAACACTAAACTTAAACACTGAAATCCCAGATAAATGTGTCCACTAAAAGAACTTTAGCATTACAACAACTTAAGGAAACCAGGAAATGCACAGTTAAGGTGATGCTTCCCACACAACGTACCTAGACAACCTTAATCTGCCTCTGTAGGGAGGCCATGAGGATCTCACAAAGTCAGAATACTTTAGCCTTCCACAACAAATATTGCAATATTATGTGTCTAACACAACTCTTGATAGATGCTCTGTGATGCCCAGATGTCCAAGTATCATTGATCATTTCACACAGAGCTACTCTGTTCCTCTATGCTGGCATCCCAAACCAGACATCATTAATTAATTCCACATAGTTCTCAGATGGTAATGAATTTTGGTCACTAAGAAATTGGAAAGTGGACAGAATGTGAACAAGGCCTAGGAGACACTGTGGGCTTTGCTATTGCCAATCTATTTTACATGGAATGTGTTCAGACAACCATTGTGTTGGGCAGCTGTAAAAACCTTCAGATGAGGATGTTAAGCATCAAGTAGAATGCTGAGTTATAGTCTTTTTGGAATATATTCAATGTTAGTTCTAACTTCACACTGTGGCTGTTGTAAAGGAAGAAGTAACAATAGTTAGCAACACCCAAACCCATCTCCTCTGCTCCATTTTTAATACCAAAATGTTTGTCTGTGCTTCAGTTATCTTCCACCTATATTTCTGCTACTATGTCTCTCTGGCCTGCCTGCCTCTCACCTTGTCCCTTTCCAATCTATCCAAATTGCCACCATTAAATTCATCTTCCTTTCCTGCCACTCTGACCACATCACACACCACTTTCCACTTCACTGGCTCCACATTTCCTTCTGCATCAAATTCAGATGTCACCGCCTCATATTCAAGAGTCTGCAGAGCTCTGCTCCTGCATGCACCTCATCTGTTGTTTCCCACAACTTCCCCAGTCAAGGTTTGAACTCAACTTTTCCTCCATTACATGTCTCCTTTATATTCTTCTCCTTCCAAAGCTTCTCTGCTTTGTCATATGCTGACACAAGTGTCTGGAATGTCTTCCCTGACCCTATATGCCACGAAATCTCCCATCCTTCAAATCCCATCTCAAAACCCTCTTCTTTCCAATGACCCACACTCCCACACCGACTTGTGTAACAAGCCTTGTGGATAGGGGAAAAGCAGTAGTTGTGGTATATCTTGACTTTAGTAAAGCTTTTGATACTGTCTCACATGACCTTCTCATAAACAAACTGGGAAAATGCAACCTAGATGGAGCTACTATAAGGTGGGTGCAAAACTGGTTGGAAAACCGTTCCCAGAGAATAGTTAGCAGTGGTTCACAGTCATGATGGAAGGGCATAACGAGTGGGGTCCCACAGGGATCAGTTCTGGGTTCTGTTCTGTTCAATATCTTCATCAGTGATTTAGATAATGGTGTAGAGAATACACTTATAAAGTTTGTGGACGATACCAAGCTGGGAGGGGTTGCAAGTACTTTGGAGGATAGGATTAAAATCCAAAATGATCTGGACAAACTGGAGAAATGGTCTGAAGTAAATAGGATGAAATTCAATAAGGACAAATGCGAAGTACTCCATTTAGGTAGGAACAATCAGTTGCACACATATAAAATGGGAAATGACTATCTCGGAAGGAGTACTGAGGAAAGGGATCTGGGGGTCATAGTGGACCATAAGCTAAATATGAGTCAACAGTGTGACACTTGCAAAAAAAGGGAACAACATTCTGGGATGTATTAGCAGGACTGTTCTAAGTAAGACACAAGAAGTAATTCTTCTGCTCTACTGTGCGTGGATTAGGCCTCAACTGGAGTATTGTGTCCAGTCCTGGGAGCCACATTTCAGGAAAGATGTGGACAAATTAGAGAAAGTCAAGAGAAGAGCAACAAAAATGATTAAAGGTCTAGAAAACATGATCTATGAGGGAAGATTGAAAACATTGGGTTTGTTTTGTCTGGAAAACAGAAGACAGAGGGGACACGATAACAGTTTTCAAGTACGTAAAAGGTTGTTACAAGGAGGAGGGAGAAAGATTGTTCTTCTTAACCTCTGAGGATAGGACAAGAAGCAATGGGCTTATATTGCAGCAAGGGAGGTTTAGGTTGGACATTAGGAAAAACTTCCTAACTGTCAGAGTGGTTAAGCACTGGAATAAATTGCCTAGGGAGGTTGTGGAATCTCCATCATTGGAGATTTTTAAGAGCAGGTTGGACAAACACCTGTGAGGAATGGTCTAGATAATATAATTCTGCTATGAGTGCAGGGGACTGGACTAGATGACCTCTTGAGGTCCCTTCCAGTCCTATGATTCTGTGTCTGCATTTGTTTTTAAAAGTTGCAAACACTAAAAGGAAACTAACATGATGTACCGCATCTGGCAAGAAGAAGCATCCACATGTTGCATACAATTCCCTTTTGCCTAATGTCCTCTCCCTGCTTCACATCAAGTTGTATCCCAATGCACCATACTTTGTAAGCTTCCAGGAGCAGAAAGCTACTCACAACAGCTTCAGTGAGTGAACCTCAGGGGACTGGAGCCCTTCCTGGGGATGGGAGCAAATCCCAGGAAGGCCAGAGGGCAGCATGGCAGGCAGAGAACAGGCCAGGCCAGTTCCTGCCCTCCTCTAGACTCCCCAGAAAGCTGCTCCAGAGCACATGATCTAGATCATAATATGGATTCATAAATGTCAAATATTACTACTAATTGAAAGAAAAAGGGAGGCTGCTCCATGGGTAGGAGGCAGCCGGAAAGAGCCAGGAAGCTGAATGTGGATGATTGTGTGGATCGCAGAGCAGCTGGGGAAAGGTGGGAATAAGAGAAGAAATATAGGTGGGATCAGAATTGTGCAAAACCTTGACGGTGAAGATGAGGAGCTTAAACTAGATACAGAAGAGGAATGGAAACCAGCATGTAGGGATTCAAGATTTTAAAGCTGTTTGTTGCATAGCTGCTTTATGGAGGCTCTGGAATACATTATTATTATTTAGTATTTGTGTCCAGTATCATCCACAGCATGGTAGGCATTAAGCAAACACAAGAGAAGGAAGGGTCCCTGAATGAATATTTGCTCTTGGTCTTTTTCTTGCACACAAATTAATTAAAAAACACACTGGTAAAAGAGAACATTTGTCACTTCTATTCTGCACCACTATTATCGGGTGTTACGTATGTGCTAATGTGGCTTTAATTGTCTTTATTAAGGAAAGACTCTGCCAGAAGAAGCCTTTTCTCTATCCATCCTGCAAGTCTTTTGATGCATTAACATCTAACTAGCCTGTTGGACATGGAATTTCTCAAGCCCCTATCTATTTGGTATCATTATCTTTCTATCGAAGCACTGATAAGTTAATAGACAACTTCTCTGCATTATCAGGATTTCCTGAGTCTACAGCAAGTTTGAAGCATTAAAACCAGCTGGTGTTGAGTTCTCTGAGTGCCAAAAAGACATCTGACAAATTTCTTCACTGGCGAAAACCCCTTGTCTTTTCCACATGTATCGGAGACCTGTACAAACAAGATACCCATGTATCTCATAGGGCTATTCCAGTCAGCAGCATTGAAAATATATAAATACAAAGATCTCAAAATGGCAAAGAGAATTTAACCAAACTTTCCATAAGCAATCCCCAAGTACGAAAAACATCAGAATGGTATTTTTTTTTCAAAAATTCTAAGTGCCTGAGAGTAGAGGCTAACAAGAAAAAAGGAGTCTCTTCAACCATAACAACAACATAATTTGGACAATGCTATAGTAATTGTAATGCAGTTTGGCTACCAGCTTCACTTTCATTTAGGTATGTCTATACTATCACATCTCCCAGGGAGCCTGATTTTCAACACAATTTGGTCTTGCAGTGTAGTCAGGAATGAACTGTGTTTCCAAACCATGTTATGGTTTTAATTGTAGCCAGGCACCCTGGAAACCTGTTTAAAGCATGGTTGAATCGTGCCTACACTGCATGTCTGGTGTGTGGGTCCCTAATGATGTGTGTTAATTGTGTCGGGGGCTGCTGTCATAGACAAAGTTGTCCAACATGACAGTAACTACAGTGTGGACAGGACTTTGTCTGAATATGAATCAAGTGATGCACCAAGGCACCCTTTTACTCTAGAAGGCTTGAGGTATATATCCATCCTTGCGTAAAGCAGATAGTTTCTTCTTCTTGTAGAAGGAAGAAAAGGTGGAAAGTGTTTGGTTTAACTAGCTAAAAGCAAATTTTAGGCATATGGGCTCTGGTTCTTCAGTGCCTTGCATCTTGTTCACTCATTTGCAGGTGGGCAAAGTGGGTATAAAAGGGCGCCACACCGGCATGGCTCTGTACACTCATTTTGCAGAGACGTAGATAGCTACACAAGGTACAAGGCAGCATGGAATCAGGCCCATGGCCTTTAGATTACTTTTAAAATGACTGGCGAGAGTAACTAGATTCCATTCCTGGGCAGTAACTGCATGAAACCTCCATTTTGTGATTTTTCCTTCTGCCAATCTGAGGTAAAATATATTATGCAGCAAATTATTCAAAAGGAATTATACTGGAGTTTGACATTAAATCAACTACTTATCAATGACAAATAGACTCCAGATTGGACTGATGTTTTTGCCACAATGTTATGAGCTGGAACTAAACACCTGGGCAATAATGGTTTACAAACCCCCAGTATACCAGAATGGTATATTCCTATAACCAAATTCAATGGAGATTTCAGTGGAGTTGTGTCTGTCTATTACAGGGCTGGATTTGACTAGGATTGCCAGGTGTCCGGTTTTCAACCGGAACGCCCGGTCAAAAAGGAACACTGGTGGCTCCAGTCAGCACCAATGGGAGCTGCGGGGGCGGCACCTTCGGATGGGCAGTGCGTAGAGCTGCCTAGCTGCGCTTCTGCGTAGGAGCTGGAGGGGGGACATGCCGCTGCTTCCGGGAGCTGCGCGGAGCCTGCATGCCTGACTCTCTCCCGCACCCCAACCCCCTGCCCCAGCCCTGAGCCCCCTTCTGCCCTCCGAACCCCTTGGTCCCAGCCAAAAGCATCCTCCTGCACCCCAAACTCATCCCCAGCTCCACCCCCACCCCAGAGCCCTCAACTGGAGCCCTCACCCCCGCCACGCCCCAACCCCCTGCCCCAGCCCTGATCCCCCTTCTGCTCTTCGAACCCCTCAGTCCCAGCCTGGAGCACCCTCCTGCACTTCAAACCCCTCATCCCCAGCCCCACCCTAGAGTCCGCATGCCCAGCTGGAGCCTCCCCCTCATCCGAACCCCCTGACCCATCCCACAGCCCCCTCCCACACTGCAAACCCCTCAGCCCCAGTCTGGAGCCCCGTCCTGCACCCCAAATCCCTCATCCCCAGCCCCACACCAGAGCCTGCACCCCCAACCAGAGCCCTCAACCTCCTGCACCCCAACCTTCTGCCCCAGCACAGAGCCCCCTCCCACACCCTGAACCCCTCATTTCTGGCCCCACCCTGGAACCCCCCCAGCCCAGAGTTCTTTACCCCCTCCCACACCCCAACCCCCTGCCTCAGCCCGTAGTCCGCTCCCATACTCCAAACCCCTTGGCTCCACCCCCACAGCCAGGAGACCCCTCCTACACCCCAAACTGCTCATCCCTGGCCCCACCCTGGATCCTGCACCCCCACCTGAAGCCCTCCCCCCCAACCCCTTGCCCCAGCCTGGTGAAAATGAGCGATTGAATGAGGGGGGGGGAGAGCAAGTGATGTGGGGGTGGAGTGAGTGGGGAGGGGACCTCAGAGAAGGGGAAGGATGGGGCAAGGGTGTTGGGTTTTGTGAGTGTAGAAAGTTGGCAATCCTAGATTTGACCCTTCCACACTAAATCTAAATGAATTTGCATGGTAACATGAATAATTTTAACATACTGACCCCACTGTTGATTTGTTGTTTATAAATACACCCCTACCCCGATATAACGCGACCCGATATAACATGAATTCGGATATACCGCGGTAAAGCAGTGCTCTGGGGGGGGGGGCTGCGCACTCCGGCGGATCAAAGCAAGTTCGATATAACGCGGTTTCACCTATAACGCGGTAAGATTTTTTGGCTCCTGAGGAGAATACGTTTTATGCCATTTAAAAAAAAAAGAGAGAGAGAAATCTGGTTTCTGTTTGTCTCAGAAAAGCCCCGTGTACACTAATGTAACAAAAGAGTTTAAAAGTCACGCTTAAGCCCATTTTAAACACAGTTATTTCTACTATGACACCACCCCACTTTTAGAGATCCCATGTGTGTCCAAGGTCAGCCAGCAAGCAGTCATTGGCTAGTGAAATTTATTCCCCTTGCCAGCTGTCTCATCCCTCCCTTTCCTCCATTAAATAACCTTTTTTCTTTCCAAGATCTTTTAAAACATAAGCTTTTTTTGTCTAATTTCTTCTCCTCTGCACTCTCTTTGCTGTCAAACAACTTTCCTTTATGGGGGTAATTATGCTTTGTTTTTATTGTTTTATGTGTTTTTATTATATATGATTGCACTGTTTTACTGTGTTTATTGGGTAGCATCCTGAATGCCCAGGCAAGGGGCAGCTTTGGTAATACAATTATAATTTTTATTACATAATTAAATCTGAAATTTGCAAAAATGGCCAAGTTGGAATGGAAACACATCAATTTGATGGTTGGGATATTTGTGAGCGCTTGTGAAAATAAAATAATAATGGGATTACTGATTGTTTGCTACAATCAGAAAGGACATTAGGTATTAAGGAAGACAGGGAAGAGTGCAAATAATACACTAACGCTGAAGTGCTCCAACTGATTTTACAGAATCAGAATAGTTTCCTATCACACATCGCTAAGTGCCACTGAATTTACGTGAGAACCAATTATTGATCATTTCACCTTCAAATCTATGACAGCTCTAACATGCCCCTCAATGTAGCATCTGGGTGTTGTACTCTAGCTAACTTTCAGACAAAATTTGGATGAGAAAAAATAGATGCAAAAGAATGACAGATAGGCATAGATCAGAGGACAGAAAGCTCGCACCTTTTGTTAAACTACTTGGACGTTGGTGATGTCTTCTTCTCTTAGAGCTAAGTCCTGCCCTTGGTATTCTGCAGGGTGGAATATGCCCAGAGCTGTGCAGCCCAGTTTATAATATGTTATTTGGTGGTGGCTAAAGTATATAAGGAAAACCAAAGAGCGGCAGAAATACTATTTGTCTCAAAGAAAGGACAGTAATGAGGATGACTGTATTCTTCAGATCAAAAAGAAATAGTGGTTACTCTAACATCCCATCCACACTGCTGGAACAGCCTTCCTATTGTCAATATGTACTATTAGTTAAGCCTCAAGAATCTAGTTGGTGCTGCACAAGACACATAATACAACCAGTATACAAAGAAGGCAATCCCAGAGCAGACAGGATGTAGTGAGACACACAGAAGTAGGACTGGCTAGGATCTATCTTGGTTGTTGCTTGTTTAAACATTAGTATTATTACCATTATTATGGAGTCCTGTGAGCATTGAGGAAGAAGTGATCTTTAGTAGGGCAGAGTAATGGTATGACTAGAATTGAAGGGGCATCCCATGTAGAGGAGCCGGGTGTAGAAAAAGCTATGTAGGCAATTAAGCAGACTAACAGGACATTGAGGTCGTCATCACTGATGGAAGGAAGAAGTGGGGGTGATGCAATAAGAAACTAAATCAAAGATTTCACAAGCCGGAGGAGGGTTATGTAGGATCTGAAAGACAAAGAATCTAAACCTGATTGGGTGGACAAGGGGGAACAAGTGCAAAGACTAAAGTGGTCACATAGGTGAGAAAGAGGATTTAGGTGGGAGCATTTAGAATAGATTGGGGGAAGAAAACTTGGATACAGGGAAGGTCAGAGGGGACATTAAAGTATGGACAAGAGTTTTAGCTGCTAGGACAGCAACGATAGATTGAATAGTTTAATTATCATGAAGGAAGGACCAAGAGATGGTCTGGATGTGTGGAGAAAAGGAGAAGGAGCTATTTCTCAGGGTATAAGTGTGGTCCCTAGGAATTATACACCATTGGGATAGCCAGTGTATTCTACAAAAACAACAAGGAGTCTGGTGGCACCTTAAAGACTAACAGATTTATTTGGGCATAAGCTTTCGTGAGTAAAAACCTCACTTCTTGCATCCGAAGAAGTGAGGTTTTTACTCACGAAAGCTTATGCCCAAATAAATCTGTTAGTCTTTAAGGTGCCACCAGACTCCTTATTGTTTTTGTAGATACAGACTAACACGGCTACCCCCTGATACTTGACAGTGTATTCTAGACACTCTTCACCCTTGCCTGTCTCTCCTCACGCTGCCCCCTAGATTTCAGGGAGGGAGGTACAGGAGCGAGTTCTATGTCTGCTGGGGACTCCTTAGTGGGGGACTTGCAGGAAAATTCCACTACCTTTGCACCACTTGAGCAGCTCAAAGGGAACAGAGTCATACAGAGAATCTGCCCCAGCAAATCTAATTGCCAACTGTTTGTGTTTAGCAAAAACCCTAGCATATTAAATTGGTGGAATAAGGAGTCAGTCCACCTTTCAACCTTTCAATTTTCACCACATGCGTCTGACGAAGTGGGTATTCACCACGAAAGCTTATGCTCCAGTACGTCTGTTAGTCTATAAGGTGCCACAGGACTCTTTGTTGCTTTTTACAGATCCAGACTAATACGGCTACCCCTCTGACAATCTACCTTTCAGTTTCCTTATTTATATTTACAGCAGACTAGATGGTAACAGAGAACCACAAAAGAAAGGAAAAACGGGAACACGTTAGAATGGTTTAATTGAGGTGGAAAGTGTAAATTAAGCTGAGTACACCTGTTCAGAGCATTCCAAAGCCACAAAGCTTGAGGCCACTGACAATCAGGATGGGTTAAATCTCAAGCAAACCGGGGGAAATGAGAATTTGGAAATATACATTCAGATCTATAATAGGAGAAAGTGATGAAAGCAAATCAGGTCCTCGGTGAAGCTGAAGCAGAGAGACACAGCAGAAAACCCACATGGAATACAACAGCCATGTAAAATCTTCTCTGTATTACACAGTTCAGAAGAGTGACAAGCGACTGCAATTTACAAAATGTTTCTGTGTTTCACAACAGTTTAGGAAAATAAAGTCCCAACCAACTGTCCAGCATCAGACTCCATCAAAGCAGCAGGGCATCTGTTGAATCATCAAGAGGAAATAGTTTAAGAGGGGTGGGAAACTAGACAGGACCTCAGAATGACAAATCATACCTTTATTAAGGCAGCCATGAACTGGACACCAGAGAGGGTACAGTAAAGTCAATATGCATCAAACAGCTAAGCTTCCACACAGCTCTCTGGAAGCTCTAAAAATTTGCAATGAAATTTTAAGAGCCTGTTGTCATCATTTTGCAAATATGTACAATGAATATTAAACAACTGTCCAAATTTCCCAGTGAAAAGAACTTCCTCCTCTAAAGTACGTCATTGAGGTAGATGCCGCTATGTAACTGAAAAGAAATACTGCTATTCTTTTGTCTGTATATTGCATCTTTAACATTAGTCTCCCTATGTGCTGTAGGGCCAGCTACTCCAAATGCAGTATGTTACACAACTAGTCACTGTTTTTGCTCTCTCCTGGTTACTTTATATTTGTTCTTTGTTGCCTTTCTTACCATAAAATAAAAGCCATCTAGACTGAAAAATAGATGCTTGGCTATTTGTACATTGAATACACAACAGTTGTGACTTAAAAAATTAAGCATTGCCGCTTTGCAAATTTATTTCCAAGTGGCAAAAGAAGACACTGAACAACATACACAAGCTATAGACTGTGGAGAGAGAGCACAAGCACATTGGTAGTAGCAGGCCTGAAGGATAAGACTGCAGATCAAGTTGCCTCAGAAACAGAAAATAACAATTTGCACTCTTGCTCTCCTCCAAAACTTCAAAACCATTTATAAACTACTTTAGTTAAGCCTAACACCTCATGAGATACCAGAGGTAAATATTCTGGTTACATAGATAAATGTTCACAAGTGATTGAAATAAGATGATTCAGTAGTTCTTATAACTTCTTCTCAGAGGTCAATATGAATGTCTAGAACAATGGAAGTCAAGACCAATGTTAACCAATCAGAACACATACCCAAAGAGGTGTGTTCTGCTTGGTTTCAGTGACTTATGTGAAAGCTATTTGCATTTATACAGCGTTCTACATCTTCAAAATGCTATACAAATATTAACTAATTAATCTAAATAATCCACAATAGCTGATTCGATATTTATCTTGCCAGAGATAAATGCAGTAATCGATTTTAAAAAACTAATTTCAGTGTTACACTTTTGAAATTTGTTGATATAAAGATGTTTCCAGACATTTCTGCTAAAGATAATGAGTGAATGAATGTAACACATACATTATATTGACTTTTGTGGCTTGATTTCCCTTTCACATTTACACCAGTGTAACTCCACTGACTTCAGGGGAGCTACTCCTGATTTACTCCTGGTGTAAGTGATTTTTAATAAACATCAAAATATATGGTCTCTTAAGGAAAATATTAATCTTGACTTTTGTCCCTTTTTGGCCTGTGATTCTAAATGAACACTTAGTTTCAGTAGGGAAAATGTGATACCAAAGTTGAGACCTATTTCCTTTATATTTCCCTCTTGCTGAAGCTAAAAGTGAGTTAGGAGACTGGATGGTGGTCTTTTATAGTGACTGTTGGTCCACTCCTGCAAATCTTTACTTCTATGAATAGGCCCTACTCACACGAGTAGCCCTTTTGACATCATGGAGCTTCTCAAGTGAGTAAAGGCTTGTAGGATCAAGCTCAATACTCTTTAAACTGACACAAATACTGTAATAGCCAACCTTCGTTTCTGAGGAGGAAGTAAAGCAGCATGATGGGTGGGAAGGTCAGGGAATGTTATCCACTTCTTACTCAGTTTCACATTTTACATTTCACTGTTTGTCTTTCTATTGACATTGGCTTGGAATGGAGGAAGCTCCTGCGAGGATCATATCGCAAATCAAAGTCCTGACAGAGAAAGGAAAGAGTCATGGATCACAATGAGCCTGATCCTGCATTCCTTGCAACCCCCAAATTCCTCACTTACTTCAGGAGTTGTTTTAGACACACAGGGAATGCAGGATTGAGCTTAATGGTTGCTAAAGTCTGGTCAGATGTGTGTGGTCTTATCTTGCAAATAACCTTAACACTGTACTTGGGTAATCCTAAATATAAGAGGTAGAAATCATTCTGGCTATTAAACTGAGAAATAGTCCTGAACCCACGGTGGTGTCTCTGTACATCCACATATACTAACTTCTAGAGTAAATGGAAAACCAGAGAGATAGGAATGGAATTTGAGTATCTCCCCCCCACCCTTTTCTTTACCATTTAGAGTTTAGACTGTGGATTTAGCTCAGAGAGAGCGTGACAATAGATGCTGTTAATGCTTCAAGTTTTCCCGAAAAATGTTGGTCTTGATAGTTATCCATATAAAAATGTGACAATTAAATCTAATGATAATTTGCACATTTATATACTAAATAGGCAGCCAGGTTATTTAGATAATAGCAAAAGTTTGAACATTTTTAAAGTGCAATTTGCCATAAATATAAAACATTATTGTGTGATTTATAAATGGCACAAAAACTAGGTAATTACTTCCTAGACTATTTGTTACGTTTTTAAAAATACAATCCATGAAAATGAACAGGGATGATATTTTTTCTTTAAAATTTACAATCATTTTATTCCTCATTGTCCTTATCTCACCCAGGTGAGTATTAACAGAGACAGGTTGCCAGTCAGCTTTAGTGAGTGTATAATCTTAGGGATATTGGTGCATGGCACCAATGGATAACATTTTTGGACTAAATTCTAGTCTCAATTACACTGGCATAAATCTAAAGAAAATCCAGTGGAATCAACAAGCGTTATTCTCGATTTATACCATTGTAGCTGAGATCAGCATTTGGCCCTAGGTATTTTTATACGTTAATAGCTGTTGGTGATTTGGGGACCTTGTGTTATGGTTCATCCCTGTTTCTGTAGTTTGTTTTAAATATGACATTTTACAGTGCACGTGGGGAAATATTTACTATTACAGAACAGGCACAGAAAAGTTAGTCCTTAATCTCTGTGACATGAAATGTTCCACAATTAGTCAGGCTTTGCCCCGCAAAAGCGTTCTGTGCTTGAGATAGGATGGGAAAACTTTCTCATAAAGAAAAAAAAAAAAGAAAAAAAAAACCAACCCCAACCAGGGACTTGTGTCACCACCCTGTTAATCATTACTGCAGCAGATCTGTATCCTTTGAGATCTCTGACCTGTTTTGCAGCCCTGAAGGGTTTATTGCAGTCAGTGCAGCCTTGGCTGGTGTTTGGATTGCGTGCTGACAGACAGCCGATTGGCTGTAGTTCAGAACTCCGTGCTATGGAACATTATGGGCTGCTCATTTGTACTCCTCCAAGCTCTTGGGAAACTGGTGAAACTCATGTTTCTAGTAACCTACTGGAGTGGGTAATAGGGGGATCTGGGGTCAGGAGGAAGAAATCTTTGGAATTGTTCTTGAGTAATAATACAATTAAATGGAAGCGGTTGTTAGCATGAACATAGATTCATAGATTCATTCAGTTGAAGTGACATGGTGAAAAGAATGCCTGTTTCACTCTTTAATGGCCTAAAGCAATGTATGAAGCCAAATGTACACAGTAGAGTTGTGTCTGGCACCATACCCGGGATACATATGCACCAGAATTTATCCTCACCCTCAACCCTCCTTCCTCCACATTAAAATCCTCCGTAGTCTGACACCTGATTCATATGCAGAACAGAACTCAAATTTCAGCTAAATACAAGCTAAATATGATCCAGGCAGAAAGGCAGTTTTGTCTTTTCATTTAGCCGGAAAACTATATGAGGCAGCAGAGTGCTAGGCTGTACAGGTCTTGCAGACCTGAGGCAGGAAGAGAAAAGATCTTTTTGGGGCTCTTGTCTCAGCCTGTTTAGCTCCTACAGGATCCAGGGACACAGGGGGATCTCCTTGAAGCTGTCTGGTAGTCTAGCAGGGTCTTGCAGACCTGAATTTAAGTGCTTTCCAGTCCCTACCTAACTGAACTGTAAAATAATTTCTCATAAGGGGACCCCTCTCCAATGATCCTATTCCATCATTCCAACCATTATATAGTTTGCCGACTCAAGTCCAATGATGTCATTTCTGGTGGGTGACTATCCAAGCAGACATTGACTTCAACTCTCCTGAAGCCTCTCATGAAGATTGCTACTTAGTGGCAACAAATCTTTAAGGAAGTGTCAGGAATTAAGAATAAATAGTATAGCTAGCTACTGAGCATAGTTTCCCAGGCTACTGAAGTGGGTGACCTTGTAGAGATTTAAAGAATCTCCTCTCTGCAATACATTCCCATAAGAGAATTAATGGAGAAGACAGCTGTTTCTTTCCTTAAGCCATTGCTGAGAACTTCTAAGAAGTGTCCTTTTCTCTACAGCATGTAAAGATGGGCACTGGAGTTTATGGGGGTGAACACTCCACATATGAGGAACCTTCTTGTTATCAAAATGAATTCATAGATATCTAGATTTCAAAGTCAGAAGGGACCATTATGATAATTAGGTTTGACATCCTGTGACTAATCAGCATTCAGTTCACGTTGGGCAATTTTTTAAAAAATATTTGGAAAGGTGGTGGTATGGCTTCAGCCCAAGGAAAGGGATTCAGGGGGTGCCTCTCAAGCAGTAAGTGTCAAAATGTCAGGATCCAGTGAGTTATGACAGTAGCACAAATATGAGGAGTTATGACACCAGTAACAAAGTGTTGTCATGGATTCAAACCCAACATTAGCAGCATGGCCTGATGTGGTATCTAACAAAACCTTTCAGCTACATTACACTGACTTAAGTCTTTTTTCAGGTTATGAAGACCTCAAAACCCACCACCAGTGGGGGGGCTCGTGGACAGCACAAACAGGTGCAAGACTGGATAGCAACCCCCAACCCAACTCTAATTACCCTGTTTCACAATAACTGGATTGATGGACTTTTCCCAAAGTCATTCACCGGTCAGGCAATCAGTAAAAATGGGAGATGCAGGCACTCTCAGGTCTGTGTAGGCTGACCTTCAAGCCCCCTGCCTGTGCTGCCAAACACCCTGCTCTATTATGTGATGCCTAATGTGATGCATACAGTGCCTCGTATTAAATGACAATATTGATATAATAGGCATCACAGAAACTTGGTGGAATGAGGATAATCAATGGGATACAGTAATACCGAGGTACAAAATATATTGGAAGGACAGAACAGGTTGTGCTGGTGGGGGAGTGGCATTATATGTGAAAGAAAGCATAGAATCAAATGAAGTAAAAATTGTAAATGCATCAAACTGTACCATAAAATCTCTATGGATAGAAATTCCATGCTCTAAATAATAAGAATATAGCTGTAGGGATATATTACCGACCACCTGACCAAGCTGGTGATAGTGACTGTGAAATGCTCAGGGAGATTAGAGAGGTGATTAAAATAAAAAACTCAATAATAATAATGGGGGATTTCAATTATCCCCATATTGACTGGGTACATGTCTCCTCAGGACGGGATGCAGAGATAAAGTTTCTTGACACCTTAAATGACTGCTTCTTGGAGCAACTGGTCCTGGAACCCACCAGAGGAGAGGCAATTCTTGATTTAGTCCTAAGCTGAGCATAGGATCTGGTCCAAGAGGTGAATATAGCTGGACCGCTTGGTAATAGTGATTATAATATAATTAAATTTAATATCCCAGTGGCAGGAAAAACACTACAGTGGCCCAACAATGTAGCATTTAATTTCAGAAAGGAGACCTACACAAAAATGAGGAGGTTAGTTAAACAGAAATTAAAGGGTACAGTGCCAAAAGTGAAATCTCTGCAAGTTGCGTGGAAACTTTTTAAAGACACCATAATAGAGGCTCAACTTAAATGTATACCCCAAATTAAAAAACATAGTAAGAGAACCAAAAAAGAAACACCGTGGCTAAACAACAAAGTAAAAGAAGCAGTGAGAGGCAAAAAAGCATCTTTTTAAAAAGTGGAAGTTAAATCCTAATGAGGAAAATAGAAAGGAGCATAAACTCTGGCAAATGAAGTATAAAAATACAATTAGGAAGGCCGAAAAAGAATTTGAGAAACAGTTAGCCAAAGACTCAAAAAGTAATAGAAATTTTTTTTCTAAGTACATCAGAAGCAGGAAGCCTGCAAAACAACCAGTGGGGCCACTAGACGATCGAGGTGCTAAAGGAGCACTCAAGGACGATAAGGCCATTTTGGAGAAACTAAATGAATTCTTTGCATCAGTCTTCACGGCTCAGGATGTGAGGGAGATTCCCAAACCCGAGCCATTCTTTTTAGGTGACAGATCTGAGAAACTGTCCCAGATTGAGGTATCGTTAGAGGAGGTTTTGGAACAAATTGATAAATTAAACAGCAATAAGTCACCAGGACCAGATGGTATTCACCCAAGAGTTCTGAAGGAACTCAAATGTGAAATTGCAGAACTACTAACTATAGCCCGTAACCTATCATTTAAATCAGCCTCTGTACCAGATGACTGGAGGATAGCTAATGTGACGCCAATTTTTAAAAAGGCTCCAGAGGTGATCCTGCAATTACAGGCCTGTAAGCCTGACTTCAGTACCGGGCAAACTGGCTGAAACTATAATAAAGAACAATATTGTCAGACATATAGATGAACATAATTTGTTGAGGAAGAGTGAACATGGTTTTAGTAAAGGGAAATCATGCCTCACCAATCTACTAGAATTCTTTGAGGGGATCAACAAGCATGTGGACCAAGGGGATCCTGTGGATATAGTGTATTTAGATTTTCAGAAAGCCTTTAACAAGGTCCCTCACCAAAGGCTCTTATGCAAAGTAAGCTGCCAAGGGATAAGAGGGAAGGTTCTCTCATTGATTGGTAACTGGTTAAAAGATAGGAAACAAAGGGTAGGTATAAATGGTCAGTTTTTAGAATGGAGAGAGGTAAATAGTAGTGTCCCCCAGGGGGTCTGTTCTGGGACCAGTCCTATTCAACATATTCATAAATGATCTGGAAAAAAGGGGTAAACAGTGAAGTGGCAAAATTTGCAGATGATACAAAATTACTAAAGATAGTTAAGACCCAGGCACACTGTGAAGAGCTACAAAAGGATCTCTCAAAACTGGGTGACTGGGCAACAAAATGGCAGATGAAATTTAATGTTGATAAATGCAAAGTAATGCACATTGGAAAGCATAATCCCAACAATAAATACATATAAACTGATGTGGTCTAAATTAGCTGTTACCACTCAAGAAAGAGATCTTGGAGTCATTGTGGATAGTTCTCTCAATGTGCAGCAGCAGTCAAAAAAGCGAACAGAATGCTGGGAATGATTAAAAAAGGGATAGATTATAGGACAGAAAATATCATGTTGCCTCTATATAAATCCATGGTATGCCCACATCTTGAATACTGTGTGAAGATGTGGTCGCCCCATCTCAAAAAAGATATATTGAAATTGGAAAAGGTTCAGAAAAGGGCAACAAAAATTATTAGGGGTATGGAAGGCCTTCCATTTGAGGAGAGACTAATAAGACTAGGACTTTTCAGCTTGGAAAAGAGACGACTAAGGGGGGATATGATTGACGTATATAAAATGATGACTGTTTTAGAGAAAGTAGATAAGGAAGTGTCGTTTACTACTTCTCATAACACAAGAACTAGGGTCACCAAATGAAATTAATAGGCAGCAGGTTTAAAACAAACAAAAGGAAGTATTTCTTCACACAACACACAGTCAACCTGTGGAACTCCTTGCCAGAGGATGGTGTGAAGGCCAAGACCATAACAGGGTTCAAAAAATAACTAGATAAATTCATGGAGGAGAGGTCCATCAATGGCTATTAGCCAGTATGGGTAGGAATGGTGTTCTTAGCCTCTGTTTGCCAGAAGCTGAGAATGAGCAACAGGGGATGGATTAGTTGATGATTACCTGTCTGTTCATTCCCTCTGGGGCACCTGGCACTGGCCACTGTCGGAAGACAGGATACTGGGCTAGATGGACCTTTTGTCTGACCCAGTAGGGCCATTCTTATGTTCTTATGTAAAACCCAGCACAAATGGCTATACTCACAACTGGCAACACAATAAAAAATATTTACAGGTGCAAGCCCAAATAGTCTGAAAAGTGATTGTGTTAACCAAAGGTTTTCCTGGTACCTACCTGAAGGTACAGTGCTCCAAGCGTCTCCACAATATACTCGAGTTCAGGTACTGAATCTCCCATGAGTTAGATGATAGGTCACCTGATATGGCAGAGCTCTGCACAGTGGACTTGAGTTGTTTTTTAAGCTTGGTGTCTTTGGGGTAGGCATCACAGGACGGGTGTAGTAACAAGAGACTAGTAAGCACTAATTCAAGTGAGTGGAGAAGTATCATATCAAAATCACCATTCAGAGGAATGCTCTGCTGACTGTAAACAGAGGCTATCTAGAAAAGTTTATATATTATGCCTTACCTAGGATTTATGGTTCTCTCGCAATGACACTGTCGCTAGGCATCAGTTGACACTATCAATCACGATCATCATGATGCTAGTCTCACGGTTCTCACCTCTACTAGATGCAATGGGCCTAAAAGCTGTCCGAGACGACCCAAACACATGGGACGCTACTGCTGCTGTTAGATCAGGATGGCAGCAGGCCTGCTGGGCTGTGGTTAGTGCCATCCAGAATAGTAGAACAGAAAAAGCCAAAGAGAAGAGTGCGCGAAGAAGCAAGCTGTGGCCAGAATGTATGGCCACCCCTGCCCGACGTGTGGATACATTTGCGGATCTCTCATTGTACAAGAAGATGCACTGAAACAAATGGACTCATACGTTGGCTACGACAGAGACAATGGGTGAAATCCTGGCTCCACTGACATCAATGGGAGTTTTTCTACTGACATCAATGGGGCCAGGATTTCAGCCACTGAGTGAGCAGGGTCCTGAGCCACCTCAAGTTCCTGTGTCACTTAAATATTTCTGCCATTCCTATGGATTCCTGTGGGATGATCAGACCCTGGGCCTGGGGGCTACTGGATGAACAGTTAACATCTGTGCATCTGCAAGAATACGACAAGACATAGGGAATGAAATACTGACTCCAGTGACTTCAATGGTAAAACTCCCATTGACTTCAATAGGGGCCGGACTTGACCCCAGGAGTTCCATCTTTGTTTCCAAGCATCTGGCCCATTGCACTAAAGTACAAGGTACACCAGCACCACCACAATCAAAATTCAGAAATGAGAATTTTCATGGAGAAACGTTTTTTAGAGCTTCAGTGTCTGCATGATAGTGGAATTTCAATCTTTCAGACGCTTCTCTGCCTCAGACATTCAGATCCCTACATTTTTATGAAAGTCATAATTCTGCAGGGCCTGAAACCACAAAACCAACTGATGAAAATATCTCCATACATTTTTGTGAAAATGTTTTCACACGTTTCATCCAGCTGTGTGTATTTTACATCCCCATTTAAAGTTCTGTGAGTGAATCATTTGCAACCCATTTATCATTAAACTTCTTTCAGCATTAGTCAGGAGTTTGCAGTAAGCAATTTTCACTCGTTAGGGATAATACGCTTAATTATCTTGCAGCTTCACTTCCTCCACCATTGCGTGTTCTGCTGTCATCCTTAATACACAAGGGGCGTCTTTCTCTGTAAATCACGTTATTAAATAAAACATTAATTCACCATATATTGGCATCAAGAAAGGAGTAAATTAAGCAAATTAGTAAAAAAAACTGATGTTGAAAAGCTGAAACACCCTAAAAATTAAGGGCCAGATTGTATCCTCCTAGTTCTAAACAGGAAGAGTCATCCACATGGATCTCCTTCTTCATGAGATGAGGGCAAGGCAAGGGTGCGTACTACATATCCCCACTCTTCTCCTGTGGATTGTACCCAAGAAAGCTACTACAGCCCCAACGTATGTTATGCTTTCCATGCAGCGACCTGGAGATCCTGGAGGTTGCAGCTACTGGGGGTGTCCCTGTTAGCACAAATCCAAAGGAGTCACACTGGCAAGGAGCCAGGAGTGGGTCACTGTGGGCCAGAATCCTGAAAACCAACAGGGATACTCCAAGTTTTGGGGTGTACCCTGCACCCTTTCCCATGATGAGGCAAGCTCCCCACCCACTGCTGATGAGCCAGTGAGGGGTAAATCTCTGTGAAGGAATCTTTACAAAGATTTGCTGCCCAACGGTCCCCTCCAACATTTTTTAAATGTGAAAGGTGACAATCTGTCTCCATGATATTTAAAAGTTAATGCTTGATTTAGAATCGTACACCTGTCTTTGGGCCTGTGGGGTGGAGAAACACCACCACCCAACATGTCCACTCCCAGCTAGTCTATGCAGGGAAATTCCAATTAATTATAGCTTTAATGCTCATTCTTGCTTTGGATTTTCTCTCTCCCCACATCTCTGTCAGGAATTTCTCTACATAGTTGTTATATAATTAACAGTTATTACTTTTGTGTATATATTCACAAATATTCCCTAGTGAACTAATCATAGGTCAAGAACAATATATTGGGAAAGGATGAACCTAGCAGACTCTCAAGGCTGGTAGGTGTAAAATGTGACCATCTATTTACAACAGCTATGCAGTAATTTGCTTGTTCTTTTTGTTTGTTTATTTGTTTTAAACAAATGGCCTCAATGTTATTTTTCATTTTACAAAAATGCAATGCTAGGAACCTTGCACCTGGCCACCCTACAATAACAAACTAGTACACATGACAGACAAACAATTGCCATAAGAATATATTTTCAAGCTTCCAAGGTCTTATTTTTTTAGGGAGGTAGCAAATGTCTAATTTTAAACAATCATCAAAATACCAAACAATAGGAAAGTCGAACTGTGGACAGAGCAAGAAATGTGAATACGTGGAACTTTTTAAAGCAATATTTTCTTCTCACTGAGTTAATATAAGTGATGATGTAGCCTCTTGATAGCAGCCCCTAATGACACTGTGGGGAAGGACAGAACAGATCAAGGATTGATGCTGTGTAAAGGAGGCTAAGAAGGTGTCAAACAACAAAAAAGCATAAACCTGATTTTTAAAAAAATCTTTTGCAGTTCAGCTTGAAACTCAGGGGCCAAAGCCTGGAGTCCCAGCTTAGGAGCAAATTTTTATACCCTTGCTCACAGGAAGTCCTTCCTCTACCTTCCTCTGTGAGTTGCCCCATCAATTTCAGGTATCAGAATCTGGCCCTCAGTTCTTACTCAGGCAAAACTCCCTGTAGGATTTGTCACAGGGATCCATCCTAACGGGTCCCAAAGCAGAACAGGGGCTCTATTATGTACAGTGCTAAACTTTCATAGGCCTGGGGACATGGGGTCAGATCTACAGCTAGTGTAAATCAATAAGGAAGCACTAAAGTCAAGGGATCTATGACAATTTACACCCACAGAGGATGTGTGTGTCAGGAAGGTAGGAGTAGTGTGTTTTCAGGAGGGTTTTCAAGGGGGAAAAAAAAAGCACATTTGGCAGCCAGCCAGCCACATCAGAGACGATTCCAAGCATTGGGGAGAAGAACAGATTATTCAGAAATTGTTGTGTATACTCAGCACATAGCAAAGAGCGTGAAAAATAGAAGAGAGCACTGAAGTGAGAGGATGAGGAGGAGTGAATGAGGAAGGAGGAGGAATTAGATCAGAAATGAAGGGTGGGCAGGATTATGTGGGGCCCTGAAAATGAGGACGAGAGATAAATTTGATGAGGAAAGTCACAGGAAGCCAGTGGAGAGATCTGAGAGCACCAGGAAGGAGCAACAGGATTGCTCATTAATGCTTGGATTTTAGTAACAGGATTTTGTATGGATTGGAGGCGGAGAGATGACAAGAGGAGACAAGGATACAGTAATGAAAGCAAGAGAAGGGCTTTGGCAGAGTCTTTCTTGCGTTCATTTAGATGTATCACATAAATGCTTATTTACTCAGTGATTTCATTCATTTAAAATTACCCAGGCACAATGGAAAGTGCCCATTCAAGCTTCATTGCTAAATCGCAATCAAGGATCCTCTTCTGGTCCTATTGAAGTCTGCGAGACTTCACTGGAAGCAGCAGCACTCCTCATGACTATAATTACAGCACCATCCGTGTCGGCATTATTCAGACCGAGATTCACACTAGCTTTTGTATCAAAAGGTGAGAATTTGGGGAGCTCACATAGCAGGTGCACACTGCTGAGCCCAACTCCTCCAAGGCTCTTTACGCAGCCCAGATAATGTTTCTTTGGGGAAGGGGCCAATGGATGACTGTTGTGCACGTCCAGTAGCTATTGGCCGCTGTGTGGAAGGGAGGGACTCCAGATGTGGAAGGCTGCTCAAGATATGAGTCTGGGTAGCAGCTGCAATGCAGTTCAGCTACCATTCCATGGCTTAGTGAGGAGTCATGGTGTTTAAGGCCAGAAGGGATCATCTAGTCTGACCTCCTGCATATCACAGGCCACCTCTACCACCCAGCACCCAACCACACACTAAGCCCAACAACTAAAATTAGATTGAAGTATTACAGCCAACAGGAGACTAAACTATTACATGCCACAGTCAGAGAATAGGAGATACTGAGGTGCACCAATGCTCAAGGCCCTCCCCAGGCCAGGGAAATTATTATGAGAGATATACGCAGATAATCCTAGCAACTGATGTGCACCCACAGGCTGCAGAGGAAGGAGAAAACCCACCAAAGTGACTGCCAATCTGACCTAGGGGAAAAATTGCTTCCTGACCCCACATATGGCAATCAGATAGACCCTGAGCATGTGAGCAAGAACCTGCCAGCCAAGCACTAGAGGGAGAGAATGCTTGGTGCTTTCCCTGACCTATGGAGATCCCTAGAATCCAACCCAGTTAGGACTCTGGGAACAGAGTTTGCCTCATAAATACACAAGGTTTTGAAAACATGCCCTGCTCAGTATGCCCTATATCCTGGGAACACGCGCACACTCTGTTCCAAGAAGCACTGCCTGTATACTTGCGAGTAGCATAGACTATAACAAGCCCATGTTCTGTATCTCCACTGTAGTGCAGCAAGCACAGGTTTATTTAGGACTAAAGCACATGACACAAGTAGGACACACTATAGAAAACTGAATTAGTGCCTTTCTTACCATCAGCCATAACAGAGTATTCTACTGATAAAAACATATCTAAAGAAGGTTATCTTCCCATCCACCTGCTCCTCGTAACTGCTCCCCGTCCGTTCCTCACTACTGCTAAGAACTTATTATTAGTGTCTTTAATGATTTGACACAAAATTGAACTAAAACATAGACAAAGTGCAATTATACAAGACAACTGCTAGCCATCTTAACAGATAAATGATGCAATCAGAATAGTATAACTGCCTTATCTCACAGAGATTACACAATAAAATCGATACACATCTGTAAATGCATATTTATTTATACTAACATACTCAGTCAGCACACATTAGGCATACGGTCTAATTGTAATTCTTCATATAGTATTGCTACAGATAATGCACCAGACTCTCAAGTCCCAGTAGGCTGCGCCCAGCGTGAGACTAATGTGGGGTAAGAGCCATTTGCTTCTCAGATTTGAGGGGTGCTTTCATTTGTTCTCAGCTTCCCATGGAGCTCCAGGAATGTTTTAGCAACTGGCTATTGCTATGGCATAAGCACACCCTGGCTACAGCTGATTTTCCTCAGACACACCCATACTACAAGGGCAAAAACAGGGGTGGATGTTTCCAGGGGGCTCCTCTGAAGCGTGAGGACAGCCTGGGGGAAAGGGTGAAGGTGCTTGTTTAAAACTTTAACAAACAGGCTGGCACCACTGACAGAATGGAGGCAGAAGCCAATATCCAAATGGCAAATAAAAGATTATAGGGCGGAGGTGTGTCGTGAAGGGCCTGAAACGCAAACAGGAGGCGTTTACGTTGGATGCAATGATTGCGGAGGAGCCAGTGAAGGGATGCAAAGAGCGGGGTGATGCTGCTGAAGCAATGATCCAGGAAATTATTTTTGCAGCAGTTGTGGTAATCAAGACGCAAGATGATGGGAGGCTGGAGGAATCATAGAATCATAGAATCATAGAATATCAGAGTTGGAAGGGACCTCAAGAGGTCATCTAGTCCAACCCCCTGCTCAAAGCAGGACCAATTCCCAGCTAAATCATCCCAGCCAGGGCTTTGTCAAGCCGGGCCTTAAAAACCTCCAAGGAAGGAGACTCCACCACCTCCCTAGGTAACGCATTCCAGTGTTTCACCACCCTCCTAGTGAAATAGTTTTTCCTGATATCCAACCTGGACCTCCCCCACTGCAACTTGAAATCTCTCTTGAGGAGAGATTTAGCTGTATGGATGGATAGGAAAGGCTGTATATGAATGATGCTGTACAGGAAGAAGCAGTAGGATTTAGACATGGCCTGGATGTGAAGATCTAGAGGAAGGGCTGAGTCAAAGATAATGCCCAGATTATGGGCCTAGCAACTGGCAGGGTGGTGGTGTTTGTCCATGGTGACTGAGAAAGGAAGGAGTGGGAAGGACGGGGTGCGGAGTGGTGGTGGAAAGAGATCAGAGCTCTGTTTTGGCCATGTTGAGGTTAAGATGTCTGTGTAGTATACTCTGAAGAAAGCACTGAAAGAGACCCCTTTTGAGGACTACAAAGTCTCTTAGGTATTTGAAGGGGAGGATTAATTTCACATTTCAGCATAAAATTATACAAATCCTTCCCTTCAAAATATCCAGAAAACCCTAGAACACTCCTGCTACAGCTCTTGGTAAAATTTCCCAGTGCTTCACCTTTCCTGGGCAGCAGTGCATCATATCACCTTTACCTAACACACCCACAAGAGGATTAATAAATACTCTCTTGCATTTCCATAGCCAGTGGCTTTCTTGAATTTCGTTCATGCTTTTTAAATCAGATGCCATGTTTCTTCCCAGAAGAGGCCTCTTTGATGAATCAGGTTCATTATCATCACTCAGTTACTCCAGTGTGACTCCATTGATTTCAATGGAGTCACGCCATCAGAAAACAAGGAGTCAGGCAGCGTTGCATTAAGATTTACATCAACCGTGGAAGGCAGGTAAACATAATTATCTTTAGTGTTCATATGGGTAGCAGAGGCACAAACCAAGGCAGGGACTTGTCCAAAGTTATATAACTAGTAAGTGGCAGAGCTAGGAAGAGAAGCCAAGTTTCTTGTCTCCCAGTCCTGTGCTGTAGCCTTTAGACCAAGCTCCTTTCCCCCTCAAATAAAAAAACCCTCACAATATTAAATAAAACTAAAAATAAAACACAAGGAAAACATTACACTAAACTGAGTTCAATTTCTTCTGCATTCTAGACACAGTTCTACAGTCCTATCTGTTTAATGGCAGCAAATTACTTTCTCTTTTAGTTTGTAGTTAGATTTGTATTGAATTTCTCTTCCTGCCACCCACTTCTCTCTGGTGTCTGATCCATGCAGTGAAATTGGAAAGGTGAATACTGTATACAGGTGCATTCCAAGCAAACTCAGTAATCACAGGGGTTGGTGAAAAGTCTCTGCTTGCAAATTTTATGGCAGTGTGAAATTGATGGGCTGTGTTTGCTATTTAAACAGAGGAACTTTGGAGTCATAGGAAGATCCTTTTCTGAGAAGCTGCTGACTCCTGAAATCTAGCGTCCTGTTCCTTATCAGGCCTGTTTATTACGGGTTTCATAAATGTTTTATGAGGCTCTGGTGACTGCATTGCAGAGTAGGGGTGGTGGCAGCTGCCTCCAACTTTCCTGCATTATTGACAAAGGATCAAAGAACAGATTTACCACCCTGATAAGATTTGGTGGATAAGAATCCTGCCCTGACTTTTTGCCTGCTTCCTGCACTGACAAACACATTGCAGAACTTATTGACAGAGTAATTCTCCCTGTCTAATTCCTGAAATCCTTATCTGAGCAAAACCCCCATTGACTTCAACATCCATTCTCAGGCCTATGGAAGATTCCCTGGAAAGGGTAATACATCTTGGGACTGTTTTATCTTTTGGGGTAGGGGCGGTCTCTCAGTGATAGAAATCCCCCTTTAAGAGGGGTCCCCAGACAGCCATGTGTTGGGGGAGTCCTTGGTAGCACCAGAGTTGTACTGCTAGGTAGAGGAAGTTGTCTAGGGCCAGAGTTGCTGTGAACATTGCTATCTCCTCTGGATGGCCCTGGTTTCTGACTGATCCAAGCATCTAATCTGCAGGAGGACAAGCCCCAGTTCCCCACCCCAACAATATAAGAAAATCCCCATATGGGAAACATCCCCTTTAGTCACTACAAGGGAATGAAGGCAATCCAGCTGAGTTAGACTTCACCATACCGACTACAGTAACAGATTTCAGAGTAGCAGCCATGTTAGTCTGTATCCGTAAAAAGAACAGGAGTACTTGGGGCACCTTAGCGACTAACAAATTTATTAGAGCATAAGCTTTCGTGGACTACAGCCCACCACGAAAGCTTATGCTCTAATAAATTTGTTAGTCGCTAAGGTGCCCCAAGTACTCCTGTTCTTTTTACAGTAACAGAAGGATTAATAGAAAGAAAACAGACCGTGAGACAGGACTGTAGGATGTTTAAAGCACAACTTGGAGTCAAGAGTTTCTAACCCCATCTCTGCTATTAACTCCCTGAGTTTCTTTGGGGAAGTTCCTTAACTGTTCTATGCCTCATTCTCCCCATCTGGGGTTAAAAATGAAATTCTTTACTTTATGGGGCTGCTGTGGGAAGGATTTCATTAATGGCTGACCAGCACTTTGAGATTCCCCAAGTGGAAGGGGTTGTCGGAGCAACAAGCATTATTAGTCAAGCTTTGCTGATTTTATATCCAGAGCAGTTCCATATTGGAATCCTCACATTTAATTGATATACTGTATGCGCCACAAAGAAATCGGTTTCATGAGCAGAATGATTCCTCCCCTCCAAATGCCACCTTATGTGCATTAATAAGACTACCAATAGCTGAAAGCCCATGTATAATGCATCCATGTCTGAATTATACATACACGTATATGTATTATATTGCATTATAAAACATATACAATAATACATATACAATGTATTATATTGCATTATTATACATATACAATTAGACATATACATACATATAATTCATACATATATAATTCATAAAGTAAAGTATAATTCATAAAGTAAAGTATAATTCATAAAGTGATGTGTGTAAAAAAAGCCAAAAATGGCCGAGAACTTAAAAACTGGATGGTAACAGACCATGAATCCCAGTGATGATTGAAGCCGGTGATATTCTAAACAAAAAGAGCGCTGAGGCACACTTGTAACTGCTTCCATCATTTCACAAGGACTCAGACATTTTAGGCTTCAGAGTGACATCCTGGAACCTTATATACCTACTGTATTTTGGAATCACCTTCAAGGGAGTTTTGCCTGCAGAGAATTTGGCTCAAAACACTGAGGGTAGTTCACATTGTTATCCCTAATCAAGGTTTTGTGAAGTAAAGAACTGGAAAAGGTAGCTTAAGTTTCAGTAAAAACTTCCTGAGAGTGAGATTGATTAGGCTGTAGAATATCTACCAAGAGAAATGCTGGAAAGCCTGTTGCGTGGAGAATTTAATATGACCCCAAAGCACTAATAAATATACAGTAGAGGATGAACGTGGAGATGAATCAAATATTTTAGGATATTTTCCATCACTAACTTCTAGATTTGATTTTATACTATTGACCAAATTTCAGAATTAATTTAAAAATCAAATTAAAGTCAAACACACACACACAAATAAATATAAAACTTAGAAAAAAGACTTTTACATTGGACCTTTAAAATGGCCTGTGTATATTTCTTAGTTATGGAATACAACAATATATGACAAGCTTAACAAGAGAGCAAAAGTGCAAAGTCTCTGACAATTTTCAGAAAAATCAACTTCTTCAACCCAAGCTATATTTTCTTCTAGCTCAGTTTGAAGTTATTCTGTTTTGGGGACAGGAGATGAGACTCTAGTTTTTTATTTTTATGGGAACAAATTGATCAAGATTTAAAACTGCCCCAATTATGAGCAATTCACATTTACCTGAGGTGCTAAGCTTCAAATATTCTGTCCAATAAAGGACTACAGCTAATCTTGAAGTGTCCATTTTCCTGAGAGCTGTTGTCTGATTCAGAGACTTCTGCCTTGTCTTTAATCATTAAAAAAAATAGAAATAAAACCTTCAGGGAAAATGATTAAACATTTTCCCACCTCTGCGATGAATATAATTAGGCTGGGAATGATTGTATTTTTACGAGTCAATGTTGGTAAACATCAATTTCACTATACACACACAAACCAATGAAAAAATATTTCCATTGATGATCATCAGAATTTACAGAGAGGCAAAGTAAAAAAATGCTGCTTGAGACCTTTTTAGAATTTTATTTAAGGATATTTGCTTTGTGTATTTTAACATATGATCTTCACTATTTGTGTTTTAATGGTTAGAAAGCTTTAACTTTTTGAATCTGAACAATTGCTGTCATTAAATTATTGTTTGACAATGCCCCTCTCCCCCAATTTCCTACTAGTGTGGAAATTTAAATTGATAAAAATAGAAAAAATCTTTACCATAAACATTGATCTTTTCCATCAAAATTATATTAAAAAAATTAATTTCTGCTAAGCCTAGGCATGAGCCTGCTTCCTGTAGCCTTCAGCTTTGTGGAAGAGGAGGGCATAGTGGCTGTAAACCATGCTACCGAATCAGACTAGTGGTGTTTCACATCCTTTTTGCACAGGTATAATTAACTACACAACGTGGCAGGTATAAATCAGGAGTAACTCCATTGAAGTCAGTAGAGTTGCACTGGGGTAATTAAGAGACGAATCAGGCCCACTGTTTGGTGTGTGCGAGCAACACTGACAGACACCCATAGCATCATTATTCCTGGGAAGCATGGCTTTTTATAGCAAGTGCAGCAAGGTATATGTGGATTTTTATCTCCTCTAAACTTGCTTTCTAAACATTATCAACTCAGATTGCTGTCCACAAATTCTAGTCCCAAATCTGAGAGTAATAGGGTTTTACAATGCTGTAAAAAATGATATTCATTGGTTCTGGGATTGTCTAGACTACCATTTACACCACTCTTTTATCAATATTGCCATAATTTGACACTTCTGAATGGAGGAGGATTGTAAAGCACTCGCAGACCCTGTAAAACATGTTAAATGGAGATTAGTCTTACTGCTTAGTTTAAGCCTAGTAAAAGATAATTAAATTGACTGATGTAGTTGTAAATCTCACTTTTATCAAATCCTCTCTCTCTTTGTCCTTATGATTTTACAGCATCATTAATGTTGTTGTGACAATATCATTAATCTTCTCGCCTTGCTCGCTGCAGAATGAGAGGAAGCTAGAAGTCATAAAACCAATCTATTCTTTTCTTATTTGTGTTTCTGTCTTCTTGCTTCTAATGCAAGAGTGGGGCGCTGTTCCCACATTATAAGCTGTGACTTAATTGAGAATACGCTTGTGCTGATGGGTTGATCTTTCTGATGATCCGAAGAAAATCTGTTTTATCAGGCCTTTTATTGAGGAAAAAATAAGAAATAATTCGTCAGTGTCTTTAGGCTCTATGGGTCTGATCTTGTTCCTCACAAAATCTGTTCAGCACCTCACAAGAGACAATTTCCTAGAAGCTCTGGCTCAAACGGATGAGGTAATATTGACAATTTGTTCAAGCAGTAGCCTGGGAGATAGGATTCCTGGTTCCAGTCTGAGCTCACCCAGAGATTTATAGACACGCTCACCCATAGACTTATTGTGTAGCCTTGGGCAAGTCCCTTTTCCTCAGTTTCTCCAGGTGTAAAATCAGCTTAACATTTCCCCACCACAAAAGGGGTACGGCAAGGGTCGGTTTGTGAAGCATTTGAGACCTGAAAGTGACAAGTGCTCTTTAGGCGCAATGTGTTATTATTTTGAATGATCATTGCCAGGGTCACTCTAATGAATCCTTAAATTGAGTTAAGTCCCCTGTGGCCTGGCTGCATGCAGTTCAGACTCTGGCGAACAAAGAGCTCTTATCTCAGTGAAGTTATATAGAAAGATTAGGAAGAAACTTACCCTATAGGCGGGCTATTGGATAATTCTTCATTCTGAGGGTTTGATGTTTTCCTCAGAAACATCTGATTCTGGCCACTGTCATACTGGAGGTTGGGAGCAGAGCAGAGTTAAAGTCATCCTCCACCACCATCCTGGTTCTTCTCCGATTGGGGCAGCTTTGGGGAAGATCAAGTCTGGGAAGCACTCACACATGGTGTTGAAAACCTCAAGCATACAAAAAATCATGAGGTTGGCTTAATAATGATGAGATTTTAAAATAGATTGTGGACTCTTTTTAGCCACCCACTGGTTTTGGTGCCTTTAAGGTGCCCTTGGGTCACATTTTCAGGTTTTCCTCTGCAGCTATGAGGGCTACAAACCTGCTTTGCTAAATGAAAGCTGGGATTCTCACATCATCACATGCCACCTAGAGCTGTGGCTTTAAGCAAAACACCTAATGGTTTGTTGTGTGACCGTCAACAAAGATGCAGGAGTTGGCAAGGCTACCCATGCACACTCCTTTTCAATTGACTTGTGGGAAGGGGTAATAATCAGACTGCTGCTGGCAAAACTTGTTTCTCTCCTTCATGGGGGGATATCAAGCAAGAGGGCCATGCCGATGTGTTTCCTGGGAGAAAGGAGCATGTATAGGTGTGATTTTCCCGCTAAGGGCACGTGCATAAGGCAGACATGTATGCGTTTGAGGGCTGTGACGTTGAACATTGTTATACCTCTGATTTCAGCATGGGAGTGAAAAACTGGCAGCCTTAGTGGGTGTGATGGTTAAAAAAAATCTTCATAAGATTAACCCCAATTACTAGCACATCCCATTCACTGTGTCTTGGGTAAAGTCTGAGATGGAGGCTTTTAGGTTGTCTTTACTTCTTTCAGGTACCTCTGCGCCACATCAGTTACAGCTGTTGTCAGACCTCACCCAAAATGGTTTCTTCCCTCCTTTCCCTATGTGTTGCTCTCTCTGTGTAATTATTTCTTACAGTGCAGCCTCCATCGCCCAAATGTTACTTTTCTGAAACCTACTATTATCCCAAACAGGGTTATTTACCACCCTAAGCTTTAGCTGGGACAGAAGGTCATGCACCTTAGATTGAGCTAGGGACATAGGACTACGTCCCTTAGCTTTAGCTGGGAATATAATCCCCTTTCAGATAATGGGCTTTCAGATAAGTGAAGTTCAGATAGTGAAGCTGTCTGGCTTTGCCAAGGTCAGCTGGCTCAGCAGGGCCTTAGCCACATCACCTTGTGTCTTGCCTGAGGCACTTTACCTTGGGCCCAGTGTGAACAGCCCTTCAGTTAAGTTACTGTAGCTGAAGTTGTACTGGGTCCTGCTGAACAAACCAGCTACTGAACAAGCCTGATGAACAAGGCAGATAACTGCCTGTAATTGAGGGAACCCGCCAGCTGGCTGTAAAATCTGCAGTCAGGATATTCTCCTGGCCAGGTTCTTTGCTTGTCCAAATCTGCCTGGTTGTCAAGGAGGTTATAGGTTTCAAGATGTCCCTTGAGAATTTTAGATAGTTGGGGTTCTGGTGAATTTAACTGAAGCCAAAGGGACCAATCGGGTGTGTAAAGAGGTGGACCCTTTGTCTGTTTGAGATAAACATTGTGTGAGCATTGTTTTGGGGTCCATAATCCAGTGTGTAAATGACAATCAAGCATAAATACAGTGCTTTCATATGTGGCAACTACAACTTTGCTCCAATATTTCTTTTCTTAAATAAGGATTAGCAAGTTTGAAAGTCCAAAGATAAGAAGCCTTCTCAGCACAAATGCATAAAGTTCATTCGGAGGGCACTCCTTCTAGCAAGTGCTGCTTACCTTTTGAACTTTCAGATAGCTGGCACGAAGAAAACAGGGACCTTCCTCCGACTCATTTCAGAATGCCAGGATGCAAGAGTCATCTCTGTGAAGAGGGCCAGCCATGGCCTATGCACTACTGTTCCTTATGCCCTATTCTGAGGGGTTAAGTGGGATTTACATGGTGCACAGGCCCTCTGCAGAGAGGTGAATTTCATCCCAATTTCATGACAGAACACAATGGAGTGGAAACAGTTTGTTCCAAAGGGGACATGGAAAAAAGATGTACTACATATTGTTTAGAATGGTATATTGTATAGCTGAGCTTCCATACATTCTGAGATCATACTAGATACAAGATGATATAAAAGCTGGGGCTAATACATATATTATGTTTCTGGGGCCTGTATACTTTTTATTTGTCATATAATGGTATCCACTGTTAGTGTGCTAGTGCAGATTTTGTCTGGTAAAGAAGTGGCTAACAAGAAAAAAGCTTCTTAGTAAATGTACAAAACACTGAAGTAAAAACTAGTGCAGGGCTCTATGTGAAGAGGGAGCTGGAAGATCCCTCTCACAGCTCGATCAGAATATACAGATCTGTAGAAGTCAAAGGGCAGAATCCAGAAGACGTTCTCCTTTCATAGTGCACAAAGATCTGCCACCACTTATGGTTTAAGTATTTTGGCTTTGGTCCTCTGCTGAACTGAGAGGTGGGGCATGTCAGGGAACTGGACACAGCTCCCCGACTCTGTGGCCAGTTCAGCACCCAGGAGCTGCTGTAAACCCTGCCAGCTGGGAAAAGTACCCAAAGGACTCTCTGCCATCTGGAAATCACCAGACTGCTGTAGGCTCCAGCCATATTCCCTCCCTATCTCCAACACCCCCACTACACTATTGCTGTAAGAAAAGGGGGTGGTACAGGAAATAGCTGTGCCACTTCTGTGCCCATTGGATATAGAGAGCAAAAGGCCAGCAAATCTGGCCACTTATCTTCAAAACAGGCAGAGTCTAGCCCCAAGATTTGTGTGGGCACTGGTTCATGGAGTTAGAGTTTTTCTGAGCCACAGCTCAGATGCCTGTAATTTATAGTTTGCAAGGATGAATAGTTTGTAGTCTCTGATCACATAGAGAAATTGTACCCAAGCAAAATTATGATGTTTTAAACCTTGTTACACACCCAAAACACTCACACTCCAGCCATTTCTCTGCTAATTAAGTGCCTGATCATATACACACTTACCCACAAGAGTAGCCTCAGGCTAGTAATCCTTTCTATGCAAATAGGTCTCCAGTCACTTACATGTGTTTTGCAAGATTTGGCCCTAAACTAATAACTCAGATTATCTGGAAGTGTAAATATCATCATGTTTTGCTGACTATTTGAGATTTACTACTCTTCAATAAAATATGCATATTATTTGACTCAAATTATATTTAGTTCAAATTGTTTTCTAAAGATTAACATTTGAAAGAGATGTCAACAATTTTCACTCTTTAAATTAAGAGTAATAGGCTTTTATAGCACAATATAAAGATATCAACTGGAAAAGCTATGGCCATCAATTGCTCAATTTTTTCCTTTATCTATTGATATAGCCCTAATTTGACACTTCTGTGTAGAGGAAGCTTGTAAAGAGGCTGTCGACCCTATAAAGCAAGTTATATTTAGATTAGTCTTACAGCTCACTTAAAGCTCAGTAAAATGACAATTAAATTTACTGATGTGGCTATAAACCCTCAAGCATCTGAAATTAGTTTCATTCCTACTTATGACAATACAGCTTCATTAGTGTTTGTATTTATCCCCAGGCCAAGCCTGGTCTGGCTGCAGGGGAACTTTGTGCACGTGGATACAAGGGTCTACTATATTACAATGCCTGGATAATACAGTCCTGTGTGCACCTGTATCGTTCAGTTGTGTGCAATTCTGTATCGTTGCTCCTTCTAGCTGCATTTGCACTTTAGTTTAATGATAACGTGTCATGTATTTATCCCACTGAGTTTAAACATCAGGAAATTTTAGGTAAACATTTGACACAGCAGAAAGAATAATCCCTAGGCCTATTTTACTCAGGCAGTAAATGAGTTTGCGTTGTCTTGCTTTGACTTCCACGGTCATCAGGATTAGCTACTTGCGAACTGGAGTTAAACATTTCGGTCTAGGTTTTGGCCTGTCCTTGCCCAGGTGCAGGGACCTTCGTCACTTTCTTGCAATTGGCGTCCCAGTTCCCATCTAGCATCCCCAGAGCAGAGCACAAGCCAACCCAAAGAGGGCAAGGCGCATGCTCAGACCCCTGGGCCAGAGAGTTCCCAGAGACACGGGTGCCTCCAGAACTTTTTTTGGTCTCTGTGCATTGGACTTCTGATCAGAGAAGCTGGAGCAATAGACCCTGCTTCGATATCTGTACAGGGACCAGAGACTTTACAGAAAAGCTGTTATTGCTTTGGTTAATGTTGAATTATTTGGAGGAAATGTTATATGCACAGGACATTGAGTCAGATTTTTGCCAGACTTACTTTTGAAAGACTGAAAATGTGTCTAGACACAAAAAGAGACAGTCAAGTCCTGTATGTAAGCAGCAGCACCTGGCCACTTTTAGGGGCTGTGGGCCAAAGTCTGTGGTTAATAAAAAAGGATTGGCTCCACCTGCTTGACAAAGGCAGCATTTAGGATTGCTCTGTATATTGGTTTGACATTTTTCAGGTACTGAACACATGGAAAACTTTAAGACAAAAATGAATTCCTGAAAAACTCCACAAGGGTCTGGTAAGAATTCACACTCCTCCTTCATAGCACTTTCTAGGCAAGAAACTTTTGCTTTGCAACCATTAGTTAATGTAGCCTCTCAGAGCCCCTATGCAGTAAGTATAGTCATCGTACCTTCACACATAGGGAAACTGAGGTACAGAGAGGTTACGTGATTGGCCCAAGGTCAATGGCAGAGTCAGGAAGGGAGCCCAGGCCTAATTCCCTGCTATGTTCTTTGATCAGCCACAAGATCCTGCCTCCATACGCTGCTAAAGTGATCAGAGTCAGAACAATGTGCTTGGGGGTCACCCTCACATCCCTGATCCCCAATTAAGGTACATGTCCTGAAGGCTCTCACACCCCTTCAGTGGGTCACAGCGAGGCCAATTTGGTTTTTACTGACTCTTCGCTAGCTAATAGTGGGCGTAAACAAGTACCGGGAGCTAGACTCTCTCCTCTGGAAGAGAAGAGCTTTACAATTCAGTTCACACTGGTAGAGTTTAGAAGCTGAAATTCTTCAGAGATTCTTTTCAATGAGTGATTTTTCAACTATTTTTTAGATATTGATGGCCAACTGGGTGCTAGGCCCTCTCCAAATATATCAGAGCACATCATCTCTCCTTCAGGTTACCTACACTCTATTCTCAGATGCAGGCAGAATAGTTCACACAGCCCTCTAGAGAGTGCAAGCTCAAGAGCTGGTTGAAATCTTGCTGAGACTGTTAAAGAAGTGTGATTCAGGGAGCATTCGAAAGCTGCGGTACTAGTGTCACTAGAACTGGGAGTCAGTAATCTAGTGAAATGGGCAGTTGTCAGCAGCTTTACCGTCTACATGCAATTCCTGATTCGAAAGCAATTATATTTTGGCTTGCACAGCCTGTCTTGTTAGTAAGGGAAAGGCTGAGGAATGATTCAAGGGCATATGTGTAGATAGTAAGGGGAAAGAATTGCACAGAAAATAAATCCACAAAAAATGAGATCAGAGTTCACTTTTGATCACTGCCTATCAATATGTACATATGAAATAAAGCGTGTTCCAAACCATGACACTCCTTCGGTGCTTTTTTCCATTGAGTTTAAATGCTTTGTCTAAACTCTAATTTGAATTTAAATATTTATGATCATTAAATTCTTTGTGAGAAGAGATATTTCTCTTCAAATCATCTATTATTTATATAGTGCTGTAAGTGTTCATAGCTCATTCAACACTTAAAATCCCTGCCCTGATAAACTTCCAGAGTTAAACAATAGAGTTGAACAGGAACAGCACAGAACAACTCAACACAGAACTGAGCAGCTAGCAGCTGTGGGTTTTTTTATTATCTTTTTTTTTTTTAAACAAGCACACAATTGAGTAAGTGTCTGTGCTCATTAATGGATAAGATTCTGTAACTCCTACCTAGGAGAAGTAGCATATTCACTTAAATCTCAATCCAAGCCCACTGAAGTCAATGGGAGTTGGCCTAGGCCCTCAGGGCTAGATTTCAGTATGAATACCTACCCTGAGCAAGGGGTAGTACGTAACTGTGCTGCTACAGGAACACACCAGGGAATGAATTGTGACTCAGTTACAATTTACTCCATGTTCCCCCTTGCCCAATAAGGAAGTTATCAGCTATTGGTCAATACCTCACTTTCTCTTTGGTGCCTGCTGAACTCTCCTTACTCTTGCAGGGGGGTCAAGGCTCTGCCCATTCCCCTCCCCTGCCCATCTGCATGGGAGCAAGAATAGTAGCTCCATGGAGCCTGCTCTACCCCATGCATTGACTCCTGATGTATGGCCCATTTCTCTCCTGCTTGGATAAATAGAGCAAAAGACAATCTTGCCCTTAAGAAATTCCATTGACCTGAACAGGACTATTCACATAAATAGGAGCGACTGAACATAATGGCTTCAGAATCTGGTCCTTGTATATTCCCACAACGGGCTGTGCACCCAAGAAACCTCTAGCCATACCAAATTAGGAGAGATTTACACTGTTCTGATAGAGTGCTTGAATATTATTGAAAGCTGCACCAATGCAGCAGGTATGCAACAAAATGGAATCTTCTGACACCTAAATGAACACACATTCCAGATGGAACACATGCTCAGTTCTCCTCTGTTCAAAATAGAGGCAGGTGTTTCTCACATGCTCACCCCTGAATTTTGCACCCCACACTAGTGCATCCCTTCAACTGCACAGTTGGATTATAAATTGCTTGTGTAAATATTTTAAAATCAGTTTGTGACAAAAAAGGGGAGTAGGTTTTTGTTTTGTTCCCACCCCCCCAAATAATAAAATACTTATATTTTCAGGAAAGCTAGACATTAAAAGGCCTGGTTAGAAAATTACAAATTTGTAGCTGTTTGCTAGTTTCACCTCCATGTCCCTATTTTGAAATCTGCTGTGTAGCAATACTGCCATCTTGTGTAGAATAGGAGGTTGTATTTTATTTGGCTTAGCAGGTTTCCTTTCTGACATAGGAACTAATCCCAGAACTCCTAATAGAGCCTATTCCTCAAGGTCTACTGCAGTTTCTTACCAGTTTGTCCCTCTTATAATTCTTCTTTATCATTAATATAGCTTCAAAAATTTTGCTTTTCAGACATAAATAAAGGCAAATTCATACCACAAGAATTTTATAATCTTGTCTGTTGTCCTGAAACCCAGCTGAAGTCAATGGAAGTGGAGACTGCAAAAACATCTTGCAGAAATGGGCTATAAATTAGATGATAGAAGTCAAGGGGTTTGGGGATGGGATGTGACAGAAAAATCTTGTCATTTTAATTATGTAACTGTTTGTTGACACTCATAGTTTCTGTATTTTGAGGGTCGGGGCCTGGGGGATTGGAAGGAAGGAAGCCTAGAACATTCTACGATTACAGTGATGACTGGTACTAAACCATGGACATGGACCATGGATTCAGTTTTCCAAGGAATAGGAACTCTGCGGTCCCCATATCCAGGCAGCATCTGGTCTCCCCACCCTGTAAATACTAATGTCCTTTCTCTTTCACCTAGGTCTACTCTGCCTACAGATACTGAAATAGTCCCTCCTGTACAATAAGGCTTTTGAATTTGAGACGGTTATATTCTATATTGCCACTCACTCAGCTTCCATATCTGGCACATCTAGAAAAGGTCTCCTCCCTAACGTCTGCTGTTCTCAAACCGGATCATGAGGCTTTGGGAATCCTTTGGGTCTCTATTCAGCATCTCATATCTCAGTAATGCCATATTTGCCACCACTTCTGTGGGGCTGTGACCTTACCCAGGATATTACAATCTGGACTGATGAACAGCTGTGTCCCCTCAATTTTCCAATCTGGGGTGCCTTTTACACTGCTTCACTGTGAGAGCAACCACTCCTGTTATGTACGTTACTCCCAATTACATTGTATGAGGGCTATAGAGCCAGCCATTCTTGAATTACACTGCAGAGCAACACCAACAAATTCCCAGTCCGAGACTTTCCCCCAGAAATGTGTATCTTCAGAACATAAGAACAGCCCTACTGGGTCAGACCAAAGGTCCATCTAGCCCAGTATCCTGTCTTCCAACAATGGTCAATGCCAGGTGCTTCAGAGGGAATGAACAGAACAGGTAATCAAGTGATCCACCCCCTGTTGCCCATTCCCAGCTTCTGGCAAACAGAGGCTAGGGACACATCAGAGCATGGTTTTGCATCCCTGACCCTCCTGGCTAATCGCCATTGATGGACCTATCTTCCATTAAGTTATCTCGTTTTTTTTTTTAACCCCGCTATAGTCTTGGCTTCAAAACATCCTCTGGCAAAGAGTTCCACAGTATGACTGTGCATTGTGTGAATACTTCTGTGACAGTGTACCCCATAAGGCTTTATGGGGAGGGGGTGCTTATAAATGTATGTATGACATAACTGGAATATGTTTTGTGCTGCCTGTGCCATGTAACATATCTCCGTAAAGGTTATGGTCTACTATATCCATTCATCCTATTTGTACATATATATATCATTTTCTACTTAAGGTTAAGAATATGGGCTGTATGCTTGCTTGGTTTCTAAGTAAGCTTTTGGGAGGCATTTGGTCAGCTTCTTTAGGAAGGAATTCGCCAGGTTAAGTACCTGATCAGGAAACACTTGGAGAACAATGCATCTTGGAATACTCCAATCCACATAAGAAGTCTTCCTGGAGACATGCAAGATACCATGTGGACAATGGCTTCGGCCTGTAAAGACTGAGTCATGCAGGGTCATGTGACTTGCCCAGGTGACTCCAGAACTCCATCTTGAAGCTGGACTTTGCATAGGAGGGAGGAGAGGGGAGGTCTCCACCCACAAGAGAGAGTCTATTTAAACCCGTGGGAGACCCCTCCATTTTGTCTTCAGCTGGCTAAAGAAGGAGCCTCTCCATCCCCCCCCCCCCCCCCCCAGGATACTTGAAGGAGACTGAAACAAAGGACAGTAACTACAGGGGGTGTGAGTGATTGCTGGACCCAGGCTAAAAGGAGATTAGCCTGTAAAAGGGAGTGCTGTGGAACTGGTGAGGAAATTATCTGTATTCAGTTTGATTAGGCATAGAATTGCGCATTTTATTTTATTTTGCTTGGTGACTTACTTTGTTCGGTCTGTTACTACTTTGAACCACTTAAATCCTACTGCCTGTATTTAATAAAATCACTTTTTATTTAGTAATTTACTCAGAGTATGTATTAATACCTGAGGGAGCAAACAACTGTGCATATCTCTCTATCAGTGTTACAGAGGGTGAACAATTTATGAGTAAAACGGATTTATCTGGGTTTAGACCCCATTGGGAGTTGGGCATCTGAGTGCTAAAGACAAGTACACTACTGTGAGCTGTTTTCAGGTAAACTTGCAGCTTTGGGACAAGTGATTCAGACCCTGGGTCTGTGTTGGAGCAGACGGGATTGTCTGGCTCAGCAAGACAGGGTGCTGGAATCCTGAGCTAGCAGGGAAAACAGAAGCAGGGGTAGTCTTTGCCCATCAGGTGGCAGCTCCCAAGGGGGTTTCTGTGATCCAACCGGTCACAACTTCCTTTTGTTTGTTTTAAACCTGCTGCTTATTAATTTCATTTTGTGGCCCCCTAGTTCTTGTGTTATGAGAGAGTAAATAACACTTCCTTACTTACTTTCTGCTTTCTCCCGAACAATACAAACTCATAAAGATAGGGATTTGTGCCTATTATCCCAAATGGAGTTTCCCAAACACTCTAATCTAAACCAGTTTGTCTGGATTGAACAACAAGTTTATTAACTACAAAAGATAGATTTTAAGTGACTACAAGTAATGAGGCATAAAAGTCAGAATTGATTACAGGAAAAAGTAAAATGCAGCTAATGCCTAACTTAACAAGCTAAGTAGAGTCAAAGTAAAGGTCTCTCTCACTACATATTTCATCAGTCTTACTGGCTGAATTCTTTTCAGTCAGGATCCCTCCCCTAGTCCAAAGCAGTTTCCTTTGTTCTTCAGATGTTGTGAATGCTGTGGGTAGAGAGAAAGGGATAGATAATTTGGGGCATGTATTCTCCTTTCTTATAGTTTTTCTCTTCTTAAAGAATCATCTCTAGCTGGGGTTCAGGAGACAAAGTTTGTGTGAACAGGAACCCACCATTGTTTCTTTGTCAAGATGTAAATTTTTTGCCCACACCCTCTTTCCTGCCAAAGAATGGCCACTTAACCAGCTGATGGTCCATTTGATTTCGACACCTGCCTGAGATGTCGGCTAGCCTTTCATCTCTGGGGAACTTGGAACATTCCTTAGTAATACCATATAGTAGAATTTTATATCTTTACATACAATGCTGTCACACATTTTTCCAGGACAATAATGATCAGCAAATTGTGAGTTTTCAAAGGATACCTCACAAAGCATACTTTGTACAAGTTTTATCATAGTCCTATAAAAGGGGCAAGCAGACTGTCATAGGGGTGTCATGATATCTATCTGCAGAAATGGAATGTGGGGACTGGTGTTAAGACCATACTTGTTAAGACTCAGGTCCTCTGGGAAGCATCTGAAAAAATCCAAAGACTTCACAGCCTGTTTTCAGGTCCCAGGGTCCTCTTCCTTGGTCCCAAGAGGAGCAGAAGAAATGGATGTTTGGAGTAAGCCAGCTTAGTGGAGTGCACATTGTGGTGAAAGACAAGAAACCAAGGATATAGGAGAGAATGGAGTGGAGGGATACAAACACAGAGTCAAAAAGAAGTGAGGGATGAGTGAGCTGGAAGTGGGGAACAGAGCGGTTAAGAACAGAGGGACTGCAGGTCATGGAAAGGCCAGCAGAAACAGTGGTAGATAGTGAGTAGTGAAGGACGTGAACTAGAGATAGGAGACAGAAAATTTGTATATGCGGAGATCAGAGGAAAGCATTGTTTAATGGTGTGTATAATGCCAGCAGGGAGGAAAGAGAGGCATGTGTGATTACAGAAATAACTGCTTTATTAGTGATAACCCAGAATTAGACACAGTCCACACTACTTCCAGGCATAATAAAATTTACAACAACATTAACCTTTAAAGAGCAACCAGCACATCTCCCCACTCCTAGCTTCAGAAACACTTGACATTCTGAAGACCCCAGTGAGGCCTGAGTATAAACTTTAATGGAGGTAGAGTACCTGAGCCTGTTGACAGGATTATTCTGCTACCCCTATTGCTGGATCTCTGTTCATCTGTTCTGTTTCTTGCTGCTCAGAATCTTTACTTTTTTCATCCCTCTCCCCACCTCTGTTTACTCTAGCCATGGCCTTATTCTCATTTTTCGTCTCCTTGTTCTCCGACTCCAGCCTTAACCTTTTTCTTTCTTTTGATTTTAGGCCTAGTCTTTTCTTCCTTTGTCCCTTTGGCTTTAATCATGCATACGCTTCCCCATGGCCTTAGACTAGCTTTATTTTCTTCTCAACCTTTTCCTGGATTTCCACATTCTCTATCTCAGGACTCCTCTGAGAGGCTAATTCACAATGTGACCAGGGCAAACCCTCCCCTTCTACATCATCAGGTCTATACCAAGATTTCTGAAGGGCAGCTTTGTCTATCTTCAACTTCCAGCCACTTGTTCTTGTCATACCTTTATCAGCTAGACTGAAGAGCCCTCTAGTATCAAATTTCTGTTCCCCATGTAGGTACTTATAAACTGATCAAGTTACTGCTTAAATTTCTCTTCGTTAAGCTAAATAGATTGAGTTCCTTGAGTCTGTCACTCTAAGGCATATTTTCTAATCCTTTAATAATTGTTGTGGCTCTTCTCTGAACCTTCTCCAATTTATCAACATCCTTCTTGAATTGCTAACACCAGAACGGGACACAATATCCAGTAACAGTCAAACCATTGCCACATACAGAGGTAATAGAACCTCCCCACTCCTCCTCAATATTCCACTGTTTATTAGAGCCAAGGATTGCATAATCCCTTTTGGCCACAGCATTGCACTGCTTGTTGCCATTAATTATACTACCCCCTTTAATTCTTTAAGGATCGAGTCCCATATCAGTCATTCCATTAATTTGCCCAGGATTTATGTCAAACTGACAGACCTGTAATTACTCAGGTCATCCCATTTACCCCTTCTAAATATTGGCACATTAGCTTTCTTCCAGTCTTCTGGAATTTCCCCATTGTTCAAAGTTTCTACTGAAAAAAAAAACCCCAAACATTAATGGTTCCGAGATCTCCTTGGCCAGCTCTTTGGATGCAAGTTATCAGGACCTGCTGATTTTAAAGTGTCTAACTTTAGTAGCTGCTGTTTATGATCTTCCTGAGTTACTGTTAGAATGGAAAGTGTTTTTTTGTACTGAAATTTACATCCTCATGTTCCCCTCTGATATTTTGTGGCAATAGCTCTGTTCCTGTCTTCCCCTTCCAAGAACAGCATCTTTACTGATTAATACACATTCTTCTGATCTTGAGTTAGACCTTATCAGAATCTGTACCATCATCTCCCATCTCCCTATATATATATATATATATTGACTTAGTTGTCAGACTGAAATACAATATTAACCATTACAAAAGTGATGTAGCACTTTTTGTATAGGTAACAGTAGAGTTACCAAGTTTTTCTGACTATGAAGAGTAATACAACCTACAGGAATATCCTCCCTATACCAGAATGCAGCGGGTGAATTCCTGGCCCTATCAAGATCAATGGTAAATCTCCTGTTGATTTCAATGGAGCCAGGATTTCACCCATTGTTTTGAGTATTGCATTACTTTATAAATGCTAAAGGAACTCAGACACCCAGATCCTTTTATGGATCTGAGCAAAAGTACAAGTTAGGCACCAGTGAGATCCTCAAAACCCCTACTCAGCTGCCACCTAACTCTGGCGGCATCTAAAATCCCCAGGCATGAAGTTTCTGCCAGCGGGCATGCACTCAGCTGCTTCAGTCTAAGCCCCCGGGTGCCTACATCCTTGTGTGATCCTCAACTAGACATTCCCCTCCATATTTCAACTGTGGGGCATAATCGCTTAGAAATTCTCACAGCACAGCGAAACCCACACAAAATGGCTATGGGTCCACAAGGAGGTGGCAGCCTCCCCTATAGACTTTAGTCCAGTGGTTAGGGCACTCACCCGGGCTGTAGGATACCCAGATTCAATTCCCCCCTCTACCTAATGTGGTGCAGGGATTTAAACCCATGACACCATCACTCAAGAGAGTGCTGTAACGGCCCCCTCCCCAATGAAATATCACAATCTATCCTGTTGAAACGGTCCCACTGTGTAGAAATAATGAAATATACATTAGACCAGAAAGAGAACGATGCTATAGTCCACTGGTTAGGGCACAGACCTGGGAGGTGGCTGACCCAAACTCAAATCCCTGCATCACAATAGGCGGGGGATGGTGAATTGAATCTGGGACTCCCACATTCTGGGTGAGTCCCTCAACTGCTGGGCTAAAAGTTGAGTCCTCATAGTTCAAGGAGAGGTTTCCAAGCAGACCTACGCATCTCCCTCCAGCTAGATTTAGGTGCTAAGCCCCCTAAGGGAGCAGGATGTAGCCCACACTGCACTCAGCATTTCCTGTTGGCGAGCTTAGGTGGTTCTGTTCAGCTTGCGTGGATCCCAGTTCTTAGGCACCTATTTCACCTCATGCATTGTATAGAAATCCTGGGCAGCTAACTCTGTGCTCTGGCTGGCTAGGTGCCTAAAAGTCAGGAGCGTGCAACATTTAAATCCCTTTGTGGATCTAGGCTCAGTGTCTCTGGTCAGCTACAGTGAATGATGGAGCCAGTAAAACCTGTTTTATTGCTGACTCCACGTTCAGAGCGGATGTGAAGAGCCACACAGTGGAAGCCATTTGCCATGTTCAACAAGCTTTATTGGTCCAACAAGACCCAGGAACTATATAGTGTATTATTACAGGCCATCCAGACTGGCACCATAACTACTTACATACCTATAGCTTTTATTAAGAACGATAAATATTAATATTCAGAAATGTTTTTCAAATGCAGATTTTCCTTCCCATTGGGAAGTGCATTCTGTCAGAGTACAAATAAGTGATAAACAAATATTAAGGATCTGTCCTTTGTCTAATTTTCTGTGTGCATGTTTAATGTGTGCAGGGAGGGGAAGTTACAGGGAAAAAACCACACACACAAGATAAACGTTTAATTCCCTGGCAAGTAATGCAAGTCTAGCTTTGTATTTTTGTCTATTCAGTGTTCTATTTACAAGTTTATTTACTGTGTAACATGCACCTATTCATTACTTTATTTTGTTAATTGTATGCTCTAAGTCAGTAAGGGTGAAATTCTCCCACGTGCAGAGAGCCCACATGACAGTTGCAGTCTTAGACTCAGCAAAGACTGAACTGAGAACATGCAAAGCTAAAAGCACGAGCTACCACATCTTAAAGCTAAAGAACCAAGGTTCTCCAGCTGGCTCTGTGACAGACTGATATCGAGAGCTGTACCATATATTTTTTTTTTGGTTCCCTAAACTGAATGCATCATTTGAGCTATTTTAAAATATTTTTTCAATAAAATTCAGGTAAATCTCAAAATGAAAATTCATTTCAATAAAAAATTGAAATGTTTCAGTTTTAAAATGCCAAAATGAACTTTTGTTTTGAGTGGGTTGGGGAAGGAATCCAAAAAAATCGATTCAGAAAATTGGACACAAATTTTGTTAAATGTTTTAACTTGAATCTGCTGTACTTATATCCTCTGCAGTATCCGGCACCGAGGGTAACCTGTAATATAGGTTTACCATGGGTTACATTCACAAGACACTGTGTCAAACTGCCCTGAAGCTCCCTTGTGACTCAAGAGCATGAGCATCAATCTGAGAGCAGACAGTGAAGAAGCAGGGCACAAACCCCAAACTGGCTGTGAGTTCGATGCATAGATTTCAACCAATTAATTATCAAGTGTAAACTTGTCAGGCACTGTAACAGTCTTAACATGGAGTCATAGGCTGTCCCCTTGTGTACTCCAATCTGCCTTGCCACCCAGGTAAGCCTCTCTTTGTGATAGATGGTCCCTTACACCAAAAAACAAAACAAATAATAAAATAAAAATCACAGCAATATTCAGGTTACTCCCAGTCATTGGCCCCAGTTCAATTGCACTTTAGATCTCACACCAAAGACAATGCTTGTAGCCAATCCGATAACAAACTCTCTAAATTATTATGTAGGAAAAGGCGATGAGAGTTATTTACAAGATTAAAGCAAATAAATTAATACACACAAATGAGTTACAATCTTAACTTTCAAAAGGTAATAGAAGCATAGAAGCTCTGTATGTCCTTTAGGGCTAACCCAGGCGAAGATCCCTTACCTATGTCTAGTAACCTTGCCCCAGAGTCCAAGCAGCAATGAGATACAGTTGCTCCTCGTTAGAGGTTTTTATTCCCTTCCCCCCGTTCTCCAAACTCAGCTTGATGGGAGGAATTCACTTGCAAAGAACCATCTTCATGAATCTGGCAGGGGGAGAGTAAAAGTCTTTTGTCCATTTTAATGTGTCACCAGATAGACTAGAGTGAAAATGGCCCTTCCATGTTGGGCAGGATATAACACCCGCTGCTGGAGACAAGCACTTCACACTAGTCAGTGATTCTCTCCTGTCTAATGATTTACATAGTTACAGAGGCTTACACTGCCAATGTTCAAATATTACTTTACAATATGGAATATAGATGTTGTAAGTGAGATTAATGCATGCAGCAACTCACGAGCATTCAACACGGCCTAAACACATTATCATTCTAGTACTTATTACAGCAATACTAACACATAGGTGAGCCAAACTGGGTATTATAAGGGTATTAGCTACCTGGCACTAATTCCCTGTCTGGACTCTCTTACTGAGCATTAAGGGTGCCCTCAGGTGGTTTATCTTAATACACTTTCAGGCTAATGCACACAGAGGCACTCTTAGGCCAGGTCTACACTTAAAAATTAGATCAACGTAGCTATATTGCCGAGGGCCATTAGGTTGACTTAACCTCCTGCACAGATGTAGCTAGATCCATGGAAGGATTCTCTCGGAGAGACAGATTAACTAAATTGATGGAAAAACCTCTTCCATCGATGCGGGAACCATCTACATGGCAGCACTACAGCAGTACAGCTACCTAATGCTGTGGCGTCATAGTGTAGACATAGTGTAAGGGTGCAGGAAGTGTATCCATACAAGGAGTTAGTTTGGACTAACTAGTGAGCACTAACGAGTGTGCAACAGCTTCTGCAGGCTTCCTCCCCACACCCATGTAGACAAGCCCTTAGTCATTATATAAAGTTCACTGATTAAGAGAGATGTAATCTGGAGTCCAGGATTATTTATTTATTTAAAGGACTTTATTGTGGGGAGGGATGGGGGGCAACAGAATAGACTTGGGAAAGCCACCAATCAGTATCTATTAGGTAGCACTCCCATTGCACAGAGTGTCTTGGCAATGGTTTTAAGATTAATCCTCCTCTCATGGTTGAGAGTGGCTAATGAGGCAATGTGTTCTGGCATTAGCCACTTTCCTCCTCCCCTGCTTCCCACTCCCTGTTTGTTGGCCAGGATTGTTGGTGTCCAGAATTCAGGCAAGTCAGTCTCCAGCCCCTAAGAGAAGGGCTGCCTGGGCTGCTCCAGGAACTCTACCACTTAAGCCAGCTGAAGCGATTACAGCTTTGATGCTGGGTAGAAAGGCCAGCAGCAATGTCCCTCTGCTAGGCTGCTGCTCTCTCTGTCACCTTGAAAAATCACCTTTGCTCTGTGCTGAGTCTTCAGAGAGGGCTAAAAGGAATAAGACCCTTAACAGGATCTTTGTCACCAGGAAGGCAAACCCAGCAGGATCCCCTTTCCAGTCTTCCTCCCTTTAGCCTTATCCAGCTTCCCTTACCCAGCTGTGTTAGACTGTGGTTTTGGTCAGGGGGACTGCTCACTCCAGGCACATTTAGTGCCATTCACTGATCCTTTAGTTTCCCAGCAGGGATAATAAAGTTTCATCACCCCCCCAAACCTCAAACTTAACTTTTACCAAAATGACTTAAATTGTCACAAACACAACTCATTTTGCCCCTGCTCACCAAGAGATGCAGTCAGAGAGCTCCCTCCCCTGGGCAGCTTCTGGCCATCTGACCCTGGGATGCTATTTTCCCTGCTCACCAACAGGTGTCAATAGCAAATTCCCAACTTTCTAGGGCTTTGGGCCACATGGCTTATACAGACCTGTGTATTTAAGGCCCAGTTCTCTGGTGCTGTTCTATGCTTGTAGAGAAGAGAAAGATGTTGCCAAGATTCAGCCAAGCCTTTATCCCTTTTTTGCATGTTTCATGTTTTCTGGATCTTTGTACAGATCTTCTATGCCCCCATCATCGTTTGGAGGCAACACGCCCTGCTGATTTCTGTGGTATAGCACCATTATGGCTCCAATGCTGCAGTTATCTAGACTTGAGGAAACAAAGGCAGTGTCAACTGTGCTGAGGTCTACATCAGAGAGTATCAAATCACTTGGCCAATCAAAGATGAAACCCATGGGCATGAAAGGAGTATTTTACACAGGAGTCACACTGGGAAGTACAAAAGTAATTTTATCCCAAAATTAGTCAAAAGAAATAATCATAAAGGCCAGATTATAATCAATTGCTTCTTGAGATATCATTGCAAGTGCATTACCCGAGAACTGACACATCAGTGTTCTGTCCATACCTTAGGCGAGGCCATGATTTAGATAAGATTATTCAAGTTAGTAATAATGAATACATTATTCTATAAAAAAAAGTGGAAAAAGCAGCAATAAATCAGCTTGGTTCAAGTTCTTCTGTGGCGTCTCCCTTGTAGCAAGCTTCCAATGGAGGCTGCCCCTTTTATTAGGCTAGGACATGCTGCCTGTAGGGATCACTTGTCTAAATGAGCGGAAACAGATGTCAGCTATTGCCAAGGTTAATGGGATGATCCTGACATTTTACTGATAGCTGAATAAAGTTGGTTTAATGGTACTGCAGGTGAATCTTCCTGTAGTTTATTGTACATTAACTAAAACAGTTTGACTGGACAAAGGTAAATTATCTTGGTTGAACCAGGCCTGGTATGGATGGAGGCACAATGCAAATTTCCAGCCTCACTCCTACTCAGCCAATACAACACATGATCTGAAGCAGTCCCCTCTTTTCCAGTCTTAACCCCCCCACAACCACAACTTTGTCCAAGCACCCCAGGCCAGAAGTTCCATTTGCTGACTCATTTCAACCAACGGGACTGAAGTACACAAATGGACTAGAGGGAGAATGAGCCATGACTATATGAGTCACCACTGACATCACAATACCACTGCTAAGTTTATAGGTGAAACTAAAAGATCAGAGTGTGGTTCTCTCTCGAGCTAGATTAAGTTTTCCAAACTCATACCTCAAAATATAGTTTTATAATGGCAAGGAGACCGAGGACAAGCTTTCAGAATCCCTTCTGATATTTGTTTTCTTGTTGGAAAAGCTGCTTTGGGATAAAGTTAAGACCATCTTTTGACGGGAGTGGTTCAGGGAAAAAAGAGAGCTGGACAGAGCCTAAGAGAAGATCTTTTGATAGTGATTAAAAATGGATGCTATTACCATGTTCCACCACTTGAGAGCACTCACCACTGCTATCTGACATGCAGGATTGGAATTGTATTTGAGAGGAGAATGTTTGCTGGATTCACCCCTCTCTCCCCACTCCCCCAACCCCCAGTTTCCCATTCCTGCATGTTTAACAATAAATAGTAATACAAGAATTATCAGGCTGGATCAGACCCAAGGTCCATCTAGTTCAGTAGCCGGTCTCAGACAGTGGCCCATCCTAGATACTTCAGAGAAAGGAGTAGGCATTTATGCTGGTGCTTTGCAGTTAAAAATACAAGTAAATATAGTGCAAAACCCGTAAGACTTCATTCTATCAGTATTTGCTTCTTCTTATCTTGATTTCTTTTGAGATAGCCAGGTCACACTTCACACCTGTACCACTAGAAGTAGCAAAAGTTCTCTAAAAATCTGGCATACTCGGCTGCTTTCCACTTGACAGATAGAAACCTGAACAAGCAGACTGAAAATCCAATAGATACACTAAAGCTAACACTATATAAAGAGTCAAAATAATCTGGAGAACTAGAAGTCACACCACACTCATAACAGATAAATTTTTGTGCATTCTCGCTATCCAGAGAGAAATTTAAAAAGCCACATACGCAGGGAAGTATGGAGCATCACATTCAAAATATTCCTCATTTTTAAAAAATGCTCTTATTTTGTAGGGACCAAGTTCTGTTTAGCTTACTCATAGATCACACCATTTGGGACAATGGGAATGTTTATGGGAGTCAAGCAAGGAGAATTGCCCCTAATATAAAGTCTTAGGCCTTGTCTACACTACACAGTTTTGTCGACAAAAGTCAGGTTTTGTCGACAAAACAGTGGAGATGTACTCACAACACTGCTTCTCCTGCCGACTTAACTCTCCTGCTACGCCAGCATAAGGCCACCTTGACAAGCGGCATAGAGCTTTTTGTGACAAAGTTAGACCAATGCAGTGTCAGTGTAGACACTGCACTTGCTTATGTCACCCTAAGTGGCCTCCAGGAGGTGTCCCACAATGCCCATCATGACTACTCTGGTAAGTGGTTTCTATTCTGCTGCCCTGAGGCCAGGTACACAGGCATGTGCCCCTCCCACTTTAAAGCCCCATGTATTTTTGAAATTCCACTTCCTGTTTGCTCAGTGTGGATCTTCCCAGCTGACCCTTCTGGCTTTCCGCAGCAAACGCACTCCTTCGTGGAGTATACCAGAGTTGCTGGATTTGTGGGGAGAGGAGGCTGTGCAGTCATGGCAAAATCCAGCCATAGGAACTTTGATACCAACGAGCAGATTACTCATGGCATGAATGAGAAGGGGCATGAAAGGGCCATGCAGCAGTGCCATGCTAAAATCAAGGAGCTGAGGCAGGTGTACCAGAAGGCAAGGGAGGCCACGTGCAGCTATGCAGTGGGGGCTCTTGCAGAAAAAGTTTGTTAACGCACACCAAGATCTCCCAGGAATCCTCCACAGAGATCTCAAGGAAACTTTCCGTCAGATAGTCTGAAATCCTGTGCCGAAGGTTTTTTGGCAGAGCTGCTTTATTTCTTCCCTTGTTGTAGGAAACTTTGCCATGCCAATTTGCAATTACTTCTGGAGGAATCAAGCCAGCATACAGACGAGCAGCATACAGACCCAGTCTGATGCTGTTGCAGCCTCAGTTACCCTCAGTAGTGAGAGATCAGCTTCGATCACCCCCATCTGTGGAAAATGATGCCAGTATTCAGAACAGTGTCTCTAGGTGCTTGTAGTGATTCCCTCTGAATCCACCTAGACCCTTTGTCCCATCTTGCACCTCCCTTCAGGCCCCTGGGCTGAACTCACCATGTTTAATGTGCTTGCCATGCTGCATGCTTGCCAAGGGAAAGTGAGAAAGAGGTGTATGTAACTTTTTATGATTCAAGACTGACTGTACACCCAATCCTGACTATGTACTGTTTCTTTTGCATCTGCAGATGTGCCCTTAAGGACCAGCTCTTACACACCAGTGGAGTGCCTCCATCAGATAAGGAGGCAAATGCGAAGGAATAAAGGAATGAGGGGGATATGTTTTGCGAAGTGCTGCAATCATCAGATCAGGCCAATTAGTGAGCGCAGAGCAGGGAGAGACAAAATAAATGACAAACTAGAAATGGATAGCCAGGAGAGGAGACAGGGCCAGAAGTAGATAATACAGGGTTAAGAGTGGATAATAAAGCTCATGAGGAGCTCAGGATGCTGAGGTCCCTGATTGCACTGCAGGTGGAACACGTGCATGCTCGACCCCCCCTGCATCCCATACAGAACTGCCTTCCCCAAACACACAACACACAATCCTCTCGCATTCCCGGCCCATCACAGTACCCCTTGCACTCCACCTCTAGGGACATTTTCCTTAACAGCTAGACTTACACACAGCTGTGAGAGCCTCACTTGAGTGCTACTCACTGTCATGTCCCCTGCGAGAAATGGAAATCTGTGTATTGCTGCTTAATAAAAATTTAGACTTACAAAGACAGTGACCTACATCAGGTGGTTGCAACAGAAATTCTTAGACAGTGGCAATCAGCACATTTGCAGACTACTAACAACACTCAGGCATAAATCATTACAGGGGTCATTCAAGGTGGCAAATAAACAATGCCTGGCTGAATGCATTACAGAAAGACATTACTGGGGCTTATTGTCAAAATGCTGCTTCAAAGTCTCTCTGATTCGAATAGCTCCCCGTTGAGCCCCTCTAATAGCCCTGGTGTCTGGCTGTTCAAGATCAGCCTCCAGGCAATCCACCTTAATGCTCCACCCCTGGGGAAACTTTTCCTCCTTGGCTTCACAAATGTTATGCAGAGCACAGCAGGCTGCTACGACCATGGGAATATTTTCCTCACAGAGGTCTAACCTGCCAAAAAGGCAGCACCAGCAACCCTTTAATCTGCCAAATGCACATTCTATGATCATTCTGCATCTGCTGAGCCTGTTGTTGAAGTGCTTCTTGCTGCTGTCAAGATTTCTGGTGTATGGCTTCATGAGTAAGGGGGTCTCCCAAGATCACTTACCATGAGTAGCTCCACTGATTTCAATGGAACTTACTTTTGGAGTAAGGTGCTACTCAGGGCAGGTCTACACTTAAAACGCTGCATCAGTGCAGCTGCGCTTAAGTGAAGACGCTCGGGAGAGAGGTCTCCCATCCATGTTATTCATCCACCTCCCTGAGAGGCAGTAGTTTTGTGGGTGGGAGAAACTCTCCCATTGATGTAGCACTGTCTACCCAGGAGGTTAAGGTCAGTATAAATACGTTGCTCGGGGGTGTGGATTTTTCACTCCCCTGAGCAATGTAGTTATACTGACATAGGCCTGTAGCATAGACCAGACCTAGTTTCTTATAAGAACCTTTACACTGAGTTTTTAACTGCTTCTATAGCAGATACTGCTAAAGAGGGATCACCAAAGAGACTGAGGAAAACACTTATTTATCTATGCCCCACATTAACACCAGTTGGGCTTGTCATAAGATCAATGGTGATAAGTGTATTAAAAACAAAACAAAACAAAAAAAACCACCACACCACACCACATTCCTCTTCCCTTTTCTACCTCCTCTTTAGTAGCATAAAGGTGATCAAATGGGTGTAGAACAAAAAGGCCCCCTTGAAAGAAAATTAGAACAAACACCACACACACTCCAAACTTCTCCCTTAACTTAGAAGTACAGTAGAACCTCCGAGTTACGAGCACCAGCGTTACAAACTGACCAGTCAACAACACACCTCATTTGGAACCAGAAGTACACAATCGGGCAGCAGCAGAGACAACAACAACAAAAGGCAAATGCAGTACAGTACTGTGTTAGACATAAACTACTAAAAAAATAAATAAAGGGAAAGCAGCATTTTTCTTCTGCATAGTAAAGTTTCAACCCTGTATTAAGTCAATGTTCAGTTGTAAACTTTTGGAAGAGTTATGAACAACCTCCATTCCTGAGGTGTTCGTAACTGAGGTTCTACTGTACTCAGTGAACCACACTGCAGAAAACAAAGATCTAACCCTATAAAAGAGAACAAGAAAAAATAAACCCATTTCTTCTCCACTAGAAACAAAAATGCTTCCCAGCTAACACCCTGCAGCAATCGTGGCTACAGTATGAGCAGGGCTTTTAACCCTGCTCTCCCAGGTTCTTCTGGCTGTCAGGTAGTCCCAACTTGATTGAAATGGCCACCATCTGAGTTCCTACAGTGGCCAGGAAAATCTGAGAAGTCTGCACTCTTACAGTGGTTTTTCCATCATGACGCACCCTGAAAGAAGAGATTATCCCAGGCTGAGAATAATTAATAGAAAACAGATGGCTGTTGAGAGGGAAAGTAGTTCTATCGACAGAAGGCCGCACACCAAAAAAGCGTAAGTGCCATTGAGAGAGCAGCAGCTTTAAGACTTACAAATAAGACCAAAATAACCTGCCTTTCAAAAATATGTTGTGACATTACACTGATATCTAATGGGAGTTACAAGTGTCTAAACATAACTAGACGTTTTCTGCTTGTCGTTTTCACAGTTGTCAATACTTTCAAATGAGTTTGCTATCCACACGAAGAGGAAACCATAGAATCTGCCACTACTGGCAAACAAGCCTGCTTTGCAGTAATTACCGAGGCACGCCCTACATTAGCATCAGGAGACAGATCATTGGCCCCTGTTCCACCCACTCAGATGTGCTCAGACAGTGCAAAGCAGCTCAAAAGCTGGAGTAAAGATGACTCTCAGGTGGCATAAGGAGAGCATTGCCAATCCGTGTCACCCGCTCCCTCACCCCAGCCTGCACATCCCATTCAGGAAGTGTGCTGAAGGTCTGCAAAGGCAGGAAGTGACTGAGATGGGAGTGCATGGTGACCCAACTGATGCCCTATGGGACTCCGTCAGCATAATTTAGAGCAGCCTGTAGGATTTTAGGACTGGGGAAGTTAAAAGGCCTGGTCTACACTTAAAAGTTACGTTGACTTTGAAAAGCACAAACGGAACTGGAAGCCTTAGGGGGAAAAAACAGCTTAAAATAGTCTAATGGGACATCCTGGTTCTTTACTAGCTACATAATGCTATGAGAGAGATTATAAATATATTAACGTAAGCAAACAAATCAATCTGAAATGCGAGGACTGAGGCAATCTTTGCAGGTTGCTAATGTGATGCCAACATCTCTGATTGTTAAACTCTGATTCATAAGGGAGTCATTGTGAGAATGTGTGTAATATGATATGAACGTTGCTGATAATGTGCTGTGGAGAGTGCTGCTAATATGAGCTCCAAGTGATTGCAATTATTGTGGTGAGTCTTAGGCCCGGTCTACACTGGCAAGTTTCTGCGCAGTAAAGCAGCTTTCTGTGTTGTAACTCCTGACGTGTACACACTGTCAAGCCACTTAGTGTGCAGAAACGACACAATTGCAGCACTGTAAATAAATAAAAATAAACAAACACCCCAACGAGAGGCGTACAGCTTTCTGCGCTGGGGGTACAACACTGCAGGGCCAGTGTAGACACCATGGTTGATTGCAGCATTGTGATTGGCCTCTTGGAGGTGTCCCACAATACCTGTTCTCTCCTCTCTGGTCATCGGTTTGAACTCTACTGCCCTGCCCTCAGGTGACCAACCATCAGTCCCACCCCGTAAGTTCCTTTGGAATTTTGAAAGTCCCCTTCCTGTTTGCTCGGTGATGCGTGCAGCAGTCTCAGTGCGTCTTTCCAGGTGACCATGCCTGCTCCATGCACCAGGCAATCCCCCGCTTGGAGCAATACTGAGCTGCTGGACCTCATCAGCATTTGCGGGGAGGAGGCTGTCCAGTCCCAGCTGCACTCCAGCTGTAGGAATTATGATGCCTATGGACAGATTTCACAATGCATGACAGAAAGGGGCTGGGACCAGGACACACTGCAGTGCAGGGTCAAAGTGAAGAAGCTGAGGAACGCCCACCACAAGGCATGGGAGGCAAATCCCCGCTCCGGTGCTGCGCCCACAAGCTGCTGGTTCTACAAAGAGCTGGACGTGATATTCGGCAGTGACCCCACCTCCACTGCGAAGACCACTGTGGATACTTCGGTGGCTCACATGCCAGTCGAATGTGGATGGAGCCAGGAGGAGGAAATCTTGGATGAGTATGTGGAGGGGGATCCAGAGGCAGAGGATGACTCGGCGGTCAGAGATGCATGCAGCCAGGAGCTCTTTTCTACCCCAGAGGAGGCTAGCCAGTCACAGCGGTCGGAGCTTGGCGAAGCGCAAACAGGAGAGGAAGCCCCTGGTAAGTGGATCTGATTTGGGGAATCGCTGAAGCAAGTTGTTGGGGGCAGGAGGGTTGCAGAAAGCAGGCTCGTCTCCATCACATGCCTAGTCTGAGCAGTAGAACAGGCAGTTGATTGAGGTAGATTCCCGTGAAGTGAGGGAGTCAGAGATCTCCAGGAAACTCTCATAGATATATGGGGAATCCGCTGCCGCAGGTGCTTTGGAAGAGCTGCTTTGTTTCTTGCCCCATTAACAGTAACTTCCCTGTGCCACTGTGCCGTCATGGGGGTGGGGGGACCATTGCTGCACACAGCTGAGCAGCATAAGGCCAGGGCGGAAGCTGCAGTCTCAGAGAAGATCCTCCCTTGATTCCCTGCTCACCCTCAGCAGCGAGATATCTTCCATAATGATCACAGCCTGTGGCAGGGCCGGCTCTAGGCACCAGTGAAGGAAGCAGGTGCTTGGGGTGGCCAATAGAAAGGGGCGGCACGTCCAGGTCTTTGGCAGCAATTCGGCAGCTGGTTCCTCAGTCCCTCTCTTCCTCTTTGAGCTGCCGCTGAAATGCTGCCGAAGAGGAAGAGAGGGAGTGAAGGACCTGCCGCCGAATTGCCACCGAAGAATGAAGCGGCGCGATTGAGCTGCCGCCGATCGGCTTTTATCTTTATCTCCCCTCCCCCCCTTTGCTTCGCCGCTTGGGGCGGCAAAAAAGCTGGAGCTGGCCCTGGCCTGTGGAAAGTGTGGGGACAGGAATGATCATCAGCCCCCCTACAGTGCTGGCTCTCCCCAAGAGCCATGTGCCCAGTGTACAGTAGGGGCCAGGAAGTGCACTCCCCAGAGTGCACGGCTCCGAATACCGCTGCAAGTGCCGCAAGTGTGAACATGCTATTGTGCAGGCAGCTGACAGTGTGAACACACAACAGCGGTTTCCCTTCAGCGCTCTCTGAGTGGCGATGTAACTCTGCCAATGTAGACATGCCCTTAGCTGTTCAGGGATAATTTTTAAGTTACACTAATAAAAGCTAAATATTTGTGCAACTACACACACAGCAAGGCTCGCCTTCCAGTTCCTCTTCCCCTCTATTCTTTTCTGCACATCCAAGTGATAGTTTCATAGGGAAAGAAAAGGGGAAACTCATTCTCTTACTTTGCTCTACTATTACTTTAAAAGTTTTGCATTGCCCAGCTGGAGCATATCTCCTGGTATCTAACACTTCAACTTGGACTAGGGCTGTGTAGACATTCTCTAGCCTGGATACAAGACAGACAAGACTGACTATTTGATCAGTTTCTATTTAGTTTATTGAATTTGTATTAGAGGTTCCGAAATTAATGTCATCTACCGATATGTACACACCATTGATGTGCTGGTGATTTCAGAGTGACAAGTCTGACCACCTCACCTGCTCACTAATTCATCTTTACCAGGGCTGCGTCTAGCATTCTGGAACTCTTTAAATGAGGTGATTTTTTTAAAGTTGCTCAAAGAATCTGCCACAGTTAGATTTTGGTCCTTCCTGCCAAATGCAGAATTTTCAAAACAAAAGAGACAGGCAATATTCAATCCTAGACCAGTGACAAGTTAAAGGTCAAATTCCTTTAGAAAGATGGCAAGTCTCCCCTTTCTGATGGTGTTAGGCCATAGTTTCCAGTCCTAACTGCTTAGGAAATATCAGTCCTTAAAACTGGGGACAGATCTACACTACCACTTAAGTCGATTTAGCTTATGCTGCTCAGGGGTGGGAAAGAGACGCAAGTTACAGCGACCTAAGCACTGTCCACACCGGTGCTATGTTGGGGGGAGACGCTCTCCCATTGGCATGGAGTCTCTTCACCAGATGCACTACAGTACCGATGTAGTGCTTCTAGGGTAGAGCTGCCCTAGGGCTAGCCAGAACTCCAATGGCACATGTTTTCCCTGAAATTTGCCAGCTCATTGAACTAGAAGTGTCCCATGCAGATTGTTCATTTTCAACGAAGTTCCGACAGAACCCAAGTTAGGTGCCCTGATGGGGGGGCAGAGAGCCTGAAAGTCGGGCTCATAGCTCCTCAGCAGCCTAGGCTCCCAGGGTTTCCAGAGTCTGCAACTGTAGCCCAGCCCCCCAGGCAGATTGCCCCAAAGCCGGGGCTCCATTCCCTTTTGTGAATAACTTAAAATTTTGGGTTACACTCCAAATTGGAACAAAACCAAAATTTCAAAGTATCAAAATCCTCCATGAAACTAAATCACCCTTCTCCACTCAGCTCTACTTAAAGTCATGACATACTTACAAATAGAAAAGTTAGGTGATGTAGTGCATTTTAGAAACGTCTCAAAGAGCTGTGCAGTCGGATGGAACAAAGGCCACCTGACAATATGAAATATAGTACCAATAAGCTTCTTCAGCTTTTTAAAATAGTTTTTCTTGGAAAATACATGGCATAAAGAAGATACATGCCTGTGTGGTATAAAAGTTGTGTCAACGTTCATTTTCAACAACTGGTAGTCGCTGTGCCACTTACGGACATGATTTGGGATTGCAACATTAAACTTTTTGGCCCAAGGGCCACATCTGGGTGGGGAAATTCATGCAGGGCCATGAACATAGGGCTGGGGCAGGGGTTGGGGTGCAGGAGGGAGTGCAGGGTGTGGGATGGGGTGCGGTGTGCAGAAAGGGACTCAGGACAAGGGGTTGGGGTGCAGAAAGGGTGTGGGGTGTATGAGGGGGCTCAGGGCAGGGGCCTGGTGTGTGGGGTGCAAGAGGGGTTCGGGCTCCAGCCTGGCGCCGCTTACCTTGAGCGGCTCCGAGGTGGCAGGGGCACGCAGCGTGGCTAAGGCAGGGTCCTTGCCTGCTCTGGCCCTGAGCTGCTCCCAGAAGTAGCCAGCACCATGTCTCTGCAGCCCCTGGAGGAGGGGAGGGCAGAGGGCCCTTGCCTGCGGGTACCTCCCCCGAAGCTCCAATTTGGCTGCAAATGGGGAATTGCTGCCAATGGGACCTGCAGGGGGCAGTGCCTGCAGGTGAGGGCAGCGCATGAAGCCTTTGGCCCCTTCCCCCATCCCCCAAGGGCCACAGGGATGTGGTGCTGGCCGCTTCTGGGAGCGGTGCAGGGCCAGGGCAGGCAGGGACCCTGTCTTAGCCCTATGGCGGTGGCAATCCCGCGGGTTGGATCCTGCCTGTGTGCCATCGTTTTCCCACCCCTGATCTAGTGGCAGAACTAGGAAATAGTTTACAAATAGTTTTATGGAGATGAAAAACCTAAAAGATTTTCAGATCAAATTTTTACTTTCATAATTACTACTCTGTGTTCATATTCATATGTGCGCATGTAGTGATAGACATTCTAACAGATTTTTAAAGTTGTGAACTGAGTTACAAAGTGCAGCATTCATATTAACATCGCCTATGTGAACTCTTTGCAAGATGATTGGGTAAGATTACAAAAACCTGAATATTTACTCCTACAGACCTTTAGTCTTTCTAAAATAGAATTTTAGTATCTGCTGCTTGAAGGAGAATGTGAAGAGGCAGGGGATTTGTATATTGCCAGAATATTTTCCTCAAGCTGCAAGTGAGAGACTACATAAGTTTGTTTAGGATACCACCAGTGAAATGTAACCTGAAGGTTTTAAGCACTAAATTGGGACATCCAATAATTACAAGGGAGAATTATCTGCTGCAGTTTGATTATAGAAGAACCCTAAAGTCTCCCTCCAACATCTACAGTGGCAATAATATAAGGACATCTACATTTTGTCCAGCTGAATGCCACATTGGCCCATAGCCTTCTGGTATGTTGGTATATAACTGAGCCATATAGGCCCATCTAACTGAAGCTAACATTCTAGACCCAGCACTACCTGGATTCAGGCCAGGGTACAGAACCAAAACAGCTTTAGTGGTACAGACTGATGATCTCCTCCTGTCAAGGATAAAGACCAGATGTCCATTCTCATTCTCTTATTCCTCTCTGTAGCATTCAATGCTGTTGACCATTAAATACTGCCATATCACTTGAGACAGGTGGTAGGGGTCCAAAGTAATGCACTAAAATGGTTTGAATCCTTCCTACAGGGACATACCCATGTGATGGGAAACTGGCTGCACCTCTACCTCTAGACCCCTCATTTAGGGAGTCCCACAAGCATCAATTCTCTTTCCAGACCTTTTAGACATCTACATGCAAGACTAGGTAAAAATCAGTCACACAACATGGATGCGAGTGCCAGCAATAGGTAGGTAGTACACAGCCCTACCTATCCTTCACCACATATGATCCACACCACTGCCACCAAGATCACACAGTGTTTGGATGAGATCAGCTGATAGATGAAGGGTTCAGCTTCAGCCAACTGTGAGCAAAATGGTGGTGATACTGGTGGGCAGAGAAGAGTATTCTGAAGAGTTTGCAGCCACAGTGCAATGTCCACAATAGGCCAATTCAGTCTGCCGTCTAAGAGTACTCTTGGATTCCTGGTACCCTGCGCAGCTGCGTGCTGCTCCATCCCCTGCTCCGCCTCTTCCCCATGACCCCTGCCCCGCCTCTTCCCATCCCTGCTCTGCCCCAGCCCCACCCCCACCCCCACTCCACCCCTTCCCCAAAGCCCCTGCCCCGCTGCAGCCCCACCTCTTCCGCCCCTGCTCCTCCCCCACTCCACCCTTTCCCCAAAGCCCCCGCCCCTGCTCTCCCCCACCCCCACTCCCCTGAGGTCTGCAGCAGGGTCAGACCTGCACTCATCGGCAGCGGGAAGTGCAGCGACCCAGACCCAGCCACACCACTGGTAAGTACTGGGCGGCGGTTCCCCCTAGTCCCCCAAGCCAACCCCCCCACCCCGCAGAAGCCTGGGGCCAACCCCCGTGGAGGCCTGCCCTCCCACCCCCCGCGGGGGGCTGCATAGGGTCCCAGAATGGCTAGGGACAGCCCTGTCAGCCAATTCCCCCCAGCTCTCAGCCTTGTACCCCAGAACTGTACCGTCTTACACTGCTCAAGGCTCCCTTGGGCAGTGCAAGTTCAGTAAGTAGTTTGCCACTTTCTCAGTGTAGAGTGGACATACAGTAGCCTTTGTAATCTGAGATTTCCCAAGCACTTTGACTGGAAAAAAACCACTGTTTTATATTTTAGGTAAAATATAAAAACAGATTTATTAGCTACAGAAAGATAGATATATTTCAATAGCACATATAGCAGTTCTTCATAACTTCACATACGATAGTACATACAATCCGAAAGGATATTAATGTTCAACAAATCAAGACTTAAAATTATACCTCACAAGGCCTACTTTGTACAAAACAATTATACAACAGTGGTGAATATGGGGGTTCCAGGGTGCTACTTTCAGGTACAAAGTGTCACAGTACATTTATGAGATACATAATTAACCTACCAAAATAAAACATCCCACAGCTCTTGCTTCTCCCTCTGGGGAGGGAATTAGAACCAGCATGTGACAAATTCATAGATTCATAGATTCTAGGACTGGAAGGGACCTCGAGAGGTCATCGAGTCCAGTCCCCTGCCTGCATGGCAGGACCAAATACTGTCTAGACCATCCCTGATAGACATTTATCTAACCTACTCTTAAATATCTCCAGAGATGGAGATTCCACAACCTCCCTAGGCAATTTATTCCAGTGTTTAACCACCCTGACAGTTAGGAACTTTTTCCTAATGTCCAACCTAGATCTCCCTTGCTGCAGTTTAAACCCATTGCTTCTGGTGCTATCCTTAGAGGCTAAGGTGAACAAGTTTTCTCCCTCCTCCTTATGACACCCTTTTAGATACCTGAAAACTGCTATCATGTCCCCTCTCAGTCTTCTCTTTTCCAAACTAAACAAACCCAATTCTTTCAGCCTTCCTTCATAGGTCATGTTCTCAAGACCTTTAATCATTCTTGTTGCTCTTCTCTGGACCCGCTCCAATTTCTCCACATCTTTTTTAAAATGCGGTGCCCAGCACTGGACACAATACTCCAGCTGAGGCCTAACCAGAGCAGAGTAGAGCGGAAGAAAGACTTCTCGTGTCTTGCTCACAACACACCTGTTAATACATCCCAGAATCATGTTTGCTTTTTTTGCAACAGCATCACACTGTTGACTCATATTTAGCCTGTGGTCCACTATAACCCCTAGATCCCTTTCTGCCATACTCCTTCCTAGACAGTCTCTTCCCATTCTGTATGTGTGAAACTGATTTTTCCTTCCTAGGTGGAGCACTTTGCATTTGTCTTTGTTAAACTTCATCCTGTTTATCTCAGCCCATTTCTCCAATTTGTCCAGATCATTTTGAATTGTGACCCTGTCCTCCAAAGCAGTTGCAATCCCTCCCAGTTTGGTATCATCTGCAAACTTAATAAGCGTACTTTCTATGCCAATATCTAAGTCGTTGATGAAGATATTCAACAGAGCCGGTCCCAAAACAGACCCCAAAATGGGGAGTCATGTTGCTTAACAGACTTCTGGAAGGTGCTCAGTGTGAGTTTGGTATAGAAACCTCAACAGAACAGATCATGTCATTTTGATTAAATGGACCAGATTATGGGTGCCTTATCTTTAATGCATAGGTGCAGATAGTCCAATTAATTTAAAGTGGCCTATTTTGAAGCTATGCTTTACCATGGATTTATGGCTATTAGTATTTTGAAGGTGGAGAGATTTAAAACTAGAAATGGTTCACATACTTAGAAAACAGCTGCAGAGAATACTCAGTTGTTTCTTTTCACTACACTAGTTCACCTTAATGGGAGTGAATGCTCTCTCAACAGCCTCACTGTCACTTTAAATCTTTGGAGACATCATTATGCTGTCAAGATTAAATGAGAGAATGATCTACATGCAAGTCTATGGGAATCATTTTATATGTTAAGTTATGATGACAAGAAAGTGTCTGGAGACGCTCTGATACAATCAGTCAGAAGTTAGATATGGAAAGTCATTGAGGTCATCTAGTCTACCCACTCTAGGTATAGGAGTTAATCCCCAGATAGAAGATACATCAGCTATTGAACTGATACTACACTGGTCAAATAATCCTTGCAAATTTTAAGTCAATTCAATCAAGTCAACAGAGATATTAAGGTATTGAGATAATGGATAAAGTGATATCAGTACAAGAAACCATGTCACACAATATAATAAAACTGCCCTTCTTCATCTCAAGCATCCCAAAAGATGTTAGCGGACTCACTGAAACATGTTAAAACACAATCTTTCCCCGAAGAGCTCACAATCTCTATATAACAGAACACAACACATGAGGGTCATAGAACAAGGAAGAGAGGAGAGAGAGAGAGAGAGAGAGAGTGTGTGTGCACAAGAGTGATCATGAGAAGATCTGATGGTTACGCAGTACAGCATATCTTGATGGGTCCACTATACCAGGGTTTTATTCCCTTCCCCTGGCCCAATTTCACATCTCAGAAGCAACATGGTCTCCAGAAAGGGGAGAGCAAATTGTTAAGGGACTGGCAGTGTATTTTTCTCTCCAATGACAATCCAGTGTTGTCAGAGCTGGGTACTAAACAACCTCCCTCCCCACTAGCACATACAGACACTTTAAAAAGCTCCCTCTTCCTACCATCATCAAGGTCTAGAGTTTCATAAACAAGAAAGCACTTTTACAGTATTTCCCCTAGGAGTGGAGAAATCTGGTTATATAGGTATCCAAGGCAGGCAAGCTTTATTGTGTGTGGAAAGTGGATAAAATGAGGAGGAGACAACGTGCGTGGAGGCTGCTTTGAATATAGAGATGACAGAATAGTATTAGTCAAATAATCCACTCCCATGATACATTTGCAAATAACTTGTTAATTCTTTGCCCGACTGTCAGACAGTGAGGTATGAAAGTGATAACTCAGCTGACTCTCAGACTTGAATAATATCATCTGTAAAAGTGTTTAGTATAATCCAGATGATTCATATAAACACTGCTGTGGAAAGAGCTACAGACAGTGGGGTTTTCAGACAATTGCCCTGTTTCAGAGTCTTACCTTTGCATTCCCCTGGGACTCCTTGAACATTCCGATCCCTATTATCACCCCCTTCATCCAGATGGAGGCTCTGATTGAAAAAGAATCTTTCTGTAATTACTATTGTCAGTTTATTATTGCTGCCGAGATTTCACATGTGAGAAATTTCTGGTCATAAAGAGGTGGCCCCTTTTGTGATACATAGAGCATAGATGGATCCCTTTGGAAAAGAACATCCTTAACAGGAAACCTTATTAAAATTGTGTTGAAATATAACAAAACCTCATGTCATTTGATGCAAAGAATACAGTGAAGATTCTGCCACAAAGTAGAGCTCTCTCTTCACTCCACTATCATGATGATTACTGTGAATGTGGATCAGTCATGAAAGACTGGTTTTGGGAGCGGTTTTCTGATAACAGGCATTGTAGTTTGGACTTGTGCATAATAAGAGCTGAAATCTACCTTAATTATAACTTCACAATTGAGAAAGAAGCACTTTGAACAGATTCAGAGAGTTTCGGAATAATGAGAGAGAGGATTGCTATGCAATTCAAAGTAGTTGGGAGTACAGCATCTAACAGCAGACAGTGTTAAAAGTGAGAATTTTAGAAGGAAAGTAGAATACCGATTGAGAAGTGAAAATATAAAATTCTAGTTAAAAGGGGCTTTTTATAAGAATGTTGAGGTAATTAACCCAGTCTGGCAAAAGTTTACTTGCCCCATGCATGAAATGGGGTAATTTTTTGATGATGGGCAAGTGTAGCGGGGTGGTCACCCGCTCTGGCCCAGAAAGGGTTAAAGCCAGCCCTGGGAGCGGGCTGAGGCTGGGAGGGAAAGCCGGGGCTGATTGGGGAAGGCAGTAACAGCTGGGGCCATGCTCCGATCAGGCCCAGCTGGTCCCTATAAGAGGCTGTGAGCCAGAAGCCCAAACAGTCTCTCTCTGCTGGGAAGCTCAGGGTGCCTAGAGTGAGGCAGGGCTGGGGAAAGGCCAGAGGGGCTGGGGAGCTCCAGGCTGGCAACTCCCCAGGCTGCAGGGCCTTGTCCAAGGCCCCAGAGAGGCACTAGGTTCCAGAGAGGGGCAGCAGGTCCAGACCCAACCTTGCCTATGTGAGTGGCTTATGCTGCAGTCTGCCCCAGGGAGTGGGACTAGATGGTGAATGGCAGTAGCCTTACACTGAGGTGAGGTGGGGTTAGTGGGTGGGGGTTCCCTGGGGAGGGGAGACCCAAAGAGAAAAGGGTTACTGCCAGGGGGCAGCCTCCAGATAAAAGGGCACTGGGTCCGGGAGGGATCTGGAGGGCCAAGTGACGAGGCAGATCACCAGCCTGCAGAGGGTGCTCCAAGGCTGGCAGAGCTAATTCCCATGGATGACCAGCAGGAGGCGCCGCAGGGGTGAGTCCACAAGCTTACAGTAAGTAAAATATTAGTTTCCTCATTATCATCATTGGAGTAGATGGCCCAGCACTATTTGGCGAGGAATGATGAGAGCCACTAAAGAACTCAGTCGTGATGGGTAACACTTCTTCAGGGATTCATATTATCCCTGCTTTTCTTCAGTATCTACATGCGACCACTGGGAGACAGAGGGGGCCACCATGGTGCAACACCTTAGGATCCTGTGACTCCTTGCTAAGCTTGGATGACAAAGTGCTATCAGTTGCCAAAAGTGCTTCCTTTCACTTCCTGCTTGCTAGGAAGCTTCATCCCTTCCTCTTGGATTTGGACTTGACCACAGTGATCCATGCATTTATCACCGCCAACCTGGGCTACTCTAACTGATTGCATCTGAAGCTGAATGTGAAGATGATGCATAGTCTCCAGGTGGTACAGAATGCAGCTGCCCACCTTCTCCATGGCTCCAGCCTCCATGAGCACAGCCGGCTTTTGAAGTGTGGTTGTGTTTTTTTCCCAAATTAACTCTGGGTTCCCTTTTAATAAAAGTGTTTGTTACACACAGACTCAGTGCTTGTGAGAGGGGAAGTATTGCCTCTTAGAAGCACCCGGGGTGGTGTTTAGTTTCCCCAGATTACTGGGTAGGGGCTCACACTGGTTCTATTTTGTTAAGAGGAACCCCTAGATATTGAACCCAGCCCTTGTTGCTGCTGCCTCCACCCGGCAGAAGGGTTACGCATGCGAGAGCTGGGGACAAAACATTCTCTGTCATAGCTGGATCCCTATGAAACAAGTTTCCAGAACAGATCAGGCAAATCTTGTGTCTGACTGTCTTTAGGAAACATTGCAAAGCCTTCATCTTTAAGAAAGCCTTTCCACGATAAACAATACTTGAAACTCAAACACGCCTTCTATTCCCAAGGTCTTCTCCACCCCATTGCCCCAAAACAACCAAGACAATAACAAAAAAGAAAAAAAGGACATCATAAGCAGAGTTCGGTCTTCAAAAAGGGAGAAGTGCCAAAGTCTTCATGAAGTCCACTACGAACTAAGCTACTGGTTTTATATGGAAGGCATTGCACTCAGATAGTCTTATACTGCTGCCCATCACAATAGTAAGATAATTATAGCAAGCAGGTGAATAGATTGAAAATGTACCAAAATGTAAGGTCAAAATAAATCAACACAAGAGGACACACCAAGTACTACTGTGGCCAGAATTTGGCTCTACGAAAATGAGGCATTACACTTTGTTTTAGGTTACTATTTAATTACAGGGTACAATGACCCAACAATCTAGTGAGGTTGAAACACACTCACATGCAGAAGTCCCACACAAACTACACGTCAGGAGTTAGTCCTAAATACTTAGATCAGTCCTTCCTTGGGCAAACTCCCATTACAGTTAATGGCAGCTTGACAGAGAGGACCTTAGGACTGGCTTTTAAAATGGGACTTAAATCGTGTGTAGGACCTGCTGTAAGCTATCTTCACTGGAATAAGTTTCTCCCTTAATGACTTGAAACAAGAAAGTTCTGTGACAAGGTTCACTACAATTGAGAGGAAGGACAGAGGCATATTGCCATAAGCAAATAATCCAAAGGGACAAAACAGAAAGGCATACACTATATTTGAGGGAATTAGATGTTCACCCTGTATTTTCCATGGAAGGTCGCTGTCAACGTCACATGAGAAACCCTGTACCTACTCTAGTAACTTTTTAAGAGGCTGTTTTTCTTTGGAATGACTGATTATAACCAGACATCAAAGCTTTCCTCTGTACAAAGAATTGTGAATACAGCTCAATCTGGTTGTACATACAGATGTCTAAATGGCTGCCAAAATTTCCTCATATTCATCTGTTTTTTAATTTAGTCAAACAGCTTTCTCATACTGCACAATTTCTAAAAACCCCTCTCTTCTAATACATTTAAATGGAATCAAAGTCTTTTATAAAAATAAATAAATGCAGAAAACTCAATACATGCACTGATTTAGAGATTAAAAACAGATCAGACAATAATTCCTGGATCCTTGCACACGGACACCTTATAATTCAGGGGTCTCTTATAGCAGTTTCATTTGGCTGAATACTTCAATCTTTACTTTGAAGAAACTCTCATTGAATGAGAGAGATAAATGTATGTGTGAGGCGCGCGCGCACACACACACACACACACACCATAAATAAAAAAAACCTGGAGAAATCCAGCAAAATAAAGTGCCTTTATCAGTTGATAACCCTGGTCAAGTGTGTGAGGGGAGGGACTTTTACATGACAAATCTATTTATACTTGCTAAATGTATAATCTATTGTATCCCTTCAAAATGCATTTTCTGATGCACTCAAGGCAGGGTACTGGAATGCTGATGAAATCACTTGCATCCGCAACTAATTGCAAGCAATCACAACATGAAATTATATTTTCAGGTCTCTAATTAGATGGAGACTGAATCTTCTGAGTATTTGTGCTATGTTATTGCAGTGCCAGAACTGGCAGACAGAAGGCACTGTTTTATTTCTAGGTCACAATGACCCAGACCTTCCTCTACTGTTTCCACATGTAGTGAAAGTCACATTTATTTTGGGATTTACACCATCAATTAAGACTGACAAAAAATATTTGCTGCCATCAAGAAAAAGTAGACAGTTACACACTGTAGAATATTTGCTTATATCAATTTGTAGATGCCCTATTATTTGTATTAGACTACTACCTTGTGTTCCTAGCTGCATATCCTGATCCCAGCTCACATACTCAAGGGATCAGCCTCAGTTATTAAAAGTATTAAAATATTTTCAGCCATATTTACAATAATTGACATGGATTCCAACACAGACAGCATTTTGTCTGCTGCCCCAGGACCCTTCCTTGCAGTTGCAGAGTGATTAGCTAGTTAACTATGTTTAATTATGGCAATAGCATAAGAACATAAGAATGGCCATACTGGGTTAAGCCAAAGGTCCATCCAGCCCAGTATCCTGTCTGCCGACAGTGGCCAATGCCAGCTGCCCCAGAGGGAGTGAACCTAACAGGCAATGATCAAGTGATCTCTCTCCTGCCATCCATCTCCACCCTCTGACAAACAGAGGCTAGGGACACCATTCCTTACCCATCCTGGCTAATAGCCATTAATGAACTTAACCTCCATGAATTTATCTAGTTCTCTTTTAAACTCGGTTATAGCCCTAGCCTTCACAGCCTCCTCAGGCAAGGAGTTCCACAGGTTGACTGTGCACTGTGTTCAGAAAAACTTCCTTTTATTTGTTTTAAACCTGCTACCCATTAATTTCATTTGGTAGCCCCTAGTTCTTATATTATGGGAATAAGTAAATAACTTTTTCTTATCCACTTTCTCCACATCACTCATGATTTTATATACCTCTATCATATCCCCCCCTTAGTCTCCTCTTTTCCAAGCTGAAAAGTCCTAGCCTTTGCAATCTCTCCTCATATGGGACCCGTTCCAAACCCCTAATCATTTTAGTTGCTCTTCTCTAATGCCAGTATATCTTTTTTGAGATGAGATCACATCTGTATGCAGTATTCAAGATGTGGGCGTACCATGGATTTATATAAGGGCAATAAGATATTCTCCGACTTATTCTCTATCCCTTTTTTAATGATTCCTAACATCCTGTTTGCTTTTTTGACTGCCGCTGCACACTGCATGGACGTCTTCAGAGAACTATCCAGAATGACTCCAAGAACTCTTTCCTGATTAGTTGTAGCTAAATTAGCCCCCCACCATATTGTATGTATAGTTGGGGTTATTTTTTCCAATGTGCATTACTTCACATTTATCCACATTAAATTTCATTTGCCATTTTGTTGCCCAATCACTTAGTTTTATGAGATCTTTTTGAAGTTCTTCACAGTCTGCTTTGGTCTTAATTATCTTGAGCAGTTCAGCATCATCTGCAAACTTTGCCACCTCACTGTTTACCCCTTTCTCCAGATCATTTAGGAATAAGTTGAATAGGATTGGTCCTAGGACTGACCCTTGGGGAACACCACTAGTTACCCCTCTCCATTCTGACAAAGGGTGGGTTTGGAAGTCTTTTCAAGCTGTGGCTGCAGCTATAGAAAGAACTGTGCTGGAAGCAAATCTAGGTAACATGCTGCTGAAAATAGGCTTGGCATCCAGTGGCTGTCTATGTGAGGACTCCCAGCAGTGTAGATCAGTGGGTAATTTTTCAAAAACATCCTTACTGCAGACAGATCAGGGGTTTAATATACACAACATCCCAAAGCAGAGCTGAAAACTCTTGTCAAATGATTTCAACACCCATGTCCTGTCAGCACCAAGGAAGCTCTCTCAGATGGTCCACCCATGGTTTCTGAGGTGCTATTGAACATGGTTTGGTTCCATCTATACTTGCAGATGAACCATTTTCAACACTGGCTCAGCAGCACCCATTACTGACACCTTTTGTCAGTAATGAGAAAAGTTTCCTAGTGTAGGCAAATGAGTGTTGAACTCTGTTCATGTCCAAACCAGCAGTCACCTCATCTCATCTCAGTAAGGTCTACCATGCTTTTCTATAACTAGTATTGAACTCAGGCAATGCCAACAGAAGAGGATAATTTATGAACAGCAGGTGGAAGAACAAGGGCTCAATGTCAAACAGTTTAGTATACTTTTGTCTACTAGGGTTCGGTAGCATAGACAGAGCCTTAAAGTCACAACTACAATAAATCGTATTAATAGTTAGCATTAGCAAGTAAGACCTCAAAGAAGATGATCATCAGTAAAGATAGGTCTGAACCAAAACCCCAGATCAGAATCCAGATCCAAATTGTATCTGTCCCCATATCTCTAATGGACTAGAATAAAAACTCTCTCTACATCATCCCAGTCCAATCCCATATAATGTAATCCTTCTGCCATGTGTAGCCAGCAGCAACCAGGGCCGGGTTTGATATCTAGGGGTTCCTTGTCAACAATACAACACAGAAGTGGTTCAAGTCCCCACCCAGTAACCTGGGAAAATTGCACACCATCCCTGGCGCCTCAGAGAGGCAATACTTTCCCACTCGCAAGCACAGAGTCTGAGTGTAGAAAAGAAACTTTTAATGAAAGGAAGGAAGTCACCTGACATTAATTAGGGAAAATGCCACAAGCAGGATTCATAATCATAAAACTGAGCAGGACACCCACCCCAGAGTGCGTAGGGCAGCGTCTTCTGCCTCATGTTCTTAAGTTCTACAACCAAAAGTTCCTTTTCTGTGCCTCTCTCTGCTCCCTCACCATGCCCCACTCACAGTGGTTGTCCTTGGTCAGTGAGGATCCAGGGTTCAGAGGTGCATGTGTGTGAGTTCACCTCCCACTTGGGGGAAGAAAGCACCTTGTGTGTGCCTCCATCTGACTGCTTGCCGCTCCCACCGGCTGACTGTCAATTACCTCTCTGCCGTGACCTCTGCAAGTCAGTCTCTTAGTGATTGCCGGCTCTTAGTGATTTTTAGCTTTTAGTAGGCTGGGAAGAAACACTGTCCCACCATAAGTGATTTCAGCTCTTATTTAAGCACTTAAAATAACAAAGGCTCCTAATGGAGCCTATTTAGCTCTGTCTTTGAACAGTGGGGAGGAACAGGTTAAACCAGACCAGGGACCCTTATGGAGAGTCCCCACCTCCTGGCTGGGACACCTGTCCCCACCTCTCTTATTTTCACAGGGATCTGGCATTCAAGCTCCTGGCCTAACAAGGTCCTTTCAGCTGAGGGTGACCCTCTCATCTGGGACAGGTTAAGTACAGTTCTACTCCCCTTTATTCATGCAATAAAGACAAAAACTTTGATAACATTTCACTACCCCTGTATTCAGTACTAAAGTGATTTGTAACCCAACACCAGCCAAAGTTGATCACTTTGAGTAACACCGCTCTATCTGCTGGATATCTTGGCAGAGTAGGTGTGTTCATGTAAAGATAGTTTGCTCCTGAAGTCTCTCCACCTCCTAGCTAGCTGTCAGTGGAGAGTTCATTCAGACCCTGTTTACACACATACACACTAGACTTCGGGAAAGTCTGGAGCCCAATCCCAATCAAATTAACTTGGCTTATCTTTAGTCACAATCAATCAGCTCACAAATGCTGGAAAGGATCTTACAGTTAACTTTAATCTGTATAGTTCCACTCACAGACTTCATTAGGCTGTTTTGACAACTGTAGCAAGTTTTCCCTTGGAGCACAAGTTTTCTTTAGCTTATGCCTTTGCTTTATGATGACATTTTCCCCAGCTTTAATTTTTTTGGGAAATCCTCTATGAAACCAGTTTTACTGCCTATGGCTAGAGAAACAAATTTTAAGAGGACACCCATTTAAAAAAAAAAATCAATGACTTAAAAAAAAAAGGATTATATAAAGGTTTCTTTTTAAAAATAAACCTATTTAAAACTCAATTTGAAATTATGACAAGGTCTAAATTTACTATGATCTAAAATAAATGATTTTAATAAAAATGTCAATCAATACTTTTGCAGTACACAAGTTGCAGAAGTCATTTGGCTAAGCACATTGAATCGGTTGGCTCAAGTGCTAAACCAGCTTTTGGCATCAGTAGGCGCAGAAACTATTTTCTTCATTTCAGTTCAATGAAAGTCAAGAAACCAGTTGGGAGTTGAAAAAGCAGGAAAGCTTGTTTTTATTCATGAATTGGAAGAGGAAAACAAGGTGTTAGAGGAAGACATCTACTAGTTCTAAAATCTTGAACAACATGGTGACCAGAAACAAGCAGATCACTACAATAGATACTACTTCCTTTAACAAATCAGTTAGTTTTAAATGCAAAAAAATGTTTTTTGTTTGCTGTACATTTAATTAAAAAAATAAAAATAAAACAAAAAACAAAAAATGATGGTTTTGTGCATGTTAACTGAATTTTAATATCCATCCAAATAGAATTACTATCAGAGGGGTAGCCGTGTTAGTCTGAATCTGTTAAAAGCAACAGAGGGTCCTGTGACACCTTTGAGACTAACAGAAGTATTGGGAGCATAAGCTTTCGTGGGTAAGAACCTCACTTCTTCAGATGCAAGTAAAGAAGTGAGGTTCTTACCCACGAAAGCTTATGCTCCCAGTACTTCTGTTAGTCTCAAAGGTGCCACAGGACCCTCTGTTGCTTTTTATAGAATTAATAGTTTTTTTATATAATTGATTAGTATCAAATAAATGCATCATTCACCATTTTCTAACAAATAAAAAATGTATAAGTTAAGAATCTGAATAAATATAAATTAAGCTATATAATCGCCTATATAAATGTGTGTTTTTAATTTCATATATATATATATGAAAATAAAAAGAGTGCATTCTCCTCGTTAACAAAAAGAAGCACCAAATCTAATGTAAAGACTATATTTAGGTGCAAATAGACTTTTTCCAGCATCCCAAGAAAAGCAGCATACAGGAAAAATTGTTACAATTAGTATTATAGACCAAATTAAAAGTTTTTCTGCCAGCACTAAACCCAGATTAGTTAGGGTGAAGACATTTGGGCAAGATTATCGCAAGGTGATAGCAAACAGATTAATTTTGGCATCCACATTAAAGAAACAGGTGTATATGATGCATGGGGGAGGGATAGCTCAGTGGTTTGAGCATTGGCCTGCTAAAGCCAGGGTTGAGAGTTCAGCCCTTGAGGGGGCCACTTGGGGATCTGGGGCAAAAATCAGTATTTGGTCCTACTAGTGAAGGCAGGGGGCTGACTCAATGACCTTTCAGGGTCCCTTCCAGTTCTAGGAGATAGGTACATCTCCATATATTATTTTATTATTACAATTGATAAGAGCTTTTCCTTCTTTAGGAATGGCCCCAATTTTTGCCTCTTCCCCTGAATCTGGAATCTCATTCCCCTGAGGTACACCATTAAACAATTGAGTTAAAATAGGGTCCAACACTTGATTTAATCCCCAGAAAACACACCAGGATCTGGAGTTTTACTGGATTTTAAATTCTTAATTCCATCTTCAACATCCTCTGCAGCAATTTGCTTATCAAGAGCTGCCACATCATCCTCTAAAATCTGAAGTAGATTTGCACTTCTCAGATATCAATTTATAAGGTCAGGATTTGGAAGTTTCGAAGCATACTAACTATGGACAAAGTTAGCAAACGTTTCAGAGATCTCTTTGTTGCCATTTACTAATTTTTTTTTATTTCTAATCAGACAGATGGCTGATTTATGCGGCAAATAAATGTGTTTTAATGGTTACCAAGCAATGAGAATCAACCTTTCCTTAGGAGAATATCGAAAGAGTACAAATACAAAACAAGATTAAAAATCTATTATTAACATCAGTTTCCAACTTGCTAATTTAAAATCACTGGTTTTAATAGTGATTTAAAAATCAAGCCACAGTGGCCATTTTGCAGCCCAATCAAATAGGACATTAAAAAAAAAATAAAGAAAAACCACCACCACCACCACACTACTGCAGGGTAATAGGGAAGCCTGATGTTTCCCCCCCTGAAATGACCTAAGAGCCCTGTTCACCAGAAAGGGACCATATGGGTTTTCCATTTTAAATTGTCCTACTTCCCAGGATACATGGCCTTAGTCTATATTGCATGTTCTTAATACTTTAAGTGATCAATGTAACTGGCCATGTCTGGTACACAGGAAATTAATACACCAAGTTGCACTTGTCCGTGTCCTAACTTTTTTTGTGAAGATCAGGGAAGAGGGAATTTGAAATTGAACAAGAGTGTGGCAGTTTGGAACTACTCCTGTGGTTTTCCCTCCTGTGCTGTTTATGAAGCCTGCAAACACAACAGCAGCGAGAGAGATTTTAATGTGTTCTGGCCACATCAGATCAAAACCTAGCTGCCCAGAAGCTGACAGACAAGAGATTAACTCTCCCCATTTCAAGGCTAAAAGAAAACAGCTGCACAACTCCACCTTTCAGGACGATACTGACAATTCTTTATAATAGCTACCCAAGGAACGCTGCAGGCCAGAAATCCAAATCCTGTATTAAAGAGATTATGGATTTCAAATGCTTCAGAATTAGCCCTGTTCTTGGATCCAAGGCTGAAACCATTTGCAAAATTCAGATTCATATATCTGGTTTCAGGTTTAAAAGAGACCCAGACTCTGGAGATGTCTGGGTTTAGAAGTTTGGTGTGGGGTTTTTGTTTGTTTTATTTTAAACAAAATCCAACATCCTGCCTCGACAATGGCCAATACCTGATGTTTCAGAAGAAAGCTAAACATTGTTCTGCACCTCATGTCATCTATAACAGTAGAAAGTGACCATAAAATACTGCCAAACCGAATAGTAGCATGTTATGCCCACTCTGCACTGGTGTAAGGGACTCAAGGTGCAGAGCAATGCAGAATCTGCCTAATTATACCTAGTCTAGGGCACCAACCACCCTGGAGCTTCACAGCCAGTCCAGAGCACAGGTGGCATCTTGCTTTCTTCCACACTGACCATACACAGAACACCTTTTCTGAGCTCATTTGTAGGACCACTACCCTTTCCATTCTCAAGTCTTTAGAGACCTATTTCTGCTCTGACACCCAGAGGAAATCAGAATGTCAAGCTTGAGGAGCAAGATGGGGGATAACTTTATATCCTATTTAAAAACATAAGATCTATTTTCCCCTAATGTAACACTGTTTCATCCCACCCCCTACACGCTGACTTTAGATTGTGGAAAAAGTCAAGGCAGGGATTCGGCCTATTTTTCTGCTTAGAAAACACCTAGCACGCTGTGGAAACAACCAGAAGTTAAGATAACGATAGTCAGCTATACAGTGCTATACATGGAATAGGCAGAGGGGGATTTCTCTTAACCCTTACTGGGATTCATTTAAAACCCTGAATTATGAGATTGGATTACTCCTGTTTTAACATGTAGCCCTAAATATAACTGGAGCACCTAAAGGTCCTTCCTACCGACATTGAATGGACAAATAATTATTGATCATAAAATTATCCTGTTGCCTTTTAAAATCCAGTTACAGTACTTAGTTTCTCTTGTGACTGGAGAAGTCACCAGAGCTCTCTGTGCCTCAGTTCCAGTGAGTTACAGAGATAACACTTCCTTTCTCCCACTTTGTGTCTGTCTTGTCTATTTAGACTTTAAATTTCTCAGAGCAGGACATGTCTCTGGCAATGCATAGACAGCACCTACCACCAGGGGGGTCCCCAATCTCAAGTGGAGTACTACTGTAATACAAATACTTACTACATTAACCCAAATGCGTTATATGTTCCACCCTTTAGAGTTGCTGCCAGACATCGACTGATGGCCTCAGAGATAGGTTGCTTCCTTTGGGTGAAGCTAGTTTAGTGTTGTCATGAACCTCTGTCAGATGCCTGCTTTCTACCTCTGATCTGAATGATCCCAAGCAAAACAGTCTGAGTTGTTAGGACACCTAGGATTCAGTCTATGCATAACTCCTGGTTTGGTGTTCCCTCAAGGCAAGGTTTCACTATGCACTGTGCGGAAAGTACTCCTACCCAGTCAGCTAATGGAATAAGACAGTTCCATCTGTCTGGCACATCCTCTGATGAGCAATGGGTCTTTAAGATGTTCTGAGTGGGTGCTCCTCTACATGTGACATAGTATTTATCATATAACATACAATGCAAACCATGTACAAAAGTGAGGAGAACAGAAAACTAGGATAGCCTCAGAATTTAGCTTCTAGATTAACAAGGTAGACCTAGCTGAATACAGGAACACCTTGAAACAGTCAATATGGTTCAGTCTTATAAGTACCACGATGTTCTCTCTGCATTGGAACACTTTGGAGTTACAACAACCGCATCCCCTGGCATGCCTGTAGCACATCATGTACCACACACAGACGTCCTTGCACTGATACACAAGCATTCACACCACTGGTGTGACTGCCCTTACTCTGAACAAGGCTAAGTACCTCATCCACCATCACATGGTTCTGCACTGTTCAGCGCCTACATAGACAGCACACGGATGCTGGTGTAACAGCTGCAATGGGGTACTCAGTCCTCCCACTGCAACCCTGCACTGTTGCTGCTCAAGGAGGGAATAGGGTGACCAAGTGTCTGGTTTTCGACTGGAACACCCATTGACTGTCCGGTTGGCAGCACCGCGCAGCGGGCTGGCAGGCTCCCTGCTAGCTGCCGCATGGCTCCCGGGAAGCAGCCAGCATGTCCCTCCTCCAGCTCCTACACATAGGGGCAGCCTGGGGGTCCATGTGCTGCCCCGGCCCCCTCAGGCACAGCTCCCATTGGCCGGGGTGGGATGGGGCAGGGGACAAACTAGTGCGCCTAACAGGTGGCTGTTGAGGGGTCATGGCGCATGCCTCTTCCACTGCTGCCAGCACGCTTCTCTTTGCGCTCCTCCTGTGGCTGGGCTCGAGCTGCAGCACGCATGCCCTGTGGCAACCCCCCCTCCCCCAGTCTGTCGTCCCATCACTGGCACCCAGGAGTTGGAGTTATGTATCCCCATCTCTGAGTGCCGGAAATGGGGCTGCACCCCCATCATGGCATCCCTCCCCATCCCAACCCCTCTGCAGCCCCCATCCCCCTCACTGCATCCCTCCCCTGTCCCATCCTGCCCTATCCCCCACACCTACCCATCCCTGTACCCCTTACAGTGCTCTCCCACCCCCCAGAGCCATCACCCCCATGTCCCTCACCCCCCACAGGCCTACACCCCATTCACTTCCATACACTGCTGCACTCCCATTATTTCCCTGTACACCCGTGTCCCCCACATCCTCATGCACCTTTAGCCTTCTGCCTCCCCCTGCATCCCCATCCACCCCACATACCCCCTCTCTCCTTCACTGCCCCATTACACCCCCATCCTGCTCTCATCCTGGGCCTCTTTCCCTCCCCATCCTCTCTCCTCCACCCCCGACCTTTTCCCCTCCAGCCCACCCTCCTCCCTTCCCAGCTGGGTGTATCTGTGTAGGCAAGTATGTGCATGCATGAATTGTGTGTAAGAGACAGTAGGTCTTTGTGTAGGGAGGTGCATGTATTGCTGCATGTGTGTATACCTGTGTGAATAAAATTTGAAGCTTAATTCTGACTTTTATTCCTTTTGCTGGCTTGTGCACAAAAAAATAACGACATAAAATGTGTGTGCATTCATTTCATAACTAGTTTTTTTAGAAGAGAAGGGAACTCTAAAAGAAATATATTATTTCTTAAAAAGTGAATGTTGTTGACTAGTAATTGCAGGAGAGGCAATGTATCATACAGTCTCCCCACCTTTGTCTAGCTACATTATAAGCTCTCTGTTGCAGACTCTCTCTTTTTATGGGTATGATCTTAGTTGGGGTCTCTAGGCACTAAAAAACAAAATTGTAATAATAAATAATGTGGAAGTATATGCATTAGTGCATGCTAGATGTGCACACATGAATACACGTGTGTGACTGCATGTAAGTGTGGGAGTCAGTTTCTACAGATTTATTTATATAGGTATCTGGACAGGTGTGCATTTCTGTGGTTGTGCTCTATGGATTTGTATTTGGGCTTCAGGATTGGGCCTTTAATGGCCCCATTGCAGCTGTGATAACGTGTGATCCTAATTCCATACATAAAATTACAACAACTTTAGTGAACAAAAAACATGGAGCTGGTTACGAAAAATGGGAAGGGGGAGGGAAAGAATCATGAAAGCCTTTGTGAAATTTCATTTTTTTAAAAATTACCCTTTTTGACTATTTAGCTGCCAACTCTAGTGTCCTGTAACAAATAAACCTGAAATTAGCATACTTCATCGGCCAAAACAATAAATATGCCTGTTTGGGCCTTGCAGTGAAAATGAGCATGTGAGCGAGGGTGGGGGAGAGCAAGCGACAGAAGGGGGGGGGGGAAATGGAGTGAGCAGGGGTGGGGCCTCAGGAAGGGGTGGGGCAAGGGTGTTCAGTTTTTGGAATTAGAAAGTTGGCAGCCCTAGGAGGGAAGGAGCTTGAGTTTATTCTTTTCACTACATTAAGATTAATAATTCAGTTTCTTTTTCTTGTTCCACTGGGGGGTTTATTCAGCAGTTGCACTAGCAGTATTGCTTCTTGAGAGGGAGGGAACTGGTCTGGACCTGCATGTGAATTGGCAATAGGAACCTTTCCAGGCCCTACACGGGGATACTGATTTTCTCCTGTAACATCCCACTTCCCTCCATCAGAACCCCAGAGGGCATATTGGCCTTGGGGGGAAGAGGGATGTCAGGCTGGAAGCACAGGGAGGTAAAACATTATCTGTGGTGGAGGCTTAGCCTGGCTTTAGAACAACAACATTTACCTGAACACAGGAAGGAGTGGGTTTTTCAGATGTCAGGAGCACGGCAGGTGTTCTCAGACTTGCCCTGAATGGAGGAGGGTGGGATGAGTAGAGCAGACACCTACCAGCTGCATGCAGTCCCAAGTGGGGATTGACTTGACAGGTAACTGACAGTCCTCTGTGCTGTCAAAGCTGTTCCTTTTTGTCATCCTGCTGTGGGACTAAGGAGACACCAAGGTTACTTTCTTAGCCACTCAATATGGTGCACTAGCAAAGTTATTTGTCTTTCTGGGGAATTGGTTCCTATCTGACCCACTGTCCAACACCCCTGGGGAGTGTAAGAGGTTCTACAGTACTTGAAATATATCATTCTTTCCTACAGGGCTTGGTTTGTTCTTTTTTGTAGGGTTCAAATAGCCACGCCCTGTTAGGCTGTGAACAAGGACTCTAAAACTAAACTGAAATCAGAGAGGGAGAAACGGAAAACGTTAAAATTGCACAGGTCTAGTCTAACCTGCTTGAAATGTACTGCACATTACACACACACACACAAAATTCTATTATAGCCTTAAAAGTAACTGCTTGGTTAGAGAGTGAATTTAAGAAACCCAGAACAAGTTATACACAGTACATGTTGGACAAGTAGTACTTCTGAAATATGCTCGTCTCAAGAGCTGAAGCTTTAAACTGACATTTTGAAAGTAAGAGGAAAAAACCCAGAGTAATCAAAGTAAGTGGGGGGGAGAACCCACCCAGAGTAATCAAAATGAGTTGTCTTTAAAAAAAAAAAGAAAAGAAAGAAAGACAAGAAAACTCATTTTAAAACTACAGTACAGTTGCTTTAATAATTTGTTATAATATGAGACTTCATCAGTCAGATTATAAAAGCACTAAAAGGAAGTCTTAAATTAGGTGCAACCTACAATATGTAATGGGGACAACTGGCAGCCCATACAAGATGTTTGTTTTCTAATAATAGAAAGCTGAAGGAGGCATATGGAGAAATTGAACTCAAATTTTATTTCCTATGTGCTAGAGGCACAGATGTCTCAGCAACCTCAATCTGCCAAAACCAAATGTAAGGCACAGACTCAAAATATGACAGAGAGCGCTTGGTAGGCTTTCTATAACAAGTGTTTAATTTCTTCAAAACAGATCATTTTATGGAGCCATTTAAATGGTTATCTAAAAAAAGTGTGTTGGCCTAAAAACTGCAGTGTATACATTAGCCTTCCCTGAAAACTAGTGCCTAGTACTATTTTTATTAAAATGAGCTGGAAAATTTTGCAGTTTCTAAAACCCCAGGTTTGAATTACTCTGAGCTCTGTGAAGGACCCTGTTAATATTATAAATTCCACCCATGAAAAATCTTGCGAAAGTTATAAGCAACATGGACGTGTCTACTGGACATATACATTCCTTGACACTCCAGTGATTCTTGTGCAGCTGATGGAGCCCACAGGTCCTATACACATGTAAGTGAATTACATTTTATGTCCCATGACAGAAATAGCAAAGACTCATAACACTAAATCTCGAATGGCACAGCCAGTGGAATTTTTAAGCCCCATGACAGCTGGTAGAACTGTAAGTCCCATGAGAGAATAGCTATGATTGCTGCTTACAAGCTCTTCAAGATGAGCTTGTAAATCCCTAGAAAGCCATAGACAGCTTGCACCACTTTCAAGTTCTGTAGTAGCAGGAGACTGAACTTGCAATGGCCATGAAAGAAATAGTTGTGGTTCATGAACTCTAGCTTCTGTGCTGGCTACGCCAGCAGGGCTTGCAGCTATAGTCGGTGGCATTTACAAGCTCCGCTTTCATGGTGGGCGAGCTGGCAGCTTGTGGGCCAGTGTGAATGGCAGATTCCACTTATGCCAGCAACACTTAAAACAAACAATACATCCTTACCCCCCAAACTGAACCTGGAATTAAAAAAAAATTAAGCGTTCATCACCTCATCCTTTTAATTAAGTGCAGAGGAACCTCCACACATAAATTCCTGTGTCCTCTAAAAGCACTCGTCAGTATAAACTGAATCTCAGACCAGAAAGAGGGTTTGCTGGTACAGCTTTACTAGCAAACCCTTTTAGTGTCGACCAGGCCTTAGTCCTGCAACAAAACCTGGACATTCCTCATATTTTGAAGGAGACAACTAAAAGCAGAAGATTATCTTTCCCTTAAAATAACCGCAAAAAAAAGCAAGCATTCAGATTCTCTTTATACAGTATACCCTTTTAAACTTATGTAAAGCCAGATTTTTTTCTAGAGGATCTTTGTGACACATGAAGCACTTTCACATCATTTGGACTGCAGTGCAATACAAGTGAAAGCTAATGTGACAATTTCTTCACTCTACATATTTCTGAAATTCAGTAACATTATTAACAACTAGAGGGCTCAAATTAAGCACCCTGAGAGATAGGAAAGCCACATCTGACTTTTTTCCCCCTAAGGCCATACCATGCCACTGGCAAAGTCTGCATTAAAACCTAGTAGTCCCTGGCTCCCAGTGGCTCATTCAGACTATGACTAGACTACAATACCACACAGTTCTCCAACATGTACTGTTTTTATTATGCTGAAGATGCAAAATCCCCCCACAAAGCCAGTTATCCTGGGAAGTTTTCACTATAGCATGCCACATGTGACAGTAAGACATATGTGGTGGAAAGTCAGAATAGCCATTACACCATATGCCATTTACATGTGAAGTGTTTTTGGATGCTTCCAGAGTTTGGTAAAAGCCTCAGATATCTTTGCATCTCAAGCTTTAAAGTAAAAAATAGGCCTAGTCATGACAGACTTAGTCTATGCAGAAAATAGTGTTCATTTGGTAATATGTGAAGACATGTTTATTAGCGCATCCATTGCAGTTTAACTAAGCCCTGGGTAGGCAACCTTTCAGAAGTGGTGTGCCAGGTCTTCATTTATTCACTCTAATTTAAGGTTTTGCGTGCCAGTAATACATTAATGTTATTAGAAGGTCTCTTTCTAGAAGTCTATAATATATAACTAAACTATTGTTGTATGTAAAGTAAATAAGGTTTTTAAAATGTTTAAGAAACTTCATTTAAAATTAAATTAAAATGCAGAACCCCCCGGACCAGTGGCCAGGTGCCACTGAAAATCCGCTCGCATGCAGCCTTTGGCACGCATGCCATAGGTTGCCTACCCCTGAACTAAGCTATCAGGTTTGAGTGACTGGGTTCTTCTCTTTGGGATTTCTATCCGAGTACAAGTTCTGGCTGAATCCACTTCGGACATCAAAACAAAGACATGAATCATCATAAGCATCCAAATTACGTTTTCCTTCATCCCACAGACTTGGGTCCAATCCTGATGTCATAGATACAGCCCATATAATCCTATTGATTTCTGTGGGATCACACAGGGTGTAAAGCAGTAAAGAATGTTGCCCTAGTCTGATGCAGTGTCTTTGGGCTAGCCTCCATTAGAACCATAGTAAAGTGGCATGTAGGTCAATACATTTGTCAACAATGGGACACACTTCAATCTGAGTTATGCCTCATGCAATCTCCTTGAAGGCAGTGGAACTATAGGTGTGTAACCAAGAGTAGAGTTTGGCCTATGGAATTCAGACTTGTTCTAAGGGTAGTTGGCAGCAACTTTGCAGCACTACATTTTCAGACGTATTAGTGGTGGGTAACTCTAAGCTCCACTTCAGCTTAGATAAGCACAATATACTTTGGATGTTTGTGAGGCCTAACAGAACTTCACTACAGTCTGGAAACCAGACTGCATATCTGGTGAAATTGGGCTTTGAGGATGTTTTTAATATATGCTGATTCTGCTTAAGTCAAAATGCTGAGAGAATAGTCTCTCTCTGCATCTCAATACAGACACAAGAGCAGATGGAGGAGGAAAAGTTAACCAGACTTACCCTGAAAACAAAAGTTTTGCCCCACATTTTGAGTTGGTTTTTATTTTAGCTCAACCCTGATTCCTTATAGACTTTTTAGCTTGCCATAACTGGATATTTAGAATTGGCTTGCACAAATAAAATGTATGAATTCTAGGACAGTACAAATGATATTTGAATTGCTTATTTGCTGTTATTATCTGATTCTGTCTGAGTGAGCATGGATGAAGAGGCTCCCATTAAGATGAAAAGAATAGGAATATATAATTGTCTACCGCAAAACTAAAATTACAAGTCATTCAGCTGGCTGTACCACAAGAGGACTACTATGGCTAATTGTGCCATTTGATACAAAAGAAAGTATCTAATCAGTCAGGAAGCAACTTCCTGTTCAGAGGTCAGGCTAATCAAACTGGGAGTCAAGTGCATTTCTGGGTATACAAACGAGATGTCAGTTGTCATTACAAGTACCAATATGAATCAAGCCAATTTCCAGAGTTCCTTTAGAGCACTTGTTTGAAGCTGTAAGTCTTTTCCAGCATTTATTCTTATTACTTTCAAGTTACAAGCAGTAAATGTCACAAAACAAAACAAAAAACCCCAATATTTTGGCTATTCCAACCTCTCTAGTTTCTTTCATGTGGAAGGCATTTTCTCTTCAGCTTGTTTAAAAGTCAGAATAAGATCAGCTTGTCTTGCCCCAGAGCTCCTCTCTGGTGTAACGCAGAGTATCCTTCATTACTCCAATGCCTGAATCGGTTGAAAAAAAAATATTAAGTTTGCAGTACAAAAAAAAAAAGGCACTTGGGTTCCAACAATACTGTCTGTAATCCCATTAAGTGACAACATTCCAGCTGCCCCCAATCCACAAGGGTGACTCCAACTTTGAGGTAAACCTGAACAGGCCTATCAGATGTGGCAGGGAGTGTGCAGGCCTTACAACCTCAGACTTCCTGAAAGCAAGAGGGTGGGATGGGACCTCAGGAGAGCAAACAAACCATGCAATTCTCTCTCTCAAACAGCCTAGGAAACATGCACACAGATCCTGTGGACCAGACCAGGATGTGTACACGCAAGTTTGTTCCTTCCCCAGATAGGACTCAGATGGCGGGTAGGGCGAGAGAGACTGGAAACTGGAGCTCTCTACACCTCTCACTCCACTCCTCAAGGTAGAAAATGAACTTGCTATGAATGCTAATGAACACTACATTGGCCATCAATCTAGAAGCAGTTCACTGAAGAGATTGTTGAGATATGGCACTTCTCAACTTGCTTGTTAAGAAATTTAGGTCTCTAGGAGAGATTAAATATAGCTCCCCTTAGGCATTCAAATCAGCCACTACAAAACAGGTTTTAAATTCAACCTAATTAGGTATCAGAATTAGCATCATGAAACACTAAACATCAATTATTTATTTGGAGAGACATTTTATGCAAGAGACCTTGGAGTCCAAGCTCCCATTCTAAGAAGCTTCTTACTTCTGATCTTTTCCCTGGCCAGGCACCTCCTTCCCCACCCCCCACACACCCTCTCTCTCACTCTCCAGCCACACATGATCAGAATTAGAGAAGGTCTCAGACGTTGTGCAGTCCAATGCTACAAAGCCATTTCCCCCCTTCTCTATCTACTTGTTTCATCTCATTATAGTGTCCTGAAGATAGAATTATTTTTCTAGCATAGAACAAAGTCAACAGACAACAAGTTAAATTGTGAGCATTGTTCCCGTTAAAGCCAAATGCAGAACTCCTTAATGAGAGCAGTGTTGCTATAAGCATTTTAGATGATCCTCGACCACTATCCAATAAGCAAGGAACACCACAAGATCTTTCCACATTCTCAGTCAGTGCATTCCCCCCATGGGCTTGATGGCACCCCTCTGCTGGTGCAAACTGCCACCCCCTTTGCTAGCTGTATTCTATAGGAGATTAATTATTGTCCTCCACCAAGAGATCTACCAGGAAAGGCAGATTTAACAAATCCATCATGTGTGTATATTGGCTGACAAGACACACTCCTGTTGAATTTGGCCCAGTACACACAGTAAAACATGATATACAGATTGAATTTAGCCTTTATTTTTATTTTGGTGTTTTCCCCACTCTACCAACTCCCCCAAACCAAAACTTTTTAACAAACATTGCTAATCTTTAAATGATTCTACCCAAAACTGAGCAGAGTGTCCTCTGGGGATTAAGGAGGAAAGGGGAGAGCCCCTTATATATTAGTTTAAAAAAATACATTGTGAGTGACTGAATTGATTTTTCACTGTGATGTAGCAATGCAGTTGGGGAAATCAGTGGCTCTGTAGTATCCTGGACACTCATTGGGAGAATGACACCTCCAGCCCAATCAGATTGCAGCTTTCATTCAGGCCATAGCACGGGTCTAATCATTTAGGGATTGATCCTGCAAGGCACTGAGCATTCTGATGCCCCTCCAGCAAAGCACTTGAGCACGTTTAGCTTCAAGCATATGAGCAGCCTGTTGTAGTCAATGGTTCCCATGAGCTGGGAAGTTTCTGCTTTGACACAGGCAGGTTCAACCCCCTGTGTATTAACTGTTTGTATTTTTCCATGTATGTCATCCAACATTACATGAAAGCCATTGAAGGGGAGTGGAATATCCTAAGTGTAAATAAAACCTTTTGGTTTAATCCAAAATAGAATCAAAGGTTACATATAATCAGGATCTCAATTTAGCTCAGTTTAAACAATAAAATCCATCCTTCAGTTCGGTTTCATATCAGCATCTTTATAAGCAACCCCATTGCCTGCAAAGTAGAGAACTCAGCTATAGCATGAAAAAAGCCTACCCCGGTGCTCAAAAGCACACATTTTTCAATGCAAGTGCAGTTCTTATTTTCTTTACAGAAAAGAAATCAAATGGTCTTGAAATTCACACACCACCTGCTGAAGAAAATCAACCCCCTTTTCCTTCTCATTTTCAGTAACGGGAACAGGACAGTAAAGCAACATCAAGAGATAATTGAACAAGCCAGGTTTCCTTTGTTTCAGACCTGCCAATTACATATAATTCAGTCTCATTTGGCTGCAATTTTCCCCAACTGATAACACAAACTGCTGCTTCCATCTACCTGGTCAAGCCATAGAACAGAAAAGCCAAAACTGTGCCAAAAATCTCCAATATTTACCTCCTTGGGATTGAACTGACTTTAATGTGCTGTTGCAATGGAAGCAGAATCAAAGTTATTTTCTTCGAATGTTGAACAAGAATTAAAGGAAACCGTTCTAATACCCACCCCACCTTTGCTTCATTGGAGAGCTTTTATCTACAGCTTTCCCCAGGAGCCCACCTTCCTATTAGTATTTGAAGAAATAATACACTTCATTGCACAAACAAATGCATAATGGAGAGGGATCCCAATATGGCCTACTGGGAGTTATGAGCATTATAGTAACACCTACAGGCCCCAGCTGAGAGCAGGGCTCCAATATTGCCAACCACAAGCATTCAAAATCATGAGTCATCCCCCTCCCCACCCCAAAAAAACCCATGAGATTTAAATAAATGAAATTTGTGTTCTTCTTATTTGCCTTCTTGTTTTTCAGTCTTTATGATTAACATGTTCAAGCTTTTTCTCTGTAACCCTGAAAGCTAGAAAATGTCTTGGCTTTCATTTGAAAACAAAACAAAAAGAAGTTTCTCAGATAGTCAAGGGACTTCAGAAGATGGGGTTCCATGAAAAACACCAACTATCACAGGACTCAATAAAAATAGCCCACTCGCCAGCCAGCCAGCTCCCACAAGGCCAAGCATAGAGCAGTACTCTGATTCTGGCTCCCCTATCAACAGCCCCTCCAAGCCTGCAGTGGATTGCCCCTTCTCATGAGTCAGCTCTCTGACCAGGCTGCTTAGAGTAGAGAATACAACAAACAAAAGAAGTCTAATAAGGTCATGCCAGGTCTTCAGCCCCACCCTGGACTCAACTGTCCTTACCCCTTCCATCAGGAGAGCTTTTGCATTCCTGGTAGAGAGGAACCCAACCCCCCACTTGCCTCTGGGTTCCAGCCCAGAAACCCTGTATTAAGCAGTTAAGGTCTGCTTCCTCAGACTCACTGCTGCTTCCCTGGGCCACTTCCTACCTTCATCTGCCTCCAGACTCCTTCACAGAGAAATTCCTTCTCAAGCTTGCGCTACGTAGGTTCCAGCTTCTTGACAGTTTTGGGCTCATGCAGACTTCTCCCCTCATATTCCCAGACAGCCCAATTATGCCTACTCTTTAAGTTTTTATCCCGGCTGTTGATGGTCTGCCAATTAGCTGCTGTCAGGGAGATAGTTATTCAGTCTATTAATCCCTTAGTGAGAGACAGTCCCAAGTCCAGAGAGCCTTGGCTGGTATTTTAAAAGGACCAGTTAGGTAAATTTCAGTGGGATATGGGCATCTAACTCTTTTAGGCTCCATTGAAGATCACAGCCTAAATAAAAAGACAAAGTGTGGTAAGGAAAACAGGCATATAAATTATGTGACTTGCCCAAGGTCACACAGCAGGTCAGTGGCAGAGCTAGAAATTGACTGTAGGCCTCCTGATTCACAGCCCATTGCCCAATACATATGACCACACTGCCTGTCTAAATAAATGCAAGGTATTATAAGATCCAGGCATCTGTCACTTCTAGACTGGACTATTGCTGTTCTCTCTGCCACAGCTATTAGATCAGGCCAACCACAAAAGCCATCTTAGTCAACACCCAGCAGCCTGCCTCCTGAGTGGAACAAGCCACAGGGAACATACTATACCAGTGTTCCTAGATTATAAACCCAGAAAGGTATATTGTCATATTCTAATCTGATCTCCTGTATAACACAGGAATTAATTCTTGTTTGACCTAGACTGGAGCATACAGTAAAATCTCCATCCTTAGAGGTTTTTAAGGTTCAGCTTGACAAAGCGCTGCCTGGGATGATTTAGTTGGTGTTGGTCCTGCTTTGAGCAGGGGATTGGACTAGATGACCTCCTGAGGTCCCTTCCAACCCTGATATTCTATGATTCTGTGATTCTACCTCAGAGTTATGAACACCTCGGGAATGGAGGTTGTTCGTAACTGAACAAAACATTACAGTTGTTCTTTCAAAAGTTTACAACTGAACATTAACTTAATATAGGTTTGAAACTTTACTATGAAGAAGGGAAATGCTGCTTTTAATTATCTTAATTTAAATTAAACAAGCACAAAAAGTTCCCTTACCTAGTCAATTTTTTTTAAGCTTTCCTTTTTTGTTTAGTAGTTTATGTTTAACACACTACTGTACTGTAGTTGCTTTTGGAGGGTGAGGGTGTCTCTGCTGCTGCCTGATTGCGTACTTCCGGCTCCAAATGAGGTGTGTGGTTAACTGGTCAACTGGTCGGTTCATAACTCTGACATTTGTAACTGAGATTCTACTGTATTTCTTAGAAAAACAGCCAATCTTGATTTTAAAAATGCCAGTGACGGACAATCCACCTCAGTCCTTGGAACATTGTTCCAATGGCTAGTTACCCTCACTGTTAAATGTCTATGATTTATTTCCAATCTGAAATTGTCTAGCTTCTAGCCATTGGATTGTGTTATACCTTTATTTGCTAGATTGAGAAGCCCTCTGTTATCAAATTTCTGTTCACCAGGTAGGTATTTATAGACTAATCAGATCACCCCTTAATTTTCTTTTTGTTATGTTAAATTGATTGAGCTTTTTGAGTCAGTCACTATAAGGCATATCATCTAGTCCTGTCATCATTCTTGTGGCTCTTCTCTGGACCCTCTCCAGTTTATCAACTTCCTTCTTGAAGCTGAGACACCAGAAGTGGACACAGTTCCAGGCACTCCCTCTGCCCCCATCCAGCACCAGCTGGGAATCAAAGTTCTGCTCCTTGCCTTCTAACCATGATAGGCTGAGATCAGGGCCAACCTCATGATTGTCTGTCACCCCAAGAGCACTGTGGTCACAGGCACAGAAACTGGATCTAGGTATAGTAACGTAACACTATTGGGAGCAAGAGGCAGGGTATTTTCAGCACTGGGTCCTAGGTTGCAGGACGCTCTACCGGAGCGATGGGGATGTGCGCTATTCTCACCACTTTCTGAGCACGGTGGAAGATTCACCCTGTCCCATGTGCCCCTTCACAACAACAGAAGCAAAATGTACGATGATTTAATACAGATCAAAACCTCACATACAAGTACAAGTATCTGCACTCCAGAAGGAAACCGAAGCCACTGTAATTAAATCTTGTGCCCCTCTTATTTTACTTGTCTTGAGCCTACCTACCACAGCTACTGGTGCATTAGGAATAGCAAAGGGAGAGGTGAAATACCCATTAAAATCAAGTTAGGTTTTGGAACAGAGTGTAATGGGCTATGTGACAAGAGCACCTTGTACCCAATGCGCCGTATCTCAACTTCTTCTCTCCAAGTCACAGACACTTCAGTTTCCGGCTCTTAGGCCAGCTTCAGTATTTCTATCTAGATGATTTTGCCCTTAGCCAAGTCATGAAGTCTGCCATCCCCCCTTCCACATGTGCACTGAAAGTGCTTTCAGCCTTGGCTCAGCATTTGCTGCATCTTTATGGCCCTCCTCCAGGGCTGCCCAATCACCCTCATAGCAAGACTTCACAAGTCCTTCTGATCCCTTCCTCAGATCTTCAGGTCCCAGCCGCCTCCAACTAGGGGAGTTCTGCCAGACCCATTCCAAAGCCTGGGCCTTCTGGAGAGACCTCCCCAGCTCCTTCCTCGCTCTTAATCTCTGCTCAGCCCTTTCTGGCTGTGTAGAAGGGTTGACTCATCCCAGCACACCCTCTCATGGCTGGGCATAGCATAGCAGCTCTCCTCCCATCTAGCGCCTCTTGCTGATGGTTGCTCCAGTCTGGCAGTGGTCTGCCTCGTCTCATGACTCAACCCTCTGACCGGGTCACATTTTAGTCCCACAACAATTCAGCATCCTCACCAAGGTCTTCAGCACCAACTCTGGGCCCTGTGGTCCTTACAATCTCTTATCTCAGGGCTGTCAAGAGTCCTTATCCCTTTATGCCTGGGGCTTCATAACACCTTTCCTGGTGGCTTGTAGGGAAACTCAGGCCTTCCCACTACACTGGGTTCCAGTACAGCAACCAAGGTTTGCTCCATCATATTCCTTGCTGCTGCCTCTCTGGATTTCTTCCTACCGTAGCCCGTCAGCAGGCCTCTCCCATAACCCCTCTACATTCACCCTTCTTTTAGGGCCAGAATTCACAGGGCTCTCCCCTGGAATCCACCACTAAATCCTAAGATGAGGATATAGACTTAAGACAACTTCTGCCACCTTGGGCTTAGTCTTTCATGCATCTAAGGGTATATTATCTACACAACAATAAAACGTCCATGGCTGGCCCCTGTCAGCTGTCTCAGGCTCACAGGGCTCAAGCTCTGGGGCTATGAAATTGCAGTGTAGACATCTGGCTCAGGCTGGAGCCTGGGTTCCAGGACCCTCTCCCCCTCAGAGAGTCCCAAAACCCAAGCTCCAGCCTGAGCACCTACAATGCAATTTTATAGCCCTGCAACCCAAGCCCCTTGAGCCCAAGTCAGCTGACATGGACCAGCTGTGGGCATTTTATTGAAGTGTACACATACCCCTGAGAGGTGTTCAGTGGAAGAACTTAAGGGTATCTCCCCAGAAGTCTAGATCCTGCCCTGTTATCAGGGCTCCTCATTACCAGAGCCTGCTCCCCCTTTCCAGTCTCCCCATTTTCTAGTCCCAAAGAGCATCTAAAGAGTTCTTCACTCACTCTCCCTGCAGCCTCCTTCTAATCTATGAGTGCCTTCCTTAGAGTCACCACCCACCTTCTGCCCCTGATAGGCTTACTCTTTAATTAAACCTGGCCCACCCTTCAGGTGCCACCAGGTAACAGAATCATAGAAGTGTAGGACTGGAAGGGACCTCGAGAGGTCATCTAATCCAGCCCCCTGCACTCAAGGCAGGGCTAAATATTAGACCATCCCTGACAGGGATTTGTCTAACTGGTTCTTAAAAAACTCCAGTGATGGAGATTCCACAACCTCCTTGGACAATTTATTTCAGAATTGGATACAATATTCTAGCTGAGGCCTAATCAGCACAGAGTAGAGTGGAAGAGTTACTTCTCGTGTCTTGCTTACACCATATACGTGGGAGACTCCTGCTAATCCATCCCAGAATGGTGTTTGCTTTTTTGCAACAGTGTTACATAATTCACCTCTCAGGCTCATGTTAGTCTTTTCATTGCCTGTGTGGGGTAAGCACCCCAACACAACCTGTCTCCTAGGCCTTGTCCTTAGTTTGCTGTAGAGAGTCTGCCACCACCCATCTGGAGCTGTAAAAGAGAGCATTCCTGCCCCCCATGGGGCTCTCCCTCCTCTTGAGGGACTGGGCAGTTTCCATCTTATAGGGAACACTGCCTCCAATCTACAGTTAACGTGATGCTTGGTCACTTTATCCTGACCACTATCACCTGGGAGACATAAGTAGGCACAAGCAGGGCTGGGTCCAGCTCCCTTATAAGGACAGCCCACCCTGTCACCGGTCAAAATACATGAAACTCTAATTTTCATATAAAAGAACAAAATTTATAATAATTTAATAATTTCCCACATGCCTATTATCAGGAAAGATGCTCGATTCAAATTACCAAGAGAATTAAAAACAATTAACCAAGTACATCATTATTCTGCAAGGTGATAAAATCTATTGTATCTGTGAAATCATCTAAATCCAGGCTTGAGAACCAACTTCCGTGGCAAAGAATAAACATCAATATTCTGAGGGTTGGAATCTTTAGAATAAAATTCAAGGGCAGCTCCAGCTAATACAAGGCAAGTAAAAATGAAGAGTAAGTGGGCTCTCAGCGATTCCCTGTGGTCTGCAACAATACTATTATGTGACTTAAGTATTGCCATGTCTTAACTTTCTTCCAAATTTTGCAGGGTAATTTTACTTAATTGACCACTGCTAGTTTATTTTATGAAGCCTAAAATAGAATTATAAAAAAGGGAAGACTTTCTACTACCAATTTCTGATCACATGTAAAGGAAAGTCAAATGCAAATGAAAAGGCAATACCTGAAGCTTCATTATTACAAGGAACTATATTTAACAGTGAATTTAATTTCATGTCCTGATTAGGTGTGTGCTTATATTTGTTGTCATGCATATTTTCCCCAGCATGTGTGGGGGAAAACAAAACCAAAAAAGCACTTGTCCTATTGATTCATTCTGTTCTCCTTTCCTGGAATAGAACATAACATTCAGGGTTTCCCATGATTAGTATTATGATTAAATAGCATAGAAAATAAGTGTAAGAAATCTGTTTAACTTGATGATGCATAAATAAAAGTTCTGCCATAATATGTTAATAAATGCAATCCTCTATCATTTTAACAAAAAAAAAAAATTGGGTCAAATTGTCTGTAGATATAAACTGGTGCAGTTTCATTATAGTTAACAGGGCTGTGCCAATTTACAACCTCAGAGGATTTGGTTTTTAAACACACACACACACACACACACACACACACACACACACCTTTGCAGGATTGCCCCTCTGTGCTCCAGTTCAGCAAAGTAGCTAAGCATGTGCATAGGTATGTCCCTATTCAGCAAAAAAACTTAAGCACGTACTTAACTTTAGGAATGTGCTTTGCTGAATAGAGATGGATTGTTCAATCAGGGTTTCAGGAACTAACTTTCACATATTGATATATATTGAAGGCCCAGGACAACAGAAAGGTATCTGATAGTTATGACACAAGGCCTAGAAAATCAGCTTGAGCAATGCAGAAATAGACTGTTCCTTTTATTGAATTGGCCACTGTCCTTTGACTTAATAATGTGAGATATTGGTATAAGTTACAGGCCCTAATGCTAATTGTACAGTGTTTTATTGCTGGCCTGGTGGGCACACAGTTTGTGTGTGCGTTGCACTGGATAGTTTTGTACTATGTACAGAAATTATATATACCAGAATCTCACTTCTGCAATCCCCGCCCCCCCCAATGTGGTACACACCTGAATGTGTGCATCATGCACCACACCTGGTAAAACTCAGCTAAGTAAGGTTTCCACTTACATTTCCAGGGGGTTGTTAAATGAAACAATAGATTTTATTGGATTTCAAACTGTGCTGGTACCTTGGTTATGAATCAAAGCTTCAAAACAACACCCACATTTAATGGAATAATAGTCATAAAAATGCATTCACTATACCAGCATTGTCTGCAGAAGATTGTGGTAGCATCATACGTGGAAGACTTAGCAATTTCTTTCTATGGAGTTGTATATTTCAGTCACATGAGTGAGGAAGTGGAATTGAATAGAATTTACTCTAATTTGACTTGTAAAAGAGGAGATTCATTTCTGAAATGGCACATACCTTTAGAGATCTCCCCCTCTGCAGGGCCGTATATTTCAATCATCAGAGGCAGGGAAGGGAATTGAACACCATTTGCTTTCTATTTTTCATTTCCAAAAGAGGAAATTCAATTCAGGAATGTCTCCATGTGAAGACAGCACATAACCACACTGATCAGGCTGTACACTCCAGGCATCAGGAGAAAGAATTCCACTCTTTTACAGCAAAGCAAAAAAAAGGCATTGTAGAAAATGAAGCTCACAATTTCACAATTCACGTCCCCCTTCCTACCTTGTATTGGCCATTAGAGGCAACATGTTGGGGGACTGGACTTGGTAGACTGGTGAATATCAACAACTAACAGACACAAGGGCCTCAGTGGCCACAAAAGTTAATACCATTCTTCTTACTATTAGGTCTTTGATGTATGTCTCAAGAATGTAAAGACCCGTTCCTATTCAGCCCTCTCATAATGGAAAGATCAGGCTGCACTAGCTTATGGCTTAAATGATTAGCTGCTAAAAACCATGATTTAAACAAGCAGATCACATATGCCCCCCACCCCCCAGAAGACCGCTCTGGGCCATCATGCTGCATGTGGTATCTACAGTTGTGACAATCTGCAGATGCTCAGTATGCAATGTCTTTGCAAGTCTACCTGTCTTTGCACATTATGTTGGAAGTGAGAATATAGTAAGTGTGTGATAAATCTTCGCAAGCAAATAAGGAGCCTGCAAGAAAAAGAGCTAGACAGATTCTAAATGCTAGCTTTCTTTAAAAGAGTTCATGTGCTAATTATGCAAATTAGCCACTCAGAGTGTGCTTGCAATCTTTAATGATATTTTGGACTGGAAAGAGTCATTTGAGCATTTCTTCCAAACACTGCTATTTTTCTGTAACACTTTTTTAGTGGGACTGATGGGGGCCTCAGCACTTTGGATAATTGTCACTGTAACTTAAAGGATTCACTAGATTCTTACCTCTTCCTCCCTCTGCCCCACATATACACACAAGGGAGGGAAGAGAACAGCAGCATCTAATGTGTGCTGGGATTGAGCCCTAGCACTTCTCTCATTACAAATTAAGATCTGGGGAACAGCCATGGGTCAGGGAAACAGTAGCTTACCTGAGCAATGGTAATCTGCATCCTGTGGTTGCTAGATGATTACTTGCAGGTATTCCTGCTATACTGCAAGGGTAACTTTCTCTGCACCTGATCCCCACGCAGTTTAGTAGGGAAGTCAGAGTAGGACATAAGTTAATGTCCCAAGCCACTCTGTTCACATCTTTCCCCCATTTCTGTGGGAGGATATGGGGGGGGGAGGCATAGAGATGTCCACAGAGGTATACAAACTAAGTGGACAGCACAGAGAATGTCTCTGGACCAGGCCATGGCTGGTTATGGTGCAGAGGTAGAACAAAAGAGCCTTCCCCACATTGTCTCACTATGCAAGACACAGCACTTTGCCTTCCTGGGTGCAATAAATGCTCCATGCTAGTGCTCTTAGGATGCTAGTGACATCAAAAGCAGAGGCAGGCCGTGCTCCACTGTGGAGCTAGCCAGCCATATAGGGAAGCACAGACTGCACACCCTGCTCTACTTCTGCATGTCTGGGAGATCCAGGAGGCATCCTCGTTGCCTAGTACTCCTGCTGCGATGATTCATGTCTTCCTCTCCCCCAAGGCAGGACTGTAGATAAGGCCACGATATGCACATGGCCCATCTTGATATGCATGTGGCCTTCTGCGGTGTGGAAGGTAGTGCAGGATTGGAACCTAGATGCAACAATTAAATATACACTGGATATACGTATGGGTGAAGTACAGAAACCAACATAGAGCTTGTGTGCGGAGGCTGGAGTCTAACCATATGCCGGAATGCAGATGTATATTTTTATTTAGTGTAATGCAGTAAACATTTTATTTTATAGTAATAAAATAGATTTCATAAGAATAGAGTCATGGTGTAAACTAGTGGCCAGAGGCCAGGCTTGGGGAGGAATGCAGGGTGCTATGCCCTCCCAAACTGCTCAGTCACAGTCTGGCTGGGCCTCCTCCCTGCGGAGCAGCTGAGCCAGCAAGCTGCACCAGGCATGGAGAGGCAGAGCTCGGCATGGAGAGGCAGGAGGGGCTGCTGCTTAAGCTCTGCCAGGAGAGGCAGAGGAACAGGTGGGAGCTGCATGGAGGGGCTGCTGCTTTCCAGGAGGGGAGGAGCTGCTGGGGAACAGGGGACATGACTCAAGCTGTTTTGGGGTTGTGTTTCTCCCCCTCTCCCCAGCCCCTGTCAGCAGGCATGGGTTGTCTATGCTGGCGGCTGATCCATGAGCGGGAAGGCAAAAAATCACACTCCTAATAAATGCACAGCTCCAGGTTCTTTGTTCATGAGTTTTCTTTATTCATTTAAAAAACAAAGATTCAAAGTGACTCAACCCAACCTGAAGAATTTCACTGCCCCTCTGGGTCTTATCTTTACTCTTGACTCCAGGGCTTCAGAGCCCTCCCCACCTGAGGCTCCCCTCACCCCCTTTTCAGGCCATCTGCCTGTCAGGTGCAGAAAGCCCATATGCAGGTCCTTCCCTGACCCTGAGTCTCTCTTGTTTAAAAGGCAGGAAGCCTTCTATGCCATTTCCTGTAGGGCACATGACTAGGAGCAGGCATGTGACCTGCAACTACAGCTCCAGGCTGTAAATGGTCAAAGGGAAGTAACAGGCGCACTGGGACACCCACATGCGCCTGAGGCCCAGTGCCCGGTTAGTCTACTTTTGCTAGTATAATCAATATTAACTAGTATTTAGTTTGGTTCTAAAACAGATTCAGCCACGAAAGTGAAGTGATTGAAAGTGAACATTCATATGATAAATGTTAGTAACAGCGAGCAGATTCCATTCTCACACCAGTGAAAGTTATGTAGGGTTATCATACGTCCGGATTTTCCCAGACATGTCCAGCTTTTTGGTCCTCAAATCCCTGTCTGGGGGGAGCTGCTCAGCCGGGGGGGCCGGACTGGGCCGCGCCTCCTCACGCCCCCCCCCCCCCCCCCACTGCCCCAGCCTACCTGCTGCCTCCCTATTTCAGGGTTCCCGCGAACATTTGATTCGCGGGAAGCAGGGGAGGGGGCGGAGCGTTCAGGGGAGGGGCGGAGTTGGAGCGGGGACTTTGGGGAAGGGGCAGAGTTGGGGCAGGGCCGGGGCCCTGTGGAGTGTCCTCTTTTTTTTTTATTAAAATATGGTAACCCTAAGTTATGAGTTACTCCACCAAAGTGAATTGAATTACTTAAGTTTCACAGCACAGTGGACTCCACTCCAGGTAATGCAGAAATTGGAATCCTCTCAGAATATACTATGAAAAACAAGAAACGGAAAAAATATTACTGTTCCCTCAATGCAGCACTAAAGAGGTTTTTTCCTCTGAAATTCAGTTGACTGTACCACCAGTGGCACTATTAAAACTCTCAGCACAGTAATTAGGACATAAAGGTTTCTGGCTGCAAATTTCCTAAACCTCACCTAAAATGAACAGTTAACCCCTTAAGCAACAGTTACCTAAGATGTAAGTCCTGAAGACCTACTTGGAGTTCCAGCACCTGGCCCTCCTCTCAGCAGTGAGTGAGAATTTGCATGGAGGTGCCTTCTCTCTGCACATCACAATAAGGCTGCCCCCGTGGATCTAATCACCATCTGCTGCTATGGCCTACTCCATTTTCCATGCCCAGCCTTGGGCTCTGGCTTAATAGGTCAAGCTGTATAATCTCTTACTGCAAGGACTCCACTCCTATCATCACTACAACCAAAACCCCATCACGTAGCTTCTCTACAGGTTATGCTGGAGGGAAAGGAACTTCTACCTGCCCCTCTATTGTACAGTCTTTCTTCTGACTACTTGAGGCAAGCCTATCCCTATGTCTATGAACCTCACAAGATGCTCCAAGCGAAGGCAACATATTCCAGCATCTGGGCCAAACCACTCCCTAGCTAAAATCCTTTCAGATCCCAAAAATGAGATCAGTTAAAGCCAATGCAACTGCGCTCAGATCACGATGCTCTTATCCCTATAATATCATGAACGCTCTTACCTCTCTGGAATGAGTCCCCACTTATAGTACATACCTGACCACAGGATTCACGAGCAAACTTGAGAATGGGAGTATGAATCGAGCCACTGACGGGAAGGCAAACCACGAAATCCCACCTCACCCTTAAAAAGCTTCCCCCAGCTAATCACTGAGATGGGTGGGTTCATGCCCATCAATCAAAAGCCCGAGAAAAGTCATGATGGAAGGTAGGGTGCCAGCCAGGCCAGCTGTCTTTGACCTCTGTCGACTTCCCCCCAGGATCTGGACCCTCTGGCAGAGTTATAGGATCAGTAACCTCTAGAGAAGACCTCTGCTGCTAAGCTGAGTAGATCCCACTACTAGGAGGGTTGGATTGCAACCTCGAAGTGGGGTCCCTAGTGGGAAACAAGCAATAAAACAAAGATGAAGCACCAAATACGCTACTAGTGTAAATTGGCACAGCTTCATTGACTTCAGTGGAGTTGTGCCACAGAGAATTTGGCCCATCATATTTAAAATTATTCATTTAAAACTGCTCTTTACACTTTTATAGGGTAAGGTGCTTGAAAGTTAATTATAAAAGGCATAACTATTTTAATCTTTTAAGAAATTAATTTCACATACTGGAGTTAAGTGCTTTGGATTATTTTATACGCTTTGCCTTCATTATCTACATTGCATTCGTAATAGACTGCCATGAAAGGTGTATCTGTGAAATAATAAATCTAAAGTATCTGGGCAAATTACGTATTTTGGAAGTATGTAATTAATTGTAGTTCCCAAGGCAAAGGACCATAGCAGCTATTTAAATTCTAATTTACATTAAAACGAATCGAGTTAATTGCCTGTCCACAACAAATAAAAGAAATATGTAGCTTGGAAGGCAGCCACAGAGTCTCCAATCAATATAAATCTCTGTAGCTGAGACACATTACATTTTAATATCACATTCAGCAGTCTAGGAATATTGCTAGGAGTACAGGTCATTCAAATAGGACCATTCAAGATGTGGAAGCCCAAGATAATAAGGGTCTGGTGTGCTCACGTTCAGAGAAAACAAATTGTTAGCATCACAGATCATTCTATAAACACAAAGAGAGCTGCATCTTCTTAGGGTTATCATAATATGTTAAATCTTATATATGTACACACATTATGGTCATCTCTTTGTGCATGTTAAATTAGATAAAAACAAATACTCTTTCACTACAATCTTCCAGCAATACTACTTTATTTCTTAGAATTCAGAATAGTAATACTCAAGAACCCTAAAACACAGAGAAAGAAAACAGGCTGCTCCTAAGACAGCAAGTTACACTCAAACCACCTTGTTTGAAGCTGGCTTTTTTCAGTGAGACTCTGATTTCATGCTTCGCTACAGAGCCCCTGTCCTATAATCAAGACAAGGAAACACCCCCACTTCTAAAATGAGTGCTTGCAATTCAAGCACAGTCCTCAATATACCCTATAATATATATAAATAAAATATTCTTATCCTCCATTACTCTTGGCAATGAGACTACTTGAAGGAACAGGGAGTACTCATTTGAGTTTGGATTGGAGAATTAAGCTCTATTTAAGTTTCTTACAAACCTATTTTGTGACACCATGGTTGATATGGTGTCAATGTTTCATTTTCAAATACAGACCACTGTTAGCTTGGGTCTGAAATGGGTCTATGAAGGGGACAGAGGGCGCAGTAGGGTGGGGAACTCAGCCTGTGAAGGCCACAAGGTCTGAACCTATCACATGAGCCCAAGACCCATCACCAAAATCCCAGGTCTTTTACCTCTGGGAGCTGTTCATTTTATTCCTTGACCACACTGGAAACCAGCCACAAGTTGTGATGAATAAATACCAGCAGCCCAGTACATCACTTAGGTACTAAGTGGATTCCTACTTAACCCACTGTGGCTTGAAGGTGCTGCAAGGAAGGCTAAAAAACTCCCTAGTCCTGTGCCAATTGGCCTATGGGAGAAAAACATTCCTTCCTTACCCCCCTAAACAGGCAATCGCCTAGACCCGAAACATCTATCAGACTGGGTTCCCTTTCCTAGTTCTGGTGTGTAGGGTGGGCTGCTGGAACAGAGCTGAAAGAGGCACTGGGCTAAATCCTGGAAGCTGGGGAATGCTGGCCAGTCAGCATCCCACTCTCCCCCAGGGCCAACAGATGTTACCTATTGTCTCTGGGCACCTTTGCTACTGGGGCTGCCCCCCTTTCACTGTCAGCCCCATCAATTTCCCCCATCTGTTGATGCAGAAGGGTGACTGTCATCTCAACTGAAGCCAGTAAGTTCAGAGGCAGAAGCAACTTAAAAGGATGCAAGGGGGAAATGTTAACTAAAGTTTTTCACCCCCCTCCCCAAAAGATGTGTGTCCTGTTGGTTTCAGATCAAAACTTATTTTACTCAAATATTTGTCACATCCAGCCAAAATTTAGGATAGAATTATTTGAAAAGTAAAGTAGTGTGTGGTCATGTACTTAAAAGACTGTAACATAAGGAGTAGGGTTAAGTTTCCATGAGTATATATCAGCAAATACGACAAATGTGTTGGGCAACTCCTCTTGTTTTCCCCGTGGTTTTCCCAAGGTATAACTCAGTGTGGAATTTAGCTTAGGCAACATTCAGACTTTCAAGATGCCAATAGCCCTGTGACCCTAAAGGCCAAATTCTGCCTTTACATGCATGCCTGCCACAGAACAGTGGCTAAATTCAATTCCTGCCTCTGTCTGTGTGATTTGGGGCAAGTACTTAACCCCCACTCTACCTAAGTTACCCAGCTATGAAAGGGAAATCAAACTTCTGTACTTCATAAAGTTGCTGTAAAGATCAAGTCCACAAAAGATTGAGAGATGCCCAAAGAGGACAGTGATGAAGGCTAAATAAGTACATAGGTAGGTATGTACATATATATACGTTAAACATGACAACTGTATGTGACTATATAAAATGATCATTTTCTACCAAGTAGTATTTTATAGGCTAGAATCTCTCTATTATGCAAGTAGTGGTTTTCATTATATACTGCCACTGAGAGGGGAAGAAAAGAAGTCCGCATGTTTAACAGTTACACCAGTGCAACCATTTTGAGTTAAACAGGGTTGCACAAATGAAATTAAGAGGAGAGATTTTCAATCAGAGGCTGTATACTGGACAGTGAACATCTTCATTACTCAAGGCACAATCTCTGTTTATGGCATTGCTGTTTTATATTCTATACTGTATCGGTCTCAACTATTCATCTGGCTAGTCCATTTCAATATTCCTAATTTTAGCATTTGGTAATTAAACTCCTCCTGGTGATGTTATTGACTATGAAAGACAACTATTCCTGTTTGAGAGATCAGGCTTGGTTAGACAAAATGGAAAATAGATGAGTTGAGCTGTATTAGAAATTTATTTATTTTTAGCAGATGTGAAAACTGCAAGAAAGAGCAGATGTGAGACTCATAAATCCTCCCAGTTACCTCACGCAAACTGACATATCGTCTCTGATTATCTCTGCAAATCGCTTAATGCTTTGTTCACCTCAGGAGCATTTTTGCATAGAGGGATGCTACAGAGGGTCTGTTTTTCTACAGTGCCTAGCACAATGGGGTTCTGGTCCATGATTAAAGCTCATAGGTGCTATAATAATTCAAAAAAATAATAATCATATCAAGGAATGATAAATAATGCAACTGTAATACAAATTCATCTGCCGCTATTCATAGTCAGAATCAAGACTATGGTCCAAGAAGATTCTCTGTGTCTCTTCTGGACAAGGTAAGAGAGTTTGATTCACCTTTTCTGTACTGTAGTATGCTCCACTTGAGTCTCTGTGCTGTACATACATTCTCAGGAACATTTTTTGGGGGGGAGACATTGACCAAACATGTAGGATTGACAGTGCTCAAAATCTTCTTGACTTGTTCATTGTCATTCTCAGATAAGTTCTGATGTGCTGGCATTGTTGAGCCGGTTCTCACATTTTACTGAGCCAAGGGGTAACATAAGGACACAGCGAAGGTGTTCAAAGTTAGGGTACTCTGAAACTGTCACTGCAATTCTCTAACTTTGCACTATTATACCAACCCTCCAGGATTGTGCCATCACTACATACTATCAATGTCAGATCTGGCTAAATCACCATTGATTCCAATAGTTTTTCCATAAAGAGTATGTCCACTACTGGATCAATGCCTATAGGTAGATATGCAAATATAGGTAGATATGCAGATCAGCACTTTTGGACTGAAGCAAAGCCTCTTCACCAAGCCACTAGCTAAAGCAGCAGCAGAACAGACTTGCATACCATTATCTGCATAATAGCCTCTCTTTGCACTGGCTCCCCACTGAAGAAAGTCAAGCTCAACATTTTGGTCCAGATCTTCAAAATTCTCTAGTGGATTGGGCCAAGATATCCGAAAGATCCATCTTCTACCTCTACATGACCATCTACAGCAGCTGTGTTCTACTTGAAATCAACCTCAGTAATGAGAGTTGTGTGCACAGGTGACAAAACTTTCCGGACCAAGGAACCAATCCCTGTAGCAAACCTTGTTGCCTACTCTGTCCCCATATCTACTCTGGCGACACCATCAGAGGACCCAACCACATCAGCCACACCATCAAGGGCTCATTCACCTGCACATCCACTAATGTTATATATGCCATCATGTGCCAGCAATGCCCCTCTGCCATGTACATTGGCCAAACCGGACAGTCCCGCCGCAAAAGAATAAAATGGACACAAATCGGACATCAGGAATGGTAACATACATAAGCCAGTAAGTGAACACTTCAATCTCCCTGGTCATTCTATTACAGATTTAAAAGTCACTATCATTGAACAAAAAAACTCCAGAAACAGACTTCAAAGAGAAACAGCAGAACTAAAATTCATTTGCAAATTTAACACCATTAATCTGGGCTTGAATAGGGACTGGGAGTGGCTGGCTCATTACAGAAGCAGCTTTTCCTCTCCTGGAATTGACACCTCCTCCTCTATTATTGGGAGTGGACTACATCCACCCTGATTGAATTGGCCCTGTCAACACTGGTTCTCCACTTGCGAAGTAACTCCCTGCTCTCCATGTGTCAGTATATAATGCCTGCATCTGTAACTTTCACTCTATGCATCTGAAGAAGTGAGGTTTTTACCCACAAAAGCTTATGCCCAAATAAATCTGTTAGTCTTTAAGGTGCCACCAGACTCCTTGTTGTTTTTGTAGATACAGACTAACACGGCTACCTCCTGATACCGGACCAAGACTGAAACTCAGCCTCAGAAGTGATTAGAGCTCACCATCTTCAGATTGAAGTGTAAAACCCCCACGTTTTCAATTAACAGAGGGGTAGCCGTGTTAGTCTGAATCTGTAAAAAGCAACAGAGGGTCCTGTGGCACCTTTAAGACTAACAGAAGTATTGGAGCATAAGCTTTCGTGGGTGAATGCCCACTTCATCAGATGCAAGTCTGATCATCTTTAATACACATATCTATATGTCAGATCATTAATACACATATCTATAAAGAAAAAAAAAGAGAAATACAGCATGCGCAGGACCCAATTAAAATCTTGCCTTGAGCTGACTGAAAAATACTGAACATTTTTCATGGAGAAGTTTCATCAAAACTTTGGCTTATAGAAGTGAACACTTTTGAAAATCTAGTGTTTAAAAAAAACAATTAACTTTTGAAATTTTGCTGATTTTTCAACCAGCTCTAATCTTGACATTTGCCACCAGAAACAGTTAAATTTACTGCTGCATGTGTGCTACTCCCCATTATAAGTACAGGGAATATTGCAATTACTACAATGCAGGTAAATACCAGGAAGCAATACACATCAAGGGCCCAGTTTTGCAGTATGTGCTCACAGGAGTACTCCTACTGCAATCGACGGATTTGCAAGATCAGGCCCATTATTTTAGTGTAACATTTTCATCTTAAGCCATTAAAATTATACAAATAAAACCTTTGTTTTATTCTTCCATCTCTTTCTTGTGGATAATTTGCAAAGAGAAAATAGGGTAGAATCACTGAATAAGTTGTCTGCCCAGCTCTGCTATTGTAAGGAATCTATACTTATGGTTTGAAATATTGTTCATTGTAATCCCTTGTTTTTACTCACTAACACCTTAAGGAATTTAACTTTATACTGAAATCTGCCATGATTGGTCTCTACTCAAGGGTGATTTTTAAAATACTTTATATAAAATAAAGTTTGATGATTTAGGCCATTTTGTAAATGTGACTGCATGAATAAAATGTTCTCTCATCACTCTTTTTTCATCCACACGGGTAACTCAAAAATGGCTGAACTTTGGAACATGAAACTTGGCATGAGAATAGTCCAGCTGTACATTCAGGGCTAAGTTTTATTGTATTTTTCCTAAGGGACTAATTTAACAGCTATTGTAAGTATTCTCTCAAGAAGATTAAAATCTTGCTGAAGGTTATTCTTGGATTTTATTTCTCCATTAGCCACAATGTCAACAAGAGTTTATATGCCACAGGTCAATTTCTAATCCTGCCAGTTCAGGAAGGGTGCAGTCAAAAAGAGGGCTGCAGGAACCAGAATAACTTGTTTTCTCAGGGTTGTCAGGCGTCCAGTTTTCGATTGGAATGCACGGTCAAAAAGGGACACTGGTGGCTCCAGTTGGCACCGCCAACCGGGCCATTAAAAGTCCGGTCAGTGGCACAGTGGGGGCCCAGGGCTAAGGCATAGATCTTGGTGAATTAAGGGTGATACTTTTTTTTATGAGATTACAAATTTGGCTGATAAAGGTAATAGTGCTGATGTAATATACTTAGAATTCTGTTAGGTGTTTGACTTCGTGACACGTGACATTTTGATTAAAAAACTAGAACAATATAAAATGGATATAGCCAGTTTTTAATCCATTTAATGTGTGCCAACTGATAGGTCTCAAAATGTAACTGTAAATGGGGAATCACCATCGAGTGGGTGTATTTCTAATGGGATCCCTCAAAGATCGCTTCTTGGCCCTATGCTATTTAACATTATCAATGACTTGGAAGAAAACATAAAATCATCACTGAAAGTTTGCAGATGACACAGAACTGGGGGAGTGGTAAATAATGAAGAGGACAGGTCACTGATACAGAGTGATCTAGATCGCTTGGTAAACTGGGTGCAAGCAGACAATAGGCTTTTTAATGCAACTAACTGTAAACGTATACATCTGGGAACAACGTATGTAGTATACTTATAGGATGGGGGAACTCTATCCTGGGAAGGAGTGACTCTCTGAAAGGATTTGAGGGTTGTGGTGGATAATTAGCTGAACATGAGCTCCAAATGTGACACTGTGGGAAAAAGAGCTAATGTGATCCTGGGAAGCATAAGTAGGAGACACTCTCAAGTAGGAATAGAGGTTATTTTACCTCTGTATTTGGCAGTGGTGCAAGCACTGCTGGAATACTATGTTCAGTTCTGTTGCCCCCAATTCAAGAAAGATGTTAGTAAATTGGAGACAGTTCAGAGAAGAGCCATAAGAATGATTAAAGGATTAGAAAACAGCTTATGGTGATTGAGGCAAAGAGCTCAATCTGTTTATCTTAACAAAGAAAAGGTTAAGGGATTTACTTGATTACAGTCTACAAGTACCTATATGGGGAACAAATATTTAATAATATAGACTGAAGAGCCCATCAGAGAAAAGTATAACATGATCTAATGGCTGGAAGTGTAGACAAATTTGTATGGCAAACAAAGCACATGTTTTTTTTAAGAGGGAGTAATTAACCATTGGGACAATTTACCAAGGGTTGTGGTGGATTCTACATCAGACAATTTTTAAATCAAGCAGGGATGTTTTTCTAAAAACTGCTCCAGCAATTATTTTTAGGGAGTTGAATGGCCTGTGCTCTGCAGGAGGTCAGACTAGATGATCACAGTGGTTTCTTCTTGCATTAGAATCTATGAATCTACAATAAATTCTAGAGTTATTCATAGCATCCTAAATACTATGATCACAGATTAGATTAAATTGAAACATTAGGTTTTTTCCTCCTATTTTCCCCCCTCATGATTTTTCTACAGGACAGAAATAAGGTTGTTTGGGTGCCATAACAGTGCATGGGAATGCATAAATGTTTTGGATCTCTTAAGTTTAACCTTAATTCTGAATTTTCTGGGTTTATAATGTTTGTTTTTAGGGACAATTACAACCTCCCCCCCTTTTTTTTTTAACCTTTAAGTTATGGATATGTGCATGAACTCTTAACTCCATCTTAATGTGGTTTTGGTCTGGGAATTTCTTTATTTGTTAATTATTAAAAATTTCATAAACAAGACATTCAAAGAGCATGCTACAACATTTCTAATGATCTGAAGATATGTAGTAGCAACATGATTTTTTAAATTTTAGTTTTTAGTACCCTGGCTGCTTTAGCCCACTCTGGAGCAGCAAAAAGCAACTAGAAGGGGCTGTCTAGTTAAATTGTAGCCTGCAGTTGCTTTGCATCACCAGAACAATGCAAAGCCGCAAGCGTGTACTGATGAATCTGGCCCTTAATTTGCAGTTGATTTAGTTATCTGGGACACAGGGTCATTTTTTAAAATTTACTACGTAAACATTGTAGATATGAAACTGGATTTTGACTCGTGTAGTTCAAAGAGATAGAGGTGGAAGCAGGGTTGTGGGGGAGCAGGGTTGGAATAGCCAAAGTGTCAGCCCTTAAAACACAGATGACTGGTACATAGACTCATACACTTTAAGGTCAGAAGGGACCATTGTGACCATCTAGTCCAGTGATTCTCAACTGGGGGTATATCAACTTATCTAGATATTTGCATAGTTTTACAACAGGCTACATAAAAAGCACTAGCAAAGTCAGTATAAACTACAGACATACCGTTTATTTCATACAGACAATGACAAGGAAAAGCTCCTGTGCAGGGAAACCTGGATAGAGGGTCCAGGGAGGGTAAAAGTCCATCGTCATAGCTCTGGTGAATGGCAGACATCAGAGGCTGTTGGCTTATGTTGGGGAGGCTGCCACTCCAGGGGTGGGGTTGGCAGTAGGAAGGTAGGGGGACCTGGACCCCCCCACCAGACTCAACTCAGCACCGGTCGCAGACCCTAACTGGGTCAGTGGGGAATCCAGCCACAACACACTGACCTGGATTCAGGATCAGCAACACAGCTGGACTACAGTCGGCTGCCCCTGGGATACTTCCTATTACCCCTACATTCAGTACCTCAGCTTCGTAGGTGTCCTGGGCATCCTCGGTAGGTAGGCAGGGGCAGTCAGATTCATAGAAGATTAGGGTTAGAAGAGACCTCAGGAGGTCATCTAGTTCAACCTCCTGCTCAAAGCAGGACCAACCCCAACCCCAACTAAATCATCCCAGCCAGGGCTTTGTCAAGCCAGGCCTTAAAAACCTCTAAGGCTAGAGATTCCACCACCTCCCTAGGTAACCCATTCTAGTACTTCTCCACCCTCCTAGTGAAATAGTTTTTCCTAATATCTAACCTAAACCTCCGCCACTGCAACTTGAGACCACTGCTCCTTGTTCTGTCATCTGCCACCACTGAGAACAGCCTAGCTCCATCTTATTGAGGTAGTTGAAGGCTGCTATCAAATCTCCCCTCACTCTTCTCTTCTATAGACTAAATAAGCCCAGTTCTCTCAGCCTCATCTCATAAGGCATGTGTCCCAGCTCCCTAATCATTTTCGTTGCCCTCCGCTGGACTCCAATTTGTCCACATCCTTTCCAGAGTGGGGGGCCCAAAAGTGGATGCAACACACCAGATGTGGCCTCACCAATGTCGAATAGAAGGGAATAATCACTTCCCTTGATCTGCTAGCAATGCTCCTACTAATGCAGCCCAATATGCTGTTAGCCTTTAGCCTTCTTGGCAACAAGGGCACACTGACTCATATCCAGCTTCTCATCCACTGTAATCCCTAGGTCCTTTTCTGCAGAACTGCCACTTAGCCAGTCGGACCCCAGCCTGTAGCAGTGCATAGGATTCTTCCGTCCTAAGTGCAGGACTCTGCACCTGTCCTTGTTGAACCTCATCAGATTTCTTTTGGCCCAATCCTCTAATTTCTTTTGGCCAGGTCACTCTGGACCCTATCCCTACCCTCCAGTGTATCTACCTCTCCTCCCAGCTTAGTGTCATCCGCAAACTTGCTGAGAGTGCAATCCATCCCAACATCCAGATTGTTAATGAAGATGTTGAACAAAACTGGCCCCAGGACCAACCCCTGGGGCACCCTGCTTGATACTGGCTGCCAACTAGACATCGACCCACTGATCACTACCCCGTTGAGCCCGATGATCTAGCCAGATTTCTATCCACCTTATAGTCCATTTATCCAATCCATACTTTAACTTGCTGGCAAGAATACTGTGGAAGCTTTGCTAAAGTCAAGATGTATCACATCCAGCACTTTCCCCATATCCACAGACCCTTTTATCTTGTCATAGAAGGCAATCAGGTTGGTCAGGCATGACTTGCCCTCAGTGAATCCATGTTGACTGTTCCGGATTACCTTCCTCTCCTCCAAGTGCTTCAAAATGGATTCCTTGAAGATCTGATCCATGATTTTTCCAGGGACTGGGGGATGAGGCTGACTGGTCTGTAGTTCCCCAGATTCTCCTCCTTCTCTTTTTCCAATTGTCCAGGACTTCCCCCCCCGATCGCCACGAGTTTTCAAAGATAATGGCCAATGGCATCCTTGGATGCATTAGATCTGGCCCCATGGACTTATGCATGTCCATTTTTTCTAAGTAGTCCTTAACCTGTTCTTTCACCACTGAGGGCTGCTCACCTCCTCCCCATACTGCGCTGCCCAGTGCAGCAGTCTGGGAGCTGACCTTGTTTGGGAAGACTGAGGCAAAAAAAGCATTAAGTACTTCAGGTTTTTCCACATCATCTGTCACTAGGTTGCCTCCCCCATTCAGTAAGGGTCCCACACTTTCCCTGACCTTCTTCTTGTTGCTAACATACTTGTAAAAACTCTTATTATCCTTCACATCCCTTGCTATCTGCAACTCCAGTTGTGCTTTGGTCTTCCCGATTACACCCCTGCATGCTCGAGCAATAATTTTATACTCCACCCTAGTCATCTGTCCAAGTTTCCACTTCTTGTAAGCTTCCTTTTTGTGTTTAAGCTCACCGAAGATTTCTGTTAAGCCAGCCTGGTTGCCTGCCATATCTGCTATTCTTTCTGCACATCAAGATGGTTTGTTCCTGCACCCTTAATAAGGCTTCTTTAAAATTACAGTCAGCTCTCCTGGATTCCTTTCCCCTTCATATTAGCCTCCCAGGTGATCTGCTCATCAGTTCCCTGAGGAAGTCAAAGTCTGCTTTTCTGAAGTCCAGGGTCTGTATTCTGCTGCTCACCTTTCTTCCTTTTGTCAAGATCCTGACCTTGACCATCTCATGGTCACTGCTGCCCAGGTTGCCACCCACTTCTACTTCCCCTACCAATTCTTCCCTGTTTGTGAGCAGCAGGTCAAGAGGAGCACCCCCTCTCTCCCCCAAGTTGGTTCCTCCAGCACTTGCACCAGGAAGTTGTCCCCAACACACTCCAAAAACTTCCTGGATTGTCTGTACACTGATGTAGTGCTATCCCAGCAGATGTCAGGGTGATTGAAGTCCCCCATGAGAACCAGGACCTGTAATCTGGAATCTTCTGTTAGTTGTCTGAAGAAAGCCTTGTCTACCTCATCCTCCTGGTCTGGTGATCTGTAGCAGACGCCCACCATGACATCACCCTTGTTGCTCTCGCCTCTAAACTTTTCTCCAGTTTCATACTGGAGCTCTGAGCAATCATACTGCTCCCTTACATACAGTGCAACTCCTCCACCTTTTCTCCCCCGCCTGTCCTTCCTGAACAGTTTATACCCATCCATGACAGTACTCCAGTCATGTGAGTTACTCCACCAAGTCTCTGTTATTCCAATCACATCATAGTTCCTTGATTGTGCCAGGACTTCCAATTCTTCCTGCTTGTTTCCCAGGCTTCTTGCTTTCGTGTACATACACCTAAGATAACTAGCTGATTGCCCTACTTTTGCAGTAGGGATCAGGAGGCCTCCCCTGTTGCACCCTCCTACTTGTCTTTCCTCCCGGTGTCCCACTTATCTCTGGGCTTAGGTCACCATCCCCCAGCAAACCTAGTTTAAAGCCCTCCTCACTAGGTTAACAAGCCTGCCTGCCAAGATGCTCTTCCCTCTCTTCGTTAGGTGGATTCCATCTCTTTCTAGCAATCCTTCTATCTGGAACAACATCCCATGGTTGAAGAATCCAAAGCCCTCTCTCCATCACCATCTGCATAATAATGCATTTACCTCCACAATTCAATGGTCCCTACCTGGGCCTTTTCCTTCAATAGGGAGGATGGATGAGAACACGACTTGCACCTCAAACTCCTTTATCCTTCTTCCCAGAGCCACGTAATCTGCAGTGACCCGCTCAAGGTCATTCTTTGCAGTATCATTGGTGCCCATGTGGAGAAGTAGGAAGGGGTAGTGGTCCGAGGGCTTGATCAGTCTCTGCAGACGCTCGGTTACATCCTGAATTCTAGCTCCAGGCAAACAGCACACTTCAAGTTTCCCGGTCTGGATGGCAGATGTATGACTGTCCCCCTTACGAAGGAGTCCCCGACCACCGCCACCAGCTGTCTCCTCCTCTTGGGAGTGATTGTCGTGGAAACCCCATCCCTAAGACAATGCATCCCAGGCCTTCCTGTCAATGGGGTCTTCTGATCCCTTCCCTCAGATGACTCTTCCAAACCATTCTCCACCGTAATTCCTGTGCAGAGAGCCTGAAAAAGGTTTCTTACCTCTAGCAGTATTGGGGGTACATGGGTTCTCCTCTTTCTTCTTCTAGAGGTCAAATGCTGCCAATTTTCTTCCCCATTCTGCACTGTCCTCTCTGATTCTTCAGCATGCTGTGCCTGCAGTACCAAATGCTGACTTCTATCCAGAAAATCTTCTTTTTCTCTGATGCAATGCAGAGTTGATACTTGGGTCTCTAGTCCTTTAAGTTTCTCTCCCAATATGGAGATCAGCTTGCATGTTGTACAGACGAAGTCGCTTATATCCTCTGGGAGAAAAAGACAAACATGGCACATCCTGTGCAGGTCACAACAGCTGATTGCTCACTATCCATAATGTCTTCCTTCTAAGAGCCTCTTCAGATATCCCAGTAGCTCTCCTGCAGGCACAGGCTCCTCCAGGAGTAAGGCACCCCTGGGCTCGGCAGCAAAGTCAGCAGCCTTCAGCAAGCAGGATCTGTTTCTCTCGCTGTCTCAGCCCCAGATGAGCTGGAGATTCTGCCTTTCATACTTCCTGTCCCACCTTCCTACTTCCGGCAGAAGGGACAAGTCTGGTCTGGCTCTGCCCACCTGAACACAGGGAGTGATTCCTCCCCCTCTGGGTTGGAGGGAGGCCACATCGCCTCCCTATACTCCCAAAAAAGTGTCTATTTTAAATGATTATATACTCCAGCAATCATTCTGATGACTCAATTTTTTTCTTGCCCTATTGACATTTGGCAAATGATGCAGGTTTATTGGACACTTTTGTCTAATGAATAATCTGAAAACCCAGAAAAAAGCCCTCTGGATCCCTGTTAGTGAAAATGCTGCCCATTGGATACAATATATCTAATCTATTTCTGGACTGTACACTAGAGGGATGAATGAATTATTATAGCTGTTCATGAGACATGGGCAATATGCCTAAAACAGGAGAAATTAATGCATCTGTAACAGATCATAACTCATTTAACTCTATTCCTTTGACAGCTCACTTGACTTCTAAGTCTAAAAGGTGGACATTAATGATCATGTCTTTGTGCATAATTATTTGGTAAATACAGAGAGCCAGCTGCAAAAGACTGATGACAATGGAGTAAATGAGTTAATCTAAATATGCTCTGAGCTGCAAAGATTTATTGCAAAAGACCAATGGGATACTGGCTTTATTAAATGATTAATCTAGAGCACTGTCAAAATTAAAGGATGCAATACCATCTGATCTTTACTCCAAAATTTATAGCCCAGTAGCCACGGATAACTAGATCATTAAGCACCATCATAAAATATTGACTTAGACATAAAAGTGGAGTGAAATAATAAAAAATAAGCAATCAAGATATTGCAACAAGCAGATTTTTCCATTTAATTTTCTGTTTATGATCTGATTATCTCACCATGAAGACTTATAAGGCCTAATGCACCTCAAGTGTAAGTATGTGAAACTTCATTGATGTCAGTGGAAATATCTGCTTACACCAGGGTCAAATTCACCTCATAATCAAGCTAAAAGTTGGTATTTGATCCCAACATAGGTTGATAGTCTAAAGGCCAGCTGAAGACCAGATTAGGAACAAAGACAGACAGAAGTAATATGGGAAAGCCAACTAAGACCAATGAGGCTGAAGAGAAGGAATGGAAGAGAGACTGACAGGTAGGCAAGGATGGAAGAAGCTGTGCATGAGTGACTGTTCTTCCCCTGAGATTCTGATCTAAAGACTCTTGTGTCGGGTACTGCAGTTTGCCACCGCCACCACTACATTAGAGCCTGGACCCGCCCCTTACCACCAACGGGGCTGTGATTGGAGGGTTCTGTCTATAACACAGGAACCTTCTCGGACAGCAGGGACTCAACAACAGGGCTGGGAGCTGCCACCACTGCTACCTCACAGCCTGGACTTGCCCCCTCACCAGCAACAGGGAGTGTGACAGCCAGGTCTCGGTGCCAGGCCGGGAGCATACCTTCAGGCCCTCCATGTTTGTGGTTTTATTTTTTCAATCTTGTCTATCTGCCACTCAGCTATGACTCTCACCAAGCCCTCTTCTGCATTGTAGCATCCATCCTAATCCCTTCCCTCCTCTGGCGCCACCTCCCCTTCCTGGTTACCCTAACCCTTCACCAGTACAATTCTAGGTCCTCCTCCTCGCCTCTGGTGATACTTATACCAATTCTGGCCCTCCCTTCACCACCTCTGCCACTCTCTTGCCACCATTCTAACCTAACACTCCTTCCCCTTCTCTTCCTGTCACTGAAACATTCACTCAATCTCTAAACAGATCAGCCTTTCATGACCTCTTCATATCTCACTCCGCCAGCTCCTTCCTCTCACAGAAACCTGAATCCTCTAACACTGCCTCTGCAGCTGCCCTGTCTTCCAGGGGTCTCTCCTTCTCTCACACTCCTCATCCTGATCAGACTTCGGAGGAAGTGTTGGCCTTTTCCTCTCCTCTTCCTGCTGCTTCTAACTCTGCCCACTTCCCACTCTTTCTCCTCTTTTAAACAGCACTGTATCCAACTCTCCCTCCTTTCCCCCTCCAGGTTATATCATCTATGGTCCAGCCAACTCCTCCCCATCCGCCTTCCTCTCTGATTTTGACTCCTAGCTTGCTCTTTGCCTCTCCTCACAATCTCCCACATGCATCCTCAGTGGCTTCAACCTCCACGTTGATGACCCGTCCAACCCCTTTGCTGCCCATTTCCTCACTCTCATATCTTCATTTGACCTGCAACCTGGTTTAATTCTCCCATCACCAAACGGGCTGTTCACTTGACTTTGTCTTCACCAAGCACGGCTCCCTCTGTGTTGCTGAGTTCCTCTCTCTATCACCTGCTCTCTCTCAGCATTGCCCATTATCCCACCCCTAAGCCCTGTCACTTGGCCTTTCTGTGACTTCCAGTTCATCAGTGCTGATGACTCCTCATCTGGTCTCCTTCCTACCCTCCCTCTTCCTTTTCTTCTATTGATACCATTGTTGATTCCCTTCATGCTTCACTCCCTTCCACCTTTGAATCTTTTGCTCTTCTCTCCCATCACAAGGTCCACCCCTCCAACCTGCAGCCCTGGCTCACCTCCAACCCCTTCCTATGCTCCTGCTCTTACATGGATTAGTGTCTTGGGGGGAATCCTGTGACCAGTATGACTTCCTCCAGTACAGATTCATTCAATCCTCCTTCACTTCTGCCAACTTTCTAGCTAATCAACTCTACTGCTCCAGTTTAATTGAATCCCATGCCAGCAATCCTAGCTGCCTTTTTGCCACCTTGACTCACTCCTCAAACCCTCCCCTCCTCTTGCCTCTACTTCTCTTTGCACGGGAGCTCAACAATTTCTTCCACAAGAAAATTAACAAAATATGATATGACCTTCCCCCTCCCCTTGGCTTGCCTTCCCTTCCTCCTTCCCCTCCCTGGTCACACACACAAGTTTTTCAGCTGCTCTCCTCCTCTTAACTCTTCCACTTGTCCCAGTGACCCCATCTCATCTCCGGATCTCCCCTACATCAACTCTCATCTCTCCATCCCTCTTCTTCTTAACCTCTGGTTCCTTCCTCTAAAGCATGCTTGTCTTGTGAGTCTATCCTATCCTAAAAAACCCACCTTTGAGCCCACTAGCCTCTCCAACTACCACCCCTTCTCCCTTTCATCTTGTTGAATGCATTCAGCTCATTGAACACATAGTTTACAGTCTCTGTCTGGAGTTCCTCTCCTCCAATTCCACCCTAGACCCTCTCCAATCCACCTTCTGCCCCTTACACTCCAATGAAACCACTCTCACTAAAGTCTCTAATGAGCTCTTCCTGGCCAACCTCAGAACCAGTATTCCTTCCTCATCCTCCTTGACCTGTCAGCTACCTCTGACACAGTTGACCATGCGCCTCTTCTTGAAATCTTGTCCTCTCTTTGCTCCCGTGACTCTGTCCTCTCCCGATTCTCCTCCTGCCTTCCGGTAAAGCTTCCTTGTTTCTGACCTTCCAATCCCTCCTTAAAACTCTCCTTTGCCATGATGCCTACAAAAAAGTAAAAGCTAGGTTGCTGGTGTGCTGAGACCACTGCCTATCATGCTGACCAATATTGTCTCATTGTTTCCCCCATCAGGCTGTATCCACGTTTGTCTTTTGTCCTATACTTAAATTCTAAGCTCTTGGGGGCAGGAATAATCTTTTCGTTCGGCACCTAGCACGATGGGTCCTGGTCCATGGCTAGGGTTCTTAGGCACTCTGGTAAGACAATAAATAATAATAAAAAAAATTGTTACCCCTCCTGCTGTGTGTATGCGCGCGTGAGATGCTGTGACAGTGTACCCCATAAGGCTTTATGGGGGGGTGCTTATAAATGTATGTATGACATAACTGGAATATGTTTTGTGCTGCCTGTGCCATGTAACATATCTCCGTAAAGGTTATGGTCTACTATATCTATTCATCCTATTTGTACACTGTAGAAGGTCCAGACTCACCCCTGCGGCGTCTCCTGCTGGTCATCCAGGGAATTAGCTTACCAGCCTCTGGAGCACCCTCTGCAGGCCAGTGATCCGCCTTGTTGTCTTCTGGCACCCGTATCCCTCCCAGAACCCGGTGCCCCTATTACTGGGATGCTGCCCCCTGGCAGTACTCCACAGATCTGGGTCTCCCCTCCCTGGGGAACCCCCACCCACTATCCCCACCTTGCCTCAGCCCTAGGCCACTGCCAGTCACCAACTAGCCCCCGCTTCCCAGGGCAGACTGCAGTATTGGCCACTCATCACCGGCAAGGTTGGTTTGGACCTGGTGTCTTGGACTAGCCCTGGGCCACCCTCTACAACCCCCAGTACCCCTTGGCCTACTCCTAGGCCGCAGCCTGGGGCTTTCCAGGCTGAAGCTCCCCAGCTCCTCAGCCTTTCCCCAGCCCTGCTCCACAGAGGTACTCTGTGTCTAGCTCCCTGCAGCCAGGCCCTTCTCTCCCTGAATGCAGAGAGAGACTCTGTTGAGCTCCTGGCTCCCAGCCTCTTTATACAGGCCAGCTGGGCTCAGATTGGGGCGTGGCCCAGGTGCAGCTACTTCCCCAATCAGCCCAGTAGCTGCTTCTCCCTGCCCCAGCCTTCTCACGGGGCTGTTTCAAGCCCTCTTAGGCAGGAGCTGGTGTCCACCCTGCTACATACATATATCATTTTCTACTTGAGGTTAAGAATATAGGCTGTATACTTGCTTGGTTTCTAAGTAAGCTTTGTGAGGCATTTGGTCAATTTCTTTAGGAAGGAATTCACAAGGTTAAGTACCTGATCAGGAAGCACTTGGGGAACAATGCCTCTTAGAATGCTCCAGTCCACATAAGACGTCTTCCTGGAGACATACAAGATACCATGTGGACAATGGCTTCAGCCTGTAAAGACTGAGTCATGCAGGGACATGTGACTTGCCCAGGTGACTCCAGAACTCCATCTTGGAGCTGGACTTTGCATAGGAGTGAGGAGGGGGGGTCTCCACCCACAAGAGAAAGTCTATTTAAACCTGTGGGAGACCCCTCCATTTTGTCTTCAGCTGGCTAAAGAAGGAGCCTCTCCGCCCCCCAGAATACTGGAAGGAAACTAGAACAAATGACAGTAACTACAGGGGGTGTGAGTGATTGCTGGACCCAGTCTAAAAGGAGATTAGCCTGTAAAAGGGAGCATTCTGGAACTGGTGAGGATCTTACCTGTATTCAGTTTGAGTAGACATAGATTTGCGCATTTTATTTTATTTTGCTTGGTGACTTACTTTGTTCTGTCTGTTACTACTTGGAACCACTTAAATCCTACTTTCTGTATTTAACAAAACCACTTTTTTCCTTATTAATTTACTCAGAGTATGTATTAATACCTGGGGGAGCAAACAGCTGTGCATCTCTCTCTCTCAGTGTTATAGAGGGCGAACAATTTATGAGTTTACTCTGTATAAGCTTTATACAGGGTAAAATGTAATAATCTTTTTGTTCGGCACCAAGCACGATGGGTCCTGGTCCATGGCTAGGGTTCCTAGGCACTCTGGTAATACAATCATTAATAATATAATAAAAAAAAATTGTTACCCCTCCTGGTGGGGGTGGGGGTGTGTGTGTGATGCCAATATAGGGACATAGCAATGACTCAACTTGTGGTTTTCCAGTGTCTGACAGATTCAGTTTGGGTGACAGCTAGATGTCTGAAGCTGGGTATGGATAATACAGAGATGATGATGATAGTAGGTAAGGGAGAAACAACTGCAGGAGATGTCAGAGGTGATATCTGTCCCTCCATTTGATGGATTATATCCACCTCTTTAGTACCTAGTGTTTTCCTTGCTTGAAGATACTTATATGCTCTGATCAAGTCACCTCTTAATCTTCTTCTTGATAAGCTAAACAGATTCAGCTTTTTAAGGCCCTCAAATAATGTTTGTGGCTTTTTTCTGTACCCTCTCCAATTTTTCAGCATTCTTTTTAAATTTGACACCAGAACTGGACACACTATTCTAGTATTGGTCTCACCAAAGCTGTATACATGGATAAAATCACCTCCCTATTCCTACCCACTACTCTGCTGTTTATACATCCAAGAATTACATCGGCCCTTTTTGCCACAGCAGAGCAAGCATATGTTGAGTTTCTTGTCCACTATGACCATAAATCCCTTTCAGAGTCACTGCTTCCCAGGATAGTCCCACCCATTCGATAGATATGACTTACATCTTCTGTACTTAGATACATGCCCTCACATCTGTGATTGCTTTAAAACCTATTTTAATGGGACCCCCTCACCAAATTATCCAGATCACTCTGTATGACTGCCATGTCCTCATCGTTATTTACCACTCCGCCAATCTTTGTGTCATCTGCAAATTTTATCAGAAGTGATTTTATATTTACTTCCAGATCATTGATAGAAATATTTAATAAAATCAGGCCTTGTTCCTCTGGAACACTAGAAACACCCCCATTCAATGACAATTTCCCATTGATGACAACTTTTTGACATAGTTAGCCAATTCTTAATCCATTGAACACATGCTTTATTGGTATTATATAGTGCAATTTTTTAGCCAGAATGGCATGAGGTACTAATTCCAATGCTTTACAAAAGCCTAAATATATTACATATATGCAGTTAGCATTATCAAACAAAGTTATAATCTCATTAAAAAAAATCGTGTTCATTTGACAAGACCTATTTTGAAATATTGAAATCACACCAGACATTGGCCTGTCAAACTGATAAATCACCACATGCCAGTTCATACAAAACTAGTATGAATATATTTTAGAGTGACAGATCAGATCAGCTACTCTGAGAACATTTTCAGCTTTTAGAAATCCTAATGGAATTCATTAAAATATTTTCATTGATAATATAATAATGTACTAAAGATTTTCTAGTTCTAGCATTGCAATCATAATTAGTACATTATCTTGCTTCTTGTAATGCTCTACCTTGTTTCCATAACAAAGGAAATCCTATAATATTTTGCATTTTAAAACATGATTTCATTTTAGCAGGTTTCATATTTTTAAAACTGAGCTTTCCCCCCTCCAATTTCTGAAGCACGTCATTCTTTAACCTTGGACTGCTCTCTTGACAAGGAGAACACTCATTAACCTTCTCTGTATAATTGAAACACACAGCTTTGTTATTATGCTGGCACTAACCCACATAAAAGGAAAGGTTCTGTAGGAGTCTGTTGCTTTAGTGACAGCCTGCTCTCCTGGCAATTATGTTATTGATAGCTTTTTCTGGGACATAGGCCAATTACTTCCCAGTAGAAGAATCACAGCACAAGAAAATACACAAATACAATACTGAAGATCACATCCCACAGAAATGCCCCCTATAGCTATCTTTTAATCTAAGCACCCAGGTGATATAGCCTTTTCAATGTTTATTTTCGTAGGGAAGCGTCACCTAATCACTGAGAGAAAAGACAATGTATGACTGAGAGAAAAGACAGCTTTGGCAATGTATTTTTAAAACCTCAGTATAAGAGGAAAGTATTTTTCAGCCACTGACATTTTCGTGAGTACCTGTGGTTGTACATTCTATTGTGTATTTAGTTCTAGGGGGCTAATCTCCTTTGCCTACACACTCCTAATACTCATTGACAGCAGTGGAAACTACACATTCATAAAGAGAGGAGGAAGAAGACACAGCTAGAGAACATATTGCACTCAAAGATGGATTTCTCCACTTACCAACCATATCAGGAATGCAATGGGACTAGTGAACAGCCAAACCTTTCAATATTAACTGCACTTAATAAGGGGAGAAAGGGAATTCCAATAGTAAATACTGCTAACAATCCATGTAGCTATCCATGGTACAGTCATAGAAACACTGATGTCATCTCAAATCCTCCTACCTGACCCATAGTTGCATTTGCTTCAGCTATGCTCTGCCTTTTTTCTCCCTGAGCAAGCTGTCCCACCTCTCCTGCCACCAGTGTTGTCCAGCATGTATTCCTACCACTAATACTGACCGGCTTTCACCACATCCGCTGCAACATGATGTGCAAGGCAGTCTGGGAAAATTTAACCTGAATGCAGAGCCTTCAGAGCAACACACTAGGAGCACAGACTGTGCAACTGATGTGCTAGAATCTCTATGTATCAGACTCAAGTGAAGTTTGCATGGCACGGTCATTGCTCCAGCTACCAGGTGCAAAGGGAACTGGGAGCCCCATTAAGCAGCCCCACACATGTACCTGCCACCATTCAAAAGGGATCTTTGAGGACAAAATTAGGAATGCATCTTTATACTACAGAGAAATTAGAGCCAGGACAAAATCAGAACTTCAGATGGGAAGTCACCTAGTTAAGATAGTGGGAGAGACCCTATTTGAATCGCCACATGATCCAAGCCATAGGGCTTTGTTTCTAGGTTAGACCCCAAACCAGAAAAGGTCTACTTTCCAATTCCAGTTTGGATGCAGCCAAAATCTTGTGACAGTCACCTGGTAACAAACTCGAGATGGCAGAAGTCTCATGGTTTGACACACACTGCAATAAAAAAAGCAACATTTTACAGTTTTGTATTTCCAGAGCATGTTGGGGCTCCCAATCCCCAGAGCAGTGACTGCTGTGGTTTGGCATTCTTTAGTAAAGACAGAAGTCCAACTGTTGGCCACATCCTTGGTCAACCACTTAATGCGTCAGGTGCCAGTGAAAATTGCCCGTCTATCCACTCAAATGAAAAGACAATGATCACCCCTGGGGAATAGTAATAAAGCAAAGAAATTGATGCACATAAAATATATATCACATAGAGAAGTAAATATTGCCCTGTCCTGTATAATAAAATGCAAAGATGAGATTGTTTTATGAGCGTCAACCCATCTTTTTTCATACTGACCCCTATACTAGGAACACTCTCCTGCTCCTTCCAGTCTCCCCTTAAGATTCACTGCTTTGTCAGCACTTTCCATCGCTGAACGACTACAGTAATGCATACTACCACCCTTCCATTCCCCCTCCCCTTTAATTTTTTGTACAGAATCCATCTGATTTAGGGTCAGATTCTGAACAGCCCGTACTTGGGATTGAAGCCCCTCCTAGCTCTCCCATGGTCACTCACTGTCTGAATGGGGTAGGGCAAAGGTGGAGCCATGGCACCCCATCCCATCCAGCAGCACTGCCTAGGCAAGGAGAAGAGCGCATGCTGCACCAGCTCCAAGGATAGTGGAGTTATTGCTTCAGTGCGTGCCCATAACTGTGGTTCCTGGGCTCTGATCCAGACCTCACTGATGTCAATGGAAAGACTCCCATTGACTTCAGTAAGGTTTGGATCAGGCCTCTGCTGAGCCAAATTCGGAGGTGACCTACATGGTAGTATATGTAGCACTGGCAGGAAGGGAGTGCCAGTGGATGTAATTTGCATGCTGAGTTGCTGAAGGGAGGCGTTGAGAGAGTGAAAGAATAATCTCATGCCCTCCTTTAAGATGCTTTTCCTGTGACAACCCCATTCTTCCACCCTCTTGGTAATGCGAATTTCACCCACTTGCACATAGCTTACACCAACACTACATCACCTCTCAGTCTGCTGTAGTGTGTTTCATACTAGAGTGCGTAAACCTTTTCATAATGTGCCCATTTCTTAGTAAAGAGGTTGTCTCAAGGATGCCACCCCCGCCCACTTGCAATTGTGTAGACCACCTCCCCTCTCACTGGTGATAAAACATCCCTGCTGTTACTACAGCAATTATTTACTATCAAAGGTAACATTAGGGAGGTATTTAGTGCAACTTCTTTTAATGTGATTTAGAAACTGGGAATAGGTGAGGGGGAAATGGCATGGCTGGGAATTATGAAACGTTGCCATGTACAGTGGTCATCATTTAAAACAGCATTTCGACAACAGATACCACAATTATTCCCTATTCTATCCATAAGAAAAAGCTATTTCTCAAAGACGACTGTGAGGTACTTACTGGCAAATACTGAGATTTTAACGGCGTGAACTTTAAGTTTAAAGGCTATTTTATAAACTAATCCAGTTGGCTACTGAGTCCCCCAAGCCAGCAAAGCACATGCTTAATTTTAAGCATGAGTAGTGCCTGCCTTTTTCAATGGTGGTCTATTGGGACTACTCATGCTTAAAGTTATGCATATGCTTAAGTGCTTTATTGGCTTGCAGCCTTAATTTGCTCCACTAAGCAGGTGCCGTTCTAGCATTAAGAGGCTCTTGTCCGTTACTGACTGGGAGGAGCATGCTGTTCTCGATGCAAAATGTCACCAAACGGCTGAGGCAAAGATGCTAAATATAACAGAAAAATAGCCATGCCTAAAGAAAGCAAGGGCCTCCCACTGCTCACCATGGCCCTGATTCAGCAAAGCACTTAAGCACATGCTTAACTTTAAGCACAAAAGTTCACAAGTTTCAAGTTAAGTACGTGCTTAAGTGCTTTTCTGGATCAGAACCTTAAACTGCCTCGCTAGCATGCCCCTTTTTAAATATAGGCAATCTCTCCAAACAAAATAATATATCCATTGTAAGTGAGTAAGTGCCAAATTCTGCCACACTTACTCACACTGAGTAGTACTGTGACACTAGCAGACCAGGTGCCAGTTCATGCAAAGGTCCCCATGTCTCAGTTGAAAACTGACAGATACATAGCTGGAACCAGTCTGGCTCACTGGTGTGTTAGTATTGTTACAATGGGTATTAGAATTATAAGAATGTGTTTAGTGTTTACACTTTATTGAATGCATGAGAGTTGCTGCATGCACTCATCTCACTTATAACATCTGTATCCCATATTGTAAGGTAATATGTGAGTCCCTGTGACTCTGTAAATTACCAGACAGGAGAGACATTGATTAGTGTGCAGAAGATGTTACACCCACCCCAAAAGGAAAGGTCCATTAATGTTGTGGGACATTGTAACTGGAATTTCCCTACGTACCCTCAGCAAGAGGAAAAATACTTTTGTTTTCTGCACTCCTCCCCATGAAGATGAATCATGCAAGTGGATTCCTCCCATCAGCTGAGCTTGCAGCTCAGAGCACATGACAGAAGGGAGCTAAAAAAAACAAACAAAAGGAACTAGGGATCTCTGTACTGCTTGGACTTTGGTGGCAATGTGTTTCTAGGCATAAGCAAGAGATCCCCAGCTGATTAGCCTCGGTTAACCCTAACATACAGAGCTTTCTCATTATAGAAGCCTCTTTTACCTTTTGAAACGTAAGGTTGTAACTCATTTGTGTATCCATGTTTACTTGCTTTAACATTGTAAATAACTCTTGTTTCCTTTTTCTATCTAATAAATCTTTGGATAGTTTAAGATAGGATTGGCTAGAAGCAGTGTCTTTGGTGTGAGATCTAAAGTGCAATTGGCCTGGGGTAAGTGACTGGTCCTCAGGGACTGGGAGTAAGATGACTATTGCTGTGATTCTTGGTGTGAGGGACCATCTTTTACAAAGGTAAGGTTACCTGGATGGCAGGACAAATCAGAATACCCAAGGGGGCTGTCTGTGACTCCATGTTAAGGTAGTTTTAGTGCCGGAGGAGTTTCCACTTGGTGAAATTTAACTATAGAGCTCACAACCAATTTGGGGTTTCTGCCTTGGTTCCTAGCAGTCTGCCCTGAGTTTGGCACTCGTGGTCTTGAGTCACTCCAGGCAGCATTACATGTATGTTACTCCACAAATAGCGGACATCATTTATTTCAACTTACTGACCTTGATACTATTCACTCATGTAATAGGAAAGACTAATTCCTTGCAGGCGTCACTGGATGAAATTCTATGGTCTCTGGGTTACAAAGGAGGTCAGACTAGATGACCATAATGGCATCTTCTGGTCTAAAACTTTTACTCTAATCTATAATCTATGAATGGATACTACCAACTCTGAGTAAGGGAGGGAGACTTTTGCCCTAAATCATTTGTTCAGTAGCAAGCCCTGTTCTTATTACTACAACTTGTGCTTTGTTCTATTTTCATTACAATGAACAAGAAGGAATTAGCAGAGAATACTGAATGCTAATGTTATATTATCCAAGCTGTCAGTAAACAAAAATTATTTTTTTAATTTCGTGCAAATCTTTTTAATCGAATTCCTCCTGTAATAAATGCAACTACATGGAATATTCAAAAGCAAAAAGCAGTGATAACGAGATATCATAGGAGGGTAGCATTGGAACATCGATAAACTAAAGTAATTTGCTACAATGATAAAAAATCAGAGATAATTTCGGTAGCCTACAGCATTGCAGGCTCCATTGTTTACAGCAACCATTCTAGTATCTGGTTTTAAGAATCTGCTTAGAGCAGCCAGATATTTTAAAATAAAGGAAGGATGGTGAGGGACATTTACAAATGCACATCAGTCTATCACATTAATTTTAATGAAATCAGATAAAGCCAGGGGATGCCTGAATATTTACCGCCAACCTGAATGAGCAGGTGCCAAAATGACTGTTTCCACCCTCACAAAACCAGATGATGAAAATGAATCCAGCAATTTCATTTACTCAGCCTCCTATTAACTGAGGAGTTAGTCCATCTCCTGAGAGTTATGAGAGACACATAATTTTTTATCATTAGTACCTATTTATATAGTGCAAAAGGGGATATCTAATGCTGTGGTTTGCTAATGCTTGACATTTGAGTAAGACGTTTATGAAGACTGTGTCATAATGTTAACACAATAGCAAAGCAACATTAATTGAAATCTGTGGCAAACACCTTATGCTTTCAGGAGGACAATGATGTCAATGTGCGTCAAAAGAAACTAAGTTACGTCAAGAAGACGCCAAAATAATATCAGTACAGATAATATGGAGATGAAAGATGAAATGCTGAGCAGCCACTCCCAGGGCTTCTTTCCTGGGGACTCCCTTCTCCCCACTCTCCCTGGGAGAGGACTTTCTCACCCTGAAAGGATCTCTGCCTCTCTCTGGGCCCTCTTATATTTCCCTACAAAGGCCAGTTAAGTCAAATGACCTGCAAGCAGCATGACCTTACTGCTTCTCACCACCTGGGGAGGCGAGTTAATCGTGTCAAGGTGAGGCTGAGTCCCATCTCCTCTTAAAGGGCCAATCACCCTATGACAAGTGGCCTAAATATTGATGTAGGTGCCTTACTTTCATTTGAAAATGTTGACTTAGGTAGATAAAAGGATCACTTTGTTTCACGCATTATTGAAATGTAGTCACCCAGGATAGAACGTAGAAGCCATAGAAACAGCTTTACTAAAACTGCACAGTCGGACATTAGAATTTGCTCACAACTTCTAGATAAGTGAGATCAGTGAAATTTCTTGGGTATGAAGTTGCTGTCTATGGACAAAAACAGGACCAAAGAGGAAGCAGAAAAGAAGAAGAAATTCATCAACAAAAAACTAAAACAAGAAAAAAAGACAAGAAGAGCAGCAAAGACTGCAAGCTAAGTCCTGCAGAAGAAAGACTTCATTGACTTCAGTGGGCTTTGGATCAGCCCCTGAATGCCTCACATTGTTATTTAGTATATCCTCTAGCCAGCTCAATGTGTTGATGGGGTCCAAAAGGATCCAAGTCAACACATTTGCTGTTGGAGCTTGGATCACTATGAGGTGTGGACATAAATCTCACACCTGCGCCTTCCCTTCCTTCAAAACCAGTAACCTAACATAAAGGCCAAGGCAGAAAGTAGTAAAGCTGCAGTGAATGCCTTTCTTCACTGTAAAAACAACAAGGAGTCTGGTGGCACCTTAAAGACTAACAGATTTATTTGGGCATAAGCTTTCGTGAGTTAAAACCTCACTTCTTCGGATGCATCCTTGTTGTTTTTGTAGATACAGACTAACACGGCTACCCCCTGATACTTTCTTCACTGTCAAGCTCACAAGAAATCACCCTAATAGGATCTTAAAAGCTCAGAAACTTTCTGAAAGGAGTCAGCAAGTCTCACTCTTTGCAGGATCCTCACTGTATCAGGCCTGACTTACAGAGTGAGACCTTTGAAATAAATATAGACAATGCAGCCTTAGAGTTTGCAGCATGTTTAAAGTTTTTCACATACTCAGGTTTAGTGGATCTGCTGCAATGAAACATCATCGACTTACCAGGGAAGGAGAGCTAATAACTGATGACATCAAGAAAGCTGAGGTTTTTAATGCCTATTTGCTTCAGTCTTCAATAAAAGATTAATGGTGACCAGATACTCAACACAATTAATATTAACGACAAAGGGGAAGAAATGGTAGCCAAAGGAGGAAAAGAACAGAATAAAGAATATTTAGATAGGTGTATTCAAGTTGGCAGGGCCTGATGAAATTCATCTGAGGGTACTTAAGAAAATAGCTGAAGGAATCTTGGAACTATTAGCAATTATCTTCGATAACTCATGGAGGACAGATGAGGTCCCAGAGGACTAAAGAAGGACAAACATAGTACCTATCTTTCAAAAAAGAGTACAAAGAAGACCCTGGGGAATTATAAACCAGTCAGTTTAATTTCAATACCTGGAAAGATACTAGAACAAATTTAAAAAAAAATCAACTTGTAAGCACCTTGAGGATAATAAATAATAACCAGCATGGAAGTGTCAAGTACAAATCTTGCCAAACCAACCCTAATTTCCTTCTTTGATGGAGTTAGTGGATAGAGGGGAAACAGTAAATGTGACATCTTGATTTTAGTAAGGCTTTTGACATAATCCCACATAACATTCTCATAAGCAAACTAGAGAAATGTGGTCTAGATGAAATGACTATAAGTCACACAACTGGTTAAAAGACCATACTCAGTGTAGTCACCAATGTTTCTCTGTTAAACGGAGGTCAGTCCTGGGTCAGGTTCTAGTCAACATTTTCATTAATGACTTAGATAATGGAGTGGAAAGCATGCTTATAAAATTTGCAAATGACACCAGGCTGGGAGAAGTTGCAAGCACTTTGAAGGACAGGCTTAGAATTCAAAATCACCCTGACAAATTGGAGAGTTCGTTTGAAATCAACAAGATGAAATTTAATAAAGACAAGTGCAAAGTACTACATTTAGGAATGAAAAATCAGATGCACAAATACAAAATGGGGAATAACTAGCTAGGTGGTGGTACTGCTGAAAAGGATCTGGGCATTAGTGGATCACAAATGAGAGTCAACAATGTGCTGCAGTTGTTTAAAAGCTAATATCATTCTGGCCTGTATTAACAGGAGTGCCATATCTAAATATGTCAGGTGATACCTCACCTGAACTACTGTGTCCAAGTCTGGGCATCACACTTTAAGAAAGATGTGGACAAATTGTAGAGAGGCCAGAAGAGAGCAACAAAAATGATAAAAGGTTTAAAAAATCTGACCTATGAGGAAACATTAAAAAAACTGGGCATGTTTACTCTTGAGAAAAGAAGACTGAAGGGGGACCCAATAACAGTCTTCAAATATGTTAAGGGCTGTTATAAAGAGGACAGTGATCAATTGTTCTCCATGTGCACTGAAGGTAGGACAAATAGTAATAGATTTAATCTACAGCAAGGAAGATACTGATAGAAAATTTTTCCTAAAAGAATAGTATAGCTCCAGTCTAGGCTTCCAAAGGAAGTTGTTGAATCTCCATTATTGGAGGTTTGAAAGAACAGGTCAGACAAACACCTGTCAGGGATGGTCTAGGTTTACTTGGTTATGCCTCAGTGCTGAGCACTGGACTTGATGACTTCAAAGTCCCTTTCAGCCCTACATTTCTATTAGGGTTACTATACGTCCGTTTTTTCCCGGACATGTCCGGCTTTTTGGTAATCAAACCCCCATCTGGGGGGAATTGCCAAAAAGCCAAACATATCCGGGAAAAATACCGCTGGCCAGGCACTTCCCCTCCCGTGGCTGCTGTGCTCCTCCCCTGACTCTTCTGCTCTGTTTACGAGCCGAGCTGCCCGAGCGCTACCGGCTTCGGGCAGCCCCCATGCTTCCAGACCCTGAGCCACCAGCCGGGCACTTCCCCTCCCGGGCTCCAGGGGTACAGGGTCCAGAGGCAAAGGGGCTGCCCGAAGCCGGTAGCGCTCGGGCAGCTCGGCTCTTAAACAGAGCCAAAGAGTCAGGGGAGGAGCACAGCAGCCGGAGCCCGGGAGGGGAAATGCCCGGCCGGGGGTGCAGGGTCCGGAGGCATGGGGGCTGCCCGAAGCCCGAGGCTACCGGCTTCACAGTTTGCCGGGCAGCCTCCAGACCCTGCGCCCCCGGCTGGGTGCTTCCCCTCCTGGGCTTCAGCTGCGCTGGGGAAGCGCCGGCCGGGGGCGCAGGGTCTGGGGGCTGCCCGGCAAACCGTGAAGCAGGTAGCGCTCGGGCAGCCCTTTTTGCGTGGCTGGGAGGGAGGAGGGGAAATGCGGGGCACTCAGGGGAGGGGGCAGAGTTAGGGTGGGGACTTTGGGGAAGGGGCGGGGCCAGGGCCCCATGGAGTGTCCTCTTTTTTTTATTTTTTAAATATGGTAACCCTAATTTCTATCATTATTTGATCACATTTATAGCAAAATCTGTTCCTCATAGTCTCATCTGGAATGTGAAAAGGGAATGAGGATTTTTTTTGTAGGGTGGTTTTCAGGATTTAAACTTGGCATAAGGAAGACAAATTTAAAGCCAGATTAATAATGCCCAGGACTGTATTGCAGAGAGAAAGAGAGAGAGGACAAGAGGAAAGGAGTAAAAGTGACAGTGAGGAGATAAGGCTGTCTGGGGACTGGATTCAATGGAAGCAAAGGGTCCCAAACAAACCAAAGTTGCACTCCCAACAAATCAAAATTCTTCCCTTTGCAATCGGGTGGATTAGCCCCAATGTGACTGTCTTAGCTACTTACAGTTCCACACACTGGAGCAGAAAGTTCTATTTCTGAAATATTTTCATGTTCAACCACTCAGGGGAGTAAGTAATGCAAGGTTACTGTTAGCCACTTATACTTCTATACCCAGAGGTGCTAACAGTGTTGCCTCTGCAGTATTTCTCACTCCCATTCTCCCCTAGTTACAGGCTGCGGCTGGCAACTTGGGGCATGTCTACACAGCAACTGCACACCCACAACTGGCCTGTTTCAGCCAATTCGGGCTTGCAGGGCTCAGGCTGCAGGGTTATTTCATTCCAGGCTCGGGTTGGAGCCTGAGCTCTCGGACCCTCCCAGCCCCCAGGGTCCTACAGCCTGGGCTCCAGCCCAAGCCTGGAAGATTACACAGCAATGAAACAGCGCCACAGCCCAAGCCCCACAAGCCCGAGTCAACTGGCAGAGGCCAGCCACAGGTTTTTCTTTTCTGTGTAGACATACCCTTGACCTAAATCTCCTGTACATCAGTGTACAGCATTGCTGCTGCAGCAGCACACAAATGAATGCTTCTTCTTGTCCATTCACTCGTGAGTTTCTTACAGGGGGATGGATTTCCCCCATTCCCCTTTTAGTACACTAGTGAGAGAAACAGAACAGTGAGTTGATGGCCCAGGACCTTATCATCAGTAGAGGTGACTGTGTTTTCAAGTTAATAATTAAGCAGAGATAACAGTGCTGCACTTCCAGAGGTATCCCTTGATGGCCTTGGATGTAGATAAACTGCAACAGCAGAAGTGTTAGCAGTGCCCTCTACCTGAGGTTTGCTGATGTTACAGGCACCGTGGGACCATGACTAGTAGGTGGCTGGAACTGTCTTCATTTTTAATTTTTCTCATGTCTGAAGCACAGCTTGGCCCCAGGAGTGGATTAAGATAGAATCCGTAGAGCTCGGTAAAGCCCATTCTTACTCCCACAGAGCTGGCTAGGAAATGCTGACTGTGGTTCAGTGCCTTCAGGGTGGGGCTAGGATCAGAAGAAAACGAGTAACAGTGCCCATCACTGAGACAGGGGCAAGGATGGTACCGCAGAGAAAGGAAGAAATTAGAAATTTCTTTTGTTTTTTACAGTGCAAATATTTGTAATAAAAAATAACTATAAAGTGAGCCCTGTACACTTTGTATTCTGTGTTGTAATGGAAACCAATATATTTGAAAATGTAGAAAACACCCAAAAACATTTAAATAAATGGTATTCTATTATTGTTTAACAGCATGGTTAATCGTAATTAACTTTTTAAAAATATTAATCAGTAAAGCTTCTTCTTAGCTGCTTTTTCTTTTCTTATTACTATTTGAGAAGATAAACAACGTGCTACTATTCAAAACCTCAAACACTAGACAACAAGCTATCAGTCGTGGCAGGCTGGATACAGGTTTACAGTCCCTTGTATTGGGCTCCCACCAGCCGGGGGCTCAGATCTGCCAACTGTAATTACAAACTATTTTCAAACATGCTTCACAGTTCATTTATAGTGGGAAGTGTTTCTTACCTCTTGGGGACTTTCAGCTAGTTTAGCTGAGCAAAAAGTTTTCATATATTGACTGAAATTTAAAAAGAAGACATTCCTATGATTTCTTTTGGGATTGCTTCATTTCCCCCACTCAGCACCCTCCACCACCCACTTTATCCCCCTTACCCTTCCATCAGTGCTATCACGCCACTGAAATTCTCTCTGGCCCTAGAAGAACTGGACACAATTTTCTCCAGAGCCAATCAGTGCTACTCTGTGCATCAGCCACAGAGACACTGGCTGCTTGAGAAATCTACAAAACAAGGAAATTCAAAGATAGAACTGAACTGTGCAACATGGCTCCAAACAGCTGGAAATGCCAAAAGCAATTAAGTTAATTAAACATTATTCTCTTAATCTCATAATGTGTTTCTGAGGATACACGTGGTACAAAAAGCAAACATTTAAAATACCAAAAGCATCATTGTACTCTAAAGGTTCAAAGCCAAATACCGGAGGGTGCAATTTCACTGACTAGGGACAGGATAGGGAGAGAATGGTGTGGGATGGTCTGGGACTGTGCTCTGTGTGTGAACTCCACATGCACCCTACCATGGCAAAGGTTTGGAAAGCAGGGATTGTGGTCAATCAATGGCATCTGTGCTGACTTATTGGCCAAACCCCTCTGCATAGGGAAAGTGCAGTTGCTACAGTGCTATTTCTTTGCTGAGGCTGCAGTAGTGGCCGTGGGTCAGGCTACAGCCTGAAGGCAAAGACTTCATGATCTCCCCCAGCCACTATTGAATACACTGGGCAGAATCACTTTGCCCAAATGGTAATTTGGCTTTAAATGCTTTCTGTGACGCTGCCCTTCATAAGCGGCACAAACTCAGAAAGCCCATCCCTACCTTATCCTTCTTCCTTAAGGCTCACCTCTGCTATCATGCGTAGTTGAGAACATCTAGTCAGATGAGAAGCTACAGTGTGTGCACACCTAAGTTACATGAAAACCTGTTGCTAGTGTCCTTCTCCCCATGTTTTTGTTCCATCCCTCTGTTATGTCTTGTCATTGACCTACTTTGTAAGCTCTTTACTACATGTTTGTACCTTGCCTCTGTTGATCACTGAATGGGGCCTCAAAGCACTGTGGTAATTAATACATTAACAATAAAATAATAATATGAGTCAGATTCAACAGATTTCTGTTGGAGTCAATGGGATTCATGTAAGAGTATCAAAGTATCAAATCTGACCCCAGTTTTGTATACATTAGGGAGTTTAAGGCATGGCATATCTGCATAGAAAAATTAACTACATTTCTGTTCTACAGAGTAAAGTAAATGTAAAAAAGCAATTGTGCATTTGGGGGATTTTTTTTACAGTGGTAAAACACTGTATTTTACTTGGCAATAAATTTTTGCTGTATTAATCTAGTAAGTGCTGTCTTCTTGAAAATGGTCCTAATTTTTTTTTTTTAGAGTTGACCAAAAAATGTGATTTTCAATATACTGCAACAATCAACAGATATTTATAATATTTTTCACAATGAACTTGTCACGCTGGTAAAACTCCCCCTGGCTGGATACTCACCTGGCTTCTGTGTTTGGGGGCAACCTCCTTTGGCCCCACGTGCTCTAAGCCCCCTGACTGAGCAGAGTCCAGACACTGCTCCTGGCTGAGGTCTCTGGGCACACTCTTTGGTGTCAGATTTTCTGTCTAGCTCCCCTTCTGAGGGCTGAAATCCTGCAGGCCAGTTGCCCAGCCCCTGGGATCAGTGCTGACCACTCAGACTCCGCCAAAGTGTAAACACACCACACCCAGAACTTCGCCATGTGAGTGCTCTGGGTTTACAGCTTAGCACTTCAGGGGCACGTGACAGTGCAAGGCAACAGACAGACTGCACAGGATTCTCAACCCATTACTATAAGGTGATGAATCACTCCTGTGCTAGACTCCAGCCAATCCACAGGCCAGGAACTGGTCTTGTGATTCCCAGACCAGGTATATAAGCCTCACAGGAGGACAAGTAACTCAGTCTGCTCAATATCACTCCAGGGGTTGGAACTCACTCTTGCCTGACAGTGGCAACAGACTCCACAAGCCTTAGCCTGCTCCTGCCCTGCTCCTAGTCCCGCAAAGCAGCGGCCTAACTGTTGTCGAGTTTTTTGTAGGCATCACAACAAAGGAGAGTTTTGAGGAGGAATTTGAAGGTCAGTAATGAGGTAGCTTTACAGAAGTTTACAGGGAGTACTAGGGACACACAACATTTTTATGGTTTTCTCTTCAATCATTATATGTTATTGTCCAGTTTTAACATGCCTCAGTTAGGAACTCTGTCCAATAAACATTTGCATGGGACTTTTTCTGAACTTCCCTAATTCTCAACAAAAAGATAAAAAAGCACATTTTCCTTTAACATAACACACACAAATAGACAGTGTGATGGGTTGGATCCTCCCTTCTGGGGTGCTGGAGTCCCACTGAGCCCACTTGTTCCACCAGGCTGGGCTCCCTCACCCTGTCCTGCTGTGCGTGCGCGCGCACACACACACAGATGTAGAATCACAGTCTGCAATCAGCTCTGTGTGGGAAGACTCAGTTCAGGGAATTGCCCAACACTCTGGTGCACACACTCTGGACCGTAAACCCAAAATTCTATTGTCTTGCACTGTATAGAGATCTATACAGCATAAACTCATAAAATTCACACACACCCTCAATGTGGAGGAAGATATGCACAACTCCCCCCCCCCCCCGCATGAATTGCACAAATTTTGGAATAAACAAAAAACAAATTTATTAACCACAAAAGATAAATTTTAAGTGATTATAAGGGATAGCAAACAGATCAAAGCAGATTACTGAGCAAATAAAACAAAACACGCAAACTAAGCTTAATAGACTAAGGAATACTGGCTACAAATAATAATTTCTCACTCTAAATGTTGTTTCAAGCAGTTGCAGAGTTTCTTGAAGGTAAACTGCACTGCTTGCAGCTAAATCTCCAGGGATTCCTTTCACAGGCTAGACCTTTCTTGCCTGGGCTCAGCCCCTCCCCCCCTTAGTTCCTTTGTTTCTTCAGGTGTTTTCAGCAGTCTTCCTTCTTGGGTGGGGAGGCACTGGAGAAGAGCCCAGATTAACTCACTCCCCAGCCTTAAATAGGATTTGAATATGGCAGGAATCCTTTGTTTCCCAGTTTCACCCCCACCCCCTTCCAGTAGAAAAATACCAGAAGTCCGAAGTGATGTCTAGTACCAGGTGACATGATCACCTGACCCTGCAGTGTTAAAGCAGCATCCCAGGAAACTTCTCAGGAAGGAGGGAGATTAGCATTTTCAAAGTCCTATTGTCCTTCCTAATGGCTCATCCAGGCTGATTGCCTACTGTCTGGTGGGCGTTCCCCAGCTGGAAGCACTTTTGTAATTGACACATAGTCCATATTCCTAACTTCAGATACAGAAATGATACATGCATACAACTAGGATAATCACATTCAGTAAATCATAACCTTTCCAATGATATCTCACATGACCCATCTTGCATAAAACATATCTTAGTTATGCCATATTCATACCATAACAATATCTCTATGAGGAATATGGGGCATAATGTCACACACACACAAATCTCTTGTTTCCCTGAACCACAGAGACTATTTGTTCCAAGGAAAAATAGCTAAATGCATATTGGAGTGCCAAGGGATGCATAAAACAAATATTAGCAGACAAAAGTGAAGTAACTTATCATAGGAACCACTGTATTGACATATGCTAACAACTACTCTATATCGGTATCCCAAAGAAACACACACCTTGGATCAAAGCCAACCATGACTGGCTTCCCTGAAGTTACAATAGGAATGATTTGGCCTCTGGTATTTTCTTTTAATTACATCACATTAATTATTGAGCTATAGCAATACCAACATTCCAGGAAACAATGCCGGGCCACTAATGGGAAAAACAGCTGCAATTCCCTATCTCAGTAACAACGCAGATTGGTGTTAATTTATGCATGTGAGATTTTGATACTGAAATATTGTCCTTAAATGTCTTCTTTGCTGAGAGCCAATGCCTCGTGTTAATCATAAACATATCAGTCTTTCAGCTGTAGTAAGACAAAAAGAGCACCAACTGACATAATGATTTATGACATAATACAGAGCACACCACACCATATGCAGGAGTGCACTTACCCATTACGGATGCTATATAAAAACTCACCTACTCCAATGCTACCCTTGATATTCACTCAGAGGAACATATGGAAGAAACAACTGAGGGAGACTCATTCAGACAGCAGAGATCTACACATATACTCCCACATGCAAGGAGAGAGAGAGAAGATAACATGGAATAACTGTTCAGTACATTAGAGAGCACTTCTAGGTTATCATCAGTTTTGTCATTGTGCACCTTAGTTTCTTTAGCTATGATGATTCATAACTAGACATATATATTCAGCTTCCATGCAGTCTATAACAAAAATAACTTTAGAACAGTCCTGGAAAGATTCTCTGAGGCGCTCACAGCAACTGAACACGTTTTGTGATGTTCAGTCTTCTGATGATATGGTACCCTAAATTTATCACAAGGTGACATGTAGGCGTAACAATCCTGTAGGAAACAGCCAAACTCTTCATGAACATAGTTGAAATCAAACTGCCTATTTTCACTTCACCACATTTACACACCACTGTGATTTCACAACAGGGATGTACTTGTAAGTACAGAGTCAAGAACCAATTTCATTCAAAACATTTAACAGGCCTCAGAATCCATTTTGTTGTGACTCCTCATACTGAATGCCAGGGATGACATTAAACAGGATTTTTAAAATTTCTACACTATGGGCTACTGCAGTGGAATTCAAGGGCAAGTGCTATTCTTAAAATGCTCAGTGACATATATACTATGAAACTAGGGTGACCAGATGTCCTGATTTTGAGGAACAGTCCCTATATTCAGGGCTTTGTCTTATATAGGCACCTATTATCCCCCCACCCCCATCCCCATCCCCATCCCCATCCCAATGTTTTCACACTTGCTATCTGGTCACGCTATATGAAATTATTTACATTAATTTGTAAAAATTTCTGTTTGCAAGATCCAGGAAAACATATGCTCCTATGTTAGGCTGTAATAATGTAACACAAAGGAAGTGTTTGAAGCCCCAGTCTATCTTAGGTACTTATATGCCCCCTTTCACCATAGTAGCTGAGTATTTCACAATCTTTAATATATTTACCCTCACAATATCCATATGTAGTAGGGAAATGCTACTATCCCCATTTTATAGATGGGGGAAACTAAGGGAAAGAGAGATCAAGTGACTTACCCAAGGTCACTCAAGAAGTCTGTAGCAAAGCCAGGAATTGAACCCAGGTCCCCAGCTATCATCCTAACTACTGGACCATCCTTCTTTGTCGAACATTTAAAACAAGGCTGGACAAAACAGTAAAAGATATGCAAAAGGCAAAAAACATGGGTAAGATGCCACCTAAAAGTCATCTCACAGGTCTTTTCCACACTAATTCTACGATACCGTCATTTATTACAGATCCAGAACCAATTGCCTGGTCTGGAAGTGATTGGTAAGTACTGTAAAGTATCAGGAAATCCGTTCAATATCAGCACAGTAACACTGATGACAATTCATTTTAATAGATACTTTCCTGCAAATACTTTTTAAAAATGCATACAGGATGCTATTATATACTTGCATGTGAGAATACCATCCTGTTTTGATCACCTGACTTCTTTTCAGTTGAATCTGCTTGGAAATGAAGTAAACAGCTTGTATTTTTGAACTAAAATGACTGCATCTGTAATATTTCATATTTAAGTTACCATCTGGCCAATTTTTTTGAATATCATTTTACTTCTTTCTCTGATTCTTAAAATATTCCTCTCCCAGACTGCCACAAATCTCCCCTGCTGCTTCTGAGTGAAATTTGGCAGCTCTCAAATATCACCATGACAAGCCCAGGAAGAGAACAAGCCAGCATCCAGAGAGACAGGAGAGAATGAGCCAGCAGCCTGAAGAGAGACATTGTTTTTAATTACATTACAATCATCCTGTAAATTTTCCATTAGTTTGGCTGGTTATGTTGTAATTTTCCCATAATAATTTTTCCAGAAGACATGAGTGTAATACTTGGGCTATGTCTAAGTTGACCTACGCTACACAACTCCAGCTACGTGAATAACAAAAAGCAAGGGGTGTTAACACAAATAAACTGAGTTAATAAGAGATAGAGGGGTATGACTACCCCTTGTGGTGTATCAGGATCAGGCCCTCCCTTCCCTCAGGGAGGGACTCTCAGTCAGGGTCGCACGGTTGTTGTCCGGGAAGCTCCTGCCTTCCTTTAATCCTTTCCTCAGGAGCTGAGGATCTGCCCACAAGTGAGCTATTCTTCCCTTTTAACTCCTCCTTCACCCTGTGCATGACTTGCAGGTATGACGGGACAGAGCTAGCTGAGCCCGGAGCAGCTTCTTAACCCTTTGTTATCCAGTGTGAGGTTTGTATTCCCCACCCCATGCCCACAATTCAAGAATGATCATGATAAATTGGAGAGGGTTCAGAGAAGAGCCTTGAGAATGATTCAAGGATTAGAAAACATGCCTTATAGTGATAAACTCAAGAAACTCAATCTATTCAGCATAACAAAGAGAAGGTTAAGGGGTGACTTGATTACAGTCTAGAAGTATCGTTTCAGACACCTAGAGGAACATAAATTGTTGGGCAAAAGTCAACATGGTTTCTGTAAAGGGAAATCGCGTCTTACTACTCTAGTAGAGTTCTTTGAAGGGGTCAACAAACATGTGGACAAGGGGGATGCAGTGGACATAGTGTACTTAGATTTCCAGAAAGCCTTTGACAAAGTCCCTCACCAAAGGCTCTTACGTAAATTAAGCTGTCATGGGATAAAAGGGAAGGTCATTTCATGGATTCAGAACTGGTTAAAAGACAGGGAACAAAGGGTAGGAATAAATGGTAAATTCTCAGAATGGAGAGAGGTAACTAGTGGTGTTCCCCAAGGGTCTGTCCTAGGATCAGTCCTATTCAACTTATTCATAAATGATCTGGAGAAAGGGGCAAAAAGTGAGGTGGCAAAGTTTGCAGATGATACTAAACTGCTCAAGATAGTTAGGAACTTCAAAAATTTCTCACAAAACTTTGGGTAACAAAATGGCAAATGAAATTTAATGTGGATAAATGTAAATTAATGCACATTGGAAAAAATATCCCCAACTATACATACAATATGATGGGGGCTAATTTAGCTACAACAAATCAGGAAAAAGATCTTGGAGTCATCGTGGATAGTTCTCTGAAGACGTCCACACAATGTGCAGAGGCGGTCAAAAAAGCAAACAGGATGTTAGGAATAATTAAAAAGGGGATAGAGAATAAGACGGAGAATATATTATTGCCCTTATATAAATTGATGATACGTCCACATCTTGAATACTGCATACAGATATGGTCTCTTCATCTCAAAAAAGATATACTGGCACTAGAAAAGGTTCAGAGAAGGGCAACTAAAATGATTGGGGTTTGGAACAGGTTCCATATGAGGAGAGATTAAAGAGGCTAGGACTTTTCAGCTTGGAAAAGAGGAAACTAAGGGGGGATATGATAGAGGTATATAAAATCATGAGTGATGTGGAGAAAGTAGATAAAGAAAAGTTATTTACTTATTCCCATAATACAAGAAGTAGGGGCCACCAAATGAAATTAATGGGCAGCAGGTTTAAAACAAATAAAAGGAAGTTCTTCTTCACACAGCGCACAGTCAACTTGTGGAACTCCTTGCCTGAGGAAGTTGTGAAGGCTAGGACTATAACAGCATTTAAAAGAGAACTGGATAAATTCATGGAGGGTAAGTCCATTAATGGCTATTAGCCAGGATGGGTAAGGAATGGTGTCCCTAGCCTCTGTTTGTCAGAGGGTGGGGATGGATGGCAGGAGAGAGATCACTTGATCATTACCTGTTAGGTTCACTCCCTCTGGGGAACCTGGCATTGGCCACTGTCGGTAGACAGGATACTGGGCTAGATGGACCATTGGTCTGACCCAGTACGGCCGTTCTTATGTTCTTATGTAAGTATCTACATGAGAAACAAATATTTAATTATGAGCCCTTCAATCTAGTAAAAAAGGGTATACCGTGACCCAGTGACTGAAAGTTGAAGCTAGACAAATTCAGATTGGCAATAAGGCATAATTTTTTGACAGTGAGGGTAATCTCCATTGGAACAATTTAACAAGCGTTGTGGTGGATTCTCCATCATTCACAATTTTTAAATGAAGACTGGATATTTGTCTAAAAGATCTGCTCTAGGAATTGTTTCGGGGAAGTTCTATGGGCTGTGTTACAGAAGAGGATAGACTAGATCACAATGATCCCTTCTGCCTTGGAATCTATGTAGCCATTCCACTAATGGGAACTTTATAAGTGCTGTTACCAGATTTGCCTGTTACTTTGGGGTACGCTTATTTATTAGGGTTACTCTTCTTGGGGGAGGTTCTGTAATTTTATCAATGTACTGCTTGTGTCACTTGTGTTCTCTTATGGAGCTCTACTTCTCCCTTCTGCAAGTCCCCTCCCAATGGAGCTATCCTGAAGGACCTAGGTTCCCCAGGGCTGGGTTCTTCCAGCCCCAGAATCAGATGAACACGCACACACACATTAACACAGCGTGTCTGAGAGGACTGGGTTAATCAGCATTCCAAGCTGACCCCTTATATGTTCCTGGACTCAGTAGGCTGGGTCAAACAGCACCTCCAAGCTGTCACTCTCATATGCCATGGGCACCGCACAAGAACAGAGTTTGCGGGTCGAGCAGCACTTTCAAGTTGCCACCCTTATATGCCCCAGATTCAGCACGTCCCTATCCCCACTTTCACATTAAAAATTTTCTGGTAGTAACCCACTTGATGAGTAAACCCCACAGGATTTTTGGGCGCTACAAGGATCTTTAACTTAGGTATGAGGAGCGTTGCTGCAGAGAGAGAGAGATGCAACCACCTTAAACATGGAAGTTATTTATTGCCAGGGAATAACCATACACAGGGAGACAAACAAACAAAATAGTTATAATATTAAATCTAACTTAAATTTGATTATAAAAGTCAGGTTTAGAAAACTATAACTTATCACACAAGTCAGGGTCAGAGGGCTATACCTAGAGAGAGAGAGAGAGAGAGAGAGAGAGATGGGTTCTCACCACTCTGTGAAGTTTGAATCGATTGGGGTTCCCAGGTGGTGGTGGTAGCTGAGGGTCCGGAGTGCTGGAGACAGGCAGAGCCCCCAGCATGATCAATCAGGAGAAAATGAAATCCCAGTGGAACTGATGCAGATGTTGGATACAGGCATCAGAACACTTACTTGAGCATGGGTAGGGGGTTTTGTAGGGAAAGAACAATGGTTCAAGGGAGAACACTAGATTTGTTTATTGGTAAACTGATGGCTCAAGAGAGTAAACCAAAGTTGTTTTGTTCAGGCTAGACAATAGGAACTGATCATTTCTAGCAATGGGCAGTGTTCCTTCGAGAGAGCTCACAATGCAATTAGACAGCTTCAGTATTTTGGATACCAATAAAGGATTTATTACTAGAATTGGTCTGATAACTACTGAGCTGGGTGTGCGCAGGCGTGGGTTCATTAACATCTGGAGCAGAGATTCCCCATCATGCAGTGCTTTCCTGCTTTTCTGGTCCCAGAGTTCAATGCGGTTCTTGCCATGGAATCTCTGTTCTCTATTCTGTATGCTAATAGAGATGCCTCCATGTCCCATCTTTGATGCAAATGAGGCTAGGGGAGTTTCCTTAATCCTGTCACCCTTGTCTGGAGAGGTTCAGGTGTGTCTCCCATGGCCTTTTCATTGCTTTTTGTAAGTCTGTCTTTTGATCAGCTTTGGTTCAAGCAGAGGCTGGAGGGGAAGGTCTTTTGTGAGTCAGACAGGCTGGACACTGCGCCCTGGTTCCCTAAGAACACAGAACTGATAGGTAAGAGTGCTATGGTGGAAGCAAAGAAACATATACTTGCTTCATACACAGCCACGGCATAGGAATTCAGAAACTTTTCATGTTGCAGTCACTCGGCATTTGATTTCTATCATTGGCCATCTAGCCATCTACCCTCCTGCTTCAGCTGTCACAGGCCATCACCATGCTGTGGTGACCTGTGAGGACAAAACATGAGCACAAGATATTTATCAGCCATTGTACCCACAGTCAAGGACAAAAGATTATTATAATGTCCTTCCAAGCCATTGGTAAAGTTGTCATGGCATACACAATAGCCTTCCCCAGAGTCTGTCTTGGGGTACATCTACACTTTGAGCTGGAGGTATGATTCCCCGATTGAGAAAACATACCCACACTATTTCTGATTGAGCTAGTGTGCTATAAATAGAGCGTAGCTGCCATGGTGCAAGAAGCTAGCTGTCCAGAGAATGTGACTAGCCTATTAAATGGGACTGCACTCAGCGTGGCTAGCTCCTCCCACCATAGGCACCACCCCGTTTACACTCTATTTTTAGCATGCTAGCTCAATCAGAACTAGTGTGGGTATGTATCCTCAGCTTGAAGTATCGATCTACACAATTTTGTGCAAAGATCATTAAAACTGGCCCAGTGACCTGCCAGGAAAGTTGTACCCCAACCTCGTTGTGACATATCTGGACACAATCCAGACTAATAAGTAGCTATGTCATCCCTGCCCTGTAACCTAGGGTGCCTTTTACAATGTCTTGCTGCTGTAGCCTCCAACCCGATCTGCTGACAAACAGCCTCCAGCATGTAAGTCACTCCAGCTATGTCTGTGTGTGTGCTGCATTCAGCCAGACACACCTTGGCTCTTACCAGCCTTAGTTATGCTACAGAGTGACCCCAATGCACCCCCAGTCCCGGATCTTCCCCCAGAAATGTATGTCCTGTACTGCCCAGCCCTCTTCTGGACAGTACAAATATATTAAGTCCTTTATTCCTTTAAGGTAATCATATTCCAGCTTATTATTTTAAATAGTTACCCAGACACTTTAACTTAGACACACTGCATTAGATAAAACATTAAAACAAGTCTATTAACTACAAAGAGATAGATTTTAAGTGAGTATAAGTAATGAGGCATAAATGTCAGAAATGGTTACAAGAAAAATAAAGATAAAACATTAACTTAACAAACTATATTACAGCCAAACAAAGTTTCTCATCACATGCTCCAGCAGATTAGAGACCAAATGCTCAGGTCAGTACCACTCTCCTCTCCCCCCACCTCATAGTACAACAGCTGTTTTCCTTTGCCTTCTTAGGTGTGATGCCAAAGACAGACATGGACAGAGAGGAGGGTCTCTTGGGGGTATCTGCCCCTTCTTATTATAGCCATGTCTCCTGTTTAAGGAGCATTTCCAGCTGTGAGCAAGGCAACATGCACCCTGTTAAAGAAAGGCAACTCCACGCTGTTTCTTTGCTAAGATGTAGATATATGTCCCTGCCCCCTTCCTTGCCAAAGGATGGCCACTTAGCAGGGAATGGTCCGTCAGCCACTGGCTGAGGTGTCAGCTTGCCCTTTGTCTCTGAGGAACTGGTTTAGCCATTCCCCAGACTTATTTAAGAAACCAGCTTCAGTCATGATTTCAGCTTATGTTCATAACTTTACATATAATGCTGCTATTTGTATTTTGCCATGATATTATTGATCAGTAAGTTATGAGTTTTTAAATCATACTTCCCAAGGCATACCTTGTACAAACATTATTACAGTAGTGCATAGGGTGTGAACAGAGGGGTATATTCCATCACACTCACATCCAAGGAGGCAATAGAATCAGAGAATATTAGGGTTGGAAGGGACCTCAGGAGGTCATCTAGTCCAATCTCCTGCTCAAAACAGGACCCACACCAACTAAGTCATCCCAGCCAGAGCTTTGCCAAGCTGGGCCTTAAAAACCTCTAAGGATGGAGATTCCACCACCTCCCTAGGTAACCCATTCCAGTGCTTCACCACCCTCCTAGTGAAATAATGTTTCCTAATATCCAATCTAGACTTCCTGCACTGCAACTTGAGACCTTTGCTCCTCGTTCTGTCTTCTGCCACCACTGAGAACAGCCTCGCTCCATCCTCTTTGGAACCCCCCTTCAGGTATTGAAGGCTGCTATCAAATCCCCACTCACTCTTCTCTTCTGCAGACTAAATAACCCCAGTTCCCTCAGCCTCTCCTCATAAGTCATGTGCCCCAGCGCCCTAATCATTTTCGTTGCCCTCCACTGGACTCTCTCCAATTTGTCCACATCCCTTTTGTAGTGAGGGGCCCAAAAGTGGATGCAACACACCAGATGTGGCCTCACCAGTGCCGAATAGAAGGGAATAATTACTTCCCCTGATCTGCTGGCAATGCTCCTACTAATACAGCCCAATATGCCGTTGGTCTTCTTGGCAAAGAGGGCACACTGCTGACTCATATCCAGTGTCTCGTCCACTGTAATCCCCAGAACTGCTGCTTAGCCAGTCAGTCCCCAGCCTGTAGTGGTGCATGGGAGCCTTCCTTCCTAAGTGCAGGACTCTGCACTTGTCCTTGTTGAACCTCATCAGATTTCTTTTGGCCCAATCCTCCAATTTGTCTAGGTCACTCTGGACCTTCCCTACCATCCAGTGTATCTACCTCTCCCCCTAGCTCAGTGTCATCTGCGAACTTGCTGAGAGTGCAATTAATCCCATCATCCAGATCATTAATAAAGATGTTGAACAAAACCGGCCCCAGTACTGACCCCTGGGGCACTCGACTTGATACCGGCTGCCATCTAGACATCAAGCCATTGATCACTACCCTGTTGAGCCCAACGATCTAGCCAGATTTCTATCCACCTTATAGTTCATTCATCCAATCCATACTTCTTTAACTTGCTGGCAAGAATACTGTGGGAGACCGTATCAAAAGCTTTGCTAAAGTAAAGATATATCACATCCATTGCTTTCCCCATATCCACAGAGCCAGTTTTCTCATCATAGAGGGCAATCAGGTTGGTCATGCATGGCTTGCCCTTGGTGAATCCATGTTGACTGTTCCTGATCACCGTCCTCTCCTCCAAGTGCTTCAAAATTGATTCCTTGAGGACCTGCTCCATGATTTTGCCAGGGACTGAAGTGAGGCTGACTGGTCTGTAGTTCCCCGGGTTCTCTTTCTTCCCTTTTTTAAATATGGGCACTATATTTGCCTTTTTCCAATCGTCCAGGACCTCCCTGGATCGCCACAAATTTTCAAAGATAATGGCCAACGGGCCTGCAATCACATCAGCCAACTCCCTCAGCACCCTTGGATGCATTAGATCTGGATCCATGGACTTGTGCATGTCGAGCTTTTCTAAATACTGTAGTCCTTAACCTGTTCTTTCACCACTGAGGGCTGGTCACTGTTACCAGATTTGCCCATTAATTTATTAGGGTTACTCTTCTGAGGGGAAGAGGGGTGGGTTCTGTAATTCTATCAATGTACTGCTTGTCTTAAATGTGTTTTCCTATGGAGCTCTACTTCTCCCTTCTGCAAGTCCCCTCCTAATGGAGCTATCCTGCAGGACCTAGGTTCCCTAGGGCTGGGTTCCTCCAGCCCCAGAACACACACACACACATTAACAGAGCAAGTCTGAGTGGACCGGATCAATCAGCACTTTCAAGCTGACCCCTTATATATCCCTGGACTCAGTGGACTGGGTCAAGCAGCACTTTCAAGCTGCCACTTTTATGTGCCAAAGGTACCACACCGGAATAGAGTAAGCCAGAGCAGGCTTTGTCGAGCAGCACTTCCGAGCTGCCACCCTCATATGTCACAGGTTCAGCATGTCCCTATCCCCACTTTCACATCACAATTATACTGGTAGTAACCCACTTGATGAGAAAACCCCACAGTATTTTGGGGCGCTACAGGGATCTTTAGCTTAGGTAAAAGAAGCGTTGCTGCAGGGTAAATGGGGAAGCTAAAAACACCAAAGAGTAAAGTTCAGAGAGAGAGAGAGACAAGCAACCAGCTTAACCATAAAAGTTATTTATTGAATAATAATGATAACTACACAAGGAGAGCCTAAACCAACATAACAATTTCCTTATTAAAGCTTAATACCGGAGGTAGAAAGGGTTTCCAGGTGATGGTGGTAGTTCAGGGTCCTGAATGCTGGAGACAGGCAGAGCCCCCAGCACGATCAGTCAGGAGACGATGAAATCCCAGTGGAACTGATGCAGAGTTTGGGTCCATGTATCAGAACACTTACTGGAGTGTGAGCAGGGTTTTTTGTAGGGAAAATACAATGGTTCAAAGGAGAACACTAGATTTGTTTATGGATAAACTGATGACTCAAGGGTTTTCTTTAGGCTAGACAATAGGAGCTGATCACTCCTAGCTATGGGTGATGTTTCTTGCAGGGATCTCACAATGCAATTAGGCTGCTTCAGTATTTTTGGATATCAATCACGGATTCATTACTAGAATTGGTCTGATAACTGCTTAGCCGGGTGTGTGCAGGAGTAGGTTCATTAACATCTGGAGCAGAGATCCCCAGGATGCAGTGCTTCCCTGCTTTTCTGGTCCCAGAGTTCAGTGCGGTTCTCTGTTCTCCATTCTGTATGCTAAAGGAGATGCCTCCCTGTTCCATCTTTGATGCAGATGAGGCTAGGGGAGATGCCTTTGTTCTTCTCACCCTTGTCAGGAGGGGTCTAGGTGTGTCTCCAATCTGCCCTTCATTGCTCTTTGCAAGTTTTTTCTCTGATCGGTTTTGGTTCACGCAGAGGCTGGGGGGGTGTCTTTCATGAGTCAGACAGGCTGGATACTGTGTTGCCCATACTGTGTTGCCCAGTGCAGCAGTGTGGGAGCTGACCTTATCTGTGAAGACCGAGGCAAAAAAAGGGTTGAGTACTTCAGCTTTTTCCACAACGTCTGTGACTAGGTTGCCTCCCCCATTCAGTAAGGGTCCCACACTTTCCCTGATCTTTTTCTTGTTGCTAACATACCTGTAGAAACCCTTCTTGTTACCCTTCACATCCCTTGCTATCTGCAACTCCAATTGTGTTTTGGCCTTCCTGATTACACCCCTGCATGCTCTAGCAATATTTTCATACTCCTCCCTAGTCATCTGTCCAAATTTCCACTTCTTGTAAGCTTCCTTTTTGAGTTTAAGCTCACCGAAGTTTTCACTGTTAAGCCAAGCTGGTCTCCTGCCATATTTGCTATTCTTTCTACACATCGGGATGGTTTGTTCCTGCAGCCTCAATAAGGCTTCTTTAAAATACAGCCAGCTTTCCTGGATTCCCTCCCCCTCATATTAGCCTCCCAGGTGATCCTGTCCATCAGTTCCCTAAGGAAGTCTAAGTCTGCTTTTCTGAAGTCCAGGGTCCGTATTTTACTACTCTCCTTTCTTCCTTTTGTCAGGATCCTGAACTCAACCATCTCATGGTCACTGCTGCCTAGGTTGCCACCCACTTCTACTTCCCCTACGAATTCTTCCCTGTTTGTGAGCAGCAGGTCAAGAGGAACACGGCCCCTAGTTGGTTCCTCTGGCATTTGCACCAGGAAGTTGTCCCCAACACTCTCCAAAAATGTCCTGGATTGTCTGTGCACTGCTGTATTGCTCTCCCAGCAGATGTCAGGGTGATTGAAGTTCCTCATTAGAACCAGGGTCTGTGATCTGGAAACTTCTGTTAGTTGTCTGAAGAAAGCCTCATCTACCTCATCCTTCTGATTCGGTGGTCTATAGCACACACACACCACGACATCATCCTTGTTGCTCTCGCCTCTAAACTTAACCCAAAGACTCTCAACAGGTTTTTCTCCAGTTTCATACTGGAGCTCTGAGCAATCATACCGCTCTCTTACATACAATGCAACTCCTCCACCTTTCCTCCCGTACCTGTCCTTCCTGAACAGTTTATACCCACCCATGACAGTGCTCCAGTCATGTGAACTTCCCCACCAAGTTTCTGTTATTCCAATCACATCATAGTTCCTTGATTGTGTCAGGACTTCCAATTCTTCCTGCTCATTTCCCAGGCTTCTTGCATTCGTGTACATACACCTAAGATAACTAGCTGATTGCCCTACTGTCTCAGTATGAATCAGGAGGCTTCCCGTCTTGTATGCATATATATATATATAATATAAAGAACAAATAAACAGGCAGGACAGAACGGTTGTGTTCAGCATTGTGAATAACAGTTTGTAACAGATGATTAAGCACTGCCAGGCACAAAGAAATTGGAACCACATCATTTTGGTTGGTTTTATTGGATGCAGTGTTCTACCTGGGAAAAGTTCCCCAGGGTGCCACTTCAGATTGCTCTGATCCCACTGCACCCCGGAGTGAGAGCACTCTATTTCAGCTCTTTCCAAAGAAAACCAGTATGAAAAAAAATATCCTTTTTACCATGCTTGAAATCCCCAAGCACTCTTTCTATGATGGTTGTGATTTCCCATATGGGCCATTTTTAACATAACAAGCAGATGAAATTATACAACAGCACAGGAAAGTGAGGTCTACAGCCTTCAATATCATCAAGCATAGATCTCATTACTACTTAATCTCAGGAATTCCTCTTAAAGACAAGAGACAAATATTTTTGAAGTGTGCTAAATACACAATTTAACCACTATGCTGAAGAACTCTATGCTGAGCTTATTATAATAAATACATTTACTGCAAGTGCTACCATCAGAATTTGTGGCTAAATAAATACTTGGGTCAGACTCTGATCTCACTTATGCCAGTGTACCTTCATTATAGTAAATGGAGTTACTATGGATTTAAAGTGGTGTAAATGAGATTATGATGGCCCTCTGACTCTACTCACCACCCTTTTTCATCTGATCCGGGAAGCCTTACTTACGTGATTGTTTCTTACTCACTTGACTCACGTGAATAACGATAGCTCACATAACACTTTGCAGGATCAGGGGCTTCATAACATACATATTTAGGGCCTTACCAAATTTAAGACCATGAAAAATTCATCACGGACCATGAAATCTGGTCCCCCCCCCCCCCCATGAAATCTGGTCTTTTGTGAGTTTTTACCCTATACTATACAGATTTCATGGGGGGTGGGGGAGGGTGTGAACCAGTGTTTCTCAAATTGGGGATCCTGACCCAAAAGGGAGTTGCAGGGGGGGTAACAAGATTATTTTAGGGGGGTCGTGGTAGTGCCACCCTTACTTCTTTGCTGCCTTCAGGGCTGGGCAGCTGGAGAGTGGCAGCTGTTGGCTGGGTGGCAATACCAGACCATGCCATCCTTCTGTGCTGCTGCTGGTGGCAGCTCTGCCTTCAGAGCTGGGCTCCTGGCCAGCAGCCGCCGCTCTCCAGCTGCCCAGCTCTGAAGGCAGCACCACCGCCAGCAGCAGCACAGAAATAAGGGTAGCAGTACCACAACCCCCCCTCCAATAACCCCCCCCCAACTCCTTTTTGGGTCAGGACCTCTACAATTACAACACCATGAAATTTCAGATTTAAAGAGCTGAAATCATGACATTTACGATTTTTTAAATCTTATGACTGTGAAATTGACCAAAATGGACCATGAATTTGGTAGGGCCCTCTATACATATTGTATCAATGACAGCAGCAACAACCCTGTAGATGTGACTTAGCAAGAATTTTCTCAATTATCAGCTCAAGTGTCATCTTTTTAGCAATCTTCCTTCCTTCACAATTTCTAAACTTCAGGTTTATAAAACATTTTACAGTTGGAGAAAGACCAACACCTTTACAACTGCATAGTGCTGTGATAATAGACTGCATTTAAGATACTATATACTATTAACCATGTAATTATCAAGCATTAATTTATATTACACCCATTTCTAAAATGTATCATTTTAAAATCACCAGTTTAAACATTTGAAAATTAAATGTTGGTAGTTTCGAGATTGATTATCAACATTCTGCCTAAACAAAAATGTACAGAGTGAATAGACACTAGCATGTGCATATACAGATTCCTTAGTACAAACGGACAGGTCACAAATAATTGATTTGTGTGGGGGGGTATGCTCTCTGTAAACTTCCCAGAAATCTATAACTCGGAATCATTCACATAGCACAGCAGCTGGACATCTCAACTGAAAACATTTCCATGGATGAGTGAGCCAAGCAAATGAATCACTTTTATGACCACAGAAAAAGGTTGCTCTAGGCCTTGTCTGGATATTAAAATATTAGAAGTCTATGACCTAGTTTATAATTCATCAGAGAACTTTAGTTAGCACTACAGATATTAAGGTTATTTGCTTTCTGCTCCTAAAACTGAAATTACTTTAGAGACTTAGTGTAGAGTGAAAATGTTTAGTTTAATTATTTGATTACAATTTTTATATGAATTAGAAAATCTTTGAACGATAATTTGTTAAGAATTCATGATGGACGCCACTAAATTAAAGATAGGAAATGACAGCTGTTAAAATTACATTATTGCTGCAATTACTTGGAAATTCAGCATAACTTAATTACTAAGCTTCAAAAGAATAACACAAGTTATACTAAAATCTTTGACCCTTGTGCACCCAAAACTCCTACTAAACTCAATGGGAGTTTTGATTATGCAGAGAATGCAGGATCAGGCCCAAAAATAAATGAATGAATGGGGTGGGGGAGAGAGAAGGAGGTATCAGCATGTAAACAAAAATCGGCGTTTTAAGAATAAGAAATAGAAAGTGAATCATAGATGGTGAGGACTGGCAGGTCAGAAGTGGGCATGGTAAACTGTATACAACATTGAGCCCAATCCTATGAGGTGCTGGGATCCTCCTACGAGTCCATGTGAGCTGAAAGCATTCAGCCCCTCGCATGACCAGGTGCTATGTGAGGGGAAATACTTTTATTCAAGTAAATGTTCTCAGTTAGAGTTTAAAAGCAGTGGGACAAACCCAGAAGGGATGTGGAAAGTGATGTAAGTTAGACTCCTACACCCTGTAACTTACATCTGTTGATGTTTGGCTTGTAAGAAAAGCAGCATAGAGCATTAGACTGAAACTAAGGAGACCCAGATGCCGTTCCAGCCTATGCCCCTGACGTACTGTATGATCCGGAGTAAAACCCTTCAGCTCTCTGTGCCTCTGCTTGTTATCTTATTGTTTGTCTGTCTTGTCTATTTAGAGTAAGTTTGGGTGGCAGGGATTCCCTTTTGTACAGTGCTGAACATAATGGGACCCGAGTTTTTGGGCTTGATCCAAAGCCCATTGAAATCAATGGAAAGATTCTAAATGACTTCAATGGACTTTGGATCAGACAGACCCTTGGCTGAGGTCTGTAGGCACTGCTGTAATATGAATAATATATAATCATGTGACATTATCTTCTTCTCCCTTCAACTCACAGCCACTCACAGACTTAACCGCTGGTATAAATTAGCATAGTTCCATTGACTCTAAGAGAGCTATGCTGATTTACACCAGCGGAAAATCTAGTTCATACATTTTTAACTTACACACACTTGACACCTCTCATTGAATGTAACTCAGTGTAGGGGATTCTAAGATGATGTAATATGTGTGTCAATGATCTACTTCAATGTGTGCTTTCTTACATCCCTTTGCTACTTGGTTTTCTTGCTACGCTCTTCTCTTCTGACTCCTGGGCATAGTAGTTGCAACAATTTAGACTACCTCATACTAATACTCAGTGAGCCAAATTCAGAACTAAGGTCTACTTCACTTAGGGATGTGAGTTAAATATGAGTCTAGTTAAACAAGTCTAAGGGATTGTCTACCCAAAGCCACAGTCCAGAATATGGGTAATTTATGCATTGTAGAGCACTCCAATGTGTTGCGCTCTAATTGTCCCATATAGACCCTGGCTGCATGAACTAAAAGGCACTATGTGGTATTAACATAATCTCAGGCCTACATTATTACGAAGTAGGTATCTTTTAGTTTGCACTAGTAGGGTCTATATGGGCCCATTAGAGCACAACACGTAAGAGCACTCTTCGGTTCACAACCCCATAGTCTGGCCTGTGAGGGGTGACTCAAAGTTAAAAAATTTATTAAAGCTAATGTTAAAAAAATTATATAATACATAGGTTGAAAAAAGAGTGTCTGTACATCTGGGTATAGTGCTTAGATTATTCACAAATACAAAGTTTGTTTTTAAAAAGTCATATGATACATAGAGTACATAATCAGCAATAACCCAAATTTAGGTGAATAGATTTAACAATACAGATTAGATATTAGAATCCGAATACTCGGGTACATCACTCATGAAAAGTTGTACAGAGATTTGGTTGTGGAAAACAAAATATATCAATGAGTGGAGATTGTCTCTCAGTAATTGAGAATTAGGTTGGTTGTCCATTTAGAAAATACAATCCCTGAGGAAAGTATTTGTTATCTTTCTGACTGCGCTTCTCATCGGCACTCCAGCTCATCCCTCCTGGTATTGCCAATGTCCAGAGATGTATGCTATGTAGATGTCCCTCGACCACGTGATGGCATCCGACACCACGAGTTGCCACATCAGCCAAGCGTAGCATTGACCGATTCCGCATTCTCTCAGCACTCGCTCGTTACCGGGGTCCCATGCACCTAAGGCTCCGACAATCAGTGCGTGTGTCTGGACCTGGTAACCCTTAGCTCTCAAGGTTTTGGCCAGAGGGGCACATTTCTCTACCTTTCTAGGTCGGGCACTGTGGAAGGCCGAGGTCCTGTTTTCGAAGGGCACTGTGACGTCCATCATGATGATCTTCCGGTCCTCGTCGGTGATGACGATGTCCGGTCGCAGTTGGCTGTCGGTTCTGGGGATGGCGGAGTTTATGACAACCTTCCCCACAGGTGGCGGGATGGCTCTGGCCAGGCGATCTTGGATGGCGTTGTGTCACAGCTGTCAAGCTCTTGAATGAGGCTTGAAGCTACACAGGACGTGGGGTAGCATCTCATTGGCGTAGCCGCATTTCCTGCATCGCTTGTCCCAATTCCCGTGGCGAATGGCTCCGTTCAGTGGGACGCAGTTGAGCCAGGCCCTGTGGATGAACCTTCAGTTGGCAAATTGGGTGAAGCTGCTCCCAGGGAGGAAGTAGTTGCTGGCATCCCACTTGCACATCACATCGAACGCCTTGCCCGGTCCGGCTTCCGTTTCAGGTTTTTACCTACATTGGGGGAACCAGAGCAAGATGTAGTTATACCAACTCAAACTCCATCTAGACCAGAGGTTCCCAAAGTGGGTGATACCGCCCCCTGGGGGGCGCTGGAACGATCCAGGGGGGCAGTAGTAGCCTCGGGTGCAATTGGGGGGCGTTGAATAAAAATAAGGGGGCGGTGGAAGCATAAAGAAAGAATATAAGAAAATTTTGAAAAACCGTTCGTACATGTTTCATCTGTTGTGTAACATAGAGTTAAAGTTGTAGTGATTACTTTATTTTCCAAATAAATTCACAAATTATAACCGATCAGGTGTCAAGTCCGCCAACAGCTCTTAACAAGCAAGTGTTGGCAGGCGAGCGTGTCGCGCATTGTCGGGAAGTCCAGCATGCATCGGCAGGAATATGTGCGTGTAATGACTCGTTTACAATACGATACTATAAATAGGCGACATGTATGAAATCTAATTTAGATTGTTTCTTAATTGTGTAAAAAGCAGTTAACAATAGTGCAATAAGCATTTAAATTTTTTTATTCATATTCAATACCTTCGATCTTTACGGATTACGGATCACATACAAAGCAAATTGTATTATTGTTGTTTCAATAAAACAGCAATTTAAACGTGAGTATTTTTATACATATCTACCGTACGTTTCTGTGTCTCTAGTGCTTACTAATAATAAAATCGTAGCAGGCTTGTGTCAGTACAGTACTATTTGAAGTGTACAGTCAATATATTTGTCATATTTTTATTACAATATTAACGAAAACGGGAATGAAATCGTAAAAAAAATGTTAACTATTAACATTTATTTATATCTATCGAATCATCTGTGTCAATTGGTAAATAAGGCGTGTGTTAATAAGGAACAATTAGTCTCATTAGTATTTTAGTTTGGTTGTCTTTTGCCATCTTACGCAAAAACCACTGTATACCTGATGTCGTGGGCGATATTCTAATAACACATCTTTCTTTACTATATTGTAGGACGTAGGTAGAAATATAGATACATAAAAGAACACAAATTTGTCACTGCATCTTTCTGTTTGTTCGCTTAAAGAAGGTAGATTTCCAGGGGGGCGCTGAGTAATTTTTTTTCTGAAAAGGGGGCGGTAGGCCAAATAAGTTTGGGAACCTCTGATCTAGACTCACCTTTGAATTTGATTTTTTGTTTCTTTTAACAAACGGTAAATACCCTGTAATTGTAATGCCCGTCACCTCACTGTCCCACCATTTTGAGTCCAAGAACATTTTGCATACAAAAATGCCTGGGACTGTCTGGGCAAACACTCACAAGTAATTACATCTGTTTCTTAATAATTTCACTAAGCAGATAAACAATGCTACAAACATGGTACCATAATAGAAGAAAGTGAGATAATACAGAAAGACCAGCATTAATACTTGCAGTATTCAAGCCTCCATGTGGGGAATCCCAGAGTATGGATAATCATCAGATGGGCATCAACTGGGCATCTTCTGATGCGTCCCCCACAGTACCCGGGCCAAGTGACACCTAATGCCCACAGAAGCTCATATATATGCTTACAGGTTTCCACCTCTTTCCCTTGTTTGTACTTCTACACCCCATTAACTTTGGGGTGTCCTGTTTTTCATAGGCTAAATTATTAATTCCTCTTATGCTCATTAATACTTATGTCAACTAATCATCATAGCAACTTGCAGTCAATACATTGCTGACCAACACCCTAATTCCTACAAAAAAATTTTTTTTTAAATGTTACAAATGGCTTTAACTGATCTCTTGTGCTCTTTGATACACTGCAATACAATTTTCACAAACATCAGCACTTACATGTATTTATTGTAACAAAATATTTTATGGTTCAAGGTTATTCATCAGTCAACTCCTCAAATCAACCTGTTTCTAGGCTGGAAGCCTTATTTGGCTACACTAAATATCTTATAGGCATGAAGCCTATAGGCCTTGCATTCCGGCCTTAATCTACCTTATCCCTACGGTAGGCTAATTCTCCTGTCAATCTTATACCCCACTACCATTCTACTTTTTCCTAACCACACAAGCTAAGCAATTTTAACAAAGCTACAAATACTCTTACCTGCAAGGTCATAAGCTACAAAGATTAAGAGTAACACTGCATGCATACATGTACATTAATAATATCTTGCATATTATATATACAATAGAACCTCAGAGTTACAAACACCAGAGTTACGAACTGACCAGTCAAACATTTAGAACTGGAAGTACACAATCAGGCAGCAGCAGAGACCAAAAAAAAAAAAGCAAATACAGTACAGTACTGTGTTAAATGTAAACTACTAAAAAAAAGGAAAGCAACATTTTTCTTCTGGATAGCAAAGTTTCAAAGCTGTATTAAGTCAATGTTCAGTTGCAAACTTGAAAGAACAACCATAACATTTTGTTCAGAGTTATGAACATTTCAGAGTTACAAATAACCTCCATTCCTGAGGTCTTCGTAACTCTGAGGTGCTACTGTATATGTTGACTAGATGTTATTTTACTGCATTACATGACTTTTGTGGTTCAAAATATTTTACATCTCTGAGGTTCACCTTTCATTAAAGTTTTCTGTACCTCTCTGGAATTATAAACATATACTTAAAACTACTTCAGATACTCCCATTTGTAGAGAAGAGTCAATTGCCAAAGAGTGCATATTGATGCCAAGAGTCAAGTCAAAAAGGCACATGTGGGTTGCTGTGACAGATTTGAAGCTGCCCTGTAATAATTTATTAATTAGCTTGGTTATTGAGATGTTTACTGTACAGGGCCGGCTCTAGGCACCAACAAAACAAGCTGGTGCTTGGGGCAGCACATTTTTAGGGGCGGCATTCTGGCGCGGGCCATGCCGCCCCTAAAAATGTGCCCCGGCCGCCCTAACTCACCTCCGCTGCTGCCGCTCGCGCGCCGCTGCTCGCCCTCCCTCCCAGGCTCTCAAACCCGGGACGGAGGGGGAGATCCTGAGCGGCCGCGGCGCGCAAAACAGCTGTTTCGCGCACCGCGGCCACTCGGGATCTCCCCCTCCCTCCCGGGTTTGAGAGCCTGGGAGGGAGGGGGAGACCCCGAGTGGCCGCGGCGCACAGGCTGCTTCTCCCTCTCCCTCCCTCCTAGGCTTGAGAGCCTGGGGGGAGGAGGCAGGGCTGGGGATTTGGGGAAGGGGCCAAGTTGAGGCGGGGCCGGGGCAAAAAAAAAACGGGGGGGGAGGGGCAGCCAAAATTGTTTTTGCTTGGGGCAGCAAAAATCCTAGAGCCGGCCCTGTTACTGTATGAATTTACTTGTTTAGCTCAATAGTGGAAAAACAGTCAGGAAAGAAAAGATGGTTCAAGGCAAGCCACCGATCAGAAAACACTTGAGAGTTACTAAGGAACAATGCCAGAACCACTGGCTCTGAGGACTTTCCCCTAGTAAACCTACAGGACTGAAAGATTGCAGGCACAGCCCAGGAACACAGAAGAACTAGAGCAAGGTTTAAAAGGGACCCTCTCTCAAGAGAAGGTGTCAGTTGTCCATGGGAACAAGATTGAGATATAGTATAGTACCCCTCTGGCACGATGTTAGGAAGAGAGACATGCAGGTAGAGTGCTGTTTTCCTCTTTAAGCTTTGTTCCTACTACTAAAATAAATGTTACTTTGATTTTTAAAAGGCTATCTGATCACTGTATACCACTGATCACAAACTCCTGAAGGGCAGAACTGCAGGTGCCTGAACACAGTTGGACCTGCTGGGTAATAACAGTTGACACACCGGGCACAGTAGCTGAGGGCCCAGTCTCAGAATGGAAGAACTGCAGAATTCCACCCTGGGATAGGCAAAGCATGAGGCCTGACATGTGAGAGGGTGCACTCAGAGAGACCAGGGAGGAGACAACGGTGCAGCTAGTTCTGTAACTATGACAGCTGCACTAATTCCAGCAGCACGCCTATGATGGGGATATCTGGGATGCCGCTCCAACAGATCGTTGTGATGTATTTCAGCAGAGTGAAATCTGTGCCACTAGCCATCTGTCCTAATGGCCAGTACCGAATGATAGATCATTTACAATTTTCCATTCCAATTAAGCAATAATTAAAATAAATAAAAGATCTTCAAAGTTTAAAATTAACCACTTTGTTAAAATATTAGGTTTCCCCCAATTGTTATACAAGTTTTAAAAGGTAATGAAAACTGTATTTTGCAATTGTAACAACTATTACAAATGAAATGGTGACAGAGCTAACAAATGATGAAAAGCACCAGACACATTCAATCTAGATTGCAATAAAGCATTCTTTACACTATCACATGAGAAGCTGGTGGCTAAATTAAGAGGACAGGCATCAGTTCTATTGTGATATCCTTTTTGAATCCATGGTATGAGATAGGATGCAATAGGTCATTGGAATACAACTGAATCATCTTAAAAAGAATACATACAGAATACCCGAAACATGTGACTTCAAACAGCCTATTTTCCCTTTTGTCGCTAACATCAAAACTAGCACTCTGAGCTTGGTTCCCCCCAAGCCTGGCACCCCAGGCGGTGGTCACCTGCCCCTAAATCTGGCCCAGGGTGAGGCTCAGTATTTGCCAGCAGCAGTAAAGGCAGAGTCACAGGGTCAAAATCAGCCTGTTTTAGAAAAAGATGCAAATGACACTGAGGTTGCAATCCCTTTTAGGGCAGGGTTTATCTTTATCTTTTTGCCTAGCACACCGCCAAAAATACTGTCAGCACTAAACAACAAAAAATAGTAAATAATAACAGGGTTCCTTCCACTTATTCCAGGCCTGAATTTGACCTTTAGTATTCAGTATAAGGGGATGCTCAGGGAGGTGGGGGGCTGTGGCATAGGTGCTCAGGGGATTAATTATAAGTCAAGGAAGATTTGTATTATTATTGCACATATTTATAAGGTGCCACTGTGGTATTTGGGTGTCTTAAACTGAGGCACTAACATTTTGAATAAGAGCAGGAAAGCACCCGCATGTTTCTACTTCTTGCAGGTTTGGGGCAGACAATGAAGAGAGATATGGCCAGTCGGCTAAGCACCAGAATTCATACTTCCTCATATGAGTGCATGGCATGTCTCAGCCATGCTACCAACACAGTCATTCTAATGGTGTCATGTGTGACATTTATGACCAGATGGAATATGCCCCCATGTGGGGAAAATAAGGCAGGGCCTGCCCAGATAATCGGGTGCTCACTTTCAGATCGGGTGCCCCTAGGGTTGCCAAGTTCCAGTGCCTAGGGGCAGGAGCCTCTTGGCACCCCAGGGACTAGGGCTGGGGCAGTGGGTGGTTGGAGGGAGCTATAGCGGGGGATGCTCAGCAGCAGTAGGTGGGGATTGGAGCCCCAGGCTCAGGGTGGTTGGGGGCAATGTAGCAGGGGAATGCTCAGTGAGGCTCAGGGTGGCAGGGGAGGGGCTCAAGGAGGCTGTAGCAGGGGAGACTCAATATGGCAGAGAACTGTAGCAGGGAGGGCTCAGGGAGGAGGGGCGCTGAAGCTGGGGCTTGCTCAGGGCAATGGGGGGTTGTAGCTGTGGGATGCTCAGGGAGGCGGGGGGCTCAGGTGCCAGCAGGAGATGTAGCTGGGGGATGCTCAGGCAGGCGGGGGGCTGTAGCTGGGGGATGCACAGGGAAGCGGGAATGCACAGGGAAGCAGGGGGCTGTAGAGGGGATGCACAGGGAAGCGGGGAGTATTAGGGATGCGGGAGGCTGTAGCTGGGGTGGGGATGCTCAGGGAGGCCGGAGGCGGGGGGCTGTAGCTGGGGTGGGGGTGCTCAGGGAGGCGGGGGGGCTGTAGATGGGGGATGCTCAGGGAGGCAGGGGGCTGTAGCTGGGGTGCGGGTGCTAAGGGAGGCGGGGGGCTGTAGATGGGGATGTTCAGGGAGGCGGGGGGCTCAGGGGGCTGTAGCTGGGGTGGGGGTGCTCAGGAAGGCGGGGGGCTGTAGCTAGGGTGGGGGTGCTCAGGGAGGAGGGGGGCTGTAGATGGGGGATGCTCAGGGAGGCAGGGGGCTGTAGCTGGTGTGGGGATGCTCAGGGAGGCCGGAGGCGGGGGGCTGTAGCTGGGGTGGGGGTGCTCAGGGAGGCCGGAGGCGGGGGGCTATAGCTGGGGTGGGGGTGCTCAGGGAGGCGGGAGCTGTAGATGGGGATGTTCAGGGAGGCGGGGGGCTGTAGCTGGGGTGGGGATGCTCAGGAAGGCGGGGGGCTGTAGCTAGGGTGGGGGTGCTCAGGGAGGCGGGGGGCTGTAGATGGGGGATGCTCAGGGAGGCAGGGGGCTGTAGCTGGTGTGGGGATGCTCAGGGAGGCCGGAGGCGGGGGGCTGTAGCTGGGGTGGGGGTGCTCAGGGAGGCCGGAGGCGGGGGGCTGTAGCTGGGGTGGGGGTGCTCAGGGAGGCCGGAGGCGGGGGGCTATAGCTGGGGTGGGGGTGCTCAGGGAGGCCGGAGGTGGGGGGCTGTAGCTGGGGTGGGGGTGCTCAGGGAGGCCGGAGGTGGGGGGCTATAGCTGGGGTGGGGGTGCTCAGGGAGGCAGGAGCTGTAGATGGGGATGTTCAGGGAGGCGGGGGGCTGTAGCTGGGGTGGGGATGCTCAGGAAGGCGGGGGGCTGTAGATGGGGGATGCTCACAGAGGCGGGGGGCTGTAGCTAGGGTGGGGGTGCTCAGGGAGGAGGGGGGCTGTAGATGGGGGATGCTCAGGGAGGCAGGGGGCTGTAGCTGGTGTGGGGATGCTCAGGGAGGCCGGAGGCGGGGGGCTGTAGCTGGGGTGGGGGTGCTCAGGGAGGCCGGAGGCGGGGGGCTATAGCTGGGGTGGGGGTGCTCAGGGAGGCGGGAGCTGTAGATGGGGATGTTCAGGGAGGCGGGGGGCTGTAGCTGGGGTGGGGGTGCTCAGGGAGGCGGGGGGCTGTAGATGGGGGATGCTCAGGGAGGCAGGGGGCTGTAGCTGGTGTGGGGATGCTCAGGGAGGCCGGAGGCGGGGGGCTGTAGCTGGGGTGGGGGTGCTCAGGGAGGCCGGAGGCGGGGGGCTATAGCTGGGGTGGGGGTGCTCAGGGAGGCCGGAGGTAGGGGGCTGTAGCTGGGGTGGGGGTGCTCAGGGAGGCCGGAGGTGGGGGGCTATAGCTGGGGTGGGGGTGCTCAGGGAGGCAGGAGCTGTAGATGGGGATGTTCAGGGAGGCGGGGGGCTGTAGCTGGGGTGGGGATGCTCAGGAAGGCGGGGGGCTGTAGATGGGGGATGCTCACAGAGGCGGGGGGCTGTAGCTAGGGTGGGGGTGCTCAGGGAGGAGGGGGGCTGTAGATGGGGGATGCTCAGGGAGGCAGGGGGCTGTAGCTGGTGTGGGGATGCTCAGGGAGGCCGGAGGCGGGGGGCTGTAGCTGGGGTGGGGGTGCTCAGGGAGGCGGGGGGCTGTAGCTGGGGGATGCTCAGGGAGGCGGGGGGCTGTAGCTGGGGTGGGGGGTGCTAAGGGAAGCGGGGGGCTGTAGATGGGGGATGCTCAGAGAAGCGGGAGGCTGTAGATGGGGGATGCTCAGGGAGCCGGGGGGCTGTAGCTAGGGTTGGGGTGCTCAGGGAGGAGAGGGGCTGTAGATGGGGGATGCTCAGGGAGGCTGTAGCTGGGGTGGGGGTGCTCAGGGAGGCCGGAGGCGGGGGGCTGTAGCTGGGGTGGGGGTGCTCAGGGAGGCCAGAGGCGGGGGGCTATAGCTGGGGTGGGGGTGCTCAGGGAGGCGGGGGGCTGTAGCTGGGGGATGCTCAGGGAGGCGGGGGGCTGTAGCTGGGGTGGGGGTGCTAAGGGAGGCGGGGGGCTGTAGATGGGGGATGCTCAGGGAGGCTGTAGCTGGGGTGGGGTGCTAAGGGAGGCGGGGGGCTGTAGATGGGGGATGCTCAGAGAAGCGGGAGGCTGTAGTTGGGGGATGCTCAGGGAGGCGGGGGGCTGTAGTTGGGGGATGCTCAGGGAGGCGGGGGGCTGTAGATGGGGGATGCTCAGGGAGGCTGTAGCTGGGGTGGGGGTGCTCAGGGAGGCCGGAGGCGGGGGGCTATAGCTGGGGTGCTCAGGGAGGTGGGGGGGCTGTAGCTGGGGTGGGGGTGCTAAGGGAGGCGGGGGGCTGTAGATGGGGGATGCTCAGGGAGGCTGTAGCTGGCGTGGGGGATGCTCAGGGAGGCGGGGGGCTGTAGCTGGGGTGGGAGAACAGGGAGGCGGGGGCTGTAGCGGGGATGCTCCGGGAGCGGGGGGATGGGGACTCGGAGCGGAGCACCCGGCGCTCGTGCCTCGCGGGGCGCGCAGACATCCCCTCATTATAGCCCTCCCCCCAGAAGGTCGTCTGGGGGCAGGGACTGGTGCTTCTGCGCCTGCGCACTAGAGAGCAGCAGGTGTCTCCCTGTCAGCGCGTGCCTCAGCTCCTCCCCACCAACTTGGGTCCGTGCGCGCGCCGCTCACGCGACCCCTTTCCTCTGCTGCCCACGTGCCTTCGGCTTCTCTTCCCGCGGACTGGCAGCGCCGCACGGCGCGCGCCCCCGCCTCTGTTCCTCTGTTATTCGCGCGTGCCTGCGCCTCTCTCTGCCTCAGCCCCATGCACCAGGCACCGCGTTCAGGGGCCAGCGCAGAGGGGATTGCACCTGCGCTCCCTACTGCACAGCCAGGAGCTGGTACTGCCGCCCCCTCCCCGTGTCTGTGCAGTGCAAACAATGAGCCTGCCGGGAGCAGCCTGCCCTGCTGCATAGAAAGGACCTGGAGACCAGCCTCCTCCAGCAGGGGAGAAGCCAAGGTGACCACCATAGAGGGCTAGTCCCGCTGTCTGTCTGTCACTGTCTGTTTCCATCCGTCTGTATGAGATTGTGTTACCCTCGCACAGATGCTTGCATGGCATTGCTCTGTCTCCCCCACCTCATCACCTCCATTGCTATTAATTCAGGACCAAGGATGCTCTGCAGGGTAAATATCCCCCAGCCCGAATTTCCAACTGAGGTAGATAGGACGGTGGCCCTCGGGGTTAAAAGAATTTTGCTGTATTGTCTGCTTCAGGTTTGAATCATGAGCATTCTTAACAAAATGGTTAAAAACCCTGATGTTTAATTGCAAACTCAGCTGGTGACTTGTGATTTTATTTCATGCATCATGCAACAATTGCTCTTTTTCTGTATTTAAACTCATGTGCTGTGGGTTTTGTTTATCTTGTTAAACCAAAACACCTTTCAAACAGTTCTCGCTATGTTAACGGGGTTTTATTTCTTAGTTCAGTACTATGTGTCCATACCACATTTCACTTGTTTTCCTCTTCCATTTAATGAAGAAAATCTCTCTAGTTACTTCATGTCCTGTTTTTTTGTTTTCTTTAAATAACTTTAGGCAATTTTAAATTAAGTATTTTTCTTCACCATTTGTGCTGTCACGTTTATGTAACATGTGCCCGCCTGCATATGAGATTCATAGAAATAGCTAAGGTATTGCATGTTCTTGAATTCACTCGTACTGTATCTGAACATTAAAAAATGTCTTTTCATTGAAGAAGACAGGGGTTAAAATGAATGAAGATCTGAAGGTTAATTTAAGCTGGCTGCCTCAAGATCACTTAGAAGCCAGCTCTCCAGAGAATATCTCAACTGCAGTCTCCTCCCTGATTCCTGTCGTAGACCCAGAACCAGAGCTCATAGTAAACCCCTGGGACATTGTTTTGTGTACTTCAGGAACCCTTATCTCCTGTGAAAATGCCATTGTGGTCCTTATCATTTTCCAAAATCCTAATCTTCGTGCCCCCATGTTCCTTCTGATAGGCAGCCTGGCACTTGCAGACCTCTTAGCAGGAATTGGATTGATCATCAATTTTATTTTTGCCTATCTTCTACAATCAGAAGCTACAAAACTGGTCACTATTGGACTGATTGTTGCCTCTTTCTCTGCATCTGTCTGCAGCTTGCTGGCTATTACTGTTGATCGTTACCTCTCATTGTATTATGCTTTGACTTATAATTCAGAAAGGACTGTCACTTTTACTTATATCATGCTTATTTTGCTCTGGGGAGCATCTATCTGTATTGGACTGCTGCCTATAATGGGCTGGAACTGCCTCAAAGATGAATCCACCTGCAGTGTTATCAGACCGCTCACTAAAAATAATGCAGCTATCCTTTCAGTCTCTTTCTTGCTCATGTTTGCTCTCATGCTGCAGCTCTACATTCAAATTTGTAAAATTGTGATGCGCCATGCCCATCAGATTGCCTTGCAACACCATTTCCTGGCCACATCCCATTATGTGACCACCCGAAAAGGAGTGTCTACTTTGGCCATTATTTTGGGGACCTTTGCTGCTTGTTGGATGCCTTTTACACTCTATTCTTTAATAGCAGATTACACGTATCCTTCAATATATACCTATGCCACTCTCCTGCCAGCCACCTACAATTCCATCATCAATCCTGTAATATATGCTTTTAGAAACCAGGAAATACAAAAAGCATTTTGGCTCATCTGCTGTGGCTGTATCCCTTCTAGCCTGTCTCAAAGAGCAAGATCACCTAGTGATGTTTGATTAACAGCTATGAGGACTTTATTTAGCATTTTGTTTTTCAAAAATTCCTGCAACAATCTTTGGTTAGATATAGTCCTTAGATTGTACATATCTAAATCATATTCAAGCCACAGGATGCACTGACCCTTTTGTAAAGAGAAACCCCATTAACCGAAATGAACTCAGTGGTTTAAGGAAGATTTCCAAAATCAAAATGATTAGTGTTCTTTCAAATTATATTGTTGCTCAGGTTCTATGAATAGACTAAACCGGTCATTCACATTCACTATGATTCTAAGTTAACTTTATTAATTAAAAAAGGTAGACTGATGAATTATAGCCTTTTTAAAATAGTTTATGTGCTTGAGCTCAGTTATACTGCATGATTTTTCTGTTGTCAGAAATTCTCTCTCTTCTTAGCCTTAGTGAAACAGTAAAGAAGACTATGTCCTTGGTTCTGTTAACATAAACTAAAATGTATATCATCAATTTAAAATAATGACCCAATAACTATTGTTTCATTTGGTATTTATTGTAATACTTTCTGGACCATTAATTTGCTAAAATGAGGAAGTACTTGTGCAGGTTTACTGTTTTATATCTCAGTATAAATTGATCAGTATTTTAAAATGTTACCTATTTTCTCATGAGTTCTAGATAGATGCTAGAATAGAATATACATTTAGTCTTTACTACTGCTTTGTTTCTTTTCAAAAATCAACTATACATTTTTTAAAATATAGGACATCAGGGCCTATTGTAATATTGATTTTTAAGCAGAATTCCTCATTTAAATGATGGAGATTTCTACTCAGAAATCTATGGCACAATATGGCCTCTAGGAATTATGCATTGTAATAGGTGCAGCATTTTAAGTTTCTTTGACAGATTAATATTTTCAGAAGTGTATAAGGAAATATTTAATAAAATAACTTGCTTAAAATAGTATATTTTTAGTACCTACAGTAAATGGTTCCCTAAAGGTTGCTATTGATACACAAGTGTTATTTCATGTTCTCATTGTTCTGCTATGGTTTCAGATTCTGAAGTTTGAAAATTCTTTGAGCATGTCAGGTGCATAATTGTATGTAGCAAAAATGCCTACGGAACATATTTTCTGCTATTCTAATAATTTAATCTTTGAGTCCATCACATATTATAATGCTCAGTACTATATGCATATCATTTCACTTCATTCTAAGATAATACTCCTTGTGTAAAAGGCAAAGCTTCCTTTCATGAATGGTTTAATTTAAGCTGCTTCTGATCTTTTCCCTGAAGCCACATTAGAATTATTAGAACAAAAAATGTTGTTTTCTAATAACAAGGTTGTATTGACAGAAGAAAAAGCTTACTGGAAAAAAACACACCTGATTTTGGATTTCTTTGTTAAACTTGAGGTATATTCTCATATCAGTGAATGGGAATTTATAGTAAAACTTCCATTAGTGCTGATGGAAGTTACAAGTATAAATGCCTAGGCACCAATATGAGGGTGTAGTCCCCTGAATATCAAAGTAAATATACTATATTGTTGCTTTAGTATCTTCCATTATAGTTTAAAAAAAATCTCAAATTTTGATGAAAAATATACCTGTACAGTATAGAGAGTATACACTACTATACTGCTGCCACTCAATCTTTTCAAATGGTATCTTTCCTTTCGTTTAAACTTTTGGAACACTGTAGCTTTTGTGGCAAACTTCTGTGACATTAATAATCCATATGCTATACCCAGAACTAAATTTCAAATGTGAGTCACTTGTATATTAGCAATAATTTATTTTGGTTTCAATGCCAGATTCAAATTCCATTATTTACTTGGTTCATGATATCTGGCTATTACTTTGCATTAATCTAATCAAATTTAATATTGTATGGTGGCGACCTTATCTTGACAGGACTGTGCTCTTGCAACTCCCGTTGGCTTCAGGTGTAGGTGTTCAACACCCACTGAAATCTCCCCTCAAACTATATAGGATATTTGTGTTCTTTATCTATCTCTGAATATTAATGAAGTTCTAGTAGTTACCAGTTTTCTATTGTTTATAAGAAATCATCACTTCATAAATACCTATGATGTATATATACCTGATTTTTTTATATATATCTATACACACATACATACATACATACACACACACTCAAAGTATCAAATATTGGAAATTATTGCTAGGATCATTTGTTAACATTTTGAAATGAATTATGCATAAGGGTCACAAATGCTATTTGCTTGTTAACAGACACAGATAAGACTTGTTAAAACTATACAAACAAAACCTACCCCTCTCTTCCTCTATCCTTTCCTTGAGTTTGGTCAGTTGCATCAAAGTGCCAATAACTGATCAGGACAAACACCTACAGTTGTGACTAAAATTCTGTCCCAAGAGGAATTCTGTCCCAAGAGTTTGGTCCACTTCTATCTAGGTACTAATATGCCCCTCCATTACCAGAGTATCTGAGCACCTCACAATTATTTTATGTCTTTATCCTCACAACAGGCCTGTGAGGTAGGGAGGGACTATCATCCCCCGTTTACAGCTGGGGAACAGACACTCAGTGACACCCACTGACTTGCCCAAGGTCACTCAGGAAATCCATGGCAGAGCATAGAATTGAACCTCAGTCTCCTGTGTAGCAATCTAGTTCCCTAACCACTGGACCATCCTTCCTCTTCTCTTGCCCCCCTTCTCTTCCAGTCTGGATCATGCCTTCCTGTGGCAAAACCCATAGCATGGGGCTCTGGAGAAGAAATCTGTGATTTCAGTGGTTGTTCCATCAGAGAGATTCCCACCCCCTTGCCCAAGTAGCCCATTGTACTTACCAACAAATCTGGCAGATCTCCAGAGATCTGTAGGAGGCCACAGTTGACCACATGGAGGCTGTATGCCTCTGCACTGGCTCTGGTCTGGTAGGAGGGTTCAGCAGAAAATATCCAAGGATGCCAGAGGGGGACAATGTGGATCCCCACCATAACCATATCCTCTCCTCTGCTCCTGGCTTATCTGATGTTCACCTCCTCACTCAATGTGGAACTTAGACCTGTAGATCAGCCAGGGAAGAAACTACACTCTTCTTCCATGCAGGATCAGAGAGATTTGTACCAAGAGGGTCCTCTTCACATGCAGATCTCAGGACACCATCTGGGCTGAATTTAGGATAGAGATGGATTAAAATTACAGAGTAATGTTTAGATGGGGCAAATAGTGTTTCTACAATCTAGCCCTAAGTGAGGGGCAGTGCCTGTAGGTGCACTACTTCAGAAACAGGCCAGCAATCAAATTGTGACTTCAGAGCCATTACCTTGCACTTGATGTTACTCTGGTCACTTTAATAGCTTGAATGATCTGGACTCTCTCTTATAAAGATGTTCTTAAACTCAAAAGGCTCTTCAGTATTAGTCCTGATAGAGGCCAAAACTCTGCTCGAAGTCAGTAAGTTTGGCCTATTTAGGACTACAGGGTTGAGCCCAAAATTATGTAACTGTAAAAGTAACAGTCCTGAGGTAAATACTGCATAATATACAACTGAATGACCTTGTGTTCAGATCTGCGTATTAAACACTTGCCTCACCAGATTCAGTAGTTCAACAAGAAGAAATGCTTCTTAAAAGCCAGTTGACTCCACAGAAGTAGATGGTTCTGTCCAACATTCTTTTCTAGTTTCTGTATCTAGACAGTTCTGTCTTAGGCCACAGTTCTGCAAATTGTTCCATGTGGGCAGAGCTCAGCACAACATGGAATCCCCCTGAAGTTAGTGGGACTCCACACAGACACAGGGACCTGCCCCCATTGGATAACTTGAAGGAACATGTAATATTGAACAATACTAGTGCCAGAGGGGTTAAATTGACCATTCTTAGCAATATTGGGATTCTTCACAGCTCAGTCATCAATTCAAGTGTTTTTAAAATGCACATGCATAATTTAATTAAAAGAATGTTTACTTTGTTTTAAATTATTAAAATGCTAGATCTATTGTTAGTAATAAGTTGTATCTTTAATGTTGAAACCTGTTGCAGCCCGTGGTTTGTGTACCCAAACCTAAAAGCTTTTGCTATTTTTTTTATTTTTCCTAGCATTTAACATTTTAGCAATAATGCAAAAAAACAAAAGCTTTTGTTATAAGAGCAATAAAGTCCCAATAAAATAAAGTTTATATAAGCTGTAGAGTCAAAGCAATAGTGAGGAAGCAATAAAATCATTAGATAAAATAGTGTGTTTCAATAAGCAAATCTCACCTGTGCAAGGACTTTATGTAAGCAGAATTCATACTTTACTGTTAGGCACTGATTACAGTATTACATGGGACATTGTTTCAGGCTGGTTGCATTATGATCATTGAAGTTATTGTGTTGAAATTTTTGTGGATAACTGTTTATCTCAATTTTCATATCCTGAATTCTTAATATTTCCAAGACAGCATTATGTTAATGTAATAGGTATTTCTATGGAATGTATTCTTTTATATCATTTAAAATTTAGTTTATAGAACAGTGTTAGTATAATTTTAATTATATGCAGAGTTTCAAGTTTTAGGTTAATCTAAATAAAAAATCATAGGTTTTCACAAGACCTACACTGAAAGTACCCCAAATTTACAATGTTTGCAATGTTGAAAATAGTGGAGCCTCCAGAGGACCATAGAGATCAGATTATCCATGCTCATTGGCCGCTGAACCCCAATTTTGGAGTATGAGTATGAAAGGCACATGATTTTGGTATAATTGAAGAACACATCCTCCACCTCCCCCATGCCCAGCCCTGTTTAAAGCAAGCAAAAAGCTCTACTTTGCAGTGTGCAGGGGATGCTGGCACCCCATCATTGCCTGCTTCCCATATCTCTGTAATAGAAGTTAAGTGGTGTAAAGGGCCTTGTCCCATCCCTCATCACGGAAGGGCCTAATCTAAAACTTACTGAAGTCAGTGGATGGTCTCCCATTGTCTTCATTGGCTTTTTGATCAGACTCAGGTTGAATTTCACCCCCAGCTCATTCTTTTCTCATTACCTCCTTTTCCTCCCTACTATAGTTACTAAATATTTCACATAGTGATATCCAAGACACCAATTGTTTCCCTGTGTTTAGAATAGAAGATAATGCTGATAGCTCAGGTACCATCCAAAAATAAAAAAAGTAATTGCATACATAATGTGAAAAGCTTGAAAGCAAAAATAGGAGAATTAGAATGTCTGGCAATGGAAAGAGATTTTAACATTATGGGCATTTAGGTGGAATGGAGAAAGGAATGATATACCTGGCTGTATACTATATAGAATGGACAGACTAAGTAACAGAGGCAGAGGATTATCACTGTGCCAGAAAGGTTGAACAGCATCTCATGAGATCACATTTCTGGCCATACAGAGTATCTTACTGGATGCAAATCTTAAGTGTAAGAATAAAAGTACACTGTTAGGGTACCACTGGCCTCCTGATCAGGAGAAAGATATTGAGAGCACACTTTTGAGAAGAATCAAAGATGCAATTAAATATAGAGTAGTAATGGGTGACGTCACCTATCCTCATATAGACTGGTTAGATGTCACATTGGAAAGAGGTTTAGAGCAGTGGTTCTCAAACAGGGACCCGGGGCCGCAAGCAGGTTTCAGGGGGTCCGCCAAACAGGACCAGTGTTAGACTTGCTGGGGCCTAGGGCAGAAAGCTGAAGTCCCACTGCATGGGGCTGAAGCGTGGGGCCCTGAGCTCTGCCACCTGGGGCTGAAGCAGAAGCCTGAGCAACTTAGCTTTACAGTGCCCCCTGTGGCATGGAGCTCTGGGCAATTGGCCCGCTTGCTACCCCTTAACGCCGGCCCTGGCTTTTAGATGCAGAAAACCAGTTATTGTGGCACAAGTGAGCCATGGAGTTTTATAGCATGACTGAGGAGGCCTCAGAAAGAAAAAGGTTGAGAACCCCTAGTGTAGAGAATCAATTTCTTGTCAACTTAATTGATCGTCTTCTTAGAACAGCCAGTTCTAGAGCACATAAAAGGCTATTCTTGAAATAGTTCTGAGCACTGTACAGGAAATACAAGGGGTAACTAAAATTGAGCTAATATATAAATTACCCATAGTGTCTAAACTCCTCCCATTTTCCTTTCTTGTTCATCTGTGTGTACATGTCCACTTGCTTCCTCTTCAGTCTAAGCTTTATTGTTGCTGTCAGTGTTAAACACCCTAAAGGAAGAGAATATACAAGGTTTCTCCAGAGCAATATATGAGGGTGGTGTCATTAGGCCAGTACATGAAACAGGGCCATAAAGTGACCATCCACAAAAGAGTGGGACACAAAATACAGTCAAATGCACACAGTAAACAGATTGAAAATATAGAGCCAAGTTAAAAAATCATTAATCTTTTTCAGCTATAGTGATCTTAAGAGTTTCTTTCAACAATAGTGGAGCAGATCCAGGCTATTTCGAGTGTGTTTGTTGCCCTAGACAATTGGGCACCATGATGGCAAGTGAAATTCAGTGTTGATACATACAAGTTACTGATAGGAAGGAATAATACATTGGAATACATCGGAAGGAATAATTTGAACTAATCACCGTCATTCCTGGGTTCTAAATGACTTGCAACCCCTCATAAAAAAAAACTATGGGTAAGGGGGAATTTTTGTCAACAGCTCAGTACAAATGTTGGTTTAATGCTCTGATAGTCAAAACTTGTAATGCTGTGTTCAGTTTTGGTCACTAGCAGTTCAGAGATGTTCAATGAAAATCATTAGAGATTGAAAAGATTAGGGCTATTTATTATAGAGAGGAAACTAACAGAGACATAATAAAGGATACTAAATAATGAGTGCTAGAGGGAAGATAAATCAGGCATGCTTATTTTCCCTTTCTCATAATACAAGAACAAGGGGACTTCCAATGAAATTGAAAGGCAATACATTTGGAAATACTTGTCCAAAGTAAAAGTAGGTGAAAGTAACCTAATAGTAACCTGTGGAACTGACTGCCACAGTATATCACTTAGGCCCAAGAGTTTATCATTATTTTTAAAAGGATTAGCAATTGTATGGACAAGGACCTTCATATTTACATAAGATGAAATAAAAAAAGATCAAGGGATATAAGTCTTTATAGTTCAGATAATTATGCAACTACTAACTGCCTGAAATTAGGGTAAAAGCATTTCCCATTAGCAAGTTATTCTGCAACTGTCCATTGTGTGGACTCACACCTTCCCCTGACGCATATGGAGTTGTTGGAAATAGGATACTGAACTAGATGGACTACTGGTTTGATCTAGTACAGCAATTTCTATGTTACTTTGTTCTTATGTAAGTCAGTATAGTACCTACTGGTGAATATGACTTTTAACAATGACCACCATAGCTGCATAAATGTATAGCTGCAAAATGCACAAATGCGATTGCAAATGAGCTGCCACTTTTCTGAAAATTTGACATGGTGGGTTGTATTTTAATTATGAATAGCCTTGATCCTGCAATCCTGACATGCATAACTTCAGTTAAAGTCAGTGCGAGTTTTCTGCCAATTTAAGAACAGGCACAACAGCAGATTATTTTTTAGGATGCATTATAATACATTCCTATTTCTTCTGAAGAAGAGATGAGCCCTTAACTTTATTGTAGTTGTTTCCTTGAAAGTGATTTTAAATGTGCTACCAAACATATTACATAATAAATGCCTATGCTGAAGTTTATTATTTCAATTCTTGCTGATCTTGTAGACTTAATTAGCCCTAGCCTTCTAGATGAGATGAAGTAAATATGTCGTAAAGTAAAGGGCCAGCTCCAGACACAAGGCACCATGAAGTAAATATGTCGTAAAGTAAAGGGCCGCTCCAGAGAGGGGCAGCATGTCCAGGTATTCGGCGGCAATTCGGCGGACGGTCCCTCACTCCCGCTCGTAGCGAAGGACCTCCCGCCGAATTGCCGCCGCAGATCATGATCACGATCGCGGCTTTTTTTTTTTTTTTTTGGCTGCTTGGGGCGGCCAAAACCCCGGAGCCGGCTCTGAGTACAAAACCTTCAGTAATAAGGGAGAAAAAAACCTGAACATAGCCAATTAGACATTACATTCAGCCTGATGAGACTCAAAAGAGAAGGTAACTGACCCCCCAAAAAATCTTGTTACAAATAAGTATTATAATACTTACGTGAAACAAACCCTTTCAATGTTATTGAAGTTTTTCAGTGTAATATTCAGCAGTATCTAGGGTCCTAAGGAGCACAAGTCTCATTGAAAATTAATGGAATTTGCAATCCTCAATTCCTTAGGTACTTTTGAAATTCTCCCCGCTGAATTGCCTATTTTGTAAACTAACTAGTTTTTATGCAAATATTAAAAATAGTAATTGTATCAGTGTATATTTAATCAAACATAATATCAGGTTTATCAATATCAAATTATTTTAATTAATTTTAAAGTTCATTTTCAACAGTGCTCAGATTGAAAAAAGCCAACAAGGACAATATCTGCAAGAGTTGTTTAGTCTTGTTTAATGTAATTTCTAAACAAAATAATTCATCGTATAAACAAAATGAAATATAAAACAGCATAGTACTATAATGACAGCTACATATTATGTGTTTGAGTCTCCTCTCACTTACATCAGCTTTATGCCGGTGCACTGCAATTTTAATAACTGCAATGGAGTTACTTTTTATTTACAGCAGTGAGAGATCAAAATCTGGCCTCATATCTTTAGCTCCAAGGATCTGCCTTTTTATAATTCAGAGGTATCATAATCTACATAAGTAAGGGATCTACATTCTTACATTTGAAAGCCAAATGGTAGTACTTGTATAAGTACATCCAGAAACTTTTTTTTAACAAAATAAAATACTTTAAAAATTAATTCACTCATTTTCAAATTTCCCAAAGACAAATGGGAATTTAGATAATTGCCTGTATATTTATGATTGACTATTGCTTCTGCAGTTTGCTATAACACTTTCCTATATGTCTGTAGCAAATTTACAGTGAAAAAAATCTGTATCAGTGGATGTTTTTCTTGCAGGAGATATCTGTTTTAATTGCAGGGGAAAGTTCAAGTGAATTGCTGCTGTATTGTTTATATTTACATTGGTAGTATGTTCTCATCCTATTTAATCCTAAACTGCAAGGTATCCTACAACTATTTAAAACTGCAAGGATGTCTCGGTAAGGGCCTGATTCTGGAGTCCTTACTCAAGGAAAACTGCAATTGTATATTAAACACAAAATTCTAAGGACTCCACCCTGCAAGGTGCAGAGTGCTGCTCATCTTGGAATTGGAGGTGTGCAGCACCTTTTAGGATTGGAATGCAACACTAATTATATTTTCAGAAATTCAAAAAAAGTAAAAGCTTTAATAAATCTTTTACATATACAAACTGACCTAAAAAAAACCCCTAAATCCACTCTTCATTTTAATTGCTCAGGCAGTAAAACAATTATATATAGTCTGCTTTCTTGAAAGGACAGAAAAACTGTGTTCTAGCACATTTTGGTATCCCATCAGTTTAAACTAGATCTGTTGATTAATCACAGTTTTAATTGCACTGCTAAAAAGTAGAATACCTATTGAAATTTAGAATATAGTTATGGATGTTATTCTACATTTTCATATATATTGATTCCAATTACAACACAGAATACAAAGTGTACAGTGCTCACTTTGTTATTTTTATTACAAATATTTGCAGCGTAAAAATGATAAACAAAAGAAATAGTATTTTCAATTCACCTCATACAAGTACTGTAGTGCAATCTCTTTATCTTGAAAGTGCAACTTACAAATGTAGATTTTTTTGGTTACATAACTGCACTCAAAAACAAAACAATGTAAAATGTTAGAGCCTACAAGTGCACTTAGTCCTACTTATTGTTCAATCAATTGCTAAGAGAAACAATTTTATTTACATTTAGGGGAGATATTACTGCCTGCTTCTTATTTACAATGTCACCTGAAAGTGAGAACAGACGTTTGCATGGCACTTTTGTAGCTGGCATTGCAAGGTATTTATGTGCCAGATACCCCAAACATTTGTATGTCCCTTTATGCTTCGGCCACCATTCCATAGGATATGCTTCCATGCTGATGACGCTTGTTATAAAAATAATGCATTAATTAAATTGGTAACTGAACTACTTAGGGGAGAAGTGTATGTCTCCTGCTCTGTTTTACCCTCATTCTGCCATATCTTTCGTGTTATAGCTGTCTCGTATGATGACCCAGCACATGTTGTTTGTTTTAAGAACACTTTCACTGCAGATTTGACAAAATACAAAAAAGGTACCAATGTGAAATTTCTAAAGATAGCTACAGCACTCGACCCAAGGTTTAAGAATCTGAAGTGCCGTCCAAAATCTGGGAGGGATGAAGTGTGGAGCATACTTTCAGAAGTCTTAAAAGAACAACATTCTGATCCAGAAACTACAGAACCTGAACCACCAAAAAAGAAAAACAACCTTCTGCTGGTGGCGTCTGACTCAGATTATGAAAATGAACATGCGTCAGTCCGCTCTGCTTTGGATCATTATCAAGCAGAACCGGTCATCAGCATAGATGCATGTCCTCTGGAATGGTGATTGAAGCATGAGGGGACATATGAATCTTTAGTGTATCTGGCATGTAAATATCTTGCAACTCTGGATACCACAGTGCCATGTGAATGCCTGTTCTCACTTTTAGATGACATTGTAAACAATAAGCAGGCAGCATTATCTCCTGCACATATAAAGAAACTTGTTTGTCTGAGCGATTGGCTGAACAAGAAGTAGGACTGAATTGACTTGTAGGTTCTAAAGTTTTACACTGTTTTATTTTTGAATGCAGGGTTTTTTTGTACATAATTCTACATTTGTAAGTTCAACTTTCATGATAAAGAGACTGCACTATAGTACTTGTATTAGGTGAATTGAAAAATACTATTTCTTTTGGTTTTTACAGTGCAAATATATGTAATAAAAATAATAAAGTGAGCACTGTACACTCTGTATTCTGTGTTGTAATTGGAATAATTATACTTGAAAATGTAGAAAACATCCAAAAATATTTAAATAAACGGTATTCTTTTATTAACAGCATGATTAATCATGCTATTAATTATAATTAATTTTTTTAATCGAGTGATAAATCTCGATTAACTTTTTAATCGCTTGACAGCCCTAGTTTCAACATATCCCTTCCATGTCATGGGTAGCTGAGGTGTGATCAGTGGACACTGAGACCAACAGTCTAATGGGATTCAAAAAAAGATTGGAAATGTATGACTAACGAGAACATCCAGAGTTACAGTGGCAACGGTTTAAAACATTAAAAAAAAAAAAAACACAGCCAAGAGTTTGGAAAGGATATGAACCCTCTTGCTTCAAGAGGGTTGGGAAGAAATTTTCCCCATAACTGCCTGCTATGTGGTTTCAGACACAATTAGTACTGCTCACTGTTGGAGACAGAATACCAGAGTAGATGGACCAGTATATGTAGTTTCTGTGTTCCTGCATGCAGCCTTCCATCATCACATCTCTGTCTCTCACTAGGAACTTAGATAGCCGCCATCACTACAGCATCTGAGCCTAGCCCATGCATTTAAACATAGAAGTAACAACAATTTTTTTATACACACACACACACACACACACACACACACACATATATTATACACATACATACACAGAGAGTTTTCAGGGAAAAACCCACAGAAAGGAGTAAATCTTAAATCTCTGCATCTTGGGCCCAATCCTGAGAGTCATCAATTGTCCTCAGTTCCCACTGAAGTCTCCTCTTAGATGATTCTCAGCACCTCCTAGGATCAGGCCCATTAAAGCCACAAAAAACTCAGACAACGCTCCTTTCAGGGAAGTGGCTATAGGAAGGGGGCAGGGACCTGGCCTTCTCAATAGGAAGATACCCCAAGATCTGCCAGGAACATTCTGTTTTGTGGCATTGGAATGTGGGGAATCAGTGTGTTGAATCAGCCCCATTTGTGCTGCTCCCTGACTCCGTCCTGCAGCTTGGTTTGCCCATTTCAGATCTGCGCAACCATTGTTACAGTAGTGCTTATATGGATCTATAAAATCACATGGAATGAGTGCAGAGATGTTTCTGCAGACCTGATAGGAATAGGGGATCATACTTCACTTGACTTCCCATGAATTCCTGCTCCTTTCTTCTGTTTCCCACCCCCTCCGCCTCATTTTGTGCTTCCTGCCACTGCAAACAGAGAGCTACATCAGACCTATGGTGCTCAGTGCGACAGTAGACATGTTCAGATGTGTGGCTTTCTACACAACAGCTCTTCCAACGTGGGTAGCGCCTTAAACATACAGTTATCTACTTTCATTTATTCTGGGTGTTCCTAGAGAAGTAGGAAATGGGTTGAGGAGAAAGCAGAAATAATTTAATGGTGTTTGCCAAAATATAGGATAGGAATACAATTGCAGATAATTTTACTAAGCTCTATAGTATAAATCAAAGTGCAATAACAGGCCTATGGGGCCTATTCCCCAATGCTCACACAAAGCCTGTGAAAGCCCTGCACATGCATCGGGGGGCAGAATTTGGCTTTGTGCGTATTGGGCCTGATCCAAATCCCATTGAAGTCAATGGGCTTTTTATTTTGCTTGTTACTTTTAGGAGTATGTACAGTAGACCTCTGTCCACCTTTTATTCTGTACCCCTTCCTTCTGAAGCAGTTTGGGGTTAAAGCCTACAGTAGTTCCTCCTTTTGTTTTCTCTCAGCTTTACGGTACTTGCAAAAAAACTATGAAAATTGCTAGTAAATGGGTTTACAAACAGAAATTTCACAGCACATAAATATTAAGACCGTGTCTATGACATCAAGTTTAACTCTAGCCCATCAGTTTAGAAACCCCTGGGCTAATAGAATCATTTTACAATTTTCTAGAGTTATATACATGCTCACTAACCAGATCCCAGGGAACATTTCTTTTCACTACCATATGCAGTAAAAAAATATTATGTATAATTTACAGTGCTTGTCCTCTTACATACATTCAATAGGACAGCATTCGTTAAGAAACTGAATATAATTCACCAAAATACGTAATATTGGTGACTTCAATATGAGCATTACATACTGTATTGTGAAATGTTTTAGCAACAGCAGCTGCATGGAGATGCTTTCTGAAATATACATATCACTAGGAGCCAAACAGCTTTAATCCCAGTAGTTTGAATTTTTGCATGAATTGCTTTTTATATTAATTCCAATTATTGGCTTAGTATACAAAGACCTGTGGTTACTTAGACTGCCTAATTTTTTAAATTGTGGTTGAAATTTGAACCATAGGTTACTAGTGTGTAAAGAAATTTACAAATTTTAAAATTTTATGAGTTTCCTCCAAGGTAAAGCTTTGGACTGCAACTACAGCTCTTCTTGTTGTATACATGAAAATGATTTAATGCACTTTATTTAAATAAAATGGCACAATTCTCTATTTATAAAATGTTACAATTGCACTATGCTATAAGAATCAGTTACTAAATTTAAAATTGTACAGTTTTGTAGTCTACGGTGTAACTGCTTATTCATAAATGATTGAAACAATTAGGTCTGTTTCAGTTAATGTTAATTTTATATGTGGTACATGTAACTTAAATAAATTTTCCTTTGTAAAAATGTTGTGTATGTCATCATACTGAATGGATTTTATCTGTCTTCATTCTTTTTCCCCACAGAAAAATAGTCGTGCTTTTTTAAAAAATTGAGTTAATACATACACAGCAGATACACAGGGTTATCAAAAGGTGTTTGTATTTTTCCAAAATTCTAAGGATCAAATAAAAATGGAGAAGACCCAGTTGATGCCCATAGAACTACTGACAACCTGTGTACAAAAATCTAAGTTAGTGTCATTTTACACCGGTGAGCCAGAAGAAGGTAAAGTCAGGATGCGATTCTAACTTGCACTTTCTTCCACCTACTAGTTTTGCTGCTTTTCTTGCTCCACTTCACCTCTCTTCTAACACCTTGGTATGTATCATCAAATTACACTCATACACTGTGAGCCAGATTCAGAGGGTAAGATGTAATAGGTGCTTGGGTATAAGTTATATCTTGGTAAGTGTAGGAGAGTCTTAATAAATGAGTTGTAAGGTTGAATAAGATGGGAAACTGTTATGAGTCCACCCAATTTTAAAATCTATTTTTACTTTTATTTGTAAATTTTCAGACAGAATGATTGTCATGTACAGTTTCTGATAATATATTTATGACAGAGAATAAACAGATAACGTGTAACAGGTAGAGTTCCAAGTTGCCATGTTCTGGGGTACCAGAAGGCTTTTCTGTACTTCTTGGCTTCTGGTCTGATTCTTCAGTCTCATTCCTTCAGTTTCCGGTCTGGTATTTCTGACTTGGGCCATTGTTCACTTGGTTTCTTATATCTTTTCATATTACATATTCATTAGCTTTCTTCCAATCAGTATTAAGCATTGTGTCTGACATAACCCACACAATACACATGTAAGCTTGTATGCACACAGCTTTTGCTGTCTACACTATACCTTTAAAGTCAATATTTCTTATCTTCTCCAAACATGGGTTTTCAGCTGATATTTACTCAAAGTTCTAGCATCACACTTGTAAATTTTTAAAAGGCCTTGTCAGTAATTTTGCCTATTTCATTTTGAGGGGTGCTTTTATTTTAGGACCTTGATAGTCAATTGTTCCCCAAAGGAGCGCAAAAGACTCTGAGTTGGTATATCATACAAAGTGGGGGGGCGGGGGGAGGTCAGAAGAAGTTATCAGTTGCATTAACTTGGATTCCTTCTGAATTTATTTAGGCCATGATCCTGTAATTAACTCTATGCAAAGTCAGTTGCAGGATCAGAGCCCTAGATTCAGATGCTCTAAATTTGACTCTTATGTTGAATTTACTAATAGAGACAATAAAAAGATAAGGCTAAACAACCAGCTTTTCAAATTAAATTCTGAAATTGTGCATCCACCGTGTGTCTTGATTTTTATATAATTTGAATGATTCTATTTAGTATTCAGTTTCTTTTCTAGGCGCATGAGTTGTTGGGAAGAGGCAAGGATCCAAACCAAAATAGGACATTTAGAACCTTAGTCAATGAATAAATGACCTGTGAAACTAAAGACCATTGATTGTTGTACTTATTATGAAATACCTTATTTACTTTTTATAAAATACATTTTTATGATCGGTTCTCCCCCCCCCAAAAAAAAAATATTATTGATAGAACAGATTTTTTTTAATTACTATCATTTTGGGGCATTATTTATTATTGTTGATGCTAGTGCCAATCAAGCCCATTGTGCTAGGCATTGTCAAGTCAAGTAACGAAGAAGATAGTCTCTGCACCAGAGATCTCATGCCAAAGAGGAGGCAACAGTAGGATGAAACAGGTAAATGGGGCAGGGTGGTTTGGAAGGCTTTGGTTACAATAAAAGCGTTTATCAGAGGGGGTCTCAGCTTAGAGGTCAGTGCCAGCTGGGAGTGACTTGAAAGCATTGTGCTGAGGTGGGTTTTAAGGAGGATTTAAAAGAGGATAAGGTGGCAGCTTAATGAATTTTGACAGGCAGTTTTTCCCATGCACAGAGGACAGCATATGGGATAAAGCATGCAGGTGCCAGAGAGTTAAATAGACAAGCAAGCCATTGAGGCTTGTGGTAAGTGATACATCTTCATTTCTCCCTAGCCTACTGTGACAGATGTTGCAAATGTGTGCGGTATCTTGGGAGAACATACTGTATGAAGTGTATGTATCACTGTGGGCCAGAAGTGTATGTATGATTGTGTTCTACTTCATGGAGGAGAGTTACCACACCTCCTTCAGGAACTAAAAGAGTGGGGAGGCGGTGATTACGGTGAATCTCTGACTTTGTAAACACCTCCAAAGAGGTACCATCCGCAAGGGAGGCTCACGTGTGCTGGTTCAAAATGGGTTTCTAGAGACTAGGAAAACAAAGGGCTTGTGGCTTTAAAAGGCTGCATTTGAACAGTCTCAGGGCCTTCATTCTGATCCAGCAAAAAGACAGGAACTTATGTCCAAGGTGGTGGCCCGAACCCATAAAGGGTTAGACGGACTTTGGCCTACTAGTGCCCCCATAAGATTGATGGTGACCATTGGTAAGCTTTCAGCGTGTGTATAGGAACTTTTATTGTTTTTTTATGTTTTCTCTAATGCTTTTACTTTAATAATAAATTACACTTTTGTGTAAAGAGATGCTTCCTGGAATATTCCAAAGGAGGGTGGAGAACCCCACAGGGATGCTACAATCTCCCTTGATAACCTATTCCAGTACTTAACTTTCCTTATAGTTAGAAAGTTTTTTCTTCTAATTTTTCACCTAAATCCCCCTTGCTGTAGATTAAGCCCATTACTTCTTGTCCTATCTTCAATGGGTCTGGAGAACAAATGATCACTGCTTTCTTTATAACAGCCCTCAATATATTTGAAGACTTATCAGGTCCCCCTACCCCCTGCTTCTTTTCTCAAGAATAAACATGGACAGATTTTTTCTCCTTTCCTCATAGATCATGTTTTCTAAAATTTTTATCACTTTTTGTTGGTCTTCAATAATTTTCACTGTCTAATAATCTTTATGTTTTGGGGAAAAAATACTGGAAAGTGTCATAATTCTTTGACATTAGTTTTTTTTGGAAAATGTTACTGTGCCTTCAATTTGGTCCCAGCAGTGCTTTGTGTTTATAGGGATCACTTAATTATCAAAACCAGATGCACTTGGTCTCAGCTGATTGTGTTGTATCTTTCCATGGTTGATTTTGCAATGGAGGCCAGGAAGCACTTCTGGCACACCCATACAGTAGACCCATACAAGGCTTTCAGGCTTTGATGACTCATCACATTAAATATTTTTTCAACATTTAGAAAATTTGTCTAAGACATGTGTCAATTCTTCTGCAGAGATCAAATGAGGTGTTACTCAGGGCTCATAATTTTCCTTTCTGCTTAGCATTTGTCTGGTTCCACTTGATTCCATTATAACCTGGTTTGATGAGTGCTCATTAAACTTAGATGTATTTCAATCTCTCCATAGACCCCAAGCATGGAATCTCTGTGGTACATCATTTCCACAACTTCCTTATCTCAAAAGGAAACCGTGCTTCATTCTAATAAGGTTAAAATGAAAGAAAACATGGCTGTTTCTCTTTCCATCATTTTACCTTTAATGGTGATTAGAGAAATAGAGCTTCTTCTGCTCTAAACTTTAGAAGTTATTTTTGACACCTTTTAAATTACAGTTTAATCAGAAGGCATCTTTTCCAGGCACATGTCTAGTCTGTCCTGCAAAATATTTGAGGTTTCCATATTTAACAGTAGAAGCAGCTGCTTTGCAAGGGTGGGTGAAGTTACCTCCATGAATCATTTGTATGCTACTATTGTATCATCATGAATAAGTATATACCCTCAGAAAAGCCCTTTAACAAGACACGCTATACACGTTAGACCATAATTAAGCTAATTCAGGAAATTTATGCTATAATTTGAATTTTATCTTAAAAATAGTTGTGAGACCTGATAATGTCATCTGAGCATTGATGGTCACTGGGACTATGGTGATCTGGAAGCAGGTTCCATCAAGCCATAACAAAAACCAAAGCCTACTAAAATGTTGACTATTCTTGCTTATTTGCTAGAAAAAAAATTATGTTAAGACTGCAACATGAATGACTTGCATGTTTCAGTAACTATGGACTTGGTGGGTAAGCGTCTAAGATCGTGTCTCATGTTTAAGTTAGAAAAATGTATTTAAACATTTTGAATAATTTCTATTCTAGATAGTGATGCAAGTCTGTCAACAAGGTAAGGGTTTCAGAATGTTATCATGACTACCAGTCAGTTGTTTATGTTTTCTTTGGATAACACTGTTGGTATAAATGTGCAGTATTCAGAAAGCATAAAACAACAACATTCAACTATGGAGTATTCCCAAAACTGAGGACATGAAAGGGCCAGTCAGCAGAGCAGGTTATTCAGAAGTAGTCTCTGTTAAAGACAAGCTAGACCTACCAGCACACTGGAGTTTGTTATTCCACTGTCTGATCAGTTTGCATTAATTTAGTTAGTGGCAAAAAAATAGGGATCAAAAATTCAAACACTACTTAGATTGTCTATCTGAATATCTCTCTTATTGAGTCTGTTTCAGAGTACATAACAAAAGGAGAGAAAAAGCTAGTATCAGTTTTATCTAACAGACTCTAGAGTATTGTTGAGTAGTAAAAATATGCTTTTTGATAAACAAAACCTTTAATATTTATTTCAGCTACCTGGAACATTTTAAGAGCTCCAATGAGTATATTGGCAGTGTGCTTGCTGAATCCAAATAAGAACATCACAAATCTGACTCCCACATCTACAACTGCATGTGCTTAAGAGAAGTGAACAAGAGAAAATATTTATGCTTATTTCTATTTACTTACTTTCTTTCAGTTTAAACAATGATTTATAAAAAACCAACCCCAGGACCCAAAGGCATATATTCCAGCTCGAGGAGACATACCCCCGCTAGTTCCGATTGAACTAGTGCACTAAAAATAGAAGAATAGCCATGGCAGCATGGGTAGTGGGAAGGGCAGCCACCCTCAGCACAATCCCTTCCAAGACACTAGGCATGTACCTAGAGCCCAGTGCATATTCACAAATGTGGATCCACATCCACCAGGATTAATCCACGATCCGATAGCCATCTTTTACCTGTATCCGCACCCGTAGAAGCAAGCCGTCTCACAAGGGCGAGTGACGGGCGGGGGCAGGAAGGCAGCGGGGGGGTGTCTTGTAGGGAAGAGGCAGTGCGAGAGTCAGGACTGGGGATAAGGGGCAGTGTGGGGGTGGGGTTTTGAGAAGAAGGGGTGGTATGGGGGGGGGTCTGGGAGGAAGGGTCATTGCATTGTTTGCGCTCCCGGGGTTTCGCAAGCAACAGCACATGGGGGGGGTGGAGGGATGGGGCGTCAAGGCCCCGCCTGCTCCAATCCCTGTGTTCGGGGTAGGCCCTGCTGCCCAGGAGCCAGCGGGTCAGGCCCGGGCCGGGCCATGGTGGGGATGTTGGCACTGCCAGAGGGGCCCAAGCTGCTGGACAGGAAGCAGTGCGGCGAGCGGACAGCCCCAACTCCACCCAGATAGATGAGCTTTGCAATGTGCCCAGAAAGACCCTGTCTAGACAAGGGAACAGGCCATTCTGGAAATGTATTAGCTAACACATTTTATTTTCTAGCCAAGCATGCCCGAAGTCAGTAGTACAGGATTACTTCAGGTGTGGGGAATGAGTTCCAAAGTGAAGGGCTTTCATGGAGAACACCTTTCCAGCAGCCCCATCTCTTTTACACCAATGGTGCATCTTCACTAGGAAAAAAAGGTGTTTTCTTAACTAGCACAAGGTAAAATCCTAGTGAACACAAGGCAGTTTGTAGACCAAGTGAAAGACTATAGGGGAGTCTAGGGTTTACCTTGACCTGCTGACACTTGTGAAAACTACAAATCACCATGTCTCTACTGGGATTTTACCTCATGCTAGTTCACTTGAGTTAAGATTAGAACACTTTTTTGTCCTAGTGAAGACAAGGCCCAAGAAGATGCAGCCACCCAGCTTCAGTACTACCTGCAGCAGTATCACGTGGAGAGAGGTGGTCTCTCAGGTAAGAAGGTCCCAGTCCATTTAGGGCTTTATAAGTCAAAAATCAACACCTAAAACTCCATCCAGAAACCAACAGGCAGCTTGCATGGATCACCCTGTATAATGCTATAGTTGTACAATGTGCTTTGCAACAGTTAAATATGGAAACCAAAACCAGAAATCAGAATCCTGCCTGAAGAGCGAGCCGTCAGATATGACTAGGTGAAAACAGAGAACCAGATTCTGAACTCAAACTGTTATAAACCCAGGGGAACCTCACTGGCTTCAACAGAGTGAGATTTACATAAGTGTGAAATCAGGATCTGGCCCAAACAGCAACATGTAGACACTGTTGCTGCTAGGCTTTGTTGGGATGTTGATTTTCAGAAGTAATTTCAAGGATGAAAGGGGAGACATATGTTAATTGGAAGGCTGTCCCATGCATAAGGGCACAGAAGAAGTCATTAAATAAGGAGTAAGAAGTGAATTGAAGCTGTGATTCAAAAGGGAAAACTTGGCCAAATTTGTGGGAAAGGAAAGATGATCTTGGTCCAGTGTTTGGAATAGGATGGAAGACAGAGAAGTTGAGGGAGGAGAGACCAGAGCAAAGGAGTTATATAGTGCTCAAGACAGGAGAATTAACAGTATATAGTGTTAGGGATATAGAGGAAAAGAGCAAAACGAAATGGTAAACTCCATCATTATCATAAAAAATATAATTTTAAAAACAGTGCAGGTGTACCCAAGGCTTACAGACTTCTGGATAAACCTAAAAACATTAAAATATTTTAAACAATTCATTACACAAATTTTGTTCACGTTCAGCAGTGCAACATTTTTTAAAAAACTCCATGCCGGGGACTATCCGACCTGGTTCTAAGGTTCTTTGTCACCTGCTCAGATTCTATGCCAGTTTAGGCACAGGAGCAGTAGCTCAGATTTTCGTTACTATTCATGTAAGCCAAATAATTATAAATCCATGTAATAGATTTCAAGGTCAGAAGGAACCACTGTGATCATCTAGTCTGACTGTAGAATACAAGCCATAGAACTCCCCCAAAATAATTCCTAGAGCATATGTTTTAGAAAAACATCCAATCTTGATTTAAAAATTGTGAGTGATGGAGAATCTGCCACAACCCTTGGTAAATTGTTCCAGTGGTTAATTACTTTCACTATTAAAAATGCATGCCTTATTTCCAGTCTGAATTTGTCTAGCTTCAATTTCTAGCTATTGGATCGGATTATGCCTTTCTCTGCTAGATTCAAGAGCCCATTATTAAGTAAATCAGGGGGGGAGGGATAGCTCAGTGGTTTGAGCATTGGCCTGCTAAACCCAGGGTTGTGAGTTTAATCCTTGAGGGGGCCATTTAGGGATCTGGGGCAAAAATCTGTCTGGGGATTGGTCCTGCTTTGAGCAGGGGGTTGGACTAGATGACCTCCTGAGGTCCCTTCCAACCCTGATATTCTATGATTCTATTTGTTCTCCACATAGGTACTTTTAGACTGTAATCAAGTCACCCCTGAACCTCCTCTTTATTAAGTGAAATAGAATGAACTAACTATAAAGCATGTTTTCTAACCTTTTAATCATTCTCGTCATTCTTCTCTGAACCTTCCACAATTTATCAACATCCTTCTTGAATTGTGGACCCAAGAACTGGACACACTATTCCAGCAGTGGTCACATCTGTGCCAAATATAGAAGTAAAATAACTTCTCCTCTCCTACATGAGATACCCCTGTTTATGAATCCCAAGATCACATTAGCTCTTTTAGCTATAGCATCACACTGGGAACTCAAGTTCAGTTGATTATCCACCACAAGCCCCAAATCTTTTTCAGAGTCACTGCTTCTCAAGATAGAGTCTCCCATCGTGTAAGTGTGTCGTACATTCTTTGTTCCTAGATATATACATTTATATTTAGCCATATTTGCTTGTGCCCAGTTTACCAAGCAATCCAGATTGCTCTGTATTAATGATGTGTCCTCTTTATTATTTACCACTCCCCACAGTTTTGTGTCATCTGCAAACTTTGTCAGTGATGATTCTATGTTTTCTTTTAGGTCATTGATAAAAATGTTAAATAGCATAGGGCCAAGAACCAATCCCCACTAGAAACAACTCTGTTCAACGACTCCCCATTTAAAATTACATTTTGAGACCTATCAGTTAGCTAGTTTTTAATCCATTTAATGGGTGCCATGTTAACTCCATATCTTTCTAGTTTTTTAATCAAAATGTCATATGTTACCAGGTCAAACACCTTACAGAAGTTTAAGTATATTACATCAACACTGTTGATCAACCAAACTTGTAATCTCATCAGAAAAAGATATCAAGTTAGTTTGACAGATCTATTTTCCATAAAACCATGGCATTAATTATGTTACCCTCCTTTAATTCTTTATTAATCGAGCATCTTATATATAAAAACATCAATAATCAGTTAGAATTTTCTGTAGTCTTAAAATATGGGAATAACTAGTATTGAGTCTTCCTATCTGTACCGTACAGCATTTTAAAACTTGTGATGACATGTAGTATGTGAGAATTACAGACCTTTTTGCTAGCTAAGCTCAATTATACTCCTTCTGCAAGACCCTTTGCTTCCAGATGGCGCTGGCTAATTATTATGCTACTATTTCTGCCTTGGCCTGAGAGGGCATCTTAGTTAGCTGCCCAGCACCCCTGACCCCTCTAGAAGAGATGGATAGGGTAAGCGTAACAGTCTCCTCTGCCAGAATCAAGATCCTGAGTCTGTTCCCATTGATCGCAGTGCGGTAGGGTTAGGCCCAAGTTGAGTTGCTGTAGCACCTCGTTTTTTTCTTCTTCTGATGCCTCAGGTTTAATACTGTGCTGCTCCCTAGTCAGTTTTATTATTAAGACAGCAATCATCTCCATTCAAAAGACAACATATAATTGCATGTGCAGGGAACCAGGCCGTCATTAAAAATCTCTTTTTTTAATCATTTATCAATTGGTGGACCGGCAATAAGAAATTCTACCATTGCTCACTACTGCCATGTATAGATTGTTGTCATTTTAGTAACACGAGAGAGATTTTGGACCAGATTTTGGTCTCGGTTACACTGGTGAAAGTCTGGAGAAACTAATTTCAGTGAATTTATTCTGGATTTTCACCAATGTAACTGAGATCAGAATCTGGTCAACAAATCCACGTGTTTTCATTGTACACCTGCTTTTTGTGCTAAGGGATTAAATAAAAAAAACCACATAGTACAGTTAGGATGTGCTAAAATGATATTTATACTTGACTAATATACCCAGCATAAAGCAAGAAAGGCATCTTATATATTACATTGATTTACTGCAAATTACTGCCGGGAAATGAAATCTTACATTGTGCATCACTGGATACTGGTAGTTTTCAAAACATTTGCCATCATAGAATCACAGAGGAATCCTTTCTGCAGCTATTCCATATGATCAACTACCAGTGCTCACATTGATCACAGGGGGAAAAGGACAGTAAGGATTTTTTTTTTTAAACCATATTAGGAACAAAAGAAATCCTAGCAATGGCATAGGCCCATTACTAGATGGAGGTGGTAAGATTGTTAATAATGTAGAAAAGGCAGAAGTGTTCAATATATATTTCTGTTATGTATCTGGAAAGAAGTGGGATGGTGTACTTGTATCACACTAGAATGATGAAATACTTTAGTAAATACAGAGAATGTTACACATAATCATAGAATCGTAGGATTAGAAGAGACATCAATAAGTCACCTAGTCCAGTCCTCTGCACTCCAGGCAGGACTGAGTAATAACTAGACCATTCCTGACAGGCATTTGGCTAACCTGTTCTAAGAACCTCCAGTGACATAAGAACATTACTGGGTCATACAAAAGGTCCATCTAGCCCAGTATCCTGTCTTCCAACAGTGGCCAATGGCAGGTGCCCCAGAGGGAATGAACAGAACAGGTTATCATCAAGTGATCCATCCCCTGTCACCCATTCCCAGCTTCTGGCAAACAGAGGCTAGGGACACCACCCCTGTCCATCCTGGCTAATAGCCATTGATGGACCTATCCTCCGAGAACTTATGTCTAGTTCTTTTTTGAACCCTGTTATAGTCTTAGCCTTCACATCATCATCTGGCAAGGTATTACACAGGTCAACTGTGCGTTGTGTGAAAAAATACTTCTTTTGTTTGTTTTAAACCTTCTACCTATTAATTTCATTTGGTGACCCCTAGTTCTTGTGTTATGAGAAGGAGTAAATAACACCTCCTTATTTACTTTCTTCACACAAGTCATGATTTTATAGATCTCTATCGTATCCCCATTTGTCCATTTTCCTAATCCCAATATGGCCGTTCTTATATTCTTTTTCCCCATACTTTTTGCATTAGTATACAGACACCTAAAATACTGATTTGATTTCCCCTTCCCTTTTGTCGCTCCTTTGTCCCTGCTATAATTGCCTGTGGTCCCCCCAGATTCTGACCCTTCACCCAGGTTTAGGGGGGAGGGATAACTCAGTGGTTTGAGCATTGGCCTGCTAAACCCAGGGTTGAGAGTTCAATCCTTGAGGGGGCCACTTGGGGATCTGGGGCAAAATCAGTACTTGGTCCTGCTAGTGAAGGCAGGGGGCTGGACTCGATGACCTTTCAAGGTCCCTTCCAGTTCTAGGAGATAGGATATCTCCATTAATTTAAATTTAATTTATGTTTTTGACTTACCTTTGGGCTTTTGTTTCCTGCCTCCATCAAACCTAGCTTGAAACCTGCCTCACTAGGCTAGCCAGTCTGTATCCAAAAATACTCTTCCCCTTCCTTTGTTCAGCAGTCCTTGGAACAGCATCCCGTGGCCAGGGAAGCCGAAACCTTCCTGGTGACACTATCAGCACAGCCAGGCACTCACCTCCAGGATGCATCTGTCTCCTACCCTTGACCAAAAGGATTGACGAAAACACCACCTGCGCTCCCAGCTCCTTCACCCGTACTCCCAGAGCCTGGTAGTCATTTCTGATCACTATTTACTATGAATAACCCCTTTTCAATCAGCAGGCCTGGATAACTTGCACCCAAGAGTGCTAAAAATGTTGACTGGGAAATCTATGACCCACTGGTGTTAATTTTTAATAAATCTTGGAACACCTGGGAAATTCCAGACAACTGGAAGAGTGTAAATGTGCCAATATTCAAAGAAGGCAATTACCTGGGTCAAAAGTCCAGTCAAATGCCCCCTCATGGCCACTCACCATACTGCTGTCTGGAGATCCGGATTGCTGTGAGGAGATCCAGCTGCTGGATCCTGCTTATTTTAAGCCTCTGGAGTCCGAACAGAGTCCAGTCACTGCCCTGGCTTTGGGTCCCTAAGGACACTCTTGCAGTGCAGATCTTCTGGTGCCCCTTCCTGAGAGGTTAAACCAGGCCGCTCACTGCCCAGTCCCTGGAACCACACCCTCTTTCAGAACTCTACTCAAAGCGGTGAGCTTTCAAGGGGGCACATGGCAGGTTTAACACACACAGGCAGACTTTGCACAAGATTCTAAACTACCATTGCTCTTTCTTTAATAGCACGAGAAATACACAGAGCTATGCAAAAATAATAAACCATACACACGTTTCTTCACCACTCCAGAGTATTCTTTGGACTGGAATCATGGTCATCCGGGGTTGTCCTGGGACTTCCATTGTATTGCATGGTTTGTGTGCTGAAACATGAAACCTTGTCTCCCCAGCTCATCTCAACTCACCTTGACCAGTCCATCTCCTTCCCCTCTCCTGCCCAAACTTCCAGTGTGTGGGTCTCTGAGAGTCTTCCCAGGTTCATATTATCCTCCTCCCCCCCCACACACACACTTTCTAGCAGCTGGCTTATTTGTTCTGCCTTTGGTAACTTTCATTGCTCCAAATCTCTTTCCTGCAGACCAACTTAGCTGAAGTGTTTTCCCAGCTCGAGCACCCTCCTTAGCCTAACTATTGTGCGTTCAGAGTACAGTCCTTAAGATTGTCTCTGTTCTGGGGTAATGTGACACAGTCCTTGCCAGCAATGTTGGATACATATTAACAGAGAGGGTCGTTCAAGATACAGCAACTTCATAGCACCAACTTCATATCATCAACTGGAATTCATGTCATATATAGATTCCCCCATGCATCTCACTGGGTAACTATAGGCCAGTTAGCCTAACATCAATCCCAAGCAAAATAATGGAAAAAGCTGAGATGGGATTCAGTTAATAAAGAATTAAAGGTTAGGAATATAATTAATCCCAGTCAATTTGGTTTTATGGAAAATATGGTTTAAACACACCTGATTTCATTCTTTGATCAGATTACGAGTTTGATCAAGGTAACTGTAGATGTAGTTCATTTAGACTTTTATAAGCCCTTTGACTTAACAATTAGCACTATACAATATCAACAGAGCACACGTGAAATAGACTGAGAACTGGCTTGCTGACAGATCTCAAAAAGTAGTTGTCAATAGCGAATCATCACAGAATGGGGGTGTTTCTAGTGGGCTTCTGCAAGGATCTATACAAGGCCAATCAATGATCTGGAAGTAAATATAAAATTACTGCTGATAAAATGTGAAGATGGTGCAAAGATTGGTGGAGTGGTAAATAATGAGGAGGACAGGCCAGTCATTCAGACTGATCAGGATCACCTGGGCCCATTCAAACAAAATGTGTTTTAATACAGCCAGATACAAAGCTATACATCTAGGAACGAGGAATGCAGGCCAGATGTACAGAACAGGGGACTGTACACTGGAAAGTGGACTGAGGAGTTATAATAGACAAGGCAAAATGAGCTCCCAATGTGATGCCATGGGGAAAAGGATCAATGCAATCCTTGGAAGTATACACAGAAGAGCACTGAGTAGGAGTAGGGAAGTGATTTTATCGTTGTATACGGCATTGGTGAGACTGATATTGGAATATTGTGTGCAGTTCTTGTATGCACAATTTTAAAATGATGTTGAAAAATTGGAGAGGATGCAGAAAAGAGCCACAAAAATGTTTTGAGGATTGGAGAAAATGCTGCACAGTGACAGACTGAAAGAAGAAGAACAGGAGTACTTGTGGCACCTTAGAGACTAACAAATTTATTAGAGCATAAGCTTTCGTGGACTACAGCCCACTTCTTCGGACTGAAAGAGTTCGATCTGTTTAGCTTCTGGAAAAAAAACAGACTGAAAAGTGACTTGATTACACTGTGTAAGTACTTTCAAGGGGAGATAATACTGGGGACTGAAGTGCTCTTTACTCTAGCAGAAAAAGGCATAGCAAGAACCAGTGGCTGGAAGCTGAAGACAGACAAATTCAGGTTAGAAATTAGGCACAAATGTTTAACCGTGAAGGTGAGTAACCGTTGGAACAAACTACCAAGGGAAGTGGTGGGTTTTCCATTTCTGGATGTCTTCAAATCAACACTGGATGCCATTCTGGAAGACATGCCCTAGCCACTCACAAGTCATTAGGCTCAACACAGGATTGACTGCATGAAATTTAATGGCTTATGATATACAGGAAATCAGACAAGAAGATCTAATGGTCCTTTCCACCCATAAGGTCTAAATCTATGAAACTATGATCCACAGTAGCTGCAGAATAAAGCCCATATTGTGCAGTCTCTAAGGCTACATCTACACTACAGGGGGGGGTCGATTTAAGATACGCAAATTCAGCTAAGCGAATAGCGTAGCTGAATTCGACGTATCGCAGCCGACTTACCCCGCTGGAGGGACGGCGGCAAAATTGACCTCTGCGGCTTCCCGTCGACGGCGCTTACTCCCACCTCCGTTGGTGGAGTAAGAGCGTCGATTCTGGGATTGATTGTCGCGTCCCGATGGAACGCGACAAATCGATCCCCGAGAGGTCGATTTCTACCCGCCGATTCAGGCGGGTAGTGTAGACCCAGCCTAAGTTAAATATTGTACCACTTCTCATTAAATATTAGCTCCAAATGCCTTTGTAAACAAAATTAAACAAATGGCTTCACCATCTACTTTCTTAGGACCCCTCACCACTTTATTTTTAAAAAATTATGCCCTTTTTTGTTTCTAAAAATATTTTCCCTGTGAGTTTTCTTGTACTGTTAATTTTATTATGTTTTTAACTGGACTGAATTTTAAACAGGGCCTTGCACTGAGCTCCTTAGTGGGGTATGACCTTCAGAAATAAAATTACTTGAAATTATTATTAGATCCAGGTTTTCCTTGGTTCCCTATGTTTTATATACTGTACCAGTGACAGAAATCCACCATGATGATGACTGATTTCATTAAGGAGAAAAGATTAATATTAATAGTCTGTCTCATGATACTAATTACTTAGACTAAGTTATTTGAGGCAAAGACCATCTTTTGTTCTGTGTTTGTACAGCACCTAGCACAGTGTGGTCCTGGGTCCATGACTAGAGATCCTAAGCACTGTGGCAATACAAATAAATAATACAAATGACTGAAAGCTGCTACCATCTACCCACTGTTCGTTGGTCTCTGTGAAATGAGTTGGTGGTTTCACTCTAGTTCATAGTGGTCCAACCTAAAATTTCCTTCACTGTTGGCCCCTTTATTCATAGTATCAGCAGGACTGAAAAGAGAAAGACAAAGCAAATAACTTAAAAGATATTTCATCCAGTCCAGTAGCTAATATAGATAAAGTGAAGACTTAGCTCTCCAGGGCTGTCCAAATGGCATGTTTGGGAGCCCCGAATTCACAGAGAAGAAAGGAAAATGCCAATCCTAGTACTAACAATAAAGTATTAAGAATCCATTTATTAACAAATTATTTTCTTCAGTACCCAGTATCTTATCGTACTATCCATCACTAACATTGCTTTTTCATGGAGTCATGTCATACGTCTCATTGACATCCAAGTGCAACATAATTTTGATAAACCAGTAGAATTAAGTGCTACACCTGTGCATTTCATAGAAATTCCTTTTGTTAGTTTGAGAGTGGGTCAAAATATCCATATAATTTGAGACCTTTCTCAATGAAACAATAAAAAGGTAACAGCTTATTAATTGGAGACAAAGCTACACTATAAATTACCTTCTAAATGTGCCTGTTTATAGAGAGCTTTGCTAATCGATAGTCCTAGTTTGGCTGAAAGCCCTGAAACACCCATCAAGAATTTCAACCAACACGTACACCATAAACACTCTTTAAAAGACAGTATTTAACACTTAACAGAAGTCCACTGAAAATCTAAGGGATTAGAGCATGACCATCACCATGGTATCTGAGCAATACCTGCTCATGCATCTGCCTCATTCTACACTTGATTAGAAGAGACATATTCAATCACTAATGTGCTAGTTTCCAGAAAATCATTGGACACCTCAGTGGTTTGCAAGCTTTGTGCCCTTCCTGCAGATCCTAAAGCACAGAACAACTCATTTTGGAGCATAAAAGAGTATAGTCTTCATTTAACTTAATCCTGGGTAACACATATAGGAGTTTGTTCCAAGAAGTGAATATGGTCAAACCACTAACTGTGGGAACAATGAATACAGTGTAGATACGATTTTTTAATCCTTACACAGGGAAGAGAAGATGGAATTAGAACTAGCAACTTATGTCAAATTTCAAGAAGAGAGACTTCTTAAAAATGCAGAAGACAGAAACAGTTTCTATGGGTAAAGTTAGGAAATAACAGTGGAAAAATTCTTCTCCTCTTTATCATGTTAGCAATCCCACTGGATTTGTTTGGACTACTGATAGGAATTAAACAAATAAGATTTTGCCCAAAATCAGCATGGGGGCCACTAAAAAAAATATGTTGTTAGAGTTCCAGAGAGTGTGCACACACCTGACATAAACAGGAGGTAAAAGTGAAGTACAATGCGGCTAAATGGCATAGTAGATGAGTTTATTGAAGCCTCCCAAACTATCCTTTAAAATATGAAATCTAGCCTAACTATACGAATAGAATGGAACAAACTCTGGCAGGGAATGCACACGACAGAGATTGAGGACAGAGAAAATCTGAAGAGCTGCCGATATCAAGATAAATAGTACAAGATTATGGAAGTGCCTCAGAAGTAAGAACCATGTGGATGTGTTTAAGAGTCCACTTGCCCACGAGGATGCGAGTAGGAAAATCAGAGCAGATATAATGATTATAGAGAAGTTACTGGTAAATAATACTTAGGACTTAGAATGTGCTTTCCATACTGGAAGTGCTTTATAGCTATTATCTAATCTTCACATCATCTATCTGAAGTAAGTAAATACTATTAATCTCATTTTAAAGATTGGGAAACTGACACAAGGAGAAATTAGGAGTTTTGCCTAAAGCCTCAGAGGGAGTGTCAGAGCTGAGATGAAAACCTAAGAGTGCTTGTCTACCAGTTTGTGTTTAGACCACCAGGATTGTCTTTCTCTTCTACCTGCGTGGATCATGAGAATTATGGAGATATATCTGCCTCAAGGTAATGAAAGTGAAGCACCACTGTCTGAGAGAGTTCATTAGAGAAGGGATGGAGCAACAAACAACAAATACCTGTAGAATAAATGTGACATTCGCAAATCATCACATAGTTCTCTCTGTCTTCTGTCTGTCTTATGCAGTGTAGTTGTAGCCATGTCAGTCCCAGGATATGAGAGACAAAACAAGAAGAGGAGGTCTAAGGAGCTCAAAAGCTTGTCTCTTTCACCAAAAGAAATTGGTCCAATAAAAGATATTACCTCACCCACCTTATCTCTCTTTGTCTGTCTTGTCTATTTAGATTGTAAGCTCCTCAGGGCAGGGACTGTCTCTTATTCTGTTTGTGCCATGCCTAAGACAATGGGGTCATGTCGTCAGTTGGGATCCCTAGGTGCTGCAGTAATAGTAACAACAATAAATAATAATAATAATTAATAATACTAAGACACATGGATAAGTATAACAGGCAAACTATTGCAGACAAACACCCAAGTCAGGTGTATCTGCTTCACTACAACTCTCTTGAGAGCAATTCTTTCTCTCTATGCCTCCTCCTGTCTCTCTCTCATCTTATACCCTCAGTGTTCCAGTCCGAGACAGAAGGGAAGGTCTGGCTTGTGAATTCTGCCTGCCCAATCTAGTTAACTAATACAAAGGTTATCTTAGTAGCATTAATTCCTTCAATCCATACAAAGCAGTGGAAGCAACCACGAGCATGGCTTCCCTGCGAGTTGCTTTTGTGGCCAACCTTTTTAGGAGCCATTGGAAGGAAGATGGCTTTGAAGGAGTCACTTGCTCTTTTACACCCAGCTGTAGGATCACATTTTTCCAATAGTATCTCTAGAGAATATTAAACAGAAGTCTACTAAAGTTAGACATTTTAAAATCAGCAGGTCCCGGTAACTTGCATCCAAGAGTTTTTAAAGAATTGGCTGAGAAGCTCCCTGGACCATTAATGTTGATTTTCAATAAGTCTTGGAGCACTGGGGATGTTCTAGAAGATAGGAAACAAGCTAATGTTGTGCCCATTTTTAAAAAGGGTAAACAGGATAATTCAGGTAATTATAGGCATGTCAGCCTGATATCAATCCTGGGCAACATAATGAAACAACTGATACGGGACTTGATTAGTAAAGAATTAAAGAAGGGTAATGTAATTAATGCAAATCAAATGGGTTTACGGAATCTATCCTGTCATACTAACTTGATATTTTTTGATGAGATTACAAGTTTGGTTGATAAAAGTAATAGTGTTAATGTAATAGACTTATATAAGGTGTTTGATTTGATACCTACACAACATTTTGATTAAAAAGCTAGAATATAAAATTAATATGACACACATTAAATGGATTAAAAATTGGCTAACTGATAGGTCCAAAATGTAATTGAGAATGGAGGAATCATCATCGAGCAGCTCTGTTTCCAGTGAAGTCCCATAGGGATTGGTTCTTGGCCCTATGTTATTTAACATTTTTATCAATGACCTGGAAGAAAACATAAAATCATCACTGAAAAAGTGTGCAGATGACACAAAAACTGGGGGTGTGGTAAATAATGAAGAGGACATATCACTAATACATAGTGATATGGATCACTTGGTAAACTGGGGTGCAAGCAAACAATATGCATTTTAACATGGATAAAGATAAATGCATACATCTAGGAACAGAGAGTGTAGGCCACACTTGTGCAGTGGGGACCCTATCATGGGAAACAGTAACTCTGAAAAAGATTTGGGGGTCATGATGGATAATCAGATGAATAATAGCTCCCAGTGTGATGCTGTTGCCAAAAGAACTACTGCAATCCTTGGATACATAAACAGAAGAATCTCAATTAGGTGTAGAGAGGTTATTTTACCTCTATATTTGGCATGAATGTGACCACTGCTGGAATACCATGTCCAGTTCTTGTGCCCACAATTCAAGAAACTTCTTGATAAACTGTAGAGGGTTCAGAGAAGAGCCATGAGAACGATTAACCAATTAGAAAACATGCCTTCTAGTGATAGGCTCAAGGAGCGCGATTTATTTAGTTAACAAAGAGAAGATTAAGGGGTGATTTGATTATAGTTGTGACATTCTGCTCAGGTGACCCAGAACTGTCTTAGCAAGAATGAACTTTCCTGGAGATTAGATTGTGCGTCAGCTCCCTGCCACACCAGGCTGTCCACTACACCAGCAAATTCCTCGAGACTCTGCCAGGCTAAACCTTGCCCTGCAGGTAACAGACAGTGAACTCTAGTTCCAGAGTTCCCCCCAGACACATCTTTCTGAAGTGTCCAGTACCTCTTACTGGACACTCACAGAAATTATCAAGTTTGCTGCCTCCAAAGAGACAGAGTATACATCAGCCTGTTAGTCTAGCTGAAGATGCACACTTTACTTAAATATGACAGCACTGAGATGGCTTATAGTAAAACTATGAATAAATCTCTGTTCTTTGTTAATAAAGTTAAGTGATACTAAGCAAGAGAAAAAGAGACAGGCATGGTTACTAACAAAAGAAAACAAAACACGCTTTCTAGTGACTAAAACGTAATTATAACAAGTTACAATCTTTATCTGAGACTTTTTTTCACTTACATCAAGCTATCAGCAGCTCCTCCTCTTCAGGCCAAGAGGAATTCAATTTTCTCAGACTCAGAGGGTGCTGTTCCCTATATCCCCTAATTGATAACTAACAAGAATGGAAAATATAAGAGGGAGCAAAAAGACAAAGTCCATTGTCTTTGTCTTAGGAGCCAGGAAGACTTTTTTGGACCCCGGGTGTGCTCACTAAATGGTTTCCTCCACTGTTTGTTAGCTCAATTGTTTTACCTTATCTGTAAATGTACTTTCATTGTCCTCTGCCTGGAATCAACTCAGTCAGACAGATGAATCCACATTCCTTTGTCTAGGGCTGACCTGGTTTATGCACTGCCTCCCAAACACATTTAAAGAACATATTTCCAGCACACACATACAACTCTTCATACACAATCTGTACGTATATCACACAATGATTTTCAGGACCAACTGTCACCAGTTTATATATGATACCTTACATGACATCTTTTAGATACATATTATGATAACAGTGTGTCGGGGATAATAAGTGTGTCGGACCTGATATGAGTTACAGTGTGGTAGGCCCTCTGTCAATGGGCACTAAGGGTCACAGCAGTCTATAAGTATCTACATGAAGAACAAATATTTAATAATGGTTCTTCTGTTTTGCAGAGAAAGGTGTAACATGATACAATGGCTGGAAGTTGAAGCTAGACTAATTCAGATTGGAAATAAGGTGTACAATTTTGATAGTAAGGGTAATTAAACATTGGAACAATGTACTGTACCAAGGATCATGGGGGATTCTCCCTCACTGACAATTTTTAAATCATGATTGGATGTTTTTCTAAAAGATATACTTCTAGGAATTATTTTGGGGAAATTCTATAGCCTATGTTCTAAAGGCTGTCAAACTAGATGATCACAATGGTCCCTTCTGGCCATGGAATCTATGAATCTGCTTTGAGGAGCGATGTTGATCTGGGATCACACTGCCCTACTCCCGTGGGTCCCCTAGACCAGTTCTCCTCTTCCACCCACCCCCAGGTTTGGAAACATCGTTGTCATCCAGTCAGACCAACAGCCTACGTGAGTCAGGCAGAAACTTCCACCCAGTGAAATTTCCATCCGGGAGCACAAGCTAACTGATTTAAAATTTAATATCTCATTCAAGCAAAAAGAAAAAAATTACAGTAGATTGAATATCTTATTGTATCATTCATCTCATCACAAAAAGAATATAGCAGAAACAGAAAAATTCAGAGAAGGGCAGCAAAGATGATTGGATTTTACTCTAAAGATCTACTGGGAAAGGGTTTCCAAAGATTGAGAGATTAAAAATACTCTCATTATTTAGCCTGGAAAGGAGAAAAGTAAGAGAAGATATGACAGAAATATCTACAATAATGAATGGGAGTGAGAATCAGGCAGATGCTCCTGTAGCCTTTATTGATTATGGTATTGAGTAATATTGGTAACCCTTTAAACTCTAGTATTAGATGAAGGTCCAATCTCTATGGCTACAACAGTATTCAAAACATCCAGGCTAACACCACCACGTCGGCTAGCATCACTGTTTGGGTTAGACTTGAGGAGCATGCAAGAAACAACAGTCACAATCACATCTAATTAGATGTACCTTTATTAAAAGCCTTATCACATAGCAAGAACCCAGTAAATATAACTGCCATGGAGATTGCAATGGTTTGAAAGTACAAAGTGTCCAGCACCAGTTTTTCTAATTCTTTCATCCTCCTATAGCCAGAGAGAATCCTGAAGAAGAGTGGAGGTGTTTGGCTCCTGTTGAGGGTCAGGAACGATGACCCCCAGGAAGTGACTACCCCAGCCATCAACCAGGCCCCATTTATAGTAAGTTATGCATAGGACCACCAAAGCTTATTTAATATGCATGAGGATTGAACCCCTTCATGTCCATCTTTGAGGATGTTACCCCAATATTATTGGGAGGCTTGTCACTTGATAGGCCAATTGGATAGTCCTCCTTTCAACTCATTAGCATTTACATCGCCTTATCACCATAGTAACATGTGGTTACTATAAGGAAGTCTCCAACATTTCCCCCCAGCCACCTATGGTCATCTTATGATGTCTACTGATCTCTCTTAGACATTATTATCCAAATTCAGCAGTTATTTTCAAAACATCAGCATAGCACAAACAGACACAAGCTCAGCATGTTTATTATTAACTCACTTATGTTAACCGATCTTTATAATATAGCTAACTTATCCTAAGGCCTAATTTGACTAAGCTAAATATCTTACAGACCTAAACCTGTAGGTTTCTTGCATTTCAGCTTTAAACATTAAGCTATCGCTTATCTGTTACCTATCAGTTATTAGTCTCTTACATCCAGCTCTTATAATGCATTCATTTATTAATTACAAGCTACACTTCCATCTACCCTTATCCATCATTCAAGAGAAAGGAGACTTTCTTTGCATTAACTGATTAAGGGACTGGGCCAATCTTTCAAGGCCCAGACAGGTGATTTCTTTAACGAGAGATGGAGAGATCCATGATGACACCTTTCCTAAAGCATCTTCAAAATAAAAACTGTTGGCATTTGTTTTGTACAAAATAACTTACAAATCTGAGTCTCAAGTGACCCAACCCTAGCCAGCATGGCTGCCGCTCGGAGTGCACAAGCATAGGCCTGTTCATTTCTCTCGAATGTCTCTCTCCCCTCACCATGGTTACACACCACTTGGTCCCTATCCCTATTATCTCTTACCTCCCTGCCTGGCCTGCTGATGTGCTGACTGATGCTGACATGGCTCAGCTGAAAGCTGTGCCTCCTGAAGGGATTCAACTCCGTGGCTGAATTACATAGAACAGGGGTGTCAAACTCAATTGCACAGGGGGCCAAAACTCAAAACTCGCGGGCCGAACAGTATAACCATTTATTTAACAGACTAAATATTTATGTTTTTTAACCATTAATATGAACCAAAATACAGGATATCATTCCAAAATAAATACATTTCAACTTAAAATATTTTGCTCTTCATAAAAAAATATCCTGTCAATACAATACATTCAAAATCTGTACATGCTGGAATATTAAAAAATCTGAAAATATAAATAAAAAATTGAATTTAAAGCAAAAGTATAATCATAACAAATCATAACATTCCATTTTCTTGTCCTATTTAGTCAGAGCCTGATACTTGGAGTCTTTTCTTTGCAACAAGTTCGTTTATGTTTGGGGTTAGGTTCTGTGTTGTGAAGATTCTCAGGATCGATTGCAGGTGTTCATCAGTGAGGCGACTCCTGTGTGACGTTTTGTTAATTTTCATCACAGAGAACAGCTGCTCGCACAGATATGTGCTGCCAAACATGGACAGGATTCGAGCCGCATGTTGGCGGAGCTGCGGCATCGCTTCAGGAATGAAGCGAGTGAACTGTGCTGGCCCCGCAGTGTCGTACTTTGCCTTCAGTGTCCCGTTACATTGCAGTTCTATCAGCTCCATCTGCATTTCTACAGGTGCGGTTTCCACATCGACTGCAAATGGGTTGCGAAGCAGCTCGAAGTTACTTTTCTGTGCCTCAAAGTCACTGAAGCGCCGTGCGAACTCAGTGCGCAGCGCGCTGAGTTTTTCAGCAAAGGTGGCATTTGGGAAAACTGTGGCACTTTCTTGGTTCCGTATTACTTGGCAACAGGGAAAGTGAGACAAGTTGCATTGGTGCATTTGTGTCTCCCATAAGCGCAGCTTCACTTGAAATGCCTTCACTGCATCATGCATATCGGTTATTATGTGCTCCCGTCCCTGGAGTTGAAGGTTTAAAGCGCTAAGATGCGACGTTATGTCAGCCAGGAACGCCAACTCACATTTCCACTTTTCATCCCGCAGAACTGTGCAGTCTTTCCCCTTACTGTCCATGAACTGGCAGATTTCCTCTCGCAGCTCAAAGTGTCTTTTGAGAACTTTTCCCCGACTTAGCCACCGGACCTCCGTATGATATGGCATATCGCCAAACTCGCTATCTATTTCCCGCAGAAAAGACTGGAATTGGCGGTGATTTAAACCGTGGGCTCTGATAAAGTTGACGGTTTGTGTTACAGTGTTCATCACATGATCCATTTTTAGGACTTTAGCACTCAGCGATTCCTGGTGTATGATGCAGTGATACACTGTCAACTCACCGGCACAGTTCTCCTCCCGCATCTTTGAGCGCATCCTTCCCACCAGTCCATTTTTTTCACCACACATAGCAGGTGCGCCATCTGTTGTAAGTCCAACGAGTTTTTCCCACGGCAGTTTCATGTCGGTTACACTTTGAAATACATTTCCAAAGATGTCTTCTCCTTTCGTTGTCCCGTGCATCGATTTAATGTCCAGTATTTCCTCTGTTACGCACAAATTGGAATCCACACCACGGATAAATATCGCCAGCTGTGCAGTGTCAGTCGCGTCAGTAGTTTCATCCACGGCAAGGGAGTATGCAACAAAATCTTTTGCTCTTTCAATCAACTGTGTTTTCAAATCAGTCGCCATCTCACAAACCCGATTAGCAACAGTGTTTCTGCTGAGGCTTACATTTGCAAACGCTCGCGTTTTATCTGGACAAAGGACGTCGCACACTTTCATCATACAATTCTTTACGAATTCCCCCTCGGTAAACGGCCGTCCTGATTTGGCGATCTCTTCGGCCACAATGAAACTTGCTTTCACAGCAGCTTCACTTTGTGATTTTGCTTTGGTGAAAAACGTCTGCTGGGATGTCAAATTCTTCTTCAACTCCTCTACTTTTTGTAGCTTCTGTCCTGCGCTCAGGTTTTTGAATTTGTTCTCATGTTTCGTCTCGTAGTGCCGTCTTAGGTTATACTCCTTCATTACAGCGATATTACTCCCGCAAAGGAGACACACTGGTTTACCTGCAATTTCAGTAAACATATACTCATTCTCCCACCGGCTTTGAAAGCCTCGGTTTTCAGAATCAAGTTTTCTCTTGGCCATTGTTGGGGTCTAGCTTTGATTTGATATTAGCGTTGTATACATCAACAGACCGCGAACTTGAACCGCGGCTTGCCGTTGGCGGCAATTGCACTGCATCATGGGATTTGTAGTGTGTGTTATTGGGGCGTCATATCACAGGGCCATTAAAAACAGATATATAAAACGATTTCGCGGGCCGGATATAGTTGTATGGCGGGCCGGATGTGGCCCGCGGGCCTTGAGTTTGACACATGTGACATAGAACATTTCTCTCATTGTCAGACAGGAGGAGGGATGTTCAGTCAAGCCACTTTAGCAGCTGAGCATTTCAGTGTATCATTGTAGTAGGTGTGTTTATACAAAGTATAAAAATATAGAGGGCATCATGAATAGCTGATATACACATGTGCCGCTAAGCATTCTCTCACCGTGACATATTAACAATGGGAATCTTAAATTCCCACTGTAGGTCCCTAAATCCAAAATTTAGGTACCACTGAGATCCTCATAACACTTGCTCAGCTGCTGAACTCTGGAGGCACTCAATGCCCCTTGACACCCACCTTTTTTCTATACAAGTCCCCTAAACACATAGGTTTCTTCCTCTGGGCAGGTGCACAATGTGTCACTCTAAATCAGGGATGGACAAAATATGGCCTGAGGGCCGGATCCAGCCCATCTAACATTTCTGTCCGGCCCGCCATGCTCTTTGCCTGCCCCCTAGTGATCTACGGGCTACTAAAAGACCCACGGCGCAGCAGGGCGCTCAGGCAGGCTGCCTGCCTGCCATGACCCCACGCTGCTCCCAGAAGCGGCCGGCTGCTGCTGGCATGTCTCTGCGCGCCCCTTGATTATTTGCTCCATTATCTTTCTGGGTACTGAAGTTAAGTTGACCTTGAAACTGTCCAACATTAAACAGTTTTAAACAAACTTCAGGATTTGTTATGCAGAGACCTCTTCCTGCTTAGTACCATGGCAAACGCACCATTAAACTTCCTTGGAACCTTTTATTAAAGATATCAAAAAGAAGGAAAACCAGTGAAACCATTTGAAATGTATTGTACTAAGTAAGGCTTTCATTTTAACAACATCCATTGTTCTTTAGCTGGAGAGTCTTGGACAGCCCAGAAATGTATCTGATCAACCCACATACAAAGAACATTGCAAATGATCACTTTCTAGACTATGAGTAGGATTTTCAAAAGCAGCAAAGTGATTTAGGAACAATAATGCCATTAAAAGTCAATGGGACCTGCATTCTTACATCACTTAGGCACATCAAATTCAAGAGTCTTGATCTCACTTTTAGGCCCTTCAAAATTCTGCCCCTCCCTACATAGCTACGATTGTATTTTATTGAAGTCCCCCACCCCCGTTCTCTTCACTCTGCCAAGCTGCCAGCCTTGGCAGGCTGTTTGGCCACTTCTCACACGACTGCCTTCACTCGTTCTGCTTTACGCACGCTTCAAAAAAACCTCCTTCAAATTCCTCCCCCAGAGCAATTTCTATTCCGGCCTACAGGAAATTACCAGCTGATAATGAGTAAAGAAATGACCAGCGGGGGCTGCTGATGTTTATGCTACTTGTTTATTTATGCCTTGTAAGAAAAAAAAAAAGTCAAATGACTCAGAAGCATCAAGCTGAACACACACTCAACGCAACTGTATGTTCTTATCAGTTATCCTTGTCTGTCTATTGATTGTTACCTTCACCCGTTGTGTCTCGTCTTAGACTGTAATAATTTTGGAGCAGGGATGGTATCTTTGTATATATTTGTACAGCACCTAACACATGGATTCCTCCAGCCTGACTAATATGACAGTACCAAACGCCCCACTGCTAACAACAAAGAGACTACTTCATTCTATGCTCTAATTGAAACCTATTACAATAAAATCTACAGTGTTTTCAGACCACATTGTTTGCTAAATCAATCCAGCACTGCGGTGGTTGCTGCCATTCACTATGCTGAGTTGGTCCATACCCAGGGACTTGTTTTTCTATCAAATATTTTAAAGGGATAGTAAACAACACAAATCTGCCCCTTGCTGCAGCTATTTGGAAACTCATTGAAAACATATCAATATTCTCCTGTATCCTTGAACATAAGGTTTAAAAATCTGACATATGCAACAAGCCACACAGTATTATGTTCCATTTAGAATACTATAGCTGTGAGCCCTATAGTGCCCCTATAGTGAAGTTTTCCTTGGCACAGCCACATATCATCAGAATTTTCAAATTCACAATTTTCAGATTTGACTCTGTCAGTTTTGGTATTTATGCTTAAAAAGAATTTTTTTTTCAATTACCCATATAGAGAATGTTCAGTTTTCATGCTAGAGTATGGCAAAACCTACAATTGTAGGTTGGCTGCTCTGTCTGCCTTCTTTCTAAATTAAATATATTTAGCAGAGGTGGCAAAAAAGGGGAAAATATTGTTTTTAAATCTCACCTTTTTTCATTCCACATTTTGAAATTTGAATAACTGGTGCGAAATGACCATAAACCTAGTGGATCCGGCTAGTAGAGGATCCACCCGCCCCCCTTCACCTGCTGCCAAGGGGAATCCTTAAGATGTGTAGGATTGTAACAGGGGCTCCCTGTGATGGGGTTAACAGAGCCCTAGGAAGGCTGTGCAAAAAGCAGCTAATAGGAGAGGGGCTGTGAGGAGTGGCCAATTGGGGCCCAGGAGGTCCATATAAAAAGAGCCTCAGGGCAGAGCAGGGTCAGTAGCTGCCTGGAGCTTGAGAGGGAGGATTGTGGAGTAGGCTGCAACCCTGTAGCACCTTGGACAGCTCAGTGCAGGCAGGAACCCAGGGAGAAGAGAGGGAACTCCAGAGGGGCTGCTGAGACTGAGGAGGGTGTTGTGGCCATGGGGAAGTGGCCCAGGGAAATGCAGCGGAAATAGAGGCAAAGGAATGCAGTAAGTGACTGAGGTTTGGAGGGTCCCTGGACTGGAACCCAGAGTAGTGGTCGGGCCCAGGTCTCCCCTCCACTTGCCACTGAGGAAGTAGTAGCACAATTGACTGCAGTTGCCACTGGGGAAGTGGCTGAATTAGTAACTAAATTCCCCCGGAAGGGGGAACAGAGATAGTGACATGGCCAGAGGGCCGAGTCATGAAGACGACTCCGCAGTTCCTGATGCTGTGAGAGGGGCTGCAGGCCAACAGTGGAGAAGGACTGACAAGTGTGCAGACTGCGGACGGGGTGTCAACCTCAAGCTAATCCCCAGAGCGACCTGGAGGAGGTGCCAGTCCAGTGGTGAGTGACGTGCTCCATGACACACCCACTCCACCACCTCCCAGCCCCTAAAGTAGGAGGAGTAGCTGCAAAAAACTGAAGCATGACCAGTGCATTTCTGTGATCTCCACCTCTGGAACAGCCTTTGTGGGGTTTTCAGCAGCTGATATAAAGCACAGCGGCTTAGACACAGCTCCACTTTATACTGGAGAGCAGACCAGCCCCAGGTTAAAGCAAGCAGTAAAAGCTGCATTGCTCAGACTCAGCCCAATCTGGGATCCATAATTCTATTCAAGGATTGAGGTGGAATCTTAAAGTGACAATGAAGTTTTGACTTGCAAAATGTACATTTGTTCAGTAACAGAGTCTCAGTGTTCTAAAAATACAACCTTGTCTCTTCCACTAGCATGAATCACAATAAACCTCACTGCATAAAATGTTATGCAGCAACCGTGGGTGTTCACTCAGTTTTAATTTTATTTCATGTTGTGACAAGTTCTTGTACAAAGGTGCTTATTTTGATGGAAATGTTGTATTGCAGTGGCACTTTCCCCCCCTCTACTAGGGATCAAAGCAAACTATTGAACATGGGAGCCTAAAAAACAGCAGCAGTTGAAGCAGCTTATTATACGGCTAGCTAACATCAACTGCAAAAAGAACAGCCACACTGTCAAGATATGTCAATCTGCTTCCAATACACAGTAATAGAATGATGCTGTAATTACCTGCAGCCAGGTCTGCGCTAGGAAAAGCACTTTTATGCCAATACAACTGTGTCGACAAGAGGACTTTCACTGGTATAGAAATGATGCAAAAAAAGTCCCACCCCTTAGCCAATATTGCTAGACTGGCAAATCTTTCTAGTGGAGAGCTGACTGATAGCACACCTATAGGTTTATGGTAAGCCCCAGGTTTCTGTAGAGGACCTATCCTTCTTGCAATCACTACAAGTGTGATAAATAGACCATAATCTCTCTGGGGCAGGGACCTTTTAGTTCTGTGTTTGTACAATACCTAGCATAAAGGGGCTCTGGTCCATGACTGGGACTCCGAAGCACTGCCTCATTAGAAAGAAAGAAATAATAGTGCCCACTCCAGGTGTCATTGCTGTGAATAAAAAAATCTCTCCAAAAGCTGTCTGATAATCATCTGCATTCATCTCAAGTTTACTAGGCGAGGAAAATGGATCCTTTTATATTATTAGCACGATTGGTTTATAATCTCTCTATAAACGTTAGTTATTATGGCACTCTGGACTTAATATTCCATCCAGAGAATGCCACAGAAGCCTCTATTGATTTACATTCTCTCTGAGAGCTGGCTTCATATCTTCTTAAATTAAAGGTTATATATATTCCAGCTATGGATTAGTTGTCATTCAAGTGTTGTTCTATTGTTATGAAGACAGGCTGACCTACTGGCAAGTTCCATTTTAAATAGGCAATAACACACCTAATGAAATCTATATGGAACTAAGCTAAATAAAGAATCTTTATGCCTTACATAAAACATCTCTGGATTGACGGCATATTTGCTATGAAAAATTTGGGATAGATTCCTCCAAAGAAATGAAGAATGTCTTCAATATATACACTGCAAAAACATGAATTCAGTGTCTGTGTTCGTACAGCTCCCAGCACAAAGGTGTCCTGGTCCCCCAGACTAAGACTGAGCTTCTCTTTCCTCTCATCAGTTGGGGGACAGTGTAAGGTGCACTGTAAGGGGTGGTTCGATCTGGGTGTGGTATCACCATTCTGGTCCTACAAACGCTTGGGTCAAACCCACCCCTTCAGAAAAGGAATGCTGACCTGAGATTTCTTTAATACAAAATAACAAGCACACAAACTCTAAAAATAGTCATTAACCCTGTCTGCATTCATCATAAGGGAGCAGGGACACATCATAGTCTAGTTTCCTGTGTGCTTATTCTTAGGTCTCATTTCACTTGCTGGGTTTAGTGTGTGGGTGCTGGGAGGGGTTGGTGGCCTGTGCTATATAGGAGGTCAGACAAGGTAACCTGATGGTCCCTTCTGGCCTTACACTCTATGATTCTAGGTAAGGAGACAAACTTTGGCTTTTGTTTTTTCTTCACAATTCTCCATCTGAATTAAATCAAAGGCACTTCCATAGGCCCAGGAAGCAGGGAAAGTTGCAAAATAAAATTGCAATTTCCAATCTTGCCCCCAAATTACTTGAATGCTCTTCCATTGCCTACAATGGGTAGGTGTCATTAATTAGGGTTTTGCTTAGAAAGCTTTGCTTTCCATTCCACTGATGTGGGAGGAGGCAGATGCAGGCAGCAGAAAAGACCCGTAGCACCAGCAAACAATTACCTCTTGCACTTTGGGAGGGGAAATTTAACCACTGGCTCAGGAGTGAAGGGAGGGCAGATGTAAGTATCACCCTCTGATTCACCCCACCCTCCCACCCAGACAGACCACTGCTCATGGGGAAGGGAGAGCTCTGGCTCCTATTGCCTTTGAATGTCGTTCCTACCCAGCTTGGGGAGATTGGTCCCCGTTGCCTCTCCACCAAACCCTATTCCGGGTCAGGAAAGGAGAGGAAAGCTCTTCGACCTACCAGAGCCTCTCTCTGCCCCTCACCCCCATACCAGGCCTTCTCCTACAAGATAACCTGAAGCCCCTTCCCTTCTCCTTGAAAAACGTTCCTGCCAGGCTGAACTTGGGCACCTAAAAATGTTTCCCAATAGAGTGTTGGTCAGGGTTAGAAAAGAATCTCCCAAGTTAGCAAAACCAGCACTATGGCTACATGTGCACTATGAGCCCAGGTGTGATTCCCAGCTTGCATACACATGCACAAGCTCAATTCTCAACGGAGGTGGGGGGAATGTTACCAGTAGAGATAAAGCAGTACAACTTGTGTGTAGACAGGGCCTTACCTGTGGCCAGTCAGACATGACCTTTTTCTCCTATTTTTACGAATCTCTGGAATTGAGGCCAAGAGTCTGCATGCTGAGTTTATGCCATCTCTACCTGCTCGCTCTTCTCCTCTTACTGACAGAAAAAACACACCATAAAAATCTGTCTCTAGATGGCAATTCCCAGTTTCTCCCTCTTTGTCCTCTTGGAGGGGCTGTTGGGAATTCTCCCCGCTCAATCACACTTTAATAGTTGAAGGTTTCCTACTTCAGAGCTGTTTGTGCATTCAGAGCTATTTGTTTCCAGGGATAATCCTTCAGGACGAAAGATGCTATATAGATATTATTTCACAAGAACATTTAAAGATTTTAAGCACATTGGAGTCATATTAAGTTGTGTAGGAACAAATATTTCCAATTAGATGATGTGTCTTGTGTCATGGAAGAAGAAATTGGTAGTGCCTGAGCTGTTGGTTGCATGTATGACCATGGCCTCATCTCTGCCATGCACTGCTGCTCTACTCTGGGCCTAACAAACAGCTAAATTTTGATTCTGAATAAACTCCTATAATTGCCCCATCTGGCCACTGGAGGTCAGTGTCTTTCCATCGAAACACAGCTCCTTTTACCTGTTGTGTTTGCAGGCAAGTCTTTAATCCTCTCAGGCCAGCGCTCAGATTTTCTGGTAGTGGAACTTTTTAAGGCTGCAATCTCAATTCAGTGAAGACAGCAGGCAGCAGTTTTTGGAGATGGCCTCTGTTGCACTACAGGGACTGCAGTGGGATGGATTCCAGCTGCAATCTTTCTCCTTCAGTTTAAGGACCTGTACTTGCAGACTGGACTCATCTGAGCAGTATCATTCAGTGCGACTCAGTACTCACGTGAGTAAGAGCTGCAGAATTGGGCCCCACATTTGTCCTATTCCCCCAGCTGTCCCATAATAAACAGAAACTTCCAATCAGAATTCCACAGGCAGCTGTGTCGTTCCCCATCCCCCACCCCACGCTTTCCTAGTTTTATTTCTATTTTTTAACGTTTCAAATGTCTAGTCATCCCAACCCACCCCCACCCCACCATCCCCCCCGTGTCTCTTGAGATGTGACATCTAGTGTGGCAGAGGATTCCATGGCATGGTGAACATATGTTCACAAATGTTTTTCATGCTCCCTGTAATACTTATCCTCATGAGTATTTTCAATCAAATAATGTTGTAATTACTAGATCCTTGATGCTTCCCAGCTTCAGTCTAATTAATCCTGCTTGGCTCATTTTCTAGGATTAGCTGCTGAGAAGCTGCCTGCTTAGGTGGCTACACAAGATGTATACGACAACAATTCTGCATTGCTCCACTTCTAGAAACACTTTTTAATATTACTATTGTTTACTCACTGAGTGTCAAAAGTGTGCTAAGAACATATAGCAAAGACACGGTCCATACCCCAAACAGCTTACAGTTTAAATGATGCAATGGGGAGACAAAATAAAAGGTGGGGCAGGAGGAACAGTAATACAACAGCAAGATTACACAGTTACTCAGCAAAGCCAAGTGGACAGTAAGGTTGAATCATTATTTTAAATTACCACCAGACCTCACCATTACTGGCACAGAACTTATGCTTAGCTCTACAATAACACTTTTCATCTCAAGATCTCAAATCAATTGGGATCGGAGGGCAAGCATCATTACCTCTGTTTTACAGATGGGGAAACCGAGGCACAGACCACTGACGTAATTTGCCCAATGTCAACCAGTGGGTTAGTGGCAGAACCTGGAACAGAAGCCAGATTTCCCAAGCCGCAGCCCAGTGTACCATCCACTGTACCATATGGCAACCACACTCCTATTTTATATTTCATTTACTTTTGGTGCTCTCTGTATCCTAGTATTTAAATCTCCAGTCTATTTTCTGATTTAACCCAGGCCCAGTTACATGCTATATTTACAGTACCTTTCAAAACAAACTCAAACCCCAACACATCAAGCTTAGAACCTAACTCAGATTTTGTATGCTCCCAAATTGTATATAGTTGATACTTAGTTCTGAACGGTTTTTAGCCTTTATTTGTGTTACCCTCTTAACTCTGTCCTGCATTGTTTGACAACGTATTGACAAAACAACCTGGGACTTTCTTTCCTTCTCATCCCTGATTAAAAAATTGAAGGTAATTTGCCTAATTCTGTTCTGACCTACACTGATGTAAGCTGAGATTTACTCAACATAGATGCATTGATTTGAGGCCAGAAGGGACAATTATGAGCATCTCATCAGACTTCTTGCATAACAGATGCCACAGAAATTCAACCAGACATTCCTGCATCAGATCCATAACTCCTGGTTGAGCTAGCACATCTTTTAAAAAGACAGGTTTCAGAATAGCAGCCGTGTTAGTCTGTATCTGCAAAAAGAACAGGAGTACTTGTGGCACCTTAGAGACTAACAAATTTATTTGAGCATAAGCTTTCGTGGACTACAGCCCACTTCTTCGGATGCATAGAATGGAACGTATAGTAAGGAGATATATATACATACAGAACATGAAAAGGTGGAAGTAGCCATACCAACTCTAAGAGGCTAATTAATTAAGCTGAGCTATGATCAGCAGGAGAAACAAAACTTTTGTAGTGATAATCAAGATGGCCCATTTTAGACAGTTGACAAGAGGTGTGAGGAACTTAACATGGGGAAATAGATTCAATCTGTGTAATGACTCAGCCATTCCCAGTCTCTATTCAAGCCTAAGTTAATGGTATCTAGTTTGCATATTAAATCAAGTTCAACAGTTTCTCGTTGGAGTCTGTTTTTGAAGCTTTTCTGTTGCAAAATTGCCACCTTTAAATCTGTTACTGAGTGACCAGAGAGGTTGAAGTGTTCTCCTGCTGGTTTTTGAATGTTATGATTCCTGATGTCAGATTTGGTCCATTTATCCTTTTGCGTAGAGACTGTCCAGTTTGGCCAATGTACATGGCAGAGGGGCATTGCTGGCACATGATGGCATATATCACATTGGTAGACGTGCAGGTGAACGAGCCCCTGATGGCATGGTGAAATTTTATTTGAAGAGTTCAAGAAGGGAAACCGAGGCAGGCTGCCTGTAGTGTGACCCTAGGCCACGAGAGAGCACATAGGAGATGGCTGGCCTGATGTCAACTTCATGTCTATAAAATCCCCTCTCCATAAAGAAAGTGCTTAATATTTTTGTCTTATTCTCCAATCTACATGATTTTTTCTTAATGCAGCCACACGCTCTATATCACATCACACAAAGGAGCTCCATTTTTTAAACATTGCTATAGTTCCGAAGCAAAAGAAGAGAAGTCTTTATTCGGAGTTATTGTGAAGATTTGGCCTGGTGTTAGTGCACTGCAACAATGCACAACCACAATTAGGAGGAAGATCCAGACTCCAGTTCTAGGTGTCTGGAGATCTAGCATTCCAAGCGGACTTTCCTTGGCCCCTGCACTAACAGATTCATGTTGTTGGCAGTAACTTTAGTGCTGTCCTGCCAAACAGATCGGTTCTGGGGTTAGCTTGCCTCATGGCTTCCCAGTACATGCCATCTTCTCTATTACATGAGAAGTTCTTTGAGGCAGTGAATGACTTCATTTTGTGTCCTGTACACCAGGGAATTTATTGTCAGCACTTGACAAATAAATAATAGATGGAGAAGGATAAATAGTGTCTCAGAATAAGAGGGGGAAGAATGCCAATGTAAGGTTGGGAGATAGAGCAACTGCAGTAAAACTCACCCTTGGAAGCTTTAAAAATAGCTTTCCTTTATGAATTCAGAGCATTTCCCCTCTGTTCCTGAAATGACAGACATTCCTGGACGCCCATATTCTGACAATTTTTCCATGAGAGAATCTGCCCAGATTACTACACTCTCCTCTTTAAAATTCATGACTTAAAAAAATTGATGAGGTATTTCTTTTTAATGTCATCTTTAAAACTGCCTGTCCCAATGGGGTAGCAAGGCCAGCAGTTACTGCCAATGCTATTTGCCCTCTCATACATCTCAGCTGATTGATGAGGGAAATAACAGCTGAAAGAGGCAGATGGGTGAACAGGGAGGAAAAAATCATTAAGTACTGAAACAGATCAAGCAGACAGAATAAAAAGGGGAAGGTGATCTTCAAGAAAGAAGGTTTAACAAATTAAGGTTATCACTTAAAGGGCAGAGTTTCTCAGCATGTAATAAAATATACACGAAATAAAACGAAAATGTATGAATACACTGTTCACTCTGATGTCCTTACGGTCCTTAGCATAGCATGAAGCCTGGTCACTCTCTTATTCCCTGCCTCACTCCTTTAATCTCTGCCTAATATGTTTTCCTCTCTCACACTTATTTATTAAACTGACTAAAACCTACATAGTCCTTTCATCAAATTGCTCAGCAAAGCTGGGTAAGCATTATTCTACCAATCTTATGGATGAGACACTGAGTGGCTAAATGACTTGTCTAAAGTCACTGAGTGAGTCAGAAGCAAAATTTTAAGTAGACCCCCTTATATCCTGTGTGTGTTCATTCCAATACTTCACAGGTGCCTGATAGTTCTCTATATTGTACCTGGATCTGAAGCTCCCCAAGGCTAGGGGCATTCTCCTATTTTTCTGCAGAGCACCAAGCACATCTCTGGTGCCGTGTGAATAATTAATATGAATTCCAGAAGCGTAGCAAAGAATATGGAGCGACTAGAAGCACCCGGGCGATCTCTTCCTTTGTCTAAAAAGCACGCTGCTGTGGGAGCCAAAATCAGTCTCTGAGACAGACTATTTAAATAAACTGAAAAATGGAAAGTGAGCAGATGGTAAAGGGATGGTTTGGAATAAAACTCAAACAGGAGTCTTTGAAGGGAATCGAGATAGGCTAGAAGTACTGTGGCTCAAAATGGATTACAAGAAGAGAAAAAGTCAGTACTATGAATTTTCCTTACACAATCCAGTTAGAAGAGATACGAGACAATTGGAGTAACATTAAAAAAAAAAGTGGAAAAAATACTAGTGAGAACAGGAGATTTCAGCAACCAGGACAAACCAGGGACGCACTGTGTCAACATGGACAGGTGACAAGAATTGATTCAAGAAAACAAATTCAATTGAAAATCCTGCTAAAGTGCTGCTCAAAGAAAGGAAAAATCTTTGGCAGGTAACATGGAAACTGAGGCCCTTGGAGGGCTAAGGGTCTGTCTACACTGCAATTAGACACCCACAGCTGGTCTGTGCCAGCTGCTCAGGCTTGTAGGGCTAAGAGGGGTTTCATTACAGTGTAGATGTTTGGTCTTGGGCTGCAGCCTGAGCTCTGGGATCTTCCCATCTCACAGGGTCCTAGAGCCCAAACGTCTACACTGCAATTAAACAGCCCCTTAGCCCAAGCCTGGTGTGCCTGAGTCAACTGGCATGGGCCAGCTGGTATAAATCACATAGTTCCATTGACTTCAACAGTGTTACTTCACTTTATATCAGATAAGGAGCTGGCCAAAATACCTGAAAGCTTAGAAGTAGGACTTGGACCCAGCCAGTCCACCACACTATAAAAGGGACCAAGATGATGATGGCGGTGGTGGTGGTGGTAAGGAGATTGCTGGGAAGTTAAATGTACTGGCAGAAATGGAAACATTCAAAAATGTGATTGAATGTTAAAGAGTTGTCAGGACTGTGGTTGGCATTCAGAGACTTTCAAATCACAGGCAAGAGATTGAAAAGACCCAGTTAAATCTTTTCAGCCATTTTCCCATATAGCGACTGGGAGTAGTGTAGGATTAATCCTTACTATCTATTTTTTCATGCTTTGCTTACCCTAGCGTAGCTATAAATGTCTCAAGCAATGATTCTTCCCTCAGTTCTCTTGGAAAATAAATCCAAAGATCACCTAGAGATCAGCTGCTCCTGGGATAATGTTGGGGTTCATAGACTGGTTAATATTTGTTACCATTAGGCTGATGTGTTCCCATTTTCCCATGATCCCATTTAGCATCTAAGATGAGAGGCAACTGTGACCACTGAAGGGGTCAGAACAACATGCCAATGGCTTGCCCTCTGAGTTCAAGTCACTTGTTTTTGACCATTACCAAGCACTCTGGCACACGAGGTATTTTTATCTCAGTAACCTGCCCAAGATCTCAGATCCTCAGCTTCCAATTTCAACTCTCCAGCATACTTTTTATATGGCCTCTGACTCAAGATCCAAGCACAAACGTATTCCAGATCACAGCTAATCAGGTAAGTATTTCTGTATTTAACTATAACAAAGAATTAATCTTCCAAGAGACTTTTCTGTATTTAACTAAGAATCCCGTAAAGGCTACTTGCTTTCTTAGGTAAGTGAACAAAAAATCCAATGCAATGTGAATATGTGAGAATTCCCTTTATGTGTACAATAATCACAAGTGTTATCCCTAGACAGGCACACTCATTTCTCCACTACTCTTTCATTGTTACAGAACACATGGGCTTTCCTCAGTAAAGACAACAGCAATCCTCTCCTCCTACTCAAGCAAGGTTATTAAAACACCCCTTTTAGATCATGAACACTCGTGGATTCCCTTCTCCAATTCCTTTCTCCATAGTACATTTCCCCACACTGCTGCCCATGCATGGAACACCCCTTCCATTCATCCCAGTTCTCCAAGCCACCGTTATCTCTTCATTCAAGTCCTTCAAAAGACCTCACATCTTCCACAAGGCCCACAAGAGCTGAGTTTTCCTTAAACAAACCTCTAAAGTCATCGCATCCTTGATTTCCCAGTGCCTCCCATCTTCTGTGCTCCTCTAAGGTCTTCAGGCAGGGACTGCCCCTATTTTTGTGTACTGTACATCATCTGTGCTAAACAAATAATAAACAAATTCCAAGTCTTGCACAAATCCAAGGATTCAAACTGTTTGGTGTTTGTAACCAATATCCCAGAAAAAGCTGTTTCCATTCCTGCTCTGTCAGAGGAATCTAAAGTGATGTTAGAGACTCTCATCCTGCGCTCAGAGTGTAAGCTCTCTGGTGCAAGGACTGTCTCTGTTGTACCTGTGTACAGGGCATAGTAGAATGGGGTCCTGATCCCAGACTGGGGTCTCGAGGCACTATTACAGTATCACTAGTATGAATAATAATGTTCAGGGTCACAAATTCTCTAGCACATATTAGTTGAGGAACAAATGAAGACTGTTGTTTGTGTGTCCTTTGCAGGCTTTTCTGTTACTCGCTGCAGTTTGGCTGGGGATTGCCAATGCTATTTGGAATCTTTACATACCTTGTGACAAAAGCGGCTTGTGCCCTACAATATTGCGATCTGGGTTGTGCAGACCATCACAATGGGTCCCCATGACGTGTCCCAGTGCAGCTCCTTCCTCATGCTCATCAGCTTTCCTGATAGATATATATTTTATTTTCTTAAAAAACAGAAAACAAACAACATAAGAATGCACTTACCAATAACCCAAGAACCATACATTAGGTGAATCAAGTAAAACTATCAAGAGCTACTCTACAAACACTATTAGAAACAAAAGAAAGAACAACTAAACTCAAATGTAGGTCCCACATAGTCTTAAATGTCTCTGGATGACCCTAGAGAGGCAAAGGGGGTGAGGTAGTAGCTTCTGGGGGACCAACTGCTGTTGGTGACAGAGACAAACTTTTGCGCTTACACAGAGTTCTTCTTCAGGTGGATGACCTGGGCATTGATTAGTAATTTGTTCTAACGTGATGCGTGCATTCATACCCTTAATCCAGTCTGACACTGAGGGAAATGTCCTTTGTCCACTAACTCATTATGCATGTTCTTGCTAGTGCCAATACTTGTCCCATACATTTCTTTGAGGCCTGTTTAGCAGGACTTCTAAATGATTCAGAATGCATACATCTGGATTAAATAAATAAGAACCATCCAGTAAACCTGCCTGGCTCTGACTTTTCTTTTTTTCTGGTATTTTCTCAGGTGCCTTGAAAATTCTCTCATGGTTCATTGTACAGGCTATGTTACTGCTTTCATGGCTAGATAAGGCCTCATTTCCCCCTCATAGGACACAAAATTGATTCCCTGAAATAGCTTCCCTTTGGGGTATCTGTTTTTTCCCCAGAGACCAACATAAGGGACCCTTCATGCTCAGATCTACTCTTGACACAGAAAACAAGAAATCAAGAATCTTCACAGTGCTATCGACAGGAGAGATCTCGACAAGCTGCACACATCTGTCTGAGGCTGTCTTGAGTTGCCTCTGGAGCCCCTCTGCGTTGAGGAACCCTCCCTCCTCTGAAAGGATGGCTTGTGGCAGAGGAATTTCTGATACTCTGATGCCAGTGGAGTCACACTGGCCAAGAGCTGGAGGGAGAAGCAGCAGAGCCCATAGCTAAGGCAGAGTTCCCATCTTCCTTAATTCATTTGCATGTTGCAAATTTATTTCACTTTGAGGGCTTGTTATTTTTTTAAAAGAGAATTCACATCTCCTCCTAAGAAAGTCAGATTCGATCCCTTTGTTTATCCAGTTCAGATGAGAACCGCTGGAGTCGTTTGATGCCTGTTAAAACAGACAGACATGTCAACATAATCATGTTGGATTGGATCCCCAAACATTCAAAAAAACTAGAGGCTAACACTGAAAATGGAGGAAACAACATGGCATGGAGACGTGGGCATCCGTACTAATCAGCTGTCCTAACTCCAAACCACAGCTGATTTACAATACACGCTTATGTTATTGCTGAGAGGACACCAGCCCCATTGTATTAAAACAGCCTTTAAGTGCCCAGAAAAGCCTAGTTTATTAGGTAAGTTTGCATTTAGAATAGGTGTCTTTGTCCTAAATTATTTGAATTCAGTTTAAATCAGGCATGGAGAGGGTTAACCGAATAAAAGTAAAACCAGAGCTGCATGCCAGAAGGGCAGGAATTGTCAGCGGAACAGACCTGAGATGAATTAATTTTCCCAGTACGTTATAAAGCCTTGTCTACACTACATAAATAATCCCACTTAATCACAGTTGGACCACAATCACTTTTCACAGACTGTTTTATGAGATGCATTCTTCTTTCCAGAAAAAAACAAAAGACCTCTTACCATATCAGGGAATAAGGTTTTAGCCTAGGCCTTGGAGCTCCGCCATGCTTTACGACCATGTTTATTTAAACATGAGTTTTGCTAATGCAGCTAGGCATGCGGGGTTCATGATCTGGGAAGCTGTTTCTGGCTGCCATTAATAACCACACCCTTCCCTAGAAAAAAAGGCTTTTGCAGCTAGTAGTTTCATCCCCTTTATATAAATGTTGGCTGCAGAAAGCCACTTTTTTTGTTTAGTTTATTTAAATATTAAGGAATCTTTGGCTGAAAGATCAGAAAGGGCTCTGAAAAGAGCTACCAGAATGATTCAAGGGCTGTAAAATGCCTTATAGTGGGAGACTTAAGTATCTCATTGATGTCGTTTGTCCGACAGAAGGGTAAGAGCTGACTTAATCACAGTTTGCAAGTACCTACCTGGGGAAGATTTCGGATAGTAGAGACTGATCTTTAATCTAATAGAAATAGGCATAACAAGATGCAATGGTTGGAAGCTGAAACTAGACACAAGTCAGATTATAAATAAGACACAAAGTTTTAACAGCGAGGGTAATTAAAGCATTGGCTGGCTATGCCAGAATAAGGACACAAGACACTGGATGTGGTGTAATGAGGCCACAACTTTATGCCTAAATATCTGGGGGAGGGGAGGACCCAGCAGATAAAAGTGTACATTGCAGGTAATTCCACAATTATTTACATATATCCAGGGGGAGAGGGTATTGTCAGTCCTCCCCCTTTACCCATCTTGGTCCCCAGCCAACCCACGGCTGGAAGACCCCCCTTGAATGAGGCTTCAGGGGGAGGGGTGGATTGGCTCCCTGCTGTACCAGTCATAGAAGCCCCGGACACACTGTTTCCATGCCTTTAAAGAATACCTCCTTTAAATTCTTTACCAATCCATTTTATCTGATCACCGTATTCCTGCCCTAGGTAGTACCTGCACTGGACAAGGAGACGCCAACAAATAGCTTGGCTGCCTCCCCGCCACACCTAGCCAGATTCCCAGACATCTACTAATGCCCTCTTTAATATTGGCCAAAAAAGTGTCAGTTCCCGTGTCTGACAGGTGGACCCCATCCTATGAATAATTCTGGTGCCCCATATGCTATGTCCAGAGGAGAAATTACCAACCCCACTATGCCACCTATGAATTTGGCCACCTCCCTATTCATATGTCTCCTATCATTGTCAACCCAAGGGATCTTCACAGCTCTCTGCCACACCCTGCCCAATACATGCTCTGATCATTAATTCCACCCTTTACATGTTCCCAAATCATTTCCCCCAAGGTGAACCATAATCATATCTGGTGCCTTCTCACGGGCCACCACGGTGTACAGAAGGAGCATCTGTTAGTCCCGTAATATGCCCCTCCTCTCATGCCAGCTCAGGACTGCTTCATGACTAAGGCCCAGTGGCAAAACTCCAGACAAACTGGAAGCCTGCCTATGTGCCCAGTAAACAATACTGCGCCTGAAGATCCACATCACCTTCTGCCAGCCTGTCTGCCAGCATCTGGAATGCAAACACAAACACGGATTCTCCAGCAGGGTTCTCCCGTACGTTCTGTGTGCTCCAGAATGCCAACATCCAACTGCCTGAATTGTGCTAGGCCTCAGACCCAGCTGGGCCACACCTTTTGCCCCCCGATCCTGAATGAGTGGGAACCAAATTCATGTGCTGAAAGCCCCAACCTCATCGGTCCCAGTCTTAAAATGGTAACAAACTGCTATGTTGTGAGGGGACTCCTGTCGCTATCAATCCAGAGGCACCCATCCCTCCCTGGCCTTATTGTCATGTATGCCCTCACAGCCTCCACAGGACAGCTCCTGGGCTCGCCACCCGCCAGTAGAATAATAGATTCACCCTGGCCTCTGATTCGTTTTGACCTCCTCAAGATTGATGTCACCGATCGCCCCTCCCAGTGTGTATCCCTTAATTCCAAAGCCTGTCCAGAAGAGTCCCTACAGGACCCAGGTATTAGTCTGCCTATCCTAAAAGCTCCAAAAAACGCTTCCAGAAATGCTGCCCTTAACAAGGCCACCCTTGTCACAATGACATATGGTCTCTAGGATCCACACCAGATCCATAAGCGTATTAACATCAGTGGGATAACGTGCATCTTCCATATGGTGCTTTGAGACCACCCAGCTAGAAACCTCAAACTAAAAACCTGAAACAGTCCCCACCTAAAGTATATGCTGCCTGAGTATAGCCATACATCTGAACCATGCTGGGCTTCTCTCTGGGTAAGGCTCTGCAATAACGCCTGCATAGATCAGGAAAGTGGCTTCCCAGTTTTCCCATGTTCCAGCCAGCCATAGCCACTTGGGCATTTCATTGTCCAGCTGGTTCTGCCCCAGATTACTCTGTCAGCACCTCCCCTGTGCAGCAATGAGAACATCTATATAGTCACCTCTCAATATTATATCTTTAGTAGTACTGAACAGGTGAACTCCCATCGGGTCAGCCACCCCAGAGTGACTGACCACTGGGGCACCCTCAGGGCTCTGTTGCTCCCAGCTACTACCAGACCACAAATTCTAGCCCCTGAATTCACATTACCCATCAGTTGGTGAGGTGCAGCATGCTCATAAATCACCCCCACCTCCATTAAGCGTTCCCGCCCCCAGACAAGGGGTCTCCCTGCTTAGCACCGGTCTCCCAAACTTGAGCCCATGCTGGGTTTCCATTATTTCCACTTCCTGACCCCCACACTCCTGGAAGATCCTAGCTGCTGCAACAACTAAAGGTTGGCATTACACAGCTGTTGCAAGCTATTAGCTTCTCTAGGCATGGGTAACCCAGACATCCCTGACGCAACCCCTAGGACACCAGAGCCCTCCATAGCCTATATGCTAGTTCTGCTATTGCAACAGGTTCGATGTCTCCTCCCCTCCAGGCCCGGGTGAGGGTAAGTGACCACCTCTTCCTCCCCCACTTACGTCCCCCGAGAACTAAAGTGAGCAAGTTACCTGAACCCCACCAAGGACCCCCGCTACAAACATCCATTGCAACACTGGATGGAAGGGACAAACTTTCACCCCCTGTCCATGTAACCTCCATCTGGCACTGGTCACACTCACCCTGGCCAGCCATGTTGCTCTCCTCTTCTTCAACCTGTTTGTTCAAACGTCCTGGCTCTGGGCTACCCACTACACTTTGTAAGCCTTGTAGTGTTGTGGGAACAATTTTGGAAGCAACTTCCCAGACTTAGGGTTACCAGTTTTGATTGGATGCATTCCTGGAGGTTTCATCACATGACAATCTTTAATTCCTGGAGACCCCAAGACAATCCTGAAGGGTTGGCAACCCTACTCAGGCTACTTGAATCAATTCTCTGTTGGCTCCCCCCCACTCCCAAATGCAGCTAGTTCACCATTGGGAGCATTTGCTTCCTCAGGATCCATGCTACTTCCCAGTATGGAGGAATCCATTTGGTAGAGAGGCAGACGATACTGGGATCTGCTGGGTCCAACCCCTTTCCTGTGTGGCTAGGATCCCAGCCCTTTATCTCCCATGGCCCCTCAAGCCCCACTCCATCCATCCTGAGCTGGGTTTGGAATTCCCAGCCAGATCTGCTTTCCCACAACGGGTTTCGTCAGCTGGCAGGGGGGTGGGCGGGGACACCTCCCACCTCCTGTTTTCACCAGCCTGCTACAGCCCCACCCCTGATGAGTTTGAAACTCCCTCTCCTTCTGCTACCAAATGCCAGAAAGGAAGGAGGGGGGGAGGGCTCTCTCTCACTGATCTGCTACCAACTGGTGCCATGGGAGAGCAAAGCTTCCTGTTCCTATTGCTCTGCCAGGCGCAGGTAAAAGTGGGCTTTTCCTGCACCAGCATGGCCTTAAATAGCCCCCCTTCTCTTCCAGTCACAGGCAGGGGGATGGGTCAGTGTCCCTGCTGATGCTACCACACTGAGTCACTCTGGCTCTCTAGTCCTTAAAGGGACCACGCACCTTTTCCTATAAGCCAGACGGTCCCCACCATTCAATGTGCGGTGAGTTCATTGGAACAAGTTACCTTGGGATGTGGTGGATTCTCCACCACTTGAAGTCTTTAGAAAGACACACTATAGCTCAGACATTATGGGCCTGATGTACAAGTTACTGGATGAGGTTCTAGGGCCTGTGGTTATGGAGGAAGCCAAACTAGATCATAATGGTCTTAAAAACCTAAGAATCTATATTCTAAGCTCTAAGTTTCAAACCTGAACTACTGGAAGTTTGTTAGGTTTAACCACGTTCTGAAAAACCCAAAAACTTTGGACAATTGAACTCTTAGGCCTTGTCTACACTGGCAAGTTACTGCTCAGTAAAGCAGCTTTCTGTGGTGTAACTCCCGAGGTGTACACACTGCCAAGCCACGTAGTGTGCAGAAACTCCGCAGTTGCAGCGTTGCAAAAACACCATCTCAACGAGAGTTGTAACCCTTAAAGCACAGAGGCTCCAGCGCTGTATTGGCAGTGTAAACACATTACAGCGCAGAAAGAAAGCAATTGGCCTCCGGAAGTGTCCCATAATCCCTCAAGTGGCCGCTCTGCTCATTGTTTAGGACTCCACTGCCTTGGAGACATGCGCTCCTCCCCTTTCAAACCTCTGTTTCTGACAGCCTTTGCATGCTGGGCTGATCTGCTCTGGGACACAAAGCAAACCATTAATGTGGAATGCTCGTGCTGTTGAACACACAGGCAGGTGTGTGTGTGTGTGAGATTGCTGTGCAGAGAGCTGGGGAGGGAGCAGGGAGCTGATGTCTGGCCTCAGGACTGGTTGCTTCCTGCCGCTGTCTGAATTTACAAGACAGCATGCTGACACACTCTGCCCCCCAAAACGCGTCTTTCCCCCTCCATACACACACACACACACACACACACTCCCTGTCACACACTCTGTCCCCCCCCCCCACACACACACACACACTTCAGTTGAAAAGGAGCTGGCGATGTAGTAGGATGCCCATGGAACTATGGGACTGAGAAACCTGCATCATGTGACACTGTGCCTGCCCCATGAGGCACTGCAAACCCTTCCCAAAGCACCTGTGGCTAGTTGCACAGTGGGATATCTACCACAGTGCACTGCTCTCTTTGCCATTGCAAGAGCTGCTAATGTGGATGTGCTCCACTGTCACAGTGTGAACACGCAAGAGTGGTTTAATTCCAACACTTTAATAAAAGTAGTATAACCTGTTGCACAGAAACTTGCCAGTGTGGACATACTCTTAGATGACAAATATTAATTTCCCATCCAATGAGAGTTTGGCTGACCTGTCCCGGAACAGAATGTTTTGGTACATTAACTTACCCTTTTGTAAATTACTTATGTGCCACCTGAACTGTTTTGAAATCTCCCTAAGAAGCATCAGGTGTTTCTATGTTGCAATTTAGCCAATAATGCATAATCTTTAGTAGATATGTATTCAAGAGCTCCGTATGTTTGTCTCTAAATATTCTAGTATCCACAAGTCATTACGTAAGGCAGTAGAGTAAGGAAGGTATTTTCTCATGTGGACAACCTGAAGTCCAGATATATATTGTAGCCTGGCAGCAGGTGGCTAAAGGAAAGCTCTGTAAAGAAGGGGTATTCTGAAAATCAAGTTCCCATTATTTGAAATGAAAGTTTGGGAAGTGAGGCAGAAGTGCCACCAAGGAAGACGACATTGGCTGGTGTGTAAACAGACAACTTGTTCCTGCTGCTGCTTGAATCACGGTGGCAAGAGAAACAACAGTCCGGGAATGCCCCCTGCAGGCTAGTAGAAGCAGTTGTCCCAACAAGAGTCTGGTTTCACAGGAGGAATGGCACTCATTACAGAGAGACCCCTCCCCCAACCAGTACACCCAACTCCTGACAGTGGTGTTTTCTGGGCTGTGGAAGAAGCTTGTAACAGTACAATATACCTATTGCTTCCCTCACCCAATATTGCCACTGATTAGAATTACAAGTCAAAATGATTTAGCAGACTATCTACATTGTGTGCGTGCACAAATTTTTGAACGACTTCTTTGAAACTAATGTCAAAGGGCATCTTTCTTACTATGCTAATTATTAACTCAGAAAGCAATTTTCCTCTGCAATAAAGATACCCCAAGCCAGTTGCATTCTTTAGTATTTGTTATTAATTAAATTATACTTTTCTGGCAACTGGAAAACACAACTGAGTAGCTATTTGTATAGGACAAGTTGGTGGAAACAAAAATACTATAAAACGGATGAAAAAGTATCCCGATTAGTCCATCTTTACAAGAAAGTGAGGCAGGAGGAAAAATTAAAGGGGTATTATAGGAGCATAACTATTACATAGTAGTTAACCTGATACTTTTGATCAGTGATGCTATTATTTAGCAAACCAAAAAACTAATCAAGCTAAAAATAAATTAGCAGCAAAACTCATGCAATGTATTCCACGAAAAGAAACACAAAGGCGCAAAAGTGATACTTTATTCATATTTGTTACTTTTACATAACCCAGAGTAAGATATACAAACAGATAAAAATGACCTAAGAGTGAGTTAGTTTACACATCACTAAATTCAATTTAAATTTGCATTGATAAAATACTGAACGGAGATGACAAAATACTCCAAGTTCAGAAAAACAGATTGGCTACTATGGCTGAAAAATTCCAGTTATCTTTAACTGATCACAAATTATCACTTGTTTTATATTTATCATTTAAAACTAACTGATGCATATTACAAAATTCCCATGGTACACTCAGTCTCTCTGCTCATAAAATATATTTTAGTCATATCAAATTTCATTACAACGGAAAGAATTATTTGTGATGTCAGAATATTTCACCTCAACACAAATCAAAAGAATATTGAAAGTACCTCTCTCACCCATATAGTGACACTGGATAATACTGCAGTATTAGCTGGACTTTTATCCATTTTATTTGATCACCCACAGAATCATTTTGGTGCATTCTGCAAACTACTGTATAACACTTATATCCTTATGACCAACACAAACAATGTCTCTCTCATGTTAATGAGGAACCACCAGACCAGAAGTAGAATTTAGCCCCGTGTTTTAAGGCAAAAACAATCCTATAAGGTGCCGAGTGCTCTCCTTTCCCATTGGCTAACCATCGTTCAGCACCTCACAGGATAAGGCCCTTAATGGGCAGTAAAACACAAACAGGGAGGCAAAGGCATTTTTGCCACACTACTATAAATCATAGTCGAATCAGAAACTCGCATGCAGATTAAACAGTAATAAAGTAGCCAATAATGGAATACGTGAATATTGTGACAGGCTGAATATTATTTTCTTTGGACAAAAATACAAATTGCTGTGATTGGACAGGAAGGGAAGTTCAGAGTGAATGAGGATAAAGGCTAGATGCATGTTCTTCCCTTCCTTCTTAAGAACAGAAGGGCCTTGCAGAACAAAAGAGCTTTACCAAATATTTGACCTGGAATTATACAGATCTCTTCTGTTACAAAGATTAAAATTGTAATCTGGGAAGGAAAAAAAAAGACCAACCCTTCCCACTCTCTTACACACCATAAAAAAAAGCTTTATTAGGCAAGGAAGCAGTCTGAGTCGCAGTGTACAAAAGAAAAATATATATGCAAATTTCAATATTGTATTGAATAAAGTATGAATTATTTTTAAAGGGAATAGAGAAAGAGCAAAAGCAGACTGTATGGTAGCCTTCTTTTCTAGAAGAAGCTGAAAATATATACAGCATGGTAACTAAACACCAATTAAGCCATTTTAATTGTCAGTGTTATGTAAATGAGATATACTGGGATAGAAATACATTCAAAAATCAAGGGCCTTTAATGAGTGAGTTATAAGAAACTGAAATGACATTCATGACTACACACATTCCATATAAGCAAAAGTCTATCCACATATATTTATATCTACATGAATAAAAAACTAAGTTTAGTACTTGTGAAATGTATCCAATTGCTAGCACTGAACTGATGCCATTCCATTCATCCACATAACAGACATAGTATTACCAGTAGTCGAGTAAGCGTCCCACTCTGTACTGACAAAGTGGCTCCACTCAGGTCTCTAAAAACTATTCCTGAGTGTAACAGGGCATTTCAAACTTCAAATATAGTCAATCCATGTCCAGAGACTGCCAAACAGAGTGTCAATTCCAATTGTGGTTTCTGTAATATGAACATGTGTCTACTACATACTGAACTGAGACCATCCTGTTATTTTACTGTCAAACCACCAGCCAGCAACCTCCTGTTACTGACTGAGTCATCCAGTCCTCTCAAAAATAACTAGTAAATCCTCTGAACTGACTCTTCAAACTTACATTTCATTTGTGATTTTTCAATGGCCAGAATGTGTAAAGGAGATTAAAATAATATAAGTAACTAAATTAAGAAATTACTTAAAATAGTGTCGTAAGAAGACATTTAGTTGCTGTCTGTTATATTTTAAGGTTACATGATTAATTTCTGAAAAATGCTAAAAAGATGACATTTAAGGACCTGAAGACATTGCCCAGTCATGTATCACTGACTCTCCTCAAAGACCTACATGACTAGCAGCCAGACAGTTTCACGAGTATCTAGATTACATATTATTCTTTATAATGTTGCAAAGTAAAAGTATAGTTATACCTTCATGATCAAGAAAGTAAAACAAAATGCTGGTTTTGTAACAGTGCAACAACTGCAGCTTACTTTGCATGCAGCATACGATTTGCTACATTTAGTGGCACTTATGTATTATGCAGTAAATATTGAAAATAAGACTGAATTTTTGGATCTGCATCAGCATAATCACATTATTATTACAAGAGTTGCTAAGCTACAGCATTCTGAATACCACCAATTCATTTTTAGTACTTAGATCGCTAATTTTAATACATTTCAACACCCTGCCTTCTGTCCTGCTAATGGTGTAATTATTGGAGCAAAGCATTTCATGAATTCTGCTTCTACACTTGGACCAGGTCTCAGTCTGACCAATCATTTTCATCAAATTCTGAATCATCATCAGAATCGCTGTACTCCACAGCAATGCGCCTTGAAAGAATAGTTGCCACATCATTTCCAACAGGTTCTCGCTTTGCTTCTTGTTCACGTTGCTCTTGTACCTTTTTCAGCTGAATTCCTATAGACAGGTAGACAAGTCTATTCACAAACAGTTCTTTGCACCTAAAATATAATTTACAGTTGTTGCTGCATTTTATACTTTAACTAAAGTTGAGAGGCATTTCCAACAGGTGAAGGAAAAAAGAGATTGGAAGTCATGAAAACTTTCTTGATCAAGAAAGACAGACACACACACAAAGTGGACTGACATCAGTCTTTCCAAGAGCACGTGCCCGTAACTTTCTCAAAATAGCCTGCTATGGTTTAAATTAAAGTTCTAAATGACTATAGGACACTTTCAGTAGGAGTGATGTCAAAATTCTGTCTGGAAGCATTTTAAAGGGTTATGCTTTTTAAAGCAAGCATAACTGAATGAAGGCTGCAGCACCTGATTACAAAATATTTTCAACTGTTTAAAAAAAGCCAAATCAAATGCACTGGAGTCAATGTTTGGATTTCACAGCTGTTGCAAGGGACCCCATGGAACCTGCACACTTTTTAAACGGATACTTCATATACTGAAGATGAGTAAAAGTTTTCATTTGACTTCATTCAAACAAGCACCTGAATTCATCTTAAATCAGTTGTAAGCCTTGGAACGTATGACTTGGTATACAGACCCCACCCCAAGCCTTGCACGGAGGTTAACACCCTGAGGGCTTGTCTTCACTACCAGGGTAAGTCGACCTAAGTTACGCTACTCCAGCTACATGAATAACATAGCTGGAGTCGACAGAGCCTAGGTCTTCACTGCACTGAGTTGACAGGAGATGCTCTCTGGTTGACTTCCCTTACTCTTCTCGGAGAGCTGGAGTACTGGGGTCAACTGGAGAGCGCTCTGCCATCGATTTAACGGGTCTTCACTAGACCCGCTAAATTGATCCCTGCTGAATCGATTGCAGCGGCATCGATCTCCCCGTAGTGGAGACCAGCCCTCTGTCAAGGCATACCAAAAACGCATGTCCAAAGAGCAGGGACTGTCAAGATACCTAGGCTGGGCCAGTTGTAGTGAAGTATTTCTCTCAGCAAATTATGAAGATGAAATTGTGGCTTGTGGTTAACAGCAGCCATGAACACAAATAATAGGAGACACTGTAGTCTCACTGTGTAAAAGGAATAGCTCATAAACTCTGTGTTCACTTACCCATTCGAATAGCAGCAAGAAGATCACTTCGAGCATCACTGATCGGCGGCTGTGTGGATTCATGTCGTTTTGCCTCAGGAACTGTAAAAGCATGCATCGGGGAGGACGTGAGAGATGAACCTGCAGCAGGAGGACCTGGTGGGGGAGGAGGTGGGCCAGGGGGAGGGGAGGCTGTAACAACAAGCCCAGAAGGAGGAGGAGGAGAAGGAGCAGCAGCAGCAGCATAGATAGATCCAGTCACTAGTCCAGAATGGGAAGGTGGCACAGGAAGTTGAAGAGGACTAACAAAAGCAGTTTGTGCTGAAGGAATCATAGGGGGAAGAGGAGTGGGGGGAGGTCCAGTAGGATTATAATAATCCACCATCTGAGTTGGGAGCATCCTACATAAAAAAAGAACAAAAATAACTTTAAAGAACTGAAATATTTGTCAGTAAGAAGAGTGCTTTTCTGAAATGACTGAAATATTTAAACACTTAGCACTTACACAGTGGTCACCCTTTAAAATGTGCTCATTTTGCCTCAGGTACCATTAACTCACTCTTTGCAGCTTTCCCCAGCCAATTCCTTAGATTTTCATATAGGAATATTGCAAATACTGAGGGGTAGTGTTATATTGTTATCCAAGGCTGTTAAAATTTTTAAGGGCAAGCAGTATATAGGGCTTTTCATATTCAAAGTGCTTTTACAAACACTGTCTGAATCTACCTTAATTCTCAATATGTCTGTGAGATAGACAGATAGATGTATTTGTTTCTAAAGAATCATTTTAACCTCTCACATATGTAATGTGGGAAATTTCAATATATGCATCTACTTCTATTGTTTTCTTGCAGTTTTCAATATTTTTTGGCGCACTACCCTGCGGCTATTGTTCCTCGTGTACAAGAAAAACTTGCCACTATCCCTTTGTTCGGCAATGCATTGAAAGCTTTTCACATTTTACAGACATATCAATTGTCATGTTACACCCCATATTCTTCATGGAAATATGCTTATGATATGGATATGACATAACAAATATATTTTATGCAAGATGGGTTTTGTAAGGTATCTTCAGAAAGGTTATAATTTACTGAATGTGAGTATCCAATTTGTATGCATGTATCATTTCTGTATCTAAAGTTAGGAATATTGACTATGTAACAATTACAACTGTGTGCATTTGGAAGACACCCACCAGACAACAGGCCATCAGGCTTGATGGGCCATTAGGAAGAAACAATAAGACTGTGAAGATACTAATCTTTTTCCTTCCTGAGAGGCATCCTGGGACATAGCTGTGACACTACTAGGTCAGGTGGTCCTGTCACCTCGTACTAAACACCATCTTGGACTTCTAGTAATTTTCCATTAAAAAGAGGGGGAGGTCAAGACTGGGAAACAAAAGGTTCCCACCTTATGTAAATCTTATTTAAGGCTGGGGATTAAGGCAAACAGGACTCTTCTCCATTGCCTTCCTCCCCAAGAAGGAAGACTGCTGAAAGTACCTGAAGAGACAAAGGAACTGAGCGGTGGGAAAGGCAAGGGCTGAGTCCAGACTAAGACAGGAGTCTAGTCTGTAAAGAGAGATAACTGGAATTCTAAGCTACAGAAACTCTGCAACTTGCCTAAAACAACATTTAGGGTGAGAAATTATTTCTTGAAGCCAGTCTCTAAGATTTTAAACTTAGTATATGTGTTTTGTTTTATTTGCTTGGTAATCTGCTTTGTTCTGTTGACTACCTCTTATAATCACTTAAAATCTGCCTTTTATAGTTAATAAACTTGTTTTTGTTTATTATTAAACCTAGTTTGTGCAATTTATAACTGTGGGGGGGGGGCAAGAAGTTGTGCATATCTTCCTTCATATTGAGGGAGGGGGCGAATTTATGAGTTTACGTTGTATACATTTCTCTACACAAGACAATATTATTTTGGCTTTTATTATTATTACTTTCCAGAGGGGAGCTGAACTTGAGTGCTGGGCAATTTCCTAGCTGAGTCTTCTCATAGAGAGCTGTTTGCAGACTGTATGATTCTACAGCCGATGCATCCCTTCCTGTGTGTGTGTGCTGCCAGAGGTCGGAGAGCCTAATTCAGCATAACGGGGAGAGGGAGCCCAGGCTAGTGGAGCAGGCAGGCTCAGTGAAATCCCAGTATGTCAGGTGGCATCCCAGAAGGGGAGTCCAACCCGTCACATCAATGTTATTAAATACATTGTTCAGTATTTCAGTTTTTGACATTTCCCCACCTCCTTTTAGTTCACACTGTTAAATATACTTTGCAAATTAGCAAATTTCCTACCTACCTACCTACCTGAAGTGTTAACAGGATTAGTTAAGTTTGTACAGAGTTCTGAACATGTAAAACAAGTCCTAAGTATTGTATTATGATGATGAAAAATCCACATCCTATTGGTCTTTCCAAGAGCCCAGTAAATCAGAAGTTTTACCCATAGTCTGCTGGTACCAAAGGTACAGAGCTGTGTGGGCCATCTGAGGCCTGGGGTGGAGGTGGAGGTGGTTGTTGAGGTCTGTTTAAGGTAGCATGCCGCACTGTGGTAGCAGATGGTCTATATTCATGTTCAAGTCCCTGGTTTACACCCATATAATGTGGTCCATCTCCTGTTCCATATGAAGACATTACTGGCTGCTGATGGAGGGAATGATTCGGAGTAGCAGGATAAGAATAATCGGTAACATCGGATGCATGGGACCTAAAATTAAAGTAAATGGGATAGGGTGGAACAGAACACATGAGTGCAGCAGAACACTGTCTCCACTGCTAAGCAGTAAGGCTAATGACTGCATTGGGAATGACTTGTGATGGGTTTCCCTATTTTCATTATCAAGCATTTGTCAGACCATGGAAACTACAACAGCAGCAATATAATTATTAAGGCAACAGCCAGCCCCTGTTCAGATTCATGTAACTTCAAAATGAATTAATCTGACAAACCAGAGTACACAGAGACTAAATCTTAATCTGCAGGGCCTGCATCTTTTCAATATTTTGGCATATTAACTCTGTGACAGAATACTGTAGAATAAATCAAATTTAATTAAAAAAGCAAAACCAATAACAGCTTTTTTTTTCAGTCCTCTCCTAGTTGCAAGGAAACACTGATTTTATTTTTGACAACACAGAATTAATAACTGTGGGCAACCAGCTAAGTATTAACAATGAAAGCAGAAAGAGAAAGCAAGAATGGAAGCAGTCAGTTATACAGAAAAACATATTTTACCAAAGCAGAGAGAACTAATTTCAAAAGCTTAATCTTTAAAGGCTTTCTTGCTTTCTTTGCATAAGTGGTTTGGTTGGAAAGGCTGAGAGATATTGAAAAATGCAAATATTAGTTGAGCAGAGAGTTCATAAAGATGCAAAGTCTATGATGCTTTGTCAAATAAGCCCAAGAGAGGGAGCAAAAGGATCTCTTCATCCCATAACTGCACAGAGCTGTACTGCATTAGTAACAGTCGTGCGGCCTGTCACTTGGTTAAAACAGATAGTCAGTAAAATGATGCACGTCATCTCTAAGACTGGAAACAAGGCAAGCAACAAAAAGCCAGGGGTTTGAGTAAAACAAAATGACACACCCTTTGGGCATTTTGTCCTTTTTCATACTTCCTGCCTGCTCCAGTTTCTTTGCGTCACTCATGAACTCAATGCCCATTTTCCTTCTTTCCCACTCTTCTTTTCTTGTTCTTACTTTTCTCACATTTATTTGCTGGTTTCTATTTGGATTCAGCTTGTGTCTCTCTCTCTGAAGCACAACAGGTGTAACATAAATGCATTGTCATAAGTAGACAGTCTGGAAACTTGGATTTCAAACTTTATGGATTTGACTGGGACAGCATAAAAACAAAGGCTTTTAAATCACCTAAGCTCTGTATTAAAATATAACAAGATACTATGAATACAACCACATCTTTGTATGAGTTAGTTTATATATAGGCACTCTATTTATAGGCATTTCTATTTGCACTCATCACCATAAGACAACTTTTGTGAGAACTGGACTCTCTTCTACATTTACTTTTATAGCTTCATTCCCACAACGTTCGCAAGGTAGATCAAGGATAAAAGGGTGCATTATACAAATTACTAAATTTCTTCCTCACCCTACCACAGTCCCAAAACTAACCCACAGTTGTAGTGGAGATTTCTGCAATGCAGCATTGTTGAAGCCATGTTCAGTTCCAGGATATTAGAGACAAGGTGGGTGAGGTAATATCTTTTATTGGATCAATTTCTGTTGGTGAGAGAGACAAGCTTTCAAGCTACAAAGAGCTCTTCTTCGGGTCTGGGGAAGGTACTAAGAGTGTCACAGCTAAATACAAGATCAAACAGATAGAATGTGCGCTAGCTACTTATGCTAAACTAACTTACCGAAAACCCACCGACCGCTACGCCTACCTTCATGCCTCCAGCTTCCACCCCGGACACACCACACGATCCATCGTCTACAGCCAAGCGCTGAGGTACAACCGCATCTGCTCCAACCCCTCAGACAGAGACCAACACCTACAAGATCTTCACCAAGCATTCTCAAAACTACGATACCCACACAAGGAAATAAAGAAACAAATGAACAGAGCCAGACGTGTACCCAGAAACCTCCTGCTACAAGACAGGCCCAAAAAAGAAACCAACAGAACTCCACTGGCCATCACCTACAGTCCTCAGCTTAAACCTCTTCAACGCATCATCAGTGATCTACAACCCATCCTGGACAATGATCCCTCACTTTCACAGACCTTGGGAGGCAGGCCAGTCCTCGCTCACAGACCTTAAGCATATTCTCACCAGCAACCACACACCGCACCATAACAACTCCAACTCAGGAACCAACCCATGCAACAAACCTCGATGCCAACTCTGCCCACATATCTACACCAGCAACACCATCACAGGACCTAACCAGATCAGCTACAACATCACCGCTCATTCACCTGCACGTTCACCAATGTTATATATGCCATCATGTGCCAGCAATGCCCCTCTGCTATGTACATTGGCCAAACTGGACAGTCACTAGGTAAAAGGATAAATGGACACAAGTCGGATATCAGGAATGACAATATACAAAAACCTGGAGAAGAACACTTTAACCTCCCTGGCCACACAATAGCAGATGTAAAGGTAGCCATCTTACAGCAAAAAAACTTCAGGACCTGACTCCAAAGAGAAACTGCTGAGCTCCAGTTCATTTGCAAATTTGACACCATCAGATCAGGATTAAACAAAGACTGTGAATGGCTATCCAACTACAGAAGCAGTTTCTCCTCCCTTGGTGTTCACACCTCAACTGCTAGCAGAGCACCTCACCTTCCCTGATTGAACTAACCTCGTTATCTCCATACGGATTTATACCTGCCTCTGGAAACTTCCATTACTTGCATCTGAAGAAGTGAGGTTCTTACCCACCAAAGCTTATGCTCCCAATACTTCTGTTAGTCTTAAAGGTGGCCACAGGACCCTCTGTTGCTTTGTATTTACCTGTGACACACTTGGTACCTTTCCCAGGCCTGAAGAAGAACTCTGTGTAGCTTGAAAGCTTGTCTCTCTCACCAACAGAAGTTGGTCCAATAAAAGATATTGCCTCACCCACCTTGTCTCTCTAGACTTCGCAATAGAGGCAGGTATTTCATTCATGCAAAATTCATAATTCACATTGCTATAAGCATTTCAAAATCTGTAATAAGAAAGGGATAGTACAATGTCATAACCAACTTGATACCACAAATAATCCTCCTTCCTCCACCCACACCAAAATACCCCAGATCCTAGTGGAGGGGCTTTACAGTTCCTCCTTGGGGAAAGCTACATATTGCAACTATTTCCCAGAGCTTGCTTTCTTCACATTATAAAAATCTGAACACAAAGCGTGATGAATGCATGTTTTGACGTAACAGGGAAATAAAGGGAAAAAAAGGTAAATTAAATGTGACTCTTTAATCTCAAGGTCCCTGGAAGCCACGTGATAGGTGCGTTGAAGGGAAAAAAAACAGAGATGCAATAAATCTACATCTTGCAGTTGAGTAATGGGCACTGATATCATCCCATCAATTCAATCAGGCCTGGATTAACCAATGTGCCCTTGGTAAACTTGCACAGGGTCCCCATCTCAGGCCCCCCTCCTCCCTCCACAAATACTATGGGGTGTGAAAAGCTACACACACACACACACACACCAGTGCCGGGAAGAAGGTGGGGTGGGGTGAGGGCCCTGTCTGCATACTGTGGCAAGAGCCAACGGCCCAAAGCTGGGAGTCAGATCAGCCCCATGGCACAGGAGCTGCAGCAAGGTGAATGCAGGACAAGCTCACTCTAGAATACCCTCCCTGTCCCGGGGCCTCCCACCCAGGAAGCCCCCCCATTGCCATAGTGGGAGCCCCCCCATTGCCATAGTGCACAAGGCACCAAAATTCTTTTATCTGGCACTAAATTCAAGCAAGATTCAGATCAACATTTTGAAAATACTAACTTAAAAGAACTTTGCATAAAAAGAAAAATTAGAGTGATTAGCAGGACACATTTTTGGCAGTAGAAATTATGGTAAACTAAAATAAACTGGTAAAAAAATAGACAAGGGAAAAAGTCTGAACACGAACTCTTGAACCTTAACATTGATGGAAAGAGAAGAAACAAAATAAAACTCTGGCTGGTTTCCAAAAAGAGTCGTCATCTGGCAGAAGACTACAGCACACAAAAAAATTCAACGTTGAAGAAACAAAGCTCTGAGCAGATTCCCCTTCATTAATCACAACTATCCAGTGAACTGAAAACATCATTCCCACTCCTGCTCAGTGGCTGTTGCCCAATGGCCACAGCAAGTAAACAACCTAAACACTTACTGGAATTGTGAAATAGTTTGGCTTTCCACTAGATTCCAATTATTTCCTATGTTTCTTCTGCCTATCAATTAAATACGACACATAGAACAAACGTTTAGGGAAAAATTCTCTGTCTAGACCCACTTGATGAACAGCCTCAGATGTCTGGCTCACCCTTTGCATACAGATCTCCTACTGAGCTCAAAGGGAGTTTCATACACACAGTGGGAGCAGAATACTGAAGATGAGCTCTGTTGCGTGCACCTGAGAGAAGATTTTTGTTCAAAGTGTCTTGTTTTAAGCCATAACGATGCAGCTGGTTTTGTAGCTTGCTTTTGTAAAAAAGCAGAATGACAATAAAGAACTGTTCCCCAATTATAGCATCCCACTAAAGGCAAAATTATATACATCACCAGGTATTTAAAATATTTCTCACTTAAATAGAAAAACACTTGAAGAGCTCACAGATGACTAGATCCTGAAATGATTAACAGTCATCTTGCACAGAAAAACAACATTACTGTCAGTAGCAATAAAATGCATCAAGGTCAAAATGAAGGAAGAGACACTGGAACTAATAATTATATACAGATCTAAATCTTTCTTCAATTATACCTGTTCAAAATGCAAAAATAAAATATGAAGCAAACACCATCACACGAGTTAAATACAATGACTGAAGTTCAGTCAACAAAAACATATGGAGTGGATGTACAGAAATTTCAAGTAATTAGTACATATTTCTTAAATTTCACAGTACTTTACAAGCATTTTTGAGAACAAGTTTAAAATGTTTATGGTGTCTTTTCTATACTAACTGCTACATTCTCAATCTAAGGCTATTCGGAATTTCTGAACATGTAATTGTGATATAGCAAAGGGCTTGTTGTAAACAGACCTAGTATCTGGGGACAGTGATCCCTCTGAAGATGCTCCATGGTACACATTTTGAGACAACCTGTTGTCAGGTCTAAGCTCTTTGTCATATGCCATCATATTCCACTCCTGGCGCCTGTTCCTTGCTTTTCTAACCTTTTTCACCTCACGGGTTGTGCCATCTATACGCTTTTGCTCCTTATGTTCAAAGGAGAGAAAGCAAGCATGCAAAAGAGAGAGAAAAGGAAAGGAAAAGAGCAGGTTAAAATGCAGTTAGCGTGCACAGAAATAAGACTAGAATTACAGATAAAGCCAAGTCTACATAAAATTCCTCTGCAACGACAATGAAAGAGTTAAATATCTCTTTATACTATGGACCTGACAGAAGGTAATGTTATTCATTACTGTACTATTACTGTTTCTTTGACATACTTTTGTAGAAAATTTTAATTTAAGTAATGATCTTCACCTATTTCCCCACCCCCAGTAAACAGAATAATTGTCATTGTTAAAAAGATAAATTTTTTAAAATATTTCCTCACAATACATGGTAATGATGTATTCAGACAATTCTGAAATGCATCTGATAACACTTCTTAGACCTACAAATAATATAAATGCGTGTGTAAAATATAATCAGGATGAATTGCATATAAACACCAATGGTTTTGCATGCCTATAAAGCACCTAGAGTTTTGAAAGAAATATGGAAAAGTGGTAACTCTTTCCAGCTGCTATTAGATGCCACAATTTGAGATTTCCTTTGTAACTTGTTTGTCCTTTCATGTCTGAATAACAAATAAGAAAAAGAACAAAATTCCTCCCGCTCTCTCCTCACTCTCATTTCACATGATCTTATAGGAAATGAGTCACATTAATCACATTTCCTATATTCAGTTCAGTAATTTATTTTATCACAAAGCTATTAGACTGTTTCATATACACCTCTACTTCGATACAACGCTGTCCTCGGGAGCTAAAAAATCTTACCACGTTATAGGTGAAACCGCGTTATATTGAACTTGCTTTGATCCACCGGAGTGCGCAGCTCTGCCCCCCCTGGAGCACTGCTTTACCGCGTTATATCCGAATTCGTGTTATATCAGGCGCGTTATATTGAGGTAGCGGTGTACTTGAGATTTTGGTGTAAAACTCCAAGTACTTTCAGTGAATTCTTTCTTTCTTCCTCTCTTTCCAGTGCTATTTTAGTGCTTTCACAAACATCCACAACCCCAATGGTAGCTATCCTGCCCAACCAACATGATGAATACATTTAAAAAAAAAAACTTAGAAATTAAATAAACCAAACAGATTTATTAGAGGGTCAAGTTTAGGTTGTCTAGTTGTTCCAGATTATTTAAGATTTGTACCTTTATTGAATGAGCACTGGAATCTAGACTTGGATAACATTTACCTCTAACTTTCTTGATTTACTGGTTCACTTTAAATCTAGAGACTTTTCCAAAACATTTAATTTCAGTCAAAAGGATTGGGAAGGCTTGTTACAAAACAGAACTATATCTGCATATAGGGCAGTTTTATTTTTATCCTACATCAATAGTGACATTTCTTTTTATTAGCATGCAAATATCCAGCAAATAATTCCACTGCAGCTCTGATGATGAGTATGTGGGGTGATGAATTCAGAATTCTAGAGGATATTACTACTTTCAAAGAGAGTGGTCTCTCTCTCTCTCTCTCTCTCTCTCTCTTTAAATAAAATGTATAGAGCCCTGCGTAGATACAACATTTGTATACGCATCCGATCCGCAAAAACGGTCCGTGGATAAAAAGCAGATTTCCGTGGATTTGCAGGGCTCTAAAAATGTAGTAGAAGCCATGTAAACAAGTAGGTGCTATAGATTAAAGATAGGGAAGGAGTGTATAGTCTGACTTTCAGAAAATAAGTGCTTCAACAAACATGGCAAATGTATTGTTAGAGACCGGAAATAATTAACTTCAGCATAACACTTGCATTAAAAAGGTTAGCAAAAATTATGCACAAAAAGCAGCTGCAATGAAGTGATAGGGGTGATATAAGGAAATAGCTTCAGCATGTATCTGCAGTACTTTGAAGAAATTTAAAAAGTTCACCAATAGTTAATATATTAACTTGAGTTTACCAATTGACAGCATAAGATCACATCAGAGATCACTGACTGACTTCTTAAATACAACTGTAGAAAAATCACTGAAACACTTTATAGTCTTAAAATTATTAGTTAAAATGAGGTACATCATTCTTCAGGGGGAATACAGAGGAAAAAACAGAAAGTGGGGGGGAAAAGATCACATAATTTTTTCCTCAAAAACCTGTTAATGACCACTAATAAATGCTCATCAAAATTCACTTGATTCACGTTTTTGATTGTAGGTTTAAAAATGGTAAAGCAAACATTTTGACAAATTCAAGTACACTAACCTCTAGTTCATTACCCTACTTTGTGTGCAAAGCATAACAGTGCAGAATCGGAGACCTTATAGTAGTTTTTAAACGCATGGAGGATTTTAAAAAAATTACACTTTTGTTCGGAGAGAACACTGTCATTTGAAAGAACCATCATATTAAATGTTCATGCATGCCTCCATGAGTTTCCTAATCCTGTAAAAATAGGGTCAACAATGAATAATAGGTATCAAGAACTTCCTATGGCCAATATCTCAACCACTTAAGGCAACTGTCCCACAGATACTCTGAAAACCTGAATCTGTGCGTGATGATCACTTTTTATCTCTCTCTGATTGCAATGGAAATTGAGGCAAAGAACTTCACAGGATTAGACCCTAAATTAGCATTCTATTTGAATGTCTGGTTTTTAGCAGACTACACAGTACTACACATAGTTCTCATTTAGAAGACTTGTAGAGATTTTACTCTGATAAGATACAAGTCATTTGTGGAATTCTCTTGTACTGAATTCTATGTGGCATTTCAGCTATAAAAATGTAAATTGTTGTCATTGCCGCTTGACTAAATACATTCAAATACATCTAAAAAGTTGCCATTCTGTGAAGTAGTTAAGTACGCTCACGCTGTCTTATTAACATAGCACTTGCAGTTTTAAAGATTTGTAACAGAGATCTCAATATTCCCAAACTTTGTTTTTATTCAACATACAGTATTTAAGATAAACAAAAAATATTTAATCTGTAATCTGAATTACAATTTTTTATTCTTAGTCTACATAGGGTCTATTTTTGATCAACAAATTAGTTTAAGAAGACAGCATCATTCTTAAAGTGCATGGGTATTCAATAGGGATGGATAATTTGTCTTAAATACATATGGCATGTAAAGCACTAAGACCTGAAAGTAAATCATATATAAAAAGGGATATAAGTAACAAATTTAAGAAATATTCCTCTAGCGGAATTCAAGACACAAAATACAATTCTTCAGCTAACAAAACAAAATCTTGTCATCTTCTTTCCAACAACATTCTAAGGGTCTAGGACAGTTTCTCTCAAACTTTTGTATTGGTGACCCCTTTCACACAGCAAACCTATGAGTGCCACTTATACATTAAAAACACTTTTTTTTGTATTTAACAAAGTGGGGTTTGGGGGTGGAGGCTGACAGCTCGTGACCCCCCCACACATATAATAACCTTGTTACCCCCTGAAGGGTCACAACCCCCAGTTTGAGAACCCCTGGTCTAGCATGATTTAAGATGCATGTCTTCACACTGGCATCAGGAGAGCTATTCGATATGTTTCTGTCAATCATCTGAGATAATGCCTTATTCCTCATAGCAGCTTTATATTTTTCCTTTTTCAATTTTGTTTACTCAATTCAAGTGCCTCATAAGATAAAATTGTGAAGGTATATAGACTGTATTTTTGGAAGTTTACTATATTACCCTTACCAGGAATACACTGGATCATAACTTCGATATTGTGGCTCTCCTAAGAAAATAGTTAAAATCTGCACCCGCAGGCACAAAATAAAACATAATGAATGAATTAAATTATCTAAAAATGTGCCCCAGAAATTTGTTTATGAGAATTATCACATTTATAGAAGTCTCTGTAGAATGGGTTAAAATTTTCCAAATGAAAATTATTTTTCATAGAATGATGGCCTTTATAAAAATTAGACGCATTTGTGAAAAAATTGTTTTTTCTACATTATTTTTTTAATAAACTAGAAAACGAAAAATTTACTTGATTTTTTCAGTTGCTAGATTTTCCTGTCCTTCCCATTTTTCAAAAGTATAATGTAAAAAAAAGAAGGGATTGGAAAGGATTGGAAAAGAAAAAAATAAAAATCAAAAGATGCAGTAAATAATTTTCTATAAAAATGTTAATGAAAAATATGAAAGAAATTAAATTATTCCTTTTCTAACCTGAAGAATGAAATAATTTCTAAGTTTGTCACAAACGTATTTTCCATTTTTCAATAAGCTCTAATTCTCTACTTTGCAAGCATTTTCTATCAATAAATTCCCCCCTCCCCCAACACACTCATCAAAATATCTTCAATAATGATATTTGTACATCTATTTAATGTCCTTTTCTATCTCAGATGAATTGGGCCTTCTACAAATTCTTGTTTCAGAGTGGTAGCCGTGTTAGTCTGCATCAGCAAAAACAACGAGGAGTCCTTGTGGCACCTTAGAGACTAACAAATTTATTTGGGTATAAAAGCTTTTGTGGGCACGGACCCACTTCATCAGATGCATGGAGTGGAAAATACAGGAGCAGGTATAAATACATGAAAAGATGGGAGTTGCCTTACCAAGTGTGAGGTCAGTCTAACTCAGGCTCTATGAGCAGCAATGGGAACAGCAATTCCACTTTACGTTATGTTCACAGACCTGGTGAATGTTCTATGTGATTTATGATGCTGAGAATCCAGTGGGGTCAGAAGGACTTTCTGAATTTGGAGGAGTGAAGTTTCACTATGGTGACTCTTCACTTTGATTTAGAGGCAGGTGACATATGTGCATTCTAAGTTTTAACATGTGACTCTCCAAATCAGCAGTCTGATAGTCCTTACTTGGAGCTCTTTTCTTCTGGAATCCTTTAGACCAATTAGGCCCCTTCCCTGGTATCCAGGAGGGCATCATGTTGGATAAGACAGGCAATTGTTGCTTAATCTACCTTTTCTTCTCACTCTCCTTTCTTAGGACTGCATGAAGAATCTTATGGCCCTTCCAGAGCTTCCTCAAACCAATCAGCAGCAAAGCGGCAACATGAATAAGCATCCACTAAACTCTTCATCCCATGCAAGCTAAAAACAAACACTTAAAAAAATATATATGTGTACATCTTCATGATAGATGATGCACATGGCTCTGACCTATGCTAGTCAAATACCTGAACACATTAGTAAAAATTTGGAAGATTCTTCTCTATGAAGAACTTTAATTTTTTTTTGGCTTTGAGGGGGAGCAGGAGTATCATTCCTAATACACATCCACTCTAGTTGCTGATCCATGAAATATCTGTGCTACCTTACTCACCAAGTCTTCCAATAAAAGCAGAAAAGTGAAGAGTCACAATTAAAGAATATAAAGAAATAGGGTAATTATCTGAAATTTGTGTTTTCCTGTGGGTGTGGGGTAGCTGGATAAAGAACCTCTAATAATGAATATAAAGATAAAAAAACATTATAAAACATTACAATTTAAACTTCATTCCTATCAAGGCATATACTGTTCCCAATGAAGCAAAGATGGTTGATTTCCTGTATACTAAAAAGCAGATAATAGTAAGGATTTAAAGAAAACTATAGCTCTGTTTCATTCCATTTCCAAGCCTCTTAAAGCAAAAAGAGGAAACTGTAATCAAAATTCTAATGCGAAACCTACTATTTCAGTCATATATAAGTAGCAAAAGACTTTAGATATATACATAAGCTAAGCACAACCTAGCCTGGACAAGTGCACATGCATAAATTCTGTACATATATTCTACACATTTATTATACCGCTATTTACCTTTTGTCTCCTCTTCTCTTTTCGTTTGTCTTCTGTATCTTGTAACATTTTTTCTTTCCAAAGATCAAAAAAATAGGAGGGATCAGTGTAGAACTTCAAACCATCTTTCTTATCATCTCTGTAAACACAATGGAAGAAAAGCTTAGCAAATGTCAATAATACATTATTTAAAACTCAAGAGGCTCAGTTTTGAGGTTTGTTGGTTTAAGCTTAGTCCCCATCTATCGTTTAACTGTAGTAAGCTAAATAAAGTACAGTGCACGTAATTTTAGTTCAACGTCTATAAAAGATCTCCGGAGCAATGTCATCTGTGTAAATGAACCACACTACCACTCTGAAACGAAAACATATCTAACAGAATTAAAAGAAGTCTTTGAATCATTATTTGAGGACTTGAGTAACTCAGACAGATGTTATGGATCTATTACAGGAGTGGATAGATGAAGTTCTGTGGCCTGCCTTTCTGGCCTTAAGGTGTATGAGTACAGTAAAGCAAAATCTCTCAGTTACACTTCTATACAGTACACTGTCACCAATGTATAATTATGCAGCACAAACAGATATGTAAAATACTTCATTATTCAGCTATTTATGAGCACTGGATTAATAAAATTTTAATTTAATTTTTAAATATTCAGCAATTAAAATTATCTACAATTATACCTTCAAGGTAATGATACTAAAAATATGCTGCAATCACTCTGATATATGTTATTTATATAGAGCTTTTTCAGATAAGTTACTGAAGCACAAGCGTGTACTTTTTGCAGAAATATTGTACAATCAGAAATCATAAGGCATCCTGTTATAAGCACTAGTTATATTTAACAATCACTCATATTTAAGCAATCTAATACCCAAGACACTTTAAGGAAAGAAATGATAACGTATTACCCAGAATACCTAGAAAAAGACTTAAAAATGAGATTCTTTAAACAGACTATTATAAATCTAATGGAAACTAGAGAATGAAGTCCTGTTTACTACTGCTTACTGTACCTGTCTATTTGCCAGGAAAAAGTCAGGTAATGCAAACAAACAGCAACAGCACCCAAAACTCAAGATAAACAGAATAAAATGGCAATTACTATATTCTTCCTTTTCTTTACAGTATTTATATACTCAATGACAACCTCAATTTTGTGGTACCAATCAGGTTCAGATTTACATTATTCTGAAATGGGATGATTTCAACCAGAGTGCAGGAATGGAGTACAATTATTCATCATAATTGTAAGCTACCATACGGTTATTTTACAGTATGAAAATCCAGTTGTCCATTCAGCATAATCCACAAAACTCACCATATTGTATGTCCATGAAAAAATTACCCATCTCCACTTCTTAGGTTCACTTCCAGATATTAATTTTTTGAGAGAAGAAACTATCTGCACTCGACAGGTATGCATAAAGTGTCCCTTTTCCACTGCACCAAGGCGGGGCTGCTGCTCTCTATCTAGGTATTTATGCCACCACATTCATTGGTTGAAAGTCATCTGGTATGGCAATAACTTACAACACTCCTTTGCACATGGATAAATTAAAATAGAAATTAAGTGACTTATCTAAAGCTATAGAGGAAATTAGTCTAAGAATGAGGTTTAGAAATTGGGTGCGTCTGGCTCACAGTTCTGTGCTCAGACTGTGTATCTTTAATATAATAATTTCTATCGCTGCTTCCATATACAAAGCACTGCAAAATCAAATTATGTTACATTATATCCAATGAGCCATTTTCCACATTCATAGAAAGCCAATCTATGAAACTAATAATATGGTTTACTTTTCAAATACCAAAAATATTAACATCTAGAAATTAATAAATTGTTACCATTCAGTCTGACGAGGCCTTGCATTATTTATATTTATTCCGTTTGTTAACATTGTATCATCTTGCAATGTGCAAAGGGTGACTCAAACTATTACCTCGTAAAACCTGAGGATACACCTGAAACCCTGTGTTCAGAAATGCATCTGTACTGTATAGTTACCTACCCATTCTCCTCTATACTGCTCAGAATGTATCTAGCATTAAATGAGATGAATAGCACCGTACAAGAATTTAGGCACTGACTGTATCCATACCTATACGGTGTAAGAATATTCAATGGAGGTGGTTTGTCACTCTGATTGTAGATGTCAGCTACTGGATTAGGAATGCTGTTCTTTGAAACAACTTGCTGGTCCTGTATGGTCGAACTTTTGAATGCTTTTTTCATGTTGATATCCTGTAATGATACTATTAGAGAGGAAAAGAAGATATTTAATTGTGGATATTTTCCAATATTACTACAGACCAAAAATCAGATCTAATTTTTGCAACATTAAAAAGAGTTCTTTATTTGAAAATATTTCAAGAAACTTTTCAGTACTCATATGTAGTAGCAAAACTGAAGTAATATTTATACATTTAATTTGTATAGTAAATCATGTCAATGTATCACGTGAGAACATCGGAATTACCATACTGAATTGGACCAAAGATCAATGTACAGTAACTGCTCACTTAACGTTGTAGTTATGTTCCTGAAAAATGCAACTTTAAGTGAAACGATGTTAAACTAATCCAATTTTCCCATAAAATTTAATGTAAATGCGGGGGGTTAGGTTCCAAGGAAATTTTTGGGGGGCAGACAAAAGGTATTATATACTGTACAGTACTGTACTGTACTGTGGTTGGGAAGTGCCCCGGCTTACCTCACACAGGCACAGCCCGCTGCAGGCAAGAACACTAGGAAGCACCTTCGCAGCAGCAGCAACAGCTTCCCCGGGAAGAACAGGCGCCGATTTTGCCGGGGGAAGCGCAGGCCCGCCGCTTCCTGTCCCCGCTCCACTCCAGACCCACCGCTTCCCACCCCCACTCCACCTCCTCTCCGGAGCATGCCACATCCCCATTCTCCCCACCCCCACCTCGAAAGTCCTAAGCACTGCCAAACACGGCGCTTCCCCACTCCTCCCGCTCCCTCCCAGAAAGTCCTAAGCCCTTTGCCATGATAAGAATTGACCACCTAATCCAAATCTTTGCTCCGTCTCCCACCTAATTTTTGAGCAATATTTAGCCTCTCACTCCATGACTACCTAGCTTCTTTGGTAACTTCTAAGCAGATGGAGGATTTAGGAATAAAACCTTGAAACTTCAAGTCCCTCTTTCACCTGGCCAGCACATGTGGGTATGCAAACATTTGTTTTTGACACTCAATTCTTTTTTAAACCTATTTGAATGTGAAATGATATGATCAGAATTATAGGCAGCTTTTTCAATCAAAATATTATCCTCAGCAATTAGCTATCCCATTCACTATGGTGTTTCCAACAACGACATTAGGATGAAATCTTCCTAAAAAACATTTTTCTACTGATATTAAACCAATTGGGAGTATTATGGTGCTTTCAAAACTGTGTCTGATTAATAACTGATTTTACCGAAGTGAATTTTAGGAATTAAAATAGTTTGTGTGTGGCTCATTAATTTGAAAGATCATTAGCAGCGTCGGGGTAACTACAGAAAGTACTTTTGAGTGGAGTCTCCTGTGACCCTCAGATCTAGTCAATCATGAACGTCAAAACAAAAGCTGCTCTGAGTGTCTCTTTACAGCTTCATAGGCTGACCAGAAACTATCCATAATGGAATAAATGGGCTGATGTTTTTTTAAAAAAAATTAAAACTAGTTAAGTGAATTTAGTGCTCCTGCAATGTACCAGATTGAAAGACCTGAAGATTGAGGTCCTCCAATTTATCAAAGAACAGGTTCAATATAAACATGAGTAGTGCTAGTTTCCTCACATTTTACCATAGCAATGATTGGTGCCTCAAACCTAAGATGCAGGAGGCACCTGAAGATAGCTCAGTTTCTCAGACTACTTAGTTCTTGACCTCTCTCCTGAGATAGCCAAAAAGTGTTAAGGCCAATTCTGGGATTTTGCAAAGCAGGTATCTGTTAACTAGCAACTGGACTGAGATACGCAACTCTTTACATACAGCAGGCAAAACAGCCATCCCATATAAGAACTTTGAGTCACTAGCAATCTAGATGTGAAAAGTTTCATATTTTTCCAATCTCCTGAGCCATCTAAAAGTTTGCAAAATTATTTGCTAATTTTAGGGAACCGTAATTTACAGGGAGATATTGATAGGACCTCCATAGTACGTTGCCATACTCTTCCAGTAAAGGGAGCATGTTCAGCAGCTGCTTCAAACTCTCATGTGCTTTGTGGCCTGAATGAGGAGTTGGCAATTTGTCCTGCCAGCTTGATGGGCTCCAGTTGACTCCACTCACTGCCGGCATTAGAGGCGAGCAATCAGGGAGATTGCCTTGAGCGCCATATTAACACATCTGTGAAGAGAGGGGCCAAATTCTTCTGTTTTGTTTTGCTGGGGGGTTAGGAGGCAAAATACCTAGGGCTGGCCCTGACTAGGCTGCCTCAGACATGGTCTGCCTCAGTAATACCCTCACTGAAGACTCGCAAAAGACTGATTTATATTTCACACTAGATTCTTCTGGAAAATCCAGTTGCAAGATATGAGGAACATACAATTCCTGAAAGCAAGCATGTGATTACAGTTGCATATCCACAGTGTGTGAGTTCCTTTAATTCAACTTGAAGGTATCCTTTGTACCTGAACGCCATTTCTGGTGTACAAGTGAAACATAAATCCTAATATAGCCCTAATTTTTTTAATCACTGAAGTCAGCAGCTTCTTTAAAGAGATCCATTTTTATACGTACACAGTTGGCATTACGATTCTAGTAAAAACCAGCATCAAATTATACAGAGCCTTTGAATTGTTTCATTTAAAAAAACCCAAGCTTTTCAATGTTAGGAAATTGAACTTGCAAACAAGTTTGCACATTTCAGCTTTTTTTTTTTTTTTTTTTTTAAAGGTAGGACATAGGAATATGTTTTTAAAATTATTTAATGCAATTTCCTCAAGTTTCTAATGCATATTATTAATGTGGTCATTCATTTGTAATTATATACATAAACAAGTGATGCTGTAATTTTGGTGTTGATCCAAGGAGGTGTAGTCTCTGGTGATTCGAACTTTGTATCATATTAGCTAGCTAATATTACATAAATCTCCATTTTCCTTAGGGAAAGAAGATTATAACAGCATTGATTAGAGCCAGTCATACTAGAGACACATTGATAATGAACGTCAATGCTAAGCTGCAACACCCCCTTTTAAAATGAGAGGGCCAAATGCCCTAAACCTTTTAATGGTTTTACGATTTGGAAAAATTTCATTAATGACTTAATTAAATAACTTCTGATTTATTAAGATGACCTAGATCATGAGTGTAAGAGCTATGTCTCCTGTCCTGAAAGGCAAGGATTGTATCACAAAGTCCTCAAGAGGTTCAAAATATTTTTCTCCAATTAACCTAATCTGATTTTTTCCAGCAAGCCCTCCTAGTAAACATGATGAACTATCAGTTCAGCATTATTCCAAAGGAAAAGCAGTGATTGTTGTGTAATTAATTACTGTGACCTTGTCAACATCACTTCTGGTTCAGTGCTTTTATGCAATTACCTACCCTCTTCCACTGTTGAATCCAGCTGGGTAACTTTGACAGCAAGGCGATCAATTCTGTCTTGAAGTGAATTTGCTCTGATGTAGAAGTTGTTGGCCTCATTAAACAACTCACCAAATATGTCTTCAGCATGCTTGCCTGTAGAGAAAAAATAGAGAATGCCATCTGTTAAAGACTTATAAAACACAGGAAACACTGCTTCAACAGCATGATATTACAGTTAAACACTCATAATAGAATTACAATATACAGACGTACTATGCACTTTAGCAATGCAGTATTACATCCAGAACAGTTAAATACAATGCAAATGGTCAGACAGATCAAAATAAACTTAAACCATCTCCTTAAGTAGCTGAGCTGCTAACAAAAACATGTAATCATTAAAATCCACTTCTGTGCCGAAAACTCCATGGTAGCCAATGTTATTGCTATCTTTTAAAAGGTTCCAGAGTCAATCCTGGGAATAGTAGTGAGCCACAGTAAGTCAGGTGTAATTTAATATATTTATTAATCGTCTGAACAAGAGTGAGCAGCACGAAGTGGCAGAATTATGTTAAAGTTTTAAGTTGTGCCCTATAACCAGGCTTCACTGTACACATGGTTAATTAAGGACATTCCAAAAATGCCCTTCAGCACTGTGTATTGACTGCTGGGTTGTTCAATGAAATCCTTTTGGCTGTTTCGGAATCTATTGCTGGAGAGTGAAAGATGTCCACATTCTAGAACCCTGGAGGAGCCTCCCCTTTCCTGGATCCTTTATTTGGAAAAGATAGTCTATTAATTTAACAGTGACAAGTGATGCTCACAGAATAGTGATGAAGGAAAATTTACAATATTCTGATTTTATTTTCTCTCTTTTCTGAGTGGGGGAGTAGAACCTCCACTAAATGTGGTATCAAAATCTGTAGATAACATGATGAGCTAGATCCTGAGGTGCGCCCAAGCTCTGCTTAGTGCACCTAGTGGGGAGATATACATGGCATTGTGCCACCTTTCTGCCCTCCACCTCCCGCCCCCCAAAAAGTCTAGCGGACAGCTGACAAACAGTCATAAGGACCAGAAAAAAAAGGGAAACAAACTTTTAGTAATGCCTCTATTTAAATGTTCATCTTCAGGCTTCAGAATTAACTTTCCATTAAAATGAATGGTCTGCTTGCAGCTCAGAGTTATTGTTTCAGTGTACTTGTAGATTTAATAAGATAACACTGCATCTGTTCACATTCAGAAGATTATCTTTACAACCAGAAGAGCTAGGGAAAAATATGTTAAAAGTCTGCATTTTGCAGAAGTTATCTATATGGAGAAACTGCTCCACTACACCCTTCCCCAGGCCCTTTACTGGCTTTCACCGATTTCCTCTGATGTGGCTAAATCAAAAGCTAAAGTTTACAAAGTGCTTTAAAAAAGGAAAAACAATATATAAGTGTCAGTTACCTTAAAGGAGGTAAAAGAGATTATTAAAGATCTGCTTGTGAATAATTTTCTCTTTTGAACATTGAAAAATATTTTTCAACGGTACTCACTGCTATAAAAATGAATGGTGAATGGAACACTAACTTCCTGCTGACAACAACAACAATCTGGTAAAACAACAGTGTAACAGATAACTCAAATGAACATGGTCGCAAACCATTTCTTAGACACACTTAGCTTTTCTAGCTGCTCAGAACATTACTTTTTAAATTAGATTTTTTAATAATACATGTAGTTGATAAATTGGAAAGCTGAGAACTTGAAAGCTGTCTAAAGTTAGGAGGATCATAGCTTCCATATTAAAAACTGATTGTGCTATAAAAGCCAACCGTTTAAAAACAGGATTACATAGCTTCTGGAAAAGCTAATTATTAATTTGCAAAAAAGAAAAAAAATAGTTACTTCACTTTCAAAAACAGCCAGAAATCTATGCATAAGACATTCCAAAAGTCAAACTGCAATCACTCACTACTATTTCTGGATCAGTGTTTTTACAAGCAGAGGTGATCTGTTAATCCTTAATTTTAAAAGCTCCTCCCCAGCCACCCCAAGTAGATAAACAAATTGAAAGTCCTCTCCACTTCACGCAAAAAAAAAAAAAAAACCCTTTCAATCTCTACTGTTTCCTTATAGTTACTGTAATATCTGACAGCACAAGGCAGTTCCTCCCTGCAGTTCCAAGTATCATCCTCGTATTACTCCATATTAGACTCTTCTTGATAAAGTGGCTTGCAAAATATACTTAAGTCTTTTGAGAAGCTCACTACTACTTTTCATCAAATAATATGCATCATGATATTTCTCTCCAACGTCTGCAGTAAATAACTTGTGGGACATTTGTCTACAAAATGTTCATGCATCTGTAGTTGATCTCTGGTAGCAATCTCTGCAAAAATCAATTGCAATTAATTCCCTACAAAAATCTGTATTAACATATTGAATAAGATGTCTCTGAAGTTACCTTCTGAAAGAAATGAAAATGATTAGTGCTGGTTACAGAAAGAAACAAATCAATGATGCAGATGAGCCTGAGAAGCAAAAACCTATCAGTGTTAATTACAGAGACTATCTTCTTTTAAGCTTATTTCTTGTGCTTGAGGCCGCTAATATGCTTCTAGTATGTAAGGCAAGGTGGGCAAACTACGGCCTGTGGGCCACATCCAGCCCGTCAGACCTTTTACTCCACCCCTCAAGCTCCCACCAGGGAGCAGGAGTGGGGGCTTCAGCCGGGGGATGGGGTCTGGGGCTTTCCCCATTCCGTGCGTGCCGTGGCTCTGGAAGCAGGGGCAGCCAGGGGGCTCCGCATGCTGCCCCTGCCCCAAGTACTGGCTCTGCAGCTCCCATTGGCCAGCAACCACAGCCAATGGGAGCTGCGGGGGCAGTGCCTGCGGATGGGGCATGCTTCCGGGAACTGCTTGAGTTAAGCGCCGCCTGGAGCCTGCACCCCTGAGCACCCCAAGCCCTGATCCCCCTCCAAACCCTTTGATCCCAGCCCGTAGCACCCTCCTGCAGCCCAACCCCCTCATTCCCAGCCCAACCCCAGAGCCCGCACCCTCAGGCACAGCCCTCACCTCCTTCCACACCCCAACCGCCAATTTCGTGAGCATTCATGGCCCGCCATACAATTTCCATACCGAGATGTGGCCCTCAGGCCAAAAAGTATGCCCACCCCTGATGTAAGGTGACCTCAAAGTAAGAGGGTTTCAAAGCATTAACTGAACAACTATTTAGCTAACTGTGAAAGCCTATTACTAAAGATAGGTGGTAAGCAATGGGGGAAGGGCAGCAAAGGAATCTAAACATATGAGAGAACACAACATTTTAAAAAATGATAAAAAGGAAAAATGAATGTAGAAGAACTAGCAATTTAGTTTAGTACATTAATGAATTTATAAACTAAATTCAACTTACGAAGTATCTAATGCAAAGATTACCAAGGGCTTTTTATATTTACATTTCAGATATAATCAGCAGTGGACAGCAACTATTCTCCCTTCTCTGTGTACAAACATGGATAAAATCAGAGAACAAAATAATCTGTTCCCCATAATGACTCTTGTCTGGCATATACAGTAGAAAAAAATATTTAAACTCCTTATCAGCTGTGTTATAGAGACAGGTGGAAGAGAATTTTCATAATCAATCAATGAACCTCACTTAATTCTTGGTGGTCTCGTTCAACACTTCAACTAAATGGATCCCCCAAAGAAGCATTTGCCCACTATACAAAAGGGCCATGAACATGAATGTAGCTGAACGTTTTCGTCTTGCATAGCCAAAACTATTGAGAGGCTGACAGGTTATGGGCTAAAAGAAGAGTCCTTAACTATATTGTGTAAGTAACAACAGTATTATTAAAGGAAAACAGTATGATCCAGTGAATAAGCAAAGAGTCATCTGCCCCAGACTTCGACTTTCCTACTGGCTGAAGTCCTGCTATCACACTGAACTCCACTAATCTGAGGTGATGAATTTCCATCTCTCTAAGAAATTAGATAATTATCAAACAGGTGAGAAGAAGGATGCAGAAGATCATTCCAAGATCTCGAGAGCTTCATCAAAATGTCTTTTTTGAAGATGCAGCTTGTGAGTAAGACAGACATACTAGAAACAGGATGTTGAAGACCTATGGCCAACACTGAAGTTTTTTCAATATCATCAAGCCTTTTGTTAACTGTTGATCTTCAAGATCCCCACGTGTATCTTTAAAGCCTTCCCCAACATGACTTGGTCAACTGAATCAAATGCAGTCTTCAGATCGACATACACTACATACAGGGGCTTCTTGAGCTCGTGGTGTATCTCCAATAACAAGCGAAGGGCCCAAACGGTGTTTAATATGGACTTGTTAGTCGTAAAGCCTGACTGTTGGGGGTGACGCTTCCGATGTAGCAAGGACTCCAAACGTACCAGCAGAATATATGCAAACACATTCCCTGGCATGGGCAACAAGGTGATCAGTCTGTAGCCCTTACATTCACTGTGTGGTCCTTTGCCCTTATAAAGTCAGTTCACAATACTGTCCCTCCAAGTGGTTGGCAAGGTTCCAGTTCTTCACGCCAGGCAAAAAATGACCAGAAGTGATTCCGCTACAGGGTCAAAAGAACATTTTAGCAGCTATAAGGAGATGCCATCAGTGCCAGATGCACATCTCTTTTTCAGTTTGCAAATGGCACGCTTCACTTCATCCAAAGTTAGTGCATCTGTACAAGCATCTGGGTCCGAAATCACAGTGACTGCCAAATGATTCAGCTCCGGGCAAGCAGTGTTTAAGAGCACTGTGATAATGTTCCACCCAGCATGAGAGGATGTCATCATCTGATTTACATGGATGGCCTTGGCTATCATTCAGGATGCCATTTGTAGCGACTACCTCTTGACCGCTGAGGTTGCAGATCACACGGAATGTCAGCTTTAAGTCTCTCCTGGCTAAGCAGAGTTCAACTTCATCTGCCATTTGGTTAGAATATGCCTTGCGACTGTGAAGTGCCAGGGCATTGAACTTTCGCTTCAGCTAATTATGACCGTACCTATCGCCTTGCTGGTGGGCTATGGCTTTCAATTTAATTGTCTGAAAGGCCTCCTCTGTTAGCCACGGTTGAAGAGCTGGACATCTACAGCTTATTGGTGGAGGATGGAGGCGAACAGAGACCAAGTGCCCTCAACCTCATCTGGCCATCAGCTGGAATCTATTGCTGATGTCGATATAAAACCTGTTACCTAAACCTGGCATGCAGAGAAGTGCACCAATGTCAAACTTCTTCAACTGGGAGTTGAAAAATCTGGATTCTGTGTACCCATCCACAAGTCATTTAATCGCTAGTTTCCCAATATTCAAATAGGGATGGATGTTACTTTATTTTGTAAAGCACTTCCATAATAGTGCTTTATAAAGAGCCAAGTATTATCCTGTGTTTTTAATATTTCATGAAGTTGTTTTAAAAATCTTGTTTTGTTTATTTCATCCCTGTCATATCTTTCATAGCCATTGTAATTTTCATGCAATTGTACTTTTTGCTTAAGATTATTTCTGTTACACTTTTCCAATTTTATTTTCTGTGTGATCTTATTTATTTGCTCCACTTTCTCCACACGTTTGCCCACGTTGTTGCAGTTGTGCCTAAATAATCCCCTTTCTTCAACTTGGCAAGCCCTCTCCCAACCTTTCAGTCTGACAGGATTTTGTTTTTCCTCACCAAGTTCCACTAGTGTTACTACCAACCTATATTTCTCTGCCTCCTCATCTCCCTTGTGAGCACCTCTGCTTCTCAGCCAGGCAGAATTATCTAAACATTAGTTGACTGATTCCCCTGTCAAGCCATATTAGGGAACACTTGACTGGTGACTCCAATGTGGGAATCTGGGAAACACCCTGAAACCATGGAAAATACAGGAATTCCTACATATGTCATGACTGCTAACAGAGCTGCAAATTATAACTACTGGCAAATATATATTTTCTTTTTGACTAAACATTGGTTTTATTTTGAATTTGTAATGAATACTAAATTAAGATGGCATTTGCTACTATTGAGGTGTCCATCACAAGGATGAAAAATGACACTACAATGTTTAAGTAGCTACAATTAGCACAACATTAATCTCAGTTGAGAAGTAATGTAAAAGCAAGCATGATGGCACAGGATAGGATATAAGAGTTCACAGGGCAGCAATCTGAGAAAGTGAAAAGAGACTTGCAATATATTAATACTACTACTATAAAAGTAGGGTTGGCAGAATCTGATTTTTTTATAGTTTTGACTGATAAAAAAATGCTTAAAAATAAACATTTTTATCTATTTAAATTTTCACAATTGTGGGAAATTATGGGAGGGTCCGACAATTATTTAATAAGAGTAGATTATAAGATTCAAAATGTTGATGTTTTATAACTGTTACAAAACAAACTTTCAACATCACATGCAAAATATACAAATAAAATATTCTTAAATCAAACCCTAGTAAGTTTTCAACAGCATTTATATTTTTCCATCAGTGTCGGTGTGTGCCCTGAACAGGGCCGGCCTTTGGGGTCTGCGGCCAGGGTGGTTACCCGGGGCAGCTTCCCAGGGTGGCCCGCCAAAGAGGGTGCCATGCGCTGGCCCAGCCTAGCGCTATACACCTCTACCTCGATATAACGCTACCCAATATAACACGAATTTGGACATAACGTGGTAAAGCAGTGCTCCGGGGGGGGTGGGGCTGCACACTCCAGTGGATCAAAGCAAGTTCGATATAACACGGTTTCACCTATAACGCGGTAAGATTTTTTGGCTCCCAAGGACAGCGTTCTATCAAGGTAGAGGTGTACTTGTGCGTGCTGCGGCCAAGGGGCTGCGCCGCTGGTTCCTCTCCACCCGGCCCAGCCCCAAACCCCCACTTCTCTCTGCTGGCGCCGGGTGGAGAGGAGCCCTCAGCCGCTTCGGCTCTGCTCTGGCCCCACCTCCTCCCCCAGGAGGGTGGTGCGAGCAGGCGGGGGAGGGGGACGCTCAGTGACAGGCCAGGGTCAGGGTTTCTGGCTGCCCCAATTTCATGCAAAAATTTAATTCAAGCCTGGTAGTTCATATGAGAAATGTGAAGGATGAAATAGTGTGATGGTTCTCTTTTAGTGGGAGCAGCACATGGCTGGTGTTTTGGCCAGCTTTGGCTTTTATTAGCTGTTTTTACACACACACCCACACCACACCCCCCTTCTTCCTCACACTGTCCCTCCCCTCCAACACACACCAGAGCTCCCTGCATCCAGGTCACTTTCCCCACCTGTGCTGTGCTGTGAGGCCTCAGCAGCTACTGCTCTTGTTCCCTCTCCTTACGCAGCCCAGGCAGGGAAAATGACCTGGATGCAGAAAGCCCTGATGTTGCTCCTCACTCTCCTCCCCCCGCCACCTCCCCCTAGGGTGTGCAGGACAGAGAAGCAACAGTCCCAAGGGGAGCGAGCAGCAATGCCAGCTGCTTCGTGCATCCAGGTCAGTTTCCCCACATGGGTGCAGGAGGGGGATGCAGGGGTTAGGAGTGAAGGGGGTTATGGGATTAGGGGTGCAGGAAGGGGAGCAGGCCTTTGGGATGAAGGGAGGGTGGGAAGCCTGGGGAGCCCATGGGGACCTGGGGCACCAAAATGCAAGTTTGCCCAGTGTGCCGCCATTTTCCCTAAGGCTGGCCCTGAAATCAACATTTACCAATCAAAATCTAATCCTTCCAAGCCTATATAAAAGTATCCAAGATGGAGAGTTAGCAGCCAGCATTTTGTATGCACAAAGCTCAAGGAAGAGGTCTGAATCTTACTGGGGTCTTGTCTACACTTAAAAAGCAGCTGTGCCACTGTAGCGCTTCAGTGAAGACGCTCCCTATGCACACTGCACTGAGAAAGCCTGAGAGCTGTCAGAGCACAGGGATAGGGGATAGAGCTGGATCAGGCCACACCACCATTAACCCCATTCCTCCCCAGACCCAGCAAACGGCACCAGTAGCCCTTCCCCAATACCCCTCTGGGGGCACCACATGGGGCAGAAGCTCCTTTGACCTCCCAGGGATGGAGAATAGATGGAGAGAGACAGCGCGCACACAAGCTAGGTTAGTCTTCCACTAGCCACCCCTGAGCCTAGCAGTCTATGCCCCATTCCGGGATAACAGTTCTCTCTTAAATCCTGATGCTCAGGTGGTAAGAGTCTGTGCTGTGGTGCTAAAGGTTCAGGACTCACACCTGACCGATAATACATGATGGGAGGAAGTTGTTACAGTTGAACATAATATAATGGTTTTTTACCATTTTCTTTTTAAAAAAACTAGGAAGTTACTTACAAAAACCTACATTAAGAATATTATTCAGGTTGTACAATCAAGCACGTGACAGGCAGACTTATGGTTCCCTATCTTCTTCTTCTTCAGTATGGCTTGGGTAGCTAGCAATGATTACAAATTTATAGCTAGATTTGATAGCTAGCACATTGCCGCAGCATTGAGCTGGTGAATGTCCTTCAGGCCCCTGGCAAAAGAATGAAGGGGACACTCAGATATGATGTGCTCCATCGTTTGTGCTAGTGACCACAGTTGCATACAGGTATTTGCCTCATTTTCCATTTAAAGAGGGTTTGTCCACATCTCTGATGAGATGTCATGATGCGATTCAATCAGCACCAGTCTTTCCAACATAAATCAAAACCTGGTGGTTCCTCGGTAGGGTCAATGACGAGCTGTTTGCTCTGAGCCATCAAAATGCTCCATGTGGCTCTCCACTGAGCCTCAGCATCGAAGTTGAGTGTAAGGGTCTTGATGTAGTTCCAAAGAGGATTGTGGGATTTTCATCTTGTCTTTGGTGGGTTCTGCAGGTCATCATGCAACGGATCCTCGTGTTTGCATTGACATGATTGAGATAGCAGGAAGTCTCAGCAGCTCTTCTAATCTGGGGAGGCTGGATATGCGACAGGACCAGGAGCCAGTCAACTGGAATCAATTTGAGTGTCCCTGACACTATGGGCATGGTGTTATTGAGTTGTGTATCAAGGAGTTTAGTGTGACTGCTGTGAGACGACACTGGCGCACAGCATTCGGCTGCAGAATATACCCAGGCAATTGTTGCAGTTCATAGGGTCCATGGACTGAAGCCCCGTGATGTTCTGGCCTGTTTGCTGATAAGCATGACACAAGACCTGACCTTATCACAAGTGTTCTTGAGGTGTTGTCGAAAGGTCAAACTCCGGTCAAGTGTAACACCGAGATATTTTGGGTTAACCTCATGGCTGACGTTCTTACCGTAGAACTGCATATCGAGTTTGGTATTAGACATTTTATTGTTCAGATGGAAAATGGTCACCATAGTTTTTTTTTGGGTTAGGCCTAAATTTCCCATGTTGGAAATAATTTGTCACTGTGCTAAAATCTTGGGTCGGGGTGCAGTTGACAGTATGGAGGCTTGTGTGCTGAACAGTTAGGGCAATGATATCTGCATACATGAATTTCCTCGACTCTGTCACTGGCATATCCACGGTGCATAGATTAAAAAATATCGGGGCCATGCAGCATGGTTGCCTGTGAAACTTTAATTCTGCCCACTTCTGCATATATATTATGAAACAGTTTTTAGTTACATAATCACATAGTTACCTAATCACATACTGCTTTTTCTACAGGACCCCCATGTCACTAATTTATTATTGCCTACTGGGCCAGGATGATCTCACCACCACAGAAACTAAGGAAGCGGGGGGAGTGAGAAAGAAAATGGACAACGTAGCAATACTTAAAACAAAGGGATATCATATTTATTTTAACAGAGTTTTACACCCATTCTACTTTCAGTTCCAAATATCTTTAAGGTCTACATGCTCCATGATTCTCAAGTACAGTTACAATCTTTTATTCCTTTTGGGAACCCGAAGTTTGAGTCTTTTAAGGGAAGCAGGCTCAGTTTGTCTCTAAACTCTTCTTGGTTCAGTACCTTCCTTTCCAAGGGTCTGTCACAGATTCATAGACTCCAAGGCCCAAAGGGACCATTGTGATAATCTAATCTGACCTCCTGTAGAACACAGGGCACAGAACTTCCCCAAAGTAAATCCTAGAGCATCTCTTTTGGAAAAACAGCTTATATGAATGAGGTCCTGCAATGGGCATTTGTCAGAAGTCGCAACAACTACATGACTCTGACATAAGTCCAAACTGTTACCTCTGGGCAGGGGTGAATTCCAGTCTCAGGTTGTCCAAAACCAAATCCCTAGGTTTTTCTGTGAGGAGGGCAAAAAAAAAACAAGCAATCTCAGCTAATCTGGTGGCTTGGGGAAAAATTCCTTCTCAGCTCCGCAGTGGCAACTAGCACAGCCCACAGCAACCTAGCACAGGAAGGGAGGGTGGGTTCACTGCTGGTAACCAGCAAACAGGAAGTGACTCTGAGCACACTGCTCTCATCATGGCTCCAAATCTTGTGCCAAATCCTGCGAGACCTTATGGCTCCAAATCACAAGCCAAATCTCACGAGACCTCAAGCCCAGCCCAGAAGTCCTCTCGAGGCTGGAACTCTCTCAAGACCTGGCCCATCTTGTCCTTTTTACCCTCTTCCATTGCAGGAGCCACCAAAACATGCCCCTCACTGGACTCAGGGCCCTCTTTTGGATGGAGGATACATTCTTGGTGTATGGGATAAAAGCCAGTGTTGCACTACTTCCTGAAGTGTTCAGAAATAACAATCAAAATTTTGAATATATTAGGCTTTATGCTTTCTTTTGAGAATAAACATGTTGATGTTCTCTACTAGCCAACCCTTGCACATAAGGATTCAGATATGATCCTAATAAACTGAGAGGCATCTGTTTCGGGAAATACAGCTGAGCAAGATGCACATATCTGAACCCCAGCAGGGTTCGGGACTTGACAACCTTGGGGTTAACTTGAGGCCGAATGGCTCCCAACTACACTTTCCTGAACAATATAGTTGTAATAGAACACTGGAGGAAAAACAAGCTTATGGATAAGAGAGGCAGTTCTGTTAGCTCTCAGCAGCAGTGGCATGCACTCTCTTGTACAGATGGAGCTAATGACAAGCACCAGCATAAGAGCACTCCTGTACCCCTCCCAACAGACAAGTTTTTGATGCAGTTCCATAGCTTGATACCACAGGTGCCAAATCCTGTAAGTGGAAATGCACAGAGGCCCTCAATATAGAGCGCCTGCTTTGAGTGCAAAACAGAACAGGACACCATCTTAACATCAGCATCACAATAGCAGCCATAATATATATAGAAATAGAATCCTGAGGACATTCCCCATGAGGTTCACTCACATTAAACAACATTTAGAACTGCAGTCAGATATTTAAACATGATACTTTTCTTGGACACAGTTTAGTACAGGGTGGATTAGTCAGAACTCACTGCTTTCTAAACAAGTTCAGTAGACTCAAACTTTCCTAATAAATGTAAGCTCAAAAGAATAATATCTAGTGCCATTATCTTACGGAGTTGGAAACCTAATGAAGTCACATAACAGACATTTTAATTAAGAGCTTTACCTGTATAAATTACTTCATGAAACCATTTTCTGTTCTGTTTCTGGCAGAAAAGAGTCTAAAGTTAAACATATTTAATCTATAGCTAACGTAAATATTGTAATTATCTGAATTTCTAAAATACTCAAAAATTGAAGCTCTTTCTTGAAATAGATCTAAACAAATCTAGACTTTCTTTCTAATAGTCTCTTAAGTTACCCTAACTTTCCTCAGTTACTGTTTGTCATTCTGTTTACAAGGGGACAATGGCATCCATTCTCTTTCTGATGTACGTGCTTACTTCCCATTAGTATTAACAGGTCAGGTGCACGTAAAGGAAGATCAGATTTCTAAGAAAAAATAAGTTCCTTAAAAGACAACAGAACCAACTTCCTATGGCCATCTAATGCCAAGAAGCAGAGTAGTCTACTGGACTAAGCAAGGGACTGGAAGCCAGGAATTTGTGATGCATGTTCTAATCTTGGCTTTTACGTTGATTTACGTGGCCTGAGGCAAGTTCACTTAGTCTCTCTGTGCCACACTTTCCACATCTAAACTCTAGATACCTCAGGGAGGTATTGTTTGCACAGACCTTTGAAGATGTACAGCAGTATATAAGAGCAGAAGTATTATTACGATACACTTTGCAAATGGCAAAGTCTTAAACTTTAATTTGTCCATTTAAAACAAGCAAACAAAGCCTTTGTGCTACTCAATTTTTCATTAATAAACAAAAGTACAAAACTATAGAGACTTACTCAGACTGCTTAGTTGCCGTATAATAGCAGCAAGGGTACTGTTGGTGACACATTCCAGTTCACTAGTTATTCCTTCAGGAAGAGCTCCTCGGCAGAGGTGCCTAGGTTCAATGTTCCTCTTTACTAAAGGCATGGCTCACAATCTGCAATTTACAGAAAAAAAAAGTGTTATAGTTCAAGCAAAATAGGAAGTTACAATGTACACTGGACATTTCCCTAATATACCTTAAATAAGTGTTTCCCTTTATTGCTCATTTTAGATCACCCTCAAGTGTTCTAGGCACTTCCCAGAAAATCAGGGCTGCTCTAGGGTTTTGGCTGCCCCAAGCAGCCAAAACAAAACAAACAAAAAAAAGCCACGATCGCGATCTGTGGCGGCAATTCGGCGGGAGGTCCTTCGCTCCCAGGCGGAGTGAGGGACCGTCCGCCGAATTGCCGCCGAATACCTGGACGTGCCGCCCCTCTCCGGAGCGGCCGCCCCAAGCACCTGCTTGACAAGCTGGTGCCTGGAGCCGGCCCTGCAGAAAACACGAGAATGACAAGTCCCTGCCCTGAAGAGTTTATAGTCTAAGTGGACTTAACAGACAAATTAAGATCTAACATCCAAAAGTAATGTGCTGCAGGAGAGGACACAAGTTACAGAAATAAGATTCCTCAGTTAAGGTCTTATTGGTCGTATAGCTGTTGGTTGTGTGGCTGTTACAACGTTTGATATTTTGTAACTAAATATACTTGTTTTTCTAGGTGATGTTGCAGAAATATGCTTTTAGGGATGATCTGAATGAGGTAATGATGCAGACTTGACAAACAGATTTTGGAAAACCATTTCAAGTATAAAAGGCAATATGGAATCTGCAAAGACATTTGTTGGAGAAAACAAAAGGGACATCAAGGCTCGTGTCCCTGTAGGGGTTGAGGATGGAGACAGGCAAACATGTGGCAAAACAGAACAGACTGACGGGATTGTGAAAGGAGACATGGGCCTGGTTGCTGCATAATACAGGTCCGTAAGAAAGTGAAGACAAAAAGTTTGAACTTGATGCAACGTTCCATGGGGATACAGTGAAGTGACTCGAAAGTGGAAGTAAAGGTAACAAGTTATTAAAAAAAATATCAGTTAAAAAATCTTTGTAAATTAGCAACTGAAAGGCAAGAAAGATGGTTTTGAGATGGGCATTTTGGAATGAACCAAGGGAATGAGGCAAAAAAGATTAGAGAGGAGGAAGTTGCAGTAGTCAAGCAAGGTAATGATCAGCAAGTGAACCAATGATTTTTCTGCAGAGATTGAAAGCTCAGGTATTTTCTTTTTTTTTTAAAAATGTCTGATGACAACAATAAATGTTTAGCATTGTAGGATCACAGATACATTCCAGGAGGGCATATTTTTGTACAGAAATCTGGATCAACCTTAGGAAAACTAAGTGGCAAGAGTTTATTTGGAGGCAAATATTGAAGTCTTCCTTTTTGCTGCACTGGAGCAGTAATAAAGTAGTAACCTTTCACCTTTAATTTACTCCTGAGAGAATTCTACGCCACTGTGCAATGCAGAATTTGTGCAGAAGGGGAGATTACTTACATGTTACTGGAGGCTCTTTGAGATGCGTGGTCCCTATCTGTATTCCACTGAGAGTTATGCACATGCGCTGTGTGCTTGGAACTTGTCAAAGTAGGAATGTCCATCAGTCCACGCATACGCCCTTGTACTGCCTCATGGTTTCGCCCAAGACAATAAAGGGCAGGGCGGACTGACTGCACCTTCAGTTCCTTCTCTATCACAAATCTAACAAATCTGCAGCAGAGGGAAAGGAGGGCGGGATTGGAATACAGATAGAGACCACACATCACAAAGAGCCTCTAGTTACACGTAAGTAACCTCCCCTTTTTCTTCTTCGAGTGACGGTCCCTATTGTATTCCATTGAAGATGATTAACAAGCAGTATCTAGATAAGAGAAGGGTGCAAGGAAGATGACTGCACCATCGAACGGAGACCACTGCATCAAATGAGGCATCTGTCAGAGTCTTGCACGAGGGCATAGTGAGAAGAAAAGTTGCGTACCGAACTCCACATGGCCACCTTACATACGTCCATAAGGGACACATTGTGGAGAGCGGCTGTAGTTGATGCTTGTGCTCTTGCGGAATGGGCCTGTATCCCACCTGGTGGGGACTGCCCCAACAACTGATAGAGCATAATGCACTCTGAGACCCACTTCGAGATTCTCTGGGTGGAAATGGCCTGCCCCTGAATTCTGCCTGCTATGGCAACAAATAGCCTAGGAGACTTCTGGAATGCCTCATCCTTTGTAGGTAAAAGAGCGTAAGAACAAAAAAGCCGCCATACTGGGTCAGACCAAAGGTCCATCTAGCCTAGTAGCCTGTCTTCCAACAGTGGCCAATGCCAGGTGCTCCAGAGGGAATGAACAGAACAGACAATCCTCAAGTGATCCATCCCGTCGTCCATTCCCAGCTTCTGGCAAATAGAGGATAGGGACACCATCCCTGCCCTTCCTAGCTAATAGTAATTGATGGACCTATCCTCCTTGAACTTATCTAGTTCTTTTTTTAATCCTGTTATAGTCGTGGCCTTCACAACATCCTCTGGCAAAGACTTCCACAGACTGACTGTGCGTTGTGTGGAAAAAATACTTCCTTTTGTTTGTTTTAAACCTGCTCCCTATTAATTTCATTTGGTGACCCCTAGTTCTTGTGTTACGAAAAGGAGTAAACAACACTTCCTTATTTATTTTTTCCACACCAGTCATGATTTTATAGACCTCTATCATATACCCCCTTAGTTATCTTTTTTCCAAGCTGAAAAGTCCCAGTCTTATTAATCTCTTCTCATATGGAAGCCATTCCATACACCTAATCACTATTGCTGCCCTTTTCTGAACCTTTTTCAATTCCAATACATCTTTTTTGAAATGGGGCGACCACATTTGCATGCAGTATTCAAGACGTGGGTGTACCATGGATTTATATAGAGGCAATATGACATTTTCTGTCTTATTATCTATCCCTTTCTTAATGATTCCCAACATTCTGTTCGCTTTTTTGACTGCCGCTGCACATTGAGTGGATGTTTTCAGAGAACTAGCCACAATGACCGTAAGATTTCTTTCTTGAGTGGTATCAACTAATTTAGACACCATCATTTCATATGTATACAGGAACTCCTCACTTACCGTTGTAGTTATGTTCCTGAAAAATGCGACTAAGCGAAACAATGTTAAGCGAATCCAATTTCCCCATAAGAATTAATGTAAATGGAGGGGTTTGGTTCCAGGGAAATTTTTTTCACCACACAAAAGACTATATTATATATACATACATACATATATATACACATACACACATATATACACACACACACACACACAGTATAAGTTTTAAACAAATAATTTAATACTGGTACATAGTGATGATGATTGTGAAGCTTGGTTGAGGTGGAGGAGTTAGAGGGTGGGATATTTTCCAGGGAATGCCTCACTGCTAAATGAACTAGCAATTGACTGAGCCCTCAAGGGTTAACTCTCACACTCTAGGAGGCAGCAGGAAAGGAGGGAGGGCAGACAGACACACACCCTGTGTGTGAGAGAAAAAAATGCACATTTCCCCTTTAAGTAGCTGACCTCAGGCTTAAGTACATTGCCCTGTTAATTAAATCAGCTTGCTGAGACCTCCTGAGACTGCAGCTACTGCCTAGAAGCTCCCTCCGTAATGTGTCTCTCCCCCCCCCCCCCTCCGCTCTATGGAAGATGGGGTAACCGGGGTGCAGGAGCAGGGGGGAGGGGGAGACACCCTGACATTAGCCCTCCTCTTCCCCCCTCCCCCTGTACAGCAAGCAGGAGTCTCTGGGAGCAGCTCCAAGGCAGAGGGCAGGAGCAGCAGATGGCAGTGGGGGGAGGGACACAGCTGAACTGCAGGCAGCTGCTGCACAGGGAACTTAGGAGAGTTGGGAGCTGATAGGGGGCTGCTGGTCCACCCTGGTTCCAACCACCCACCAGCTAGCTGCAACGGGCTGCTCTTCCTGCAAGCAGCGGACAAAACAGGCGGCTGCCAAATGACATTAGAAGGGAGCATTTCACAACTTTAAACAAGCATGTTCCCTAATTGATCAGCAACTTAACACTGAAACAACGTTAACCGGGACGACTTTAAGTGAGGAGTATCAGAGAGGTAGCTGTGTTAGTCTGGATCTGTAAAAAGCAACAGAGAGTCCTGTGGCACCTTTAAGACTAACAGATGTATTGGAGCATAAGCTTTCATGGGTGAATGCCCACTTCGTCAGTGTATGCTCCAATACATCTATTAGTCTTAAAGGTGCCACAGGACTCTCTGTTGCCTTTTAAGTGAGAAGTTACTGTAGATGGGATTATGTTTTCCAATGTGCATTATTTTGCATTTATCAACATTGAATTTCATCTGCCATTTTGTTGCCCAGTCACCCAGTTTTGAGAGATCCTTTTGTAGCTCTTCACAGTCTGCCTGCGTATCTTGAGTAGTTTTGTATCGTCTGCAAATTTTGCCACCTCACTGTTTACTCCTTTTTCCAGATCATTTATGAATATGTTGAATAGTATTGGTCCCAATACAGACCCGTGGGGGACACTACTATCTATCTCTCTCCATTCTGAAAACTGACCATTTATTTCTACCCTTTGTTTCCAATCTTTTAACCAGTTACCAATCCATGAGAGGACCTTCCTTCTTATCCCATGACAGCTTACTTTGCTTAAGAGCCTTTGGTGAGGGCCCTTGTCAAAAATTTTCTGAAAATTTAAGTACACAATATCTACTGAATCCCCCTTGTCCACATGCTTGTTAACCCCCTCAAAGAATTCTAGTAGACTGCTGAGGCATGATTTCCCTTTACAAAAAACATGTTGACTCTTCCCCAACAAATTATGTTAATCTGTGTCTGACAATTCTGTTCTTTACTAAAGTTTCAACCAGCTTGCCTGGTACTGAAGTCAGGCTTAGCGACCTGTAATTGCCAGGATCACCTCTGGAGCCCTTTTAAAAAATTGGCGTCACATTAGCTATTCTCCAGTCATTTGGTACAGAAGCTGATTTAAATGATAGGTTACAGGCTACAATTAGTAGTTCTGCAGTTTCACATTTGAGTTCCTTCAGAACTCTTGGGTGAATACTATCTGGTCCTAGTGACTTATTACTGTTTATCAATTTGTTCCAAAGCCTTCTCTAATGACACCTCAATCTGGGGCAGTTCCTCAGATTTCTCACCTAAAAAGAATGGCTCAGGTTTGGGAATCTCCCTCACATCCTCAGCTGCGAAGACCGATGGAAAGAATTGATTTAGTTTCTCCACAACGGCCTTATCGTCCTTGAGTGCTCCTTTAGCATCTTGATCATCCAGTGGCCCCACTGGTTGTTTAGCAGGCTACCTGCTTCTGATAGGTCCTCAAGGAATCAATTATGAAACATTTAGAGGAGAGGAAAGTGATCAGGAACAGTCAGCATGGATTCACGAAGGGGAAGTCGTGCCTGACTAACCTAATTGCCTTCTATGATGAGATAACTGGCTCTGTGGATGAGGGGAAAGCAGTGGATGTGTTATTCCTTGACTTTAGCAAAGCTTTTGATACGGTCTCCCACAGTATTCTTGCCGCCAAGTTAAAGAAGTATGGGCTGGATGAATGGACTGTAAGGTGGATAGAAAGCTGGCTAGATCGTCGGGCTCAACGGGTAGTGATCAATGGCTCCATGTCTAGTTGGCAGCCGGTTTCAAGCGGAGTGCCCCAAGGGTCGGTCCTGGGGCCGGTTTTGTTTAATATCTTTATTAATGATCTGGAGGATGGTGTGGACTGCACTCTCAGCAAGTTTGCAGATGACACTAAACTAGGAGGCGTGGTAGATACACTAGAGGGTAGGGATCGGATACAGAGGGACCTAGACAAATTAGAAGATTGGGCCGAAAAAAACCTGATGAGGTTCAACAAGGACAAGTGCAGAGTCCTGCACTTAGGACGGAAGAATCCCATGCACTGCTACAGACTAGGGACCGAATGGCTAGGTAGCAGTTCTGCAGAAAAGGACCTAGGGGTCACAGTGGACGAGAAGCTGGATATGAGTCAACAGTGTGCTCTTGTTGCCAAGAAGGCTAACGGCATTTTGGGCTGTATAAGTAGGGGCATTGCCAGCAGATCGAGGGACGTGATCGTTCCCCTTTATTCGACATTGGTGAGGCCTCATCTGGAATACTGTGTCCAGTTTTGGGCCCCACACTACAAGAAGGATGTGGAAAAATTGGAAAGAGTCCAGCGGAGGGCAACAAAAATGATTAGGGGTCTGGAGCACATGACTTATGAGGAGAGGCTGAGGGAACTGGGATTGTTTAGTCTCCAGAAGAGAAGAATGAGGGGGGATTTGATAGCAGCCTTCAACTACCTGAAGGGGGGTTCCAAAGAGGATGGAGCTCGGCTGTTCTCAGTGGTGGCAGACGACAGAACAAGGAGCAATGGTCTCAAGTTGCAGTGGGGGAGGTCCAGCTTGGATATCAGGAAAAACTATTTCACTAGGAGGGTGGTGAAACACTGGAATGCGTTACCTAGGGAGGTGGTGGAGTCTCCTTCCTTGGAGGTTTTTAAGGCCCGGCTTGACAAAGCCCTGGCTGGGATGATTTAGCTGGGAATTGGTCCTGCTTTGAGCAGGGGGTTGGACTAGATGACCTCTTGAGGTCCCTTCCAACTCTGATATTCTATGATTCTATGATATATTTAAAAAAATGTTGCTATTTTTTGAGTCTTTAGCTAGCTGTTCTTTAGATTCTTTTTTGGCCTTCATAATTATATTTTTACACTTCATTTGCCAGAGTTTATGCTCCTTTCTATTTTCCTCACTAGGATTTAACTTCCACTTTTTAAAGGATGCCTTTTTACATGATTTGGAAGCAACCTGAGACTTAACAAGCCAGCAGTTTATTCCATCCCTGATGCAAGAACTTTGCAATTGTTGTATGTATTTGATGCCTTTAGCCAATTTTAACTCTCACCTTTCTTTCTTTTTTATAAATAAACCTTTAGATTTTAGATATTAAAGGATTGGCAACAGCGTGATTATTGGGTAAGATCTGAATTGTATATTGACCTGGGTGTGTGGCTGGTCCTTTGGGATCAGAAGAACCTTTTATTTGGTTAAATTAGTTTTACAGAACCACTCATCGTGTTGAATCCAGGATTGGAAGGCCTAAGGAAACTGCTTTTTCTGGACTTCTTATTAGCCAGTGTGGTAAAACGGAAGTTTACTTTTGTTGCTGGTTTGGTAGATCTTATGGGAGAATAACCACTGGTTTGGGGGGGTGTCTGCCCTATTTCTCACCAGTTTGTCCTGAATTTGGTATTCTCAGTTGTGACCCATGGAGGCACAGTGACAGCCTCTCACTGCTTCTTTTACTTTGTTGTTTAGCCACAGTGGCACTTTTTTGGTTCTCTTACTATATTTTTTAATTTGGGGTATACATTTAAGTTGAGCCTCTATTATGGAGTCTTTAAAAAGTTTCAATGCCGCTTGCAGGGATTTCACTTTTGGTGTTGTACTTTTAACTTCTGTTTCACTAACCTCCTCATTTTTGTGTAGTCACCCTTTCGGGTGGAGGTACATGTGGTCTGGGTATGTCATACAGTACCTGCCGATTGGAGAATGACATTGTTGATCAGTAGAGCCACTCTGGATGGTACCAATGCATGCAAACAGGGCCGGCTCCAGGCACCAGCCTGGCAAGCAGGTGCTTGGGGCGGCCACCCCGGAGAGGGGCGGCACATCCAGTTATTTGGCGGCAATTCGGCGGACGGTCCCTCACTCCCACTCGGAGCGAAGGACCTCCCGCCGAATTGCCGTCGCAGATCGTGATCGCGGGTTGTTGGTTGTTGTTTTTTTTTTTTTGGCTGCTTGGGGCGGTCAAAACCCTGGAGCCGGCCCTGCATGCAAAATATCTAACAGTTGGTGCTGACTGTCCTGCACCCCTTCCAACAGGATCTGAACAGCATTAGCTGTTGTTCCTAGCAGCTCCTGAAACTGATGATAGTCATCTGGAGGAGAGGAAGGTGTCAACGACACAGCTGCATCTGGGGACGATGAGGGAAGCCTGTCCAGACCCAGAGGTACTGATGGAGCTGGGCTAACTGGTGTATCGTCTGGCCCTGAATGTCTACTCAACAAAGGATGGGTCAGTGAAATTGGGGACTCCTCCTGGATGGATTGGGACAGTTCCAAAGGCAGATACTGGCGCCACAAGCTCCAATATGGCCAACCTGGTTGATCCTGATACTGTGGTATCAGTGCCCATGGAGTCAGATACCAGAGGCTCCTGAGCTGAGACAATGGAAGGTATTGCCACAGCGCTGTCAGAACCTTCGGGTAGTCATGCCTTCAGAACAGAAGCAGCAGACCATGCATATCAGAGTCCACTGACTCAGAGAAACTGGAGTCCTGTACAAGTGGAAGTGCAGACAAAATGGGGTGCATTATAGGAACATGACCAGAAGGCAGCGGATCTGACGTAGGAGGGAGGCCCTCTTAGCAGGCAGAGACCTCATCCCTTCCAGGGCAAACAGTTCATGAGGTCCAGGAGCACATCTGAGCCTTCCTGGAGTCAACGGCAGAGACATATGGAACCGGAGCCGGTAAGTGAACCTGTCTCGGTGCATACATTGGGAGCCCCAGCCAAGTGACATTTCCTGAATCTTTTTTTTATTATCTCTATTGTTACAGACATACTCACTGACAGGTATTTTGAAATAAATTACCAAAATATTTGCAACTGGTGTGATTATATTGTGTTATTTTGACAGATAAAATATGCAGAATTTTTAAGGCACAGAACTCCCCCAGGAGTATATTGAAATCATATTGGTAAAATAGAAATAAAGTCTTTCTGCTTCTGAGACAAAACAATACAACACTTTTAACAACCACTGTTTTTGAAATAAATCTTTAGAATTCACTTGTAGCAAGCTGGGAAGAAAAAAAATATTTTAGAGCAGTCCATTGAGTATTTTGCAAAAAGAGTTCTTTTAACTGAATATTAAACACACAACTTATTTAATTTCAAGAGGTTTTTAAAACAGCATCTTAATAAAAATTATTTAAAAAACACACAGACTTGAATTTCAATATCTTAGTCCTCCAGAGACAGGAAGCGTTTTTAAATATTTCATGTCTTAAAGCCAGTTCAGTCTGGTGATATTTTGTTTTAAATCTGATGTTTCAGAACGGATACAGGAAACTCATTTTTTATTTAATACAAGACCCACATGATGATTTTTGGTTCCTGTTTGATGTTTTTGTACTCCTCGAGGACTGGATTATTAGTTTTTAAAGCACTATTTAACATGTAAGATTACTCAGTTTTATGATGTTGGCCTAACAAAAGACTTCTGGACGTTTAGAACTGCTAAAGCATATGCACACTTTATACAGGGTACAGCATACTATTTGTGTAGAACATGAAACTACTTATAAGAAATTATTTAACTGTGTAAGAAAGGGATAAAACTGAAGCTAGTAGGAAGTAAATTAATAGGCCATCATTAGTATAACTGCAGATCCCAAATCTTAAAATTACTTCAATACATAAAATACATCATATAGTTACCTATAACCTATTCGTAGGCAACATTATCATACCGGCTAGTACAGATTTAAGCACTCTCCATGTCATATACGAGCAAAGTTTCTGAAATTCTAGTGCATGATTAATGAACATTTCACAAAACTATATTTTCTTAGAATTAGTCATTGTGATTTGCAATTTAGCAGTAATGTCCTCTACTTGATAAGTGTGAGTATTTTTTTAACCAGGTAAATATAGTGGAATTTGTGTTTTATATATAATTGTGCACAGCTTTCCTTCTTTCAGATGGGCTTTCTTAAATGTTCTGCAGCTCAGTAAAGAAGACACACTAGTTCCAGCTGTAAGTTGTGCTTTTGGGTGTATTTTCTTTGTAGCTTATTTAACATTTATTTAATATGTTTCAATTGGAAGTTAAATTCCAATATGTATGCTCAACAATAATCATTAAAACTATGCACTATGTTAAAAGAATATACTAGTAATTGCTTGTTTTATTTATGCAATAGGGCTCATTTAAGATGAGCACTGAAGATACATTTCTTAAGCAGAGGAGGATCAGAAAAAGATACTCACTTGAATGTATAATTTCCCCAGAAAATTATATTTCATCTATTTGATTCAATCAAATATGACACCTACAATATGGAGGCACAGAGACCAGATTTTTAAAATAATTTACAGGCTTTTCTTAAATAAAGTCAATACATAAGCATAAATTCTAATACCATACTTCATTCAGTTCTGATTAAAAATTAAGACAGCACTTTTTAAAGGAACAATTTTCTGCTTGATCTGGTATCAATTCATTAACATAAGGATCTTTTCAATTAAATGTCTCTTGCTTTACTAATTATCCTAGAACTTTCCAGTGCTACAAACTTTTGTATACAGCTAGTAAAATATATTTCTATTCTTCACCCCATTTTATTCACTACCATACATGTTTTAACAAATGTAACATGTATTTCTTTGTGAATGTATAACCCTTCTATCATTTACTTATCATTACTCTGCATCTCACACACACTTTCCAAGCTAAGTAAACAAGTTAGAAAAATCTTATGGGTTCACAGCAGCAATGTGGCTAAATTCTTTTTCAATAGATGTTAACAGCAAGTAGGAGGAGGAGATGAAATATGTCTCTGCATTACTAGGGCACACTTCAGACTGAGCAAAAGCATCGCCAGGTGCAGATTTTTTTACATTAACTTATTATTTTTTTTAAAAGATATATACACAAAAACAAACATAAAATATACATTAACGTTTCATAATACATAAATTCTCATATACATAAACTTCTCATAATATATTAACCATTTGCTACCTAACCTTAGCAATACTTTAAACATTTAATTATATATAACATGAGTGGTTAAAATATAAAGCAATTTGCTTATAAAAAGCCAACCAGTTAAAGAAAAATTATTAACGTTAGAAAGAATAGAAGCAAAATTCAGAGGAGAGGAATAGAGATTGGAAGGAAAGGAAGTGAGTAGAGAAGAGTGGGAGGTCAGAAAGGGCTATGCATTTAATAGGATCATTCAGATACTTGTAAGCTTGGCCACCACAGAAAGAATTGTATACAGTAACAGAAATACCCAATGTGCAGATGGTTTTCACAAAACAGAAAGAGTGCTTCAAGTGATCTTTTGACGAATTACATTCTCTAGAAAATGCTAAGTCCTTTTATAAATATGCTTTTAGTATAACACACAACCATCCTCACTCTCAAATGGAACCATCTGAGAGGAGACTAAGGCTCAAAGAAAAGAGATCATTTTTCTATAGCTCTACCCTATTGTATGACCAGATGCTGCAAGATTTGTATGAAAACTAAAGCTTGCTGGTATTTTTACTATTTTATTGAATTAGTCCATGGAACCAGACTAATATACTGGTGGTTATTCAACAGTGACTACTGTGTTAGGATACATTAGAGAAGATGAGATGCTGTATTTTCAAGAGAACTGAAAACGTTATAGAGGAACTTTGTAAAAAGAACTTCTTAGGCAGTTATTAAAAAGAGGTTCTTTTGCAGGAGGTCAGAGAAGGTGACCAGAAATGGTCCCTTCTGGCCTTAAAAATCTATGAACTTCCATGTTTTATCTTCATTTTTCCCTCTACATTGCTCTTTCTGCTGTTACAAGTTACTCTCTGTGGCCCCAGAGAGTTGTTCTGCCAGTACAAGTGAAGTTGTGCAGAATGAAGCATACTGCATTCTGGCACAACACAAAGCAAACTGCTTCATTGTTAATTACAGTATTTTTAGCAAACATTTTGTGACAGAGAAGGGAGGAGAATACTTTTTTAATATATTGAAATTTTTCAGAAACAAGCAGAAACAAAGGACAAAGCAAGTAATGCAGTGAGTTGTAATTTTTTCAGGTAACTAACCAGTTTACCGAAGTATGACCATCAGTTATACCAGCCACTGACTTACATATCATTCATTCTACATACTCTAGAATTTGGATACAACTGAAGATGATGCAGGACACAGAGACTTATGATAAAGGGAGCAAAAGAAAGGAGGGAATCTTCAAGGTTCTCATCATACTGGCCATGATCTAGGAAATCACGTCTTAACTTTAAATAAATAAATAAATTAATGGAGATATCCTATCTCCTAGAACTGGAAGGGACCTTGAAAGGTCATTGAGTCCAGCCCCTGCCTTCACTAGCAGGACCAAGTACTGTTTTTGCCCCAGATCCCTAAGTGGCCCCCTCAAGGATTGAACTCACAACCCTGGGTTTAACAGGCCAATACTCAAACCACTGAGCTATCCCGCCTCCCCCTGCACAAGATTAATCCCACTGAAGTGAACAGGTCTACTCACATGCTTAATGTTTAGACTGTGCTTATGCGCTCTGCTAGATCAGGGCCAAAATGCGTAGCACCTTTTAGGATTGAGCCCTTAGAGTTCATAACTTGTTTTAAATTAGAACTTAGTTATTCACCAGTTATTTCTGTAGCAACAGAAGAACAAGAAAAAAAATTACCAGAAGAACTGGTAATTTTTTCCCAATGCTTTTCCAGCTGTTTCAGCACTGTGGTGTTTCAGCTCAGTTCAAGAACATGTCCCTGTAGTAAAGAGGATAATTGCAAACTACAAGGAACGGTTACTGCATATAAAAAGACTGCTATGCTGCCACAGCAAGACAGACTTAAAATTCATCCAGAAAGCAGATGGAAAGTAACAGGCATGAAAGACTCCAAACACAATGCACAATCCTTCTGAATAACACCAGAGTGTGGCTATTCTAAGAGACGAGTTGAAGCTTCTAATTCTAAACAGTTTGGAGGTCTTTCGACAACTGGCAAGAACTCAAACCAACAGCTGTTACTAAAACCAACATCCTTGTCCCTCGCACTCTCTCTAAGAATGAGAATACATTGTACTTTAAAAACAAATAAATGCAACTGGAGTTTCAGGAATCTAGACAGATTTTGTGCTCATTAAAAGGTGAAATATTTTTTTTCATACATTCATAGAAGTTAGAGTTTGGAAAAAAGCCTATTCAATCATCCAATTCATCTCCCTGCAAATGAAGGATTGTTTCCTATGATAGCCTAAATAAAGTACGTCTAAATAGAGAGCTTACAGTGGCACAGCTGTACCGATGCAGCTGTGCCGCTGTAAGATCTCTCATGTAGCTGACATGACATCTCTATGCTGATATGAGAGAGCTCTCCCGGCGATATAATTAAACCACCCCCAACAAGCAGCAGTTGCTATGCCAGCAGGAGAAGCTCTCCCACGGACAACTCTGTCCACACAGGTGCTTATGTTGGTGTAACTTATGTCGCTCAGGGGTGTGGTTTTTTCAGACCCTTGAGGGACACAAGTTATACCAACATACGTGGTAAATAGCCTAAGTGTTATTTTCCCTTTGTAAGTTTCATCACTATCAGTTAGGTGTTATACAGAGCTCTTCATTCTTAGATTGCAAAGCATCTTACAAGGGAGAGTAACTGCCAAAATCCTCACTTTATGGAAAAAGAAAATAAAAGGACATATAGATTAGGTGATCACCCAATGGTCACACAGTAGGTTAATAGCAGAGCCAGGAAAATAATGTAAGTCTCCTTACTTCTAGTTCCCTAACCTACCCACTGGACTACAGTACTTCCTCTAGTGATGGCTCTCCATCTTTGATATTTACAACTTTTAGATAATTGGAGACAGTTACATAGGCACCGACTCCATGGAAAAAAAATGGTAGGTGCTCAGCACCCACTTACAGCCCTGTGGATCAGTGCCTCCCCCTCCCCCCAGTGCCTCCCGCCAGCTCCACCAATCAGCTCTTCCCCCTCCCTCCCAGCGCCTCCCGCCCACTGCGTTATCAGCTGTTTAGCAGCATATGGGGGGGAGGGGGAGAAGTGAGGGCAGGGCGCTGGGGAAGGGGGCAGAATGGGGCTGAGCAAGAAGAGGTGGGGAAGGGGCTTGGGGGAAGGGATGGAGTGGGGGGTCGGCCCTGGGGCGGAGTGGGGGTCGAGTACCCCCTTGGCATATTAGGAAGTTGGTGCCTCTGGACAGTTATGTCTTTCCTATTTCTCTAGGTCTCTTTGCACTGGAGTAATTTGACTCCAAAATTGGCGGGGGGGAATGAAGTGAGGATGTAGGAATATAAATCATCAAGGCCCCATCAATTCCCTTCCTCCTTCCTTCCAAACCTAGCAAATCCTCCAGCCCCACACTCTTTCCGGGTGTCCTTTTGAGGTCCCCTTATCCCTCTTCCCCCCCATGCTCTCTCTGTCTGCCTGCTTCTCTGCTGGAGTTCCCCCCACCTCAATCTGGTTCTCATCTTCCCCCTCAAGTTCCTCCTGGTCCCCCACCTCATATTTCCTACCACCAATCCTCTCCCCAGTATCTTTTCAAGGAACAGCCTTCTTCCTCCGCCCCACCTGCTGAGAGTAAGATTCTCCACCATCCACAGCAGCCTGGAGGAAAGCAGTCACCTTTTCTCTGATCCTCCTCCTATCCCTCTGCGAGCAGACTAGCTGCCTCGGTGCTGCTGTTCTAAGATGTCTCCAGTGAGCCATGGATTTTCAGTGGTATGGTAAATGTGTTCATAATAGCCTAGAGAAGTCACATCTTCCAAAGCATATGTACAAATTGTTGCCAAAAAAACAAACATCATTCTGGAATGTATTTGCAGGACTGTTGTAAGCAAGACATGAGAAGTAATTCTTCCGCTCTATTCCACGCTGATAAGGCCTCAACTGGAGTATTGTGTTCAGTTCTGGGCACCACATTTCAGGAAAGATGTGGGCGAATTGGAGAAAATCCAGAGAAGAGCAACAAAAATAACTAAAGGTCTAGAAAACATGACCTATGAGGGACGATTTAAAAACTGAGTTGGTTTAATATGGAGCAGAGAAGGCAGAGGGGACATGATAACAGGTTTCAGGTACATAATAGGTTGTTACAAGGAGGAGGGAGACCTCTGAGGATAGGACAAGCAACGGGCTTTAACTGCAGCAAGGGCAGTTTAGGTTGGACATTAGGAAAAACTTCCTGTCAGGGTGGTTAAGCACTGGAATAAATTGCCTAGGGAGGTTGTGGAATCTCCGTCATTGGAGATTTTTAAGAGCAGGTTAGACATGGGCATGGTCTAGATAATACTTAATCCTGCCTTGAGTGAACTGAACTAGACCACCTCTGAAGGTCCCTTCCAGTCCTACGATTCTATGAAATTTTCCAAGTAGTACCTTACCTGCTCTTTATCAAATTATTTCTGTAAGTCTTCCTTTCTTACTAACGCTACAACCTTCTAGCTGGGAAAGGAGTGCAAGATAGTAGGGTTTGATCAAAATAGTTTGTTCCTCTTAGCATCAGGCTTTCATTTTTGATCTTCTCATGCTACATCTGTCTGCATACTAGGCAGCCGTGAAACTGGTTCAGATATCCCTAAAGCAATTTTGTTTCTTTGTTAAAAGCTTTTCTTTTTTTTTTTTTTTGTGGCTCTTCTATTGAGAGGAATTTTTCTTATTTGCAGCTTCACAAGCTCAGGGTTTTTTTGCTCACTTCTTTGGGTCAGATTTGACGGTCCATTGATATAATAAAAGAGGTCAAAACAGTAAATGACATGGGGGGGAAACAGGCTCTAGCTGCAATGTATGTAAGCCTCAAGGCTTTCACCTCAGGTGTTCTCAACCAACCTCCATGGGTCCACAAATTACCTAAGCACAAGCCTAATTAAAAGTATATAAAGAGTGCCTTTGACTTAAATAAATAAATAAATAAAATAGTGGAATTACTTCAGTGGAATTACTTGTGCTTAAAAGTTTATTATGTTCTTTGGTACCCCTCTGAATCAGGATGATTAAGGGGAAGTTTATTATTTTTTTATTATTTTTGTTTTCTCTTCAAATAGAGATTAGATGATACAGTGGTTTGGGCAATCTTGACATAAAACGTTGTAGAGGAGCAAGGGTGTGTTCCCAGGAATTCCCAGGGAGACAAGCCTAAATGTCATTAGTGGTTTTATAAACAGATTGTGGTGAAAATTTCTCCCTTTTGTAAGTGTAAGTGTTGTAAATTATCAAACAAATAGGAACATCTGATTCTGATCAACTGGCAACATTAATCAAAAGTAAAGTAAAGCAAATGCAATTAGTAAAATAATCTATTTCTTTCTAGGTACAATTAAGTAAACAGATGGGTAAATAGTAATATGACTGGGATGACTACAGTGTTTGCCTTGATTTCCTGAATACTCTGATAGTGTACTTGTTTTCAGACAATGCTGGGATGTATTTATAGAACATTTTATTTCTTGTTCTGTTTTGGTCTATTACAATATTAATGGATTTTTAAATTGATAGTATTTCTGCATTTCACTCCACAGTTAAAGAACTTTACTAGGAGTGTTTATATAAGTAAACTGAAAACAAAAGAGCAAGGTTTTTCTTTTTTGTGGCTTAAATCGCTATACTTTCTAAAATGATTTATTTTCTAATATTACAATGCAAGTATTTTGTATTGATTTTCTTGTTGAAGAAAAGGTTTTTTAAAAAGGAATTCTGTTTCCTTGCCATTTCTGAGTCATTAATTTCATTCCTCTACTCATTTATTAAGAGACATTTTCCCTCAGTCCTACTTTTCCTGGTCCATTTGTGAATGCCCCTCAGCTAACATTAACTTATTTCTCTCTCCCCCCCCCTTTTTTTTGGGCTGCACTTATCTTTCCCCTACAAGCTCTCTCTGACTAAAGTAGTCTTTTTTGTTACCTCATTCTCCCCCAACTCATTGCATTATCATTTACAGTATCAGTTTGTTTGTTTTTTTAAGCCTCTGATCTTTGAATACCCTCTTCACATCCACAATACGTAAAATTTTACACCTGATTTCCAGTCTGAATTTTTTTAGTTTCAACTTCCAGCCGTTAGGCTCTGTTATACCTTTCTCTCCTAGTTTGGAGACCATACATTTGTCCCCCGAATAAGTATTTACACACTAATCAAGTCACCCCTTAAACTTCTCTTTGTTAAGCTAAATCAATAGAAATCCTTGAGTCTACCACTATATAAAGGCAGGTTTTCTCATCCCCTTTTTAAATAGTCTTATGGCTCTTCTCTGAACCCTGTCCAATTTTTCAACATCCTTCTCAAATTGTGGGCAGAGTATTCCAGCAGCAGTTGTACCAGGCATAAATTTACAGAATTAAAATACTCTCTCTACTCCTACTGGAGTTATCCCCTTTTATGCATTCAAGAATTACATTAGCCCCTTTGGCACAGGATCACACTGGGAGCTCATTTTTAGCTGATTATTCCATACCACCCCCAAATCTTTTTCAGAGTCACTGCTTCCCAGGATACAGTCTCCCATCTCAAGTATGGCCTACATTCTTTGTTCCTACATGTACACATTTAGCCATATTAAAACACATATTGTTTGCTTGCATCCAGTTTAACCAAGCCAGCCGGAGTGCTCTAAATCAGGGGTTTCAAACTCAAATGACCACAAGGGCCACATGAGGACTAGTACATTGGCCCGAGGGCCGCATTACTGACACCTCCCCCACGCTGCCCTCGGCCCCGCCCCCACTCCACCCCTTCCATGAGGCCCCGCCCCCATTCCAACCCCTTCCCCGAAATCCCCACCCCAACTCTGCCCCCTTCCTGTTCCCAGGGGGTGCAGGAAGGGTGTGGGGTGTGGCGGGGTCTCAGGGCAGGGGGTTTGGCTGCAGGAGAGGTTCGGGGGGCGGGCTCCAGCCCGACGCACACTGGGGGCAGGGCAGGCTCCCTGCCTGCCTGTCCCCACGCTGCTCCAGGAAGTGGCCGGAACCTGGGGGAGGAGGGACACAGGGGTCTGTGTGTTGCTGTTGCTTCAGGCACCACCCCCAGCAGCTCCCATTGGCCGGGAATGGGGAACCGTGGCCAATGGGAGCTGCTGGGGGCGCTGCCTGAAACAAGAGCAACACACAGACCCCTGTGCCCCCCTTCCCCACGTTCCGGCCGCTTCCTGGAGCGGCACGGAGGCAGGACAGGCAGGGAGCCTGCCCTGCCCCCGGTACACATTGGGCTGGAGCCGCTCTAGGTAAACGTGGGGGGGGGGGGCGGGGGGGGCACAAGGAGCTTGCAGGCCGCAGAAAACAACCCCGCGGGCTGCATGCGGCCCCGGGGCCGCATGTTTGAGACCCCTGCTCTAAATCAATGAACTGTGCTCATCATTATTTACCACTGTCCTAATTTTTCTGTCATCTGCAAACTTTATCAGTGATGATTTTATGTTTTCTTCAGGTCATTAATAAAAATGTTAAATAGGGTTGGGCCAAGAACTGAACCCTGTGCGACCAGATTAGAGAGAGACCATATTAATTTTATTATGTTCTATTTTTTAATTAAAATGTCACACAGTACCTAGTCAAACAGAAGTGTAAGTATATTACATCAGCACTATTAACTTTATCAACCAAAGTTGTAATCTCACACAAAAAATCAAGTTAGTCTGACAGATTCTATTTTCCATAAACCTACGTTGATTGGCATTAGTTATTTTACCCTCCTTTAATTCTTTATTAATCAAGTCCCATATCAGCCACTCCACTATTTTGCCCGGGATCAATATTAGACTGACAGACTTATAATTACATTATTACATTATTTTAAAATATTGGCACAACATTAGCTTTCTTCCAGTCTTCTGGAATAACCCCAGTATTCCAAGACTTATTGAAAATCAAAATTAACGATCCAAGGAGCTCCTAAAACTGTGATGCAAGTTATCTGGACCTGCTGATTTTAAAATGTCTAATTTTAGTAGCAAAACAAGATGGGTGAAGTATTATCTTTTATTGGACTGACATCTGTTGGTGAGAGAGACAGAAGTTGGTCGAATAAAAGATATTACCTCACTCACTTTGTCTCTACTATCTTGGGACCGACAGGGCTATAACTACACTGTATATAATTTTAGTAACTGCTGTTCAGCAGCCTCCTGAGATACAGGTGGAATGGACCTTGTACAACAATAGTATTTTATTTTTACATTTCCTTTTTTAAGAACTGGCAAAAGCGTGTGTAAAGGTAATAAAGAGTTACTAAGATTATTGGAAACCAAACTCTTGAATGAAAAATGGAATTTTGACAATCTCTTAAATTTATTTTGAACATTACATATATTTTTGCAACACTGGGCAACCGTATACTAGGTGGGGTCAGACTGAATGAAACAATATAAAGCAGTGGAGGAGAGACTGGAGACCTTAATTCTCTTCCGCAACCCCTCCATTCCTCCCCAATCCCTTGTCCCCTTCCAATACCCTGGACCTCCTACACAATATCATAGAATCATAGAAATATAGGACTGGAACGGACCTCAAGAAGTCATCTAGTCCAGTCCCCTGCACTCAAGGCAGACTACATAATAACTAGACCATTCCTGACAGGTCTTTGTCTAGCCTGTTCTTAAAAACCTCCCGTGACAGAGATTCCACAGTGTCCCTAGGCAATTTCTTACAGTTCTTAACCACCCTGACAGTTAGGAACTTTTTCTTCGTGTCCAATCTAAACCATCCCTGCTGCAATTTAAGCCCATTGCTTCTTGTCCTGTCCTCAGAGGTTAAGCAAAACAATTTTTCTCCCTCCTCCTTGTAACAACCTATTATGTGCTTGAAAACTGTTTTGTCCCCCCTCAGTCTTCTCTTCTCCAAACCAAAACCCAATGTTTTCAATCTTCCCTTATAGGTCATGTTTTCTAGACCTTTAATCATTTTTGTTATCCTCTGGACTTTCTCCCATTTGTCCACTTCTTTCCTGAAATGTGGCACCCAGAACTGGACACAATACTCCAGTTGAGGCCTTATCAGTGTTGAGTAGAGCGGAAAAATTACTTCTTCTGTCTTGCTCACAAGACTCCTGCAAATACATCCCAGGATGATGATCACTTTTTTTTTGTAACAGTGTTACAATGTTCACTTATATTTAGCTTGTGATCCACTATAGCCCCCAGATCCCTTTCTGCAATACTCCCTTCTAAGCAGTCATTTCCCATTTTGTATGTGTGCAATTGATTGTTCCTTCCTAAGAGGAGTACTATGCATTGGTCTTTATTGAATTTCATCCTATTTACTTCAGACCATTTCTCCAGTTTATCCAGATCATGTAAATTTTAATTTTATCCTCCAAAGCACTTGCAACCCCTCCCAGCTTGGTATTGTCCTCAAACTTTATAAGTGTACTCTCTATGACATTATCTAAATCATTGATAAAGATATTGAACAGAACCGGACCCAGAACTGATTTCTGTGGGACTGAGACACCCCGGCACCCCAGTATTCATCACTGTCATATAATTAGGATATGTTTTGTACAAAGTGTGCCTTGTGAGGTATCATTCTAAAGGTCTTGAACTGCTAGACATTAATATCTCGTTGGACTGTGTGTGCTACCGTCATATGTGAATTTATAAAGTTTGGCTATTTATGTGTTACTGAAACATGTTGTGAGATTGAAAACACCCACAAGCAGCCTTTCAGGTCCAACAGTAAAAAGGCCAAACAACGTTAATGGCTTAGTGAGGAAATGCACACAAGGATTACCCCACGAACCGTCTCAATAGAAACCTCTCAGAGACAGCACTACACAATGGGAACTGTTTGACCCAGATCACAGCAAAATAGCTTTTCAGCAAGTGGGAAGAATATATAGAAGCAGGACAATGACCTCAAGATGGTACCTCACTCTCCCTACAACACCACACCTGGAAACACCTGAGAAACAAGGACTGAACTATGGGAGGTGATGGCCTCAGGATTTTTAGCCTGTGTATGAAAACCTGGGAAAGCCAAGGCAGCTTGTGCCTTAGGAATCTGCCAGCCTGTTTGCTAATTCATATCCTACCTATTTAGTATGTTAAGCTCAGTTTGCAGTTTTGTTTACTAAGGTAATCTGCTTTGATCAGTTTGCTATCACTTATTTAAAATCTATCTTTTGTAGTTAATAAACTTGTTTTTGTTTTATCTAAAATCAGTGTGTGGAAATCATAACTGGAGGCGGGTGGTGAAGCTGTTGCATATCTTCCTCTACATTGAGAGAGGGGGCAAATGTTATGAGCTTATGCTGTACAGTTCTCTGTGCAGCACAAGACAGTATAATTTTGTATTTATACTCTAGAGTGGGTTGTGCTCAGTGGTATCCCAGTTCCAAGTGATGCCCCGGGGGGAACCCGTCACAGACCCCACTTGATATGCCCTTCCAGTTTGACTGTGAATCACTGATAACTACTCTCTGGGAACCGTTTACCAGAGACTCTTCCAGTCCTCTGGACTCTCTCCCATCTTGCATGAGTTTTCGAAAATAATTGCTAATGGCTCAGATATTTCCTTAGTCGGCTTCTTGAGAGTTCTAGGATGGATTTTATCAGGTCCTGCTGATTTGAAGACATCTAGCTTGTCTAAGTATCAGAGGGGTAGCCGTGTTAGTCTGGATCTGTAAAAAACGACAAAGAGTCCTGTGGCACCTTATAGACTAACAGACATATTGGAGCATAAGCTTTTGCATGCGCCTGACGAAGTGGGTATTCACCACGAAAGCTTATGCTCCAATACGTCTGTTAGTCTATAAATGGGACTCTTTGTCGCCTTTAGCTTGTCTAAGTAATTTTTAACTTGTTCCTTTCCTATTTTAGCCTCAGATCCGACCTCATTTTCACTGGCATTCACTATGTTAGACATCCAATTGCTACTAATCTTTTTGGTGAAAACAAAAAAAAAAAAGTCATTTAGCACTTTTGCCATTTCCATATTTTCTATTATTGCCTTTAACTCATCACTGAGTAATGGCCTACTCTGTTCTTGGTCTTCCACTTACTTCTAATATATCTGTATTATCATAATACCTAGGAGTCCTAGTCATGAAGCAGGACCCCATTGTGCTAGACACTGTACAAACAGAGCAGTAAGACAGTCCATCCCTGCCCCAAAGAGCTTAAAATCTAACTATATCAGACACAGAATGGGGGAAGGGGTATAGACACATCCTTCAATATCCCCCTCCATACCCCGTCTTTCTCCTGAATGTCTGAGAGACTCATTCTGGCAGGCAGGCAGGCAACTGCAACTGAGCTCAGATTAGGTATTCAAGCTAACAGTCTTCTGATTTATTTGGGAGGGAGCTTAAAGGAAGGTGCGTTCAGGATCCTTTTGGGATGCAATTTTCCACGCTTCGTCTCAGATCAAAGACAAATAATTCTGGAAAGATAAATGGGTGAAGTGATTTTGCTCTTTGAGTTAGACAAGCATGAAAAAAGTTTCCCCCTTTGACTATAAACTCTCTAATTACGCAAAAATGACTGAAGTTTATAATTGCAAACTTTGCATGTCTCTGGACATCTCCTTTGATTAATTCTGAACAAAACTGGTTTAGTAATTTTTAAGGTAAAACTCAGTTAAAATGAAATGTAAGAATTCACTCACTATGTGAATGCAGTAGGTAGCCTATACTGATGCAACACTGTGCATAATCTACTGGATGTGCAGTCAGTAACTTACTGAAATAGAGGGCTGGCAGGATAGTAAAACACCTTCCCTTGGCCACAGAGCCCTCCCCAACCTGAGGAAAGGAGTCTTGCTATTCCACACATCTCCTGCTTATTAGGGTACAAGTTACATAACATAAGTGGTTCACATGATGTGTGTTACCTACTACAGTTTACTTGTATAGGTCAAGCTGGAAATTAGTGGGAAAAAGTCTTTACTTGATATAGATGCAACAGAGACAATAATGAATTTTTAAAAAAATGTAATTCTCCTTTAAAGGGATAAATAATTCATTTTTATTACTGGAGGTTTTACTGGTGGTACATACCAGATGGTACTAGTATTTAGAATAGTGGGAGGATTTTGTTTGTTTTTGCCAATAAGGAAAATTAGAGCAGACAATATTTAGATGGTTTTCTCTCATGATGGGGGTCGGTTCACAAAATTTGCAACTATCGGGATTCTGAGGCGGCATTTAGGGGCTAACAGGGTTTCTTTTCCCCAGTTTGCTGGTGTTTCTTCCCCCACACTTCATTTCAGTAAGCAGCCTGGTCCCCCCTCTCTTTCCAACTATGAAGACTCCCCCCTCCATGAAAAGAGAGAGTGCAGATCCCAAATCCACCATGGCTTCTTTTCCTTAGTCTCTAGAAAGGGTAGCAAAGAAGTGAATTGCTGGTGGGGTTGAAGATGGTGTCCCTAGCCTCTGTTTGTCAGAAGCTGGGAATGGGAGATGGGATGGATCACTTGATGATTACCTGTTCTGTTCATCCCCTCTGGGGCACCTGGCATTGGCCACTGTTGGAAGACAGGATACTGGGCTAGATGGACCTTTGGTCTGACGCAGTATGGCCGTTCTTATGTTATGTATGATTTCAGCCAGCACTGGCTTCACCCCCTCCTCACAAAACTCTTTCCCTCTCCCCATGACATCTTTCCTTTACCTTGATTCTCAGCTTCTGGGTGGCAACTCAGAAGTCTTTTATTCCTTCTTCATGCTGAAGTCTTAGGAGGGGACCTGCTGGCCCTACTCCCACATTTTGCTTCTTCAGCGGGCCAACAGTCAGTCTGCTCCTGTTACCAAATGCTACTGGCTGCATCTTTAGGGGAGTGGATGGTTCTTCTGCCTACCTACCATTCGTTCTCCCTGTTCCCATTTGTATCTAGCAGCAGCAGCATTGTGGAAACATGTCAGCTGCATCTAGCCCTAAAATAATCTGTGGTTCCAATGCCCTTGTGCACTGAGATATTAAGAAATCCTGTCCCGTTACCATACCTGCTCAATTTCTCAAAGGATCCTTTTGCCCAACATGGAATTTTAGCTACATCATAACTATTTCACAGCACACAACAATACTACATACATATTTCAGGTAAGAAAACCAAAGTATCCAACTGAAACCTCATGCATAATTTGAGGAATGCAAAATATAATTATCCAAATTGGATTTAACCTAGCACAGCAGAGTTACATCCCTTTTCCATTAAAAACAACTGTAAGATTTGTAATGAACACCTAATTTTTCCATCTCACCAAAAGAACTAACTCTTGCAGCATACAGCGTTCCCCTCATACTATTCGACGGGCACTGGTCAAATACTGACATAAAGGGAAAGTGACACAAATACTCAACACAGCACAGTGACTTTTTCCTGGGAAAAGTTCCTTTCCTATATAAGTATTGTCCTAGCTCGACCCTCCTTATTTCATTAGATCCGACAAGAATACAATTCAGGGTGCTATGGCTGCAGGCGCACAAACACCATTATAATCTGAAATGATGCGCAACGAAAGACAGAAAGAGCACAGGATCATTAAGAGGGAGTTTGGATAATGCTCAACTTCTTAAAAAAAAGTTAGAGTATAGCTGTGGATGTTTAAGTGTGCTCCTTTGAAGGATACAAATTGCACATCTTAAGAACCCATAACAAAAATCAAAGTAATGAAATATAAATTCTTGCATTTCAATTTCATTGAACTGAGGGAGGGATCATTTTTCTTATCTAAATTACAGTGTTCTTGCAATTGTGTAATGCGATAAATATAAGCAACTCATCTACTGTTTACTATGTATTTTTAATGTTATGTTGGGGAATTTACTGATAACATAAATCTTGTGATGGAGAATTTAACACATGCCAACAAATTGCATGTATGAGCCTGTAATATTACTATTATTTATAGTGCAATACAGACTGAAGTCCATACATATTTCAAAGATAGTTTAGAATTTACCTATAGCTGTTGTCTATGCTGGAAAAATAAGAGTACTCCAGAAGCTAAAGATGTCAGAATGTTTTAACAGATGTAAACTGCAGAGTTGACTTATATTGATCCTATTTAACACTGTCTTATTGGATTTCAAGTGCTTGGAATATCTGTCTGGGTCAAGACTATTGTGACAACCACAGAATGTTAAGGTCTTTAAGATCTACACTGCAATGAAAATGTGCAGTTTAAATCCTCAGAAGACCTTAAACTAACCAGCAGTAAAATCAATGGAAGCTTCCTTTTGATTCTCAGCATTGCAATTAACCCTAACTTAAAACATCTGCAGGAAAATGGTGAAGGGTTCTTTTTTCCCCTGATAAATTCCCTTTGTCTTTTGAAAGTGATCTGTAGATATACCCGTGTTTTCTATTTTTATTTCCTTGCTACTTAAACTTAAAAGGACGATAGATCTATCAATGGCTATTAGCCAGAATGGGCAGGGATGGTGTCCCTAGCCTCTGTGTCAGAAGCTGGGAATGGGCAACCGGGGATGGGATCACTTGATGATTACCTGTTCTGTTCATTCCCTCTGGTGCACCTGGCATTGGCCACTGTCGGTAGACAGGATACTGGGCTAGATGGACCTTTGGTTTGACCCAGTATGGCCATTCTTATGTAAAAGCCTGGGTAAAAAGTGAAGTTAGACAAAACAAAAATAAAAAAGATCTAGAGCTGACAATCCTTTGGTCATCTCTGTCTTTAATTTGATTTATGTTTTCTGTCTTCACTAGCTGCTCAAACTAACACTTACGACTTATCCTCATTCTGATTTAGCATCTTTTTAAAAAATTGTAAAAAGTCTTCCCTTTTAAATTCAGCACTAGAGATGTTGAGGAATTTTTCTTCAACATTTTTTCAACAGCAAATGCAGCTACTGCAAAACTGAAATGTTCAATGGGAAACTGTCAGTTTTGCTGATGTTTCTCAATTTTCTATTGGGAAAAGCAAAACTAAGTATTTTGTTCTGGTTTCGGTCAACCTGATTTGAAATACTTCAGTTTGTTGAACCACATTTGAACATTTTGTTTTGGGCAGGGGTGGCAGGTTTGTAGAAATTTTGGTGGTGCCCAGAAACCCCCCCCCCAAACTCCACCCGCCTAAGGCTCTGGGAGGGAGTTTGGGTTGGGGGATGAGGTCTGGGGTGCAGGCTCTGGGAGGGAGTTTGGGGGCAGGAGAGGATGTGTGGGAAGGAGTGGGGGTGCAGGCTCTGGGAAAGAGTTTGGGTGCTGGGTGTAGGCTCCGGAGGCTAGGACAGGGGGTGGGTGTGCAGGAGGGGGTGAGGGATACAGGTTCTGGAAGGGAGCTTGGGGGCCAGAGGGGGTACGGAGGGAGGAGATGCAAGCTCTGGGAGGGATTTTGGGGACGGGGGGGGTGGAGGCAGAGGGTATAGGCTCTGGGAGGGAGTTTGGGGATGGGGGGTGGAGGGAGGGGGTGTAGGCTCTGGGAGGGAGTTTGGGGATGGGGGTGGAGGGAGGGGGTGTAGGCTCTGGGAGGGAGTTTGGGGGCTGAAGGGGGGGGTGCAGGCTCTCGGAGGGGGTGAGGGGGTGGTACTTACCTGGGGCTCCTAGACAGGGCAGGCCAGTAGTCTCCATGTGCTGCTACCGCCAGGCACTGCCCCCGCAACTTCCCATTGACCGCAGGGGCACTTGGGGTGGGACACAGACCTACCCCGCCCAGGGGCTGCAGGGAGGGGCCGGCAGCCAAATGGAGCGAGCAGGCAGGAAGCCGCTCAGCTCTGCTGCACTGCCAGTGGTGAGTGGGGGGCCCCAGGCTGTTTTAAATGGCCCGGGGGACACGCAGGGTGGAAGGCGGGACCAAGGGAGAGACCCGGCCTCAGACATTGCTGGAGCTGGGCCCAGGGCCAGGAAAATTCCTGGTGCCCAGGCACCATGGGCCCATAGGACTCGCCACCCACGGTTTTGGGTCAATTCAACGGTGTCTACTTGAGCTGCTGCAGTGCCTAGTGCCCCTTTCTGCCTGCCTCCCGCAACGGGCCAGGTTCCCTGGCTAGACTACATCTCATGATGCACCGCAGTCTCCATTCTGGCTGCACCCACACAGTGCTTCATGGGAGTTCCGTGACTGTTGTGCATCACAAGGTGAGGTAAGTCTGGCCAGGGACCCTGGCCCACAGGGAAGAAAGGGGGCATAAATTACAAGACATGTGAACACAGTTTAATGTCAAATTGTTCCAAAACAAAATGTTTCAACGTTTCAAAGGATTTTACCTCAAACTTTGCATTCCACAAAAAAACTATTTAGATTTTTCTTCCTGATTCATGATGAAAACAAAATGTCAAAATACTGAAGTTTCACATAAATTAGAAATTCTGATTTTTGCTAAGCTCTACTCCGTACCCCTTCTGGTTACTGTTTCTTTTATTTCTCTTTTTGGGGGTGGGCAGGAAAGTCTGTGTCACATATTGCCACTTTCTCCATCAACCTGATATTTCTACCAAGTTGAGACCCAAAAGCAATTTTCAATAATTTCAACTTCTGGAAATGAGGGCATTTCTACATTTGAAACTTGCTGAGGATTTTGTGCACCTGTGTTAAGCAATCTGCAACAAGAATTGCTTGAGCACACACACCACACTGTTTTCCCGTGATTAAGGTACCTTTGCCTCTTATCACTGAGGCCACACAACACTGCAGTGTTTCAACATCAGCACTCCGTATTCTTGTCAGATATCCCCTGGGACATTACTCTACCACTCTGCTACACATACTATGGACATTGTGGCATACCCACTGGAAGGCAATGGAATTCTGGGGCTTGGGGATCAGCACTAAATTTCCATGATACCTCTCATTTTATCCCATCATCCAGCCACGTTTTTAAAGCACTGTCAAGCCACATAGAGGAAACATTTGCGATTGCAGTGGTCTTCACAGTGATGACAGGCTGCTGTTAGCATATCTGAACTATACAATAAATTCAGAACCAGGGCATTAAAATAATCTGAGAAGCAAACCAGATACTTTTCCATCTTTTCCCGCAGCAGCTTCACTTAGTGGAGTGCCACTTTTGGGCTCAGCTAATTAGCATTGACTGGTGGGACAGAACAGTGTGGCAGACCTGGGATGACCAGCAGTGGCAAAAGAACTACAACAGCAGAACAGATACCTACATGAGAGCTACCCTCAGCATAGAGAAGTGCGTGACCATTGCCATCTGGAAGCTCACAATCCTTGATTGCTACCGGTTCATAGCTAACCAATTTGGTATTGGTAGATCTAACAGTCAGAGCTGTTGTCGTAGAGATGTGCACTGCTATCAAGAAGATTCTTTCCCCTCAGGTCATAAGACTGGGCAATACTCAAGCAGATATAACTAGTTTCCACATTTGGGGGCCCTGACTTGTAGTGGGGCCAGGAATGGGACCCATCTGCATATTCAGATACTCTCCTCCCCCACCACCACCACCACATACGAAGCCATGGAGTTCAACAACAGAAAGGGGTATTTTTCTACAGTGTGGCAAGACCCAGCTGATCGCCACAGAAGGTTCACCAATATTTATGTGGGGTGGGCTGGAAAGGTTCATGATACCAGGTTCTTTGGAAAATCTGGACTGTTTTCTCCAATGACAAATGTCAATTTTGCTCCTATTGTATCACTGAACATTGGTGGCATTGCCATTCCATCACCTATTCCAGGAGACTAAGTTTAGCCTCTAATGCCTTAGCTTATGAAACTTCTAATGGAACAGCTGGATAGGAGAAAGGAACTGTAACTAGGCTCTGAGTAATTGCAGAATGACTGGAACATGCATTTGGAAAACTGAAAACTAGATGGAGCATCCTGATAAGAAACATCTTCATTATGACAGCTGTTCGCTGTGTTTTGTGCAACTATTGTGAAGGCAATGGAAAAAACATTGCAAATGGATGGTGGTGGGCAGATTTGGCAAATGTTTTGAGTGGCCTGATTGGAGGCCTCTATGAAATGATGCAACTACTCAAGGGCACAGAGTGAGAGCCAAATTACGCTCATAGTTCAAGTATTGGTGCCACCTGTGAAGAGCGTGCATGCTTTTGTAGAGGGCATTTATCAGCATAACTGACTGTGCACATTTTCTTGTGTACTTCCTCATAAAAGGAGTTAATCAGACTTGGTGTGTATGTTATATCACATTTCTTGTTGAGTTTTTAGTGCATATGTGAATGTCATATAATGCTTGTAAACAGGAGCCTTTTTGTGCAAGTGTGGCTATTATGACCGTGATGATGCATATTTCAGGGAATGGTGCAAGATTCAGAACCATGAATGTAAACACATTTTCAGTAGCAATGAATACACCAAGTCGAATGTGATAAGCTTGTGAACAGAAAAAATGCAAAACAAAAACACAACAAAAACTATTCAATTTTCAAAGTTGCTCAAAGCTGGAAGGCTTCAAAGGCCCTGTGCTCCAGGAGTGTTGTTTGCCTCTCTATCATCCACGACAGTTGTGTCTGTGATGTGCTAGCCATTTCCATGCCCTTCCCTCTCTCTCATGCCAATACTATTGTGGGAAAAGAACAAGTTATTGTCCAAGTTGTAGTCTCCATGCCAACACTGATAAAATGTTACTTTTCCATCAGTTTTGGAATTCCATTTCCATTAGCTATTTCCAGTCTTTGTGGGCTTGGAGATGGTAAGATGTTTACTTAGTTTTTCCCCTTTGCGTAGGATCCCCTGGGCCTGTGATATGATGGGAGTAGGTGGAGGGTGTCTGTTCTGCCAAGTTGGGAATAGGATGATAAATTCCAGGTAGGCTGTGGGCTAGTTAAAGTGGGTGCAACAATGGCTAGCTAGTAATTGCACGTGCACTTCTGTAGGCTGACCTTACTTGGGAGAATGTTATCCTGAGGCATATCCCCAAAATACAGAAGGATCCTGTTCAAAAAGGTATTGGGCAAAACGGGAAGATATGCTTGCTGCTGTTTGTCAAGATTGTTCCTCCAGAATGGTTTCCCCTCCACAGGGTAGGTTTCTGCCTGTGGTTCAGGCTGATCATCCAGCTGTGATCTGAGGTACTCCTGAATCTCCAACACTGTATCTGTTCCAAGGTTCACAGGTCAATGATGTAGCAGTTGAGGTGGATGGTACCACTGACCTGGAGCATGTAGGTGCCTGGGCCGAAGGTGTCTGGCGATTCAATTTTGCAGGTACTGATGGTAAGTCTGATGGAGACAGGGCCATTCTAGAGGAGTGTATGTCCTGGGCCTCCCTGTCCTTTACAGATGGTTGGGGGGAGGGATAGCTCAGTGGTTTGAGCATTGGCCTGCTAAACCCAGGGTTGTAAGTTAAATCCTTGAGGGGGCCATTTAGGGATCTGGGGCGCGTACACACACACACACACACACACACACACACACACCGGTCAGGGACAGTACTTGGTCCTGCTAGTGAAGGCAGGGGACTGGACTTCATGACCTTTCAAGTCCCTTCCAGTTCTATGAGATAGGTATATATCAATATATTAGTTATGATGGTCTGGGGGGAAAGGAGAGGCTTGGCTTGCTGGAGCTGCACTTCTCCTAGTGCTCCAGGATCTCCTGGCCCTGACAACTCTGGAGGAAAAATTCTTCACCTCCATGGTACTGAGTTGAGAGGTCAAAGTCTCTAATGCCACAGACTTAGCGGGAAACCATGGCCTTTTGAGAGGTAGACAGAAGTTACACTTTTGGTAGACATGGGACTCTCCCAAGCAATGGATATACTTAGTGGCCGTCACTGACCAGGATAGCCTCCCGACAAGAGAGAGAGCATTTGTAACATGCTGAGGTGTGCACACTGGACGGGCTACAGCTCTGTCGCAGGCCAAGGAGAAAGAGAAGAACCTAAGGGCAGTTCACCTAGGCAGCTCTATACATCCTTGGTATGTGGCACGAGGTTGTATAGAGCACATGCGCAGGCTGAATGGACAGTCTCCAATGAAGGTCTCCAGAGGGGCATGCGCACCTGAAATACAGAACTCATAGGGATGCTACTTGAAGAGGAAGTTCTGATATTTCAGCCTTTCATCCCCATTCAGTACAAAACCATTTCAAAGTACTTGAATTTTCCACAGGACAGAAATGCCTAGCTTTTGCTGAGCTCTAACATTTTTTAAAAGTAAAATATTGTAGTGTTTATTTTAGGGAAAAAGTTGTACATTTCCTCAAAAGATTAGATTTCCCCCCCCCCCACTCATTACATGCCATTTTAGTATTAGAAAAAATCTTCATTTGAAGTTGTTTTAAAAAGTTGTTTCCCAACTAAGCATATATCCCAGTTTCACTACACTCATACAAGCTGTGGAATAGAGCACAGACCAGTTTACATATGACAAAATCATTGACAACAACAGTGAAAAAAAAAAGTTGACTATTTTGCTACAAAGGGAATCTACCTCCAAAGAACAATAATCCATAAAGAAAAATACATGTAAAGAGACATAAGTAAAAATATTTTAAATACATTATTAAAAGATAAAAATAACTGTTTTGACTATTCCTGTGTAAATCTGTGGAATCTAACTACAGTATTATTGAGAGAGTTTAGGTTATTCGAAAAAAGGGGGAGGGAAGGAAGACTAGTCAAAGCTAAGTAACCGTGTGGAAAGGAGGTTTGACACACAAGCTCTTCTCTCAAATCCCTTTGTATATATCCAATAATTTAAAATGTAATTTACATCAATTCAGTTAAATAAAATGACAATAATTAAGGACAACATGACAAGATGTCAAATACTGAGTGTAAACAAGCCCCATAAACACCCTCAGAAGTGAATTATAACCTAACAATGAACATGCTTAGTGCTTATTAGCAATCCAGCTGAATCATTCCCTTCCCCAACCCCCGCATCAGTATTCAAAATGGCTTTTTAAATGAAATTAGGATAGTCATGCATATCTTTCAGCAGGAATAGCAGCCTAAAACAGATGGATACGAAGTTGCGGGGGGTGGGGGGGGGAGGGGAAATCAGGCTTCCTTAGAGCTTTCTTCTATTTTACAATCAATGCAAGTACACAGGTGTAAAAGGTTAAAGTCAATAGTTGGGTGAAGTGGATGCCATGTCAATTTCCCTTGGTATCTCTGGCTTGTTTGCCACAAATCTTCCTCCTTCCCAATATCTCAAGTTCTGATTTCAACAGGTTCCGCACACAAGCAGCTCACTAATCATTTATTTTAAGGATTCCTGTCTCAAAATTCAAAGAAAACGAAAATGTAAGGCAAGGCCAGGCACAGGTGAAGCACCATTGAAAGTAACACGCGAGACACATATGCTGCATTTTCAAATGCTTTTGTAGCTACATATACACTAACTCCCATTATGAGATAAATAAGCCATTATAAACCCAACAGAAACCTCAGACTGAATAATTCAGTTGGGATTTTTAGGAGAAAAGACTTTTTCAAGACTTCAAGGCCGAAAAGCTGTGCTCCATGAAATCAGATATTGTGTCAATGGATCTCCACTGAGCTGGCAGGATAGAAATGTTCCAGAAACTAACTTAGAAACAAAGGCAAACTGTGTTTCCAAATAATCACTTACTAAAGTGAGGCTTCAGCAACTTTCACCAGCTAGGGTCATCAAAATCTTAGTTTACGTTCCTGCAGATCCTGGAGATTACCACGGATAACACTGAAAAGTCAGAAAAATATTAAAATCAACTTTTATTTTATTTAAAAAATCTAATTAAAATATTTTTTGGAAACTTACGTTTTTTTTAAACACAATCAGAACCTCTAATTTTTTAAAAGCAGTTTCGGAAATGAAAACCCTTCATGAAAACACATGAAATAGCAAACTTTAAATTAGCGGCGCATCTGTGAATAATGTACGGGTTTACAGCGGACCCTGAAATTCTGCTCCACCAGAATCAGTGCTAAATGTGCATGTTGGGAGGGCTGGGGGGAGGGCTCAGTTTCACTTAGCTTTTCAGCCAATCAGCTGGTCAGATGGAGTTATGGAAAGGATCTCATGCAGCTGTGAGCAATGGCTCTACATGGAGGGAGCAGCTAAAAAGATACTGAAAGAACCAGGGCTACAGCTTCACCTCTCTTCCCAAAACACATATTCCTCCTCAGCCACTGAATATCTGAGGAGGGAGGGCAGCTTTAAACCCAACATTCCCATCTAACGAGCAGTAATTCTGCTCTCCGCCTTTTTAAACACTTGCAATTTAATGTAAACTGATGCATTTCAAAAGGCAAAATAACTAAGGTGGCACTTAAGATCTAGGGATGAAAAAGTTAACCTTCGTAGGAAGATAAGGTGGGTGAAGCCTGAAGAAGAGCTCTAGGTAGGCTCAAAAGCTTGTCTCTCACCAAAGAAGTTGGTCCAGTAAAAGGTATTACCTCACCTGCTTTGTGTGTCTAATATCCTGGGACCGACACAGCTACAACACTGCGCACAACCTTCATAGGGACAGTATAAGCCCTATTCGGAAAGAGCATCAATCCCATCAGAAAGAGATTTAGGGTTTAAAGTCACAAATTCATACACATGCAGTATGTGCATGACCCCATACTCTTGGAAGAGGAGGCTAGCCCCAAGTTCTAACCCATCCTGATCGTCACTGGAAGCTGGTAGGAGGTAGAACTAAGGTAAAGCACAATCCAGAGCTGTGATTTTCTCAAATTCTCTGCCCTCCCCACTCAAAATTTTTTAATCCCTCTAGAAATCCCAGCAAAAGACCCAGAAAAAAACTCTATAAAGGTTTCATGGAACAAAAAGCACAAACAATGTAATTTACTTCTTAAGCATATTTATTCCTTAAACATACGAAGGCATACACTGTGCTTTGAGATTGCATTATGTTACTTCTTTCACAACAAAATTTTAAGTAGCATGTAAACAACCATACATAAGTAGTTTAAGATGACTGCACATAAGTTCTCTATTCTTTCTCGTTTTACTTTTATCATCAGAGAAATGGAAAAGATACTTTCCTGTGCATTCTTTAATAGCATATTCCAAAAATTGGATTCAATATTCTGTGGTTTTCTCTTCAGTCACAGAATCAACATTAAGTAGGAACACTGTTTTCCATACGTGGATTCTAACGGCAATTATCAGGTAATTTCAACCAACCATCTTGCATTAAATATCAATGTTGATTCTTCTAGTTTATATCTATCTGGACAAGTATATCCAGGGCTAAGCACATCAATCATTGGTATATATTCCTCATTCATACTATACATTAATGTATTTGAATTTTAGTTCTCTTTGAAACTTCTGGGGCATGAAAGAAATCGATTACTTCCAAATGGAGATATTGCTACAGAGCTGCTGGAAGGGCAAGAATAGGAACTTAAATTATAATTGTGGCTAAATTTCATACATGACAATAGCATCCAGACTGTCTCTACTGCATGATCAAACTCATCAATATTCTGATGTTCCTCTTCAACAGACTAAGACTAACTCAATAGTACACTTTACCATGAAAAATCCAAAGGCATCCATTTTCTGAACTTTTTGAGATGACTACAAATCATCTTGCTTGATACTTAAGACAATGTTTACATTTTACATAAGAAATATTGGTTTTAATTACTTCAGTACTTGTTTCCTATTGCTTAAACTACAGACAAATTAAATTGGATACATTCATGTACTGATGTTGGTAATCACCAAGAGGGAGGACTGATCACCAAATTTCACATTTACTACAGTTAGAATGAGAAATCACCACCCAGTGAATTCAACAAATACTTAAAAACAAGATGAGCTAATCAGCATTATATAGAACCATGTTATCAGATGCCCTGCCTGCATTCCAGAAGCTTCTAGAATCTAGCAAATTAAGTCCTCACTAACATTTAACAACTCTGCCCACTCCTTTCCAACATCCGACAGTTAACATGCCTCTTTTTCTGATCTCTTTTGACTCCACCCATTTCCCTTCCCTCCTATTCTTTTCTCTGTAATTTTCTTATTGTACAGAAGAGCCAAAATAGGAACAAGAACCTTGTTCTTTTCACTTCCTTTTTAATAACAATCACAGACTGAATTTAAAGCCCATTTCTAGTATCAAAAATCTTTACACACACTCTTAAAAACCAACACTATATAGATCGTGTGTGTGTGCGTGTTCATTCTTTTCAGATAAGTATACTGCAGAATGACAAATTCAAAATCCAGAAACAAGACTACTGAGATGAAGTATTTGGTTTTGAGTGTTGTCAGGTGGGGATGTTTGGAGGAGTTCTTATTAAACAGAGCACTTACTATTCACCCCAAGAGTGTGAACACGTTTATCCTAGGGCTTTCAATTAATCGCAGTTAACTCACGCGATTAACTGAAAAAAATAAATCACAATTAATCGCAGTTTTAATTGTACTGTTAAACAATAGAATACCAATTGAAATGTATTAAATATTTTGGAGGTTTTTCTACATTTTCATATATATTGTATTCTGTGTTGTAATTGAAATCAAAGTATATATTATTTTATATTATAAATATTTGCACTGTAAAAATGATAAACAAAAGAAATAGTATTTTTCAATTCACTTCATACAAGTACTGTAGTGCAATCTCTGTCGTGAAAGTGCAACTTACAAATGAAGGGGTTTTTTTGGTTACATGACTGTACTCTAAAACAAAACAATGTAAAATCTTCCGAGCCTACAACTCCACTCAGTCCTACTTCTTGTTCAGCCAATCGCTAAGGGAAACAAGTTTGTTTACATTTACAGGCGATAGTGCTGCCCACTTTTATTTGCATCACCTGAAAGTGAGAACAGACATTTGCATGTCACTTTTGTAGCTGTCATTGCAAGGTATTTATGTGCCAGATATGCTAAACATTTGTATGCCCCTTCATGCTTCAGCCACCATTCCATAGGACATGCTTCCATGCTGATGATGCTTATTAAAAAAAATGTGTTAATTAAATTTGTGACTGAACTCCATGGGGGACAATTGTATGTCCCCTGCTCTGTTTTACCTGCATCCTGCCACATATTTCATGTTCTAGTATTCTCGGATGATGACCCAGCACACGTTGCTCATTTTAAAAACACTTTCACTGCAAATTTGACAAAACGCAAAGAAGGTACCTGTGACAGGTTGGATCACAGAAACCCCCTTGAGAACTGCCAACTGATATGCCAAGACTATTTCTGCCCCTGCTTTCCCTGCCAGCTTGGGTCTCCAGCACCCTGTCTTGCTGAGCCAGACACGCCCGTCTGCTCCAACACAGACCAAGGGTCTGAACCACGTGCCCCAAAGCTGCAGAGTTAACTGAAAGCAACTTACAGAAGAGTTCCTATCTTTAATACTCAGATGCCCAACTCCCAATGGGGTCCAAACCCCAAATGAATCCGTTTTAGCCTGCATAAAACTTATACAGGATAAACTCATAAACTGTTCACCCTCTATAACACTGATAGAAAGATATGCACAGCTGTTTCCCCCTCCTCCCCCCACCAGGTATCAGTGGCGGCTCCAGGCACCAGCGCTCCAAGCGCGTGCCTTCGGCGGCATGCCTGCGGGAGGTCCGCTGGTCCCGCAGGTTCGGCGGCGGGTACGCAGAAGCCACGGGACTGGCGGACCTCCCGCAGGCATGCCACCGAATCCACGGGACCGGGGACCTCCCGCAGGCATGCCACCGAAGGCAGCCTGCCTGCCGTGCTTGGGGAGGCAAAAAAGCTAGAGCCGCCCCCCCCAGATATTAATGCATACTGTGGGTTAATTAATAAGTAAAAAGTTATTTTATTAAATACAGAAAGTAGGATTTAAGTGGTTTCAAGTAGTAACAGACAGAACAAAGTGAATTACCAAGTAAAATAAAATAAAACACGCAAATGTAAGTCTAATACAGTAATAAGACTGAATACAGATAAAATCTCACCCTCAGAGATGTTTCAATGTGCTTTTTTCACAGACTGGACACCTTCCTAGTCTGGGCACAATCCTCTCCCTGGTACAGCCCTTGTTCCAGCTCAGGTGGTAGCTAGGGGATTCCTCATGATGGCTGCCCCTCTTTGTTCTCTTCCACCCATTTATGTATCTTTTGCATAAGGCGGGTGTCCTTTGTCCCTCTGGGTTCCCACCCACCCCCCTTCTCAATGGAAAAGCACCAGATTAAAGATGGATTCCAGTTCAGGTGACATGATCACATGTCACTGTAAGACTTCATTATCCACTTGCCAGCATACATGTATACAGGAAGACTTACCAGTAAAACAGAGCCATCTACAGACAATTGTCCTAGTTAATGGGAGTCATCAAGATACCAAACCACCATTAATGGCCCACACTTTGCATAATTACAATAGGCCCTCAGAGTTATATTTCATATTTCTAGTTTCAGATACAAGAGTGGTACATTTATACAAATAGGATGACCACACTCAGTAGATTATAAGCTTTGTAACGATACCTTACAAGAGACCTTTTGCATGAAGCATATTTCAGTTACATTATATTCAAACTCATTAGCATATTTTCATAAAATCATATAGAGTGCAACGTCACAGTACCAATGTGAGATTTCTAAAGATACCTACAGCACTCGACCCAAGGCTTAAGAATCTGAAGTGCCATCCAAAATAAGAGAGGGACGAGGTGTGGAGCATGCTTTCAGAAGTCTTCAAAGAGCAACACTCCTATGCGGAAACTACAGAATCCGCAAAAAGAACAGAACAGGAGTGCTCGTGGCACCTTAGAGACTAACAAATTTATTAGAGCATAAGCTTTCGTGGACTACAGCCCACTTCTTCGGATGCATATAGAGTGAAACATATATTGAGGAGATATATATACACACACATACAGAGAGCATGAACAGGTGGGAGTTGTCTTACCAACTCTGAAAGGCCAATTAAGTAAGAGAAAAAAAACTTTTGAAGTGATAATCAAGATAGCCCAGTACAGACAGTTTGATAAGAAGTGTGAGAATACTTACAAGGGGAGATAGATTCAATGTTTGTAATGGCTCAGCCATTACAGAATCCGAACCACCAAAAAAGAAAATCATCTGCTGGTGGCATCTGACTTAGATAATGAAAATGAACATGTGTTGGTCTGCTCTGCTTTGGATTGTTATCGAGCAGAACCCGTCATCAGCATGTCCCCTGGAATGGTGGTTGGAGCATGAAAGTATTATTCTTATACAAAGCACATGAGATTTTTTTTTTAATAGGGGAGAAGGCAACATGTCGCATTTATTGAGAATACAGCAGTTAGCATATGCTTTTTAGTTACATATACACATACCATGCACACTGTTCCACCAGTCAATGTTATAGTTACCAGTCCGGATCAACCTAGTGGCCAGCTAGGTTGATCACCGGTAGGGAGGAGCCGGGTTCCGTAGGTCACAACACAATGCTTTGGGGAAGTCTTGGCAGGATGAATCCAAAGTTTCATGGCAAGGCAGCCTGTTTATATAGTGATTTTTTTTTAATTGGGACGAATGAGTTTTGCTTTGTTAGGCTGTAATTAATTGTTGTTTGACGAGTACTTTTTTTTTAAAATATTTTTTATTACAACTATTTTGTTTTTATTGATAGGTGCTTGTTTTATTTTTAGAGTTGTTAATTTGCCCTTTTTTGACATTTCAACAGGAGCATGTTGCAGCCTCCTGGTGCCCTTGCATCAGTCTTTGGTTCCTTCCTTGTACATTTGGTTCTGCGATGGCCTTTACACTTATTTTAACACATATATTTCTTATTTACACATAAAACAGAATTAATTTACACAGAACATTTTGAAAAGGAACATCAAATTGCAATGCAAAAGAAAAACAATTATTGTATTATTTTACTTATTTTAAAATGCTAAACCTACAACAAATTCGTGACCCTCAAAGGTTTGTTACTGCCTTGAAATCAGCCCAGACACAGATTCTCGCAGATCTATTTTTACCAATGGCCCATTAGGCCATTCCTTTCTGTTATTTAAAAAGGGTAGCTGGCAAGATATGATCAAATCATACACTAATACATTTAATACATGCTACATTATTTTTTATTTTTCATTTTAAATTACATTAATACAAACAAAATTTTATTACTATGTCTCCCTTTTGACCCCTCAAGAACAATTCTTGAGTGGATCATATTTTATACAATTGTTTCATTGCAATATACTGAGAGACAATTTGAGCTTGTGGTTGTAATTTAACTAACTTTTTTTTGTTTAACAGCACATACAACAGATTTCTAGCAAGCAAACACAGGACAATATTAACACAACTAGTAATTGGTGAAACAAAATAGACAATGTGCCCTTAGAGGTCGGGGAACCAGCCTGTAAAAACATTGTACCAATGATATGCTGTCAGTTCTTTTTTAGACTTAGCAATTTTTAGCATGTTTCCATTGGCATGTAATATTTGAATGACACGCTTCCCTATCTTTTTTTGTTTGTTGTAAAAACTGAGTTAACTTTTTTAGTTTATTTTATACATATGTTCCCAGTGATGTGTTTTTGCTGCATGGTTCTGTGGTAGGGACAAGAACACCCATTTTTGAGGGCTCCATTTTGTATACCCTTGGGTATTTAATAATTTTTTTTTTAAGCTTACTGACCTATAACCAGGGTAGCTAAAAGGATTCCATGGTTAATTTTGGGTGTGGGCTCACTTTTTATATTTTTGTTTTTACAGACTGTTGGTGAGCAATTTTAACAATAAATTTTACCTAATAACAAATGAGGCTTAACAATGCTGGAAACATTGCATTTTTTTTTAATATTTGTACGTGTTAAACAAGGACGTTTTTTTCTTGCTTTAAAATATGTGTTAATACCCGAACATTCCCAGATATTACCCAAAACATTTTGTGTTCAAGTGATGCTAAACTAAGAATTTGCATTTTAGTACATTTCATGGCCAAGGCAGTTTTATTTTTTATTTTTGTTTGTTGTTTATACAGCAACCAGGAGGTGGTGTTTAGCCACCGCCACATATTTTATGTTGCTTTTAGGTTACCAGACCTACTTGTACCAAATCAACAGTATTTGCCCACTTGTGAATGAGACTATTTTGCAGTTGTGACAAGAAACAACTTATTTTTAATTACCTTCAGGTCTACGGTAATTATAATTTTTGCTTTAAAGCCAACTTTTTTTAATATTGTGTCTACTACATTTTGTTTTGCTTGGTTACTGGAGTGTTGATATGTTTTTATTTAGGCTGTTATAATAGGAAGGGAGTAGGGTGAACATTTGGGTTCCAATTTAGACCTGTTCAACTGAGTCCAATACATACTAATTTTTATTTTTACTAATAGTAGATTTAACAAAACTTTTACTGGATTAACTTGAGTTACAAACAACTTTGGTTTTTTTTATTTTAATTGGGGTACCTTTTTAGAATGCATAGTGTTTGGTCCAGGTTTTGGTGCATGTGTTCGGGAACGATAGGTTCAATTCACTACGGGGTATTGAACAGTATCCCACAATAACAGTTAGTACTGTTCCTGTCTTAACAGGCTCATTCCACTGATATGTTAATTGTGGGTAGTTGGAACTCCAGGTGGTATTCCCATAGGGACCCTCTATTTTAACCCCTATTCCCCAGTGGTTTGGTATTTTTGTGGTGTTTATAAGGTGAACCTTCAGTTCCACTTTTTTTTTTTTAGGCATATACATTGGTATTTTTTAAGGGTTTTAAGAGTTGGTTAGTATTTTTATTATATCATTCCTTGAGGATCACTGGAAGGAATCCATGATTGGTTGGTGGGGAGTGAATTATTTTTTAAATAATTGGCTTATAAGGAGGGGTGCATTTTCTCCTATGATTGCTCTAATTATCTGGGTTAATCTATATCGCATTTGGCACGTAAATATCTTGCAACACCAATTACAACAGTGCCATGAGAATGCCTGTTCTCACTTTCAGGTGACATTGTAAACAAGAAGCAGGCAGCATTATCTCCTGCAAATGTAAACAAACTTGTTTGTCTGAGTGATTGAAGAAGTAGGAGGACTGAGTGGACTTGCAGGCTCTAAAATTTTATATTGTTTTATTTTTTAATGCAGTTTTTTTGTGCATAATTCTACATTTGTAAGTTCAACTTCCACGATAAAGAGACTGCACTACAGTACTTGTATCAGATAAGTGGAAAAATACTTTATTTTGTTTTTTTTAACAGTGCAAATACTTTTAATCAAAAATAAATATAAAGTGAACAATGTAAACATTGTATTCTGTGTTGTAATTGAAATCAATATATTTGAAAATGTAGAAAACATCCCAAAATATTTAAATAAATGGTATTCGATTATTAACAGTGCAATTAATCACGATTTATATTTTCAATCGCTTGCCAGCCCTAGTTTATCTACACAGTAAACTATAGGATATTCACAGGCTTCAGATTAAGCAACTTCCTGGAAAGAGTCTCAATCCAACATCAACTCATCCCTCTGAGTTACAATAATTCATTATTATTAATGCCTATTTAAGAGGTATGGCAGCCTTTACTGTGCAGACAAAGACTGCAGTTCCAACCAGCTAAACAGCAACTTTAGGACAAGCTGCGCAGTCAGCTTTATCTTATAAATACACCAACTAACGAACTACACAGAAAAAAGAGGAAGTTGTGGCTTAAACATTAACAATGTACAAAAGTCAGATGGCTGGTACTGTGAATATTTTTACAATATATGCTTTAAGTTTACACTCTTTTGTGTGTGCAGCTTTAAAAGGAAATAGGAATACTAATCACTTGGATGTTACAAGCATTTTAATATTACCAGAAATTCAGTAGAAGAAAACAGTTTTAAATTAGTTTTAACTGAATTAATCTTTGCCAGAAAGAATTTTAAACCCCTGAATTTTACTCCTTTTCCCAGCCCAACTCCATACTGTTTAATCTTAACTTGTGCCAAACCATGAGGACTTTGCTTCAGTATCTTCTTTTGGATTGGACCAAAACATTTTCTTGATAGTGATTTCATACTAAAAGTTTTGCTCAGAAGAGCAGTCCTATAAACCCACTCCATCAACATGAATACATGGACAGACAGGTCTTTAGAAAACTATCTGTAAATTAATTCTGAATCTGACAACTCTGACAGCTCCAGGAGAGCTGGCTGTAATTTAAAGAATCCTTATTGAGGTTACAGGAACAAACCATCCCGATGTGTAGAAAGAATAGTAAATATGGCAGGCGACCAGCTTCGCTTAACAGTGAAATCCTTGCTGATCTTAAACACAAAAAAGAAGCTTACAAGAAGTGGAAGATTGGACAAATGACCAAGAAGGAGTATAAAAATATTGCTCAGGCATGCAGGAGTGAAATCAGGAAGGCCAAATCACACTTGGGTTTCTTCAGGTATGTTAGCAACAAGAAGAAAGTCAAGGAAAGTGTGGGACCCTTACTGAATAAGGGAGGCAATCTAGTGACAGAGGATGTGGGAAAGGCTAATGTACTCAATGCTTTTTTTGCCTCTGTCTTCACGAACAAGGTCAACTCCCAGACTACTGCACTGGGCAGCACAGCATGGAGAGGAGGTGACCAGCCCTCTGTGGAGAAAGAAATGGTTCAGGACTATTTAGAAAAACTGGACGAGCACAAGTCCATGGAGCCGGATGCGCTGAATCCGAGGGTGCTAAAGGAGTTGGCGGATGTGAGTGCAGAGCCATTGGCCATTATCTTTGAAAACGCATGGCGATCGGGGGAGATCCCGGATGACTGGAAAAAGGCTAATGTAATGCACATCTTTAAAAAAGGGAAGGAGGAGGATCCTGGGAACTACAGGTCAGTCTGCCTCACCTCAGTCCCTGGAAAAATCATGGAACAGGTCCTCAAGGAATCAATTCTGATGCACTTAGAGGAGAGGAAAGTGATCAGGAATAAGTCATCATGGATTCACCAAGGGCAAGTCATGCCTGAGTAACCTAATTGCCTTCTATGATGAGATAACGGGCTCTGTGGATGAGGGGAAAGCAGTGGATGTGTTATTCCTTGACTTTAGCAAAGCTTTCGATTCGGTCTCCCACAGTATTCTTCCCAGCAAGTTAAAGAAGCATGGGCTGGATGAATGGACTATAAGGTAGACAGAAAGCTGGCTAGATCGTCGGGCTCAACGGGTAGTGATCAATGGCTCCATGTCTACTTGGCAGCCGGTATCAAGTGGAGTGCCCCAAGGGTCAGTCCTGGAGCCGGTTTTGTTCAATATCTTCATTAATGATCTGGAGGATGGCATGGACTGCACACTCAGCAAGTTTGCAGATGACACTAAACTGGGAGGAGTGGTAGATACGCTGGAGGGTAGGGATAGGATACAGAGGGACCTAGACAAATTAGAGGATTGGGCCAAAAGAAATCTGATGAGGTTCAACAAGGACAACTGCAGAATCCTGCACTTAGGACGGAGCACTGCTACAGACCTGGGACCGAATGGCTGGACAGCAGTTCTGTAGAAAAGGACCTAGGGGTTACAGTGGATGAGAAGCTGGATATGAGTCAACAGTGTGCCTTGTTGCCAAGAAGGCTCACGGCATCTGGGGCTGTATAAGTAGGGGCATTGCCAGCAAATCGAGGGACGTGATCATTCCCCTCTATTCGACATTGGTGAGGCCTCATCTGGAGTACTGTGTCCAGTTTTGGACCCCACACTACAAGAAGGATGTGGAAAAATTGGAGTCCAGCGGAGGGCAACAAAAATGATTAGGGGTCTGGAGCACATGACTTATGAGGAGAGGCTGAGGGAACTGGGATTGTTTAGTCTGCAGAAGAGAAGAATGAGGGGGGATTTGCTAGCTGCTTTCAACTACCTGAAAGGGGGTTCAAAAGAGGATGGATTTAGACTGTTCTCAGTGGTACCAGATGACAGAACAAGGAGTAATGGTCTCAAGTTGCAATGGGGGAGGTTTAGGTTGAATATTATTCATAGATTCATAGATTATAGGACTGGAAGGGACCTCGAGAGGTCATTGAGTCCAGTCCCCTGCCCGCATGGCAGGACCAAATACTGTCTAGACCATCCCTGATAGACATTTATCTAACCTACTCTTAAATATCTCCAGAGACGGAGATTCCACAACCTCCCTAGGCAATTTGTTCCAGTGTTTAACCACCCTGACAGTTAGGAACTTTTTCCTAATGTCCAACCTAGACCTCCCTTGTTGCAGTTTAAACCCATTGTTTCTGGTTCTATCCTTAGAGGCTAAGGTGAACAAGTTCTCTCCCTCCTCCTTATGACACCCTTTTAGATACCTGAAAACTGCTATCATGTCCCCTCTCAGTCTTCTCTTTTCCAAACTAAACAAACCCAATTCTTTCAGCCTTCCTTCATAGGTCATGTTCTCAAGACCTTTAATCATTCTTGTTGCTCTTCTTTGGACCCTTTCCAATTTCTCCACATCTTTTTTAAAATGCGGCGCCCAGAACTGGACACAATACTCCAGCTGAGGCCTGACCAGAGCAGAGTAGAGCGGAAGAATGACTTCTCGTGTCTTGCTCACAACACACCCGTTAATACATCCCAGAATCATGTTTGCTTTTTTTGCAACAGCATCACACTGTTGACTCATATTTAGCTTGTGGTCCACTATAACCCCTAGATCCCTTTCTGCCGTACTCCTTCCTAGACAGTCTTTTCCCATTCTGTATGTGTGAAATTGATTTTTCCTTCCTAAGTGGAGCACTTTGCACTTGTCTTTGTTAAACTTCATCCTGTTTAACTCAGACCATTTCTCCAATTTGTCCAGATCATTTTGAATTATGACCCTGTCCTCCAAAGTAGTTGCAATCCCTCCCAGTTTGGTATCATCCGCAAACTTAATAAGCGTACTTTCTATGCCAATATCTACGTCGTTGATGAAGATATTGAACAGAGCCGGTCCCAAAACAGACCCCTGCAGTACCCCACTCGTTACGCCTTTCCAGCAGGATTGGGAACCATTAATAACAACTCTCTGAGTACGGTTATCCAGCCAGTTATGCACCCACCTTATAGTAGCCCCATCTAAATCTCTTTAGGCAGAACAATGAATGATGCAATCTGAAGCTGGTATTGCGTCATACATGATATGAATTGCATCATGTTATTCCTAGAAGTCATGGATGATGCAATCATAACGAAGCTTACATCACTCTGCTGAACAAATTGCTCTGTATCAGCTCTAGAAATCATACAGTGTCATGCTCTCTTATTTGTCAGTGTTTGATTTTGCAAAGGGACACATTTCTGTTTAGCCAAAGTGAGCAGAGATGCCTCATACTTGTGTGAACAGTGCAGATAACTTCTGCTATGTTTGTTGTGAAGTGACTTTTGCATCACAAAAGCGCAGTATAACCACTATGGTTAAGAAAGCCTATCACCTTTATTTTGGCTGCAAAATTGGAGATCAGGACAAGAGGTGGGCCCCGCACATATGCTGCAACACTTGTGCAACAAATCTTCGCCAGTGGTTGAACAGGAAATCTATGCCTTTTGCAGTGCCAATGATTTGGAGAGAGCCAACAGATCATACCAGCAATTGTTACTTCTGCATGGTGCCTCCAGTTGGGAAAGGTGTGTCAAAGAAGAAAAAGTGGACTGTGCATTATCCAAACATTCCATCAGCTATACGCCCAGTACCCCACGGAGAAGGACTGCCGGTTCCTGATGCACCAGAATCATTCTCACTTGAGCCAGATGAGGAAGAGGAAAAGGATGAAACTTCTGGTCCTGAACCATCAATGTCACAGGACCCACATTTTCTCCCATCCTCCTCCTCTGAACCACACCTCATAACACAAGGTGAACTGAATGACCTTGTCAGGGATTTGGAACTCCCCAAGAGTAAGGCAGAGCTGTTGGGCTCCAGACTACAGCAGTGGAATCTCCTGGCAGGTCATGTTAGGGTTTCCATGTTCTGTGACCGTCAAAAGGATCTTGTCCCATTCTTCTTCATGGAAGGTGATCTTGTAGCCTGCAACAACATCGATGGTGTGATGGCAGCCCTCAACATCGTTCACGATCCAGAGGAGTGGAGACTATTCATTGATTCATCGAAGAAGAGTCTTAAAGCTCTTTTACTGCATAATGGCAATGTTTTGCCATCAATTCCAGTTGGTCATGCAGTCCATATGAAGGAAACCTATGACAACATGAAACAACTTTTGAGGTGCATAAACTATGACCAACATCAGTGGCAGCGTTGTGGCGATTTGAAGGTTGTTGCTCTCTTGCTTGGTCTGCAGACTGGATACACAAAGTACTGCTGTTTTCTCTGCGAATGGGATAGTCGTGCAAGAGATTCCCACTACATCAAGAAAGATTGGCCACTCCGACAGTCATTGGAGCCTGGGAGGAAAAGTGTTCAGCATCCACCACTTGTTGACTCAAGGAAGATTTTGTTACCACCCTTACAAATCAAGCTGGGTCTGATGAAGAACTTTGTCAAGGCCATTGACAAAACACAAGCAGCTTTCAAGTACCTCCGTGGAAAATTTCCAAGGTTAAGTGAAGCTAAGATAAAGGAAGGTGTCTTTGTTGTTGGTCAGATTCGTGAACTTCTTCAAGATGATGCATTTGACCATGCACTGCGTGGCAAGGAAAAGACGGCATGGAAAGCCTTCCAGTTAGTGGCAATAAATTTTCTCGGAAACAACAAGGTAGACAACTACAGGTTGTTGGTGGAAAACCTCCTCAAGGCATACAAAAGCCTTGGTTGCAACATGTCACTAAAGATACATTTTTTGCACTCTCATCTAGATTTTTTTCCACCGAACTGCGGAGCAGTGAGCGACGAGCACGGCGAGCGATTTCACCAGGTCATTGCAACAATGGAGAAATGCCATCAGGGCAAATGGAGCCCATCAATGCTTGCAGATTATTGCTGGACAGTGACAAGAGATGCCCATTTAATGAATACAAGAGACAAGCCAAGAAGCGCCGACTAGACACTGAATAGGACTAAACTATGTACAGAATATTTTTTTGCCTTTTGTTTCATAATAAATTTTATTTATATAACCCTTTTGCTGATTTTTAAAGTGTTACATAAACAGGACAGGTGAAATATTATCATGTAAAGCAACCATAAATACATGAAAAGACCTAGGTTTACAATTTATGATTAAAACTCTACTATCTACACAATATACATAGACATAAAATGTAAAAACTTAAATATCTTAGAAACAGTAGCCAATCAGTTGTTTTAATTGTCATTTGAATTCAGCACATCAAAATACATAATAAATAGCACATTTTATCTCTGAAGCAGACGACTTCTCAAAAATTGTAGACCAGTGATACTTTGAGATCCCATTGTGTCTTAGGTTACTGGGTTATCATACCTTTTCTGTGGTAGGTTTTAAGGTGCTGAAATACATTCTATTTAAAAACATCCCTTCTGTTTTTAACATTTTAAAAATTGGCCCAATAAAATGTCCTAGTTGGACCATTATTGGGTCCCTTCTCCCTTCATACATACATGGCCAGTGACATATCTGATAAACAGAGGACCTTGTGATAAACGCCATTTACATGCACCTTTGTCCACTTCCCCTCTACCTTATTCTTTTATCCATCTCATCCAGGACTATTGCCGATGCTCCATATCTCTAAACAACTTCCATCAGTCACTGCATTGGGTTTTGTTTTTTTTTTGTTTTTTTTAAGCCAGTCCAGTAGGGAAATATTTCTATCTAAACCCCCACATATAGACGTTCACCAAAATAACACAAGCTCAAGTCCAGAATGGACAATATTCAGTCCTAGACAAGTATTGAGTTTAAAATCCATTTTCTCAATCCATCAGCACTATAAAAACAACATGCTGGCTATAGAAAGCCAGGCAGGTTTGCTTTCAGATGAGTGTCACAGAGTTAGGAGTGCAATGAGGAGTTGTGTCATCACTTGCCCTGCAAGTCTGGATGCCTTCCAATGCTTTCCTGCTCTAGCTGCCAGTCTGGGACACTCACAACCAGTTTACAAGTATGCAGGTCACACCCTGAAGCCCTGGTATGCTAGAGAGCTCTGTCTCAGCACTCTGACTCTAGCAGCCTGTCTACAGCCCCACTGCTCTACTCTGGCTTCCACCAGGCTTGGTTAACAACCAGCAAGATGATCCCAACACACTCCTAGTCCCAAATTTTCCCAAAACTGTGTGTTCTGCAAAGTCCAGCTCTCTCCTGGACAGTTCAGAGAAAGAATAAAGGTTCATTTGTTTCCCTAAAGACACAAAAAACCTATCACATCTTATTAATTGAACTGGGGTAAATATACACTTCCATTTAAACACAGCACTGTATTAGTTTATAGTAAATAAAACAAATGTATTAAGAACAGGACATAGGTTAAGTGATGCCAGGTAAAATGAATAAAGTCAAAGAGTTACAAGCAAATAAAAGTGAAAACACATGCATTTAAATTAATCTAATCTAACAAAGTACAGATGGTTTCTCACCTATATTCTGTTCCCAGAAACTTCAAATCCTCCCCACTTGATGGAAGGACCCAGCTTTCTCAGCTTGCAAGAGCTCTTCTCCTTTGTGTCTGTCTAATGATAGATGCCAAAGAGGGTTTCTGTCTGTGCTTATATATTCCAAGGTTCAATTACTTGGTTTCAAGAGGCAGGATGACCTCATGCTGCTTTTCCCCATTTTGTGGGCTTCCCATCCCCCTGTATGTAAATGGAGCATCCATAGTTTTGATTCCACTGTGCTTAATTTACATAGGAGACAGATAAATAGCTGCCTTTTCCTGTCTGGGAGGGAACCTGTTTCTTATCGGTTTGGCCACAGACTTTAAAGCATAATATAATTAAGTATCCATATTTCCTGATACAGTGTTAATACATACATTTCACAATATTCAATTATCAGTGTGTTGTTAGCTTCCAGAAAAGACCACATGCTATACACTTTTATAATACTTAATACACATCATGTACATGCTTCATGCAAGAATATTAATGATCAACGATTATTACAATAGTGTGTAGGGCAGGGGGTCTCAAACTGGGGGTTGGGACCCCTGAGGGGGTCGCAAGGTTATTACATGGGGATTGCAAGCTGTCAGCCTCCACCCCAAACCTTGCTTTGCCTCCAGCATTTATAATAGTGTTAAATATATTAAAAAGTGTTTTTAATTTATAAGAGGGGTTGCACTCAGTGGCTTGCTATGTGAAAGGGGTCACCAGTACAAAAGTCTGAGAACCACTGGTGTAGGGTGTGAATACAGGGTGCTTAGTGTCACAAAGGGAGATGGGTTTTGTGCCTACCCCTTGTAAATCATATGGTATAGAATCTTAAAATCACATTTTTAGGTTTTAGGTCATATATAGGTTTCAACGTGTTATAATTTTTACATACACATCCCAATCAAGCCTATTCAGTTTGACTCCTGGTACTAAGGCTGCCTGGCTTTACAGACAGAGACATGAAAACCATTATCCATTATAAAATTAAAGTCTCCAACATCTTTTCTGTAAAATGTGAGCCATATACCGAATACAAGACTTTGTTGTATGATAAAATATTTTAGTAGATCTCATGTTGTTTTGCCACTTGTCAGAAATATGGTGATCCCAAACTAGTTCCAATACAATTTGTTACAAATATACAGAATGCACAATGATGTAATACACTACTTAGCTCTAATACAGTAATTTCCATCACAGAATCTCAAACTTTCACAAACTAACAAGCCGCCTCATGCAACAAGTAGCTATAGTATCTCCTTTTTACCAGTGGGGAAAATGGAAGTTCAACACTGTTAAGTAACTTATCCAGGATCACTCAGACCCATATTCTAATCATAAAATCCTGCTGACTTCCATTATTGCTGCTCTACTTGTAGAGTGCCCAGATGTATGTACACAAGAGAAGCGCCAAAACGAGGACAGGTATTTAGAAAAATTTTTAGCATACTCAGAAGAGGAGAGCTCCCTAGCCAGCAAGCCAGAATCTTTAGCCATGTTCTCTGAATAGTAACATGATCCTGAATCAGTAATAAGTAATGTATGATGTAGTATAGTAATGTTTTATTGTAACTTTGTCTTAGTAAAAAGTTCACAAAAATGAAACAACTTTGTCCCTCTGCATCAATAAGAAAAAACTCTGAAATATGTGGCAAAATGGATTTACGTACAAATCTGATCTATGTGAAAGTTGCTAATGGTAAAAAGGTCTGATATATAAAAAAAAATAAAAAATGAATTCTTTGGCTGCTGAGAACTATAATCAAAGAGCACACGTTGCTTAAAAGCGCACTGAAAAGTCTGCATCTGAATTGCAGGATAGTCAAGGCTTCATTCGTTCAAAAAGCTTTTATGAACAGATCATACAAATGGGACAGAACATGGGTAACTTCCAGGCAAAAGAAAACTACTACTATAATGAGGTATTTGAAGAAGCCTCTCCGAGTGCAAGTAATCCAAAAGGAATCAAAGGTAGGCATGGACTTTACAAAGGCGGAGATGAAATAGGCCTCTTTTCAAATTACTTGAACAGAAAAAAATCCTTGACTGAAACCTTTAATGTGAAAATGTGAGGCTCTACATCATGAAGCATGTTGTCTTAACTGAAACATTTAAAAGAGGAAGCATTGGCCAGAATCCATCAACCAACCACTTTGGGAAATGTACCGACTTTGTCCTTTTAAGACCTTCTATAAGTGGTGAGAGACAACTAAAAGGCTACATTTCTGAAGTAACTTCTCTACAATGGAAAAAAAAACTAAAGGGGATTTCAAGGAAAAGTATCTATATGGCTCAAATCTTAATATTCTAAGTCCAATGCTAAAAAGTAAAGAGTAACAAAAGATAATTATCGTCCTCAAAGATAGTCCTCAGACTTGGACTCCATTACAGAAGTTGAGAAGAGGAAGCATCCAGTTCCCTAACACAGTGGCTCTCAAACTTTCCAGACTATTGTACCCCTTTCAGGAGTCTGTTTTGTCTTGCATACCTCTAAGTTTCACCTCACTTAAAAACTACTTGCTTACAACATCAGACATAAAAATTCAAAAGTGTCCCAGCACTCTATTACTGAACCATTGCTGACTGCCTTATTTTTACCACAAAATTATAAAATAAATCAATTGGAATATAAATATTGTACTTACATCTCAGTGTATAGTATATAGAGCAGTACAAACAAGTCATTGTCTGTATGAAATTTTAATTTATACTGACTTTGCTAGGGCTTTTTATGTAGCCCTTTGTAAAGCTAGGCAAATACATAGATGAGTTGATGTACGCCCCTGGAAGATCTCTGCGTGCCCCCCAGGGTGTGCATATCCCTGGTTGAGAACCACTGCCCTAACCCCTGAAGGAGGAATAGATGCTTAGTCTAGCTTTAACTGTATCACTACAATCTCATGGAAGGGTTAGTGGCTTGAGGACCAGGTGTTCCTGCAGATCAGTCCATAGCCAGCATTACTCAATTAACAAAGGATTGCCCAGTGACCTGTCTTAACTACCTGTTCGGACCTGGGATTGGCTGGGAACTTCATTAGTGCTGCCTAGAAGGAGATGCACTAAGCAGTAGGTGGAAGCAGCCTCACATCCACTCTATCCAAGGTCTAAAAGATTTGGAGGCTCTTACTTCATCAGCCATCATTGATGTGGCAGTTGTTGATGCTTCCCCCTCCTTCCACCATCATTGTTACTAAATTACCAGCCACTGTCATGGACTGCATGATCTTTTCTGCTCTTACCTCCCTTTTGTTTCCTATCCACTGATCACTGTGGCCTCGCCTTCACCTTTTTTCTTGCAGCTGCCAGAGTGATCATGAGCCTGGCCTGTCTACTCTCATACCCTGCCCCCTTTTTACTACTCCTGAGGGCACTCTGCGCCAAAAAATTAAAAATTCTGCAAATTTTATTTGTCAAATGAATATGGAGGCTCCAGCATGATACTGGGGAGCACAGGCCCCTGGCTGCACAGAGGTGGGAGATCACTGTGCAGTTCGCCTCTGGGACACGGACTCAGCGGTGAGGTTTCACCCAACCCTGACACAGTGCAAGGACCGGGCCTGCCCCAGAAACACCTCAGGGCCCTGCCCCTCCTTGCCAGGTGCACCAGGTGTGGGCGGGCAGGCAGGCAGGCTCAGCAAGGCAGGATCCAAGTGTGGGTTCAGAGGGTTCTGTGTGGGGCAATCTGGGTGTGGCTGGCTCAGTGTGGGATTCAGATGCAGGGGGGATCTGGATCAAATGGTAATGGGACTCTGCAGGGGGGGTCCAGATGAAGGTGGTTGGGGCTCAGCAGGGGTGGGTCTGGGTGTAGGAGGGATAGAGCTCAGCAGGAGGGTCTGGATATGGGGAGCTAAGTGGGACTTCTGGGTGCAGGGGGTAAGGCTCAGCGGGAGGATCTGGGTATGAGGGGGTCTGGATGCACAGGGGTTGGGCGGATGGGGGAGCAGCTCCTCATACAGTGATCCCTCCCCCTGCAGCTGAGGAGCGATGGGTGCAGGAAGTGCAGGGGTGGGGGCAATTTGCAGAGCTTCCTACAGCCGGTGGAGAAATCTGGGGATGGGTCTGACAGCCCCAGATATCATGCAAGGGAATAGGAATTCCTGTCCTCCCCAGCCGAGCCAGGACTAGCAGCTGAGCCCGATGCAGGGTAGGAGGCACCATCCGGGACTTTCCCAGTTCCGCCACTTGCCCCACAGTGATTTACCTCTCTGCCAGCTCCCCTGACACCTGAAACCTACTGTTGGGAAGAATCGTATCACCGCTTTTGTGGCTTCCCTTTCCTTCCCCATCAGAAAGTCATTTTTCTACGGGGAAGCAAAGAAATCTGGTGGGGGACAAATACTGCGCATGCACAGTGGCGCAGAATTCCCCCAGGAGTATTTTACGAATGCTTCTTTTCTCAACATGACACAAGCTTTACTGAAACTTCTCTTAAGGTCAGATTTAGTGTTTTGCTTTGGGGGTTTAACAGGTAATTGAGATATTTGAATTATCTGGGACAGTGACAGCAGATTCTTCTGTGGGGTGATTTAGAAATCAGACTACATGTAGGACCTGTTGTGGTAATGTGCTGAAGAGAAGAGATGATTCAAATAACTAAAAGCCACAGGGGTCAATATACATATAAGGATTACTTGCCACATCTGTAGACTCTACACCCTGTGGAATCTGTTTAGAAGTCTCTGGTGAAATTAGGACTTGTTTAAAAAAAAAAAGAAATCAGACAATGAATTAACGTTTCATGGTGGGAGTGAGAGGAAAGGCATCATGCCAGACTGGGGTGGGGGAGTCCAGGTCTCACATAAAGAGCATACAACAGAGCCTTCTAGTTAAACTTGGGCACCTCTTAGGGCTAGTCTACACTGGCAACGCTAAAGCACTGCCGTGTGCCTTGTGTGGTCGCGGCGCAGCACTGGGAGAGAGCTCTCCCAGCGCTCTTAAAAAAAAAAAAACCACCCACCTCCACGAGAGGCGTAGCTCCCAACACTGGTGCCCTGTCTACACTGGCACTTTATAGCGCTGAAACTTGCTGCGCTCCGGGGGGGTGTTTTTTCACACACCCGAGCGAGAAAGTTGCAGTGCTGTAAATTGCCAGTGTAGACAAGCCCTTACTTTTATTTTGATATGTCAGAAGCTGCTGTGAAACAGATACTGATGACACTGATTCAATAACATTCTTTTCAGCGCATAAAGAGGCAGACAACTTTGGTTTGGCAGCACATTGCCCTGTGGAAGAGAAACATCTCAAATTCCTTCTTCTGAAGACAAAGGGGCCACTATAGAGGGCGGACTAAGATTACTTGGAGAAGGGAATTGTGAAAGATGAAAAGGAGAAAACCTTTAACGGTAGAAAGACAGGAGGTGCAACAGCATGTGCAAACTGGGAATTTAAAAAAAAAAATCTGTTGAGTTGCCCCATGTCACAAATGGGTAGGATCCGGACCAGTAGTAGTAGTTACCTCCAGATTGGAAGATGCACTGAGTAAGAGAACATATGGTAAATATATGATGCACCTGTATTTTCTAGGCTGTGCAGCATATCAGAAAGGTTTTACTTTCAAAAAGAGCAAAAATCATGTCTTATACACTGCACTCTTCAATATTTTGACTCAAATACTGTTAAATACTGTAGTGATACTACTTTAATATAGAAATACCAAAACAATCCAAATACTGATATTTTTGGTTTAGGGAAGTAATCACATCAAATGTAGAAAGAAATTTCAAGTAAGTGGCTCTCACATTTTTTCTATAAATAGAATCAAGGTCACATGATTCGTGCAGTTAAAAAGGCAATAAAAAGACAAATCTTCCCTCCCTTAAAGTCTTAACATTTCAGCCCATATTACTTTTGGAAGAAATTAAAAACTAACGCAGGAAAAGATGTAAAACAGGAGCATCAGACTTCAGGCAGCAAGGTTAGACATTTAACCACAAACAAACCTGTGTCTGATTATTATTATAGGTTTTGAAAATTTAATAAGCCAAACTAATAATGTATATGTCACACATTTAACAGCCTTATTTTAGCTCCTCCTGCTAGAAGGACTCCTTACTGTACATGCCCTTCTTTCTAGAAAGCTTCTATATTTTCCAGCAAAAGGACCATTTGAAGCCAACTGATCCTTTACCACATATTAAAGATTAGCCATTTCTTACCTGTTTATGTGTTTTCTCTTTTTTTGTTTTTTCGAAGTACTTTGTTCTATACTAAACCTAGACAAGTAGGTTTCCTTCAATCTACCAAAAGGAAATTAATGGAGAAACACAATGGGATTTGCTCTTCATTGAGTAAAAATTGCCAACATTACTGAAACAACTAATACTGTATTAGAGAACTCAGCAACGAGATGGGATTATATAGTAAGGACTCTACTTTTTTTGCCCATGAGTTGAAAGTCACATAGTTCACTCTGACCCCATTGAAAGTTTCCATATACTATAAAATCTTCTGAACACAATCCTTACATGACGTGTGAAAAAAAATCAACCCTTGAGATTTTGTCACTCTCTTCTAAGCCCATGAAAACCACTGAAAACAAAATCAAACAATTGGTCCACCCTTCTGAATGTTCCTCTTGCTTTAAAGTAAGTTACACTGAGCTTTATAACTCAATCAGTGGTTTAAATTACACCTTGAAAAAGTGCAAAGAAAGCCAGAGAAGTGTGGAGACCAAGTAATGTATGTGCCTTATAGTTCAAATTTCTAACAGTTGGTCCACACACAGTTCAAACAATTTTATTGTATCAATTTAGAAACTGATTTAGTTAAATCGTTGCTCAAACTGCATATAGACAGGTAAGGCCTAAGCAGGAAGGTTGTCCAGATTCAGTACTACTGAAGCTTTTAAATTATCTTCCAGAGGATTCCCATGTACCACAAGTCACATTTATTCTGTAGGGAAGCAACAGTGGCATAGATGACTATGGCAAGGGTCCACACTGGCAAGAAATGACTGCCATTATCTGTGTAAACACATATGGCGATGCATTTCATCATCACTGACACTTGTGACTTCAAGAGCAATAAAGTACCACTCCCAAACTGCAAACTACCATAAAAATGGATGCAAGAGACAAGGAGGATGGGGGAATATCTTTTATTGTACCAACTTATGTTGATGAGAGATAAGTTTTCGAGCTTACACAAAGCTCTTCTTCACATCTGCGAAATGTACCATACCCAAGTGGTATGGTACATTTTCACCAAGCAATCACTCTATAGCCAACCTATCAATCCTCATACTCAAAGGAAACCTGCACAACACCTTCAAAAGATGAGTCAGAGAGCTTAAGTTCATAACTTTGCTAGATACTAAAAATGATGGACTGAACAAATACACTGGATTTATGGTTTACTACAACAATCTGTAACCTTCTTAAACCCTGTCCCCACCTCCCTCCAGCTTTCCCCCACCCCTTTTCCTTACCCTGTAGGGGTGTTAACAGGCCACTTCACCTTGAATGGTCCCTTGAAATATGTATTAACTACTTATGCTAAACAATCTGGTTTCTGAGTACATTTCCCAGACCTAAAGAAAAGCTCTGTGTAAAAGCTTGTCTACCTCATCAACAGAAGTTGGTCCAATAAAAGTTATTACCTCACCCACCTTGTCTCTCTAATATCCTGGGACTAACACAGCTACAACAAAACTGCACGTTAAAATGGATGCACATATTCCACCAGTAACACCTTTTCCAATTTCCTTCTCCAAGTATTATTTCTGATTTGCCTGGATTAAACTTCAATTAATTAGCCATTAATGGACTTAACCTCCATGAATTTATCCAGTTCTCTTTTAAACGTTATAGTCTGTTATAGTCCTAGCCTTCACAACCTCCTCAGGTAAGGAGTTCCATAAGTTGACTGTGCACTGTGTCAAGAAGAACTACCTTTTATTTGTTTTAAACCTGCTGCCTATTAGTTTCATTTGGTGACCCCTAGTTCTTGTATTATGGGAATAAGTAAATAACTTTTCCTTATCTACTTTCTCCACATCACTCATAATTTTATATACCTCTATCATATCCCCCCTTAGTCTCCTCTTTTCCAAGCTGAAAAGTCCTAGCCTCTTTAATCTCTTCTCATATAGGACCCTCTCCAAACGCCTAATCATTTTAGTTGCCCTTCTCTGAACCTTGTCTAGTGCCAGTATATCTTTTTTGAGATGAGGAGACCACATCTGTATGCAGTATTCAAGGTGTGGGCATACCATGGATTTGTATAAGGGCAATAATATATTCTCTGTCTTACTCTCTATCCCCTTTTTAATGATTCCTAACATCCTGTTTGCTTTTTTGACCGCCTCTGCACACTGCGTGGACATCTTCAGAGAACTATCCACAATGACTCCAAGATCTTTTTCCTGATTTGTTGTAGCTAAGTTAGCCCCCATCATATTGTATGTATAGTTGGGGTTATTTTTTCCAATGTGCATTACTTTACATTTATCCACATTAAATTTCATTTGCCATTTTGTTGCCCAATCACTTAGTTTTGTGAGATCTTTTTGAAGTTCTTCACAGTCTGCTTCGATCTTAACTATCTTGAGCAGTTTAGTATCATCTGCAAACTTTGCCACCTCACTTTTTACTCCTTTCTCCAGATCATTTATGAATAAGTTGAATAGGACTGGTCCTACGACTGACCCTTGGGGAACACCACTAAATTCTCCATTCTGAGAATTTACCATTAATTCCTACCCTTTGTTCCCTGTCTTTTAACCAGTTCTTGATCCAAGAAAGGACCTTCCTTTTTATCCCATGACAACTTAATTTACGTAAGAGCCTTTGATGAGGGTCCTTGTCAAAGGCTTTCTGGAAATCAAAGTACACTGTGTCCACTGGATCCCCCTTGTCCACACGTTTGGTGACCCCTTCAAAGAACTCTAATAGATTAGTAAGACACAATTTCCCTTTAGAGAAACCATGTTGACTTTTGCCCAACAATTTAGGTTCTTCTAGGTGTCTGACAATTTTATTCTTTACTATTGTTTCAACTAATTTGCCTGGTACCGACGTTAGACTTATCGGTCTGTAATTGCCGGGATCACCTCTAGAACCCTTTTTAAATATTGGCGTTACATTAGCTATCTTCCAGTCATGGGGTACAGAAGCCGATTTAAAGGACAGGTTACGAACCCTAGTTAATAGTTCCGTAATTTCACATTTGAGTCCCGGTGACTTGTTAATATTAAGTTTATCAATTAATTCCAAAACCTCCTCTCGTGACACTTCAATCCGTGACAGTTCCTTAGATTTGTCACCTACAAAAGCCGGCTCAGGTTTGGGAATCTCCTTAACATCCTCAGCCGTGAAGACTGAAGCAAAGAATTCATTTAGTTTCTCCGCAATGACTTTATCGTCTTTAAGCGCTCCTTTTCTATCTCTATCATTGAGGGGCCCCACTGGCTGTTTAGCAGGCTTCCTGCTTCTGATGTACTTAAAAAATATTTTGTTATTACCTTTTGAGTTTTTGGCTAGCCGTTCTTCAAACTCCTCTTTGGCTTTTCTTATTACATTTTTACACTTAATTTGGCAGTGTTTATGCTCCTTTCTATTTACCTCGCTAGGATTTGACTTCCACTTTTTAAAGGAAGTCTTTTTATCTCTTACTGCTCCCTGTCAGAAAAGAGAACCACTTCTGAGGAATTCTCTTTGTCACAGCCTTGGTCGAGCTCTCCCATCCGGACACTCACCAGACTGCTGTGTTTAGGTCCCACACACTGGACCTATGCTTTTTAAAGCTTTCCTCAGTCTGAGCTGAGTCTAAGCACTTGTTTCTGTTTCTGAGTTTCTAGGCACACCCTCCAGATGCAAATCTGCTTCCTAGCACCCCCTTCTCAGTCCACATGGTCTGTCAATTGTGTAGGCCCCAAGACTACCGTCAGCTCCCCAGTTGCTTAAGCACACTCTTTCCCAGAACTCCAACCTTGTAGACACACTCATTTACAGTTTACCTTTCCAAGACTGGTGACAGTTGAAGTAAAGAGACTCAGGCTTTCCATGGTGTTTCTAAAACAATTACCCTTTACATTAGATAGCACAACAGACATACAGACATAAGCAAAAGAAAGGTGTAAATCATTCCCTGCTTCAGTTTCCTCACTCTTGAATATTCTTTGGGATTTGGTCAAAGTCTAAGAAGTACATGTCCCTTCCTCTCCCCCTTCCCTTCAGCACATGGCTTCTTTCCAAAATATAGAGTGTCTGATCCCTGCAGTCAGTATCTGCTCCTGGCTGGTCCAGAAGTCAAACAGATTCTCTCTCCCTTCAAAAGCCAGTCAACCTTTGTTCCTCTTACCTGCCCCAAGCTTCCTTGGTCTCCCTGACCCACCCAGTCTGGCATTTTAAAGGGCTGTACCTCATCTTTTTGTTCCCTCACTTGGGGAAATTCCATTCTCCTAGCCCTCTGCACAGAACTTGGAGAAAACTGGATTTATCTAGAATGCAGTACTCCTGTGTTCTGTCTGGGCAAGATCATTCAGGTGCTGATAGTCTTTAAAAAACAACCTATTAATAGACCGATATCCCAGTGCCACCCACCTGCCCTGTAACACAAGGAAGCAGACAATCTGATTCAAATGTTAGCCCCAAAGTGAGCAGAAAATGCCTCAGAGAAATTAAATTCTGCCTCAAGCAGTATAAATGTATTAGGCTGTCTACAACAAGCATCAGTTCTGTAGACTGGGACTTCATTGCAGAAATGGTTTGCCTTTCCTCAACCCAAAAAAGCTCACTGGTTTTTGTCTTGGGTTTTGTCTGTAGTTAAAAATGTGACACACTCTTCTCCCTCATAACACCCCCCGCCCTACACCCTTATGTTCTACATAAATGGAAAGGTTACCTAAAGTTTTCCCACAACATTTGTAGAAACAAGGAAGTTACCTTTTCCTTGCAATATTCCACTACTGAGGAGTACAACTCATGCGTATGTTCATCTTCCAAACGCTGGTCATGTTAAGCCCTTTTTTTTTTTTAACAAGTTTTATACACATCCAGCAGCAAATTATTGTGTGTGCTAAGAAGATGATGTAAATACTTCATTGGTATTAATGAACTGTACATTAAACATGCATCAAGTAAAGAGTGAGTGAAAAACAGGTTTGTGTACTTAAACTGCATCTTACAGCTGCCAAAATTTGATCAGTTTCCTTTTAAACTTCTGACTATTTAGATTCCATTCTAGCATTAACAAATGTGTGCTAAAACCTAAAAAAGAGAACATGTCAGTTTAAATGACATAACATCAAAGCACAAGTTAAAGAATAACCTTTAGTTATCAGGTGAGGAAATGGACCTCATCAGGGATAGTTACAAAAACTGTGCTGACATCAGTGTCTTAGCAGAATGAGCAGATGTTCAGAGGCAGTATAGAGAGGTGACTATACTTTCAAAACATATTCAAATCTCACCTTTTCATTTACATGCAATTATTGAAAACAGGTCACAGAGGGCACTTCCAGGCTCTTACGAATGAGCATTTCCCTGGTATGCACTCTGATAATACATACCGGATTTTTAAAAACAAGTTAACTGTACAATTTTACATGCTGATTTAGCTATAATCACTAAATTAATTTTATACTAACATATTTTTAGCTTCGGGCAGTACCTTGAAAAATCCATTTGTCTACTCACATAAGACAAGAAGGAATTTGCAGTGGACTGTAAGCTGACTAGAGCCCAGCAGCAACACAGCTGGAGTTGCTGGCTCCTTCCTCTGATGGAGGAGGTCAAAACCTGAGTTCAGGCACCGTGCTATACTTTTCAGAAAGGGGAGCAGAGTAGTCCAGATACCACTGCTCTCTCACCAGGTTGGGAGGTGGTGCTAGCTCGTGCCTATAAGGAAAGAGAACAAGTCGAAGAGCGGAACAACCAAGGGCCACTGCTCCACTAAAATGAAGGTGGTAGAGAAAAGAGGAAAGTGGTCCAGGCACCAATGCTATTTATTACGGTGTTTCGGTAGCTGCACTATAGTTCAGGTTGCATTAAGAACTTTCATTTCGACAGGGTCATAATTCAGGGGAACTGGCAAAAGAGTCTGTGCCCACTAGTGCAGTGGTTCCCAAATGTTATTGGTTCACGTACCAACTTCATTATAAGCGAATGTTTTAAGTATCATATGCAAATTTCTCCCTTTTGTGTACATTTATTTTAAGACTTAATAGGCTTAAGTATTTATGGACTCATAGTAAAATAATTTTTTTATTTGACTGATGGAAATTAGAAGAGAAGGAAGGTTGGCTCTTGGGAAGGAGGGTTAGAGGACACAAGGTTTAGAGCTGGTTGGGAAATTTTTAACAAAACGGTTTTGTTCAGAAAATGCCAATTTGTCAAAACAGAAAATTTTTGGATGGACGTTCCAGTTTCAACTAATCTTTTGTTGGTAAGTGTTTCTCATGTCCAGCATGGAACTTCTGGTCAAAGCCAGGGAGACAGTCCTACCTATCCCAGAATACCCTGGTGGCCATGACACTCTGTGGGTTGTGGGAAACCGAGGATTGAGCCTGGGGCTCCCACATCCCAGCTGAGTGCCCTAACCACCAGGCAACTGGCTCTTCTGGAATGGGTGCACATCCTTTTTTTTTTTCATAAAAAATTTCAAAAGATCTCAAAACTTTGTCCTCATGCAGAATGGGAAATTTTTGAAATGACAAAAAGATTTTAAAGATGGAAAAACCATTTCCCGCTCAGCTCTAATGAGGTTAGACTAGGGATAAGGGTTCTGGCTGGAACGTGGAGCGGCTTAGAGGGGAAGGTAGAGAAGTGAGTTAGTCTTGGTTGGAAGTGGGGCATTTACTTGGGCACCAGGCAGTTTCATCTCAAATTCACCCTTGTTCCAAGGTTTGAGACTCCTGGTTCCCCTCATTTCCCACTCAGACAAGGAGCTCTGAAAATCCTATTGCAGACCCCAGCCACTTTGGAGAGTCTTTCTGACAGGTGTCCTCCTACCCTGATCCCTGGACCCACAACTCCTTCCTCTTGGTTAAGGGATTCGACGGCCTTCCATTAGTATCTTGCTTCCTACCCTGTTCCACAAAGCTTCCCTTGGTCCTTGGACACTTCTGAGGCAGGTAGGTTTCCCCAGCCCACCAGTCTCTGTTATGGTTACATCACAAGGAGCCTCTCTCTCGACTTGATGCTCCCCTACAATTGTCTTCTTCAGGGATGGTGTCCCTAGCCTTTGTTTGCCAGAAGCTAGGAATTGGTGACAGGGGATGGATTGCTTGATGATTACCTGTTCTGTTCATTCCTTCTGGGATCACCTGGCATTGGCCACGGTCAGAAGACAGGATACTGGGCTAGGTGGACCTTTGTTCTGACTCAGAATGGCCGTTCTTATGTTCTTAACTGTCTGCAACTCCCTACTTCAGGGAGTCACCTAGCAACTGGGTTTTATCACGTAAAAGCAGGAGCTACCTGATTAACACCTGGCACTATTTCCAAGCTAGTCTACTGCTTCCTGGAACATTAGTTGAAGGGGCCATGTTCTCTAACAGAGGTAGGCTACCCCATAGATTCATAGATTAATAGATTCTAGGACTGGAAGGGACCTCGAGAGGTCATCGAGTCCAGTCCCCTGCCCGCATGGCAGGACCAAATACTGTCTAGACCATCCCTGATAGACATTTATCTAACCTACTCTTAAATATCTCCAGAGACGGAGATTCCACAACCTCCCTAGGCAATTTATTCCAGTGTTTAACCACCCTGACAGTTAGGAACTTTTTCCTAATGTCCAACCTAGACCTCCCTTGCTGCAGTTTAAACCCATTGCTTCTTGTTCTATCCTTAGAGGCTAAGGTGAACAAGTTTTCTCCCTCCTCCTTATGACACCCTTTTAAATACCTGAAAACTGCTATCATGTCCCCTCTCAGTCTTCTCTTTTCCAAACTAAACAAACCCAGTTCTTTCAGCCTTCCTTCATAGGTCATGTTCTCAAGACCTTTAATCATTCTTGTTGCTCTTCTCCGGACCCTCTCCAATTTCTCCACATCTTTCTTGAAATGCGGTGCCCAGAACTGGACACAATACTCCAGCTGAGGCCTAACTAGAGCAGAGTAGAGCGGAAGAATGACTTCTCGTGTCTTGCTCACAATACACCTGTTAATACATCCCAGAATCATGTTTGCTTTTTTTGCAACAGCATCACACTGTTGACTCATATTTAGCTTGTGGTCCACTATAACCCCTAGATCCCTTTCTGCCATACTCCTTCCTAGACAGTCTCTTCCCATTCTGTATGTGTGAAACTGATTTTTTCTTCTTAAGTGGAGCACTTTGCATTTGTCTTTGTTAAACTTCATCCTGTTTACCTCAGCCCATTTCTCCAATTTGTCCAGATCATTTTGAATGATGACCCTGTCCTCCAAAGCAGATGCAATCCCTCCCAGTTTGGTATCATCCGCAAACTTAATAAGCGTACTTTCTATGCCAATATCTAAGTCATTGATGAAGATATTGAACAAAGCCGGTCCCAAAACAGACCCCTGCGGTATGAAGGGAACAGACCAGTCTGTTACAGTGTACCACTTCCAACAAGCTCATGTACCAAACCCCTACAATAGAGCAAATCCCCTAGATTTGAGCCTCACCATTCTTTTGCCATCAGCAAACAGCTTTGAATTTTTCTGGCAAAGTGTCCCAACCCCCTCTTGTAAGGGTACATAAAAGATGACAACCTATTACTGCTATTAAAACAACAAAGAGTCCAGTGGCACCTTAAAGACTAACTGATTTATATGGGCATAAGCTTTCCTGGGTAAAAAACCTCACTTCTTCAGATGCATTATTACTGCTATCAGTTACTCCATCAGGTCAAATGGCAGAGGTCTGGTGAGGTACAGAAAAAAATTCAAACCCCACTGATGGATGATGGCTACAGTTATAGCAGGGTGGGGTTAGCTGAACCCACAAGTTTTCTTTAATGCCTGCCAGGCAGCAGTTTCTCTGCTCCTTCACAGTTGGTTGCCCAGCTGGTTGAAAAACTGTACTTAGCAGTGCTTTACTGTCCAGCTGAGAGGATGTGTGAAAGGGATCCCATAGGGTCTGTCCCGAGTCCTATACTAGTCAATATTTTCATTAATGATTTGGGAAATGGAGTGGAGAGTATGCTTATAACATTTGTGGATGACACTGATCTTGGAGAGTTGCAAGCACCATGACCTTGATAAATTGGAGAATTTTGCTCTGAAATCAACCATATGAAATTCAGTAAAGACCAGTGCAAAGAATTGCCTTTAGGAAGGAAAAATAAAATGCATAAATATGAAATAGGGAATAGCTGGCTAGACAGTCATACTGCAGAAAGGGATCTTGGGGGTTACAGCGGATCACAAATTGATTGAGTCACCAGTGTGATGTAGTTGCAAAAAAGGTGAGTAACATTCTGGGGTGTATTAATAGGAGTGTTGTACGCAAGACAAGGGGGGTAATTATCCTTCTCTTTTCAGCACTGGTGAGGTCTCAGCTGGAGTACTGTGTCCAGCTTTGGGAGTCACACTTAAAGATATGGACAAATTAGAAAGAGTCCAGAAGACAGCAACAAAAATGATAAAAAGCTTTAGAAAACCTGAGACATCAGGAAAAGATAAAAGAAGACTGAGGCGGGACTTTATAAATCTTCAAATATGTTTAGGGCTGTTATAAAGAGGATGGTGATCAATTTTTCTTCATGTATCCTGAAGGTAGGGCAAGAAGTAGTCGGCTTGATTTGCAGCAAGTGAAATTTAGATATTTTTGCTAATAAATCTTTTCTAATTATAAGGATAGTCAAGTACTGGGATTTTTAAGCGCAGGTTAGGTGCACACCTGTCAGGGATGATCTAGTATAATTGGCCCTGCCTCTGTGCAGGAGGCTGGACTAGATATCCTCTCGAGGTCCCTTTCAGCCCTGAATATCTATGGTTCTGTACCCAGTACTTCTGTACTGACGTGTTCTCAGGGATAGATTTAACCTAAATCTACCAGGTTTAGAAACATTTTGACAGGTCAGTACAAATCCTTTCAGGATTAATAAACTTTTATATTCACTGATACCAAACGAGAGATCAGTAAGAAACTTTGTATGTCTGTGAATGTGTATTGATTGCTGTTTTTTTTTAAACTGTGTGAAAATCATGCTTCTCTGTCTCTTAAGGATTAAATGGTCTAATTATTATGTTTAACTATTTGAGAAGTCTGAGTGTGTACTTGGCAATATACCAGATGCCAAAAATGAAAACACTTTCCCTGGAAAGCTTAGTCTAAAAGAAAGAAAAGACATGACTCGTTGGGAAACCCAGAGGAGGGAGTTAGCATGGAAATGAAACATTTTTTATGTATGTATGTCTATTTCATAATAATTAGCTTCTTATAGGCATGTGGCGGAACTGAATTTTCTTGGGTTACTTAAAGGAAAGGATAGTAGCTTGGCAGAACATGGTAGTTGCAGGCATCTGATACACAAAGAGCAGTGTGGAAAAAGGCATCGAAGTGGAGTGGGAGTAGGGGATAAATAAGACACCAGCATAATTTATCGCATAGCTAAGTAACTTACTGCTGTCTCAGATCAGATAACACTTCATACTACGCTAGTCTGATTCAATATGGAAAAGAAACCATTGTTTGAAATGTTATAGATAGTCATTCAAACTTCCACCGTTTTATTGTATGTTTCATTTTGTCTTACATTTCCTTGTGGCTTTTCTTCTATTTTTATATCCATATAGCTGAAACTGAAATCCTTTGAAAGATCTGTAACCCTTTATAAATCTGCCAGTCTCAAAGACAAAATAAGGAAGGATCATGAAGAGTAAATTCAGTTCTTTGCAGAATATAAGAAATGAACAAAAAAATCCCATATTGAAGTCCTCAGTGAGGTCTGAGAAGGTCTACAGTGCTATATATTTCTGAATCAGACTAGCTCTAGATTAGCATAACATTTATTCTGTGAAGCAGTCTGAGTATTAAAAGATGGGTGTACTGTATTCTACAGTTCTTTGTACCTGAAAACTTGACAAAACTTGACTCTCCAAATATCATGGGTCTAAACAATAACATACTGAGACTGTAATACAAATAATAACTAACAATGTTGTGAAAAATCTTTAAAATATTCTCAGGGAGAATATTGCGAACTGTACTTTTTATTCTAATATATTATGTAGAATTGCCTGATGAAAATAGACATCTGTGTAACAGTTTGCATATTTGCATGCTAACATTGTAACTGTTCTTATTGGCAGATATTTGGTACAGAAATATAAATCTTAAGGTACTAAAATGGGATTTGAACACTTTAACAAGCCAAGACTTTTGCTAGAAAGGATACCAATAGATTACATTATGGATTGAATCTTTAAGTACACCAGAATGATGCTCCTCCCATCTGAGGAGGCAAATGAGGCGTTCCACAACATTTACACCTTCCTGATAGGAGGTTTAAGGTGTGCCCACAAGTGAAGGCCTCTTAGGAGTCCCCTACACTGGAAGATAGGGAGCAGCTTAAATTCCCTTTTGCGCTGCTCCTTTAGTGGGGCCAAAGATCTGGCTTATTTTTTTTAAAGGCCAAAGCCATTATTTCTTTATGCAAACCTGAAAAAGTGAAGCTGTAAATAAGTTAGGAAACCCCCATCTTAAATGTAGCATTAAATGATTGGTCTGACTATTTAGAAAACAAAAATACTCACCAGCTCTGCAGTAGACCTTAGAAAGTGAACATGCTGGCTCTTTTTCATAAGCTAACTTACTTAATCATTTTAGAGTACAAGTTAAATGGGGGGAAAATACCCTAACATTCCAAAGTCTTTAATGTAAAAAATGTTTAAAGTGTGTGTTTATGTGAAAAGTATATTTGTGTTTTGGATTGGAGTCCTTGGCTATCTACCCTGCTTTTCTGTGTCTGTTTAAAACCACTGGTCCTTTTGGGAATAAGGACTCTATTTTTACTTCAGATACTTTAATTTCCTCAAACAGTTGGAATTTATTAACCAGTTATGCTTTAGGCTTAATATAGAAAACATTTTTATTCATCACTACAGACAAACCCCTCTAAATTGTCCTTTATTTTACTCATGCCAGGCTCTTGAAGGAGACCATTAAAGGAGTATGAGCCTCTGCTGAGGAACATAATTTATACACTTCATAAGCATTTATATATTAAATATAATACTTAATGTTTATAAATATTTATTGTGATTTAGCCACATCCAGAGTTGAACAATGTTTGGGGGGGGGCGGGGTTGTGATTACTTCTTAGTTCTGTTACATTGTTTTACACAACCACAGGCTTCATTTAGTTTAATATAATTTTCTCTTTCATAAGTTGGACTTAATTTTGTTTTATACTATGTTGTATTCTGTGCCTGAATACATTTCAGTCAGTATTTGAATTTACAAATAGCAGATCTTTGATGTGAAGAAAGCTAAAAATTATTTATATTGAGTTGTCTCTTTGATCCTTTTCATCTAAAACTAATTTAGTAAACATATTAAATTGCAACTCAGAAAAGTTCAATATTAACCATTCATGTATAACAAATGTCCTAATTTGACACACAGTTTGGAAACACTGCATGATCAATTGAGTCTATATTCAAACTCTCATTTACTATGCTACACAGAAATGTAATCTAATCTACAACAGTTCCAGTTAGATTTGTAGCATTTTACACAAACAATTCATAATATAAAATGAAAATGACTACTTTGGTCTGTTCGTGTAGTGTGGTGAGGTATTTTTGTTTAAATCAGTTCTATTGTGGTTTTTGTCATTTCAGTTAACTTTTGTTGTGTCTCATCCACTTCCCTCTCTTTTTTAATTTCTCAATTTTTGCCATAGGGCATTGTTTAAAAATGCACAGATAACGTCAAAGTGCTTACCACTGTAATATGTAAGATATGATGTCTGAGGGCCTTTGAAATATATACACGTGAGAAAAGGCATTTAAACATTCAACTAGAAAGCATCTGACTAGATGTGGGAAAATACTGTTGGTCCCATAACATGCTATCTTATGGAAATCAATGCAAAATTACTTATAAATTGTTATAACCCAACAAAGATATGTATTATAAAGACAGGACAGTTGGGGATAGGGGGGGAGAGAAGGGAGCCTGGCTCAGTTAGGGGCTGACTGGCGAGGAGGCAGGATCTATCTGCCTGCATGAACGAACGGACCAGCAACCTGCCAGCTAACATAGCCACTGGAGGCAAGTAAGCCTTCCCCTGCCAAAGGGAACCTGCGAGTACACCCCAACTGCGGGGTAACTGGAAGGGCCACACCCCAAACTAAAATAACTTTCATAGGAAGCAGGCCAGGAAAACAAGTCCTGAACACACGTACAGAGCCAGGCAAGAGACCCACCTCCCCTGTTTAGAGGGTTAAGCAACACAGGACTTTGGGCCAGGACTTGGTGGAGAGGAAGGGGCCAGGTTCAGCTCCCCTCCACTCTGGGCCAACAACCCAGCCACTAGGTCATCGAAGGCTTAAGCACACCAACATTTCCCTAGTTTGCTTACGAGAATGTCATGTGAGACTGTGTCAAAAGCCTTACTAAAATCAAGACATATCACATTTACTGCTTCCCCCTGTCCACTAGGCCAGTAACCCTGTCAAAAAAGGAAATTAGATTGGTTTGGCACGATTTATTCAACAAATCAAGTTGGCTACTACTTATCGCCCTATAATACTGAGGGGCTTAAAACTGATTGTTTAATAATTTGTTCCAGTACCTTTCCAGATATCAAAGTTAGGCTGACTGGTCTGTAGTTCCCCAGGTCTGTTTTGTTCCCTTTTTTAAAGGTAGGTACTATATTTGCCCTTCTCCAATCTTCTGGGACTGCACCCATCATTCATGAGTTCTCAAAGATAATCACCAATGGTTCCACGATTGCTTCAGTTTGTTCCTTAAATACCCTACGGTGAATTAAATCAAGTCCTGTCAACTTGAATATATCTAACATGTAAATATTCTTTAACTTGTTCTTTTATTTATCTTTGCATCAGGATAGGTTGCTGTTGTGCTTTAAATATTGTCCGAGAAACTGCCAGCTCTCCTGAACATTTTTTCCCTTCAATTCTCTTCCCATGGGACACTACCCTATGAGTTTTGAGTTTGTTAAAGTCTGCTTTTTTGAAGTCCATTTTCCTTATTCTGCTACTCTCACTCCTTCCCTTCCCTTCCTTAGAATCATGAAATCATCATTTCATGACCACCTTCACCAAAACTGCCTTCCACCCTCAAATTCACAATCAATTCATCCCTGTTGGTCAGAATAAAGTCTAAAATAGCTGCCCACACAGTTATTTCCTTCACCTTCTGAAACAAAAAAAGTTCTCTCCGACACATTACAAGAACTTACTTTGTGTTTTGCCAAATTATTTTTCCAACAAAATGTTTAACTATCCAAAGTCCCACCCCCCACTCCCCCGCATTACTACCAGTCTTGTGTTTTGGATATTTGTTATTTGTTCTAGAAATGCCTCATCCACCTCATCCTCCTGATTTGAGGGTCAACAGAAGACCCCTACCTTGATGTCACCCTGCTTTTCCTCCCTTTAACTTCACCGAGAGGCTCCCCAATTATGTGGGCAGAAATGTGATGGGAATCAGAATGTGCTCTGAACATCTGATAATACTTTGAGATAAGACCAAAAATGTGTGTTATTTTTATACCTGATATTTTACAAAACACAATCCTAAATGGTCAACAATCTCCTGGATTAGCAATATTTCTGCCATTTTTACAGGCCTTAATATAGCAAGTCTTTGACCTCGGAAGTGTTATTTTCACCACTCAATTCCTCATAATTACAACTCAAAATGTTTTAAACCTTCATAAATTGTTCTATAGTTGAAGGCAACAGAGGGTCCTGTGGCACCTTTAAGACTAACAGAAGTATTGGGAGCATAAGCTTTCGCGGGTAAGAACCTCACTTCTTCAGATGCACTTGCACCTGCATCTGAAGAAGTGAGGTTCTTACCCACGAAAGCTTATGCTCCCAATACTTCTGTTAGTCTTAAAGGTGCCACAGGACCCTCTGTTGCTTTTTACAGATTCAGACTAACATGGCTACCCCTCTGATAGTCTATAGTTGAAGGCACCCTAACATACAGTATTGTAATTTAAAAAGCCACTTGTAATTTATCACACAACCTTTCAATCACAAGAGTGAGCGAAATGAAAGCATGCTCAATAAAGGGAACAATAGCTCCCATTAACTACTTACCTTTTAAAGGAAGCTATAATGAGCAAACATTCTTTCTGGTCTCAAAATGAGAAAAAAGCTGTTCTGTAACTGGCTAGCAAGCCTCAGATTGTTTTATCTGTAAATAAAGTAAAAAATTTAAAAAAAAAAAAGAATCAATACACAATTTGTATATAGCCCTTCAACTACAAACAGGAAGCCAAACTAAAAGCATTGAAATTAGGTACACAGACTGATTTAAAACACTTGAAAGGAACACTGAGGCCCTGGCTACACTTGGGGATTCACAGCGCTGCCGAGGCAGAGCTGTGAAGTGTGAGTGTAGTCGCGCCGCCAGCGCTGCGAGAGCTTTCTCGCAGCGCTGCAAGTACTCCACTTCTCCGAGGGGAATAGCTTGCAGCGCTGCAGGCGCTGATTACACTGGCACTTTACAGCGCTGCGCTCGGGAGGGGGGGGGGGGGGGGGGGGAGGGTGTTTTCACACCCCTGAGCGCAGCAAGTTGCAGCACTGTACAGTGCCAGTGTAGCCAAGGCCTAACACTGTTTTGAATGAAAACAGATTAAGTGCTTGTCTACACGGGGAGTTTAGTCCACAGCTTTTTGTGGCATATCAGGTAATATACATCACAAGAGCCACAGTATTAGCATGTGCAACAGAGGATGGTGTGCTCTGTCAATGTGCATCATTGATTTTACACCCGAGAGTGGCTTGCTATGAACTGAGTACGTGGAATTCACACAGGGTAGTCCATGCTCCTTTACTTCGTTGCTGAGCGGTGTGCATTCTAGAATTTCTCTTACTGCGCAATATCCTATGATTCATCTGTCTCCACCCCATACTTCCTTTGTGGGCAGGTTAGCACCATTTTCAAATTGCTGTCAACCAGCAAGTACCCAACAATGCTGCACCACTATGCTAGCAACCTCGACTACACAAAGGCTGCTTGAACTGTATTTCAGCATTCAAAGCTGTATGAATTTAGCTTTGGACTTCAACTGCCACATGACCAAGCAAATGATGTGGTAGTGACAGCAGCTTCTCCAGCACTGTCAAAACCGGGGCACAGATGAGGAAGAGACTGAGCAACTGACAGAGGACTTGTTCCTGGAGCAGTTCACAGCATGCAGTGCTGTTTCTGGGCTCAGAAAACTAGCATGGACTGGTGGAAAGGGACTGTTCTGCAGACCTACAATGGCCAGCAATGGTGAGAGAATTTCAGGATAGGGAAGGCAAGCTTTTTGAAGACATGTGCTGAATTAACCTCAGAGCTACAGCAGCAGCAAACCAACATGCAGTGCCCAATACCAAGTGGGTCACAATTGCAGTCTGGAAGCTAGGTACCCCCGAATGTTACTGGTACATAGCACACCAATTCAGTGTGGGAAGATCAACCATAGGGCCATCATCATGCAGGTGTGTGATTCCATGCAAAAGGTATGTTGCACCAGTTTAGTCATGCTCAGGATGTTGATGGCTTTGCATGCATGGGGTTCCTAAACTGTAATGGGACAACTGATGCGACCCATGTGCCTATTATTTGTGCTCCTGCCCCCTTCTCCAGGCTCAGAATTCATAAGCAGGAATTGGTATTTCTCCATGGTGCTCCAAGGCTTGTCAATCACTGTGGCAGATTTACAGACATAAGTGCTCAATGGTCTGGAAGGGTACAAGATGCCAAGATCTTTCAGAACTCAGCTCTATTTAAATTAATGAAGAAAGGAATGTTTGCTCCCAGGAACACTATGGATATTAATGGTGTGGACACTGCTCCGAGTTATCCTGGGACACCTGGCTTACCCTCTGCTTCCCTGGTTAATGAAGCGATTCACGCGCTACTCAGACAGAAGAAAGGAACTGTAACTACCACCTCAGTAGTTGCAGAATTAAAGTGGAGTGTGCATTTGGCTGCCTGAAAGGGAGATGTTGCTGTTTGTGGAATAGGTTGGAAGCAGCAGAAAAAAAAATCCCAAAGATTTTAGAAGTAGGTTGCATTTTGTGCGGTATTTGGGAAGTAAGGGAGAAAGCCTTAGCAATAGGTGGGAGCTTGAGTTGCAGAGATTCATTCAGTGGTTGGAGCAGTCAGCAAGGAGTCCAATACGAAATGCAAACAGATGGGGCAATATTGTCAGAGATGTCTATTGCTCTTATTTTGAGTCTCTGGCCTGAAATTGTGCAGCTGTACATTCAACTGTTAATCCATGGAGGGAAGTGGATTATTTTTTGTAGTTCACTGTTAACAGGTGGTAGAAGTGCAATGTTGTGGCAGTCTTTGTTATACCTTGTATCTTTGCCTATGTGTTTGTAAAAATCTTATGAATTACTGCAAAACTTATTTTCTGTGTGAAATGAAGTCAACTCATTAATAAAATCCTTTAAAATTTCTTTCATAAACAGTCTATTATGTAACAAACAAATGGACCTTCAACTGAAACAAAAATGACTTAATTATGAAACAATATGTTAAAAAAAACAACAGTGAAACAAAACAGTGCAGGGCAGGACACAAAGGGCAGGACACAAAGGGCAGGGGGGAGGGCTCAAAATCACAGGCAAGTATACATCTTTGCTCTGCCACTTTTGGTACTTTTGGCATGGAATGTCAAGGATAGGGTTACCATATTTAACCAATTAAAAAAAGAGGACCCTCCACGGGGCCCTGGCCCCGCACATTTCCCACCCCCAGCCCCGCCCTAACCCCGCCCTAACTCCACCCCCTCCTCCCTCCCACTCCCAGCCACGCGGAAAGGGCTGCCTGAGCGCTACCGGCTTCACGGTTTGCCGGGCAGCCCCCAGACCCTGCGCCCCTGGCCAGCGCTTCCCCAGCGCAGCTGGAGCCCGGGAGGGGAAGCACCCAGCCGGGGGCGCAGGGTCTGGAGGCTGCCCGGCAAACTGTGAAGCCGGTAGCACTTGGGCTTCGGGCAGCCCCTATGCCTCCGGACCCTGCGCCCCCGGCCCGGCACTTCCCCTCCCGGGCTCCAGCGGCGCAGGGTCCAGAGGCATGGGGGCTGCCCGAAGCCGCCGCGGCCGGAGGCTCTGCTCCTCCTCCAACTCTTCGGCTCTGTTTAAGAGCCGAGCTGCCCCAGCGCTACCGGCTTCGGGCAGCCCCCGTGCCTCCGGACCCTGCACCGCCGGAGCCCGGGAGGGGAAGTGCCCGGCTGGCGTCCGGAGGCAAGGAGGCTGCCTGAAGCCCATAGCGCTCGGGCAGCTCGGCTCTTAAACAGAGCCGAAGAGTCCGGGGAGGAGCAGAGCCGCCGCGGGAGGGGAAGTGCCCGGCCGGCATTTTCCCGGATATGTTCGGCTTTTTGGCAATTCCCCCCGAACTGTGTCGTGTAAACAAGCATTTTCAAAGTGGATTAACTTGAAAAGATGCAGATTAAATCCCCCATGTAGACAATCCCTCAAAATGTTGAAGTATTATAACCAGTGTAATGCAGGGGTCTCAAACTCCTCAATGTGCGCCGCGGGGCTCCAGCAGTTATGAGGCTGGGGCTCTCCCTTGGCCCCACCCCCTCAGGGGCCCTGGCAGTGCAGAGGAGCTGAGCGGCATCTGCCTGCTCGCTCCATTGGTGCCTGCTCCCACACAGAATGCCCCCTGCGGCCAACGGGACGCACCAGGGAGCGGAAGCGCGCGGAGGCCCCCCGGCCTGGCCCACTCCACCTTGGAGCCCCAGGTAAGTACCGCACACCCCAACCTCCCTCCCAGAGCCTGCACCCCCTTCCCACACACCCCCTCCCACTCCCAAACTCCCTCCCAGAGCCTGCACCCCAATCCCCTACCCCAGACCTCCTCCCCCACCCAAACTCCGTCCCAGAGCCTTAGGCAGGTGGGGGGTGGAGTTTTTTGGGAGGCAGGTTCTGGGCGGCATGAGTAACATTGGCTTGCTGGGAGGATTTGAGGACCGGCACTGGCCCGAAGGTAAAATGAGTTTGAGACTCCTGGTGTAATGGCTCATCTCAGTTGTAGTTACCAGTGGTTATACCAGTGCATTATTAAAATCTCTGCTTCCACCTCTAATTGTTTCAGTAAGGGTCAGATGCACTCCCCTTCTTAAAAGGGCTCAATCTTAGTGGGAGAGCCATTGCATAATGCTCATGGTATATATATTTAAAAAAAAAAAAAAAAAAAAAAAAAGAGAGAGAGAGAGAGCGAGCGCGCGTGAGCGCACCAGGTTTATCTTATTTAAAAAGTTATAATGAAATCTTCCCTAAGATAGATCCAATACTATTCAACACAAAATAAACCCACTAACAAAAAATAATCAGTAGCATACTGAAGTTTTCCCATTAAATCCACCATGAAGGCTTCATTTATAATTAAGGATAAGATTTTGTTGCGGAGGTCACAGAAGTCATGTTTTTTGTGACTTTCAGAGATAACCGTGACATTTTCCACTTCAGCCTTGAACCACCTCAGGCGACGGGTATCCCGGCACTCCGAGCTGCCGTGGGTCCTGGAGGCCCTCCCTCACCCTCCTATGGGACTCTGGCTCTCATCCCCTATCAGGCTCAGGCTTCAGTCATTCCCCCCTCCCACAATTATTTTTAGTAAAAGTCACAGACAGGTCACAGGTTTCCATGAATATTTGTTTATTTTCTGTGACCCGTCTATAACTTTTACTAAAAGTAACTATGACAAAAATCTTAACATTATTTATAATATGGAAAGTGATGTAAGTGCAGTAGAAACGTCTATAACAAGTGATTTCCATAAAGATACTCTCCACTGGGAGCTTGTTTGCCCATAAGAGATTGACAGTAGAGGCATATTTTAAAAGGTTCTGCTATTTTCTGTATCTTAAGGATCCATGATTGAAGTCTACTATAGATTAAATTATGAAATTAGATGAGATGCCAGAAAATACTCTGCTCCTGCAAGAATACCAATGTTTGAAAAAAAAATAAAAATAACTGATTAAAGCAATACCCTCAACACATATACACGAAACAAGACAGTCAACCATCATTACTAGGTATCTTATAGGACAAAAGATATTGCACACACACTAATTACTAAATAACCATAGCAATATCCTATACAGTGACCGGTCTTTAGCTGTCACCACTCTTATTAAACTTCCTCTTTCCTGTTCTCCATAAAAAATTAGAAGCCTTACGTGAGATTCACATTTACAGTATTTTGTTATGTATATTTATTTCAGATTTCCATTGCCTCCAACCAATTAAAGTCCTTTTACAAGAAGTCAGGTGAATATCATCCACTTTATTCATACAGAAAAAACTGATGTAGAGAAATATTAAGTGCCTTGCCCATACAGTCACACAACAATCTGAAAATGGAATCCTGGTGTCCTGGCTCCCAATGACTTGATCTAACCATTATACACTGCTGCCTCCAAATTATATTTTTGCACTAGCTTTCCCAAACAATTTGTAAGGACTTATTCTGATTGCTGTAAAATATATATCCCCACTAAAAAAAGTGCAAATACAGCAAAAAATATATTTACAGCAATTCTTACTAGTTTATTCAATATTTTAACTCTGCATGGTAGATCTAGAAATTAAGTTAAAATAGCTTTCCCAGTCATTTATATCAATACTCTTTTCAGTCCTTATAAATTACTTTTTTTAAATCATACTCCTATCTGCTAATTATTCACACAGATTTGGTTAGATTGCTTGAAAATTTGCAAGCTAGGCAATGATTTACTACTGAGTTCCATCAGTAAGACAGGAGTAAAAACAAAGTTAGATAGTGAAGCTTAGAAAGATACATTATGTTGGATAATGCAAGGAAAAAGAGAGTGATACACTAGATAAAGGACATCTTGAAGACTAACTCAACAGTATCAGTGAGGTCATGATGTCACAAAAAAGGTTAAAAGGATCCATCCAGCTGTATTCCTAGCGGTTGATCATTATGCCAACCTCCACTGCCCACTTGTTACCATTTTCAAATACCTACATGCTTTCTATCATGCTGCCCCACATACCTGGGAGGTGCTCCCCATAAACATCCTCAAAGCTCTCTCATTATCCACCTTCAAATCCCTCCTCAAAACTCAAAACTCTTTGACAGAATGCCTACGAAACATATCAGTTAAGCTACTAGTGTCCAGAGACTACTGCCTATTATGCTGAGCAAAACTGTCTAATTGTTTACTCATATTCCCCTGTTTGTCTATCTCCATCTGTTGGATTATACTTAGGCCTTGGCTACACTTACCCGGTAGTTCGGCGGCGAGCGATCGAACTTCTGGGTTCGACTTATCGCGTCTAGTCTGGACGCGATAAGTCGAACCCGGAAGTGCTCGCCGTCGACTGCGGTACTCCAGCTAGACGAGAGGAGTACCGCGGAGTCGACGGGGGAGCCTGCCTGCCGAGTGTGGACCAAGGTAAGTTCGAACTAAGGTACTTCGAACTTCAGCTACGTTATTCACGTAGCTGAAGTTGCGTACCTTAGTTCGAATTAGGGGGGTAGTGTAGACCTGGCCTTAGACTTTAAGCCCCCTTTGGCACAGATTGTCTTTTTATTCTCTGTTTGTATGGCACCTAGCACAACAGGGCCTTGGGCACTACAATAACACAAATAATATATAACTGGGATCCTAACTATTTGAGAACCAGTTTATCTCTCCACATGCTGGTTCAGTGGTGAAGAGAAGGCAGCAGGGCTGTCAAGCGATTAAAAAAATTAATCGTAATTAATTGCGCTGTTAAACAATAATAGAATACCATTTATTTAAATATTTTTGGATATTTTCTACATTTTCAAATATAGATTTCAATTGCAACACAGAATACAAAGTGTACAGTGCTCACTTTATATTTATTTTTGATTACAAATATTTGCACTGTAAAAAAAGATAGTATTTTTCAATTCACCTAGTACAAGTACTGCAGTGCAATCTCTATCATGAAAGTTAAACTTACAAATGTAGAATTATGTACAAAAAACTGCATTCAAAAATAAAAATGTAAAACTTTGTAGCCTACAAGTCCACTCAGTCCTACTTCAGCAAATCGCTCAAACAAGTTTGGATAAAATTTGCAGGAGATAATGCTGCCCACTTCTTGTTTACAAAGTCACCTGAAAGGGAGAACAGGCATTCGCATGGCACAGTTCTAGCCAGTGTCTCAAGATATTTATATGCCAGATATGCTAAACATTCATATGCCCCTTCATGCTTCAACCACCATTCCAGAGGACATGCGTCTATCCTGATGACAAGTTCTGCTTGATAACGATCCAAAGCAGAGCCGACCGATGCATGTTCATTTTCATCATCTGAGTCAGATGCCACCAGCAGAAGGTTGATTTTCTTTTTCGGTGGTTTGAGTTCTGTCGTTTCCACATTGGAGTACTCTTTTAAGACTTCTGAAAGCGTGCGCCACACCTCATCCCTCTCAGATTTTGGAAGGCACTTCAGATTCTTAAACCTTGGGTCAAGTGCTGTAGCTATTTTTAGAAATCTCACATTGGTACCTTCTTTGCATTTTGTCAAATCTGCAGTGAAAGTGTCCTTAAAACAAACTTGTGCTGGGTCATCATCTGAGACTGCTATAACATGAAATATATGGCAGAATGTAGGTAAAACAGAACAGGAGACATACAATTCTCCCCCAAAGAGTTCAATCACAAATTTAATTAAGGCTTTTTTTTTTTTTTAAACGAGCATCAGCAGCACAGAAGCATGTCCTCTGGAATGGCGGCCGAAGCATGAAGGGGCATATGAATGTTCCGCATATCTGGCATGTAAATACCTTGCAACACTGACTACAAAAGTGCCATGCGAATGCCTGTTCTTACTTTCAGGTGACTTTGTAAATAAGAACCAAACAGCAATATCTCCCATAAATGTAAATAAACTTGTTTGTCCTAGCAATTGGCTGAACAAGAAGTAGGACTGAGTAGAATTGTAGGCTCTAAAGTTTTAAATTGTTTTGTTTTTGAGTGCAGTTATGTAACAAACAAACAAAAAATCTACATTTGTAAGTTACACTTTCACAGTAAAGAGATTGCACTACAGTACTTGTCTGAGGTGAACTGAAAAATACCATTTCTTTTATCATTTTTACACTGCAAATATTTGTAATCACAAATAATATAAAGTGAGCACTATACACTTTGTATGCTGTATTGCAATAGAAATCAATACATTTGAAAATGTAGAAAAACATCCAAAAATATTTAATAAATTTCATTTGGTATTCTATTGTTTAACAGTGTGATTAATCACGATTGATTTTTTTAATCACGATTAATTTTTTTGAGTTAATCACGTGAGTTAATTGTGATTGACAGCCCTAGAAGGCAGCAATTAAAAAATGAAAAAGCAATAGAACACGAATGGAAAATAGATAGCAATTAAGATAAATTGGACGTTATGAAGTGTAGAAAATTGATAAGGGAAGCTAAAGGCATCAGGAAAAAAAATCCATGGTTGGCAGGGCTAAGGACAATGAGTTTTTTGAGTATATTAGGAACAATATAAATCATAGCAGTGGTATAGGTCCATTACTATATTGAGGTGGTAAAATATTTAATGATATAAAAAAGGCAGAAGTGTAGAATAAATATTTCTGTTCTATATTTGGAAAGAAGCAGGATGATGTACTGGTACCACATGAGAATGAAGTACTTTCCCATCCACTAGCAACTGAGGAGGTTAAAGAACATCTACTAGGGATGAACACTTTGAAATCGACAGACCCAAGTAGTATGCACCCAAGAATCCTAAAAGAGCTAGCTGAAGAGATCTCTGGCCTGCTGATGTTAATTTTAATAAATCTTAGAATACCAGGAAAAATCCAGACGAATGGAAGTGTGCTAATGCTGTGCCAATATTCACATAGGGCAAGCAACATGACCCGGGTAACTATAGGTCAGTTATCCAGGCATCAATTGCACACAAAATAATGGAAAAGCTGATACATGATTCAACTGTTAAAGATTCAATTGTTAAAGAACAGGATATAATGAACGCAAGTCTCTACATGATTTTATGGAAAACAGGACTTGTCAAACAAACAAAAGATTTCATTCTTTGAGATTACAAATTTGGTTGATAAAGGTACTAGCCTCAGCAATGAACTCAACTCCAAAGCCCCTTTTATCCTCATGAAAGCACTGTTCCACATTCACCTGAAGGGGAGCCCCCACAGGGACAGCATTCGAAGAAAAAGAGAAGGTTACTCACCTTGTGCAGTAACTGAAGTTCTTCGAGATGTGTGCCCGTGGGCGCTCCACTTCAGGTGTCGGTGGATCCCAACACCATCAATTGGAGATTTTCAGTAGCAGTGTCTGGTCGGGGTGCGTGTGCATAGTAGCAGTCTCGTGGTGCCGCTGGTGCCTCATCTAGCACAAGCATGCCCCGACCTCTTCAGTTCTTTTTCTGCCATGGAGTGTTTAAGCTCGTACTCAGAAGTAGAGGGGAGGAGGGTGGATAGTGGAGCACCCACAGGGACACACATCTCGAAGAACTTCAGTTACTGCACAAGGTGAGTAACCTTCTCTTTTTCTTCGAATGCTGTCCCTGTGGGTGCTCCTCTTCAGGTGAATGTGGAGCAGTGCTTTCATGAGGATAAAAGGGGCTTTGGAGTTGAGTTCATTGCTGAGGCTAGTACAGTGAGGCCTAGTCTTGTGTCTGAGCTTGAACAGAGAGTAATTGCATAGTGGTTCATGAACGTGTGTTCAGAGGCCCAGGTGGCTGCCCTACAGATGTCTAGAATGGGCACATTGTATAGGAATGCTATGGAGGTAGATAAAGCTCTTGTCGAGTGGGTTCTGATGCCTGGAGGGGCCTTCAGTGTTGTGTAGCACATATGGATATAGCTGGATATCCATTTAGATAATCTTTGCGTAGATATGGCAGAGCCCTTCAATCGTTCTGTTGACACAAAAAGTCAAGGTGATTTTTGGAAGGGCTTTATTCTGTCCAGATAAAATGCTCAGACATGGAGCATATCCAATGTGTGCAGGACTGCATCTTGAGCGTGTGTGGGGGTTTTTGGATGAAATGTAGATAAGTGAATCAGTTGGTTGAGGTGGAATGAGGATGGTATTTTGGGCATAAACTTAGGATGTGTTCTACGTGTCACTTTATCCTTGAAGAATAATGTGTATTGGGGGTGAGCCATGGGAACCCCATCTTGCTAACTCTTTGTGCGGATGTAATGGTGACCAGAAATGCCACTTTCATAGATAAGTAAAGTAATGAGCATGTGGCTAAAGGTTCGGATGGGGCTCTGGTTAGACTTCGGAGCACCAGATTTAAGTCCCATGCTGGCGTGGGTTCTCAGATGTCTGTATACCCGTGAGAAATCACTTAGTAATCGGGTGAGCGAATATCTAAAGTCCTGTCTACCTATTGATGGAAGGCCGTGATGGCAGCAAGATGAACTCTAAGCGAACTCGTAGCAAGCCCTCAGTTCTTTGGGGATAATAAACATTGCAGGATTAGTGGAAGTGGTGCCAGGCTTGCAGATATTTATTTGTTCCAGTTTTGGAGGTAAGTAGTACGCGTGTTGTGTTTCCTGCTGTTTATTAAACACTTGTTTTACTTGTTCTGAGCAGGTTAGTCAGTCACGGTAGAGCCATGATGGAGCCGCACCTTTAGGTGAAGTTTCTCCGGGTCCAGATGGAGGACTTGACTGTTGTCCTGACAGAAGATTCCACAGGTGAGGGAGAGTGAACGGTGTGCAGATCGCCATGCGTGTCAGGTTTGGGAACCATGTCTGTCTGGGTCATGTTGGTACTATGAGTATTATTTTGGCCCTGTCGGTTCGTATTTTGTGTATTACTCTGGAAATTAGGGGTATAAGTGGGAATGCGTATACGAGAGGAGCGTTCCATTGGATGAGAAAAGCGTCCCTTAGGGCTCATGCTTCTAGTCCTGCTTGTGAGCAAACTCTGGCCATTTCTCGTTTACTGATGTCAAACAAGTCTATGTGTGGGGATCCCCACATGTGAAAAATGTGTTGTGTTATTTTGTCATTCAGTTCCTGTTTGTCCTCTTGGGAAAGCTGTCTGTTTAATGTGTCTGCCATCATGTTCAGTCGACCCAGGGGTATGCTGCTGTAATAGTGATGATGTGTTTTATGCACCAGTTCCATAGTTTTAAGGCCTCTGTGCATGAGAAGTGGGAATGTGCTTCACCCTGTCAGTTTATATAGACTATACACACACAATGTTGTCCGTCAGGACCCTTATCGTTTTGCCTCGTATAAGAGGGAAGAAATGTAGGCACACGCTGCAGACTGCCCGTAATCCGAGCAGATTGATGTGTAAATGTGTTTCCGTGGGGAACCACTTGCCTTGGATTATATGCTGGTTTAGGGGAGCTCCCCATCCAATCAGTGAGGCATCTGTTATGATTTGTATGGATGGTGGATCCTGTTGAAATGGGATGCCTGAGCAAACGTTTATTGGGTTTGTCCACCATCATAGTGAACGTGGAACCTCTGGGGTCAGTGTGAGAGTCTTTTCTTTAGGCTGTGGCTTTCATGGAATATTACCGAGCTCAGCCAGCCTTGAAGGCAGCACATGTGTAGTCTGGCGTATTTTACAATGAAAGCCATGGCCACCACATGTCCCAAGAGTTGTAGGCAGGTGCATTCGGACACCCCTGGGCTGTCTGAGAGGGAGGTCATTGCTGTGAATCGGGGCATTGGCAGCAATGCTTTGGCCTTCACTGAGTCCAGGTGAGCTCCTATGAAGTCCAATGGTTGTACTGGAGTTAGGGTAGATTTTTGTTGTTGTTGTTGATTTGTAGCCCTAGGGAGTGAAAAAGAGAGATGGTTTGTCGAGTAATGCGTAATGTTTCTGTCAGGGTAGGGCCTTTTAGCAGGCAATCATCTAAGTATGGGAATATCAATAATCCCTATCTGCGCAAATGAGCAGCTACCATCGGTAGGGTTTTGGTAAAAGACTTGTGGAGCTGTTGGCAGTCCGAATGGTAGTACTCTATACTGGAAGTGATCTTGTCCCACCATGAATCGTTGGAATCATCTGTGAGCAGGATGGATGGTAATGTGGAAATACGCATCTTGTAGGCCAAGGCTGAGAACGAGTCCCTCTCTTCCAGCACAGGGATGATAGAGTTCAGTGTGACCATTTTGAATTTGTGGGTAGGGACAAATTTATTGAGTTTTCTGAGATCTAGTATGGTTCTTCAACCTCCGTTTTTCTTTCGACTCAGGAAATAATGGGAATAAAATCCCTTCTTTCTGTGTTGTGTTGGAACTTGTTCCACAGCCCCTAATTACAGAAGGTGATGTACTTCTTGTCTCAACAGGTACTCGTGAGAAGGGTCCCTGAAGAGGGATGGAGAAGGGGGGTGGGTAGGTGGGATGGCATAACCCATTCTAATGACCTGTAAAACCCAGTGGTCCGTTGTGATAGAGGCCTACATATGGTAAAATGGTCGAAGCCGACAGCCAAAGATTTGGGTTTTTCATTCCATTGGCACTGGTGGTCGGTCAGACCCTCGACCAATGGTTCAAAATTGCGTCTTGTTTGGTGGTGCTTGGGACATCGGAGCCTGGGATTGGGTAGGGCCATGTCTCTGAGGTCTGTGCCTTTGTCTCTGATTGTTGTATGGTCTCTGCTGGCATTGCGACGTGCTGTCTCTGTTACAATTGTAAGGCTGGTATCTGTATCTCCTGTTAGAGGGTGTGTAGATCCCGAGGGTCCTCAGTGTGGCTCTAGAGTCCTTCATGAAATGGAGGACCTAATCCATTTTAGTAGAGAAGAGCTTGTCCTGTCCAAGGGAAGATACTCTACGTTGGTCTGGAGTTCCCTTGGGATACCAGATGTGTGTAACCAGGATGCTCTGCGCATGACGATGGCTGTCACTGTCGTGCATGCCACTGTGTCTGCTACGTCGAGGGATGTCTGGGAGCGCTGTTCTAGCAATAAGTTGTCCCTTGTTGACAATGGTACACAAATTAGACTTTTTCCTCTGGAATTTCCTGGACGAAATCATTTATTTTTGCATAAATTGTCATGATCGCAGTTAGCAAGAAATGCTGTGTAATTGGCCACGAGGAATTGAAGAGTCACAGAAGAATAAACTTTTCACCCCCAAGAGGTCTAGTCTCTTCCATTCCTTCTCTTGCGGAGTGGATTTGAATTGAGGATGTTTGCCCCATTGGTTGACCGCATCCACCATTAAGGAGTTAAGTTGTGGGTGTGAAAAAAGGAAGGCCATACCTTTATTTGGCACATAGTTTTTCCTGTCCATACACTTATTGGTTGGAGGGATGGTGGCAGGTGTTTGCCACACCGTTTCTGCAGGTTCCATCAGAGCGTCATTTATAGGCAAAGCTATTTTTGTTGTGGACGAAGTGTGTAGGATCTTGAGGAGTTCATGTTGGGTCTCTTGTACCTCCTCAAGAGGAATATTCTTCTCTGTGCCACCTGCCAGAGTAACTCCTGAAAGTGTTTGAAGTCCTCAGTAGTAATGGGAGGCAGGGGCATTACTGCCTCAATCAGAGGAAGAAGAGTTGTGATCAGGGGATGTTTTGGGGTCTCATCCCCATCTTCCTCCACCTCCATCACTTCAGATGGTTCGGGTACTGATTTAGTCACAGAGCATATAGGTTTCCTGGGAGAAGTGGGAGGTCTGAGGAATTGAGACCTGTAGGCTGCCCATGAGTCCCATTGTGGCCATTGAATGGAAAATAGCAGAAGAGGGCACATCCATGGGTTACCGAGCCATGGGGGCAGGTCCCTGATGCTCTGTTCCCTGGGTCTGTAATGAGGTTCCGTGCCTGCTGGGGAGGAGTGTGCAGATGAGAAAACTGCCTCCTCCACATAGTCATCCTCATCACTCGAAAAAGGTGGAGCATTGGGAGATTCTGGCTGGTCCGGTGCTGTTAATACCAGCAAGCAGGTGGTGCTTAGCAGAGAACACTTCCATATCTGATGAGGGCATAAGGATGATCGGTGCCGCTGTATGCAGTGCTGAATCCTTCTGTGCTGCTGGAAATGAGGCCAGTGTCAACCCTTTGTGTGTAGCCTTCTTCAGTGCCATGGGTGCCAGTCTTAGCAGTTCCACAGTCAGCACCGATGAGCTCGGTGCCAAAGGGGGAGCCATCACAGGTGACTGAGGTTGCGGTACCATGCTCTTCGTGTGGGTAGTTGGTGCCGTGGAGGAGGAGGCCGCTTTGTGCCTGCTACTCGATACCTTTCTCCTGCTGGCAGAAGTCCCAGAGCGGACAGTGCCGGAGGTGCTTGGTGCATCAAAGGTGCATCATAGTTATAGTTAGCGTTAACCTTAAAGTAACAAATTACTAACAAACAAAGGTAATAACTAGGCTAACAATCTCATTGTTTTGAAGGTTTTTAGTGACACCGCTACTGGACTCGGTCTCAAGAGGACGACGGTTGAGAAGGAACTGAAGGGGTTGGGGCGTGCGCGTGCTAGATGAGGCACCAGCGGCGTGGCAAGACTGCTACTGTGCACCCTGACCAGATACTGCTACTGAAAATCTCCGCTCAACGGTGCCGGGACACACCGACACCTGAAGTGGAACACCCACAGGGACAGCACTCAAAGAAGAACAGCATAGATGTAACATACTTAGACTTTTGTAGGACATTTGACTTAATAGTGTATGACATTGATTAAAATATTTGCACTCTTCAATATCAATAATGCACATGTTAAATAGCTAACTGCCTAACTGACAAAAAGTAGTTGTCAACTGGGAATCATCACCATCAAATGGTAATGTTTTTAGTGGGGTTCCACAGAAACCAGTGAGGAAGCAGACACTAGTTATCATTTTTATCAATAATTTAGAAATAAATATAAAATCATTGGTGATAAAATTTGTGGATGACAAATATTGGCAGAGTGGTAAATAATGAAGAGGACAGAGCCTTCAAACAGAGCATTCTTGATTGGTTGGTAATTTGAGCCCATTAACACAACATGAGTTTTAGTACAACCAAATGCAAAGTTATACATCTAGGAATAAGGAATGCAGAAACTATATATACAGAATAGGGAAACTATATATACAGAATGTGTTGTGGAAAACTGATTTTAAAAAGGATTCAGGGATCACAGTGGACAAAACTCAAAATGAGCTCCCAAAGCAAAAAGGGCTGCAATCCTTATAGGTATAAATAGGAGTAGTGAGGAGGAGTAGGGAGGTGGTATATGGCACTGGTGAGACTGATAGTGGAATATTGCATACTGGTGTCCACATTTTAAGAAGGATATTGAAAAATTGGAGGAGAAAATATAGGAAAGAGCCACACAAAAAGATTGAAGCCTGGAGAAAATGCTTTACAATGAGGGACTTAAACTAAACAGATTGAGCTCTATCAAAAAGAAGATAGAGAAGAAATTTGATTACAGCATATTATAGTACCTTCTCACAGGGAGAAAATACCAGGTACTAGAGGGCTCTTTAATCTAGCAGATAAAGATATAACAACCATCAACAGCTGGAAGCTTAAGTCAGACAAATTCAAATTAGAAATAAGGCACACATTATTAACAATAAAGGAAGATTAACCATGGGAATAAGCTACCAAGGGAAGTGGTGGATTCCCTATTTCTTAATGTCATCAGCTTGAGACCAGATGTCTTTCTGGAAAGTGTACTTCAGTCTAACGCAAGTTACTGGGCTCAATACAGGGACAACCGGATGAAATTTAATGGCCTGTGATATAAAAGAGGTCAGATTAGATGATCTAATGGTGCCTTCTGGCATTAAACTCTATAAATCTATGAATCTGAATACCATGAAAAGAGCCGATATTAGCAGGGATGCTAAAGCTAATTTAAATATGTGGTTATAACAGAGTGGCCAGGTTTTCTCTGCAGAAAGCACATCACACAAAAATTCGCTTTCTTAACTAGTATAAGAGAGCCCAAGTTTGCACCATGTCTTAAGAGACCAGAAAAGCCTATTTTTAATATTCTGGCCATTGCCTGGAGGTGTGCAGTTATTTCTTCAGGGGAGATGTGAGAGTTAAGGAAATATTTTCTTTAACTTTCATTTTTAAGAACTATTTTATTAAAACCATACACATGCATCACCAGACTTATTGGGAAAATGTGTACATTAATTTTATTTATTAAACTAATTATACATATTAAACAAAAAAAGAACACTGAGGATAAAAGAAAGGGGTAAGCAAGAGAGATGTTAAGAATTAAGGTCAGGAATTTGATGATTTAAAAAAAAAATTAAAAGAGTATGTGGTCATGTTGATCCAAGGTAGGCTCGCTTACCACCACCAGCGGCTTATATTCTGCTATGAACAAATATATATCTGCAAGGATTAGTTCCCCATTAAATTATTTCCAATTTATTTCCTTTTTTTAATAAAAGACCAATAGGATAGTATTTTAACTTTTCTGCAAGATCATATTATACAGCATTAAATGTTATTTTATCTTGGCGTCAAAACAAAGTCAATGTATTTAGACAGAAACCTCTGATTATGGAACTCTAGCGTCCAATGGACGAAGACTTTCCTGAGTTCAGACTGTGGGTCAGACCATCAGCTGTTAGCCTCAAACATAAAATTAAAACTTAAAAGGTTACAAAGTCCACTGCCTTTGGACTTTTCCAGAATCAATGAAAGTTATATAACTTCTGTCCAGGATGGGCATGAAGCATTGGCACAGGTGGAAGAGGAGAACAATCGCAGTTAAGTTTGGAATAAAACAAGCTATTATGCTTGAAACTACCAAAGTCAAAAAGTCAGTGTCAGATTGCACCAGGGGTTAACTGAGAAGGTGTTTGAGCTGGTGGAAAAGTGACAGAATGAAAGACAAAATACACAGGAGAGAATATGAGGAACTGAGCAGGACAGACACAAAGGCTGACTAGATGAGTTGAGAAAATATTTAAGGATAAGATGTATGTAACTTGAGAATTATAAATAATAAATAATAATAATATGTTCAGTCAGAAGAAGTCAGGCTTCTTACCTAAAGGTTTTCCCTGCCATGATCATAATAAAAGACAATGAAGCCAGAGTCCTCAATAAGAGTGATATTAAATGTAGATGGAGAGGATAATGTGCTAATCTGTATGCCTAACCAGAGTCGCTCATAATACAGGACAACAAAAGAAATTACAGAGCCAGGCCATCAGTCCTGCAAGAGGAAGTAGTGGGTGCTATCTTGAACACAAAGCCTTGGAAAGAAGCAGGTGTAGATAACTGTTAAAAGCAATTGGAGATCATGGCACTTATCTAAATTTGCAGTGGTAACCAACCTTAGATATGCTGAAGGCATGACACTCTTTGCTACGACTGATGCAAGGCAATAAATGTTGGAGTCAGTTAATGAGAAATATGGACTATTCCTGAACATGATAAAAACCACAATTCACATACGCTGATACGTCCAACAAAAAACAAGATATAAGTGGATGTCACAATTAACAGACAAGCTTAAGAGGCAACTGTGACCCTAAAAGCCCTTCAGTCCCAACTGGCAGAGGGTTTGCGGTCATAAAACAGCAACTGCTATCAAGCCTGACAAACTGACTACAGCAAATCACATTGATATAGAATGTCAATAAAGAATGTTGTGTAAGGTATCAAATAAAAGCACATATACTGATTATAAGCACTGCAAGATGTATATATGGGCGTTATGCAAGAATTTGGATCTAGATCCTGATTTGACTGAAAATCAGCAAGTTCTACAGAAAAACTTTGAGGGTGGGAAAACTGCTTTAGCCAAAGGACTGTGGCTTGCAGCAGTTATGTTTAGTAAGAAGTATGTTATACTTTACTTTTATTTATAACCAATTCTGTTTCCACTATCCTTACTCCGTACCACTTAAAACAAATAAGTTTATTAACAGAGTTTTATCATAAGCAGATCTCAGTGCTATAATATTAAGGGTGAATTCTTAATTGATTGCATTGTGTGTACACTAGCTCTTTGGAGATTCTGAACTAGGTAATTTCTGAGAGCATCCAGTGACAGAGGATGGATGCTCCAGGGAAACACTCTTCCCTAGGGCTTGCGAACTGGAATGCACCAAGAATTACCTGCAAGGCAAAAGTAAGGGCTCGCAGACTCCTCAGAAGTTTATCAGGGGTCGCTAACAAACTGGGGTCATAGGGAGCTGTCACCCAGGTTAGCACCAGCAAATCTCTCTGGCTAGGGCAAAGGTGTAACAAGGTGACCCATAATTTTGGGCTTGCCAAGAAAGTGTCACAGCAGTATATGAATATAATTATTTGGCATCATATATATTCAAGCAGGATGTTCCAAAGAAATTGGAAGATGACTAAGGATTGCTCACTCAGCTATGGCCTCCTTTAAGAAAGTGTGGAAAAACAGTCGCCTCTCAAAATGTACAAAGATGACGCTGGTTAAAAACCTTTTTTATCCATGGAGATTTATGGATGTGAATCATGGGAAGTTAATGCTGCTGACAAGAAGAAAACTGAAGCATTTGAAACGAGGTGCTGCAAAGGACTCTTGTGTATCTCCTGAATGGAAAAAAAGACAAATACCTATGTTAGAAATATTATTGGAGAGAAGCAGACCCTGATGTCAGAAATCAACAGAGAAACTTGTATTTTAGTCACATTAGGCACAAAGATGGAAATAACCTTGAGGAAGTTATTATGGAAGGAATGGTGGAGGGTTATCATAATAGTGGACGACCAGAAAGATGGATGGATTGTGTGTGGCATTTCCCCTGGAAGGTCAGCTGCTGAGTGCCTGAAATAAGCGATGGATCGTGAAGGCTTTCAAAAATTCTGCTTTGATGTCACTGGTATTCAGACATGAATAAATGGATTTACTTATTTACTATGAATAAATGGAATTGCAGAATATCAAATATCTGACTTTTAGATCTCTTGGCATTTTTTTAAAACATTGCAGAAGTAACTTATTAAGAATTAAAGGTTAAATAACATCTCCAAACAAGCAAGAAGATATACTTAAGCATCTCTCTTCTCCCTCCCTGTCCTCCCCTCTGGATTTAGGACATACGTTTGTGATTAATAATATTTCACAGATGCAGGCTACAGGACATAACTGAATTCACTATTCACAGGTGAGTGCAGTCTATATATTGGCAGAGTGTGATCTCAGCTTTTCCTTTCTGAATGAAGTCCTTATTTCCCCAGCAAATCTGTGACAGGAACCCCACCTCACCTCCAAAATCCTAACAATGGAGTCTTGACTCAAGCAATTTTTCATTTGTTATCAAATGCATCCTGACTTCTTTGCCATCTGATTGCCCCCTTGGGCTCATCTAGACTGAATACACTATAAAAAGTGCTAAAGACAATCTGAACAAGAAATGAGGTTTTAAAAGATGAGTGCATATAGTACATTGTACCATGTGAGCACTGGGCAAAAATAAATGTTGTGAAACAAAAACAAGGCTCACCAGAAATGGGAGCTATGGTATGTTTATGATTTAAAGAACAAGCTGTCTGTCCAAGAGAGGATTCCTTCAGAAAGGAACATAAAGGATTTAAAGCAAGACAACATTTTAGATAGATTGAGGATTAAAAGTATCTGAGTTGTTGATCTTCATCACAATAATAGTGAGAAAGAATTTAGATTTCCTTTTTTAAAAAATTGTTTCCAGGTGCCTATGGAATGCATGACACAGCATCCTGGATTGAATAAGACACTAGATGTGTTACCAGTTAAGGAAAAGAGGACAAACATTTTAGATCTGTAGTGCTAACCTGCATTTTTACCTCCCTCACCTATACCATTTCAGATTTCTGAGGGCGTCTACACTAAAAACTTAAGTTAACCTATATGAGGTCAACTTACAACCACTGCAGTAATTACTGCGGTGGTTCATATCCACACTCCCCTCCATTGTGGTACGTGTCCTCACCAGGAGCAATTCCACCAACCTAAGAGGGGCAATGTGGGGACCTGAAAGCCCAGGCTCTCCGCTCCACTCACAGCTCCCTGCCGGGATCCTGGCTGCCTCATGGGCTCCCGGCTCTCCCACCCCACCCCCCACTCTCCTCTGGGAGCATGGCAGCCCCTGGGGCTCTCAGCTCCACACTTCCCACTGGAGTGGGACAGCCGCCCAGGCTCTTGCCTTTCCACCCCACTAGGGCTCTCACCTCCCCACCAGGGAGCCTGGAGCCTTGGTTCAGCAGGGCTCCCAGCAGGGAATGAGGAGCTTGGAGTCCAGGCAGTACCCAGGCTCCCAGCAGGGAGCCAGGACCCCAGGAGCAGCCCAGCTCTGAGTGGGGAGCCTGGGCATCAGCATGGCTGGGAGCAGCCCGGTTGGGAGCAGGGAGGACTTTGTCAATTTCAAGGCTCCAGCAGGGAGCTGTGAAATTGACCAAAAAAAAAAACCACAACTGCCAACCTCCTATGTAAGTAACTCAGAGTCTATACAGACACTGCGTCACCCTATCTACACAGACAGAAGCCCTATGTCTCTCGTGGAGGTGGAGTTATTATGTCAGTGTAGTATGGCACTTACATCGGCAGGAGCAAGGCTGGTGTGCACTGGCATAGTTAGGTCAACATAAGCTGCTTTACGTCAACTTAATTGTGTAGCGTAGGCCCGAGCTGAGACTCTTCACTCACAAAAGCCAAGTAGGCCCCTGCTCTGATCAGTACTTGGAACAGGAACCATCATGGAAAACCCAGGATTCCAAGAAAAGCGGTACTGGTGTGATGATGATGATGCTCAGTAAATGCCACCCTTCCTTGTTAGTGTCCTGGGACAAGGGTACTGAAGGTGCCGTTTTTAATTTAAGAATATTCTTAGTGTGAACATAGCCATATTTTAAATGATCAACACTGTGCAGAATACTGAAGACATAGACCCTTAAAACCTTAACAGAGGTAAAATATTTTTTAATTCAAATTCTAGATCATTTTAGCATCCATAGGTCCCTCTTCCAATTTCCTAGTTCAAGTAGGACCTTTCTGGGTGCTGCTTTCATGATGCAGCATAAGCAAAAACAAAACCTTGTATCAGTTAAAACTAAGAGTACAAATTTAAAATTTCAAGGTCTTTAATCTTCTTCAAAGTGAGTTTATTGTCAAGACTGCCATCTAAGGCAGCTAGCAATATGGTTTCAGAATGACAAAACTCTTCATCAGGAGGGTGCTGACAGACAAAGAAAATAGACTTTCATTTGGACTATTTCTTCCTGTTTCTTTCAAAACTATGTTGTTTTTTTAGCTGCAGATGGAAAAAAAGCTATGTTGTACTATCACATAACCAGTAAGCCTAACTTCAGTACCAGGCAAATTGGTTGAAACTATAGTAAATAATAAAATTCAGACACACTGATGAACATGATACGTTAGGGAAAAATCAAAACAGCTTCTGTGAAGAGAAACCATGCCTCAATCTATTAGAATTCTTTGAGGTTAACAAATATGTGAACAAGGATTATCCAGTCGATATAGTGTACTTGAAATTTCAGAAAGCCTTTGACAAGATCCCTCACCAGAAGCTCTTAAGCAAACTAAGCAGTCATAGCATAAGGGATCCTCTCATGAATCAAGTATCAGAGGGGTAGCCGTGTTAGTCTGGATCTGTAAAAAGCAACAGAGAGTCCTGTGGCACCTTTAAGACTAACAGATGTATTGGAGCATAAGCTTTTGTGGGTGAATACCCACTTCGTCAGACGCATTCACCCACAAAAGCTTATGCTCCAATACATCTGTTAGTCTTAAAGGTGCCACAGGACTCTCTGTTGCTTTTCTCATGAATCAGTAGCTTAAGAAAGCAATAAGATAATAAGATAGTAAGTATCACAATGCCAGTGAATACTGCATAGTTTCTGGTTATCGCTCTCAAAAAAAGATTAGAATTGGAAAAGGTAGAGACAACAGCTTTGGTACAAGGAGGGATTAAACAGATTGGGACTGTTCAACTTGGAAAAGAGACGACTAAGGGGGATATGATAGAGGTCTATAAAATCATGAATGATTTAGAGAAAGTGAATAAGGAAGTGTTATTTACCCCTTCAGGTAACAAGAACTAGGAGTCACCCAATTAAACTATAGGCAGCAGGTTTAAAAACCAAACAAAAGGAAGTATTATTGCACACAATGCACAGTCAACCTGTGGAACTCTTTCCCAGGGGAGGTTTTGAAGAACCAAAGTATCACTGGGTTCAAAAAAGAACTAGATAAGTTCATAGAGGATAGGCCCATCAATGGCCATCAGCCAAGATGGTCAGGGATGCAACCCCATACTCTCAATGTCCCTCTGACCGTCAAAAGCTAGGACTGGATGACAAGCGGATGGATTACTTAGTAATTGTTCTGTTCATTCCCTCAGAAACATCTGGCATTGGCCACTGTCAGAAGACCCAGTATGGCCATTCTTAAGATACTTACCTCATTTGTAAACTACTGAGATCTATTAATAAAAAGCACTATATGTACATGAGATAAAGATACAGAGGGTCCTGTGGCACCTTTGAGACTAACAGAAGTACTGGGAGCATAAGCTTTCGTGGGTAAGAACCTCACTTCTTCAGATGCAAGTCTTGCATCTGAAGAAGTGAGGTTCTTACCCACGAAAGCTTATGCTCCCAGTACTTCTGTTAGTCTCAAAGGTGCCACAGGACCCTCTGTTGCTTTTTACAGATTCAGACTAACACGGCTACCCCTCTGATACGAGATAAAGATAATAATCCCTATTATAAAAGCCAGCTTTAAAGAGTGAGGAAGCTGATTTTTACATATTGCAATAAGAACTAAACTTATCATTTTCACTACCACGGAACAGCTTCCTGGTTTCTTCATGTACTCATTTTAATATGTTAATTTTTTTTTTTTTTTTTACAATAGCCAACTGCTATATTATCAAAGTTCATTTCTTCTGAAACATTAAATTCTCATTTTTCTGAATTCAGACTTGCCAAATTACAATTCTGTAGTAATTCACTCCTAAAAATAATTTGCTTCATATGTTATAATGAATTCTTAGACTAGAAAATTTTCATATTTACATTTTCTAGCACGAGAAATAAAGGGCACACTTCTAAAGCATATATCAAATATCCACCCAATCTGAGAACAGTCTAACTTTTATATTTTCCCATTGTTTTGGCTTGGGGGGACAAAAGAGTGAAGAAATAATATACATATGATCATATGAACTGCCATACTGAATCAGACCAGAGGTCCATCTAAGCCAGTGTCCTATCTCCAATAGTTCCCAGTGCCAAATGCTTCAGAGGAAATGTAAGAACTCCACATTAGGTACATTTGGGGTAGTCTGCCCAGCACATTCGATCTCATCCTGATCTCTAGTACTTGCCCTGAGGCACAAGGGTTAATATCAATTAATATCAACATTGTTATTATTTATGACATCTCTGGATATTCTTAAGACTCATATAAATGGATGTGACAAATGCGGGGTGTTCAGAATGGATAATTGATCAGGTAACTCAAAATCTGATTTATGTTGTCTTCTAAGATCATATACTAGACAACCAAAGGGGAGTGGATGGATTCAGCACACCATCCCACAGATATTGCTGGTCTTGTGACTGTATCTTATAACTCATTAAGGCTAAAAAGGTCTATCTACCCAAACCACGACAGGCACGTGCTCCTAGACAAACTAGCTAACAAACCAGGAAAAACCAACCTGAGGCAAAAGGACGATGACTTTGTACCTTAGACTTGCAACAAAACCAGTAGGAGGCAATATGGTAACTGGGCTGATTCACACAGGGTATTTAAAAAAAAATACATGAACTTCCCTGAAAGAGGAGAGTCTCAGACTTAAATTGAGGCCAGGTTGGCTCCCAAGAACCCCTTGGCATCCTTAAAACAATGTACGTTGATTTTGTTCTGTTCTTGCTATTTAAGAGGAAACCTTCCTAACTTAGCTAGTTGTGCAGCATAAATTCAGATGAGATTAAACATGCATGTAGGTTGTTTAAAATCCTTTTTTGCCCTCTGATGCTTTGTTCCAATTGCTAAATAAAAATAACTGTTTTAAGAAGGCTTTTGTCAATATATCAATGGTCACAGGTTCCCAAAGAGAGCAAACAGGTGCTAAAGCTCAGTCAGATCTGCAGGGTGATAAGTGGGTAGCATACACAGGATACTGTAGCCAGATCCTGGTCTAAGAGAGGCCCAAAACCTACACTGGATGCACTCAGAGGGATCAAAAAGGGGGCAGATGTGCAGCTAGCTCTACAACTGTGCAACATATCCTATCCCTTTTTGAATCTTATAGTTCTTGGCCTCAAATATTCCAATGTTGTGTAAAAGTATTTCCTTGTATGCAGTCTTGTAGCAATGTTGGTCCCAGGATATTAGAGATACAAGGTGGGCAAAGTAATCTCTTATCAGACCAAGCTTTCAAGCATACACAAAGCTCTTCTTCAGACCTACGCTCTATGTTGTAACAGGAGAAACTAAACACAAGCCTCATCTTGAATCCTGAGGATGAGTTTTCTGTAAGCTCGAAAGCTTGTCTCTCTCACTAGCAGAAGTTGGTTCAATAAAAGATACTACTAGAGACACAGGGTGGGTGAGGTATTTCCTTTTATCATTTTGAATTTCCCACCTTTTGACTGATTTTACTCAAGGTCCTCTTGTTCTTGAGTTATGATACTTTTACCATGTCCCCTCTTATTCTCCTTTCTAAGGGGAAAAAAAGTCATTCTTTTCACTATCTCTTCATACAAATATTTCCATGCCCTTGATCATCTGTCACTCTTCTCTGAACACCCTCTGGTTCAATAATAATATTTTTTATATGGGATGACCACTACCACACACAGGACTCAAGATGAGTCCGCACCATCGGTTTACAGAAAGGATTGTTCACCATTCTATTCCTCATGCAACTTATTTTGTTTTCTTTTCTCACTGCAGCAGCACAGTGACCAGAGGTCTTCACTAAGCTGCCTACAGTAATGCCCAGGTCTCCTCCTTGAGCTGATACGGTTAATTTAGAACCCTTGTAAAGGGTATGAGTAGTTCAGATTTTTCCCTCCAATATACATTACTTTACAGTAATATACTTACAATTTTAAAACTTCAGGTAGTCAATTGTGCTCAGTTTCTCCTATTACAATGTAGAGCGCAGCAGGTGCTTTACAGAGATTTAAGACTACAAGGTTCCTACCACAGATCTTACAACCTAAATTAAAATTAATACAAAGGTCTAAAGGGAAGAAATAGAACATTAAAAATGTGATGGCTGTATTTCACACATATAATAGATCCTTGGAAATAACAAGATGGCATATTTATGCTCCTCTCTGTTTTTAAATTAAGTGATATATTGCAACATGAATAAGATTAAAGGATGACAAGGTGACATGAGTGAAGGGGCTAAGGGATCAGTAAAACATAAGTAGCTGGCAGAGCATAATACAACACTCCCTTATGCACTAAGTAGTAAGAATGATCACTAAGGCTTGGTCTACACTAAACCCCCAAATCGAACTAAGGTACGCAACTTCAGCTACGTGAATAACCTTAGAAGTACCTTAGTTCGAACTTACCTCGGTCCACACGCGGCAGGCAGGCTCCCCCGTCGACTCCGTAGTACTCCTCTCGCCGAGCTGGAGTACCGCAGTCGACGGCGAGCACTTCCAGGTTCGACTTATCGCGTCCAGACAAGACGCGATAAGTCGAACCCAGAAGTTCGATTGCCAGCCGCCGAACTAGCGGCTGGGTATAGACGTACCCTTAGAAAAATTAACTGTGGTTCTTTGTGATATCAGTGTAGATCCCACTGTAGGTGCACATGCACAAGAATGAATTTTTCTAGCATTGTTGGTCAGGGTCGTGCATGCACCCTCTTTGTGCTCCCATATGAGGGTATAAAAGGCAGAGTGACAATGAAGATCCCTTTCTCAGTTCCCTCACAATGCAAAGCCTACATAGCTGAGGACTCTGAAAAGCAAGATGGAGGCCAAATCACGGGATCCGTGCAGACTACAACATCTCAAAGAACCACAGTTATTGTAGGACAAAGTAACTGTTCTTTCTTCTTTGAATACGTGTCAGTGTGGATCCCACTGTAAGACTGGCAAGTAGAATCCTCCCAGGATGGTGGGAGTGAGTAGTTAGTTTTTAAGCTGTCTTAGAAAACAGAATGAAATATTATTCTCCCAGACTTGGCATCTGACCTGGCTGCCAGTGCGTCAGGTCCAGTCAACCAGTCCCTATTGGCCCCGACCATGCTGCTGTGATTCTGTGTTTTAAGCCTCTGAAGAGTCTAAATAGAGCTTAAGCATTGCCTCTGTCTTAGGGCCTAGGTGTAGATCCTCTAGCTAGTACCCCCTGAGAGTTCAGCCCATGCTGCCCACTGCCCAATCCCTGGAATGAGTGCTGGCCCCTCAGATTTCCTCTGTAGCTTAAATACACCATCCCCCATTCATAAACGTAAGTCTTCTGTGTTACCTTTTCAAGGGACAAGCAATATGTGCTACACCTGAACATACACAGACTTCGCATAGGATTTAGACACAGCATTGATCTCTCTTTAGTAGCATAGAAATACCCAGATCTAAACCATACACGCATTTCCTTGCCTCAGTTTCATCACCACTCTGGAGCATTCTATGAGCTGGGATCATCTCCTTTGGGACCATTCAGAATTCTTCTGCTGCAGTTCAGAGTTTGTATGCTGAAACATGGAGCCTTCTCCTCCCAGCTCACCTACTCCAATGTTAGCCAGTTCATTCTCTTTAAACTCTAGCTCTATCGCCTCTCTTTGTCCACTCTCTCCACTTTCCCCCCGTCCCTTCAGACAAGTGGAGGAAGTATCTTCTCCAAGCTCAAGCAAACCCATTGTCCCAAGATGCTTCACCCTGAATAGATGGTTGTTGAATTTTCATGACCCACCATTGTCTCTGCTCTGGCAGAGAGCATGACCCAGGCCCACCAGTCCATGTTGGATTCCACATTTACATAGGGGCAGTGATAAAGCAATTTTCCATGAAGTGCAAACTTAATGTCTTCAACTACCATTCATAATGGCGATGAGAAAAAACTTTTTAAAGGTAAGATGATATATTGAGCACTATGATAACAGTTCAAAAGGAGACTACATATGCTTTAGAAGGATGACACTGAATTCCCACATTGGAGTTAGTCTCTCTCTGGAGGGCAAACATGAAGGCCACTGAGGAATTTTGATATCGTAGGGGGTGAGAAATACACATACGACTGCCCTGGAGGTGAAACACAGATATTGTGGTGAGGTGGGCTTTCAGGGAGCTCAACATTAGTCCTGTATGTTTTCAGAGCAGGACATGGTCTAAGATGTTTGGTAACGAGGCTTCCACAGGGTCAATATTATTTTGAGTTACCCAAATGGAGAATCTTTTCCATTTTGAGGAGAATGTTTACCTGGTGGAAAGTTTCCTGCTCTGTATAAGAATTTGCTGAACCGGTAGGGAGCAATCTCTGTCACTGTTGCTCAGCCAGCCAACATCCAGGGTGTCAGATGCAACATTAGTCCACATGCATTATCTGACATGGTTCTGGGATATTAAGACTTGGCAGATCAGAATGTGCATGTGGCCACTGGGACATCTGCAGCAGATCTGACCATCAATATGTCTTGGCTAATAATGAGCTATCACGATGATTAAGTCCACGTCCCATCTGATCCTGGGAATCTGTGGGAAAGCCCTTGAGACCACCTAAGGAAGAAAGCATCTAGCAGGGATCTTGGGCTCATGCTTCCTCTGGAGTAGAAGTTCCAGCACTTGCTTATCACCAAGGAAACCACCCAAGTCTCTGGTGGAAGTCCCCACTGATAGAATGCTCCACGTTGGATGGATTTCTGCAGTGACCGCTCATGATTGGTTACCATGTTTCCGCTCAGAAAATCCACTAGGACTTTGCTGACCCACGGGAGGTGTAGAGCTAGTGAGGTCACTTCAGAACTTGGTGGCTTCCAGACAGAGGGGATGATCGAGCACGCCTTGTTTGTTTATAGAGTGCACCTCCAGTGTAATGTCTGTCAGGATTTGCACCATGCAGTTCCACAGAACAGGCTGGCATCTTATACAAGCCAGTGTGATAGCTCTCAGTTCCAGGATATTAATATGCAATTTAAAATCTTCCTGAGACCACGTGCTTTGCTTTTGAAGGTGGTTCAGATGGGCATCCAGTCTGTCCCTGATAAGCATGACTGTTGGTGACAGGACTGAAAATTTCACTTATCTAGTCAGCAAGTGAACTGCCACAGGACTTGAGGTAGGACTGTGACCCATCTGCTTATATGACGTCTGTATGGGAAGTACACGTATCTCAGCCACAGGCAAAGTCTGGCAAGCAGTCTGACTGAGACAACTAAGGGGTTGGGGTGAATGTAGAACTACAGAATGGGGTACCTGGTACGTCTCCGACACAATTTGCTGTTGGTGTTATAGTGGATGGAGTCGGACACTGAGCTTTTACTGGGTCTACTAGTCCCTTGTTAATGAGGAAGGTACTCCTGGCAGGACCAAAAGCTTACAAAATGTCGAACCACTTGTGGGACTGTTGGAGTCACTAGGCATAGCTATCAGGTAACTCGGGGGGATGGAAGGCCATAAGTGCTGATGAAACCCCCCTGCTCTGGGTCTAAATGAGCCACAGTAACTCCATCTTGTGAACCTTAACCTACCTACATGCTGACAGCCTAAAAGCAGAATATGTAATGGTCAGCTTTTTAGCAGACAGCTGCAGTTTCACTCACACTAGCAGAACTTTTAGTGATAACAAGGGGAAAAGTGGGAGGGAAAGGCCTACTACGTAGAGCTTGCAAGGTCGAAGATAAGCATGCGGACGAGAACTTTTCTAACACGCCACAATGTAATGCCTGCTGTAACCGAGGGAGGGGTAAGGGGGGAACAGAACAAAGGCTTACACACAAACAGCGTGGAATATAAAATGGGAAACTTGCTAGTATTTTCTGCGCTTGATTTGAGATATGCTGGTCTCCTAGTGCCTATTCAGAGCTCTTGAATAAATTTGGTTTGCTTCTTCACCCTGGTGTGTCTATTGGTGCGTTGCACACCAGGCAACGAACCCTGTTGCCCCCTTGGGCCCTCTGGGCCGGCAACAGGACTTCTCTGAGATAACTGAAGTCTTGATCTCCAGAGTCTCAGCAATCCGCACAAGTTGCTCCTGGAATGCGTTTAAGTCATCTGGTGCAGAAACCAGTGCTAAGGATATGACTTCATCTGGCAACAATGAGGAAAAGAGGTTTAGGAGGCAAGACAGTACTGATGTTGTTTTGCCCCTGGACCCCATTCCTCCCAATATTCCAGCATCACACAGTCAGCCAGGGAGAGCGCTGGAGAGGCGGACCTTTTCCTTGAGGAGACTAGCTTCTTGATGCCTGTGAATGTAGGCCCAATACCCCCAAAAGGACCCTGATGCAGGGCCGGCTCCAGGGTTTTGGCCGCCCCAAGCAGCCAAACAAACAAAAAAAGCTGCGATCGTGATCTGCGGCGGCAATTCGGCGGGAGGTCCTTCGCTCCGAGCAGGAGTGAGGGACCGTCTGCCAAATTGCCGCTGAACAGCTGGACATGCCGCCCCTCTCCGAAGTGGCCGCCCCAAGCACCTACTCGGTAAGCTGGTGCCTGGAGCCGGCCCTACCCTGATGGCACCTGGTATGCTTACATTTGATACAGGCTGTTGACTTGACCAATAACAGTCCCGGCTGGTGTCTGCAGCAGAAGTCTGTTGCCCTCTTGGTGGCACAGCTCACAGACCTCAGAGGGGAAGGCTCCCTGCTTAATGACAGGAAAATTGGTGCCTTGGTGAAAGCAAAGAGTAGACATCTTCTAGGGGTGATGCCAATGTATAGGGCTATGTCTATTCTAGAGTCTATGACAGCATAGTGCCTTAGTGTGATGCAGTGTACACCTACAGAAGGAGGAGTTCTGCCAGTACAGTAACCACCTCTCCAAATGAAGTTAGTTATGCCAATAGAAACCCTCCTCTGTCAGCATAGATTTGTCTACACTGGGGGCGGTTTGTTGGCATAGCTGTGTCATTAGGGTGTTTAAGAGGAATTAGTCCATCGCAGGATGGACATGACTTGAAGCCTGGAAGTTTTAACTCTGCCACTATAGATACCCTATACAGAAGGTCCTATATGGTATTCTGATCAGAGAATCTCAGTCCAACGGTTGCTGATCAGTTCATGCAAAATAGATGATCAGAAGCGGTTTTGAAGATTTTGAAGTAGCTTTAGCCTGAGCTAAGTAGAAGAAGGCTGGACACTCACCATGTTCTAGCTTGCTGTCACGGGTGGTAAGAGGAGAAACTATGGAAGGGTTGCGGGGACACCACCTTTAAGCCCTCATGTAAGAACACGCAAAGGCACAGGGTGCATACGTGGCCCCAACTAACACTGTTAGTCAAAGAAAAATCCAGTCTCTCACAAGTAAAATGAGAAAGGCAGTGGGGAGACTTGTAAAGAGCAGAACAGAAGGCAAGGAAGATAATTTTATGCTGCAGATGTTGAGTGCAATAGAGAAAAGAAATAGAAGGCAGAACGCACTAAAGCAGAGGAAGTTAAAGTAGTCAATACAAGAGTTAGGGCGTGTCCATACAGCACTGCAGTGCAGACTATGGGTGTGCGAAGTGTATGCCATGCCAAAGCGTTGCACTGTAATACTGCTGGCATGAACTAAAAGGTACCTAGTTTGTATTAACAATCCTAGATGAAAGAGGATTAAATTAACACGAATTAAGTAACTTTTAGTTGATGCCAGCAGCGTCCACATAGAGCAGTTATAGCACAATGCTTGTGAACTGCAGAGCGTACCAATCTCTGTAGTCTGCACTACAGTGCAGTATAGACATAGCCCGTAGCAGTCAAAGGTAGAGTAAATACAGGAAGTTAGGGTATATTTTTCATTCGTTAGAGAGACAAGCAACAAGACTGAGCAAACGACTGGTTGGGAAGATCAATTATAAAGGACCTTGAAGTGAGAGATGAAGAATTTATCCACCAATCCAAGTAATAACTTGAAATAAACTTTCAGATTATTGAACTTTTTTTTTTAATATAAATAATTCACATGAACTGGAAATGCTATCAGCAGCCAATCCTCTAGATAATTTTAGTCACATAGAACAAACAGGAGATGACAGCAAAGACACTAATGCTTTAGCAACAGCATAACAAACTCCTGCAGGTTCACCCACCCCTCTAACACATTACACTTTTTAATTGTAGTAGCACCCAATACCCCAATCAGGGAGTACAGCCCTGCAGATTATGACAAGATGTAACTGGTAGCTAAACACATAAAACGGGAGTGGAGAAAGATACAAAGTAATAGTTATGATGGTTGTGGTTGCATAAATCAGAAACATCAGCTGTTATATCAGTCACGCTGTGCACATTCTTCCAAAGCTTTTTCCCTAGTGTATAGACTACTGTCAACATTATGGAGAAAAACAATTTGGAGATCTATCTTCCAATGGAGGCCATGCCAACAAAACAAAACAGTGTTTAGATCACATAGAGAAGACACAATCACAAGAAAATGGCTGCCATTCTGTTAATAAATGTCTGGTTTCAGTAAGAATGGTCTGTCTGATGAACAGAACCTTCAGAAACCCAATCTAGAACAACTAAGAAAACTTGTATTCTGAGGGTGGCTCCAAGAAACAAAGTCCTGATTCTGAAGTATTTTTGGAATTTGATTCTACAACTATATCTAAAATATAAATGAAAATCCAATATATGGAAAGGATTTAAAGCATTCTAAGCAAGAGAGAAAACATGGACTGTACTTCCTTAGTGGTTTCTGTATCCAGCATAAAGGGAACAGAAAGTTCTTTTAGCACAGCAAAACGCATCCAATGAAGAAAAGATTCTATTGATGTCATTAGAACAGTCCCTTCTGGAACAAGTGACCTGTCTTAAAGCTTAATAGTTTTATGACACGGTGATATGCAATATTTCAATATTCAACCCACTGCCAGAAATTAACATGTAGTGTTCTACTGAAGTGATATCTTCCCAACAAATAATTTTTGAAATGTCCCTCTAACATATCCTAAGTATATAATTGTTTGGTGGCTGAAACAAGCACACCTACATCTAGCAAAATACATTTTATAAGAACTATATACTTTTTTAACATATATTATTTATATACAAAATTAATGAGTGCATAAGCGAGTACAAAAACATCTCTTACTAAAAACTGATAATGTTGTAAAAATTCCACCATTCATTATTCCTCTGTATGTCGTGTCCCCCCCTTTTTCCCAAAAGTGATATTTCCAAAGATCTTTTTATGAAGAACAAACATCACTGTGCTTCAATTTAGTCTATAATCTTAGAAACAGTTTGCATTGTTTGTTATGATATGGACACATTAGGAAATAAATTGGAAACCATTTGTGAAAAGTTGGTGGGGTATTACTTTTGCATGTTTGAAACCTTTATTACAAAAAAAGAACATTATTGTAAAGAGCCACTTAAATATTGTGTTGATTAATCAATTGCCAGAGGCCAGGTCTACACAATGCCCTTACTTCAGTATAGCCAAATCGCTATAGGGTGTGGAAAAAAAATCAACCCCGTAGGCAACACAGTTATACTGACCTTACACTCCTGTGTAGACAGCGCTATGTTGGCAGGAGAGCTTCTCCCGTCAACATAGCTACCACCTCTCACGGAGGTGGAGTAATTAAGCCGACGGGACAGCTCTCCCCTGTCGGCTTAGAGCAGGGGTTCTCAAACTGGGGGTCGGGACCCCTCAGCGGGTGGTGAGGTTATTACATGGGGGGTCGCAAGCTGTCAGCCTCCACCCCAAACCCCACTTTGCCTCCAGCATTTATAATGGTGTTAAATATATAAACAAGTGTTTTTAATGTATAAGGGGGGGGTCGTACTCAGAGGCTGGCTATGCGAAAGGGGTCACCAGTACAACAGTTTGAGAACCACGGGCTTAGAGTGTCTTCAAAGTGCTACAGCTGTAGTGTAACCTGCCCTGAGCCTCCATTTAGAACACGATAGCCATTCTATACTAACAATCCATTCTAAGGGCACTGCTTGTCAAGGTGTTAAATTAGGAAAAAGGTGAAAATCTAAGGTTCTTGATAAAAACATGCACCTTAAGTATATCCTTCTTAAGTATGCACTTCTGAAGTATATCCTGAAGTTTAATCAATCAAGAGATCACATTTCATAGCAATTAGCTATGAAGCTCAAATTCACCCCGTTCAGGATTTTTCTTCATATTATCGTTTTTACAGGGTCAGTTGACAGAGCCAGATTTTTCCTTAATAAACATAAACCAGTTAAACTAAAGCAGTTTTCCATGGATCTATGACATCATAATCCTAATTCAATATAAAAAAAGAGTTCAGCAGTTTAGGGAGATCAAGCAAGGCACAGAAAGTCAGTAGTAGCTGAGCAAGGGAAGTCAATTTTTGCTTTCAGTAAAAAGGTTCAAGAGGTGTACGGCCAAAAATATGGGCTGTTACAAAGAAATATTTTCATGAAAAAAATGTAAATAAATATTCCGTTTCAGAGTTGGAAAACTAAATGGCATTGTACTAGTTAATGAGAACCAAAAGAAGAGGTCGTAACCAGTTACATTCTGTTTATCTGATAATCATATGTCACTCTCCAGCCTCTGCTGCTCTAACAATAACTTCAGTCTCAACACCTGTTAGTTTTCTCCTCCCACTCTCTTCTGCATGTAATTTTCCCCATTGGGTCCTATGCACTGAACACCTTCACTATCTCAGTTAGTCAATTCATCAACATCTCACTCTCTCTTAAAAATCCACTTAGTCCATGAGACCCACAAGAACTGAATTATCATTTAAACAGAAACACAAACTATGTCATATCCTGACCTTTGATTCCCTAGTATGTCCCACCATCCATGGGTCTATATATTAGACCATAAGCTCTTCAGGACAAGGACTGTTTGTGTACTGTAAAAGAGCTATACACATTTTCAGAACTAACTGATTTCTAATAGAAAACTGTAAATCCTGTTTCATTATCCAGCAGAATCAAATGCAAAAGTAAATAAGCAGGGCAATTAGAGAAAACTAAATTTTACTTTCAAACTTTGTTATAACAGTGTATGGTGTTAACACAGGTGAAGTCATTTCCTCTCTCCAAAAGTAGTTATCTGAACAGTTTTACTTTTTTAACATGTGCAACGGTTGTAAGGACCATGAATATCTAATGTGTAAAGATGTAGTTGAACACTAAGCCTAAATAGGGATGGTATAAGAACAGTATTAGAAAAATGCTGCAATTTAATACTGTACACAAAACTGTTTTATTGAAATAAGTTACACAGACCGTCTTGGAGGACAGAAAGCACCTTGCACCACAGGTATTTTTCACCATGGCAAATAGGCATACTCTTCAGGCTTGCAGATGTCACACTAATATAATTTTCAATATTTTCTTTCACTGGTGATACAAAATATTCCTGTATAAATAATGTGAATTGAGCAAAGGTTTTTCTGCTATCCACGTTACCTACTCATGGAAAAGACTTTGGTGTCAAAGTTAATTTGGAACCCAGTGTGTATAAGTAGCTCAGATTATTCATTGCATTATCTTGTACTTCATAGATAAAATGAATTCACTGTAGTCTGCTGCCCAATCACTCAGTTTTATTAGTTTCTTAAATTCCTCACAATCCTCTCTAAATTTGATTACCCTAAAAACTGTGTCATCTGCAAGTTTTTCACCCTGTTTGATAAATGCTAATATATGATATAATCACTATAGCTTGCAGCAGAAGTAGAAAAGGGAAAATTTAAGGTCAGACTTTCAATCTTATTTCTGAATTTCCTCACTTCTGATTGATTCCTTAACCCTGATGTTGCAGTACTGCCAGGTTTTTATTCTTTAGTTTTTGTTTTGTGATTTATTTTGAAAGTGAATAAACTATATTTTGTATTAATATATTTTATTTACAGCCATTATTTAAATACTGTATATATTCAGCATTGCTGAAAAGTTCGTTTGGGGTGCTTATTCCCTATTTCTAGGACACTGATCATCCTGAGAAGCACTCACTCAGTCACATATCAGTTTCCATGCAGTATTTACTAACTCAGGAGAAAAATGCTACTAAATAATATGGTTACTTACCCTGGTCTCACCAGGAGAAGCCTGTTTTATTAGCCAGTGTTCTGTGTCCCATAGAAAGATTGAGCTGTCCTGATTTTAAGCGGGTAACATTTTAAATTAACACACTAATTGGCAGTGTGATCCTACCCCCCACCCCACCCCCAGGCTGGGACCATCTGAAATTTACATTCAACATATGCCCATGGCAAACTGGGGACATTTGAAATTCAGACAAAATATAAAGGGCAAAGCACAAATATCAAACAAGATTTCATCATGGTGTTACCTCCAGCCCCGCTTGTCCCATTTTGGCAGGAGCAACTCCACTATAAATTTTTCATCATTTTGTTTTTGCTACTTCAGCATGTTTCATTACATTACCAGTATTTTTAAGTGCTCAAAATACCCATCCTATAGCAACTAAGTACTTCTAAATGTAGCATTTTACAAATTAATTTTCCAGGCAATGACTAAGTAGGAGATCAATATTTTAGAAAAAAAATTAGTCTGCTGATCAAGTCTATTTTTTCATGAGAGAAGAAAAAACCCAACTTCCTTAACAAGTATGTTACAATTCAGTTTTTCCAGATCTTGGTTCCCACCACAACTCAACCAGAATCTCCTGGTTCTGCAACTGTACATGTGCTATTATGCCCCTCTCCCAACCTCCTGGCTGCGGTGATAGAGATATATCTCCATTATTCTGCCCCTCCCTCAGCTTTCTGACTGCTGCAAATTTATCTGTTAGCTACCCTTCCACTCAACCTCCATTTTCAAGTCCTTTTCCCAGTGTCTGCCTCTGCTGTTTATAGTTTAGCCAACCAGCCACAAAGTAAAGTAGACCATCTTTTTCAGGTTCAGTACTATCCACATGCTTTTGAAGAGCATGAGTGAACACTGACATACACTGGTTAATTTTTACTCTGCTGTTGTATGGGAAAGCTCCAAGTAACTGCTGAGGCTCTGAAGCTACCTACAGACTGACAAAGACAGCAATTCATCAGTTACACTCAGTTCACATTTGGAACGTTTTCTTTGCAACAAGAGGGAATAGTGGGGTTTTTGTTGAGGTTTTTCGGGTGCGGAGGTTTGCTTTCATTAAATAAAAGCTCTCACCTGTAAAAGCTCGCTGTTTCCTCTGGGCAACTGGGTTACATAAGTATTTAGGGATTTGGAATACCGACTCTTTGTTACCAGTGATGAAGCACAGGAAAGAACCTATCTAGCTTGACTCTCAGGGTATGTCTACATGATAAACACCTGCAGCTGGCCCAGGTCAGCTGACTCCGGCACACAGGGGTCGGGCTGTGGGGCTGTAAAACCATTGTGTAGACATTTGGGCACAGGCTGGATCCTGAGCTCTGGGACCTAGCAAGGCAGTAGGGTCCCAGAGCCTGGGCTTCAGCCCAAGCCTAAACATCTACACAGCAATTAAGCCCAAGTCAGTTGACCCATCCCAGCTGCAGCCATGTTGCAGGTCTTTTATTCCAGTGCAGAAATATCCCCAGAACCCAGGACGAGACTGCAGGACTTGCAGTGTAAAAAAAAAAAAAAAAAAAAAAAAAAGTCAAGTAAGCACATTTGAAACAAAAACAAAAAAAAATGAGAAAAAATATGGAAGCCCAAGATATCAATTTTAAAGGACTTTTTAGGCTAGAACTGTATTAGAATATAATCCATGTAAATCTGAAAAATATTTGTGTAGCCTGACAACTTTACAATGTCTAGATTATTTGGATTTCTACAGCAGGGATTTATGGAGAAATTTTTATAAGGATGTGCTGTTGCAGCTGAAGAACTGCAACATAGGTGATGAATGTCCGCATTTAACCTTTGATTCAGAATAGTCTGGCATCTGGAAAACAAGTTTCAAATCATATTTTGAGATAGTAATTGATGGTTCCTAAAACCCTGTAAGAAATGCCATAGCGTTTTTCTCATTTGAAAAACTAAAGCTACTCTGTACACCACTCATATAGACTGCGTTGAGTCTTTACGTGTACGTCAGTCACAGCAAATTTGATTTTGTAAAAATGTTAGCATGTGAAGGAAGCCCTGCTAGACTTAAAAATCCATGCTTCAGCAGAACTTCGCTACTTTCTAGTAGACGTGACCTTTCCATTTAATGTTGCCATGCAGCTCTTGTATGTTAAGCTCTCAATGATAGTTTTCATTGTCTGTTGATCACAAATTCCCCTCCATAGCACAGCGTGGAGAAGCGGTGTACAGAAGATTCATAGATTTAACTTTTTTAAAACCTGAAGGGACCATTATGACCATCTAGTCTGACCTCCTGCAAAACACAAGCTTAGAACTACATGAAGTGATTCATGCATTGACCACAGTAACTGTGTCCTAAGAAATTAATCCAACCTAGATTTGAAGACTTGATTTACATTGGCTTTTTACAGCACCCTATATATATATTTTTATATATATATATTTTTATATATATATATATATATATATATATATAAAAATTACTGTTTGGGACTGTATTCTGTTTGAAAGAAAAATATAATCACAGCATGATCGCTAGCTCCTAGGCAACCACTAATTTTAGATTAGTGCTCAGCTCACCTTTATTAGTCACTCAAGTTGAAGTCCCACATGATAAACACAATTTTTCTTTCTGTGTCTTACAGACTGATACTTAAGGAGCCATTTGCCCTGTTGTCCATTCTGATTTTAGTGGCCTACAAGAGATCCCCTGGCTTTATCAGTTAGAATACTGAGCCATAAGATCCTGTGCTTCCAAGTTATTGATAACTAACAGATTATGGTAGCTTTCAAACAGATCACCATCCACTGTCCTTTTACCAACTCTATCCTTGCTAAGTAGGTCAGGATGTTAAAAGCACAGGCATTCTCCCATCAGGTTTCAGTAATGCCAACTATGTCAATTTTTTTTCGTCACAAGACCATTCCAAATTCCTCCCATTTGATAATATGGCTTCTAAATCACTGGAGCACCATTTAAATACCAGCATGATAGGCATCTTAAATAAATTCCTCAGACTTGATACATTTCAGTTTACAATAGCTTTCAATTTACAAAAAGAAGAACAGGAGGACTTGTGGCACCTGTTCTTCTTTTTGCGGATACAGACTAACACGGCTGCTACTCTGAAACCTTTCAATTTACAGTTCTCCAGGTAATTTTCAATCCATGTGACAATATCCATATTCAATGCAAATTTAATTCATTTCCTTGGATTTTTGAGTCATTACTCAGTGCTTTACTAATATGCTCCATTCATCTATTGATTTAGTAATTAGACAAGAAAAATAACTGATTGACATTAGAAACCCAAGCTGTTCATTGCTAATAGTGTCATTATCCTTCAGGCATGCACTCACTATTGGTTCCATTATTGTATTATTTCTAAATACTATCAATAAAATTCAGTATGGGTCTAAATTTCAGAGGTGTTAAGCAACCACAGCTCCAATTAAAGTAACAGGATTTGTGGATACTCAAAATCTCGGGGGGGGGGGGGCGCGGAGGAAGGGGGGGAGAGAATCAGACCCCAAGGCTATGTTCACACTACCCCACAGTTCAGACTATAGGATGCAAGAATAGTGGTGCGTACCAAAGTGCCGAGCTGTAACTCCACTGGGTGAACCTCTTCAAACAGGATTATGTAACGAAGTAGGAATCTTTTAGTTTATGCCCTCAGCATCCATGCGGGGGGAGTTAATGCAGCACTTTGGTGCATACTACTATTCACACCACCATAGTCTGAACTGTGGGACAGTGTAGACAAGCCCTAAATTTATAGTGTACTTAAAAAAAAAAAAAGTTTTCAATGCAACATCACAATTCCAATAATCACATAGACAAGTAAAGCTTGACTTAAGTTAGAGCCTTAACATTTAAATTTAGCTTTGAAAATTACTACAGGCTGATTGTCCTCTGGACAGGCACACACAATAACTCCTTGTAAGACAACTCTTGACAGATACAGATGAGCATTTACAAGGGTAACAGGTAACCATGCTCGTCATTTCAACCTTGACAACCAGCACGACGACATCAAGATTAAGCTTCCAAAACATTTAACACTTGATTCCGCAGAAAACACGATTACGCTAGATGTTTTGAAAATAGATCACTTTTTTCCCCTTTTACAAATACATGGTGATGCCAGACATATGCTTGTTTTCAAAACAACAACTGTTAAGAAGGACGAACGCTCTTTCTGAGGTTCTTGCCAAAAATAACATTCTATGGTTTTGTGAAATATGACAGCAGGCAGCTTACTAAACTCAGAGAGTAATGAGGAGGAGGGCAGTTGCATTTGGCATAGTATCCCATGTTTTACACCCCTTTCCCTCATTTTTAAGATTTGCATCGAGCATCTTTTGGGATCAATTGGGGGAGGGGGGGTAAGAACATACCTTGCATTGCTCTCCAGTAAGCATTTCCAGCAGACCAAAAATCCCCACAGTGTGTCAAATAGTCTAGAGGAAACCACATAAAACAGAAGGGTGTCATGATGGCTTTTTGCACAGCATGGGGGGCATAGGGGAGAAAGAAGTAGGTTGAAAAGTGAAGTAAAACAGTTCAGAAAAACTAGGGAAAAAAAGAGAAAGACTGAGGTGTGAGGAACCAAAAAAAAAAAACCCCCCCCCACAAAACCCACGTGAAAAGAAGAGACAGATACCACACACACACACACAAAGAGAAATTAACAGCTTCATTTTAAGTTGTAGGACACAGGGGGAGAAGGGATTGTATCAGGGCTTTTCAGCTGCCAAAAGCAACATAAACAAAAACCACCACCACCGTAAGATGTTTTTAATTCACCATCACCACCATCTGTTTTCAGCAAGGTGGGGTAGTAATCCCAATAAAAATTGAAATAAGCCCATCAAACTTTTAATTTCTGTGCATTTTTTAAGTAAAATCACCACAAAGTAAAGAAGTCAACATTTCAAAACACTCCACTTCATCCACAAATATTTCTTGCAACAAATTCACTGCTCAAAAACTATAGACAGATTAGTTAACTAAAGTGCTTTGAGAACTACTGCTGCAAAGCACTATATAAGAACTAGGTATCCTTAGTAATAAAAGACAAAATACCTGGTTAATTTGAAGCTTTTTTGCATAAGTAGTAATACCATGAAACATTTAAATTAACCCAAATATGGAATTTTAGTTAAGATTTCTCTATGCCATAAAAGAGGATAGAATTATAAATCCAAAACAGCAAAACATGCCCATTACCATCTCTGTCACAAAACCTCCTGAAGATTGCAGATCCTGCTATGGCAGCAGGCCAGCTTATTGAGCAGAAAGGCCAGACTGCTGAGAAAGGACCACAGGGCTCCTTGAAGGCAGACTTGTGCAGGAGATACAGACCCTAAGTACACTCAGTGAAGTCTTTAGGATGGAAATGAATGAAGTAATAATTTTATTTTTAAAAAAATCCTCTTTTTCATGGGTATTATTACAACATGCAAGATATTTTAGATAATTTAAAAAAATAAAATAAAATAAAACTGAAGTTCCTGCCCCAAAGATTTTATAATAGTATTTCAGATGCAACTAAATAAGCAAGAGCAATACTGGATTCTCTGACAAAACTGTCAATTAGGTTGCTAAATATGATAGCTGGTTTTGTGCTGTTAGTTGGCATACCTCTACTGGATGGATGCTCCTGCATTTAGTTTAGCAGCCTGTTTATGCTGGCCCAAGCTTTACTCCACATAAGTGGAATGATGGAGCAGAACAGGATGACGTCTTCCTCACACACCTGTCTACAATGTGTAAGAGGGGGGAGGGGGAATGCATGATCATGGGGGACTTCAATTTGACTGACATATGCTGGACATCTCATGCTGCCAGTGTAAAAACGTCCTTGGAATTTCCAAACATTATAGATGACAATTACCTAACTCAATAACTCTGGCAGCCAACACAGAGGAATTCTATATTAGACCTTGTCCTAACAGACAAAGGAAGAACTGATTACAGATCTAAAAGTTAATGCTAGTTTAAGTACAAGTGACTATGACTTGATCACATTTATAATGTGGAAGAAGAATAAAGTCCAATAATATATATACTTGGAGCTTTAATAGGGTCAATTTCACTAAGCTGAAAACAATTACAAGCTAAATCAGCTGCGAAAAAGAATTTAATCAGAAAAATGTGAATGATAATTGGCAATCATTTACAAACACCTTACCAGATGCCCAAAAAGCCACAATCAAGGAAGAAGGCTATGCTGATTAAAAACCAACTTGGTTTAGAGGGGACATGAAGGCAACTCTAAAAACCAAATTATATATACATACATGTGTGGGGTTTTTTATATATACACCTCTACCCCGATATAACTCAACCAGATATAACACGAATTTGGATAGAACGCGGTAAAGCAGCGCTCCGGTGGAGGCGGGGCTGAGCGCTCCGGCGGATCAAAGCAAGTTCAATATAACGCAGTTTCACCCAGTTTCACACAGTAAGATTTTTTGGCTCCTGAGGACAGCGTTATATCGGGGTAGAGGTGTATATAAAAAACACATGGAAGAAAAAGGAAGTTGCAAGTAATGAACATAAATCAGAAGTTAGGAATTGTAGAAAATAAAAAGAGGAACCACGGGACACAAGGAGAACTCTACAGCCAGCAGAGTTAAAGACAATAAGGAGGGTTTTTTTCCATATATTAGGAACAAAAAGAATCCTGACAACAGTATTGGTCTACTACTAGCAGGAAATGGCAGAATTATCAACAACGATGCAGGAAAGGCAGAAGTGTTCAATAAATATTTCTGTTCTGTATTTGGGGAAACAAAAACAGATGATATAGTCTCATCATATGGTGATCACACTCTTTCCATTCCACTAGTATCTCTGGAAGATCACTCCTGGGGGAATTCTACGCCACTGTGTATGTGCAGAATTCATGTCCCCTGCAGATTTCTTTGCTTCCCCGCAGAAAACAACAGGGAAGTCGCAAGAGCGTTCACGCACCCCTCCCCAGCAGCACAGATGTGTCATTTCGGGAGCCCGGAGCAGCCGGTGGAGAGGTAAATCAATGCAGGGAGGCTGGGGATGTCCCTGCCAATGGTTTCTACCCTGTGCTAGGCTCAGCTGCTAGTCCCGGCTTGGGGAGGACAGGACAGGACTGCAAGGAGTGGCTGGGGCCAAATCAGACCCATTCCAACCCCCAGAAACCTCCCGGCGGCAGGAAGCTCCAATCTCTCCCAGCTTCCTGCCCCCATTTTTCCTCTGCCGCAGGGGAGGGGTCACTGTATGGAGAGCTGCTCCCTCATCTGCCCAACCACTATGCATCCAGACCCCCCCCATACCCAGATGCTCCCCACAGAGCCTCAACCGTCCTGCACCCAGACACCCCACAGAGCCATCTGCACCCAGATTTCCCCACTCAGAACCCTCTCACCCCACACCTGGATACCCCCACACACACCCACGCTAAGCTCCTCCACACTTGGATCCTGCCAGGCTGAGCCTGCTTGCCCCACACATGGATTGGGAGCCGGAGCTGGGCATACGGGTAAGACTGTCCCTCTTGCTTACTATCTTGGTGTGCTTGGTGTGGAGGGGCAGGGCCCCACGTGTTTCTGAGCAAACCCAGACCTTGTGGTGCATTAGGGTCCGTGTTCCAGGGGGAGAAGAGGGCTGCAGGGTGATCTCTCCACCTCCATGTAGCCAGTAGCCTATGCTCCCCACTGCCATGCTGGAGCCTCCGCATTTAATCGACAAATAAAATATGTAAAATTTTAAAATATTGTGTGCAGATTCGGTGGGAGGGGTGTTATTTTTTGGCACAGAATTCCCTCAGGAGTAGAAGTTAAACAGAAGCTACTAAAGTTAGAAATTTTTAAAATCAGCAGATCAGATAACTTGCATCCAAGAGAGTTTTAAAAGAGCTGGATGAAGAGAACTGATTCAGAGTGATCTAGACTGGTAAACTGGGTGCAAGCAAAAAATATGCATTTCAATGCAGCCAAGTGTAAATGTATGCTTCTGGGAACAAAGAACACAGGCCATACGTACATTGGGGGGGGGGGGTGACTCTATCCTGGCAAGCACTGACACTGAAAAAGATTTGGTGGTTGTGGTGGATAAACAGCTGAACATGAGCTCCTACTGTGACCAAAAGGGCTACTGCAATCCTTGGATGCATCAACAGGGGAACCTCGAGTAGGAGTAGAGAGGTTATTTTACCTCTGTATTTGGCACTGGTGCTGGAATACCACATCCAGTTCTGGAGCCCACAATTCAAGACAGATGTTGGTAAGTTGAAGAGGGTTCAGAGAGGAGCCACAGGAATGATTAAAGGATCAGAAAACATGATAATGAGACTCAAGGAGCACAATTTGTTTAGCTTAACAAAGAGAAGTTTAATATCTACATGGGGAATAAATATTTGATAACGGGCTCTTCAATCTAACAGAGAAAAGGTATAACATGACCAAAGGCTGACAATTTAAGCTAGATACATTTACACCTTATTTCCAGACTGAATTTAACAATGAATAATTAGCCATTGGAATAATTTACTGTGGCAGATTCTCCATCATTAACAATTTTAAATCAAGATTGCATATTTTTTCTAAAAGATATACTCTAGGAATTATTTGGGGGAAGTCCTATGTCCTGTGCTATACAGGTCAGACTGGATGATAACAATGGTCCCTTCTGGGCTTAGAATCTATCAATCTATGAAGAGGGTTTCCAAATGGTCTTTGAAGTTTCTAGGCACAGTAAATTTTCCACATCCTCCCTTGTAGCTCACCATTCCCTGCCAGTCATTAATTTGCTCCTCAGACAAGAGATGACAGAGCAGGTCCAGGACACAGGTGGATGGTTATTCCAGGCCTCAGGAGGGAAACTTCTCTCCTCCCCTTATTTCCACTGAAGAAACTCAAGCAAATAAATATCTTCCAATGCCATCACAGCATGAAATAATGTTAGGAGCATCACTAGTATTGTTCTGGTATTCCAGGCCTCCCTCATGCTCTTTAAGCCCTTTTTTGGTAGGGAATGGGGGGGGGCTGGGTTAATAAATGTAAAACACTTGCCTTTGTTAGGATGGACAGGAACCTTGGAATCCACCAGCTACAAAGTGGAGAATTTCAGTTATGGAAGGAATTACATGCCCTTGAGACAGAAGTTGCAACTTTTGCATTGCTCTGATGCGGAAAAAAGTTAAAGAGAAGAAATTTTTCCTTTTTTTTTTTAACCTTAGGCAGAAAAGTTATGTAGTATCGGTGTGCTTTATAGGCACATATTGCCCAAGTGCAACCCAGCCCCCAGAAGGCCACTGGACCATCAGTCCACAGTCCAGAACATCAGAAGCAGCAGGAAAAGGACTTTAATAAGTTCCCAGGTGAATACCACATCCTCCCATGTGCTCAGAATGGACAAAAAAAAAGTTTCCCCTAAATACACCGCTGAAGTCTGGAAGGAGCAGTGTAGTAAAGCCCTATATTCCATTAATAAAAATCCAGGCACTTTGGCAGAAAGTTCAAGCTTCTGAAAGACATGCTGGAGCAGGAATGGCAGTCCCTGGCTGAAGCTGAGAGGATGCTGCAGAGGGTGGGAGGGTGGCCAAGTACATTGCCCATGACTGTGCCATGAGACAGCAGGACTGTCCGCAGCAGTGTGAGGTGCATGCTGGGCATCATGATCAGCAAGTACCATAACAACATACCACCTGCTGTTATGAACTCCCCTCCAGGCTATCATGACCTGCAGCCAGTTACTTCTGGGTGAGGTGGTTAACCAGCCCCTAGATGGAAATGACCAGGAGCAGCTTTACCCGACGCACTCCACCTCTTGCAGGCACAGTGGAGTGATGATAGGTACCCTAACCATATGCACTTCCCATGCATGTGACACTGTACTGTACGCCTTGCAGCTACCACGTTTATGTGCATAGCACCTTGTTAAGACAGCTGCACTGCTAATATTATTCACTTTGATTACATTCTCTTTGTTCAATCCCTTTGAAAGACTACTTGGACAGCAACAAAGAGGGAGAGGAACTTCACAACAGATACTTTATTGCACAATCATCTTCACAATACATGCACAGGTTGTTTTCCTATATAGGTACACTGAGCAGATTACTGCTCTATATCCATGTAATTTTCCCATTCCTCCATTTCTCCCTCCAAGCCTACATCTAACACCAGTTAGAGCACAGTCTGGCTGCTTGCAGGAAGTCTGTAAAGAAGCACAATTATCTCCCCAGACTGGGCCAACGTATCCCCTCCAAAGTAAGCCCACCCAGAACACAACCTACTCCCATTGACATGAATGGCATTATAGACGCCACTGCAGTCAACCAGTTCTGTAGTCAGCACCATCTGGCATTCAGTCGGCTACAATCATACTGCACAGGGTGTGACTGAACCTTCTTCTGCCAGGTGCTCTCATATCAAGGTACAGCTTAATGAGCCAAGGCAGTAGAGAGCAGACTGGATCTCTCAAAAAACAGTGGGCACAGACACCCCACTGACATCCATTTTAATTGTACATTCCCGTTCGTCCCAATTCAAAAAGGCCTGATCTTCAGAATACCCTGGTATCATGCACTTTGCCATGAACCCCACAAAATTATACTGAATAGCCCTCTGTAGTCCATCAAAACCTGCAAAACAATGGAGTTGTACCCTTTGCAGTTGACAATCATAGGCACCCTTGGGGGGAAGGGAAAGGAGATGAGAGTAAGAGGGGATGGAGGGCAAATAATGGGCATGTGCCATCAATGGCTCCAGCACAGGTCAGAAAGACCATGCATTCAAAGCCTGCTACTAGATGTCAGAGATATTAGTAATCTTAACTACCCATTGGTGAACCAGTTATTTCTGTCTTGCAGACCTCTCTATCACCACAGCACAGACTGTTTACTTGCCAGTACCAAAGTGATTAGTCATTGACTTGTAACTGTCTGAGATAGTCAACTTCCAGATGGGAAAAGCTTCTGAACTGACCTGCATGTCCTGGCACCAAATGGCTGGGAAAAGCTCATTGCACAGTTCCAAGAAGGTGCCTTTCCTCACGTGGAAATTCTGGGTCCACTGCTGTTCTTAGTCCAAAACTACTAGTCTGAATAGGGCAGAGGTCCACAAAATGGAACGTTCGGGGGGCACAGCAGGGCTTGAGCCAGCCCCCATAAGGGGCGGGAAAGGAGTGCCACCCCGCTCCCAGCTAGGGCCCTGCCACTGGCCCCACCTCCAGGGGGCTGTGGCCCCAGCCTCAGCCCCCTTACTCCTGTCCACGTCCGCCAGCCCCTTCTGGAGCCACAATCCTACTCCCAACCCCGGCTCCAGGGGGAGGGGCATGACCCTGAAAAGTTTGGGGAACCACTGGAATAGGGACATGGCACAGCTCTAAAAGCCTGCATTACCTGTCTCCAGTGGCTTCCAACCAGAATGCAGACCACAAACACAAGCAGAAGATGTGGACTTTAACAAGTTGCCAGGCAAATACCACGTCCACCCATGTGCCCAGAATGGACACCAAAAAAAAGTTTCCCCTAAATACACCGCTGAAGTCTGGAAGGAGCAGCTTGGAACAGTGCAATGTTTCAAAACCAAGGGATATGGTACCAGGAAGGAAGCACCTCCACTCAAGTCAGTACTGGGACAGTGTGCATTCAGTAACTCCAGGATGGCTCGAGTTACCCTTTCCAATGTGGCTGCGCTTAATCAAACTAGAAATACTCCACTCGAGCTAGTCGAGTATACAAACTCAGACTAACAATGCAGTGAAATAAAGCCCTATAGTCCATTAATAAAAATCCAATCCATCAAGTCTCCTCTTCTTGCTTTCTTTGTCAACAGAAATTTTTAGGGGTGGGGCAGTTTGTTTAAATAGCTGAAAATGAAAATGTGGCACAACCACATGAAATGATTTTGAAATGTATATGGCCCAAGAGCAATTTGAGTATTGCATGTGCTCATAGCTGAGCCAGGCAAGAGACACATGACAATGCTGTTAAACAATGACTCATAACTTCTAGATACAAAGAAGAACAGATTGAAGAAGACAGTTGCAAGGTAGAAAAGTAAAAAACTAGATATTGTAAAGAATATAGAAACATTTTACTTTACACAACTTTAAGTTTAGCAGTCCATTAAATTATAAGTTACAATTGTCTGAAATATTTTACCCACTGAAGCCACAAGTAACAGAAGAATACAAGATGAATAAGATTAGAGAAAAGCTATTTTTCAGTTTCTTTACGTTGTGCATTTGATATCACTTCCACTGTTTTCCATGCACACTCCCACGGAGTTCCCCATTTATGTGGATCCTTTCGATAAGCAAGCAGAGGAGAGAAAACATTTTAAAAAACAAAAAATGCAATTGTAAAACAAGAACTGGACAGACGACTCAGCTGAAAATATTGTTTTTACTCTTTTTAAAAAAAAAAAAAAGAGCATATGTCCACACACAAAACATATTAGAAATGATTGTTTGGTTGACCTAACTATTCTCAACTCTGCCCTATAATGATACCATGAAGGGGGAAAAATATGTAGCTATTTTAAAAATCAGTTTCATAAGCTGTGAGATCACAAACATTGATATACATAAATCACAATTGCAGATTTAGTTCTGCCAATTTGTGTGTAAACATCACCTAAGCTGGGATCACTCGGGGGAAAACCACCAAAAAAAAAAAAAAAAAGTCTGATTCAGGATGCTATATTTCTTAAAGGATTTATTTTTGAAAAAGTAACTGCAACTTATACAGGTTTACTTCTACATTCTGAGAAAACTCATTCTATATTCAAAGAGTAGGTTGCTGCAATTTTGGGGAGCAAACTATTTTTCACACAAAGTGACTGAACCCCTACTTTGAGTGCAAAACTCAACTGAACCTTAACTATAGAGCTGAGAGTGCGCCTCCGTAATATTAATTACATTTTCAATTGATAATCTCTCTTTAAAGGCAATAAGCTGAAAGTAAACATTTTTGAAATTCTTATTACACTCATTCTTTATACAAAAAAATTAAAAGTAAGTGAAACATTAGGCACTTGTATGCACTCTCTCTATATATTTCAGTCACTGCCAAATAATATCAAAGTGTCTATCTGGATGTGGACAGAGAGGAAAAATTACTTTGACAAATCCAGATTTGATACATGGGGTTTTGTGTCATTTATGCATTCCAGGAAAGAGCAGGAACCTATAAGATCTAAAGGAGAAATAAGTTTTGCAACATTATATAAAGTAACCAGTAAGGTGGAACAAAACAAAACAAAAGAAGCAGCCTTCAAGTCAGATACACAACTTGATCTGTAACACAGATCACAAAAAGTTGGCCTTACTACACTGGTTACATTAGTAATGAAAAAGCAGTTATTGTAGTAGCATAACCCAGACTGTTTTTGAATTTTTGTCTGCTAGTTGATGCATCCACACCAACTAGAGAATATCACCAAGTCACCACTCATTTGCTAACATAATCTACTCCTGAGGGAATTCTGCGCCAAAAAATTAAAAGTTCTGAAACAAAAAAATTAAAAATTCTGCACACTTAAAATTCTGCAAAATTCTGCATATTTTATTTGTTAAAATAACACCAGTTTCAATTATTTTTGGTCATTTATTACAGACATAGTTGCTGACAGGTATTTTGAAACAATACAGACAACAAAAAAGATTCAGGAAATGTTTTTTGACATTTGACACTTTTTAGATTCCTTACTAGGCGTAATAATACAGAACTCTGAATAATAATTCATTTAAACTACAATACAGAACCATATTTCCCGTACCCTTCAGAAGCAGTACAAAGGCTTGGGGAAATCAGGGGTAATGGAGGAGCTGAGGGAGAGGGAAATAAATTGCTGGGAAGGAGCCTGGGTGTGAACTTGGAAGGTTGTTGGGTATGGGTGAGAAAAGTATGGAACATTTGGGGGGGGGGGGGGAGTAGAAGCACTTGTTAGGGAGCTACACCCATACAGACCCTGGCTGACCCCTAGCCTTTCCCATTCAGTCAGGTACATCTGCCCCTGTGACCATGTGTCCCTTCACCCCCCATGTGTCCTTGCACTCCCGTCCATGTGTCCCTCCACCACCCCCTCCTCCATCCCCATGTGTCTCTGTGACCCCACCCAGCCACTCCCCTGTCCCTATACCCCCTGCCCTTGTCCCCATGTGTCTGTGCCCCCACCCAGTCACCCCGTCCCTATGTAGCTCTGCACACACACACACACACACCATCACCATGTGGCCCTGCACTACCTCCCCCGTGGCCCTGTGCCTCCACTCCCATTCAACCCTGCCCCAGCCTGTCCACCCCCACTAGCCCTTACTTTTTTTTAAATCAACAGTGATGTCTGCAGAGTATGAACTCAGAACAGATGTCAATTATACTTTCTGCATCTGTACATACACGCTCTCTCCCAATTACCAGCATTTGTTTCAGATGTCACCTCATATTTAAAAAGTTAAAAAAAAAACTCCAAATATCTGAAGAATCAGTATTAATCTACAAACTATAAAGAAACTATTTGTATGCTGCCCAACTCCAAGACAAAATGTGAAGCTAATGCTTAGCCCATTTCATACAAAGCCCATTCTGAAGCATCCGCATTCTGTTGAAGTTCTTTCAGATAGTTCAATGTAGAACTAAGATCCTAGCAAACACAAAAACCTCCACAGGCTTGTAAAGAAAGTTGTTCCCATACATATGACAGACTATCAGTACTCACAAAAAAGCCACTACATTTTTAAAACAATTACTTTGGCAATATGTAAATTACATATCTTGTGTTTTAGGCTTAATAGTTCACGTGTGTCATTGTGCTAAAACTTAAATGATTTGACCTAAAATAGTTACTTAGTAAGCAATCCTTAATATTTTGCCACCTTAAAATATATAAATTTAAAACATCAAAGATTGTTACTTTTCCAAGTTACGCCTAGTCAAATAAGTCCAATAAAAATCCATCATAAATATGCAGAAAGAAAATTGTTTTCAATATGTGTTGCCTAGAAGTGCTGCTGGACTTAACACAGCTATTCTTAACCCTATATAAACATTCAAATTATTCCAAGACCCTTATTCTGATACTACACACATCTATTACAATGAGTGGGAGCTGATTAGATAGATAGGAGATATCAGTAAAGACGAGTCCCCAAAGTATTGAGAAAACTAAAAACTTCCATGAAGTAGAAATTAAAGATTTTTGAAAAAAGCTGAATCTAGAACAGGGATAGGCAACCTCTGGCACACGGCCCACCAGGGTAAGCACCCTGGCAGGCCGGGCCGGTTTGTTTACCTGCCATGTCCACAGGTTCAGCCGATTGTGGCTCCCACCGGCTGCGGTTTGCCACTCCAGGCCAATGGGGGCTTTGGGAAGCGGCACGGGCCGAGGGACGTGCTGGCCGCCACTTCCCGCCACCCCCATTGGCCTGGAGCGGCGAACCACGGCCAGTGGGAGCCGCGATCGGCCAAACCTGCGGATGCGGCAGGTAAACAAACCAGCACGGCACAGCCAGCCAGGGTGCTTACTCTGGCAGGCCACGTGTCAAAAGTTGCCGATCCCTGATCTAGACCTTTACCAGGTATGACTACATAAAAAATACTAAGTTCAAGTAACATTAAGTTTATTTTAAAGCCAGTCTGATTTGTGAAATGGGTAAAATTAAGTATGGTGTGTCAGCTTAAGGATTTACTGACAAGCTTTGGGACTGGGGCAGTGCTGCGTACTCCACCGGATCAAAGCAAATTCGATATAATGCGGTTTCACCTATAACACAGTAAGATTTTTTGGCTCCTGAGGACAGTGTTATATCAGGGTAGAGGTGTACTGATCTCTCTAAACACAGAGAATGTATCCAGATCCCTAAACTTAAGACTACTTACTAGATGTCAGAAATATCAATTAAAACAATGAGCTCCAGATTTCCTACTTCTCATGAAGAATGTCCTGCTGGCATTGAGAGGATCAGAGATCAACATCATTGTAGCAAAGCATGCTGAACACCCAAAATATAATATATTACTGGCATAAGTGGCATAACTCACCACTTACAATAGCTGTGAATTGGCTGCACAGGATATTGAACTATGTTCACACTGTTCATACCAGTGGTGCTACCATTTTCAAAAACTTGACGGGCACTATATTGTGAAATATGGATTAATGTAGCCTGTTAAAAAACAAACGAAACTGAAGTACTATGCAACCTGTTTCAGCCAGGGCCAGCTCCAGGCACCAGCCCACCAAGCTTGTGCTTGGGGCGGCACCTGGAGGGGGGTGGCGCGGCACTCCGACTCCGGCCGCCGGGGAGAGCAGAGCTACAGCGGGCTCGCCGCCGGGGAGAGCAGAGCCCCGGCAGGGCTCGCCGCCCTCCCCCCCAGCGCTCTGGCCGCCGGGGAGAGCGGAGCCCCGGCAGGGCTCGCCGCCGGGGAGAGCGGAGCCGCGGCGGGCTCGCCGCCCTCCCCCCGGCACTCTGGCCGCCGGGGAGAGTGGAGCCCCGGCAGGGCTCGCCGCCCTCCTCCCGGGGCTCCGGCCGCCAGCAGAGCCGCGGCGGACTTGCCGCCCTCCCTCCGGCACTCTGGCCGGTCGGGGAGAGCGGGCCCGAGGCCGGGCTCAGCGCCCTCCCCTGCCGCACTGGGGGGGGGGGGGGGGGAGAGGATGGGGCGGCGGGAGGCTTTTTTGCCTGGGGTGGCAAAAAAGCCAGAGCCGGCCCTGGTTTCAGCATACAGCACAGTGGTACGTAGACACCAAGCAGAGACACTACTGCAAGAGCAGAGTACTAGCCAGAAGAACTGCAAAAACACTTCTTGCCCACCCCTTCCCACAAGCTGGAGAGAGAGATTTGGGAAAGCATACTGTGGGAGGATTTAGAACCAACACAGAGATCTGACTGCATGCACTAAACAACTTTTTTTTAAATCCCTACCAGTAGCTCAGGGAATCAGGACACACACTATCCTACACCCATTAACTTAAATTGGAGCAAGATCAAGTCTCAGAGCAGAAGCCCTGAACGTCAAAGGGAAGATTTTCAAAGACACAGGCAACAGTTAGGCACCTAACTCTCACTGACTGTCAATGGCAATTAGGTGCCTAACTACCATTAGCGCCTTCAAAAATCTCCTCAAAAAAGTCTTTTCTACTGAGGTACTTACACTGTCCTCCTAAACATAGCATGAGTGTCATCCAGAAATGTATTAAGCAACATGACTAGCATCTGTCACATGCAGTTCTTCCTTCTTTCTCCCCATAATGGAAAATTGTGTGAGGATTCTGTATTATTTAATAAATGAACACCATGTTTACATGTATCATGTGTTTATATTAATAAAGACAAGGTTGAGCAAGAGTGCTTTGCACTTGGAGCAGAAGGTGGTAAATAAAGTTTGCGGTGGGTCTCAGATGCTGGATGATTTCATTCTGCAGTTCTGGAACCACCCTACAAGAAAGCCACGTCCTGCACAGAAAAGTCTATCTTTGGGGTAGACAATCCTATTGTGCGTGAGAAGCAGGCCTGTTGACAGCAGCCCTTATCCATAGTATCTCATGCATGTGCTTCAGAGCTTGCAGGATCATGAAATTGTTTAAAAAAAAAAAAAAAAAAAAATCAGAGGAATCACAATGCAATAATTTGGAAGCCAACCTTACGCAACATACGAACAAGAAAAATGTAATCAAAAGGCTATTTTATTAAATCAACTATAATTTTTCAGTGTGGAACTGAAATACTTACACAACACTTCTACCCAGAAATCTTATCGCTATGTCCAACATTGTTGTAGTTAAGTACTAGCCACATTTCACAGATGAAGAAACTGAGGCACGGAGAATATGTCTATACTACAGTGGGATCAAGCTGCCCAGTGCAGTAGACAAACTTGCACTAATGGGGCTTGAGATACCATGCTAAAAATAGCAGCATGGATGTTCTGGCTCCAGGGGTAGCTTGGACTCTCAAGCCCTCCCAACCCCAGAGGTCTGCGCTCAGGTAGCTAGTCTAAGGGCAAGTCTACACTACGACGCTACATCAGCCCAACTGCACCGATGCAACTGCTCAGCTGCAGCACATCTGGCGAAGACTAGCTATGCTGACAGGACAGCCCTCTCCCACCAGCATAATTACTCCATCTCTGCAGAGGCGGAAGCTATGTCAGCAGGAGAGCATCTTGGTGGGAGAGCACCTCCCACCTACATAGCAACAGTATGGACAGCGCTTAAGTGGATGTAACTTGCAGCACTCGGGGCGGGGCGGCTCTTTCACACCCGTAAGTGATGTAAATCACATCTACTTACACAGTAGCATAGACCAGCCCCAAGTCTCAGTAGGAGCCAGCCGCAAGGTCCACACTGCTATTTTTAGAAATAAACATTCAACTTTTTTTTTTAAATCACAACTTCTGTGAAAGTTTTTAAACTACTTTTGTTACAACTAACACCTACTACTACTACTATATGTGAAAAATGAGAGGAAAAAGTATTCCTCTATTTTTTCAGTTTATCTTCTGCATTTGACAACACTGGGTATATTGAGTTCACAGCTCTCCTGCATGGTCTATTTGTCTCCTAGATTTTTGAATAGATCTTTCACACAGCAAGGCACAAAGAGAAAAGTATTTTTAAAAGGGAAATGCAACTGCAAAACCACAAAAGCTGACAGAAGGAATATTTAAACTTTTTTTAAATTGCCTAGATTTAGAGACATCCGTGTGCCTTTAAGGGACAAATTAGATTCCTGTTAAGTATTGCCACTAACTTCAAAGGAGCTAAGTAAATAAGCCAAAGACATATAATAAGCTGGTGGTAGAGATAGAAATCAGAAGCCAAACTAGCCTTTTGTACTCTAGCCACTAAACCACACTTCCTCCCACACAAAAAAGAAACAGATTTCTAAAAACTAACTGCTCAGATAAAGCCACAGGTCGCTTTTGAGAAGTCTGGAGAGGCAGTTTAGGGACATCTCAAATGCGCATTTTAGGAAACAAAACCTATTTCAGAACTCAGAAATAACGAGTGTGAGGGGAGCCAGCGGGCAATGGGCAGCACCTCCCGGGGGGCAGAGTCACGAGCGCTGGCCGCAGTGAGGGGCACCGGCTCGGCGTGTGGCAGATGCCTGCGGGAGTCGTTCAGCGCGCGAGAGTGGCCGGGATGGGGACGGAGGGGGATGGGGGGGTTACACTATTATCCCCCCCCCCGCCCTTCCTGGCGGGGTGTCCGCAGGGCGGGCTCACGGGCACTCTGGAACCGCGGGGCGCAGCGAAGCGTTTGGCCGGGGTCCCCCTTTCCCTCAGCCGGAGCCCGGGATCCAGCTCCGCTCTCCCCACAGCTCTCGCCCCTCAGCGGGCGGGGCACCCGCAGCACCGGCCTCGGGGGAGGCGGGGGCGCCCCTCACAGCCCCACCCGCTCCGGGAGGGAGGGAGGGGTGTGGGGCCGGCAGGGGGATGAGGGGGATTATCTCCCCGGGCAGGCGGGGCGGGACCAAACCGCCGCCCCTTGCGGAGTCTACCTCGGCGGCAGCTGGTCGCTCACGGGGGGGGGGGGGGGGGGGGGGAAGAGGGGGATCGGGACAACCCCCAGTACCCGCCGCGAAAGATGCGCGTTCTGGGTCGCCGGGCCCCCACCCCCGGCCGGGGCGCGCGCCACCCGCACTCACCTCGCGCCGCCCCTCATCCGCCTCCGTAGACAGCGGCCGTGCGTACGACTACTCTCGGCTTGCCCCGTGTCCGAGACCCCCACCACTGGCGGCCCGCCCCAAGACACGCCCACTCACCCACAAGCCGAGGGGGCGGGGCAAGGTCCACCAATGGGACTCAGAATTCGCGCGCACACAAAATGATTGGCGTGCGCGGATGGCCAATGGGGAAGCCGGAGGCGGGGGGAGAGAGGCGGCCTGTCACTCAACTGGCCTCAGCAGGGAGCCCTGAGTGACCTGCGTGGGGAGTGGACCCCGTGGGAAGGGGGAGGAGGACTCCTTTCCCTCGGTTCCCCCCACCGTGCACAAAGGCGGGCGGCCCTAAGGGATCCCAGCACAGTCCGTTCTTCTCCCCACGCACACAGTTAGCAGCCCCCCCGCACAGTTACCAGGACCTCTCACCACCACACACACACACACACAGAGCAACCCCCCCCCCCGCACAGTTAGCAGGACCTCTCGCCACCACACACACAGCAACCCCCCCTCCGCACAGTTAGCAGGACCTCTCGTCACCACACACACAGCAGCCCCCCCCCGGACAGTTAGCAGCCCCCCAGTGGCCAGAGTCACCCCACAGACACAGTTACCTGCTCCCCCAGTGGCCAGAGCTGCTCCCACTCACACACAAAGTTACCAGCCCCCAACCCCAAGTTGCCAGGACTATTTGCCCACACACACACAAACAGTTACCAGCGCTTCTCTCCTTCCCTCTCCCCTCCCCCGTTACTGGGGCTACCTCCACAGTTACCAGCTCTCTCACACACACAGCTACAAGAGCCACTTCCACTTTCCCCCACACACAGTTTCAAGGGACCCTCCCCAGTTACCAGGGTTCCTACCTCCTCTACAAACACACTACACGCCTCCACCAGGGGCCACCTGCCCTCCCCTCCTCTCCATACACACAGTTACTGGGGCCCTTTGTCCTGCAATCCCCGTTTAAATACCACCACTTGTTCCCCTCCACCCCCCCCGTCAGTACCTCCAGCACAATCCCTTCTAGGGATCCCCAATCCCTCCCTTTACCAGGGCCCCCCCCAGCCTCCTCCTCTCCATTTCCAAGGTCTCCCCCACAGACCCAGTCCTGGAATCCCGCATCCCATCCCAGTTACTAAAACCTCCCAGTTACCAGGGTTCCACATGCAGATACTCTCCCCCTCAATTCCCTAGCCAATGAGCTGGGAAGGCCCCTTGAACAGTTGCAGGGGGTCCATAGACCTTGTGGCCCTTCCCCTGCCAGCTGGTTGCATTGTGAGAGCTGCAGTTGCTGACACAGTATGAACAATATTTCCTTCTTTTCTGGGGTTTTGTCCTTTGTAATTAGTCCCGTAACTGGGTCTTTTGTTTCCCAGTGCAAAGCCCTTTATAAAAAATTAAGTCAGACTCTATCATGTGAGTAAGATTTTGGAGAGGGGGAAAAGCAACTGCCAAATGAACTTTAATGGCTCAGGGCACTTTATTAAATAATCACCACTGAAAATACAATCAATTTAGGATTGAATAAGGACTAGGAATGGCTGAGCCATTACAAACATTGAATCTATCTTCCCTTGTAAGTATTCTCACACTTCTTATCAAACTGTCTGTACTGGGCTATCTTGATTATCACTTCAAAAGTTTTTTTCTCTTACTTAATTGGCCTCTCAGAGTTGGTAAGACAACTCCCACCTGTTCATGCTCTCTGTATGTGTGTATTTATATCTCTTCAATATATGTTCCATTCTATATGCATCCGAAGAAGTGGGCTGTAGCCCACGAAAGCTTATGCTCTAATAAATTTGTTAGTCTCTAAGGTGCCACAAGTACTCCTGTTCTTTTTGCGGATACAGACTAACACGGCTACTACCCTGAAACCAGGATTAATGAAAGACATCTTAAGTCAATAGGTACCCAATCTTTTCGGGCAACTGCAAGTTTACTCAGCTGAAACCTCATCTGTACCATCTAGAGCAGTGGTTCTCAAACTTTTTTTTTCACGGACCACTTGAAAATTGCTGAGGGTCTCAGTGGAATACTTAATGATCTTTCCAAATGTTGTTTGTACTGTTAGCTAACTATTGTAAAGCACTTTGGATAAAAGCGCTATATTAAAAAAATATAACAGTTTTTTTGTTCTACAAATAAAAGCACATAACATATTTTAATATCAGTAGTCTTACCTTTCTAATGCAATGGATGTGCTCTCTCTCTCCCGCCGTGGCAGCCCCCAAGCTCAGGCTGGGAAGGAGGGGGGTCTTTCCCTCTCTCCTCCACCACAGCAGCCCCTGAGCTGGGGCTGGGAAGGATGGGGGTCTCTCCCCGGCAGCCGCAGCTCTGGAGCTGGGGAAAGTCACCTCTTTCTCTGGCCGCTGCAGCCCTGCACATCCCAAATTTCCCCACCCCCACTTTTCACCCCACTGCCCCCACACCTACCTCCTATTTCCCCCACCTCACCCCACTGCCCCCCTATTCCTCCCAAGGCCACCACCTCACCTTACATGTGCGTCTTCTTCAGGGTTCAGGCACCTAATTAGTGGAGCCACACCTGCGCAGCTCCACTAATTAGGTGGGTGGCCCTTCATTCTCTTGTGTGTGGCTGCACCTTAGAGGGAACTATCCACGGACCACCTGAATGGAGCTCACAGACCACTGTTTGAGAACCTCTGATCTAGAGTCCACCAGATCCCCATTCAGTTATACATACTTCGCTCCATAGTGGAACAGAGTACAAAACTGGGCTTTGGAGCACATCATTCTCCAATATAGGATAAAGCACACACAACTACATGAGAAGCAGGCAGCAGAGGGGCTGGGCCCCATATAAACCACTAAGACCTTGATTCTTCCATATTTATTATGAAATAATATCTTATGCAACTGCTTCCATTAATTTTGGAAGGATGGCTTGGATATTAAGATTCTACTCAGTGTAAAGACAGCAGAATTGGGCCTTAAGATATGGAAGTTGAACCTAGGGTCAGAAAAGTTGGAAGTACCAATAGTATTAGAAATCAGCAGTTGGAAACCATTGCTCTAACTCTCCAAGGTTATGGGACAAAAACCAATAAGCAGTATGGCTTTTTATATTTTTCAGTACAGATGATGGTAGCTTTAAAATCACTGAGGCAAAACAGACAGAAGGGTAGGTGTCATTAAGCAACATCACTTACATGGGGGAAGGAGATGGCCTCTTCCTCAATATCAGGGTCCAATGGGGCAAAAATCTTTAGAGAGGATGGTCTCAGAAGGTTTTGAGAAGAAATCGTTTTGCTCAAAAGGTGATTGCTTTCCCTAACACACATACAGCAAAAGAGAAAATTATTCAGAGACAGTATCACAAGACAGCTGGAAAATTACTCAGCATTGTTAAAACACTAGTACATTAGCACTGGTTCAGTAACATTTTATAGTGGCATTGAGATTCTAGGGTTTAAGAAACATTTATTTTAAATGGACCTATTACTACCAGTAATTTTTCTCTGCTACAGCAATAGAAACTGTAAGTATTCTGCATGAAGCAAGAAATTAATGCATATTTATTCCATCCACTTTCCAGTCTCCTGGATTTCTTCTCGGCTCACATTCTTCTTTTCATACTTTAGTGACACTGTTACATCAATACTTGCTTTTTACAATAATTTCTAAATGTTTGTAGAAGTGGAAATCAGAAGCAGTTTTAACATTTAACATTGACCTGGTCTTGGAATTTGCTAATAATGCAAGCTGCCAAGCCACTTATATTTAATCTGTCCTACATTTATAACTTGCTTTATATTAAGGGACAAAAATTGCTGGATAAATTATTCGCAATGAATCATTCAACCAGTTCTAGTTATAGGTATTGTTATTTTGGGGTGAAATCCTTCAGTCCTAAATTCAGGAAAACCCTCTGAAACTAATGTCTGCCGGACTGGGCTATAAAGAGATGTCCAGGACTAGGGGCTTGACCCTCCATCTCATTAAAGCAATAGTAAAACTCCCCCTGGCCTCAGTGGGTGCAGGATCAGGCTTCAATTGGAACTGCTAATGCAGGAATATTAGACATCAGGATTTAGATATATTAACAGAGCTATTTGAGGAAGTGTGCATAGTAAGCTGTTTGCAATATAACTGACTCAGCTCAGCCTTATGAGGCCCTCACTTTCTTGAATTGTGTATTTCACACAAAAATATAATATTAAATTACATTTCTGAAGTCTATTCTCTGCTGTAGCTTATGAAGGCGGCATAAAAACAGTTTTTATAGATAACAATTTTCAGTATCATGAAAGTATAACATTGCTGAGTAATGTTAAAATAAACGAACAATCTTACCACAAATGATACAATCCCCTGATAATCATTACAGTGCCTCTTATTATTAATAGAACATCATTATGTCTCAGAAGTGTTCAGTGTTGAATCAGCATTTGAAATAAATTGCTTTTTCCTCCAGCCACACCCTACAAAAAAGCCTCCATGTCTTAACTGGGGTAATTGATTTAGTACAACTAGAAGATACTTGCAATACACAATATAAGATGCATTACTACATTATGGATTACTACATATGCATTAGAGGAATTTAGTTTTCAAGGCTGGTTTTTCCTTAGCTTTCATAAGTATATCCATATTAAAGAAAGCAAAAGGCAAATTTGTATGAGATCACTGACTATTCTGTAATTTTATTTGCAATTTTTCCTTCACTACTTCTCCACATTAATGCACTCAAATTACTGGAATATGGAGAAACTAGTAAATTAGAATCATAGAATCATAGAATATCAGAGTTGGAAGGGACCTCAAGAGGTCATCTAGTCCAACCCCCTGCTCAAAGCAGGACCAATTCCCAGCTAAATCATCCCAGCCAGGGCTTTGTCAAGCCGGGCCTTAAAAACCTCCAAGGAAGGAGACTCCACCACCTCCCTAGGTAACGTATTCCAGTGTTTCACCACCCTCCTAGTGAAATAGTTTTTCCTGATATCCAACCTGACCCTCCCCCACTGCAACTTGAGACCATTGCTCCTTGTTCTGTCATCTGCCACCACTGAGAACAGCCGAGCTCCATCCTCTTTGGAACCCCCCTTCAGGTAGTTGAAGGCTGCTATCAAATCCCCCCTCATTCTTCTCTTCTGGAGACTAAACAATCCCAGTTCCCTCAGCCTCTCCTCATAAGTCATGTGCTCCAGACCCCTAATCATTTTTGTTGCCCTCCGCTGGACTCTTTCCAATTTTTCCACATCCTTCTTGTAGTGTGGGGCCCAAAACTGGACACAGTATTCCAGATGAGGCCTCACCAATGTCGAATAAAGGGGAACGATCATGTTCCTCGATCTGCTGGCAATGCCCCTACTTATACAGCCCAAAATGCCGTTAGCCTTCTTGGCAACAAGAGCACACTGTTGACTCGTATCCAGCTTCTCGTCCACTGTGACCCCTAGGTCCTTTTCTGCAGAACTGCTACCTAGCCATTCGGTCCCTAGTCTGTAGCAGTGCATGGGATTCTTCCGTCTTAAGTGCAGGACTCGGCACTTGTCCTTGTTGAACCTCATCAGGTTTTTTTCGGCCCAATCCTCTAATTTGTCTAGGTCCCTCTGTATCCGATCCCTACCCTCTAGTGTATCTACCACGCCTCCTAGTTTAGTGTCATCTGCAAACTTGCTGAGAGTGCAGTCCACACCATCCTCCAGATCATTAATAAAGATATTAAACAAAACCGGCCCCAGGACCGACCCTTGGGGCACTCCACTTGAAACCGGCTGCCAACTAGACATGGAGCCATTGATCACTACCCGTTGAGCCCGACGATCTAGCCAGCTTTCTATCCACCTTACAGTCCAATCATCCAGCCCATACTTCTTTAACTTGGCGGCAAGAATACTGTGGGAGACCGTATCAAAAGCTTTGCTAAAGTCAAGGAATAACACATCCACTGCTTTCCCCTCATCCACAGAGCCAGTTATCTCATCATAGAAGGCAATTAGGTTAGTCAGGCACGACTTCCCCTTCGTGAATCCATGCTGACTGTTCCTGATCACTTTCCTCTCCTCTAAATGTTTCATAATTGATTCCTTGAGGACCTGCTCCATGACTTTTCCAGGGACTGAGGTGAGGCTGACTGGCCTGTAGTTCACCGGATCCTCCTTCTTCCCTTTTTTAAAGATGGGCACTACATTAGCCTTTTTCCAGTCATCTGGGACCTCCCCTGATCGCCATGAGTTTTCAAAAATAATGGCTAATGGCTCTGCAATCTCACCCGCCAACTCCTTTAGCACCCTCGGATGCAGCGCATCCGGCCCCATGGACTTGTGCACGTCCAGTTTTTCTAAATAGTCCCGAACCACTTCTTTCTCCACAGAGGGTTGGTCACCTTCTCCCCATGCTGTACTGCCCAGTGCAGCAATCTGGGAGCTGACCTTGTGCGTGAAGACAGAGGCAAAAAAATCATTGAGTACATTAGCTTTTTCCACATCCTCGGTCACTAGGTTGCCTCCCTCATTCAGTAAGGGGCCCACACTTTCCTTGATTTTCTTCTTGTTGCTAACATACCTGAAGAAACCCTTCTTGTTACTCTTAACATCTCTTGCTAACTGCAACTCCAAGTGTGATTTGGCCTTCCTGATTTCACTCCTGCACGCCTGAGCAATATTTTTATATTCCTCCCTGGTCATTTGTCCAATCTTCCACTTCTTGTAAGCTTCTTTTTTGCGTTTAAGATCAGCAAGGATTTCACTGTTTAGCCAAGCTGGTCGCCTGCCATATTTACTATTCTTTCTACACATCGGGATGGTTTGTTCCTGCAACCTCAATAAGGATTCTTTAAAATACAGCCAGCTCTCCTGGACCCCTTTGCCCTTCATGTTATTCTCCCAGGGGATCCTGCCCATCTGTTCCCTGAGGGAGTCAAAGTCTGCTTTTCTGAAGTCCAGGGTCCGTATTCTGCTGCTCTCCTTTCTTCCTTGTGTCAGGATCCTGAACTCGACCATCTCATGGTCACTCCCTCCCAGGTTCCCATCCACTTTTGCTTCCCCTACTAGTTCTTCCCTGTTTGTGAGTAGCAGGTCAAGAAAAGCTTTGCCCCTAGTTGGTTCCTCCAGCACTTGCACCAAGAAATTGTCCCCTACACTATCCAAAAATTTCCTGGATTGCCTGTGCACCACTGTATTGCTCTCCCAGCAGATATCAGGGTGATTAAAGTCTCCCATGAGAACCAGGGCCTGCGATCTAGCAACTTCTATTAAGATGAGATTCAACTAGATCCTTGGTAGAAAGATATAAACGTGAAGTAGCATTATTTAATCTCATTTGTAACTGATCTTGTGAAAAAATGCAGAAAAGCAAGAACAAAAGGTAAGACCAACAATTTTTCAAGGCACTTGCTTTCATCAACTGCACAAGATCTGTAATTACACAAGTAATGAGTAAGGCCCATTAAGTTTAAACTCATACTAAGTATTTGCCATTTAAAGCACTTACGTTATTTCTGGAGGCTGGCTCCAGGGTTAATCAGTGTTCTGTGTTAGGATATCATAAGAAGTGGAAACCAGTGATCTGTAGCAGGAACAAACATAGGGCTACAAAACCAGACGCCCTTTTTAAAAGTAAATATGCAAAACCACCCTTCCAAGCTCATGGTCAATCAGCAGATCTTCAAGAACAAAAATAAACCCTGTGGAATATAGGAAGCACCAAACCATGAAACACCTATGGTCCAATTAGTCCAGTAACCATCTTGCATAGCAGATAGTACCAGATGCTACAAAGGAAAGTACAAGAAATTCCACAGAGGACAAGTGTGAAATAACTTACTTAAAGAAAAAAGAAGGAGGAGTACTTGTGGCACCTTAGAGACTAACAAATTTATTTGAGCATAAGCTTTCATGGGCTAAAAACCACTTCATCAGATGCATGCAGTGGAAAATACAGTAGGAAGATATATATACACAGAGAACATGAAAAAATGGGTGTTGCCATACCAACTGTAACAAGAGTAATTAATTAAGGTGAGCTATTATCTGCAGGAGGAAAAAAACTTTTGTAGTGATAATCAGGATGGCCCATTTCCAATAGTTGACAAGAAGGTGTGAGTAACAGTAGGGGGTGGGAAATTAGCATGGGGAAACAGTTTTTACTTTGTATAATGACCCATCCACTTCTAGTCTTTATTCAAGCCTAATTTAATGGTGTCTAGTTTGCAAATTAATTCCAATTCTGAAGTTTCTCATTAAAGTCTGTTTTTGAAGTTTTTTTGTTGGAGTATTGTGACTTTGAGATCTGTAATTGAGTGACCAGGGAGGTTGAAGTGTTCTCCGACTGGTTTTTGAATGTTATACTTCTTGACGTCTGATTTGTGCCCATTTATTCTTTTGCATAGAGACTGTCTGGCTTAATTTGCAGCAAGGAAGATTTAGGTTAGATATTAGGAAAAACAAGATTAAACAAAATAAGGTTCTTATCTTGAAACTTTCTAACTATAAGGATAGTTAAGTGCTGGAATAGGAGTAGTATACAGCTCGATGGCATTCATCACCATGTATTTTTTGACATATTTCCACGTCCCATTTAGGGCTTATGTCCCGCCCTCCATCCTCATTTCCGTTAGCGCTGAAGTTTGGAAAAAAATGTTTAGGTTTGAATAGGAGGAGTGTTGTGTGCTTGTGCTTTGATACATTTAGAAAAAAAGATTGAAAGAATAGAGTGAGAGAGTATAAAGATAAAAAAAAGAAAGTCTGGGTAAGGTTGAGAGGAAAAAAGGAAAGAAAGGTTATTTGGGGAGGTTGAGTAGGGAGAGATGCTTTTAAAGGACTAGTTTGGTATGTTATTAAAGAATAGAAAGTGAACTTAAAGAAAAAGGAGATTTTTGTTTTTAAAGGGCTAGTTTGAAAGAAGAGAGGTAAGTTATTAAAGAAAAGAGAGATTTTTGGTGAGGTTGAGTAAGGAGAGATGCTTTTAAAGGCCTAGTTTGGCATGTAAAGAATAGAAAATTTTGAGATAAATGTAAAAGGTGTATTAAATATAGGGTAGGTTAAGAAAAAAACATTTAAAAGGTTAAATAAAAGAGAAAACTAGGTTTTAAAAGAACACACATGGCCAAAAAAGGGAATTTACTAAGGTAAAGCCTGTTTAGTAAACACATGTTAAAAACTATAAAGGCAGGTTAAGAAAAACACAATTAAACTATTAAATACCAGGGTAGGTTAAGAAAAGAGCATTTTAAAACATTAAATAATATTAAAAGCTAGGTTTAAAGAGGGAATTTACTAAGGCAGAGCCTGTTTAGTAAGCAGATGGTAAAAAAGTTAATAGAAAAACATTTAAACTATTAAATACAAGGGTAGGTTAGGAAAAAAGCATTTAAAAAGAGTTAAATAAAAGAGAAACATATAAAGAGAGGTTAAAAGAGAGAACAGGGCAAGAAAAGGGAAAAGAAAGCCCCTTTGCAAAGGGCAAAGATAGACAGTACATGGTTGAATCAGAGAGAGAGAGTTCTTACCATTCCAAGTCTTTTTGCTGAATGAACCAACTTCCCGGGTTTACTCCCCCTCAGACTTGTTATCACCATCTTTGGATGGGACCAATCAGATGTTGTTCTACAGCAGCGTCATAGAATTTATTTTCCTGAACCAATCTTAGAGTCCCAAGATTTTAAACAAGAGCCAACTCCCTTCTCTCCCCTCTCCCCCTTAACTGCCTTATTCTTATAAAAAAAACAGACCCCAAGCATTTTTCCCACCATCAAGCACTGCCAGAGAGAGAAACAAAATGAGGATTGTCCTGGGTGCGCCTTGATGCCGGTCAGAGGCATCACGACTGCATGTACTGGTCTTTAGATGATGTGAACTGTAAAATTAAAGAAATTAGCGGTAGTTTGTGTATGGAGAATGTGTTAAATATCATCTTCACGTTGGGATATGCACTACAGTGCCTCTTTTTAACCCAGGAACATTTAGCTCTAGGGGCAGAATTGGTGGACAAAGTGACAAAGGCTGAGGACCCAAATAGTGTTTTAGATGAAATCATCAAACCAACAAATAAATGTTTAATGCGAAATGTTGAATGTCTTCTTCGTTCAGCAAATTACAAAATCTTGCTAAGAAAAAACACTAACTGTTAGAGTGTGTTTTGGGAACAAAACAAGCCGTGTTGTAAAATAAAATGTCAGTTGAAAATAACTGTGTGAAGCATGTTATCATGGAGTTCAAGGGGTGTGGGGTTTGTCAAAAGGGTAGTAGGTTGCCCCCATAGTATACGTGCAGTTAGGTTACAGTTTGTCAACAACAACAAGAGGTATATGAGCGGCCTGTTCCTCTAACAAAGGCCTACCCAGCCCTGGTGCTTGTGCATGAGGGATGTAAGCTGTTGGGGCATCTGGACCATTGCAAAGTAGCCCCAGAACCCTCTTAAATCAGTTGCACCTTTTCATTTTCCGCCCCAGGCCCTTTGCATTAGGACTTAATCACAACCCCTCTGATTTCAACAATGTCTCAGCTCTCTCGTCTACTGTTTCAAATTATTTAATGCTGTACAGCATCTAGGGTTACAGTTTGCATTAAAGTGTTTTATAAAAACAAAACAAAAATATTTTTTCTAGGGACTCAGACAAGTTAATGATCAACCAAATTGTAATTGTTGCTTTGCAGGCATTGCTACACATTGCTTTGTTTTTGTTAATATTTCTGATAGGCTGTAGGATGGGGGAGATAATACCTCATAAAGTGGGAAAGTGCTTCTGAATGAGAAACACTTCCCCCTGCTAAAGCATAACAACTAACACAGAATGGCAGTGCAGCGGGGTAAACACCCGCTCCTGCCCTGAGAGGTTGGAAAAGCCCTGCAGAGGGCTGGGGCTGGGCAAGGTAAAACCCTGGCTAATTGGGGGAAGTGGCTGCAGCTGGGCCACACCCTAATCAGAGCCCAGATGGCCGGTATAAAGAGGCTGGGAGCCAGGAACTCAGGAGTCTCTCTCTGTGTTCAGGGAGAGAAGGGCCTGGCTGCAGGGAGCTAGACCCGGGAGCTAGTGGAGTAGGGCTGGGGAGCTCCAGCCTGGAAAAAGGAAATGTTCATTTCAACAAGTATTTGGTATAATTTTGTTTTAAAAGCAAGCCTAGGGCTTTCTTGTTATGTTCTGGTCTTCTTATCTCCGATCCACTGACTCACAGACGCTGTTTTTGTTGAAAAAGGATGCTGCTTTACATTGTTCCTACTAAAAAATGACCCATGTTAGTCTAAAACATAAGGGGAAACTTTTTTATCACTATACGTTACTTTTATAAACAGGTTCTCTGTGGTTTTTAACCATACGATGATTCTACATGCTAGCTTTTTATTGAAACACATATGCAAAAGGGCTAAATGAAAAATTGTGTCTTCAAATAGACTTCTTTTTCAAAGTGGTCTTCTTTTCTAATCCACTAACTTAAAAAGGCTCCTTCAAATTGTCCTCACTAAAAACATAGGAATAAGCTTTTAAAAACTTTTTCTTAGTCAGGGTTTAGGACTGGGGTACTTCTGCATGCTCTTTTTTTTAATTAAAACATATGCAGAAGTGCTACATGAAGGGATGTGTCTTCATATAGGCTTGTCTTTTCAAGTGTTTATTCCTTTAAAAGACTTAATATAACTTTCACCTCTATTTGTTAAAAAGTGGGAGGAAGAAACAAACTTCTTTTTTCTAATCCACTGGTGTACAAAATAAGGGGAATATAAACTGTCTGTTACTAAGAACCTGTGGTTTTTAAACCTGGGGTGCTTCTGCATGCTCTTTTTTATTGAAACACTCCTGTAAATAAAGGGATGTGTTTTCATATAGGCTTGTCTTCTCAGGTAATTATAAAGCAGAGTTTTATTCCTTTAGAAAACTTAATGTAACCTTTACTTGCATTTGTTAAAAAGTTTGGGAAAGAAGCAGCCTTCTTATCTCTAATCCACTAACTCACAGAGGCTGTTTTTGCTAATGGGGACTTTGCTGCAGCTTCAGGTTGTGCTTACTAAAAAATAACCCCTGTTAGTCTAAAACATAGGGGAAAACTTTTAAAATTGTTTGTTACTAAATGCTTATGGTTTTAACTTTTATTAAAACCCCTATGTAAAAGGGCTACATGGCGGGGAAAATGCTTGGGGTCTGTTTTTTTAGATAAGAATAAAGCAGTTGTTTCCTTTTTTCCTCTAAACCTTACCCAAACTTTCTTTTTTATCTTTAAACTCTCTCACTCTTCTTTCAACCTTTTTCTCTAAATGTATCAAAGCACAAGCACACAACACTCCCCCATTCAAACTTATTTTTTCCCCAAAATGGCCGACAGCGCCAAACTTCAGCGCCAACGGAAAGGAGGATGGAGGGCGGGACATAAGCCTTAAATGGGATGTGGAAACCTGTCAAAAATACATGGTGATGAATGCTATCTAGCTGTATACTACTCCTATTCCAGCACTTAACTCTCCTTATAGTTAGAAAGTTTCAAGATAAGAACCTTATTTTGTTTAATCTTGTTTTTCCTAATATCTAACCTAAATCTTCCTTGCTGCAAATTAAGCCCATTACTTCTTGTTCTATCTTCTCTGTGCATGGAGACACTTGAATACTGTCCCCATACAACAGATATGTTATAAGGTCTCTCCTCAGTATTCTTTTCTCAAGACTATACATACCCAGGTTTTTTCCCTTTCCTCCTAGGTCTGGTTTTCTAAACATTTTATCATTTTTGTTGCTCTCCTCTGGAGTCTCTACAGTTTGTCCACATATTTCTTAAAGTGTGATACCCAAAACTGGATACAATACTCCAGCAGAGGCCTCCTGTGTAGAGCAGGACAATTACCTCTTGTGTCTTACATACAACACTCTTGTTAATTCATCCCAGAATAATATTAGCCTTGTCTGCAACTGCATCACATTGCAGGCTCATGTTCAATTTGTGATCCACTATAACCCCCAGATGCTTTTCAATAGTACTACTGCCTAGCCAGTTATTCCCCATTTTGTAGTTGTGTATTTGATTTTTCCTTCCTAGAGCTGAGTACTTTGCACTTGTCTTTACTGAATTTCATATTGTTGATTTCAGACCAATACCTCAATTTTTCAAGGTAATTTGGAATCTTAATCCTGTCCTTTAAAGTGTATGCGACCCCTCCCAGTTTCATGGCATCCACAAATTTTATAAGCATACTCTCTACTCCATTATCCAAATCATTAATGAAAATATTGAATAGTACCAGACCCAGGGCAGATCCCTAAGGGACTCCACTAGATATGCTCTCCCAGTCTGACAGCAAAGCATTGGTAACTACTCTTTGAGTACTGTCTTTCAACCCACCTTATAGTGGTTTAATCTGGACCACATTGTCCTACTTTGCTGCTGATATGACTAAGCATTCTCAGGAGTATGCCATTAGATTGTAACCTTTTCAGAACTGGCATCAGGTCTATCTATGTATTTGACAGGGCCAGCTCCAGCTTTTTTGCTGCCCCAAGCAGTGAACCAAAAAAAAAAAAAAAGATAAAGCTGATCGGCGGCACTTCTTTCTTCCTCAGCGGCGAGTCCTTCACTCCCTCTCTTCCTCTTTGACGGCACTTCAGCGGCAGCTCAAAGAGGAAGAGAGAGACTGAGGGACCCGCTGCCGAAGACCCAGACGTGCTGCCCCTTTCCATTGGCCACCCCAAGCACCTGCTTTCTTAGCTGGTGCCTGGAGCCAGCCCTGGTGTTTGAACAGGACTAGCACAACAGGGTCTGATCCTGATTGGGGCTCTTGGGTGCTATCACCATATAAACTAATAATAACATAAATCCTAGGTGAGGAGAGGTTTCTATTAAACTAAAGCTGGAAATTATTTGTATGATCAGTACACTACCCTTATATTATTTATTTTTATATTAAATTTGTTTAATTTTATGCTGCCCCCCAAACATAAACCAGGCCACATGAATTTATACTGGCAACATAAAACTACATGGTAGCATTGTCAGAGGGGTGTTGGAGTGTTTGACAAGGAGAAGGCAAAGATGGGATTTTGGTACTGGGGAAGCAGTTTGGATATTTGACACTCAGAAGGCACTTGAGGTTTTGGGCATTGAGTTGGGGGTACAATTACTCTTTCCCTCCATCACGTGAATAGGGCTGAAGGTTACTTTACATTTTAGGGAGACTGGAACCCCTAGTGTCACACCCCAGCACCGCTATTTGCCAGTATCCAGCAGTAATGCACGGGTAGGTTCACTGGACATTTCTGTTAAGATATCAGCAGTGAAATAGTTAAAGTTGATATTTTATAATTTCACAATAGGCTTCAGATACCCAAATAGCCTGCTGCAGTCCTGAGCAGACTCTGCCTACAGGGCTAAACTGGCTGAGTAACCCAGAATTGAATATAGGCCATAATTAATAGTGAAGGTTCATATTTTAGAAACACCAGTGATCAGTTTTTGACCTCAAACACCAGATTTTACTTTTTAAAAATAAGCAGAAAATACACATCTTCATAATATCATAAAAATATTTTAAATACTCCTGAACTGGGAGGAACATCTTATTGAGAATAATATTAATAGGGTAAGCTTGTTTGAAAAACAAGTACATTTTTGAAAATGCAAAACTTAATATATAATTAATATGTCAAAGCAAACTGGGGACAATTTTCAGCAAATAAACATAAAGCGAAGCTTTTTAACTATCAAAGCATATGTTAGCAACTTATTATTGCTTCTTCCAATAAGATATCCCTCACCAGTACTCTTGCACTGCTTCTCACTGTGTAATTAGCTAAGCGTGAGATGAAGTTCACACTTCATAGATTAAGAATACATGGGGGGGGGGGGGTGGAAATGGGATTTTTCACCAATATATATACACATACATTTAAGCTTAAAAACCAGAATCCCTTTTCATAACAGTTTGAGAATATCACATTGCATGGATTTTTGGTTTTAAACATATTCTTTAATTCAGCGGTTCTCAAACTATGGGTTGCAACCTTGTTTTAGTAGGGTTGCCAGAGCTGGTTTGGACTTGCTGGGGCCCAGGGTCGAAGCTGAAGCCCGAGCCCAACCACCTGGGCTGAAGCCTGGGGGCTTCAGCCTTGGGTGGTGGGGCTTAGGTTAAAGGCCCCCTTGGGCATCAGTTTTGGCCTCCCCTCACATGGGGTGATGGGGCTCAGGCTTTGCCCCTCCCCCCCCCATCCTGGGCTGTGGGGGTCAGGTGGACTCAGGCTTCAGTCCCCCCTCTGGGGGTTGTGTAGTAATTTTTGTTGTCAGAAGGGGGTCACAGTGCAGTGAAGTTTGAGAATCCCTGCTTTAATTGTTTTATACCAAAGCATTTAAGCAGGTTCTAAACTCCAAGCACCAGAGTAATCCTATTGATTTCAGCATGGATATTAGAATGCTTAAAGTTAAGAATGTGCTTTGCTGGATTGAATCAGAGTGCTTGGCACCTTGCAGGATTGAGCCCTGAATTAAATGAACATTTAAGGCAGTGGTCCCCAAACTGTGGAGTGCATCCCGCAGAGGAACATTCAGGGAGGGCACAGTGGAGCCTGGGCCAGCCCCTACTGGGGGCGGGGAGGGAGCACCACCCAGCCTTGCTCTGCCCCCTGCTCCACTCCGTCCCCAGCCTCGACCCCTGGTTCCCAGTTCTGACCATGGCCCCACTCCCAGTCTCAGCCACAGCTTTGCTCTCAGCTCCAGCCCGGCTGTGGTTCCGCTCCTGGCCCCAGCTCCCGACCGCAGCTCCCGGGGGGTGGGTGCGCAGATAGATTCCACTACGGGTAAGGTGGGGCATGAGAAAAATTTTGGGGGGACCATTGATTTAAGTAATTATATGTGCAAGATGTCTGAGTACATATTCCTCATTTTCAAATTCCTAGTTGCACAAGCAAATCCTACATATGTGCATGCAAAATGGACTGTGTAAGAAGCTTTGTGCTCAGATATCCAGGAGTTATGTGTATATAACAAACACAAACGCAGAACTTGCAAACGCAATTAAAACTTGCTGAAAAATTGAGCCTACATTGTATAGAAAATGCTGTTTCTCCTCTCTCCATTTCTGTTATGGAAAAAAATGTACAAACTGAGTAAAGGAAAGATTTAAACAAGTCCTAGGTAGGCGCAGATTTTCAGCTGTAGGAAGATCTGTCATTTAGCTAATAAAATAATCGCAAGAATTGATAAAGGAGTGAATGAGTTGACGTGTACCAAGGCAGAGCAAAAACCCATAACAGGAAAAAGAAACAGAGAAATATTAGAGGACCTTCAGAAAGGGAGATTGGAAATTTCTGAGAGACAGAGAGAGAGAGAGAGAGAGAAGGAAGCACTGAAGTGGGAAATAAAAGACTAATTTGCTTGTTTAGTTTTAACTGGAATCTGAGCTAGATGGTTTTTTTGCCATACATCAAACTGATTTCTGGGATTCAAGAAACAAGACAGTTCAGTACAGACTGTCTGCTTTTATGTGTCTTTTTTGTTTCTCCTTTCAACTGATACCTCATGGGAAACATTACAGAAAAAAACACATCCTGTTTAGAAACAACTGTCATTACATTACATTTATTTATTTATTTAAAGGCATTTTAAGAACAGAATAAAAAGGTAATCTTCTGTAACTTGTCTGCTCTTTTCTGTTTAGGTTAATCCAAATGTCTGATTTTTTTTATTACAATTCTCAATTAAATCCTTCTCTAAAGTCAAATCTAGGTTTGTTTTATTTTATTCATACCTTCTCCTTCAATTGCCTCCCTCTTGGTATTTTATTCCATAAAGTCATTGTATAAAAGAGTTTCACCTAATTTCCTTGTTTACTTCTCATTGCCCATCAATTCTTCTTTGCGGCAGGGGCTTGTCTTCCTATGTGTCTGAATTGCATCCAGCATCCTGGTGCTGTAAGTATAGTAAAATGATAATATCCCTTGTTCTTTTTTAAAAATAATTTACTGTGGTAGCTGGAGTTAAGTAACTGTTCTTATTTTTTTTTCTGTGTACTGGACCTCTAAATTTCTAGGAGACTGCATGAAGGAGCAGGAACAACCTATCACAGAAGAGAGACAGTGCTTTTTCTAAGGGAAACTTTTATTCTTTCTAGTTTTGTTCTTTGTCTGCTCTTCTAAAACATAAGTAATTTAGATTGAAAGACACGACTGTTTGTATGGAAAACATAATACTAGTATCCACATTTTGTATCAGCTTATTTATCCTTGTATCAATTATTGAATAGGCAAAGTTAAAAACAAACTAGATTTCCTGAGACATCACATCAGCCATCAAGGAAAGTTTCTATAATAGCATCCTTCTAGTGGGCATACTGAATGCTTTTATCATTTTTCTGGTAGTCCAATAAATGCATCTTGGAGCAGCTCCAGACTCTAATTAATTCACAGTAGGATGCTCATAATGATCACCGTGGATCAGAAAGGTCAAGACTTTGCCTGTGCCTTTAAAACATCAGTAAAAATAAAATTCATGTCTCTCACAAAGGTCACCACAAGCAAAATGTACAACATGAGCCTCTCTCAACCAGTCTCATGCTCCCTGCTGATTATCATTATTTTTGCAGTTACCTTAAGGATTTAAAAATTTAATCCAAAAACTAAAGGGAAGTAGTGTTTCAGTGTTTGTCAGCTATGTTGGAAACAGAATATTAGATAGGTAGATAGATAGGATAAGTCAGAAAAGTGAAATAGGCACTGTAAACATGTAGTCTTTCACTGATGAGGACACTGATTTAATTAATCTCGTTTGATTCTTAGCAGGACTAAGATAGGAAAATCCAGATTGAAAAACATCTGTTGCGCAGTTGTTAGAATAGTAATTCAAGGTAAAAGGCTAGAAAATGAGGCAGAATATTAATCCAGCTCCTTTTTAAAGGGAATTAAAAAGTACTGTCTCCATGACCAAAACAAGAGAGAGGCTGAGCAATCACCAATTTACAGGAACATGGTGATCTGTAAAGGATTAAAGAAGACACAGCACTAAGGTCAGTTACTTAAAGGTTGCAGAGAATAGCTTTTATAGCTGATTCTTTGATTATAGTGCTCTCTAATCCTTTATTAAACAGCTGATTATTCATTTCTTTGTTAACCTCTAGTCAGCACCCTGGACAGTTCACGCCTCCCTTAACTATATACTGCACTACAAATTGAGATAGCTGTTTTCTAAAGCCAATCTTTCTGATTTTTTTAATGTTTACAAAGCACACTCATATACATTAGTAGATGGTATGTACATCATGATATTGTTATGACAGGAACCCAGATAAGTTTAAAGATAATGCTGCTGTTCTATTGTTTACCCACCTCACTATCATAATACCACTTAGCATTATGGCTGGTGATATGAAAGCAAATATTGTTTCTCATGTTACACACTGATCTGAGACTCTTTTGTAACTAGTGACATCAGTTAAAGGAGATTTAAACAAAACAAATAGCTTGTGGGCTCAATTCACTCCCCGGGTTGCACTGGCAGAAGCTGGCGCAGTCCTCCAACTGGAATAAATCTTCCAGGAGTGGGGGCAGAGCGGTGCTGCACGGGGAGTCCCAGAGCCAGGCAGAGCTACCCCACTAATGAGTAGGGTGAACCTGGTGGAAGGTGGTGCCACCTTGGCTGAGAAGCCCTGATTCAACACCACCCAGGCACCCACAGACAGCCTTACTGTGGAGTTCCTGTGAAGCCATGCTCGGGGGCAGGGTCACAGTCCTCCTTATGGGTGAATCACCCTCTAACACAGCTGCTCCCACAGGCACACAGGCTTGGAAACTACATGCATGGGGTGTCTCTGACCCTGGCTGCTTACGTCTGGCCAAGGACAGAGATATCTGATGGCACCATGGGGATGCTTTCCGACTGCAGTGGGAGAGTGAAGTTATATTGCTGTCAGGGTTTCCTTGGTGTTAGTTTGCATCATTACCAATTTTAAATGCAGGGGAGCTTGTTCCTTTCCTTTGGTTCCCCCCCCCCCACATCCCCATAGCATGTAAACAAAAAGAAATCATAATCCCTCATTAACATGTATGCAAATCAATACTAAACATCTACAATGGGCTCTTGACCTGACCGGCAGTAGTCACTCTCTAGGAGTTCTGCTGTTAGATTATTAATGTTCTGTTATATGAATGCTTCACCACAAGGCCTGTTTCAACACTTTTTATTTTTATGTATTCATTTAGGACCCATATATTTGCACTAGGGACATGTACAGGGAAAGCAATGACTAATCTTGCCAAGTATCAGAGGGGTAGCTGTGTTAGTCTGGATCTGTAAAAAGCGACATAGTCCTGTGGCACCTTATAGACTAACAGTTAGTCTATAAGGTGCCACAGGACTCTGTTGCTTTTTACTAATCTTGCCAAATAAACCAGTGAAAAAGGAAAACTTCCTCATCCAATTGACCCATCAATACTATGAATAACCATCCCCCTTAAGCCCATAAGCACTTTCCTACTCCTCCCTTCTCACGAGCCTGGGGAAACAGATAGGTCTTGTAGTGTGCCATGAAGGTCAGCAGACTTTATGGCTTGTATCTTTATTTACTGCATAAGATTTACAGCCAAGGCTCCATTATATTTGCTGCAGCTGTCATGCCCTTTGAAAAGGGCATTGTGAAATGTTTTTGTAAGATGGATATTTTGGAGGCTGGCAATTTTAAGGAGGATATGAGGAAGGCACCAAAAGGAAACCAAATAATGCACATTTAGCCAAGTCCTCTGAAAAGAAAACACAGACCAACCAATGTGATGCACAAATTGAGGCTGACTCAGGGGGTCTAGTCATACAGACTCCTCTACTCCTACCACTCAGCTAATCAAAACGTCATTATCACTGTACTGAGAGGTATATCTCGCATTCATATTGCCAGAAACCCTGAGAGCCAAATTCTGTTCTAAATTACACTGATGTAAATCCAGAGTAATTCTATTAACGTCAATGGAGCTACTCTAGATTTACATTAGTGTAACTGAGAGCAGATTATGGGCTGGTGATTTTACTGTTCTGTCATTTACATTTTAAGATAAAAACACTTGCATCACAGGTAATCCACCCTGATATTTCTGTACATGAAAAAGAAAATTAGTCTCTTTAAAATGGTGAAAATCAATAAGAAAATATTGATTCATGTTAAAAGATAATTTGGCATATGGTTGTGATATCCCATTATTTAGATTGGGAGGAGCCAGCTTCAGGGGCCAGAAAAACACAAGATACAGCTTCCAGGGACCACCAGACACTGAAGATGTCATTAGACTGCTTGCTGCTTTCACTCTGACCATTATTGCCCTGTAGCTCCCTCCAACCTCCTCACTCAGTCTCTTCATTTCAGGCTCACTCCACCTGCCCAGCATGCTCCCTTCTGCCATCTCCCCTTTGCTCTCCTTCCTTCTATGTCCTCTTTCTCTTCCTTTGTCTTTCCATTCAGCTAGTCCCCTCCTAATTAAACCCCATCCAAGGAATCTAAAAAAAATTAAACTCACAATTTCCTCCCACACCCCATAAATACCCAGGGAAGTAAACTAACAAGACATCTGAAAACTATCACATTGTTCACAGTGCTTGTATGGTATAGTCCTTTCTCTGACCCTTTGTGTCTCTTGTCTACTCAGATTGTAAGGTCTTTAGAACGGAGAGTTTCTACTGCTCTGTTTGTACTGTACAATCTCAGTTGGCCCCAAGATGTTATAAATAGTATTTGTAATTCCTCTATTTTTAAATTAAGCTGTGATCTTTATTAAAGATCTAGGTAGATGGATTGTGATATAGTGATTCATATAGTAAGTATCATCTCACTGTTACATTGTACTTCTGCCACTCCATTATATCCATCTATTGTCTTCCATCATATACTTTGATTATAAACTCTTTGAACAGGGGCTCTTTTCATTACATGGGTGGACAGTGTCTAGCACAATGGGGCCCTGATCCCAGATGGAGGCCTGTAGGCAATACTACAGTATAAATAATAATGAGCTGCATCAGTCTGCTCCGTACCCTACTAACTCCATCACTAGCTGAACTTCTAACCATTTGGGTGTTCTCCCATTGCTGTAATAAGGTGACTTGACAGGGACAGACTATACACTGCTGTTGTGCACTGCTAGAAGTGCTGTCATGTAGGTAAGACATGGTAATTAATATTCCCTTGGCCCTTTTCTTATTAGTAGAGGTATAAAAAAATCACAGTATCCTAACTATTTGAGTAATTACACTCTGCCATCGTAAATTCCTCCTGATATTTCAATGAGCTGTAGTATTTTTCACTTCCAGTCCTAAACTTTGTGAAACTTTCCTATGCAGGATTAAACAACTGATTATTTTTTCCCCAGAGGTGACTTTCAGGTATGTACATAAAGTGACATTACATAATTTAGGAACACAGACTACCATGAGTTCTGTTTTGGCATCTTAGAAAAGAGAAGGAGCATTGCTAAGCTGCTGGGTTGTGATGTTTGACAGGAAAGCTTCACATATAATAAGCTATATGTGATCTGCTCCAGACAAATAGAATCCGGGTTGAGTCACAGCACCACAATGTTAGAATTCCCTCTGAGACATCTTTCCACTTGGCTTCCTGTGACGGCGTTGGGACTCATCACCGCAGCACCTCCTTCTCTTCAGTCCAGGAATTAGCTCTTAATAGTCCGGTGTGCCCTCTGCTGGCAGTATTCCATCCATCTCTTGTCCTCCATTGGCATCTGGACCCACGTTGCTCCCCACTCGGCGGCATCCTCTTCATGACACTGACTTCTGGCCGTGCCCCTTAGTCCACCTCACCCCCTTCCAGGGGGGGGGGTTAACAACAGTGGCCACCCACAACCTCAGTCTAGCCCCTGGCTCAAAGGCTGGTTGCAGTCTGCTCTGACTGCTTCTCCACCACCAGGTCCAGTACAAGGGGGAAGGGGGGGACCCAGGCCCACCCACTACTCTGGGTCCCGACCCAGGACCCTCTAGTGGCAGCCTCCCTGCCTCTTTCTCTCCCCTTGTCCAACTGTCTCTGAGCCACTTCTCTCTGGCCCCTCACACCCTCTAGGCCCTTTCTCTCAGGGCCCACAGTCTGACAAGTATTGGGCCAGAGCCCTAGTATGCTTTCCCCCCCACCCCCGGAGCCTGCCCAGCACTGCTCTGTCCAAGGTGCTGGTCTCCTGCTCTGGAGATAGACCTTCCCCCACGAAGGTCTGGGACAGACTCCCTGCTCCCTTCCTGGGACGCCTTTATATAGGGCCTAGCCTAGCCCTGATTGTCTGGCTCTAATCTCGGCCCTGATTGGCTCTCAGTAGGCCCTTCCCTAATTGGCTACTGGCCTGCGCAGCCACTCTGGCCTACTCTAGCCCCCTCTCTCATGGGGGTGGAGCAGCTGCCCCCCCACACTTCCCAAGAACTCAGTTTGACTCCAGACTTGGTCACTCAAGTATCTTTATTTGGCATACAGCAATGCTCTGCTGAGGTCATCAGAATCAAATGTAGGCCATGGATGCAGGGTAATCACAGATCCATAGTTACACATCATATTGCATTTACTATACATTGCATTACACATTTTGGGATTGGCTTGGTTACTTTGTAGGAATCAATCCCGGTACAGCATGCTTTGTCCATGCACTATCCATGTTTGACCTACTCTTTACCTCATCTTTACATCCTGATTTAGCTTGTCCATTGTTATCTTATTTTTGTAAATGGTTTCCTGGGTGTTCCTCCCCTTATCTTAGCTGGTTCTTAGCTAGCTGTCGTTTAGCTTAATGACCTATTTACCTATCCTTACTTAGCACAAACATCCTATTTTCAGCCTGCTGATCTATTTACCTCCCTAATCCTGTCTCCCAAGAAATGAGGCCTCCCCAAGTTTAATTATTCATGTTCAGCTAAGCCTACAATAAAGTCAGTAAAGTTTATAAAGCACTTTTGGATCTGTTGTATGAAAAGTACTACATATAAATGCAAGACTCTTCTTACTCTAAAGAAAATGCATTAATGACATTTAACAACTGTGTTCTTCTGGCAGCTCCTCTGAGGGGCATGTCTGTTAGGGACTGAAATGTAGGCGGTCTCACCTAGTAGTCAGGTCTAGTGCACAGAGCAGGCTGCCAGGGGTCAAGCCAGAGTCAGAATCAGGAACGGAGGGTCAGAGTCAAGGGTCAAGCCAGAGTCTGGGTCAGAAGTTGGAGGCCAGAGCCAGAACTGGTCACTGGTGATGTGTAAGGGCAGGAGGAAAGGCAAAGATCAAGCATAGATCAGGAGGAAAGGTGGGGGTAAGGCAGGAACCAGGTTGGATGCAGGCACAAGCAGGGTCCAATACAGCCACCACAGAAATCACCTTGTTGCTCAAACTTCCTGTACCTCCTCCTGTCTTAAATAGCATAATTGGACTAATCAGTGGAGCCAGGCGATCCTCCAGTCAGAGCTCTCATGAGTGGTGCCTTGGCTGGGTCTAGAGCCCTAGTAGCTTCTCAGCCCACCAGGTTTTAGGAACCACTGGATGGAGGCCAGGATATGGCAGCTGTGTGGGGATGCCCAAGTCTGAGTGCAAGACCCACAACATCTCAATATCTACACTGTAATGTACCCCTGGGTTAGTGGGATTTGAGATAGCTGAGCCATGTTAGGGAATCCTGGGCTGAGCATGGGCTGAGCATACCACAAGGCACATGGTATTTAAACCCTATGTTAAGACTTTTCTAACCCATGCTCAAACCTAGGGCACTGGCGTCACACTGCAGTGCACAGACCTAATTCAAAATAACCATATCCTAGACTCCCTAGTGCCTCCCAAAATGTGGCCGCTCTAGCCCTAGAGCAGGGGTTCTCTAACTTCATTGCACCACGACCCCCTTCCGACAACAAAAATTACTACACAACCCCAGGAGGAGGGACTGAAGCCTGAGTCAGTCTGCCATGCTGCCCCGGATGGCAGGGCCAAAGCCTCAGCCCCTCCCTCCCCCCACAGTCACCAGCCCCGCTGCCCCAGCCCACCCTGCCCAAGGGGCCCCAATCCCAGAGCGCTGGGCACCCTGGTCCCAGCCCCAGAGTGCTGAGTGCCACAGCTCTAGCGCCCCCAGCCCCAGAGCACCAGGCGGTGCATCCCCAGCACCCAGGGGGCAGGCCGGCCCACCCTAGCTTCAGCCCCAGCACGCTTCCGGGAAGAGGAGCAGCCTGCCTTGGCTGGGGCCAAGAGGGAAGCGGCAAGCAGGAGAGGACCTCAGGACAGAGCGTGAATGGGACAACACAGACCTGTTACAGGAGGCTTAGCCTCCCCCAGCCTGTGATACCCACCACCCATGCTGAGCGGTCATTTTGGTCTGTGCACGCCCAGCTACTGGAGCCAGCAATGTGAAAGAGAGACTTTTTGACAAACTTCTCTTGCTTGCACTTTCACTCCTATGTCAGGAAGCTGAAAGAGCAACCACAAGGCATGGGTGGACATTTTGGCTGCATTTTCTGTTTCACGAAAGATACCTGATACATTTCCTGATGGAGCTGCAGGAGGAGGAGTACCCTGGCATCACAGGCTCTCGCTGGCAGATGCTTCTTGGTATAATTGGCATAGCTGCTGATGCCCCCTACGTAGACTGCTGCTTCTGATGCAGGGCCACAAGCACAGCCTGGAGGGATCACACAGTCATGCAGACCTGGGATGGCCAGTAGTGGGTCCAGAACTTCCACATGAAATAAGCCAAGTTTCTGGAGCTTTGTGAACAGGTTGCCCCCACCCCCTAGCTTAAAGAAGCATATCTGAAGTCACCCATGCCAGTCCAGAAGCAGGTTGCTATAACTATGTGGAAGCTGGCTACCCCAGACCATAGGCGCCAACTTTCTCCAGCGCCCCCCGCCCCTTCCCCCGCCTTTTCCCTGGCCCCGCCCCAACTCCACCCCATCCCTGCCCCTGGCCCCACCCCATTCCAACCCCACCCCAAAGTCCCCACCCTAACTCCGCCCCCTCCCTGCCCCTATTGGATCCCTTCCCCAAATCCCCGCCCTGGCCCCGCCACTTCCCCCAGCAAGCCACGTCCCCCCTCCTCCTCCCTCCCTCCCTCCCTGCCCTGTGAATCAGCTGTTTCACAGTGCAAGTGCTGGGAGGGAGGGGGAGAAGCAGAACGTGGCGGCGCGCTCGTGGAGGAGGTGGAGGCGGAGGCGGAGGCAGAGGCTGAGGTGAGCTGGAGCACGGGGGCGGGGCAGGGCCACGGGGAGCTGCCAGTGGGTGCTGAGCACCCACCAATTTTTTTCCGTGGGTGCTCCAGCCCCAGAGCATCCATAGAGTCAGCGCCTATGCCCCACACTGCTACCGGTCCATTGCTAACCAGTTTGGTATTGGCAAGTTAACTGTGGGTAAAGTGGTGGCAGAGGTAATTGACACAATCAGGCATGAGGTTTATCCTAAGGTGGCAGACATTCAAGATATTCCAGAGGTAATTGTGGGCGTTGCGAGCCTGGGGTTTCCTAACTGTGCTGGGGCTATTGATGAGACTCAGATGTCCCTAGTTTGCCCTTAGGGTGACCAGATTACATGAACAAAATATTGGGACACATGGGGAGGGCAGGTCCGGAGCGCCGCCGAAACAAAAAAAAAAAAAACAAAGGCCCGAGCCTGAATATTGGAACAAATGGCGTCCCAACCATACATCCATCAGGACGCGGGACAAATGACTGAATATCGGGACGGTCCCGATTTTAATGGGGCCTCTGGTCATCCTATTTGCCCTCCTCAAGAAGCACGAGTACATACACTATATAGCAGGGGTCGGCAACCTTTCAGAAGTGGTGTGCCGAGTCTTCATTTATTCACTCTAATTTAAGGTTTCGCGTGCCAGTAATACATTTTAACATTTTTAGAAGGTCTCTTTCTATAAGTCTATAATATATAACTAAACTATTGTTGTATGTAAAGTAAATAAGGGTTTTAAAATGTTTAAGAAGCTTCATTTAAAATTAAATTAAAATGCAGAGCCCCCCGGACCGGTGGCCAGGACCCAGGCAGTGTGAGTGCCACTGAAAATCAGCTTGTGTGCCGCCTTCAGCACGCGTGCCACAGGTTGCCTACCCCTGCTATATAGGCTACTATTCCATTGTTATGTGGGCACTAGTGGACTACAGAGGCAGATTTATGAAAGTCAATCTGGGCAATACAGGAAAAGTTCATGATGCCAGAGGTTTTAGCCACTTGGGAGTCTACATTCATGGACAGGCTGGAAGACTATTTCCACCAAATGACATTGACATAAATGATGTTACTATCCCCCCTGTTATTCTGGGGGGCCCCATGAACCACCTTTTGCCTTGGCTTATGAAACCATACCCTGATTTCAGAGGACCTGGCAAAAAAAAAAAAGGTTTAATTTCACTCTCAGCAGCTGTAGAGTGGTTGTTGAATGTGCTTTTGACAGATTAAAATCACGTTAGAGATGTTTACAAATCTATTTTGATGCCAGTGGCATCAATGCTGTCCACATTACTGTGACTTGCTGTGCTCTTCACAATCTTCATGAAACCAGAAGTGAGTCATTTCCCCCTGAATGGATCTATGACAGCGAGGGAATGCTGGATCAGCACCCTCAGCCAGCAAGTGCAGCTACCACTGCTGGAGCTGGTTGCATGTGGACAGCAGAAATCAGAGATGCTTTGTGTGAGCACATTATGGACTTGCATGGCCCAGGGAAGAGGGGGAATAGTACCTATATGAATGTGCTTGGTGGGGGGAAAGCTGGTTCATTAATTTTTGGGGGGATGGGATGGTGTTTGGAAGGGGTCTGGGATTGATTGCCAGGCAATGTAAGTCTGAATGGCATGATGAATAATGCCTTGGTTGGAAGGGAGGGCACAATGGCTGTACAGACAGAATTAATTGAAATGTGAATTGCTGTACGTAGCTAAATAGCAGAATACAGTTTGCTTACTAATGCTTAATTGGTCCTGAATACTCAAGGAGCTGACTGAGGAGATATCTGAGCCATTAGCAATTATCTTTGAAAAGTCATGGAAGATGGGAGACATTCCAGAAGACAGAAAAAGGGCAAATATAGTGCCCATCTATAAAAAGGGAAATAAGGACCACACAGGGAATTACAGACCAGTCAGCTTAACTTCGATACCTGGAAAGATAATGTAGCAAATAATTAAGAAATCAATTTGCAAACACCTAGAACATAATGAGGTGATAAGTAACAGTCAGCATGGATTTGTCAAGAACAAATTGTGTCAAACCAACCTGATAGCTTTCTTTGACAGGGTAACAAGCTTTGTGGATAGGGGGGAAGTGGTAGATGTGGTATATCTTGACTTTAGTAAGGCTTTTGATACTGTCTCGCATGAACTTCACATAAACAAACTAGGGAAATACAACCTAGATGGAGCTACTATAAGATTGGTGCATAACTGATTGGAAAATCATTCCCAGGGAGTAGTTATCAGTAGTTCACAGTCATGCTGGAAGGGCATAACGAGGGGGGTCCCACAGGAAACGATTCTGGGTCCGGTTCTGTTCAATATCTTCATAAATTATTTAGATAATGGCATAGAGAGTACACTTATAAAGTTTGCGGACAATACCAAGCTGGGAGGGGTTGCAAGTGCTTTGGAGGATAGGATTAAAATTCAAAATGATCTGGACAAACTGGAGAATAAATAGGATGAAATAAATAGGATGAAATTCAATAAGGACAAATGCAAAGTACTCCACTTAGGAAGGAACAATCAGTTGCGCACACACAAAATGGGAAATGATTGCCTAGGAAGGAGTACTGCAGAAAGGGATCTGGGGTCATAGTGGATCACAAGCTAAGTATGAGTCAACAGTGTAACACTGTTGCAAAAAAAGCAAACATCATTCTGGGATGTATTAGCAGGAGTCTTGTAAGCAAGACACGAGAAGTAATTCTTCCGCTCTACTCCATGCTGATTCGGCCTCACCTGGAGTATTGTGTCCAGTTCTGAGCTCCACATTTCAGGCAAGATGTGGACAAATTGGACAAAGTCCAGAGAAAAGCAACAAAAATGATTAAAGGTCTAGAAAACATGACCTATGAGATTGAAAAAATTGGGTTTGTTTTGTCTGGAGAAGAGAAGACCGAAAGGGGACATGATAACAGTTTTCAAGTACATAAAAGGTTGTTAGAAGGAGGAGGTAGAAAAATTGTTCTTCTTAACCTCTGAGGATAGGACAAGAAGCAATGGGCTTAAATTACAGCAAGGGTGGTTTAGGTTGGACATTAAGAAAAACTTCCTAACTGTCAGGGTGCTAAACACTGGAATAAATTGCCTAGGGAGGTTGTGGAATCTCCATCATTGGGGATTTTTAAGAGCAGGTTGGACAAACACCTGTCAGGGATGGTCCAGATAATACTTAGTCCTGTCTTGAGTTCAGGGGACTGGACTAGATGACCTCTCGAGGTCCCTTCCAGTTCTATGATTCTATGTTTTAATATCTCAAATTATGATTGTTTGATGTGATACAGTGATAGCAATAAACTTTTTTGAAAATATGACATGCTTTATTTGTAAACAGGTCTGAATACAGTAAACCACTCATACAGACTTGGGCAGGCCAGCTGCCATTCACACACCCAATATCACACACCCCCAAAAAAGGGCAGGAAATAGTTAATGCCCAACACAATCCCCCTACCGCCACGTGTCCCCTGACCCACATTCTCCTTTCCCTTCTTTACATGTTTTCTCCTCACTTGGTGGAGGGTGGAAGTTTCCACCAAAGAGGAGTGAAAGAAGGAAGGCTGTACAGGGTTTTGTTGCCCAGCCCAGCTGCTCACCAGTCCTGAATGCCTGGGCTCCCCCCAACATGGAGTTGTGCAAGCTACTTCTGGGTTGAGAGTACGTTGCTGGGGCATCATGCCATGCTGTGGGAGAGGCAGCAGGAGCCAGTATCTTGCAGCCATTAAGATAAGAGTTGCTGGAAAAGTTGTCTTTGTTGGGCTCTGTCCTCTTCCCTTAGCCACTGTTTCTGTTCCAGGAACTACTGTGCAAGTGCCTGCTCCCTTGCTGAAACACTCGCCTCCACCTGGGCAGCGAGCCTCAACCCTGCCTCCTGCCTGTCAGCCTGCCATTGTTCCAGTCTTTCATCCCTCTTCTTCTGGTACTGGAACTGCTGCTCTGCCCTCTCAAGAACATCGACCATGTGTTCTTCATGGAAAAGCTTCCTTTGGGAATGGACCTGAGGGTATGCTGAGCCAGGGATGGAGTTCCTGAAGAACAGCAAATAGTATAGGATGAGGGTCCTGAAATAGCACAAGAAACAGAGGGTTATTGTTTAAAGTAGCTCTATGGAGGAGCACAGAATTAATAACTGTGGAACATCAAAGGCATAAATTATAACAATTCTAAAGTTAACCTACACATATTGTGAAGGGGATGCTTCAGTCCTCACACTGTCTCTCAACACAGTCTTGGTAGTCAGTTACAGACATGCAGAGATGATGGTAAATTTAAAATTATAACCTTTATTCTGTTTCATTAAAATTTCATAACTAATTACCATGTGGATGGGGGAGTGTGTATGGTGCCCTCACTGAAACAGGCTTTATCTGTCATTTCTGGCCTTTCCTTTTTTTTGGAAGACATAACTCTTCTTGTGCTGGCCTATTGGCAGAGGGGATGTTATTCCAAGCTGCTGGAGGGAAACCCGTAGTATATGCAGCTGAAGTATTCAAAAGTATAGTGACCGAACAGCACATTTGTGAGTGGAGTGAATAGCCAGCTATACAAAGGGGTCCAGAAAACAGACCTGTCTCCACAATGTGACTGATTATCTGGTGTTCCAGCTTCAGGAAAAGTTTGCAGCTATCAGCAGCCAGGACTGAGTCGGAATCCATGAGAGAATTAGCATGATGCTGTGTTAGCTCACACATGGCTTATCCTGTTATTGCTGCATGCAAACATGCTGAAATCTGAAGTTTCACTCCACCCTGCACCCAGCACCGTTCTGGGAAATAACTGACACCGCCCTTGTACTTTGGAGAAATGATCTGGTGACTCACCCTAGCTGAAATGGACACACACACTCAGTTCACTGTTTACAGATGGCACCGTAGACCCAGGAGGAGTGATTTACAGAGTGGCAAATTTCTTAATACTGAAAGGAAAACATGAATGACCCTGGCAAACCTCTGTGACTTAACAGTTAAAATAACCTTTGAAGCTGTTTATGAATGTTTGAAATCCCAAATCGTTATGTTGAACTCCACAAAGTACAAGAGCGGGGGTGGGGGAAGGGATGGACACCCAGGCGCTGTGATACAATCCGCCATTAGTGCCCAAACGCTGGTAGCTGGGGCTTATCATTTTTGCATTGTTTTTTATAGCAGAAGTCCCTCCCATTACTGTAATTCTGAAGTTTTAATTTGAGTCATATACTTACCACGCTCTGGGGCAGCTTCTGTCTCCACCGGCTTCTCTGCAGATTTGGCAGTGGACTGTTCCTCAGCAGGGCAGGAGATCAAACAGATCTTCTGAGTAGGGACCAAGAATACGCTGTTGATTCTGATCCACTGCCTGCTCTAGGATTGGTTTCATTAAAAGAGTCACTTCATGCTCCTCACTGGCAGCCTGCTGCTGGCTCCCATCAGTCCCCAGGCTGGATTTAGGGGCCAACAAGGCACCATCCCAGCTGACCAGGTCATCATGAAGCATGATTGGCTCAGAGCTGGGCACAGTGCCCAAGACCCAGTCAAAGTCATCATAAAATGGACATGTCCTTAGTGAGTTGCCTGATGTGCAGTTCTTGTCCCTGGTCTTCTGGTACTCACTCTTCAGCCTCTTAATGCACTCCCTGCACTGATCACCTGTCCGGAAAATCTGCAGAGCTGCCAGCTTTCTAGCTATCTGCTAGTATGTGTGGTCATTCCTGGTGCTTTTGCTGAAGTCCACAGTTTTGCTGGCCTTGCACCAGAGATTCACCAAAATCTGGCTGGGCTCCCATGACCAGGAAGCAGCTCGCTTTGCAAAAGGCTTGCTCGGTTTGCTTTCCTTTGCAACCCAGGAGGCTCACCGATAGTGTGCTTGCAGAGAAGTGATCAGAAGAGAATGGGTTAACACTGACCTGTGCTGCTGCCATTCACCAAGGAGCGTGGGCAGTGGCTTCCGTTTTCAATAGAGTGAATTGCAGATTGTTGGGCTAAAGAGGACTAAAGAAGGTGTCCCATGGAATTGTGGGATATTTCTGGATGACACCTAGGACCCGAGTCAAGGGGGACTGTGTCTACTGCAAAGCAACAGGGATCAGGCCCTGGGTCCTGGCTTGACTCCAACTCATACCCTCCAGGGTCCTGGGACCCTGGATCCGAGCCCGGGGTTGGCACAATTGCAGTATAGATACAAGGAGGGTTAGGTTTGAGCCCAGTTTCAAGCATGGGCTTATGTTGCAGTGTAGCCATACCCTGAAACACAAAATGGATAAGCATTGGATTCTAAATTGTATTTCTCCTATTATGTTATCAAAAGGACCAACCAGGTATAAAGGGGGTTAAAAACACTGCATATATCCTGCCAACCACCTGCTCCAGAATTTTCTGTTCTTAGTAGAAGTTTCATCAGCTCCTCAGTATCTGGGTAGTTTTGTATATAAGCAAAATAGCAAGTAGATGTCATCTATATTTTCCTTAGTGTGCTTAACTGTAAGACTTTTGAGAGTTTTATAAAAAAATACTAATTCTTTTACAGAAAGTTAGATGATATACATGGTTATATAATCTCGCATTCCATCACAACACACTAAGGGAGTTTTACATTAGTAACATAAGCGGCATTTGGCCCTTTGTATAGCCATTCTTTAGTAGAGTGCCAGCATTTTACATTAAAGCTTTCAAAGCTCCATGTTCAATTAAAAGGGCATATTGAAGCACAGGGCTGTCTTTAGGACCTGTGGGGCCCGATTCGAATACCCGGCGGCGGTCTTCGGTGGCACTTCGGTGGCGGGGGGTCCTTCACTCGGCTCCAGGTCTTCCACGGCACTGAAGGACACCCCCCCCCCCCGCCGCTGAAATGCCGCCGAAGACCCGGAGCGGACCTCCGGCCGCCGAAGTGCTGCCAAAGACCCGGAGCGGACCACCGCCAGGTGAGTAAAAAAAAATTAAAAATTAAAAAGGCGCCTAAGGCACAGGGCCCTCTTAGGCGCGTGCGTGGGGCCCGATTCCAGGGAATCGGGGGGAATCGGCCTAAAGCCGGCCCCGTTGAAGCATTGCATGTTGTTACTGACTTGCATCATAGGCCACTTCTCTTCTTAAATCACCCCTCAGTAACCGTGCACATCCACCAAACCACTCTTTAAACTAGTGATCCCCAAACTCTGGGGTACTCCCCCTACTGGGGTGCAGAAAAACATCCGGGGTCGCAGTGAGACCTGGGCTAGCCCTCACGGGGGGGTGGGAGGGAGTGCCACCCAGCCCCATTCTTCTCCCACATCCACTCTGGCCATGCCCACAGCCCCAGCTGCAGCCCCGACTCCACTCCTGGCCCCCGGCCACAGCTCCTGGGCCCCACTCCCAGCCACAGCTTGGCTCCCACTGCTTGTCTCAGCTCGTCCCTCAGCTGTACCTCTGGCCCCCGGCCATGGCTCTGCTCCCAGCTGCAGCTCAGCCCCTGGCCCGTAGCCCCCGGCCCCCATCCCTGACTTGGCCCCCAGCCATGGTCCCTGGGCCCAGACCTCGGTCCCTGGCCCAGATGTGACTCCACTCCCAGCATGGGGGGTAGAGGAGGACACATTCCATTCCTGGTAAGGGGGGACATGAGAGGAAAAGTTTGGGCACCATTGCTTTAAACAGAATCCAGAAAGGGGACAAATATTACATCTTTTAAATCAAAGTCATAATTTTGATTTGTGTGTAAAGCCTGATATTATCAGTTGCATGGCTATTTTTGAAAGCTCTTGTGGTACAGCAGCTAACTAGAAATAAGTAAACACATAATAGAATCTGTAGCGTTGCTTGGAAACAAACAGCTTGGGAATGCAAAATCATATTAGACTAAAGCAGCCCTAAACTTTAACAGCATTTATGGAATTCAGTTGCAAATTCTGCTTCTCGAATTAAATTATACTGTACATATGTAATGTTTGGGGGAGGGCGTTTGTCTCCGAGGTGTGGATATAAATGCTAAATGGCATCACAACAATGAATAATGATATGCTAAACTATTATATATTTACATGCCATTTGCACTGATTCTCCATCCCTGCAAAAATGCATCAAATTATACATGAGAAAGAAAGAGAGGACTGAAGAACTCAAAGGACTGTTAATGGGATATAAAAGCTCAGATTCTCTGATCCAACCAAGCTGTGTTTTCACAAGATCAGAGGTGGACACATAGATTGCTTTAAGGCACATATATTTTCCCACTTATCCTGGGGCCAGCTCAGCCCTCAGTATGTCAGAGCAGCCTCAGGACTGCTCTAATTTATACTCAGCTGCCTATGGCCCAAGGTATTAATCTGGCACAATAGATTGCTAGGTTTAGATACACCCTGGTGACACTCTCTGTGCCAGGGTGCCTGCAGAACATTGGTGTAAGACTTGCTTCATAGGACCTAGGCTTTAGGGAGAGCACTCTTCATATGGCTGGTTAAGCCAGCTTTCCAGCTGCTTTCCTTTCTAAGCAGAAGGATCCTGCTTAGAAACTTTCATGCCTAGGATTCCGATCCAGGAAAACACTTATGTACCCATTTAAATCCATCCTTATTCAGGACAGCCTAAACATAGGCTTAAGTCCCATTTGCTTCAATGGGATGTAACCATGTGCTTAAAGTTAAGCACATACTTTTTTGTGATTACTATTTTTATTAATTTTGATAAAGAAACAAACACAAAAAGGTAAATGACTTACAGCTTGCATACATTATCAAATATCACACATTTCACAGGATATCCAATAACATTATGCAGTTACACAACTTCACAACTTCTCAAAGCTGCAAGACCAGACAATACAAAATCAGACAACGTTATACAGCCATTACTTGTTAAGGTGGAGTAACAAAAACAAACTATACACAAATAGGCAAACCAGGGAAGGAGCAGGAGGGACTCAGGGGTGGGTGGGGAAGAGGGAGGGAAAAAGCAGAGAGGTCTGAATGGAATGGAAGTCTGGCATTAGTTCATTATTTGAACTATCTCAGCTTTCTTTATGGACACATAAAAAGACACTGGGTCCAAAGTTCTCTGAATTCACATAATTGTTCTCTACCTCAATAGGTTTCACTGCTAACTCAGACAGGTGTGAATGTCACTGCGCTAGCCTGGTCATGAGCCTACTCCTCCATTTTCATAAAATCATGCGCTTAGTAATCATTGCAGCCCTCAAGAACCAAATTCTTTCTAGTAGAGTTAAATGCAGCATATGATAAGTTCATAAGTGCCGGTAGGAGAGACATAACAACTAGGAAGTAAGCTTGGTATAAAACAGAGCAGCTACTCAATTCACGGTAGGCCAGTGGTTCTGAAACTTATTTCATTGAGCCCCCATTTTTTGTGTCTGTAGTAGTCTACGTCCACACCCCAAGTACATAGGCTGCTACCCGGCTCTGAAGGCAGAGCGGAGAGCAGTGGCTGCTGGTCAGGTGCCCAGCTCTGAAGGCAGCATCACACCAGCAGCAGCACCGAAGTAAGGGTGGCAATGTGAAAAGTGATATTTGTAAATATCACTGTTCACAGCAGACCTCGTACCCCATTGCCACCCTTACTTCTGAGCCCTGCCACCCTGGGGCTGACACCGGGAGCCCTGCCACCCCGGTAAGGGATTGGGGGGCAGAAGGAAAGCCCGAGCCTGGGCAGTGGGGCTCCAGCTGTCAGCCTCAGAGAGGCAGGGCTCTGGCTGCTCCCTTTAGCCCCGCCTCCTGGGTGTGCACAGCCCTTCTGCAGGAGCCCCAGCCACCCAGGGCTGAGAGCCAGAACTCTTAATTTAAAAAAAGCACACACTCGCACCTCCCTTGATACATTCCCACCCCTCCCTTGGGCGGTGTGAAAACCGCTGCTATAGGCTATTTAAAAAACATTCTGCTTCTTGTGACTTTTGGTACAGCTGTTCTTCCTCACCAACTTTGACTGCGTTGGAAATTTTATAAAAAATAGTCGAGCCCTTGGTAACATAAGTGCTGGAACTAGGGGGGCTGGGGATGCTGCCACACCCTCTGGTTTCCCTCATATACAGGGTTTACAGTTTGGTTCAATGGCTCTCAATACCCCCACTATACAAATTGTTCCAGCCCCCTGCATGGTAAGTTCCCTTGCTCTTCTAAAGGCTGATCACCATTCAACCTCAGCTTTTGCAACATTTTGAAAAATCATTATCTTATTTTACCCCAAAACAATTCTTTTTTCCCTACAAGCTAGCTGCATAATTTTTTTTCTTTTACAGTAAATCTGAGCAATTTGACAATCAAAGCACAAGGTTTGGCATTTGAGACCATCTTAGGAGCCAGGGACAAATGAGCTCTGTCTAACTCAAATTTCAAATCATCTATCAGGCTGAGCAATTCTGAAAGGAGCTGGGGATCGCCTTTTTCTGCTCCTTCGGGTACTTCCATAATTCTCAAATTTCAGCAAGACCTTCCCTCAAGGTCTGCCACTTTAGATTTAAGAGAAGATACATCTATGCAGCTTCTCTGCACCTGGGCAAAGAGCCCTTGTACTTGATATTTCACTGATGATATTCTCCCTTCTGCAGAGAACATGTAAGTGCTTGCCAAGAGGAATTAAAAGTCATTTGTATTGTGGCCTGGATATCTACTGTATCTGCAGCAGTTTTCTCCAGCAGGGCCATCATAGACGCAGTGCTTTCTGCAGCAGCCATCTTGTTCAGAGGGTTGGGGTGCCTCCATTTTCCTTTGTTTTCAGCTAATTTGGGAGTAAAGCTCCCAGTTGACAAATCTTTGCCTGCTGACATTTCAGAGGTTTGGGGGTACCTCTTCCTTTACTGGAAGGGTCTGGTATGGGGCCCTGGGCTCCTGATGGAAATGGATAATAGCAGATGGCTCTGGAGCTCAAGAGATTGCTTCTTCCATCTCACGCAGCACTGCCTGGAGTTACAGATAAGCACATATGTAAATACTGTCCTAAATAGGGGTGCTTCCTGAATTAGAATCTGAATTGCTGGTTATACCCTAGGGTCCACTGCTGCCAGATGGCAAAGGGTTCACTAGTCTGTGTCAGCAACTCCTAACAGGCCTGACAAACTCAGCTAACACACTGCGTTCATGGTATTTATCCATAAATATTGTCTTGTAAGATATCGAATGAAAGCTGGTATCATTCTGGTCATTGATATAATTGTGAAATGTATGCACCAATGATATTTAAAGAAATGTGGGTACCGCTAAAAAGATGTTTTAAACAATGTAACAAGCCAGTATTGACAAACAGCTTTTTTTGCCAAACAAAGCATGTCTGCTCATCTATCACTGTCTCCGATGTAAAATAAGCATTGTAAACCAAACACAACGGGAGCTACATTTATAGTCCAAATCAACGTGAGGCTGTGAAGTCAATTTGAAGCTACCACACCATGAAGGGAACCAAGCGGGGAGGGGGTCATCCTGACTTTGGGGACAAAACAATTTTGGGGCACTATAAGGAGAAGCAAAAAAAGCCATTTTGGTAGCCATTGACTGAGGAAACCCCTTGATGAGCATGGGGTATTTATGAAAACTTGGATCCTGGTTTGGACTAAAAACCAGCAGCTCTGTCAAAGACTGATTCCCTGGGAGAAAATCTACTTTATTAAATAGGAAAGGTAACCATTAATAAGTGTAGAACTAGGATTGTGTTTTATATGTATAACCGTTCCTGTTCCCACTTATTATCTTTCCTTGCTGTCTCTGAAAACTTAACCTTAGGTCTCAGTGTGGTTCCTTGTGGACAGGTATCAGCATCAGAAAACACCATGACAACTGACACTATTTAAACCTTGTTAACCGTATCAGCAGTTAATTGGCAATTAATTGATCTTTGACTATTAGCGGTAAATATGCCAATGGCCTGTGATGGGATGTTGGGGGGAGGAGATCTGAGTTACTACAGAGAATTCTTTCCTGGGTGTCTGGCTGGTGGGTCTTGCTCACATGCTCAGGGTTTAGCCGATCACCATATTTGGGGTCAGGAAGGAATTTTCCTCCAAGGCAGGTTGGCAGAGGCCCTGGGGAGTTTTCGCCTTCCTCTGCAGTGTGGGGCACGGGTCACTTGCTGGAGGATTCTCTGCGCCTTGAAGTCTTTAAACCATGATTTGAGAACTTCAATAGCTCAGACATAGGTTAGGGGTTTGATACAGGAGTGGGTGGGTGAGATTCTGTGGCCTGCGCTGTGCAGGAGGTCAGACTAGACAATCATAATGGTCCCTTCTGACTATGATTCTAAGCAGAGAGACCAAGGACTAGGCCAGCCTTGGAGAGGAATTGCCCTTTCACCCCTAGCTGTGGTCTCTTCAAGCCAGGGTTGAGCAAACAGGCAGGGCAGTGAGGGGACGCCAGTACTGCTGTTGCCTCGGGTGCATCTGTTCCAAAAAGCAAACCTCATTTTCCAGAGCTGTCAAGCCAGCACCTTTCATGATTTCAAAACTCACATTAGAAAGGTAAATTATATTTATAAAAGCACAAGTGAGAGATGAGTTCCAAAGGGGATTCTCACAGCCAGCAGGATGGTTCATAGTAATTGCTTTAAAAGCCTTTGAAAGTTTTCCAAGAAAGCTCTACACAGACCCAATTTATTCCTGCCAGCTTAGCTACCTAATTACCTTTCCCCTTCAATACCTATTTTTGTCCTCAACAGAGAACTCCTCCCTCCCTCAAGGCCCTCTGTTAATTTCATCACCCTTGATCAAGGACTGGATGGGACTCCCCCCGTCAGTCCCATCAGTACTGCTCTGACATCAGTCACAGAGCTCACTGCAGAGTGACACAAGGTGCTCTGACCCAACCAAGGCTGACAATGCTGCCAGCATCCCCAGTCCGAGGAGTTAGAGACCAAGTCCAGCTCTCATGTGTGGCAGTGCTGAATGCTAAGGACTGAGCCTTGCACTAACCCCACCAGATTTTAATGCCTGCATTACCTTCTGCATTTTCATGAAATTTATCATGTTCTGTTAGCTGAGACACTAGATATGACCAGTTTAACTGCCAACGAGAGAAAGAGGGACCAGGCAAGACACCTGAGCCACAAGCAATGGTAGGTTATAAATCAGTACATTTTAATAAATGAGACAGGCTCTTGCAAACAATTTCCCACCAAAATGTCACACTAGATCTTAGATTTTCCATAAATCCTTTCTTAAATCTGAATGTAACATTCACAGCCTTCCCATGCTGAGACTCAATAAGTTGTTAGATGCTGTACTTCAATCAGAATTTCCTCTCCTCCTTTGCGACTATTTTCAGCACTCAGCAGAAGAACTGGTCTGACCTGGGTTCTCTGAGGATTTCATAGGAACCCTTATTTCTTCATCAACTATTCTGTTGTGATTCTGAGTCCCTTGAGCACTTCTGTTTCCCTTCCTAGAAATCATCAACTTGTCTGTGGTATATCTGCCATCCTCACTTCTAAAGTCGGAGCACCCACATATTATGGTGCTGTGTGCTTTAGAAATGGTAATCAATAGGCCAAAAAAAAATCCAACATCATTGTGTGCCTTTCCTGCCTGGCCTGTCATTAAATCTGCCCTTTATCCTACTCCTTCTGTCTGTATGACTCCTTCAATGCTTGAAGAACTGAATAATTTCTCATTTCTTCTTCAGTTTTTCTTATAAAATTTTAACTCACTGATTCATTTCAGAAGTGTTTCCCTCTTTCTTCCTTGTATTAGTAGTGGTTCTTCATTATTTCTTTGCTGTATCCTTCCTTATTATCTTCGTTGTTATTATGCCGCTCTATTTAGTTCAATGTGACAAAAAGCCAGGGGTGTGCTCTGCGGCCCTGATCTTTAGCTGTTGCCCAGGAATACAGAGCACAACTTAGGAGGGCGGAAGTCAAGTAGCTTTTAGGCCCAACTTTTGTACTCCCCAGATCCTGGGCCAGACGCATACAGGTTCAGCCCCAGTGTAAATTCAAGAAATCTTCAGCCAAGACTCAGGGAATGCAAAGAAGTCCCAGCCACACTTCGATGCGTAGGAGCCATTACACCAAGTCTATGAAATGGTGGCTCCCCTTCCATGGCAATTATTGCCCTGTGGCTGACAGTGCCAGTTTTAGGGTTGCTTTGCACCAGCAAAGTGATTTGAAGCAGGTACAGCACAGTCAAGGACTGAGGCCAGTGGCTGGGATTTTCAAATGGAGTTAGGTGCCAAACATCCACTGGAGTTCAACGGGATTTGGGCATCTAAGATGAAATCCTGGCCTTATTGAAGTTAATGGGAGTTTTTTCTATTAATTTCAATAGTACGAAGATTTCACCCCTACACTCTTTGAAAAATTCTGGCCATTGTTCCTTGCACGATTTATAATTCCACTCATGCGTCTGACAAAGTGGGTATTCACCCATGAAAGCTTATGCTCCAATACATCTGTTAGTCTTAAAGGTGCCACAGGACTCTCTGTTGCTTTTTACAGATCCAGACTAACACGGCTACCCCTCTGATACAATTCCACTTTGTTGCCTATCCCTTACCCCCCATTGTTCAGGCACTCCCTTAGTGCTTCCAAAATCTGCCTTGCAGAAAAGTAAAATCCTTGGCTGAAATTTGCAAACTTGGGTGCCAAAAGCTAGGCATCCACCTCTCTAGCTACTTTAATAAGTGGCCGGATTTCTAGAGGTAATTCCTGCAGCTGCCACTTCTTTTCATTGGCTCAATGGGAGCTGTGGAAGCTGAGTACCTCTGCAAATCAAGCCATGAAAAGATAACAATGACCGAGACTGAGCATGAGTGGGGAGGATAATGATATATGAAACGAGGGGATAATTCCCTTTGGGGATGCAGGTTCCCATGGAGAACAGAATGTAAAAGCTGTTTGCTTCATAGATTTCATTTTACTTTTGAAACCTTTTAATTTTTTATTTTATAATAAAATATCTTTCAATGCTAGATTAGCAATGAAAGCCTGTGTGGAAGACGTGAATTAAAGAGAAATTTGAACGAGGAGAGGATGGTCAATTGGCAAGCAAGATAAACCCCCCCGATATAGGGCGTGCATTCAACTTGCATTTCCCATCTTTCTCACTGCCCAGTAATTTAGGGTTGCACATTCAAACAGCAAACAACTCACAGCTGCAGTAAGGAAGTTGCAGTCTATAATTTACTGTCAAACATGATTCTGAAGCAGTTTGTAATTTGTGATAATGGTATTGTTACTCTGATTCTTTTCTTGTACATCATCCTTCATTAAACATAATGCTCTACAAAGCTTTCCATGTTTAGCAGCATTAGCCCCTCAAGCAAGAGATTACAATAAGAATATTACTGTAGCTATTTTTAAGTCCCCAGCTGCAGTGAATTCAAGGTATAAGTGGGTAATGCTAAAAAAGATCATCTTCACCTATATGAAGCTAAAAATAAAATGCACGGCTTCTAATGCAAACTATTAATAATAAACATCAGACAGATAGTCCCTTAGTTTAGTCATTTTCTAGTTCCATTGACTAGCAGTGATAGATATTTGCTGTGTGCTATCTTTCAAATAACCATGGGGAATGGTTTGGGGGGGGGGACTGTTTAGACCATAGGAGAGACCAGCAATTCACTATCTCAGAATGCACCATTCCTTCCAGGTTTCAGGGCATTGTGCAAATAAAACCATCTGAAGATAATTTGGATTAAATGGGTGGTCTTGGCACAACACAGTTTACACCTCAGATACCAGGGTATAATCCAGGGATAGGCAACCTATGGCACGCATGCCAAAGGCAGCATGCAAGATGATTTTCAGTGGCACTCACACTGCCCGGGACCTGGCCACTGGTCCGAGGGACTCTGCATTTTAATTTAATTTTAAATTAAGTGTCTTAAACATTTTAAAAAACTTATTTACTTTACATACAACAATAGTTTAGTTATATATTATAGACTTATAGAAAGAGACGTTCTAAAAACATTAAAATGTATGACTGGCACGCGAAACCTTAAATTAGAGTGAATAAATGAAGACTCGGCACATCAGTTCTGAAAGGTTGCCGACCCCTGGTATAATCCATGCCACCCCTGAATGAACCTGGAAAATGTAGTCTCTCACAACACCAGGCATTTATCACATGTGATCAAGTCTGAGATAGGCATTAGCTCAGTCTCAGCTAAAGAATTCACTCTTTCCTGCTCTGTCAAGAAATTTACCTTTGCTTATCCCCAGGAGAGAGGGGGGTTGGCTAAAGGGAATTGCTCTACACAGCTCTAGTGGAAGAGTTTAAAGCAGAGTGCTTTGCTGTTTGTTTAGGGCTAGAGGCTGAGGGGTGCACCTGTTTAATTACAGGACTGGACAAATCAAGGGAGGATTTGGAATTGCTAGATCCAAGGCTCCTTTGGATTGTGGCTTGTGGAAAGGATCCTGCTGAGTTTGCCATCAGTGAATCCTGTTACAAGCATCATTTTGAATTGTCAAGAGCCCCTTGGGAAAGATGGAGCATGCAGCTACAGTACAGAGCTATGAAACACAAAGATACCAGACAATTGCTCAGGGTCTGTGATATTCTACTTGATTCCTTGATTGTTCCTGGCATTTTAGGATTGAACCAACCAGAACACAGCACATGGTCTAGAGCGTTACATAAATTGATTAAGACCCTATTCCTATTCCTCCTCCCTTGTGCTGCTTCCAAAGCACAGCAGACCAACGCATGTTCATTTTCATCTGCTGAGTCAGATGCCACCAGCAGAAGGTTGATTTTCTTTTTTGGTGGTTCGGGTTCTGTAGTTTCCGCATTGGAGTGTTGGTCTTTTAAGACTTCTGAAAGCATGCCCCACACCTCATCCCTCTCAGATTTTGGAAGGCACTTCAGATTCTTAAACCTTGGGTCGAGTGCTGTAGCTATCTTTAAAACTTTCACATTGGTATCTTCGTTGCATTTTGTTAAATTTGCAGTGAAAGTGTTCTTAAAATGAACATGTGCTGGTCATCATCCGAGACTGCTATAACATGAAATATGTGGCAGAATGCAGGTAAACAGAGCAGGAGACATACAATTCACCCCCAAGGAGTTCAGTCACAAATTTAATTAACGCATTGTTTTTTTAAACGAGTGTCATCAGCATGGAAGCACGTCCTCTGGAACGATGGCCGAAGCATGAAGGGACATATGAATCTTTAGTGCATCTGGCACGTAAATATCTTGCAACACCAGCTACAACAGTGCCATGCGAATGCCTGTTCTCACTTTCAGGTGACACTGTAATTAAAAAGTGGGCACCATTATCTCCTGTAAATGTAAACAAACTTGTTTCTCTTAGCGATTGGCTGAACAAGAAGTAGGGCTGAATGGACTTATAGGCTCTAAAGTTTTACATTGTTTTGTTTTGGAGGGCAGTTATGTAACACAAAAAAAAACTACATTTGTAAGCTGCACTTTCATGATAAAGATTGCACTACAGTTCTTGTATGAGGTGAATTGAAAAATACTATTTCTTTTGTTTTTTACAGTGCAAATATTTGTAATAAAAAATAAACATAAAGTGAGCACTGTACACTTTGTATTCTGTGTTGTAATTGAAATCGATATATTTGAAAATGTCAAAAAAAATCCACAAATATTTAATACAATTTAAACTGGTATTCTATTAATAGTGTGATTAATCACATTTAATTTTTTTTAATCGCAATTCATTTTTTTTAGTTACTCGCATGAGTTAACTGTGATTAATCGACAGCCCTATTAACAACCCTTCATGTTGCTTAAACACAACCCTAGCATGTCTTGATCAGTCTCTCAAGGCAATCTTCTCAATCTAACGTATTGAAAACCCTCTTTAGACAAGTCTTTGTCTGTAACGGATTGTTCGGTTTCATGGTCAATAACAGGGCTGTTATATAGCTATTGATCGCAAAGGCCCAAAGAGCTAAAAGTGTTTATAAACTCTTTCACTCTCCAATATTAAACAGTGGTAAGTAGGTTCTGGGTTATTTTAAACAGAGGTCTTGCTTTTACTCAGTTACTTGGCAAACACCCAAAAGCATTCATTCAAATTAAAAGTTATTGATTAAACACAAGAAAAAACAAGAAATTAAAACAGGCATTTATACTGAAATTGTTCCTGAGAGATCATGAAAAACAAACTTAGTCAAAACCTTTAAAGCCTTTCTCCATTTGTAATCAAAATATTAGTCTCTTATTTACAGAACAACCTTTCTTTAATGAAGAGGAAAGGGTTAATTTTGAGGGGCAGGTAGAAAAGATGGGTGTAATGCAGCTTTTGTTGATGTTTCTGGAATACTGCACCACTGATTAGTTATAAGTGGCTGCTTTTGGCTGGCAAGTCAACCACCATACCTGCTGCTTGGATCCTGGTTAGTCCGAACTGTAGGACACAGCTGTACATGCTTGTGCGCCATACTTTTCATTTCCACACCCTCGTGATCCTGAGCTGACACCAAGTGGTGGGTCCTCCTACCACCTGTGGACGGTGAGGCGCCCTCATGGGCCAGTCTGTACTCCATCTTGGTCCAGTGGCCCACTGAGGATATTAGTTGGTGGCTCCTTCATAGATCTGTGAGCCTGGGCATGTACTTGGCACAATTCATCCTCCCTTCGCTCACGTATCCAGGCAGAGTTCCTCTGAGCCGTTTCCCCTGGCTCTCTGGACACCTTTGAGGAGCAGTGGGCACTGTCTGGGGTTCTCTGCTCAGTGTCCCCCTCTGGCTCCTTGCTTTTGACCCTGTGACTCTCACTCCTATTCCCATTTAATCATTTGTTGCCCCCCACTTTTATTTGAACCTTGGTTTTAGTGGCTTCTCCCTTTAGGCAGGTTCCTGTGATTTCGATAGGTTGGATCCTAGTTAACAATCTGGTCAGGGACATCCTCTGATTGGATCTTTTCTTCTTAGACAAAGATTTGGATAAATGCAGCATAGTTGACTTCAGAATTTGATGAAAAACCAAGAGACTGAGAGATAGGATAGAAGGAAAGAAACAGGGGCAGAAAATAACACAACAAGGGAAGAGAAAACAATGTAGGATCCTTACATGCCTCTGTACTGGCAATTAGATATCCACACTAATGGGCTGAGGATTGGATGTTATCATAATATGACGACTTTCAGCATTCACAGGTGAAAACAAATTTACTTCCATAACATTAAGACCAGCCAGCCTTCCTCTCAGGAAATAAGTCCTTTAGATGAGTTGGGATGAGCTGAAACGAGTTGCAGTGCTGGCAGTTCAAGGGATGAGCTGGGATGCAAGGTGGGACAGGAGACGAGAGGGAGACCTGAACTGAACTCATCATGGCTTTTTTCAAAGTCGCTTTTTAAGGAATCCAAAAAGAGAAAAAGTGGCTGTCACAGTTCATCTCTCTCATTATTTTGTCCACCAATTAGACCAGTCAGCCCAACCTTGATACCTGGGAAGCGACTACAGCAATAACACATTCAATTTGCAAATACCTGGCGGATGAAGGGGTGATCACTAGCAGCCAGCATGGATTTACTAAGAACAAATCATGCCAAGCCAGGTTGAATTACTACTTTGAGACGCTAACTGGTTTGGTGGATGGGGGAGTGCGGTGGACATAACACATCTGGATTTTAGCAACTGTTGTGAAGATTTTGGAGCTCTCATGTCCACAGGGACCTGCCAAAATCCTGCTGATGCATCTAATTTGCTGAAAAATGTGGCTTCTGCCATCTCAGACAATAGTTCACTTCTTGCGGGCAAGTGGAAATCTTCTCTTGTTATGTTTTTGTGCAACTCCTGAAGGTCCTTGCACAGCCGTCATCCCCCTTCTTTTTCTCTCTACAATTACTGTGGAGTGAACCCAATCTGTTGGTTCTGCTGCGCTCTGAATGACACCACTTGCTGTCGTGTTCTGCAGTTCTTCTTCTAGCCTTTTTCTTAAGACTTGTGGAATTTTCCATGTTGCATGTACCACAGGTTCTGCATCTTCTCTTTACCGTATCTTGTATGTTACTAGGAGGCACCCATTTCCTGTGAATACATCTTCCTCTGATGCTATTAATATTTTTATTTCTGGGTCTAGGTTGTCTTTCTGTCTCTCTGTTCTCTTAATGATAGGGTGACCAGATGTCCTATTTGTAAAGGGACAGTCCCATATTTAAGCCCTCCTGCAGGTGTCCCGACTTTTTCTTAAAAACAGGCAAATTGTCCTGTATTTTCTGTCTCCCCCCACATCAATACTGGCAGGTCCTGCTGCTGGCTGGATCCCTGCTCACCAGCTGCCCTCTCACCAGTGGTGAGTGGATGGTCCAGTTGCCAACGATGGAGGTGGGTGTGCAAGGCTGGTGGCAGGGTGAAGCTGCAGCGTGTGGGGCTGGCCGCTCCCCTTGCTGGTCTGTCAGTGCAGCCCCTGCTGCCCTAGCCTGGCCCCATTCCATTTCCGGACAGCACTGACTGCACATTGTGAGCTGCAGTGGCTGATGAGTGTGGGCAGGTGCCAGCCTGTTATGTGTCGCTTCTGCTGCCCACCCATCGGCCCTTTACATGCTCCCCCTCTCACTGTCCTCTCCCTGCTTTGCCCCTTCACACACACACCCAGCAGCGCGGTGCGAAGAATCAGCCCCTGGTCGGAGCACTCAGCTCACCAACATCCTGGCCGGCAGGCTCCTTCTTTCCCCCACCTCCACCCGGGAAAGCCCAAGACCTTCCAGCTGGGACACTGGCCAGGAGTAGCTGAGCCCTGCGTGTACCAAAGCCCTGCACAGCGCTGGCACAGGGCAGCCTCTCCGTGCCTCAGCTAAGCTCTGGAGTGGCGGGGTCGGGGGAAGTGATTTCCAGCCTGTTTGCACCCCAACCCAGCAGCTCCAAAGCAGCCCCCCAGGCAGGGGCTTAGTACTCTCTTCACCCACCCACCCCCCAGCATGGGGCTGCTCCATCCCCTGCTGAGCCACCTCTCTGGCCAGGTTTGCTGAAGCCCCGGAAGTCAGTGAGCTCTGGTGCACAATGCATCCTTAGGGCTTAATCCCTTCCTGCCCGCGCTGTAGCCGGAGACAGCTGGGTTATGTCAGTGGCCAACAGCAGCCTGGAGGTGTTAGCTGCCTTTCCACACTGTATGGGCAGCAAGGGACAAGCTGCTTCCAGCCAAGGTGGGAAAGAGGGGAAGAGATGAGCTCAGCAAAGACATGGGCTAGGTCATCCCTTTCCCCCCCGCCTCCCTCCCCTGCAGCTGGAAGCAGCTTCCGTCCCTTCCCTCCCGCACAGGCGGCTGCTGGCCACATTCTAGTGTGACAGAAATCTGGGGAAGAAGGGCATGCAACCCTGTGTGCCTCCCGCCATGTGTTGCCTTGGGAAGACATGGTGCCAGGTGCCAGGAGAGGTGGGTCTGTCCCAGGGGCCCAGCCAGGCAGGGAGAGCAGAGAGCGCCGGGCAGGGAGGGTCAGTCGCCCCCCCATCCCCGCCGTGTGAGAGAGGTGTATGGGAGCGTGTGTGTGTCACCTCTCCCTGTCTGTGTGGGGGTAGGGGTGTGTGTGGTGCAAATTTGACACCATCAGATCAGGATTAAACAAAGACTGTGAATGGCTATCCAACTACAGAAGCAGTTTCTCCTCCCTTGGTGTTCACACCTCAACTGCTAGCAGAGCACCTCACCCTCCCTGATTGAACTAACCTCCTTATCTCCATACTGATTTATACCTGCCTCTGGAAATTTCCATTACTTGCATCTGAAGAAGTGAGGTTCTTACCCACGAAAGCTTATGCTCCCAATACTTCTGTTAGTCTCAAAGGTGCCACAGGACCCTCTGTTGCTTTTTACAGATTCAGACTAACACGGCTACCCCTCTGATACTTGACATCCTGAACATATCACTTCCATAAGTAACATTTTTTTCCCTAAGAACGCAGTGATCCTTAACCACTTCCATTTTTTTCTGCAAAGCTTTCCTCTCTTCCCTCCCTCCCTCCCTCCCCATCTATATGGAACACATTGTGTACCTTAAGGGTTTCTGTACCTGCCTCTGCTAAAAGTAGAGCACAATCTTTCATTCATCCTCCAATTTATTTGCTCCTGTGGCTTTTATATATACAGTTAAAATAGCTGTTTGAACCTTTTCCGGGGATATGCGGCATTTCCTCTGATTCTCAGGGCAGGTGTGGGAGTTATGTGCAGTTGCATAAGCTCTGTAGCAGCCATTGCAATGTTACCTCTCTCACTGGATCTGCCAGCATGCTGTGCCTCTGCCGGAAAACTGTGTAATCAATTGTGTTAGTCAAATTATATATCCTAAACAATGTTAGAGAAATGAATGTTATATATTACAGGGAAACAAAGAGTATTGCTTTTGTGTGTGTCCCTGCTAATGTGGCATTCCAGAATTTAGCTTACAGAACTTAAGGGGCGTATTTGGGAGCTGCAGGAAGGGGCACCTCAGCCCACGCCGCTTCCCACAGCTCCCATTGGCCTGGAACAGTGAACCACGGCCAGTGAGAGCTGCGATCAGCCGAACCTGCGGACGCTGTAGGTAAACAAACCATCCCGTCCCACCAGCGGATTTCTCTGACAGGCCATGTGCCAAAGGTTGCCGATCCCTCGTCTAGGCCGTAGTACTGCTGAAAAGAATCTGGGGGTTATAATGGATCACAAATTGAAATATGAGTCATGAATGTGATGCAGTTGCAAAAAAAGGCTAATGTCATTCTGGGGTGTATTGAAAGAAGTTTTGTATGTAAGAGATGGTAGGTGACTGTCCCGTTCTACTCAGTACTTGTGAGGCCTCAGCTGAAGTATTGTGTCCAATTCTGTGTGCCGCACTTGAGCAGAGATGTGGACAAATTGGAGAGTGTCCAGGGGAGCACAACAAAATTGATAAAACGTTTTGAAAATCTGAATTATGAGGAAAGGTTAAAAAAACTGGACATGTTTAGTCTTGAGAAAAGTTGGAAGTGGAAACCTGATAATAATCTTAAAATATGTTAAGGGCACTTATAAGATACATCTTGTCATTCTCCAAAGGTGCCATCCATACATCTTCCTTATAGCTAAAAGAATGGGCTTCCATAAAGTGCATCATTACTGCTACTTCCCAGTAGTCTGATAGGAATATCTTAATGATTCATAAAACCCAATTTTAGCAAATGGTTGTGCAATACTTTGGAAAGCAATTTAGGAACTAGCTAACATACAGTTTCTGGTGGAACACATTTTAGATTTCTTTATAGTCTGTGATCTCCTGGCTCCATCTTACAATTGATTCAGTACAAAATCTTGGATATGTTTTTAAGCATAAGAAAGTCTTAAAGAGAATTTTAAATGCAATCAGGTGTCCCTCGCCTAAGCCCAGGTGTGCTTGTGACTGTGCACACTGACTTCTGAATGCCAAACCCCCAAACCTCCTTGCACATCTTCCTAAAGCCAAATGTTCCAACTCTCCACTTTGCCAAAACCTACATCTCCCCTGCTGACAGCTTTCACAATGCAGATGCACAGTGTCATCACAGGTTTCAGAGTAGCAGCCGTGTTAGTCTGTATCTGCAAAAAGAACAGGAGTACTTGTGGCACCTTAGAGACTAACAAATTTATTTGAGCACAAGCTTTCGTGGACTACAGCCCACTTCTTCGGATGCATCTGAAGAAGTGGGCTGTAGTCCACGAAAGCTTGTGCTCTAATAAATTTGTTAGTCTCTAAGGTGCCACAAGTACTCCTGTTCTTTTTAGTGTCATCACAAAAAGCTATAGGCACATTGAACATTTGTGAGCTGCATTAAATATAGTGAATAGCAAAATTGGCATACCAGGAATACTGTACTATTGTGTCATGCCTTTTAACATTTCACTCAATAAAAATCTCCATTTGGGTTTTATATGAATCTACCACTGAATTTCTGTTTATCTCGCTAGGTGTGTATGTGGTCCCCATCACTGTAATATCTGGCTCCTTTAGAATAGTTCCCGGATTTCTGCAGAAGTCAGCACCTAGGTGCTATAGAAACCAGGGGACCGTCCTGCGGAATATAGGTCCAGCCTGCCACATAATACACAGGGCCTTACCTGTGCAGCAGAATATTCTAGTGGCGATTTCCAATACCGCTGCCTTTGATGCCAACCCAGCTTTCAGGTGCAATCTTGGTTAGACAAATCTATGGCAGCATGTTCATTCCTTTCAGGGTTTTTGTGAACACAATGACCACAAACAGAATGAAGTGGTGCATGCCAGGTTCCTGGGTAAACTGAAAAAATATAGGCCCATAGCATGCACATGAGCCACACATGCAACTGCTGTTGATTTCAATGGAAGATGTATGGGCAGAATAAGATCATGACATGGCCCTATATGACCATGACTCTCATAAACACCACATCATCCATCTGTTCATGAAACACAATAAAATCAGCTGGAGCTGGAAACAGATCTGGAACAGGATATGAGCCACAGGGTTCATAAATTGAACAGTGGATTATGAAATCCAGACTGGAAAGCAAGATTTTGGATGTGCAGTCTTCTACACTAGCTGAATGCCAGACCAGCCAGAGGAAAGCCATGGAGAGATGAGGTGGGAGGTGGCCTCTTGACACAAAAGCTAGCTACTTGATGTCAATTTATTATTAGTGTTTATTTAGGGACTTGATCCAAGAACTACTGAAGTCAGTGAGAGTATTTCTGTTGAATATAATGAGAGTTGGTTCAGGTTCTTATTAAGCACAAACAATCTGGCACTGTACAGTGCAGTAAATGGTTGTGTCAGCCCAGTTAATCTGGGAAAGCAATGCACATATACACACATACGATCTGTTTTTCTCTACACATAGATGCCTCTTGTTTCAAGTGCATGATAATTTAAAATACTTGCTATTTAAAAATTTGATTTTCCTATGAAGTTTTTCAATATTTTAGGGTCATAGTATTTCCTCTAAAGATTTATGCCTCAAGGAAAGATGTTGTTGCATTTGTTATAATGTGATATTTATTAGGAAGTAAACATAATCGGACAAGAATTTTTTCTGCCTGATCTTTCTCACTGTTGGACAATGGTCATTTGTGAGTTATTGTGAGACATATCCAGTGGGTTTGTGGACTGGCACTCTCAGAAATCCAGAATCCTAAAATTCAGGACACTGAGCCCAGGTCTACATGACATACTTACCGCGGAACAACTACATCGCTCAGAGGTGTGAAAAATCCACACCCCGAGTGACGTCGTTATACCGACCCTAACCCCTTGTGTGGACAGCACTATGTCGGTGGGAGGGCTTCTCCCCTTGACATAGCTACCACCTCTCGTGGAGGTGGAGTTATTAAGCCAACAGGAGGGCTTACTCCTGTGGGCTTATTGCATCTTCAGCAGAAGCGCTGCAGCTGCACTGATGTAAATTTGTAGTGTAGATCTGCCCTAATCCTCAAAACCATTCACAGAACTTAAACATTTCAGAGAACTAATTGTGGTCAGAGTGATCATATTGGGAATAGGTACTGAAAACTTACTTCCATACAGGATGAGCTGTATTATTTGCCATCATTTGCTTTTTTTTTTTTTTTTAAGGCTCCTGCAACAGATCTTATTAGCTGGAACCAATTTGTAACCAGTTTCTGCTCTGTTTGAAATTTAGCAGCTTGTAGCACCCATCTGTTCTTTGCTAATTAAATGCAAATGTCCAGACAAGGAATGAACCACCTGAAAATGAACTTGAATGACTGCAAAAGAAGTGTGAACATTAATCAATGGCACTTACAGAGATCTAGAATACATTGTGTTTAATCTTTTTATCTTGGAATAAACCCATTTTTGTTCAGGTATAGTAAATTCCCTGGCCAACACACACACAGTACAAATGAATGTAAATTCCCCTGGTTAATTCAAGTACAGTACAGATCCAAAAACTCCAGTCTCTGAGTGTCAGGAAAGAGATCAGCTCTTAATTCTCTAAAGCCACAGCAGTACACAATGCCATGCCTGTAGTTTCATTTCCTAGCTTCCTAAGTGTTTCCTTTTGTGTCCTCAGATTTCTCACTACATCAGGTCTCACTCTAGTGCAATTCCTGCAATTTTAGAAATATGGACATTGTAGCAGGGTGGTCACCCGCTCCTGCCCAGAAGGGGTTAAAGCAGCCTGGGAGAGGGCTGTGGCAGAGAAAAGCTGGGCTGATGGGGAAAGCAGCCACAGCTGTAGCCAGTGCAATCAGGGCCCAGCTGGCCCTTATAAGAGGGCTGGGGCCAGAAGCATGGTCAGTCTCTCTCTGCTTGTAGAGAGAGAAGGGCCTGGCTGCTAGGGAGCTGAGCAGGGTACTGGGAGTGGAGCAGGGCTGGGGGGAAGGCTAGAGGAGCTGGGGAGCTCCAGCCTGGAAAACCCCCAGGCTGCGGGCCTAGCTGAGGGCCTAAGACGAGTACCAGGGCTGCAGAGGGGCAGCCCAGCTATAGAGAGAGGCAGCAGGTCCAAACCCCTTTGCCTGTAATGAGTGGGTTATACACTGCAGTCTGCCCCAGTGAATGGGGGCTAGATGAGGACTGGCAGTAACCAAGACTGAAGCGAAGTGGGGATAGTGGGTGGGGGTTCCCCTGGGAGGGGGAGACCCAGGGCTGTGAGGGGTTACTGCCAGGGGGCAGCACCCCAGACAACAGGGCACTGGGTCCGGGAGGGACACGGGGGACCAAGTGGTTGCGGGACACCGGCCTGCAGAGGGCGCTCCAACAGCTGGAGAGCTAATTCCCGAGATGACCAGCAGGAGGTGCTGCAGCGGCGAGTCCCGCACCTTTACAACATGAAAGGATGTTCAGTTGCTGATTCTGACTGGCGCCTGTTCTGTTCCTTCAAGTTCTGTCACTAGTCCTCTTGCTAAGATACTTCTGCCCTTCTTACACCTTCATATTGCACTGGAAAGCCTCTAATTCCCTTAGACTTCAGTCTCACAAACTTTCAGACAGACCAGGGAATGAAGAACTAAAACCCACAGCACTGTCAGTGAACACAAAAACCAGTTACTTACCTGCACTGTAACTGTTGTTCTTCGAGATGTGGATGCAGATGTGGATTCCACTCAGGTGCATGTGTGCACAGCGCACCATAGCCACAGAACTTTGTTTAGCAGTATCTGTCAGGGCGAGGTTCACACCCTCCAGTCCTCATAGCTCCTCCCCTGACGTTTTAAGGGCCGTGCTGCCCCAACCATGCTCAGTTCCTTCACACCAGAAGTCAAAACTGGAGACTCCAAAGCAGAGGGGACAGAAAGCGGGTCATGGAATACACATCTACACCCACATCTCGAACCACAACAGTTTTAGTACAGGTAAGTAACTGGTTTTAATTCTTCGAGTGGTGGCAGACATGAATTCTACTCAGGTGACTCGCAAGCAATACTCGTACGAGGTGGGGCTCAGAGCCTATTTAAACAGGGCTGCAGAACTGCCTTTCCAAAGTCTGCATCTGATCTTGATGAAATCATAATAGCATCGTGTAAACATATGCTCAGTAGACCAGGTAACGGCCCTGCAAATATCCAGTGTAGAAACATCACTGAGAAACACAACAGAAACTGCTGGGCCATTGTTGAATGAGCTACCCATCTCTGTGGAGGTGCAATCTGAGCTATCCGGTACACCACCATAATGCAGGACGCGATCCATCTGGAAGTTGTCTGTGTGAAAACAACCCTGACCCTTCATCCAATCTGTGTAGGAGACAAAAAGTTGAGGCGATGAACAAAATGATTTATTCCTTTCCAGACACTACGCCAAGCATTGTCTCACATGCAATGTATGAAGGCACTGTTCATCTGCGTTTGAGTGGGGGGGGGGGGGGAGACGGGGAAGAATATAGGTAAGTACGTTGTTCGGTTAAGATGAAACTGTGAAACCACTTTAGACAAAAAATTTGGATATGGACTTAGGGCCACTCTGGCTTTGAAAGACTGCATCTATGGAGGCCCTGCCATTCGAGCCTGCAGCTTGCCAGGCAGCAGTGGACGGGACGGAGAACGCTGCCACTGAGCTTTAATATGCACCATGCAGGTTCCCAGGTGGCTGAGGAGGTGGTATCAGCTACTCAGCTTCCTGGGTTCATCAGTAATCTCCCTGGACTCCAGAGATATTACTGATGAACCCAGGAAGCTGAGTAGCAGATACTGCCTCCACAGCCGCCCTGGAACCTCCATGGGGCATAATAAATAAGCAAAAACTTCCCCGGCTGAAGCTGTGTCATCTTCTTAAAGGAGTGGCAAATGGAGCACATCTTTAATATGCCCCTCTTTTACCCCCCAAGTGTGGGGGTCGTTATTCAGAATAGCTACTCCACATGAAGGACAGTGTTTAAAATGGTGCAGGCATAACATCAGGTAAATACTAAAAATTAGTAACTAACTACTAAATTAACTAACTACATAATTACAAGGGTACTACTAACTAAATGAACTATTTACAAAAGCTCAGCTGTGCAGTAAAACCCACACAGGAAGGTCTGACTCAGGCTGTGGGCGATGACAGAAGGAAATGAGGACGGGTGAGGCAGTGCTGCCCCTAAATATGAGGGCAGAGGGTGCAAGTACTGCCTTGACGAGAACTGCTAAGCAATTTTCTCTGGCTCTAATGTGCCCAGAGCACCAAAGCCAGAGGGGAATACATGTCTGCAACTAGTCCAAGAAGGACTTCTATTAGCACACAGAATTACCTTAAACTGTTACCAAAGATAAGAGCTTCTCTAAACCAAAGCACAACTGCCCTGCTGTGCAAGACACTTTGTGATACCAAGAGTTGCTTGTTTAGCAGACAGCTTCCAGAGCCCTCACAGTAAATCTATACAGTCTTATTGCTGACAATGTTGTTACTGCATGGAGCCCAGAGAGAGTGGGATAACTTAACAGCTCATTTCAATTTGTTGTTGTTTCTACACTTTAAATAAGTAGTTGCAGCCTTTACCTAAATAAGGTCTTAGGGGGACCAAAGTCTCCATGGCCCGGCACTTCAGGTAGTTGTTTACACCAGTGCAAAGAAGACGTCTCACACTACTGAATCAGAAGCATGCCTCTTCACACCCACTGTGCTGTGGGGTGAATGACTCTAAAAGGTGCAGGCAAATGGTGAATGGAGCCCAGGCTTCCTAACTTCAGGCTCCTATGTTTTAAAAATTTGGCCTCAAGGTTTAAAATTTCCTGGCACCAGAACGGTGTACATTTCTACTGTATTTCTGGAGGAAATTCATGGTGGTGTGGAGGGCTGATACAAAGCACTTCATGCCACTTCAGCAGGTCTGTGCATGGGGGAGGTCACAGTGGAACAGTGACTAGAATCCAGAATACTAGAAACACATGGAAGGAAGAATAAAACAGGGCGGAGTCACCCAGCAGGGTTCAGTACTACACAATTCATTCTTATTTATATTGTTATCTATTTCTGTCAGGTTCTGCTGTATCTTCTGCTAGCTTAGGTTTATTTATTGTTATTTAAAAGCAAAGGATAGGACAAGGAAGGTACTGTTTTAAAACTGAATTTTTAACAGCTGAAAGGAAGAACTTTGCACTGTTCTAGATGAAGGGGCCTTTCCCTTAGGGCACACAAAGTCTTTTTTTAGGTATAACAACTTTCCTGGGATAATACATAATAAATATCTTCACCTTCCTCCTGACACACATGCAGCTCCAGTTCCAGCCTCTGAGATTCAGGAAAGGATAAGCTCTTAATTCCCTGAAGTCAAATCAGGACATACACAGGTCCCTCTTGTTCCAATTCCCAGCTTTTTAGCAGTCTCCTCAGCTCCCAGTTCTCTTCAGAATTCCTTTTACAGTTCTCACATTCAGTCAGTCTGTGTCTTTGTAGCATTCTTAAACAGAGGGAGGGAAAGGAACATGTAGGCACAAAAACAGTTCCTTGCAGAACTGGACTGTAATACAGGAGGAATTAAACAGGATACAATCCCTTGTCTTCATACAGTAGTTCGTGGCTTCCTATCCCCACTCCTATACTTCTCAAAGGGGCTACTGGCTGCATCTTCATGTGCCTTTCATGACCACTGATTTCCCACAGCTCTTTAGGACTCCAGCTCACTCCAAATCCCTTCAACATAGTATGAAAGGTAGAGGCTTGTGAGAACTGATGTGAAAGTGGACCTGCCCATATACAATTCTTACAGATATAAAAAATGAAATTGATGGCATCTTATGAAACACATCTGTCTTTTCACATAGTGAAAGTTTTTCCCAGTGGAGGGACCCTGATATCCTGAGGGTCATCTAGGACATGCTCCCATACTGCTAGGTCTGCTCCCTGCCTTGTACTCCTGTTCTTTCTGTTGAAACTGTTACCCGCACATGCCAGGGCACTCCACCCTTACCCAATTCCTAGGGCTTCAGGCGAAAGGCATCTACCCATACCCAGTTCCTAGAGCTCAGGGCATAATCTTCTGCGGGTTTGCAGGGCCTTTTACCAGTGAAAGAGCCTTACACAGTAATATCCGTAACCTCTATTTATTAACAGTTACCAAAACAGAATGTACATACTAAGCATACAATGCTCACCACTCCCAATAAGTCAGATAAACTTTTCTTGGTGGCCAGTCAAGATTAGATCGTCCGGGGCTCCAGCTTCTGCACAGTATGATTGGCAGAGTGTTGAGGTCTGGCAGCTTTGATCTTGGGCTCTATCCCAGAGTTAGATTCCAAAGAACTTCCTTTTGGACTCCAGTTTATACAGTTAAAACTCGGATCCTTCTTCACTCTACCTTAACCCATCGTAAAACCAAAGTACTACAAAACAGTATTTTTCACCAATACTAGCCCATTACAAAACAATTCCTTAATCAATCATATCCACCTTAGTTGATTTAAATCTTGCAAAATTAGTTATGCAACAAACAGAAACGAAGAATCAGAGACCATACAGATAAACAATAGAGAAGTAGGGACCATAAAGGTAAAACAATAGAGAAGTATAGATTTCACAATCACAACTGATAAGTGATTCCTTGCCAGACAGAATGCCATCAGACAAAGTTTTCTTTAAACATCTTAAGAGCTGTATCTTTATCTGGTGATGCTGGCTACTATTAGGACAGAAGCGCCTTCTTAATAGCCCGATATTACGTGGTTTTGATGCAATTTAGATGGAATGTGAGGATGTGGCTCTCTGCTTCTTAGTTCATGGCTGCTCCTGTCCTGCTGAAAAAAGCCTCAGACCTTACAACACATGCACTCGGATTTCTACCTTCTTATCACTGACACCCACTGGCCAGGCTAGAGCTGCAACCATGTCAGAGAAGCCACAATAGAACAGCTAATGATGCAATTTGGGACTCCACCTACCATGTCATCTTTATTTTCTTTATTCTAAAATTTATTATAAAGCATATGAAATGTATAATGTCACTAGTAATACTTCTCCAGCTCCAGAAACACCAGTACTGAGAATACAAACTTAGGGCATTCCATGCAGAAGCCTCAAAAATCAACCTTTCCGCCCCAAGCCATGGATGTTATATAGTATCTAAAAGCAAATAAGAGAACCTCAGCTGGCAATTCTTATTTTAGCTCCCTTCAAATTCTCTCCCTACTCTTCTCACTGAGCTCCCACTGTTTTCTTCCACTTTCAATCTCCACAGAAAATGTTCCTGAATTCACTAATGCTTAAGTTAAACAATCCTTTAAACAACTATAGTGCCATTATGATTTTAACCTAGGTGATTATAACTTAAATCCAAGAAGGTGATTGTGCTTGCTAGCTCCTTCATTGTAGCACGTCTCTCATAGAAAATGTCATAAACACCCATTACGTGGTCACTAAACAATAACACCCGTGAAGCAGCACCTAATAGGGAGGACAGAACAAACCATCCCCCAACCTCTGCAAAAACCAATTGGAGGAGGAAAAGGGCCACTTTTGCAGCATTATCTTTCCTCTGTCCTGGATCCCACAGAAACCCCTGGGGGTATCAATGGGACTCAGGGTGAGAAAATAAGAACGGCTATACTGGGGCAGACCAATGGTCGCTCCAGCCCACTATCCTGTCTCTGACAGTGGCCAGTGCCAGAGCTTCAGGGGGAGTGTACAGAACAGGGCAATTTTGGAGTGATCCATGCCTGTCTTGCCCTCCCAACTTCTGGCAGTCAGAGGTTTAGGGTCTCTGCAACCTGGGGTTACATCCCTGACCACGATGGAACGTCCTCTATGAACTTATCCAGTTCATTTTTTAACCCAGTGCACAGATGGAGAGCGGGGCTGGCCAGGCATGGAAGGACTTGGCTTGAAAAGGGGAGCCACAGTCTTTGTTGGCTTGTTTCCCCAGACATGCTTTTTCCCCAAGTTCATGCTGACTGTGGCAACGTTAGTGCACATGGTTCCTCCTCTCTGATGTGCTTCCACACCCTGGAAGTGGATTCTGGGGGAAGTGAGCAGCAAGGCAGCCTGGCAGCTGGGGTTTCTCTGCACTATGTGCAATATAATCATGTGTATGGATGCAAGATGGGCATTAGCACTACAGTTGGATGCATCTCCTACAGCACCAAGTTTTTTTTAAGTTCTGCCAAGTCCTTTATGGTAAGGAGGTTTGGCATCCCCTACACCTTGTCAGCACAAGATTCTCTCTGTCTTCTAGTCACAGCTCTCACAGCCAGAAAGATTTCACTTTGTGGACAAGAGGGATAACAGCTGTCCATGTCCTGCCCGATCATCACTCTGCTAAACTCTGTCCCCAGATTATTCACAGTTTATCCCTGCTATTGAGCTCCAGGCACCGCGTGTATGTCTCCGTAATGTCATGGTATCTGCCTAGGGAGAGGCAACAACATTTATTTTCTCTATATCACCATCTGGTGTCTGCTGGTGGAACAACAGGTTAGCAAAATGAATCAGATAAGTGTAAGACTAGAAGAGACCTCTTGAGGTCTTCTAGTCCAGTCCCCTGCGCACAAGGCAGGGCTAAGTATTATCTAGGCCAGTGACACTTGGACTGAGGCTCGTGAGCCACAAGTGCCTCTTTAATGTTTCTCCTGCGGCTCTTTGCAGAATGATATTAAAACAGTGTGTGATTTAATTATTAACCAATCAGAATGCTTTTACTATGTTGTAATTCTCCTAGTTTGTTTATGTAGTTGGCAAAATAATCTTAGCCCTGCATAAAGGGATCCAGACTCAGTGCCCGAAAAAAAGCTTCACAGCACCAGACTTCTCTGGCTCCTGGCACTTACTACTAAGGGGACTGACTGGGCTTTAGAACCCAATGACCCCACACACGTTGTTGCTGAATTTGGAAGCTAGTAAACCCTCGGTTGCTGGCTGCACATACCATTGCATATTATCAGAACTCTGTACTATGGACAACTCTTTGGAGACAAGACGTGCCTGAAATTGTGCTGCTTGAACATTGGCCAACATTTGTCTCCTTCTTTAATGTTATGTCTTCATCGATTTGAAGAGACTGACAAACTGATCATAAAACAAACACTATGGAAAAGGAAAGAAAGAAGTACAACACATACAAAAGACTGGGTAGCTGCACCACTTTTCCTGATACATGACAGACACACACATGCACACACCATCCCAACAAGCCCAAGCAGCTCTCATTTACAAAGCTTTCACATGACGTAAATCCCTAGCATAGTATACATCATTCTTGTTACCTGAAATTGGGCCAGCTAGTAAGCTTAGGGAGGACTAATGACCCACCAGAGTTTGGCAGAAAGCAGCACATTTATTATACTGATAGCTAAGCTCAAAAGAGGTGAGGGGTCACACTCACACTTGCATACTCACGCTCCTAGGACAGGCACAGCACTGGAGATGACAGGATCCTTCAAGGTAAGTGTCCCACAGCACAGCGATGGATGGTGCGATGAAGGTAAGTCTTCCCGAGGCACGATGGAATGCAACATGGCAAACCACTGGCCAGGCAGTCTGGGCGAAGGGCCTTCACGGGAGGTACAAGCTTGTGAGTGCCCTTTTGAGCACATGGCCCCTTCCCCTTTTAAGGACCTGCTCCTCATGGCCTGCGACTATAGATGACTTGGCCGCATCTGGTTGGTCACACACCACCTCGGGCAGTGTCCATGCACTGGGTGTGGGATCACTGCCTAATTGGAGTGTCATGGCCTGCGACTAGAGATGACTTGGCCGTGTCTGGTTGGTCACACTCCACCTTGGGCAGTGTCCATGCATTGGGTGTGTGAGGGCTGCCTAATTAGACTCCCAGACATCTTGTCTACCAGGGAGCTTTTCTGATCTTCCAGCTGTTCAACCAGCCCATTCATCCCACAAGCATTCCAGGAGGGAGTGGGAGGGGGAAAGCCACTTCACAGGTATTCAGAGAGGGAGAGGAGACAAAAGGGTGGGGGAAAGTAAAACAGACCTTTTGAGCATACAGGTTATACATAGCATAGTTATACAGAGCATACAGATCACTGCTGCTCCTACAACAGAAACCAGGGTCAGGGAACAGGCCATGGAACAGAGGTCAGAGGCTGTGGACAAGCCAAAGCAGGATCATAGTCAAATTCAGAAAGCAGGCCAAAGGGGGTTGGAATCAGACTAACTTGTAGCTCTAGCAAGGTCAGAGAAATGGCTGTATCCAGGCCTTGCTCAAGGATAGGCTGCCGCAGCAAGCTGGAATCACTGTGTAACCCTTCTGCCCGTCAGAGTTGGCAACAACAAGGGCCGGGTTCAGTATCTAGGGGCTCCGTTTCAATAGCACAATGCAAAACCGGCTTGAGCCCCCACCCAGTGACCTGGGACAATTACATACCACCCCCCTGGGCGCCTCTAAGAGGCAATACTTCCCCTCTCCCATGCACAAAGTCTGAGTGTAGCAAAAGCCTTTTAATAAAGGAGGGAAACAATGCGGCATTATGTTGGGGAAACACCACAAACAGGATTCGTAACACAAACCATGAGCAAAAGACCCACCCCCAAGTAAGTTTGGCAGTGTCCTTTTCCCCTCAGGGTCTTAAGTCCAGCAACCCAATAGTTACCCCACCCACAGTTTCTGACCTTGGTCAGTGCAGCCCCAGAGTGGTTCTTGAGTCCAGCAACCCAAAAGTCACCCCACCCACAGTTTCTGTTCTTGGTCAGTGCAGCCCCCGGAATTCAGAAGTTCATCTGCGGGGGTGGGGGGAGCAGGGGGAGGTATGGGGGGCATCTTACATGCTCTGTTGCTCGGGTTGACGGCTGATTGCCATGCCTCTCTGCAGGATTCTGCTGCAGTCTTCCCCGCCAGCTGCGCCTCTCCACCAGCTGCCCTGCTATCCCCTCCTCTCTACTAGCCATCTTGCTAGCCACTCACCAACTTATCTTCAACCCTCCCCCCCACAGCGCTTAGTAACTTCAGCTCTTTAGTGATTTCAGCTTTCAGTGATTTCAGCTGTTAGTAGGGGAGAGGGGGCACCTCAGAGCTGGCACACTCAGAACCACTAGCTCAAAGTAGGTCTAATGCTTAGACCTAGGAATCAGTGATTTCAGCTCTGCAGCACCTAACAAGACTCCTGAGTCAAAAATAGCTCTATTATTACACCATGGAGAGAGGAGGGGTCAAAGTCAGAAGGGGCCCACTCTCTCAGGTACAAATACCTGTCCCAGGCTCTCTCTCAATTCACTGGGCTTTGGAACCCATGTGCCTTGCCTAGCAAGTGCTACTTAGTTGAGGGCAAGTCCCTTTGTCATAAAATGCCAAGTAAAATTCTACTGTCCTTGATTCACATAACGAGGATAACCCTTTATTACTCCTGCCCTAATAACAAAGAGACTGGGGATCCCACAGCAGCCAAAGTGACCATTTGGGCAAGCAGTCCCATCATGCTAGGCAGGGGGTGTGCCCATGCAAACAAAATCAGCCCTTGAAGTCCTTTTCCACAGCTCACCACCAGATGTCAGAGTAGAGCTCATTCTGACTCTGCTTACAACTGCAAACTCTACTTATGGAACAAGTCAGTGCAGCTGAGTTGCTGAAGCATACCTGAGTGATGAGTCCCTGCAGGCTCTGTTGAAGGGGTGAGTCATGGCAGCTGAGTGAGCAACCTTGATGTGGCTGCAGGTTTGCCTCAGACCAACTGCCAGAAGCCAGGACTGGATGATAGAGGATGGATTGCTTGAAATTGCCCTGTTCTGTTCATTCCCTCTGAAGCACCTGGCATTGGCCACTGTCGGAAGACCGGATACTGGGCTGGTGAAGCATTGGCCTGACCCAGCATGGCCATTCTAATGTTCTTGTAAAATCCACCCTAGATTCAGGGAGAATTGTTTTTGTATTATCATCTTTTCCAAAGCCAAGCCATATCCACCTGTAAGAAATAGACAAGTTTTGAGAAGATATTTTTAGTGCTTTCTATTACATTGTTTATGTCAGGCTAGTAACTGAGTTCCCAGTATGATCCTAATCTGGGATGATCCTATTTGGAATTGATCAAACTAATTTATTTGACAAAGTTAGCCTTTTTTTCTCTTTGCAACTCACAAAAAGTTCATGGCTTTTACCAATCTTCGAGCTGGTTGAGTAATGTGTTTATATTAACACATTGGAGATAGACTGTCGGTGCTGAATATTTAGTCAATTGTACTGTGGCATTAGGGGTATCCAAAAAACAATGAGGTGAGACCACACCATTGAAAAAATCCAACCAACTTTAATGCAGTCAGAGCCCTCAAACCCACAGCAGCACCTGTCTCCTCCAGCACAGGTGACAGCTCCAACCTCTAAAAAGAATTCCCCCAGCCTCTCTCAGACCCACACCCACCCTGCAACCCAGCTTTTGAGAGAGGGGAAGCCTATTAAAATACATTATTGGCAATTAAGTTCTCTTCCTTTGTTCCTGGTCCTGTATGTCTTCTGGGTGTTGTTTCTGTTCCCTGACTGGACAACATAACCTACTAAACTGCACCCATTTCCATCCAAAATTAACTGAATTTTGCCCCTTGATTAAATGCATCTGTTCCTGCCCTGATGTCAGCTTTCCGACAACATCCAGGCCAACATGACTGCCATTGTGCAATGTCTGTGAACAGTAATAAGGAAGGGGAAGAGACTGTTCACCAAATTCTAAACCAAACTGCAAGACTCAGGGTCTGTGAACAGGTTCTTACACTATTTGACCAGATCTGGTAATGATGGTGAATGGCTAGTTATTATGTTGGTTCTAATGTTCCTGGATCAGATCCTGCTCTATTCCCAGTCCCTCTGCGCTATCCCAGAAGCACAGAGGGGAGTTAATAGCTGTTCCTGGGTTGGCCAGCATAGGTGATGTGCTGGGGGCATTTAAGAAGGCTCATAGCCCCAGGGAGGTGATACTGCCAGGGCAAGATAGAGCAGCCCTTAGATTGTTCTAACTTGTGTTGGAAGCCTTTGCACATACCTGATGCTGGGTCTTTTGAGAGCATCCTGGATAATCCTCATTTTCCTGCCCCCAACAAAGCCCTATACATTAAGGATTGCAAATTCGACATGTTACCATAGCTGCTGGTTTGATGCCCAAAATGCTAACTGAACTGCAGAAGGCCATTGTATTGCTAACCCCAAACATTCAAAAATCATAAGCCAGGCCCTCAAAAAATCGTGAGATTAAAAAAAAAAAAAAAAAGTGTTGGGCCTGTGCTTTTGAGCCTTTACAGTTAACACATCTTCAGGCTTTTCTCTGCAGCCATGAGAGCTATTTTTAAAAAATGAAAGCTGAGATTCTCACATAACCACCTGACTCCAGGAGCTGGAGCTTCACGAAAAAAAAACAGTTACCCACCTTTTGTAACTGTTGTTCTTCAAGATGTGTTGCTCATGTCCATTCCACTGTAGGTGTGCGTGTGCCCAGTTGTGCAACCGTCGGAGACTTTTGCCTTAGCGGTACCTGTAAGGCCAGCAGTGGCACCCCCTGGAGCACTGCACTCACGGCGCAGTATATCAGGCGCTGCTGGCCCTGCGCCCTCTCGGTTCCTTCTTGCCAACAACTCCAACAGAGGGGCAGGCGGGCGGGTATTGGAATGGACATGAGCAACACATCTCGAAGAACAACAGTTACAAAAGATGGGTAACCGTTTTTTCTTCTTCAAGTGCTTGCTCATGTCAATTCCATTGTAGGTGACTCACAAGCAGAATCCACAGTGGTGGGCTCGGAGTTCCCAGTCTTGCAGATTAGAGTACTGCTCTGCCGAAACCAGTGTCACCCTGAGCCTGCTGGGTCAGCGCACAGTGCAATCCAAACACGGGGACAGACGACCAGGTGGTAGCTCAGCAAATTTCCTGGATCGGCACCTGAGTGAGGAAAGCAGCTGATGACGCCTGTGCCCAAGTTGAGTGGGCCGTCACAATCACTGGCAGGGGCATCTTCACCAGCTCATAGCAGTAGCGGATGCAGGCTGTGATCCAGGACGAGATTCTCTGGGTGGACACCAGGCAACCTTTCATCCTGTCTGAGACAGTGACAAACAGTTGTGTCGACTTGTGGAATGGCTTCATTCCTTCTATGTAGAAGGCTAGTGCCCGCCTGATGTCCAGGGAATGCAGCCTGCATTCCTCATTCGTTGCATGAGGCTTCGGGCAGAAGACCGGAAGATATATGTCCTGACCAGTATGGAACTGGGAAACGACCTTGGGCAGAAAGGCCTGGTGCGGGTGCAGCTGGATCTTGTCCTTATAGAAGACCGTATAAGGGGGCTCAGACATGAGCTTGGACGTCCTACAGGCAGAGGTTATAGTGACCAAAAAGGAGACCTTCCAGAAGAGAAGGAGAAGGGAGTAGGATGCCAGGGGCTCAAAGGCGGGGGTCCCATGAGCCTGGACAGCACAAGGTTCAGATCCCAAGGACCTGAGGGTAAACGTGCTCCAGACCTTCCAGGAAATGCGCCGTTATGGGACAGGCGAAGACCGACCTGCTGTGTAACGGGGAATGGAAGGCCAAGATGGACACTAGGTGCACCTTAACCGAGGACAGCGACAGGTCCTGGAGCTTCAGAGATAGCAGATAGTCCAGGATGACTTGCAGGGAGGCCTCCTCTGCCCAGACGCGGTAATCCAAGGCGCAATACGTGAACCACTTCCATTTTGCTACATAGGTAGCCCTGGTGGAGGGTTTCTGGCTGCCAAGCAGGACCTGCTGGACACTGGCAGAACACTGCTGCTCCTCCCTGCTCAGCCACACAGAAACCAGGCCATGAGGTGCAGTGCCTCCAGGCTTGGATGCAGCAGGTTCTGGTGGTCCTGGGACAGAAGATCCAGCCAAAGCAGCAGCTGTAATGAGGTGGCTGCCAACAGACTCAGGAGAATGGCGAACCAGTGCTGACAAGGCCAGGCCAGGGCTATGAGGATGACCGAAGCTTTGTCTTGCTTCACTTTGAGCAGGACTCTGTGGATCATCCTGGACTATCTGCTATCTCATGAGCGCTCCAGACCGCGGGATCAGGAAGGCATCTGACAGGGAGCCCTTGTCCCTGCCTAGCAGAGAACAGAACACGTGGCACTTCCTGTTCTGTCTGGATGCAAACAGGCCCACCTGGGGAGTCCCCCACCTACGGAAAACTAGGCTGACCATCTCCGGGTGAAGCAACCACTCGTGACGAGATGAGAAGGCCCTGCTGAGGTGATCCGCCAGGACGTTCTTGGCTCCGGACAAATGGGCAGCCATCAAGTGAATGTTGTGCCACACACAAAGGTCCCAGAGGCTGAGCACTTCCTGACAGAGGGCCAAAAACCTGGCGCTGCCCTGTTTGTTGATGTAGTACATTGCAGCCATATTGTCCATCAGGACCTGCACCACCTTGCCTTCCAGGTGGGGCGGGGAAGCCTGGCATGCCAGGTGAACTGCTCTGAGTTCCCTGACATTGATGTGAAGGGCCAGGTCGTACAGCAGCCAACGGCCCTGGGTGCTGAGGTCACCCAGATGGGCCCCCCAGCCCAGGTCCGACATGTCCGACACCAGGGTGAGTGAGGGTGATGCGAAAGGGACATCCTGCAGCACCATCCTGGGATCCCGCCACCAGTCCAGTGATGAGAGGACGTGGCTCGGCACCGTGACTACTCAGTCCAGGGGTTGCCTGCTGGGAATGTAGACCAAGGCCAGCCACATTTGTAGGGGCCTCAGATGAAGCCGCATGTGACTTACCATGTAGGTGCATGCTGTCATGTGGCCCATCAGTTGCAGATATGTGTGGGCCGTGGTGAGCGGTTAGCTCTGTATATGGGCGATCAGGTCCGACATGGCTTGAAAATGTCCCGGCCCACCTAGAGTCGAGAACCACACCGATGAACTCTATGCGTTGAACCGGTGCTAACATGGATTTTTCTATGTTTATTGGGAGGCCCAGGTCTCAGCAGGTGGAGTGCACCAGATTGAGGCTCCTCTGGACCTCCTCCGGAGACCTGCCCTTGATGAGCCAATTGTCAAAGATACAGGAAGTTCTGGACTCCTCAACGCCTCAGGTCAGCTTCCACTGGAGCTATGCACATTGTGAACACCCTGGGGGCCGAAGACAGGCCGAAAGGCAGCGCTGTAAAGTGGAAATGGCGCTCTGACACCAAAAAATGCAGGAAATGCCTGTGCCCCAGGAATATGGACAAATGGAAGTAAATGTCCTTCAAGTCAAGAACGGCGTACCAGTCCCCTGGATCCAGGGAGGGGATGATGGAAGCCAAGGAAACCATGTGGAACTTCAACTTCTTGAGAGATTTGTTGAAGCCCCATAGGTCTAGGATAGGCCTGAGCCCCACTTTTGCTTTTGGGATTAGGAAGTAGCAGGAGTAGACCCTCTTCCTTGAATATATCTTGAGGGACCTCCTCCACAGCCCCATGAAAAGGAGGTTTTCTACCTCCCGAACGAGGAGTTGCTCATGAGATGGGTCCCTGAAGAGGGACTAGGAAGGGAGTGGGGGCAGGAAGGAGGGGCGGCCAAAAATTGAAGGGTAGAACCTGAGCCATTATGTCCAGGACCCAACGGTCCGAGGTGACCTGTGACCAGGCCAAACGGAAAGGGAAAAGGCAGTTGAGGAACTGGCAGGCAGGATCCAGGTAATTGGCTGTTGCATTGCTCCAGGGCGCACCCTCAAAATGAGGACTTCTGGCCCCCTTGGTGTTTCGCTGGGCCAGGCTGCACCAGAGACCTTGATGATGAAGGGTGGTGATGGCTAAACCCTGTGTCCTTTCTCCTTGCAGGCCCCTGCCAAGGTTGCCACTGCCCAGGAGGTGGGGGAGGCCGGAAAGCTGCCTCAACAACTGAGGCCGGGGCAGCCCCAGGGAGCAGAGGGTCACCTTTGTGTCCTTCAGGCCGTGCAGACACGTATCCGTCTGATTGGAAATCAGGCCAACACCATCAAACGGAAGGTCCTGGATCGAGGCCTGCATCTCCTGGGACAGGCTGGCAGTCTGGAGCCAGGAGTTGCGCTGTATGACCACCACCGAGGCAACCACTCGGGTAGCTGAATCAGCGGCATCCCAGGCCATCTGGCTAGAGGACCGGGCAGCTGCGGTCCCTTCCTCCATTAGGGTGGTAAACTCTTGGGTCACTTCCTGGGACATGGAGTCCTTGAACTTGAGGAGAGAGTCCCATAAGCTGAAATTGTAGCAGCCCAAGAGGGCCTGGTGATTCGCCACCCGAAACTTAGGCTACCCGTAGAATAAATCTTTCGACCAAATAGATTGAGTCTTTTCACCTCTTTATACTTAGGGGTGGAACTGGTGGGCCCCTGTTTGTCCCGTTCGTTGGTTGCTGACACAGCCAATGAACCTGGTGGCGGATGAGTATATAGGTACTCAAATCCCTTTGCAGGAACGAAATACTTCTGTTCTGCCCTTTTCGAGGTGGCCGAGATGGAAGACGGGGTCTGCCAGATAGCCTTGGTGATATTCTGGACCCCTTCATGGACCAGGAGCACAACCCTGGCCGGGCCAGACACAAACAGAACATTAAAAAGCATATCCATCTGCTCCTCCATCTCCTCTACTTTGAAGCCCACATTATCCGCCACCGTACAGAGGAGAGCCTGATGCTTGTGGAAATCGTCCGGTGGGCTAGCTCTGATGGTCCCGCTACCACCTTGTCTGGTGCGGAGGATGATGACTGGGCAGCTGGGTGGGCCTCTGTAGTGTCCCCACCCACCAGGGAGAGCAGCCTAGGGGTGGGTACCGACTCCTCACCTGAAGTAATCACCGGTGCATCCTGCACCAGGCCTGGCACTGCAGGTGCCGAGGGCACAGCCTGTGGTCTGTCTGATATGGCAACTGAGGGCTGGCGGGAGTGGGGTACTGGCATGACTGGGACACCTCAAGTGTTCCAGTAAGGCCATTGGGTCGGCCACTGAGTCTGGTGCCAGGTCGGCACCAATGCCAGTGATGCGCCCTCCGGAGTCCGCTCACGCTATCTGGGCGAGGGACTGAATTGTGCCTCCAAGCCCGAGAAGTCATCTCCCACCGGCGACCAGTGCGGGGCTGTGGAGGCTCTGGTGGCTCACAGTCACCGCCGAGAATGGTACCAGGACTGAGGTCTCCGTGATGGTGCTCAATGGCGAGACGAGGACCAGTACTAGCATGAGCAATGCTGCCTGGGTATACTTCTGCACGACGATGGGTATCGAGAGTGTGGTGCCAGTGACTTGCGGCGACAAGCTGGAGACCTGGGCCGATGTGGAGACCAAGAACATGGCGACCCTTGGCTCTGTCTTGGCTCTGGGGACTGGTGGCTCTTGCGTGACTTGTGCGAGGCCTTTCTGGCGAGCTTACCCTTGCAGGGAGCCATAGCCAGGTCCCTTGCCGCACGCAGCGGAGGCACTGTGGACTCTCCTGGCGCCGGGCCCTTGAAGGGTGCCTGTTGCGCCATTTGTTTAGGCTCTTTACTGCTCTCTGGAGCCGGTGGCAGGTCCTTTCTGGGGGAGGAACCCCCCGGGGCCGAGCCCTTTGACGGGTCTGAGGTGGGCGTAAGGCCTGAACAGGGTTCCTTGCCCAGAGCCCCTTGGTCGGGCTTGACCGGAGCCATCTTCTTAGGCTTCTTTTTTGGCACCGGTGACAGGGATCAGTATTGGGAGGACCCCGGCGCCAGAGGCTCACTACGCACGAAGGGTGAAGCGCTGGGTGCCAGTTTGGGCCACGCTGGCACCGAAGCTGGATGCTGGGCCGCCTGCATCAGGAGGGCCCTGAGGCAGATGTCGCACTCCCTCTGAGTCCAAGGACGAAAGTTCTGACAAATTCGGTAGCGCTCCTTTATATGGGTTTCCCCGAGGCACTGTAAACAGCTCTGTGCATAGGCCTGTTACACAACGAGCAGGGCATGAAACCTGGAGATCGGGGCATGGCCCCCAGGGGCTAAGTCCCCACTGTGACACTATCTAACTAACACTTAATGGGTATTTACTATACTAACTAACAACACAAACTATTTACAGAGAAGCACAAGGCTAAACAGCCAAGGAAGACGCTGACCACTTGCGAAGCAAAGGACAGAGGCGCTCCAACTGACCACCACGGGTGGTAAGAAGGAACTGAAAGGGCTCAGGACTGGTGGCGCCTACTGTGCCTTAAGCGTGGCACTCCAGGGGGCGCCACAGCCGGCCCTAGGGGTACCGCTAAGACAAAAGTCTCCGACAGCCGTGCACATAGGCACATAGAGAAGACTCAAATGAATTTCCACTATAGTCCTGAGGATAGTGTTGCTAGTGGTTGTCTTTATTCAGCACTTTGACACAATAGGAGTCTTTGTTTTACAAATTCCATTAGTCTATGTAGATTCATTGGTTACTCAGATTCACTGAACACCGTGCTATCAATTCCTTTAATTGACGTAAGTTTTCCCTTAACTGATCAGAAGTAGGATGTCACTTCTAATTCATGCTGCAGCCTCTCAGTGCTGATGCTGGGTGCTGGACTGTAGGAAGCAGTCATGGTTAAATGGATCAAATCTAGAGCTGAATAGAGGATTTGTTTTTTGTGAATCATCACGTGTACCAACAAAATAAGCCTATGTGGTGAAATCATAACTCACATTTGAACTTCTCCACTTTTCCTCAGACGCACTATGTTAAATTCATAACATTTTGGGGGATAGCTGACTTGGTTTGGTTACGGTGTAACTATTTTTAATATGTAGCTAATTACAACAGCTCTATATCAACGTGTTTGTATATGTTGAATGAGCAAAGTCAGATATGCTGTATGTAGTTCAGATGCCCTGTACCTAAAATTCTTCATTGTCATCTGATTTTTAAGTGAGATCCTAGGAAACAGAAACTTTAGAAAACAGAAACAGAAATCTGAATGGAAAATATCAGTTGGTGCATATATCTGCATTCTCTACAGAGACCGGGTCTGTAGGTGCCACTGCAACACAAATAATAAATAACTCTAATGTAAACCATTATGCATTTTACTGACACTGAAGTCAATTCTGTTCAGAGTTCACAAAGGAGCAACTGCAACCACCACCTCAAAAATAGTGAGCTTCCATGAATATTAATGGGTCTCAACTATCTACTCTTCTGTATTAAAGTGAGGGGTCAACTTCCTAAAACTTCCATTAAAAACAGATAAAGATGTTGACAGATTCATTTTAAAAATTGTCCTACCATTCGCCCTCTAGTGGTTTCAGAAGAAATTGCAGATGACTTGCTGGATTTGTGCTTGCAAAAAAGTTAACAGGACGGCAGCATCCTTCTTACCTGGTATGTGAAATATCTGATCACACAGGCACATTTTCCACTAGAAAGCAAGGTAGAAGAATCATAGACTCATAGAACTGGAAAGAACCTCGAGAGATCATCTAGTCTAGTCCCCTGCACTCATGTCAGGATTATATTATCTAGACCATCCCTGACAGGTGTTTGTCCAACCTGCTCTTAAAAATCCCCAATGATGGAGATTTCACAACCTCCCTAGGCAATTTATTTCAGTGGTTAACCACCCTGACAGTTAGGAAGTTTTTTCTAATAGCCAACCCTTGCTGCAGTTTAAGCCCATTGCTTCTTGTCCTATCCTCAGAGGTTAAGAAGAACAATTTTTCTCCCTCCTCCTTCTAACAACCATTTATGTACTTTAAAACTGTTATGTCCCCTTTCAGTCCTCTCTTCTGCAGACTAAACAAACCCAATTTTTTCAATCTTCCCTCATAGGTCATGTTTTTTAGACCTTTAATCATTTTTGTTGCTCTTCGCTGGACTTTGTCCAATTTGTCCACATCTTGCCTGAAATGTGGTGCCCAGAACTGGACACAACACTCCAGTTGAGGCCTAATCAGCGCTGAGTGGAGCGGAAGAATTACTTCTCGTGTCTTGCTTACAATACTCCTGCTAATACATCCCAGAATGATGTTTGCTTTTTTTGCAACAGTGTTACACTGTTGACTCATATTTGGCTTGTGATCCACTATGACCCCAGATCTCTTTCCATAGTACTCCTTCCTAGGCAGTCATTTCCCATTTTGTATGTGTGCAACTGATTGTTCCTTCCTAAGTGGAGTACTTTGCATTTGTTCTTATTGAATTTCATCCTATTTATTCTCCAGTTTGTCCAGATCATTTTGAATTTTAATCCTATCCTCCAAAGCACTTGCAACCCCTCCCAGCTTGGTATCGTCCACAAACTTTATAAGTGTACTCTCTCTGCCATTATCTAAATCATTGATAAAGATATTGAACAGAACCGGACCCAGAACCAATCCCTGTGGGACCCCCCTTGTTATGCCCTTCCAGCATGACTGTGAACCACCAGTAAAGAACGGTTACTTACCTTCTGTAACTGTTGTTCTTCGAGATGTGTTGTTCACGTCCATTACACATTAGGTGTACGCGCGCCGCGTGCACGGACGTCGGAAACTTTTTCCCTTAGCGGCTCCCGTCGGGCCAGCAGGGCCCCCTCCTTCCCGCCAGAGCGGCGCCCCGCTCCAGGGTATATATATCCCTGCCGACCCGACCCCTCCGGTTCCTTCTTGCCGGAGACTCCGACAGAGGGGAAGGAGGGTGGGAAGTGTAATGGACGTGAACAACACATCTCGAAGAACAACAGTTACAGAAGGTAAGTAACCGTTCTTTCTTCTTCGAGTGATTGTTCACGTCCATTACACATTAGGTGATTCCCAAGCTTACCATTGGAGGTGGGTAGGAGTCAAGATACAACTGACTGTAACACAGCCCGACCGACCATTGCGTCCTCTCTGGTCTGATGATGGATCGCGTAGTGGGCTGTGAACGTATGTATGGACGACCAGGTGGCTGCCTTGCAGATCTCCTGGATAGGGACCTGTGCCAAGAAGGCCGTAGAGGACGCTTGGGCTCTAGTCGAGTGGGCCCGGATCTACGGGGCCGGAACATTGGCGAGCTCATAACAGGTGCGTATACAATGCACAATCCATGCCGACAAGCGCTGTGTCGAGATAGGCAAGCCTTTCATACGTTCCGCAATCGCAATGAACAGCTGGGGTGTTCTGCGGAACGACCTGGTCCGTTCCAGGTAAAATGCCAACGCCCTTCGGACATCCAGGGTATGTAGGCTGCGTTGGTGAGGGTCCGTATGGGGTTTAGGGAAAAACACCGGTAGGCAAATATCCTGCCCCATGTGAAACTGTGATACCACCTTTGGGAGGAATTTGGGGTGCGGCCTCAGTTGCACCTTATCTTTATGGAACACTGTATAGGGTGGTTCCGAAGAGAAGGCCCTCAATTCCGATACCCTTCTGGCCGACGTAATGGCCACGAGAAACGCCACCTTCCACAAGAGGTGTGTGAGGGAGCAAGTGGCTAGGGGCTCAAAGGGAGGACTCATGAGTCTTGTTAGGACTAGGTTAGGACTAGGTTCAGACTCCACGCCGGGACAGGCGGGCGCGAGTAGGGGAACACCCTTTCCAGCCCCTTGAGGAATCAGGCCACTGTGGGGTTGGAGAACTCTGACACTCCCAACTCTCCCAGATGGAAAGCCGAAATAGCGGCTAAGTGAATTCTAATTGAGGCGGGCGCAAGCCCTTGATTCTTGAGGTGCAGTAGGTAGTCCAAGATAAACGGAACTGAGGCTTGTAAGGGCTGTATGCGTTGAGGTTCACACCAGTGGGAGAACCTTTTCCATTTTGCCAGGTAGGTCGCTCTTGTAGAGGGCTTCCTACTATTAAGGAGGATTTGCTGAACTTGGCGAGAGCACCTGTGTTCTGCATCATTCAGCCAGAGAGATACCATGCCGTGAGATGTAGCGAAGACAGGTTCGGGTGGAGTAGGCGACCTTCGTCTTGCGTGACTAGGTCACGATGGAGGGGGAGGGTGATTGGATAGGCTATGGACAGCTCCAGCAGGGACGTGAACCAATGCTGGCGTGGCCAGGCTGGGGCGATGAGTATGATCGTCGCCCTGTCCCTGCGGGTCTTGAGGAGAACCTTGTGTATGAGTGGGAACGGAGGGAAGGCGTATCTCAGGCTCCCTCCCCATGGGATCATGAAGGCATCTGCTAATGATCCCCGGCTGAGGTTCTGGAACGAGCAGAACTGAGGGCATTGGCTGTTGTCCCTGGTGGCGAATAGATCCACCCGGGGAAAGCCCCACCTCCGGAAGATCGAATGCAGGACGTCTCGCTTCAACGTCCATTCGTGCATTCGGTAGGAGCGGCTGAGGCGGTCTGCTAAGCCATTTTGAATTCCCGGAAGATACGTCGCGATGAGGTGTATCGCATGGGCTATACAGAAGTTCCATAATTGGAGTGCTTCGTGACAGAGGGGAGAAGACCTGGACCCGCCCTGCTTGTTTATATAGAACATGGCGGTAGTGTTGTCCATCAGGACTGCCACGCTGTGACCCTTTATGGTGGCGCGGAAGGTCTGACAGGCGAGGTGAACCGCTCTTAGCTCCTTCAGATTGATGTGAAGCAGCTTGTCTTCTCTGGACCGTTGGGTCCGCAGTTCCCCCAGGTGCGCCCCCCAGCCCAGGTCCGATGCATCTGTTACCAACGTCAGAGTGGGCTGTGGGGCAGCGAAGGGGATCCCTTCGCATACCTGTTGGCGATCGAGCCACCAGCGTAGCGAGCTGAGCACCTGGTTTGGGATCGTGACTACTTGATCCAATGGGTCTCTGTTGGGGCGGTGCGTATGGGCGAACCACAACTGTAAAGGTCGGAGCCTCAGGCGGGCATGCCTGACCACGTGTGTGCAAGCTGCCATATGTCCCAGAAGCTGCATGCAACACCTTGCCGTTGTCGTGGGGAACTTTTGGACCGAACTTATGGCTTTGTGAATTGACATGAACCGTGCCTCTGGTAGGCTCGCTTGCGCGGTTACCGAGTCCAGGGTTGCACCTATGAAGTCCAGCCTCTGTGTGGGGACTAACGTGGACTTGGGTACATTGACCCGGAGGCCGAGCCTGTCGAACGTCTGCAAAGCCAGCTTCACGTGCGATTGGACCTCGGCCTCCGACCTGCCCGCGAGTAGCCAATCGTCCAGGTACGGGAACACACGCATCCTTCTCTTTCGAAGGAAGGCTGCCACCACGGACGTGCATTTCGTGAACACTCGTGGTGCTGACGCCAGGCCGAAGGGCAGGACCGTAAATTGGAAGTGGCGCTGGTCGACCATGAAGCGCAGGAATCGCCTGTGGGCTGGATTGATTGCAATGTGAAAATAGGCATCTTTCATATCGAGGGCAGCATACCAATCCCCCGGATCCAGGGATGGGATAATAGTTCCCAGGGAGACCATACGGAAGCGAACTTTGATCAGGAACTTGTTTAGCTCGTGCAGGTCCAAAATAGGACGGAGGCCTCCTTTTGCCTTGGGGATCAGGAAGTATCTGGAGTAGAATCCTTTTCCCCTCAGGTCTGTTGGGACCTCTTCCACTGCTCCAGCAGCAAGAAGGGTCTGCACCTCCTGCGTGAGAAGTTGCTCGTGAGAAGGGTCCCTGAAGAGGGACGGGGAAGGGGGATGGCAGGGAGGGGGCGAGGAAAAATGAAGGGTATAGCCCGCCTTCACTGTGCGCAGGACCCATCGGTCCGATGTTATGCGCGACCATGCCCGGTAGAAATGGGACAGGCGATCTTTGAAAAACAGAGGAGGATCCGGTATGGGATATGGTACACTGTCCTCGGGCGTAGCTTCAAAAGCCTGGTTTGTTCCCTGGCTGCGGCTTGCCCTGGCCGTGACTCTGGCCCTGGTTAGGCGTATTGTTACGTCTCCGCCTGTTATCCCTGCCTCGACGGCGATACGGCTCGTGTCGGGGGTGAGGGTGATATTGCCTTTGCGGTGGCTGGGGTTTAAAGGGCTTACGCTGCGTTACTGGAGTGTGCATACCCAACGACTTAAGGGTCGCTCGTGAGTCTTTAAGGCTATGTAGCCTGGCGTCCGTCTGGTCGGAAAACAAGCCCGAACCTTCAAACGGGAGGTCCTGCAGCGTGGTCTGTACCTCTGGCGGGAGACCTGAAGCTTGTAACCACGCCGAACGCCTCATCACGACCCCCGACGCAATTGTTCTAGCCGCCGCGTCGGCTGAGTCTAGTGCGGCCTGCAATGAGGTCTTGGCCACTGCCATTCCCTCATCCACCAGGGCCGTGAACTCCTGATGCGTGTCAAGGGGGAGGGAGGCCTTAAACTTGGCAACTGATGCCCACGAGTTAAAATTGTGCCTGTTTAGAATCGCCTGCTGATTGGCGATCCGTAGTTGAAGGCCCCCAGATGAATAGACTTTCCTCCCGAATAAGTCCAATTTCTTAGCTTCCTTGCCCTTGGGGGCAGGAGCTTGCTGGCCATGCCGCTCTTTTTCGTTGACCGCCGAGACCACCAGCGAACAGGGGGACGGGTGTAGAAAGAGGAAGTCAAACCCTCTAGATGGGGCGAAGTATTTCCTCTCTACGCCTTTTGCCGTTGGCGCACTAGAGGCCGGTGTTTGCCACACTGTCTTATAGTTGGACTGTACTGTCCGTATAATCGGGAGAGCGACTCTGGAGGGGCCCTCTGGGCTCAGGATATCGACCATGGGGTCGTCCTGCTCTACAGTCTCCTCAGCTTGCAAGCCCAGATTGAGGGCTACCCGGCGAAGCAGGTCTTGGTGTGCCCGATGGTCGATCGGGGGAGGGCCGGACACCAGTGTGCCCGCTACCGCCTCGTCTGGCGAGGAGGAAGAGGTCGGGGCCTTCTGCCCATCCTCATGGTCCAGCAATCCGGCATCAGCCAGTTGTTCCTCTGCGGCCTGACCCGCAGTGTGGGATTGGGACGGCACCGTACTCGGTGCCGAGTCCACTCCTTCCCGCTCCGGCGGTCTAGAGACCGTTGCCTCCCTATACGATGGCGGACGGTGCCGCGGGGAGTGGGATCGGTGCCCGGATGGCCCGGATCTCGAGGCCCTCGATGGGGGTCCATGCTGGTGGTAGGCCCACGGTGTCCAGAATGGCCATTGGCTCGGTTGGCCCCATTGGGACTGACCGTAGTCTCTGCTGCCCCGTGACCTATGGGCATACCCGCCGTATCGGTCTGAGTCAGTCCCTGAGACCATGGACGGTGACCTGGAAGGCCACGGTGGAGCCGTAGGATGGTGCCGGTCCGGTTTTGGGGAGTAGCGCCTCCGCGACCAGGACCTGGAATAGCGCCTCGCCGACCTGGACCTGGAACGGTACCGGTGGTCGCGGGACCGGGAACGGCTACGACTGGTCGGCCTTGGGTGACGAACCGCCGACGCTTCGCGGTGCCGACTCGTGCTTGGTTGCTGAGTCGGTGCCGACCGCTTGATGAAGCCCGACTGCTGCGGTGCTTCCTGCGCCGAGGGCAACCGGGAGTCCACCGAGGCGGAGCTCGACCGGGACCGGTTTCTGGAGCGGTGCCGGGACGGCGACCGTGATGGGCGCAACATCGCCGGCTTGCCTCTACGCGGCAGCATCGGCGGAGCGCCCTCAGCACGTGCCGGGGCCTTGACGGACAACGCGATGAGGTCCTTAGCTGCCTCAAACGTGTCCGGAGTGGAGGGCTGTTCCACGAGCTCCTCTAGCCCTTCATCCTCACTCGACGTGCCCATCCCGGGGCTCGACGGGCCTTTCGGCGCCGGAGCCACTACCGGGGTCTGTGTTGGGGCCGTATCGGCCTTAGGGGCACTCGAGGTCTTTATCGGTGCCGGCCTCTTGTGCGGGGAGTGTCCTCGGGCCCTTCGCTGGCCCTTCGCTTTCGCCGGCGAAGACTGGCCCTTCGCTTTCGCCGGCGAAGACGATCGGCGTCGTGCATTTCCCCGCTGGGTCGGTGCCGCGGGCTTCGGGTGACCCGCCGGTGCCGGTTCCCGCACCGATGCCGGGGCGCTCCGCACGGAGGCAGACGGTGCCGTCGAAGTGGAGAGCTGTAACGCCGTCTCCATGAGCAGCTGCTTAAGGCGAAAGTCCCTCTCTTTTTTAGTTCTGGGCTTAAAGGCCTTGCAGATCTTGCAGCGCTCTTTCTGATGAGCTTCCCCCAGGCAACGGAGACACGAGGCGTGGGGGTCACTCAATGGCATAGGCCTACGGCACGTGGCACAAGCCTTGAAGCCTTGGGCGTGTGGCATACCCCGCCGCCCAGGGCCGGTGCCGTGGCTGAACAAACAACCACGGCAGGAACTTTAAGTACTCTAATGAGCTGTTAACTACTGGCTCAACACTACTATAACTAACTGATAACTGCTAAGTAACACTAATGACTATTGCTAAGGGACACTCTCAGACGAGAGACAGAGTTGTTCCAACGCCGCCACGGACGGTAAGAAGGAACCGGAGGGGTCGGGTCGGCAGGGATATATATACCCTGGAGCGGGGCGCCGCTCTGGCGGGAAGGAGGGGGCCCTGCCGGCCCGACGGGAGCCGCTAAGGGAAAAAGTTTCCGACGTCCGTGCACGCGGCGCGTGTACACCTAATGTGTAATGGACGTGAACAATCACTCGAAGAAGAACTACTCTTTGGGAACAATTTTCCAACCAGTTATGCACCGACATTATAGTAGCTCCATCTAGGTTGCATTTCCCTAGTTTGTTTATGAGAAGGTTTTATGCAAGACAGTATCAAAAACCTTACTAAAGATATACCACATCTACCGCTACCCTGCATCCACCAGGCTTGTTACCCTGTCAAAGAAAGCTATCAGGTTGGTTTGACATGATTTGTTCTTGACAAATTCATGCTGACTGTTACTTATCACCGTATTATCTTCTAGTTGTTTGCAGATTGATTGCTTAATTTTTGCTCCATTATCTTTCTGGGTACAGAAGTTAAGCTGACTGGTCTGTAATTTCCTAGGTTGTCCTTATTTCCCTTTTTAGAAATGTAAGATAATTATTTGTCAATCCCTGAGTTCCTCATCTGTAAAGAAATCTCAAGACTTCATATTCAGATCAACAGAATTTCACCATTCATAGCAGCATGTTTTCCAGACTTTTTGATGAAATGTAAACAGACCCAATTAATTTGTTTTCTGCTATCATAAAACACCAATAGGTCACATTCAAGATACAGGATAAAAAGAGAGTAATTCTAAGAGTAACAATGGAAGGAATTTGGTGGGCAAAAACTGAGTGAAGTAAGACTTCCTGGCAAATGGTTACCTAGATAAGTACAGATTTTAAAATAAGGTATTTTGCCAAAGAGATATTTCAAAAGCTTGGTTCAGAATCTGAGCAATTAAATGGGCAAGAGGGACTGTTGAAAACGTTCTTGTAATGAGCCCATGTTGCAAAATTCCGATCCAAACTCTCCCAAAGTTGGGGGTTGTTTGAATGCTGGGTTTTGCTTCTCTAGTCCCTAATGTTCTTGCAAGTGTTTTTATGCAACACATTTGTTATTGTAGCTGTATTAATAATTGCTCTTATTGCATCATAGGTCGCACTTTGCAAATGGAATTGTCTATAATCCCTGCTCTATGGAGTTTATAATCTCATTTGGAAAGATACAAAACAAAATTAGAGAGAGAGAGGCATGACAGATGGATGAAGCCAAAAGAGATCAGCAATGGAAAGGGAAATGACAAGTTGGTTTTTAATGAGAGCTAAGGGGAAAAAATGTCCACAAATATTCATTCAGATCTGAAAGTGAATTTCAGGTTAACTGTGGCAGAGACCATTGTGTGTTCCTTGTCAAATACCATTGGAACCTTCAAGATTTCCTTGTGTGAATTAATCATTAAATGTGGATTTTTAAATGTAATGATGAAACAGTAACTAGACGAAGTTTTCGAACCATCAGAGGAGTGAAGTTCTGGGACACCTTCTGTGGGGAGCAGTGGGGGCCAAAAACCTAACTGGCTTCAGGACTGAGCTTGATAAGTTTATGGAGGGGATGGTATAATGAGATTGCCTACAATAGCATGTGGCCCATCTGTGACTGCTAGTAGCAAATCTCTCCAACAGCTGGTGATGGGACACTAGAAGGGGAGGGCTCTGAGTTACTACAGTAAATTCTTTCCCAGGAGTGGGTCTTGCCAACATACTCAGGGTCCAACTGATCACCATATTTGGGGTCAGAAATGTATTTTCCCCCAGGTCAGATTGGCAGAGACCCTGGGGCTTTTCGCCTTCCTCTGCAGCGTGGGACATAGGTCACTTGCAGGTTTAAACTGGAGTAAAGGGTGGATTCTCTGTAACTTGAAATCATTAAATCATGATTTGAGGACTTCAGTAACTCAGACAGAGGTTGTGGGTCTAGGAGTGGGTGGGTGAGGTTCTGTGGCTTGCAATGTGCTGGAGGTCAGACTAGATGATCACAATGGTCCCTTCTGGCCTTAAAGTCTATGAGTCTCTGTGGTGCTTAAAGAAAATTATGGGTTATATATTTGATGGCAAAATTCAAAGTTTAAAAGTCCTGTTTTGTTGATTAGTTATATAAGTCACATGGCATCATATCTGATCACTGATTGGATGACACATATAATTTATCAACACAGAACAAATTACAAAATTACAATTAAATGTACAGTTTGAAATTCTTAGATTTTAAGGCCAACAAGGATTATTATGATCATCTAGTCCAGTGGCTCTCAACCTTTCCAGACTATTGTACCCCTTTCAGGAGTCTGATTTGTCTTCCGTACCCCCAAGTTTCACTTCACTTAAAAACTACTTGCTTATAACATCAGACATAAAAATACAAAAGTGTCACAGCACAATATTATTGAAAAATTGCTTACTTTCTCATTTTTACTGTATAATTACATCTCTACTCCAATATAACGCTGTCCTCGGGAGCCAAAAAATCTTACCGCCTTATAGGTGAAACCACGTTATATTGAACTTGCTTTGATCTGCCGGAGTGCGCAGCCCCGCCCCCTGGAGTGCTGCTTTACCACGTTATATTCAAATTCGTGTTATATCGGGTCGCGTTATATCGGGGTAGAGGTGTATAAAATAAATCAATTGGAATATAAATATGGTACTTACAGTTCTGTGTATAGTATATAGAGCACTATAAACAAATCATGGTCTGTATGAAATTTTAGTTTGCATTGACTTCACTAGGGCTTTTTATGTAGCCTGTTGTAAAACTAGGCAAATATCGAGCTGAGCCGATGTATCACCTACAAGACCTCTGTGTACCCCCAGAGTACACGTATCCCCGGTTGGTAACCACTGATCTAGCCTGACCTCTTGCATAACACAAGCCATACCATTTCACCCAGTAATTCCAGAATCAAATCCAATAACTTGCAGCTAGAGCACAATAAAAATTATTTGTTGAAGATACTCACAATTAATTCTGAATAATAAACAGGAAAATATTCCCATCTGTGGGAGCAGAATTCACCAAGAGAAATAATGGTGAAATATATTGGATAAATAATTTTGTTGCCAATTATTAGCTCAGCTCTAATATAAAGGCGAGAGCGAGAGGATGCTTAACTCCCAGATGAAGGGTGCTGGATCGCGTGAAGGAAGCAGAGTAAAAGAAGGCACAAAGCAGAGAGAGGGGAAGGGACCAGGGATACTTTAAGGACAGGATTGAACAAAGCACAGGCTGTGAGAGGAGCAACCCAGAAAATGAGGACTGAGACATGGGAAGGTCACGCTAGGTAAAGACTAAGAGTGAAATCCTGGTGGCGCTGAAGTCAATGGATGTTGTGCCATTGACATGGATGGGGCTACAATTTCACTCCTAAAGCTGAAGATCAGAAACTTGAAACGGATGTGGAAGGTGAAGGGAAGCCAGGGCTCTGGGGAGGGGAGGGGAGCCACAACTGGAGCAAAGGGAGGGTTGATTAATTTAGCTGCAGCATTTTGAACAGAGGGGCAAAGGGGGAGTAGGGAGGCTGGAGCAGAGGAAGTTAATAGCAGCCAAGGCAATGGAGAGTGACAGCACTAAAATGCTAAATTATGGTGCCGAGGGAAGTCAGTGGAGTTACGCCACATTCACACCAGTGTAACAGAGAAAAATCTGACCTCTGATTCCCATGGCAACCCTCACTCAGCCACATCGTACCGCTACATACGAGGGCATGAACTGAACAGCGTATTCAGTAATAGCCCATCTTACACATGTGAAATGCAGAGAGTTCTGGTTGCTGGGGGAACCATTACTATTTAATCATGCTGCATTAACAGTTTTATTACCCTGCATATTTATAAGGGCTGGTTTTCTCCAAGCTGGAGAGAGACTTGCCATTTTCCTCATGTCATTCATATTGCCTCACGTTCAGCTTTACTTCCTCACAAGCTACTTCAGGAGTAGTGGATGTTAGCATTGGTCAAGACTTCAATGCCCACACCCTGTCTTAAGCAGAATGACTCCATATTGAGTATACTGTGCTGTGCAAAGCACCAGACTCCTTGGTTTGGGGGAAATGTTTGCTCTTATAAATGTAAAACGTACTCAAGTACTACAGTGATGGACACTTTAGTGACTAAAGAGGCACCTTAAACAAACACACAAAATTAAATACTGGGCAGGGGACATCGGCCAGTTCATTTGCTGAGCTGGGCACATCCTAAAGCAATTCTCTGCTCCTCTGTGGGCAGGTGGAGCATATCTCAAGCTCTAGCACCTTTGGGTAGCTTGATTACAGAGCAATTCTGCTGCCTGCCTTAGAATAGATTGCATGTTTTCAAAGCCCCTGGGCGAATGCAGTGATCACAACTGCCTTTAGGCCTCATTCAACTCCGCTGATAGTCAGTGTAAAGACTTTGGTGGGAGTCAGATCAGGCCTTCTGCAAGGGAAACAGTTGGGTTATTTATGGGAGAAGAGGGATGAAGGTGACCCAAGAATGAAGGGTTAGACGGACACCCCCAAGTGCCCCTCTTTTGAAGGAACGGGCACCCTTGGGAGCTCCACAGTGATTATGGGTCATCAGGTGTTCTGCATGAAGCTGACCCAAACAAATTCAATAAAAACCTCCTATTTCCTGGAGGAAGCCCTGCTCCAAAGCCCACTGTAGCCAAAGGGAAGCTTTGAAATGATTTCTATGTGCTTTGGATCATGCCACTAGCAAACAGATCAGTACCATTTATTTAGGAATTGCACCTTCTGCAATCTGGAAACCATTGGCTGGCTGTGCTCACCTCTGCATGGAGCTGGTCTACCTGGAGAGTAATCCAAGGCTCACTCATGCCTGAGGAATCTTAAATGTCTCCACTCCCTGGTAAATCTGCTGGAGGTGGCCCAGAAGTGTACCAGCGTTTGCGTTCCACTTTCAGGAAGTGTTTCTACAGTCTCATTTCCACAGGCCCGACTGCTGCAACTTAGTCCTTTGACTTCTAATGAACAGGCTTCTCCATGGACTTTGAAATACATTCTTAACCCTCATCCCTGCTGAGAACTGCTCGTTTGTCTAGTCGTATGAAAACAATGACACAATGATACGACATGATGGGTTTAAATTGGTGCAGTTCCATTGAGCTCAATGGACCTACAGGCCAGGCACTGTCATTTACTACATGTTTGCACAGCGTTGTAGAGGACCCTGATCTTGGTTAGGGTCTCTGGGCACTACCACAATACAAACACCAAGTAATAATACTCCAGTTTACACTGGCTGAGGATCTGAGTCCAATGCCTTTCCCCTGCATATAGACCCTTATTTTAAAAAAGGAAGTATGACAGAACTCTGCAAGCATAGAATCATAGACTTTAAGGTCAGAAGGGACCATTATGATTGTCTAGTCTGACCTCCTGAAAAACGCAGGCCACAGAATCTCTCCCACCCACTCCTGTATCAAACCCCTAACCTATGTCTAAGCTATTGAAGTCCTCAAACCGTGGTTTAAAGACTTCAAGGTGCAGAGAATCCTCCAGCAAGTGACCTGTGCCCCATGCTGCAGAGGAAGGTGAAAACCCCCCAGGGCCTCTGCCAACCTGCCCTGGAGGAAAATTCCATCTTGACCCCAAATATGGCGATCAGTTAAATCCTGAGCATGTGGGCAAGAGCGCTGTAGTCACACTATGGTAAGCTGCTATGTTTTGGACAACTGTTGTCAACAATGGAAGGGTTTGGTCTGGTTTTTAAATAGGGAAAGAACTTCTTAGGACATAAAGTCAGTTGGAGCCCAATTTTGGAGCACTTGAAAGCCTGCAGTTGTATGCCTAATTTGTCACTGCAATTACCGGTCAGTAATTACAGATCAGGTAATTGCAGATGCAACTGGCCAGTTCAATGTTCAACTTAGCTGTAATTATACAATTTGCATGTGCAGTTGCTTGTGCAAATCAGACAGGCATTTTGCAAGTGTAACTGCATGCCTAAAGCATTTCCAAATCAGGCACAGGGAAAAGCCATTGGGCCTATCATGCCTAGGCATTCTGGCTGCTTTCAAACTAACCTTCCTCTTTCCCTTTATGAAATATTCTTATTTTATTATTATACTATACTGTTCCCCAGGAATGCTCCCAGAGATGCAGCTTACAACAGTATTGCTGCAGGTTATTACTGTAACATAATGTAGGGTTTTTTTTAATAAAAGAAATCTCACAATCCCTTCCTTTCCTAGAAATAAATCTGGGCATCTCACAAAGCTAGATAATACTCTACTTTAATGACTGCTCGAGTAACAAATTCAATGTATTTATCACCCTCTGCAGAAATGGGTTCTCTCTGAGGTCCCTGTTTACTCAGCGTTACCTCATTTATAGATTCTCTTCTCCAGTTTTCACCGGCACGAAAGATTCCTTTAGCTCATCTTCACTGAATAATGTTAAATGCAGCTCCTGGGATTACTGAGTTACAAGCATGATCTTACCAAAATGAGATAAATCACTAACACATTAACCTCCCTCTGTTAAAGACATTTCATCCTGAGGCATTTTTCCTTGTGACAGATACTATATATCAAGTGTTTGGATATCCAAGCTGCTTTCTTACAGCTAGAAAACACTGCACAGCAGTACAGCAACCATCTCTGGAGTGCAATTGTCTAAAAGATTTATTAGTCATGAGATTCTCTATGTGAGTTTTCAAAGTTGAAAGCCCAAAACAGGTTTTCAGATACATTTTTGCATAGCAGATTCTTTTTCATGCAACGCAACATTACATGGCCAACTTGTACTTTGAACGGAGCTAAAATGTATCATGGCACTAGGGGTCCTTCTCTCATGCAAAATATGCTTTCTATGTTTACTGTTGGGGAAAGAAGGTAACTGTGAGAGGGGAAGGTGAGCTGATGTTTTAGTTGTTTCCAAATTTTACAGGAAAATTCACATTCCTGAATGCTACAGCTTAATTTCCCTTTGCATGGACCATTTGGAGCAGTTGTGGCTCGGGAACAAGGGAACTTGCATGTTTGTCCCAGATTACTGGTGAATCAAATCAAAACTGAGCCCCAGTAGTGAAGTGCATAAGAATGAGCTTTACTGACTGTATCTGCACAGCACATGCAGGCTGCTTGCCCTCCCCTGCGTCCTGTCCTAGCACACACTGGGCTCAGTGGGGCAGTCTCTTCTATGGATGCCCCAAAGTCTTGCTTAAGAATCAGCAGGGAACTCCCCAGGATATTACACTAAGCATGTGGAGTTTGCCTACAGGTTCCAGTTCCTGGCGATATGGGACTCTGCAGGAGTCCACCAGGTCAAGCATGTCCCATAGGTGATGCATAGGGAGGGCATGTAGGCTCAAATGCCTGGCCTGCCAGGGTGGGAGAGAGAGGGGCTTCCTTCTCCAGCTGCATCCGCTCCTTGGCCCACTCAGCCCCTGTCCCTGGCAGCCCGGCACGGGTGGGGAGTGGAAGGGGCCGGACCAGCCACTTCTCACACTGGCTGCTCCAGGTCACTGCTCTGTGCAATGCAGCAGTTGCCTGAGAGCGAGCCTGGCTGGGGCGGTGGCCCGCCCCATCCTGCCTACTTCCCGCCAGGCCCCAGCTGCCAGGGACACTGGGTGAGCGAGCCGGAAGCATGGCAGGGGGAGAAGGGGCTCTGGCTTGCTTGGCCTCTGTGTTTTGTATGAATACTTGGGATTATGTTTTCCAATGTGCATTACTTTGCATTTATCAACGTTAAATTTCATCTGCCATTTTGTTGCCCAGTCACCCAGTTTTGTGAGATTCCTGTGTAACTTTTCAAAATCTGCTTTAGACTTATCTTGAGAAATTTTGTATCAGCTCCAAACTTTGCCACCTCACTGTTTACCCCCTTTTCCAGATAATTTATGAATATGTTGAAGAGAATTGGTCCTAGTGCAGATTCTTGGGGGAGTCCTGCTATTTACCTCTCTCCATTCTGAAAACTGACCATTTATTCCTACCTTTGTTTCTGGTCTTTTAACCAGTTACTGATCCATGAGAGGACCTTCCTTCTTATCCCATGACTCCTTACTTTGCTTAAGAGCCTATGGTGAGGAACCTTGTCAAAAGCTTTCTGAAAATCCATGTACACTATATCCACTGGATCACCCTTGTGCACATTTGTTGAACCCCTCAAAGAACTCTAGTAGATTGGTGAGGCATGATTTCACCTTTACAAACACTGTGTTGACTCTTCACCAACATATCATGTTCATCTGTGTGGAATTTTATTATTTACTATAGTTCAATTTGTCTGGTACTGAGTTTAGTTTACTGATCTGTAAGTGCCAGGATCGCCTCTGCAGCCTTTTAAAATAATTGCTGTCACATTAGCTATCCACCAGTCATCTGGTACAGAGGCTTATTTAAGCTGTAGGTTACATACCACAGTTATTAGTTCTGCAATTTCATATTCAAGTTCTTTCAGAACTCTTGGGTGAATACCATCTGGTCCTGGGGACTTTTGACTGTTTATCAATTTATTCCAAAACTTCCTCTATTGACACCTTAATCTGGGACAGTTCCTCTGATTTGTCACCTAAAAAGAATGACTCGGGTGTTGGAATCTCCCTCACATCCTCTGCAATGTACACACATGCAAAGAATTCATTTAGCTTCTCTGCATAACCTTGTCTTCCTTGAGTGCTCCTTAAGCATCTCAATCAGCCAGTGGCCCCACTGATTGATTGGCAAGGTTCCTGCTTCTGATGTACATTAAAAAAATGTTTGCTGGTAGTTTGTGTGTCTTTTGTTAGGTGCTCTTCAAATTCTTTTTTGGCCTGTCTAAATATACTTTTACACTTGACTTGCCACAGTTTATGCTTCTCTCTATTTTCCTCAGTAGGATTTGACTGATCCAATAGCTGGGGCAATGACAGCAAATCATCACTGGCAATCCCTCGATTCGAGGATGATCTCTACCACGGATTTACATATTGGTCCTGAGATGACTCAGGAGTCTGATCCTGGAACCACTGATCCACCTGCAGTAGGTACAGACGTTTCCTGGTGGGCCATCTGCCTGCTGGGAGAAAGTTCTTTCTTTTTCCTTCCTTCTCTCTCTCTTTTCAGCTTCAAGAGCAAGGCACTTCTTGGCCCACTGCCTGATGGAGGATGTGGTGCCATTGGGGTTGGTTGGTGGCTTGCTCCACCCAGCTTGTGATGTCCACATCAGTTTTCTTGAGATACGTTTTTAGTGTGTTTTTGTAGCATTTCCTCTGATACCACGAGATCTCTGACGAGGGGTGAGCTGAGAGTAGAGGACTTGTTTTGGGAGGCAAGAGTCTGGCATCCGCACACAATGTCCAGCCCAGATACACACCAGGGCAGAGGACTGAGGATAGTACAAGCAAAACAAAAATAATTAAAAGGGAGAGAGAGAAAAAAGAGAAATGAAAACCAAGATGAGAACTTTAACGTGTATTGATTATTCTCATAGTATTTGTTGTTTCTATGACCTTGTTAACCTCTGAGGACACAAACACTCATTAACATCTTACAATAGAAGTAGGCAGACTGACAAAAATCAACTTAAAATAGAACTTCCCAGCCACAGAGGCAGCTCCCCTCATTCACTCCACTCACTCCAGCAATACCTGATGTGACTACATAACATCTAATGCAATGGTTCTCAAACTTTTTTACTGGTGACCCCTTTCACATAGCAAGTCTCTGAGTGCGACCCCCCCTTATAAATTAAAAACACTTTTTTATATATTTAACACTATTATAAATGCTGGAGGCAAAGCGGGGTTTAGGGTGGAGGCTGACAGCTTGCGAGCCCCCCATGTAATAATCTAACAAACCCCTGAGGGCTCACAATCCCCAGGGGTCCCGACCCGCAGTTTGAGAACCCCCGGTCTAATGTGCCCTGGATGGCTGTACGGTCCAGCTTTGCTGGGGCAGCAGGGGATGCAAATTCCAGAGTCTAGGACTGCCTCATCCCCTTTCCATCCCCTCATCCCATTGAGGATGCCCTGTATCCAGTCTTCTGTAGTTCAAATCTTGGGCCAATTAGCCAGAGTATCCGAGATGAACTCAACTGCCTGGGTGTTTCATAGAGAGAGAGGATCTCTAAGATAGGTGGGACCCAAACTGTACAAGGCTTCATTGAACCAAATAAACACCTTGAATTGCACCTAGGAACAAATTAGTAGCCTGTCCAGGTGTAATGTGTTCTGTGTAGATGGAACACCACTAAGCGAGCAGGCCATTGAATTCTGCACATTGGTCTTCCCAGGTAACTTGGAGCAGAGCACACTGCAGTGCAAAGCAGTGTGGAAGTAACAGGGGCATGAATAACGGTGCCAAGATACATTGTGATTCTAATTAAGAAGAGGTGGACAATGCCTTCTAGGAGAGGAGAAAAAGTACACACACCATGTCCTGTACATGGCTCCCTAAGTCCAGCAGCATCATCTCAGTATGTGTTCAGGTGTGGCTTCAGCCAACACTCTCTCATCCACACTGCTGTCTCGTCTGGATGCTGGAAACACAAGGATACCTTTCTATCAGTGTCCAGTGACATGAGATGTAGGGCTATGTATCATCTGTGTGCCTGGTGCCATGGCAGCCAAAGTGACTCACTTTTCCAAGTCCTCTCACATGCACATTCAGCAAGAGTGACTAAATACAGCTCTGAGCCATCCCGCACAACAGACTTGCCATGGTAGAGGAACAAGGAGGGGGGGCTCCAACCCTCCTGACCTCCCATCCCATTGGTCACTTGTCTTTCCATCTATTTCTGTCTTAACCATGGATGAGGGGCCAGCCTCTCTGCTGGGCCCGATGTGATCCTGGCCTGCTCACCTCCCATTTAGACATCAACAATGGAACTTGAGCAGCTGGAAACTCCAGTCTCGCATACTCCCGGATTTGAAACAGTCTCAAAGGATCATTAGGATACTCCTCTGACTACATGAAATGGAGTCACACCAGGAATAGATTTGGTTCAAGACCATTTACTGTCCAATGATTTGCTTTTCTCCTTAATTACCTTTTGTTCTAGTATTTCTCTTAGCTCCTATTTCATCCCTGCCATTTTCATCAACTAGTTCTGCAACACCTGTTTAGACATCAATGATTCTTTGACAATTTTTGCTATTGCATCATTATGCTTGAGAGGCTGATTTTTTTTTATTTTTTTAAATATTTTGGAAGCCTAACTCCAACGAGTGTTGGATTCTGAATCATTGATGTTGTAAGCTCACCATAGTTGCATGACAGAGCATTAAGCCTAAGATCTGTGAGGTAAAGGCCTAATTTCGCTCCCCTTGTGGCTTTGTTAAAACGAGTCTCTTGTAGGCGTTATTTTTAAGGTGAAAAATATGCATCACATTTTAGCAAAATCCATCCATTTTTGTTTGCCTCTTCTGAGTATGTAACTTATGGTAAGTATCAATGTCCTGTGATCTTGACCCTGCAATTGTAAGAGAAGCAGTGTTGGTTTTAGTTCATCAGGTATTTCACAGCGAGAAATCTCTGCATAAATGTTCTTTGCTTACCATCCACCTTTGCCACCATTTTCAGTGGCAAGCTGGAAAGTAGATTGTTTTTATCAGGCAAAAGAGACTTACCTCTTCTTTCCCTACACCTTCATAGCCTGACTCCATGTAGACTACAATCTGAGCCCAGATGCTTCCATAAATACTAGTAAACCATTTAGAAAAAACAGGCTAACTAGAGAAAGAGTAATAGAGGGACTTGCATCTGAAGAAGTGAGGTTCTTACCCACGAAAGCTTATGCTCCCAATACTTCTGTTGGTTTTAAAGGTGCCACAGGACCCTCTGTTGCTTTTTACAGATTCAGACTAACACGGCTACCCCTCTGATACTAGAGAAAGAGTGAGAGTGCTTGATCTTTATAACTGAAGGAGATTTTGTTTAAAGTAGCTCTTCACAATGTATTATAACCTATTGTTACCGGTGTCTTTCCTAGCCAGAAAAGGTATCAGGAGACAGAGAACTGATTTTCAAGTTTGTTTTCAGAATATATTTTCTTCTTTTATTTTGGAGAATGAAATTACACTTCACAAACTATTAGGGTCATGTACCGAGCTCATACTAAATGGATATTATAGACAGAGTAAAGGCCATACACAGCTCTGTGATCTGATGGTCAAAGGTGTACCCCCATAAGTATAAATAAACAAAGGCATTAAGTCCAGCCAGTGGTTTGGAATACATTCCACCAAGTAATCCTTGAAGTGAATCATATCAGGTGCCTAGTAACCTCGTTTCATTTCACTATACTATACATTTGTAGCGTTGTACTCTTCAAAATCCCCAGGGCAAAAGCGCAACAACAAACCCCTAGAGGGTTGAGAACACGTCTACTCCACCCAGCAAGTATTCGGGATGCAGTGAGATAGATGATTGTGTCCTATATCAGGCATATGTGCTACATACATCTGCCTCCCTCTCTCATCTCAGCTTAGGCAATTAGATCCGTTGCCAGGTGTCACCCGCACAAGTGCTCTGAATCTTTTATTATCTGACTATCCAGTTTTTCAAAGCAGGATGGAACAGGTTCCTTTGCAAATAGGTTTGTATGACACTTGACTCATGAAGTGTTAAAAACTATTTTCTTCATGGCCACCATTGCAGTAGCAGCAATGAGGCTGGTATGAAGAGTCAGCTGGTCGGTTGATTAGCATCTCTTCATTTTAGGTGGTTTTTCGCTTCCTGTCATCTGAGCGGATCAACAATTTGTATGCTTCCTTGTGAACTGGAAAAGCACATGATTGTAAATGACAGCATCATTGCTCAAGCAGAATTATTGATGTGGCAGAGGCTTGTTGAGATCTGACAAAGAAAAGTAGCTGCTAATCAGCCATCAGGCTCTGAATGTAGGATGGCTTCTGTCCACCTATTATTCAGAGACACATACTGCTCTTCAAGTAAGGAAATTCTGATCTTAAGTCCACAGCACACCCGAGGAGGTTTTAAAACACATTATGTATTTTACACACACACACACACACACACACACACACACACACACACACACACACACACACACACACTTTAAAATTGCTATTTTGTAAATGTATGTTTTTAAAAAATATATAGGAAGGAAAAGATTCTGGTGCAATATAAAAGTTGAAAACATTTTTAGGTTCTACGCTGCAGCGTTACATTCTGGTTACATTTTTTATTCTTGTGCCAAGACATTAACCCCTATGCCGAGGGCCAGGACAAGGTCTGGGCACACATTAAGTTTCATTTTCAGTGGGATGTAAGTAATGGACAGATTTCATGCTAGCTCTCTGCACTGAGATGAACTTTACCCTTAGATGCACACCCCTCCCATTGCAACAATAGCAGCCTTGCTTGGGCATCCAAATGCAGACTTTAGCCCTAGTGACCTATGTTCTCAAAAGCTCACAAGAAGTCTTAGTCACATGATTCCCATTAAAGTCACTAGGTGTCACATGGTCGTCACAAGGTTTAAATGTTATGGGCAATGAGTATAACTTTTCCTCAGCATGTATATGGAAGTCTTGTCAATGCTACCTGGAGTTTGCAGCAAGAGGAGTATAGATGGGGCTTAACCTCCATCACCTGCGAGGCAAGGAAACGGACCCAATTAGTCATGCTCTGAATCGGGGGGGACTAACTGGAGGAGGCAGAGCTAAGTCGAGTAAGTAGACAAGGATGCTCAGCTGAGGAGAGAGACTGCAGAGGAGACAGGTCTTTCTGATGGAGAGAAGTCCTGGACTAGGGCTTAACAGGCAGGATACAATAAGGGAACTACAGCGAAGCCTGGGAGGGATGGCCGGGCTATACATTTGAAGACTTGTTTGAATCTGTATTTGGAATTGTTTGTGTATCCTGGAAGGGGTTTAGACTTTTATCTGACCTGAGCGGAGGGCAAGCCATGGAGTACCCAGAGCGGGAATCAGGAGATGACTGAGAAAGACCATTGCAGGCCTGTGAGGGGGAGGGGAAAGAGATAAAGCCCCTGTGTAACCCACACACCTCCTGGGTGTGGTGCTCTGTCCCATCTAGTAGCACCAAGAGCACTTAGAGAGAAAGGTAAAAATGAGTCTGCTGTACAGCCTTAGCTAACAGCCAGTTGGCTTTTAGCTCACGTGATAGAGGCTCAGGCACTAAGCTCCAGAAGTTCGATCCCATCCGCTGACAACCGGGGTCTGTCAGCGTTACACCTGCAACACTGAAATCCAGGTGCAAGGGGGTGTTGAGGTGAGGACACATGCTTAAAGACCCCTACGTGTAAATTCAAGAACTCCTGAAACATACTAGAAGAGCTTCAAGAAACAGAAGTCAGAAAACAAAATTCATTCCACCCACAGGTTCCAAGCATCTCTTGAGAAGACTCTAGCTGCTAGCTACTCAGGGTGACCAGCTTGTTCATATTGAAAGGGAATAGTCAATTATTGGCACAGTAAGTCCCAAGAAAGAATGGACCCTTGAGCTGAGTAGCTTGGACTTTGGGCTTGTCTACACTGCCAAGTTGTCGACAAAACTTTTGTCTTTCACAGCCCCTCCCCCGCAAAAAAGACAAAAGTTTTGCCACGGCAAGTGGCAGTGTGAATGCGGCTTTGTCGGCTGGAGCACTCTCCTGCTGACAAAGCGAACGCCGCTTGCAGGGCTGGAAGTATTTTGTCAGCAAAAGTGCCAACAAAGTGCGTTTACACACCGACATTTAGCGACAAGGCTATGTCGATACAGCCTTGTTGCTAAAAGCTGTGTGGTATAGACAAACTCTAAGTCTACTCTCAATATAAACACACAACGTTCCTTCAGCTCTTCAACTAACTTTTTGAGAGAGATAGCTATGGCATATGGTCTGAATGCTGGACCGTGACTTCGAACGCCAGTTCTGAGGTGGGCTCTGCGTCTCCTTGAACAAATCACTCAACCTATTTACATTAGTTTCTGTATCCTGCTTGGGGTTTCCACCACCCAAGCGGTCTCTCTCTACTACTACCTTTTTAAAGCTTATTCTGCACACCGCATCTTTGTTCTAATTTTTTTTTTTCAGTTTTACGCAACAGGATAAGCCAAAGCAACTTTGTCTCCAGGGCAGCACTGCAATGACCACACATTATGCTCAAGGACAAGCTCTTTCCATTCTACTTCTCACATCTTCCCAGCCTGTGAGGGGGCACATGCTCCATCCCTAATTAAGTAGGAGAGGAAGTATAAAGAGTAGCCTTTAAGGGACTGATATTCATTCTTGCCATGAGAACCACACTCCACTTGTGGCAAGAAGCAGCCACACTAGTTCCTTTTAAAGGGTCTCTAAAAAGGGAGTTTTTGGAGTAAGGTACATTGGTGTTCCTCCACCTTCATGTCCTCCGTTGGTGCTAACTAAAAGGAATGGGGTTGGTATCAAACCTCCTCTTTCCTTTCTTTTCATTGACTGGCCACCTCTTTATGGTCAATGGGGAATTCCTCCTGGTTCTTCTAGACTTCACTAGTAGTATGCTAGAGCCAAGGTCTCACCATTAAAATGAAGTGATTTTAACCAAAGGCAGCCTCATAGGATCCCTGCTGGAGATAGGGCTGCTCTTTAAATAAACCACCTAGCAAAGTAAAGGTTTGTGACAAGGCTGGAATGAAAAATGGTGCAAAGAGGAGCTTAGCACTGAAATCCTGATAGAAGAGAGTTGCTTTGGTCTTTGGATCTTTTGCTTGTTCTGTTTTGTTTAATCAATGTATGTTGTGTTTACAAGAATAATCCTTTGTATATCATATTACATGGGTACAGTGTGTTCCTTCCCATTATTCAGCCTTTCATCACCCTAGCTCGCAGTGTATTTGTGCATCAGGGGGCTGGTATGTCAGGCAAATTGTGTTGAATCAAGCTATCCTTCAATATTACTTGGCTTGATACTAGATCACTTAATCTATTTCATTCATTTCTAAACTAGCCTCCTACAGGTTTCTGTCTGGCCCAGCTGTAAGGTGGTGCTGTTGCTGAGATGGTTCTACCACTTAGCTGGGGAAAAAAAAGTCTGTTTCCCCCCTAAAAACTGACTAAAAATTGCATCATGTGATTCCCATGTGGCTGCTTGATCCTATGTACAATTTGCTCAGTTTACATTGTCAATTTAAAACACAAAACTGACAGCCCTGCAAATTTACCTGAGGCTCTGAGAATCAATCTGGGTTCTTCCCTTCTCACACATGATTAGGGCCCTACCAAATTCACAGTCCATTTTGGTCAATTTCCCGGTCATAGGATTTTAAAAATCATAAATGTCATGATTTCAGCTATTTAAATCTGAAATTTCACAGTGTTGTAAGTGTAGGGGTCCTGACCCAAAAAGGAGTTATTGTAGGGGTGTTGGGGTACTGCTGTCTCACTTCTGCACTGCTGCTGGTGGCGATGCTACCTTCAGGGCTGGGCAGCTGGAGAACAGCAGCTGCTGGTGGGGAGCTCTGAAGGCAGAGCGCCACCAACAGCAGCACAGAAGGATGGCATGATATGGTACTGCTACCCTTCTGCACTGCTGCCTTTAGACTGGGCCCTCAGTCAGCAGCCACCTCTCTCTGGCTGCCCAGCTCTGAAGGCAGCAACACAGAAGTAAAGGTGTTCTGGTCTGGTATTGCCACCCTTACTTCTGTGCTGCTGCTGGCAGGGCGCTGCCTTCAGAGCTAGGTGCCTGGCCAATAGCCGCCACTCTCCAGCCACCCAGTTCTAAAGGCAGCACAGAAGTAAGGGTGGCAATATTGTGACCCCCCTAAAATAACCTTGTGACCCCTCTGCAACTCTCTTTTGAGTCAGGACCCCCGATTTGAGAAATGCTGGTCTGCCCCATGAAATCTGTATAGTATAGGGTAAAAGCACACAAAAGACCAGATTTCACAGGAGAGACCAGATTTCATTGTACGTGATGTATTTTTCATGGCCGTGAATTTGGTATTGATCATCAATAATAAATAAAGATCCTGCAGGTCCCCTGCCCTCAATTACCCTATTGAATGGTATGGAACTATATGGTCATGCATGAGAAGGAAAAACCATAGCTCAATGTTCAGAGAAGCCAGGGTGGAGAGAAAGAGAACATCTTTTTTTGGTTAGCTAGGCAGATCTGATAAGAATCAGTAACATAAGCCCATGGAGCTCCACTGAGACATTTTTACGAGCGTAATTTTTCCAAGTAGAACCACACTCAGAATAGTTTCTGATAGAGTCTTTATTCTCACTGATATCTGCAATTTGTGCTTGGACCCAGAGGGAGCTGAATAGGTAAGAGACATAGATGGAGAGAAAGTGAGAGGGAACTTGACTTTATAGTGCTGGTTATCTAAGATTTTTATATTACACTTAGCACTTAGATACCATAGCTATAACAGTGCTCTGTTTAACCGGCTTTTTGTGAAACAATACAAGGCCAAATCTTCATGTCTTTTCACAAGAGTAGTTTTCACGGGATTTCTCTCTCCAGTAAGAAGAGCACAATTTAGCTATTAGGCTTTATACTTATTCTTCTATAAAATACAGATAGAAACACAGTGAGCAAGGCAGGCTCACAGAGAACAGAGTGCTACTATTTCTAACTCCTTGGCAGAGGGAATCCTGTTCTGTATGATCTGTTGTAGGGAACAGGAAAATTATTGACTGCTTATGCAATGCAGTCAAAGAGTACTGGTGAGATGCAGGGGACCCATATTTACATGTTGCCAAGGGACCTGGAACAAGTAAGTGGGGGTAGTGTTCTTCCACATGATTTAAATAGATAATGCTGACATCAAATACACATTTGCCATTAAGCATCTTCTCAGGGAAGGAAAGGTATAGTTGTATTTCCAAAGGTTCAAATATCATAGAAAAACACAAGTTACTTCATTTGTATATGAAGGATAGAAGGCACTTAAGTAGCCCCTGTACTTGTATCTCAATATTCCCACAATTTCGCTTCAGTTTTTCACTGTACTCCTCAAAAACCCCATTTGATCGACTATTCCTCCTGCTGAGTAGGACTGAATGTAGGTGCCGACAACCCTGTGAACTAAATGGGTTCCCCCTCTAAGTGGCTCAGACCCATCCAGGAAGAGAGAGAGTGACCATGACCTGAACTCTGATCTCCTGCATGATAGGCCATTGCTCTGGCACTAGAGTAGTAAGTTAATTTGATTTTCCATTTCCCAAATGATGAGTGTGAATCTATAATTACATCACACACCGAGCAAAAATGAAACCAATAAAGGGCAGAATATTGGAGTCCAATCTTCCTTCTTACAACAGATTGGTCCCTCCACATCCTTCATGCTGACAGTTTCTTTAAAAAGTGACTTACTAGTTGCTCCTTGCCGGGTCTGGTACATTCAGACATAGCACTGTCTCTGCTATGAAAATGTTGTCACCTTGCCGTAGAGTATACCCCCACTCCCCCCATCAAGGTTAAAGTGCAAATAGCATATTTAAACTGGTGATCAGTGCTATAAGCTTATGGTCCATTTTCAGCATGACATTAAAGCAAGAATAATTTCTAGAATAATAAGACTAAACTAAACAAAACCTCCATGAAGTTGCTTGCTTTTAGGAATAAGCTCAAACTGGCCCAGATTAGCTGTTGAAAAGTAAACAGCTTTGAAATGCCCATCCCTCATGCCAAAGCTCTAAATTACAAAGAAAGATACTTTGTGGGGGTGCAATTTGTTAGTTTATCTTCCAAATCAACACAATTTCTCTCAAAAATACATTAATAATATTTCTTAAGTGTTCTAGTCAGCATGCTGAAAGCTATTTTTTAAAAATATATAACACAAACCTGGCTGAAAAATAAGGAAACAAGACTGATCAATTCATAGCTATTTATCAGGTTATCTGCCTGAGGTATGTATTGGACAGCTGGAAAACAAACAAACAAACCAACAGAAAAGGATGTTCATTAGGGATAGAAACATGCCGAAACAACTGATATGGTAAAATCCTGGTCCCAGGGAGCACGCACTACTCCACTGACTTCTGGAGTCTTACGACGCGGTGAATTTGGGTCATTTCTAGAAAAGTGGGTCATTATATAGCAGAGTATTTTGACTAAATTTTTTTCCCCCAACCAAAAATGTGTCTAAACAAAGATTTTTCTATATTTCAAGGTCTGACAAAAGCAGTGAACAATTTTATAATTTGGAATGAATACTTTAAAGCCTCAATATTTTAAAAGTGAAAATAAGATCCTCATATTTGTATATCATTTATGACTGTCAGGGATAAGATTAAAATTAGTTTGACCAAACTCAATATTACTGGATATCAGAGGTTACATAAAGCACTTAAAAACATTATTGTTTTCCTCAAATTGCAAGAAAAGACCTAGTGCAAACCCTCACCCCCAAAAAACTGAATAAAACGTCAAGACAAGTTAAGCTATTAAGATATTCCCCTGTAGGATCCTGGTTTGTTGATGTAAATTGCAATATATCTACTAAAAGTAGAGGGCAATAATGAAACCACTATGAAGTTAAATAGCAATTGAAATTTATTAAGTATTTTTGGATGGTTTTCTACATTTTCAAATATATTGATTTCTATTACAACACAGAATACAAAGTGTACAGTGCTCACTTTATATTATTTTTATTACAAATATTTGCACTGTAAAAATGATAAACAAAAGAAATACTATTTTTCAATTCACCTCATACAAGTACTGTAGTGCAGTCTCTCTATCATGAAAGTGTAATTTACAAATGTAGATTTTTTGTTACATAACTACACTCAAAAACAAAACAATGTAAAATTTTAGCGCCTACAAGTCCACTCAGTCCTACTTCTTGTTTAGCCAATTGCTAAGACAAACAAGTTTGTTTACTTTTATAGGAGATACTGCTGACTGCTTCTTATTTACAATGTCATCTGAAAGTGAGAGCAGGCGTTTCCATGGCACTTTTGTAGCCGGCGTTGCAATTATTTATGTGCCAGTTATGCTAAATATTCATATGCCCCTTCAAGCTTCGGCCACCATTCCAGAGGACATGCTTTCATGCCGATGATGCTCGTTAAAAAAAAATGTGTTAATTAGATTTGTGACTGAACTCCTTGGAGGAGAATTGTATGTCTCCTGTTCTGTTTTACCCACATTCTACCATGTACTTCATATTATAGCAGTCTCAGATGATGACCCAGCACGTGTTAGTTTTAAAAACACTTTCACAGCAGATTTGACAAAATGCAAAGGAGGTACTAATGTGAAATTTTAAAAGATAGATACAGCACTCGACCCAGAGTTTCAGAATCTGAAGTGTCTTCCAAAATCTGAGAGGGATGAGGTGTGTACCATGCTTTCAGATGTCTTAAAAGAGCAACACTCTGATGCAGAAACTAAGAACTCAACCACCAAAAAAGAAAATCAACCTTGTGCTGGGGGTATCTGACTCAGCTGATGAAAATTAACATGCGTTGGTCCGCTCTGCATTGTATTGTTATCGAGCAGAACCAGTCATCAGCATTGACACGTCTTCTGGAACGGTGGCTGAAGCATGAAGGGACATATGAAGCTTTAGCGCATCTGGCATGTAAACATCTTGCAATGCAGGCTACAACAGTGCCATGCAAAAGCCTGTTCTCACTTTCAGGTGACATTGTAAACAAGATGTGAGCAGCATTATCTCCTGCAAATTGTAACCAAACTTGTTTGTCTGAGTGATTGGCTGAAGTAGGACTGAAGGGGCTTGTAGGTTCTAAAGTTTTACATTATTTTATTTTTGAATGCAGTTATTTTTTGTACATAATTTTCCATTTGTAAATTCAACTTTCATTATAAAGAGGTTGCACTACAGAACTTATATTAGGTTATAATAAAAAATAAATATAAAATGAGCACTGTACACTTTGTATTCTATGTTCTAATTGAAATCAATATATTTAAAATGTAGAAAACATCTAAAATATTTAAATAGTATTCTATTATTAACAGTGCGATTAATCGCAATTAATGTTTTTAATCGCTTGACAGCCCTACTTATAATATAAAGCTAAATGATGTTATCAGCTGAAATTCTTCATCTCAGACATGTTTGTTAATAAGAAAATTAAATTCAAGCGCAAATTAACAGCAATTTTTTTTGTTAGTTGGGAAAAAAAAGTATTTCTCTTTAGAGAACTTATTAGTTTTAGTCAAACCCATTACTTCAAGTGTTTAAAGTTTGGGAAATTTCCACAATATATTGACATCAAATATAACCTGCATTAGTGTTTAAAAAACTGCTAAATAAACCAAAAAGCTAGGTAAGCAATATTCTGGGTAATATAAAACTTCTGTTGAAATTAATCATCTTATTTGCAGTTTCTATCCAGGCTAGAGGTCTAGAGACATGAAAAAAGTATAACCGCCTCAAATATATGAATATATATGAATGAAAAGAAAAATACTAGCTATGTGTAGGGTATTCTATAAACTATATCTGCTTTTATTCCAAATATCAGGGAAATCTACTTACTTTACTTATCTAAACTCCCCTACAAAGAAGAGGACTGGGCATTACATCTAAATTCAACGTAAAGAAACTATATTTAAACAAATTCTAGAGTCTCAGACTCCAAGACCAGAATGGACCACTGTGACCATCTAGTCTGACCTCCCGTATAACACAGGCCAGAGAACTTCACCAGAATAATACCCATATAGCATATCTTTCAGAAAAACATCCAATGGTGATTTAAAAATTGCCAGTGTCAGAGAATCAATCTTGGCTCTTGGCATATTGTTCCAATGGTTAATTATCCTCATTGTTAAAGTTCGTGCCTTATTTCCAGTCTGAATTTGTCTAGCTTCAACTTCCAGCCATTCAATCCTGTTATACCATGATTAAAGATTTGTTCCCTACATAGGTACTTATAGACTGAAGCAAGTCTCCCCTTAACCATCTCTCTTCTGAGCTAAATAGACTGAGCTCACTATAAAAGAGAGAGAGAGTTACCTTTTCTGTAACTAGTGTTCTTCAAGCTGTGTTGCTCATGTCCATTCCCGTATTATGTGTGTGCGCTCGCCACATGCACCAATGCCAGAAGTTTTTCCCTTAGCAGTATCCGTAGGGGACTGGCTCTGGCACCCTCTGGAGTGGCGTCCGCATGGCACTGTATAAGGGGTGCCGCCGGCTCGTCCCATCCTCAGTTCCTTCTTGACGGAAATGCCAACAGTGGGGAAGGAGGTTGTGGAATGAACATGAGCAACACATCTTGAAGAACACCAGTTACGGAAAAGTAACGGTCTTTTCTTCTTTGATTGCTTGCTCATGTCCATTCCATATTAGGTGACTCCAAAGCAGTACCCCTGGAGGTGGGCAGAAGTTCACAGACATGCAGATTGCAACACAGCTCTGCCAAACCCAGAGTCACCCCTGGCCTGCTGAGTGATGGCATAATGAGCGGTGAATGTGTGGACAGAGGACCACATTGCGGCTCTACAGATGTCCTGGATAGGGATCTGCGCCAGGAAGGCCACCAAAGACACCTGCGCTCTCGTCGAGTAGGCTCTAACAATCAGTGGTGGCGGGACCCCCACCAGGTCATAACAGGTCCTTATGCATGAGGTGATCCAATTAGAAATCCTCTGAGAGGACACCAGGTGACCCTTCATCCTCTCCACTGTAGTGATGAAGAGTTGAGTCCATTTTTGGAAAGGCTTGGTTCATATGGAAGGTGGAGACCACCTTTGGCAGGAAGGCAGGGTGGGGACGCAACTGAACCTTATCTTTGTAGAAGACCGTGTACGGCGGTTCTGAGGTCAAGGCTTTAATTTCAGAGACCCATCTTGCCGATGTCACCGCCACCAGGAACGCGACCTTTCATGATAGGTAGGAAAGGGAGCAGGAACCCAGAGGCTCAAAGGGTGGGCCAGTGAGCCTAGAGAGGACCAAGGGCTTGTCTATACTTACGCGCTGGTTCGGTGGCAGGCAATCGAACTTCTGGGTTCGATTTATTGCGTCTTGTCTGGACGCGATAAATCGAACTCAGAAGTGCTCCCCGTCGACTCCGGTAATCCTGCTCGCCGCGAGGAGTACGCGGAGTCGACGGGGGAGCCTGCCTGCCGGGTCTGGACCACGGTAAGTTCGAACTAAGGTACGTCGACTTCAGCTACGTTATTCACGTAGCTGAAGTTGCGTACCTTAGTTCGATTTGGGGGTTTAGTGTAGACCAAGCCCAAGTTAAGATCCCATTGCAGGACAGGAGTCCGTACCTGTGGGAAGAGTCTGTCCAGGCCTCTCAAGAATCTGACTGTCATGCCATGAGAAAACACCGCCTGGCCCTGGATTGGTGGGTGAAAAGCAGAGATGTGTGCAAGGTGCATTCTAATGGAAGAGTGGGCCAGGCCCTAGTTCCTCAGATGAAGCAGGTAGTCTAAGATAGACTGTACAGAAGAGCGTGAGGGAGAGATGCCACGCTCGGACACCCAGCAGGAAAATCTTGTCCACTTGGCCAAGTAAGTCAGTCTGGTTGAGGGCTTCCTGCTTCTCAGGAGGACCTGTTGGACCTCATCTGAGCAGGTCCGCTCCTCCGGTTCAGGCACGCAGCATCCATGCAGAGAGGTGGAGGGACATGAGGTTGGGGTTCAGGAGCCGACTGTGGTCCTGTGACAGCAGGTCCAGTCATTTGGGCAGGGGCCAAGGAGGGGCCCGCTGCCAGGTTCATGAGTGTTCTGAACCAGTGCTGGCAAGGCCACGCTGGGGCAATCATGATAACCTGCGCCTTGTCTCTCTTGATCTTTGCTAGGACCCTGCTGATGAGAGGAATCAGAGAGAACGAGCACATCAGGCTCCCTGATCACGACAGGAGGAAGGCATTGGAGAGGGAGTCCTTGCCCAGACCTTGTCATGAACAAACCCAGTGGCATTTCCTATTTAGCCTGGTGGCGAACAGGTCCACTTGGGGAATTCCCCACCTCTGGAAGATCATGCAGGCTACTTCTGGGTGGAGTCACTCATGGTGAAAGAAGTCCGTGCTGTGGTGATCCGCTAGAGTGTTCTTGATGCCAGGGAGGTGACAAGCTTCCAGATGGATTTCGTGGCTGATGCAGAAGTCCCAGAGACAGAGTGCCTCTTGATCGCGAGCTAACGAATGTGCTCCCCCTTGCCTATTGATGTAGAACATTGAGACTGTGTTGTCCGTCAGGACTCTCACCACCTTGCCCGACAGGTGAGGTAGGAAGACTCCGCATGCCAAGTGGACGATCCTGAGTTCTTTGACATTTATGTGTAACATCATCTCCTCTGGGGACCACATACCCTGGGTGTAGAGGTTGCCGAGGTGCACGCCCCAGTTGAAGTCTGATACCAACTCGATGGGGGGGGGGGGTGTGTGTTGAACGGAACCCGCTCTAGGACCGTTGTGCGATCGGTCCACCGTTGCAGCAAGGCGAGTACCATCCAGGAAAATTATAACAATCTTGTCCAGGTGATCTCTGGACTGGGAATAGACCGTTGCCAGCTATTGCTGCAGGGGCTGCATCCAGAGCCTGGCATGGTGAACAACGTATGTCATGCTGCCATGTGACCCAGCAGGCGCAGACAAACCCTGGCCGTAGTCAGTGGGAATGCGGAGACTTCCGCGATGAGGTCCATCAACGTCTGGAACTTTTTCAGTGGCAGGAACGCTCTGGTGCAGGTCGAGTCGAGCACTGCTCCAATGAACTCTATCCTTTGCACTGGAACTAACGTAGACTTTTTGTCATTCACCAGTAGGCCCCACGAGTGGCACATAGCTTGCAGCACTGCGACATCCTCTTGGACCTGAGACCTGGAGTTGCCTTTGACTAGCCACTCATTGAGGTATGGGTAGATCTGGATACCCTGACACCGAAGGTAAGCAGCCACCATTGACATGCACTTGGTAAACACTCTGGGTGCTGTCGACAGGCCAAACGCGAGGACCACAAACTGGTAGTGGTGGGGCCCCACCGTAAACCGGAGGAAGCGTCTGTGACCTTGAAGGATTGCTTTGTGGAAGTATGCATCCTTCAAGTCAAAGGTGGCATACCAGTCTCCCAGATCCAGGGAGGGGATGATAGAAGCCAAGGAGACCATGAGGAACTTTAGCTTCTTTAGATACTTGTTGAGGTCCCTCAGGTCCAGGATGGGCTGCAGACTGCCCTTGGGATTAAGTAGTACCGGGAACAGAACCCCTTGTTCCTGTACTCGAGAGGAAATTCTTCCACCAAACCCAATTGTAGCAACTCTTTTACCTCCAAGGGGGAAGGGGGAGGGATAGCTCAGTGGTTTGAGCATTGGCCTGCTAAACTCAGGGTTGTGAGTTCAATCCTTGAGGGAGCCATTTAGGGATCTGGGGCAAAAATCTGTCTGGGGATTGGTCCTGCTTTGAGCAGGGGGTTGGACTAGGTGACCTCCTGAGGTCCCTTCCAACCCTGATATTCTATGATTCTATGATCCTGCATGAGGAGACTCATGAGAAGGGTCCCTGAAGAGGGATGGGGAAAGGGAGTGGGAGTAAGTAAACTGTAGGGTATAACCCTCCACCACAGTATTGAGGACTCAGCAGTCTGAAATTATAGCTGTCCATGCGGAGAGGAAAAAAGAAAGGCAGTTGGAGAACAGCGGGACAGATGGATCCGGGATAAAGCCCTTGAGCACACCCTCAAAACGCTTGCTTGCCCCCCCCCGCTTATTGCAGGTTGAGCCCAACTGGGCAGAGGGAGGAGGTGGGTGGCTCGGCAGCACTTGTAGCCCCTACTCTTCTTATAGGGGGGCTCCTGGAGGGTTTGATTCTCTTGGCCCTGAGATTGCTGTGGCTTGAACCACTTACAGGCTGGACTGGTAACGTACAGCCCTGAGTTTTCAGGGTAATGTGGGAATCCAGGCAGTTTACTGTCCGTCTGCTCTGCAAATAGGGCCTGGCCGTCGAAGGGGAGGTCTTGCATCGATTGCGGAGCTTCAGTTGACAGACCTTAAAGGAGCAGCCAGGACACCCTTCGCATGGAGATGGCTGAGGCCATGGTGTGAGCTGCAGAGTCTCCTGTGTCCGAGGTGGCCTGGAGGGCCACTCTCACTGCAGCTGTGCCCTCTTCGAGGATCGCCCGGAATTCCTTCCTGGACCCTTTTGGCAGCAAGACCTGGAATTTGGCCATAGACTGCCACGTAGTGTAGTCATAGTGGCCAAGGAGGGCTTGGTGGTTGGCTACTCTCAACTGAAGGCTGGAAGGTTTTTTGCCCAAACAGATCCAGTCTCTTCGTGTCGTTATTCTCGGGCGTAGCCCTGGGTTGACCCTGTCTCTCCCTCTGGTTAACGGCCTCAACTATGTGGGAGTTTGGGGCTGGGTGAGCATAGAGATACTCATGGCCTTTAGCTGGCCCAAAATATTTGCACTCAGCCCTTTTTGACATGGGTGGCAGGGAGGAGGGGGTTTGCCATAGGGCATTCATTATTTTAGATATCCCGCTGTGTAGGGGTAAAGACACTCTAGCGGGTACCATGGAGCAAAGAACTCAAACAGTGAGTCCAACAGCTCCTCGAGTTCCTCTGCCTGGAGCCCCAGGTAAGAGGCGACCCTCTTCAAAAAGCTCCTGATGAGCCTTGGTGTCATCTTGCAGAAATGGGTGAGGGGGACTCGTAATTGCTTTGTCCAGCGATGAGGAGGAGGAAGCCAGCGCCGAGGAAGTCATCCCCTGATAGTCCAACTGGCTGCTCTCCTAGTTCCTCATGGGCCTGGGAGGTCTTCCCCTGTGCGGCCTCCACCTTCGGAGGAGAGTGGGATGCTGCGGCTGATGGCCTGAGGCCCCTGCCACCAATTGGGCAGCCTGGGAAGGCTGGGTGAACCTCCATGGATTCCAGGGGTACCAAGCTGCCGGCCATTCGCCCGGCGGCCACGGGGTCGGTTGTGGTGCTGATGAGGTCGAAAGTACCACTGGTGCCGGGGCCTATCATGCTACCAGGGACTCCTGATCAGCACCAGAGTCATAAGCGGAACGGATGCTGCAGAGTGACCATGACCGGCTGGCCGGGCAGCCCTCCTCACAGCGGTGCTGGCCACTGTGCCTCGACACCAACCTGTCCATTGGGGATAAGTTCCTCCCGCGGGACCCAGGGATCTTCGGCGTTTGGCGGATCTGCATCGGTAGACTGGAGATCTATGCCTCAGACTGCTTGACCTGTACCGGGATCTAGAGTGGGACTGGGAGTTGGAGCGGGCTGGTCATTGACAGAATCGCCCCGATTGAGGGGATTCGCATCTTGGCGACGGGTGCCGTTGGGCATGTGACTGGTGACCCCATTCCGCCGATCGGTCGCAGGACCAGTGCCGAGACATTGGAGACCCAATGGGTCGGTCTCGATGCTCATGCTGGGGGGCGTGTGCCTCCGCAGGCCTGTGCTAGGTTACCGGCGAGCCGCGCCTCAAATCCCGCTGTTAGTGCCCAGGGTCCGGAGACCAATGAGGGCTTCTCTGAGCTTGCCTCCCAAAGTCCGAGGCATGACAGCTCCATGCGGCCGAGCGCTGACGGGATGTCCCCCACACTGGGGAGAGGCAGTGCTGAGGTGGGGACATTCGGAATGGTCCCAAGATGGGTTAACCCCTGAGCTTGGGTATCACCGGAGCCAGCGTGGGCAGCACCGGTAGCATCAGGATCTCCTACACTGCCTGCAGGGTTTGGGCATCGATGGGACTTCGAATTGACAGAGGCCTTCATCACTGTCCGGTGTGGCAGGCATAGTACAGGAGGGGCTTAACTGCTCGACACGAGCTGGGGCCCCACTCCCTGACGGAGGTGTTGAGCTGCCCAGCACAGGTCTTGGCTCTCCTCTGGGCCCTTCCTTTCCCTACGGGAAGTGGGAGATGTTCCCATTGCGGACTTCTTGGCCAGGGCTGGGGATCAGTGCCAGCTCGTAGACTGCACCGGTGGGGCGCTCTGTACCAACACTGCTGTGCTCGGGGCTGAGTTGGACCTCTGCTCCGGTGCCAGGGTCAGTGCCGACTCCATCAGGAGTGCCCTGAGATGGATGTCTCTCCTTTTTTGTTCTGGGTTTGAACAACTTACAGATGGGACACTTGTCGCTTATGTATCCTTCTCCTACATACCTTAAGCAGCTAACGTGTGGGTCGCTGATGGGCATGGGCCGCTTACAATGATCACATGGTTTAAAGCCTGGGGATTGGGGCATGCCCCATCCCTAGGCTGTGTCCCATCTGGGACCAACTAACTAGAACTAATACTAAGGGTAAATACTAAACTATATACAACTATTTTACAAAAAAACGTTTGAGAGTCACACTGAATTAAGCGAAAGCTAGCTGAAGCAGCAGAAGTTCCAGCACCATCACTGGTGGAAAGAAGGAACTGAGGGTGGGGGGAGGAGCTGGCAGCACCCCTTATACCATGCCATGAGCTGATCTGAGCTGGTCCCCTACGAATACTGCTAAGGGAAAAACTTCCACCACTGATGCATGTGCATGTGGTGAGCACACACACCTAATATGGAACAGACATGAGCAAGCACTTGAAGAAGAAAGTATGGTTTCTAATTCTTTAATCATTGTTGTAGCTCTTCTCTGAACCTTCTCCAATTTATCAACATGCTTCTTAAATGATGGACACCAGAACTAGACACAGTATTCCAGCAGCGGTCGCAACAATGTCAAAATAACTTCTCTAATCCTATTTTATAATAACCTGTTTATGCATCCAAGGATTGTATTAGCCCTTTTGGCCACAGCTTGGCACTGAGACCTCCTGTTCGGCTGATTAGCCATCATGACCCCCAAATCTTTTTCAGAGTCACTGTTTTTCAAGGTAGAGTTCCCCATCCTCTAAGCATGGCCTACTTTCTTTATTCCAACTGTGTACATTTAAACTTAGACATATTAAAACACATTGTTTGCTTGCACCCAGCTTAAGTGATCTCGTTTTTTTTTTTTTTTTTTTTTAACCATTCACCCAATTTTTCTGTCATCTGAAAATATTCTCTTTCAGGTCATTGACAAAATGTTGAATAGCATAAGGCCAAGAACAAATCCCTGCAGGACCCCACTAGAAACCACACCCTTTCAATGATTCCTCATTACAGCTACATTTTGAGATCTATCAGTTAGCCAGCTTTTAATCCATTTGATGTGTGCCATATTGATTTTACATCATTTTAGTTTTTTAATCAAAATGTCAAGGTACCAAGTCAAACACCTTACAGAAGTCTAAGTATATTATATCAACACTATTACCTTCGTCAATCAAACTTGTAATCTCATGTAAAAAAAAAAAAAGATATTATGTTAGTTTGACAGGATCTATTTCCCTAAATTCATGTTGACTGGCATAAATTACATTACCTTACATTAATTTTTTAATTAATCAAGTCACATATCAACCACTCCCTTATCTTGTTCAGGATCAAAGTCAGACTGTCAGACCTATAATTACCTGGGTCATTCTGTTTACCGTTTCTAAATATTGGCACAACATTAGCTTTCTTCCAGTCTTCTGAACTTCCCCAGAAAACCAAGACTTACTGAAAAATCAACATTAACATATAAACACATTACATATTTTGAACACATCCATTTTGTCTTGTTTACTCATATCCTTTATTCCAATTTGATACTTGGTCCATTCCTCACCTTACCTGTGGTTTAAACTTTCCTCTGCCCTACCATAGGCATCTCAATGAATAAGCCTTCATGTAATGTAATGGCATCATCACATTGTAATAATATTGAACGCTTTAACCCGTAGAAAAAGAGGGGGATGCTGGCCTCATGAAATAGCATTGTGAGATTAGATACCAACATGACAAATGATTAAGGAAAACCTTAGATGTGGTTTTATAGATACTAGTATCTCTAGATTCTGTGTAGGACCAGTTGCATCATCTATAAAATATAATTAATATTTTGTAACTCAGTACAGCATAGCTGATTATCTGCACACTGTTATAAAAGGGTAATCAGTAAGAGGGTTATAGTAGTTCTTGTAGTACTTATAGATGACATGCAGCAGTTAAGAGGAACCTCCCTACTTGCAATAGAAATTACTGTTGAATTAAGAAACTGAACTGATTATTCAGACAGTGCCTATATGGATGTTAGTGCATTAATGTATTTCATGTCTGTTGATAAAAAGGAATACAAGCAAAGTTCATATGCAGATTTATGAAAAATAAATTTATTACATAACACCTTGTTTTTAACAATGTTCAGTTTTTTATTCAGAATACTTGCGTCATTCATGTAAAATAGTTTGATACAGTACATTGTATGTTATAGTTTTTCCTCAAATTCTAAGGCTCTCCTAACACCTCATCCTTTGCTGTAATAAGGGCATCCCTAATAACGTGCGAAAATATTTTAAAAATAATTAACTGAACAAAATTTAAAATCCACTACACCAATCCATCTCTCAAAAATCATGACGAAATATCTGAATGGATGCCGCACCTTTTAAGGAAATATCATTCATGCTTTTTTAATCCCAAAGCATGCTCACAAATCAGCAACACTAATAGGAAAAATAAAACACTGTCTATGACAATCATTTCAGTTTGTTTGCTGAACCAAACATGTTTATATCAATGACAACATACTTATTTTACTATCGAATAGCAGCTTTAATACCAGTCAAGTCATAGATTTAAAAACAAAAACAAATCTATATGTTGGAAATTAATCTTTGGGAGGCTTGTAATCTGCTGGAAAAATGCAAATGTTTTCATTTTCTTAAAAAATCTTATTGTAGCAATTTTGTTGGTCATAAAACATTGATCAATGTGGAAAATGAACCAACGCACAAAAGTCACTAAAAATAAATGTATATCAAAATTATCTCAATTAGAGTCATGGTTATTTTGCTTTTTTGCCATGTTAACATATACTGTATGCTTCAAGTACCAGTTAAAGGATTTTGTGTACTATTGGTCAGATAATGTTGTTACATCAAGAGAATTCACCACATACAATAAAAAAATGCTTGCCCCTAGCACATTTCACAGCTTCAACTGCTACAGACTGTCACTGAAAAAAATGCATTGGTCAGTCTGAACCATGTCAAGTAAACTATGGAAGTAGCATATCCACAACACAAACTGTGCTAGCACTTTCTTTTCAAGTCTAACCCCAAAACAGGTACAATTTGGGAGCCACTACTCCATTCTGTGAAAAGTGGTGGAACTTGGCTATCAGACATTTTGAAGGTGTGGTTGTACAGTACATTCTTGTGGCCCAAGCCAGGTTCCAGGCAGACAGCTGCATGACCAGTCCTACAGCATTAGCAACAGTGCATTGACGTTATTCAGGTGCAGCTCAGTACCGGTGTGTCTGATGTGAGTACTGTGGAGGCTGCTGGGAGGTAGTTGAATATCCCATGCTGCTCTGTGGCTGCGATGTGCTTGGTCCAGGGTTGGGATACGCAGCATGGGGATTGGAACGCTGGAAACCATGAAGGAGAAGAGAATTGATTCCTACAGTGGATGCATTTATAATACAAATACAGTACCCATTAATTTTTTGAGGTCTCTGTGCTGTGTGGGGCAATAATTAACAGGTACTACAGCACAGTATATCACTTGTATTTACAGCGTTCTACTTATTTTGATTACCGTAACTAAGCATATGAGCACCAGGAATATTTGATTGAGAGCTAGTAACAAGTAATGCTGTTTGTTACCCATTCTGAATTCATATCTGTCATGTCACCAATGCCACTTCAACTATCGAGACATCTTATGCTTACCACTGTGGTACATCAGTGTGTTAAAAAAAACTTCCAGCCAAAAATATCCTAGGTGCTCTCCGTTGGGGTTTTCTTCCCCCTCCAAGAGCACATATTTGGAAGGTTTGTTGTGTATTTAATATCAATGATAATTCAAGGAAATTTCTCTGGGAGACCTATGCATATGAGATTAATTTTGGTTTATTGGAGCATTCACTATAAGGTAGACATTTTCTAGACAGTCAAGAAGAGATTGTGAGCTCTTTGGGCCAGGGACTAAGAAGCCAAAATCTTGTATCCGTATAACCTGGCCAGGACCAAATGTGGGATACAAAAAAAAAATAAAAAAAATAAAGACATATTTGTTTAATTGTTATAGTTTAAAAAGCTGTAATTGATGTGGGATTTATTTCTTTAGCTTAAACACTTAAACTTTCCTCTTCATGAGTCTTCATTTAGATCAGAAGTTAAGTTAGATTCAATAAATGTGTTGAGATGGCTACATATTGGGGAAATAAAAATAAAGGGATGACCTTTATAAAGCAAGGTAGGTGGATACTCTCCACACATGCATTTAAGGGACTGAATCACTCTCTAGGTGTGTGATGTGGAGGGGAAAAGAAATAGTTATAACAGTACTTCCAGCCAGCAGGAATAAATTAGCATTGCTGTACATCACAGCTCACATGATGGCTGAGCTGTTATGACATTTACCTTCACTCTTGAGAGACACTACACACTTAATGAGAAGTGTCAGAGTAACAGATCAGCCATCATATGATCCAGTTCTGTATAATAAATAAAGGGTATGTTTAATAGTGCAAAAATCTCTGGGTGTACTTTTTGGTAAAACGTGCCTCAAGTATGCAGGAAACTGAAAAAAAAATTGAAGTTTAAAATTAGCCATTAATGTTTTATTTGTAATATACTTAATAGGCTTCCACAACCTAACTACTGAAAAGTGTTGCTTATTTATTTCATGTGGCCAATTACAAGATGACTCAGTGCAGTCACATCATGTAGAGCAACAAGTGACTTTTAAAAACAAAAGTTAAAATCCCAAACAACCAGCCTGTTCTACCTCCAAACACCACTAACCCGCTCCTCAAAAGACAAAAGCTTGTTACATCCTCCGGGGACAGGACTGCTCCAATTCATTTCAGTGTTGTCACATTAAATGTGCAAGTTGAAACCTCTGAAACCAAGGGACATGGAAATCTATATACCTGTAAAAATCCTTACCTAATTGCTTTTATGCATGACAGAAAAGGTTGTGTAGGGGGAGAATTAATAGGCCAGCTTGCTTCAGAGAGATTAAACAAAGGATCTAGCTACTGAGGGGATGTCTTAGTAAAGCTCCTCAAGGGATGGTTATTTCCCTCAGAGGACTCAGATGTAACAGTATGAGAGAATCAAGGGACAGGTGTTTGGTCAAAACAATGGTGTATTTTAAATTTTTCTCCTTCCGCCTTGGGTTGAAGAATCTTAGGGGGAGATTCAGAGAGATGTGCCCCAATCAGTAGGTGGCATTTAATTGCTTTGGCCTCAGTGCTGTCATGCTCATGTGAGTTCCTTCCATCTGCCTTATTTACTATATGTAAACTCATGAGTGCAATATCATCCTTGCCTTCTTAAAAGTCTGGGGAAAATAGACTGAATTTCTTAAAGTCAAACATGATGCCTTTCAAAGGCATGGCAAAAAGATGAGCAATCAGGAGGAGCCAAAGCACTTGCAAGAGCTGCTGAGACGGTGAAGGGGCAGTTACCGCTACTCCATGCAAAAATAGCCCTATATGGCCCTTGTTGAAAAACAGGCAGTAAGCCTGGGAGGGATGTTAGTGGAGTGAGAAAGCTGAGGCAGGAGCACAGCTTTCCTCAACCTAGATGAAGGTGACGGGTGGACTCCCTAAGCAATCCCTGCGTACACGGAGGGTGATTCAGAGCCCCCTGATTTCCCAGCTTGTAGACTTCAATCCATGCTCACAGGAGAGGTAGCTTGGGTTTGCTCTGATTCTCATGCTCTCAGGTCAGCTGCCACTGTGAAGTGGGGTGAATAGCATCTGAATAGTGCAAGCAAGTGGAGATCCTCTGCCCCAACACACAAGCCCTACACCTCTTTTCCTTAGCTATGTCAGTCAGCATGGGAGAGAGACAAGAGGTTCTGCTGCATCTGCCTTCTTCAGAGGCTCAGGCAGAAAGGAGTTAGCAGAAATGATGCCAAAACAAACTCTGGACAGCAACTGACTTAGCTGCCTGCAGGTTTAAGAGGGATCAACCCTCGTGTTGGAAAATATTTTGTGAATGCACACTCCACTGAGGGAGAGACTATTACAGTTACATTCTGAGACAGCCCTTGCTGCACAGTGGTTAAGGTTGAACAGAGCTTTCTGTTTAGAACGGATTATTCAAAGTGCTTTAAAACCCACATGCATAGTGAAATGGACCTGAAAATCGATACACTAGCTGAAGTCCTGGGGTAGAGTTAGTGAAGAAAATTTGGGGTCATTTGGCTATGGAGCTCATGACATTCAGCTCCTGCAAAATGACCTGCCTTTATGTTTTTAGGTTCTTATACCTTTATGTGTGCAGAGCCAGGGGAAAAACTATAGGCTTTATGAGGATCAGGGCCATACCCACTGGGCTACCTGAGTGCATCTAGTCAATGATCCCAAGAACCAGTTTTAAAAGTCAATTATTTCAAAGTTATTGGACTTTCATTCTTGTTTTATGAAGTAGTACACAGGGGGTATGGCAAGCAAACTGACAGCAGCTATCTTATAGAGACAGAGGATCTAACTTCTCACTTGAGGAAAGTGTTGTTATATCTTTCACAATATAAACATGCTTTAGTCCCTCATTTTGAAAAACCCACCATTGACCCTACTGGCCTCTCCACCTAACCACCCATCTCCCTTTCCCTGTCTACAGTCACTGTCTGGAGTTCCTCTGCACCTATTCCATCTTAAACCCCTTCCAATCCAGCTTCTGCCTCTTGCAGTCCACTGAAACTAGACTCTCGAAGTCTCTAATGACCTATTCTCTAGGCAAAACTCAAAATCAGTACTCCATCCTGGTCAGCCACCTGTGACACTGTTGAGCATGCTCTTCTTCTTGAAATCTTGTCCTCACTTGGCATCCATGACTCTGTCCTCTCCTACTTCTCTAATTGCTCCTTCAGCATGTCCTTTGGAAAATCCTCTACATCTTCACTCCAACTTTCTGTAGCTGTTCCACTACTCCAAAGACTCTCACCTTGGTCCCTTTCTCTTCTCCCTCTATGTCTTATCTCTGGGTAATCTCATCCACAAATACAAATCCAACCACCATCTTTACACTGATGACTCACAGATCTACCTCTCTACTTCAGAAAGGTCTACTTTTGTCCAAATCAAAATCTGTCTATTGCTGGACTTCAGCTCAGCTCAACATGGCTAAAACAGAGCTCTTAATCTTCCCCCACAAGCCCTGCCTATTACCTCATTTGTCAATCACTGAGGACAACACCACCATCCATCCTGCCTATGACTCAGACCCATAATCAAGGCATCAGCTTTGACTATGACCTCTCTCTAGGTCCTCACCTATGTCTAAATCTAGCCAATTTTTCTGCATCACTTCTCTAAAGTATGGCCTTTTTTTAATCCATCCACACAGCTAAAACTCACTTCCAGGCTCTCATCTCGCATCTCAACTACTGCAATGTCCTTTTCCCCAGCAAATGCAACTTTGCCCAAGTCGTATCCAGAATGCTGCTTCAAATTATTTTCCTAGCCTGTCACTTTGACCACCTCATCCCACCCCGCTTAGCATCCCTCCACTGGCTCCCTCTTCTCTATCACAAAACAAACTGCTTTTCTTTACTTTCAAGGCTCTTCACTGCCCATCCCACCCTAGCTATCATCTGTTGTTCACTACTGAAATGTCAGCTCCTGCCTCCCTAGCCTGCTTGTTAAATTTTCAAACAAGCACCTTCATACTTCCTCCCATGCTGCCCCATACTATCCTTCAAACCCTCCTTGAAACTCTTCTTTTCCAACTTGACAAGAGTTAGGACGCTCTTGTCCAGAGACCACTCCCTATATCATGCTAACCAATATTGTCTCATTATTTTCTTATATTCCCTGATCTGTCTGTATCCATCTGTTGTCTCTAGTTTTATAATTGGCTCTCTGAACCAGGGGCCATCCTTTTGTTCTGTGTTTGCACCGTGCCTATCACAATGGGGTCCTGCTCCGTGACTAGGGCTTCTAGGTATTAAGGTAATACTAATAAATAATAAATATTATTATTATTATTATTTAGTTATTAATCACAAGTTATTGTTTCCTTGCCACTCCTAACTTGACTCGCCTCAGAAGTTAAAGTTGCAGGATTGATAGCTAGAAAAAAAAAATCTTATTTTTTTTAAACTGAGCGCACTTGATCTGAAAGAAGCTGAGATACAATAAATACGGAACCCCACCATGCCATTATACAAAATCATTTTTAGAGTAGAGTTGCACTATAAGTAGTTTCTTCTAAGTTACAATACACAAGAGCCAAATATAGAATATATGGAAAATTGAAGTTGAGATACCTGATAGTCTGAGGTCATAATAAGTCCACCTGAGGTAGTGGTAGGAGGAACAACTCTCACTTTTTTCAATGGGGGTCCCTGTGTATGACTGTTGTCTTGGTTCCCTGGATGACCAGTTCCATTAGTATGGTTATTGCCCTGCTGCTGCTGCTGGTTCTTCTCAATTGGTTAAACACAAAGAAAAATTTCAACTCAGAAGCAGTACAAGAGCAGCAAATGTGAAATACTGAGGTAAAACTCAATGAGACAAGACGACACTGTATTTTAATACTTACTTTGTCTCCTTTATCATCGGGTTCTTCTTCTGTTAAAAATTCTCGTTTTGGGTAAGGGATCTGACAACCTGCAAAAACACTGCAAAAACAAGTTAGCAGTCTTGGTATATCTGCCTAGAATCAGAGAGGTTAGTCGTAGATGAAGATCTAATATTTTGTCCAGTCTAGTTTCAAATTTCCTGAGCCACAGCCTAATATATCTGTCAAGTAGTTTACCCCTTCTTAATAACATCATTTACTTAGCCTAGGTATTCACATGTATTTGTTTTAACCTTTTGGTCATTTCTATTCTTCTCCTCCCAACTCCCACCAATCTGTCAGTGTTTATGGGTAATATGGTGACCAGACTGGAGGTGGAGAAATGGAAGAGTCCTGTTAGATACCAGAGTCAATTCCTCTATAAAAAGAAGAACAGGAGTACTTGTGGCACCTTAGAGACTAACAAATTTATTAGAGCATAAACTTTCGTGGACTACAGCCCACTTCTTCGGATGCATATAGAATGGAACATAAGCTTTCGTGGACTACAGCCCACTTCTTCGGATGCATATAGAATGGAACATATGTTCCATTCTATATGCATCCGAAGAAGTGGGCTGTAGTCCACGAAAGCTTATGCTCTAATAAATTTGTTAGTCTCTAAGGTGCCACAAGTACTCCTGTTCTTCTTTTTGCGGATACAGACTAACACGGCTGCTACTCTGAATTCCTCTATAAGTGCACCATGTAGGTCTCTTCATCCAGTTATACAGAAATTCATAAAATGTTGAACTAAATAAAGGGCATCAATAATTATGGTCCAGATGGTTAAAAACTCCATTACCAAATAAAAAAACATTAACTGTGACAAGACCTGGAAGCTTTTGGAGGTATGTGGTCTCTCACCTTAGACTTATGGACATACATGAATGAATTTGTTACTGCTAACCCAAGCTAAGATTTCTCCACTCGTAATCATATGGATATACCTTTATTTATAACTAGCCTCTGTACCTGCGAACATGCTATTAATTTTGTATTAAAATGCTGTCAATGTAAGGTTGACCTAAGAGCAGATTCTGCAAAACCAAACCACTTGCATGACAGCACTAGAATATAAAGAGAGGTCAGGAACTGCTATAAATATTTCACTAAGCTGAGTTGAATTAATTTCATTTTAATTAACTGTTATAAATATACATAACACATTTTATAAATTCTTCCCTTAATAATGAAAAAAAGGAATGATATGCAGCATGTGAACTGGCCTTTCTAAAACAAGGCCACTCAAGCACTGGCAGGCCATCTTAGGATGCTTTATCATAGACTGTTCACACTTTTTGTCTGTAAGCTTTCTTATGTTTAGAATCTCCCTGTGCAGTTGAAAAGAAAGTGTGTCTACGGAAAATGGATTTAGGCTGTGAAGTATGAAAGTACAGAGAGCCTGTACTATTTCCCTCCCCCCCATCCCCTGAATTTACAACAAAGGGTAAGATGGAAAAATGTAAACTAATTAGTAAATGTCATCAGCATTCTAGAACAGAGAACTGGACCTGCAGGCACTTAGCAGTTGTCCACAAAGATCTGTAGCATGCATAATCAACCTGTCAGTGAATAACAGGATTAGTGCTGTGACAAACAGGATCAAAGTTTCATAAAGCAAGAGATTAATAGAAATGCTACTTAATTTTAAAAACCTCAAATGGCATTTTAGTTAGTATACCTTTTTCTTTGCTTGTCAGACAGTAAGTATTTAATTCATTATTCACACACAGGTATGTATTTATAGTAAGAAGTAAACAGAGCATACATTAAAAAATATATGAATATGCTAATGGATTAATAAACTGACCACTTACTCAGATGTGGGAAGTGGATCTTCTAAGAAATAAGGATCCTGCATAGCCTGTTCTGAGGTAATTCTCTTTATTGGGTCCATAGTAAGCAATTTCTGAAGCTAAGCAGAGTTTTAAAAAAAAGTTCAGAAATTATGAAAACTATTACTGAAAGCCTTTGTCCCACTGTATTCTGACATGACAAACTGCCACCCATATGATGTAATTTCTAGACCCCCAATCACTAATGGCAAATATGAACCATATTTTCCCCTCATGTTTTAAATATTAATTGAATTTGTTATTGAATAACCACTTGTTTCTACCTATAAAACTTAAAACTCACTCAAATAATTAGCTTTGCCATAAGTGCTCTACCAACAAAATCCTCGAAACTTCCCCCTGCCCCAATAAATCAATATACTGTAGTTTTGCTGGTCTGTCCTTTCTTTGTGAAGAAGCTTTATTTTAAAATTGATTCACACACATTAACTGAGTTTTTATGTCACACTGACATGCACATTTACTTGGAAGAAATTATCTTTCAGGAATTTTCATTTGATTTATAGAAAACCAATATTCTGACCAAGACCCCACATTTACTACAGCCCCATTATTAGTACTATTTATATAGCACCATTGAATACCCACCACAGAAAGTGGCAATCATAATGTAATGCATGTCTAGATGGGATAGGAAACGCCCCCTGCCCAAGTAACTCACAAACAGTGGGATCCAATGTGCATGTACTAATTATGAGGATAGTAGGCTCACTGTATTTTAAATGTCTGAATGGCATTCAGAGGAGGGAGATGAGCAAAATCTTAGATCTTACTTTATTTATTGATCTCAAACCATAAGTGAAATCAATGGAAAGGCTCCAGCAGGTACAAAATGCACTGTCTGCCTCCTCCATGAGCACATCAAGCCTGTGCTCTAGTCCCTCCCCTGGGTGTGAGTCCACTTCCATAGCCAGTTGAAGGTCACTGTCTTAATCTTCATACTAACTAACAGATCGGGTATCAGCTGCATTACAGACCATATTTCATATTTCATCCAATGCCGCCAAGAAAGTGATGCTCCTCTGGGACAATGCAGATCACAAAGCATGAGAGCACCAAGACAAAGCAAAGTATAAGAATATTTCCAGAGGAAATCAGAGAAATTTAACCTGACCACTTTCAGGAAATACTACAAAACCTTCCCCTTTTATATAGTTTTTCCATCATAACCAGAATAACTTTAAAAACTAACCCACTTCTCTCCTTCTCTTTCCCTTTCCCCGCAGTCAAAACAGCACTAACCCAAGCAGAGCTTTCTATAACCAGAAAAGATAGTAGAGCAAGTGTCTCCAAGAAGTCCTCTACGGATTTTGCTATTGTCAATCTATTTTACGTAGAAGGCATTCAGATACTTACATAATGGGTAGCAGTACAAAATCCTAAACAGTATATATTGAGGGGAGGGGAAAAACAAGACTGTCCTAATCACAGTGAAAAAGTTATGTGCTCTGTGGGAATGATTAGCCAGCAGGCAGAAACTGATCTTAAAGATGACTGTTACATAATCTCAAATGTATAGGAAGAGATACAGAAACTCTTTAGGTGTAAATTCAATCTAAGCTGGAATAATTGATCTAACCCTTAAAATATCCAAGTATGGTACTGCTCTTAAACTCAACCAGCTTGATTTTATGAGAGGAACACAGTAATGTTGCAGAAGCTGTCTGGGCATTAATACTGCATTCATCACTATGGCATCCTCAGCCCATATCAAATTCGGAAGTGAACACATTAGGGCCCTGTTGAAACAGAGATGTTACATTGCATTAGTTTGTTCACTGTGAGTGCAACAATTTAACTACATCAAAATGAAGTGCATCCCCACCACTTTGTCATGTCAGCCTAAGGTGCCTCTATCTGTTATTCATTATATCCACACAGCTCTGCACTATTTGCTCAGTATTCTGGGTAGATATCCCATGGTGCACTGTTCCACCACAAAGATCCATGCTATATGATTTTTCTTGTTGTGGATGCCTCTTCAGCAGGATGATTTTTCAGTAGGTGGATGCCTATTGGAAAATGCAGGAAATTTGGGGGTGGGTCAAATTAACAAACTCCCTGTATTTCTCTGCTGGCATCCATTAATTTTGTCAGTGCTATTTTCGAATTGCTGTCAGGCAGCATGGAGGACACACTGCTGAGCAGGGTGGATAAAAATTCATGATTTAAAAAATAAAAACAGATTTTTTTTATTTAAATCGGATTTTTTTGATAAAATGCTTTTGAGGAAAAACCTATCTAAAGATAGTTTTAATTAAGAAACATTATAGCTCAAAGATATCTCATCATGGAATAGGGATTATAAATTCAAATTCTGTAGTATGAGACAATATAGTCATGTAATGTTTAAGAAAAAGTTTTTGTAAATTAGTTCCAATAGTTCATGGATTAGGGGCCCAATCTTATGGGGTTCCATGGGCTTCTGTATAGATTATTTAGGTTAATCTTTCTATCTACCCAATGGGACTCAGTACTCAGTCTAGAAGATACCACCCGAGATGCTTAGTTTTGCAGTTCTCAAACTGTGGATTTGTGTCTCCAGAGATAACATGCTTGTTAACAGCAAAAATGCTTTAAATTAATATATAGACGTGAGAAATAACAGACCTCAACCCTATTGTCCCTCTGCAAATTTGTGTACATACAGTCAATTCCTTACCTCTCGCTAAAAGTGCAAAGTTTCAGAAAGTTCAATGAATAGAAGATTGTTGGGGGCAGAATAGATCTGGACAAGGAGAAGAAGTCTGGAGATAAATGTGAGAAGGGAGGGACAGGCAGTAGAAACAAAAGTGAAATTGTTTGAGCAGCATATTCCAGAAGTCTTGAGGTCTTTCTGAGTGTAGCCTTCATTGATTTGAGATCTACCATACCATTCTCTCACTAGAAGGGAAAACCATTAATGGCAGCAGGCCGTAAAAGAAACCCAGTTTGGGAATATTTTCATTAAGTTCCCCTAACTCTGGATAAGACAGGCATGTGTGCAAAATGCAAACAGTGCAACAAAGAAATGCAAGGCCTGGTTGCCCGAATGAAACAACATCATGAGAAGTGTTCCTTCTCAGGAAGAAGCTGTGTTGAAGATGATGAAACAAACATGTCTGAACATACAGGATCTTTGGGTTGGTAAACTTTATTTCATACTTCTTTCTTAAGGACTGCCTGTCTTCCTTCTGGACTATTCTTGAATTCTCATGTTTGAGCATAAAATATAGTTAGTCTATGGTACTATCATTTTAGATGCAGTTGTGATAAAAAATAAATAGCTGAAATAGGCAGATCTTCCTTTTACAATTTCACCTTTAAAGTAGTACTGAGTGTCAGTGAATGCAATGAGTAATACTAAATGAGCAGTATGCTAATCATAATTAAACTGCATTGACTTATTTTGTTTAGGAGAATGCATCCTCAACATACAGGATTCTGAAGACTATCCACCTTCAAGATCACCATCATTTTCTATAGTGTCATAGTTATCTGCCAATGATAGTGTTTCAATCACATCATGTATGTCACATAGCCACAGTACATCACCTGTAGCAAAAAGAAAAAAAAATCTCCATCATCCAGAAACAGCTATAGATAAGTTTGTAATAAGAACCAGCAGATTACAAAAAGAGGTACTTGATGAAAAAATTGCCCGGTTTGTTTATGCAACAAACTCTCCTTTCCGTATGACTGAGAACCCACACTTCATTAACATGGCTCAGTCATTAAGACCAGGATACAGTCCACCCAACAGAGCAGATGTCACAGGCAAATTGCTGGATAAAGTGTATGAAAGAGAAACTGAGCAGTGTGCACAAGGTCTAGATGGGTGGATCAATATCCACAATGATCTTGTTGTATATGCTTGTGCGACAACAGAAGAAGGGGATGTCTTCCTTACAGAAACAGTTGATACATCAGGAAATGCACACACCGCAGAATACTTACTAGAAGTAGCAGTAAAAGCAATAACAAACTGTGAAAAAAAATTCAAATATCTAGTATGCAGCTTGGTCACAGACAATGCTGCAAATGTATCCAAGATGAGAAGAAATTATTTAGAAGAGAGTCTCAAGCTAATAACATTCGCTTGTGGTGCTCATTTGATGCACCTCCTAACCAAAGACTTCAGTGTTCCAGAAAGAAAGGCTAATGTTGTTGAAATTGCAAAATACTTCTGTAACAACCACTTTGCAGCAGCTGCTCTGAAAAAAGTGGGAGGAACCAAGCTAACCCTGCCACAAGATGTGCGATGGAACTCAGTAGTGGACTGTTTTGAGCACTATATCAAGAACTGGCCAAATTTGATGACAGTTTGTGAACAAAATGGTGAAAAAATGGATGGCACCGTTATAGCCAAAGTTCTCAACATTGGGCTTAAGAGAAATGTTGAACACATGCTGAGTACCTTGAAAACTATTTCTGTGGCCTTGAACAAAATGCAGGGAAATAGCTGTTTTACTGCTGACGCTGTTGAAATTTGGAAGGAACTTAGTGAGATCTTAAGAGAAATATGCAATTACAGAGTTAAATTACAAGCATTAAAAAAATGAATGGGACGAGCACTATCTCCAGCTTATTTTCTTGCAAATATTCTCAATACTCGGTACCAGGGTCAAACCTTAACTGCTGAAGAAGAGTTGGCGGCTATGGACATCCAGCAATCATTCCTCCATAATGCCAACTATAATAAACTTCAGAGTTAAGGTTGAACCATTCAAGAAATATATGTTTGCTGATGTTTTAAAGAAAGTCACACCAGTGAACCAGATTCAGAGATTGCTGAAGTGATAATTTCACATTTAACAGCAGTAGCTTCTTCTGCCGGTGTAGAAAGAATATTTTCTTCCTTTGGACTAATTCATTCCAAATTCGAAAAATTGTTTGAGACCTGAAAAAGCAGGAAAGCTTGTTTTTCTTTTCCAGATTATGAACAAACAGGAAATGAAGGTGAAGACTACTGAGTTAGTTGCAGAAGCCAATATTTTAAGTTTCTCATGTTGATCTGGCTAACATAGTTGATTTAATTTTTTTTGTTTTTTTTTAAATATTTCTATTAACTGTTTTAGTTAAAAACAATTTTAACAAAAACAAACCTGATTTAAAAAAACTTGAATGTTTAAATTCAAAAATTCATATGCTTGTTTTGTTAAAGTGTTTTATGGTTGCTGTTGAAGAAAAAAATCCAGAATACATAACGTTGTTGTTTTAGTTAAATAAAACAATTTAAATGTCTGTCTGGTGATGTTCTTCTCCTAATACAGCAAAATCCTCCAAATATTAATGATTAACCTGTTGAACTGGAGATGGTTCCCCTCCCAATGACTTCATAAATATCTGCTTCAATTATCTTTTGTAAATGAAATAACCAAATAATTATTCATTTTCTGATATAACTGTAAAACTAATCTGAAAAATTTTCAAAATAAATCACTTTAAAAATGTATAGTGTGTACCTTCTAAAAATGAAACCTACATCTATCTCTGAGTTGTGAAGAATATGTATTAAGGTTATAACAACCAACAAGAATGCACTTTTATGTAGAAATCCAGGATTAAATCGAGTCTTCCTGACTAATGATTTAAATCATGATTTAAATCAATTTGATGGTAATTGATGGTAATGAATGTACTGGAACCAAGGAAATGTGTGTTTGTTTTTATTAGGAATTGTCAGTATGGGGGATACTATGCCATTTATGGATGGAGATGTACCTCCATGAAATTTTTCAGCCAAAATGAATTCACTGGGTTAACAAAAAACACAGGTAAACTGCATCTTGAATAAAAACAAAAACAATTAAACAAGAATGTGCTGCAAACTTAAGACCAATGGAATGGAGGCATGGTCAAGGAGTGCTGTAGGTGATGATCTCAAAAGGGTTCTCTTCCTCCATCTCCTGGGGTTGATTGTTGAGGGAATGGCCTATAATTAGGTTGACTGAACTCATTTTAGAGGATTTTGGACGGTTAGAGTGCAATGCTTGACCTTTGTAACAAAAGGTGCTCCATCGCAGGTGTTTGCCTGTACATGGTCTGCATCATTCCCTTTCCAGGGCCATGTGTTCTCTTTTGATCCTTAGAGAATGCGCCAAGAAAACCATCCCTCCACAACTCTGCCTTCATAGTCCTCTTTTGGGATGAACTGAATAGTTCCTGGAACAGATCCTCTCCTGTTTCCTCTCCCTACCCCCCATTCAAAGATTTGTCACCTTCTCTGTGGGTGATATCTCCCCTCTTTGTGAGCACCATGGCATTACAGGCGCTAAGGAAACTCAGAAAAAGCACAAGTACTTATTGCGCCAATTCTAGTCTCCAGGCCAACAATGATCAAATGTTTCTTTTCCACAATTTTGGAATGTCATTCCCATCTTCTCCTCCCATGCAGAGGTTCCCTTTGAAATGGTAAATTGTTTTGTCAAATTACTTCCCTCTACTATAGGCCCTCTATAACAAAGGTTGAGTAACTGTGCTAGTTTGAGTAGGTGTGAGGATAGTTGATTGCCTGTGCTGGTTTCAGGTAGGTGGAGGGCTACAGGGATGGGTGAATGGGGGAAGCAGTCAGCCAGCTAGTTATTCCATGTGCAACCTTGCAGGCTTATCCTCATGTTGGAAGATGTAACCCTGAGGCAAATCCTGAAGCAATGGGCAAACCAGGAAGATACACAACATTCCTATTTACCAACACTTCTATTTACTTCACACCTGGGGCAGGAGTGGAACAGAAACACTAGATATATGGGCAATCCTGAGAGAGCTTCTGTGCCTTCCAGCGTGGTGCATGACAAGACACACCACTATCTTTGCATTAAGTTCTCTTTCATAACACCTACGTAAAGTACACTTCAAAGTTAAAAGAGTTCTGGACTAGCTGTTCTAAAAGCCAAATGCCTTTTAATGTCTTATCCCTTCTGAAATGTCTCTATCACCTATTTTGGGCCAAATACCTCAAGAAATCTCAACTTTACTAAAACTGAATGCAATGATGAAAATGAGCCAATGTACTTTTTCTATTATTTTTTCCTCTTTCTGGATCTGCCTCTAAAATAAAAAATCAAACACATTGGAAGGCAAGCATTTTTTTTTTTAAAGGTCCTCTGGTGCTGACTTTTTGACCTAGGGGTGAATGGGAGGAAGGGAGAGGGAATGGGAAGCAGCTTGAGAAGGGTGGTATGGAGGTGGTAAGTGTGGCTAGTGGTTGCAGGATTTCATACTGTAGAGAAAGAAAACTTAACAGCCATACGTCTCCAGTTTAGATATCATTTTGAGCATGCTGGGGAGGGAGATGTTAAATGCCAAGTAGGTAGAAGAAGATTCCTAGCTCTGTCAAGTATGGTGTCAGGAAAGGAAAAGTAGTTTAAATCACCCAATGCAGTTATGTCATAAGACAGAACACAATATTTACTAGTAGAGCTCCCCTTTGCAGCAATTTCAGTCTGGCTGCTGATAGAGATTTTTTCCACATCAGTGTGTCCACATGAGGTTCTCATATAATGTCCAAATCTGCTGTTTCATAGTTCTTGGCTGCCCTGATAAATCATCTTCTGGTTGGAGCCCATGGCAAACCTGGGGTCCAGGCTTGTGGCAGGATTTGGGGTGCTTGCCATGTTGTCTTGGATGCTTGCTGTTTTGTCTGGGGTCTTTTGTGGATAACTATCCACCACATAATTCTCAGGTTTGGTGATGGCATTCCTTGCAAAAAACAGTCAAGATCCTCAGAATATGGGCAGGTAGTGGGAGCGTTTCCAGAGGTCCCTTGTGCTTAGGTACTTTTGCCAGAGCTCCTTTGTTTTGACTAGGCATTGGGACATCTCCAGGAGAGCCCCCTCTTCTTTATTTGCTCTAATAGTATCTTGTAGATGTCTGTATTCCAGTGACTCTTCTACAGATGGGACTAGACATGCAGCTCTTCCAAAGACAGCAATCAAGTCCAGAACTGCACGGGTTTACAGAGAACCATGGGGAAGGAGGAGCATGCCTGTTATAATGGATATGGATACTCTGGTGTGCAAAGTCATTACTATTGAATACTGGTATGGAAAATACTCCTGGCTGCTTGCCACCCTTTAATCCAGTCAAGCTTACCCCAGAAAAGTGGAGGGCACAGAGACAAGCTCATCCAGCTGTGAAGCAATGCAGTGTGGGGTATAGTAGTTGGACGACTGCCAGAAGTGGAGTAGCTAGGAATGCTCCACACAAACATTAAAGCAAACAAACTCAGTGTGAAGTAGAGTTGCTTCCATTCCAAGGATTACTTACTGCAATGTAAGACGCCAAATAATTTGGTTTAAAAACAAGTTGTGAGTGGACACAAGGCCCTTTAAGGCAAACTAACTACAGTTACTCTGATGCAACATTTCTAGACAAGGCCTAGAAATTATCTCATTTTCTCCAGCTCTCACACAATATTTTCTTCTTTTATTGAGAGACGAGTAGGTCAAAGTAGTGGGGTTTCCACTCAATCTAAAAGCGGTGAAATATGTTGTAGTTTCAAGACCAAGTGCCATACACCAAGAACCCTGCTTTCCACACATGAGAGTTTCACCTTCTCTGACAGTTCCATTAATATAGTGGAATGTAGCTGTGACAGGGGAAGTTTTGTAGAATGAGATGGTCCTTCACATACCTAGGCAAATCCCACAGCAAGCTTAGAAGATAAAGATAAAAATTTGGAACTTAATGCTTTATTGAATGGTGAATGCTGAGATGACCATCTTGAATTCTGAGCTTTTACAAACTTGTTGAGAGCTGTGAGGTCTCATATGGGTCTCCAACCTCCCCTCCTCTTGAATATTAGGAAATAGCAAGAGTAGAACCCTATGCTTCATAGCTGTTGAGGTACTGGTTCTATGGCTCCTAATGAGGAGACTATCTACCTCTTGTAGAGAACTCTTGTGAGAAGGGTGTCTGAAGAGGGTCAGGGAAGGGTGTTGTGGAGGGGGCAGGGAGGTAAAACGGGTAGAGTACCCTTTGCAAACAAACAATCTCTAAGACCCATCGGTCCGATGTTGTGTGCTCCCAGATGCTGCAGAACGCTGCCAGACGGTGGCCTAATGGGTGGGAAGCGGTGGTTGTTTGTAGCAGTTTCGGGAAGTGATCTAGCAGCACCTCAACCAACATGTTGTAAGGATAAGGCCTTTTCCTTTAGCCATATTGTAAGGCCTAAGGCCTTTATCAGCAACCATTGGCTAAGAAGCGTGAAGTCACATCTTCACATTCCATCTAAATTACATTAAAACAATGAATTTATAGCATCCACCACAATGAGTTGGGTGGGAGAAGAATTCTCTCTCTCTTGCCGGGACATAATACTCTTTGTTCGCCCGCTTGCATGTCAGTGTGACCAAAACTGGGGGTACACCATCTTGTTTTCGCAGGATTGAGGAGAGCCTCATTAATAGGAAGGGCAACTGTTGAGAAGGAAGATGAATGGAGGATGTCAAGGAGCTTGTGGTGTGTGTCCTTGACTTTTTCCAGCAGTATCTGGAGAGAGTCTGCAACTCTCCTTGCGAGATCCTGGAAGAAGCAAAAATAATCAGCCAGGGATGGTGGGGGAGGCATGACAGCCTCATTGAGACGGAAAAGGATATGGTCTTTGGGGTCGCCTCTTCCTCGACATTGCTCTTATGCTCCTCCAGGATTTCTCCTGGAGGTTCTGAAGCCCTGGACACCGTGGCCGAGGGAGCATGTCTCAGGGTTCTCAGGTGGCTAGAAGCCCGAGAGGCATGGGGACAGTATGTAGAGCCCAGGGGTCCCAGTATGGGCCACTGGTGGTGGCATAGAGCCTGGTGATGGTGCCCATGGTTGACCGTACCAGGATAACAGTGGTGGGGCCATACGAGGATATGCCCCGGGGCCCTGTTAATATCTGGCACTGCAGGGAATGTGGGAGGAGTATTGAGATACTCCATCCTCTGGTTCACTATCTGAGTCTGCACTAAAGAGCAGGGGAGAGTGGCAAGGCAGCAGGGAAGACTCTTGTGCTGGACAAAGACTTGGTGCACAGGTCCCCGTACTGAGGAGAGGAGACTCTGGCACGCCGGTTATACGGAGGTCCCTTGATTGCTGGAATTGCAGCAGTGTTGACTGGCTCAGTGCCACTGGTGGTGCCAGGGAGGATGGACATCTTGCCCACACCAGATGTTCATGTGCCAGATGGGGGTGTCAGTACCAATAGCGCTTTCAAGTGCTTGCTTCTGTCCTTCTCCCTCGGCGCTGTTGACTCGGTGCCCATGCCCATTGGATCTGGAGATGTGTCAATGGTACCTGCCGTTGTAGACTGTCTTGAGCCATGGGTACCGCGCTTGATCTGTCCTGGTGCAGACAGTACCAAGGATACCAACCATGCTGGGGATTGTTTGTGGCTAGCTTGTGGCTCACTCTGGGGACTTCCAGATCTCTTTTTTGATTTATGAGAGACATCAGCAGCTGATGTCATCACCCCATAGCCCTTGGATGTTGAGGGGTGTGGGGAAGACTCTCACCTGCTTGGTGACTCTTGTTGCGGGTCCAGAAAGGGTGTGAGGGCTGCCTCCATGAATATAATCTTCTGCCTGAGCTCTGTCCTTGCAAGACCGAGGTCTAAGCTACTGATAAAGAGCACACTTTTGAGGGACATGTCCTTCCCGAGGCAATGAAAGCACCATGAATACGTGTCTGCGACAGGGATAGCCTTGTTGCATGAGAGGCACTTCTTGAAGCCAAGAGACCTGGGCATACCCTGTTGGGGGGGAAGGGCCCCCAACAAGAAAGGGCAGGAAGAAAAACAAATAAAATCTCTTTATATGTATAGATTTATTTATTTATTTTTGAGAAAAGAAGACACACTGCAATAACTCCTACTAAAAACTAAGCTCTAAGCTACAAAAGTAAGGCTGAGATAATAGTCGTTAATGGACTGCTGAGTGGGGTTAGCCCACGCATGCTGACTATCCTTGTGGCGAGGCATGAGGAGAGACAGCGCATGTGCGGGTCCTAGCGGACACTGCTACCAAAGTTCCCCGATCAGCAGTGCAGGAACGCAATCACCCATAGGGACACTACTCGAAGAAGAATCTGGGTTCTGCCAACTTCAAGAGGGAAAAATCAATGTGCAATATCATGAACATTTTCAGACTCAATCTTCCCCCTGGGGCTTGTCCCAAAAGCTCTGGTGGAATTAATATGGATATCCCTGATCTTGTACCCTGATTTAACCCCTTCTTTTGGGGTGGAAATCCAAAAACATTAGAGGTAAGAAATACACAGTTAAGGTATCCAAACAACTGCTGCCCTGTAGTGATACCATGGGGGGGAGGAGAGGGAGGACAAATATAAAACATTTTGTTAGCACATCCTATCCATGATTACTTTGTGACTGGCTGTCTCCACTGAACAGAAAAATGAATCTCCAGGCCTTCAAGATTTGGAAAACAAAGGAGAAGTTTTCAGACCAAATTGGCCAGACCATTCACCCATCTTCAATGAAGCTAATTTGCTCTGAACCAAAGTGATCCATTGTCTTATTGTGTGGGATACTAAAAGTGCTTATTATCAAGACCTATACTACATGGCAAGCTTGACCTACATTTTGTAGCAAGACCCCTGCAGCAGACTGGAAATGTAGCAGCTTCAGATAAATTAAAAAATTGAGGTTATTGAATTAAATATGAAAATGAATAATAGAATCACTACAGTATTCCCAGTGATATTTAATTTGATATTAAATTTATGTTATGCTGCCCATACATTTTTAATCTTAATTTTCAAAGTGTTCCAGAATTTTGTATTGGAAATGCCTAACTGTACTATAGAAGCTATCAGGAGGAAACTAGAGATTTTGGCAGTTAGGTAGGGAAAAGTAGGGATTTTTGGCTCCTGGCAAGGAATGAAAAGCAGTTTGGGTTTATATGATAAGCGCATTACCTAATGCTGAAGTGATCAGTAATGAATCAGTTACCAGGATTGACACTAAAATTTGCATAATCGGATTTGCTATTAGATTGCCTAATTGAGATTTGAAAACATGATAAAGTGACCTCTTTTACGTACTGTAGAATTAGGATAAAATGGTGTATGGGGCGGGAGGGGAGGAGAAATTTTTCAGTAACTCTTAACTAGCAATTGTGTGCTACTCTAAGATTTTGTATTATCATGCGGAGCTAGCAGTGAAATCTTTGGCCTACAATAGTGTCAAATGTAGTCAAACTTGCAGGCAAAAGGCAGCACATCTGTACTAAAGCAGGGGTTCTCAAACTGAGGGTCGGGACCCCTCAGGGGGTCGCGAGGTTATACCTGGGGGGTCATGAGCTGTCAGCCTCCACCCCAAGCCCTGCTTTGCCTCCAGCATTTATAATGGTGTTAAATATATAAAAAGTGTTTTACTTTATTGGGGGTGGGGGGGTTGCGCTCAGAGGCTTGCTATGTGAAAGGGGTCACCAGCACAAAAGTTTGAGAACCACTGATTTAAAGGAAGAAAAAGGCAGTTGGAATTATTGGAAGCATCTTTGGTCTCCAAATTCTATAAACTACAATTTACCCCATTTCAAATCACAATAATGAGAGAAGTACAAAAGTGATGTCGTATTGTCTGTATCACCATTTAAAACTTCATGTCCAACAGCACTTGTCAAAGGTGTATTATTCACTTATAGATAAGGCTGCAAGTTAGTCACAGATTCCATGACTTTCCATGACCTCCGTAGCAGCCAGGCGCACTGGCCGCTGCTGGGATAGTCTTGGGCTCCTGTGGCCGCCCCCCCGCAGCAGAGTTTGGGTGTGGGAGGTGGCAGGCGCACAGGATGGGGTGAGACAGGTTCTGGGCAGCGCTTACCTAGGGACTCCACCGAAGTGGCAACATCTCCCTCCCTCAACTCCTAGGCGGAGGTGTGGTCAGGCAGCTGGCGCTGGGGGTGGGGTGGAGGGAGATTGGTGGGGTCGGGAGGCTCCCTACCTGGCTCCATGTCTGCCCCCTACCAGCAGCAGCAGAGTTCGGGTGTGGGAGCAGGCAGGGGGTTAGGGCACGTGACGGGGTGTGGCAGGCTCTGGGTGGCACTCACCTGGAGGGCTCCCCGGAACCACGGCCAATGGGAGTTGCAGGGGTGGTGCCTGCAGGCAGAGGCAGCACGCAGAGCTGCCTGGCCACGCCACCACCTACCAGCTGAGCGAGGGGGATGTTGCCGCTTCCGGCGAGTCCCGCAGGTAAGCACCGCCCAGAGCCCGCCTCACCCCGATGCGTGCTCCAACCCCCTGCCCCCTCCCGCACCCAAACTCTGCTGCTGCTTTTGGGGGGGGGGGGGGAGGGAGGCAGAGCCAGGTACGGAGCCTGCTGGACCTGCCAATCCCCCCACCTCCCTTCCCAGTACCAGCAGGGGTACCATGCCATGCGCCACTGCCCCCTCCCCCTGCCTCAGGCTGCCCTCCCCCAAGTTTTATTCACTGGTATTTTTAGTAAAAGTAATCGACAGGTCACGGGCTGTGAATTTTTGTTTACTGTCCGTGACTTTTACTAAAAATATCTGTGACTAAAACGTAGCCTTACTTATAGAATCACTTACTGGTATCATCCTCACAAAAATTACAGATATTTTGTATCAAAAAATATACAATATTTTATTTACATGCAATGCCAAATATGTATTTAATTTAAATAATGTATACTTTTGCAATAAAACACTATGTAAACTGTCTAATTAATACAAGAACCACATTTTATGATGCTCTGTTCTCATTCCTGATATGATAAAAGTTGGGTTCATTTTATTATGAGCAAAGTGGGAAAAGGCACTGGCTGCTTTGCTTATGTACAAAGATTCCCTAGTGTTTTGCATAACACTACAGACTTTGTATGTATTGGGTACAAATGTCTACACTACACAAGCCACCTAGAGGTGTGTTTGACTCATTTCTTCAAAAGTGGATTTCCAATTCAAAGAGGATAAGAAACCTGACAGTGAACAGTTATCAGGTATTATATCAAATGGCAGAATGTAGGAATACTTCACAGTTAATAATGCATAATGACAGAGGTCTCAATTATGTAGTTCTTTGCACTTTAATTAGATGTTTGATTTGCATAGTCACTGTATTTAAAAAATAACAACTAACTGTACTGTGCTTATGAACATCTCTACTCAGATTGGCTACTGTAATCCATCTGCTGCAATTAACTCCTGTTCTCACAATTTTATGCTGTTTATCATCAACTAAAATGCTGCCTGGATTCACTCAACCTTTGGCTGAAGCAAATAAATTCCACAGTTATCATGAAAGTAAACAAACAAACAAACAAACAAACAAAAAAACCAAAGAGCAAGGAAAGCGGGGCTCTGAAATTGCCAAAAGTGTGTTGGTTTAAAAACAAAAAGAGTAAAAATGCTTGGGCTTGATTATCCCATTAGTTGTAAGCGCCACTTCAATGGGAGTTTCAAGCAACCTATGAGACAATCAGGCCCCCTTGACTCATTTCCTTCCTCTCTCATCCATCTCAAGTTCTCCTCTTCCTTCCAAGGTCATGAAACCTCTTGTTCCTATATATCTTTACATTGGAAATAAGATGCTGGAATTCTCCAAGTTAAATTGATAGACTTGTTTCTCTTTAAACCTGCTGACAGAGGTCAGCAGTACTTTATATCTAGGTTTTTAAATTTGCCTAAATGCTCTTTAAAAATAAGCAATGTATCAACAATTCTACAATATATCAGTTTGCTAACATAACACACACAAAAATCAGTTCCTAATTCAGCAAGTTATTTAAGCAATATGACTACTTATGTCCTTATAGTTATACAAAAATGTAAGTACGTTGCTGAATCAGAGTTTTAGCAAGGAAACATTTTGGTATGCAGCTATCATAACTTATGAGAAGAACCTTTTACTAGGAAGCATCTATAAATAAGCCATTAAAAAAAGAGTTGTGCATCTAGGAAGCAGGCTCTTTAAATTTTATAAACTAAACTTTCAAAGTTCAATACAATATTTCCCAGAGTACATATTTGATACATTAAATAAGGAAAATGTTCAAATCAAATATGCATCCTCTAGAATTAATGATTTTTGTATTTATCAAAAATAGATTTTAATTTGATTTTTTAAAATACACACAAATGTAAAAGCAGTAAAGTGCATTAAAAACAGAGCTGCAGTATCAAAAATAAAACCACAAATTTACCATGATTACTAAAAGTAGAAAACCTGTGATGTACTGTATTCAAACGCCAATCCAGTTAAATTCTTCATGTAATCATTCTATTAGTCAGGAGCAATAAATGAGAAGTACTCTGCAGTGTTTCCAGTTCGGAAACTATACGTTAATAGTTTGGAGCACTGCAAATAAATTCAGTGAAAAAGCACTTGGCACCAGCCCAGCCCCCAATTTGACCACTGCTAACATATATGTGGCTTTTTCAATTGATATAACTACCAGAAGCTTACCAAGTGGAATGCCTTACTATCTGGTTTAACTTTATGTTTTTCCATATATTTGATAAGGCTGCAGTTGGTATACCTGAAAAAAAAAAAGTATTATATACATCAATATCAGTACTGGGCATTTTTAGAGAAAGTTAACCTAGTGCTTATGAAAGATACTGACTGACAGCTCTAAGACTAAAGCTCCATTTTTGTCCACTGAATAGCTAAGGCACAGGCACCAGCACCAGATGCTTCCTTGTTGACATTAGAGAAATAACACTTTTGTCCTCCTAGCATGCTTGTAAAACATACAAAACGACCACAAACAAAAGTTCTCTGAATGATTTACATGTGTCTCAAGTACCATTTGGATTAGACTTCCTTTTCAGCAAGTTTAAATATCATTTTATCAGTCTGTACTGTTTTAGTGCCAGCATGCATGGAACTTAAATATTTAGTCAGCCCTTTCAACACTGTCCTAACAATACACTGGTTGCCTTTCAGAATCTCCCAAAATTCACTGCTTTTGGGATAGGCGCCCAGAGGCAATGCAACTGCTATTGTTTAAAACACAGTAGTTTAGTCGCAAGGCTAAACTGCAACAGGTCAGAACACGAATCTGCCCGGTGAGTGTGGACATATTAAGCCATTTGTATTAAATTGTTTCTATCCAACAGGTTCAAGTAGGAACAGTTCAGTTCTCTACTGCAGACAAAGCCAAACTACTCTGTCAAGGTGACTAAACGCACTTCTAAGAGACCCCATTGCCTTCACCTCCCCATTTAGCTTTGCCCCATGTACTGAGGGTTTGTCTTCACTACTGGTAAATCGGCACTGCTGCGATCGATCCAGCAGGCATCGATTTAATGAGTCTAGTGAAGACGTGATAAGTTGATGGCAGAGTATTCTCCCGTCAACTTCCCTACTCCACCTCTCCAAGAGGCGGAAGCTATGTCGACGGGAGAGCATGTGTGGTGCAGATACCGCTGTAAGTCCATCTAAGCTACTTCGACTTCAGTTGCATCATTTATGCAACTTACCTCGTTAGTGTACACCAAGCCTGAGACTGCCAATTATGCTGACAGTTTGTGTGGAAGTAGAGTCAGGCCACCAACTCTATTCACATATTTATCACAAAGGAACAATTTTCCATTACCGTAGACTTGGCACAAATCTGAAGTTGTAACATCTATGAAAGGCTGCGATTAGCAACCTCAAGAGTCATCCAGTTCCATTCACGTACATCATCAATTTCACATCTGCCACTTTACTTCTCATTTCACTATACAGTACTTTCTGGATAACCAGTATCTGGCTTCTAACATTTTCTAACTTGAACAGCCACAGTACACTGAGTTTTAAGCATCCTTATTTCCTCCATCATCTAAGCCATAATAATTCCATATTAATCCTTTACCATATGACTATAAGATGGTGCCTACTATAGCAAAGTATTTTTAATAAGGTAAATTATAATTAAGATAAAATAGACAACTAATCTCTCAAAAAAGCTCAGCAAAACTTTAACTTACGTGTTTCTTCTGAAATCTTTCATTAATGTTGAATGTTCAGGCATCTTTTTTATGTCCTCCCAATCTTTATCTGCAAGATCAACATGCATTAGTACTTTCTCATATGCCTTTTTAAGGCATTTGTATCAGGGTGACAATTTGTTCAACAGGAAATCACAAACTGACAAGCCAGCTTGAGTCAATCCCAACCCACAGGAATTACCTTCATTGCTCACTAAGATGGATAATGAGGCCCAACGATGCAGTATACTCCACTCCTCCTAAAAAGTTGCCTTGGACAAGTGATTCACACCAAGTCAAACCCACCATGATCAAGCTCAACCACCATATCAGAGAACCCAAAAGGAAATCAGTGGCGGTATCATTTCCTCCTCTCAGCCTTTCCTGTTCTAACTACCCCAAGTTCCTAATGGCTTAGTGGAGTGGTTCTGCGTGATCTGTTTTGCCATTAGGGTGCTTGGGATGGCATTACCCATCATTTGCAGCAGCCATTGTAGCTGCATCCACGCTCAACAAATATAAAAGTTTTAGCCAATTCTACCCCAGACACATGCTGTAATTAAAGGATGTATGTCAGCAATGATTAAGGTATATTATCAAGTGCAGACTATGGATAAGGAACCTATTTCTCAAGTTATTAATATACAAGGCAAAAAAAATCAAATAACTGTTAAAACTATTTTAATGTGACCCTGAAGTTTGTGATGTATCTTTCACTTTGTAAGTAATTTTTAAGCATATAGTCAATCCCAAAGCTCCAAGTCAGTAGCCTCTTTTTCTTCTAAATTCTTTTCCTATTCTCTGGGATGGCATTTACCATTTTCCTGCAGACAAAGTACCGTGTTTCTGGCGTAGAGACTATATGACATTCTCCTGTACCTGTGGATTTGAAAAATCTAGCCATCTGTATAATTTAGGTTTGTACTCCTGGAACTTTATGAGCTGCAGAACTTTACAACTGTTTATAATTGCATAGCATTAATGACAGAGAATAGACATCGACCTGAAAAACTGAGGACTTTGCTGGTCCATCTAGATAGAAGATGAGGTCAAAAATCTAGAACCAACTACGGAGGGAATTTATCTAATTGTTTCCTGCTTTGCATGTTATCTTTATTTCCTTTTCCTCCCTCTCATATTTGTCTGTTTTTGCACCAGATTAATGGTTTTATAATGGCAAATGATACAAGAAAAGGTTTTAAAGTAATAAAATGGTAAACAATTATATTCTTGGGTAAGAAGTGGGGACCTTCACACCAAGATCAACTGTTCACACAATGCAATCCAAACTTTTTACAAAACATTAACACAGTACTATATATTTACATAGAACTTCACAAAGACAATCTCTGCCCAAAAAAAGTTTATCTTGCTTTATTTAGACTCTAAAGACACACACAAAAAAGTTTAGCAGTGAGAGAAGAATGGACTGCTTAAAGAAATCCGCTTTAAGGCAATTTTTTGAAGGAGGAAAGAGAAAGCACTAGATAGATAGGGAAAGGAAGATTGTTCCACAAGTTGGGAGTAGCATGATAGAAGGCATGAAGCCAAAAGTGGGAAATGGAAATTAAGTGTTCAGAAAAAAACAGAAGAGTGACTAGGGGGTGAATATGAAGGTGGGGAAAAGAGTTTGAACTTCTTGTGATAAGAGACAGGAAGTCAATGAGATTCTAACAAGGTGATGGAAGAACAAGACTATTTGTAGAAGCCTGTTGAATGGACTCTGCATGATGGAGGGAATAAACACAATGGAGGAGAGAGGGATCAAATATTAAAATAAGGCCTCTATCATTTTGACAACACACCAGTAGCCACATAAACACCAGAAGACATCCCACTAACCCAACAGATGTTCAGGGGTATCTAAACAAGGTACTACCAAGGGTTGAGGGAAAGGCGTAGCAAAAGGCTCACTGTTCGGAATTTGCTTTGGGTCTGGGCTTAGGCGTGGCCCTCAGTTTTCTGGTTAGACAAAAGCAGTTTTTCCAAATCAAGACACACTAGTATATTTTCTGCCACAACAGAAAACTGAAAATGAAAATGCAAAATAGTTTATTTTTGCAATAATTAAACATTTGCAAAAGATTTACCAGTAGGTGCAATACTTTTTGCCCAGATCTGCCAGTCCTCTGTAAAGTTTAAAGTATATAAGAAACAACACTGCGGAGATACAGGGAAACAAAAACATTAGCAGTATTTCTGGGTAAGAAAATTCGGTCCTTTTAAATATGGTAAAATATTGAATATACATACAGATGTTACAAAGTCAATCCTATTAGTAGTAGTAGTAGTAGTAGTAATATAAAATTCCACTTGGTAGCAGCACTATGTTTAGACTCACACTCGATTTTGCAATTCATGAAACAAAGATTATATTTGAACAGCTTTATTGCTTTGATCAGCTGCAACCTTCATATGCAAAGACAGCAACAATTTCAAATACATGTATCTTGGTTTGAATAGGAGTAATTAAAAAAAAAAAAAAAAAACACACAATATGTACCTGCAGGAAATCCCATTACATTGAATATTCTGTCCAGCTGGTCATGGTGATAAGGATTACTAGTTTTGATGTCCTCTTGTCGACAGTGGAATATTGGCTCTGATGTTAACAGCTCTGCAAATATACATCCTATCGCCCAAATATCTTTTTAAAAAAGGAGAAAAGAAATAAAATCAAATGGATTTTTCCAAAAGAAAACACAGATCTTTGTCAGGTAGAAGTATAATTCTTAAATATTTTATAAATTCTAAGAAATAAGGCTCCTGGATGTCAAGTATTCATGTGGAACTAGAGATTTCTATTACAAGATTGCAACACTTCAAATTTTACCTTTAGGCTGCAATCATCTGTGTACAGCACAGTAAGTAATTCGTTTTGCAGAATGCACAGTAATTTTATATGATGAGAGCTGAGAAAGCATGCAATATCTTAAGTTTGCAACTACTAGTCACTGGGACTAGAAGTTAGTTGACCAACTGGGGAACGGTCTATAAATCTTAACTAAATAAACAAATCAAATCTTGATTTTAAGCACTTTTCACCTTCGCCCTTTCACTTTTATGTTGTATCCCTTTCCCCTGCCCTTTGCCTTTTTTACATTTCAAAACTTCAGAGGCCCATAGGTGCTCCTATATACAAATAAATTCCTAAAAAGGTATGTGTTCAAAAGAATTTTTTATAAGGAAAAAATGTTGACTTTTCTCTACAAAAGCTCAGAGATAACTCACTTTCAAAACTTCATCTCCCAAACAGAAAAACGTGACAGAAATAAGGAACAATCCCCCTTTTTAACCACTATTAGAATGTCATGTCACATTGCCCCTTTCAAAAGCATTAAAATTAAGAGTATATACATATATGTACTGCTTATATACATATTTAAGATACTTTCCAAAATCAAGACACGCTTAGGAAAAACTTTTAATCTTCCTGTTATGCCTTAGTTTGTAAATTCAGTAGACACATTGCATTTTCTAGATCACATTTGCTATAGTGTGCATTTATAAGATATCTAACTAATGTACCATTGTGGTCAGCAGCATCTTGAATGAGTAATAAAAGGTCATGAACAAGGATGGAACCAAATGATGTACACAGCGTAATTTCACCATTCAATTTTCACATAAAGTGAGTTTTTATCTATACTGAAAAAAGTTATGAGCTAAAGCCCATGAGTTTCTCTGCAGCTCCATGTGTTGCAAGCAGAAAAATAGCTGATACATTGCTGTAAAAGGAGGAAACAATAGGAGGACAAGCAAAGGTTTAGAGAAAAAGAGAAGAGGTTAATAGGTTAAAAATTGTATTTAATGGTGAGAATATTCTTGGTAAAAAAGTTGGCAGTAATAGTTGGTGGATTTTTTTTTTTTTTAAGGTGTTCAACCTAAAAAGGCAGTAAAATAATTAACATTTTCCACTGGAATTACACAAGGGTGAGGTATAAGAGAATGCTTTACAGGAGCAATAATTTATGCACAAGTGTCTTAAAGTATGTCTACACTGCAATAAAACATGTGACTGGCCTGGTTCACGGGGCATGGGCTGCAGTGCTATAAAATTGCAGTGTAGATGTTTGGGCTTAGACTGGACCCCGCAAGTCGGGAGGGTCAGAGGCTGGGCCAGCGGCTGGGCCAACAATGGGTGTTTTACTGCAGTATAGAACAATATCCATGTGGTTCACAGAAGGATTAAAATGCACTAGTGAAAGAAGAGAAGATCACTCACCACGTGCGGTAACTATAGCTCTTTGAAATGTGTCCTCCCTATGGGTGCCCCCACTCTAGGTGAGCTTTCGCCCAATGGGTAGGTAGCAGTGTCTGTTCAGCCCATGCACGCACCCCCTGCAGTCTTGTGCCCTGCACGAGTCTATGTAGAGTTGCATAGGCAAACCTCCCTCATTGCCTTCTCTACCGCAAAGCCTGTTGAACTCCGAAGCAGAGAGGAGGAGGGCAGGTAGTGGAGCACCCATAGGGGGATACATCTCAAAGAACCAGAGTTATTGCACAGGGTGAGTCTCCTTCTTTGAGTAGTGTCCCTTTGTGTGCTCCACTCTAGGTGACTATCGAGCAGTACTATCTACGGAGGGGTGGGGCTTCAGAGTCAAGTCAAAGATTGAAGGTAGAACAGTAGAACCAAATATGGCATGAGAAACTGAGGCATGTGCGACTGCACGGGGGTCAGCAAATGAACGAATGAATGAATGTTCAAGTCGCAGCTGTACATATTTCTGTGACTGGGAACGTTCTTAAGAAAGCCTGTAGAGAGGGATCTCATGGAGTGACAGCGTAGAAGGGAGCAGGTGGCCATAGGTTCAAAGGGAGGCCTTGTAAGACATCTGAGTACCAAGTTGAGGTACCATGCCAGTGGAGGGCATCTGATTAGTGGGATGATGTTGTCCAGTCCCTTGAGAAACTTCCTCATTGTAGAATGAACAAAGATGGAAAAACCCTCTACCATATGATGGAAGGCCATAATAGCGGCCAAACGCATGTTTATGGAGTTTAAAGATAATCCTCTCATTTTTAGCTCTAAGATGTAATCTAGTACAAATGATAAGAGAGACGATGGAGGTGAAAGATGTTTTTATGTCACACCAGTGTTTGAATCTCATCCACTTTTGAGTATATGCGTCACAAGTAGATAGTTTCCTGCTATGTAACAGCACTCTCTTTACATCCTCAGAACGGGTTGTTTCTAACCCTGCAAACCATCTAGCACAGAGGTGGGCAAACTTTTTGGCCCAAGGGCCACATCTGGGTGGGGAAATTGTATGCAGGGCCATGAATGTAGGGCTGGGGCAGAGGGTTGGGGTGAAGGAGGGGGCTCAGGGCAGGGCATTGGGGTGCAGGAGAGGTACAGCAAGGGGCTCAAGGGAGAAGGTTAGGGGGTTCAGCGGTGCAGGAGGGGTGCGGCAAGGGGCTCAAGGGAGGGGGTATGGGGCTTAGAGCAGGGGGTGCGGGGTGCAGGAGGGATGCGGCAGGGGTTGGGATGCGGGGTGCAGGAGAGTTCGGGGTGTGGGCTCCGACCTGGCGCTGCTTACCTCAAGTGGCTCCGGGGTGGCAGTGGTGCGCAGCTGGGCTAAGGCAGGCTCCCTGCCTGCTCTGGCCACATGCCGCTCCCAGAAGCGGGCAACATGTCCGACAGTGGCTCCTGGGGATGGGGTGGGGCAGGTGGCTCGTTTGTGCGCTGCTCTCACCTGTGGGTACCACCCCCGAAGCTCCCATTGGTGCCGGGAGCGGCGCGGGGCCAGGGCAGGCAGGGATCCTGCCTTAGCCTTGCTGCACCATGGGGCTGGCAATTCTGCGGGCCGTAGCTTGCCCTCCCCTGATCTAGCAGCCATGCCTTGATCAAAAGAACCCCAAGCTTGGGATGATGGATTTGACCAGCATCCTGAGAGAGAAGATGGAGGACAGTCTGGAGAGTGATCAATTGACAAGCAGTGAGCTGATACAGGTAAGGAAACTATGTTTGTCTTGACCATGTCTGAACAAAGAGAATAACTTTGGCTTTAGCTTTCCTTATCTTGAACAGCACTTTGGATATGAAGGAAGTCGGGGAAAATGCATACAGAAGGCTTGACTCTAACGAAGGAGAAAGGCATCTCCCAGGGAGCGGTGATCCAGACTTCAAGAGCTTCTTGTCCTTGGCTGGGGAGAACAGGTCTATCTGTGGGATGCCCCAACACTAAAATATGCGGTGGAGTATAGTGGGATCTATCTCCCATTCATGATCTTACGAGAGGTGTCTGCTGAGAGCATCCACTGCATTGTTTTGTATGCCCAGAAGGTAAGCTGCTGAAATGTTGATTTAGTTTCATATGCACCAATTCGGTGCAAAAGGAAGACAATCTTGCTCCCCCTTGACAGTTTATGTAAAACATGTATGACATATTGTCCATCATGATCTTTAGGCATTTGCCCCGTCAGCGGGAGGAAATGGATACAGGCATTTCTGATGGCTTTGACTTCCAGCAAGTTGAGGTGAAGGGTGGACTCGAGAGGAGACCACCTGCCTTGAATAGTGTGAGCAGAATCTAGGTGAGCTCCCCATCCCAGTAGGGTACATCCATTATTATTTCTGATGTTGGAGATGGCTGAGCAAAGGGGATCCATGAACAAACATTATGTGGGTTCTTCCACTAGTTGAGGGATTTTTTTTTCTCCTGCCAAAGGCATGGAGAGTTGTTTGCTTGATGAATCAACACTTCTGAGCCAGCCCTTGGAGACAGTGCATGTGAAGACTTGCATGATTTATTACGAAGTGCCAGCTGCCATATGTCCGAATAACTGGAGATAATTTTTGGCTGATATTTCAGGGCTGACTTGGACTATAGTGCCTAAATTGGTTATGGACCTGTGTGAAGGGAGGAATGCATTGGCCGTTACAGCATCAAAGCAAGCTCCTATGAACTCCAGAGTTTGCACCAGAGTTAGGGTGGAATTTTGGATGTTTAATTGTAGTCCCAGTCTGAGAAACAGGTCTATGGCCCTCTGAGTGGCTGTTGAAGCACTGTTAAAAAAACGCTCTTTGAACAGGCGATCGTCAAGGTGGGGGGAGGGGGGGAATCACAGTTCCTCATCTGTGAAGATGAGCCGCTACCACCGAAAGAACTTTTGAGAACACTCTGGGTGCAGACCAGAGACCGAACAGGAGCACCATGTATTGAAAGTGCTCTTGATCCAGAGTGAAGTGTAGGAAACTTCTGCGCTGTGGTGGATCGCTATATGGAAGTAAGCATCTTCAAGGTCGAAAGCCAAGAACCAATCACCAATCAATGACGGAATTATTGCTGCAAGAGTTACCATTTTGAACCTCTGAATCTTTACAATCTGTTGAGAAATCTTAGATCTAGAATAGGTCTCAACCACCTTTCTTTTTTGGAGCCACGAAGTACCTGGAATAAAATCCTTTCCCTCTGTGTTGCATGGGAACTGGTTCTATAGCACCCAGATTTAGGAGAGTGTCAATTTCATGTTGCAAAAAGTGCTTGTGAGAGGGGTCCCTGAAGAGGCACGGGGAACTCAGATACTGCTGAGACTCCACCTCAGGTCGAGGCAGCTGAGAAAGACTTGAGGGCGGTTTGCCCACGCAGCTCTATATAGCCACAGTGCAGGGAACGAGGCTGCAGGGGTTGCATGCATGAGCCAAATGGACATTGCTACCTAAAATCTCCAATCTGAAACATGTGGGGCACAAACGCACCTAGAGTTGAACACCTCTCGGGACACTACTTGAAGAAGTCCTTCTTAAGAGGGTTGCAACCTTTGGCAACTCCCTTTAGCAAGCCAAGTAGTCAAAGACAGCATGGAATGGAGAATTCCAGTCCCACCCCCCCTTTTTTTCTTCTGTGCCTCTATCACTCTTTTTAAAAGCTATTAAAGGCACTAAAGAGAACTTCATACTGCTGTCAAGCCTGCTCTGTGATAGTTTGTACCACTGCCACACACAGTCTCCTCTCTCTTACGTTTGGCATTTTTCACGGACTGACAGCAAGTGCTGACTGTGGCAGAGTAGATTCAGCAGTGCCATGCTGGAGCTGTTCAAAGCAGATCAATACCGGCAGGGGCAATACTAGGAGGAAAGTGACTTCCCCCAACTTAGGTGCTTCTTCTAGATAGGTTCTTCCTCCATTCAAGTCTATCTTTTTATTGCTAATAACTTATCTTTAATTGCATTGAGTTAAAACTTCTGGGTGACAACCCTCCCATTGAATAGCAGGTTTAAACTAGTCTCATTTTTCACAAGAAAATGCAAAGGTTTCTTCAGGGAAAAGAAAACAAAAAATAGTAAATGAAAGGTGTGTCACAGCCACATCCGTCTTGACAGCTGCAGCATAGTTTCAGTGCAGCTAATACTGTCTCCAGTCTATACATTTCATAAACTGAAATATTGCTTTATGTATTTGTTAAAAATCTAAGTAGTAAAAACCCAAAGTAATAAAACTAAAGTACTCTGTTCCATGCTGTCATTTTCTGGATTTTGACAATTTTAAGAGGTGTGTCAATATTTCATTCTATTGCAAGTAGTAATATTCTTTTTGAAATTTCTAGTGATAAGAAACTATATAAAATTATACATCAAGGACATCTGAGTTTATTATGTTTACTAGTCAGGAAAGGGTTTTAAAATAGTATTTAAAGTAAATAAAATGTCAGTGATTAATGTTTCTTCAAGTAATTCAATGGTGTACTTTTCCACCTGTGTTTCTCCCATACTTGTATTCACATGCCAACATTTCAGTAATTCAGGTATATTTTGCCTAAGTAACACATTAATAAATTGGTACTTAATTTTACTTACCAATAGCTTTGGTATAATGCCTTGCTCCAAGAAGTAATTCTGGAGCTCGATACCAGAATGTTACAACGACTGGATCCAAGTCTGCTAAAGGCTTCAGAGGTGAATTAAATAATCTGGCAAAGCCCATATCAGCTGCAAATTAAAAAAAAAAAAAAAAAAAGCTTTAAAAAGTTAAGGAAACTTCACATTGATCAAATGAAATGAGTGAGCTCATTTGTTAGATCTACCAAAATTGTGCTAAAAAGCAAACACACTGTAGTAAATATAAATCCTGACAGTCTAACTTTACCATTTCCTTATAGTTTATGTTGCAATTATTCAGCATCATCACCTATGAAGTATATCATTATAAATCATTACTAAAGAAAGCCATTTAGAATCAAGAATTTACCACTGTTCTGAAAAAAGCATGTCAACTCGTGTAGCTCTCAGAACACTGGGTAAGTCCTTATTGGCTAGCCAGGGGGTCAGTTTTCTGTCTGGTGGAATATTCTATTATCACAGGGCTGTTTGTTCAGGAAACATTAAAGGGGGGAAAATAGGTGAAATAGTAATTCTGTAAATGTTAGAATGATTTATAATACATACACGTATGACACAAGAACTACCTATGAAAAGCTGGTTGCAATTGAAGCAGGGTTTCCTTCACGCCCCAAACAAGAGGTGATTCCAATCATGAGGGTATCTTCTTCCCTGAATGCCTCCTCTCAATTTAAATTGGTCACAAAGTATCACCAGTACCAAGATGAAACCATTTAAGCTATGCTTTTAAAATGTCTTCCATTTTGGGGAAATTTCCCTTTACTAATAAAACCTTAAGAAAAATATTCTGTCTAAACTGCTTGTTGGGATTTGTAATCTACAGTTTCTCACAGAGCTATCTGAACTGACCAGAATTTAGATGGTATAGGACAAGATGGACAGAGGATTGAGAAGTGGATATTCCCACTAAATCAGGTTTTCGAAGTCCCAAACACCGAAGAATTTGGTATGGTGGAGTGGGAGCCTATATATACTGAGTAGGACTGGGGAGGAGTGTGAGGCCTATAGCAGTTTTGAGAGAGAAGGGGTTAAACCCATGCCACATGTAATAACTCAGCTAATGAGGAAAACTTGCAGAGTAAATACTCATATCTAATTTTGCTCCACAATCTAAAGTAACTATTTGCCTCTACGTGCCTCCCTACTTTAAATTATTTTATTGCATTTAAAAAGAGACATTTTATAATTTTCTATATTAAAAATCAAGATAACCCATGATATGAAGAATTCATAGATATCTATGAAAAAAATGTGGAAAAATATCCAGTAAAAAGTGGAGTCAAAATAGCATAAAAAGCCTATAAAGCTTATTTTATGTTAAATATACCAGTTATGTGTTTTTTTAAAAAGTATTAATACTAGAAGAGTGGAAGCCCTTGGTATGGGGATACGTATGCATTCTTTTCCTACTGTTGCAAAAACATGTTAAAAATTGCAATTTTTTCAAACTGATAACACACCTAGAAATAAAGGCTTTTCTACTGTTGGGACTGGATGGCTCAGAGGACTGGTGGGCGGATGCAGAATCTTTCACCTGTCCATCAGCAATGTCTGACCAAATTTAGTAGAAATCTCAAGTTATTACCAAATGACTTGCGAAATAAGTTGGTGGTCTGTGAACAAATACTAATGGATAATTGTCTACATCACAAAAATCACCAACACAATTGACACTGAATGTGCCTGGAGACTGACCTACACGCTCACTCTTGGAAGTGCATGCTCCATGAAGATTAAGGTAATGGGAAGAAATGTTCACTTCTGCTGTCCATGCTGTTTTGCAGATAGAAGACCTTGGTCTCTATCATCAATCTTACACCTCTAAAGGGTGCTAAAATTTTAAAGGGTGGGATTTTCTGACATGATCAGCACTGATCTAATTCTACTCCTACTGAAGTCAATTCCCATTGACCTCAATGGGAGCAGAGTTAGGGCAGTGCCGAACACCTCAGGGAAATTCCACTCTTGATTAGCAAATTAGTGATTAACAGTTGGTGTTTCAGATAAACAAAAACACCAAAGAATACAGAGTGACATTGTGGAAGAATCATCTCATAAAAGAAAAAGTCAGAGGGAAATGAAAAACAATCTGTTTAAAAAAAAATTCTGCCAAACTGGACTGCCTGACTATATTAGTATAACAATACAGGGTGTGCATTAGAAAGCTATTGGTGCATCAATGATGAACTAGTGCATGCCACGGTGTGGCTCATTATTGTTAGACTATGGTTAGATTATTTTTAGTTACTTTTTAAAATAGACTTTATAGAACGATTTGGAGATTCTGCAAATTATCCTTTCACTGAGAAAAGTGGTTCACACCAGAAGATAAAATAGTGGGAAAGTTTCAGTTTCTTCCCCCCACCCTACTTGCCCCTCACCATTTTGAATATATTTAGTGTTAGTTCTTACCAAATGTCTCTCTCTTAATCAACATTTTCTGCACTTTTTAAGTCTCCTTTTGCTTCCTGTGTCTCCCAGAAATCTGGCTACCCTTTCAAGGGCAGTTCGTAAATCAACAGTCACTCTCACTTTTATTATAAAATTTAATATTCGGAATAATGAACAGTTCCCTATTTAGATTTTATAATACGGAGCAAGTTAGTGTCTTGGCACTTTGGTGGTAAAAATAGGTCATTTAAAATCTCACTTATTTTCCTTCACTCTTCCAAGCTGACCATTATCTTTGTCCCATATTAATCCCCCTCCCAGCACGCACCCATATAATATAATGGCATAGGGATTTTTTCCCCCCCTTTTCATTGATGAGGCTGTAGCTGTGCACCATTGGGAATTGGTGCACAGGTCTGATATCAAAAAGCCAGTCACTCAAAATAGCTTTTGATAAAGTTTCCAGACACATACTAATATTATTTTAAGTAACTATCTTAAGTGATGCAACTGCACCTTCAGAACATTCTAACTTAAATGCTACACTGGGACTTATCAAAGATATAACATACCAATTTTTACTCTTCCTCGCTCAGGACCTTCACCCATAACTAAAATATTAGCAGGTTTCTGTGGAAAAAAAATAAATATACAATACATATACCAAGATAAACCTAAATAACATTTGTCTCTGAAACAATACATTAGCTTTGTTTCACCAGTTTTAAACCAAATGCAGCATGATAACGTCATAGATGTTTACTTTGTGATAAAGCTGTGGAAGTATCCAAAACACAGGCTTTCCTTTGCTACCTCTCCCTCTCAGGTTTTCCCTCACAATCTCTTTTTTCCAGGGCCTTTTAAATTATGCTCCCCAGACTAACTGCCATTGTGGTGTCTTTCTTCCACCCGCAACAGCAAGCAAGCAAGCAAGCAAGCGCCTTCAAGACTTCCAGCAACATCACTCTATGAACTGGTCAGCTCACCAGGGTGCACATCTGGTACTTCACTGCCTGTTCCCCATCCCACTTAAAAAACAACAAAGAACCCGGGTGTAAGATGTCATCTCTGCAACATATGTTTGGCCAAGGGTCATTAGGCACATCTTCAGACATACATTTTACATTAACAAGAAAAATCTCAAAATACAGGTTGAATATCAGTCACTATATAAATATATATTCTACATAAAATCTACATAACCCATCTAAATTTACTATCCCAGATTGATATGGTAGACTAATTCAGCCAGCTTTAAGACTTAAAATAAAAGCATATCCTTAAAACTATTGCTAAATTCTTCTCTCACTGCTATAATGGCTACCAAATATTAAGAAGTAGGACTCTTCTCTTCCTTTTCTCTATAGCAAGGAAATGAATTAAAACATTATACTACAAAAGTAGCGTAGTCGAGCGTAAACTTAGTGTACCTGAGTCTACCCACTTCTAATTTGGGAAATAGAGAGTTAAGTTTAGGTTAGTTTACTCACGCTTTTGTTTTGTTTTACACCACTGATAACAGACCTATAGGGACATCTACACTTCACTCTCCTTCTGGTGGCATGCAGAGTACATACTCTGCACACAGCCCTTGCATGGGTATAAGCAGCAGTGTAGGTGGTGAGGAACTGCTTAGGTGAGTAAAGATACACCTGAACAAAAGTGGGTATGAACCCTACATGCTCAAGCAGTGCTATCCCATCTAGACTGCTATTTTTAACAGGGAAAGACTCCAGCAGCTCCACACAGCCAGGTCCCTTCCACAGCCTTTCACTGATGTGTGTAGCTACACACCACACTGTAGAAGCAGCCTGCTATTCACTATGGTGTGTAGTTACACATACCCTATATGCTGCCACTAATGGTGTGAAGTTAGATTACTCCCGGGGGAATTCTGTACCACTGCGCTCGCGCAGAATTCATGTCCCCCATAGATATTTTTTCTCTCTCCAGAGCTGGAACTGCAGTTACATTTTTTGCCCACCAGGGGCTGCTGTGACAGCAGAAAAGAGAACAGCCAGCTCGCAGAGAGGATTCATCCCTCACAGAAGGGCCAGATGGAGGCGGCATGGGACAGAGAGAGGGGCACACTGGGCTACTGGGGGTCATAGACCGGGATTCAGAAGGGCTAGTGGGGGGGGGAACAGACTGGGGTGCGGGCTCAAGTGCTGAATGGGGGGGAGGGGCTGCAGAGCCATATGGGGATGGGGGAGGAGGGGCTGCAAGGACACACTGGGACAGGGGCAGATGTGTCTTACTGAATGTGAAAGGCTAGGAGTCTGCCCCGGTCTGCATAGGGGAGGCTCCCAAACTCTAACAATTCCCCTGCCCCCAAAAAACCTGTTCCATTCTTCTCCCACCCACAACCAATAACCCTCCAGGTTCACTCACAGGATCCTTCCCAATAATTGCTTCCCTCACCCTGAGCTCCTCCGTTACCCCTGACTCCCTCAAGCCTTGCAGTGCTCCTGAAGGGTGCTGGGAAATAAGTTTCCGTATTGTAGTTTAAATGAATTATTACTAGAGCTGCCAATTAATTCCCCCAGGAGTACTAGATGTAGCCACAGAATTGGGCTGCTCATCATTATGACCCTTCAATTCTTAATCCCGGTAGTTTTTTCCTGTCTCTGCCACCATTTTCTCAGGTCTTCATAAGAACAATGTGTTTTATAAACTAGCCTCTGCCTTGCAATCAGATGGGCACAGATTCCTCAAATGCTAACATTTTTTGTGGGTGAATCAAAGCTGCATTAAAATAAAAAACGTGTTACACGATTTGAGAAAAATCCCAAAAACATAAAGACTTAATGGGGTCCCTTAATAGTGGGTGATTTTATATAAGCACTTAAACTGCAATACTTAGCCAAAAGGTGGTAAATAAAACAGTTAGAGCTCTCGCTTTGAATTTCCTGATTTAAGCCACTGCAAAGAGGACAATTATTAGTTATTTTGCTACTTTTCCCCCCACCTACACCAAAAAGGAAATCTTAGCTGTATAAGAATTAATATGGTTGTTCCCAATAGCTCTGAAGAAGGGACTACAATTTATCACATAAACATGCTTTTAGGCACATTTTAAAATTTTCGTTATTGAGAATATTGGAGCTATCACACTATTGTGTAAAAACATATTTATGATTTTTAAATGATTTTTTAGCAGCAGTTCATAAAATATTAGAATAATATAAAATAAGGCACATTAAAAATATAAGTACCTCAAGGCTATTTATTTGCACGAGTAATAATTATTTCCTATAAAAGGCTCCAACAAGGCTTTATTAGTGTAACTGCATAGTAATCATGCATGCAAGGTATCAGCATACTGCAGGAATGAGTGATTACATCTTTTTTCCTACAAAAAGAACAGGAGTACTTGTGGCACCTTAGAGACTAACAGATTTATTAGAGCATAAGCTTTCGTGGACTACAGCCCACTTCTTCGGACAAGTTAAAAAAGAAGAGGTTCTTTGAGGAGTGTAATAAAGCTGTAAATTTTCAATGAGGTGAGGTATGTTCCATTACCTTTCTAACAGCAAGAAAAACTTTTACACTATAAATCACCTAGTGCTATACTGGTATAATAATATGCAGAAAAACTTGTATAAGGAGAAGGTATGTGGGTTACATTACTGCAATGTGTAAGTACCTCAAAAAGGAGTATTAAACACTGCTGAATTTTTTTTTTCAAACTATAGTCCTGGAACTTTAAAATCATCCCATCATGCATTTCTGTGGATCATTGATCAGAGCTTGTGTGTTAAGACTGGGTAAGCGTAAAGCCATGTCTGCACCTGAAAGTTTTACTGTCAAAAGTTCTGTCTGCACACTGTTATCACCATAGCTATTTCAGTGGAGTGCATTTATATTTGGTTGCCTTTGCCATGTAGCATGTCCTTACAGCATCAGGTTGTATCAGCAGAAGATATGTGACACTGTAGGAAGGCATCCTGATGTCCTCTATGCCACCATCTGGCACATTACCTTGTAAGAAATGTTTGTACTGTATTGTGAGATATCATCACTCCTATCAGTGAACTGTAGAAGTTTGGGATCAAATTCCCATATATCTCTCGGTTCCATCCCATACACTACCCTTTCATGCCATTTTCCATCTCATCACATGAATGCACAGATCACTGCAGTTCTCGTGTCCATTTAAAGGGCAGGACAAATCATTCTTGTGCAAAATCGTAACAGCCAGACATATAGCAGGGATATACTGAGGATGAGTGGATGATAGATAACAAATGAAGCTGACCAACTGCTGCAGGAAATCACGGAGAAACCGTACATGGTGGAGCAGCAGTTTTGGGTCTGTACAACAAGAATCAAGTGGTGAGATTACATCACAATGCAAATTTGGGAACATCAGTAGTGGCTTTAGAACTTTCGGATGCAGACGGCTACTTTTCTGGAGTTGTGTGCCAAATTCACCCCAGCCATGCAGTGCACAGACACCACGATGAAAGCTGCTTTTACAATGGAGAAATGGGTGTCAATCACCACCTGTAAACTTGCAACCCCAGATTGTTATCAATTGGTGGGCAATCTGTTTGGTATTGGAGAGTTTACGGTAGGGGCCCTCCATCATCCAGATGTGCAAGACAGTTAAATTCACAGGACTGAATACCAAGGATTGCAGGGAGTGGATAGTGGTAGATCTCTGGTCTTCATCTTCCACATCTAAATTTGACCATATCTCCAGAATATTAAGAAGCATCCAATCACAGCTGAATAGTTAATGTTGAGTTCAGTTTTGCATTAAAACTAGGATTTAGCCACTTTGTTATGTATAAAGAATACAGCATCTATCCTTCCCAAAGTTTTAACACTTAGTGAGTATATGATTTTTTTTTTCAGAATTTACGAGTACATTAATAAGTCTGAGTGAATGATTTTAGAATGGATCACTTAAGAAATTGAACACCAGATGTCAGACCATTTTCCCCTTTCCCCACCCACCCACAAATAATCCCAGGTAAAGTATTTGCACAAAAACTGGCAAAGAGGTGAAACTTCAGTAAATTTGGTACAATGGGCAGTTTTTACTATAATTTTAAGATTATGGTTAATTTTTCAATTTAATGATCAATTTTTCCATAGTTCATCACAAGTGAAAGTTTCTCCTTCAGCAAAAGGTAAAGATAGGCCTTCAGAGAAACTCATAAGGAATTACCCCTCTTTCAAAATGACTACCATCTTCCGTTGTTCTCAACGGAACTCAGACCATGAACTGCCTTTAAGTAAAGATGGCCACTGCCTCCATTCAGTAACTGCTCATAATGCTCATCTCTGCTACCTAGTACACAAGGGGCATCTTCTCCAATGACAGTTTTGTTTCCCCCTGATTGGGAACAATGTGAAGTAGTTGCCATCTTTCAGCCTGCAGCTTCAGTCCCATTGAGAACAATGGCAGATGGACACTCAAAAAGGGCAATTCTTTGTGGATTTCTTTGAAAGAGACGATTTTATGTGCTAGCCTCTGCTGACAGAGAAACTTTCAGTCATGAAGAACAGAAAAACACCATTAATCCTAAATATTTATTTTCATAAACTCCCCATTGCACCTGATCTACTAAACACAGAGGGCAAGGGGAAGAGAACCGGTTTGTAAATGCAGGCACGTGGTAGTGTGAAGGACTGGAGAGATGAACTGGTTTTTGTTTGCATATGTGTAATGGGATGTGGAGGAGGGAAAAGTTAGCAGACACAAGGGAAAATATGAATGTTTTAATTATTCCACAAACAAACATTAAATATCCAGGAAAATTCAGAACTACGGTTACACTTAAAAAGATATCCGAATGTATTAGGTATGGAAATGCACAATTAAGACACCCAAAAGAATCTAATGTCTTTAAAAATCAGTTTAACCTAATCTGGGCCCATCAGCATTAATATCACAATTGTACGGTTATTGTAGGACATCTCTACATAGCTGATATAAGGTTGTTTGGGTGCCTGAACTGAGGATTTCCATGAGCGTAGATTGATTTAAATCAAATGTGGGGTTTTTTGCTCAGAAGAAGGATATGTTATATCTATATGCATTTATTTAAACATTACGTAGCTTAACATACTTATATTCAGATTCCTGATTTTTACTTTATGTTATAAGATAGTTAAGAACATCTCTTATTTACTAGATTATGATTATTTTTTTACTAGCAATTTGTGTCAAACTGCATTTGGATGGAGATTGGAATTCAATTAAAATGCACAGAAACTTTTCAAAATGCTTTATTAAATAAAACTACCTTAAATGTGCTTGATACATAAAATTTCCTTTTCAAAATATGATTTGCATTTAAAGGTAACTAATTAATTAAACAAAAGTATTATCTGTAATTAGCAAATTGTTTATGGTCACAGTGTCCTTCAAGATTTTAAAGTAGATCTCATTCTCTTGGACCTCATTTTTATTCAGAATCTGGTAAAAGGAAAAACAAGCTTTCCTGCTTTTTTGACTCCCAGTTGATTTTTCAACTTTGAATGAACTAGTCATTGAGCTGAACTAATTAAATTGAAATGAAGAAAATATTCTTTGCCCCTGCAGAAGAGGCTACTGCTGTCAAAAGCTGCTTAAGCACTTCAACAAACTCCAGTTCCAGGAACTTAACCAGTGACATCCACTACTACAGCGGTTTGGCCATCTTTAAAAGTCCAGAAATAAACAAGTATTGCTTGATTTTTTTTTTATTTAAATTTAAATGATTAATAGACTATAGTAAGGTTAGACCTTAACAATGGTTGTCCATAATTTTAAAATAGGTGTATTTTGAAAAAGAAAATTGTATTTAATTTAAAAACAATCCACTTTATTTTATTTAAAAATATTTTACCTATTCTGATTCCTATATGTTAATGTGTGTGGATGGAGATACAGGTGAGCAATCGTTTCCATGTTCTCTCTACAGGTACTAATGCGGAGAGTGGACTAGATGACCCATCTGAGGGAAGGGAGCAGAAGGAGACTCCACCGATTGGAAGGCAAAAGATGCACTGTCCTAGGGATGGGGGTTCCACGACCACCACTCCCAAGAGGAGGAGGAGGGTGGTGGTGGTCGGGGACTCCCTCCTCAGGGGGACTGAGTCATCTATCTGCCGCCCCGACCGGGAAAACCGAGAGGTCTGCTGCTTGCCAGGAGCTAGGATACACGATGTGACGGAGAGACTGCCGAGACTCATCAAGCCCTCGGATCGCTACCCCTTCCTGCTTCTCCACGTGGGCACCAATGATACTGCCAAGAATGACCTTGAGCGGATCACTGCAGACTACATGGCTCTGGGAAGAAGGATAAAGGAGTTTGAGGCGCAAGTGGTGTTCTCGTCCATCCTCCCTGTGCAAGGAAAAGGCCGGGGTAGAGACCGTCGAATCGTGGAAGTCAACGAATGGCTACGCAGGTGGTGTCAGAGAGAAGGCTTTGGATTCTTCGACCATGGGATGGTGTTCCAAGAAGAAGGAGTGCTAGGCAGAGACGGGCTCCACCTAACGAAGAGAGGGAAGAGCATCTTCGCCAGCAGGCTGGCTAACCTAGTGAGGAGGGCTTTAAACTAGGTTCACCGGGGGAAGGAGACCAAAGCCCTGAGGTAAGTGGGGAAATGGGATCCTGGGAGGAAGCACAAGCAGGAGAGCGCAAGAGGGGAGGACTCCTGGCTCATGCTGAGAAAGAGGGACGATCGATGAGTTATCCTAAGTGCCTATACACAAATGCAAGAAGCCTGGGAAACACGCAGGGAGAACTGGAAGTCCTGGCACAGTCAGGGAACTATGATGTGATTGGAATAACAGAGACTTGGTGGGATAACTCACATGACTGGAGTACTGTCATGGATGGATATAAACTGTTCAGGAAGGACAGGCAGGGCAGAAAAGGTGGGGGAGTTGCGTTGTATGTAAGAGAGGAGTATGACTGCTCAGAGCTCCGGTATGAAACTGCAGAAAAACCTGAGAGTCTCTGGATAAAGTTGAGAAGTGTGAGCAACAAGGGTGATGTCGTGGTTGGAGTCTGCTATAGACCACCAGACCAGGGGGATGAGGTGGACGAGGCTTTCTTCTGGCAACTAGCAGAAGTTGCTAGATCGCAGGCCCTGGTTCTCATGGGAGACTTTAATCACCCTGATATCTGCTGGGAGAGCAATACAGCGGTGCATAGGCAATCCAGGAAATTTTTGGATAGTGTAGGGGACAATTTCCTGGTGCAAGTGCTGGAGGAACCAACTAGGGGCAAAGCTTTTCTTGACCTGCTACTCACAAACAGGGAAGAACTAGTAGGGGAAGCAAAAGTGGATGGGAACCTGGGAGGCAGTGACCATGAGATGGTAGAGTTCAGGATCCTGACACAAGGAAGAAAGGAGAGCAGCAGAATACGGACCCTGGACTTCAGAAAAGCAGACTTTGACTCCCTCAGGGAACAGATGGGCAGGATCCCCTGGGAGAATAACATGAAGGGCAAAGGGGTCCAGGAGAGCTGGCTGTATTTTAAAGAATCCTTATTGCGGTTGCAGGAACAAACCATCCCGATGTGTAGAAAGAATAGTAAATATGGCAGGCGACCAGCTTGGCTAAACAGTGAAATCCTTGCTGATCTTAAACGCAAAAAAGAAGCTTACAAGAAGTGGAAGATTGGACAAATGACCAGGGAGGAGTATAAAAATATTGCTCAGGCGTGCAGGAGTGAAATCAGGAAGGCCAAATCACACTTGGAGTTGCAGTTAGCAAGAGATGTTAAGAGTAACAAGAAGGGTTTCTTCAGGTATGTTAGCAACAAGAAGAAAATCAAGGAAAGTGTGGGCCCCTTACTGAATGAGGGAGGCAACCTAGTGACCGAGGATGTGGAAAAAGCTAATGTACTCAATGATTTTTTTGCCTCTGTCTTCACGCACAAGGTCAGCTCCCAGATTGCTGCACTGGGCAGTACAGCATGGGGAGAAGGTGACCAACCCTCTGTGGAGAAAGAAGTGGTTCGGGACTATTTAGAAAAACTGGACGTGCACAAGTCCATGGGGCCGGATGCGCTGCATCCGAGGGTGCTAAAGGAATTGGCGGGTGAGATTGCAGAGCCATTAGCCATTATTTTTGAAAACTCATGGCGATCAGGGGAGGTCCCAGATGACTGGAAAAAGGCTAATGTAGTGCCCATCTTTAAAAAAGGGAAGAAGGAGGATCCGGGGAACTACAGGCCAGTCAGCCTCACCTCAGTCCCTGGAAAAATCATGGAGCAGGTCCTCAAGGAATCAATTATGAAACATTTAGAGGAGAGGAAAGTGATCAGGAACAGTCAGCATGGATTCACGAAGGGGAAGTCGTGCCTGACTAACCTAATTGCCTTCTATGATGAGATAACTGGCTCTGTGGATGAGGGGAAAGCAGTGGATGTGTTATTCCTTGACTTTAGCAAAGCTTTTGATACTGTCTCCCACAGTATTCTTGCCGCCAAGTTAAAGAAGTATGGGCTGGATGAATGGACTGTAAGGTGGATAGAAAGCTGGCTAGATCGTCGGGCTCAACGGGTAGTGATCAATGGCTCCATGTCTAGTTGGCAGCCGGTTTCAAGCGGAGTGCCCCAAGGGTCGGTCCTGGGGCCGGTTTTGTTTAATATCTTTATTAATGATCTGGAGGATGGTGTGGACTGCACTCTCAGCAAGTTTGCAGATGACACTAAACTAGGAGGCGTGGTAGATACACTAGAGGGTAGGGATCGGATACAGAGGGACCTAGACAAATTAGAGGATTGGGCCGAAAAAAACCCGATGAGGTTCAACAAGGACAAGTGCAGAGTCCTGCACTTAGGACGGAAGAATCCCATGCACTGCTACAGACTAGGGACCGAATGGCTAGGTAGCAGTTCTGCAGAAAAGGACCTAGGGGTCACAGTGGACGAGAAGTTGGATACGAGTCAACAGTGTGCTCTTGTTGCCAAGAAGGCTAACGGCATTTTGGGCTGTATAAGTAGGGGCATTGCCAGCAGATCGAGGAACGTGATTGTTCCCCTTTATTCGACATTGGTGAGGCCTCATCTGGAATACTGTGTCCAGTTTTGGGCCCCACACTACAAGAAGGATGTGGAAAAATTGGAAAGAGTCCAGCGGAGGGCAACAAAAATGATTAGGGGTCTGGAGCACATGACTTATGAGGAGAGGCTGAGGGAACTGGGATTGTTTAGTCTCCAGAAGAGAAGAATGAGGGGGGATTTGATAGCAGCCTTCAACTACCTAAAGGGGGGTTCCAAAGAGGATGGAGCTCGGCTGTTCTCAGTGGTGGCAGATGACAGAACAAGGAGCAATGGTCTCAAGTTGCAGTGGGGGAGGTTCAGGTTGGATATCAGGAAAAACTATTTCACTAGGAGGGTGGTGAAACACTGGAATGCGTTACCTAGGGAGGTGGTGGAGTCTCCTTCCTTGGAGGTTTTTAAGGCCCGGCTTGACAAAGCCCTGGCTGGGATGATTTAGCTGGGAATTGGTCCTGCTTTGAGCAGGGGGTTGGACTAGATGACCTCTTGAGGTCCCTTCCAACTCTGATATTCTATGATTTAACAATAACTTTAACTTAGAATTTTCCTGGGTTTATAATGCTTGTTTCTGGGATAGTTAAAACATCCCTGGGATGTTTTTGCTCTCAATTAGTGTTATATACTTTCAGCCTTTTTGTCTGAGTATATACATGTAAGCAGGGTCTGAATGAGCTCTCCTCTGACATCTGGTGATGAGCTGGGGGAAAAGACTTCAGGGACAGACCATGTTTGCCTAGACATGCCTACTCTCCTAGACACGCAACAGGATGGAGCTACTTTGATAAAATGCTCTCGTTTGGCTGGTGTTGGGTTACAAATCCCTTTAAATATTGAATGCAAAGGTGATGAAATATTGTTATCCTTATTGTATAAGTAAAGGGCAGCAGAACTGCACTTACCCTTCCTTGATTGAGGGAATCTTCCTAAACAACCTTACTCACTAAGCAGGGAGGGATACCAAATCCCAGTGAAAGAGAGGGAGTGTGGACAGGTGTTTCTACCTGCTGGTGTGGACTCTGCCTAAAAAGAGGCAGACACCATTTGACCTTTCCCTCTCCAGTATTTAAAGACAAAGCTAATTAAACTCAATTGAGAGTCACTGTTTCTGTCCAGGAGACTACCAGGGCTGAATCACTGATAAGCAGGCCTAACGGCTACACCTTAGACCTGGTGTAGGGACAGTGGTGAAAGGAAAGATAGTGCAGAGGCTATACTGGCAGTGAGCTTCCCTGCTACCCAGTGAAATCACTAAAGACCTGGGTTAAGCAGTGGAACCTCAGAACGTGCCAGTGCAGAAGCAGCCGTGAGCTCCAACAGCAGCAGAGTAAAGCAATGGCAGCGAGCGACCAGCAGCAATAGAGAAAAGCAGTGGAGGCAGCACCAAACAGCCAGCTGCAGAGTTGCACAGCAACCACAGTGTCATTGCTCAACATGTTCCCCACCTTTCTGGGGTGGAAGGTGAACCCCTGTGAATACATCTCTGAACTCTGGGTCTTCGCTAATCAAGGAGAACCAACTGAGTGGGGTGCAGTGAATGGGGAAAGGGGAGTGATGTGTTAAATGGACATTCATTCATTGGACTTTCCCACCACAAGTGGGAAACTGAGGCAAAGGACACTGCCCAAAGCACTGTGGGGTCAGGTTTTGCTTATGAATGTGGTTGTGTTTTCTCAAACTAATTCTTGGCTCCCTTTCCCTTTTATTGAAAGTTCTCCTTTGTTATACACAGACTCAATGATTGCAAGGCTGAAATATTGGCTCTTAGAAGAGCCTAGTGATGGCGGTTAATTTTCCTAGATTACTGGGTAGGGGCTTGAGCTGGTTCTGTTTTGTATTGTTAAGAGGAACCCCTAGATGCCAAACCCAGAGATTATTTAAAAAAAAAATGTTTACCTGCTTGTGTATGAAGTTATTTATAAATTAAATCAAATCATATTTTTAGACATCATGGTTATGGTTAAAAGGTTAGTTATAAAGAAAGTTTTTACTCCTTATACCATGATTTGAAAAATGTACTCACCACTGATTACTGGGAAGATTTTCCTGATGAGTAATGTTAACATTTTGTCATAATTATTTTTAGTAAAAGTCATGGATGGTCGCGGGCAATAAGCAAAAATTCACAGAAGCCGGTAACCTGCCTGTGACATTTACTAAAAAATGATGGGGGAAAGGAGGGCAACTGAAGCCTGAGCCCGACACGGAGGATGAGAGCTCAAGCCCTGTTGTGGCGGGAAGAGGGGAACGCTCCAGCTCCTGCTGCCCACGGGAGCTGGTGGCTCTGGCACTGCGGGGGTCCTATTTAAAACAAGGATTGTTAAAACAATCTTTAAAGTCTATCAAAACCAAAATGCTAAGTCATTATCCAAGTATATAACAAGTTAAGTTTGTTAATGTTTTCAAAGTATTTTGATTTCAGGAAAGAAAGGAGGCGCAAGAATGTCACATCTCTGCCATTCAGGACAGCTTTCTGCTAGTTAACATCAGCCTATTGCATCTCTGCTTCAGCCAGACAGAAGCTTTTGGCTTCATTCTTACATTTTTATGCTCTGAACACAGTCTTATAGCTTCTTTGCGCTACTGTCACTCAATTACTGACAACTTGGGGCAATATAAAGTATTAAAACTAGGGCTTCCTGTCACTTTGATCTGGGCTGGATTACAGTTGAAAGGAAATAGGTCAAAACATGACTACACTAGGTAATTAAAACATTTCAGGCCTGAAAAAAAAAAATGAAATCAAGACCTAAGCTAGAAAAATTGCTTTTCTACATTAAATATATGTAAGGAGGCAAGGAATTGATTTCAATAAGCATAAATACATCTTTATATTATCAGTTTCAAGGAAAAGACTACCATCATATAATTGTAGGGGAGACCTCCATATTTATTCAAAAATAATTAATAAAATTATTGTAACTTATTAGGTTGTTGCAAACTTGTTTTTCACCTTTGCACCTGAATGTTAAGATGTAGCTACAAGTATGCGGGCAGGGGACTGGACTCGATGACCTCTCGAGGTCCCTTCCAGTCCTAGAATCTATGAATCTATGTTATAGCCAGTATGTTTGGAAATAATACACATGTCTAACTAGGTATGTTACAAAATATTAAAGCTAATCAAAGCAATTCTAGGTTTCTGCTTCCATCTCCCAAGGCAAGCAAACATCAAGATGACAAACCATGTAAAACATTCACGTTTTAGGAAGAGGTCTGTCTGTGAAAGGAATGCAGGGTGTGTTATCAGAGCAATAAATCTAGATAAAGGGCTCTACCAATTCCCACCCTCTTGCAAGAAAACCTGCTTTCATTCTTAAAAACTTTAGAGGAAAATGTGTACTTGGAAATGTTTATTTCTTAAATGCTGAAGTGGCAAAAAACTTTGTGAACTGGAGACGGGCAAATATGTTATCTAAATGCAAAGCTCCTAATATTGCTCCTAATATCATTGTTATGTAAGTGGTAAAATGCTTTAATGTACCTATGTGGAATGTAACAACTTTGCTAAACTACCATAAGAAGCCATTTAAATATGGAAACATTCATATTAATGGGGAATTAATTTTTGGCAAACCCTCACCCATGTCAGGAAGACAAGAAAAATCATATTTCAAAAAATTGCCATGAAGAATCAACAACTTACATAAGAACACCCACACTGGGTCAGACCAGTGGTCCATTTAACTCAGTATCTTGTCTTCTGACAATGGGTAGCACCAGATGCTTCAGAGGGTATGTCTATATTTCAATTAAAAAACAAAAGATGCATCTGAAGAAGTGAGGTTCTTACCCACGAAAGCTTATGCTCCCAATACTTCTGTTAGTCTCAAAGGTGCCACAGGACCCTCTGTTGCTTTTTACAGATTCAGACTAACACGGCTACCCCTCTGATACTATATTTCAATTAGACACCCGCGGCTGGCCCGTGCCTGGGGCTCAGGCTGAGGGGCTGTTTAACTGCAATGTAGACATTCAAGCTCTAGCTGCAGCCCGAATTTGACCCTCCCACCTCGCAGGGCAGAATAGGGCAATTTTTCAAGTGCTCCATCCCATGTCATCCAGTCCCAGCTTATAGCAGTCAGAGGTTTAGAGACACCCAGCGCATGGGCTTGCATCCCTGGCCATCTCAGCTAATAGCCATTGATGGACCTGTCCTCCAGGAATTCACCTAATTCTTTTCTGAACCCAGTTTTACTTTTAGCCTTTACAGCATCCCCTGGCAATGAGTTCCACAAGTTGACTGTGTGTTATGTGAAATACTTTCTTGTTTTACTTATAAACCTGGCACCTATTAATTTCATTGCTACCACTTAAGATTTTTATCCACAGAGGAATCTGAAGGCATTCTCTAATCTAGGGCTAAGTTTTACTGACCATGCTCCACCACAGATAGCTTAGAGCCTTAGGAATTTTCCAGACATCAATTGTTTTAACTGATGCAGCTCCAGTTCATCTGGTCTCTTACTCTGTTCAGAGGCAGAAGTGAGAATATGGAACGGAGACTCTCTAAAGTTTCCTTTATGGAAGCCTTGCTTATTTGTCCTAATCTCATGCTCATTTAGGTATTTCATAAATAATTGTTTCAACCAGTTTACCTGGCACTGAACTGAAGCACCCTAGTTTAATATCCAGGATCAACCCATTAGCTCTTTAAGTGTATATGTACTAACGTTTAGTTTTCTAGTATAGAAGATTATTTTAATGACCTGCATCTTAGCCACTTCATTCTTATTTCTTCAGTTTTGTTGAAGCTTTCTTGCTTTACTGTATCGCTTTGTTCCAGCACCATGATTTGCCACTTGGTAATTTTATTACTCAAAAATGATATGTATCCTACCAACATTATCAGGGGTGAAGACAGATGAAAGATTGTTTTCTCTGCTCTGCTTACCCTCATTAATTTCTCTCTTTACCCACTAGTTGTCCAGGAGACCCAGCAGTTCCCGGACAGGCTACTTGCCTCTAATATGCTTAAAGATTTTTATTTTTTGGTGTATTTGACTATTTACTTATGATTGAGTTGCCTACATTTTTGATTCATTGGAGCTGAATTTCCATTTTTCTGAAAGTTTAGCTCAATAGCTTCTTGTCCTTGCCACAACTATACTATACTTCCTCTTGCCTTCCCACTGCCTTTTTTATTTAAAAATATGCATACCTCTTCTGACTGTCACATGTTTAGCTGTGCTGCAAAATACATGCACTTTATCATACCTAGAAGTCATACCTCTGACCAGTCCCCATCTGTGCTCAATGTGTCTGTCAGGGAGGCTTGTTCTCCTGTGTCCTAATGTTGAGCTTGAGTTTCACAAATCACCTTCCCCTTTGAGATGCACAGTCAAATGTCCCTTCTCTCGACTAACTCCTATATGGTCTATCCACAACTCACTGGATTACACTGGTCTACAATTTTTGAGAAGTCGTCTGCTTCAGAGATAAAATGTGCTATTTATTATGTATTTTGATGTGCTGAATTCAAATATGACAATTAAAACAACTGATTGGCTACTGTTTCTAAGATATTTAAGTTTTTACATTTTATGTCTATGTATATTGTGTAGATAGAGTTTTAATCATAAATTGTAAACCTAGATCTTTTCATGTTTATGGTTGCTTTACATGATAATATTTCACCTGTCCTGTTTATGTAACACTTTAAAAATCAGCAAAAGGGTTATATAAATAAAATTTATTATGAAACAAAAGGCAAAAAACTATTATGTACATAGTTTAGTCCTATTCAGTGTTTACTCAACGCTTCTTGGCTTATCTCTTGTATTCATTAAATGGAACATCTCTTGTCACTGTCCAGCAATAGTCTGCAAGCATTGATGGGCTCCATTTGCCCTGATAGCGTTCCTCCATTGTTGCAATGTCCTGATGAAATCGCTCGCCGTGCTCCTCGCTCACTGCTCCACAGTTGGGTGGAAAAAAATCTAGATAGGAGTGCAAAAAATGTATCTTTAGTGACATGTTGCAACCAAGGCTTTTGTATGCCTTGAGGAGGTTTTCCACCAACAACCTGTAGTTGTCTGCCTTGTTGTTCCGAGAAAATTTATTGCCACTAACTGGAAGGCTTTCCATGCCGTCTTTTCCTTGCCACGCAGTGCATGGTCAAATGCATCATCTTGAAGAAGTTCACGAATCTGAGGACCAACAAAGACACCTTCCTTTATCTTAGCTTCACTTAACCTTGGAAATTTTCCACGGAGGTACTTGAAAGCTGCTTGTGTTTTGTCAATGGCCTTGACAAAGTTCATCAGACCCAGCTTGATGTGTAAGGGTGTTAACAAAATTTTCCTTGATTCAACAAGTGGTGGATACTGAACACTTTTGCTCCCAGGCTCCAATGACTGTTGGAGTGGCCAATCTTTCTTGATGTAGTGGGAATCTCTTGCACGACTATCCCATTCGCAGAGAAAACAGCAGTACTTTGTGTATCCAGTCTGCAGACCAAGCAAGAGAGCAACAACCTTCAAATCGCCACAAAGCTGCCACTGATGTTGGTCATAGTTTATGCACCTCAAAAGTTGTTTCATGTTGTCATAGGTTTCCTTCATATGAACTGCACAACCAACTGGAATTGATGGCAAAACATTGCCATTATGCAGTAAAACAGCTTTAAGACTCTTCTTCGATGAATCAATGAACAGTCTCCACTCATCTGGATCGTGAACGATGTTGAGGGCTGCCATCACACCATCGATGTTGTTGCAGGCTACAAGATCACCTTCCATGAAGAAGAATGGGACAAGATCCTTTTCACGGTCACAGAACATGGAAACCCTAACATCACCTGCCAGGAGATTCCACTGCTGTAGTCTGGAGCCCAACAGCTCTGCCTTACTCTTGGGGAGTTCCAAATCCCTGACAAGGTCATTCAGTTCACCTTGTGTTATGAGGTGTGGTTCAGAGGAGGAGGATGGGAGAAAAATGTGGGTCCTGTGACATTGATGGTTCAGGACCAGAAGTTTCATCCTCTTCCTCGTCTGACTCAAGTGAGAATGATTCTGGTGCATCAGGAACCGGCAGTCCTTCTCCGTGGGGTACTGGGCATATAGCTGATGGAATGTTTGGATAATGCACAGTCCACTTTTTCTTCTTTGACACACCTTTCCCAACTGGAGGCACCATGCAGAAGTAACAATTGCTGGTATGATCTGTTGGCTCTCTCCAAATCATTGGCACTGCAAAAGGCATAGGCTAGGTCTACACTACCTGCCTGAATCGGTGGGTAGAAATCGACCTCTCGGGGATCGATTTATCGCGTCCCATTGGGACGCGACAATCGATCCCCGAATCGACGCTCTTACTCCACCAGCGGAGGTGGGAGTAAGCGCCGTCGACAGAAAGCCGCAGAAGTCAATTTTGCCGCCGTCCTCACAGCGGGGTAAGTCGGCTGCGATACGTCAAATTCAGCTACGCTATTCACGTAGCTGAATTTGCGTATCTTAAATCGACTCCCCCCTGTAGTGTAGATGTACCCATAGATTTCCTTTTCCTGTTCAACCACTGGTGAAGATTTGTTGCACAAGTGTTGCAGCATGTGTGTAGGGCCCACCTCTTGTCCTGATCTCCAATTTTGCAGCCAAAATAAAGATGATAGGCTCTCTTAACCATAGTGGTTATACTGCGCTTTTGTGACGCAAAAGTCACTTCATCACAAACAAAGCAGAAGTTATCTGCACTGTTCACACAAGTACAAGGCATCTCTGCTCACTTTGGCTAAACAGAAATGTGTCCCTTTGCAAAATCAAACACTGACAAATAAGAGAGCACGACACTATGATTACTAGAGCTGACATAGGGCAATTTGTTCAGCCGAGTGATGTAAGCTTCGTTATGATTGCATCATCCATGACTTCTAGGAATAACATGATGCAAATCATATCATGTATGACGCAATACCAGCTTCAGATTGCATCATTCATTATTTTGCCTAAAAAGCAAGTAGTGTCCAAACCCAGTCATAGATTTATTCATAGATCCAGTCAAAGATGTATTTTAGTCATTTCTGGTTTAAATTGAGATCCCTTCCCTTTATAACTCACTTATCCTCCGCCATTCCCAAGTCAAGGGTCGTATATACTGACCCAATAGCATATCTTGAAAACTAGAGCCAATCAACAATTTTAAGCATCATTTTCGTTCTCAGTGACCCAGAATTAGTAACGTTTGACTACATTTATTTCAGAAGCATTTTGGCTGTAGAGCAGTGTTATTAGCAAATAAGTACCCAGAAGATTTGAAAATGCTTAACAAATGTAACCAAAGTAGTCAAAGCTTTAATGCAATACAGAAAAAATAAGTTTTATTGTAGGAAGAAAAAACATGCTCAGTACAAAATCCCTAACATCAAGGAATGGATAGACAGGTGAAGGAACAATGTAGAAGCTACAAACAAGAAAGGCAATGTATTCTCTTTCACTAGGGAATTATACAGACTTGCTGCCATGGGAGAACCTGTGGCTCTAGTCACAGCTACATGTGCAGTCTACATGCAAATCTTTCATATAGCAACAAGGGACAGAACAACATTAAGGAATAGGAAAATGTGGTTGTAAACTCCCCAAATAGGCAGATAGTCAGGGGTTGGTACAGCACCCAAAACTACTTTATTCGTTTTTTAAATTAACAAACTTTGTTTATTTTAAATGAAAGCTTCAGCTAAAGTGAAAGTTTAGTGTCTCTTTTTGTTTCCCTTTCCCTGTTTGAGATCAGAGTAGTCCATTTACCAAAATAAACTAAATTTGATATATTTTTAGAAAGTCTAAGCCTGGTATTTTACTCTTTTTGAAGTATGAAAATAAATTTAAATCCATTTAACAATTTTGGGAGATAGTATGTGTGAAGAGGACCTAGAGAATAAAACTCTAGAACAGCTCAGCTAAAATAAAAGTGAATAATTTTCCAAATACATTTTGGCTCTTTCAATTAAAACTGGTTATCACTAACTGTATACCATGAATTCTAATCCAGCCCAGTTAAGAAGTTACCTGACAACAGTTCAGTGACTTAAACATAATGATCTCATTCCAGTAACTCCCACTGGGCAGGTGTTCAAACAGAATAAAAAAAACCCAGTAGCTGGCATCCTTGTGCTTTGAGCAAAGAGACCAAGGACTGAATGGGCATGGAGCTTATCATCAGCTAACTCCCCTCAAGGTGGTCCTTTTGGATCAGATTTGAGGAAAAACAGGCAACGCATCCTACACTACCTTGTTTTGTTGCTAAGATAACTAAGATTTAAAAGTAATTCTAAAACTTTCCTTTTTTCAAATCTATGTTTTAAACACCTTAAATTATTTAAACAATGCTAGGGTCATTTTACTTTAAACAACCTTTCATTTGGAATTACTGGAGTTTAAAATATTTCTATTTGTTGTAGGTTTCTTGAAGGTTTATTTTTACAAAACCCAAATCTGACCTGACAATGTTCCCTCTTATATAGAAGGCATCACTTTCTAGGGCAGGGGTGGCCAACCTGTGGCTACAGAGCCACATACGGCTCTTCAGAAGTTAATATGCACGTCCTTGCATAGGCACCGACTCCGGGACTAGAGCTACAGGCACCAACTTTCCAATGTGCTGGGGATGCTCACTGCTCAACCCCTGGCTCTGACCCTACGCCACCCCTTCCCATCCCCTCTCCTCAGCCTGCTGTGCCCTCACTCCCCCCCCCCCCACACTCCACAGAGCCTCCTGCACTCCACAAAACAGCTGATTGGGAGGGAAGGAGAGGCACTGATTGGCAGGGCTGCTGGTGGGTGGGAGGCGCAGGGAGCAGGGTGGGGGAGGAGCTGATGTGGGGCTGCTGGCGTATTACTGTGGCTCTTTGGCAACATACATTGGTAAATTCTGGCTCCTTCTCAGGCTCAGGTTGGCCACCCCTGCTCTAGGGATACAGATTCTGCACCTCAAAGTACTAAACTTCTCACAGACACAAACAAGAAAAAGTCAAACTGATTGTTTTACATTTTTCCCCAGAAAGTACAGTGACTCTGAACAGAATGAGGAACCATTCTTGCTTAAACTAGGCTCTCTCTTAGCAAAATTAAAATAGTATCAACTACTGTGGCTAGAAAAAGAACAAAATGTTCTAGCACCGCACTTGCCCCAAATATTTCAGCAAAAATTTACACTCTTTGTGAAAGTCAGCTTTTCCTTGTTCAAATCTTCATTTTTTGAGCAGGACATTTTAAAATCATATGCTTTCTGCCATATTTAGTAACCTCAGAAAAAAGGATTGCAGCTGGAGAAAAAGTATTGGCATCAAACTATCATTCTGCAGATACCTCAATTTCTGAGAATGCTAGACCAAGTTTTATTTTTTTTTTAAATCTCACTGACAAGCAGATAGCAGTACTTTTCCAAACCAAATTTCTCCTAACTTAACACTGAAGATTTACTGTATTACCCTTTAGAAACAATCTAATATTTCCCCCCAAATTATCCATGAAATCTTCACAACAGCAATAGAGATGGCTGCAATACAAGACTACTACTATACATATTTGAATGGTTTATATATAATTTTTTAAGTATAAAATTATTCAATGTAGTTCAAATACACTAAAAACTACTCATCTATTTATTTTACAATAGTAAAAACTGATAATGAGATCCCATTAATGTATCAGGCAATTATATGTAATTGATTTAAGACTAACATCTATACACTTTGGAAATAGTTTTTCAAGTGTAAACCTTTTAATAAGTAACTATTAACACAATCTGCATATATTCCTGCTAGGCAAACAATGAGGCCAACTTTCAAAGGAAGCTCCAATTTCTTCCAAGGGAGATGCAAGCAAACCCCTGCAACCTTCCAACCATTTAATTATACTTTTCTTACACAAGGACTTAGCAATAGGCATTACCATTTATAATGAAATACCCTGGAAGGAAGTTTGCTGTTGCAAGCAATGACATGAAAAACCCAACACTTCCCCTATTTTACCCCTCCCATCTCTCTTATGCATGGCCTTTAAAAATATGTATACCAGAAGAACTCTTCATGTTTTCTTTGTAAATTAAGGGAGAAATGTGATAACATCTAGGAAACCATGCTTAATCAACAAGGCTCTGACACTTCTACAATCACTTTATTAATACAGAAACTATTCAGTTTGTATCTAATTTGTGGAATGTTCCAGATGCAAAACATGCTAAATATAGTGAACCTGCACTAAGGGGCACCTTCAATAGGCAATACTTTCCCTTCTTAAAGATGGCCTGCAAAACTTTTTTTTTTTAAATGGGGCTTGCGCCTTTTATGATTAATAAAGAAGTTCTAGAAGGCTTTTAAAAGTTTTTTTTTTTAAATCTTAGAAATATTAGGAATGTAAAGCTGGTCTGTTCTGGTTTTTTTTTGAAGATCTGCAGAAGGTCAAAGAGACGTTTGTGAGCTCATAGCACCTTAACCGAAGGGCAAAGATATGGAACCTTTAATAAAGGCTTCCTTTATCCAAAATGGTAGTCATTTAATTTAAACAGGTAGTAACAAAAAAAAAAAAAAAAACAAGAATATTTTAAACAGTGACTTTAAAAAAAAAAACTCTTAATTCAACTTTCACTCTCAGTGATGTCACCAGGTCACTTATTCTCCAGTTATTGTAGAATCTTTCAGACTATACAGGCCCTGAATCTCTAATGGGAAAAAAATAAGCAGAGTTTAAAAACCAAATGCAAAACAGAACATTTTTCTGGTTTTTTATCATAAAGTAGCAAAAAAATTCAAGCCAAATTTTGTTTCCTTTGCAGGTCACCTCCTAAGATATCACTGATGTAATAACCAAAATTTCTGTACAATTTTGTTGTCCTTTTAAAGATCAGCCATTAATAGAAAACAAATGGTCAGTTATCCCTTGCACAGTTACTTCAGACAGGTTTCACTGTATGGGGTAAAAGCTAAAATGCTTTAAAGCTAATCCAGGCAAGTTACTTTATTCTTAAAGAAAAACACCACAGAAGCATACTTTGAGTGCCTCACTGCAAGATGACAGAGGCCACAAGTCTCTATCAAGGTCATTTCTGAGACATACACTATAATATTTAAGTCTTCTGCTGATACAAGAAAGTGAAAAGGCAAAACACGGTTCCTTTGCAGCAGTGTGTTTCTTAACCATATAAAAGGATTATATGGATGCACAAATTGTCAGGAGAAAATATTGTTGACTGGATCATTTCTTCTCTAGTTCTTACTTCTGCCAGTACTACAGTAAGTACATACAGAAGTGCAGGTCACAGGTCTCACTTTGGGAAGTGATTTAATAATAATCAAGGCAGTACACACACCGCTCTTCACTCAGAGTACATCAAATGAGATTTGCAAGCCTCACTTGCAGTGGTTTGAAAATGGATGAACTAGCTACTTCACTTCAGCTTCCCCTCAGAATAAATTTTTCTACCCATTTAGCAAAGTGACCTCTAACATTTTTCAAAAACTCTTGCCTTTCACTCTATAGGCCTCTGGAAAATTTGATTTACTTGGTTGCGTCAAGTTTAGAAGCCTTCCCTTCTTGTGCTGTTAAACAGTAAAGAATGAACAGGAAGCTTGATTTTCTGACTAGTTACATTCTTGCTAAGTAAATTTGTAATGTTCTTTTGTCATCTAGATTGTGCTGCTCTCACTCTTTCAAGCTTCAGGCAGAAATAGTAAAGCTATGTCTTGCAATCTGTCAAAAAGACATCTTTGTGAATGAAGGAAAATTTGTCCTCAGCACCAACTTGTCATTGTAAAACACAGTATTAGGGCTTGACAGACATTGTTCCTAGTTCAGAAATAATTCAAGGATGTAACTGTTTTGAGACTACCCACATTTATGGAAAGGAAATAGTGATATTGTCTGAGCAGTTAAGAGGCAAGCTACTGATGAACTTAGGTTCCAAATTAGAAGTCGGAGGAAGACTGATCAGTTCTGTTGCTTTTAGAAATTTCTTTAAAAGCCGACATGAGGATAAGTAGTCTGATTTGTCCTCCCCTAAGGCACCTGCATAAGGCTGGGACGTTAAAAGTGTGAGTTGGAACAAAAGAGTCCATACTACTGAGATGCCAGTAAGGAGATTATTCTTAGAAAGATTCAATTTATTTATTTTTCTCTGCAGTACTGCTTAAATTTTACTCATTCAGGAAAGATTCAATCAATAGAGATTACTCCTGAACTGGCTCAAGTTCCTTTTCCTAACATTACCTACTCACGAAGGTCAATCAATTATTAAACAGCATTATATTGTAAAAAATATTGCATTTATTGAGCTTCTTGGATTTGTTTCCTGTGGTTGCAAAGTCCTCTCTATTCAAGACTCCCCGGTAGGCCTGCTTGCCTCACTTGTTCAATGTGTCTATATGAGAATTTTTATTCTGCCATTGCCTATAGTCACCTATTTACTCATAAAACCTGTGCTTGCCACCCCTCGCCCCCGACACACACACACACACACACACACACACACTTTTCATTTGGGTAGAGGAAATTCAGAGTTAAGGCGATAAAATGCAAAAATTTTATTAAAGATTTGTAACTATGACCAGTGAAGACTTAAAATAAGCTTTTCAGATATTAGCGTTTCTCTTGTCAGCTAAATAAGAACATAAGAATGGCCATATTGGGTCAGTATCCTGTCTTCCCAGTGGCCAGTGCCAGATGCTTCAGAGGGAATGAACAGAACAAGGCTATTTTGAGTGATCCACCCCATTGTCCAGTCCCAACTTCCAGCAGTTGCAGGTTTAGAGACACCTAGCATACTATTTATTTTTTTAAGGTTAAGTTAACATGCAAGTCATCAGAAGGCTATGAAATAAAATACTGTAAAGCTATATTATGTCTGGAGAAGTATATCAGATTAATAGTTTTTAATTTATATTTTCAGAGAGCTAAAGTCTGTCTACAATGAAATCACAACTGGAAAATATCACTTCCCAGTATTTTAGCTAATGAAATCGATTGACCATGGTGCTGAACAGTCCTAATCCAAGGGGGTATGTGAGAGGTAACATTTCAGGCAATATAGGATTAGCTCATTTTCAATACTGCAAGCTCAAATACACCTCCTTTCAGATGTACTGTGGTTATGGAAGTGCCCCATCTCCAAAGGTGAGAAAAAAAAATACAGAGATAAGTAGCTACAGAAAGATGGAATGTTTCTGCATTGAGAGTTAATCAAAATCATCGAGAATTAAACTATTCTGATGCCTGTACTAAATACACTTGGTGTCCTAAAGGGGATGACATAGGGATTGTTTCTACATGCTGTTAATCAGAGCTCTGGACTCCAGCACTTCAACTCTGTGCTGCGAGCCACCATCTGCAGTTAAGTACGGCCAGACTGAGTCAAAGTTTAAATAACAGACCTTAAAGGAACCCCCAGACACTGCAGGAAGTAGAACTGATTCAGAAGGGGAACTCTTTCATTCTCAGAAAGTACTTACCCTACTTCATTTAACTGTCCTACTTCATAATCCAAAAGAGTAATTTATCTCACCCCATGACCACTTAGCTTCCTTAACAGCGTCTTGGGGTGGCCTGCCTTTATCACTTAGAAAGAATGATCCTGGGGAGAAGATAGAAGCAAAGAAGTTGTCTATCAGCTTATCTTGGGCTGGATTTCCAATTTCTGAAAAGTCTCCTCTGAGTCTGTTAAAATGATTTGCTTCTTGGAACAGAGATTAAATTGTCAATTAACTTTCTCAGGCACTTAACCGGTTTACATGTACCTAGTTGAAATCACCCCTTATATATAAAAATGATAATTATTACCTCTGATATTTTTAAGCATTGCTTATCTGAAGGCTGGTAGTATTGCAATACAGTAGAACCTTGATTTTACAGACACCAATCTTACAATCAGTTATACAAACAATTTTTCCTGATGAGGGAAAAACATAAAAATCACATAAAGCAATGTCTGTGAAGAACAAGTCAACATCCCCTAACATTCTGATGCATTCAATGTATTGGAAATTGCTTTGTAGTGGTTTGAAGGACAAGTGACGTAGTGCACCACACTACAAATTTTACACTACAACTCATGTAATTGAGTTGTTCAATTTTATTAACTGAATCCCACATTAGTTCATAAAGTAAGGGTTCTACTGTAGTATATTTATTACTTCAGGAGAATTTGTATAGATGCAACCCCCCCATAGACCTTTGCTCCTATTCACATTACAGAGATTACTGAGCTACATATTTTTTCCTGTTCATCAACAGAATGTGTTATTAGATTCTAATCAGCTCCAGTTCAAAGAGGGTTCCATGGGTATTATTGAGAACAGGGTTTGGCCTACAAAATGGGGATGTGTAAGAAGAAATGAAATAGTTTGACTTAAATCTTTGATTGAGCTGTATGGCTGGAAGTTGGGGGAGGGGGAAGTGTTTACTTGCAAAAGCAATATTTTTTTATAAAGAATAACTGATAGAATGGAACCCTATCAAGTCATTTTTACAGTTATTTTTCAGTGTAGAAGAACACTGATCTTATGAGCATTAAATTCATTCAAAAAAGAAAAAGTGAGACAGTATTCCAGAATGGCAAGACAGGCAATGAACAAGGCTCTGCTCTCTGAAGACACTAACAAACGTTTAAAAAGCCATTCACTAGATATTATTTTGACAATAGTGTTTGTGTTAGAATTAATTCTAATTTTTAAAGAGAAACAAAGGTTCTAACAGACCAAACAAGAAAACAACCCTTTACTAAACACATGCATGAACTCTTACAAGGACAGATAGGAAGGTAACGGTTTACATCATTCAAATAGATTTAATTGTCAAGTACTGTACTAGATTCCAAGGTAACACTTCTCTCTATTTGTAGTTTCACAACAAACTAAAAATACACATGCTTCCTCCAGCTTTCTTTACGAACTGTGCACTTGTAGGTTATGGCAAGACAACTTGGGCAGTTTCTTGCTTCCTCAGATTTCTTTGAACCCCCTATCAATCCGGTTATAGGTTTTAATATGGGATAGAAACTAAATGGTTTGTGTACGTTGATTTCTTCCTTGAAATGAGCAAAAATAAAGTGTCTCTGTAGATTCATTTAGGTCTGTTTGAAACCTTTGGTATCACTGACAATGAAAAAAAGGTTGTCTAGTTAGTGGACACAAATAGAAATGGATGGAGCTGCTGAGTGGCTCTGTTCCTGTCATTTTGAGATAAACCTACGGGTAGGTGTGGAGAATTGTTTCCCTTGCTCAAGGGTTCTCTCTGGTCAAGCATCACAATGGTCTATGTTGTCATTGCTCTTGTTCAATGTGTTCATGAGGCCTCAGAGAACCAGTGAGAAGATAAGGGCTACAATGCATTTAGTGTGCTAATACCCAGTTCTACATCTTTGTCACCTCTGACCGAGCTGTAGTAGTAACAAACTACCCAGTGTCTAGACTATCACTAGCTGGATGTGACTCAATATGGATGGCCTTGGGGAAGCAGCTATAAGAGTTATGTCAGCAGCCCTTATTGAGTAAGTATGGCTACTATTTGGGAAGAGAAGAGCATACTTGGCGTTTGATCTGGGGCTGCTCCTCAATGCCCAGGTAGCAGCTGTGTCCAAGAGTGTTTTTCTCCATCTGTGCCTTGCAATGAGACCTTCTCACAAATAGCCATACTTTTGTCACCTTGAGATTAGATTGCTGTGATACATTCTACAGGAGATACACCTTATGATCATTCAGAAACTGAATACAGTGCAGGATGTTACAGCCTGTTTAATCTGAGATACACATCAGACCAGTGTACTGTGACCTACACGGATTTCCAATAAGTTTCTGGGTGGAATTCAAGGGGCTGCTTTTAAACCATTGTTTGCGACCTGGTTACCTGAGAATTCATCTCTTTCCATAATATATTAGTTAGTGTTGAGATCAGCAGGGGGCACTTGAGCTCAAGCTCCCTTAATAAAGTAAGAGAGAGATGCTGGCAGAGCATTCTCTGTGTGCGGGTCTCCTGCTTTGGAACTCACTTCCACCTCTTGTGGTCTACCAGAGTCCAGAACATTAGTCTTCCAGGCATGCTGCAAAGCCCATTTTTTGTCTCTCTTCTCTAAGGCTGTTAAGGAGAGTATAGCCTGGAATAGGTACAGTAGAACACCAGAGTTACAAACTGACGAGTCAACCACACACCTCATTTGGAACCAGAAGTACACAATCAGGCAGCAGAGACGAAAAAAAAGCAAAATGTACAGTATATTACTGTGTTAAACAAACTACTAAAAAAAATAAAGGGCAAGTTTAATAAAAAAGACTTTACAAGGTAAAGAAATGGTTTCTGTGCTTGTTTAATTTAAATTAAAATGATTAAAAGCAGTATTTTTCTTCTGCAGTAAAGTTTCAAAGCTCCAGTAAGTCAATGTTCAGTTGTAAACTTTTGAAAGAACAGCCATAACGCTTTGTTCAGAGTTATGAACATTTCAGAGTTACAAACTGTCAAGGCTGCTTCCCCACTCTGAACTTTAGGGTACAAATGTGGGGGCCTGCATGAAAACTTCTAAGCTTAACTACCAGCTTAGATCTGGTCCGCTGCCACCATTCCCAAAGCTAGTTCCCTTCCCTGGGAAGCCTTGAGAAACTCTTCACCAATTCCCTGGTGAATACAGATCCAAACCCCTTGGATCTTAAAGCAAGGAGAAATTAACCATCCTCCCTCCTTCCTCCCACCCACTCCTGGTGGATCAAGATCCAACCCCCTTGGATCTAAAAACAAGGAAAAATCAATCAGGTTCTTAAAAAGAAGGCTTTTAATTAAAAGAAAAAAGGTAAAAATCATCTCTGTAAAATCAGTATGGAAAATAACTTTACAGGGTAATCGAACTTAAAGAGCTCAGAGGACCCCCCTCTAGCCTCAGGTTCAAAGTACAGCAAACAGAGATAAACACTCTAGTAAAAGGTACATTTACAAGTTGAGAAAACAAAGTAAAATTAACACGCCGTGCCTGGCTGTTTACTTACAAGTTTGAAATAGGAGAGACTTGTTTAGAAAGATGTGGAGAACCTGGATTGATGTCTAGTCCCTCTCAGTCCCAAGAGCGAACGAACTCCCAAACAAAGAGCACAAACAAAAGCCTCCCTCCCCCCAAGATTTGAAAGTATCTTGTCCCCTTATTGGTCCTTTGGGTCAGGTGTCAGCCAGGTTACCTGAGCTTCTTAATCCTTTACAGGTAAAAGGATTTTGGAGTCTCTGGCCAAGAGGGATTTTATAATACTGTACACAGGAGAGTTGTTACCCTTCCCTTTATAGTTATGACACAAACAACCACCATTCCCGAGGGGTTCGTAACTCTGAGATTCTAGTGTATATCTATGGTCAGTCCTTTTCTTACTTTGTGACTTTAAAGTGTGAGATTAGCTCTTTGATACAGGACTGGCACCTATAATTATGTTAGACATTTTATGCCACCTAATTGCATTGTTATAATAAATGTGCTCTTAATCATCAAATTTAAGTGCAATATGGTATTAAAATGATAAGAGGTACTTTAAGGCAAGCTCACTGAGAACTACAGACCGAGCAATAGTAAACCAAATGACTTTGAATTGCTGTCAGTCATGACATCAAAAGCAGAGTGTAAAATGTTTATATATTGATTTGACCTCTAAGTGAACTTTGGCATTTATTTGCTGAAGTAATTTAAAGGTACGCATAATAAAAGTTTACAAAAAGGTGAAACTACATTTATGTTCTTTCAAAAATATTGTTCTTCAGGTAGTAGGCATCTCCCTCACATTAGCTTGCTTCTTCCAATTACCCCTTCCACGGATTCCATACTACAGAGAGAATTAAAGAATACCATTACCAAAATATGCTTTGACTTTTTGAATTTATGTCACTAGTGTCCTAGAAAAGAACCCAACACTACATCATTTATAATCTACTTGCACAGAGAAAAACAGAAATGTAGAGCTGGAAGGGACCTCGAGTGGGCAGTACCCAGTATACCTAGACCATCCCTGACAGTTATCTGTCTAAGCTGTTCTTAACAACCTCCAACAACAGGGATTCCACAACATACTTTGGTAGCCAATTCCAGAACTTAACTACCCTTATAGTTAGGAAGTTTTTCCTAATATCTAACCTAAATATCTCTTGCTGCAGATTAAGCCCATTCCTGCTTGTCCCAATTTCAGTGGACATGGAGAAAAATTAGCTACAGTTGTCTCTACAAATATGTTAAGGGCTATTACAGACTGTTATCAGATCCCCGTTCCCCAGTCTTCTTTTCTCAAGAACAAACATGCCAAGTTTTTCAACCTTTCCTCATAGGTCATGATTTCCAAACCTATCATCATTTTTGTTCTCTTCTGGACCCTCTCCAATTTGTCCATATCCTTCTTAAAGTGTGGCACCCAAAACTGGACACAATACTCCAGCTGAGCCCTCAACAGTGCCAAATAGAATGGGCCAATATTCTCCTGTGTCTTACATACAATACCCCTGTTAATACACCTCAGAATATTAGCTTTTTTCACAACTGCACCATACTGTTGGCGCCTATTCAATTTGTGAACCATTATAACCCACAGATTCTTTACTGCAGTACTACTGACTATTCTTCCTAACAATAGTACCTGGCACTTGTCTTTTCTGAATTTTATAATTATTTCAGACCAACTCTCTAATTTATCAAGGTTGTTTTGAAATCCAATCCTGTCCTCCAAAGTGCTAGCAACCCTTCCCCAGCTTGTCTCCATCCCCAAATTTTATATTCTCCACTCTATTATCCCAATCATTAATGAAAATGTTGACTAAATACCAGACCCAGAACTGACCCCTGTGGGACTCCACTAGATGTGTACACAAGCAGGAGAATCACAACTTTAGCTTGTAGTCTAGAGGCAGCCTATGTACAGTTTTTTCAATCAATTGTTCACCACCTTTTAGTAATTTCAACTATACCATATTTCCCTGGTTTGCTTATGAGAATGTCACAGGTTACTTAAGCCTTATTAAAAGATATATCACATCTACTGCTTCCACGCTACTCAGTAGGCCAATAATCATGTTAAAGTTAATTAGGTTAGTTTGCATGATTTGTTCTTGACAAATCCATGTTGGCTATTACTTCTCCTATTATCCTGTAGGTGCCTGCAAATTGATTGTTTAATAATTTGTTCCAATTTCTTTCCAGGTATCAAAGGTAGGCTGACTGATCTATAATTTCATGGGTCCTCTTCGCTTCCCTTTTTAAAGGTATGCATTGTGTTTGCTCTTCTCCAGTCGTCTGGGATCTCACCCACCCTCTGGGAGTTCTTGAAAATAAATTGCTAATGTTTCTGAAACTGCTTCAGCTAGTTCTTTAAGCACCCCGGGGTACTAACTTGAATACACCCATATTATCTAAATATTCTTTAACCTGTTTTTTCCCTATTCTGTTTTGTGTTCCTTTCCGCTTGGTAATATTAACTGTGTTAATCATCTGGTCACAATAAACCTTTTTAGTGAAAACAGAGGCAAAAAACAGACAAACCTCAGCCTTCTTGATGTCATCCATCATTAACTCTCCTCCCCTACTAAGTAGTGGCCCTACCTTTTTCTTTGTCTTTCTCTTGCTCCTAATATATTTATAAAACCTCTTCCTGTTGCCTTTTATGTCCCTTGCTAGGTGTAACTCATTTTGTGCCTTAGCCTTTGATTTGTCCCTACATGCTTGTGCTGTTCTCTTGCACTTATACTTAGCAATTTGTTCATATTTGCACTTTTTGTAGGATTCCTTTTTGACTTTCAGGTCATTAAAGAGCTCCTGATGGAGCTAGATTGGCCTCTTACTAGTCTTCATATCTTGCATTCATATCAGAATAGTTTGCTACTGTGCCTTCAATATTGTGTCTGTGAAACTTCCAGCTCTCCTGAGAGACAAGGAGGGTAAGGTACGATCTCTTATTGGACCAAGTTCTGTTGGTGAGAGAGAAGCTATTGAGCTTACACAGAGCTCTTCTTCAGGTCAGACCCCGTCTAATACTCTGGGACCACCATGGCTACAACACTAATACAAGCTCACTGAGCTCCTTCGTCCCTTAGATCTTCTTTTCACTGGACCTTACAAGTTTGTTCAAGTCTACTTTTTTGAAGTCCACTCTCCTTATTCTGGTGCGCTTACATACCTAATTGTACTTAAGTTTAATGCTACTAAGTTTTACTTTTGTAAACTACCTGAGGTTTACTATGAATAGGTTGCAGGCAACACCAAGCATGCCATTTAAACACCCTAGACATTGCTTAGATTCACTGAAATGCTTTACTCCAAGTTTAATCCCTAGCCAATTGTAAGGGCTTGTCTACACTTACCGGAGGATTGACGCTGCCGCAATCTATGCATCAGTGGTCAATTTAACTGGTCTAGTGAAGACCGGCTAAAGCGATGGCCGATCGCTCTCCCGTTGACTCCTGTACTCCACTTGATCGAGAAGAGTAAGGGGAGTCGACAGGAGAGTGTCTCCCGTCAACATCGCGTAGTGTGGACCTCATGGTAAGTAGATCTAAGCTATGTCAATTTGAGTTACGCTATTCACAATTCAAATTGCGTAGATTAGATCGACTTTTCCTTTTAGTGTAGACAAGGCGTAAGTGAGTGTACTGTATTTTCAGTGTGCGGATTACTAAAAGTTGATTCCAATCTTTGAACACAAAAAAAAATTTCTTTTTTTTTAAACTTCAGACTACTCAAGAATCAAAATATTTTTATACATTGTATTTTATACAGGAACCATCATGCACAAGTATATAGGTTTGAAGAAAATGTAGTTTTCTTTTACTAATGTGTATTTAAGCAGCTGCTTACAAATCAGAGATAGATCACTAATTTCTCTTCTTCAGTAGAGTTCTATGAAAAGAATTTTTTCATTTTAATCTGAGGAGAAAATTAGTGATGCATCCTTGTAACAGGATAAAGCATCAAAATTCTGGAGTACCCCTGAACAGAGAAGATAGGGAACCATGAGCTCCAAGGATGTCCTCCTCAGGATTTAGTAGCCCAGCCAAACCACAGTACAGGAGCAGCAGCAGCTCATTGTTGGTCTCTTTACTATGCTGCTGGGTTCAGAGCTCAGGTTCTCAGTTCAGAGAAGGGACAGTTGGCTCATACTGTTAGTGTGAAGATTTGGCATCCTTTGATCCGCTATTTGCTTTGCCTCCTTCTCACCCACCTCCACAAGAAGGAAGAAAAACCTGCTGTTCCTGTATTATTTTTTTTACACACACACACACACACACACACACACACACACACACCCCTCCATTGTACTGTGGAAGAAGGGGAAAGAAGAGACAACAACGGGGTTACAGTAACAATGGGAAAGAGAGGAGGGACATCAGAAAAGAATGCTGAGGAAGAAGTGAAGACAAAAGTGAAGAAAATAAGGGGAGAGGGGGAATGCAATGAAGAGAAAGTAGTAACCTGGGAAGAGACAGCAGAAGGAAAATTAAGAACAAGGGAAAATCAGAGAAGTGTTTGAGATGAGATATAAAAGGACAGTCAAAAACAAAACTAGTAGTATTTAAAGAAAAGAATTAGATAAAACAGACATTGAAAGGTTAAGATAAAACTTTAAGAAGCTATACAATAGAAGTGAAGGAAAGAAAAGGAACAAAAAAAGGTTTTATAATTTCACAGATTTGGCAAACATATTACAATAAAATACTCCTGTTTATAAGTGGGTGTATACACATACAGTTTTGATTATATTCTAAATGCAAATTCCCATTCTTGCATGATTTCCGAGGGAAATAGCCATTTTAGGACTCCCAGTGATTTTTGTGGATTGGCTAGTTTGGCAATCAGCAAAAATAAAAGTATCAAAGGGGTAGCTGTGTTAGTCTGGATCTGTAAAAGCAGCAAAGAGTCCTGTGGCACTTTATAGACTAACAGACGTATAGGAGCATGAGCTTTCGTGGGTGAATACATGAGACATGCAACTGACGAAGTGGGTATTCACCCACGGAAGCTCATGCTCCTATACGTCTGTTAGTCTATAAAGTGCCACAGGACTCTTTGCTGCTTTTACAAAAATAAAAGGTGATTTTCTCAGCACATTACTGCATAAACAGAAGTTAGGTTATTGCCCAAACCTATTTTGACAAATAGGGAGGAACTGGTTGAGAATTTGAAAGGCGGAAGGCAGCTTAGATGAAAATGGTCATGAAATGATAGAGTTCATAATTCTCAGGAATGGTGGGAGGGAAAACAGCACAATAAAGATAATGGATTTCAAGAATGCACTTTAGCGAACTCAGGGAGTTGTTAGATCAGATCCCATGGGACACAAGTCTAAAGGGAAAAACAGTTCAACAGATTTGGTAGTTTTTTAGAGAGACATTAATAAGGGCACAAGAATAAACTATCCCACTGCGTGGAAAGATAGAAAGTGGGGCAAGAGACCACCCAAGCTTAATCAAGAGATCTTCAATGATTTGAAACCCCAAAAAGAGTCTTATAAAAAGTAGAAACTAGGTCAAATTGCAAAGGATGAATATAAACAAACAAGTACACCTCTACCTCGATATAATGCTGTCCTCGGGAGCCAAAAAATCTTACCGCATTATAGGTGAAACGGCATTATATTGAACTTGCTTTGATCCATGGGAGTGCGCCGCCCCGCCCCCCTGGAGCAGTGGTTTACCACGTTATATCCGAATTTGTGTTGTATCGGGTCGAGTTATATCAAGGTAGCGGTGTATATAGGGACAAAATCAGAAAGGCTAAGGCACAAAACAAGATTAAACTAGCTAGAGATATAAAGAGTAACAAGAAAGCATTCTACAAATACATTAGAAGCAAGAGGAAGACCAAGGACAGGGTAGGCCCATTACTCAATGAGTGGGGAAAAAACAATAAAAGAAAATGTGGAAATGGCAGAAGTGCTAAATGACTTTTTTGTTTCAGCCATTAGTGATTAACTTTGAAAAGTCATGGAAGACAGGAGAGATTCCAGAGGACTGGAAGAGGGCAAATATATGCCCATCTATAAAAAGGGAAATAAGGACAACCTGGGGAATTACAGACCAGTCATCTTAACTTCAGTATCTGAAAAGATAATGGAGCAAATTATTAAGCGATCCATTTGTAAACAACTAGAAGATAATAAGGTGATAAGTAACAGTCAGCATGGATTTGTCAAGAACAATCGTGTTAAACCAACCTAAGAGCTTTTTTTGACAGGGTAACAAGCCTGGTGAATGGGTGAAAAATGATAGATGTGGTATATCTTGACTTTAGTAAGGCTTTTGATACTGTCTCGCATGACCACCTCATAAACAAAACGAGGGATATACAACCTAGATGGAGCGACTATAATGTGGATGCATAACTGGTTGGAAAACTGTCCTCAGAGAGTAGTTATCAGTGGTTCACAGTCATGCTGGAAGGGCATATCAAGTTGGGTCCCACAGAAATCAATTCTGGGTTGGGTTCTGTTCACTTTTTTCATCAATGATTTAGATAATGGCATAGAGAGTACACTTATAAAGTTTGTGGACTATATCAAGCTGCAAGGGGTTGCAAGTGCTTTGGAGGATAGGATTAAAATTCAAAATGATCTGGACAAACTGGAGAAATGGCCTGAAGTAAACAATATAAAATTAAATAAGGACAAATGCAAAGTACTCCACTTAGGAAGGAACAATCAGTTGCGCACACACAAAATGGGAAATGACTGCCTATGAAGGAGTACTGCTGAAAGGGATCTGGGAGTCATAGTGGATCACAAGCTAAGAAAGAGTCAACAGTGTAACACCGTTGCGCGCGCACACACGCACACACACGCACGCAAATATTCTGGAATGTATTAGCAGGAGTCTTGTAAGCAAGACACATGAAGTAATTTTTCCACTCTACTCCACACTGATTAGGCCTCAACTGGAGTATTGTGTCCAGTTCTGGGCACCACATTTCAGGAAACATGTGGACAAATTGGAGAAAGTCCAGAGAAGAGCAACAAAAATGATTATAGGTCTATTATAGGAAAATGACCCTATGAGGGAAAATTGAAAAAACTGGGTTTGTTTAGTTTGGAGAAGAGAAGACTGAGGGGGGACATAACAGTTTTCCAAGTACATAAAAGACTGTTACAAGGAGGAGGGAGAAAAATTGTTCTCCTTAACCTCTGAGGACAGGACATGAAGCAATGGGCTTAAATTGCAACAAGGGAGGTTTAGGTTGGACACTAGGAAAAACTTCCTGTCAAGGCAGTTAAGCACTTGAATAAATTGCCTAGGAAGGTTGTAGAATCTCCATCATTGGAGATTTTTAAGACCAAAGTTAGACAAACACCTGTCAGGGATGGTCTAGATAATATTTAGTCCTGCCATGAGTGCAGGAGACTGGACTAGGTGACCTCTTGATGTCCCTTCCAGTCCTATGATTCTATCCTTGGAATTCTCTCCTGTAATTTCTCCCATCTCTCCTACATAGTTTTAAAATGAAGATAAATGTATTAAGCTATTGTTGCACATTACTGTACACGTTATACATACCTACAATTGCGATAAAGAGAGAACGCATTTTGACTTACAATGACAAGGAGAGTTTTTAAGGGAACAGAGTAGCAACATTTTACTCAGTTAATGGATTGCTGGAGAGTTATAAGGCTGGTATTTTAGCCCTGCACACTCAGATATCCTGGCAAAAGACATTTTTTTAATAGATTACATTTGGATTCAATTTTCTACTCCCAAATTAAGCATGAACTTCTACTACCCTGCCTTTGATAGCTAGAGATACAGGCCCACCCAGGTTCTGTTTTGCAAACTCATTTTGCTCTAGTATGGTACTGCCTCATTAAACGCCAGAAATATTGATTCAAAAAAGGAACCAAGCAAGTATTTTACAGACAGACAATCTCCACAGAAGAGAAACAATTTTCCAATGGCCCTGGAATAACTAAAGAAAACACCTCTAATATATACACTATTATCCCCTAAAGTGTAACTTAAATACATTTTAAATTGAGTGATTTTCTCTGCTGGTGAATGTTTCTGATTGACAACCCAGAAACAGAAGTTGTGTGTGAACATATATAGCATGGACAGCCACAGAACAAGCTTCTGTACTGGAGGGGAGAGGGTAAAATGGGGTCCAACTACAGCTACTCCTCCCCCCCCCCCCCCCCCCCCCCAACACCCTTTTGGTCCAAAAACTGAGCAGGGGAGACCCTTGAACTCTGGGAGCACTTGCACCCAGGTGATCCTTCCCCTTTCCCCATCAAGTGAGCTTGGGAGAAAACTGCAGAGAGGAGCCAGGCAGAGACTCCAGCCAGCAGGGACAGATGCAGTCAAAGCAAGGGCCTTTGATCCTTTAGGCATGTGAACAACTTTCTACAATTTTAACTGGACATTCTGTGCCCTGTGCTGATCAGCTGTTTGCTCCAACTGTCCTGCTGCTGCTCCCATTCCCTCACAGTCTCTTCACCTCAGCTTCATTCCACACCCTCTCCTCTTACCTTCTTCTCCCTGTATTGTCCCCCTCAATCCCATTCCCCTCCCTTTTTATTTTCATTTAACTTATACCCTCTGAACTAAATCTCCCCACACAAAAATTGTGGCCCCTAATATGACATTTGCTGCCACCACATTGTTCACTCTGCTTGTGTGCTATATCCCTTCCCTCACCTGGTCTCTGTCTAGATTATAAGCTTCTCAGCTCAGCTCAGCAGGGACCGTCTACTGCTCTTTATCTGTATAGTGCCTAGCACAATATCACCCAAGACTCATCAGGTCCTTAGGTACCACTGTAATAAACATATTAAATAATAAACTTTCTGGCCAACAAACCTCATCAGTGTTCTGCAAGGACAGCTTCTTAGGATGAAAAGGCAGCTCAGTCTCCATACCGATTCTTGGCTCTTTGCTCAAACTACTAAAAGGCGGCTGCCAATTTGCACTGGGCAAACCTGCATGCTGGACTGAGACCCACCAACTCATTTCACATACGTCACCAAGTAGCCATGATTTTGGCAACTACCAACTTAAGATCATATTCAACTCACAGTCCTAGATGTGAAAGGCTCTATCATAAATTACCCATCTCCCGAGCCATCCAGTTCACAATGTATGATTAATTTTTGCACTCTGATTAGATCACTTTTTTTTTTTTTAAAGGTGTTCATAAATTTTCTGAAACTGTAGGAAGTCAAACAGTAGCAACATTTAGCTTCTTGAGGACAGTTCTCTTGCTTTCTTTACCACTCTAACAAATATACTGAAAGATAAAGAAGCAGGCATAAAGTTGCAAAAAACCACTCAACAGCGTATTTTGGTTTGAAACAAGATGTTTCTAAACAATTACAAGAACGTATGTCCTATGTATTTCTACATACTTTTGAAGTTAACTCTTCTAGCTCATAAAAAAAGTAATGAAAAAATATTAACCACAAATTTTACAAAAGAAATCTTTTCCTTTGAGTGGTTGAGGCTTCTTTTTTTCAAGTTTATAACACTGTCAGAGAATTATAAGTAATAGCCACGCAGTACAATTATTTATTTTCATGAACAAAGTTTCCTTACATTTTCAGTTCTCTGAAAATTCAATTTTACAGAGAGGATAAAACTGTTTCATCCATTTACACAGTACTATGGGCACTATTTTAACATTTGCTAGGCATGAACATGAAAGATAAAATAACCATCATTAACTACATTTCAAGGAGGATCATTAAACTAGATGAAAGGCCTAAAAACTGACACTGCAGTAGCTAATATGGGCTTTAATGCATTAAGTATAAATCAACACTAGCACTGCAGGCATGCGCATGTGAAGGGTCAAACTAGCTCTACATCAGAAGCTATATACGCTACTTATATGCATTACTGAAATTTCAGTGATTAGGAGCTAAATTATCATTTACAGCATTATGTTCAGAGATAGTTTGAAAAGAATGTGCTATTAAAAACCTCATTATATTTACTGGCTTTTAGAAGAAAAGAATAAAAGCTACAGATAATTGTGCAGTAAGAAAGGGCAATTTAGGATTTAACTCTGAAGATGGAACAGTCAGACACACCATCTATTATTATTCTATGCAAAAAGTCATGAGCATATGTTCCAGAGGCAACTAAATATATAGTGAATTGGAAAAAGTGTTTATCAAGTTTACATGTTAACTGCAATTTACTTGGATTTTTAATAAACACTTGCTCAGGCAGTCAAAGTTTTGCTTGTAATGTATTTATAATAAACAAAGGCTATTCGCAAAAGGCCTTCAAAGAAATCTACAGAGCAATAACGTTGGTAGCTTTTGAATGACCTCTCATGTTTTTATTCCAGTGTATTAAAGTATATATATTAGTATCTCCTCTAACATTTTTAACAGATAATTTTTTATTTAATTGTGTGCATGCCTTTTTACTTTAAAAGTTGCTGACAGCCAAATATCCACCCCCAATTACATACACATGCAACTTCTAATGACTTAACAAAATAAAAACCAATCAGACGTGTCATTTTTATAAGAATGGAATCATCAAATGCGTGTCAAATAATAGCAGGCTTTACACATATGTTTTACATTCTTAGCACATAAAGGTCTATTTGCTAATGACTACTGGTAAAGACAATAATCTTTGCTCTCAAATCTTCTACCCCGTGTTAATCCCCACTGCAGGTCAACTTACCAAATCCCTGTGTAACACCCAGTTAGCATGCAGGTAGTGAATACCATCTAGGATCTGATACAATAGTGACTTCACCATTCCCCGAGGTAACTGAACTGGTTTCTTGTTTGCTTTAGAAGCTCTGTGAAACTTGATTATGTGCTGGAAGAGAAAAATATCAATAGTAACAAGAAAAAAAATGTAATGTTTTGATCTATAATGTTTTACAAAAAGAGAAATCTCCAGTGATTCCTTACGTAGCCCTGTCAGTTGCTTTTTTAATCTTTTTTTATTGCTATACATTTTTAAAACCATGTAATTTAAAAGTTATTACAAGAATAATAGCATCTAAAGGATTAGGATACAAAACACTCATTTACAGGTAAAAACTAAAGGAAATTAAAATGAAAGATATCATCCCAAGGAAGTTTTTTATATAAATTACCAAAATAAAAAAAAAAAATTTTTTTTAAGGTTACCACCAGTTTAAAAGTCAGTTTTCAAAACAATTTCCTCAATCCCTCATTAACGTGGTAGCTTATTAAAACGAAAAGAATACAACTCTAATCTATTCTCATTAGACATGCAATTTATTTTTTGCATCTCAGCACAATAATAATAAATCAGTCAGTTTATAGTCCGTATCACTTTCAGGTTCTCTTGCACTAGCACAATGCAATATTTGGGTTGCAATCACTGCAAGGGAATATTTGCATCAAACTTTTTCCTTCGGAATTTTAAAAACTCTCTTTTACAGTAGTTTGATGAGGAAATGCATGTGTGTGCAGCTGTTTGCTTCCACCCTTCTGAAAAAGGAAACCCTAAAATTAAGAAGTAATTGTTGGAAGAAATCATGAACGTTGTCAGGTTCACAATCCATCCATCCATCCAAAGTTAATAATCATCTGGTAAGTCATAGGTAGAAAGTTTTTATTATTGCTATGCTTATTTGCATACCCAGAACCAATGAAGTCCAAGAGGACTTCTAGACTGTAAACTGTGATGCCTAAAGGTCCGATGCTACCACTTTCAACAGAAGAGGCTGTGTCATGGTGTTAGCTACCACTTCAAGTATTTCCTCCTTTCTACAAGTTCCTTGGGGTCAGGGGGTTGTTATGTGTTTGTATAGTGCCTAGCATGGTAGAGCCTGATCCATGTCGGAGTCTCCTCTAGGCACTACCATAACACAGCCAGACTGTTTTCATGCAGGTACTATCATCATTCAGAAGACAAAACAGCTATGGAATTCAGGTGTTTACATAAAATGCAAGGACCTCAAGCTGGGTGTTGCTCATGTGCTGCTGCTATTTGGGTCATAACTGTCCACCACAATGTTCGGAGCTAATTCAGAACTTTCTATCTTCAAAATAATAATAAAACATTACTCAAGTGTTCCTAAACATCTGTACTTTATCATTTCATGAACATGGGCAAAACATGAAAAAGGGGCCACATTAGCCTTGTGCTCTCTACATTCCAGAACTTAGCAGTCTGCAAGATAAATACCATGATTACAGCCACTTTTATACCAATGTAAAAGGTAAGCCTTTTAAATTTTTAAAGTTTTAAATTTTAATACCAGCAATATAACAAGTACTAAACTGGAAGAGAACACCTGTGTCAAATTATAGTTGAGGATGGTTTCTCTTTGCACTAGTCCTTAGTCATATCCTACTAAACTATACCTAATTATAAGGCACATAACACATTTTAGATTCAAATTTATTTCCATCCAAGAGATACCTGTTCTTATCTCACTGTCCATTATTATAAGTTACAGAGAGCAGAAATGCTAAATCATGGAAGGGGTTATAGAAATCTTTATATATATACATAAGTAAATCCCATCTCACATCAAACTTTGATATTTTCATTGTGTCCCTCTTTTTGAAACCTCGTAACACTTTTTTATTAATTATTATTATTATTGTCACAGGAGGTCAAAGGATTTGACAGCTATGCTCAGAATCCAAAACAAAATAGATTGTGTCCCTTTAAATTAAACTTCAGTGAAATCAAGCTGAATGATGGTGGTTTGGGTACTTGTTTACCAACATTACAGCTAAATTTTCCAGTTAATGACAAGAAATTAACAGGGGAGCCTGGCACTTCTGTTGGCATTACTATTTTATTTTCTCTGGATGCAGTACATTTATATTTAAAAAAAAACACTAATTCACAACTAAAAAGGTTAGTTATTTTAAAAAAGATGAAGCCGTAGAGGGAGAACATGAGATCAGCGGGAAGACCCCAACTCTGAAGTAAGTCAATGAACTTTTTAGGTCTGTACATTTTGATTGAGCCTATTTGGTTTATTCACAGGTCAGATATAGTGTAAGTTAGCATGAGGCATGTTCCAGTGCACTTCACCACTGATCTCAGTTTGTGATGCATGCTGTGTGTCCCAGAGTCTTTCCTTACATTCCAAAGGATGTCAAACGGTATTTTCAGACAAAAATACAGCAATCCAACTAAAATACAAAAGCTCTTTTTAATAAAATAATGATTAGAAAGGTATACACTATAGCTGAACAAATATTACAGTAATTAATTTTGTAAATATCACTGCAGAATGCAGGTCTAAATACTATTTCTGAAAATAAAGATTAACAATGTAGCAAACACTATATAAGTATGAGACATCTTTTCCCCCACACACATTGTTTTTCAGTTGTGGTACACTTATCATTTATCAGTTTATCTGTTCCTGACTGAAACCTAAAACCCATTATCTACAAGCAATTCATCTTACCCAGAGGTCATGTTCAGCATAGTCAAAGAGAAGCCACACTTTCCTGTCAGCATGAGACAAAAACACCTTTTGCAAAGAAATGACGTTTGGATGCTTGAGCTCTCGCAGCAGCTGCAAAACAAAGAAAATCCATTACAGAAACATCTATGCCACCAGAGTCTGCAATAGGATGGGGTGGGATTGGCCAAATAATATGTTTGTAATTTAAGACCTTGTAAAGAAGCCTATTTTTTAAAAAAAATTAATCTTTGAGGCCTTTAATCCACAGAAAAACAGCATATGTTTCATTTTATTTGTTTTTTCTACTGTGAACTTGAAAATAGATTTAAACTGGGTCACACATCTCCCTTAAAATAGGGCCATCTATATCCTAAGTATACATTTTTTGAGCATTTACCTCAATTAAACAGTGAAGTTACTTAATTAAAATTTTATAACTTTTTTCATAGGATCAGCACAGTTCTCTACAAATATATGTGAACTGTGAGTTTTCATATCAAATTTTCCCTCCTCATCAGTTCCCATACTTGATAAAAGCCTTTGTGATTCCCCAATTCCTTCCTCACCAGCTCGTAACCACCTCAAAGCCCTACATCCTGATAACTACTCTAAGGCTTTGTCTACACGATGTACCTTTTAGCAACACGGCAATGCCGCTAAAAGGTACACAGTGTAGCTCAGGAGGTCTCAAACTCAAATGACCAAGAGGGTCACATGAGGACTAGTGCATTGGCCCGAGGGCCGCATCACTGACACCCCCCTCACTGCCCCCAGCCCCGCCCCCACTCCACCCCTTCCATGAGGCCCCGCCCCTGCCCCGTCTCTTCTCCACCTCCTCCCGTGAGCGTGTGGCTCCCTGCTCCTCCCTCCTGGAAAGTGCTAAGCGCCACCAACAGTAATGCACCTCAGTCAAAGGACAAAACACGCACTTAGTTAGATTTACTTCTGTTAAAGCCACCCCCACTGCACTGGGCTGCATCACTACTCCATCCCTGCTCTGCCTCTTCCAGGGGTGGCAGGTTTGTAGAAATTTTGGTGGTGCCCAGAACCTGCCCCCCCGCCAAATTCCACCCCCACCTGCCTAAGGCTCTGGGAGGGAGTTTGGTTGGGGGAGGGGGTCTGGGGTGCAGACTCTGGGATGGAATTTGGGGAGAGGAGTGGGTGCAGGGGTGAGGGCTGTGGGCTGGGGATGAGGGGCTCGGGGCATTGGAGAGGCTCAGGAGTAGGGCAGAAGGGCAGCCTGCCCTGGCCATAGTGGAGGGGGGCACTAGGACCCTGCGGCAGCAGGTGATGCTGGAAGCCAGCGGAGTGGAGTCAGCATCAGCTGTAGGCTCCGGGGCGGTGAAGGGGCAGCAAGTGAGCCCAGGGGACACAGCTCTCCCGCCAACAAAAAAAAAATTCCACCCCCAACAAGCGGTGGATAGCACTCCTGCAGACAAAGTGCTGTTCAGATCGGCGCTTTTCATCGGCAACACTTTTGTCGTTCATGGTGTGCGGTTTTTTTCACACCCCTGAACAACAGAAGTTGTGTTGTTCAGTTTCCAGTGTAGACAAAGCTTTACAGTCATTTAAGGATGGGACTCCTTTAGAGGTTGTCAATAACATACAACTGGAAGGAGTAAGCAACTACCTGATGAGTTTAGGTGAAAAAAGTATGAGACCTAAGTCTACAGGACCAGGACAGTAGGCAGAACAAGCCTGTTGGGGTTCTATCGTTCACGTCAACAACTCTGCAATTAAGGCACATTCAAAAATCATATGGTTTGTAAAGATGTTACTTTAAAATATTTTGCTCCAATGTTTCTTTAACAAGTGTTGCTTATTATTAAGGTTAAGATTTTGTCATGGTTATTTTTAGTAAAAGTCATGGACAGGCCACCACCATGGAGGGGGACACAGCACTGGCTTCAGCCCCTGTCGCAGCCCCGATTCTGGCCAAAGCAACGGGCACACAGCCCTGGCTCTGGCTGCAGCCACCGGGGGCGGTGGGGGGGGGGGGGGGGGGAGGAGAGGGGAAGGGAGGAAGACACAGCCATGGAATCCGTGACCAAATTGCATCCCTACTTATTAAGAAAGTAGAACAGATGGATATTTTGCCAACTTGTGGGCTGCAAATGGAACATTTATTAAGACAAGCCATGGCTAACTTTAGATTTAATTTTCAACGTGTATTTAAGAGGTCTCATTACAAGATAATACATTAAGTCTGCCAGAGAAGATCTCTCTCTCTCGCTCTCACACACACACACACCAGCATCTGGCTAGTTTACAAACATAAGCACAGTTAATGAAAATAGTATTTGAATATAAAATGTTGAAGAAATAAACAGATTACCATTTTCTATTTCTAAAATTAAACCTGCTTCTAATAAACTGTTTTCCCTGCAAGTGGGAGTTCAAAGGAAAGATTCTGATGTAACTGGAAATATACTGCTGAACTAACAAAGGGAAAATTATAGCTTACGCCAGCCAGCTCCATTCCACTTTATCAGTCCTTTATTAATCAAGTACAATGACAATTCTAGCTCTGATTGAAATGGTGATAGAAGAATAGATATTTGAATACATTTGTGTACTATCTTAAAAAAAAAAAACATACTACACACATGGTCTGATAACAGATGCTTCATAAAGTAAAAGAAATTTTCAAACCACCTTGCAAATTATCACTTATTGCTCCATCCAAAAACACTGGTATGACTTTTTTTTTAAAAAACTGAAAGTTGATTTTAAGAACATAGTGCAAATATGACAAAAACAGAAGCATTTTAATACGCAGGTTCTCAATCCACAAATTTTCTGAGTTTCATATCAGATTTTCCATTCCAAGTTTGGTTTTATGTAGATATACTTTCTTAAAGTTGTGTATTCTTATGAACCAAATATTCAGCTCCACAACACTAAAAGTGGAGACCAAAATGCAAAGATATGATGAAAACAAAGCGCTGCTTTATTATTTGAAAGTGTTCTACAAGGAAGCTTGCAACAGAAAAGCCAATATATAAAGAAAGATTATTCAATATTGCCAACTCTAATGATTTTATTGCAAGCCTTATAGTATTCGGTATATTTCCTAAAGCCCCAGTTCCTGGAGTTGGGTAATTATGAGAATCTCAGCTTTCATTTTTTAGAAAAGGAAATTTCTAGCCCTAATGAGGGGGGGAGGGGGGGGAGAGAGGGGGAAGAGAGCTAAAAACATGAAAACTAAACACTCGAACCAGAAGACCAAACCCTCCCCAAACATTCTGGGTCTTTTTTATTTTAAAAAGTCTCATGATTTTTAAGTCTCTTTTAAAAAATCCCACTTGAAGTTAGAAACTCTGCTTGCTTTGACAAAAACAAACATACTAACTATCCTACCTACCCACAGACTTACTCTAGACGAACCACAGGAATAGATAATGAGGGCGGTGGGAGGGGAGCTATAGCTTCCTCCTGACCCCCCAAAATATGTAGAGTTTGCATTAATAAATAAAGGAAACAGTGAGTTTGAAACAAAAAGTTCATTTATCTTTATTAAAGGTGGACAAATTCAGTTCAGGCACAAAACTACTCATCCAAAGCCTTATTTTTAAAACACAATTTAAAAAAAAAAATTATTTACAAAGTTGACAGTTTCAGACAACAACCTTCACCCTAGTTTTCATTAAATTACCTCTTTGGCAACACCTATAAGCTGTGAGTGAGTTATGTTCTTGTGTACATATAAAATCATATGCCAGTTGAGACATGATTGTCCCATTATAGATCGAAACCATGTTTTAAAATGATGAGCCCTGAAACTACACTCACGTATAGCATTGGCTGCCAATACCATCAAAATATTGTTATCAACTTCATCACCTTGGAAAACAGCTGACATTCAATCTGGCTGAGCAAACATATTTTTGAACTGACTTCAAACTATCTTTCTGTAAGCTGACAGTTGGTTTGCAATAGATAAATCTGAGTAATCAGCTGATCCTACTTGAAATCAGAACCAAACAACCACATCTTGCACCTGTGTTTTTCATGTTTCGAGCAGAGAGTTTCAAGGCTGAATAATTTTGTAGTCTCTGTTCAAATCTTGATTGAATGCTGGACACTGTAAAAAGTCAATTACGGTAAAGCAGATGTTCTTCTAAAAAAGACATTTGCTGTATTTGGATAGCTGAGGTCACCTGTCCCTATTTATATTTTCTTGAGGATTTCTCTTCCTTGGAAGCTCAGACATGTCAACTATCTTTAAACTCTTCTCCCAGAATAAGTGGCGGCTTTCATCTGATCGGATGGACTGAAGTGAACATTGTTTTCGTAAGAAATTCACCTTCTGTTGCTGAAATGTCTGACCCTGCAGAGGCTGAACAGATTGTCTATCATAGGTAGGATTTTTCAGCTTAGCACAATAACGAGGACATTAAAAACTTTTCCATTTTAGGTGCAATGCCACCAATTTGTACTCTCCTTTAAGGATTCATTGCATCCTTTGTAGCCTGCCAAGCTGCAAACAGTGCAAGGTAGTTCTCAGAAACTGAATCTAATGCTACTGCACAGAGTGCATCTTGTTGGACAGAGGACACAGATGCCTGTTAATGTACTTAACACTTCAGGTTTAATGTCCCGAAACACAGCATCTCATCTGGGTGAGGTTTTCATTAATTCTGTGATTTTATAAACAGTTGCACCAATATCTCTTAGGTTAGTATTATTTTTAACACATCCTGGGCATACCAACTTCAAGGCATGCCTATAGCAATAAGTAAATATAGCTCATGGTTCCTCCTGCTGCAATCTGTTGCTACATATCAAGTGTTTCTCAACCTGGGAGTCATAATCCCTGGGAAAGGGAGGGGGGTTTGAGGGACAGGTTGGTGGGGCGGGGGTCATAATCAAAGGTAAGTAAAAAACCTGTGTGCGCCAGATCAAAGTTCATTTTTACACAGAAAAAACTGTAAATTCACTTTTTACAAATTGCAAGTTAGAAACTCTGCTTGCTTTGACAAAAACAAACATTTTTACACAGTCCTTCAATCAGGCACTTGTGCTCATTCTGTACCAGCTAATTTTTCTTTTTTACTTTGGGTTGAACTGAATAAACGCTCAGCAGCAGGTGTTTCTCCACAGATAAATTATTTCATTGCTTTGTTTTTAATCGCAACCATCAATGTGAATCCCAATTCAGATAAATAGGACATTGTGAATGGAATTAAAAACTTTCAAAGCTTCGGTTACAAGTTCGGGATACTCATGCTTCTGTGCCATCCAAAACATGCACATGTCTTCTGAAGAAAACAAACACTGAAGTGTTTTATCAGATAAAAGCTCAATAAGTTTATCTTGTAGTTTTCCTGTAAATTCGGCAGACTCAACTACTCTTTTGTTGAGCAGATTAATTATCCACCTACCGCCAAGTTCATTGTCAGGTGGGAAGTAATCCTGCAGCTGCTTTTTAAGTTCAAGAATATGTTCAATCATAATGTTTAATTGTTTCACACTCGGCATCGGCAATCAATTTCATAAACTCGCAACTCGGAGGAAATGACTCAAAGTTTCCACTCTGAAGCTGAGCAGACCAGGCTCCAAGTTTCTTTCCAAAGGCTCTCACTTTGTCTCCCAGCACAATTATGTTTTTGTGTCATCCTTAAAAACTCATATTCAGCTCATTCAGATGACTGAAGACGTCTGGCTAAGTAATCCAACTGAAGAAGTCGTGATGGGTCACTGAACTATTTAGCAAAAGAAGAACCCTGATCCTGTAGAAACACAAGTACTTCAGCTTGCAATTCAAAAGGCTGCCTAACACTTTTCCCCGTGAGAGCCACCTCACTTCAACATACAAGGGAAGACTTTTATGACGTGTGCCCATTTAATCACATAAAGCTGCAAACAGGTGAGCTGATGGAGGCCGACTTTTTATGAAATTCACAACTTTTACAGACACCTCACACACCTGATGCAACTCAGAAGGCATTCCTCCTTTTGCAACAAGTCCTTGCTGATGTAAGAAGCAATGGATCCAAATTGCATGTGGCATAATTGTTTTTAATCTTCCAACAAGCCCATTGTTCTTGCCAGTCCATTGTATTGGCACTGTCACTGCATATAGCAACAGATTTGTCCCCAATCAATTTCAAAATATTCGGTAGCTTCAAACATGTTAAATAGACATTCACCAGTTGTGTGACTAGGCAGCACTTTACAGAAGAGCATATTTTCCTCAGCAGTAGTATATGAACTACATTGAACAAAAGCTAAGAACTGCCCTGAGCCTGAAATATCTGTTGATTCATCAAACTGAACAGCCAGAAAATTCACACCATTTAAAAAAAAAATTTCCCAACTGCTCACAAATGTCAACCATTTCATTAATATACCTCAAAACTCTATCATTTGATAAAGGAATAGCTTTAACCTTATTTGCCTCTTTATGGCCAAGCACACTTGTAACCATATCTAATGCCACAGGAATTATGAGATTCTCAGTTATTGTATGTGCCTTACATCTTTGGGCAATACGAAGTGACACAAGATATGAAGCTTCAAGAGCATTCTTACTGACATTACTTATATTCAACATCAGTGTTTGCTGGCTATTCAAACTGTTCAATTTTTCCTTAAAGAACAAGCCTCTTGAGTTCTTTAACTGTGAATATTTACTTTCCAAATGCTGAATTAGCATGAAATCTTCAAAATTATCAGCATTCTAGAGTTGACCATACACAATACAATGAGCTTTATTTTCGATCGCTGTAAAGCCATACATTAAACAGTTGCAATCGTATTTTCTGCACTTCACCGTCTTCACGCATTCATTCTGTGAAGTACTTGGTTGAGCTCTTCTTAGTTTATCCACTGCACAAGATGACCTCGCTAAAAAGTGTGCATACACTATTTGCTAGCCGGGAAGACCACCACCACTGTCTAGACAGGAAGCAGCAGTAAAATCACATGGTTGTGTGAAGCCTGTTACTATTAATGACAGCATATTTTGGGGGGTAAGAAATCTCTTTGCTAAAATAAAAAAAGTATAGGAACTGAAATTACTCAATATATGTGTGTAGATTTGAAACATTAGCTTATTAACGCTGGTGGGCCAGTATTATTCATAATTTGCTTAATGATATTTAAGGTAGGAAGTCACAATTTTTTCCAGTCTTAGTGTGGGCGGGGGGGGCGGGGGAGGTCATAAGTCCAAAAGGGGTCACCAGCACAAAAAGGTTGAGAAACACTGCTATGTTTAATACTAAGCCTGCCACATCAGCAGCACCATCATAGCATTGTCTGCAATTTTTGATTCTCAGATTTATATGCAATAATATACCTTAATTACTGATACGATTTCCTCCACTGATGTACAGGCAATATTGTGCAACTCAATGAACTCTTCATGAACTTTCATGTTATCATCCACGTTTTGCCTGCAATATAACACTTGCTCTTTGTTGGAGAAGTCTGTTTCCTCAAGCATAATTCCCTCTCCAGAAATGTTCTCAGAAATATCACTCAAGATTTTAAGAGCCATGATTTCGATTACCTCCTTCTGAATAATTGGACTTGTGAATTTGTTTTGACTCTTTCAGATACCCTGAAATATCAAGATCATATTCTGCCTGCAAACAAAGCAGCTGAATAAAGTTGCATTCAACCTCGCCACATAAGGGCATATTTTCAGCTTGTTCAGTATAACTGCCTCGCAAATAAGTCTTTGTCTGGCAAGATAGATCCTAATGAAAATAGTATAAATTATCTATTTTCTTTTTTCTTCCAAGAGTACTGAAAATGTTGGTGACATGCTAAGTTCTTTGTGGTCTTTTGAAAAACACAATTGCTTTGTGGTGACATGAAGAAGCTTGTTACCTCTTAAATTTTTCTCATCTTTTTCATATTAAGAAAGTCTAGATGGTCTGAAAGCTTCATCAGTGTACTGTGATAGTCCCAGGCCAGTTGGGTACAGCAGAGTAGCAGAAGGCAGATATACTGGCCACTGGATTACAGTTTTCTGTTCCCTGACTGACCAGAGCAGGGACTGCTCCAGGCTAATGAGAACACCTGATTCCAATTAACCTGCAAAGAGTCAGGTGAGGCCATTAAGCTAATGTGACCACCTGACTAATTAAGACCCCTCTGATACTATAAAAGGACTCACTCCAGTCAGGCAGAGGAGAGCCGGGGAGCCAGAGGAGGGGAAGTGCAGCTGAAGGGCTGGTTAATGAAGACACCCTCAAGTCATTGGTAAGGGAGCCCTAAGGTAAGGGTGAAGAAGGGAGAAGCAGGAGAGCTGTGGGGAAGTGGACCAGGGAAATGTAGCAACTCTGGCAGTGAAAGGTTGGCTGCCAACAGCTGCTACCATTAGGGTCCCTGGACTGGAACCCGGAGTAGAGGGTGGGCCCGAGTTCCCCCCAACCCACCACTACAGGAACACCTTCTAGGAGGGGAAGTCAGGCCCCTGTCAGGACAGGAGGCTAAACTGTTCTGAAACAAGCCCCTAGGGACAACAGAGACTGTGGGAGTTCTCTCACCAACCTCCTTGCTGGCTTATGATGAAAAGGGCTCAGACTGTAACCCTGGCCCTAGAGAGAGAAGGGCTACGTGGAGGGTCGCAGTGAGCCACTGAGGCTAGCATATACTGCCTAGAAGCACGGGACCCACAGGGACAAGGTCAGAGCTCTGCCACAGTACTTAGTCAAAAGCAGTTTGTGCCTAAAAGCTGTACAATGGTAGAAACAAGTATGCTGTCACTAGCTTCAGAATAACAGCCACTGAAAATCATCAAAACTGGATAAGCAGAAAAAACAGCCTTATTCCACAAACTTACACACAGGGAAAGACTAAAGTAATGGTTGATCAGGTGTCACAAAAATGCTAACGGTATCAGGCAACTGACATTTAATTCCTGTTACAGGTAATGGCTTAAAGTCACTGAGTTCTTTGTAGAACACTCTATTGTAGCAAGATGAAGAAAGGCAACACTTGATTTGTTGATTACACTAGAAAACAATTGCTTTTATGACTTGCTTATGTATCCGCCTTGGGTTTCTACTTCATCCAGAAACTCTGACGAGGAAAGACAACAAAAAAGATAGCATGCCTGGCTTCAGATACCTTCTTTTTTCCTCCAACTCTAGTCCCCACCAAATAAAAAAAAGTTGTCAATGCCCATGCCTATGTTTTGTGGTCCTTCGGCATGACTGCTAAGAAAATGTATACTTATCAACGAGTCAACATCGCAATTTTTAAACAGAAGTGTTTGAATCAGCCCATTGTTATGAAGATAGGAGGCATCGCCTTCCCAGCTGCTTCCCACTAGCTTTTGCAGTCAACTCTAACATGGACTGGAGTGCATGGACTGAATAGCACTGCAGCAGCTCCCCTACTGCTGCCTGCTACACCACATGGAAGGAAGCAAAGTAGAAACTTCATTGCTTATTCTCTCTGGCAGGCTGTGGAAGCCCTAAGGGGAGCAGGATAGGATCTCAGTTGGCTCTGTCTCAGCCTAGGAGAGTGCCTAGCAAAGGACATCTCCCCTCCAGCTAGGGCAGCCCAACAGAGTGGAAAATGAGAAGAAGTCACCCAGTTATGGCTCCCTGATTTCTTGTTCCAGTCCCTACCCAGTCAGAGCAGTCTTGCTCACAGAAGCTGGCTATGGCCCCCAAGGAACCATACACCAATGAAGACAACCAGTGTTCATCATGCTCCCAGCCACTTCCCTCCTCACCTCATGTGAAGCTATGGGGAGGGATGCATAGGAGCCAGATACATCATCTCTTAATTAGATAGTCTTGCTCTCGGTATGTGGTTTCTGCTTCTTATGTGCTGCTCAAGTGAAACAAAGGGAGTGCAACCAGTGGCATAGCCAGTTGGAGGGAACAGGGGGAGCATCAAAAAAAAGGCGCCACCTGCTGCGGCGCTTTTACTAATGGGGCAGTGCTTTTACTCACCTGGCAGCGTTCCGGGTCTCCGGTGGCGGGACCCTCACTCACTCCGCGGGTCTTCGGCAGCACTGAAGGAAATGCCGCCGAAGACACCCAGAGGGAGAGAGGGCCCGCCGCCAAAAGTGCTGCCAAAGACCCGGAGTGCCGCTGGGCGAGTAATAATGAAAAAGGTGCCAAGATGCTCAGTGGGGGAGTGGCCGCTGCCCCACTCCCCCCTCCCTTCCCCCAGCTACGCTACTGAATGCAACAGTACAGAGAATATGCCTCAAAGCAGGAGTTCTCAAACTTTGTCATAGTGAGCCTCCCTGAGCTATGAAAAAAATTACTGCACCTCCCCATAGTTTACTAACACAATATAACAAACAAAAATCCTATATGTTGCAAAAATGAATGTACAAATGGAAGCAGCTAAAATAAAACTCCACAAACATTTTAGAAAACATGACACTAAACAATGACATATTCAGTACAATAGCCATCTATCCTATCTTGTCAGTGAGAGAGGTGTGTTTATTTCCTCACTGTCCAAAGTAGCGGAATTTGGAATTGCAGCATAGAAAGGAAGAGATGCAAGTCATCTTCAACAACAAGCTGGGAGAGATACTTTGTGGTTAATGCTGAGAAGGCTCATTCACACAGGTAGGTGGATGAAAAAGGAATGAGGGCTGTAAGAGCCTGGTGTGTTATCACATGAAACTCAGATCCCACTGATAACCAAAAGTCTGCAACTGGCATTTGTGAAAATTTGTGCTGCAGTTCCTTGTTGCTTAACAGGTCCATAAGGCTTTCCTCTTCTTCTGAAGACAGCATATTTGTTGTGTTCGGATTAAAGCGGAATGGGTTCCTGATCCCATTCATTACATTTGTCTTTACCCACTTCAGGAAAGTATTCACAAAACTGTTCCTGCAGCCCGCTTAAGTGCTCAACAATTACATCCTGGATACTGTCAACTGACAGATCACCGCACTGTTGCATAACACTCTCCACTGTTGAAAATATGGAAATAGATCCCTCCTGCACATGTGAAGACCACAATTCAAGTTTGTTAGGGAATGCAGCTATCCGATCATTATCAATGTAAACATTTGTATCTCGTCCCTCAAGTGACACATTCAAGGAATTCATTCGCTCAAATAGATCTGCCAGATATGACAAGGATATCTGAGTGTCACTGAAATGCTGTATGAGTTACTATCGGCAAGAAAAATACGGACTTCCTCACGCAGTTCACAATCTTTTCAGCACCATGCCCCAGTACAGCCAACAAACATCTGCATGTAACAACTGTATGAAGTTTGCCCCCCAACACTTTGCAGAAAATGGCAAAAACCCTTGAATTAACCGGGTGCAACTTTATAAAGTTTATAATTTTTACTGCATCTGAAAGAACATTGCTGAGTTCCTCTGGCATCTACTTAGCAGCCATTGCCTGTCTGTGGATAATACAATGATTCCAGGTTGCTGTAGGGGCCACTTTTTGTACCCTTCTCACAACCCTGTCCTGTCATAGACTGTGCTCCATCGCTACAAATTCCAAAACAATGTCCCCAATCAAGGCCTGTGTCTTGGACAAAATTATTTAATAGTTTAAAAAACTCTTCACCAGTTCCTCCTGTTGGAAGTCGATGGCAAAACAGAAATTCCTCTTAACTTTGTGGCTGTAGCAAAACAAATATATACCAGTAGCTGTGCAGCATTTGATATATTAGTAGACTCATCTATCTGAATTTAATATGGGCTCTGACAAACACTTTCTAGGAGCTGCTCTTTTATATCAGTGACCATCTCTGCAATGTGGTATGAAACTGTCATTAGAAAGTGGGATCACATCTAGCTGTGATGCTGATTTCTCTCCATTCATCACCGCAAACATATCCTTTGCAGCTGGAAGTGGTAGTTTCTCACATATGTTGTGCAGCTTACCACCTTTGGCAATGCGCAAAGCCACATGGTAAGAAGCCTCAGTAGCCTTCATGTTAACAGTGCTGTATACTTCAACAACTTTCTTTTGTCCTGTTAACTCATTGTCCTTCCTCTGAAAAAAACAAAAAACCACTATGGGTTTAGATACTAAAGTAGTTATTTTAAGATGCCAGTGTAGCCTGCAGAGCCTCATATTGTCATTTGCCAGTACTTCGCCACACACAACACATTGAGACCTTGGTGCATCGCCTGACCCGCTCCATGTAAAGCGCAGTTTGAAATAAGCTTCATCATATTTTTGGCTTCAGCTTGTGTTATTTGCTTTTCTCTGTTTGTAACAAAAACAATCCATTTCTCATATAAACTGTTTGTCACCTGTTGCGCGCTGCTGCTAACATTTTTAATTTCTTAGGCGGGGAACCACGCAATGAGGTCTGACCTGTCACAGTTGCTAGTGAAGAGCTTTGCAGCGCCTGCGGCTCCTGCTGTAGAGCGGGACAGGCTGTGGCTTAAGCTCTCAGCCCAGGCTCCCACTGTCAGAGCAGGGCAGGCTCTGGCTCTGGCTCTCAGAACAGGGCAGCTTGGGCTCCAGCTGTCCCCTTTCATCTCTAACCCCGGGTTTGCATGGCCCTTCTGCATGAGCCTCAGCTGCCCAGGGTTGACAGCCAAAGCTATTAAAAAAAAAAAAAAAAAAAAAAAACACACACACACACACACACACACACACACAGCGCTCACGCCTCTGTGACAGGTTCCCTGGGTTGCAACCTGGAACTGGGGTACTGCTGAACCCTCTGGCATACCAACCTGGGTTCCCTCTCACACAGTGATGCTGTGACAAGCTGCAAGCCTCTCCAGGTACTGCACTTACACAGCCACCCACAGGCAGCGACACACCCAGCTGAGTTACATGAATGCTTCTCCTAGCCACTTATGAACTAACAATAGAGAGGTTCCAACCAATTCCCCCAATTCTCCAGCCTAGGACCCCAGGACTGTACTGTCCTGCTCTGGTCAGAAGTCTGACCAGTGCAAGTTTATTATCCAGTCTGCCCCTCCCTCAATGTGGAGAGCACATGCATCAGCTTTTGTACACTGAGCAGATTTCCCAAGCACTACAACCAAAACACCCTGTTTAAGGTAAAATATAAAACAGATTTATTGACTACAGAAAGATAGATTTTAAGTGATTATAAGTAATAAGCATACAGCTCAAAGTTGTTTACTTAAGAAATAAAATAAATCTGCAGTCTTAGTTCTAAAAACTAGACTGGATTTAAATCAAGCAGTTTATCACCCTGATGGTATAGTTCCTTAATACACAAGCTGGGACTCTCCTTTCCAGCCTGGGACCGCCTCCCCTGTTCAAAATCTTTGTCTTCCAGATGTGCGTCCAGGTGTTGAGTTGTGGGGGGGAGTGAGGCCAAATGATGTCACTTCCCCCTTTTATAGCTTCTTTCAGTTTGCTGGAAACATCTATGCTCGTTTCCTGGCTCAATCAGTCTCCATTGTCTACCTGCTATTTCTGAGAAGTCTCCATTGCATACGGTTCCTGGGACAGTCCTTGTGAGTGTGTATTCCCTTTAACGGGCCGTTAGCACATCTGGCTCCTCCACTGTTGTACCTGAAAGGGTGGCTGTGGGTGTTTCCAACTTCCAACATAGTTCAGTAACACATATATAGCAAAACTTCATAACTTCAAACACAATGATAGCACATACAATCCAACAGGATATTAATGTTCAACAGATCAAGACTTTTAAAATGATACCTCAGAAGGCATACTTTGTACAAATAAAATAATTATATGACAGTGGTAAATATGGGGGTTCTAGGGTGCTGCTTTCAGGCACAGAGTGCCACAGCCTCCCTTTACACATTCCCGCATCTCCCTTGGGAGGCGTGCCCAATACTTTGAGAACCACTGCCCCAATTTATTATGATTATGGCCCCCCAGATTTTTATAAAGCATGTTCAACACCCAAGCTGAAAAAAAAGTCAGACACCACTACTCTGTACTCTCTAGCAGGACAGAATCTGACTCTCGTTCAAAAGGTTTCTGACTACCTTTGTTAAGAAAATATCAGTACCTTCTGACAAGAACCACTAAGGTTATAAGAGTGGTGCTAACATGGTTTCCCTAACCACCCAGACAAGAATTCATTACTGTGGAAAATGTTTCCTTCACGCAACCAACAGGGTTAACGAAATACCCTTCCAGACTTGAACTATCCTTTGGCTTGACTGATCAATCATCCTTAAGAGAAGGAGTTCCCAGGAAGTTATCTTACATATGGAAAAGAACTTATTACTTTCACGACTTAGAACAATTCCTACCACCATCTTGAGCGACTCCTCCCAACAGGACAATGGATTAAAAAATATATATATTAAAAAAAGATTGTGGTGTGGTTTTTTTAATCAAAAACATCTATTTAATTTCAAAATAAACCTATTTAAAATTAAATGTGAAATTATGACAATCTACGTTAAGGTCTAAATTTATAATCTATTGAAACCATTTAAATAAATAAAATAATATGCCACACCAATCAACACTGGACTGAAGAGAAATGCGGAAAATATGCTGAACATACTGATAGCATTGGATAAATTACTACTGCTGATATTGTTGAAATTTGAAAGAACTTCAAGAAACTGTAGAAAAAAAATCAACAAAGCTAAATTATAGGCAATGAAGAAGCAATTACTCTGCCTCATTTTCATGACAATATTCTCAACAATGTACCAGGATAGATGTTTAACAGTTGAAAAAAATATGCTGCTATAGCATTGGCATCTAATAATCATGCCAACTGCAATGAATTTCAAGGCTGAAGGTGAACCATGCAAGCAGTATAAGTTTGCTGCCAAAGTTTTTAAGAAAGGCAAACTACTGAACTGGTGGAAATCACGGGCTAAGCCCTAGAACCAACATTTGTTGAAGACGCACTAAATAGCTTTTGGCAGCAGTAGCCTTTTCTGCAGGTGCCGAGATAATATTTTCTTAATTTGGATTAGTTCATTCCAAATTAAGATACCAAATGGGAGTTGAAAAAGTAAAAGCTTGTTTTCCTCTTCCAATCTATGAATACAAACAATGTGGGAGAGGATGAGACCTATGAGTTTTCAAAACCTGAAGGATTTTGTGACCAGAAGGTATCAGTTAAAATTCAAACTACAGATAATACTTCCTTTGTTTAACAATTCAGTTTTAAATGCAAAATATCTTTTGATCAACTTTTTTCTTTATGTATCTAGCACATTCAACTTAGTTCTATTTAACTAATACAATTTTTTAAATGCTGTTGCGCATTTAATTGAATTCCAGTTTCCATTCAAATGCAGTTTGACACAAATCACAAGTTTAAAAAAAAAAAAACACACACACACCAAGAAACGTGTCAGTCACCATTGTCTAACATGAAAAAGTAAAAGTTAAGAATCTGAATAAAGGTATGTTCAATTATAAAACTGCTTAAGTGTGTATAGATATAGTGTATCTTCCTGGTTAGTAAAAAGAAATACCAAATTTAGTGTAGAGGCTATATTTAGTTGCTAAGCAACCTGCGTTAATGGTTACACCAAACAAAGGGAATGAACCGCTCTTTAGGAAAATAAGTATAAATGCAAAACAATTAACATAGATGACTTAAATCAAGGTTTCCTGCTTACTGATTTAAATAATGAATTACATCAGTGATTTAATCACTAGCTTATATCATTCCACCCTATCCCAGAGCCAAACCCCAAAAGAAAAGGAACTGCACACAAAAAAAAAAGGTACTTTAATGATTCTGAATTTCATCTATGGAACATTCCTAATCTGATCTCATGCTAAAACGTGGATAGACTGTGCATATTTAGAGAACAAGGATTTTCCACAGCCTACTACCCATAGCAAACTGTGGTGGTTATAGTGCACATAAAATTCCAGAAGGAATTAGGCTATGTTACATTAATAAAGCGCAATTTACTACTGAAGTGCTGGAAAATATTACAAAGTAAGTACAAAGTCAAGAGACGATCTAATGACAAAGCTAATTGATAAAGTAAAAAGAAAAAATGTTAGGCAACAAAGTGAATAAATCAAATGGCAATGCACTAAAACACACTGCCCTAATACAGACTGGGAGGGTAGGGGGGAGAGGAATTGTCTTCCTATGTTTTTGGACAGTGTTTAGCATAGTGGTGCAATGATCCTTTAACTCATTGCATCAGCTGGCTCCAAGCTAATAAAGTCAATGTAATATAGGTTTGTTTGGGGTTTTTTTAACCAGTTGATAGGACTCATACACAAAACCTTCCCTAAACTGAAACACACTCAATCCAATGCACTTTTAAAGAGGGATTAACTGAAGGGCAGGTACTAGCCCCCTATTTCCTCCCTAAAGTTCCTTTATTCCTCAAGTACTCAGAACAGTTACCTGATATAGTTTCCTGCAATACCCCATCTAAAAAGGGAGGAAGGATTTTCTTGTATTTAAGTTACAGGACTGGGAGTCAGGAGTTTTGGGTTGATTTCCTGTGTAACTTAGACAAGACACTTCACTTCTCTGTACCTCAGTTTTCCCATCTGAAATTTACCTGTCTCATAGGGCTGAGGAAAGGTTCAGTTTTTTCATGTCTGTTATATACTTTGAAGCCTCAGAGGTAAAGTTCTATATAAATGCAAAATATTACAAACTGATATTTCAGTGCATGAAATCTTACTGTAAGTGAACCACATGCTTCTTCTCTACCTCTATCATTAAGTAAATTCAACAGGAAAAAAAATAAGAAAAAGCAAGGCAGTGTACATCACTGGATAATTATACAGAACAATGTTCAACTAAAGGATCAATACAGTAGAACATTCAGCCAAAATTATGTAAGAGGCAGGCTTCACAAACGTTTATTATGTTGGAGAAGTGTAGGGGTGGTCAGGGGAAGGAGTGAAAGAGACAGTGAAAGGCAAAGAGGAGAATGTTTCAATAGTATCTCTTACTAGGGTAAGTATTTCAATTAACATGATATAACAGAATTCAATTTTACATAAGTACTGAAACTATTCTACCAAAATAAATGGGGAAGTTGGTTTGATCAAAACAGACTTGTTCAGTCAAGGTACTCAAGTTGAAGAAGAATTATAACAAAATATAAGAATGCTCACATGCAAGCCTGAAAAACAAATAACTTGAGTGCACACACAGCAAGTGACAGCCTACATTCCAGCTCCAGACCCCACCTCACTTCATAGCTCTTTCCTGTATCCAGGGCACAATAGCAATTTTTTTTCTTCAGGCAGTTCCTATCAATCCAGTCTTTAGCTCAGATCTCTGGATACAATAGGTGCTAGATGAAGGGAGTCCTGAGAGTACTGAAAATAAGTTATTGAGATACAACTCTTTGGAAGCTTGAAACTGGAATTTAATCTGTCATACACAAACACAGGTGTTATTGCAGAGTTGTCAAAACAGAGATGCTTGGCTCACAAATAATGAAGATTTACTTCAAAATGTATTCTTTCCAGGTGAAGAGCTACCCAGATGGATGAAATACAGGAGTTTCAATTGCTGAGGAAACTATGTTTTGAAATGGAAATTCATTATACATGCAAGTCAAGCTTTCCTACTTCCTCTGACTACTCCAGCACTCAAATGCATATAATGAAACATACTCTAGAAGATCTCTTTTTAAATTAACAAGACTGGCATTTATTAATTTTGCCTTGAAAATTCATGACATGATTATATCAAACAGTTGTATTAATTAGATGTACAGATGGAAGCTTATTTACAATATAACATTGCTGTTAGGTATAAAGCTGTGTGTCTATACACACACACACACACACACACACACACACACAACACAGATACAAACAATATAAATAGACAAGCTGGAGAGGAACCACAGATCCCACTCTGGCCCAGTACATCTTACAGGCCTTCTTTCATTCTATAACTGTCTCGCCATTCCATTGTGAAATATCAGGCATTTTTTTATTACTATTACTTTTAAAACAATTAAAATAATCCAGTTTTCAGGACAATCTATAATATTATTTCAAAAAATACTACAATAAAAGAGCATTCAGTTGCAAGGTCAAGAACTCAAAAGTTAAGAAATGCCAGAATTAAGGCCCGAATTCACTGGCCTTGTGTGCATGTATCAGCACAGTCTTTAATTTGGTCACATACTATTTTTCCCCTCTCAGGAACCCAGACCCAATCAATGCATGCAATGGTTGACGCTCTGGGGATGAATAAGGGTTGTGTATTGAAGGAGACTTGTCTACAGGACCCCGTCTCACTTGCTGCAAATGCTGGACAGAATGTAGTGAATGAGGCAGTGGATTGCAGGAAGGAACGGTCTCACACTTAAGGCAGCTGATTGCTACCCTGGAGAATTGGATTCTCTGGATATTTTTTTTAAAGGTAATTTTAAGGAAATTTCCTTTTTTTTTTTTAATTGAAAAACAGAAGTTCCAAACTGTGGAACCATACTTCCTCAGCTTGGATCATAAGAAGAGTTAGAACCTTTAGATCCACAGCTGGATAATTAAACAAACATCAGTGCACAAAACCAAACAGGATACCCCACGATAGCATTTGGAAGGGCGAAGGGGTGGGGTGGAGGAGCTGAAAAAGTGGCAGGGACTGTTCTTCCTGTGTGTTTAGACAGTGCCTAGCATATTGTAGGCACTGCTAACAGTAATCTTCTAATTCATTTGATTTAAATGGAGTTACTGGAAGCCCCAGCTGGCTGTTATTCTCTATGTGACCCAATCCCTGGAAGAAGGATGAGACACTTTGCCAGTAGGTTTCACAGCTATTTGCTGACATCAAAGGAATACAGCAACTGATGACTTTGAGGTTCAATTCCAAGTTCTGTAAGGAAGAGGCAAAGATCTTTCTTCCCTTCTACTGACTGCCTGTCTCCCACCCACCTAGCTCCTGTTGCCTACCCCTTCTGCTCCTCCTGACCCTTTGGCTCCTACAATCCATTCACCCTCCCACCCCTTTCCCTGACCCCTCTGCAGTACTTTCTCCTTCGTTCCTGGATCCAGTCAGCAAGAGCACTGTGAGCATCTCGCCACTCTCAGTTTCAAACAGCTGGCACTACAGTGGCCCCTGGTGTCCAAGAGCAATTCCAGGAAAAGTCCTGTTCAGTCCCTGCAGCCCTGGGACGGAGCATGTTCAAAACTAGAATTTTAGGAGAATTTGGTAGCCAAACAAGTCTATTGTGCAAACTGACATTTTCAGAGGCTCATAACTTGGCCAAATTTAGATGGCTTTTCATGGGCACAGCAAAAGGCACATTCCTAACACAAGGGTGACTCCCTCCACCAAATGTGAAGACCCTGCTCCAAATCAGGGACGCACTATAGCTTCTTGGTGCAACTGTTATGAGCATTGTTTAACATTGGCAAAAAAAAGTTATTTTCACCTAATCTTTCTTTGAAACATCTGAACTGTTTTAGCTGAAACTTTCCAAAACAACTTCAGCCTGAGGCAGATACCCAGTATGGGAAATTTCAGCCCAAATGGCTAGAGTTTGGCAAAGTTATAAGCAACTAAGGACAGGGTCTTATAACGGGAAGTGTCAAGAAACCTTAAATAGCAGCGTTCTAAGTATGTACAGAATGTTATTTCATAAAATGTTATTTCTCTCACCAAAACTTTCATGGACCTTCACAGTCTTACACAGTTCTATGTCACACTATCATATCCACAACAAGTTAATAAAACAAACAAACAAAAACACACCTAGGATTTTCCACTTTTAAGAAAAGGTCAAGTTTTCCAAAAGTGACTGGAGATTTTTTTGGGGAGGAGGGAGGGAGACCTTCAGTGTTGGTGCCTAACTTAAGGTGCAGTAGAGTGGACCGATTTTCGGGAACTGCTTTTGAGTCTGTACCCTTTAAGATGTCTTAGGCTAGGCATCCAAAAATCACTAGTCATGTCTCAAAGTCTTGGCTTAGGTCTTTAAAATACAATTCTAATCTTATATTATCTATTTCATTGGTAATAAAGTAACAAAATTATCAAAATCTAAAGCATCGCACCTCACCCCTCTCGTATCAATGTTTCATAAAAAAAATCTAAGTATTAATTTCAGGAAGATGCTTCTACCAGAACTGTCAATTATCTGCATCCACAAACAGAATGTTTCTGCACCATTAAGAAATCATTTGGGAACAAAATAAGAATTCAAAGGATCCACACAAATATGATCCTGAACAAACATATATTTAAAGATTCATGAGTTTATGTTTTACGAAGAAGTGACAACTCATTTAACCAAAAGAAAAAAAACATTTAAGATTAGTGAATCACCAAATTCTTGACATTTAAATAATTAAGGGTCTTAATATCACCAAGTGGATCTGTTGCACTGGCAAATCTAAAAAATTAATAATCAATGTTCTATATGAATAATAGAATATTTACAGGCTGTATACATTCTGTCTTACACTGAAGTTTTATATTAACTATTTGCATTAAAATGTATTTATATGATTTTCCTCTTTAAATATTAGACCGGAACAAAAACAAAACAAAACAAACAAACAACAGAACAGAGATAATATCCAAACACAATATTGCATTTGATATCTGCTAACTGAAGATATTGGAAATTTGTTTTGAGCTCTCCCCTTGCAATCAGATATGGCTATATTACTTTTAAGGGTACAAGTCTTTGAATGGGAAAGGAAATTAATTGTAAACTAAAATTAAACCATTATACCCAAACTTACTGTAATGAACAGTGCTGACAAATATAACAGAGTTTAGACGGTCACTATTTTAATAAAGAGAAAATCATACATTTATTTCCAGTACTAATCAATATGCATTCAGAGGTATAGATAATTATGATTTATGCTTAAATATGCAATAATAAAATGTAATTTAGGAATTGCATCATTCTTCTGCGAAAAGTTAAACTCTTATATAAGGGAATTAGATTTACTTTAAACCTCAAATTGAAGATTTTCTTCTGTATTTAGAAAGGTAGATTTATTGAATCTAAAACATTAAATTAAGATGTATTCACTTAAAAGATACTTTATTAAAATCTTACTGATAATAAAAAAGACAGTTACTTACTGCTATTTCTCTGCATGCAGACATAGAAATTCCAGTACCTTCTATTTGTTTTAAAGCATAATCTTTATCATCTTTCCTGTGAAAGAAGAAAAGAAGTTTTTAAAACACTGCTATGTGCATTAAGGCAAACTTATGCACTACTCAGATAACAGCTTCCAATCCATTTAAGTTCTGTAAATCATGTTCTTTTGATAGTTTTTAATGCCCTGCTTGCTACCTTAGAAATGAGAGCTAAGCTGTATTAACTACCAGCACCTGGACTGATAACCTCAAATACAAGTAGTCAGTATATTAGAAAACATTTTTCGGTCCTATTCAATACAATGACTTCAAGAATACATAATTTTACATTTATCACATATGAGAAGTTAGTCTTTCAGTGAAGAAATCTGGGGTATAAACAATTCGTAAGATGATAAAATTACAAGCACATCAGCTTACATAGAAATAAAATGTATTACTCTGGAACACTCACAGTACAGATTTTGAACAATCATGCATACTTGTATATCCCAAGAGGTACATTAAATTCATTAAAACTTGTATGTAAGGAAACTTATCTTCCCTTTCCTCCAAACCTCAAAAACTAAAATTTCATACTGAAACACCTGTTCCTACCAATCAAATCCTTGAAGCAGTTTAAAACCCAGCGGTAACTTCAGCGTTTTGTTCAGCCCTGCAAACTGAAGATTCTTCTAGTTCACCATTAATAAATGTGAAATATCTGAAACTAGAAGTTGTGGGAATATTGGGGAGGGGGGTATTTATTTTATTATTACATTTGGTGTTGAAGCCTGTTAACAGCTGCAGCTACAAGGAGCAATGGCAGGAAAGGGCTACCTGTCTTGGACCTCTGGGAAGCCAGGTCTTTAGCCGCACATACACCACCAGAGTCTTTCCTGTCCCAGGAGCTCTATGAGGTGGAACTCAGGACACTTAGTAAAACAATGTTTTCAATCTGTTTGCACATGCTTCATAAGGGTTTGTAACAGGCTAGAAAATTAGTCTCTGAAGATTCTGTCTACCCCAAGTATGCGCCACCTGCACCCAGCTAGTAAGCATGCTCCAATCCAGAGCTGAGTAGGACTTTTTGTTCAACCACTCCTTCCAACAGCCAGGGCCACTATGGCCCTGGGAATTGGAACCGACAACAAACAGACTGTCTCTCCTGTGCTATCAATGCTCCCAAGTAATACAGAGAAGGTGAGAGTAACCTGACTTGTTCAAAAAAGACAGTGACAAAGGCAGGCTGGGGTAGATAGCAGCAAGCTAAGGCAGGACAGAGGAGGAGGGAAAGCAGCAGAGGAGAACAGGCTAAAGAGGGACAGCTAGGGGATAAAGGCAAAAGTAGGACATGCTGAAGGAAGGAAGACACCACTACAGAACGCCCCCCTCTCAAACCTGGAATAGAATCCAGAATTCAGGACTCTCAACATGCCTCAGTTATTTGCAGCACTTGTGAAGCCTTAATTTGCCCCCTTGCTCATAAATATTATGACAGTCTTTAATTAAATTAGCTTATACTGTTTCCACAGGACCTGTACCTTATTCAGTGCATAGGAGGGACGATACTCAAGCAATTAGTCAAGACTGCAGAGTGAGTGATACAGTTACTTCTATACAGCAGAACCTCAGAGTTACAAACACCTCAGGAATGGAGGTTGTTTGTAACTCTGAATAAAACATTATGATTGTTCTTTCAAAAGTTTAGAGCTGAACATTGACTTAATACAAGTTTGAAACTTTACTATGCAGAAGAAAAAAACTGCTTTCTCTTTATTTTTTTTAGTAGTTTACATTTATCACAGAACTGTACTGCATTCGCTTTTTTTGGTCTCTGCTGCTGTCTGATTACATACTTCCGGTTCCAAACGAGGACTGTGGTCAGCTTGTCGTAACTCTGGTGTTCGTAACTCTGAGGTTCTACTGTATTACAAAAGTTGGAAAGTATGTAATGAATGAGGCAGAGGACTGCAGGAAGAAAAAGGATGGTCTGGTGGTTATGGCAGTCAAATCCACCCCGGAGAACCAGATTTTATTCCTGCCTCTGCAACAGAATCTGTAGGTGGTTGAATCTGTAGGTGGTCCTGGGCAAGTCACCGACTCCAAACTTTTCACAGGTGGTCACAGTATGTTCCTCATTTTCTGCATGCCCTGAGACACCTGGGGCCTGATCTGCAGAAGTACTGAGCACTCACAATTGCAAATAAAGTCACTAGGAGCTATGTTCTGAACATATAAAATGCTACACAAATGCTAAATATTCTGAAATAAAAATAAAGCCCAAGGCATCTCAAGTTGGACTCTTAAAATTAGTGGACAATTTTCCTGTGCTTCAGTTCCCTGTAAAATGGGGGGAAATGCTGTTCTTATTTCATAGAGATGCTGTAAAGAAAAAAAAATTGTTTGTGAAACACTCAGATACCTTAATGTAGTGTCTGTGGCAGACATGTTGTTGCTATATAATGATTTTATGAAACTTAAAACTAAGAAAAATAAAACTGGTAAAACTACTATAAAACTCTGTACAACTACCATTTTGCATCAGAAGTGCATCAGAAACAATGACAAAGTTCCAACCCGGACCACGCAGCGATGAGAAGGAACTGGAGGTGTGGTCAGTCTGCCCTGCCCTTTATCGCCTCAGATAGTCACACAAGGCGAGCCAGGGCGCCTGAGCAAACCAATGGACCGTACTTTCAAATTCTCCAACTCCAGACGCATACGTAAGCCTCAGTGGAATACAACAGGGACCATTACCCAAAGTAGAATTGGTTTAGTTTAATGGGAACTAATGGGAAAACAAGCAGGAAGACAACACCATAGCTCTAGAAAAGCAGTCTCCCAATAAACAAGACAACTGCCAGGCTGTTAATGAAAACGCTACTTCCACACCCATCCAAAGTTTTATAGCTGTTTTGCCAAGGCTGGGAGCCAAGAGGTCAAAGGAACACTAAATGGTTAAACAGGCTTTCTGAAAGGGGGAAGGGAGAACTGTCAGTGAACTGTTCTCTGGGGAAACAGACTGACATGGACAGAGACAGGTTCTGTGGGACAGTCCGAACAGTTGGGGACTTCCCAAGCTTGCAGAGGATATTAAGCCTTAGGGAAGGCAAGCATGTGTACAGACGGTTTATTATTTTTATTTTAGTTCTGATTGCTTTGGTTCTAAACAATATTTTGCTTTCAAAGGATGTCTGGTCATTGGATGCCACTGTGCGTAGTTCCAGAGGAGCAGAACTGCAGGTATTAAATTGGGCCTGATGAGGCAATCTCATTTAGTACCTAGGGACTGCATCCCAAAGCCCAGTCTGAGTGGGAGATTCACCTGATTCCACTCTGAGAGGTGACAGCTTGAGGCATCAGAGTCCGTGCACTCAAAGACTGGATGAGGAGTTAGAGGCACAGTTAGCCCAGTGACTGTAATACTGCCATGGAAAAGATCATAAGAAAAAACTGTATTGAGTGCAGGATTTGACTGGTGTGCAATAAACATGTCCTGGGGCCACACATTCAATCAAGAAAAAGCAATACTGAATAGCTACCCACTCTGAGCACTGTGCATCCCGCTCGGTGAATGAGACAAGAGTTCTAAAATAGTACATGATCATGTAATTAAAGACTATCATAATGCATATGCACCAGGGGTCTTACGATTACATGAGCAATCTTAATTCACATATTACACAATTTGAAAGCCTAACTTTGCAAATGTAATTTTCTTGTAATGTAGCTTTTTGTGTGTCTCTAAATATAAGAAGAAATAATAATGGTCATCTCTGGCTGCCACCATGTATTTCAATACATTTCCTCAAATTTTGATACATTTTTTAAAGTACCTGTATCAAGAGAGATTCATAAAAAGGAGTTTACCTCAATTTTTCAATGTGATAACACTTGTTCTATAACCCCTCCTCCTCCTCCTGCCCCCCCCCTTTTTTTTTTGGATCCGCTTTCCTTGTTGTGCAAGGTCTAATTTAGATTGTAAATTTCAAATGCAGGTCCCTACGTGAGAAGGAAATTAGGGACAATCGTGAAAAATTACCAAACTTAGGTTAAAGAACAGCACCCAACAATGTTTTACTCAGGGTAAGTTTTTATCACAATGTATGAACCTTGTTGAAATATGGGCCAAAGTACCTTATATACTGGCTTGCTCAGGGCCTGGGCTATCTGACACAAAGTAAGACACAGCCTTTAAAATAAGAGGAAAGGTAGCCACCCTTTAATTGGCAGGAAAAAGCAGAAAAACAATATTTTACAGAAATTGAGCTATATAAAAGATTAACAATCAAAGTCATTGGAAATCAGTTTATAACTCACTTTTACAGCCAAGTATAAGCAGAAGCAGTACAAGTGATTGCTTGGCAACCCAAACCCTGGGTTCTTGGCAGGCTCACAAATGTTGTCAACTACATTTCCCTCTTGTAGCAGTGGGGCTCTGAGGTAGGTTAACTTTTTTTTTTTCCCCCTCTCTCCCCCTCCCCTCCCCCTCCCCCTCTCCCTCTCTCTCCCTCCCCACACCAATCCTCCATCCAGTAGCAGGACTATCAAAGGAGGTAATTTGTGACCTAATTTTCTTTCACTCTTACCAATAGCTTTGTAATCCACAAATCACAAAACTAACCATGACTTCTTTAATATTTCATAGATTTGCATTTTCAACACAACTGTAAGAAATGTCCTCGCTGGTGATGGGCAGTTGGTAGACTCTGATGTGAATAACGGAAGTTCACTTACCATGTTGGTCTTGAGAGTATTAAGTGTTTACTACAGTTATAATGGTATGAAGCACATAAGCTAGCACATTAGGGGGAATTTTTTTTTAAAATATTCATTTTCACTTGCTATGAAACTACTACTAACGCATATATTACCATATAGAGCAAGTAAGTCTACTTGCAAAACCAATAAGCTTTCCTTCTCTAAAACTGTAAGGTTAGCAATTTAATTAACATCATTTGGTTATCAACCATACACTTTGCAGACCTTCCCCGTTTCATATCTTTGATACTTAATGTAAACAACTCTATCATCAAGATCTCAATGTTAGTTAACACTGGTCCACTACATACCCAAAGGTTTCATCTAGAATACTGTGTGTGTATTACTGGTTATCTGTCTAAAAACAAGATTTTAGGATTGGCAGGGGTTCAGAAAATGGCAACAAAAATTAGTATAATGGAAGCACTCATATGAAGAGATAGAGAAAAGATTGGGATTGTTTACCTTAGGAAGGTGGTGAATACAGAGGGGATAGGATACAAGTATGTAAAATAATGACTGGTTTAGAGAAGGTAGATCAACAGCTTCTGTTATTCCCATCTCAACAGAAAAAAGGGGCATTCAATGAAATTAAAATGTGACAAATTCAAAATTGCTGAAAAATAACTTCACACAGCACATAAGAAACCAAATAGGGTCTTGAAATCAAAAATGTCAGGCAAACTTAAGTACAGGCAGTGCTACCAGGTCCACCCGTATAAAGACTTAAGTAATGACAGTGCTAGTAGAGATTGTAGATAGAACAAAAAATTTAGTGACTGGTGAACTAGTTAAAGAAATATCCTACAGTATTGACAGCACATCCATTTTTCTCTATTTTAATGTAATTTTGTATTGTGTATTATACTATTGTGTAAATATTTTACCACAGGCATAAGAGCATAAGCTATATTTCTAAAGAATGTTACGTAACCAAAATAGTTGCCAAACACTGGAAAAGAAAAAGAAAAGAAAAGTGAGTTCAAATGTACCAACATACATATTGCTGTTACGTTAGCCTGTTAAGAGATCCATTAAAGTTACTATTCACTTACTTAAAAGCATACAAAGCTGAAAGTTGTCCATGTAGATAATCTACAAAACTGATTCTTACCAGTTCCCAAAGTGTTTTCCTACACCCACATGTTCATCTTATAGGGACGATTCTGCCTTGTCAGGTGGTGCTGAGTACCCACTTAACATGGTGCTAAGCACCCCCCAAAGTCTATTGCAGTCAACAGGAATGGAGTACTAAGCACCTCTAGGAATTGCTTAGAACTTTGTAGGATCTCACCTTTTGTACATTAGGTTCCTTGTGAATAGACTGGTCTTCTATATGTATGTACAATGCCCAGCACATGGGGCCTCAATCCTGACTGGGACCCAGGACACTGTATTACTACGTGGCCTTTATTTAAATTAATTTGATCATCTATGTCAAATTAAGTAAAGTCGAAAAATAGCCAGAGACAAAATATTGTGCTGAAGCTTTAAAAACATCAATATCATGTGTGGTTATTCCAACTAAAACATATATTAAGTTACAGTAAAAAGTTCTCTTGGAATTTAAATTAAATTAGTCACATTTTAAGGACACCTTCTTAAAACAGAGCCACATGTTTTCAACTACATATCTGATAGACGAATACTCTGTCTTAAACCTATCAAAGGGACTTCATTCTCATTTCCCTCTGAAATGTCTGCACTAGAACAACTCTAATGAAGTGTTTAATTATCTAAGATGCTCACTCCCCTAAAGAACAGAGAAATCTTGATAATTAAAAGATAAAATATTCCAATACACTCTCTCTCTTTCATATATATGTATGTATGTATGTATGTTAAATTCTACTCAAGTACACCATTAACATCAACAGTATTAGAATGAAAACATGCTAAAGAGCAGATACAATTATTAATGACAAAGTAATTTAGTCTCAGCAGTACTAATTTAAAATTCTCCTTATCTAGCTTCCTTCTAAGCTACTGTCAAATTTGGATTTTACTCATCCAATTAGAAATGAATCTCTGCTATAAGCTATTTTATCTTTGCATGATTAACTCAGACTAGTGCAGTACACCCACCTCCCCAAAAACTGTATAATCAATAGCAGTTTAGTTACTAACAATGAAATACTAAAACACCAAGTACTAGGGGTAAATTAGTAATTATGAGGTATTTCAATTTTCAGTAACACTGGGAAACCAGATAAGGGAAAAACAATTAATAGCCATGATTCCCCTCAACACTGAAAAGCACAAAACTTTGAATAATGAAACTGGAAACAAATATTTTGTTTATTTTTATTATATTTTATTTATACGCATTAATCACAATACATCAAGGTCTAAAGATCAAATCTTCAATACAATGATGGAGAAATTAATACAGAATTAAACTACAGCATTCCTACTGGCAGGGGAGGCTCTATGTTTTTTGCCACCCCAAGCACGGCAGTCAGGCGGCCTTCGGCGGCATGCCTGCAGGCGGTCCACTGCTCACACAGATTTGGCGGTGTTTCTGCGGGTGATCTGCCAGTCCCGCGCCTTCGCCGTACCGCTGCCAAAGCCGCGGGACCGGCGGACCTCCTGCATGGGACCGGCGGACCTCCCTCAGGCATACCACCGAAGGCGGCCTCACTGCCGCCCTCATGACGACCGGCACGCCGCCCCCCAACGGCTTGCCGCCCCAGGCATGCACTTGCTGCGCTGGTGCCTGGAGCCGCCCCTGCCTACTGGTACTTCCCAAAGTAATGTATTGAAATAAAGCACCTACAAAGGACAGGTGGTGGGGGAGGGGGAGGTGTCAGAAAGTGGCTGCAGATTTGAAAAGAAAAAAAAAAAAGATTTCTGTAAATCATAAATAGGAACACTTATGGTCAATTTTTGGCACTTCTATTTTGTGCTAACCACAGGCCAGGGCCAATATATTATGCTTAAAAGTAACCAAAACAGGCTAGTTAGGCTTTTCAAAGTCTTAGCCTAGCACACCATATACGTAGACCAGGCACCTAAAACGGACACCGGCACTCCCTGAAGAGCCATGCTCAGAGAAACCCTTCCTGACATGAACAACAAGCCTACAAGTCTTCCCTGAAGGGGAACTCTGATCTTATAAACTCTATTCTATTCTCTATAGGTTCTTCTGTCATGCTCATCACTGTAGTATCTGAGCGGGTGATCTGCCGGTCCTGCGCCTTTGCCGTACCCGCCGCTGAATTGCTGCTGAAGCTGCAGGACCGGCGGGTACGGCGCAGGACCGGCAGATCACCCGCTCCATTCCCTGCACTACTGGAATGTCCATTCCACATTCCAGTAGTGCATTAAGCAATATGACTACGGTAATAACGTCAAGTGTTTGTTCTCTCATCCTCTTCCCAGGGGGAGAAATGCATGCAGTGGACATGGAGTGTTTTACTGCTGTATGTTTATGTTAGAGAAGGCACGATCAAAGAAACATGCCTTGCATTTACAGCAGAAGGAGGAGAGGAATAAACAGCAAGTCAGCCTGAATAAAGATACACATTCCATTTTCAACCTTAAAAGCCACTAACATTAAGCAAACAGATCCCTGCATGACCCCCTAGAAACATCCCCATTTCATGACCGTGGGCATGGCTAGGCTCAGGGGGAAAGAGGGTGCAGGTATCTGGGCAAGGGGGGCACCGTGGCTGGGCTTTGGAGGGGAGCAGGTTTGGGTGTATTGGCGGGGGGGGAGGGGGGCGCGCACAGAAACAGGAACTGGGTTGTCATAGGGGTTTCTTTAACTACTTCGGGGGGGGGGATTTGGGGGGTGTGTGTGTGTGTGTGTGTGTGTGTGCGTGCGCGTGTCCGTCCGTATTGTTACAGACATACTTGCTGACAGGTATTTTGAAATAAATTACCAAAATAATTGAAACTGGCGTGATTATGTAGTGTTAAATAAGATTTGCAGAATTTTATAATAATGTGTGCAGAATTTTTAATTTTTTGGCACAGAATGCCCACAGGAGTACCCCTTCCTGAAGGCCCACCACATTGCTTAACCACGGGATACCTGGGTAGGTTTACCATTTTTCAGGTTCCCAAAAAGAGGACACTGCTGGAGGGGGAGAAAGGGTATTTGGAGAGGTTGTGTGTGTACAGGAAGAGGTACCTGGTGACTCACTCTTGAGGTGGGTGGCCAGTGTTGCTCCCGTCATGGTGGCAGGGCAGCTGGCGCAGATCAGGGCAGCAGAGACAGATGTCCATCAGCACCTCCTTGTGGGGCTTTTCCCTCCTCAGGGCTGGGAGCTGGGTGTGCGGGATCTGGCAACTGTGAGGGACCAATCAGATGCAGATATAGGGGAGGCACCAATTGGGAAGTGGACCAAATAAGACTCTTTCTGAGCTGCAACACCTGCTCGGCAAAAACCCCAGACATTGCCTCTTATTTGAAATATCCACACAGACATTGCTTATTTTTTGATTCTCTGTCTGGGAAAACACAGATGTATAGTAACCCTATCCCTCAGTGTTTTAAGTCCCGTGGAGTCTGAAAAGAGTGTAGTCCCAGTTCTTGTCTTGGGAGCCCTAGGCACACTCTCAGGGTGCAGATACTGAGAGTTTAGACCACATGGCTGTATGCCCAGTCCCTGGAATTAGGCTGTGTCTACACTGCCACTTTCAGCACTAAAACTTTAATTGTTCAGGGGTGTGAAAAAACACACCCCTGAATAACAAATGTTTTAGCGCTGAAAAGTGCCAGTATAGACAGTGCTTTATTAGTGTTGACCTTTCAGACTCTCTCAGAGCTTCAACACCACACATCCGCAAGAATTCCATCATAGCACCAGCCTTCTGATTTACCTCTACAAGTGGTAAGTGATGCATGTAACAGATATTTTACAATGAAGTCTAACACACTATTGTTCTTTACTTAAATACAGGAAGTACAAATCATATAGAAAACATACATCATGAACACAATCCCCCTCATGCTAGTTCACCACCCTTACTTCAGGAATCTTGTGTTGAGGCAGGCAGGGTTTTGCCCCTCCCCTCACTCCCCACTGCATCAAGCTCCTGCATGAAAAATGATTGAAGATTGCACAAGTAAAGCTGATCCTGTCCTTTATAACCTTCCAGTCTTCTTTATTAGGTCAGTCTGTGGTCAGTCTTAACAGGTGACCAGAGTCCTATCAGATGACACTACTGTCAGGCAACCTTTCCCCCGACAAACCAGCTCTCCAAAGCAGTATCCCAGTCTATTGACCATGTCATTTGTATTTGAAATGATAAACCATCCAAATTTCACAACCCTCTTCTGTCAGCCCTATCCTGTTGGAATACCAGTCCAACATGGAGATAAGAAGTAACCGACAAGGTAAAGAACCCCATACCTCACCTATCTGTATGTATAGGTCTACACTAGAGAGCTTATAGCAGCATGACTGTACTGATGCAGCTGCGCCACTAAGATCTTGTGTAGCCACTCTATGCCAACGGGAGAGAGCTCGCCTGTCGACATAATTAAACCACCCCCAATGAGCAGCAAGAGGAGAAGTTCTCCGGCCAAAATAGCGTTGGTGTCTTCATCTGTGGGGAGCTCGCTTCTGATGATGAGTTTAGAGTGGGGAGGGGTTGTTTGAAGGCTAGATAGGGGGGTTCAGGAAAGATTTTTCAGGATGTGGTCCCCATTGAATATGGGTTGTAATTGTTTGATGCTATCCCATATGGGTTCCAATGTTGTCATTTACCACCCCACTGAGGATGTGTATGGGGTTTTATTTCGGTGTTGAAGCAAGTTCTCTCAGGATGTTTGGGTGGCCTGTTCCATGATGCAATCTACTTCTTTGATGGAGCATCCTTGTTTGGTGAAGGTGATTTTCGATCACTCTATATCTGACCCAATCAGTCGTCATCCTCAAAGGAAACCTGCACAACACCTTCAAAACATGAGTCTGGGAGTGTAAATTCATAACTTTGTTAGACACTAAAAATCATGGACTGAATAAGGGCACTGCATTTATGGCTAATTACAATCTATTACCCATTTTCAACTCCCTCCAGCTGTGGGGTGCTAATGGGCCACCTCACCTTGAATGCTCTCTTGAAATGTGTGTTAACTACCTATGCTAAACAATCTGTTCCACCTTGTATTTAGAAGTGACAGGAAGTTTCCAAGACCTGAGGAGTTCTGTGTAAGTGCCACAGCTTGTCTCTCTCACCAACATAAGTTGGTCCAATAAAAGATTTTATTTTATCCACCTTCTCTATTATCCGGGGACTAACATGGCTACAACACTGCATACACATACTTCAATATCAAACAGAATTCTTAAGTTGTACAGATTCTCCAAATCACCATTGACCAAACGCCAGCTTTTCTTCCCGTCCTCTGGAACTTCTCCAGTTTTCATTATCAGTGGTCCAGACAACTATTGAGCTAATTATTTTAAAGAGACCTGCCTATTTGAGGGACTGTCTTTCTCCCCTAGTAATACTGCCATAATTGCAGTCCACAGAGGAGCTCACACCATAGTCCCTTTTGTTTAAAAGGATCTGAGGTAATGACAGGGCATTCTCCCTTAACTTTGGAATCCTACCCAGTCCAAAAGCAGCCAATATTCAATCAAGATTCAGAGCATGCTGCAAAGCCATTCTCTTTCCTAGACCTCTGGAGAAAAAGGCTTGCACTGAGGGCTGGAATGTGTGTACCACACAGCGCACAGTCAACCTGTGGAACTCTTGGCCTAAGGAGGTTGTGAAGGCTAGGACTATAACAGGGTTTAAAAGAGAACTAGATAAATTCATGGAAGTTAAGTCCATTAATGGCTATTAGCCAGGATGGGTAAGGAATGTTGTCCCTAGCCTCTGTTTGTCAGAGGGCTGAGATGCATGGCAGGAGAGAACACGCTTGATCATTATCTGTTAGGTTCACTTCCTCTGGGGCACCTGGCATTGGCCACTGTCGGTAGACAGAATACTGGGCTGGACGGCACTTTGGTCTGACCCAGTATGGCTATTCTTATGTTCTTATATTCTATTAGTTATTTTCAGTGTGTGCATTAAATATACCCCAAAGAAAATGGAGTAGAAATGGTTAGCAATTCAGCCTGATTTGTGTGTGCATGCAATGCACTCATCTTGGGCTCTACCTCTCAAGAGATTAAACATCGCATAATCACTTCTATCCAACAGTGCTTGTTGATATACAAATTTTTCCATCACTGCAAAATACACCATTAGATAAAAAGTGTTCTCTTAGCTTTCTAAAGAGACATTTCATTTACAAACAGCAGTATGAATTTAAGACCACTTGCTGAACAGAGCTGCTCTTTTTACTTCCTTAACAGTCATTCTTAAACAATCTGCCATGGACTCAACATTGAGGTATTTTTATTTGTAAGAAGGAAGTAAGTTTGACCTTTACTGCACCTCTCACTACACACAGCTGAAACCATACTCACAACCCAGGGTTTAATCCAATCACACCTATATTTGTTTCAGAGTAACTATGACATTTAAACCAAAAGGAGGAAGTGGAAGAAAAAAAAATGAAAGCATTTTTGAGTTAAATAATAAAATACTAAGTGTTATTGACAAGTTGTTTTTATTTTAGTAGTGGTGTAATTTTATTCTATCACTTAACATGTAACAGGAGAAAAATGTAGCTTCTCTAGTTCACTATTGAAAGGAAGACCTAGCTCATGAAAGTATAAATCTATGATCCTCATTGATACACTGGCAGATATAAAATTAATATCTCATTGTCACCCATTATATAAATACATCAAAACTATATCAATGAAAATGGCTATAAAGAGGAAATTTAACAATCATCTTCAGTAATCAAGTAACTTGTGGTTTCCTTTAGCTATGTCTATGAGAATTTCTTCTCTTGCCACATTCTTCACTCACATATCCATACCCTCCAACTCCGTTGATTCAGACCTTCCATGTGCCTTCACAGTACAGAACCATGAACTCATTCTTGCCTCTTCATCCCATATATTTTGCAACAAACCTACTTTGCAGAATTTCCTGTATATGCCAATGTTGTCTACTGCTGAAGTCTTAATTCATACCTTCATCTTCTGTAGTCCTAACCATTGCAACTTCCTCTTCCATAACTTCCAAATTCCAACTCTCTAGATTCTATCATGTACGGAATGCCACTGTTCACTCTTATACGTACAAAGTGGTAGAACCACATATTCCCTTGTTAATCACTGGCAGTCTTTAGTATTATACAGAACACAAATCTAAGGGCTTTCAGTTTAAGAGGGACATACTGAAATAGGATTCAGTGGGAACTCTAGAATGGGAAGAATATGGAACTTTTTTTTTTTAACCTCAAACTCATTTCTTGTGGGCATTGCAGAAGCAGAAAGTTTTTAATAAACTATAAGAAGAAAGCGGCAGTGTGGTGAATTGGGATGAAAAGTTGTATCATCCACAGGGGGCAGCATGGAAGAAGGCACGAAGACTGGAATGGAAGGATCAAATGCGGTGTAGCTCAGAAAAACACAGAATGATTTGATACAGTCCAGATACAGGTTGCAGCAGAGTTCTGTGTGGCCTCAAAGGACAAGAAGTTTAAACATGATGCGGTATGTGACGGAGAGTCAATTATTACAAGATTGAGGGCAGAAGTGAGTGGGAAAGATATGTGATCAAACCAGCAACAATCCACAATGGAACAGAGCTTACTGAACAGGCTCACTGGTGAGAGAAAAACCAAGAAAAACACTGATGCAGTAGGTTCTGAATAACTTTTAGCTTTAATTTGTTATACTGAGTTAAGTATAAATGGAATTAATTTTAGTACCACACTGTTTACTTTAAACCTAAACTTTTACATGTGTATACAAACAGCTCTACAACTAAATTGCATTATACTTATATTTTTAAAGCTAAATCCAACACTTGAAGTGTCCACGGTTATGATGGCAACAGTACATCTTTTACTAAATTCTTTGGATACAATTGCAAAGGGGAGGGGGCGAAGCAACCGTAAAGAAGTAATTAAATCCTTGAAAGAAAAAACTGGAACAAATTAAGCCCAAAAGAAAATTGAAACGAACTGCTTTAGTAATTTTAAAAGTTCTAAACTGAAAAAACCCAAACCAACCAAGGATACCACAAACTCTTGTATTCAGCATTGTACAAAACAAAAAACCTTTCCTGCCTCGAACATTTTATAATCCAAGGCCCCAAATCCTGAAATCTGACCTGTACAAGCAGAAATGTATACCTGCAGAGCATCACTGAATGCAGAGATCTGCTCATATGAATCAGTTTTCAAGATCAAAGCCTAAAAGACAGACACAGCAGAGAAAGGGAGGTAGCTTGATAAAGCACAAGTGTTCTGGAAAGTGGATTGCAAAGTAGTGAGGTAGCGAAATTGGCAGATTACCATGTAATTTAGGTTAGTCAAGACCAAGAAAGACTGAGGAATTCCAGAGATACTCCTATATCTAGTTTGTTTTGGTAACAATAGCAAATTTAATTCAATGTTAATAAATCCAAAGTAGTGCACATTGTGGAAAATTTCAGCTACTCATACACCTCACAAGGATCTATTCTAAATGAAGTGTATCAACTCAAGAAAGGGACTTTAGCATCAGTGTAGACAGCTCAATAAAGACCTCTGCTCATGGTGCAAGTAGTGGTCCAAAAAAGGCCAGCACGATGTTAGGATGCATAAGGAATGGGATGGATAATATAGAAAATGCGCCATTCGGTACTTAAATGGCGTGGCCTCATCTGTAATATACTGAGTAGTGTTGCCTCCTCATCCCACACTCAAAGGAATTAGAGGGGGGTTAGAGACAAAAATGAAATAAAGACATGGGGGGGAAAAACTCAGAAGAAGAGAGACTGAAAAGACTGGAACTGTTCACCTTAGAAAACAGACACACAATAAAAGTATGTAAAATAAACAATGGTAGAAAAGGTCAACTGGAAGCTTCTCTTCCCCCATCTCATAATGCAAGACGACGACGACGACAGTCAGTGAAATTTAGAAGGTGGCAAAGTCAAAACTGATAGAAGGAAATATTTTTTCCACACAGTATAGAACTAAACTCTAGACCTCACTGTCACAAAGTTATTGAGGCCAAGAACTTAACAAGATTCAAAAAGGGATTGGAAACATATGGATACAATAATATCCAAAGATATTAATGGTAACAAATTTTGAAAAAGATTAAACCTCATGCTTCAGGGCTTAAGCCAATATCTGAATAATAGAGATCAGGGTGAGACCTAATGTGCAGGACAGATTATCCCACATCTACCTGTTGTGGGATTCTTATACCTTCCTCTGAAGCAATCTGTTGCCAGCCGTTGTCAGAGACGAGATACTGGACTAGATGGACATCAGTCTGAACCGGTATGGCAATTTATATGTTCCAGAGGCCAGGTGCAGCAATTACACATTTCAAACGTCTGTAAAGAGATTCAACTATAGATAGCAGATTCTTAACTCCTGTAGTGCTAAAGTAACACTTCATGCTGATATAAACAAAAGTATTACATGGTGTACTGCACATTTGAAAAAACCTAATAAAATAAATATCAGACTTAGACATAGCAGCTTTCTTAGAGAACATGGAAACACTATTGCAATTCAGTATCCAAGTTTGTTCACCACTTGAATACCATTCAGCAAAAAGCACAATGGAATTTCTTCGTTCTAGTAAATGTGTTGCACTACATGGCTTGATATAAGGAAAACTCAAACGAGATAAAAAATGTATTTGAGATTGTTTAGTTACAAAATAGAACGGTTTAATTTTATTAAATGTTAACCCAAAGAATAACCGTAATGTACTGGTATTGGAATGCATTACAGGGTTGGCCCGAGATTTTCTAAGCGAGTAGGAGAACTACTACTGCTAAATCCCTTATACTACTTTGGAAGTCTCAGCCACATTTCTTGAATTTGGCTGGAAAGAGATGGGATATTGTGATTATGCATTGCTGCACATCCTGGGAACAAGTGATGTACTACAAGTACAGTTGCTGTCCCGTTTTTTCTCCCCATAGCAAATGCAAGCATTATGCCTGCTGGTATGAACAATGGATAAAATAAGATTGGGCAATGGGAAGACTGGCAGCTCAGAATAAAAAGTTCCAGAAAACAAGCCCATCCCAATCTACAATGCTTTAAGGGTGGAAAGGGGGGGAGGGGGAGGAGTGATGAAAGCTGATTATTTTCATTCATATTTCTAAGTGTGCCATTTTGCTTATCTAGTTGTATTTCACTTATGTGGGGGCTGTGGTCTTATTTTCCCTTAGTGCATTTGTATAGATCATATTTGCCTGACAGACATTTTGGTTCTTAAAGTGAATGAGCTAATAAATCTATATGAGTAAAGGCATTCAGACCCGAGTCCGTCACTCCATCCTTTAAATATGTAGGATTATCCAAGATGTTTAAGTTTGCTGCAATGCCTATAAGCAACAGGGTGAATTAAGGACATGGTGATATCTTTAATGCTGAGTTACCCTGCTTTTTGTGATATAATTTATTAAGACTGTTTTCAGAATCCATTTTCAGTAATAAATGCCATAGAAATACTGTACTTGCAGAAAAGAACAGTTCACATTCCAGTTGCAAGTCATGAATTTCTTGACCTGATCATGCAGGTACCAACCTAAAAGTCTGAACAAAAAAAAAAAAAAAAAAAACACAGAAGCTTAAAACATTAGTCACACACACACTTTACGATACCAATTGGTAACTGCTACAAAAATGGCTTATTTCTGTAAAGAAATACACACAACAGTCTAAATGCTGCAGGGAGAAAAAATGTTACTCAATGCTACAATCACACTTATCCCAAAGCAGACTATGCACTTACCAAACCTCCTTTGGAAACAGTTTGCAAACCTCAAATCCCATAACAAATGGAAACATGGAATGCAGAAGTAGAAAATCAGTGAAGATAGACAGCTAAAACATTCAAACCCCATTCAGGAAAACAAAACACTTAGATCAGAACAGCATGCTTGCTCATAAGCAACCAAATATTTTACAAAAACAATGAGGCATCCAATGGCACCTTAAAGACTAAGATTTATTTGAGCATAAGCTTTCGTGGGCAAAACCCCCCTTTTTCAGATGCATGGAGTGAACATTACAGATACTGTCATAAATATATATTGGCACATGAAGAGAAGGGAGTTACCTTACAAGTGGAGAACCAATGTTGAAGGCCAATTTAGTCAGGGTGGATGTTGTCCACTCCCAATAATTGATGAGGAGTACACCTCCTCATCAATTATTGGGAGTGGACAATATCCACCCTGACTACACCTCCTCATCAATTATTGGGAGTGGACAACATCCACCTTGACTAAATTGTACAGTAATTTGTTTTTGTCTCTGCTGCCTGATTGAATACTTCCAGTTTCAAACGAGGTGTGTATGTCTGACCCGTCAGTTCATAACGCCAGTGTTTGTAAGTCTGAGGTTCTACTGTAATATAAGAAAGTACTTCTTCACACAATGCAGTCAGTCAATCTGTGGAACTTGTTGCCAATGGGTGCTGTAAAGGCCAAAAATATAACTGATTTCAAAAAAGAATTAGATAAGTTCATGGAGGACAGGTCCATCAATGGTTATTAGCAAAGATGGTCAGGGATACAACCCCATGCTCTGGGCATCCCAAAACCTCTGACTGCCAGAAGCAAAGACTGGATGGCATATAGATCACTTGATAAACTGCCCTGTCCTGTTCATTCCCTCTGAAGCACCTGGCACCAACTATTATCAGAAGACAAGATACTGGGCTATATGGACCACTAGTCTTACCAATATGGCAGTCCTTATCTTAAAACATGCATGTATTACTATTACCCCATCTGGTACATCTAGTTAAATTAAAATTATAAGCTCTATGGGGCAGGGACAGTATGTCTGAACAGCATCTACCATAATGGTGCCCCCAAATCTGCTGGTATCCCCTAAGCACTACTATAAAAAACAGCACTGTTGTATTTTAATACTGATGTTTGAAGTGAATTAGAGTAAGTTTCTTTAGCCATAATTATATTTAGACAGACACAAATGGAGAGCACCCACTAGATTAGATGTACTCATTCCAAAACAAAACAGCTTTGGCTTTTTTTGGACCTTCTCTCCTTTGAGGTATGGAGAAATAGCCAGGTTGGCCACCATGACACATTTTGAGAGCTGTCAAGAATACAGATATCCACTGATAGACACAGAAAGCTAGACCACTTGGTTGCATAACAGAGAAGCTATTAAAGGAATGGTAAAGTGACAGGTTGGACTAAGCCACACTGAAGAAGCCAGTAGGAAGGCAGATTCAGCAAACACTGTCTGTCCGTTACTGTAAAAGCAAAAGTTCTAGTTTCTAAAAATCAAATTAATTAAAAGTTCCGAGAAGCACATGGGAGGAAACTTTCACACTCTTAAAACTGTCGAAGTTCATATTCTCACCAAAACATGCTCTTTTGGATAGAGGCAGAGCAGATTGGGGTCACAATATGGTGCTGCAGAAAAACCAAGTCTGATTTCAAAAGGAGAAGTGAGGTAGCCTAAACTGCCTCTATTGTGATGGAATGAACAGGATACTACTCATGAGTTAGACAAGGCCAGTAGGTAGACAAGTATCAGTAAATTAAGCCAAATTGAGACCCAAAATCAGAAAGCATGGAAATGCAGAATTTTAAGAGGAGGGAAACAGCAGGGCTGAGCTGTATAAGGTTCTCAGGGTTTCCCCACACCAGGACCCTTCCACCCATTTTACACTAAGGGAAAGACAAGATGGTCCTGACCCTCAACACCAATTTGCCACACCCATGTGGGTCACAAACCCCAGGTTGAGAACTCACAGCATAAGGCAAATCAGCTGCTGGAGCTGTGGGGACAGGGAGAACACGGCAGGGAGTAGGAGTGAAGGGCACTCCCAAAATCCTTGATTATTGGAGGCAGAGAAGGCTCCAATACCTCCTCCTCCAGTAGATAGGAGGAAAGTAGCAGGCACACCAAGTGATGTAGACTATGATGGAGTTCTTTGTGGAGTAGTAGCACTAACTTCTGAATACCAAGAGATATAGCCATCCTTTTCAGGAGCTCTTGATAGACTTTGTACCAGGGAGGAAGCTTCCGATATGAAAGCCTCATCCAGTGATGAGGATGATATTCAGTGGAGGCTGATCATGCACTGCAGAGGTAGACAGTTGTTCCAAGGCACGTGAGGGAAGGTCCAGCAAATCTGTGTCTGGAGACTGTTTGGTACCAAACACTTGTGGTCTCTCATAACTGAGCAGGAAAGCCTCCCTTCTTGGCTACCAGCTTCTATGAGGAAGCAGAGATGTCAATCTCAAAGCCGGAGGCATCCCCTAAGGCATCCAATACAGCCAGTGAGCAGGCCGATACGGTACCGGAGCCCAGTTGTATGAATTCCTGGATTTGTTCTTGACAGAGCATCTTCTGAAAGTATGGAAATGGATTTTGGAAGAAGGCCATGGACTCTCTGAAGTGGGAGACTCAGGAACCCACTTCAGGCTCTGACAAGGAGAAAAAAAAAAAAAAGTATTCCAGAGGCCAGAGTGGTGCAGTAACAGGACAAGTACTCAGAGACTGGCACCTGAACCTATGTCAAGACTGCAGTGCCAGCAGCAGCAAAGGCTTCTAGCTATTGGCAACATGCAAGGAGTTTGAACTAGTATTGGGAGCCTAGACAATTACTCAAAAAGAAGAACAGGAGTACTTGTGGCACCTTAGAGACTAACAAATTTATTAGAGCATAAGCTTTCGTGGACTACAGCCCACTTCTTCGGATGCATATAGAATGGAACAAGAATTAATGGACACAAATCTGACATCAGGAATCAAAATACTCAAAAACCAGTAGGAGAACACTTTAACCTGTCTGGTCATTCAGTGACAGACCTGCGGGTGGCTATATTACAACAGAAAAACTTCAAAAACAGACTCCAACGAGAGACTGCTGAGCTAGAATTGATATGCAAACTAGACACAATCAACTCCGGTTTGAATAAGGACTGGGAATGGCTGAGCCATTACAAACATTGAATCTATCTCCCCTTGTAAGTATTCTCACACTTCTTATCAAACTGTCTGTGCTGGGCTAGCTTGATTATCACTTCAAAAGTTTTTTTTCCTCTTAATTAATTGGCCTCTCAGAGTTGGTAAGACAACTCCCACTTGTTTATGCTCTCTGTATGTGTGTATATATATCTCCTCAATATATGTTCCATTCTATATGCATCCGAAGAAGTGGGCTGTAGTCCACGAAAGCTTATGCTCTAATAAATTTGTTAGTCTCTAAGGTGCCACAAGTACTCCTGTTCTTCTTTTTGCGGATACAGACTAACACGGCTGCTACTCTGAAACTAGACAATTACTGAAGAGGCTGATGAGTGCTGTACCGGTCCTAAGACTAATGGGGCCACAACAGACCCAGAAGCTGGTGCCGATGACCAAGGCACATGCAACAGTTCTGGTAGAGGGCCTTCACCCTGAATCTGCAGCAATGGCAATAATGAAAGGCACAATAGATCTCTTGTAGCCACATAGGCCTCTGGCATTGTTGGCACTGAAGAGGAAGATTTCCCACTGTAAGCAGCAATGACGGATCTACTGCCATCTCCGATGAAGTAGCTAGCCTCAATGGTCCTGGAGTGGGAATTGGAGTCAACGGCTCACCCTTTGAAAGCTACTGTGAGCCAGGACCAATGAGCTGCAAGCCGAAGTGGCCTGTCATTGCAGAGGAGTCCTGTACCGAAGGCCTCAAAAGAGTCAATGCCTTCTTCTTTTTATAAGTTTCAAAGGACAAGAACGGATCGAGTTCTTATGCCTCAAAGAGGATGGTCCCAGGGAAGGGGGATTTCCCACAGCCTCTGTAGGCTGGCATAGTCGGGAGCACTGCTAGGAGTGGTTGATGAACTCCCTTTTACCAACAAAGGAGAACCAGTTGAATAATAGCCTCCATGAAAATATATCTAAGGTGCTCGTCTCTGCTTCTTCATTGTAAATTTGAAACCCCAGCCGATCAAACACTTGTCTCTAAAGCGTATGGATGAAGGTCACATTAAACAGCAAGAGTCAGGATCACAAGCAGGCATCAGCTTATGACAGCAGAGCTTAAAACCAGGGGAACCTATGCCAAGGTTCCTCAGTACCAGGCAAGGTACTTTCCCTGGAGGTCTGCCAGATCCAGGGAAAATAAGAAAAAAAATGTCCAGAAGACAAAAATTTCACTAGGAAAAAAGCTAACTATAAGCAACTTTGTTGAGAGGAACAAGACTGTAAAAGACAAACGCTACAACTACTGACAGATAACTGTAAGAAGGAACTGATAGATGGGTGGGGCTGTTCCACCCATTACACCCTCAGCTGAGAGCATAAGGAAGCCAGAGCACATAAAGGCCCTCTTGGTACCACTAGGGAAAACTCCCCAGCACCACTGCACAAAACAAACACACACACCCTACAGCATCATGGACATATACAAGCCCTTAAAGAAAAAAAAAGATCTACAGGATGGACTTTTTGAAGAGCCTCAGAATTTAGCCATGCTAGAGGGACACCAGTCATCTCAAACGGTTCTAAAATTCAGATTTTGTAGAAGCAAGGTTTTACCAGAGTATCAAACAAGAGTTTCCATGGATTTAAATTTCAACTGACTTTCTTAAACATTTCTCTACAGTAATTGCAACCAAGTACTTAATCATTAGACACTTAAGAGTAAAACAAGCAAAATTTCTTTGTTTACTTTTTTACTTTTCCTCTGCATAGGCAAATATCAAATATTGAGAAGGAGACTTTTGAAATATTCAGTTTTAGTACTTTAAGTTGTAATATGATAAAAATTGGTTTACAATACCATTTAAATAGTCAGAGTCCAGTGAACACAAGAGTTTATCAGATATACCAATACAAAACTGTAGTTTCTTCAGCGTGTATCAGACAAATTTTCTGACTTCGATGCATTTAAATATTAGTTTAAGAACTTTGCTTTAAACATGTTAATAAGTAATTGATATGCCAGTCAGAGTGAAATTAAGATAAACCTGAACTAGGAAGACAATTGAGTCATTCCACTGGGAATCTTTGAAGTTAATTGGACAACAACTGACTGTTCGTAATAGCTAAACAAGCTGGCTGGACTATGTCAAACAGGCATGTATTAGGGTGAGGGTTTGTTTGCTTTTTTAAAAAACCATCCCCTCCCTACACAAGAAATTATTAAAGCACTAAATATTAATATTTCTTAAATAGAAAATATGAAACATCCTGGACATGATCAGCAGAATAGCTGTCCACAGTTGTTCACCTAGCAAGGAACAGGTAGTGCATTATCAGCTCTGCCAGCAAAAGGAATCATGAATTCAATGGGCAACTGAAAAAAAGCTGATTCTTGGCTCACACAGTCTCTGGCTCAGCATCTTAGAAGAGATGAAGTCACTTTCAAATTTAACATAAGACATCCCAAAGGAACTCTGATCTGAAGATCAAAGTGTTCTTATAGAAAGCCTTCTCTTCCAATATAACTCAGATTTTATATAAAAGATTAGCATAAAAATCCTTAATTTTTTAAATCAAAACTTAATTTTTATGAATCAAAGGAATGAAACATTCCTTGCTCATAAAACTACCAGTTCTGTTATTTCAAGTGGTCATTTCTGTAAACTCCAGTAAAAATTGTTAGATGACCCATCAGAAATAGAAAGTCTAAAAAACACATCAAGACAAGACAAAGTTAAGTGAATTGTCAATTCAACCAATAAATTAAAGACCAAGAACAAGAAATTCAAGTTCTCCCTAGATCATCAAGATAATCTATTTCTCTCTTTATCAGGTTGCAAGGTCTGTAGTAACTGGAGTATCTTTCCTTCAAATCAAATGCTTTAGTGTTCATCTCTATACCCAAAAAGAGAAGGTTGATGCCTACAATCTGTGAGAAACACTACAGTAACAAACCAGTGAGTATGTATGATGCTTATCCACGGTTGATAAATTCTGAGGAGAAACTGGAACTTATTAGCTCTTCAGAGACAGCAGTCATGCCATGTGTTTGAAGACAACCACTTGCCCACCTTTGATTCTCTTTTAGAGCAAAGAGAAAATAATAAATATCCTCTGTGACAGTGTGTATAAACCCCCCCACCACCAGGAAAGAAGGGATTAAGGAGCAACTTTGGGCCCACACAGCCCCATCTGCTACACCGGAGAGGCATGCTAATCTTGGAGGAGCCTTAAAAAGGGAGAAGCTCAGTGCGGAAGGGCCCAGCCTGGGGAGGTGGACATACCTCTTATCTTCAGTTCCCAGGAGAGGAGCACAGTAGAGAACCAAGCTAGCTAGGCCCTGGTGCAGGACTCCCCACCCCACACCCAACTGAGAATAGGAGTTCCTTGGGGGAAAAGGTGGTTGCATTTTAGGAAGCAAGTGAGGTCTGACCAGACAGACCTTAACTTGCCACAACCATCCCTGAGCTAGAATCCAGGGCAGAGGGAGGGACTGGCTCCCCTTCAGCCTCACCAGGAGGACTAGCCAGAAGACCCCCCAAACCCAAGGGTCAGCAGGATTATTGGGCCTGGACCAGGACCATCAACCTGGTATAAGGGCCTGAGACTACTTGTGAAAACAATGGTTTGCCACAAAAGGGGTCCGAGACCAAAGATGCCCTGGCCAGAGGGCCAAGTCACATAGCAAAAAGGGGACCACTAGCAGGCCTGGGCAGCAGGACTACAAAGAATGGAACCATGAAATGCTGCTGTAGGCTTCAAGGCAGCACACCAGATGGTGAGTCACTTTGCCACGCAGTACCAACATAGTACATATAAATAAGACACCTAACTGAGACAAACTGTTTTCTTCTACATTTAGGAGAAGTGCCTATACACTACTCTCTGAGGACAATCATACCAGATGCTGGACATCCTGGCCCCATCCACTCAAGCATTTATGCACATGCTTAAGTTCCTCTGAAGCAATAGCATGGGAGCACATGCAACACATGAGATGTAAGGAAAGCTTGCTATCATACAAGAGTATTTTAAAAATCAATTTCTAGATGTGTGGTGAAACACTCGAAAGAGGGTAAGCCAATTCTTAAGTTGACAAGTACATCTCTACCCCGATATAACGCGACCCAATATAACACGAATTCTGATATAACGCGGTAAAGCAATGGTCCGGGGGGGTGCAGGGCTGCGCACTGCGGTGGATCAAAGCAAGTTTGATATAACGCGGCTTCACCTAGAACGCGGTAAGATTTTTTGGCTCCCAAGGACAACGTTATATCGAGGTAGAGCTGTAATAGTATCCTGTCATTAGGATCACTGATCAGCCATGAGAGTCAGAGGTAAAAAACGTCATCATTAGTTGCATAGGTTATCACTCATGATTCTAGGAGTGTTGAGCTGAAGTTCTGGAATATACCAAAACATTCCACATCATCTCCTTGTAGCTGAATTAAGCTTCTTATCAAGAGACCAGGTGGGTGAGATAATACCTTTTATTGGACCAACTTCTGTTGGGGAGAGAGAAGCTTTTGAGCTTACATGGAGCTCTTCAAGTCTGTAAGCTCGGAAGTTTCTTTCTCTCTCTCTCACTAACAGAAGTTGGTCCAGTAAAAGACACTACCTCACCAACTTTGTGTTTCTAACATTCTGGGACCATGGCTACGACGACACTTCTTATCAAAGCATTTTGATATTTCACCTGCACTCTTAGTTACTATTTTTTTTTAAACATAGCATAAAGATTCAGATTCAAAAATACTTTGATTTTTGAAACAGCCAACTTAGAGTTGTTTTCACTAGAAGCATAGCAACAATTGAAAATACACCTCTACCCCGATATAACGCGACCCGATAGAACACAAATTCGGACATAACGTGGTAAAGCAGTGCTCCAGGGGGCGGGGCTGCACACTCCGGCGGTTCAAAGCAAGTTTGAAATAACACAGTTTCATCTATAATGCGGTAAGATTTTTTGGCTCCCGAGGGCAGCGTTATATCAGGGTAGAGGTGTATTTTCCCAATAGGGTATTAAGTTATTTGAGTACTTTGCAGATTACTAGATAAAACAAGCTCCAGGTTGCTTTATTAAATCACACAACAGTTTTAGCACTATTTTCATTCAAAAGTAATACATAACTATCTTACATAACCATATGTCTTTCATAAGGAGAAAATATTGCTGCATTTAATTAGTGGTTTCAGTTTTCCTTCCTCAAGGAGCTTATAAGTTGCAAAAACATTACATGTTTATAGCAGTCACTCCAGAAACTTGGAGGAGAATATAAATAAAGTTGTATAAGGATTGCACGAAGCTCAAAAACTCTGAAAGAAAGTCAAGCTAGTAAAAAGATTTAGAAACATTTATCGGGTTATTTGTATTTAAATGCACTCCCCACTAGTAATTTCCAAACCCATTTTATTTATCCTGTGTTTTACTCATATTGGAGAAAACCGCAAGTTTATGCTTTAAAGAAAGGGCTCTCATTAGTGAATTTAAAAATCAGAAGTTTTAAAATGTTACTCTGCCAACATGCTACTGTTCAGTTTAGTGCTCTTCTAAAGGAGAAGTTTGCCTCAGTTATTTGACAAAGTGGTGTCCCTTTTTCTTTTCTTTTTTTTTTAATCATGAGACTTGCAAGTGTAGCTGCAGTCTTAATTCCATATACACTTGATATACAGAGGAACTTCCACTTGATACCAATGGGAACTGAATGTACAGAGTAATTTTCCTCTCCTCCTTACTTTATATAACCCACAGGAATAGGTAGTATTGCAATGATGGATTGCTATGCTTGACCCTGCTGGTTTTTGTGATACTTTACTGAAGCAGATTCAGGTAAACTTTTAAAACTAAAGTTAACATAAGAGTGAAGAATACAATCTGTAAAGATTACTTGTGCATTTATTTCAGTATTAAAACAATTTTTTTTACTCTGCCCCTAAACGTGCAGATTGTGTCCCAGATTATTTATTTGGACAGTGCCTAACATTCACTGGAGAAGTTAGGGAAGGGGTAAACTGGAGGTCTTACCAGCCAAGTATGGGACAGTTTGAATTCTTAGGAGCCAGGAAGGTGTGGAAGGCGGTTTGGAGTTATGGGATAAGCACATTTGCTGGATGTTTCTGCTAACATGATTAGACTTGAAGCAGTCAATATGACATTTCAAATATAATTAGACTTCAGAATTAACAATTGGAGATTAAAAAAAAAAGACTGGGACAATATCCTCAAAGTTATTGCTTCAAGTTATATGCAGACTCAGAAAGCTAACACTGCATAATTTTAAGTGTGGTTCACTTTTAGTAATGTTTATTACAATAATGCTCAATCAAGAATGGACTCCCGTTGTGCCAGACACTATACTAACAAAGCATTAGGCATTCCTGTGCTAAAGGGCTTGCAATTTAAAGAGACGAACATAAGCAACCAGTCAAGTACTGTACAATTTCTCCATACTTACCACCCTCATAACTACCCCCTCCTCCATTCTCCTCTGCCCTTCTATCAATCTACTTCATAGCCCTGATTTACCCCCAAGTGTCCTCCCATTTTGCACCCAACTCAGCCTCACTCTGGCTGTAGAAGATTTTTAAAAAGCCTGCCAAAACTGTGCTCCCAACCACTTCCATCCCCAGCAGGTCAGGGTCATGGAACCTCACTGCTGCTCCCAAGGGCAGGGGACCCACATGGTCTCTCTCTTTCCCCAAAAGGGATGTAAAAGTTATATTTGCGAGTAAGCGTGCACGAAGTGCACTCAAATATAACAGCAACATATATACAACCCTCACCACCATACTCTCGGAACACTAAGCCCTTTGAATAAGATTTAGCGAAAAGAGTATCTTAAGATGTTGTTAGATGAATGAACACCTGATAATGTGAAGAAATTTTGAGAGCAATGAGTTAGAAAACCAAACACTAGATGCACTAATTAAAAATATAAGAAGTCAACTATTTTCACGTTAGAACTCCTGCATGGTTAGTATTACCAGAAACCCAAGGAAGGAAATAATTTCTCACTCCTCTTAGCTCAGCTGAGAAAGAAAGGAAGATTATATGGGGCGCAGGGATGGAAGGGATACAGTGAACTTTTGCCAGTAATTAGATATCCTTCAGAATGGGGGATGGGATGGGGGGAGTTGGAGGAGTTAGAGCTGCATAGTGAAAAATAAAAGAGGTAAGTTTTCTCTAACATTCCAGCTATTTAAAAAATAATCACTTTGTCTGAAGTGACAATTCTACTCTTCTCTGTATAGACTGGGGTAGGCAACCTATGGCAGGTGTGCCAAAGGCGGCACGCGAGCTAATTTTCAGTGGCACTCACACTGCCCGGGTCCTGGCCACCGGTGCGGGAGGCTCTGCATTTTAATTTAATTTTAAATGAAGCTTCTTAAACATTTTAAAAACCTTATTTACTTTTCCTACAACAATAGTTTAGTTATATATTATAGACTTATAGAAAGAGACCTTCTAAAAACGTTAAAATGTGTTCCTGGCACGCGAAACCTTAAATTAGAGTGAATAAATGAAGACTCGGCACATCACTTGCCGACCCCGGTATAGATGTTACATTCAGCTTGTGACAGTGTTAGCCCTGCTTCACCAGAGGACATACATAAAAGGGGATATCACCTTCTTACCCTGAATTCAGTACTATTACTATTGGGGTGGGGGAAGATTTCCAATGCATCTTTTCTCCAATTAGTCACTTCCACACACATTGTAGTTCTAGATTACTTTATGGAATATTCCTGGAGATAATGCTCTGGTGAGAAAGTAGGGGAATGATTGTTTGAGGCTACATGTTTCCCCACTGCACCGCACCCACCACCTTTAAAACAAAAGTGGTGAACTGGAAGAACAGTTTATCACCCTGGCCTTATCCATCTCACTCTGCCAGATACTGAATTTGGCAATGACCAAGGGATGTGGCCAAGCCAAGTCTTAATAACCACCTAGGGTACTTGCAGGAAGAGAGATTCATCCCAAATGTCTTGAAACGGGAAAATTAAAAATAAATAAATAAATAGTCTGCCTGGCTTTTGGCATATGTGCTAGCACAGCAAACGTTCTATAAGCTCAGAAATAAGCTACCTTCCTTACTAGATATCACAAACAGGTTCTGTAAGCCAAATTCTATCCTCATACTTTTTGCAACCCCAGTGTGTTACAATTTTGCCCTTGGTAATACCTCTGCAATCTCTTTGTATCGAATGAGTCTGCACAAGTATAAGTAGTTCTAACTGGTCATTGGTAAACAACCGTGATACATAAGAAGGAACAGAATCTGGCTCAGTCTCATATTGCACAGATGACACAGCTAACTGCAGTTAAAAAAAAAAAAAAAGTAGAAGTCTTACTTTATTCACTAATGTAAGCAGATATGGCCAGATAACCAATAGACAGTTCTCTGTGTAAAGATTATGCTATTTTTCAGAGTACAACCACACTTTAAGACAACTCCCAAACCGGCAAAACGGCAGACTTTTACATCACTAACATATTCTGTACCTTCTTATGTATCACAGTTGTTTGTAAAGTTGGAATTAGAGCTAATTACACCTGTGCAAAGACATCAAAGACAATGAGGTTGCAAAGGTATCACTGAGGGCATAGTTTACTTCGCTCATACTTCTGGTACAGTCAGCACAATTTTTCAAAAGCATATACGGTTTCAAACATGTAAGAATGCTGTCAGACTGAGCCTTAGCTTAGACGTAAGTGGCTCTTTCTAGGGCTGCAAAACCCTGAAAGAGAAAAAAAAAGGTAGCTACACACCAGGGGGCAAAAGGTGGTGCCAAGTGATATCATTGATTATCAGACATTTTTGGACTCTGGACTTCTTTAATTCTATAAGTTATACAAATCAACTTAACTGAGGGGCTAGTCTACACTGGCAGCGCTTTAACATGGCTTGTGTGGTCGCGGCACAGTGCTGGGTTAGAATCTCCCAGCACTCAAAAAAAAAAAAAAAAAAAAAAAAAATCACCTCCACAAGGGGTGTAGCTAACAGCGCTGGTGCACTGTCTACACTGGCGCTTTACAGCGCTGAAACTTGCTGCACTCAGGGGGGTGTTTTTTCACACCCCTGAGCGAGAAAGTTGCAGCACTGTAAATTGCTAGTGTAGACAAGCCCTAAGTTAACTCATTCTTTTCACTACTTTATTCTAATATCACTGTTTTGCACATGAGGTGTGAAGGGTAGACAGGGTGGAATGTTTTTGGAAGAGAGATTACATTTGTTTGGGTGACCTTAACTATGCATTTCCACATCCTTCAATGGGTGCATGTGGTTTTTTCAAACCTTAGCTTTGAATACTTAGTCTTTCACTTGTTGTTTGATAGAGTTACTATGTTCTCTTAAGGATTTTACCCTTTCAATAACTGATATTAGCAGCCTTAACTCTGGCTTAACATTTTTTCCTTGGGTACCAGAGTTGAGAAGCTATGTAGTTTTGCTATACTAGCACTTGGTGACCAGGCTGCTTAAGACGCAATTTGATGGAGATTGCTGACTCAGAATAAGCCTGTGCACTAAATATTACATATCACCTCTGAAGATTCCTAGTATGCCTGTGTGATGAGTGTCTATCCCACACAGGGCTGGAAGGGGTTAAGGTGGCCAGGTAGACCTATTAACTCTACAGACTGCAACTGGAGAAAAAGCCAGGGAACAAGGAATGATTGCAAGCAGGCTCAGTTGGGAAGGAAGAGACTGGGCCTATAAAGCCAGAAAGCTGGCAACAGACTGGGGCAGCAGTCACTCCCTGGGAAGAGGGAGGAGGGTTTGGAGCTGGTACTCCGGGGCGGGAGGAGTACCAGAAGAGTAGGAAGCAGTCCAGGGAAGGAGCAGTGAGGGCTGGAAGAGCAAAGCCCAGAATTGCTGGGCTGAGGGTCCCTGGACTGAGGGTGGGCCTGCATTCCCCAACCAGCCATTGAAAGAGTGGCACCTGAGGCAGTGAATGGGATGGCTGAAGGAAAGCTTTTAATAAATCCCAGAAAGGGGGAACGCTGTGTGACCTGGTCAGAGTCATGAAAAGAACACTGCAGTTCTTGGAATGAGGGGGGACCAGACCAGAGACAGACAGACAGAGTGGTGGCATGCAAAATCTAATCCCCAGACCAGACAAGAGGAAATGCCAAACTATCAGTGAGTGGAGCACCCCATGACAGCCTGCTAGCTGAGAGAGTGTGTGTAAGGCTATATCTACATGGGGATAAAAAAAAAACATGTCTGGCCAAGGTCAGCTGACCAGACTTGTGGGGTTTGGGCTCCAGAGCTCAAAAAAATGTTGTGTATGGGTTCAGCTGGGACCTTGCGAGGGTGGAGGCTCCAAAGCTCAGGCTGGAAAGATCCTCACAGCAATTTTTAGCCATGCAAGCCTGAGTCAGCTGACTCAGGCCAGCCACAGCTCTTTTACCCCTGTGTGGACATACCCTAAGAATGGAAACCTAACAATTAGTCACTTGCTTGGAAGTGCAAAGTACTTAACATTAAGACAGCAATTTGGCAAAGTTCAGATTTCAACATCTTAAAAGACATAAGGGAAAATTTCAATAAAACAGAAAACTAAATGCCTTTGCCAAAACACAAACTAAATGGACAGAACATAGTCAAGAATATTCAATGTTGTGGATCAATGGACCATTTAATATATTTGCATAAATAGATGTTACTGTATTTCTTCCTGTAGTTTATATTTAATGACTGCCCCATAATGGCCTCACCATTCAAACTCTTCAACATTTCTCAAGGGGAACAAATTCATAGCTGAAGTGTTTTATCCAGAGCCATTATAAAACTGCAAATTAAATTGGAAAAGAGGGTAGCATTTGGTCATTTTATTAGTGGCTGTGTATATAAAGACAAGTCAGTGCATGCAAAATTAGATATCTATAAAATATAAGAACAAAACAGGACTAGTTGTGGCTTTAATTTTATTAGTTTCCAAATAAATCTGCTAAAACTACCATAAGAAGTTCACTTTTAAAACAGAGTTAGATTGGCAGTGTTGTGCAATATAGCACATTATATTTGCAACATGTAAACTCTGCTGAAAAGTAACTTCCTCCCTTAGCCACTGTATACCAAGTTCTAACTAATGTGCTCTAGAATGACAAGATTTAGTTCTACCTTTCAATTAATTTTGGCAAATGGCCACCAATTTATGAGATTGTTCAGAAGACGCATGTGGGTTCCTTCAGCCTAATAGTTCTTCTGAGCAAGAATTTCTGATCACAGAGCTGCAATTTCAAGCCTCTAGAATAATTTTACTCTGCAAATCTCTCAGCTTGAGCTCTCTATACAGCAGCAAATTATGTAGTCCATAAATTGTTAAAAACAACATTTTCACTTTTATTCTGAGCTTTAGAACTCATCTATTCTCTTTAGGTAAAAGATATCCAGTCTAGCATAGGTAAAGATCAGTTGTTTTTTTGTAGGAATATCACTAAATACCCATTTCACAGAACAGTTATTGCACTGCAGGAAGACAGACAAAATGCCAGGAATGTGTTTTAACTAGGCCACAACTCTAATATGTGGGAAATAGCCAGCAATAACTTGTCCATTGCAGGTGGCCTTTCCTTTATAATCTGTTCCAACTGGTAGAGGGCTGTCTCAGCCCCCACGACCAACCCCCCAGTCTCCATTCCACCTGGTACCAACACTATTGCTGGGACCCCACCACCCTCCCCTCATATTAGGTATAAGTGGTGGGGAAGAGGGAGTTGTCTCCCCACTGTACCAGACATTAGGCATTCCAATGCCACGCTCCACCTTCTTCAGAACATGCCTTTCCCCAATGCTTTCTCCACTTCCGATTTATCTGGGAACTGAACACCCCATTGAACAATTACCTTCACTGGGCACCTGCTGTCAGGCGACACCAACAATTTGCTTGGCTGCCTCTCCTCACCCTCCCAGATTCCCAGATGAATTCTTCCTTCCCTATTAAGGGTTAGAAGTCATATCCACTCCCCTGTCATAGAAGTGTACCACCTCTTCCCTGAATTACTCAGGTAGAGTATGCAATTTCATGATCAACAAGCAATGTTTCCTGCTCACATAATTTAGCCACCAGCTGCTTTACCTCTTTCTTGGCCTTGTCCATGCACAAAGATCAGGCAGCTTCCCAGCCAAATCAAAAAACCAGGTTACAGTTACCCCCGCAAAGAAGGACCTGATTCTACCTCTAATCTTTGACCTACTCCTTTACTCCACCCTTTTACTAAATCTGCAAAATAGTTTGCCCCCCTGGGTACAATGATCCATTCATGTGAGCACTGCCTGGCCAAATATAAAAGGGCATCCATTAATCCCCCCAAGCATGCCCCTCCATCCATGCCAATTTAGAGCTGCCTCACCACTAAGGCCTAGCTGTGAACAACCCAGGGTAAGTGGCTGGCTGACTGAGCCAAATACACAATACTATGCCCATACATCCAGATGCCAATGCCTGTATCCCATCCTCTTGAACCTGAATGGAGGCACAAACAGGAAAAGTTTAGCACACTTATACCACTGAATCATCATCCCAAACAGTGGTCTCCATACCCTTGTATGCATTCAGATGCCACTATTGATAGAATCCAGTTAGCTCCTGTCAAGGCTGATTCCCCACTCTGGCACTACGAGTGATGAAGGTGGGGGCTCACAAGGACTCTAAAAATGAATACTTGCCACTCCAGACTTGTATTAAACTCCCAAGGTTACAGCTTCTTTCTGACCTTGGATTGGTAGACGCTGCCACTACCCAAATGCAGAAACCCTTTGAGAGCCCAGGAAGGCGCACTTGGGAATTCCTTCCTGTGGGGTACCCTCAAGCCCTTTCACCCTCCCTCCAGGGAAGAGCTGAGAAAAAAAAAATCAGCTGTTGCCACCAGCTAATTAAATAACATGTGCACAAACCTCTTAAGACACAAACAATTCTGTTCTTAAAAAAGGTAAATTTTATTAATAAAAAAAGAAAATACATCTGGGAACTTAGGCTTTTGCTAGATTTAAAAAAAAAAACTACAAGGATTAAGCATCAAGAATAGCTTTCTTGAGGTCCAACTTAAAGATTACAAGCAAAACAAAAGCACTTGGGGTTAAGCACAGAGGAGTCCACAAGCCATAAAGAAATAAAAAGAGATAAACCTAATCGCATCTTCCTAGACATTTCCTGATCTACTTACATAAATGGGGTTTAAATGAGTAGTTTCTAGGTATGATACTGAGGATTTTTCATACCTGGCCCCAAGCTTCTCACAGCAGAGCTCTGCCCTGTCCCCTCTCTCCGGTAAAACAACCACAGACAGACAAAAGGGGAGTCTTGTTTCAATTTTTAAAAGTTCAAGCCTTCCAATTGGCTCTTTTGAACAGGTGCCCACTCACTTCCTTTTACCTATGCATAGCAGTGAGACTTTTTAACCTTTTACAGATAGATTAATTAGAGAACAGCTACTAAGAAGGATTTTATAGCTACTGGTTGGCTGGGCATCCATAAAAGAGAGTTATCTCCCCTCCCTTCATTTATCACAGCTCCTTTTCCAAGCTCTGCTGTGGATGTAGCCATTCCAGTTCTGAATAAATGAGATCCCAATTCACTATAGGAACCTCAATACATCTTCTTCAACATCACCATGAAAAGTTTCTTTTTCAGAAGTAACTCTCTTCCCCATGAAGAAAGAGTGGCCTCACATTAGCAGACCTCTGCGCTAAGCAAATAGATAAATTGACTGGGCAAATCCCACTCTCCCCACACTCTTGTAATACTAGGACTCACTTTGCCATACCTTAATAGTGATTTTTGTTTTTTGACACTTTAGTCTCACTTAGACTAATCTCCATCCTCTACCCATCTCCCATCCCTCCACAGCAGATCCCTAACCTCAAAATCCCGATCTAAATCCTACTTTGCTAACCTCTTAAACAGCCCTGACTGAGACCACACTTCCCAAAGCCCTAACTAAAACCTGCTATTAGGGTTCCGGTAGCCCAGTATAACCTCCTGCAAAGCACACTGCTCAATAAATGACCCAAAATAGCATATAATGCCTGCCCACCGCATACCCATGACACCATAGATTGTGGTCTCCAATACAGAACTAGGTCAAGTTCTGAGAGAGTTCACACCTGCCCTCCAGTTGGAGGAGAGTAAATTCCTCAACACCCCACAACATACCTAGATGTTTATGGTGCTAACTGCTTTGCACCAAGTAGAAAGAATACTCCTGGGGGAATTCTGCACAATGCAAAATTTGGCAGAAATTAATGTTGTCCGTGCAGAATTTCCTTTCCCCCACAGAAATGGGCTTCAGTGCTGCTAGCAACCACTAGGGGTCACTGGACTCAGCAGACCCCAGCTTGCCCACAGAAGAGACTGCTGGGGGGGAGGGAGAGGGAGCTAGAGGGTTCCTGGCAACTGCAGTTCCCAGCATGCCCTGAGGGAAGGAGAGGGTAGCGCGCACAAGAAACGGTGCGAGTCTGGGACCAAGTATCAGGCTCTTTCTCCCTCTAGATCCCTGGACGGTGGAGGGGGGACAGGTGACTGAGCAAGGGGGGGCTCTGCAGCTCGGCTCTGAGGAGGAGGGTGGTTCAGGTGTACTGGCTCGGGGGCCCCTGCAGGTGCACTGTGGGGAAGAGGGTTGTGGGTGTCTGCCCCCCCCCCCCCCGAGCCAATACACCCAAAGGGGACAGAGAAACAGGAACTGGGTTGTCATAGGGGTTTCTTTAACTCTCTACTCCTGGGGAAATTTGGGTGTGTGTCTGTATTGTTACAGACATACTTGCTGACAGGTATTTTGAAATAAAATTACCAAAATAAATTTAAACTAGCGTGATTTATGTAGTGTTATTTTGACAAATAAAACTAGTGGAATTTAATTTTTTGGTACAGAATGCCCCCAGAAGTAAGAGAAAAAAATTAAACAGTCAAGAACCAAGGTTACAGAAGCCTAGCTGTGTCTGAATGGACTCCTTGCTAGCTCCCAATGCCAAGTCTCAAATTCTGTCCACCTTATACTGAGTGCTTAAAAAAAAAAAAAAAAAAAAAAATTAGATCTAGCCATGCCCAAGGAAGTAGCTGACAGCAAAGTGCAAAACACGCATCCCAAGGACACCACCAGGTATGTCAAATTAAAGACATTTCATGCAAAGTAGCCTTCTCAGATACCCCATCCGTCCTAACCAACTGCCACAATCCTGCCAGTATATTAGCGGAGAGTAGATACACCCATCTCTGTATCTAACTCAGTCTTCCAGATAAGACAGCATAGTAAGGCATGAGCTCCATTTTTCCATTTTCTTTTGATAGCACTCCTAACCTACCATCTAATACACCTGTATCTTCTGAGTCAACCCTTGCTGAAAGTAGAAATGTATCCAGGTGGCCCACCACTTGTGAGTTGCCAACCTGACCTGCATGTCACTATCCACTCTGACACGGTGTTGAACCTTTAAAGGCTGACCATGATCATAGGCAAAGCTCATGGATGCTCATCAAAATAATCTGACCTTCATAACAAAAGTCAGCAGATTAAAGTCATCATCATCATCAGATGAAGGCTTATAAAGTATCTGACAGCTATTGAGAATATCAAAGTAATTTTTTTTTTTTTTTTTACTATTTAAGACCATTTTGTCCAACTAACATTAGCATTTACTTCTTTTGAAAAACAAAGAAATGAGGAAACTACTGCTAAAAAAATATTGCCCGCATTGGTTCATTTTCCTACTGTGCACATGGCTCACATACAACACTTAAAGAAAAGTGCAAAAAACTGGTGCTTGTCAGACATTGCTAGAGTGCAAGATTACATGACTTAACGTGGTCTGGAAGTTTCTTTGCCTGGGGTTTGTACAAGTGAGGTCCCATCTTCTAGGCACAGAACTTAAAAGTTATACTTTGTATTGCTAATGTAATATCACCCGAGTGCTGGCACATTAGCCTAATTCATATTTAACTTAGATGATTTTCAAACCAGTTATTGACTCTCCAATATTTGCATTAGACAAGATACTTGATACTCATGATCCTGCTTTTCAGTGCTCATCACAGTCTAATTTAGTGCTCTGATTCTGGAGCCAAGAATTTGGAAGCTAACTTTGTTTTCCAAAGTACCATAAATACGTACTGCTCTTTTGATTATACAGAATAGAAGGATTAGGGATGGCAAGCCCTAAGCCTGCTAGAGAATTATAGCTAGTCTCCTACCTCATTTTTTGATACACCTGGTCTTTCCAGAAGATCTTCTTTACCTTGACAATTATCTATCTTTGCATTTTATATTGCCACTTATTGCAGTGGTTGAGCAACTTCCACATAAAATCAATAACAACAATCAAGTTCCCAACAGATTTCCTGGAGTCTCTGTCACTTTACCCTTACAAGGGAGAAGTATCTGTTTGGGGTAGGGCTGGATTTTAATTTTTTAGCTGATGGGGTGGGGGGGTGAAGGTTGGTAGGGATTTATTGGGTAGACGGGAGTGTCAGTGTTGAATGTCATTCTTATTGTAGAAAGGCTTTTTCAAGGAGATTTTGCAGCATTTCCTGAAGATTGTCAGACACTGGATTCACCTGAACTCCTCTGGAAGTTTCTTCCAAAGCCACAGTTCCGTCACCTGAGAAAGTTTTATCCCCAGCTCTCAGGAGTTTTGTCCTGGGCTTTAAAATTTGCATCATCCTAGAGGAGCACAGCTGTTGCAGAGGTTCATAAATCAAAATTCCATCTTTGATGTAGCTGGGGCTTGATCTATTAATTGCTCTGACAACTAGAACCAAAACCTTAAACTAGTAACAAAAGCTGACTGGGAGCCAGTGGAGGAACTTGAGCATAGGCCTCATATGCTCTCAGCGGCATAAACCATGGAGAAGGTGGGCATTTGCATCCTGTATCAGCTGAAGCCTGTGCTTAGTCCTTACATTCAGCTTCAGATACAGTAAATTTACATAGGTGGTGAACACACGGATCACTGAGGCTCGCGCCTCACTAAGAGGAAGGAACAAGGTTTCCTAGCAACCTGGTGATGGAAAAAAGGCTTTTTTTAATAGATAGATATACTACCTGGTCACTTACACTTAGTAAGGAGTGTCAAAACAGGACCTTGAGGCTTCATACCACTTTGACAATTGGGAGCTGTATGCCTTCAGTAGAAGTTGGAGACATTTCCTCTTTCCAATCAGCATCACTTCAGTCTTGCCCAAATTCGGCTTGATTTCTTATAAGCATTCTGACATTTTAATAGTGGCTGTGGTTGCATCAGTCGAGAATCATCAGCATACTGTTGGCAGCACGGCTTATGGAGTCTCACTATCTTTCGCAGTGGTTTCATCTAGCTATTGAAGAGAAATAGGGTTAGTAAGATCCCTACAGGATCCCACCGATGAGAGCCTTCAGAGAGGAGCTACTACCCATCCCTACTTTGAGTTCTTCTGGAAAGAGCCAATTGCATCCACTGTAGTACTGGGCCATCTACTCCTGCTAAATCATATAGGTGGGTTAGCAGCATCTTGTGGTCTACTGTGACAAAAGCTGCAGAGAAGTTTAAGCAGTACAAGAATGGAGATCCTGCAAGTGTCCACAGTCATAAGGAGTTCTTTTTCTTGCCAATAGAGCTGTCTCTGTGCTGTGTCCTGCCCCAAATGTGAGGTATCCAAGATGTCAATGGATGTCACAACACATGCTGGAGTTTGGTGGTCGCTACCTTCTCTGCTAATAAGCTGTAGAAGCACTAAACTGCTTAACCACGGTTACAGTTGTGCACTTTGGCCTTGACAAATAAATCACATCACTGTGCCCCAAAAAGTTGTTTTATACACAATCAGGATCGTGATTTAAAAAAATCATATGAAACAAAAGCCAATGTTCAAGAACTGCATCAGTTACAATATTCCTACCATCCAATCAACAAAACCCTAAATTATTAAATGAAAGTTTAGAGAGCAACCTTTAGTAGATTTTGAATACACCAAACCCCTGTTAATGAAACTTGACCTAGAATACCAAGCAGCAACAAGGGGATTGTTGACTTCTTCCTAGCAAACTTTGTCCATTATTTCCCACAGGAGAATCTGGTCACTGTGGTCAATGCATCTGTAACTTCCAGACTGAATTACTCAGCTTAATGCATCTGGAACAAAGTAGAAATGGGTACTTGAGGCTCTTGTTCAACACATCATCCCCATACTCCTCTCTCTATGCTGGCTTCCATTACCAGATGAAGTCCTTGATCATGAACTTCAAACCAGGAACAAGCTGCATCAAAAGTCTCTTCATCTATACATGAGGCACTCATAAGTGAATGACAGGATTATGTTTGTGTCCCCCCTGTCCCTTAAGGTCATCTGAGGAGGTCAAAGGAAACAGCCCCAGAGAGGGGGGTATGACTGCAGCAGCAGAGTTTGGGGTGTTCCAAAAGGACTCAACAACAACAGGGACTGAAAAAGCTGTGTTTCTTTGACACCCAGTTTTATTAAACTCTAGTTTTTTTTAAAACTCCCTAGTCCAGAAGTAATATTCAAATGTACAGCTGTACTCCTCTGGGACAACAAACCAAAAAGGCCAAAATGAACCACACGAGGGACCAAGATACAAATTCTTGGTAAGGAAGCAAGGCTGTAGGCAAGTTTCTAGAGAAGATCAGATTGATCCAGAGTGAGTGCCTTTGGACCCTCCTTGAGAAAAACTCTGTAAACAGAATAAATGGGATGAGAGGATGTGAGGAAGAAGAAAGTAGTATATCATGAGCACAGCCTCTTACTGGAGAGCAGACAGCTCCATGAAATATACTAGGATCCTCATTATGCAAAGCTAGTTTAACTGGGAAGTGTTTAGCTATTATGGTAACAGACATTACAGAAAAACCCATGACAAATATTCTAATTTTAATTAGAAGAGATGTACATTTTACATGTACAGCAGGCAAAACAAGTGGAATTTGTAAATTCTATACTCTGGTTCACAGCAGTTATAAATGCTGCAGGTTTGCCTGCTGACTTTATAACTTCCATGCGTTGCTTGCAATCTGTAATTTGCAGTCTCAACTGCTCTAGTTCAGCAATTACAGACGTTGTACGTGAAGCATTTAACTGAAAATTCAGCCTCTTTTCTACCAGGTTGTGTAAGAATACTTGTTCATTGTCATCAACAATTATACTTCAAAATAAATCTTCACCTTCCCGGTACAGCTGAAAGATGAAGCTAAACAAATTCAGACTGGAAATAAGGAGTAAATTTGTGTCAGTAAGGGCAAGTAACCTTCTCTACACCATTCATTCATTTTTATTATGTCCCCTCATTCATCACTTTTCTAAGGTAAACAATCTCAATCTTTTCACTCTTTTATACAAGAGTTTTTTCCGTGCTTTCCAACATTCCTGCTCTTCTCTGCACTCCCTCCAATTCCCCAATATCCTTTTTGAGATGGGATGGCTACTACTGCACACAGTATTACAATGAGGCCAAACCACTGATTTATACAAATAATAAGAAATACTTCATATTATTCACCATCTCATTCCTTATGCAATTCCTACAGACCTTCATGAAGAAGTTTTATATTGGATTTGATTGGGTGACAGGAAACAATTGGTAATATTTTCAAAGTTTGATATACCCAGATGAGATACTCTCTTTTTAACTTTAGTTAAGTTAACACTCCTAAGATAAATGACATCTAATACACGCTGGAAGTTACAGCTGCTGAAACTATTAAACTATTACAAAACAACAACAAAAATTTTGCTATGCTGCCTCCATGGGGGGGGGGGGGAGGAGTAGCACTGCAAGTCCTAAATTAGAACAATGATTAAGAAAATGTTAGGTTGCTTAACTCCACTCACCATATATCTCTTTCCCCAAAAAGAGAGGACTAAAGAAAGCAGTTAATAAAAACACCAGATTTTGCTTTATTTCAAGACTGCCTTCAATGGATTTCATTGCTGTTACACTTAAATAGGTAATTACTACATGTAGCCTAATGACTATATTTCATAGTTCTTACTCTAATCATAAACAAATTTTCTCTTTGTAAATTGATTATTTAGAAACATTTTCATTAAGTGCTACATAAACATAATTGTGCCTTGCCACACAGAATAGGCTTTCAGAAATTTTCAGGGTCCTGAAAGAGACATACATATACTATAGGAGCCTAAAAAAATTTGAGGAAAAGGAGGGGAAAAACAGAGTTTAATTCAAGCAGGCAGAATTCCAGCAGCAGAATGAGGGTTAACCAGTTTATTGCTCTAAATGCAGAATGTATGATTTTCTGCCTTGTGGACATATGAGTTCATTTGGGGCAAGTAGCTCATGACCCTCAGAGTCTGAGTACGGGCTCTTGAGACCAGAGTGGCTGAATTGCAGGAGCTAAGGAGGATGAAAGCCTTAAGGAAGAACATCAAGCTGGCGCAGAGGAAAGCAATTCCATAGTTGGAACCTTCTTTCCAGATGATGTCAGGGTATCCTCCCACGCTGAAAATATCTTTCCGAGGGAGGGAACCCCAGTTATTAGGAAGAGACAGGCAGTAGTAATGGGGGATTTGATTATTAGAAATATAGATAGTTGGGTTTGTGATGACCAGGAGAACTGCATGGTGAATTGCCTACCAGGTGCAAAGACGGTGGACCTTTTGAAACATCTAGAAAGATATGCAGTGCTGGGGAGGATTGGTGGTCATGATAAACATAGGTAACAGTGACATGGGGAAAGGCAGAAGAGAGGGTCCAGAGACCAAATTCAAGCTGTTAGGAAAGGGCTTAAAGTCCAGGATCTCCATGGTAGCATTCTCTGAAATACTTCCAGTTACACACACAGAGCCACATACCCTGCAGTTCTGCCTCTCTCAATGTGTGGATGAGATGATGGTGTTTGGAGGAGGGATTTAGGTTTATTAGGAACTGGGGACATTTTTGGAAAAGAAGGAGCCTGCATAGCTTTCTATGTACTTCATACCAGATTATACCTAATTTATGAAGTTTAAAATTTTGGTGTCTTGAAGTCTGATCCCCAATTTAGCAATCCAATGCCCCCCATGCCTCCCAACCCAATATTTGTATTTTGTTATTTCTGCTAAGACATTAGCAGAGAAACAATTAATATTTACATTTGAATTGCTATCATTGGATTTCAGAGTTAACAAAAACATAACTGTTTGTAGCTTCGAAAATTCAGGAAAACAACCCTGTTTTGGTTTATAGTCAGAAGATTTCTTGCAGCCATGAAAGCTGCAAACTTATTTTTTAATATGAAAATTTCAGTTCTGAATACAAATTTTGCAGCAGACAATGGATTCCACGGCATATCTGGAATTCTGGCTGTACCACCATAGATTGTTATTTGGATGATCTCAAACTAAGCAGGTTCAGGTTGTGTCAGTACTTATGTAAGAAACCTCCATGGAACTAGATGCTGGTGATTCAGTAAATGATAATCTCTTGACTGACTCAGTCCTGAACAAAAGCCCTCACACATTATACCAGAGGGCACAGCACAGCCAGAGTAGCTGTCTCTGGGATGTGGCATAAAACCTAACTTGACCTCATAAAGTTCACTAGAGAGCCCATGACACTTTTCAGAGTGTAGAGAAGTTCAGCATTTGGTTAGGACACCAAGGTTATTACATTCTGCCTACCTAAAAAATATTTCCTTGATCCAGATCCTAGATCCGACTAGATTTTTATTTTATAATTCCTTTCCTATGGCTGTGTATATTGCTGTTTAAACTGTATTTTTCACCTCAGAAGTGACTGTGAAAGCGGTCAGTAAGAATGATTGGTGAAGCAACTGTCATAGCATTTTAGAAGAAAGGTGCCCTAAATATAACAGATCATTTTTGCTACTACTAGATTGATGTCAAAAACTCAAGCCAGAGCCTTCAAATGTATAGTATTATATGTTGGCTTATTAAAATTAGTTCTGTTTAATGTGTTCATGCTGTTTTTATAACGTACTTACTCATGAAAATACTGGGCATCCATATGCAGAGAACTTAGACATCTTTAAAAAAAAAATTATATATATATAAGTTCCCAAATATTTAGTTTTCTTAGTTTCAGAAAATGCCCAGAGTTAACAATACTGAGATTCTTACAATTGCACATTTATGCCAGTAAAACAATGTTCCTTTTATTAAATTAATACAACAAAAAAGTCATATTTCATATTTAAATTAATCCCTGCCTCTCCCAAATCCCAGCAAAGAAGAACACTGATTACACATTGGTTTGAATATTTATAATTCTACCATGTGATAAGCAACTAAAGCAAATCAATGAGCCACTTCAAAGGCTTTTTTTTCTTTTGAGGGAGAAGGGAGGAAAGAAAGGAAAAAAGGCAGCAATAGAACAAGCTAGAAAAATGTATAAAGCAATACGTCAAATACCTTTATATTTTTCTTCTGAGGACTGGGAATTTCAAAGTGTATACAAGTATAAACAGTCATGAAGAAAATCCTGTTTTAAAGACCATGTTTGAATAAAATTAGCTAGACTTTTTTTTAAATGCACATTTATTCTGAGTCATATTTCAGGACAAATGTAATTAGACAAATGATATTACAGCCAGCAGTAACTCCAGACAGTAATCTCTTAAGTGTCATCACACCGACTGAGGATTCTGCTGAAAATACTACTTTTAAAACATGCATCACAAGTAGTATCAAATTTTAAATTTCCTATCACTGCAGAATTCCAATATGCTTAAAGACTACAAAAAAAATTCCAAAGTAAACACAGAAGCTAGTTACAATTACCCTTCAACACCTGAGGCTCTGTTCTTGAGGCTACAGACTGGCATTCCTTTTAAAAATATCCATGAAAAGAACACACACCACCAACTTGAGAAATGTTTGCTAAACAATACATATCCAAAACAGTGGAACAGCACTTCATTAAAACTTTGTTAAATAATTTTCACCTATATTTCCACTACAGCTGTCAAGATTTTGCATTGTTTCTGGATTTGAATATTTTCAAATCATCTTCATAGTAAAATTTTCACCACATATTCCTAGGCTCTAATGGTTAACTTTACTGAAGTCAACAGTTACTTATCTTAGTAACATTAAGCAAGTGCACATTTAGAGGACTAGGAACATAGAGTCTGATCCTCCTGACCCTTATTTCCAAAGTCCAGTAAAACTAATGCCACAAGAAAGGATTGTTTTTGCGAGTAATATGGAGTTGCAGGATCAGACTTTTAATTTAAAAAATAAATAACCAACTTATTAGGTGGTCCACACCAGAAAACAAAACAGATACTGTAATGATTATGCCAAGGTCGTTTTAAGCATGCTTAAAATTCTCTTTAAAATTAAATTAGAGAGTGAGCAGTTTCCCTTACATAAAGGTCTCTATGTAATAAAGACAGTAGGGTGACCAGATGGACTGTCCCTATAAAATCGGGACAGTCCCGATATTTGGGACTTTTTCTTATATTACCCTCCACCCCATCCCGATTTTTCGCACTTGCTCTCTGGTCACCCTAAATGACATTAGCATTCAGATGAGGGTACAAGTACATAAAACCAAGCCTAATAAATTTTCACCCATAACTGGCAAGCAAGTTTTTTTATCAGTTAGTTTATTGAATATAAAAACATTGCCACATTAAATGGTTAAAATGCACCATCATAACATTCATGGGAAAATTACCAATGACAGACTAATAAAGTTATCCCCAGGGGGTGGAGGAAGAGAAAGAGAAAATCAGAGATGAGAATTAAGATAAAGCGAACAACCCAAACATTGCTAAAATTTAGGGGAACAGCGAGAATACTGAGCTCTGCATTTCCCATATCTCCTGCTCTCCACTTCCTACTGCTGTGCTATTGAAAAAGTGATGCTTTGCTATGCTTATGCTAATAAATCTAAATGAGTTTGCCATATGTATTCTTTCAACAATTTTTACAGATCACTCCATTTTCCTGTACCTCCATCTCCCAAAAACTGTACTATGAATCAGCCATAAAAATAGATCTTCAAAAATGTTTTAAAACCCTTCAAAGACTAAGATTTCAATCATAGGAGCAACCAGCAAGAACACTCAAAATGGTGACTAGCAATAATAAATCAGACACAAACCCACCATGAAAATTAAATCCAATCCCGCAATAGAGATGGTGGCAGACTAAGGCTTTTCTAATGTACAGCCATTTATCCTGAAGTAAAGACCTTCAAGTTATATGGATTTTTTTTCATCCAAAGTAAATTTTCCACTCAAAAGCTGCTAGTACTAATATGAGACACCAGCATTAAGGTTAGGAGAAAGTGCATTTTCATCTGTGACTGTTCCTAACAATGACAGATGGAGACAGAGTAAGGAACAAGGAGATGGTTAAGGCCAAAGGAAAGAGATACAGCCACAGAGGGAGGGGAAACAATATTAAGGGTGCAAGGCAGAGAAGAGGGGATAGGGCACACAAACAGAGGGCTATTGGGATATGGAAGTCATGGGGGAATATCGGTGTGGGGGGACAATATGAGGGGGACAGTGAGGCAGCATGGGATGGAGGCAGTGTAGGAAAGGGTATAGAGGAGCAAGATGTGATAGGACAACGTATGGAAGGGCACAGCTCAGGGAGCTGGACTGGAGTCCAATGAACTGGAGGCAGAAAGGCAACATGGGACTGGGACAGGACACAGACACATGGCGGGGGGAGAGGCAATGAAGCAGTGCACAGACATAGCCAGGGGAAGGTGATGGGGGGGGGGAGGGGAGAAAATGAGGTAGCCAGTACAGGGACGGGGGACAATGAGGCAGGGGTGACAGAGGCAGGGTGCAGACACATGGGATGACAAGGGGGGCAATGAGGCAGGAAGGATGGGGGCAGACTCCAGACACAGGAGAGGTGGCAGGGAATACTACAGCAGCAGGAACGAGGCAGGGCACACACACTGGGGAGGTGGCAGTGGGGGGATAATATGGCAGCAGGGACGGGTCAGGGCACAGAATGTGGCGGGGGTCAATGAGGCAGCAGTAACGGGACAGGACGGAGACGCGGAGTGGGGGTAACACGGCAGCAGGAACGGGGCAGGACGCAGACGATGTGGCGGGGGTCAATGAGGCAGCAGGGACGGGGCAGGACGCAGACGATGTGGCGGGGGTCAATGAGGCAGCAGGGACGCAGACACAAGGTAGCGGGTGCGGGGAGGGGGGTAATACCGCAGCAAGGACGGGGCAGGACGCAGACACAGGGCGAAAGGCCGGGAGTTAAGGAGGCAGCAGGGCCGGGGCAGGAAGGCCAGCAGGAGGGGGGCGGCAGGCACGGCCCGGGGATGACAAGAACCAGGGGGCCGGGGCTGACCCACGGGGAGCCCCCGCCTCACTCACCCGTCTTTCCGCTTGGCTTTGTAGACGTGCCCGTAGGTGCCTCTCCCCACCTTGCAGCCCTCGTACTCGAACAGGTCCTCTACCCGCTCCCGCTCCCCGGTCAGCTTCACCTTGAAGTCATAGTCCATCTTCAGCGCCCACCGCCGGGACCCGCCGCCTCCGGCCGCCTCACAGCCCGCCGCGCCGCCGGACACCGCAGGGACCAGGGAGGAGGAGGAGGCCCCGCACCAGCGATACGGACCATCCAGGGGGAAGCCGGCAGGCGTGAGGGCAACTCCCTCCCCTCTCTCGCCCCGTCTCCTGCCGCTCCCTCCCCGCCTCAGCCAGGCAACGGCACAACAGCCGGTATTTCACCCGGAATACGGCAGCCCCGCTTCACCGCACTGTTGAAAAAGCGTCGCAAGCCGCTCTCACAGCGACGCCTCCCCAGCAGCCGCGATTAACGCACCACGTGGAATCTAGCCGGCTGAGAGCGCCCAGTCCAACTCCGGGGCCGGCGTGCATTGCGCCACCGGGGGGCTGGAGGAGGGGGTTTGCCTGCTGGGAGTTGTAGTACAGAATTTGTTAAGTGCCCCGCTTTGCATGCTGGGAGTTGTAGTCTGGGGGGTGAATTATAGCAGGAGATGTAATTGGAGTGGGGAGGAGCTAGGGTAGATCAAGGTGTAGTACTGGGGGTTTATTTAAGAGTGGTCACAGTGGAGCACTGCCTGCTAGGGCTGCAGTTTGGAAGGGTACAAGTAAGGACACATTTGGAGTATTGCATCCAGTTTTGGGCCCCCCACTACAGAAAGGATGTGGACAAATTGGAGAGTCTAGCGGAGCGCAATGAGAATGATTAGGGGGCTGGGGCACTTGACTTATAAGGAGAGGCTGAGGGAACTGGGCTTTTTCAGTCTAGAGATGAGTGAGGGGGGATTTGATAGCAGCCTTCAATTACCTGAAAGGGGGTTCCAAAGAGGATGGAGCTCGGCTGTTCTCATTGGTGTAGATGACAAAGCAAGGAGCAATGGTTTCAAGTTGCACTGGGGGAGGTCTAGGGTGGATATTAAGAAACACTATTTCACTAGGAGGGTGGTGGAGCACTGGACTGGGTTACCTAGGGAGGTGGTGGAATCTCCCTCCTTAGAGGTTTTTAAGGCCCAACTTGACAAAGCCCTGGCTGAGATGATTTAGATGGTGTTGGTCCTGCTTTGAGCAGAAGGTTGGACTAGATGACCTCCTGAGTTCTTGTCCAACCCTAATTGTCTATGATTTTTGTAAGGGGGGTTGCAGTGGGGTGCTGTACACTGGTGACTGTAGTTTGGAGGGTGGGGTCAAGGTGGGGCCCTGCAGGCTGGGGGGTAGGGACTGTAGTTTACAGGGGGAAAGGGATCATGGCCAGGTGTGCATGCCAGAGGCTTCAGTTTGGAAGGCAGGTCACAGTGAGGTGCTGCACGCTTAAGGCTGTAGTCTAAGAACCAAGCGCAAAGTGTCTCAGACATGTAGGCAGTGCACTGAAGTCTTGAGAGTGTAATCAAGTATTGGAATGTAGGAGTCATAGTCAGCAGGTCCTTGCTGGCCTGTTGTGGCTCCCTGGGCTCACTGCCTATGCAGTGGCATGTGGGGCACAGAGCACTCCTCTGGCAGAGCCCAGGCCAGTGAGGAGTGGGCTGGGCAGTAATGCCCACATGCACACCCCATTTTTACTCGGAGCTCTGATCTGCAAGGCGGAGTCTATGGGGGCCTCAGAGATGGGGAAGAAGGTCTGCAGATTCAGGTTTGTGGATACTCTGGGATTTGGTGGGTGGGGCCTTTCCTAGTTTGCCTCCCCTTAAGGTTTGGGGAAGGGTCAGCAAGGAATTGGAGGAGTGCTGCAGGCTAGGGACAATAGGACGGCCCATGAATTCTGTTATGTGTAGGACTGGGCTCTAAGGACTTGTCTTCACTGCAAAATTAGATTGTGTGAGAGCACAACTTTGAGGAGTCATGTTAACTAGCATGATAAATTTGATTTTGCAGTCAGCATAGACAGGGTGGGGGGGCCATCATATTTAACATTGTCAGCTTAGTTATGGTTAACTAGGGTTTCAGTAGCATCTACCCCACACCAGCTGGGAAGATGTCAAACATGAATATTAATCATAAAGTCATATTTAACATTTTCATTCATACAATTCCTCAAGGTTGTATTCTAACACAACCTAAATTTTTTAATGAAGACAACCTCTATGTGTAAATGAATAGGTAAATTTGGACCACAGTCTCTGGTTTCAACCAAAAAAATGCAGCAGTATGCTCAGGGCCATCCCTAGCTATTCTGGGGCCCTACACAGTACCCCTATGGGGGTGGGGGCAGGGCTGGCTTGGGAGGCAGGGGGGGAAAACCACCTCCCAGCACTCACCGGCAACACAGCTGGGGCCAGGCTGCTGCACTTCCCACTGCCAGTGAGTGCAGGCCCATCCCTGCTGCAGTCCTCAGGGGTGGGAAGAGGCGGGGCTGGGCAGAGCAGGGCGTGGGCTTTGGGGAAGGGGTGGAATGGCGGTGGGGCAGAGGCTAGAGGGAAGAGGCGGAGCAGGGGCTGGAGCAGCACACAGCTGCGCAGAGCACCAGGAAAGTTGGTGCCCTACGCAGCTACGTACTTTGCATATGGGTAAGGATGGCCCTGAGTATGCTTAATCGCAAATCTGTGCCTTTTCGGCCAATGAAGGGCCATTTCCCAATTCCTTTACTCATGCTGAGTAGAAATTTACTTCACAGATAGCCTCTCATTCTACCGGCTTTGATGGGATTATGTAAATTCAGTAATATCAGAATATGGCAAATAGGCACTAGACCCAGTCTAGCCACTCTTCTGGCATTTCTACTGGTCATGCATATAATACTGTCCCCCCACATTTTATGTTTAGTATACGTGTTGGTTATAATGCATTTTGAAGTATAACTCAAGAGTTCAAAAAAAATCCATTAGACAACACTGGAGTCTATCCTTTAAAAAAAAAAAAAAAAACTCACTAGATTTTCTGTAACCTTCTGAAACCCTTCATTTTTAAGTTATCCAGGCATAAAGATGGGTTTTTGAAAACTAAGGAGCTGTAAAAGGAGACGAGTTAGGGCAGCTCTACACTTAAAGCTGCAGCAGCACAGCTACGCTGGTGTAGCACTTTACTGAAGATGCTACTACATCAACAGGAGAGTTCACATCAGCACAGTTAATCCACCTCTGCAAGAAGCGATAGCTATGTTAATGGGAGACGCTGACAGAGCACTGTCTATATCAGGAGTTAAGTTGGTATAACTACATTGCTTAGTGGATTTTTCATACACCTGAGCGATGTATTTATACCGATGTAAGTTTGTAGTATAGACCTTGACTAAAAATGCTTAGTACAGAAGGAAATGAACACAGATATAGGATCAAGAATAGAGTTCTGAGGATCTGCACCATGTCTTACTTATTTACACTAAAGCTGGAAACGCTTTCATGAGCCAATCATCATCGCAGGAGTCAAAGCTTTCTGTTTTTAATGTGGTTATGTTCTGACAAAGGATTAAAATCCAAAAGAATGTTTAGAATATTGTCTTCCTACAAATGTTTCTCTTGCATGAGTGTCATAGTAGTTGGAATATTTGTATCCAAATTGCCCAATCATCACTATAACCTTTGGGCTCTTTGCGCTGGTTTCCAGATGCTCATAATGGATAACACATAATGTGTTAACCCAAGGCTCAATGACCAGAGCACCAGTCTGGGACTCAGAAGACCTGGGCTCTGTTCCCGGGCCTGCTGGAGGACCATGGGCTAACTCCTTCATCTCTGTGCCTCAATTTCTGATCTGTAAAATGGAGCTAATGATATCAGTAGAGAGCTAAATTGGAAAGAATATCTTAATCTTTTTAACAATAAAAAATTGCTGCTGACATTTCAGGGTCACCTTTCAATTTTATTTGAGTACATATAGTTCATGGAAAAGACAAATTTCTGAAATAAACCACAGAAAAGTGTCAAGTGCAACAGAGTTCTACTAAGGACAAAAAAGGGGAGGGGGAAAAGGCGTTTTTGGCCCCATTTTTAAGGAGAGATGACTATGCTCCCAAAACTCAATGTCTAAAATGTTTTCTCTGAGGACATTGCTGCTTCCCTTGATTTACAAGGTTTTTTTATTTTGTCTCTACCACTTCTGTTTCTTTGTCTTCTCTCCTCCCTGCTGTCATTCATACATGGATTCAGCAAAGTATTAAAGACAGTGCTTAATTGTCTTGCTCAATTTAGGGCTTCATACCTCTTCTACTCCCATCCTTTGCCATTCTTCATAACCTCCTTCCCATGATCTTTTTACTCCAGGCTTGTACTGTGTTTTTCATCCCCACATTCTTTTTGTAAACCTCTTCCTATTACCTTCCTTGAAAGGCCAACACCTCTAAATAAAGCTAATTATCAAATGGAAGTGACTAATCTTAGCATTGATCATGGAATTAAGTGTATCAGTGGAGACAGGTACCAAAGTGAACAGTTTCTGTTCTGAGAACAGAGCAGGGAGGTCACAGGGAATTATCATTAACGACTTCTGAATGTAGGGAATTGTATTACAAGCACAAGTCCTGAAGCGTACAAGCCTGGCTGAGCTCTAGCAGCCTGTACATGCTAACTGTTGGAGTAGGACACTAAACAAAGAAGGATCTGAATTGTAGCAGTACTAGACACACACATTTTGAAAGACAGTAGGATGTTAAATGTGCTTAAGTATAGAGCAAATAACTCGGACAACCAACTACAACCCAACATTTAGCTTTCTGAGTTATTTCCTCTATTTTGCAGTCATTACAGATGGAGAAAATGAGAGAGGAGAAACAGTTTTAGACTCAACTAAAGTAGATCGCAGATGGGGATTTGTCTCACTTTTGGACTGTGGGGAGTTAACTCAGCTACATCTACACTACAGCTGGGATCGACGCTCTGAGATCAATCTACCAGCGGTCAATTTAGTGCGTCTGGTGAAGACCCGCCAAATCGACAGCAGATCACTCTCCAGTCGACCCCTGTACTCTACCCCCGACGAGAAGAGTATGGTGAGTTGATGGGAGAGTTTCTCCTGTTGACCCCCCCCACAGTGTAGACACTGTGGTAACTCGACTTAAGGTACGTCAACTCCAGCTACGTTATTCACATAGCCTAAGTCAACTTATGCTATGCAACTCCAGCTATGTCTACACTACTGCAATAAGTCAGAAGTACTGAAGCAGGAAGCAAGTGCAGTGCCACACACTTGGCAAGAAGAGGTGTGATAAGGCAGGTACGCCCTGTGACATTGCATCAACAAAGCACTGCTTCCCATAGACTTTAAGGCAGGGGTGGGCAAGCGACGGGCTGCAGGCCTGATCCAGCCTGCCAGCTGTTTTAAGCTGGCCCTTGAGCTCCCACTAGGGAGCGGGGTCTGGGGCTTGCCCCACTCCGGCACTCCAGCAGGGGAGCAGGGTTGGGGGCCCACTCCATGCTTCTTCCAGAAGCAGCAGCATGGCACTGCTGCTGCTTCTATGTGTAGGGACAGTCAAGGGCTCTGGTCTGCAGGCTGCCCCTGCCCCAAGCGACACCCCCGCAGCTCCCACTGGCTAGGAACTGCAGCCAATGGGAGCTGCAGGGGTGGCGCCTGCAGACGGGGCAGCTCACAGAGCTGCCTGGCTGTGGCTCCATGTAGGAGTTGGAGTGGGGACATGGCTGCTGCTTCTGGGAGTGGCTTGAGATAAGTGCCGCCCGGAGCCTGTACCCCTGAGCCTCTCCCTGCACCCCAACCCCCTACCCTGAGCCCCCTCCCACCCTTCAAACCCCTTGGTCCCAGCCCAGAGCACCCTCCTGCACCCCAAACTCCTCATCCCCAGACCAACCCCAGAGCCTGCACCCCCAGCCAGAGCCCACACCCTACTCCCCCTGCTCCAGTCTAGAGCCCCCTCCCACACCCTGAACTCCTCATATCTGGCCCCAACCTGGAGCCTGCACCCCCTCCCTCATCCCAACCCCAATTTTGTGAGCATTCATGGCCTGCCATACAATTTCTATTCCTAGATGTGGCCCTCGGGCCAAAAAGTTTGCCCACCCCTGTTTTAAGGCCACCTCTGGCACACAATTTGCCCATCTGCCTATCTCTCTGGCTTGTCAAATATTTATCATACTAATTACCTGGGTGCAAAGTAAATCAAGTCAAATGGCAAGCCAGTGGCAGGACTGGGAATATAATCCACATCTGCTGCTGTGCCTAAACCACAGAGTATCCTTCCTCTCACATTAAGCATTTTTTAAACTTATTAAATAATTAACCTTTAACAGCACAGTGAACCCTATACTGTATCCAGTGTCTCTTCCAATGCTCTCTACTTCCTTTACTGGAGTGTTCTGATGACTTTGTAGTGATAAATACAAAAGGACTAGATCACAGGTAGTCAATTAGTTTTTGTCAAAGTCCAGATTTCTTGGTCAAGGTCCAGACTCCAGAGAAAATTAAAAAAATAAAAAGATTTCAGGGTCTATTTGAAAGCTGCTGGCAGTCCGGCTTTAGCCCATGATTCACTAAGACTATCCCTGGACTAAATTGGGAGCTCCTTACATTGGTAAGCAGCTACTCATAAAAGTAGTCCTATTGAAGTCAGTGGGACTACTCATGTGAGTAAATGCACAATCTGGCCTTAAGTGATTAAGCACCAATCCTACAAGGTGCTGCACACGCTCCACTCCTACTGACATCAGTGGAAGTTGAGGGCCCTCAGTCGATCATTCACTCATTTTTTGGTGTACAGAAAAAAATATTGCACTTCATATCAGACTGATACTTGCATATATTTAGCATCTTTCTAGTGTCCCTACCAGCAGGTAGGGGATCTTGGGGGACAACTACTGCACTGGTGGGGTGTAAAATAAACTTTATTAAGAAAATGCAGAAACAGGGAAAATTCAATAGTGAGGGGTATGGGGTTTGTTAAGGTAGACAATTGGGGAGAGGTTTCTTTTAGTAAATAGGAAAGGGGGTTTCAATAGTGGGGTACAATACAGTTGGTAACCAATTAACACTGAAGTATAATTGTAACAGGTAGCTAACAGTTTCTATGTAAAGGGTGTGTTACAGCAGCATATAACCAACTAACAGTTATGGGTAAAATGTGTTAAATAACCAACAACTCTAGGTAAAAATGTGTCAGTGGTTAAATGTAAAATGTGAGATGTTAGAGAGAAAAAGGGTGACCAATGGGGTTTTATGCTAGACTTCAGTAATACAATTGAGGTTTGGCAGCAGCAGGAGCGGGGTGAGCATGTGGGGGAAGGGATTGAGAGAGAGAGAAAAGCAGTGGTAGAGGAGTGAGGTTGGGGGATGGGGGAAGAGGAGCACTGTGGTGGAGCAGAGAGGGAGGAGGGAGATTTAAACTTAAGGAGACACAGAGCAGACAGGCTGCAAGTTTAAACAGCAGAGAGACAATTATACAGAACACGGCAAAATCTTATCTATGATTTAACTTAACCAAGACTACACAAATTAGCAAGTAACAAAACACAATGCAACAATTCTTTAAGCCTGACTTACAGAGTACAATGCAAGCAATTTTCTAAACCTGACTTAACCACAGCTACGCAAAATGAAATTACAACTTCTCTAGACTAAAGGCTAAACCTAACCTAATGGGTGCACCTTATACTAGGGGTAGTTCCAGAGGGCAGAGTGGTGTGTGCCCAGGATACAGCTTCGGGGGGGGCGGGGGGAGTGTTTAACTAGTGGTGGCTGCAAGCAGGCTTATTTCTAGAAGCAGATTACAGATACAGACCAAGGAGTTAGCTTGGGTCTGCCTGCTTGGGAAAGGAAGGCAGCAGCCAGAACAAGGGGAGTGTGCAAGAGGTTTTTCCCTTACCAATCCCCAAAGCAGCAGCAGGAACAGCAGTTTCAGCATCAGAGGATGCAGAGAGGACTCAATTCGCTTACAATAATCAGGAGATCTCCAGGCACAAATTTGTTGTTCGTGGGAGGGGAGTTTAAAACGGGGGTATGCTCAAAAACAAACGAGAGTGGGGAGAGGGCCCCCCAAAGACCCCTAGCTGATCAGACCAGGTGGCAAAGCAAGGACCTTCTCTGGGGGTCTGATCAGAAAATGTCTGGTTTTAAGGGCAAATTCAGGCAGTTTCCCGCTAGTAACTTTGATTGGTTCCCCTTAATCCAAGGGAGGAGAGAAGGCGGGGAAAACTGCAGGTAGGCACAAGACATGTCTGGGCAAGTTTTGAGTCACAGGTATGACTCATATGCTCAGCTATGTGGCCACTTTAGGTCTTGCATACCTGGGCAGAGCACCCTACACCAAGCCAGGTCCGAACAAAGAAGCTAGACAAAGGAGCGAAAAAGCCCCCACCTCCCTGAGCAGAGCAATGGCTCCAGTCAGTCTGCACAAGCCATTTCCATGAGCAGGGCCAGGCTGTGACTTTGGTCAGTTCCATGGCCGGGGGGCGGGGGGGCAGCCACTCAACAAAGGAATCCAGCAGGGGGACAGCTGTAACAGACATCTAGAAATACTAGAATTGAATACGAACAACATTTAACAATGCTATTGACAAAGCCTTAGGTCCAGACCCTGCAAGCCCATATCCATGTGCTTCACTTTACACATAAGTAGTCTCACTGATGTCGATGGGACTATTGATGGACTTGATCTTAGCATTCTGGGAGGACATTATGACATCAAGCTTACTATAAAGCTGCAAATCTATAGAACCACGGTTACAAGTCTAATGAATAGCAATGAAACCTGGGTACTGACAAAAGTTGAAGAAAACCAGATTGATGTTTTTGATTCTGGTCTTCGTCAACTGCTCCACATTACGCGTAGAGTTAACAACTTTCTACTCCCAGAAAACCAAGCACCCTTGCCCTGCCCATGCCCCGCCCTTCTGAGGAATGGGAGGGGGAAATCAAGATCTGCTTACAGTGTTTATCTACAGCAACTCCATAATTATCTGAGTTTTGCTGCCCTCTATAGACTACTTATTTTTCCAAGTGCAGTAGAACCCCTATTTTACAAACTAATTGGGGATTGAGAAATTCATAAAATTGAACATCTCAAAATTACAATAGGCATGGCATATAAATTGCAGTATACTGCTCTATCACTTTCTGGAACTTCAGTGATCTCCAATGCACTGAAGGCATTGAAATGGGAAGTAAATGTCTGTTTTTCCATCAATTTTCATTAGGTGACTTTTTTCCAATCAGGAAAAATGGTTAGTGTAACTTGTTGTTCATAATAATAAATAAAAAAAATCAAGGCTCCTACTATAAAGTACTGTATTGTGGAAAATATCACTGCAGTAAATATCTGGGGAAAGAGTATGGATGTATTAGAGAGACAGTGGGTGAGGTAGTGTCTTATTGGCTTAGTTTATGTTGCGGAAGGAGACAAGCTTTTGTGCTTACACAGAGCTCTTCAGGTCACTGAAGAACTTTCAGGCTCTGAAGAAGAGTTTTGAGTAAGCCCAAAAAACTTGTTTCTCTCATCAACAGAAACTGGCCCAATAAGAGACACTACCTCACCCACTTTGTCTCTAATACCCTGGGACCAGCATAGCTACAACAACTCTGTTAATAACTAAAACTACATATGCATATTGGAAGAGAATACTGTAAATTTTCCTGTATTGTTGGAGATATCAGTCTGATTAAGAAATTAATTGAAAATTTTGCAGTAAATCTGGGGATAGAACTATGATAATTTAACTAATTTTCTTAGTAGCTTTTTCTTTTCTACTTCAATGTGAGTTTTGCGTAAGGAGAGGAAGCAGGACAGATCCAGGAACACTTTACACTTCCTCACTGTACCCTTCTAACATACCTCTTCCATCTTCTGGAGGAGCAACCCCCAGGGTGAGTTTGAGGGAAGGAGACATTTTGATTTGACCAAGGGAAATTGATGTGTGGAAAAACTGATTGCAGGGAAAAAACTGATGGTAATGAATTTCAAGTAGAATTGATTCACACTGGGAGAAAATGGACTGATTATGTATGTTGAGGCAGGTACATTGATTTTTATTCTGGATGGAAAATTGATTCTCATGAATGATACATTTTGGTACGTCGACAGGTGCAGGAAATTGAGAGAGGGTGGCAAATTGCTACTGAATGTGGTGAGGAAAATAAATATGGTTTATGAAGTGCCACATCCCATCTGCTGCCAGTAGATTCCCTTGGTGGGAGGGGAAATGTGTCGTACTGTCTGGACTGCTTTGTGATTGTGAATGCCTACGTTAGGGCAGACTGTCAAATAGCAGGGCACACACCCCAAACACATGGTATGTTCTATAACTAGATTTCACTAACCCAGTATCAAATGTGAATTCCTGAAGCACTGTACCAGTCTTACCATGGAGTCACAGATAGTCCCCTTGGGCATTCCAGACTATTTTTCCACCCAGGCAAGCTGGACCTAGTGATAGTTGATGCTATACATTAAAGATTCAGGTTGCTTCCAGTCCCGGGAGACCAGCTCAATTTCTACCTCAGATCTCACACCAAAGACATCACTTGTAGCCAATCCTATAATAATCCTTAGTTTAGTAAACTAAGGAAGAAGAATTTAGTGTTATTTATAGGTTAAAGCAGGCAACATGTATACACAAATTAGTTACAGTCTATGGTTTTAAAAGGTGACAGAATTATAGTAATCTGCCAGCACTGAATATCTATTAGGGCTAATCCAGGTTGACCCTAGGGATCTCTGCTTCTGTTTCACAGCAAAGAGAATTTTCTTTTGTCCCTGATTTATCCCCTTTTTCCAGCATTCAAGCTGATGGGGTGAGCTTTCTTGCAAGTAGCACCTTCATGGGTGTGAGGGCTGTTCACTAAACAAAGACTTGGTTATATTGCACAATGGCCCATTTAATTTTGAGAGTCCTTTTTGATGGGCAGAGGACCATTCCTCCTGACTGGGTTCACAAGCATTTTTATAGTTATAAAGCAAAACTTACATATCACCTTACAGCATATGATACAGACATTACAAGTGAAATTAATTCATGCAGCAACTTACAAACATTCCAGAGAGTCTAAATGCTAAACACACTCTAATAAGTACAATACCTATCTTGAACAATACTAACATGCAGGTGATCTGGTCTGATCTGGTCTGGTATCCACTCCCAGAAGTGGCCGGGGCCAGCATGTCCCTGCAGCCCCTGAGTGAGAGCAGGGGGTCTCCGTATGCTGCCCCTGCCCCGAGCACTGATTCTGCAGCTCCCATTGGCCAAGAACTGTGGCCAACAGGAGCTGCAGGGGCAGTGCCTGCAGGCAGGGCAGGGCAGCACACAGAGCCCTCTGCCCCGCCCAGGGGCCACAGGGATCTGCCAGCCTCTTCCAGGAGTGGCGTGGGGCCAGGGTAGGCAGGAAGCCTGCCTCAGCCCCGCTGCACTGCAGCCCAGGAGCTGCCTGAGGTGAGCACCGCCCAGCCAAAGCCCACACCCCTCACCAACCATCTGCCCCAGCCCCATCCCAGAGCCAGCACCCTTTACACCCTCCTGCACCCCAACCCCCTGCCCCAGCCCTGAGCCCATTCCCACACCCAACTCCCTCCGAGCCCACACCCCATGCCCTGCCTGGAGCCCTCTCCCACACTCCAACCGCCTCAGCCCCAGCCCAGAGCCCCCAACCCCCGCCCAGGGAGAGTGAGTGAGGGTGGGGAAGAGTGAGCGACAAAGGGAGGGGGGGCTAGCATGAACAGGGCGAGGCATCAGAGAAGGGGCGGGGACTCAGGAAAGGGGCAGGATGCGGGTCAAGGGTGTTTGGATTTGTGTGATTAGACAGTTGGCAACTCTACCTCTTGAGCTTACTAATACTGCAATGACCAGAGGAAGGAAGCTACTGGCGCTCAGGCGCGCCCCTCCGCCCTGCTCCCATGCTACCCTCGCCTCCGTCCCGGCTGCAGCCCCGGCCCCTCAGACTCCCTCACGTGCTAGACGGGCCAGCCGCAGGCTATGCGCAGCGGGAGGAGAGAGCCACCTGTGCGCATGCCCACGGCGGCTCCGTCTGACTGCGGAACATTTGTTCGCTGCTCAGTGCGGCCACCCGGACGGGAATCACCGCTCCGCCTCCAGCGCGCGGGGCTGGGGAATCCGCTTCTTTCCGGCGCTGGCTGCTCGGAGGTGAGGGGTGAGTAGGGCCGGTGCGTGCCACCGCCCCCCCCCCGCCACGCTGGGCCCTCGGCCCTCCCGCCGGGCTCTTCCCCTCGGCTCAGAGGGCGGCTCCGCGCAGCGGGGAGGGGGCGTCGCCCCGGCAGGGCCCCTCTGCGGCGCCCGCGGTGAGCAGGGTCCCAACTGGGGCTGGGGAGTAGAGACCGGGCCCACCTCGCCCTGCCGTAATTGGTGTCTGGCCGCGGCTGTGACAGGTGATTGGAGAGGAACGGTGTCAGTCACCCGCAGCGCTGGGTCTGCTAACAGGCGCCGGTCAGGGGAGCGCGGGGAGCCCGCCCCACGGGCGTCAGAGCCGCAGCCCGGGCTGAGTGGAGCGATCCCCGGCCCCCGGGAGTGCGGGGGAAGGGCAGCAGCCTTGAGCCTCCCCGCCTGGTCGGGCCCCGAGGCTGGGGGGGAAGGGTCAGTAGTCCCTGGCCGTAGTGTCTGCGTGGGCTTCCCTGGGGCTGGCGTGGGGCCAGGCCAGCGGGCCTAGCTCTTGGCGCTGCGTCTTTAGTTACTTGGACATTTCCGTTGGTTTCAGATTTTCTTCAAAGCCTGGGGACCTCGTCTCGCCTGGAGGGTCAGATTTGACAGCAATGTCGTGTGTGCCTGTCTGCAAGGGAGGCCTCCTCTGCTAAACTCAGCCCTCACCCTCCTGGCAGCCACGGGAGGGCCTTTCAGAAAATGATCACTTATTTGAATCCTAGATACAAATTAATGGAAAGAGGCCAAGAGGGAAAATAATCTATATAGCGCTTTGATTAAAGTGAGTGCACATTCTTTGATATGAGAGGGTTATTGTATTGGTTCTGGATTTAGAAATGTATAGAATAAAATCATGTGTAATTTCTCAAACTCTGGGGAAAATTGCAAATGAAGAATTCTGAGTTATGCCTGGATTATTCTTGCCATTGTTCTATTTAATAGTTAATAAACCCCCTTAATTTAGGGGTTAGTCTACATTTAGGGCTGATGCTGTACAACTGTAGCGCTTCAGTATGGAGACTATCTACAATACATCAATGGGAAGGGTTCTCCCATCAGCATTGGTAATTCACCTCTGAGAGGCTGTAGGTAGGCCAACAGAAGAATTCTTCTGTCAACCTAGCGCTGCCCACACAAGTGCTTAGGTTGGATTAGTTTAACTACATCGCTCAGGGGTGCGAATTCACACCCTGTGTGCGACATAGCTGGGTCCATCTTATTTTCAAGTGTGGACCAGCCCTTAGTTTTGATGATGGTCAATAATGTTAAATATGAGATTGCATGGATGCCATTTACGGTTATTTTAAACAGACTGGGTTACTAAATATTTAACACATATAAATACTTATTGTTCCCAAGTGAGAAAGAATGTTATTGAACCAACTTCTATTCATGAGAGAGACAATCTTTTGAGTTTAAACAGTTCTTCAGGTCTGTGTAAGCTCCTCTTACAAATAGAAGTTGGTTCAATAAAAGATATTACCTCATCCACCTTGTCTCTAATACCCTGGGATCAACACAACATTGCATGCTCTTAAGGGAGTCATTTAGAGCCTGTTTTTAACCATCCTACCAGAAGACTCAAAAGGGCCATTTAATTGTTTTCTTCTACCACATACATGCTTTAAAGAAGGAAAAGGGCTCATATGTTGTTGTTGTGCATGAGAAAGGGAGTGGGGAAAAGGAGAGTTCTCTTTGAGAGCTTAAATTGAATGAAGAAAGATTAGCTGACATGACAGTTTTCATCTTAATGAATAAGGATTTATATATGCATCTTCCTGGGCATTATGAGACTACATTAAATAAATCAATTAGCTGACAAAGTTGAGGGGGAGGCAGGAATAGTTATTCTCATTTTAAATATATCTAGTTTTTCATATAAATTCACAATTTGTTTTTATCTCCCCTTTTGCTGTAGACAGGTTCAGATTTGTAGGTGCATAGAGATCTCTAATATTAGAGAGAGAAAAATACTACCAGAAATTGTCTTTGAGAGAGATTTTAACTTCCCAGTTAATAGATTGGAGAACGAATGCGGTTAATAGTCAGGCCTAGTTATTTGTGGGTATAACAGACCAGATTTCTTCAGCAAATAGTCACTTACACAACAAGAGGTGATGCTGTTTTGGACTTGATTTAGTGAGTAGAGAAGACATTATAGAAGAGCTGGTCATAAAAAAAACCTTGGATCAGGTGACCCCTAGTTGACTCAGTGTAAATTATTGGGAGAATAGTCAAAACCAGGTTGTAACTATAAGATTTTTGGATTTCAAAAGGGCAGATTTGGGGAAAATAAGGGAACTAATTAATAAAGTCATCTGGACTGAAGAGCTCAGGGACTTAAATGTGGAAGAAGCTTAGTTTTTGCTTTAAGAAATTCCATGTGGAATTTGCATGGCGGGGGGGGATGGGGGACGGAGAAGAAGAGACTTACATGGAGGTAAATAGAAAAAGGAATAAAATGTAACATGGGTTTGCCAAGGTAGATATTGCCAGACTAACCTGATATCTTTGATTAGATAACTGATATGTTTAGACAAGGGAAATGCAGGAGACCTAATCTGCCTGGGCTTCAGTAAAACATTTGATATAGTCCCACACATGAAATTAGTTAAAATGCAGACAATGGGGATTAGTACAAGATCTGTAACTGGGTAAAGAACTGACTATTAGAGTATGTGATGGGACCACCCACCTCTAATGCACACCTCCATCAGGTGGGTGCAGATCTGTGCTTTCTGCTTGTAGTGTCCCTGTTTACAGTTAACCTTGACAGGCAGGTCTTCAGGGGCTCATCACTCCAGCTAAGCTATGCATAGTCTACACGTCTGAACACGCAAACAAAAAATCCAACAGGGCCAGTCACCGTGCCTTCGGAATGTATTGAGCCATGTCTCTGGGCTCAGTTTTCAGCCACTTCTGGGCTAGCCTAAAATCTATCCCTGCCTGTTAGAGTAGTGCTCCCATGGCCTTCTCTCTGGAGATGGAGTCCTGGCCTTCACTGGGGCCTCTAAGCAACACTTGTCCCCCTTCTCAAGGCTTTGGCCACTCTGCCAGTGGCCAGACCTGGGCCCACCCACTACTCCAGATCCAGACCCAGGGAGCCTATAAAAAGCAACCACTTACTGCTTTCTGTAGTAGATGCTGGGCTACTTTCCACACACTTCACTCCACCCTGACCTCAGGGCTGAAGATCTCACATCCAGCAAAGAGCACCTTCCTCACTTCCCTGGTCCCAACAAGCAACTGTGTAGGCTCTGCAGCTCCTTTTAATTGGGTCTGCTGTGTGCTGATTGGCCACTTTACCACAGCCTCTCTACGCAAGCATGGAGGACCCACCTTCACTGCTCCCTTTCTGGGGTGGAGTGTGGTAGGACTGCCAGGCCTCCAACAGGGGGCCTCAAAGGTCCTGGTACACCCCATCACAGGGAGACAGGGTTATGCTGAAAGGAGAGCTATCCATCTGGAGGGAGATTACTAGTGAAGTTCCTTGAGGATCTATTTGGGGACCAATCTTTAATATTCATTAGTGACCGCGGCACAAAAAGTAGAAGTATGCTAATGAAATTTGCTGTTGACAAAAAGTTGGGAGGCATCTTCTGTACAGAGGAGGACTGGACTATTATATATGAGGAATTGGGTAATATAGAGGATTGAACTAATAGAAATTGGATGAAATTTAATAATACAAAGTGCAAGCTCATGTACTTAGGGAATAACAAGAATTTCTGCTTTAAACTTGAGGCTCAGCAGTTGGAAACAACAGAGGAGAAAGACCCACATGCATTAGTTGATCACAAGATGAGTATGAACTACCAGTGTAGTGTGGCTGTGAAAAAGTCAAATACAATCCTACAATAACTTGTGAGCTATTTCCAATAGAGATAGGTAAAGTACTAATGCTGTTGTGCAAGGCATTGGCAAGATCTCAGCTGGAATACTGTGTACAGTTCTGGTCACCCATGTTCAAGAAAAATGATTTCAAACTGGAAAAGGTGCAGAGGAAGACTACTAAGATAATCCGGGAAATGGAGAGCCTATTTTACTAAAGGAGAGCAAAAGAGCTTGGGTTGTTTAGTGTAGCAAAATTTAGACTGAGAGGGAATATGATTGTTAACTGTAAATACATCAAGGTGGCAATCACCATGGAGGGAGAAGAGCTATTTAAGGCAAAGGACAATGTAGGCACAAGAACAGAAGGGTATAAACTAGCCATGAATAAATTTAAGCTGGATATTATAAGGAGGTTTCTAACAATCAGAGGAGTGAGGTTCTGGAACAGCTTTCCGGTAGGTGTAGTGGGGGCAAACAAGCTACCTAGTTTTAAGGTGGAGCTTGATAAATTTAAAGTATGGAATTGTCTGACTGGATTGCCTGAGATAGTAGGGAACTGGACTCAGTGACTCTGCTATATATGTTGTTTGTTTGTTGTTTTCGATTACAAACCTTTTGGGTCTGATTAAGTCTTTGTATAGCTCTACTTGCCAGACAATAATTAGCATGGAAGAAGGTGCAAAGACAATTGTGGCAGAAGCAGACATGATGGGCTAGTGAAAGCTAGCATCAGTGCAAGTGTGGAAACTTGGGTGAATGTGACAAGAAATAAGATAAGTAGAGAGGGGGGCAGAGCTCTGAAGGACCTTGATAACAAGAAGTTTGAACTTAATGTTGTGGACAAAAGGGAGCCAGTGGAGGAATTTACAGCCCAATCCAGCTCCTGTTAGTCAGTGGGGGAGACCTTTCTTAGAGGAAGTTAGATCAGGCTCTTAGAAGTGGTGATATGGTCAGGAAGATTGACTTAGCAGCTATGTTTTGAACGGATTGAAAGGGGCAATGTGTATTGTTCAAGAGGATGCAATAAGCAAGGTGGGGAAGATAAGGGCCTGGACTAAAATTTTGGTTGTGGATATAAATAAGGTGTTTAATCATAAAAATATTGTGGAGAAAGAAGCAACAAAATTTGGCCACAGCCTGGATGAAAGAAAGAGAAGTCAGCGATGACTCCAAGCTTTTGGGCGTGAGTGATAGAAGGGATGGTATTTCAGTCAAAAGAGACAGCTAATAGGGGCTCAATGGGCAATGTTTGATTGGGGGAGAAAGAAATTCCATTTTGACCATTTTTAGTTTAAGTTGATGAGACATCCAGGAGGGGATGTTAGAGAGACAAGTTGAGATGCAGGATTGAATAAAGAGAGACAGGTCAGTGAGAAGGTAGATTTGGAAGTGATTGGAAAGATAGTTAGCTGAAGCCCTGGGGGCAAATAAAATTACCCAAGAAAAGAGTGTAAAGTGAGGAGACCAAGGATGGGACAATAAGGGACTATCCACCAGAGAGTGTGAGAAGGGGATATTAATTAACCTGTAACCAGTAAAAGCAGACTATTAAAATGCTGATCTGTCAGTATAAGGGGGCTTGCTCATGTTTTGTTAATAAGGTTTGCAATCAATGTATCCTTGATTTCCTGTCTTTCTTGGCAGCAGAAGGAACAAATAGTGGGTGTGAGAGTCCAGTCCTTCCTCTCTGATTCTGAGCTTGACATAGTTATGCATCCTTTTGTCAGTCTGCAGTTTGGATTAGAGACTTGGAAGAAAAACCTAAAAACACTATCAGAAGTGAAGCAGTTCCCCAGCATGGTCTATAGGGCTTATATTGCTGGAAGTGGTATCCCTTACATGTGAGGTAAAACTGCAGTCCTAACTATTTGTCATTAAAGATCCAATGGCTAGTACTCTTCTCTATAGTAATAACTCTGTTATCTCATCAGAATTCTATGCTGGGTAATTACATTTGATTTACCAATATTTCCCATGCTATTTCACCTTACTCCTAAACCACTGCTGTGATTCACCTCAGAGTGGCTCTATTGCAGTGAGAGGAAGGAAACAAACTTTTGTGTTTATTTCTTTATATTTTTAAGGTATTCTTGTAAGGCTAAGAATAAAACAGTAATTATTTGATTTATCTTTAAGAAGTTGGTATGTCAACTTATTTGTCTTTTCACCGAGAGGGTGACTTTCATTATTGTTTTAAACAGCCAAGAAGCAAGATATTTGCCCAGTAAACTCTTTGTTGGTGAATTGACCAGACAAATAGGGACATACAACCTAGTTCATGTCAAATTCATATTAATAGGTAAACTAGGTTAAATGAGAAACTGAGCAACTGATAACTCGGAGTTATACTTCACTGTACTGATCTTTGGTTTTGTTCAGAACAGCCTGTTTATCTCAGCATGGATCGATCTAGGTCTCGTTTGGGGGGAGGTGATGAACAAGCCTCTCCCCTAGAACACAGTCATGGTGAAGATGAGAGACAGTGGCAGCAGGAGCGCCTTAGCAGAGAGGAGGCCTATTACCAATTCATTAATGAACTCAGTGATGAAGACTACAGGTTAATGAGAGACCACAATCTTCTTGGCACTCCTGGTAAGATATGGATGGTTACAGCAGATGAGACAGTACACCAGTATAAATCTGGAGTGGTGTTATGCCAGCCGTAACTGAAAGTACAATTTAGTCTGTGTGTCTGGGGAATGACTGAAAAGTGAGATTTTTTTTTCTTTTAAAATTGATGGCATTGCTCTTTAAAAATGAACAATTTTAAATGGGTATTAAAGCTTGTGAAACAAAAATTCATCCTCACAGCATAATGTTTAGATTTATAATACACCTCTAAGTTACAACCTCTGGGCACACATACAATCATTAAAATATTTATTTACAAATATCATACTTAAAGTACACCTCGTATAGAAGAGAATTTCTTCAGCATCTGAATTCTTAGAACATACTGATGCTAATAGGTTGGCAGGTTATAATGACATGCAGTCTTCTGCTTAGATTCATGTAGCTTCTTTGTTTCTGGTGCCTACTTTTTTATTCTTTTGTCTATATTTGTATTGATTGTAATTTTATAATCATGCTGGTGTCTCTCCTATGTCTTACTGTTTTTACTTTATTTCTGAAAATTGTCAGTAACAACAAAAAATATAGGAAACAGTTTCATTGTTATGCTTGTATAAACAAGTAATATGCAAACGTTTTTGAGACAATCAAAATATCTTACTGAAAGGCTGAGGGCATATATTACCTAAATATGTGAACTATTTCAGGAGAAATAACAGCAGAAGAGCTACAGCAACGTTTAGAGGGGGCAAAGGAGCATCTAGCATCCCAAACTGATGTAGAAAATAGGGAAGGTGAAGGAGAAACTGCTGGAGGTAAGCCTTCGTCATTTACTTCTATGCATAAAGCATTGATTTTTTTTTTTTTTTTTTTTTTTTTTTTTTTTTGGTATATTAAAATACTGGCCTGTTCAAGTGACATCCATGCTAAGTCTGTTGTTTCTTTGTTCTATGTAGCTCTTTTTCTCCAAGTAGCAAAATGAATAGAATGTATCCTAATGATGCGAAAGTAAATTAACATATAGTACTTCACAATAACTGATTTAGATTTGCAACAAATTACTTACCCTGACCCTTCCCCTCCAAAACGCAATATTTGCACAGAAATAATTTACTTATTTGTTTCTGCCTTTTAAAAATAAGGATAGATTAAGCTATATTCTTATTTATTATAGAAGTTGTCAAAACAGCTAACATAAGGAGAGAAGTGATATCCATCTGAAAAACTAAAGTTAATCTTTTAAAAAAAAAAAAAAAAAAAAGTTCCTTTCTTTAAAACAAGGTAAATTCTATGTTGAAATTAATATTATCTCCCTAGATAGATGTTTAGGTTAAAAAAGACTATCAGTAGTTAAGTGGATATTCCCAAATTAATGGCCCAACATTTGATTAACTTCTTCCCTTCATGAATCTGACTGGGCCAAAATCTTGCTCTATGTGAATAGGGACGAGGGGTTTTTATTTTTCGGCGTGGGAGTCGTTTTTTTTTTTCTTTCTGTAAACAGTTCTGCAAAAACTTAACATTCCTCTCTGTGGGCAGGAAGGAAACCTGTACATATAAATGGGTGGAAGAAAAGAGTTGGGCAGGGAAACAGACTTAATTTTCCAGAGTCCAAGGGATAATTCTAAGTAGGCAGTAAAAATGTGGCACTTTAAAATTGAAATATCTTGTCTGTGTTCTCATTAACCATTGAGAGAACGCCAAATGATTAGCCAGGTTTTTTTTGATGAAGACTATAAGTTGCAGTAGTATTTCTAGTGTTGTAGCAGCCAGGAGCTCCACTCATGGACTTAGAATCCCATTGTGCTAGGCACTGTACAAATGCACAATAAAACAATAGACAATCTAAAGGTAAGACAAGACAACAGGTAGATACAGACAAGTGAGGAAGCATAAAGAGAGAATAGTATATAATACATAATAGGCAGTCATCTCAGCATACCAGCTACCTAGCAGCTATCAAGTAGAATAAATTCACATAATCAGAAAACAAATGCTTGTATTGATTCCATCCCCATAGCATATGAATGCTTTCCAAATTAAACTAAAAATAAGTGTCTTTATTCCATCCCAGCTTGTAGGAGAAATACCTTGATTAAGTCATTGTGTGTAACTGATTGGGAAAGCAAAATCATAGATGTTGTGGTGCATATATCTTTCATGTATGCTTTTTGTATACTTGAGAGCCATTAGTCCTTGTAATCCAAAGTTTTTGTTTCTGACAGTGGCCAGTGTTCAATACTTCAGAGAAAGGTGCAAGAAAATTGATAATACCCAGTTATTAAGTAACCTGTCCAAATGGAAACTTTTTTTCCTAACCCCAGGCAGTTAGTGGCTGGCCTGTGCCTTGACGCATGAGGATTTATACTCCATAAATTTTCATCCTGTATTATGACTGGATGTGATGACTTAATCAACAACTAAGTGATATCTTATAATCTAATTAAACTATTTGCAATGAATTGTTTTGTTTATATTTATAGCCTTGATCTTATAAAACTAAAAATCAGTTAATCACATTTGATTATCTGTATATAATCCCCAGTGCACATGTGTGGGCTTGATGATTCCATGTGACTTCTCCCCCCACTTTTTTAAACAATTTAATCCAGTGGTACGAGAGGAAACTTTTCCTCTTGCATCCACCCACCCACCAGAAGTAATGGAATGTGCCTGTGCCCCCCGTGCCATGTGTGGAGTCACAGCTGGGCCAGGGGCTGCAGCCAGGAGTGGAGGCAGAGGACCAGCATCCGGGAGTGGGGGCAGGGCCAGGGCGGAGCTGGTGGTAGAGTAGGGCTGGGTGGTGGTCCCTCCCCACCCCCATGGGGACAGGCCCGGGCCCCGCCGTACCCCCCAGACATTCCTCCATGCCCCCTAGGAGGGCGTGCCCCACAGTTTGGGGACCACTTGTTTAATCAATGGGTATGGGTGCGTCGGGAACTCTTCTTTATAGTACTGCATATATACTAAAATCTAGCAAATGGAAACACCTGTAAAGCAGAAAACACAGTGCCTTTTTCTCCTTACCCATAATTACAACTTGGACTTAAAAAATGTTACAAATAAATCCAATGTGGAGCATCTTTATGGATCTCATTTAAATCTTCAGAGGCTGTTGAAAACCATGATTACATTGCGTTTTCAGCATCATATGAATGGAATTAGAATCTATTTTGTGACATCTAATAATGACTACACCTTTTGTAAATCAGTAAAATCCTAGTCTCCTTTAATTACCTTTTTTCAGCTTGGAAGTTGATCAACTGGGGAAGGTTCAGAGAAGAGTCATGAGAATAATTAAAGGATTAGAAAACATGCCCTTCAAATTGCTCAGTCTATTTATCTTGCCAGTGAGAAAGCTAAGGGACAACTTGATTTACAGTCTATAAGTACCTACACAGGGAACAAATATTTGATAATGGGCTTTTCAGTCTGGTAGAGAAAGATATAAGGTGACCTAGTGGCTGGAAGTTGAAGCTGGATAAATTCAGACTGGAAATAAGGCATAATTTTTTAACAGTGAGGGTAGTTAGTCATTGGTACAATTTACAAAGGATTGTGGGGGATTCTCAATCACTGGCAATTTTAAATCAAGACTGGATTTTTTCTAAAATATATACTCTAAAAATTATTTTGGGGGAATTCTATGGCTTGTGTTAAACAGGTGGTCACACTAGATTATGATAATGGTCCCTTCTGACCTTTGGAATCTATTACACTGCATACTAAAGGCAAAGGTTTATCTTCAGCAAAACAGCATCAATATAGCCATATATCTCACATACTACTGAAACAGGAAGAGAGCTTTAAAAAAGGCTTATAGGTAATATATGGTTTAGAGTGCATCATGGTATGCAAAATGTGTAAGCTTTTAAACATTAGAAAAATAATAGAGTTCTTTATCTGCTTACAGATTCAGAGGTTCTTGGGGAAAATTCAAATGGTGACTCTCTGCTAGAGTGGCTGAACACCTTTCGTCGCACAGGAAATGCTACTCGCAGTGGACAGAGTGGGAACCAAACTTGGAGAGCTGTGAGTCGGACAAATCCAAATAGTGGGGAATTCCGGTTTAGTCTTGAAATCAACATAAATCATGAACATACTAGTTTTGAAGCTTCTGGTGATGAATATATGGACATTTCACACTTGGATACTAGCACAATGCATATGGACAATCGACATCAAAGAGCAGTCAGTCCAGTAGCTACACGAACTAGGAGCAGGACCTCAAGAGATTCTAATGGTGAAACTTCTAACACTGCAAGGACCAGAACTGTGAGAAATTCAGTGGTACAAAGCGCTGAAGAAACCTCTTCTCCTGTCTTGGGAAGGCTCAGAAGCAGAACTAGGGAGTCAACAGGCCTTTACAGAACAAGAAGCACTGCACGTAATATTTCTTCAGACACTGGTGAACACAATGTTGTTAGGCGAAGGGAAATGCAAGAAACAGTTACATCCACTGGTCTCCAGAGAGGTAGAGCTAGAGCTAATGTTCAAATGAATACAAGACAAAGACTAGGAATTCTAAGGTTAAGATCTACTTTGAGTAGTCGAAGCCGTTCTCCATTGCAAAGACAAGATGGCTCTACTAATTCTGAGGAGCTTGGTCTGAGGCAAAGTAGGAATTTACAGCAAATCTCTAGAAGGTCTACTAGGAGATATACAGCTCAGCCACCCTCTGAGCCAGATGAACAAACAGTAGGTAGTACACAGACGCCACAATTTTTTAATTCAGCCCCAACATTGGGCATAACATTGGAAGAGGATGAATCTAGTAGATCAACAGCTGCCGTTAGAAGACATCCAACTATTACACTAGATCTTCAGGTGAGAAGAATTCGTCCTGGGGAAAATAGAGATCGGGATAGTATTGCTAGTAGAACGCGCTCTAGAGTGGGAATGGCAGAAAACACAGTTACTTTTGAAAGTGATAGTGGTGGATTTCGTCGTACAATTTCCCGATCAGAACGTGCAGGTATACGAACCTACGTTAGCACTATACGGATACCTCTTCGTAGGATTTCAGAAACTGGGGTTGGTGAACCTTCATCAGTGGCTCTTCGGTCAATTCTAAGGCAAATTATGACTGGTTTTGGAGAACTAAGCTCCTTAATGGAGACTGAATCGAATTCAGAAATTCAGAGGGGCAGTCAGCACTTATCAGATATGCAATCAGAGCTGAATAACTTTCACACAGTAAATGATAATAGTGAATTAAGTGAGACTTCAATTAGGCATAGATATGTTGAAGAAGACAGTAGTGAAACAAATGGAGAGAATGATGGGACTCAATATTATAGTCTCAATAATGAAAATCGGGAGAGCAGACAGTCTCAAGAGGCAAACAACTTGGTTGAAAATGGAACACTGCCTATTCTTCGTCTTGCACATTTCTTCTTGCTAAATGAAGATGACGACGACGAGCACTTGAGAGGTTTAACCAAAGAGCAGATTGACAATCTGTCTACCCGTAACTATGGGGACAGCCACACAGAGAGTGAAATAAGTAAAACATGTAGTGTTTGTATCAATGAATATGTAACAGGGAACAAGCTAAGGCAGTTACCATGCATGCATGAGTTTCATATTCATTGTATTGATCGCTGGCTTTCTGAAAATTCTACTTGCCCCATTTGTCGGCAGCCTGTATTAGGGACTAACGCAGTAGACAATGGATAAAGTTATTTATATTGTTTAGTATTTAATGAATTGCTATATTTATGGTGAGCCAAATAGGATAAATTATAATTTGGATAAGGGTACATTTGCGTGGAGATTTGTTAGACTTGTTTAAAGATATAGGAAAGTTGCCTAAACTTAGTGTAAATACTATGTTTCTCCTTCCAAAGTGCAGATCTAGTAGTATGTGTAAAGCCAAATGATACTAATAAAATTTATATTTTTTTAGGTAATATTTTTATGCTAAGCACTTTTGTAAATATAGAAATGTAATAGTTAATCAGTCCTGCTAAATGTATGTTTGTTTTTAATGGTGTACTCACTTTATTTAGATTACACATGGTTTCACACAGGCTAACTACTGTGTTGAGAAATTGGTGTCTAAATAGCCATTCATTAGCTTTTTGTTCTAAGAACAATTTCTTTGTTTGCTAAAGATATTTAAGTTACTTGAAATGCTCAATTTAATACACAGTATATTTTTTTAATATTGAAATATCCTTTCTGAAAACCTGCAAGTTTGGTTCTATTTAAGCTTCTTTATAGCAATTTTTGCATGTGGTTTTACACAATGCTTAATGTTCACAAGTTCTTATTTGAAAGTGGATTGGATTAGTAACATTTTGAAATGTACATAATTCTATGCAGTGTCTCTGACAGTCGCTGTCTTTCAATAGACGGCAGTCAGATCAGTCAAAATGACAATTCTAAGAATGCCTGCCTCATTTGAACATAAACACTTGTTGAAAAAATAAACATTTTAAGAGGTTTTATGCAACTCAAAATTATTTAATCCTAGTGTGACGGGTTTCTCCTGGGGTGCCACCTGGAAGTGGGGCACCACTTAGCCCTCTGACCCACCAGCCTGGGCTCCCTCTCACACTGTGCTGCTGTGATAAGCTGCAGACATGCTCCTGGTTTTACACTTCCACCAGCATACACACATGTAGGGACAAACCCAACTCCAGTTACATGCAGGCTCTCTGACTAGCCATTGCACAAATCAGCAGTAGAAAGGCTAAAGCCAAGGTTGTGGGGTTCCATGCGGAGCAGATAAAGCACACGACCACTGTGGTTGCAGGCTGAATCCGAATCCTGTTTATTGCAAGCTTTCTTTTATAGTTTTTCTCTACATTACATAACACAATTAGGCTATAATCACACATCTACGGATTGGACAAGAAGGAGAATCATGTGTTTATCACATGTATAGCCCCACACCGATTGGTTCAACCATTCCTTACATAAGGCCATGATTTGTTTACCTCATCTTATATAATCCTAGACCACCAGGGGGCCTTACATAAGGCCATGATCATCTTATATAATCCTAGACCACCAGGGGGTCTTACATAAGGCCATGATCATCTTATATAATCCTAGACCACCAGGGGGCCTTACATAAGGCCATGATTTGTTTACCTGGCAAGTGTCCCATCGTGACCCTTACCTCCTCATGGAACTTTTCATTAGGTTGGTGTAGGGATGATACATCCCCACACCTCCCCCCTTTTTCTTAAATAAGGCCTATAGGAGGGTCCAACTAACATTAGGACAATTACTAGCCACCTGACTACTTTTTTTGAACCTATAAAACTGACGACAGGTGACATTTAGCAACTGGGAAATATATGGAGAACTATTAAAAAACATAACATTACATAAATACCCACGAAAATCATTGGGGTGTAAATAAGGATAGCCAATAAGACATGTTTTAAAGGGATCCGATGGGGTGGCCATGGACAAGCAAAAAGGGCTTCTTGGCCAGTCTGGTTCGCCCAGGTGACCCAAACATTTTGTTGTGGGTTAACAAAAGGTACAGAGTTTGGACATACAAAGACCCCTGCTCCTATAATAAGGAGTCCGAACAAATAGAAGTACAGCGTTATTAGGTGTTTAGGCTGTGACAAACAACAAGTGCAGGTCCGGTGCCGCAGGGTCGTCCTCCGGCTTCTGCGTGGCGGCGTCGGGCTTTTTAGCAATTTGTGTCTTGAGCCACGGCCGGAGGGATCTTATTCGGTGGTTTTTTCCTATATGTCCTTTCAAAGTTAGATAAGCCTAGCTCTGCCATTCTTTTTAACCTATTCCGCAACTGCTCACCCTGCCCCGGGAACTCCGCCCGGAACTTTGGGGTACAAACATTATTGGTGACAGGAAAGCCGGGCTGGTTTAGGGCTCGCAATGTGTGGGACTGCGGGGGATGGCTCTTACCGGCCAAATGGGACAACTGATTTAGCATGTCCTGTAGCTGAAGGCCCTGTTTGTACATTTCCGCCCGAAATTTTTGTAACTTATCCCCTTCTGGGCTTGAGACCTCCATTTTATCCGCGGGGTCATCCGGTAACGGGACGATACTAGGATCAGCTGCGGGTGCACTGGGGATGAGTGGTATGATAGTGTCCTCACCCCCAAAGAACTTACGGGCTCCCACCGGCAACACATAAGGCGGCTCCTCTTTTGGCCGAAAGAGGTCATTAATGGCCGACTGGACCTCGGCTTCTGCCGCAAGCGTCTCTATTAGTTTCTTAGATTTGCACCATATTTGGCTCAATGACACGGCCTCCTTGTTGCCGTGAGAGACCGACTCCCAGAGGTCAGAGCCTAGACTTTCCCAGACTGCCTTATCAAAGACAGTATCAGGAGTAACAAAAAACCCGCGTTTCTGCCCCCATTTCAACAAACGGGACAACGCATCAGAGGGAAGCTTCTCTCCCCACTTTTCAGCGATGCGTAATAAAAAATCATGCACCGTCTCCTCCTCTGCAGACAAAGCAGAGCCCATTTTATCAAATGCAGCCGCTCACCTGTGAGCTCACGAACGTCTCTCTCGGACGACCAGGAGCCGGTATCCTCCGGTACCTCCTGCCGCGGCTGCCACCTCCGCCTTTTCTCACCGAACGCTTCAGTCGGCTGTGAGCTCACGAACGTCTCTCTCGGACGACCAGGAGCCGGTATCCTCCAGTACCTCCTGCCGCGGCTGCCACCTCTGCCTTTTCTCAAACCATGTTCAGTTTTTGGTCGTGTTCCAGTTGACACTGAGCTTGGCAAACCATCTAAATCTTGGTAGCCTGCCCTCTTATTCCCACAGATTCCCTTTCTCTGATGATTTTTGTGAAGAAGGCCTGTCTCCACCTTAACAGAGCACAGCTGTTTGCGCTTTTTGGTAGAAGGAGTGCTGGAAGGAGAAGAGCCAGCACTGAGAGCCTCTTCAATATCTAAATTCAATTGTTCCAGTTTCTTCATGAGAGATGACATAGAGTCTGACCACTCAGATCCTTTTTTTGGTTGGATCTGCTTTTTCTTTGCTCAGCTTCTGAGACAACACCTGTTGGGTCTACTGTCTGAGAACATTGATCCCTGCTCCACTGGCGGCTGTGTCTAGTATGATCTCTGCTAGCTCACTCTGGGCAAAGTCCTGGCTGCCTTGATGTCCAAGCTGAATCACGTCGGGGTCACCATTTGTGGGGTTCCATGCGGAGCAGATAAAGCACACGACCACTGTGGTTGCAGGCTGAATCCGAATCCTGTTTATTGCAAGCTTTCTTTTATAGTTTTTCTCTACATTACATAACACAATTAGGCTATAATCACACATCTACGGATTGGACAAGAAGGAGAATCATGTGTTTATCACATGTATAGCCCCACACCAATTGGTTCAACCGTTCCTTACATAAGGCCATGATTTGTTTACCTCATCTTATATAATCCTAGACCACCAGGGGGCCTTACATAAGGCCATGATCATCTTATATAATCCTAGACCACCAGGGGGTCTTACATAAGGCCATGATCATCTTATATAATCCTAGACCACCAGGGGGCCTTACATAAGGCCATGATTTGTTTACCTGGCAAGTGTCCCATCGTGACCCTTACCTCCTCATGGAACTTTTCATTAGGTTGGTGTAGGGATGATACATCCCCACACAAGGTAACTCTCCACTCTCCAGGCATGTGCTCCCTCTGGAGCATAAACCCAATATTATACTGTCTTGCGCTGCACAGGGAACTGTACAGCGTAAGCTCATAGAATTTTCCCCCTCCCCCCTCAATGTGGAGAGGAATATGCAACAGCATCTCTGAACTAAGATTCCCAGGCACTTTACTCCAAAATCTCTGATTTAGATTAAAACATAAACTTTATTAATTACAAAAGATAGCTTTTAAGTGATTAAACACACTTAAAGCAGATTACTTAGCAAACAAACAAAAACACAACCTAAGCTTAATACTAGATAGATTGGATATGAATAGCAGATTCTCACCCTAACTGATGGTACAGGCAGACTTGTAGATTCTTAAGGCACAAGCTGCATTAGCTTTACAACTTGGGTTTCTCAGGTCTTCATACACAGGCTAGAAATCCTTTTAGCCTGGGTCCAGCATTTCCCCCAGTTCAGTCTTTGTTCCTCAGGTGTTTCCAGGAGTCTTCTTGTGTGGGGAGTGAAGAACACCAGACGATGTCACTCCCTGCCTTATATACCTTTAGCATGTGGCAGGAACCCTTTGTTTCAAAACTTGGTTTGTGGAAAAATACTGACATTCCAAGGTGGAGTCCAGAGACATGTGGTCTGGTCACATGACCTTGCATACCTTGCTGAGTTATAGCAGCCATTACTTACAGGCTGTCTAGAATGTTTACAGGAAGGTTAAGTTCTTCTGAGGTCCATTGTCTTTGTTGATGGGCCATCAGCACGGTCTGGCTTCTTCATTGTTGTACTAGAAAGGCTAGTTGTGGGTATCCCCCAGAGTAAGCACGATTGAAATACAGATACATAGTCAATATTCCTAACTTTAGATACAAAAATGATACATGCATACAAATAGGATAATCATATTCCGCAAATCATAACTTTTCCAATGACATCTCACATGACCCATCTTGCATAAAATACATTATAATTATGCTATAATCATATCATAATGTCACTATGAAGAATATGGGGTGCAGTGTCACACCTCGCTAATGTTTCTTTTTAAGACATTTTAATTTGAAGATGGAAAAAACTCCTTGAACATCGTACTTTATATAACAGGCACGATTTCTAGATCCTACTTGAAAATACAGATTTATTGTGTTTTTATATAAAAACACAAAGATTTACAATATTAGTCCTCTTAAAGTTAACTCTCACTGATGACCAAATGGCAAGACACTAAGAGTAAAAAGAAATCTAAGCTTCCTCCCAAAAATCCTGTATAATTGGACCTTAAAATTTATACCAGTAACTTATAAAGTTATAAAATTGCAGCAAACAAACAAAACAAAATGAAGGCTTCATGTGAATCACTGTTGCATCATATTCTATAGCAGGGGTTCTCAAACTGGGGGTCGGGACCCCTCAGGGGTTCCCGATGTTACTACGTGGGGGGTTGCGAGCTGTCAGCCTCCACCCCAAACCCCGCTTTGCTTCCAATATTTATAATGGTGTTAAATATATATAAAAAAGTGTTTTTAATTTATAAGGAGGGTCGCACTCAAAGGCTTGCTATGTGAAAGGGGTCACCAGTACAAAAGTTTGAGAACCACTGTTCTATAGGCTGGGAGAAAGATGTCATTCCTAATGTATGACCGTTACACTGAAGTTAAGCCTACCTCCCTTTGTTCCAGGTCTGTGTAGACATATACAACTGTAACAGAATAGGCATATGTGTACATTGACTTTAATGGAAGCTTTAATGTGCATTTAAGAGCAGGTCTGGCTTATTTTTTAAATTCTTTCAAGTCTGTATGAAGCACTGGAATTTTAGGGCACGTCTACACTAGAAATACCATAACAGCACAGTTGCAGTGCTGTAATGTAGACTTACTACAGTGACGGACGGGATTCTTCTATTTCTGTAGTAGATCCATCTCTGAGAGGCCGTAGCTAGATTGATAGAAGAATTATTCCATTGACCTAGCACTGTGCATGCTGGGGCTTAGGTTGGCTTAACTACGTCTCTCAGGTGTGAATTATTCATATCCTTAATCGACTTAGGTCAACCTAAGTTTTAGGTGTAGACATGGCCTAAATCTATTTCTTAGTCTGAACAAGGAGATAACTCAGGGAAAGGTGGTATAACAACATTTATATATAGTTTTAGACATATTTAAAGTGAGGAGAGTTACACTAATCTCTTCTCTGCTTCCAGAAAGTCTTTAAAATCTCATGCACTTTACCTTAGCACAACTCGCAAAGAAATCTTGTAAATTAAACTATATACTGTGTGTACAAGCTCTCTACACAAGATGCATTATGCCTTTTTCTGGCATAGAAAAAAACAACACTACCACCATAAACACAGGATGGGTTTTGCTGTCAACTCATTAGCACCCATAGTCAAATGTCCCGTTGCAACATTAGAACATACATCACTAAGAATATTAACCACAGGTGGCTTTGCCAACATCCTCAGTACATGTGTCCCAACACTTCCCTCCATCTCTGAGAGAAGGACTTGTTGCATCAGCAACTCAACAGTATCATCAGTAAGCTACTACCAGCTAAGTGACTCTTTATTGGGATACTCTATCTACTCTAGAGTTGGCTCAGATCATGAGATGTGGCCACTATGCATTTTTCCCACTCCATGGTGGCCAATGAATGACAATGGGCAAAGATACTGGAGCTTTGGACCCAAGGAGGAGTGTGCATTAGCCACACCTACTTCCAGGGTGGTCACTGCCGAAAGGTCTCCTGGAGACACCCCAGATCTGAACATTGGCACCAACTGGATTTAACTGTCCTCCATAGAAAACACCTACAAGATGTTCTCCATACTTGGCATTTTCACAGTGCAGACGGTGGCACAGACCATGCACTTCTATGCTTCAAAATAAGGCTTCCTTGAATGTTGATACATGTAGCTGCAACCGTAGCTTTTTACCAAAAGATTGTACAAGATAAAGAGGGGTTTGCAGCATACACTGAAGAAATGCTTCTAATTATGAAAATGAATAGCATGTCTCTGCCATAACATGAACTTCACTCCTGAGACGCGATAACCTCACATTGTCCGAAAGTGCATTGCAATGAACAGCAAGGCAATGAGCTCAGTCATGCTTGCTCAATGAGTGCAAGAAGGTACAAATGTATTTGAGAATGGACATCTAAGAAGTATGTATGATGTCATCAAAAAAGCTACCGGTCCTTCAGCCAAGAAGACTACCCCACTGAAATTTCTCTTAATAGGAGACATCACCACTGACAAAAGCAAACTGATGCAACACTGGGGGGAATGCTACCTCAAACTCTGTTAATCTGAAACCACTGTTTCTGAAGTAGCGCTACATGTAACCCTCCAGGCTCCAGACTGTCTAAAGCTTGATATAGCACCATCTATAAATGAACCTGAAAAGGCAATCATCTCCGTAGCACCAGGAAAGGCTACTGGTAAAGATGGAATTTCAGCTGAAGTACTGAAACAGAGAGGACAGGCAGGGCAGTCCTTATCTTACCCATACGCAAAGTACGCAGCTGTGTAGGGCACCAGAGTCCCTGCGCAGCTGCATGCTGCTCCAGCCCCTGCTCCACCTCTTCCTGCCCCTGCTCCGCCCCAGTCCTGCCCCACTCCACCCCTTCCCCAAAGCCCCCTGCCCCTGCTCCGCCCCCCTCTTCCTGCCCCGCCCCAGCCCTGCCTCTTCCTGACCCTGCTCTGCCCCAGCCCCACCCTCACTCCCCTGAGGAGTGCAGCAGGGCTGGGCCTGCAGTTACTGGTGGTGGGAAGTGCAGTGGTCTGGCCCAAGCCGCGCCACTGGTGAGTGCTGGGGGGTGGTTCTCCCCTGTCTCCCAAGCCAGCCCCGCACCCCCCACGGAGGCCTGGGGCCAGCCTCTTCACCCCCCCCATGGAGGCCTGGGGCCTCACACAGCCCCCCCACTAGACTGCGTATGGCCCCAGAATAGCTAGGGACAGCCCCGAGGACAGGTTATGCTTAACCATCAGCACAATGTCTGCTTACCTGCTGGATGAAAGAAAGGGTACCACAAGATGTGAAGGATGCCCGCTTCATAAGGTTGTATAAAAACAAAGGAGATAGAAGTGATTGCAACCACTGCAGAGGAATCTCTCTCCTTAGCTTTGCCGGCAAGGCATTTGCACGGGTCATTCTCAAAAGACTGCAAGTTCTTACAGAACATGTATATCTAGACAGACAGTATGGCTTTCATTAAGATAGATCAGTTATCAACATGGTTTTCTCACTAATGCAACCGCATGAAGAATGTCAAGAACAAGGAAAACATCTCTACATAGCCTTCATAGATCTTAAAAAGGTGTTTGACCTGGTCAGTGGAAAGGGCTTTTTCCAGTTGCTAGAGCAAAGAGGTTGCTCCCCAGTTCTCCTCAATCTGATGTCATCATCATTGAAGGATTGAATGAAGGCTACAGTCCAGTATAACAATGCTCAGTCTGACAGGTTTCTAAACCTCTGGTGTCAAATGGCTGTGGTTTTGGCACTCTTCAGTATATTCTCCTCTTTGAGGCTTTCTCATGTTTTCTCATCAAGCACCCAGGGTGTACATCTCCATACAAGATCAGATGAAAAACTATTCAATATTACACATCTACAAGCAAAAAGCAAAGTCAATCACTTGCAGATAACAGAATTTCTTTTCACTGATGACAAAGTGCTTGTCGCACATAGTGAAGAGCAGCATCAGCTTGGCTATTGCTATATTGTGATGTATTTGGAGTAACGATCGGTCTAATTATGACATTTGTCTAGATTGCAAGAGGTTCTTGAAAACTTTCAATATTGACACCACAAGCTGGGAAGATGTAGCTAGCAACACGTTACACTGGACTGGAGGACTGGGCTGCACCAAGGAGCCAGAGGCTGATGAGGGGTGGTTGACAGAGAGAAAAGTGAAGAGGAAAGCACAGCAGGTCTAAACCACTAATAGTGCACTGGTTCCATCTTCTGACTCTGCGCTTTATGCCTGCATTGTTTGTGCCCAGAACTGTTTCTCAAGAATTAGACCTTTTAGCCACTCACTGTGCTGCTGTCCGACACACAGTAACTGAACTGCTTTCGTGCTTACACCATCGTCTTTCGAGATAGTTACCATTGAATACTGTGTGTTAAGAGCTGTAATATAACTGCTATTAATTTTGCAAGAGATGAAATTTCTAGTAATTGCTAAGAACTGGAGGGTTGGCTTTCACAAATTAAACTTAAGCTATTCTATTTTATTCCCATAAATAGTTCTTTTGTAGAATCCTGATGAAATATAGAGGTGTTTTAGCCATATAAGAATTTGATATAATCTGCCATAATGTGATTTTGGACACTAATTATTGAAAGAAGTCCTTCCTCTTTTTCCTTGATGCCATCCTAGTCCTACTAAAATGTGTGGGATTTAAATGTGACTGTCAGCACTGGATTATATTTCCTTTCCCTTATTTCTGTTAAATGCTATCAACTTCAGCAGCTAAATATGTGTGCCTAATACCTCTCCCCAGTCTACTCATAAGTCCCCTGTGCAATAAGAACTTTAGTTTAAGAGTTTAAAATTGAAAGCAGCCTCACTAATGAGCCAAGTGGCACATTTGGAGAGGAGATCTGACCTGGCAAAGCCTACCAGTGCTTTGTTGGTAATCAGGATGCTTTCAAATGTAGTTCTTAACTAGAGTTCTTACTGTATGGGGGCATATAAGAGAGCAGACCAGATCATATGGAGGTTTCCACAGCCATCCTGTCAGCACAGGGCAGGGTGACTTATGGTTTGGGGAGTTCGCAGAACACACTAGCATACTGTACTGCTCACCCTCACAGCCCCATTTGTGTTGCCAAAAACGACATATGTCTGGGTGTAGTAGGAAGAGGGAGAGGCCTAGCTGCATGCTGCCCCTCAGGTCATGGTGACACTAGCAATCATGTTAGCTGCTCCACTTACTGCTCGAGCACTAGGTTGGAATCCTGGCCAGCTGCTGTGCATGGATGCAGTAAGAGCGAAGAGAGATTCACTGGGCCTTTTTCCCATGCAGGATTTTGCCACAGTGAGGGAGCAAAAATTGCAGCGCTCAATGGGCCATTCCACTTAGTGAGTACCGCCAGCTGGGAAGAGTGAAGCTTTTTGGCAGTTACAGAAGTAGATGTGGGAAGATGGGTGTGTTCATTTTGAAGCGAAGGAGCTGTGCAGAAGAGGCCTTGCATTGGCAGCCAAAGGGGTGCCAAGCTAGTCAGGATGATTCTACTTGACGTCAGTACAATTTCTGGAGAATGAATATACTTGTTATGAGGAATCCTAAGCATATAATGGGCTAAGCCTGTAACTTTTTATCCAACCCCCAATTCTACTCCAACTTATATTTTGGTTGTGTGGATATAACAGAAACCAAGGGATGGTTCATATCCAGTTCCATAAAACCAAAACCTGGCGACCAAGGTTTTTCAAGCCCTACATGTAGCCTGCTTAACCCATCTCATTGTAAAGGTTAAAGCATAGGGGAGGGCCTTACACAGGAATGTAATGAGTAAGGCTTAACCCTTGACACATATTGGAGACACAGTAAGGCAGGAAATCAAATACAATAGCTGCCAGTCAGTTACAGGCAGTTAAATATGCTGCTGTTGTCAGGCTGGTATAAAATATGACTTCCAAACAAGCAGCGAGACCTAGAAATATCAGAACTCCACTGGTGCCGGAAGTGCCTGCAGTGCATAAAATAAGTAAATGGACAGCTAAATATAACCACTCTTCCCTGAAGACTTATCACTACACTTCCATATTGTACTAAAATTAATTCTAGGAATCTAGGCAGTTCCATCATTAACCCAGAATCCCAGAAATGTAGGACGGGAAAGGGCTGTGAGAGCTCATCAAGTCCATCCCCTCTGCTGAGGCCAGACGAAGTACACCTAGAAAGAAGTAACCTCATAAATTAGTTCAGGCTGTAGCTGCTCCTAAATTTTATCACATCAGTAACACAGCGTGCTGAATTGCTGAATTTAAATTGTCAACCAGTAATTAACAGACCTTTAACATTTAGTTACTGTACAGAAAGGATTAACATAAATTAGTCTAGGGTTTCCCAACAGATTTAGTTATTAGCGCCATTAAAATGCTCAGGCATTTTTTAAACAGTTTTGGTTGCATCTCTAGAGACTGTTGCACAAATAGGGGCAAAGGAACTGAATTGTCGCTGTAAGAAAGTGGATCAATGAAAAAGGGTGGGAGAGAAAAACCAAGGAACTTCTTGGGTCTGGTGTATGGGAAATGATAAAGTATATTCTGGGATGACTTGGGGATTCTGCCTGTACAAGTTATGAGTTCTGGGTGATGATAATGAAGTTATTATGAAAATTGCTGTAGCATGAATGCTCCTCCAGCTATGGGCTATGTCACTAGACCACATACAATGGAAAATCATTAGAACTCAATGACCCTATTCAGGTGATAACATCTTGGAACAATGTGTGAATGTAGGCCTAGGAAAAAACAGTTACCCTCTCTCTGAGGGGAGGCAGGAAGTAGAGAGAGGAATTTACCAGGAGCAGAACAAAGGAAGCCAGGTGAGTCCAATTAGCGGCTTCAATAAAGATTCACAGGGTAGAAGAGAGAGATGGACTCTCAGGAAGTTTAGGAAGGAAGGGCATGGATTAGCCAAGGGCAGGGATAGGGAGCCATGTTTCAGAACCCAAAACCATCTGCAACTGAAGGACCCAGATGGCCTTAGAGGACCCTAACCCCACCCCAAACACTGGTGCTGGTACACCCCTGGCCCTTTCTTGTAATCTGTGGCCCAGTGGTTACAGCATTCACACAGGGTATTGGAGACCCAGATTCAGTTCCCGTCTCTGCCTGATGTGGAGCAGGGATTTAGACCCACATCTCTCACTTTTCCAGAAACTGCCTTAACCTGCGGGCTGTTATGGGGTGGGGGTCTCAATCTCTCCTTCTGAAGCCGTTCCACTTTGCATAAGTACTTAGTGAATGGGCCAGGCAGAGCGAGATTGACTATATAAGCTGGTGGTTAGGCCATTCGGCGGGATGTGGGAGGAGACACACATTCAAATCCTTATTCCAATGTCTTTTTATATAAAGTGGAAGGCTTCAACAGGAGAGAGTGAGACCCCCTCCAGAATACCCCATGGCTTAGAGCACTCTCCTGAGGGGTGGGAGATATAGGTTTAAATCCCTGCTCTACATCAGGCAGGGGCGGGGGGTCTCCAAATGCTGAGTGAGTGCTCTAAGGAGAGATGGCACCATCTCCTCTGACCTGGATTTAAAAACTTAGGTCCCCTGGAGAAGAGGTGCTTAGGAAATGCTAAGGACAGAGATGTGGCCTATTGGCGATCTCAGGTAGCTCCCAACTCAGCATGCTGTCTTTTGTGGTTCCCATTATTAAGGGCCTAACTCCCCATGCCTTGTATAGGGAGCCTGGGTACCTAATGTAGAGTTGAGGACATGGGCGGCAGGTGAAGCCCCGCTTTGGGGAGGCTAGCCCCTGGCTCCGCCCCTTCTGTCCACGCCCTCCCCATGGCCAGAGCCCGAGACCCCCTGCTATCCCTCCACCACCTCCTGCCCAGAGCACCCCCCCTTGGCTGCAGGAGCCCCGGGCAGTCTGAAGCCCTGAGCATCCCCATCACCCGGCTGCAGGAGCCCCGGCCAGCTGAAGCCCTGAGCGCACTCCCCCCCCTTGGCCAGAGGAGCCCCGGGCTGGCCAAAGCACCAAGCCTCCCTCCCCCCGCACCGCCTGGAGGAGCCTTGAGCCCGCTGAAACCCTGAGCCACCCCCATAACCCCTCCCACAGAGGAGCCCGGGGCTGATGACAGCCGTGCCACACCTCCTCTCCCTGGACCCAACCCGCCCAGGGGGAAAGCATCTGTTAGAAGACACTTTTGATATGCCCCATGCAGGTTCTGTTCTGGGGCAGCTGAGGAGGTGGTATGTGTGGTATGTGTGCCTCCTCCCACATCCCGCTGAATAGCTATGAGGGGAGGGATAGCTCAGTGGTTTGAGCATTGGCCTGCTAAACCCAGGGTTGTGAGTTCAATCCTTGAGGGAGCCATTTGGGGATTTAGTTGGAGATTGATCCTGCTTTGAGCAGGGGGTTGGACGAGATGATCTCCTGAGGTCCCTTCCAACCCTAATAATCTATGATTCTATGTGCTTCCTCAGTGCTGCCCCAGAACCTGCATGGGGCATAATAAGCAAAAACTTCTCTGCCAAACCCCGCAACTGGGGGTCTGGCGGCTGGAGAAGGCAGAGCCTCCCCATGCCTATTATACCCGCCACCCATAGTTGAGGATGCCATTAAGTGTCACGATGCCTAAATTAAGTCATTGCAATGTTGAGCTTAAGTCCCCCCTGTGGATCTAGCCCAACGTCTCTATACAGGTTCCCCCTTGCACTCCTCTTCGTGAGAGCTGGCCCTTAGGTTGGAAGTATTTCAGGGCAGGGTTCATGTATGTTTGTGTTGCACTTAGCACGGCTAGACACAGATCCTGACAGGACCCTTTGGTGCTGATGTTGTTTAAAGTTAATTTTCCTCAATTGATGGGGTACATTTGAATTAACGATGTATGGTTTCCTTTCAGGATGAAAAGGTACAAGAGGCTTGAACAGCAGTAAATCCTTGGGAGGATCCAATAGAGCAAAGGAAGAAGCTATAAAAACTGACACAATACTGACAGGCTCTGAGCCAGTCTGTACAGAGCAGTGGTGAAAACATTAGTGGCAGACTTAAATTAGCCCACTGATGGAGTTGCCTTGGTGCATTGCATTAGTGTGAGATTTCCCTGAAGCTGCCAGTGTAGACAAGGCCTCAGGGTTATTACTGACAATTATTTTTAAAACTCATGGCTAAGGGAGCAAGGTTCTGAAAATATGGAGAAAGCAAATATTGTCCCAATTTTTAAACAGAGAAAGCAAAGCAGTTCTGGCAATTATATAATAAATCTAACTTATTTTGCTAATATGATGAAAGAACAAATACTGAGAGAGAAATTAAATATCTGATATTAAACTAAAAGGCAGTTGCTTTCATATTTTTGAAATTTAATGAAAGTTTAGAAATATTATTTATCTATCTAGGGGTTTTATACCAGTGTTTATCCTCACAGTATCTGAGCACCTTAAGAACATAAGAATGGCCACACTGGGTCCGACCAATAGTCCATCTACCCCAGTATTCTGTCTTCTGACAATGGTTGGTGCAAGAGGTTTCAGAGGAAATGAACAGAACAGGGCAATTATTGAATGGTCCATCCCATTGTTCAATCCCATCTTCTGTCAGTAAGAGGTTTGGGGACCTCCAGAGCATGGGGTGCATGCCTGATCATCTTGGCTAATAGCTGTTGATAGATGTATTCTCTATGAACTTATCTAATTATTTTTTGAACCAAGTTATATTTTTCGCCTTCACAATATCCTCTGGCAATGAGTTCCACAGGTTAACTGTGTGTTGTATGAAGAAGTACTTTTTTATGTTTGTTTTAAACCTGCTGCCTATGAATTTCATTGGGTGACTCATGGTTCTTGTGGTATGTGAAGGAGTAAATAACACTTCCCTATTCACTTTCTCTGCACTATTCATGATTTTATAGACTTCTGTCATACCCCACCCCCCCAGTCATCTCTTTTCTAAGATGAACAGTCCCAGTCTTTTTAATCTCTCCTTACATGGAAGCTGTTCCATACCCCTAATCATTTTTATTGCCTTTCTCTGTACTTTTTTCCAATTCTAAGAGGCTTTTTTTTGTTTTTGTTTTGTTGGGGTTTTTTTAGATGGAGTGACCAGAACTGCATGCAATATTCCAGATGTGGGCATATCATGGATTTATGTAGTGGCATTGTGATATGATACCTTCTACTTAAACAACTAATTCAAATTGGCTTACATAAGTGTAAACCATAAACACAACTGTGTGGATTGAAAATTGGCTAAATAACAGGTCTTAAATTCAGCCAGAGCTGTCCAGAGCAGAGCTCTGGTAAATATTTTCAAACCTGCAGGGCAGAAGCCCTGAACCCCGCTACACCCTGTGGGGTAGAAGCCCCAGGACTCCAGGAAATACTCTATAAGAATTTAAGCTCTGCTATATAATAAATGTTAATAAATTACAATATACCATCAAGTTGGAGATAGCATCTAGTAGGGTGGTGCAGGGATTGGTATTGCTATCAGCCTTGACATCTTAATTAGTGATCTGGAAGAAGGGGTAAATAGGATGTTCATTAAATTTGCAGAAATGTTACATTAAGGAGCTGTGAGCACTATTCAAAACAAGCATATAACATAAAAGAGCCTAGAGGTTAGAAGTATGGGCAGAAAATAATAAAATGAGATTCTAGTTGGAAAATGCAAGCTAAGTCATCTGGGGAAAACTAATCCAAACTAATGTATGCAAAGAAAGGGACAAACTTGGGAAGCTGTAATGCTGAAACAGACCTAGAAAACTAGATTTTCAGAGCTCTAGGAAACATATAGAACAATCTCAATGAGACAGACTAGATGATCTAATAGGCCCTTTCCATCTCTAATCTCTATGACTGACTTTCTAAGTGGTTTACTTGTTCTATATTTCTTTCTAATGGTTTCTTGATGTCTCATGAACCCAGAAATAGATTCCTGCTGTCTGATATAAAGTCATATAACCACAACTTGGACAGAAATCTTGGACAGCTTGTTTCAGCTCCATGGCCTCTTTGCTCCTCCTGTTTCTAAGCCACCAAGTTTCCATTCCTGCTATTGTCATGGCATATCCTAAGCCTTGTCATGCTTCTAACAGCAGCATTCACTCCTTCATCCTAGAAGCACACTGTGTTCCAAAAAGTGCCTTCCTCTGGCACTGCCAAAGAACTCCAGGTGAACTGGCATCAGTTGAGTGTATGAAGGGAAGAAGAGGTTTGCCACTGTAACCAAGAGGGACAGGCCCCGTGAGAGGACCTGAAGTACTTTGAAACCTTCGAGGGTCTCCAGTTGGAAGACAGGTCATGCCTGGCAATCTAGGAATGAATATAGACTGTTTATTGTTTTCAAAATATGTTTCCACTGGCATGCTTTTGTTCCAGTTAAGAAATAGTGTGCTTTATGAAGGCCAGCTGGTGACTGGTTAACCTTGTCATTGCCCCTGAAAGAACAGGACTGCTGGTGCTGAATTAAAGTCAGACTTGGTGAGGTGATCACAATGAATTGCAGGAGTCGGCTGCCTAAATCATGAATCATGCGATCCCACCCCAAGAAAGGTGACTGCTGGAGGCCTGAAACCTAGGTGGGGGTGCTCTTAAAGAGGTCATAAAGGAATCAGAGTTGCAGTTACCTCAGGAACTATGATAGTCACATATCCCCATCTTCAGAGCTCAGTCCTAGTCTCAAGGGTTGTTAATCACTGAAAGTGTCCCAAAATCTTTTTTGGACCAATATAATGGCATTGAATGTTTTATATTGTGACAAGGCTATGTTGTATCGCACCATAATGATACTGTATTGTAACATAACAGTGTTTGCAGTGTGATTTCTGCTTTGACTTCACATATATGCATAGCCGGGGGGAGCAGGGGGGAGGTGAGAGATTACGAATCATGAGCTTGATCCTTCAAGCTGCTGAGCACCCTCAAACGCAGAGAGACTTAGTGGGAGCACAGGACACTCAGTGCCTCCGAGTGACTCAGCATCATTATCTCCCTTATTTCTGCTGTAGGTCATAACCTCCTACTTCCCTTCTATGATAAGAACTATTTTTCAAGTCTAGTGTCCTTGGAAATGAACTATTGATCCAGAGAGGTCTCAGAAATCTCTGGGAGTAACAGCAATCCAAGACACAAAGATATTATTTCTTTCAGACATCTGCCATTGGGGGGGAGGGAGAGGGTGAAGTCACTGGCATTAATGAGATTAGGTTGTGTCCACAGAGTTTGTAGGATGAGGACATTGGGTCTGATTCCCCTCTTGAGTGCACCATAAGAACACCAGAGCTGCTCTATTGGCTTCAGTGGATTCACATCAGTGTAAGTGAAAGAAGACTCATTTGCGCCCATTATATTTAACACATAACACTTCACTTCATTTCCTTAGCAAAGCTCTTCCCCATACACCATTCTGCTGCTCAGGCTTCAGATTGCATTCCCAACTAGCATAAGGTAACTGACACGAAGGGAAATGCATTACATGATGGCTACATTGCTGTGATCTCCCCCTGCAACTACTGAAGCTCCTGCAGGCTGGTCTAATTTCCAAAGGATTGGCGCTGGCCCCAGGATCAGGGGAACACAAATTTGGCTTAAAGCCAGTTTTCCACCAGCCTCTTGGGTCTTGTGCCAAGAATAGCTCAGGTCTGATTCAAATCTCAGTTGAACTGGTTTTACAAGTATAATTCCATTGACTTCACTGGACTTATTCCTGATTTAGACGAGTGTGAATGAGACTCATTGTGTTCCAGATCTGTGTAAGTAACACTGTTTTGCCGTTTACACCCATTCTCTGAGTAGTTTACACCACCACTTGCTTTTCCACTGAATTTAGCCCACGTCAAGGGGTTGAAAGGCAAGTACGAAGCATGTGTATCATTCAAAAAAAAAATCAATTTTCTTCTACATCTTTAACAATGGGATGAATGGGATTAATCTGGCCTATTATTTTTAAGCATGTAGAATCTTGGGCTTTACAACAAACAGCCGGTGTGTGTTCTTGGTAGATTGGGATAGAAATGGTACATTTGTTACTACTAAAGGCTCTGCAAAAAGCCCATTAATTTTTATCATAAGATCCTCCCTTCTCAGCTCTAGCTTGCTCCCCATCTCTATTAAACTTTTGTCCATGATAATCCTCAATATAATCTCTCTCTCCCTATGCAACATTAGTTCTACGTTGCTAAACACCCCCAAAACGCACCGTATGCAGCCATGTGAGATATTTTTGAATTTAATCCAGCTCTGAGCTAGATTAATGGTGGCTCATCCCTTTAACCTTAGGCATGGATGCTCAGGAAAGTGTCCGGTGCTGCTATTTCAGTGTGGGAATCCTGCCCTTACCCTGACAATTGATCCACAGATAGGACAGCTTGGTTGCCTTATTAAAAAAAAAAGAAAGAAAAAAAACCCCACAAAACCAATTTTGCTTGCAAGTTCATGTGTTAGGGCAACACTAAGGCTGCAGATAGAAGCATTCAAGGGACAGAAAATGCAAACACTGCATTTGAGCAATCAACTTTAACTTGGGTGTATGTACTATGGTACAGTCTTTAATTACAGGATTTCATTGTATGAATTGAGTATCTAATATTGTTGAAAAATAGCATTTTATTGCTTTGAATTATGTAGGGAAAGGTATGTGATTACAAGAATAGTATCATAGTGCAAGGATTAATGGTGCTTGTTCAGCCCTAACTTTTGTATTTCCGGATTTGTGTCCCTTACTGCACTGTTTTTTTATTTTACTAACTCAGAGCTAAATCCTGATTTCCTTATTTAGGCAAAACTCACATGAAATAAATGGGCTAAATCCTACCAGATGCTAAGCACTTACCTCTCCAGTTAAGTCAGTGGGTCAAAGCTGAAGCCTTTAGTAATATTTTTCTTACCCCATCTGTGACAGTTTGCCCCCCCCAAAATGCCACCAGATGTGCTGAATGCCATTGAGTCAGCCTATTCTGTCAGCCTGGGTCCCCTTTTTCTGGCCTTGCTGGGCTGAGCTCCCAAGCCTCTTCCAGCCAAGCACACAGGCAGGGGCATGCCCAGCTGCACAGAGAGACAGAGATCCGCTCTGGAAAGATTCAGCCTTAGGGCTTTCCCCAGCACTCTGGTGCCCACTCCATTTAAGGGGTACAAACCCAAAGGTTTTATGAAATTCACCCACTCCCTCAATGTGGAGGGAGATATGCAGAACTCCCTCCCATTAGAAATTAAATATTTCTTGTTTATAATATAATCCAGTTTAAGTTTATTAACTCAAAAGGTGAATTTTAAGTGGTAAAGAGGTAGCAAACAGAACAAAACAGATTACCAAGCAAATAAAACAAAGCACAGAAACTAAGCTTGATTCACTACAGAAATTGGTTACAAATAGTAATTCTTCATCCTAGATATTGCTTAAACAACCCTTTCAGCTGACAGGGGGCTGCAGACGGGAGTTTGACAGAGGGAGGCTTACGATGGTTAGGAAGACCCGCAACACCTGTGCCAGCACTGCTACTGTCTCCTCCACCTGTGCCTGTAGCCAGACAGAGTGCCTAAGCATGGATGCCTCTACCCAGATCCTGGTGTGGTTTTGCAAAGACTGTAACTTGCAATTTCCACTTACTGATATCCAGGCTGGGGGGACCATCCAATGTGAGAGGTGCCTGCTGGTGGAATCTCTCAGGCAGCAGGTGGGAGAGCTACAGGAGGAGGTGGCTAGGTTGAGGAGCATCCGTATCCACGAGCAATTCCTCGACAGTGTCCATGTGGAGACAGCTGAGGTAGCTGTCCCAGTGCACAGGACTGCTGATACACCACTGGTGGAGGAGGAGATGGCTCAGGGTGGAGCCTGGCAGCTGGTTACTTCTGGCAGCAGGCAGCGCTCCACCCTTGCTCCGAACCCTCCTGCCGTGGTTATAGGTAACCGTTATGCTCTTCTTGATACAGGAAAGAAGGAATCACTCCCTACAGTAAAGGAGGAGAAGCCTCGTACCCCTAAGGCTGGAGAGTCTGCTGCCACCACTGCGAATAGGAAACGTAGGGTAGTGGTGGTCGGAGACTCTCTGCTGAGGGGGACGGAGGCGCCCATCTGTCGCCCTGACATTTCATCTCGGGAGGTATGCTGCCTGCCGGGGGCCCGTATCCGAGACGTTACGGAGGTATTGTCGAGGATTATCCAGCCCTCTGACTACTACCCCATGCTACTCATCCATGTGGGCACAAATGATACTGCACGGTGTGACACTGAGCGGATCAAGAGTGACTACAGGGCTCTGGGAGTACGGGTGAAGGAGTTTGGAGCGCAGGTGGTATTCTCTTCAATTCTTCCTGTCAAAGGTAGGGGCCAGGGCAGAGACAGATGCATCATGGAGGTGAATGCCTGGCTGCGAAGATGGTGTCGCCAGGAGGGCTTTGGCTTCCTAGACCACGGGATGCTATTTGAGGAAGGACTGCTAGGCAGAGATGGCGTTCACCTTTCGAGGAGAGGAAAGACCCTATTCGGCCACAGACTGGCTAACCTAGTGAGGAGGGCTTTAAACTAGGTTTGACGGGGACAGGTGAGCAAAGCCCACAGGTAAGTGGGGAATATGGAGACCGGGGAGATGGGTCGGAAACAAGAGGGAGTGTGGGCTATATTGGCAGTGAGAAAGGAGAGTCAGGACAAAACTGGGAGGAAAGATCAAACAAGTATCTTAGATGCCTATATACAAATGCAAGAAGTATGGGGAATAAGCAGGAAGAACTGGAAGTGCTAATAAATAAATACAACTATGACATTGTTGGCATCACTGAAACTTGGTGGGATAATACACATGATTGGAATGTTGGTGTGGATGGGTACAGCTTGCTCAGGAAGGATAGACAGGGGAAAAAGGGAGGAGGTGTTGCCTTATATATTAAAAATGTACACACTTGGACTGAGGTAGAGATGGACATAGGAGACGGAAGTGTTGAGAGTCTCTGGGTTAGGCTTAAAGGGGCAAAAAACAAGGGAGATGTCATGCTAGGAGTCTACTACAGGCCACCTAACCAGGGGGAAGAGGTGGATGAGGCTTTTTTCAAGCAACTAACAAAATCATCCAAAGCCCAAGATTTGGTGGTGATGGGGGACTTCAACTATCCGGATATATGTTGGGAAAATAACACAGCGGGGCGCAGACTATCCAACAAATTCTTGGACTGCATTGGAGACAACTTTTTATTTCAGAAGGTTGAAAAAGCTACTAGGGGGGAAGCTGTTCTAGACTTGATTTTAACAAATAGGGAGGAACTCGTTGAGAATGTGAAAGTAGAAGGCAGCCTGGGTGAAAGTGATCATGAAATCATAGAGTTTGCAATTCTAACGAAGGGTAGAAGGGAGAACAGCAAAATAGAGACAATGGATTTCAGGAAGGCAGATTTTGGGAAGCTCAGAGAGCTGATAGGTAAGGTCCCATGGGAATCAAGACTGAGGGGAAAAACAACTGAGGAGAGTTGGCAGTTTTTCAAAGGGACACTATTAAGGGCCCAAAAGCAAGCTATTCCGCTGGTTAGGAAAGATAGAAAATGTGGCAAAAGACCACCTTGGCTTAACCACGAGATCTTGCACGATCTAAAAAATAAAAAGGAGTCATATAAAAAATGGAAACTAGGACAGATTACAAAGGAGGAATATAGGCAAACAACACAGGAATGCAGGGGCAAGATTAGAAAGGCAAAGGCCCAAAATGAGCTCAAACTAGCTACAGGAATAAAAGGAAACAAGAAGACTTTTTATCAATACATTAGAAGCAAGAGGAAGACCAAAGACAGGGTAGGCCCACTGCTTAGTGAAGAGGGAGAAACAGTAACAGGAAACTTGGAAATGGCAGAGATGCTTAATGACTTCTTTGTTTCGGTCTTCACCGAGAAGTCTGAAGCAATGCCTAACATAGTGAATGCTAATGGGAAGGGGGTAGGTTTAGCGGATAAAATAAAAAAAGAACAAGTTAAAAATCACTTAGAAAAGTTAGATGCCTGCAAGTCACCCGGGCCTGATGAAATGCATCCTAGAATACTCAAGGAGCTAATAGAGGAGGTATCTGAGCCTCTAGCTATTATCTTTGGAAAGTCATGGGAGACGGGAGAGATTCCAGAAGACTGGAAAAGGGCAAATATAGTGCCCATCTATAAAAAGGGAAATAAAAACAACCCAGGTAACTACAGACCAGTTAGTTTAACTTCTGTGCCAGGGAAGATAATGGAGCAAGTAATTAAGGAAATCATCTGCAAACACTTGGAAGGTGGTAAGGTGATAGGGAACAGCCAGCATGGATTTGTGAAGAACAAATCATGTCAAACCAATCTGATAGCTTTCTTTGATAGAATAACGAGCCTTGTGGATAAGGGTGAAGCGGTGGATGTGGTATACCTAGACTTTAGTAAGGCATTTGATACGGTCTCGCATGATATTCTTATCGATAAACTAGGCAAATACAAATTAGATGGGGCTACTATAAGGTGGGTGCATAACTGGCTGGATAACCGTACTCAGAGAGTTGTTATTAATGGTTCCCAATCCTGCTGGAAAGGCGTAACGAGTGGGGTTCCGCAGGGGTCTGTTTTGGGACCGGCTCTGTTCAATATCTTCATCAACGACTTAGATATTGGCATAGAAAGTACGCTTATTAAGTTTGCGGATGATACCAAACTGGGAGGGATTGCAACTACTTTGGAGGACAGGGTCATAATTCAAAATGATCTGGACAAATTGGAGAAATGGTCTGAGTTAAACAGGATGAAGTTTAACAAAGACAAATGCAAAGTGCTCCACTTAGGAAGGAAAAATCAATTTCACACATACAGAATGGGAAAAGACTGTCTAGGAAGGAGTACGGCAGAAAGGGATCTAGGGGTTATAGTGGACCACAAGCTAAATATGAGTCAACAGTGTGATGCTGTTGCAAAAAAAGCAAACATGATTCTGGGATGCATTAACAGGTGTGTTGTGAGCAAGACACGAGAAGTCATTCTTCCGCTCTACTCTGCTCTGGTTAGGCCTCAGCTGGAGTATTGTGTCCAGTTCTGGGCGCCGCATTTTAAAAAAGATGTGGAGAAATTGGAAAGGGTCCAAAGAAGAGCAACAAGAATGATTAAAGGTCTTGAGAACATGACCTATGAAGGAAGGCTGAAAGAACTGGGTTTGTTTAGTTTGGAGAAGAGAAGACTGAGAGGGGACATGATAGCAGTTTACAGGTATCTAAAAGGGTGTCATGAGGAGGAGGGAGAGAACTTGTTCACCTTAGCCTCTAAGGATAGAACCAGAAACAATGGGTTTAAACTGCAGCAAGGGAGGTCTAGGTTGGACATTAGGAAAAAGTTCCTAACTGTCAGGGTGGTTAAACACTGGAATAAATTGCCTAGGGAGGTTGTGGAATCTCCGTCTCTGGAGATATTTAAGAGTAGGTTAGATAAATGTCTATCAGGGATGGTCTAGACAGTATTTGGTCCTGCCATGCGGGCAGGGGACTGGACTCGATGACCTCTCGAGGTCCCTTCCAGTCCTATAATCTATGATTCTATGATTCTATGATTCTATTGTCTTAGGTAGATTCCTTCACAGGCCAGATATCTTTCCACCTGGGTCAAGCAGTTCTTCCCCTTCCCCTCAGTTCTAGTCCCTTTGTTTCCAGGTGTTTTTAAGTATCTCTTTGGGCAGAGAGGCAGAGGAGTAATGAACTGAAGACTTTGATTGTTTTCCTCCCCCGCCTTATATAGGATTTCTCCATCTCCCAGTTCAGCAGTCCAAGATGGGGTTTAGTATCAGGTGACCAGGTCACCTGACTCTGTAGTATCACAGCGGCCATGAGTCAGTGGCAGTATGGAGAGTCCACAAGGCGGCCAAACCTTTTCACAGTCCATTGACCTCACTGATGGGCCATCAGCCCTGTCTGGCTTTTCCATTGTTGTACCTGAAGTGTTAGCAGTGGGTGTCACCCAAAGTATCATAGTTGATATACAGATACATAGTCAATATTCCTATCTTCAGATACAGAAATGATACAGGCATACAGATTGGATAATCACATTCAGTAAATTATAACCTTTCCAATGATATCTTACAAGACCCATCTAGCATAAAATACATCTCAGTTATATCATATTCATATCATAAGCATGTTTTCATACAGAATATGGAGTGCAACATCACACCATCCTCAAGCAAATGCTTCTATTGAAACTTATGAGGGATTCCTGAGTGAAGATGGAGTAAGAATTTCAGGATTTAGCCAACTGGATTCTCCTCCCCTCTCCATTTCTTTATAGAAGTGAACATTAAAATCAATCAGATGGAAAATTAAATGATTCTCTAAGCCAGGGGTTCTCAAATGTCATTGCATCATGACCCCTTTCTGACAACAAAAATTACTACATGACCCCAGGAGGGGGGACTGAAGCCTGAGTCCACCTGATTCCCACTGCCCCATGGGGGTGGGGGAGCCAAAGTCAAAATCCGAGTCCCACTGCACTGGGCGGGGAAGGGGTCAAAGTTGAAGCCCAAGGGCTTCAGCCCCGGCAGGGGGCCTGTAACTTGAGCCCTGCCACACAGGACTGAATCCCTCAGGCTTTGGCTTCGCCCCCAGGCAGTGGGGCTCAGGCTTCAGCCCCAAGCCCCAGCAACTGTAGCAAGTCTAAGACAGCCCTGGCAAACCCATTAAAATGGGGTCTATGACCCACTTTGGGGGTCCCAACCCGCAGTTTGAGAACTGCTGCTGTAAGCTATATAAAGATTGTAAGTGCAAATAAAACTGACCATATCTTCCTTTTTCACTCCCTTATCCTTCCCATTATCAGAATTGTGAAATGTTCAGATGTGCACAATATATTGATTTGTTCCAAAAGCTTTGTACTCTTCATGCTAGACAACAAATTGGACCAAATCTCAAAATCCTGATTCAGATTCACTTGTACTTTACTTAGGAAGCACTGAAGTGCTATGGCTACATAATCAGGCCGGCAGCTGGTAGTGGGGGATGCAGAGGGAGAGAGTATGTGGGTACATACACTGTGGAACTATCCATGGTGCTGCAGTTTCTCTTGGTTTTCATACAGAAGACATGTAGATGCCATATAGACTCGTGTTTCTATTTTCTTCCATGTCTACACCATGGGAACTATAGCAGCATAGGCCTGTAGCACAGATGCAGACTACAGCCTTGGAAGCAATTTTTCTGTTGGTGTAAGAACACCACTTCCCTGAGTGACAGTAGCTAAGTCGATAGAAGCACTCTTCAATCTCCCTATCAGTGTCTATATAGGGGGTAGGCTGGCATAGCTATGTCATGCAGGGTTATGGATTTTTCACACCCCTGAGCATCACAGCTATGTTGACCTGAATTCGAAGTGTAGACCAGGCCTTCGTACCTATGGACTGTATGGGCATAATACATTCATCCTGATATCACTCATAAAAGCAATAATGTATACTATATGGGACACAGGTAACTCAGGAGATAAAGCACTGGACTGGGATTCAGGACATCTGGGTTCTATTTTCAGCTGTCACTGGCCCTCTGGGCAACGAAGGGCAAGCCACTTTCTCTCTGTATGCTTCCCCCCTCCAACTGCAAAAAGGGAAGCAATGATACCTACCTCCTTTGTAAACACTGTGAGTCTGAGAGCAGTAGTCTTGCTATGTCTAACAAACCCCTGTCGTGCAGTAGATATTCTCAGACATGAAAATAATTTCACTGTCATATACTAGAGTCACTTCATAACAGTTTCTCATATAGCAGTGATGAGGGGGATCACTATACACTGTTCCCAAGTAATCCAAAACACTGAAAAAAGGCAGTTCAATGAACTGGGCTTGGTAGAATATGGGGGGCGGGAACCTCTCAGTTGTATTAAAACCATGTATTAGCCTAGTGGTTTATAAAATGCTTTTCAATGAACCAACTTATGTGAAACACTACATTTTTAATTTTCCTATGTGCATACATTCTTAAAATAATGGTAACTAATTGTTTTACTCTTAACTTACACTGACCTCTAGTGCCAACAACCTGACAGCTCTGAACAATTCTGAACATACAGTTAGAGAAGAGCAATTACTTTTATTGCAGTATGTAGTTTTCTCTGAATATGTCTGTATTTAAAAGTTAGTAACTCACTGTAAGCGTGCGGACTCACCCCTGCAGCGCCTCCTGCTGGTTGTCTGTGGGAATTAGCTCGTCCCAGCTCTGGAGTGCCCTCTGCAGGCCGTTGATCCGCCTTACCGCTGCTCTGGCCCCCTTGTCCCTCCCAGGATCCGGTGCCCCTTCACTGGGTTTCTGCCCCCCTTGCAAAACCCCTCAATCTCAGTCTCAGGGTCTCCCCACCCAGGGGAACCCCCCACCCAGTATCCTCACTTCGCCTCAGTCTTGGCTACTGCCAGTCATCACTTAGCCCCCGTTCACTGGGGCCAACTGCAGTGTATCAGCCACTCATTACAGGCAAAGGGGTTTGGACCTGCTGCCTCTGCCTACCCATGGGCTGCCCCTTTGCATCCCCAGGAGCCAGTTGGCCTTATCCTAGGCCTGCAGCCTGGGGGGTTTCCAGGCCGGAGCTCCCCAGCTCCTCTTGCCTTCCCCCAGCCCTCCTCCACCTTAGGTACCCACATACGCTCCCTAGCAGCCAGGCCCTTTTCCCTCTAAAGGCAGAGAGAGACTGCTTGGGCTTCTGGCCCATAGCCTCTTATAGGGGCCAGCTGGGCCAGATTGAGGCATGGCCCCAGCTGTTACTGCCTTCCCCAATCAGCCCCGGCTTTCCTTCCCAGCCTCAGCCCTCTCCAGGGCTGGTTTTAACCCTTTCTGGGCCAGAGCGGGTGACCACCCCGCTACACTCACTAAAACATGTTTTGAATGTCTGATTATATAAAAATTGAATACAGTGACACTTGCATTTCTAGTATTACTTGCTTTATAGTCACTCTTAAGCATGTAATATATGAAGGCCCTAACTTTTCCTTTGCCTTGTTATTGTATAGTCCTCTACAACAATATCTAACCAATTAGAATGGTTGCATTTTACATCTGCTTTGCACTCCCTTTGCATTGGTGTCAATGATAACACAACATATAAGGCAGTCTCACACTTGTATTTCTTGCATTTTAATAGAGGTCTAAGAAAATGACTGGAAATGGTGAAAACACATCTAATACACCATAATTATCTAACAAAATCCAAAGCTACTTTGAAACTTATGATTTTATTTAAATTCTTCAATTATTTAGCCCTTTTATTTTTTTTCCAGGTAATTCATTTTTTTCTTCAGTACTACTCAGTTCTTATGCTTTTCAACATTCCAAGTTTATATCTCATATTACTTATAAAACAGATTTTAAAACAAGCCATTAACACCCTTCAGAACATAAACATTTAAAAAATAAAATTATATGCACAATTCAGAATCCTGCGACCTAGAAGGCATTTCCTGCAGTTCTTATTCAGTATTATATATAGCTCTCTGCCTAAACCATTTCTAAGGGCTTGTCTACACATGGAGTTATTTAAGAGTAACTAGTATGCTTTAAATTCATCTCCCATCTTAATCCAAATTAACCTTCTTGTGTACACAATCCCTGATAGAGTCACCACCGCAGTATCTAAGACCCTGACTACACTTGAAAAAATAGTACCTGTTATTCAACAGTGGTGTGGTTGCACTGTTCAAGTGCTAGAGTAGAAAGAGGTCAGAGTTTTGGTGGGGTTTTTTCATCATGTCATGAAAACTTGCAGTTCAACTGTTTTTCAATAATGTATTGTTAAGCATTTCCCCCGCTTTTTATTTATTTAATTTTTCACATATGCAAAATTATGGGTTTTAAGCATTTTCCTTATTTTTTATCAATTTAAATGTCATATTTGCAGGAAATTATGGGGCGTCAAACAAATATTTGTCCATCCATCTGAAGAAGTGGGTTTTTTACCCATGAAAGTTTATGCCCAAATAAATCTATTAGCCTTTAAGTTGCCACCGGACTCCTCATTGTTTTTGTGGATAAAGACTAACACAGCTACCCCCTGATACTAGACAAATATTTAATGACAGATGTTGAGATTCAAAAAATTAAACTTTATAATTGGTACAACACAAATTGTCAACATCACACATCAAAATGTACACAGTAAATATCCTTAAATCAAACTAAGTTTTCAAGAAGCATTTTTCATTCTCTTTCTATCTTTAAATTCCAACTGTTATCAATGGAAATATTTTTTCATCAGTTTGTGTGTGTATGGTGAAATCGACATTTACTGACAATAATCTAACCCTTCCAAGCCTAATTATATGTGGCTATGGATGTTATTTGTTGCTCTGCCTTGGAAAATGCATCATATAATCTTTCCATTAAAAGTGATTTTTGCAAAGCATTTCTTTGTTACTGCTGACATCAATAAAAAGGAAAGCCTAGTGAGCCATTCATTACATTTACTTAGCTTTTTTACATGAGCAGACATATTTTGAGGTTATTACATTTAAATTTAACTCATGTTTTACATCTTTCTTATTGAATAAATAACTGGTATAACTGTGTGTCACACTGTCTGGAGTGATTTATGACCATGAAAGCCAACCTCAGGGCAGACTGTCAAAAAGCCGGGCAGACACTCCAAACTCATGGTATGTCCAATAATTAGATTTCACTAACCCACTAACAAATGTGAACGCCTGAAGCACTGTACCAGTCTTACCATGGAGATACAGACAGTCCCTTTGGGCACTCCAGTCTATCTTTCCACCCAGGCAGGCTGAACTTAGTGATATTTGGTTGCTATACACCAAAGATCATAAAGGATTCAGGTTGCTTCCAGTCCCAAGGGACTAGTCACTTACCCCAGGTCAATTTGTACCTCAGATCTATATCTGATATAGATATAGATATAGATATATAGTTAGTAAACTAACTAAGGATTTATTAACTAGGAAAAAGAAATGAAAGTTATTTACAGGTTAAAGCAAGCAAACATATATACACAAATGAGTTACCATCCAAAAGGTGATAGAATTGTAACAATCTGTCAGCACTGAATGTCTTTTAAGGCTAACCAAGGTTGACTCTGGGGATCTCTGCTTCTGTTTCACAGCCCCAGCCCAGTGAGAGACCAAACAGCAAAAGAGATGAAAATTTTCTTGTCCCTTATCTTTATTTCCTTCTTCCAGAATTCAGGCTGATGGGATGAGCCCTTTTGCACATAGCCTCTTTATGGCATGTGGGGCAATTAGCAAAGTTTTACTATACTTAATATTTAGCATAGTCGTGTCCCACAATGGCCCATTTAGTTTTGATAGGCCTTCTTGATGGTTAGATGATCCCTTCTGACTGGGTTCACAGGTTCAGAGCAAACATTTTTTTAAAGTCATAAAGCAAAAAAATTAAATATTATCTTATAGCTTGTGATAAAGATGTTATAAGTGAGACTAATGCATGCATCAACTTATTTCATATTCTAAACATGTTATAAGTTCAATACCTGTTTTAACCATACTAACACACAGGTGACCTGGACTGGTTTCCAGCAATGAATTTGTCAGTATTAGCTGAGGCCTAAAGCCTTGGCAAGAGTTGACACGAGGTCTGCCAGCATCACACTGTGTATTTCACAAAATTCAGTGAATTGCAGCATACAATCCAGCAACCATATAACTCAATTCATGTAGCTCCCATCTTGTGTTTCCCCTTATTTATACATGTAATTAATAATTTCTACCTGTTAAATTTAACCGTGTTCATAAGCATTGTCCTTATTTTCTTTCAGGTTTCCCAGGCATAGATTCCTATTCTTTCACTGTTTCACCTTTATTATACTCACAATACTTTCCTCCACATGCCTATTCTTCATTATTCAAAAATTATCTGAAATGTCTTGGTTCGACTGCTGATGAATGCTTGAGTCCATTGAAAAAGTTGCATTGATTTCAATGGGCTTTGAACAGGCCCTAAATAAAAAATTAAAAAGACACCTAAGTTTCCAAATATTTGTCTCTTTTTTTTTTGTCTCCATCATTTAGTTCAATATGGTATTTTTGTTTTTCCATTTCCACTACAACTCGCATACTACCATAGTAGCATACCTTCTTTATTTCAAGCTTCAAGACAAGATCAGTCTCACAGCTACAAATAACTGTGAGACTGATTTATTGTGGAATCAAAGACCTCCATAGGCATAGACAAATCTATGAGGCATCTACTGGATCATCTGAGAGACTGCATTTGGTGTATGTATCTATCAGTGTTTGTGTATGGCTCTAACATTTTACTGATGCCCAGAAATTGCATACCTTTGAGCAGGTCCACCATCAGTGTATAAAGATTCTATGTTCCTCCAAATGAGACCATAGCTATTTTATACATTTGTTTAAGTTTAACAAAATATACCGCCAGTAAATAATCTCGAAGTAGTTTTCTCTAGGATGCTACAACTAGTAAATGATGCCTTTTTGATCTCTTTAAAGTGGGTGATGAATGATTTGACAGGTACCTCTTGTTTACTCCTACATATTCTTTACAGCATGCTGTTTTTGAGCTCAGCTTGTAACTGAGAGTGAAATTTGGCCCTACAATGTAGATTCTGTTGAAAACTGCTACTGACAGTCACTATCTCTTAGTGTTGAGGAGAGTGAGGTCACGCCAATGGGAGTTATGTGGGTTCAGAGCCCCTCAAAATCAGGCTAGTGATTAGGTGACTAAATATGGATTGAGGTGTCTAGTTTGAAAATTTGGGCTTAAGTGACTTGCTCATGGGCACAGAGGACATATGTGGCAGAGCCAAGAATAAAACTAAGATTCTGACTCCCAGTCTTGTGCTTTGATCACAAGGCCATCCTTCCTGTCCTTGGAAATACTGCAAGCAGCCCACAATGTAAACTGAGCTCTCTGTTTGAAAGTATTCTGCTATAATTGTTAGAAAAGTGGGTAGACTGTAAAAAGAAAACTACTTTCTTAATGGGTTTTTTGTAATACATAATTAATACCATGGAGCCATTATGACAGGCCTCAGAAATTAATATTGTCATGACTCATGGTTCCATAATATGCAATACAGTTTAGCATACGTCAGCAGAATGACACAGACATGACACCGTATAAGAGAATGATACATTGCTTTTATTTTCAGATAACCTGCTACCTATTTTATCATGATAAAAAGCAACGTAACATGTTAGAGCTCCGCTTCCCTTCCAATGTAGTTCCTAACTAATGAACATGGGAATGAGTCTTCAGAATCACAACACTCTGTAACTCATCTGAAATTCACCTCAAGCAGAGGCCTGTACACTTAACTTCCCATCCAATCCTTAGCTGGGGACCTTTGCGTGGGGCTGAATTTCAACCAACATAAATAAATAGTTGCAGTACTGATATTTGGCTCAATTCATCACTGTTATGTATTCATTAAATGTAGTCATGTAAGGGAAAAAATAGTTTTGCTCTCTTAGAAGGGACATGAATACTGCTTTTCCTTTCTGGCCATGACTCCTCATTGAAGTGAATGGTCCTATATGGAGGTCAGAGTTTTGGAAACATTTCAGTAATGCTGCTTTAGTGATCTTGTTGTGCAATTCCGTATTATGAAAGTGAATTGAGGTGCTGAATGTTGAGAGCATAGAATGCTGTAAACGACATCATTATGCAATAGAATCATTAGGGCCCTACTTCAGATGCAGTTGTCAAATATGCCACTTGAAGGGAGGAGCGCTTGTGCTTTTTGACCACTGATGGGCCTAAACCAAAACTCCTAATCTAAACACTGCCTGAATTTCTGGGGTATTTGAAATCCAAACCTGGATCTGAATTTTATGATTGGCTCTTATCTTTATTAATTAAAACAAAACTTCAGATTTAAATTCCCCTCTCTCAAGTTTGGGAATGTTTGAAATTGAATCTAATTTTTGAGGCTTATTCCCAGCTATAATGAAAACTGTTCCTTTCTTTTTATGGGAACAAAATTCATTGATTTTTATTACTGTTTATTAGGGCTGTCAAGCGATTAAAAAAATTAATCGTAATTAATTGAGTGATTAAAAAATTAATCACAATTGCACTGTTAAACAATAATATAATACCATTGGTTTAAATATTTTTGGATGTTTTCTACATTTTCAAATATATTGATTTCAATTACAACACAGAATACAAAGTGTACAGTGCTCACTTTATATTTATTTTTATTACAAGTATTTGCAGTGTAAAAAAAAAAAGAAAAAGTATTTTTCAGTTCACCTAATACAAGTACTGTAGTGCAATTGCTTTATCATGAAAGTTGAACTTACAAATGTAGAATTATGTACAAAAATAAAACAATGTAAAATTTTAGAGGCTGCAAGTCCACTCAGACCTATTTCTTGTTCAGCCAATCATTCAGACAAACAAGTTTGTTTACATTTGCAGGAGATAATGCTGTCCGCTTCTTGTTTACAATGTCACCTGAAAGTGAGAACAGGAGTTCACTTGGCACTGTTGTAGCTGGCATCGCAAGGTATTTACGTTCCAGATGCACTAAAGATTCATATGTCCCTTCATGTTTCAACCACCATTCCAGGGGACATGGATCCATGCTGATGATGGGTTCTGCTCGATAACAATCCAAAGCATTACGGTCCGACGCATGTTCAATTTCATTATCTGAGTCAGATGACACCAGCAGAAGGTTGTTTTTCTTTTTTGATGGTACGGGTTCTGTAGTTTCCGGATCAGAGTGTTGCACTTTTAAGGCTTCTGATTAGCATAATTGGCACATAAATACCTTGCAATGCCGGCTACAAAAGAGCCAAGCAAATGCCTGTTCTCACTTTCTGGTGACACTGTAAATAAGAAGAGGGCAGCATTAGCTCCTGTAAATGTAAACAAACTTGTTTGTCTCTTAATGATTGGCTGAAAAAGAAGTAGGACTGATTGGACTTGTAGGCTCTGAACTTTTACATTGTTTTGTTTTTGAGTACAGTTATGTAACAAAAAATCTACATTTATAAGTTCCATTTTCATGATAGAGATTGCACTACAGTATTTGTATGAGGTGAATTGAAAATTATTATTTCTTTTATCATTTTTACAGTGCAAATATTTATAATAAAAATATACACTTTGATTTCAGTTACAACACAGAATACAATATATATATTCTATTGTTTAACAGTGCGCTTAAAACTGCGATTAATTGCGATTAATTTTTAAATCACGATTAACTTTTTTTAGTTAATTGCGTGAGCTAACTGTGATTAATCGACAGCCCTACTGTTTATATATAAGTATTTCCTTAATGTTTCCACAAAGTAAGCCATGCTGCACAGATATTAATTTGCAATTACCTCAAAGAGAGATTGTCCTCCGCTTCAGATTTCTAGTCTCTTTCAGAGGGGAGCACAGCAGTGAATGGAGACATGCAGAGATCAAAAAGTCTTGCTGAAAGTCTACCCTTTTAAAAAACAATTGCAATGCAGAAACTATTGTTTTTATTATGCCATATTCTTGCACCTTCTGACACTACAGTGTGTTTGTTTTTGTATTAATTAAACACTCACTTTAGAATTAGTCCCCAGAAATTTACAGCACTGGAGTCATACACAAGAAGACTAAAAAGGGGATCATATTTTCTAATAAAGTTAGTAGTTAATGAAGCAGAAAACAGTTATTAAATAACTTCTTACTCTAGTTAGTGCTGCAGAGACAAGATGAAGGAGCTGTTTTACATTAGAACTTCTGAATTATGAACACCTCAGGAATGGAGGTTTTTCGTAACTCGGAAATGTTCATAACTCTGAACAAAACGTTACGGTGGTTCTTTCAAAAGTTTACATCTGAACATTGTACTATGATGAAGAAAAATGCTGCTTTCCCTTTATTTTTTAGTAGTTTATGTTTAACACAGTACTGTACTGTATTTGCTTCTTTTTTTTCCCCCACTGCTTGATTGCGTATTTCCGGTTCTAAATGAAGTGTGTGTTTGACTAATCAGTTCGTAACTCTGGTGTTTGTAACTCTGAGATTTCTACTGTATATTCCTCTTTGGGCACCAGCAAAAGAATTGCTCACTATGGTCAGAGTAGTTACACACCTGTTCAAATTAGCTGAAGGCCCTGGGGTTGCACAGATGTTATTGAGGGCATAATTTGAAGACAATGGAGTTGTACAGGGGCCACTGAGGTTACAATTTGGCCTGCAGAACCTTTTCTACTGATGATGGTACAGTAGAAGGAAAGAATCCAACTTAACTCAGATTCTGGGATCAGCTTACAAGGCTGGTGGTTTGAAAGGCCATGCTTTTACTTGTAAATGCAGAACATTTTTTAATTGAAACAAAATAAACATGGAACCTATTGGTGCCATTTTTACTTTGTTGCTTTTCAGACTACAACTGCAGTGGAAAGATTACAATTGAGGGACTGGGAATGGGAGACTAAACTTTACATACCTCTATGTTTCCAGCTCAAATCCTAAATGACCCAATCCATTTTCTAGCTGTCGGGTGGCCTATGTGAAATGGTTTTGTGTCCTCAATATAGTTTCTAGTGGATATAGAAAAGCCTGTCTCAAAGGAAAATAACTGACACTATCTGCAGAAAGCCAAAAAGAGAAGGCAATGAGAGTAAACTGCCCTCTAACCCTTTAAAGCAGTTCCTCAGGTCAGGGCTGAGGACACTGGTGGGGGTCATGTGGGGAAGCTTGCACTGCCACTGCTTGTTCTGTACCTCTTCTGGGGATAATCACATGATTTCATTCTCCTGAGAGCTCAGCCTGGCTTAACTCTCAGAGTTAATTCTCAGGAGTGTTAAATTCAGTAAAAGAAAATGCTTCTTACAGGCTAAGAATTTATATCAGAAGTATTGGACTAAGAGTTCGTTTTTCCAGATGGATTAAACCTGTGACGCCAATAGAACACATTTCACTTCTATAGCACCTTGCATTTGAGGAGCTCAGAGAGATTTACAAACATTAATGAACTTACTCATTAGTTATAGCCTGTTGTGAACCTATCATTATCTCCATAGTACAGAAGAGGAAACTGAGGAACAGAGAGATTTACTGATTTAGTCTCATAACAGATCCAAAAAGAACCCAATTCTCCTGACTCCCAGTCCTCTACTTAATCACGGAGTAACACCATCTCCATTGTGACCAATCAGCTGCTTAAAGGACAAGATTGCATTTGATTCTCAGGGATGCTCAGGTATTCAAATGAATCCTAATGCTTATGCAGGAGGTCCCCCTCAAACACAATCTCTTCTTACCTAAAATATGTTTTCCTTTCTTTTAAATCTGGGTTACCAGAACTGGAAGTATATATGACCCTTGTAAAAGCTCACCTACTAGGCAAGACAGGTTCTGTGAGAGGTAACAACAAGGGTGCTGAGAGACATTGAACCAAACTGTAAACCCTGTATATAATGGAGGCCATTTCAGCACCCCTCAGACCCCTAGTTCTAGCACCTGTGGGTAACAACCATTCCTGACTTATGCTGATCAAGGGTAGCATGTGTAAAGATTGGTGTGCTTCTTTCTGATTTATCATTGTTTTTTATTTTCCTTCTAGCCTTGGTTATCTTTGGTACCTCTTTGCTGTAAACATTTGCACAGCATACTGAAGAAATAAAATGTTATGTACTGTAAAAGGTAAGCAATATTAGGATTAATATTTTTCTTAATTTCTTATTTATCCTTGATTTACTTGGTGGTTAAATCTATGTAAGAACTACATATTTTGGATCAACTCAGTTTATAAACTGGAAGGCAGTGTGCAGTTTGCTGCACAGGAGATGGATGGTCTAATGACTGAAGGTACATTCTTAGGAGTCAGGAGATCTGGGTCCTAGGCCTGGCTTTCTATAGACTTTCCTGTACAATCTAGGGCCAATCACTTACTTCTATGTGGGGATAATTCTCCACTGAATTGAACCTTGTGCAAATTAAGTTGTAAGTTGATATGAGATCACAACAGTAGTACTTTGCTCAAGCACAAATGGCTACTTGAGGTGCAAGGCAGTAGAGAATCAGAGTCAGATTCCTGTGTACTATCTATGAAATGGGCCAATAATGTATACATACCTCCCTATATTGCTGTGAAGCATTAGATTCTTCTACCATGGTGATGAGCACAGTAACTGGGTATTTTTACAAAGCATCCTGAGCTTCTTGTGACAGGTGCTATACATTATTTTTATTAATAGCAATAGCGTGGGTTGTAAAGAATTGGCTCCATATCCTGCCTTCGATTTTTCCACAAAGCTCCTGTTGCCTTGGGCGCCTGACCTTGGTGAACAGTGTGATGTTGCTTGTGATAATGCAGCGCTTATATTTCGAAAAATAATTATTTTTAAAAAAAGGCAAATGCCTTTGTTGCATTAGCAGAGTGAATCATGCCCAGCCAAGGTGGGAGGTTCACCCAGGCACTTGATAGTTTTATCTCACTGCCAGGAGCAGGCCTCTCTCTAGGCCAGGATCCCCCGGGGGCTGCTTTCACCACAGTGCCCAGCCACACTATGTGTGGACAAGAGCCTTTCCCCCATGTTGCTGGCCTGGTCTTGTCCCCACTGAAGTCCATGGGGGCAGGATCAGGCCCACGTTGCCAAATGCCTGTCACTGGGGGCTCCAGCCCTGACCAGAGCACGGCCAGCCCCTGCCACCCGCTGCCACTAGGCAGCAACCCCTGGCAGTAACCGCCCCCACGCAAAGGCATCTCTCGCCCTGCGCCCTGCTGCGGGCTCGCGCCTCCAGCTCAGCTCCCCCGCCCGAGCTCCCCTCCCGTGCTGCGAGGCCAGAGGTGGCGGGAGCAGCAGCAGCGCGGCGCGCGTGTTGCCCCGGCCGCTGCCTTCGCCGGGGCCTGCGGGCTTCGCCCCCGACCGGCGGCGCGTGTCCCCCCGCGCTGCGCCCGCGCCCCTGTGCGCGCCCGGCGGCAGCATGCCGAGCAGGGCTGGCCTGGGCAAGGCGCTGAGGATGTCTCTGCAGAGGAAGTCCAGGATCCATTCCGCGGCTGGTAAGGGAGGAGGGACGGGGGCGGAGGAGGGAGGATGCCCAGTAGCCTGGGGGGCCAGGTCTGGCGGATGAGGGGGAACCTCCCCATGTTACCTAACGCCTCCCCGCCCATCGCGCAGCAGCTGCCTTGTCCTCCTTCTCTTGGCCGATGGGGGGTTGGTTTGTTTTTAATATTCTGCTGCTTGACGCTAGCTGTCAAGCTAATGTATAGCGGTTGCAAATTTAATGACACACAGCAGCAGCGGGAATCCTGTTCAGGCTTAGACAACCCCCTTCTACACCCCCCGGCAGCCAATGAGGGCATTGATTCGGGGTACAATCATCTCCCCTTTTGTTGGGGGAAAGGATGGGAGAAGCCACAGTTCTCCCCGGAGCAGCGATTTCGTGGTTTGCTTTTAATGCCATCTCCCGGCTGGGTGCCTTTGTTTGGTCTTATGCCGTGTTGTTGCATATGGGACTTGTGCAAGGGCTTGCTGCAGTCTGCAGATCTACGAGCAGGTCACTGCGCTGCAGGTTCGGGTGTGTAATAGCTTCCCCACTGCACACAGTATGAACACACACGTCACACACACACACACTCCGACAGATCTGCACAACACACAAATACACACGCTACACAAAACAATACACTGGCGCTCGCATACCGAGAACGCGTAAATCGTACATACGAACACAAAATCACACAAACAACACATCTGCACCACACAAAGTCTACGCAAACGTACGCATGATGCATATGAGCTTTGGTAACAAGAATTGTCTTTCATAACGATGATCCCTCCCCGTGTACACTATGAAACCTGAGTTAAGCAGTGAGTGTAGAAAATCTGGGGCTCTTAGAAAGGGTGCTGCCCTCTAGGGTCTCCATGGTCTCGAGGTTCAGAAGCTGTGTAATCAGTGCTCTCCTTTGTTTTTGATGGTTTGTTTTAGGCAGAGGAATTCCTTATGCACCTATAAAATTGTTTTATTTCCTGGAGTCTGGAGCGGAATTGAATGTGCTTGCATTGAAACTTTGATCATGATTGGAGAAATCTTAATGCCGGCATTGGTCAATAAAGGGAAGGGACAGCAGTTACGGGAACTTCACTTGTGCCTTAGTCTAGCACAGGGGTGGCCAACCTGAGCCTGAGAAGGAACCAGAATTTACCAATGTACATTGCCAAAGAGCCATAGTAATACGTCTGTAGCCCGCATCTCCCCTTCCCCACCACCCCCCGGCTCCCAGTGCCTCCCGCCCACGGGCATCTCCGCCAATCAGCGCCTCCCTGTCCCTCCCTCCCCGCACTTCCCAATCAGCTGTCTTGTGATGTCCAGGAGGCTGTTTTCTAAAATGTCCATGTAGGTGAATTCCTTCAATCTGCTTCATAAGAAAGTAGAGAAACTTGAATAATTTGGGGCAAATCCTGGCTCAATGGAATCCAATGAAAAGATTCCCATTCTGATCTCACTTATGCCAGTCTTACTGTATTATATAACTTCAATAGCCTCAGTGGAGGTACTTCTGATTTAATCCTTGTCTACACCCAGGTTTAAACTGCTGCAAATTTTATGTCAGGACAAGGCTTTACACTGGTGTGAGAGCAGAATTAGGCCTTGTCTGCACTAGAGAGTTTTGTTCACAAAAGTCAGCTTTCATCGACAAAACAGTGGAGGTGGACACACTACAATGCTTTCTCCGTTGACAAAAGTCTGTTCCTTTGCGGATAAAATAAAACCACCTCGATGAGAGGTATAGAGCTTTTTGCGGCAAAGTTAGATAGACAAAGTGTTAGTGTAGACAAGGCACTTGATTATGTTGCTGTAAATGACCCCCAGGAGGTGTCCCACAATGCCTATCCTGACCGTTCTGGTCAGCAGTTTGAACTCCGCTGCACTGCACCCAGGTCACAGGCATCCGCCCCATCCCTTTTAAAAGGCAAGAAATTTTTGAAATTCCACTTTCTGTTTGCTCGGCGTGGAGAGCTCATATCACATCTTCCCAGCTGACCATGGCGGGTCCACGCAGCAAACGCTCTCCCACTTGGAGCTCACCTGAGTTGTTGGAGCTGCTCGCTCTGTGGGGAGAGGAGGCTATGCAATCCCAGCTCTGCTCCAGCTGTAGGAACAATACCGATGGTCGGATTTCTTGTGGCATGTTGGATAAGGGCTACAGACGGGACATGCATCAGTGCCGTGCGAAGATAAAGGAGACTCAAGGGAGCCAAACCGTAGCTCTGGTGCTACATCAAAGACCTGCTGCTTCTATAAAGAGCTGGATGGAGTTGGTGGCAACCCCACCTCCACTGTCAAGAACCCCAGGGATACTTCAGGAGGGCTGGAGACAGTGGACAACAGTCTCAACTCCAAGGACAAAGTGGTGGATGAGGAAGTGGAGTTGGAGGACAAGATGGGACAGGTGACAGGGTCGTCCAGTACTGAGACGAGCCAGGACGTCTTCTTGACCCTGGAGGGTTCGAGCCAGTCCCAACAGTCTGTTTCTGGTGTGCATGATGCAGGAGAGGGGAGCTCTGGTAAGTTATCTTTTTGAGTTGATGCTGCTTGATTATATGAGGTAGAGCCGTCCTTTGTTTTATGCTAGAAGTGGGTTAAGGGATAGAAATGTACAAGACTAGCTGTGTTTGCCTGTGCTTCACATTCCCCTGTGCAGCTACGCAGTGGGGCGGAACAATGTGTTAATGCACAACACAATGGGAATGCTCCAGAGATCTCTCTAGGACAGTGGATCTCAAACTGTGGGTTGGGACCCCAAGTGGGTCATGACCCCATTTTAATGGGGTCACCAAGGCTGGTGTTGACCCTGGGCCTCAGCAAGTCTGAAGCACAACCCCACTGCCCTGGGCTGAAGCCCAAGCTCCACCGCCTAGGGCTAAGGTTACATGCCCCCTGCCCAGGGCAGAAGTCATTGGGCTTCAGCTTTGGGCCCCCCAACCGGGGTGGCGGGGCTCGGGCAGGCTCGGCCTTCGGTCCCCCCTCCTGGGATCGTGTAGTAATTTTTGTTGTCAGAAGGGGGTGACGATGCATTTTTGAGAACCGCTGCTGTAGGAAACTTTCCTGGAGGTACTCACCAATCCTCTGCCGAAGGTTCCTTGGCAGAGCTGCTTTGTTCCTGTCCCTGTTGCAGGAAACTTTCCTGCACCAATTGGCAATCACTTGTGCAGGGCCCAGAGTGGCACAAAGGCAAACAGCATAGCGACCCGGTCTGAAGCCGCATGCATGCAAGAGATGCACCCTTGCATCCTTGCTTATCCTCAGGCTTGAGATTTTGGCTTCAAGGACCCTTGCCCATGGAAAATGGTGGCAGAATTTACAATTTTGTCCCTAGTCGCTTGCAGTGATCCTATTAAAAAAACACCAAGACCCTTTTCCCCATCTTGAGGCCCTCCTCCACCCCCGGCCGAACTCACCATATGTAGGGCGTTTGCTGAGCTGTGTGCTTGCCAAAGGACAGTGAGAAAGAGGTGTATTTTACTATTATCATTCGATGCTGTGAGTGCAGTAACAGTCATGCTTCTATGTATTGTTTCTTGTGCTTCTGCAGATGCTGCCTTCAGGGAAACCCCCTACACACCGGTGGAGCTCTTCTGCCACATAAGGAAGTGACCGAGGTGGAACAAGGAGGACATGTTTCAGAAGGTGCTCCAATCCTCTGATGATGCAAAAGAAGAACACAGGGTATGAGAGAGACAGTTAATGAAAATTTTAAAATAGATAGGCAGGAGAGGAAGGAGAGCCAGAAGCAAATTTTAGTGGGCCAGGAGCAGATGATGAAAGTGATGGAGGAGAAAACAGAGATGTTGAAGGCCCTAATCGCGCTGCAGGCAGAATACGTGAGTTCTCACCCCCACAGCCCATCCAGAACTGCTTGACATGCCCTCCCCAAACTTGTCCCACACATTCCTTGCAGCTTCCCATCCTGTCCCAGTACCCTGTTCACTCCACCCCTTCGGACAGCTTCCAAAATGCTAGCTGGAGTTACACACAGCTATGAGAGACTCCATCAGGAGAGTGCCCTTCACTGTTATCTCCTTTTCCAGCAAGCATTTTCTGTGTGTTGTTAATTGGTATTTAATAAAAAAATACTCTCTGAAAGATAATCAATCTTTATTTGTCTCCTACACACAGTGGTTGCTACAGGAATTAATACACAGTGGCAATTGGTAGATTTGCAGACTACAAATTGCAGGAAGCAATCATCAGAATTTTCATGCAAGGCAGCAAGTTAACAAAGCATAGCAGAAGGCTTTATAGGAAGACACATTACTGGAGCTCATTGTCAAAATGGTGCCTTAAAGCCTCCCTGATTCAAATAGCCCCCTATTGTGCCGCTCTAATAGCCTTGGTGTCTGGCTGCTCAAAATCAGCTGCCAGTGATCTGCCTCCACACTCCACTCCGGGGGAAACTTTTCGCCGTTAGCCTCACAAATATTATGCAGCACACAGCAGGCTGCTATGACCATAGAAATATTTTCCTCACTTAGGTCTAACCTGCCATAAAGGCAGCGCCAGCATGCCTTTCAACTGCCAAATACTCGTTCAATGGTCATGCTGCACCTGCTCAGCCTATTGTCGAAGTGCTCCTTGCTGCTGTCCAGGTTTCCCATGTAAGGTTTCATAAGCCATAGGAATAAGGGGTACGCTGGATCTCCCAGGATCACTATGGGCATTTCAACATCCCCCACTGGAATCTTCTGTTCTGAAAAGAAATTCCCTGTTTGCAGCTTTCTGTACAGGCCAGTGGTCCTGAAGATGCCTGCGTCATGCACCTTCCCTGACCACCTCACATTGATATCAGTGAAACGACCACGGCAATCCACAAGTGCCTGCAATAACATAGAGAAGTACTCCTTTCTATTGATGTACTCCGTTGCAAGATGGTCTGGGGCCAAAATTGGGATATGTGTGCCATCTATCACTCCACCGCATTTAGGGAATCCCATTGCTGCAAAGCCATCCACTATTTCATGCACATTTCCAAGAGTTCTTTGTAGTAGGTGCAATTAATGGTCCTGCATACTTACATTAACGCAATCCCAACAGTCAACTTCCCAATTCCAAACTGATTTGTGACTGACGAGTAGCAGTCTGGAGTCACCAGCTTCCACACAGTGATTGCCACGTACTTCTCCACTGAGAGGGCAGCTCTGATTTTGGTGTCCTTGTGCTGCAGTGCTGGGGCGAGCTCCACACACAGTTTCAGGAAGGTACCTTTCTGCATCTGAAAGTTCTGCAGCCACTTCATGTCATCCCAGACCTGTGTAACGATCCGATCCCACCACTCAGTGCTTGTTTCCTGGCCCCAAAAGCGACGGTCCATTGTGTGCAGCTGCTCCGTGAATGCCAAAAGTAATCTGGTTTTGTTTCTTTCCATGGCACACAGTAGGTCAGGCACCTTGGATTCCTGTTCAGATTGGGAGCCCATGATATCATAGAATCATAGAAGATTAGGGTTGGAAGTGACCTCAGGAGGTCATTTAGTCCAACCCCCTGCTCAAAGCAGGACCAACCGCAACTAAATCATCCCAGCCAGGGATTTGTCAAGCCGGGCCTTAAAAACCTCTAAGGATGGAGATTCTACTACCTCCTGAGGTAACCCATTCCAGTGCTTCACCACCCTCCTAGTAAAATAGTGTTTCTTAATATCCAGCCTAAACCTCCCCCAATCTGTCACCACTGAGAACAGCCGAGCTCCATCCTCTTTGGAACCCCCCTTCAGGTAGTTGAAGGCTGCTATCAAATCCCCCCTCACTCTACTTTTCTACAGACTAAATAAGCCCAGTTCCCTCAGCCTGTCCTCATAAGTCATGTACCCCAGCCCCCTAAGAATTTTCATTGCCCTCTGCTGTACTCTCCCCAATTTGTCAACATCCTTTCTATAGTGGGAGGCCCAAAACTGGATGCAATACTCCAGATGTGGCCTCACCAGTGCCAAATAGAGGGGAATAATCACTTCCCTCGATCTGCTCGCAATGCTCCTACTAATGCAGCCCAATATGCTGTTAGCCTCGTTGGTGACAAGGACACACTGTTGACTCATATCCAACTTCTCTTCCACAGTAATCCCCAGGTCCTTTTTCTGCAGAACTGCAGCTTAGCTAGTCGGTCCCCAGCCTGTAGCAGTGCATGCGATTCTGCACTTGTTCTTGTTGAACCTCATCAGATTTCTATTGGGCAATCCTCCAATTTGTCTAGGTCATGCTGGACCCTATCCCTACCCTACCCTACCTGATCATCATACTGTACGATCAGCCGCTTTGTGTTCCTAACAGTGACCACAACAGTAGAGAACAGTGCAGGATCCATCCTTTCAGGCAGAGATGGTGGGCGCACAGTGAACGGGTTGCTGAAAAGTGACATGAAACGTAGTCCGAAGCCCATGGAATGATGAGACAGAAAATACTGCATCATGGGACATTGAGCCCACACCCGTGATGCACTGCGATCCACTCTGCCCTCCCACAGCTCCTAGCTGCAGAAGGTAGTGATTTGCACAGTGGGATAGCTACTAACAATGCACTACTCTCACTGTCGATGCTAGAGCACCAACTGTGGACGCGCTCCACCGACAGAAGAAGCGTTCTGTGAACATGAATAAGTGATGTAATTATGCCAGTTTTTGATTGTTGGTGTAACTCTGTAGTGTAGACAAGACCTTAGATGCTATTTAGAAAAGTGACACAAAGGTTGCTTGCTGAAGAGTTACAAAGCATTACTATCATAACTGCTTGGTGAACGGGTCAATGACTTTTTATTTTGAGTATTTATCTGGAGGATGACAGAAAACTTTGAGTAGCCACATGCATCTCTTTTTCACTAAATGGACTAGACAATTTGCCCAGGAAAAGTTAACTCTGCTGAATGGAACCAGCTACGCGTTTTCACAGTCAGGAACTGTCTGAGGTTACACAGAGTCAGGATTAACTGAATTTCAAATTTGTTTGTGTGATGGCATTGCAAAATGCAGGGACCCTTTCAGAAGCGATGGGATGTGTGTGTGGGTGTGTCTTTTTGAATATATGGTCTGGATCTGGTAACCCTGTCTTGATCCATTGCTAGTCACACTTTCCTTAGTTATCACATTTCAGACCTTTTCCCTCTCACAGTTCAGCTTTGATAACAGAATGTTTCCAACCTAAAAAGCACTGATTTTTATTTGCCTGGTGGTAAAAATCTAGCCCGATTTATTTTTAAGGGGACTTTACTTATTTTAAGGAGTTAACTTTTAGTCTAGAATACTCTTATTTTGATTCTTACAGTTCGTAAAGTATTTCTCTTTTTTTTTTTTGAGTGTTTCAGTGACTTGTAGCTGGACAGTGTGAATCAAGTACATGTACTTGAATTAATAGAAGGTGCCCATACTACTCTAAATTGAAATAACTTGATCTTGATTCACTATTGCCTTGTATTGTGTATAGTCATTTGCACCTGTGCTAAGTGGGTGTAAAGCACAACCAATCTATTTGGTAGCAGTAGTATCACAGATGCAAATAACTACACAGTGCCAGGCAGTGGAGGGTCAGGGCCCATGAGTGCATAGCCCCTCCTGCCACTCAAGCAATTAGTCCTGTTGGCCAGTTATATGCATTTCTTCATTGATTTTTTTATTTTTTTTTACTTTGCATATCTAAACCCTAATTGCAATGATGCTATACCAGTTAGATCAGATTGATTAGATTTAAATTATTCTCTAAGAAGCCTCCTTCTCTTTGCTTTTGGAGCCACAGACATCAAAAGATGTACCTCTTCCTTTCCTTCCTGGCTCCTTAAGTTCACTAAAAATAAGCCATTGTCAATAATGCACTAGATGGTTGCAAAACAGGGTTTTGGATTTTTATTTTTAGGTCAGTAAAATGTAGAGATAAAATGGATTAAAAATATATATCCTGTTATCATCCTCTGTGGTCTAGCCCCACAATCTTCAGTGGGTATAACCAAAGTTGGAATATACTCTGATAGAGAGGTAATTACAGTATCTCTTCTTAAGACTTTGAGAACCGAACTATAAATCTTGGATCTGTAGCACAAAACCATCATACTTACTGAAAATACTTTCCCCCCCCTCTTCCTAAATTTCTTTTCTAAATATTTATTTCATTTGTTCATGTGAAGAATTTGGTCTTTCTTAATACAGTGGCCCAGAAACCTACTACATTCTGGTTGGTAAAGGTTGCTGCTCTTTATTTCACAAGAGAAATGCTGAGACTGATTATACTTAGATTGTAATCTCTTTTGGGCTGGCGACTATCTTTTTGTTCTGTGTTTGTACAGCACTTAGCACAGTGGGGTCTTGGCACTGCCATAATACAAATAATTAATTCTAATTATGCACAAAGTTCTGCTAAATGCACATAGTAAAAGGCTGAAATAGAGAAACTTTGTTCCTCTAATTGCTTTCATTTATGGTCATCATACAAGTTACTTGTAATTCTAGTAGGTAAAATATTTTCAAATAGGGGTATGATATTTAGGTTGATGTTGTCCCTTTTAGGAAATGACCTCACTAGCTCTTTTTATTGTGAAGAAATAAGCTTCAGAAATAAGCATGATGAATGAGAGCAGCCACATTAGGTATGTCTGTACTGCTCAGTTAACCCTGGGCTTGAAGTTGCTTTAAGCCTGGGCTAGTTTATCCAGCTGGAGGTGTGGGTAGATCCCAGACTCCACTTTAATGTGAACTGGAAACTATCCACTTTGCAGTGAGGACACAGATGAAATTACTTGAGTGCTGTTAGTCCTCTAATGTCCTTCCCAAAATTCCTCCTGAAGGAAGAACAAGTTCTCTTGCAATTGATACAAGATTCCTGGAGGAATCTGGCACAAAGAACCATGGGATATGCCTCTCCCCACCCCAGATGCACACAGGCAAGTGCAGAAATGGTGAGGACACAGTAATGTGGGTAGGGCTTTGCTGTGGGAACACTCACACCTAGGCTAGACTAACCCTGGTGCCAATCACCCAAGTTAACTATGCAGTGTAGACATATCCAGTGTGAAATAACACTCTAGCACAGTAGTTCTCAACCAGGGGTATGTGTACTCCTGGGGGTACGCAGAGGTCTTCCAGGGGATACATCAACTCACCTAGCTATTTGCCTAATTTTAGAACAGGCTACATAAAAAGTACTAGTCAAGTCGGTAAAAACTAAAATTTCATACAGACAATGACTTGTTTATACTCCTCTATATACCACACACTGAAATGTAAGTACAATATTTATATTCCAGTTGATTACTTTTATAATTATATGGTAAAATGAGAAAGTAAGCAATTTTTCAGTAATAGTGTGGCTGTGACACTTGTATTTTTATGTCTGATTTTGTAAGCAAGTAGTTTTTAAGTGAGGTGAAACTTGGGGGTACGCAGACAAATCAGACTCCTGAAAGGGGTACACTAATTTGGAAAGGTTGAGAGCCACTGCTGGAGCAGCCCGGAATGATTGTGTTAGCAGCTGATAGGTTGTGCTCTCTTGAGCTGTAGCCTGTATCCCCTGGTGGGGCTAGCCAGCTGGAGTGAAATGCACCAGCATGCTTGAAGTAAGGATTTTTGTGTGTGGATGGGACTCAGGTTGTAACTTAAGTTAGCTGCAGCATAGACAAATCCTTACAAAGTGGGTCTGCAGGAGCACCAATGGGAGTGTGAACTTCACTGCTATTCAAGTGAACAGCTCAATGGGAATTTCACATATGGACTGACTGCAGGAACAGGCTCCTAAAATGGTTAGCATTTTAAACTCCTAACCACAGGCACTGCTTTAATTTGTGATTGAACGTTAACAGCCAGTTTTTGTGACTGCTGGGTCCAAATTAGGGGTGTAGGTTTTCCTTAGCAAGAGTTACTGGTGCACATCCAGAGAAGAATTTGTTGTATCCACTTTGCTTACCTATCACACTGATAGGTCGAGTAGAAATAATTAGGGATGACACATAATTTGGCAAGGAAATTCAAGACAAATAACGCCCCCAAATGGAAGAACACACATACACGTGAACACACATATGCTTGAGCTGTCTGGTGGCAATTATATAAGTGTTATTGAACTCTTCTTCTTTTTATTCATGTTTAACTGGCACATTATTTAATATGATGAGCAGCTTATTCAATCTACATCAAAGGCCTGACCCCTATTCCATTAAGATCAATGAGAGTCTTGCCTACTTTCAGTAATAACTGATGGTAAATTAACATATGATATGTTGCTTAGGGTGTTGTAATGGTGCACACTAGTGTCTTGTTTTATAATATCACAAAGGGTAACACAGTGAAGTCCATTCTCATGCAACATGTGAGTTAACACAATTGTAACTATAAGGAGAGAAAGGTTGGTCTAGTGCAGGGGTTGGCAACCTTAGGAGTGGTGTGCCGAGTCTTCATTTATTCACTCTAATTTAAGGTTTCGTGTGCCAGTAATATATTTTAACGTTTTTAGAAGGTCTCTTTGTATAAGTCTATAATATATAACTAAACTATTGTTGCATGTAAAGTAAATAAGGTTTTTAAAATGTTTAAGAAGCTTCATTTAAAATTAAATTAAAATGCAGAGCCCCCCGGACCGGTGGCCAGGATCCGGGCAGTGTGAGTGCCACTGAAAATCAGCTCGTGTGCCGCCTTTGGCACACGTGCCATAGGTTGCCTACCCCTGGTCTAGTGATTAAGGCACCAGCCTAAAACTTAGGAGGGTTGGATTCAATTCATAGTTCCACCACAGTCTTCTTGTGTAACTGTGGGTTAGTTTTTCTGTACTTCAGTTCCCCACCTGTAAAATTGGGATAGTAGTACTTCCCTACCTCACAGGGGTGTTGTGTGGTTAAGTACATTCAAGACTATGAGGTCCTCAGATACTGCGGTGATGGGGGCTATATAAGTACCATAGATAGATAAGTACGTACATATAATTTCCACACAACTCTGAATAGAATATTCAGACACCTTATATAGTCCTTCCTCTGCTTTGGCTTTATTAGTAACTCAGATATAAACAGCCAGATAGATGTACCACAGCATAAGCTTTTCCCCTAAGACTGGCTGTTCCTAGGAATTGTTTTTCCTGCAGGACCTCTCTGTCCCAGGCCCCAGTTCCTTATGTCAAGCTTGATAATTCAATGCCTTTATATTTTGGTTAGAGGTAGCAAGGCCCACCTGCTAGTAGGCCTTTGGAGTTTATCTTCATGAAGGGTTCAAGCACCTGACAGTAGGATGGTTCCAAGGAGCCCTGCATCTCCGTATAAGTACCTAGAATGTCAGCCATTTAAAACTGCCAAATAACAATTCATTTTCTGTAATGGAAAACATTCTTTCCTATAGAAAGATCTTAGGAGAATAGGAAACTGTATTAAGGAAGTTTTCATTGTAGAACTGTTGTAAGCTTTTTCGTTGTAAGCAGGTTTGAAAGAAGTTGTATTCACCCTGGCTGTCAATAGAGTGAGGATTTTATATGTAAAGGCCCAAAGTTTCAAAAAAGCCAGTGTGCCTAATTTTTTTGGATGTCCAACCCGAGACATTTTGGGTTTGCGGAGCTCCTGCAACTTCCACTGGCTTCAATTGGAGTTTTGGGTACTCAGTACTTCTGAAAATTGTCCCCAACGTGTCTCAAGTTGAGCACCCAGAACTAGTAACCATGTCTGAAATTTCAGCTTTTACACAAGATCTTTGCACTGTAGTGAAAATTTGCTGAGACATATGGTCCACTGTACCAGCATAGCAGCCATTTTCAGTCCATTGAAGATGAGAATCCTCTTCCTGTGTATCTGATAAGCTGAAGAGTTTAGCTAAAACTGTACTCTGTGCAGCCTACAGAAGTCGGCACTCTTAGCCAAGTCTGTTTTCCCTTTGACCTTTCTCCTGTGAACTACATTCCAAATGGCTCTCTCCAGAGAATTTTTATTGCTGCCAACCTACTAATTTACAGTAATGTCTTAAGCTCTTAGGACAGCTGCATTGTCACAGAAATTTGTATTTGATGTTTCGTTTTTTCCTGTATCATGTTGCACTGTGGCATATTTGAATTAATTTTCACTAATATGTGGTAATGCAAATGCTAGAATACCAATTACTGACAATTATCTGCAGAACTTGAACAGCTGCTGTAGTGCCTGATCTCTGTGAATGAATGGTTAATCACTGCCCTTCTCAGCAGCACTATAAATGTTGCTGATAAAGTTGAGTGACTGATCTAAAAAAGGCATTGAAAAGTCAGTTGGGCATCTCTGCAGCAGCAATAGCTTTCTTCTCCAGGATCAGTCATTAATTAGATCTGACCTGTCCTTTTGATCAACATATATAAAGTGTTTTCCTTTCAGTTTACAATTACTGCATAATCTATTTCTTACCTGGCTGAGCCTTTCAGAGGGATTGCAGATGATAATTTATGTGAGAGCATGAGACCGCTGAAAGCTTTAGATCAGCGGTTCTCAACTAGAGCTGGTTGAAACTTTTTGGTTTGTTTTATTGAAAAATGGCCTTTTTTCCCCAAGATAATTTTCTGTGAAAAATTGCTGATTTGAAGTGTTGTGCCTTTTTTCAATAGTTTAAGAAAAATCATTGAAAATATCAAAATGGTTAACTTTTTTTGCTTTTCTGTAAATAAAATATTGTCTAGTGATTTGGATAAGGTTTTAGTTAGAAATTGCAAAAAAAAAATTCACAGAAAAAATATAATGTTTCAGCGTTAAACACTTCAATCAAAAACAAGTTAAACATTTCCACTTTTTTTTTTGGTAAAATTATTTTTGGAGTTTTCAGCCAGTCCTGTTCTCAGCCTTCTCCATACTGTGCCCCCCATTCACTACAGAAAAATATTTCAGGACATCCCCTCTTACTCAGCCATCAACAAATGGAGGGTCATCCCCATCCCCTGGACTTCTGTGAAAAACCCAGGGCATTGTGACCCCCCCAGGTTGAGAACCCAGACTTTATTTGAATCAGTAAATGTTGCCGAGCCAGATTTTTTTTTTTTAATAAGGAGATATAGTGTTTAGTTCAGGGAAGTAGAAGACAGGAAGCAAGTGTTCTATTGAAGTCAGTGGCAGAACTGCCAAATGCAGCCCACCCTGTCCTAAAATGTGGCTTGGGGTTGCAACTACAGGTTGAAGACAAAGCTGATCAAATACAGCTTTTATTGTTGAGGAACTCAAACAACAATATATTACTGTTAATGTCTCAGGGAAGAAGGAAACAATCATACAACTGAGTGTATCTATTTAAAATTCAGTGTACATATGTATGCTACTTAGATGAGGCCTCTGGTGCCTAGAAAATTTCCTAGGTAGCCCTTGGTGTTGAAGTGTAGTAGCTCCTGCCTTCAGCAATAATAACAGCTACAGCCAGAAGAAATAAGAAAAGAAAGTAGAGGTAAAATCGGTTTCCATATATCCTATGGCGGATTGCTTGGACTGCTACTGAGAACAGTCTGAACACCATCAAATCACGATTGGTTCAACAGCAAAAAGGTTTGTCAATTATTTTTATATTTCCATTCCTCTCCTCCCCCCCCCCCCCCATGTACTATGTTTTCAAAAGTTTTTTTTTTTTAAGTCCAGTTTTAAGAGCATGGAAACCATTGGATCAGGATGTCACTCTGAAGTAGAGGTGAATGGGACCTTACCTCCCAAAGCAGAGTGGGGATTTAGCCATGATGTTCAAGACACTGGGTCAGATCCTTGGCTGGTGCTAATTGAGCATAGCTCCATTGACTTCAGTGATCCTGTGCTGATTTATACTAGCTGAGGATCTGCCCCAGTGGATCTGGCTCTCGTTTACATTCGTGTAAATCAGGATTAACTCCACTGAAGTCACTGTAAAACTGGTGTAAGGGAGAAGAGAATTAGGCCCTGTAACTCTGTAGAGAAAATTAACCTGTGGAACTCTGCTTTTAAATTCCTAATCTATCGAATGCAGCTTGTTAGAGAATAATGGCTTCACGCATTCACTTTGCCTCAGATGGTAGGAGTGTTCAGGTTTTATCTCCTAACCCAGTGTTCATCTACTCATTCACCTCAAACCCTCTGGAGGCACATAAATCTTATATAGTGTGTAACTGACCCCTCTAATGGTTCAGGCCTGGATTTGATTTACAAAGAGCATTTGAAACAAAAGCTATAGTGGTATTGTGTTTGTGTTCAAAGACTACACCCAGAATCAATGCCACCTTGTGATAACTGTAAAATACAAGCAGTTTAGTATTATTATTTAGGAGGAGTAACAAAGAAGAAAAAGAATACGAAATACAGTAATCATCATAGTTCTGAAGTGCAGATGTAGTGCCTTATGCATGATTACATAGGTGTAAATCAGGTCTTATTCCAAAAGTTGTGAGAAGGTGAAGATTGTTGTCTTGTATAATCACAGTCCCTGGCTGGCATATGTCCTAGAAAAGAGCAACATATTTTCTTCTTGAAGACTATGGAAGGCAGCTATAATTTAGTGTATCTGAAGAACTGGTCCAGGCTGACAAAAGAACATTTGTACATCCCTGCCGGGTGTACTTCACTCAGTCCAAGAGCAAACGGGGAGTCCACGTCTTTTCTGTTTGTGATAATGACAGAGTGCGCAGAAGAAAGCATAATATGCTGCTGTCTGCAATGCTCCAGCTGACACTCTGAAACACAAGCAGGCTATTCACTGGTGTTTGGGGTGTAGGCAGGTGTCTAAATTTTATGATATAGCTGATGATCAGTGACCAGAAATGGGAGAGTTTCTTACACTTCCTCAAGCCCTGCAATCCTGCTAATGTCTATCTGATTATTATTGAGAGCTCCTCTGCCATAATTCTTAGTACACTGTGACAAAGTTCCTCCTCTATCTTGGTGGATCCTGCGCTTACTGGCGGATTTTCTTGCCTCAGAGATTCACTATGTGGGTTGGGGAACAGCCCAGAGCCCTTCCCCTCTGGAAGAACCCACAGTCCAGGTCAATTGGGAGGTTTGGGGGGAACCCGGGCCCACCCTCTACTCCGGGTTCCAGCCCAGGGCCCTGTGGACTGCAGCTGTCTATAGTGCCTCCTGTAACAGCTGCATGACAGCTACAACTCCCTGGGCTACTTCCTCATGGCCTCCTCCAAACACCTTCCTTAGTCTCACCACAGGACCTTCCTCCTGGTGTCTGATAACACTTGTGCTCCTCAGTCCTCCAGCAGCACACCCTCTCAGCTCCTTACACCTCTTGCTCCCAGCTCCTCACACTCACATCAGAAACTGAAGTGAGCTCCTTTTAAAAACCCAGGTTCCCTGATTAGCCTGCCTTAATTGATTCTAGCAGCTTCTTCTTAATTGGCTCCAGGTGTCCTAATTAGCCTGCCTGACTTAACTGGTTCTAGCAGGTTCCTGATTACTCTAGTGCAGCCCCTGCTCTGGTCACTCAGGGAACAGAAAACTACTCATCCAGTGACCAGTATATTTGCCCTCTACCAGACTCCTGTACCCCATTGGTCTGGGTCTGTCACATATCCCTCCCCCCTGCTCAACGCCAAGGGGTTGGGCAGCTTGGGACGCCAGACAGTGCACACGTGACAAGCCATCGGCGTTGCCATGACGGCTCCCTGCTCTGTGTTGCACACGGAACTGGAAAGGTTGGAGGGATAAGAACCATCTGGTCACCCTTGTGTTCTTCTCCTTGTTCCGCTGCATCCATTGAAGAGGGGCATGGTCGGTCGCGAGGACAGATCTGCGCCTGAGCAGATAGTCGCGCAATGTTTCCATGGCCCATTTTACAGCGAGGCATTCTCTCTCCACCACTGCATATTTTTGTTCCCTTGGAAGGAGTTTCCAACTGAGGTATAGAATTGGGTGTTCCTCCTTGCCGACCATCTGTGATAGAACGGCCCCCAACCCTACTTCCGATGCATCCGTCTGCAGGATAAACTCCTTGGTGAAATCAGGGGCTATCAGTACGGGGTTACTGCAGAGGGCAGTCCGTAGGTCTGTGAATGCTTCCTCTGCTGCGTCAGACCATCTCACCAGATCAGGTCCATGGGCTTTCACTAGGTCTGTCAGGGGGCTTGTCCTTGTGGCAAAGTGTGGGATAAATTGTCAGTAATTCCCCACCACACCTAGGAACGCCCGGACTTGTTTCTTGTGACTTGGTCAGAGCCAATTTTGGATGGCCTCTAACTTGTTCACTTGGGGTTTTACCAGACCTTTTCCCACAATGTAGCCAAGATATTTGGCCTCTGTAAACCCTACAGCGCACTTGGCAGGGTTTGCTGTAAGTCCAGCTCGCCTGAAGGTATCAAGGACTGCCTCCACCTTCTCCAGGTCTGGGTCTGTCACAACACATTGCCCACCTAATTCTCTAGCTAATGCATTCAACAGCTATGTGTAGAGGAGGTTCTCAGTACACAGATCTCCCCTGCCCTGTATGGAAGTGGTGCCAGTTGCCTCTCTGGCACCATATCTTCTTCCTGACACCCTATAGAAGAACAGGAGGGCTTTTCAGTTTCAAGATCTCCACAGGGAGTGTGGGAGTCTCTGAAGTCACCCTGTATTGTCCCTCCCACTTGCCCTACAGAGGAAAAGGTACTGTTCAGGCTGGATTATTCTCCTCATAGACATCTCAGTGCTGTGAACTGCCTACACCTTGTAAGTGGGGGGATGCTGCTGGGATTCATGGCCAAGGGAGACCCATGTAACACAGATTCCTTAGAGCAGAGCTATTAGGAAGCTGAGGGGACTTACTGGAGGTCCTGAAGCCCATATAGAGATCCCCATGGAGGATTCTTCCTCCCTCGTGCTTCTCTGGGAGGAGGTGCACTGGGCCAGTATTTGTATGTAACTTTAGCGCCCTCGTAGCCAAGATGGAGTCTGCTCTGCCGACAGCTCTGGCCAAGAGAAAGCGCGCGCAGGAATGAAGCAGGAAAAATCCCTTCAACCCCAGGGGCACCTGTTCCAACCCCCTCAGAGTGAATACACACACCCACAGGAAAAGTACAATGAATATAAGAAAGGGAAATATTTATTTACAGAGGGATGAGAGGAGAAAAACAAGGGAGGAAATATAAGGGAGGGTAAAACGGTTGCATTCAAACCAAGGCCCCACAGGCCCAGTGGTAGCACAGTCTGAAAGGGCAGACACTGAGCAATGTGTCTGCACACAGAGTTCAGGAGTCCTGAGCAAAGTTCCAGTCCAGTGGTGAGTCTTGGGTGTTCCTGGTAGTCTTCGGCGCCAGTAAACTTTCCCGAACAAACCCCTCCGATGACCCTCTTCTGCCGCTCTTTGCGAAGCCACACAGAGCGACTACTGTGACGGGTTGGATCACAGAACCCCCCCTGGGGCTGCCAAATGATGTGCCAAGACTACTTCTGCCCCTGCTTTCCCTGCCAGCTTGGGACTCCAGCACCCTGTCTTGTTGAGCCAGACACGCCCGTCTGCTCCAACACAGACCCAGGGTCTGAACCACGTGCCCCAAAGCTGCAGACTTAATTGAAAGCAACTTAAGAAGTGTTCCTGTCTTTAACACTCAGATGCCCAACTCCCAATGGGGTCCAAACCCCAAATAAATCCGTTTTACCCTGTATAAAGCTTATACAGGGTAAACTCATAAATTGTTCGTCCTCTATAACACTGATAGGCACAGCTGTTTGCCCCCCCAGGTATTAATACATACTCTGGGTTAATTAATAAGTAAAAAGTGATTTTATTAAATACAGAAAGTAGGATTTATGTGGTTCCAAGTAGTAACAGACAGAACAAACTGAATTACCAAGCAAAATAAAATAAAACACGCAAGTCTAACCTAGTACAATAATAAAACTGAATACAGATAAAATCTCACCCTCAGAGGAATTCCAGTAAGCTTCCTTTTACAGACTAGTCTCCTTCTAGTCTGGGTTCAGCAATCAACCCTGTAGTTACTGTCCTTTGTTCCAGTTTCTTTCAGGTATCCTTGAGTTGGAGAGGCTATCTCTTTAGCCAGCTGAAGACAAAATGGAGGGGTCTCCCACAGGCTTAAATAGATTTTGTCTTGTGGGTGGAGACCCCCCTCCTCTCTCCTATGCAAAGTCCAGCTCCAAAATGGAATTTTGGAGTCACATGGGCAAGTCACATGTCCATGCATGACTGAGTTTCTTAGCAGCCAAGCCACATTCCTGGGAAAGCTCTGATGTGGATTGGCGTCTTCAAGTTCATTGTTGGCTTAAGTGGTTCTTGATTGGGCACTTAATTTGCACATTCCTTTCTCAAGAAACTGACCAAATGCTTTACTAAGGCTACTTAGAGATCAAGCAAATATACAGCCAATATTCCTAACTTCAAGTACAAAAATGATACATGCGTACAGATTGGAGGAATGTATTCAGTAGATCATAACCTTTACAGAGATATGTTACATGGCATATGTAGCATAAAACATATTCCAGTTATGTCATATATATACATTCAGAAGCATATTTCCACGAAGCACCATCACAACTACCTCCCCACTTCACTAGCTAGCAGCCTCCCTCCTTATTCCCAATTCAGAGTCACAAGTCCCAGTACTCACAGCCCCATGCAGCTCTGGGCAGCAGGGATACTGGGTCCAGCTCTGGTCTGTCCTTCTCGGGCAATTCCTCCCTGGCATAGTACTCCTCCTGGCTCCTGTCCTGGGGTGTCCCTGATCGGCCGCCCTGTCCTTCCCAGGCTTCCGGCAGGTTCTCTGCTGCTTCACTTTGTGAGGGCCTGCGGGCTGCAGCCCTTCTCTCTGTGGAGCTCCAGAGCCACACCCTGGAGTTTCCCTCCATTCTCTTACTGCTCCCCCTCCCCCCTTAGGAAAAAGATTTAAAGGGGCCATGCTCTCTAAACCCCAAAGGGGTTACATGTATATCTCTTGAAGTCCATTCAGTTTAGTGCCAGTCAGTTTTATAAAGAGAGGGGGAAATGGAAAAGCTAAAACATCTTATATTCCAAAAATATTGAAGTGTCCATATTCTCAGCCTCCACAGTGGTCCCTCAGCATGAGATCTTAATCAGATTTACTCAGGTAAAACTGGTTTGGTGGGAGTTTGAGTAAGGACCCAGATTTGGACCCATAGCAGGATAAAGCAATGAACATATTGGACTTATATTTTAGATCATGATCTCAACAGTGCTAAACAACTTCCACTATCAAAAAAGAACAAACGTAAGCTCCTAGGAGAATACAATTCTGCCGTCTTGAGCACTGGGCAGGGTTTATGTGGCATTTGGCCTGGCTGTTTACTTAAAGTATTTTCTGGAAGGATAGCAAAAAGAATTACAATTAAAATGGAATAGCATTAGAATAGCAGCAACGATAAATCTTACATGAGGAAGATTTGGCAAATACAATGCAACTTTGTGCTGGGTAGAAGACAGCACATGGATTAACTCGCCCCCAAGAAACAACTGCACACTCCTTGTACTGCTGCCCTAGCAGTTAGTCGGCCAGATCCTCACTCCCTCTCTGGCCTCTTAGTGCCCTGATTTCTGTGGTGCAAAGGGGCCAGAAAGCAATGCATTTCCTTATGTAGGGGAACCCTGATAGGTGAAGAGTTGGAATAGCCAGGTCTATACTTCCTTCTTACATGGCACTGGTATAGAGGGTCTTGGGGGCCAGGAGGGGGCATGGAAGGGGTTGGAGGGAGTGTGGCCAGAGTGTACTTCGCTCTGGTAATCCCTGGCCCACAGAACAGCTTCTAGGGGCTGTCCACACCGACATGGGTTAGAGCAGCTCTGAGGTCAGAAAGCAGCACTGCATATGATCTCATGTTGTCCCCTTCCAGATTTTCTCAGACATGTGGATGGGATAAATCCTTCTGTCACACCTTATGCATTATGGCTGATTTCTGACTGATTGTTCTAACTGAAGAATGTGGGCCAGATTGAAATCTCACTTTCACTGGTGTAAATCCTGAGTTTCTCCACTGAAGCCAGTGGGTTTACTTTGATTTACCCCACTGTTTTTGGGAATAGAATGTGGTCCAGTGTCTTTAAATTCCTACAACCCATTTAATATTCTCACATCTCACACAGAAGTACATTAATTATCCTCTTGGATACAGTATATACCCAATGAATGGCTACTCTACTGTTGAACCTGGAGACATACATGGCTTGCTCCTCTGAGCCTATTTTGAGAGGTGTCAAATACCCCCCACTCCCATTCCCTTCAGCACTTTGCCAGATCTCTACTTCACTCTTCTGAAAGCGGACAGGGGGCTACAGAGGGAGTTTGACAGAGGGAGGCCTACGATGGTTAGGAAGATCCGCAACACCTGTGCCAGCACTGCTTCTGTCTCCTCCACCTGCGCCTGTAGCCAGACAGAGCACCTGAGCATGGATGCGTCTACCCAGATCCTGGTGGGTTTTGCAGAGACTGTGATTTGCAATTCCCACTTACTGACATCCAATATGAAAGGTGCCTGCTGGTGAAATCTCTCAGGCAGCAGGTGGGGGAGCTACAGGAGGAGGTGGCTAGGTTGAGGAGCATCTGGATCCATGAGCAATTCCTGGACAGTGTCCATGTGGAGACAGCTGAGGTAGCTGTCCCAGTACACAGGACTGCTGACACACCACTGGTGGAGGAGGAGATGGCTCAGGGTGGACACTGGCAGCTGGTTACTTCTGGCAGCAGGCAGTGCACCACCCCTGCCCCGAACCTTCCCGCCATGGTAATAGGTAACCGTTATGCTCTTCTTGATACAGGAGAAAAGGAATCACCCCCTACAGTAGAGGAGGAGAAGCCTCGTACCCCTAAGGCTGGGAGGTCTGCTGCCACCACTGCGAATAGGAAACGTAGGGTAGTGGTGGTCGGAGACTCTCTTCTGAGGGGGATGGAGGTGCCCATCAGTCGCCCTGACATTTCATCTCAGGAGGTGTGCTGCCTGCCGGGGGTCCATATCTGAGACGTTACAGAGGCATTGTCGAGGATTATCCAGCCCTCTGACTACTACCCCATGCTACTCATCCATGTGGGCACAAATGATACTGCGAGGTGTGACACTGAGCAGATCAAAAGTGACTACAGGGCTCTGGAGTACGGGTGAAGGAGTTTGGAGCGCAGGTGGTATTCTCTTCGATTCTTCCTCTCAAAGGTAGGGGCCCGGGCAGAGACAGGTGCATCGTGGAGATGAATGCCTGGCTGCGAAGATGGTGTCGCCAGGAGGGCTTTGGCTTCCTCGACCACGGGATGCTATTCCAGGAAGGACTGCTAGGCAGAGATGATGTTCACTTTTCGAGGAGGGGAAAGACCCTATTTGGACACAGACTGGCTAACCTAGTGAGGAGGGCTTTAAACTAGGTTCGACGGGGACAGGTGAGCAAAACCCACAGGTAAGTGGGGAACATGGAGACCTGGCAGATGGGTCGGAAATAGTAGGGAGCGTGGGCCATAATGGCAGAGAGAAAGGAGGGTCAGGGCAAAACTGGGAGGCAAGATCAAAATAGTATCTTAGATGCCTATATACAAATGCGAGAAGTATGGGGAATAAGCAGGAAGAACTGGAAGTGCTAATAAATAAATACAACTATGACATTATTGGCATCACCGAAACTTGGTGGGATAATACACATGATTGGAATGTTGGTGTGGATGGGTACAGCTTGCTCAGGAAGGATAGACAGGGGAAAAAGGGAGGAGGGGTTGCCTTATATATTAAAAATGTACACACTTGGACTGAGGTGGAGATGGACATAGGAGACGGAAGTGTTGAGAGTCTCTGGGTTAGGCTAAAAGGGGTAAAGAACAAGGGTGATGTCATGCTAGGAGTCTACTACAGGCCACCTAACCAGGTGGAAGAGGTGGATGAGGCTTTTTTAAAACAACTAACAAAATCATCCAAAGCCCAAGATTTGGTGGTGATGGGAGACTTCAACTATCCAGATATATGTTGGGAAAATAACACAGCGGGGCACAGACCATCCAATAAGTTCTTGGACTGCGTTGCAGACAACTTTTTATTTCAGAAGGTTGAAAAAGCTACTGGGGGGAAGCTGTTCTAGATTTGATTTTAACAAATAGGGAGGAACTTGTTGAGAATTTGAAAGTAGAAGCCAGCTTGGGTGAAAGTGATCATGAAATCATAGAGTTCACAATTCTAAGGAAGGGTAGAGGGGAGTACAGCAAAATAGAGACAATGGATTTCAGGAAGGCCGATTTTGGTAAGCTCAGAGAGCTGATAGGGAAGGTCCCATGAGAATCAAAACTGAGGGGAAAAACAACTGAGGAGAGTTGGCAGTTTTTCAAAGGGACACTATTAAGGGCCCAAAAGCAAGCTATTCCGCTGAATAGGAAAGATAGGAAATGTGGCAAAAGACCTCCTTGGCTTAACCACTAGATCTTGCATGATCTAAAAAATAAAAAGGAGTCATATAAAAAATGGAAACTAGGACAGATTACAAAGGATGCAGGGGCAAGATTAGAAAGGCTAAGGCACAAAATGAGCTCAAACTGGCTCCAGGAATAAAGGGAAACAAGAAGACTTTTTATCAATACATTAGAAGCAAGAGGAAGACCAAGGACAGGGTAGGCCCACTTCTCAGTGAGGAGGGAGATACAGTAACAGGAAACTTGGAAATGGCAGAGATGCTTAATGACTTCTTTGTTTCAGTCTTCACTGAGAAGTCTGAAGGAATGACTAACATAGTGAATGCTAATGGGAAGGGGGTAGGTTTATAAGATAAAATAAAAAAAGAACAAGTTAAAAATCACTTAGAAAAGTTAGATGTCTGCAAGTCACCAGGGCCTGATGAAATGCATCCTAGAATACTCAAGGAGTTAATAGAGGAGGTATCTGAGTCTCTAGCTATTATCTTTGGAAAATCATGGGAGACAGGAGAGATTCCAGAAGACTGGAAAAGGGCAAATATAGTGCCCATCTATAAAAAGGGAAATAAAAACAACCCAGGAAACTACAGACCAGTTAGTTTAAACTTCTGTGCCAGGGAAGATAATGGAGCAAGTAATTAAGGAAATCATCTGCAAACACTTGGAAGATGGTAAGGTGATAGGGAATAGCCAGCATGGATTTGTAAAGAACAAATCATATCAAACCAAGCTGATAGCTTTCTTTGATAGGATAACGAGTCTTGTGGAAAAGGGAGAAGCGGTGGATGTGGTGTACGTAGACTTTAGTAAGGCATTTGATACGGTCTCGCATGATATTCTTATCAATAAACTAGGCAAATACAACTTAGACGGGGCTACTATAAGGTGGGTGCATAACTGGCTGGATAACCGTACTCAGAGAATAGTTATTAATGGTTCCCAATCCTGCTGGAAAGGTATAACAAGTGGGATTCCGCAGGGGTCTGTTTTGAGACCGGCTCTGTTCAATATCTTAATCAACGACTTAGATATTGGCATAGAAAGTACGCTTATTAAGTTTGCAGATGATACCAAACTGGGAGGGATTGCAACTGCTTTGGAGGATAGGGTCATAATTCAGAATGATCTGGACAAATTGGAGAAATGGTCTGAGGTAAACAGGATGACGTTTAACAAAGACAAATGCAAAGTGCTCCACTTAGGAAGGAACAATCAGTTTCACACATACAGAATGGGAAGAGACTGTCTAGGAAGAAGTACAGCAGAAAGGGATCTAGGGGTTGTAGTGGACCACAAGCTAAATATAAGTCAACAGTGTGATGCTGTTGCAAAAAAAGCAAACATGATTCTGGGATGCATTAACAGGTGCGTTGTGAGCAAGACACGAGAAGTCATTCTTCCGCTCTACTCTGCGCTGGTTAGGCCTCAACTGGAGTATTGTGTCCAGTTCTGGGCACTGCATTTCAAGAAAGATGTGGAGAAATTGGAGAGGGTCCAGAGAAGAGCAACAAGAATGATTAAAGGTCTTGAGAACTTGACCTATGAAGGAAGGCTGAAAGAACTGGGTTTGTTTAGTTTGGAAAAGAGAAGACTGAGAGGGGACATGATAGCAGTTTTCAGGTATCTAAAAGGGTGTCATAAGGAGGAGAGAGAAAACTTGTTCACCTTAACCTCTAAGGATAGAACAAGAAGCAATGGGCTTAAACTGCAGCAAGGGAGGTTTAGGTTGGACATTAGGAAAAAGTTCCTAACTGTCAGGGTGGTTAAACACTGGAATAAACTGCCTAGGGAGGTTGTGGAATCTCAATCTCTGGAGATATTTAAGAGTAGGTTAGATAAATGTCTATCCGGGATGGTCTAGACAACATTTGGTCCTGCCATGAGGGCAGGGGACTAAACTCGATGACCTCTCGAGGTCCCTTCCAGTCCTAGAATCTATGAATCTATGAAAGGTCCAGAAGAACTTTCATATACTTACATTCTTGTGCTGTGTAGCTCACGGGTGTAGTTTTGCCCTACATGGCACTGAGAGGTGCAAGTTACATCTCCTGGGCAAATTCAACGTGGGGGAGGGGGTGTTCTGGAGCCCACGCTCCCACTGATTTCCTTGAGGAGGAGCAGCTTTAAGTTATGATAGGAGGAACCTTCTTGATGGAGGGGGATGCCCCGAATTAACAAACCTCCAAGCTGCCCCAACTTCACCCATACCCAGCCAGTATTGCCACTCTTTAGGACAACGCTGGCCCCTGTGGTGCCCAATAGAAAGGATGTTGCTTTCATTTTGAACCATCATAACCTTCCTTGGTGCAGTTTCTGCCAGGACCTGTGCCAAATGGAGACCAGAGTGAGAGCAGTTAACTTATTTTCAGTTGTGACCAGAATTGGTGCATGTACCAGGGCTCACAGTGATAAAAGGTTAATGCTCTAAGCCACGGGCCACAATAACTGTTGAATCACAGAAAGCAAAGAAGATGGCTACAGGCTAGTTTCTGTGACCTTTTTTTATAGGCAGTATGGGCTGCAAAAAATGAGCTGTTTAATTGTTATCACGATTTTGGTACTGGTTTGCAGTTTGGCTCTAGGCAGGGCACTTCACTTCCCTGCCTCAGTTTCCCCTCTGTAATATGGGAATAATAATACATAGTTACAGGCTTCACAAGGGTGCTGTGAGGATTAGTTAGTTAATGCCTGTTCAGTGGTGTGGCTATGGAAAGCTCTTAAGCCTAATGTTTCTCTCTATGACACTACTGTAACTCCATTGACTTCTGTGTCTCTACACCCAATTTGTATCAGTGTTAAGTGAGAGGTGACTCAGGCCCATTGTGGTTATTTTGGAGTGGTGAGGTGAGCAGAAGTGACCTTTCTTTTCATCCTTGTATTTGTTAATAAATTAACTGCGAGGAGACTTCATTAAGAAGCTTGGTGATGCTTCAGCCATGAGCCAAAAATAGAATTGGATTAGTAGGAGAGAACAGAACATGGGAAGTAAATAATCAGGAATAAAGTCAAAGGAGAGGCAGTGGGTGGGGGAGACAATCTGGAAAGGTCTAATGGGCAAAAAGTAAAAAAGGAATAAAATAGGTGAAGCTGTAGATTGAAAGAGTTTGTTTATTGTCTACTTGTGAAATGGAAAATGGATTGACACAGAGGAAGCTACAAAGGGATCAAAGAGCAAAAAGCCAATTAAGGGATCAAGGACCAAGCTCTGAAATATGAGAGATAATTATAGGCAGCTCAGAAGGATTAGAGAGAGATACAAAGAAATTATTGGGGTGGGGCTGGGGGGGGGGGGGGAAGCATGAGAGCAAAATACACTAAAATTAGGAACAATGAGAGTAAAAAGAAAATAAATAAAAGATGAGTGACCTGTTTAAGAGAACAGCCCAGAGAACATAGGTATCCTTGGAGCTGAACATGTCATGTTTCAACTGTTTGGCAGAAGATGTGTCTAGAAAAATGGGGGCAAATCCTCTGTTGATGTAAGTTGTCATAGCTCACAACAACCCATCAGGCATCCATCATTAGCCCCATTTTAGAGAGGGAGAAAGTGAGGCAGAAAAAAGTGAAGTGACTTGTTGAAGGTCACCCAGGGAGTTGGTGGCAGAGCCAGGAATAAATGCCAGGCATCCTGACTTCCTGTGCAGTACCTTAACCAAAAGAGCATCCATCTACCTATGACTGGACAGTTCCTAGAAAGAGCACAATAAGCAGTTTGGGGGAGGGATAGCTCAGTGGTTTGAGCACTGGTCTGCTAAACCCAGGGTTGTGAGTTCAGCCCTTAAGGGGGCCACTTAGGGATCTGGGGCAAAATTAGTACTTGGTCCTGCTAGAGAAGACAGGGGGCTGGACTCAGTGACCTTTCAAGGTCCCTTCCAGTTCTAGGAGATGGGATATCTCCATTAATTAATTAAGTCTAGGAAAATATTCTGTCAATATGGAGTGAAGGGGAATGGTTTGGGGCTATGGGAAACATGTACATGAGGTTGTATAATTCTATTTCTTATTAAAAGGAGGATGCTATAAAAGTGACAGATCCCATCTTATGAGCGTGTGCATCCCTTCATTGTGTAGCACATCAAGGAGTGTATACAAGTATTTTGGCAAAGAAGAAAGGCAGTTACATATTCATATGGGTGGAAGCAACAAGTTAAGTGTACGGGGAAAAAACTATGAGGTACATGGTTACTCCTGTGCTTTTCTTTCCAAGTTAGCAGTAGAGTTGCTAAGGGATGGTTGGGAAAGGTGATACTTAGACCGGGGGCTAGGGGTTTTAACTTCCTGTTTTATAAAGAAATATCTAGAAACTGTGCACAACTGGAGTGATATTTGGAATTAATATCTTTATCGCACAGTCTTAGTGAGAAGGGAGTGGAAGACTTATGTAGGAAAGGGGCGGAAAGGAGTAACTGAAATTCTCTGGGCTTGTAGTAGATGGAAAATTGAAGTTAAGAATTATATATGGAGACTTGTGTGTACGTGAGGAGATAATGTGAGAGAACTGGGAAATATTTGTTTTGTTTTTTTATTAATATCAGGTACCCCATAGCATATTTCTGTGATACTACCCTGCCTGAATGCATCATTGGATCAAATGGGGTTATCAAAATAAATCAGGCAGGAAAGGTAAAACAATGGCCTAGATAAGGAGCATTCCCTCAGGCACGATGGGTATGTAGCTATGAAGGGGGACTATTCAGCCCCAGTCTGGAGGATGACTGTTTGCCTAGGATGAGAATTGCAAGATCAAAAGACCCTGACTTACAGAGAGGGTGGGGGGAAGTGGTCAGCATGCTGTGGACCTGACATACAGGCAGTCTGAGCTGTAGCTTGGTGCTCAGGGAGAATGGAGAGGCTCCAAGGCTGAATCATGTCACCTATGCTATGTCTACACTGCAAAAACCAACCAACCATGCAGCAGTAAGTCTCAGGGCCCAGATCAACCGCTCAGACTTGTGGGGCTCGCGCTCCTGGGCTACAAATAGCAGTGTAGATGTTTCTGCGAGGGCTGGAGCTTGGGCTTTGAGACCCTTCCCCGTTGCTGGGTATCAGAGCCCAAGCAGAAACATCTACACTGCTTTTTTTAGCTCGGTAGCCTGAGTCCCATGAGTCCGAGTCAGCTGACCTGGGCTCTGCCGCAGATTTGGTTTTGGTTTTTTTTGCAGTGTGTAGATGTACCCCTGGGAGCTCACGGGAAATGCCAAGTGTGGGTAAGACAGAATATGTTTAGAACTCTTCGCTCTTTTAATCAATTTTTCATAGTGTTGTGCAACTTTTGGCAAAATAAATCCTACTTTGTTTTGGAGAAGCTGCTTCTGTATCACTGGAAACTGTTACTGTCCACTGGCTCCTGGAGGGAAACTCTTGCAGGTGCCAAATCTTGCTAAGTGACACAGTTGGCAACAAGGGGAGTGGTTAGATTGCTTGATCCCACCCCAAAGAGAAGTGGAGACACAGGCCAGTCACTTGAAGTGAGTGCATTTGGGGGGACTGGAAAAGGGTCTCAGTGGGGCAGCCCACCCAGCGACTGTGACAATAGGAAACTATCATAGTGGACTGAGAATAATAATAATAAAGACAACTAGCTGGGCTTTCAAGGGTGCAGAGTCATTACTACAGGGAAACCTGCCATAAACAATTAACCAAGAGACCATGAAGAACGAGTTGCCGAATACCTAGCCTTTATTTAAAGATTGAACAGAGTTGTACTAAAATCTTTAAAATGGTTGCTTAAAATGACTGCTGGGTAGTATCCTTAATAGAGGTTTTAAATGTTGGTTGATTCATCTAGGTGTTCTCATAAATAAAGAAAATAGACATGTCTGTAGCCATTGAGACAGAAATAAAACCTGCAAACAAAGGTACCAATGACAATATTCCTGTTTGCTTTGAATGAAAGGATCTCATTTGGCACAGGTGCACTCCTCAAATTATTCCTTTCACAAAGGGCTGCATATTGCCGTCCTTTAGAGTGGAGCAATACACATTTTGTGTGGGAGTGTGGCTGTATCCAGTGGAGATTAGCCCAACTCACTCCTCCCCGCAGTGCCTGACCATCCATCAAAATTGGGAAAGTTAAACTTTGCAATCCAGACCTGTCTCTAGTATTCAAGAAAAGAAGATTGAAAACAGAATCAGACAATTATTTCTATGAAATGTAACAGCAGTAGACCCCACAATTGAATGAACACATACGATATAATATGGCCAGAGCAGATGGGGTAGATAGGTGAGGACACTGTAATTTCAAGAAATAATTTCCCATTGTTCTGTGCTTGCTTGCATTGATGGACCGACTCCTACGGCAGCACTGAAGTAGAAAAGTGGCATTTCATCTAATCCTCTGTAGCCTGTGCAGTGGCAGATAACACTGTATTGAAGAGCCCTTGTTGTACCAGAACAAGCTAAGACTGGGAGTAGGTCCACTAGACCAATGTTGCTATTATGGAGGGGGAGTGATAATATGATTAAACTCAGACTGAGACAGTGTGGATGTATTTAATTCTCAGTGATGGTGGATGAAGTCATTTGCTTGATATTTAAGACGATAGAATTTTAAAACAAAATGGCAGGCACACAACACTCTTACAAAGAAGATAAACATTACATTAATGCTCACACTAGACCTACAGGGCCAAATCCCTAGCTGGTTTAAGTCAGCGTAGCTCCATTAACTCAGTGGAGCTTTGCCAATTTACACTTGCTGAGGATCTGGCCCACAAGCTTTCAAGACCAGAAAGAGCATTGAAATAACAAGTTAAGGGATGTTTTAGGTCATAGTCTCAAAATGTTGATACCTACAGTTTTGTTCTCTGCTATGATAATTTCATGGGGGGAGGGGGGAGGAACAAATAGTTGTTTTAAAGAAAAGAGTATTTAAATGCCAGTGAGTAATTTGGTAGCTAGACAGCAGCTACAAGACGAGGAAAAGATAAAACAGGAAAACTTCACCTTTCTATAGAGAATCATCATGAAATATGTCAGCCTAAAAAGTTGCACCCACAAAGTTACATACATTTGAATACAGAAGCTTTGAATGACACTGTCGTTTGCCTGCGGCACTATTTGGAGTAGTGCAATCCCTGTGCTTCTGTCCGCATTTGGCGCCATCTTTCAACGGTTTGTGTACTGTGCGCACTGTCTCTTCGGTCTGCAGGAACGGATCCTGCATTGTTGACCAATATGCTGCTCGCTCTGACTAACATGTCACTAGTGGCAGTGGAGTTATTCCTTAAACTACAAAGTCAAGAGGAATGTGACATTGATCTCGCCATATGTAGTAGCTACAACAAGAGATTGCTTGTGGCATTCATGGAGGTGCTGACCACAGTGGAATGCCGCTTTTGGGCTCGGGAAACAAGCACTGAGTGGTGGGATCACATCGTCATGCACGTCTGGGATGAGTACTGGTTGCAGAACTTTTGGATGAAGAAAGCCACATTCATGGGACTGTGTGATGAGCTCGCCCCAGCCCTGCAGCACAAGGACACGAGAATGAGAGCTGCCCTGCTGTTGGAGAAGAGCATAGCGATTGCACTGTGGAAGCTGGCTACTCCAGACTGCTACCGATCGGTCGCTAACCAGTTCGTAGTGGGAAATTTGACTGTTGGACTCGTGTTGACGGAAGTGTGCAAGGCCATTAATCACATCCTGCTCCGAAAGACGGTAACTCTGGGCAAAGTGCGTGACATTGTGGATGGCTTTGCACAAATGGCCTTCCCTAACTGCGGAGGGGCGATAGATGGCATGCATATTCCAATTCTGGCACCAGACCACCTAGCCACCGAGTACATTTATTGCAAGGGGTATTTCTCTAAGGTTCTCCAGGCGCTTGTGGATCACAACATTGTTTCACGGACATTAACGCAGGATGGTGTGGAAAGGTGCGAGACGCACGCATCTTTTGGAACACTGGCCTGTTCAGGAAGCTGCAAGCAGGGACTTTCTTCCTGGACCAGAAGATCACCACAGGGGAAGTTGAAATGCCCATTGTGATCCTGGGAGACCCCCACCTACCCCTTAATGCCGTGGTTTATGAAGCCATACACGGGGCACCTTGACAGCAGCAAGGAGTGGTTCAACAACAGGCTGAGCAAATGCAGAATGACTGTTGAGTGTGCTTTTGGGCGTTTAAAGGCCCGCTCGCAATGTCTGTATGTGAGGCTGGACCTGGTCGATGACAATATTCCTATGCTTATAGCCACGTGCTGTACACTCCATAATATTTGTGAAGGGAAGGGTGAAAGCTTCACTCAGGACTGGACTGCTGAGGCTCAGTGACTGGAGGCTGAATTTGAATTTGTTATTAGAGCTATTAGAAGGGCGTAGCACGGGGCCATAAGGATCAGGGAGGTCTTGAGGCAGGAATTTGAAGCTGAAAGCCACTAATATTTGTTGCTATTCTCAGGAGTGCAGTGCTTGTAATGCTAGGAGGTGACTGTGATTGGTGCAGACAATGCACTATGAAGGTGTATGAAAATTGCCTGTTGCTTTGCAGGGCTCTGTTTGCTTTCAATTAATGGAATAAAGATTGCTTTCAGACCAAAACAATTTTTTGAGCTGAGGGCGGTGCAGCTAGCATGTCAAACCTTTCAGGCCCGACTACAAGGACAGTGCATGGCAGTTATGACCGACAACACCACTGCCATGTTTTACATCAACAAGCAGTGTGGAGCCCATTCCTCTCCCCTATGCCGGGAAGCCCTCTGGCTGTTGGAGTTCTGCATAGCCCACTCCTTTCACCTGGAGGCATCCTATCTCCCAGGAGTTCAGAACAAACTGTCAGACCACCTCAGCAGATCCTTCTGCAATCACGAGTGGGGTCCATCCATCCAGATATCATACACTCCATCATCCAAAGGTGGGTGTGTCCCCAGGTTGACCTATTTGCCACCTTGAGCAACAGAAAGTGCCCAATGTTCTGCTGCTTCCAGAAACACAGCCCAGGTTCGATCACAGACACGTCCCTGCTACCCTGGGGAGGCCACCTGTTGTATGCCTTTACCCCAATCCCTCTCATGCACAAGGTACTACTCAAGGTCTGCAAAGACAAGGCGGAGTTAATTCTGGTGGCACCAGCATGGCCTTGCCAACATTGGTACACCATGCTCCTGGAGCTGTCAGTTGACACCCCGATCACGTTGCCACTCCTCCCCAACCTGATTACTCAGGACCATGGTCATCTTCATCACCCTGACCTCCAGTCTCTCCATCTCACAGCCTGGAAGCTTCATGGCTAAACCCCATAGAATTTCTGTGCTCGGAACCAGTAAGAGAAGTCCTACTCGGTATCAGAAAACTCTCCACTAGGGCCACATACCTAGCAAAGTGGAAAAGGTTCACATGCTGGTGTGCTCAGCATCACACACCTCCACTCCAGGTGCCATTATCTCTTATTCTGGAGTACCTGCTGCACCTGAAACAGCACGGTCTCACAGCGTCATCCATTAAGGTGAACCTTGCAGCCATTTTGGCCTTCCACCTGGGAGTGGCTGGACGTTCGATCTTTGCCAACCCTATGGTTGCCCATTTCCTCAAGGGCCTGGAGCAGTTATACCCACAAATTAGACAACCACTCCCTGCGTGGAACCTTAACCTGGTCCTCTCCAGGCTAATGGGGCCCCCTTTCGAACCACTGGCGACTTGCTCCCTTCTCTACCAGTCGTGGAAGGTTGCCTTTCTGGTCGCCATTACCTCAACAAGGAGAGTGTCAGAGTTAAAGGCCCTCACTTCCGACCCCCCCCGATACGATTTTCCATAAGGACAAGGTACAACTGAGACCTCACCTGGCCTTCCTTCCACAGGTGGCGTCACATTTTCACACCAACCAGGACATTTTTCTGCCTGTCTTTTTCCCTAAGCCTCATGCTAATGTCCGAGAACAGAGGCTCCACTCACTGGATGTTTGGTGGGCACTAGCCTTTTACATTGAGCGCACAAAGCCGTTACGGAAGTCAAATCAGCTGTTTGTGGCGGTTGCGGACTGGATGAAAGGGCTCCCGGTCTCATCTCATCGTGGATCACGTCCTGCATCCGGACTTGCTACGAGCTAGCCAAGGTTCATTCTGCACGAGCATGTATAACTCAGTACATGGCACTTATTGTAGAGGTGCCATACAGTACATTATTTAATCTATTTATATGCCATTTCTCCCAGTCACTGATGAGATCAAAGAATTTGTTTCTAAAAAAGGGTGAGAGGATATTAGGAGCATGTGTAAATATTGTATAGAACTCCACTTTGTTTTGTGTAGCAACTTTCATATATGCTGTATCCTAAAACATTTTAGAGAGTTAATTTATATAGAAATGGAATTAAATAATGAATAAGCACACAGGGAAAGCAAAATTAAGTGGTATAGGTAGGGGAGGAATGAACTGTTTTCAGATAAGATTGGAATTGAATAATAGTGCACTTCATCTTCAGAGTGCTTTGCACGTTCTCCAGAACTCACCTATGAGCAAGGCAAGTGTTGTTCCTATTTTACAGATCAGGAAACAGAGCCTAAGCGGCTTGCCCAAGGCCATGGAGCTTGTCAGCATCTCAACCAGGATTGGAAGGTGGGAGTTCCTGCCTGCCAGACCCATGTTCATAGCACACCTCTAAGGTGATGACGTGAAGAGATCCAGGAAGGCTGGTCCAGACAGTAGATCCTGTGGCACTTATACCCACTGTAGCAAGATTTCATGGCAGTAGAGACAGCCCTGGTTTTTGCAAAGGCCTATCCAATGTAAGATGTCCAGAGTCCCATTAATCTCTTGCCACCCCTGTGATTGCTCCATGTCAACATCCTCTGCATCCTCCTGGGGGCATTCTGTGCCAAAAAATTAAAAATTCTGCGCCAACAAATTAAAAATTCTGTGCACAATATTTTAAAATTATGCAAATTTTATTTGTCAAAATAACACTACATAATTGCGCCGGTTTCAATTATTTTGGTAATTTATTTCAAAATACTTGTCTGCAAGTATGTCCATAACAATATGGACACACACAAAAATCCCCCCAGGAGTAGAGAGTTAAAGAAACCCCTATGACAACCCAGTTCCTGCTTCTCTGCCCCCCCCCTCCCCCAGAGCCCAGCCGCAGGGCCCCTCTTGCCCAGATACCCGTACGCCCTCCCTCCCAGAGCTCAGTCATGGGGCCCCCAGCCCAGACACCCGCCCTCTGCCCCTCACTCCCCCTCCACTCCCCCCCCGAGCCCAGGGATCCAGAGGGAGAAACAGCCTGATGCTCGGCCCCAGGCTTGCACAGTTTCCTGCACGCCGCCCTCTCCTTCCCTCAGGGCATGCTGGGAACTGCAGCTGCTAGGAACCTTCTAGCTCCCTCCCCCCAGCAGTGTCTTCTATGTGCAAGCTGGGCTCTGTCGGGGCCAGCGGCCCCTAGTGGCGCCTAGCAGCACTGCAGCCCATTTCTGTGGGGGAAGGGAAATTCTGTGCGCACAAGGTTCATTTCTGCAAAATTCTGCATTGCACAGTGATGCAGAATTCCCCCAGGAGTAGTAATATGCATGCCACGGTTGTTAAGCACCACAAAGGCTGCTGGGGCGTATAAAGGCTAATCAGGAGCACAGGAGAAGTGGGGAGGGACATTTGTAGGAAAGACCTGTGCTAGTCTCTGGCACTGGATTGAAGGTGATTGAGAAGGAAACAGAATCTGGACAGCAAGGAGAAGTGTCTGGGCACTCAGAAAGCAGACAGTCTCTGTGGCTTGTTTCTAGAGCCACCTGTTAGCTGTCTTCAGCAGCAGTCCAGGGCCCTAAGCAACTGCATACATTTAAGCCTGCCACTATGTGGAGGGAAGGGGAGAGGACAAGAGCCTCAGTTCTGGCCTCTGCTATGGCCTCTTTACGACGGCTCATTGGCATAAAAGGATTGTACAGACAAGAGTGGTATAGAGCTGGCTGAACACTAGTGTAGGAGTATGGATGGAATGCCCCTGTGCTTCAGCTATTCTCAGCCGCCAAAGCAACTTCTTGCCAGGGAGCATAAATTAGAGCACCCTAAGATCTCTGGCTGGCTCCAAAATATGGGAGCGGAGCCCCCAAGGATGGTGCACACCTCCATTTCACTAGATCTTAGTTTATCTCATCTTTAAGCTCAGCTCAGCCCAGCCACAGCTAAGAATCAGGGGCCAAAGTTACTGGAGCCCATTTTGTTTTGATTTCTTCTTGGTGCCATCTTTAGAAAACTAGATGTGTTTTTGGGGTCTGGTTTTTTTAATTGCATAATCCATAACTTTTGGTGTCTTCAAATTTTTTTCAAAGCCCCACATAGTTTGTCTTTCGTTGACGTTCTTCTCTACAGATCTTTCTCCTTTTTTCTAGTCTCTTTGTATTTTCTCATTTCATCTTCTCTTTCCCTCCTCTGCTCACGATATCTTAGTGCTTTTTCTCCTTGCCTTCCTATGTTGCTTCCTCTCAAGTAGGGATGTAAAAGTTGAAATGGTTAACCGATAAACTTGATGCTTATCAGTTTTTGTTAACAAAGTCCTCCTGGGGTCCCGGCTGCCGGCCCTGGGCCCTAGCTGCCACTGTGCCCAGAGCTCTGCTGCTGCCCGCGCCTGGCATCCCAGTGCACCCAGGGTCCCGGCTGCCACCGGGTGCCCAGGGATCTGCTGCTGCCCCGCGCAGAGCCCTGGGGGCGGGCTGACAGCCAGGACCTGTGGCGCAGGGCTAGCAGCCGGGACCCTGGCCTTGGGGCCGGCAGCTGGAATGCTGAGCACGCTGGGATGGTGGGCTCAGGGCCGGCAGCAGGAAGCCCCAGGCACAGATCTGGTAGTGGGGAGCCCCACCTAAAACATGGGGGTTCTGCAGCACCCCCCGCACTCCTAGTTCCCTGGTTAAACGTTTAACCATGTAACTGATAGAATTTTAATCAATTACACGGTTATTGTTTTTGCACTTTATTTACATCTTTACTCTCAAGCCCTCTTTTCCCTCATGTACTAATTTTTGGAAATTAACAAGTCTAGGTGCAGACTAGCAAAATACTCCGCTGCCATATCTGTTCTGTTCTGTCTATTGTATTAGTTCCTTCCGGGCCTAGATCCTCAGCTAGGGCCAATGAGCACACTCTGTGCAGGACCAGTCCATCGGTGTGACATAAAACAGCATCCTGAAAGCTGACCTAGACTATCTTGGCTACCAGTGGCCCCAACGAGCTGATATGGCAGCAGGGGATCAGTGGGATGCAGAGAAGCCCCAGCCATACTTTCTTCATGCTGACCATGCCCTTTCTGCAGAGAGCAGGTAGAGCTGGTGAGATGGGCGACACTATGCTGAGTCTATGCCATCAGTTGATCCCCCTATATGGAGGAAATCCTCCAGTGACCAGTTACACTGGCATTAGGGTCACAATCTGCCAGCTGTTAAATATTAGTTCTTGTTTGACAAACAAACTATATAAACAAATTAATGGTATGGGTTGTTTGCAAACTTTGCCTTTCATTATAATCACTGTATAATTCATAGATTCTAAGGCCAGAAGGGACCATTGTGATCATCTAGTCTGATCTCCCATAAAACAGAGATCATAGAACTTCTCCAAAATAATTCAGAGAGCAGATCTTTTAGATAAATATCCAATTTTGATGTAAAAGTTGGCAGTGATGGAGAATCCACCACAACCCTTGTCAAACTGTTCCAGGGGTTGATTACCCTTACTCTTAAAAATGTATGCTTTATTTCCAGTCTGAATTTGTCTATCTTCAATTTTCAGCCATTGAATCGAGTTATGCTCTGCTGGGTTAAAGAGCCCATTATCAAATATTTGTGTCACCCCTTAACCTTCTCTTTCTTAAACTAAATAGATTGAACTCCTTGGGCTATTACTGTTTTCTAATCCTTTAATTGTTCTCATGGCTCTTGTCTGAACCTTCTCTAATTTTTCAACATCCTTCTTGAATTATTGACACTAGAACTGGAAACAGTATTCCAAGAGTGATTCCACCAGTGCCAAGTACAGAGGTAAAATAACTTCTTTACTCCTACTCAGTATTCCAGTTTATACATCCAAGGATCGCATTAGCCCTTTTGGCCACAGTGTTGCAGTGGGAGCTCATCTACCATGACCACCAAATCTTTTTCAGAGTCACTGCTTCATAGGAGAGTTTCACTATCCTGTATTTGTGGCCTATATTCTTTGTTCCTAGATGTATACATTTACATTTAGCTGTACTAAAATGAATATTTTTACCTGCACTCAGTTTACCAAGTGATCCAGACCACTCTGTCTCAGTGACCTGTCCTCTTCATTATTTACCACTCCCCTAGTTCTGTGTCATCTGCAAACCCGATAGGAGGGAGAACAGTAAAATAAAAACAATGGATTTCAAGAAGGCAGACTTTAGCAAACTCATGGATTTGGTAGGTAAGATCCCATGGGAAGCAAGTCTAAGGGGAAAAACAATTGAAGACAGTTGGCAGTTTTTCAAAGACATTATTAAGGGCACAAGAGCAAACTATCTCACTGTGTAGGAAAGAAGGTTGGTGGCAATTGGACGCCTAACATAGTGGGTGCCAGTGAAAATGAGATAGGATCAGAGGCTAAAATAGGAAAAGAACAAATTAAAAATTACTTAGACAAATTAGATGTCTTCAAGTTACCAGGGCCTGATTAAATGCGTCCTGGAATAATTAAGGAGCTGACTGAGGAGATATCTGAGCCATTAGTAATTATCTTTGAAAAGTCATGGAAGACGGGAGAGATTCCAGAAGACTGGAAAAGGGCAAATATAGTGCCCATATGTAAAAATGGGAAATAAGGACAACCCGGGGAATTTCAGACCAGTCAGTTTAACTTCTGTACCCGGAAAGATAATGGAGCAAATAATTAAGCAAGCAAATTTGCAAACATCTAGAAGAAAATAAGGTGATAAGTAAAAGCCAGCATGGATTTGTCAAGAACAAATTGTGTCAAACCAACCTGGTAACTTTCTTTTACAGGGTAACAAGCTTTGTGGATGGGGGGAAGCGGTAGACGTGGTAGATCTTCACTTTAGTACAGCTTTTCATACTGTCTCGCATGACCTTCTCATAAACAAACTAGGGAAATGCAACCTAGCTGGAGCTACTATAAGGTGGGTGCAAAACTGGCTGCAAAACCGTTCCCAGAGAGTAGTTATCAGTGGTTCACAGTCATGCTGGAAGGGCATAACGAGTGGGGTCCTGCAGGGCTCATTTCTTGGTCCGGTTCTGTTCAGTATCTTCATCAATTATTTAGATAATGGCAAAGAGAGTACACTTATAAAATTTGTGGATGATACCAGGCTGGGAGGGGTTGCAAGTACTTTGGAGAATAGGATTAAAATTCAAAATTATCTGGATAAACTGGAGAAATGGTCTAAAGTAAATAGGATGAAATTCAGTAAGGACAAATGCAAAATACTCCATTTAGGAAGGAACAATCAGTTGTACACATACAAAATGGGAAATGACTGCCTGGGAAGGAGTACTGAGGAAAGGGATCTGGGGGTCTTAGTGGACCACAAGCTAAATATGAGTCAACAGTGTAACACTGTTGCAAAAAAAGCAAACATCATTCTGGGATGTATTAGCAGGAGTGTTGTAAGCAAGACACGAGAAGTAATTCTTCCGCTCTACTCCATGCTGATTAGGCCTTGATTGGAATATTGTGTCGAGTTCTGGGCGCTGCTTTTCAGGAAAGATGTGGACAAAATGGAGAAAATCCAGAGAAGAGCAACAAAAATGACTAAAGGTCTAGAAAACATGACCTATGAGGGAAGATTGAAAAAACTGGGTTTGTTTAGTCTGAAAAAGAGAAGACTGTGAGGGGACATGATAACAGTTTTCAAGTACATAAAAGGTTGTTACAAGGAGGTTAGAACAAGAAGCAATGGGATTAAATTGCAGCAAGGGAGGTTTAGGTTGGACATTAGGAAAAACTTCCTAACTGTCAGGGTGGTTAAGCATTGGAATAAATTGCCTAGGGAGGTTGTAGAATCTCCATCATTGGAGATTTTTAAGAGCAGGTTAGAGAAACACCTGTCAGGAATGGTCTAGTTCAGTGGTTCTCAAACTTTTGTACTGGTGACCCTTTTCACATAGTAAGCCTCTGAGTGCAACCCCCCCTTATAAATTAAAAACACTTTTTATATATTTAACACTATTAAAAATGCTGGCGGCAAAGCGGGCTTTGGGGTGGAGGCTGACAGCTCGCGACCCTCCCATGTAATAACCTCGTGACCCCCTCAGGGGTCCTGACCCCCAGTTTGAGAACCCCTGGTCTAGATAATACTTAGTCCTGCCATGAGTGCAGGGGACTGGACTAGATGACCTCTCGAGCTCGCTTCCAGTCCTATGTTTCTATTATTGGCATTAATTATATTACCCTCCTTTAATTCTTTAATAAAGTCCTGTATTAGCTGCTCCATTATCTTGCCTGGGATTGATGTCAAGTTGTCAGGCCTATAATTACCTGGCTTAACCTATTTACATTTTATTAATATTGGCACAACATTAGCTTTCTTCCAGCCTTCTGGAACTTCCCTGATGTTACAAAACTTATTTGTTCAGCGAGCTCCTCATCCAGCTCTTTTAAAACTCTTGGATTTGCTATCTGGACTTGCTGATTTAAAATGTCTAACTTCAGTAGTTGCTAAGCTGCTAATTTAAGATACTAGTGGAGTGAAAAGAGTGTTACTATCATCATCATAATAGGATATGACTTTATCACCTGTTTCCTCTCCCCCAAAATTCAGAACAGAAATATTTATTGAATACTTCTGTTTTTTCTGCATTATTATTAACAATTCTACCATTTCCATCTAGTAATGGTCCAATATCTTTGTCAGGATTCTTTTTGTTCCTAGTATGCTAAAAACCCTCCTTCTTATTGCCCTTAACTCTGCTAGTCATAGATTTCTACTTGTGTCCCTTCACTTCCCTTATCAATTTTCTAAAATTCCTAGCTTCTGATTTATATTCATGACTATCAACTTCCCCTTTCTTCCATTTGTTATGTATTATTTTTCTTCTTTTTTTTTAGCGCTGCCTTCACTTCCCCTCTAAACCAAATTGTTTTATAACCAATATGTTCATCTTCCTCGATCGTGGCTTTTTGGGCATCTAGTAAAGAATTCTTAAATAATTCCCAATTATAATTCACATTTTTCTGATTAAATTCTTCCTCCCAGCTAAGTTGGTTCATAATTGTTTTCAGCTTTGTGAAATTGACCCACCTTGGTCACACGATTGGCCCTGTTGATCACACGATAGAATCATAGGGTTAAAACTTGAGGGACTGCAAGAGTCATCTAGTGTTTTCTCTGGTATGAGAATGGGCATACAGAAACTGTAACAAAGATGGGGAACATGTCATTAAATCTGTGGACCTTTGAGAGGATGACAAGGAGGGGGCAGTTTGTGGGGTGAGGAAGAGCCAGGCTGACAGGATTAGGGAATTTTTGAACATTTTAAATGTTTTCTTTTCTTGGCCACTCTAGAGAGACTTGCCTGAGACACTTCCATTCTTCCCAATTGATTTGGCTAAAATATACTACATTTACTGTGTAGCAGATTGCTAGGAGAAGTATCAGATGGTGACAATGAAGCTAGGACTGCCACCTGACAGATCTTTTTAGGGTCAATCTGCATCTTAAAAAATTGTAGCTAGGTTCCTGCTCCTGGAGTCGTGTGACATCAGAATCTCAGTTTTCATTAAAAAAAAATCCTCTCAATTAGAGTAGTCAAGTGATTAAAAAAATGAATCACGATTAATTGCGCAATTTAAAAAAATGTATTGCGATTAACCACGCGATTAATCACAATGTTAAACAATAATAGAATACCATTTGTTTAAATATTTTTGGATGTTTTCTACATTTTCAAATATATTGATTTCAATTACAACACAAAATACAAAGTGTAGAGTGCTCACTTTATATTTATTTTTGATTACAAGTATTTGCACTGTAGAAAAAGAAGAGAAATAGTATTTTTCAGTTCACCTAATACAAGTACTGTAATGCAATCTCTTTATCATAAAAATTGAACTTACAAATTTAGAATTATGTACAAAAAACCTGCATTCAAAAATAAAACAATGTAAAATTTTAGAGCCTGCAAGTCCACTCAGTCCTACTTCCTGTTCAGCCAATTTCTCAGACAAACAAGTTTGTTTACATTTGCAGAAGATAATACTCCTGCTTCTTGTTTACAATGTCACCAGAAAGTGAGAAAAGGCATTCTCATGGCACTGTTGTAGCTGGTGTTACAAGATATTTACATGCCAGATGCGCTAAAGATTCATATGTCCCTTCATGCTTCAACCAACATTCCAGAAGACATGCGTCCATGCTGATGACGGGTTCTGCTCAATAACAATCCAAAGCAGTGCGGACCAACGCATGTTCTTTTTCATTATCTGAGTCAGATGCCACCAGCAGAAGGATGATTTTCTTTTTTGGTGGTTCAAGTTCTGTAGTTTCCGCATCAGAGCGTTGCTCTTTTAAGACTTCTGAAAGCAAGCTCCACAACTCGTCCCTCTCAGATTTTGGAAGGCATTTCAGATTCTTAAATCTTGAGTCGAGTGCTGTAGCTATCTTTAGAAATCTCACATTGGTACCTTCTTCGTGTTTTGTCAAATCTGCTGTGAAAGTGTTCTTAAAATGAACAACATGTGCTGGGTCATCATCCGAGACTGCTATAACAGGAAATATATGGCAGAATGCGGGTAAAACAGCAGGGGACATACAATTCTGCCCCAAGGAGTTCAATCAGAAATTTAATTAAAGCTTATTTTTTTAATGAGCGTTTTCCGCATGGAAGCATGTCCTCTGGAATGGTGGCCGAAGCATGAAGGGGCATACATATGTTTGGCATATCTGGCACATAAATACCTTGCAGTGCCAGCTACAAAAGTGCCATGCAAATGCCTGTTCCCACTTTCAGGTGACATTGTAAATAAGAAGTGGGCAGCATTATCTCCCTTAAATTTAAACAAACTTGTTTGTCTTAGCAAAGTAGGACTGAGTGGACTTGTAGGCTCTGAAATTTTACAGTTTTGTTTTTGAGTGCAGTCATGTAACAAAAAAAAAAATCTACATTTGTAAGTTGCACTTTCACGACAAAGAGATTGCCCTACCGTTCTTGTATGAGGTGAATTGAAAAATACTATTTCTTTTCATTATCATTTTTACAGTGCAAATATTTGTAAGCAAAAATAATATACACTTTGATTTCAATTACAACACAGAATACAATATATATGAAAATGTAGACAAACATCCAAAGTATGTAATACATTTCAATTTCAATTATTTAACAGTGCAATTAAAACTGCGATTAATCATGATTAATTTTTTTGAGTTAATTGCACGAGTTAACTACGATTAATCAACAGCCCTACTCTCAATACATTTCTGTCCTTCATGGATGCAAAGAAAAGCTTGAAAACAAGACTCAGGCATAAGTGATGCCTCTTTGAGTCTACCAACAGCCTGAAACAATAGCTTCAAGAGGACTGAAGTGACCCACCTATCTTAACTCTGAAATTTGCTGCAACTTCGAGGAGGGATGAGGCCATGGCTTGTGGGGGAGCCTATGTGGGTACCATGTTAGGTGTGCTTAGGGCCCCAAATTGACTTAATTCAGCTGTGAGTGCTGCTCTGCTCCCAGTGGGACAGGGCCCTGGAAAGCAGCAATGTTGCTTGCTAAAATGAAGTTATTATGAACCAATGCCTTTTGTTGTGTGTATTATTTTGGACTATGATGCGCATACCTGCAACCTGAAGTTAATGCCTCTTATGATATAGGAGAGACCTCTCCCGAGCAGTGTGTATGAAAGTAAAGATGCAAGGTCCTGCTATCCATATCATGAATAAGACATTTTGTTGAGGAGAAAACACTCCTCTAATAATGGACTGTTCCTTCATGAGGAAAACTGACCTTGCCAACCAGTCAGGGTTCCCCAGCTTTCTGAGAGCTTCTTGGAATGATGCTTTGATTTGCAGAATCCTAGATTCTCATTGGCTGGTGGGGAAGTAGTGACTTTTTATAGATCATGCTCATCATATGTAGCCTGTGCTACAGTGCCCCAAAGGCAGAAGCAATTCTATCTAGGAGTTTCATTAATAAAATTGTGTTTTTTTTCTCCAAGATTACCTACTGAACAAATGGCTGGTTTAATCTGACTTTGTAACAAAACCAGTGAAGTAATAAATAACAAGGCAGCCCAATTTGGTTAGTTAACAGCATAATGTTAGTATTACATTTGTTTTTCTTGCTGCATTTGATCTTTCTCCATTTCCTTCTCTTGTCAGTTCATATGTTCATTACATTGTGAATATGCCTGATAATGTCAGGTCCTGACAGAGTAAGGTCATGTAGAGCAGGTGTGCTCTGTAAATAATTAACCAGCAGGGCACGTGTATTTCTCATATGCTTAACTAGTAGCAGATGAGAAGATTCCTTCTGCAGCTTTATTGAAATGTTGAAGGATGCATAAAGCCACGTTGTTATCTCACTCAGATGAGAATCTGGACTTCAGTCAAATTACTCCAGATTTACACTGCTGTAACTGAGGTTAGGGTCTGGCCCATAGTCTGTGGGAACACTGATAATTCACAATCACCACAATGTAGCTGTGACAGATTTAATAGTGTCTATGATTTTTGCCCAGTTCAGCCCTTTCTCTGTGTATCTGTCATGTTTTTGTGTGGGGCCTGATACTGTATTTCTTGAATACACAAAACTCCATTTGAAGTTTGGTGTGTGTGTGTATACACCGAATCTCCACAGTTTGGGAACTCGTGAAGAATACAGGATCAGGCCTTGTGTATGTGTATTCTTCAGGAATTACAGTATTTGTGAACCTTAGTCTAGTACGCAGGCTTTATAATAAAGAATAGAAACATTATAATAATTAATGGAGATATCCCATCTCCTAGAACTTGAAGGGTCATTGAGTCCAGCCCCCTGCCTTCACTAGCAGGACCAAGTACTTATTTTGCCCCAGATCCCCAAGTGGCCCCCTCAAGGATTGAACTCACAAGCCTGGGTTTAGTAGGTCAATGCTCAAACCACTGAGCTATCCCTCCCCCCAAGGGGAGGGATAGCTCAACATTGCCACATAGCATTGTTAGGCAGGAGAACTATCGCTAAGTGGTACAATACTAATTCTTTTTAGGGGATTGTCCAGAATTAGTTGACAGCCTATGCTAAAATTTATTTCTCACCTATTGGATAAAAGTCCTGTATTGGCTAATGACCTCCTCCTGTTGGCCTTGGAGACCAGTTAAGTGCTGGTGCCACAGGTGCTATATTGTCCATTAGATAGCAAACTTACATGGCATGTCATTGATCCTGCAGAGATTCTGCTATCTTAAATGTTCATTTTCTTTACAGAAACCTTAAGATCTTTGTCTTTAAAATGAAATAATCAACCAAATCCTCTTGGAAACATTAGCTTTGTACTAGTACTGTCACTATTAGGCTAATACAATACATCAGTAAAAACACAAAATGCTGTAATGGCCACAGACCACTTAAAATAACCCAACCAGAGGGATTTTAACATAATTAATATTTATGAGTTGTCTACATTGTGTCTCCTTTCCTTTCCTTTTAGTGTCTCAGGGAGTAAAGAGAATTTATTTATTGGTAATTTTACATCTTTTGTGGAGACTTCCTCCTTTTAAAAGACTAATATATTGATGTAGATGAAAATGAAAAGTTTTTTCCACATTAAAATAACCAATTACCTCATTTTAGGACACGAAAGCATTTATAAGTGAACTGCACCCAGAATTCCTATTTAAGGGCCCAATTCTCCTCTCTCTTTTACCCCTGCAACTCCTATGAACTGACTGGAGTTGCAGCGATGCAGCTGAAGATAGACTTTGGCCCATAAGGGTGGTGCAGGAAACTGGAGCACAAATGTACCTAATACTGCCATCCCCAAGCACTCAAAAATCACAAGTCAAGTCCCAAAAATAAGATTGGCTTAAAAATCATGAGATTTAAAGTTTTGGACTTTGTTTGCTTCCAGGTTTTGAAGCATTTAGAGTTCACATTTTTAAGCTTTTCTTCTTCTCAGTGAGGGACTCTGCAGTTGGGGTTTTAAATAAAACACCAAATATCTTGAGATTCATGATAAAGTTGTGAGAGTTGGCAATGTAGTGCTATGCTTGGGTCCAAATTCCACTCTCCCTTATACCCATGCAACCCCCAGACAATGAAAATACAGGGCTAAAAATCAATAGAGTCTCTTGGACATAAGTGAGGCCAGAATTGCCCCATGTTTTCTAAATTGTGCAGATGGGGGCCAGGTTAGTTGGGGATGAGGACAAGGTATTCAGATACCTTTTGCCATGATAGTCAAGTCCTACAAACATCTGAGGGCTTGTCTCCACTTACCGGGGAATCGACATGTGGCAATCGATCCATCAGGGGTCGATTTAGCAGGTCTTGCGACTGCCAATCACTCTCCGGTCAACTCCTACTCCTCCGGAACAAGATGCATAAGGTAAGTCGATGGGAGAGTTTCTCCCTTTGACCCAGCGCAGTGTAGACACCGCAGTAAGTTGACCTAAGCTACGTCGACTCCAGCTACATTATTCACATAGCTGGAGTTGCATAACTTAGGTCGACTTACCCCGTAGTGTAGACCTGTCCTGAATCTCACTGTTAAAAATACAAACAATGGGCTGATTTTACATTTCTTTGACAGACAAAATTCCCGTTGAAGGCTGTGAAGAATGCAGGATTGGGTTCCATGATATGACTGACTTGTTGACAAGTTTGGTCTTGTCACCAAGGATTGTGGACATGGTTTTTCTCTTCTGTAAGACAGGTTAAAAAAAACACAGGTCAAAGCCCCAGACAGGTGTTTTTAACATCAAATTGATGTTTGTGATTTTTTTGCTTCAAATTTCTTAATTATTAATTGTTTTTATTTATTATTTTTGTATTATATTGTAATACTGTAGCTCCCAGTCACCAACCATCATTCCAATGTGCAAGGTGCTGTACAAACACAGAGCAAAAGGATGGTTCCTGCCCAAAGAGCTTACAACCAAGTATAAGACAAGAGACAACACGCTGAATTCTTGATCTTTCAATAGCATAGAATGACTGGGGTAGTAACACCGAATTGCTTAAACATGAATAGTGTGCTCTATGGGGGAAAGCTTTTCATACCGTGACACACCTTTTTTATTGTGTTTAACATGTATTTTTTTCTCAGATGTCGAACTATGGTGCCAGCTTCCAAAAACGAAGCAAACTACTTCTACCTCCAGTTACCTCTCTGGGATATTTGCTCTGGAGTGTAACTGCCTTTGGCAAAGGAAGTCTTTGAATTTTAAATATTTACTTTATTGCTTTGATTTCCCCCCCGTCTTGACGCAGCTAATTCTATCAGAGACCAGAAGCAGAACTATAATACCATAAAAATGCTATTCTTTAGGTATACTCTGCCTAACTTAAACTAAAATGTACTGACAATGTCATGGCAAAGTCTGTTCTCATAAGATTTCCAGGATATAAAGACAGGATACATTCACATAAGCTTCAGATTGGCGTCAAGCCTGGATGACAGTGGGACTGCTCACCTGCTTGAAGCTAATTGCCTTCTTAAGTGCCTTGCTGGATTGGGGCCAGAGGCCTCATCGAGCTCTTAAAACATGGAAAGTTGTTGAAAGTGAAATTCATTTTACTTTCGTTTAGGCTGAATGATTGAACTTTAGCTGGATGAAGTGTGTGTGTGCATGCGTGTGGATCTCCTACATAGGGCCAAATCACAGGCTTGCCTTTAGACCACTTACACCCACTACTTAAGCCTGTGGGGTCAGTACCAAAGACCTCCCAGGCTTGTGCTGCTTGGCCAGGATTCTGGGACCACCAGGTTTGCATAATCATGGATCCCATGAGCAATCTTTTGACCCACCCCCAAACATTACCCTCCATGCCAGCTTATGTGAGGCTGATGTGGAGCCCTCTTACAGAAGTAGTGTGGAGAACCTGCTGCACAGCCTCTCATGAGCATGACCCTGGCAGTTCTACCGCATTCTTTGCAGGACCTCTGAATTCCACCCATACATACAATAAGCAGCAGCGTACTTCTGACTTTTATCATCACAGGTAGGCCATAGAGTCAGAATTCAAGGTTCAAAGGGACCACCAGATCATCAAGTAGGACCTCCTTTATATCACAGGCCACGAAACACCACCCAGCCACCCCCATACTAGCCCCCGCAACCACCCTCAGCATTCAGAATTAGATCAAAGTATTACAGCCCTCAGAAGACTATTTTGTGCCACAGGCAGAGAACAGGAGGGATTGAGGTACACCAGTGGCAGGGAATTATTTTAGTGAGATATACTCAGATAATCCTAGCAAGTGACCTGTGCCTCATACCACAGAGGAAGGTGAAAGACTGCACGGTCCCTGCCCATCTGACCAGGGGAAAATTCCTTCCCAGATAACTCCTGAGAAGTAAAGTTATGAGTCTCATGAATGAGATGGTAGTTTTCCCAGACCTGAAGAAGAGTTCTGTGTAAGCTTGAAAGCTTGTCTCGCTCACGAACAAAAGTTGGTCCAATAAAAGGCATTGCTTCACCCACCTTGTCTCTCTAATATCCTGGGACCAACATGGCCACAGCAACACTGTATACAACAATGGAAGGTGCAGTCTAGTTCCCATTGAAGAGGCAGCCACATCACAAAGCCCACCCCAGTTGGCACTGTCTGCATACTTATTAGCAGTTCAGCACAGAGGGCAAGAACTGAAAGGACCTGGAGACTGAACTAGGGTTGCCAGGTGTTTAGTTTTTGACCGGAATGCCCGGTTGAAAAGGGACCCTGGCGGCACCGGTCAGCACTGTTGACCAGGCCGCTAAAAATCCAGTCAGTGGCTCAGCGGGGCTAAGGCAGGCTTCCTTCCTGCCCTGGCTCCGCATGGCTCCCAGAAGCAGCCAATATCTCCCTTTGGTCCCTAGGTGCAGGGGCCAGGGGACTCCGCATGCTGCACCTGTCCTGAGTGCTGGCTTCACAGCTCCCATTGGCCGGGAACTGCGGCCAATGGGAGCTGTGGGGGTGGTGCCTGTGGGCGCAGGCAGCCCGCAGAGCCCCCTGCCCCCTCTGCCTAGGAGCTGGACATGCTGGTTGCTTCCAGGAACCGCCTGGCCAGAGCCTGCACCCCCCTCCCTCACCCCAACCCCTTTCCCAAGGTCGGAACCCCTTCCCGCACCCTAACTCCCTCCTGGAGCCCACACCCAATGCCCCAACCCCCTGCTCCAGCCCTGAGGCCCCTTCCGCACCCAAACTCCCTCCCAAAGCCCCCTCCCACCCCAACTTCCTGCCCCAGGCCTGAGCTCCCTCCCAGAGCCTGCATCCCAACCCCCTGCCCCAGCCCTGAGCCTCCTCCTGCACCCCAAGTCCCCCATCCCAGAGCCCTCACCCCTAGCTGGAGCCCTCACCCTCTCCTACACCCCAACCCTCTGCCCCAGCCCGGAGCCCCCTCCTGCACCCTGAACCCCTCATTTCTGGCCCCACACCAGAGTCTGCTCCCCAAGCTGGAGCCCTCACCCCCTCCCGCACCCCAACCTCCTGCTCCAGCCTGGTGAAAGTGAATGAGGATGGGGGAGAGGGAGCGATGGAGGGAGTGGGGGATGGAGTGTGCGAGGGATGGGGCCTCAGAGAAGGGGTGGGGCCTCAGGGAAGGAGCGGGACAAGGGTGTTTGGTTTTGTGCGATTAGAAAGGTGGCAACTCTAGACTGAACACATCTAGAGGTTTTCCTACCAGGTCAGGTTTCCTACCTTTATTAAGGTTTGAGCCATGTTGGCACGTCAGTGAGAAAAGTTTACACTGTTGCTATTCAGAGTATACTTGATCTTATAAATAAAGTGCTTCCCTCCCCGCTCGGGCAGCTTTCACAAGTACTAAATCCACACACACAAGCTTCATGAGTGATGCAAACCATTGTGCATGATATAGTCCCAATTTAATTTCCCCAGTGTTTTTACAAGGATATATTCTCAGTTATTTTATCTTGTGATGAATAAATACATGAAAAAAATTAGTCAAGAGAGGAAACGTTTGTGCGGAAAAATATACTGAGGAAAGCAAGGAAATTCAGAGTTTGGGCTGAAAGCCATCCTTAATCCAGTCTGTTTTGCCAAGATTTTGCAGGCACCTCCGAGCATCAGTTGACCTCACATATCATATTTGCTGGATCTCCTAGGCACAACGGGACAGGTAAAAGATGTCATTTCTGCCAGCTCTGAATTCCTTTGCTCTTACTGGTTTGTGTCAAAGACAGATTGTTATTTAAAAAGCTTTTAAAAGCACCCAGTGTTTTATCGAGGTGTGTGAGTGTGAATACAAAGATATACCAGGATTGAATAATTATGCTTTGAAATATTATTCAAAACATTATCATTTATCTCATGAGCGGGGTGTTTTGGTATGGGTATTGCTAATCCCACCAGTCCAGGTCCTGCAATCCATAGAAGTCAAAGGGGCTGCTCATGTGAGTCAGGGTTGCAGGATTGAGTTGATAGATTGTGCCCTATTGTCTGCAACCATTATGATTAATTTGGTACATTTGAAACCAATTACCTGGTAAATCTGAATAAGACATTTTTCAGGAAGTGGGGTGTTGACCTTATAGCAGGTAGCTATGACCTCAATCAAGCCACCACATATGGGTTAACAGACCTTCCCAATCTTTGCACATTTCATGTGCCTATTTTGAGGTTTATAGTTTTGTAGATAGGTTGCACTCCTGCCAGGAAATCAGGTTTGTAATGGAGTGTGAATAGGCATGTATAATACTGTATGAAATATATTATTCTGAGACATAACAACACTTAGCTCTTATATACCTGAGGAAAACACCTGCTACGGCTCCTCTGGTCAGCACTCAGATGCCGAGTCTGCCCACTTCATTGAGGCAGTCAGGGAGAGCTGATGATCAATGGCTGAAGGAGAAATCAACTTACAGCCTGAAGAAGGGGAAGATGTAGGGCAGGAGGGAGGGAGATTAAATGCTAAGAGACAAAAACATGGGGAGAGCAAAGCAGGAGACACCAAGAGGGGAGAAGTGAAGGGTGAGACAAACTCCCAGTCTCCCTCAGCAGCATGCAAATCTCCCTGGAGCTGAAACTTGGCAAGGTTGGGTTCAGGAGAACACAACTCCTTTCTTAGTCTTCATTTATCTAGCCTTTTAAATGCTAGTAATTAAAGGAGTTTTTGTGTAGAAAGGTCTAAGATTTAGATGTGGCACTACAGGGTAGCACTGAAAAAGAAGAAATTTCGACAGTCACATGGCTTGTTTCCAAATAGCTAATTTTAGTGAAAGTAAAATTAAAATAAAAGACTGGAGAAAAGTTCCTGCAGCAAATTAATTTTACATTCAAGATTACATCACTATTTGACTAGCTCAGTTCTAAGATCCCAGGTTTTATTTTTGAGTGTCATTTTCTAGAGTGAAATTATGGTCCTGATTGTGGAGGAAATCAATCCTCTAAGGTAGGGAGAAATGTTTTTAAATTATGCATTGCTTCCTTTTCAATAACGCTCCAAAAGCACAGGGCCTGCTAACAATGTGCAGGGCTAGAATGCTCAATACTGACACAGAAGGAAAGTTTGCGAGGAGCGCTACCAACTGAACCACCAACACCCCTTCGAGCAGCACCTAGGTGTTCTTGGGCGGTCTCCCAACCTAGCACTGACACTGCTTAACTTGCAAGATCTAACAGGAGTTGCTGTAACTAGTCTTTTGTAAAGAAGAAAACCAGTAATGCTGAAGGAAAATGACCTATGAAGGGTCATATGAGGGATGAAAGTGTGAGTGAAGGTAAGGCCTCCCTTATAAAAGATTCAGCATGTTCTGTTGATCTTAGAAACATATAATAACATGATTATATGTTCAGCAGCTGCTAAGTCCTCTGTTTCGATGTTGTGGCAATATGGTTTTGGTGCACAGTTGTTGTTAATTATACATAATCTTTCCATAAACAGAGAGTCTTTGACTGTTTTTAATTATTGCCTTTACCTTCAACAAATAACATAAAAGCACAGTAATATTTTTTTTCTTATTTAAAACACATCATCGAGTAGATTCAGAGAATCAGTTTTAGTGGCCATTGATGGTTTCTAGTTGGAATTAAGTTATTAACATCAATAAACTTTTATTTAAAAGTTTTTTTAGCAGGATGCAACCAAGATTGCCAGGCTCTTAATCAGGGCCCCTGTGGATTCCATGACTGCAGAATTTGCTATAAATTTAACCCTGGGTGCAGTTTTGTGCTTCAGATTATGAATTTATTTCATAGCCCTCATGATTGTGAAGATAATCATGAAAAAGTAATCTTCAAACAGTGTGAAACAATGGCTCTGAGAGATGTGAGTGGCCCCGTTCACTGAAACAAGTTGTTCGCTCTGAAACCTAAAGATGGCATGGTGAATCCCAACTGTTCATGATTTCATGGCTCATCCTTTTAGCAGACATATCCTGCCAGTCTATTTATCTCATAATCTCAAACTGTCCACCATGCTTCCCAAGTGTCAGAAGTCTCCCGCTTCCTCCTAAAAACTTCTATGGTGCACTTAGGCATTGTCAATGCAAAAATCTGTGGCATATTGAAAACATAAAATGTGAGGACAGCATAAAATAAGTTGAATCAAAATAAGTAACAGAAGGGCTACTCTAACAGCTGTATAATTCAAGAAATTAGCAAGATTTAAAAAAGGGATTGAACATGTATATGAATAACATGAGTACCCAGAGTTATCATAATGCAAATTCTGGAAGGTACACTGTACCTCAGACATCAGGGCTTAAGCCACTCTCTGTTAAAGAGTGGGATGAGACCAGATGTGGGGGGCCGATTATCCCACATCTGCTTCTGCGAGGTTCATACATCTTCCTCTCAGACAGGATACTAGACTAGATGGATCTTGAGGCTAATCCACTCTGGCTATTCCTATGTTCCTATTATTTATTTTTAATTAATTAAAAAATCTCAATTGTTTAAATTTATCTGAAACTGCCACACAATCTCCAGAATTTCTACCAGAGCCTGCAGAACCCAGGGACTGTGCTCCAGAATATGGGCCCAGCTTGCCGCACACTACATGGGGCCTTGTTCTTACTATGCAACTGTCCCTTCAGTACACTAGGCTGTAATAATTGATTTGACTTTTGTGTAATAAAGTCTCAGACTAGGCAGATACTTGTTATTTCTCTCTTCTTGTTGATAGAAAGAAGACAAAGAAGAAAAAAGGAAATAATATTGATAATGGAGGTGAAAATAGGGAAGGGGAAAAAATACCCCAAGCCAACCCAGAACTTAAATATATGCAGATAAAGCAAGCATTAGAAAGTAGACTCCTTTATTGAAACTGTATATTTGTATTTGTTTTATAAACAGCTAAATAGAATTTATCAGAGGGATGGTTCTGCTTCCATTGAAATAAGTGGTAAAACTCCCATTGACTTCACTGGTGCAGGATCCACCCCTAAGTTAGGATGTAAATGCACATTATCTTCCTATAAAATAACTGATAATAATAATAATAACCTATAATATATAAATCATTCATCTTTTTTATGAATTAATTTATTATTGTAAAAGTCTCCATTGTTACATTATGCAAAACAATGAACTTTATTCCAAACCACATGGTCCCTTGGAGTAATCCTGCTAAAAATACAGGGTAAGGTTTGTGGTCTCTTCAAATTAAATCAAGACCCAGAGAAGAAGTAAATGCCCACACTATGTGCAATTGCTTTTCTTTTTCTTAGGGGCAGTCAGGAGCACCGCCAGCTTTTCTGCCACCCTAGGCAGCGGAAGGTCCCGCCCCGAAATGCCGCCCCCCACAGAGGTGGCGGAAGGTCCCGCTGCCGAAATACCGCCGCGGTCGCCATCCCCCAAATTGTAGCGCCCTAGGCGACTGCCTAGGTCGCCTAATGGGTTGCGCTGGCCCTGCAGGCAGTTCTTCATTAATTTCTGCTTTATATCACTAGACTGACTCCTAGCTTCAGAATATTTTGAGCTAAGTGTAAAGTGTTAAAAATGCCTGCTATTATTGTGTATTAGTTTAGTAAAGCCTTCCTGAAATTGAGATAATATTTGACTAGCTGATATTTTGCAAATTAAAATTTCATACAGTTCAAACAAAGCTCTGTACTCCATAAGCTTTATGCTGCTCTGCAACAATACTCTGTATTTCTCCTTGTCGATTACATATTGGCGAAGCTGATGATCAGGAGTACAGGGCCAGATTTTCAAATGCTCAGTACAGGCTATTGGTTTTCAGAAATTCTCAGCACCCAGTGTGTTGAGCTCTTTTGAAAATCTGCAACTGATTATGAATGCTGATCAATTCTAAAAATCTGGTCCTATACAGCATAAAAAAACTGGAAAATGATTTGCAAAAAAGGATACATTCGTAATAGAGCATTTACTGGAGAGATCTCTGCTAACATTTTTAGTGACTTTCTTACAAATGGAAAACCTGATAATAGGCCAAGCTGCTGTTCTAAGCATGAATGTGATGCAAAATAAATATTCAGTAAGAAAATCGTTTTGGTCATCAGTAAAATCCAGCTGCACTGAAGCATAAATCAACATATCATCCAGCTACAGCAATTAGAAAATATGAAAGTAATTTAAAAATATCCAAAGACCTGTGCAAGTGCATTGAACATGTCTGTGTCTGCAGCCATACCCCTATATGGGGTGCTCAGAACATCCTTACTAAGCAGGGTCAAAGCCTTGCTGGTAATTGATGGGAGATCTCCTAGAAAAGCCTACGTGGTGTTACTGGTGATTCAGTAGGTTACAATTCCCTTTGAGTCAGTACAGGTACATTGTCCCAGTCTGGTGATGGAGGCACTATATTGTTGAAGGTGTGTGCAGTCATTGGATGAGAGTTAAACCATGACTCCTGACTACCTGTAATTGTCAGAGATCCCAGTGCATTTTTGCAAAAAAAAGAGGTGCTAACTGTAGTGATATTGGCCAGATCCAGTTTGTGTAATTATGTTCTGTCTCCTAAGCTCCATTTATGGTTTAATTTGGATTTACGATTCTTCATCACTTCCTGACCTAAACTATCAAGCAGTGTTGTGTGTGCTGCTAAACAATTGCCACTTGCTACCTCAAAAGGGGCTGCACTACAAAGATGTGTGATTCTTATACTGTAATCTGCTAAAGAAGGAGACAAGAAAAAGTGTTCTTGATGCACAGTAAATTACTTGTTTTTTTATAAATGAAAGCCAAACCAAGGATAGATAATCCCACAAAGAACTTGCACTTACTGCGGTTAGGAATGATTTTTAAGGGACTGTTGTATAAGTGACAGGCTGATTTTGATTTCCTGAGAGCTGATTTGTTTTCAAACAACATTTAATGATTTTTCAACATGTTCCTTCTGATAAGTGGTCAACAGACTTTTTTTAGCACCAATTTGCTTATGTATTGCTTCTAATTTTGAGCCAGGATGGTTCTACCTCACCCTTAGTGTCTGCAAGCTCTTCTATTTCAGTTACTTAAAAGCCTTCCTGAATGCATGGCTGTTCTTCTCCCCTTCTAATCTTTTCAAAGTCATTTTGCCTCTTTATAATTTTGTATCCTTAGTCCATTTGTCTATATATTGTAGAATTTTGGGGATTTTGTATAGCAAGGGTAAAAAGTAGATGTTTGGTTATTTTGTTATTTGTAATAGTAATTATTGACTGATTTCTTGTGTGCACATTGGAGAACTGGAGAGCAGAGTTAGAGCGGAAGTCTTGCAAACCAGATTTAGGGCTCTGTTGACTTCAGTGGGAACAGGATCATGCACATAAACAATTATGAAATAAGCCTATGGGCAGGCTCTTGAGCTTAGTTTCCTCCCAAATTACTAAAGAGACACACTGTAGAGGCTGGTAAATGGAGGCAGATTGGAAAGTTTTTGCAGTTCAGAACATGTTTATAGAGCATTATGGAAAGTTTTGGAACTGATGTAATAAACTGCGATGGGAGAGGCAGGGCTGAGTAGGAGGGGTACTGGTGTGCTGACAAGGCTGAGGGGAGATAGAAAGCTATCCGGACTGTGAAACAGATAAAAGATCATTCTTAAAGAAAGGAAGAAAACTAAGAGAAAAAAAATTCCGTAAGTAAATCCATTTTGAACCAGAGAGGATTCAGACGTAAAACAAACCACAGTTTTATGGGCCAGATTCTAACACCTTTACTCATGTACCAGTCTTCATGTAGAACCTACAGAACTACTCAAGTAATAAGCTACTTCTTCAGGAGTATGGTTGGCAGAATCTGACCTGTGATATTTGTTACAATTAATTAGTAAGTTGCTAGATGGTTTGCAGATGGCAATGGAGACTGGTTCCAGAGACTAAAACGTAGATAGACAGTGTAAAAACATTGAAGGCGGAAGGGGAAGTGACAAAAGTAGGGAGTTGGAGCTTTCTATCTGTTACCTCTCTAGCCTGATTAAGGGGTAGATTTTGTCACAAGGACACAGTCCATTGTAAGGGGTGCCACATTGCCATGTCAACCAGGAGCATTCCAGGGAAGGAAAGTGACACAGGACACCACAATTTCCTCCCTGCTCCCACTTGGCTCCAAGGTGGTGGTAATTCCCTATTGACTTATACCAGCAGCAAGTTCCTACCCCTTTTGTATGCCAAACTGTGTTGGTTGTACATTGGAAGTAAAACAAAGGTTCCACCTGCCTTCTATTGGAGGGGAGTAGTGGATGTACTGTATCCACTTATCCATGCAAGCTTAGACATAAGGTTCATATAACCTATGTAGGGGGAGTAAGGGGAATTTTGTTTCCTCTTACTCCCTGTTGTGGGGAACAGTCCAAGTCATGATCCAGCTCTGTGACTTACAATCCCAGAATACATATCCCAATACGATATACCTGATCTTATTCACTGTACGATTTTGTATAAGCAATTTCCATTCTGGTGTGTGATCTGTCACACCTGTGTTCTGAAAAATGACATTAAATCAAGAATATAAGATACCCTTTTTGTCTGCAATAGATGGAATTACCACATGTACGTCTGAATATTGTTCCCAGCCCTTTCCAGACATATACTGCAAATTGAGTTCACAGCATGACTGGATGGAAGGAGCTAATGATTAGCTAGGTGGAAGAATGCATGCTGACAGAATGTTGACTTTACCAGATATAGTTTCAGTGAGCTGTTCTAAAATGCTAAGTGTCTGGACAGCGGAATGAATTCTTTCCTCTGCAGTCTCTGCCTCATGGTCTTTGACAGTGTTACACCAATGCAGGTGAGGGCAGAATTTGTCCCTTAAATTATATTCCATATTTAATTTGCTCCATTGTGCTTAGAATTTATAGCTTATATATAATTAGGTGTGGCAGAATTTGATTTTTATTCTTATCATGATTGGATAATATTGATGTTCATTTTAAAGCATTTTTTAATTTTATCTATTTTCATTTTCACAGTTGCAAATTAAGGGGGGGTCAGACATTTAATGACAGCAGACGTGATTCAAAAAGTACAAGCTTTATACTGGCTAAACACAAATTGTCAACATCACATAGTAAAATATACAAGATAATATTCTTAAATCCTAATAAGTATTCAAGCAACCTTTCCCTTACTTTACCTGTCTGTAAATTTCAGTTATTTTTAGTGGAGATATTTTTTCAGCAGTTTGTGTGTATGGTGAAATTGATATTTACTGACATTTACCAATAAAAATTGAATCCTTCCAAGCCTATATATAATGTAACATCACACATTGGTCTCATAGTGCTATTTGCTTGTAACATTGTTCACAGAATGGAGTTTTAACAAATCATTTTTAGAATCCTCTGTAAATGTTAACGTGGTCACAATACCAACTGTATACTATCAGAGCATAAATGAAAAGCATGACCAAACTCCAATTGACTTCAGTGGTGCAAGATCTGGACCTATGTCTAGGTAACACTTCTTTGCTGGTTGAAGTCTCCAAAAATTAATGAATTGACATCACTCCTTGCTAGAAACAGAACAGTCAACCTGCTTAAACGTGGAAAGTAATTTGGGTGGTACAAGGATCCAAAAGGAGAGACACATGAAACATACTTGATTCATAATAGATAAATGCAATGCAAATCTTTGTTTTGTATATGGCACCTAGACTCTGCAGTAATGCAACAGAGTCAGATTAGATTAAAAAGTCTTAATATGATTTGAGATTCTTCTCTCTAACATAAACACTGTTTTTCTAACCTCATTTAGAGGCATTTCTAATGTAAATAATATAAAGTGGGGGAATGGTCTGAGTGTATGAATTGAAAAGGGAGAGATGGAGGTAAATTTGGGTCTAAAATGAGAAACCTTGGAGAGCATTCCAGAAATCTTAATTTGTACTAATTTGCAGTTACAAAACAGTTTTTCCAGTATAATCCTGTTATACCCTGATACAATAACATCTTAATACACACCTATAGGCATTACCACAATACAAATAAAGAAATAAATAATGCTATAACCTGTTAATGCAATCCTGGAATACAAACACGTATGCAATTCTAATAGCTTGGCCGTGGCATGTTTCAATGGGATGCAAGAGCTGGTTTCCATGCACAGAGCTCATCTCACTGCATGGAAAGGTCATGCCAAACTGACACTGGAGAATGTCCCCAGGGGAACAAGAGCTCAAGGGGGAGAGCACCTGGGGGGACAAAAGGGCTGAAGGCTAGAACAGGGGCTCACAGGGACCCCCTACTGCCCTGGCCTGCCTCCCCTTGAGCTCCTATTACCCCATTTCTGTCCGCCCAGCCTGTTCCCCTCATCTCCCTGCTTGGCACCACCAGAAGAGCACCAAGTGGAAAAGAAAGATGAGGGTCCACCTGAGCACAAAGGTGGCGACACAGCAGCCCCTCATATAAAGGAAGAATCATCACAGGGATCAAGGTCAGTGTTCTGGTGTAGTGCACAGAGATCATATAAAAGACAGTTTCTGCCCCCAAAAGAGTTTCTCTCTGTATCTGAGTAGAGACAACAGGCAGAGAAAAACAAACAGATGAGTTGGTGAAGAGAGAGGGGGACAAGGTGTCAGTGAACTGATTTTGGCATAATAATCACTGCACCGACTGCCTATCTCGTGTCCAGAGTCTTGCTGGCATCAGTGCAGAGGTGAGTTTGAAACAGAGATTGAAAGAGGACAATACAATAGTCTTGCAGATTTTTACAGTGAGCTCTGCACAGATTTGGAGGCTGCCAGGGGAGGTCCTTGAGAGAAAATCGGACTTGCAACGGATGCATCTGAAAAAGTGGGCTGTAGCCCACGAAAGCTTATGCTCTAATAAATTTGTTAGTCTCTAAGGTGCCACAAGTACTCCTGTTCTATCTTCTCTGAAATTCATAACTCTCCAGAGCCACACTCCTTCTGCATTTGGTGAATCTCTTCCAAAATCGGCAGATTTAGCAAAGAACGTAAGTTCTTCCTCTGCTTCTCTATTTCTTAATCAGTTTTCAACCCACTCATGCTCACCTTAACCTTTTGAGCAGCCTTACAATCTTCAGGAAACAATAAACTGTCTACTATGCGGGTGTTTAAACACCTTTCATAGATTTCAGGGATCTACAGCACATACAAAAACATCTATTACTCAGTGATATGTATGTTTGACTCTTCCCTAGGGGATTTTGGGGAAGTGAGGCCAAGTTAACCTATCCAGGGATTATACTGATCTGGTAATAGTTTTATTTTTCTCTTTATTTTGTTGGTATATTGAACATAGTATATCCTGTACCTTTGTATTCATTGTATAGGTTCAAATGTTGGGCACACAAGAGAGTAAACTACATTCATTAGGAGTACAGTGGCACAGAGGAGCAAGTCTAACTGAAGGTCTAAGTGTCTTGAATATGACAGCTGTGTTTACAGTGCTATACATGGGGATTTTCTTTTATAATGTGCCAAGTGCACTTTCTGTATGGTATATGGAGTCAGTGGAGAAGAGAAAATAATCACAACGTAAGACTGAGCTTAGATAACCTGCTTTGTGGAACTTTGGGGCTCAGAATGACCTTTGGTTTCACCAACACTTATCATTAATGCAGCCTTACAAAATTCTTCTCACCCATTTGTCCTGGGACAACTTTTTTTTTTTTTTTTGGAGGATGAGTAAATAGTTTGTTTTTTCATTATCATCATAATTGTAAAGAATGGGCTAGTACAATTTGTGTGTGGGCTCATAAATGTTATATTTTTGCAAGTGTGCATTAGTAGTTAAATATGGCTAGAGAATAGGGAACAATGGACCAAAAGAACATATTGTATATACCTTGGAGAAAGATACTTCGCTTTTCTATTCTAGACTTTGCTGTCTTACATGTGAAACAGGATCTACATAATCTGCATATTTATATCTTCTTGAAGTTTCCTCTTTCAGGCAATTAGCTTCTTGGCATCTTTTAACAAAAGGGAACACAGCTCACAGTAATTATTACTCAGGGGAATATGGCATATGGATAGCTACCAAAAGGAATTACGGCCAGGGAAAGGCCAATGATTCCTCTAATAAATTCTTGGACGCTTTCCCAGAACTCCTGTACTCTGGGAAAGGAACAGTAGAAATGCACCACAATGCTGTGTTGGTCACAGTTGGTCAAATTCTGATGTGTTTAGTGATTCCCTACTAAGTTGTATACAGAGCATTTTTAAATTATCTCTGACAAAACTCTGTCAAGTTGGAATATCCTGATACCCACCTCTTTCTATTAGGCTTTCAGATATGAAAGAGAGGGAGTGGAGTCTAGAGAGTAGAGGAAGGGGTCTGGAAATCTGGAGGACACACGAGCCCTATTCCAACCTATGCCACTGAACTGCTATAACTTTGGACAAATTACTTAACCCTATCTGTGCCTTTGATCTGCATCAGCAAAATGAGGTAACAATATCTGTCTGATAGGGGTTTTGTAGGCTTAATTCATTAATGTTTGTAAACCAAGTGGTTTAAGATTCCCAGATAAAAAGTGCAGCATAAGAATAAATATGCATTTATTAGTCATATTAGTGAAACAAGAGATACACTAAGCAAGTGTTGGTTCACTATGCATCCTTGGTTTTCAGTTTGTCCCAACACACAACACTTTGTGATTGCATAGATATAAAAAACAAAATCCTGTCTGCCATTTGTGCCAGGTGCCAAATTTGCAAACACAATTTTTTGTGTTTAATATCTGGTATATACAAAAATAACTGCTTGAGAGCTGCAACTTAATGTTTTGCATGTCTAAGCTTGCAATGAGACTTCTGGCACAGTTGGATCTTAATAAATCATAATGGGTGAGAGACATAAAAAGAAGAATGAGTAAATTATCAGCTTTTTTCAGGACTTTGGCCCAGATCAGTTGGCCATTGTGACTGCGTCAATCAGTGTTAATTGCAGTCAGGGCACACCACAGCTAATTTACATTACATTGGTCAGACATGAAAGTAGAGAGGTAGACATACCAGTAAGCCATTCCATAGGCTGTGTGGCATAACTGCCCAGTTACGGAAATTAGAAATTGGTTGAGAGAACCCTTCATTCTTTTGGATCTGCAGAAAAAAATTGTGCTCTCCCTATTTGCTAGGGGTTCTAACTTTCTATTTGCAGAAAACCGAACACCCTTCCCTGCCCCCTTCCCCAAGGCCCCGCCCCTGCCCCACCCTTTCTCTGAGGTCCCACCCCCTGCTCACTTCATCCCCCCTCCTTCCAGCATTCACTCTCACTGGGGGTACAAGCTCTGGGGTGGGGCCAGGGATGAGGGGTTTGGAGTGCAGGAGGGGGCTCCGGTTGCCAGGTGTCTGGTTTTCGACCAGAATACCTGGTAGAAAAGGGACCCTTGCAACTACAGTCAGCACCGCTGACCGGACTGTTAAAAGTCCAGTTGCGGTGCAGCGGGGTTCACAGGCTCTCTGCCTGGCTCCACACAGCTCTCAGACTGGTGACATGTTCTTCTGGCTCCTAAGCAGATGTCAGGATACCAGGGAGCGCCACATGCTTCCCTGAGCTGCGTGGGGGGACAGTGCACTGAGCCACCTGCCCGCTCCTGTGCCTAGGAGCTGGAGGGACATGTTGCTGCTTCCGGGAGCCACCTGAGGTGAGCGTCGCCCAGAGCCCACACCCCAAATCCCCTCCTGCACCCCAACCCCCTGCCCCATCCCTGAGCCGTCTGTCTCAGAATCAGCAGAACCCATGTAAGCCATTCCCACAAGGATGAACACCTGTTCACAGAAGGGGGTGTTTCAGACAAACACTTGCCAGCCTGTTACAGTGGCATTGTTTATGTTCTTTGTTATTAATATAGTTTTGATGATTGCAGACTGAATGTTTTTCAGTGCTGGTTATTAGGAATTCACTATTGCCAGCTTCAAGTGTTCAAAAATCATGAGTCTGATCTCAAAATTATGTGACTAGCTTAAAAATCATGAGATTTAAAAAAAACAAAAAAGACTCTGGGTTCTTTTTATTTGCCTTGTGGTTTGAGCCTTTAAAGTACACTCAAGGCCATATTTTCAGGCTTTTCTCCATAACCATGAGGGCTAGAAAAAAGTTCCATAAAAGTGTGGCAGGCTGGAGAGAGAAACCCTGGAACCAGTCAAGTTGGGCAAAGGCTTGAGCTGAATTTTGTCATCTGAGGCCTGGATCCACAAAAGTACTTCGGTGCCTAACCCCCAGATTTAGATGCCGAAGTCCTGTTTTTAGGCACAATTGCGATCCACAAAAGTTCCACTCGGCTGCTGCCCAACTCAGTAGGTGCCTAAACTCACTCAGTGGGTAAGTTTTGGTAGCAAAAGTTCTCTAGGTGCCTGTAATGGGGTTCACACACTACTCTGGCATCTCCTGCTGGCTGTCTTGGGAATTAGCTCTGCATATTAGTGAACCCTCTTTGGGTGGTGCCCCGCCGTTGTCACTCCAAGGACCACAGCATCCTCTTCAGCAACAGCCCTCCAGCAATGCCACACACTGTGCTCGCCCCTTCCTGGGGACCTGCAGTCCACTGCTCAGCCACCTCCCTTAGTGGTTGCTGAGAATTGTCTAGCCACTTCCTCATAGCCCCAACATCCTCTTTGCCCTTGCCTCAGGGCCTCAGCCTGTAAACCCCAGCAGCCAGCCAGGAACTGTCTCTTGCTCCCCCAATCCTCGCTAGCAGCACTGCTCTGTCCAGGGTGCTGGCAGTTCTCGCAGCCCCTCCAGAAACACAGTCCGTCAGTCCATCCTTCCTCCCTGGGCTCCCAGCAGAGGACTGCCTTCATCTGCCCTGCAGCTCCCTTTTTATATGGGCCTGCTTGGCTGCCTCTGGCGCAGCCTCCCTAGGGCTGCTTTTAACCCTTTTTCTGTAGTGAGGGGCAGCCGCCCCATCACAGTGCCTATGCTCCTGCCTCAGAGCATGTGCACCTCAGTCTAGGCACTGGGGTGCCTATCTCCCACGTAAGCCCCAGAGCGATCTGCAAAATAGGGAAGACAGGCATTCCTCTGCCTAACTTGCATGTGGGGCCTGATCCAGTAGGCATGCTTAGAGGCCCCCTAGTTCCACACAAAACCGCTGAGGTATGGGGAGGAGAAAAGCCCTCTCTTTAGCCCAGTGGTTAAGGTACTCAGCTGGGATGCGGATGAGGAGAAGGGATTTGAACAGGGATCTGCCACCACTCACGTGAGTGCTCTGGACTATAGGATATCCTGAAGTGGGGTTCCCCAGTCTATCCAAATAAGTTGTTTCACTTGAATTACATAGGCCAGAGAGAGTGAGAATCACTTTAAAGCCTAGTGGTTAGATCACTCAGCTGGGAGGTGGCAGATCCCTGTTCAACTCCCGTCTCATCAGACAGAGAAGGAACTTGAACTGGAGTCTCCCACATCCCAGGTGGGAACTCTAACTACTGGGCTAAAGGTTATAAGGGAGCTTCTCATCTTCCTCTTCCCCACCATCTTCCCCTGGTTTGTGGATCGTAAACCGAGCTAGGCGGCTCCCTGCAGCTTGGATTTAGGCGCCTATCTTTGTGAGGGGGTGGGGCTTAGCACACACTCCTCTCGCTAGCATCTCCCATTGGCTAGTTTAGGCAGCTCCCTGACTACCATACTGGCTTTTGTGAATTGCATTCTTAGGCGCCTCTCTCCGTGCATTGTACAGGGAACCTAGGTGACTAGCCCAGGCTTTGTGGATCACAGTGTTGTTCCTGTGATTTTCTAGGGACCTAAAAGATAGGTATTGTAGTGCTCCATGTCACAATGCCTAAGGCCCTTTGTGGATCTGGGCCTTACAGCTAGTTTCGTAAGAAAACCACACCCCGGGATGGGAGTGGGGAGCTATGAGATTTGACTAAGTATGGATTTTATTTTAGAGTAGTTTGGGAAAGGCACCCTCATATTAAGCACCCAGAAATTAATCTGAATTATGGGCTGTCGGAGAGCCAATGACATGGAAGAACTCCCCATTAAAGCAGGAAAGATGTAAGAAAAATACACACAACTTCCAGAATTTCATAACAGATACATTCAATAAAAAGATTCTGACAATATGCCAACAAAACCTAGTAATCATAAAAGCTGTCATTCAGTCTCTACTCCATTGTCAAAGGGTCACCATCTTGGGAGTGTTCTCTTCTGGCATGGGGTGACCCGGCAGGTGCCCCACCCTGTTTCCCGTCTCAAGAATACTTCTCCAACACAGACTGAAGTGTGCAACAGCTTAATTTATTAATATGGACACCTCAAATCACAAAATAAAGTTCAATATACCAGAACTCAAAGGGTTCTGGCTCTGCCACCTTCTGTGACACCAGGCTCTTCATCAGTCTCAATTATCCTTGAGACTGGAGGGCTCTTGGGCTTACCCCCAGAGCTCCCTACTAAAGTCAAAAGCTCAAATGAAACAATAATACAATGTCCACCCATCCTGGGCTTAATAAAAATCTCACATCATCCTGGGCTTTTCCCAGCTCCCAGGCCCTTGTACAGGACAGTGGCCACAGGGCACTCCCCTGGGGCTTCCTCTTGCTCTAGAGTCCTCTCTCAGGCAGTGACAGCACCACGTCTGCTCTCTCTGCCCCTTTCCTAACTACACCTCTACCCAGATATAACGCGACCCAATATAACACGAATTCGTCTATAACGTGGTAAAGCAGCGTTCCAGGGGGCAGGGCTGCGCACTCCGGTGGATAAAAGCAAGTCCGATATAACGCAGTTTCACCTATTACGTGATAAGATTTTTTGGCTCCCGAGGACAGCGTTATATCAGGGTAGAGGTGTATTTCATGTGCTCAAACAGCTCTTACCTGCCCCTTCCTGTCTTCCTCCAGGAACCTCTCAGGCAGCTCTCGCCTGCTCCCTTGTCAGTCCAGTTGAAGTGAACTGATTAGTCACAGGTGCACTGGCCTCTTCCCTTTTAAAAGACTCAGGTTTAGCCTGGTTCCCTAGATTTGCAGAGTGAGGAGGTAGCTGAGCCAAATTTGAGTGAGTGGCTCTGCAACCTCCTGTGTCAGGGACTAGGTTGTAATGCAGGGAGCCAAGGCCAGCCATCCAGCCCGCCCCGTGGGACAGGAGCTGCTTCAGCTGGGACACATGGTTTATGGGGTTAAAGCAGGACAGTTGCACAAAACCCAGGACTGTTGGGAGGTATGTGCCTGTATTCCCTTGGTTTGAGGATCATGCTGGGGCTTAGATGTCTAGGATCTGAAAATGAGACTGCAGTGCACATGTCCAGAGGCAGGATCTTGGGTTCCTACAGGTTAGGCAGCAGCCGAGCAAGGGTTTTGTGGATTGCAGTGGTGCCTAAATCTGCCTAAACCTAAGTCCCTTTGGGGATCTGGGTTCCAGTTTATATGTGATTCTCAAGCAGATGGCGTGCTGAGCATGATCATGCAGGGAGCATATTATGAAGTAGAAGGGAGCAGAGAGATTTTCCTGGCTTCTAGGAAGATTATCTGCAGAGCGTAATCCTGTGGGGCGTAGATAGGCCACTGCAGGGGCCTCTGTTTCAGGAAAGGTACATTACCGATATGATGAATGTGTGTTATTTTGAAGAAATAAAGCTGAAGGCCTTAAGAGAAAGGGACTGAAATGAGGTGGGTGCAATGTGTTCTTTGGTGCAGAGGCTGGTGAGTTAACTCACTGACTTACACCTATCCAGGTGTGACAGATGTTGCCTCCACAAACAGTCATCTCAGGTGCTGCTGGCATGGCAAGTGAGAGACAGGGTGTGACAATGCGGTTCTGGCGGAACCCAACTGAGAGTGCCAACTCAGGACAAATTGCTCAAATAGGGCAGTTACAGCCCAAGGCTGGGGTTTTTCCACCTCTAAGGCAAACCAAACCAGCCAGACTAAGACTTCGGTCTCACCCCACTGGCTAACCGCAAGTCTCACAAGCAATCTCCTTAGACACTCCAGTTTCCCAGTATTACCACCAGTGCCACACGTTATGGGGACAAATGGTTATAAAAACCAATACCCCAGTAAAAGAAACAGGTTCTCCTGATCCCAAAGGACCAAGCCCCAGACCCAGGTCAATGTACAAGTCAGACCTTACCCACAAATCACGCTACTGCCAATCCTTTAGAATCTAAAATCTAAAGGTTTATTCATAAAAGGAAAAAGATAGAGATGAGAGTTAGAATTGGTTAAATGGAATCAATTACATACAGTAATGGCAAAGTTCTTGGTTCAGGCTTGCAGCAGCGATGGAATAAACTGCAGGTTCAAATCAAGTCTCTGGAATACATCCCCAGCTGGGATGGGTCATTCAGTCCTTTGTTCAGAGCTTCAGTTTGTAGCAAAGTCCCTCCAGAGGTAAGAAGCAGGATTGAAGACAAGATGGAGATCAGGCATCAGCCTTATATAGTCTTTTCCAGGTGTAAGATCACCTCTTTGTTCTTACTGTGGAAAATTACAGCAAAATGGAGTCTGGAGTCACATGGGCCAGTCCCTGCATACTTTGCTGAGGTACAAGGCGTATCTGCCTTCTCTCAATGGGTCCATTGTATAGCTGATGGTCCTTAATGGGCCATCAAGCAGGCTAGGCAGAGCTAATCTCAGCTTGTCTGGGATGTCACCCAGAAGCATAGCATAAGTTTGCCATACAGACAGTATAGAGCCAATATTCATAACTTCGACTACAAAACTGATACATATAGACAGCATAATCGTAACCAGTAAACCATAACCTTGTCCTAGACACCCCATTTGACCCCCTTTATACAAGATTTGGGTGCCACTACAGGACCTTGGTTGCAACAATGATCTATATGTTCCCAGTTTATGTCAATAACGTCACACAGGGAGAAGGTTAAGGTGTGACTTGATTACAGTCTACAGGTATCTGTGTGGGGAACAAACATTTAATAATGGATTCTTCAGTCTAGCAGAGAAAGCCAGTGTGAACTAATGGCTGGAAGCTGGAGCTAGACAAATTCAGATGGGAAATAAGGCATAACTTTTTTAATGGAGAGAGTAATTAACCGTTGGAGCAATTTATCCAGGGTGGTGATGAATTCTCAATCGCTGAGAATTTTTAAATCAAGACTGCAGGGGTGTTGGAAGTAGGGGGGCTGGGGTTGCGGGAGTACTCCCTGTCTTAAAGTGGTTTCCAACATATATAGGGCTTACAGTTTTGTTCAATGGCATTCAGCACCCCCTACTATAAAAATTGTTCCAATGCCACTGCAAGATTGGATTTTTTCTAAAAGATCTGCTCTAGGAATTATTTTGGGGAAGTCTGACCTCCTGTATTGCACAGGCCAGAGACTACATGGGCATAATAATCCCATCTGGGATTGTAATCTATGAATCAAAACTAGGTCTCCCACATGACATACAGCAGGGTACTACAACCAGACCACTGAACAGGCTGGCTCTTGCTGGCTTTAATGTGATGATAGTTGACAGCAGCATTACTGAAAGCACACACAAATGGCTATATTTTATTGTGCTTATGGATTCATCTGTAGAGGATGGATAATGCTCCTGAGAATTTGAGGATTCCTCATATTTGTACTAGGATCTCCCTCATGCGTTATGCAATAGTAATGTTTCTTAGTGATGGGCAGAGGTGAATTAAGGCCAAATGGGAGCTGGTGCATTTAAAACCTCAGGCTTCTTCCCTCCAAGGGACACCTTTTATTGCCCACCCCCAGCAGGTTGTTCCTCAACATCTGCCCCCCACCACCACCCGACTTATCTTCTCACTCCTGGATCTTTGATCTTACTCTCAGGTGAGACAATCCTACTCACTCCACCTTAGCAATCAGCCAGTCTGCTATAATTTAATTTAATTTAAAATTTAATTTAATCTACTACTATACCTTTGACTCACTGTTCCATCCAGTCTCCCTCTGACCATGGGGACTGGATCCTGCTTTAATCCATCCCGCCAAAGGGAAAATCTGAAAAGATCTATAGATATGGTTTGGATAAGCATCTGAAAGTTCAGATGCTTGTTGAAACTTTTGGGAGCTCCTTCCACCTCCCTCGGTCTATAACCTCAGGGTGCAGAAGAGGAGGGCAGTTATCGCAAGAAAAGCCACTAAGGAAGTTGGTGCAAGTTCAAGTAGTTCACAATCTCCAGTTGTCTTTCTCAGTACCCACTCCTGGTTTATAGATTCTACAGCCTTACCTTCCTGCAAGTGCTTAATTGGTAATGAAAGAGGTTCTGGGGCTCAAACAATTTAACATTCATTACTGATGCAGCAAGCCCAAAGGTGCTGGAGCTATAAACTGCCAAGCCTAGAGGTGCCGGGGCTCACTTTGGCACAAATTAAGCACTGCTTCCTGCACAACAGTCCTGCAATCAACCTCTTCCAACCCCAAATATGCCACTGAGGCCTAGCTGTATTGCAGCCACTATGTTGGGCCTGGCTACCACAGATTCCAAAGGGAATCCTTTGGCGAGTATGTACTGAGGAAGGATGATCCAGTGGTTAGAGTGGTAGCATCAGAGACAGAAGATCAGCATTTGAGTCACTATCTTCTAGAGACTTCCTATATGACCTTGGGCAAGTTACTTAACTGTTCTTTACCTCAGTTCCTGGTCTATAAAAGGAGGATAATATACACACTTCTGAGGGAATAAATATATTGAAAAAATTGTGAGGTGTTCAGCTATGATAGTAATGGGGCCCACAATGGAGCAGGCAGCTATCACAGGTCTTGGGGAGGAAGGAAGCAGTGGAAGCAAGGAATAAGGGCAGGACCTTCTCCCAGCCATTCTGAACTCAGAAGAAAAGATTTGGTTCAGTTCAAATGATTGCTGAATGTTTCATGCAGTGTTGTAGCCATGTTGGTCCTAGGATATGAGAGAGACAAAGTGGGTGAGGTAATATCTTTTATTGGATCAACTTCTGTTTCTCTTACCAACAGAAGTTGGTCCAATTATAGATATTACCTCACCCACTTTGTCTCAGCTGAATATTTCAGCTTTTTCAGCTGGTTGGTTTGTTTAGTCACTCAAGATCCCAAACATATACTCTGCTGTGTAGTATCAATTAAGCTTTCAAAAGCTAAATGAGGAAAAAAAGCTAGGTAAAAAAAATAAAAGCACTTAAAAATCTCTACCCCACTCTAGAGTTACCACCTTTGAAAGCAAAAAAACTGGCACTCCTCTGTAAAGGGGTGACAACTCACTGCCACAGTGCCTCCTGCTGGTCATCCAGGGAATTAGCTCACCAGCCTCCAGAGCACCCTCTGCAGGCCAGTGTCTTACCTTGCTGCTGGCACCTCATGTCCCTCCCAAGCCTCTTTTCTCAGGGTTCTGCCCCCTGCAGAACCCCACAGTCTCATTGGGTCTCCCCTCCCCAGGGAACCCCCCAAACCCCTATCCCCACCTTGCCTCAGTCTCTGGCTACTGCCAGTCACCATCTAGCCCCCACTCACTGGGGCAGACTGCAGTATAATTGCCACTCATTATCAGCAAGGAAGGTTTGGACCTTCTGCCTCCCCTTGGGCCACCCCTCTGCAACCCCAGTACCTTCTCCAGCCTTGAGCAAGGCCTGCAGCCTGGGGGTTTTCCAGGTCAGAGCTCCCCAGCTTGCTGCACTTTAGAGACCCTGCTCAGCAGCCAGGCCCATCCCTCTCAACATCTAGAGAGAGAAACTACCAGCTCTTGGCTCACTGGCCTTTTATAGGGCCAGCTGTGGCCTGATTGGGGCATGGCCCAGCTGCAGCTGTTTCCCCAATCAGCAAGCCTTTAACTCACAGCCCCAGCCCTCTCCCAGGGCTGGCTTTAACCCTTTCCAAGCCAGAGCGGGTGACCATCCCGCTACACCCTCCCACAAGGCAAGCTCTCAGCAATCCCAACCACAAGGGAACTCCGCAACCCCTCTCCTCTTCAACAGCTACTAGTATCTAGAGAGATAACACATATAGATAAGATTGATAACATTATTTTCTTACTTAAACTCTGGAAATAGGAACACTGCAGCATCTTTAGTGGGACACAAACTTTTAACATTAGATATCTTAATGCAGGGGTTCCCAAACTTGGTTCGTGGCTTGTTCAGGGTAAGCCCCGGCAGGCCGCGAGACACTTTGTTTACCTGAGCGTCCGCAAATACGGCTGCTTGCAGCTCCCAGTGGCTGCGGTTTGCTGTTCCTGGCCAATGGGAGCTGCGGGAAGCGGTGGCCTGGCCCCCTCCCGGGGCTTACCCTGAACAAGCTGCGAACCAAGTTTGGGAATCCCTGTCCTAGTGTATTGTGATAATAGTGCAAATCTTTAGACCCAAGAAAAAAATGGCAGATTAAATTATTTTTCTGGCAACTGGCAAATCCATTAAAAATCCATTAAAAAAAACATCCAGGCTGGTCAAATACCAGCCACGTGGTAACCCTACCCCACCCCCAGTTAAACGAATGTCAGCACTCTTAAAAGGTCTGGGCTTAAATTCTGTTTGGATTTCCTTTTGTTTAAGAATTATGCTGCTTTAAAACTCAACGGAGAGGGTGGGGGGAGAGGGAGTAAATGGTTCAGATTGTTATTTTAAAAACTGAAGTGCAGAACTGTGCCTGTAATGTTTTTTAAAGCTGAAATCTATCAGAATGTTCCAGTCAGAGCTACAGTCCTCTCTCTATGTACACACATACTCTATACCTTCCTTCTGTAAATCAAACACAGAGCAGTTTGAAAGTGCAAATCATATATTTCACAGATTTACCAGAGGGATCATTTTAATCAGCTTTGAGCCCACTAATGCTGAAGAAACCTTTCAAGCACTGCTGCTGTTTTCATCTTCATGCAGCCAGTGCAAAAGCCAGACTGAACACCATGCTTCTGATAGTCCAGCGCTGGAAGAGATTCGTCTCAGTAGGTAATTGTACAGTTGTCAGCTGCTTTTGTTGTGCTTGTAATGTAAGTGTGGGTGAACACAGAAATAATAAGATCAATGTTTTTGAGCAGAAAGTCAGTTGGTATTCAGTAAATCTTTAATCCGCTACTAGCTATAAGCTGTAGGTTGTAGGCCTCATCTTTTACTAGGCACCAGAATACAGATAGTTTTAAATTTTAGATATACAAAATGATAGCGTTGGTTTTTGTTTTTCATTTTCTGTTTAAAGTGTTAGCTTTTTAGAAAGCAAGATCATAGCTTCTTGTACCTTAGTCTGACAAATATGAGAGCAGTTAATGAATTCCACAGGAATGGATACATTGCAGTAAGAAAAAAATAGCAGTTGTGTGCTGGAATATTAATAGAGAGATAGTATGAGCCAAGGATATTTTTAGCCTCAGCCAATATTAATAAAGCGAAACAAGGCACAGAAAGAAACATTATTGCTCATCTCTTTTAAAGATTAGTTCTTTCTGGCGTTGTTTTGGGGAAATATCTGACAAGTATGTTTTCAAATATTTCTCTTTATTCAGCCTATTAGATCTATTCTATGCATGTTATTTATTAATTTTACCTCCATGACTCATAAATGACAGGAATAACTAACTAGCTAACTGTAATAGGCATTATTGATCTGTGATATTATTTAGAGACACATTCTGATACCCTCACTCACCTAGAACAGTATCTTATTTGAAATCAGTGGAACTACTCGAAATACTCTATGAATAAGGGCTTCAGAATCCTGGCTCTTAATGATTTGAAATGTGATGACATAAGAGGTATGGATTTATTTTAGGGCTGTCAATTAATTGCAGTTAACTCAAGCAATTAACACAAAACAAATTAACTAGATTAAAAAATAGTCATGATTAATCACAGTTTTAATCCACTGTTAAACAATAATAGAATACCAGTTTTAAATTTATTATACCTATCTAATAGAACTGGAAGGGACCCTGAAAGGTCATCGAGTCCAGCCCCCTGCCTTCACTAGCAGGACCAAGTAGTGATTTTGCTTCAGATCCCTAGGTGGCCCCCTTAAGGATTGAACTCACAACCCTAGGTTTAGCAGGCCAATGCTCAAACCACTGAGCTATATTATAAATATTTTGAATATTTGTCTATATTTTCAAATATATTGATTTCAGTTACAACACAGAATACAAAGTGTACAGGGCTCACTTAATATTATTATTTTTGTGAAAGTGCAATCTACAAGTCGAAGCATGAAGGGGCATAATAATATTTAGCATATCTGGCACGTAAATACCTTGAAACGCCGGCTACAACAGTGCCATCTGAATGCTTGTTCTCACTTTCAGGTGACATTGTAAATAAGAAGTGGGCAGCAGCATCTGTAAATTTGTTTTAGTGATTGGTTGAACATGAAATAGTACTGAGTGGACTTGTAGGCTCAATTTTTAAATTTTTTTTTTGAGTGCAGTTATGTGAAAAAAAATTCTACATTTGTAAGTTGCACTTTTATTCTAAAGAGATTGCACTACAATACTTGTATGAGGTGAATTGAAAAATATTATTTTTTTATCTTTTATACAGTGCAAATATTTTAATAAAAAATAATAATATAAAGTGAGCACTGTACACATTTTATTTTGTGTTGTAATTGAAATCAACATATCTGAAAATGTAGAAAAAAATCCAAAAATATTTACAATACATTTAAATTGGTATTCTATTATTGGTTAACAGTGCAATTAAAACTGATTAATCATGACTATTTTTTTAATCTCGCAATTAATTGAGATTTTTTTTAATAGTTTGGCAGCCCTAATTTATTTACATGTTTTTGATCAATCTAATAAAACTCTGAAACTCCAACTAGTAAAAGGGAAGGAAGAAAGACTTTAAAGCATGGAGTTTGAAAAGTATATAGTTGCTGTTATAAATTAGTGAGTATACTGTGAATGGGAGGATGCCTAGAGCGTAAAATTTAGAGCAGAATGATCTCCTATGGACAAAAGCCACTACCGTCTAGGATAAGGCTCGGGTGGGTGTGAGGGGTACACAGCTTGCTTTTTATTTTGCTTTAGCAACACAGTCTTCATCTGTCACATGTTTAGTTGTCATATAGGTGCTCTATGTATGTGTGTGAAGATATGAAGGATCAGAGTATATCTTTTGTTAAATTTGAATTTCAGAGAAATATTGAACATTTTCTGTATGCAACTTTATTCTAATCTTTACGCAACATGACTTATGTCTCAAACCTAAAATTGGCAGGCCAAAGTAATTAAAAATACATGAACTGAGTAACGAGCAAAGATAATTTAAAATATTTTAAAAGACGAAAACTAGGAAAGATGAAAACTAGGAATGAGTTAGGGGAGAAGCAAAGTCAAGAAAAACACTCACTCCAAAGAATTGTAAATACTGTGGGAACTTCAAGCGGTTTGAGGTTAGATGGGGACATACAATAATAGCAGTTCTGTAAGATGCAGTTGAGCTATACTATGGGTGGAAATATTAATCAGTGTTGTAGCCCAGTGCATTTTTATGGTCTCTTCAGAAACAATGTCCTATGTATCCTGAAAGCCACCCTACCTGTTCTCTTTCCAATGTGCCTTTTATTTGTTTGTGTGGTATTCAAAGAAAATATTTCAAGGCAAAGTTTTTGATTGGGCCTTATAGGACATCCTACAATCTTGGGCATTATAGGACACCGTACAATCATGGGCACTTAAAGCATTTACTAAGTCAGTGGGAACTGAGGGCCCACAGAACTCCCAGAAGGTGCTACACAATTTGTGCAGTTAGGCTCTATGGGTCAGATTCTCTGCCACAATAAGTATTTGTTACTCAAGATTGTTTAACACTTGTTTTTGTGTGTGATTTTTTTTGTCAATGTCTGTTGAACTCAAAAACACTTGGGCAATAATATTACTTTATTAAAGGTTCCTCTCCCCCACAACACTTTTTCAGTTTTGAACACAATCCACAGCTCAGACCTCCAAGAAGTCCTCTAACAAAACCAGGGAAGATGAGATTTGACATTCATGATATTTCTAATGTAAAATGCAAAGTAGAAAAAATATTATAAAGAAACACAAAAGGGCACAAATTCAATTTTTCCCCCTTTGTATGTTTCCTTTAAGTCTAGGTATCCTGATGTGTCACTTGATAGCACCACTGTATTCATGGAATCTGCAAAATAATAGAATTGCAGTTCTAAATCAGAGTGCACTTAGGGCCTGACATAGCATCGTTGATGTCAGTGGGAGTTTTACTGTTGACTTGAATGGGAGCAGGTTCCGGCCCTAAATTGAGTTGTGTGACATGACATGATATATCATGAGGTATATGGGAGTAACAAGGATATGACCTCTTTTTTTTTCTTTTAAAGTATGATATAGCCAGAAAAGTGACTGTAAAAATGGCAACACTTTATTCACCAGATTGGCTCTCTGTGGGCATGTCTTCACTACCCGCCGGATTGGCGGGTAGCAATCGATCTATTGGGGATCGACTTATCGCGTCTAGTGAAGATGCGATAAAATCGATCCCCGATGGCTCTGCTGTCGACTCCGGAAATCACCGCAGCAAGAGGCGGAAGCGGAGTTGACGGCGGCGCAGCAGCGGTCGACTCGCCGCCGTCCTCACAGCCAGGTAAGTCGACCTAAAATATGCAACTTCTGCTACGCTATTCACGTAGCTGAAGTTGCGTAACTTAGGTTGACCTCCCCCCGCCCCCTGTAGTGTAGACCTAGCCTGTGTATCTCTGAGCCATAGCTGCTCACTTTACTGACACAGGGAAGTTTTTACCGCTGTTTTAGCAATGGAGAGCCAATACAGCTATGGAGGAATAAGCTGGATTCTATTCCTTGTGCCTCATCAACAAAATTGCCAGGTTTTGATTGAGGAATCTTTGTTACTAATGATGATCTAGGAAAGAACATAACTTGATTTCCAGATCCCAGGTTGAATTTGCATGTTGAGCAGTTGGAAAAATAATCTTCTGGTGTAAACGGAGCAAATTGGATATGGAATCTGTGACAGAGTGGGATATATTTATATGAAATTGTAAACTGTATTTTTTATTAGGACCACCATTTTGTATTATATATTGAACACATGTCTAACCTTTCCCAAAGCAAGCCTATTGTGATCAAGTATCAGGGATAGCCGTGTTAGTCTATATCCACAAAAACAAGGAGTCCGGTGGCACCTTAAAGACTAACAGATTTATTTGGGCATAAGCTTTTGTGGGTAAAATACCTCACTTCTTCAGATGCATGGAGTGAAAATTACAGATGCAGGCATTATATAATGACACAACCTATATATAATTATATATCATTATATAATGCCTGCATCTGTGCTTTTCACTCCATGCATCTGAAGAAGTGGGTTTTTTACCCACGAAAGCTTATGCCCAAATAAATCTGTTAGTCTTTAAGGTGCCACCGGACTCCTTGTTGTTTTCCTATTGTAATGTAGTCCAGCCAGCTTCCCTGCCTAGGAAAGACTCCTTGAAGGACTAACACTGAGAAGCCATCACAGAACAATCTGGAGCCATCACCTTTGATTTTCTCAACTGCTGGCCCAACCCCATGGAACAATGTTTATTCTACACAGAGGCCTCAGGGTGGCTGGTGGATCTGCAGCTTTTCAGCCACGTCATGTGGCAAAAAGAGACAAACTGTATTTAAGAGGGTGCTTTTCTGAGCAGGGGCGACTGCACATTGCCTCATGTAAGAAGGACAGGCTTGAGAGAGAGCCTGGAGGAGAGACTCTTCCTAGCCTGTAATGCTGACAAACCTCAGACTCCTAGACGTGGTGATTCATAGATTCATAGATTCTAGGACTGAAAGCGACCTTGAGAGGTCATCGAGTCCAGTCCCCTGCCCTCATGGCAGGACCAAATACTGTCTAGACCATCCCTGATAGACATTTATCTAACCTACTCTTAAATATCTCCGGAGATGGTGAGATCAGACTAGGGAAGGGTACATCCCAAGGCTTTTATTTTGCAAAGATTTGTACATTTCTGTTGATTTTTAAGAGTGAAGTGACTGTAGTTAAGAAATTCCATACTAAACCTGTGTTCCACCATGTTGCCTCCGAAGGGGTTAAGCTAGAAGCCAGTGTGTCCACAGCTGTGTCCACAGGTGAAACTCTGAGGGACCATTGGTAGCAAATAGGGGGTTTGGGAGGTCTGAGGCGCTGGTTTTGGGGACTAGGGCAGCTGAACTGCAGAGTCCCAGGACCCAAAGAAGGGCTCAGACAAGAAGTCTGAATTTGGAGGTGTTCCCTAGAAACCCAAAGTTAGAAATAGTGACTAGACACCAATCTAGTTGACTTGAAAGCATGTCTGATCCAGTGTTTGAATCTATTTACAACAGACTGGTGACCCTCTAGAGCGGGATTGGGCCAGGTTGTAACAATCTGTAAAGAAGATTAAACATGGACCCCCAAAATGTTACTGTTCAGAATATAACTGCACTATAAATCCAGCCACTCTAGCTACCTAGGTTTTTATATGGCACCTGTGACTGTAATCTATGTTGATCATCGCTGAATTGATTCTTTCTAGTTGATTAGTGCAGTTCCTAAACATTGCTGAAACACAGGTGGTGTTTCAAAACACTGGGGATAGAACATAAAGGGGAAGATTCTGGCTGTTAATCAGCTGACATTTAGATCAACTCTGAATACATTCTGTTACAAAAATGCTTTTGTTTACATTTTGTGGATCTCTTCTGTTTCTGGTATATTCTGGTAAAGTAGCTAGTTTCTAAATTCTGTCACCCCTCTGCTAAGTGGCAGTAGATTTCAGGGCCTTGCAGGTTGGTTTCATGTTGGAGGAGAAATCAGTGATGCCGAATTTGGGTATTTTCTTACTGTAACTTGTGTTACATGCCATGCCAGCTGACTTGGGCTCACATGGCTAAGGAGCTGTTTAATTGAGGTGTAGAGGTACGGGCTCAGGCTGGAGCCCGGGCTCTAGGACCCTGTGAGGTGGGAGAGTGGGACTAACAACAATTTTTGCGATAAGCGGAGGACTTATCAGTTGGAAGTGACAGAGGACAAGAAAGACCTGGGTGTATTGTTTGTTCACAGGATGACTATGAGCTGCCAGTGTGATGTGACTGTGAAAAAGACAAATGCAGTCCTAGGATATATCAGGTGAGATCTCATCTGGAATACTGTGTGCAGTTCTGGTCTTCCATGTTTAAGAAGGATGAATTCAAGCTGGAACAGGTGCAGAGGAGGGCTACTAGGATGATCAGAGGAATGGAAAACCTATCTTATGAGAGGAAACTCAAAGAGCTTGGCTTGTTTAGCCTAACCAAAAGAAAGCTGAGGGGAGACATGATTGCTCTCTATAAATACATCAAAGGGATAAATACTAAGGAGGGGAAGGAGTTATTTAAGTTAAGTGCCAATGCTGGCACAAGAATTAATGGATATAAACTGGCCATCACCAAGTTTAGGCTTGAAATTAGGCAAAGTTTCTAACCATCAGAGGAGTGAAGTTCTGGAACAGCCTTCCAAGGGAGCAGTGGGAGGAAAAAAAAACCTAACTGACCTCAAGTCTGAGCTTGATAAGTTTATGGAGGGGGTGGTATGATGGGACTGCCTATGACTGCATGTAGCCAATCTGCGACTGCTAGCAGCAAATATCCCCAACGGCCAGTGATGGGACACCAGATGGGGAGAATTTGCCTGGGATGGAAAATAGCAGTATTAACTCATTCATCCATTCCTCACAAACCAGTGCAGGACTTCTTGCTTCAGCATAGTCTATACTCTTTTCTCCAGTCTAGTTTTAGATGCCTCAAGTGCAGGGCCGGCGCTTCCACTAGCGACCCTAGGCGGTCGCCTAGGGCGGCAGGATTTGGGGGGGGCGGCATTTTGCCGCCCTCGGTGGAAATTCGGCGCGGGGGGGGTCCTTCCGCTCCGGGTCTTCGGCGGAAATTCGGCGGCAGGTCCTTCACTCGCTCCGGGACCCGCCGCCGAAGTACCCCGAAGACGTGGAGCGAAAGGACCCCCGCTGCCGAATGCTCAGAGGAGGAGCGCTGCCGCCTAGGGCGGCAAAAATCCTGGCGCCGCTCCTGCTCAAGTGATAGAACTTCTGCCCCCTCCTTTAGGAGGCTGTTCCAAACCTATTCGATTTCATCATTTACACATTTTTTCCCTAATATTTAGCCTAATTTTTTGACTGATTCCCCATTAGCCCTAGGTAGATAAACCCCTGCCTCAGAAAATCTGCAATCTTTCAGACTTAAGTACTTGTTGACAGTTGTCATAAGCACCTTCCAAATGAATAATATTTTTGGTTAAGCTATTTCTTTAGTTATTTTAATGAATCCCTGAAACTGCTTAATGATTTTGGTTGCTCTTTGAATTCCCAGTAATTTCTTTTTTCTGGGGAGTTGTTCAGAGTTAAAGACTATTCTAATTGTATCATTGGAGCCATGTAGAGAAAAGCTAAAACTTCCCTGTTACATGAAGGCATAACATGGTGTATACAGGTCGAAATTGCATTGGTATTTTGGCCACTATATTGCATTGTATCTCTTATACTACCACCACTAGACCTGTTAGCATTACTTTCCCTCATTAAATCTATGGTTTTGTTTTTTTCCCCTCATATACATTACCATCTAGGTTAAATCTTATTTGGCAACTTTCCATTTTAAGTCCATCTGTAATGTTTCTCTGGTCTTACCTTGTGTTGAAAATAACATCTATTTTAAGCCTTGCTCCAGCAACTGACTCAATGGGGGTGGACCCACATTATTTACCATGGTACTCATCTCTTCTAGATCAGTAATTAAATGGTTAAGAATTTTAGGCTGATCACATATCCAGGTGGCAGCCTAATGGACACCTTACCATAATTTGAAATATTGACCCTTATCATTGTTGTCTGTGTTGCCTTTCAGGCATTTTGCATCCCATGTAATAGGGATCATAGCCAAACCAATTTGGATTAATTTGTAAACAAAGATTTCATGAAAAACTTCATCTAATTTCCCCCCAACTACATTAAGTTTCCTTCATCCGGTAATATTGTAATTCTGTCCAAAGAAGTGAGCACATTTATATGAATAATTTAACTTTTATTGAGTTCACTTATTTTACAGGAATCTGAGAGTGCATGTCTGACAATAGAAATTGCAGCTTTGAGCTTTCATTTATAACTGTGCTGTTTTGGTATCTTCACAGTTGCAATAGCACAATGTTATTTTAAATCAGTTTATGGGGAAGTGGGACTTGAACTTCTGTGTTTTCTGTTTATATAAATAAGATCTTAGATTGTCCTCTGTTATGTCAGTTTTCTGCTGACAGAAAAAATGATTTTTGAATCTTACTGAAATAAAATTAGTAACAACAGTTGGGGCATCCTACAGAGGCACTGGTGTGGACGTCTTTGGTGGACATGATGCTAATTTGGTTGCTATGTTTTGTTGCTTTGGACTTTTTAAAAACAGTGCTAATAGTACTCTGGCTCAGCCCGAGCTGTAAACCAGACAGTAGTTACTCTTCTCTCTAATAAATATTTTTTTACTTAAATTATGGAGCTCCTCCCCTCACAGTGAAGACTCATGCAAAATAGGTGAGGGAGAATTATGCAGTTAAATGCTTGAAATATTTTTAAAAATATATAAGCTCTATTTTTGGTATGTGTTGGATTTATAAGGTAATAAAACTAAAAATGGGACATTAGCAGCCTGTACAATAGAGCACAAGAAGTGTTGTATATGCTGCATCGTAGTGTTACTGGATTTGTGGACACTTTCCTCTTTCTAGGGCTGTCGATTAATTGCAGTTAACTCACACGATTAAATAAAAAAAAATTAATCGCAATTAAAAAAAATTAATCACGATTAATTGCAGTTTTAATCACACTATTAATAGAATGCCAATTAAAATTTATTAAATATTTTAGATTAAATATAAGGTGGATAGAAAGCTGGCTAGATCGTCGGGCTCAACAGGTAGTGATCAACGGCTCGATGTCTAGTTGGCAGCCGGTATCAAGTGGAGTGCCCCAGGGGTTGGTCCTAGGGTCGGTTTTGTTCAACATCTTTATTAATGATCTGGATGATGGGATGGATTGCACCCTGAGCAAGTTCGCAGATGACACTAAGCTGGGGGGAGAGGTAGATACGCTGGAGGGTAGGGGTAGGGTCCAGAGTGACCTAGACAAATTGGGGGATTGGGCCAAAAGAAATCTGATGAGGTTCAAGAAGGACAAGTGCAGAGTCCTGCACTTAGGACGGAAGAATCCCATGCACTGCTACAGGCTGGGGACCGACTGGCTAAGCGGCTGTTCTACAGAAAAGGACCTGGGGATCACAGTGGATGAGAAGTTGGATATGAGTCAACAGTGTGCCCTTGTTGCCAAGAAGGCTAACGGCATATTGGGCTGCATTAGTAGGAGCATTGCCAGCAGACTGAGGGAAATGATTATTCCCTTCTATTTGGCACTGGTGAGGCCACATCTGGAGTATTACTTCCAGTTTGGGGCCCCCCACTACAGAAAGGATGTGGACGAAATTGGAAAAAGTCCTGCGAAGGACAACGAAAAATGATTAGGGTGCTGGGGCACATGATTTATGAGGAGAGGTTGAGGGAACAGGGCTTGTTTAGTCTGCAGAAGAGAAGAGTGAGCGGGGAATTTGATAGCAACCTTCAACTGCCTGAAGGGGGGTTCCAAAGAGGATGGAGCTAGGCTGTTCTCAGTGGTGGCAGATGACAGAACAAGGAGTAATGGTTTCAAGTTGCAGTGCGGGCGGTCTAGTTTGGATATTAGGAAAAACTATTTCACTGGTGGTGAAGCACTGGAATGGGTTACCTCAGGAGGTGGTGGAATCTCCATCCTTTGAGGTTTTTAGGTCCCAGCTTGACATGGCCCTGACTGGGATGATTTAGCTGTGCTGTAATTAAAATCAAAGTGTATATTATTTTTATTACAAATATTTGCACCATAAAAATTATAAAAGAAATCACCTCATACAAGTACTGTAATGCAATCTTTTTGTAGATATTTTTGTTATATAACTATACTCAAAACCAAAACCAATGTAAAACGTCAGAGCCTACAAGTCCACTCAGTCCTACTTCTTGTTCAGCCAATCTCTAAGACAAACAACTTTGTTTACATTTACAGGAGATAATGCTGCCTGCTTCTTGTTTACAATGTCACCAGAAAGTGAGAACAGGCATTTGCATGACACTTTTGTAGCCAGCACTGCAAGGTATTTTCGTGCCAGATATGCTAAACATATGTATGCCCCTTCATGCTTTGGCCACCATTCCAGAGGACATGCTTCCATGCTGATGACGCTTGTTAAAAAAAAAGTGTTAATTAAATTTGTGACCGAACTCCTTGGGGGAGAATCGTATGTCCCCTGCTCTGTTTTACCCACATTTTGCCATGTATTTCATGTTACAGCAGTCTCGGATGATGACCCAACACACGTTTTTCATTTTAAGAACACTTTCATTGCAGATTTGACAAAACGCAAAGAAGGTTCCAATGTGAGATTTCTAAACATAGCTACAGCACTCGACCCAAGGTTTAAGAATCTGAAGTGCCTTCCAAAATCTGAGCGGGACAAGGTGTGGAGCATGCTTTCAGAAATCTTAAAAGAGCAACACTCCGTTGCAGAAACTACAGAAACTGAACCACCAAAAAAGAAAATCAACCTTCTGCTGGTGGCATCTGACTCCGATGATGAAAATGAGCTTGCGTCAGTTTGCTCTGCTTTGGATTGTTGTCGAGTAGAACCTGTCATCAGGATAGACACATGTTCCCTGGAATAGTGGTTGAAGCATGAAGGGACATATGAATCTTTAGCGCATCTGGCATGTACATATCTTGCGACACCGGCTACAATTCTGCCATGAGAACGCCTGTTCTCACTTTCAGGTGACAGTGTAAACAAGAAACAGGCAGCATTATCTCCTGGAAATGTAAACCAACTTGTTAGTCTGAGTGATTGGCTGAACAAGAAGTAGGGCTGAGTGGACTTGCATGCTCTACAGCTTGCATGCTCTACATGGTTTTATTTTTAAATGCAGTTTTTTTTTACATCATTCTACATTTTTAAGTCCTACTTTCATGGTAAAGAGATTGAACTACAGTATTTGTATTAGGTGAATTGAAAAATCCTATTCCTTTTGTTTTTTTTTACAGTGCAAGTACTTGTAATAAAAAATAAATATAAAGTGAACACTGTACACTTCGTATTCTGTACTGTAATTGAAATCAACATATTGTTTAACAGTGTGATTAATTGCCGTGACATTATACTCCATATTCTTTTGAAAAGATGCTTGTGGTAGGAATATGACATAACTAAGGTATGTTTTATGCAAGATAACTCTTGTAAGGTATCATTGGAAAGGTTATAATGTACTGAATATGATTATCCTATTTGTATGCATGTATCGTTTGTGTATCTGAAATTAGGAGTATTGACTATGTATCTATAGTTCAACTATGTTACTTTGGGTGACGCCCCCTGCTAACACTTCAGATACAACAATGAAAAAGCCAGACAGTGCTGATGGCCCATTGGCAAGAGACAATGGACTGCAAAAGAGCTTAGTTTTCCTGTGAACATGTGGGTCAGTCTGTGAAGAATGTCTCTAGGGGCCCTACAGAGGCATGTGACCATGTCACCTGATACTGGATCCCATCTTAAATTCTGTACTTTTCCATGAGAAGCTGAGGGATGTGTGTGTCAAACTAGGAAACAAAGGACTCTCGTCTTATGCAAATCCTATTTAAGGGTGGGGAGTGAGGTAATCCTGGTTGTGAGTTCTCCCCTGCTACTCCACCCAAGATGACTGCTGGAAACAACTAAGACTGAACTGGGGGAAAGAACCGGACACAGGCTGGAATGGTGTCTGGCCTGTGAAGAAGATTATTAAAACCACATTTAGAGTGAGAACTTACATGTAACCAGTTTCTTTAGTATATTAAGCGTAGTTTGTGTGTTTGATTTCATCTGATTAGTAATCTGCTTTGTTCTGTTTGTTACCCCTTTTACCACTTAAAATTTGCCTTTTATAGGTAATAAAATTTGTTTTGTTTATTAAACCCAGTTTCTGTAATTTCTAGCGGGGGGGGGGGGGGGGGAGAAATGTGCACACCTCTCTCCACATTGAGGGAGGGGGTGAATTTCATATAATTTTGGGTTTGTACCCCAAATGGAATTGGATAGCTGGGTGCTGTGGCAGGCCCCTTAAGCTGAGCCTTCTCAGAGCGGATCTCTGTCTCTCTGTGGAGCTGGGTGTGGCCCCACCTGTGTGCTTGGCTGGAAAAGGCTGGGGAGCCCAGCCCAGCAAGACCAGGTAAAAGGGGGCCCAGGCTGGCAGAATAGGCTGACTCAGTGGCGTCCCAGCACACTAGGTGACATCCCAAGGGGTCCAACCCGTGACAATTGCGATTAATTTTTTTAATTGCTTGGCAGCCCTACTCCTTTAATTAATAGTTTGAGGAATGTGCTCTGAATGGGAATGAAGATGACTTCAAGAAAGACTGAATATTTAATCACTGACATATACTGAACTGTATTTTTAGCAAAAATGCTTCTCAGCTCTTTTCTGATTATTTATTAGTGTGTGCTGTAAGCAGCCTCAGATGCATACATGTGCTTAATGACTGCAATTTCATTACTACGAATTTTGTTTGAGTATTGATTATCTCAACTATTCAAGTTAATAAATAACATCTTTTTGCACTAAAATTAATACCAGTGTTGGGGTCTTTCACCAGGACCTCAATATTAGCTTCTACTGAGATGCATTAGGTTGTTAGCATTCCAGTCTTCCAGAGGTAGGCTTCAGCTACCTGCATTTGGCCTCCTGAGTGGATCAACTAGCCCTTAATATTCTCACTTTCTTTCTCTTTAAGGAGTTTTAATTGCCCTGAAACCAAATCAGAAAAATCTATACATGTATAATTTGAAATGGGTTTGAGGTATTTTTTTTTTTTAAAACCAAAAACTAGAGGGGACCAGTGGAGTATACTTCCCTAGGCCTTTGCTGAAAATAACTGCCGTTGGATGCAGCTTGCTCCATTCCAAAATCCTAAAAATATTCCTCAAAAGCACCTTTGAGCCAAGGGTAAATTCCATCACAGGCAAGGAAATCAGCCCAACCTTTTTTTGAATTTGCTGTGGAAAAGTTAACAAGAGGCTCTTCCCCTCCTCCCCAGTTAGAAATTACAGAAACCGGGTTTAATAAACAAAACAAATTTTATTACCTATAAAAGGGAGATTTTAAGTGGTAAAAGAGGTAACAAACAGAACAAAGCAGATTACTAGGAACCTCCTCTAGCACATCATTGGAGACAGTACTGGATGTCCAGTTCCATTTGTAATTTGCAGTGTTGTTGTAGCCATGCTGGTTCCAGGATATGAGAGAGACAAGGTGGGTGAGATGGGCCAACTTCTGTTGGTTGAAAGAGACAAATTTTAAAGCTTCACAGAGCTCTTCATCAGGTCTGGAAAGGGTAACCAGAGTATCACAGGTAATACAAGGTGGGAGAGATGGTTAAGCATAAGAGGTTCACATATGTTGCAAGAAACCACTTAAAATGAAGGGGGAAATTAACACCTCTGCAGTGATAGGATGAAAGGAGGGTTAGTAGGTTACAAATTGTAATGAGCCAAAAAAATAGTGTCTCTGTTGAGAAAATGATAAAAGACAAAAACACCCTATGAGCCATGGGCGAACACTTTTCACAAAGCAGTTACTCTGCATCTGACCTATCAGTCCTCATCCTCAAAGGAAACCTACATAACACCTTCATAAGATGAGCTTGGGAACTTAAATTCATACCTCTGCTAGATACTAAAAACCATGGTCTAAGAGACACTGGCCTTCTGGCTCATTACAGCAATTTGTAGTATTTGTAAAATGTGACTATCCTGGAAATAATCTACTTAATTAACTATATTATTCATACACAGCTGCTTTATGGCACTGATATTTATAAAGAAAAAGGGAGTAAAATGATACTGTTTGAAATGAAACGAACTATTTCAAGTGTGACAGCTTGAAAATACAGGATCCCAATCATCAGAATTTTCAGAAGATTTTTTCCCCACAGGTCAGGTATGTACAGCTTCTTTTCTGTCCCAAAATGGCCCAGAATCTGCAAGTGAAAAAACATGCTGAACGTTTAGTCTAATTTATTATTTATTTATATTATCATAGTGCCTAGGCACCTCAGTCATGGAGCAAGACTCAATTGTGCTAGGGCTGTAAAAAGAACAAAAAGACAGTCCCTATCCACAAAGAGCTTATGATGCCCCAAAATTTGATTAACACAGAGTTAATGTTGCCCAGGGGTGTCCAGTGGAACTCCCGAATGTCGAGAATGGCTAAGCTTAAATCTCTGAAAACCAAGAAATACAATGTTAAGGTACACGCCACCCCTGCACCTGGACTCTGCCCCTTAGAGCTGGCAGTAATCATTGGAAATGGTTTGGTACGAGTGGTATAATAGATAGATGTGAGAAAGTTTTAAGAGAAGACGCCATTGTATGTGTTGTGCACCACAGATTTGAATTCCAGCAGTTATCTGCATGCACTCCAACTGCCTTCACTGTATGGAATACGGAAAGGCTTTGTGGGAGTAGTTTGGCAGATCTGTTAGTGTGATGTGTTGAAAGGTGCATGTGTGCCTCATTTCGGCACAGAATTTTGTCAGTTTTGGCCATGGAGGTGTAGGAGGGCATCCTTTTGCCGTGGAGATTGTCAGTTTACTGGTGTACATGACTGTGGTCTTGCGGTTTAGTGAGGAGTAAGTGAAAGCAATGTCTCAGAAGGCATCTTCTAGGCCAAGGTGAAGGGGAGATGATTTTGAGCAAGTCTGGGGTGATTTGTGGGGATAGGCTCCACAGTTGAATGTAGGTCAGTGTAGTTAGCTCCTTTTTTGTTATGCCTGACTTAAACCTGAGTTTCACCTTAGGCAAAGAGAAGTTATTAGCCTTTTTCCTACGAAGCTCATATGCTGTATTCCCAGTGTTCTGTAGCATCTGTATGGGTAGTGCAGAGATAAAATTCTTAGACCACTTCTCCATTGATGTCTGCTTCTTGGAGCAGCTAGTCCTGGAACCACAAGCGGAGAGGCAATTCTTGATTTAGTTCTAAGTGGTGCACAGGATCTGGTCCAAGAGGTGAATATAACTGAACTGGTTGGTAATAGCAACCATAATATAATTAAATATAACATCCTTATAAGGGTTTGGGATGGGGGCATGCCAAAAAAATCCACCACAGCAGCATTTAACTTCAAAAAGGGCAACCACACAAAAAATGAGGAAGCTAGTTAAACAGAAATTAAATGGAACAGCCATGAGGGTGAAATGCCTATAAACTGCACGGAGACTATTTAGAAACACCACAATAGAGGCTCAAGTTACATGTATACCCGAAATAAAAAAACACACACAAAGAGGACCAAAAAATGCCACCATGGGTAGACAGTAGAATAAAAGAGGCTGTTAGAGACAAAAGGACATCCTTTCAACATTGTAAGTTAAATCTTAGTGAGGGAAAATAGAAAGGAGCATGAAATCTGGAAGGTTAAGTGTAAAAGTATAAGGTAGGCCAAGAAAGAATTTGAAAAGCAACTAGCTAAGGACACAAAAACTAACTTTTTTTATTTTATTTTATTTTATTTTTGCTGTAAGTACATCAGAAGCAGGAAGCCTGCCAAAGAATCAGGCTACGTCTACACTACCTGCCTGATGAATTGGCGGATAGAAATCGATCTCTCGGGGATCGAATTATCGCGTCTCATCGGGACGCGACAGTCGATCCCCGAATTGACGCTTGTACTCCACCAGTGCAGGTAGGAGTAAGCGCCATCGACGGGGGGAGCCGCGGAGGTCGATTTGCCGCTGTCCTCACAGCGGGGGTAAGTCGGCTCGGATATGTCAAATTCAGCTATGCTATTCACGTATCTGAATTTGCGTATCTGAAATCGAACCCCCCCGTAGTGAGGACGTAGCTTTAGTGGGATTACTCTGTCACGTATCAGGGGGTAGCCGTGTTAGTCTGTATCCACAAAAACAACAAGGAGGTCCGGTGGCATCTTAAAGACTAACAGATTTATTTGGGCATAAGCTTTTTTTTACCCACAAAAGCTTATGCCCAAATAAATTTGTTAGTCTTTAAGGTGCCACTGGACTCCTTCTTGTTTTAGTGGAACTACTGGATGATGAAGGTGCTAAAGGAGCACTCCAGGAAGTCAAAGCTGTTGCTGAGAAGCAAAATGAATTCTTTGCATTGGTTTCACTGCAGAGGATGTGAGGGAGATTCCCAATCCTGAGCAATTCTTTTATATGACAAAGCTGGGCAACTGAATAGAGGAGATTTTGGAACAAGTCGATAAACTAAACAGTAATAAGTCACCTGGACCAAATAATATTCACCCAAGAGTTCTGAAAGAGCTCAATTATGAAATTGCAGACCTGCTAACCGTGGTATGTAACCTACTGCTTAAATCAGCCTCTGTACCAGATGACTGGTGGATAGCTAATGCAACAATGATTTTTAAAAATAGCTCCAGAGGCGATCCTGGCAATTACAGGCCAGTAACCCTAACTTCAGTACCAGGCAAATTAGTTGAAACTATATTAAAGAACAGAATTATCAGAAACATACATGAACATAACATGTTTGGGAAAGTGCCAACACAGCTTTTGGCGAGGCATGATTTCCCTTTGCAATCTAGAGAATGTCAACAAACGTGGATGAGGGTGATCTAGTGGATCTAGATCTTGGACTTTCAGAAGGCCTGTGACAAGGTCCCTTACCAAAGGCTCTTAAGCAAAATAAGCAGTCATGGGATAAGCGTGAAGGTCCTCTCATGGATCAATAACTGGTTAAAAGATAGGAAACAAAATGGTCAGTTTTCCCAGTGGAAGAGGGGTAAATAGTGGGGTCCCTCAAGGATCTGTACGGGGACCAGTGCTGTTCAACATATTCATAAATGATCTGCAGAAATGGGTAAGCAACGAGGTGGCCAGATTTGTAGCTGATACAAAATTACTCAAGGCAGTTAGGTTCAAAGCTAACTGAAAAGAATTACAAAGGGATCTCACAAAACTAGCAGCATTGTCAAATTAGGCATTCCTGTGTCTTTCTTCCCTGATCTGGGGGAATCTGGTAGGTGTTGTGACGTTGTGCAGTCTATATGGTTTTATAAAAACTTGATAATAAGTTAATATAATGTAACTGAGATAGTTTTAGAGAAAATACGGTAATAAGTGAATGTAAGTAACTGGGATATGCCTCATGCAAAAGGTCTCTTGTAAGGTATCATTACAAAGCTTATAATCTACCGAGTGTGATCATCTGATTTGTATAAATGTACCACTCTTGTATCTAAAACTAGAAATATAAAATGTAACTCTGAGGGCCTATTGTAATTGTGTAAAGTGTGGACCATTAATGATGGTTTGGAATCTTGATGACTCCCATTGTCTGCAGGTGGCTGTATTTACCTGTGAGTCTTCCTGTATATGTGTGTGCTGGCAAGTGAGTAATGAAGTCTTGCAGTGACATGTGATCATGTCACCTGAACTGGAATCCATCTTTAACCTGGTGCTTTTCCAGTGAGGGGGGGTGGAAACCCAGAGAGACAAAGAGTTCCCGCCTTATGCAAAAGATATATAAAGGGGGGGAAGAGAACAGAGGGAGGGAGAAGCCATCATGAAGAATCCCCTAGCTACCACCTGAGCTGCAACAAGAGCTGTACCAGGAGAAAGAATTGTGCCCAGGCCTGGAAGGTGTCCAGTCTGAGAAAAACTTACTGAAACATCTCTGAGGGTGAGGAAATTATCTGTAGTCAGTTTGATTAGGCATAGATTTGCGCATTTTATTTTATTTTGCTTGGTGACTTACTTTGTTCTGTCTGTTACTACTTTGAACCACTTAAATCCTACTGTCTGTATTTAATAAAATCACTTTTTATTTAATATTTACTCAGAGTATGTATTAATACCTGGGGGAGCAAACAACTGTGCATATCTCTCTATCAGTGTTATAGAGGGCGAACAATTTCTGAGTTTGCCCTGCATAAGCTTTATGCAGGGTAAAACGGATTTATCTGGGTTTAGACCCCATTGGGAGTTGGGCATCTGAGTGCTAAAGACAAGCGCACTTCTGTGAGCTGTTTTTAGGTAAACTTGCAGCTTTGGGACAGGAGATTCAGATCCTGGGTCTGTGTCTGGAGCCAGACGGGAGTGTCTGGCTCAGCAAGACAGGGTGCTGGAGTCCTGAGCTGGCAGGGAAAACAGGAGCAGGGGTAGTCTTTGCACATCGGGTGGCAGCTCCCAAGGGGGTTTCTGTGATCCAACCCGTCACAGGTGTTTTCAGAGCATGCCTACCAGATTAGACCTCCCACTCAAAGGAGTCGGGGGCAGGCAGGCTGGGAATTTTGGGGTGTATGTGTGGCCAGAATATCCAGGGGCTAGGGCACTCACCTGGAAAGTGGGAAACCCAGATTCAAATCTCTGTTCTGTCTGATTTGGAGCAGATTTCCCATGTCACAGGAAACTGCCCTAACCACTTGGGTATTCTGGGATTGGTCTCTCTCAGTCCCTCCTGCTGGAGCTGTTCCACTGTGTATGAAATAGGTATTGGGCCAGACAGAGAATAACTGTATGGGTGAGTGGTTATGGCACTCACCTTGAATAGGGGAGTGTCCCATTCAAGTTGCTGCTCCAACAAATAATGAAATTGTGTATACAAAGTGAAAGAACTTCATCAGGCGAGATTGAGAGACCTCCCCACCAGCATCAGAATATCCAATAGCCTGTTAGGGCATTCTTCTGACTAGTGAGAGACCTGGATTCAAGTCCCTTCTATAAATCAGGCAGAGCAGGAATTTGAATCTGGGTCTACTACATCCCTAACCACTGGGCTGTTGGCTATAATTGCATGTGTGGGTGGGGTGTGGGGGGGTGGGGTGGAGGGCTGTTGGCTACGAGTGTGTGTAACAACTTAAGACACACAGACATGTATACATCCCGTAGTTTTGCTATAAATCAGGTTTGAGGTGTGACAGAACAAATGAATGAATTTTTGCCATACATATTTTTTTTTGTCTTATCTGTAGTTAATACACAGAGATTCACAAGAATTCTTTCGGAAATACAGCTATCATGTGAAATGTTTCTGTAATTACAGGTCAAGATGGTAAAACCTTTTTCAAGTTTCAAAATTGTAAAATTAAGCTAAGGGCTACGGATGTTGATTATGAAGCTCAGAGCATAAAGCGGGTGGTGGTTCATTTTTGTTTTGAATCTGATTTGAGTTTGAATCTTAACCTTATTCATATTCATCAGCCCAGTTTACAGAATCCTCATCTTTACAATTCAGCCATGATCCTCTGAAAACTTATGGGCATGCTTCATTTCATGCCTCATGAATAGTCCCGTTGACAGAACAACATATCACTGGATGGACTACTCACATATCTAAAGCAAATTGTGGGGAAGTTTTTGCAGGATCAAGGCATAAATGGGGCCTTACCAAAATTCATTGAAGTCAGTGAGTATCTTTCCATTGACTTAAGTGGGCGTTGGTCAGGCTCACAATGCTCAAGCTGGCATGTGTTGAAAGGCATAGACTCTTCACCAGGAAGCCAAGGTGTCTCAGAAATAACTTCTCACTGTCTGGCAAAGAATCTTTTATCTAGAATGGCTGGTTTGACTGACAGAGCTACATAGTGTCGCTGACATTGTGACTGTTTGTACCTTACCTGTAATTTTTCTATCGTTGTGTGCTTGGAAACCTTTCTCTTTTATGAGAGCTGAACTTGCTCTTATTGAAGTCAGTGACCTCGCCTCTCTTCGTGAATTTAAGCTTCCAACAGTTTAGCTGCATGAGTGCTAGTCTATATAAGGCTATGGGACCCTTTGGAGAACCAGGTTGAACTGACAGTTGTAATCAGAGAAATGGGGGGGAAAAACAGCCCAGTGCAGACTCAATGAAATTTGTAAAATGGGGATAGTAACCCCCACCTTTGTGAAAATGCTTTCAGATTCTGGTGCTTCAGGCACTATATAGGTGAAACATTATTTGGATGGTAATATGTGATATAAAATACTTTGTACACTTGTATCACTTTCCACCTAAGGATCCCAAAGCACATTGCAAACATTAAACCTCACAACCTTCCTGCCAGAGAGATGGGTGTGGTGACATCATTTTTTTTTGTAAGAAAGGGGGGAACTGTGGCACCTGAGGGTCAGTTACTTTCTGACATCAGAGGAAATCGGTAGCAAGAGATGAGCACAGAACCCAGGTGTTCTGACACTCACTCCTTTGATCCAGGCCCAGGACCCTCCTTCCCCTCATATTTGTGTTCTTCCTAAAACTAGAATGACCATATTTCCCAAAGGGAAAACGGGACACCCTGTGGGGCTGGCCCGAACTCTCCCCTGCCCGTGCGGGGCTGGTATCGCCGCTCGTCCCCACGCACGTCCCTCTGCACCGCACCCCACTTTTTTTTTTGACAAAACTGATCAAGTCTGCAAGACAAACCGGACAGATGCTCACTTTTGCCCCGCAAAAAAGTTAGGACGGCCGGGACAGGGCTTAAAAAGGGATGGCCTGGCCAGAACGGGAGATATGGTCACCCTATCTAAAGTGAATGAACGGCACCAGGAAGCATATACTTGGGAAGCCCTCTCTGACAAGAAACCCGCTGCTGCAGCCTCTTCCCAGGACATCGCCTTAGGTTATCCTCCTTTCCACTGGTGCTTGTGAGCGCTTTTTCCACTGGCGCTTGCATTATTCATCATCAGCCATTGCTTTGGCTAAACACCAGGGAGGAAACTCCTAAAGGCAAGATCGCTTCAGTCTACCATACCCTCACCCCTTTAATCCCCAGGGTGTTTTGTTTTACAGAGGTTCCCGTTGCCAGGGACAATCCCAGCTCATGTACTCTCACTCACATCTATCCGCGTACTCATTAAAATAACCCCGCCCCGCCCCCCAAATACCCCACCCCGTAAGGCACCATCATGTGCAGGGGCTCTGGGGACCGGCAAAGGCTGCTGCGGACAGGTGGGTGGGTTTAACCGGCTGTGATGGGCAGGGAGGGGTGTCTCCTTTTGTTGCTGTTACTGTGTTTATGCTTAGCGGCCTCGGCGAGAGCACGGCAGGGTCTGCGCCTCCCTCGCTCAGGCAGCAGCTTCCCTCGCTGTGCTGCGGCTCTGCACACACAGGGCTGGGACACGGGGGAGTGCAACACCCGGCCTGCTGCAGCTACTCCGGAGCCAGGAGCTGGCGGCCGCCAGAGGCAGCGGCTGCAGCCCAGCGGGGCCAGAGAGCTGCATGGGGGGGCTCAGTGCCCAGTGCAGCATCTCCCTGCCCCTGCTCTGAGTCTCTCCCGCGCTGCTCGCTGACTCGGGCTCTCTCTGCTGCTGTTCCCTGCAGGACCCGTTTGTTCCCCCTCGGGCTATAAGAAGGCGGATGATGAGATGTCCGGAGCCACGTCCTCAGCGGATCAGGCGGAGGCAGCAGCCCGCACCATTTACCTGAACCAGCCCCAGCAGAGCAAGTTCCGCGACAACCGGGTCAGGTAAGAGCGCGCGGCCGCCTAGGGCAGGTGCCGCCCGCCTCCTCCACCCTGCCCTAGCACCTGCTGCTCCGCGCTAATCCCCAGCCCGCGAAAACCCTGCACGCTGCGAGTCCCTGTGTTACTGCTGCTGCCGCCGGCGCCTCTGGGGAGAGTGTTTTTGTTTTGCAGCCTGGGGCCGAGGCAATACCTCAGCCGGCTCTCTGCTGGTGAAGTTCTGCCTCTTGGACACCCATGTGTCGCAGTGTAGTCATGTCAGTAGCTGGCGTGCGGACTCAAGGTGGCTGCAGCCCCGGAAGGGAGTTGCAAGCAGAGGGAGAGACGAGTGAAAGGCAGGTCACTCGCAGGTCATGTACAATGGAATCACTTTTGTGGCACAAAAATGAGAGAGTCAGTTACAGGTGATAAACTCTTAGTCCCACAGTAGTGAGAGATAATTACAAGACTCTTTGGAGCAGGATTGTGAGAGCTAATCACAGGTGATATTTATACCCAAGGTTCTTGTTTGCAGCTCCAATGATGAAAGGCAATAGCGGGTGAGATGTAGAGATAGTAGGTCTAAATCAGATCTCACTTCTACTGATGTAAAATAGAAGCAACTCTGTTGGAGTTACTCAGGGGCAAAACCGGTGCAAGAGAGGTCAGAATTAGACCCACTGTTTGGAAGAGGCCTCGCAGAGTCTACATCTTTGCATTTTGTTACTGTTTTCAAAGACATACTAGATTTTTTTAAAATATGACATAATAGTAATAGGAAGTAATACAAGTTTAACCGGGCTAGCCAGTTATATATATGTTTGTGTGGGACATAAGCCCAAATAATTAAAAGATCATGGCCAATGAGTTATTGTGCATCTTTGAAGGAGATCAGTAGGAATTTGTTACAGTAATTGCTTAAAACGCTTTCTGTATTTTAAAAATCTTCCGTGGAAAAGATTAATACCTACCAGGCTATTGAGTTTGGCAACCTAAATACTATGTGTGAAATAGTGCATGTGAAGTTATGAGACATGGGCTAGTTTCAGAGTGGTTACTTGGGGGGATAGTAGGAATGGTGCTGAATATCAGAGACAGGTGCTCAATAATTTAAGGAAGCTTCTTGTCTAGCGGGTTTTCTGCTGTTTTAATCTTGATGTTTGGTTCATTGGTCAGAGATTAGTTTGTTATACAATAATTTATTAATATCTTCCTGAAGAATAAGGAATTTCAAAGCATACCTAGAATGGCACTTTCTATTTGCTGTTCTAGTATGTCTGTTACCAATGGTAATTGTTTTGAGAATGTTGGTGTTCTGAACAGGGCAGCACTATGCTTATATTGGACTTATCCACAGCTTGGATATTGTACATTGTATCCTGAAAGGATCTTATATGGGTTGAACAGCTTGGTTACAATTTTCCCCTGCTTGAAATCCCTCCTTTTGGAATATTTCCAATGGATATTTTTTCCTATAAGCTTTCTGATGAACTGGTGTAGAATGCTGCAGATCTTTAGCTTTTCTGTAACTTTCTCCACTTCACTGTTTCCTTCTTGCTCAATGCCTGTTTGTGGGCTGAGAGAATGTTGTTTTTATTTATCGAGAGCACTTGTGCTCCTTTCTCTCTCCCTTAGACCATTGCAGGGTGAAGGGCAGAAAGTGAACATTGACCAAAGTGTACAGGTTTTTGAGAGGCAGATTCTGTTGTCCTAGGCTGTCTTAAATTGCGTGCAAAAAGGAAATACCCTGGAGTGGGGAGGAGAGGGGAGAGGGTTGGTTAAAATAAACAATAAGAGATCAGTTCCTGTTACTATGTTACTGGTAGTTGGGGAACTGTTGCACACCCATAGTTGCTTTTTGAGAGCCATCCAGTACATGTTGAAAAGGTTGTTTAGGCACAGTACTGCCCAGGGAGATTTTGATTTAGCAGTTCTCCAGTCTGTTTCTTTATTTGCTTCAGACACGGAGTTCCCGGGCTATATTGCAGTGGTTTTCAATCTTTTTTTCTGGCAACGCAGTTGAAGAAAATTGTTGATGCCCGTGACCCAACGGAGCTGGGGATGAGGGGTTTGAGGTGTGGGAGGGGCTCAGGGCTGGGGCAGAGGGTTGGAGTGAGGGCTGTAGGGTGGGGCTGGGAATGAGGGGTTTGGGGTGCAGGAAGGGGCTCTGGGTATGGGGGGGCTCAGGGCTGGGGCAGGGGATTGGGGCACGGGCTTCACTCGGGCGGCTCCCAGTCAACGCTGCAGCGGGGCTGCTAAGGCAGGCTTCCTTCCTGTCCTGGCACTGTGGACCGTGCTGCACCCCAGAAGCAGTCAGCAGCAGGTGTGGCTCCTAGGCGGAGGTGCACAAGCAGCTCCATGCGGCTCTTACCAGGAGGCACTGCCCCTTCAGTTCCCATTGGCCAGGAACTTGGGGCGGGGGCAGCGCGTGGAGCCCCGTGACCCACCCGCCTAGGAGCCGGACCTGCTGCTGGCTGCTTCTGGGGCGCAGCATGGTGTCAGAACAGGTAGGGACTAGCCTGCCTTAGCCGGGCAGCACCGCCGATGGGACTTTTGAAGGCCCAGTCGGCAGTGCTGACCAGAGCCACTGTGACCCAGTGCCTTACATTCCACGACCCAGTACTGGATCACGACCCACAGTTTGAAAACCACTGCTATAGGCGCACTACCGCACCAGGGATAAGTCAAAATGCTAGCTTGGTGTTCACAGCTCATGCTCCCTTTCCATGAGGTGTCTGCCACACATTGACTGACTGGAATTCTGCTGTGATAACTTGAGCCACCTGGGTTCAGATTATACCCCTCTTTATTACAGACCTGGCTAAGGCATGTTGTAGGTTCTTTCCCCTGTTTAGGAGGATGCCTACAGCCACTGTTCATTACCTCCTCTACAAACACACCAAGTGCAGTCACATTCCTTGTTGCCTTCTGGGTTTGATGCCTTCTCCTCCAGTTGTAAAAGGACTTTGGGAGAAGCGTGAGGAGAAATTGTGCCTCAGATTGTGGCTGTCCCTTGCACAGGAGCACAAGGGCAGAGCTGGCAAAATACACAGGCAGAAGAGCCCGCTGCACCATCCTAAGGGGGGTGCACAGTCCCATTTCCCTTGGTCACCTAGGAGCTCCCTTTGAGGAAGTGTCGCTCTGTATCACACCACTGTCCAGTTGGGCTCCATAGAGCAGTGGTTTTCAACCTGTGATCTGTGGACCCCAGGCGGGGGTCTGCAGACCATGTCTAAGATTTCCAAAGAAGTCCGCACCTCCATTTGAAATTTTGTAGGGGTCTGCAAATGAAAAAAGGTTGAAAACCACTGTCCTAGAGCAGGGGTTCTCAACCTTTTTCTTTCTGAGGTCTCCCCAACATGCTATAACAACTCCATGGCCCACCTGTGCCACAACTGTTATTCGGCATATAAAAGCCAAGGCCAGTGCTAGGGAGTAGCAAGCAGGGCAGTTGCCCAGGGCCCCACGCCATAGGGGGCACTGCGAAGCTAAGTTGCCCAGGCTTTGGCTTCAGCCCCGGGTGGAAGTGATCAGGGCCTTGAGCTGCAGTTCCTTGCGGCAGGGCTTCGGCTTTCTGCCATGGGCCCTCGTGGGTTGAACACCGGCCAGGCTTGGCGGACCTCCTGAAACCTGCTCACGGCCTCCCATGTGGCCCCAAGATCCCTGGTTGAGAACTACTGTCCTAGATGATGGCCGGTCTATGGGCTAACCTCAGTGAGAGTTTGAGTAGGGACTGAGTGAAATCTCAGGAAGGGCATGCTCTTTTGTTTCTACAAAAATAAAATCAAAACCACTTTGACTGTTTTAATGATTTATATGAGTATTTTACCAGGACAAACCCCTAGAGATGAAACATCTCATTTCCAAGTGTGTCTTGGGAGCAGCAAAAGAAAGAAGTAGTGCTATAAATCCACTGTCTCTGAAGTGAGAACAAATAAATATAATAAGCAGTTATGCTGAGTTCCCAGTTCTTTAGATAATGCAATTTTTAATGGTTTGCAATTAGTAGTACTTCTTGCAGAGATTAGGTAACAATGCCATGATGCAGCCAGATAACTAAATAACAGATGATCAAAGCCATATTTTTGGATCTGATTGCAAGTTCTAGTACTAAATTCTGATTACAACAGCTATTATAACTGGTGCGGTCTTTGTTTAAATTGATACTTACAAACTGTAGGCCTGATCCTGCAGCCTGGACACAGTTCCATGATTTTGCCTGTGTCAGGTTCAGCCTCTGCAAGTAGTTGTATAAAAAATGCTTTATCCGTAAGGGCAGAATTCTGCTCTCTACTACATATGGTGGATCTTGATTCCAGTATTTTGCTCATTCTGCCTGTAAAAATCTCCCATCAACAACCCCGAGAGCAGAATTTTGGGCTTACAGTCTTGGAACATGAATCTTGTGGAACTTCTTTGGTATTCTGCAGATGAGATTTTTCTTATGTACTGAGATTAATGGTCATCTTCTGAACAGACAAAAGGTAAATCATCCCAGGAAAGAAGAGAATAGACCAGGAGCCTTCAGTTTTACCTTAAAAATGTGCTTTGCAAACAATGGCTTAAGCCTCAAGGGGCCCTGTGAGACAGGGAAGTATTCCCATTTTGCAGGTGTGCACACTAGCGTCCAGAGAGGTGAAGTAACTTTCACACAGGAAGGCTCTGGCACAGACAGAGCTAGAGATCTTGTTATTACAAGTTCTGTGCTTCAGCCAAAAGGCCATCCATATGTCTTAGAGCAGTGGTTTTCAAACTTTTTTTCTGGGCACCCAGTTGAAGAAAATTGTTGATGCCTATGACCCAACGGAGCTGGGGATGAGGAGTTTGGGGTGTGGGACGGGCTCAGGCTTGGGGCAGAGGGTTGGGGTGTGTGGGTGAGGGCTATGGCGTGGGGCTGGGAATGAAGGGTTCAGGGTGTGGGAGTGAGCTCTGAGATGGGGCAGAAGGTTGGGGTGCAGGAGGGGGTCAGGGCTCTGGGATGGGGGTGCAGGCTCTGGGATGGGGCTGGGGATGAGGAACTTGGGGTGCAGGAAGGTGTTCCAGGTTTGGGGGGATCAGAGCTGGGGCAGAGGATTGGTGCGTGGGATTGGGGTGTGGACGTATCTCGGGTGATGCCAGGTCAGCGCTGCAGCGGGGGTGCTAAGGCAGGCTTCCTGCCTGTCCTGGCACCGCAGACCGCACTGCACCTGAAGCAGCCAGCAGCAGATCTGGCTCTCGCCCGCAGGCAGCACTCCTACCAGCTCCCATTGGCCAGGAAGCCGGTGCTTGGAGTGGGGAGAGTGCGTAGAGACCCATGGCCATGGCCGTCTCCAGGCACCAGCAAACCAAGCACATGCTTGGGGCGGCAGATTTTCAGGGGCGGCATTACAGCCACTTTTTTTTTTTGTGCTGGGGCGGCAAAAGCCTAGAGCCGGGCCTGGTGCAGCAGCGTGTTCTGCATGGGGGGGCGCCCTGGGGCTGCTGCGGTTCGCATCGGGGAGCAGCACCCGCACCTTATGGCTGGGTGGGCTCTGAGCGCGGGACACTTGGGCTGGGGCCCACCCCATGGGGCGCACAGAGCCGCCTGCAGCCACCCTCCAGTGCCACAGCCGGGGCTGGGTGGAGCGGCCCGAGCCACCCAGGGACTGCGGCAGGGCATCCAGGAGCAGCAGCAGCAGTGGGGCCATAGTGGGTATTGGTGCCCGGGGCGCTGCCATGCGGGGCCCGCGTCCTGCTCTCTGGGGCTGCCTTGCCCCGGCTCCTCAGCCCTTTGCCGGGCGGTCCCCCGGCTCTGCCCTCCCGGGTCCCGGCCGGTCCTGGAGGCGGGAGCCCCGGCTGGAGGGACCCTGGGCTGAGGCGCGGCCCGGGAGCCCCGCTGCTTACCCCGACCCTGCTAGCGCCAGACTGGCTGGAGGCGAGGGGGGAGTGGGCCGAGTCAGCACTGGTGGGGGGAAGCCCGGCACTGGGGCAGTAGGGAGTGTGTGGGGGGGAGAACCCAGCTCTGGGGCAGCAGGGAGGTGCGAGGGGAGCCCAGGGCTGGGGTGGGGGGCAGCTAAAAAAATTTTTGCTTGGGGTGGCAAAAACCCTAGAGCCAGCCCTGCCATGGCCCCCCGCTTAGAAGCCCGACCTACTGCTGGCTGCTTCCGGGGCCCAGCATGGTGTCAGAGCAGGTAGGCACTAGCCTGCCTTAGCTGGGCAGCACCGCCAATGGGACTTTTAACGTCCCGGTTGGCAGCGCTGACCAGAGCGACCCAGTGCCTGACATGCCACAACCTAGTACTGGGTCGTGACCCGAACTTCGAAAAATGCTGTCTTAGAGAGGTTCTCAAGCTGTGGTGTACAGAGCACTTGCTGGTGATGGACACAGAGCAGGTTGATCACATGGTGCTGACTCCTTATTTCCAGCTCCTAAACTGCAGTAAAAGAAATAAAATATATATTAAATACTCATAGTATATTTTTGCCATATAAACAAGAGCTGTAAGTGCCACAGGGATGTTATGCACTTGCAAATGGGAGGAGGTGGTCTACGTGATTGTGAATGGGGGGAAGATGGTCATGAAGACAAACTGTGTATTAAAATGTGGTCCATACTCTCAAAATGTTTGAAAATCTTGAGTCCGTAGCTTTATGTATTTTCCATGTTACTTGTACCAATGCTGATGTAGCAAAGAGCTCTGGATTTGTGGTTGAAAATGTGATTAAAAAGTCAATATGTGCAGTACTCCATGTACTGTTGATCAACACACCTCTTAAAGTGCAATGCTGCATCAATAAACAGCTCTGTGCTTGTATGTGTGACTTTGTTATTAAGCTTCCAATAAATGAATAATATTCTTAGTTATTGTTAGAAACAATATCTAGTCGTATTGTTTGTGTACTGCTGAGAACAGAATAAAGCCAAGCAAGTATATGAGAATAGAGCACTGATTGGGGTTCAGAACAACATTACATTTTGAAATATTATAGTGCTGCTTTTTTGATCACAGGTTCTGAAAGGCACTTGTGATAAAAAATTAATACACTACAACAGAGGTCGGCAACCTCTGGCACGCAGCTCTGGCCGGGCCAGTTTGTTCACCTGCGGCATTGGCAGGTTCGGCCGATTGCGGCTCCCACTGGCCGCGGTTCGCCGTCCCAGGCCAATGGGGGTGGCGGGAAGCTGTGGCCAGCACATTCCTTGCCCGCACCGCTTCCCGCAGCCCCTATTGGGGTGGGATGGTGAACCACGGCCAGTGGGAGCCGCGATCGGCCGAACCTGCCGACGCGGCAGGTAAACAAACTGGCCCGGCTCCTGGGCCTCTGCCTGCCAGAGGTTGCCGACCCCTGCACTACAAAAAACTATGCGGAGGTCTTTAATCTATTTCAGAGTGGTTTGCAGATATTGACATTCCTCAAAGAAGAAATATTCCTCAAGGTTTTTTCCTTATGTATTATTATTGTTAAACACTTGCTATGTTTCACTCTAGAGGTGGAAGCATTTCAGTGGTGGGTGAAATGATCACTCTTATTATGGGTGAATTTCATCCATGATGAAAGAGAGCCTGCAGAAAGCTATATGACATCACTCTAGCTCAGGGGTCGGCAACCTTTCAGAAGTGGTGTGCCGAGTCTTCATTTATTCACTGTAATTTAAGGTTTTGTGTGCCAGTAATACATTTTAACATTTTTAGAAGATCTCTTTCTAGAAGTCTATAATACTGTATGTAGTTAGCTATTTTGCATTAATTAGTCCTAATGTGGCTCCTTTACCTTTATTGTAATAAGGGTCTGACACACGAGTGTTGGCAAGAAACTGACAGTTTATTTCTAGCACACAGGTAGGTGAGCAGGCTATATCCATTGACCTCAGTTACTGCTACCCTTCCTTTGTTGGACAGTTAGTATTTTCCAGTTAATGACCACAACCAATTATTATATTTGATTTTCTTATTAAAAATTTCCAGCTGACTGTAGGATTAGGTACATCGTCACTACTTCTGTTGGAAGCGAGATGTTTGTGTTACTGTGGCAATGACATTTTTCAGTGAAACATTGCTAACATGGGGCTGAGTTATAAACAATACCATGTTTCTGTGCAGTTTGTGCAGCTTTTCCTGGTCGTTCTGGTTCATAAACCATCTTAGCTGTCAATATTTTCAGAATTGAAAATACTAATCAACTATACATCTGTTTTTTTGTAGAGGGTTTGTGTAAATAAAGAGAACAAACAGCAAGGACTCTCCTGTTGTTTGGATGGCAGAATGTTTAACCAAATAGCCAAAATGCGCAAAGTTAAGAGTAAAATATACTGTCATTTCTTTCTCAAAAACCTGATACCCATGATACCTAGCTATACACTAGTCTGGAGTATATATTCAGTACAACCCTTTTTATTTTGTAACTGTCTTCTTGGACACTACCAGAGGAAGCTTTGAAATTATTTTCATGTGATAGACTTTTTATTTCTGTAGTAATGTTACAGTCTCTTAATTCTATAATTTATTCCTAAATATGGGCAAAACGCTGCAATCCACATTTAGGCAAAACTCCCATTGAAGTCAATAGGAGTTTTGCTTGAAGTAAAGACTGCAGGATTAGGCCCTGTAGAGGGAGCCGTTATTTGTTAAAGGGATTAATTTTCCTGTTAATGTATGGATTATTTATAGGATTAGCATGTGTTTTCAGGTTTCAGAGTGGTAGCCATGTTAGTCTGTATCTCCAAAAAGAATGAAGAGTACTTGTGGCATTTTAGAGACTAACAAAGATATTTGGGCATAAGCTTTCGTGGGCTACCTACTTCATCAGATGCATGTAGTGGAAAATACAGTAGGAAGATATATATACACAGAGAACATGAAAAAATGGGTGTTGCCATACTAACTATAATGAGACTAATCAATTAAGGTGGACTATTATCAGCAGGAGAAAAAAAACTTTTGTAGTGATAATCAGGATGGCCCATTTCCAACAGTTGACAAGAAGGTGTGAGTAACTGTAGGGGAAAAATTAGCATGGGGAAATAGTTTTTACTTTGTGTAATGACCCATCCACTCCCAATCTTTATTCAAGCCTAATTTAATGGTGTCCAGTTGGCAAATTAATTCCAATTCTGCAGTTTCTTGTTGGAGTCTGTTTTTGAAGTTTTTTTCAAGTTTTCAGTGGATGATAGCCCATATAAGCACATTTTTGCATGTGACACTTTCATACCATTATCTTAGCAACTGGCAGATAACATTTAATAGTAAGAAAAGTTGATTAAGCTGTAACAATAAAAAGATGCAAGAACACTGAATTAATTCCTGGCATAACTCCACTGAGATATGGACATAGACCAGGCATGAATTCGGCTTATAAACTTTATTGTGTCCTATTTGTGAAATTAAGCTTGTTATCTATTTATTTGACAAATAATATACTTCAATAAAAATTAAAAGGTAATCAGTAAATGAGGTAGTAATTGCCTCTTCATTTTCACAGTCTAATGGGATTTCATGAAGTTTGTATTAATATTTAATAGGTGCATTACCTTTGTAATATGAAGGAAATAGTTCTTTTGATCTTATTAGTATTAATTTATCACACTCTACATTACATTTCTCTGTATGAAATGCTGTGCTTAAGTGGGATAAACATTAACTCTTGTGTGTATATATTACAGTGGCAACTGCCCATTTATCTGTTTTAAAATGTTAATTGGAAGAAAATGTTACCTCTCACCCCCCCCCCCCCCCCCCCCCAAATTCTCTGCACTAAAATTTGTCATAAAAAATCTCAACAAACATAACCATCTTTGGCCAGATTCATCCCAAGTGTAACTCCCAGTTTCTTCTGTTTGATGCTATCATGATGTAAGAATTATGCATTCCATTTTTTCTGTTCTTAAACTGACATAGAAAGGGAGCTTTGAGTGCTGTGAAAATGGCATGCTCCACTTATGGGGTAGTAGAGGGATTAGCCTTGGGATATTCTGCAGTGATACCTGCTAATTTATTAGCATTAGGTGCACTTCCCAGGAAGCTCAATTCATCCCTGTCAGCATGAGGACTATTGTTAAAAGCAAAGTATGTGGAGTGGGAAGGGAAATATGTTACAATTCAATAATGAAATCAGTGGAGTTTTCAGTACCCTAGACTTATTCCAGGCTGAGAGCAGGGGTGCTGGAACTAGGGATGCCGGGGGTACAGTAGCACCCTCTGGCTGGAAGTGCTTTCCATAATATACAGGGTTTACAGTTTTGTTTAAGGGCTTTCAGCACTTCCACTATAAAAAATTGTTCCAACGCCACTGTATGAGAGTGGAATTTGGCCAATATGTTTGATCTGAGAATTGGCCGATATGTTTGTATAGGACTTTTGATTTTCTTTCACCTTGGTTTTTATTTTCATTGCCTTCAGTAGGACACCTCACTTGAATAAAAGGATTTGCTGGATAGGGCCTTACATCATGAAGCATCTTTGGTAGTTTCATATTTTGGGCTTTGAGTTGGAGTCTGCCTTCATTTAGGGAATGAACACACCTGTAAAAGCACATCCTTGCATTGAGCGAGGTAGGGGGCTGACTCTTCTCAGTGGAAGCATCAGGAAGTTCTGGGCCTGCCACCCCATCATGGAGTGCTGCTGCACTCTGCTATTCAGAGCCAGAGGGCTATGAGCAGCCAGACATAAGTTAGAGCAGATTAAAATGGGGTCCAGCTAACATGAGGATAGGGGAAGCAAAAAGGCAGCTTAAGCAGACAGAACTGGGGTCTGGATAACATGAGGATAGGGGCCCCCCTATTCCTGCAGCTGGAAAAGAGAATCAGCCTCACTGACTTTGGTGATTTACAGTAAGAGTCTGGGACTCCTGGATTCTATTCCCAATTCCATTCCTAATTACTTGTATGACCGTAACTTCTGTGCCTCATTTTAACTCATAGGAAATGGGTATCATAGCGGCATGGTGGGGCTTAATTTATTAATGGACTAAATTCAGCCCTGGGCTGTGACTGTTTCTGTTCAGGATAGCAGGGTCCCTTGGTGGTAAGCCCATCTTGAAGGGAATTGCAGTGGGGCCTGGCACCTAAAACACTTGCTCTGCTGGGGAGCATGGAGCTGGCCAGTGTGGCTTCAAAAGAGGGGCACTACTCAGGGGAGAGATGTGGCAGGTGGTGCTCTATGGAGGAGCTTTGAACTGAGGAAGAGTTTATGTTCTTTCCCTTTGCACCACCAAGTCAGCTTTAAACTTTTGTACATGAATTGCTCCAAGGCACGTTGGCCCCCACTGCATATTGCCCCATGCTGCACCTGAGGGTGTAAATGAAGTTCAGTTTTTGAAAGTACTTTGAGATCCTTAGATAAAAAGATGGTTTAGGAAAGCAAAAGATAGTTATTTGTGAATACAGTAACTATGGTTTATGCATAATTAAGGATGGGAAATGTAAAACTGATATGTCAGAAATACCCGCAGGTTAATGCTAGGTCTAGCAAAGTTAACATTGCCACATTATATGTCCTATATTTGTTATGGTATGCACATTTATAATACATGCAATACATTACATGTTAAATTGAACATGGGAAGGAAGAATAGAAAATACGAATAGATGCAACATGGTTAAATTAGAGTTTCAGGAGCAATGTCAGCGTTTGGAGTTTCCTGTCTTTTGAGTGTGAGATTTTTTTCAGTCCTTATTGTTGCATTGATATAACTTTGTATTTTCCTCTTTGCATTTAATTTCCTGGGGAGCTATGGGGAAGGAAGAGGTGTGGGATTAGAGGGTGTTAAGAAAAATGAAAAAAAATCTGGAGCTTTTCAGTTTGGGAAATTTTCAAACTTTTCCTGCATTGCCTTGGTCTGGACCAGAACTGCAGTCTTGCACAGTTTAGGAGCTCTGCAGGAACAGAGTTTAACTACATTCTTAACCGTAGTATCCTTAATTTGTGTATGCGTACAGCATTAGAAACTGCTCTAGTTAAAAAGTTCAGCAAGAAATCTTGTTTTAATGGTCATATTTGAATTCACAACTTAAAAACACTTCAAAAACACATAACTGATTTTCTTCTGGCCTAGCCTATTTTTCTCTTTACCTCTTAGATCTACAAAATGACAAGTTTGAAGTTCGTACCTATAGCCATTTTGAGTTACAGCATTAAAATTATTTTCAAAGCATATGGAAAAGTGTATTTTTTTGCATATTTGAATAATTCAGAAGTAGCAGAACTGATTTTACTCATTTTCTCCTTTTAAAAATAACCATTGGGAATGCATGGAATAGTTCACTCCAAAAGGGATTTATCTGAGAAAGTTAGAATCAGCTGAAAAATGGGGTTCAACATTAATGACATTAAGTGCTACTTACATCTACCATAATTATGTAACATTGAAGTATAATATCTTAATGATTGATATGAAAATATTATGCTATGTGATACAAGCAGAGCCTTCTCTTTTTTGTAAGTTTCCAGAATGTTTATTGCCCTGGATGATTGAATTTGTTTATGTAACCAATCTCTATGTGAGACAAAAAGAAGTGTCACGAAAAAGCCCAAAATGTCATCTTTGCTACTTATGCAAAAAGAGTTACATGAGCTAGCTAACGACAAATGCTGTCTACATATGAATAAATATGAAACACTGACTGCCAAAAAGTTTGTTCTGTACAAAATAATTTGTAGACCTGAAGATATGTAATCCTGGAATGTGGAGCATTCCTGGTATTCATTAGTGAGGCATTGTTGTAAAGGGGGCACCTTCAGATCCTTCTCCGAGTGCTTTAATATCTCTTGCTGCCTTACGCTTGTAAGATGTAGTTAAATGTCATTTGAGAGATGCCTGCTGTGTCTCCCCACTCTAACAGTATTTATCTGACAGTAGCGTAAGTTTGTGTTGGCTCTGCTCTCTGAGGACCTAATCTTTAGCCACTGAAGTTAAATGGGAGTTTTGGTTTTGAAATAAATGGCATGGGTTTGTGTGCTGCGGCCCCGATTATACAGACATTTTAAACGTGAGTAGTCTCACTGCAGTCAATAACATTAAATAAATGTATAGGTGTTGCAAGATCAGGCCTAGATAATTAGGATCTGGCCAGGATTGCATTATGGAACAAAGGCTAATGTCCCTGATAAGCCTGATTTTTTTTTCCAAGTCCCAATTTCACCCACAACTACCCCAAAAAGAAGCCAATCTTTGAAATTGCACAGAGTTCCGTGTCCCATCAAGTGGCAGGATCCAGTATTATGTTTCTTTACTCCCCCATTGGACTCTCTTCTGCTTTTGTTGCCTGTGACAATGACCAGGGTTACCCTTGCACAAGAGTGTTTTTGGTTGTATACAGAGAAATATTTAAAATTGACCTGCTAATTGAATCCAAGCACGAACTGGTGAGTGGGGTGAGAAATGTGAAGGGGATGTCCAGGTGGACATGGAGGGCAAGGAGGACTGGGACTAGGAGACTTGGTAGCTTGGAGCCTGGGAATGCAGGAATCTGGGGAGTAACAGGTACAGGAAGTGGGAGAGTGGCAGAATAGGAAGGGGATGTAGTGGGGAAATACATGAAACTGGGGAAGGTCTGGAGGATGTGTGTACACATCCTGGGCAGGGGGACAGGAGAACAGAGTGAGGCATGGAAAAGCAGAGGCTTTTATCTATGTTAAACTTAATTAAAGCAATTAGTTTTCAATATGGATAAAAGCTTCCTTTCCATTCTTCTCCACTACCCCAATACCCCACATGGGTATAACTCCCCTCCACCACCCACCTCCTGTGGACTTGCTGAAGTCTGGAGGCGGAGAAGCCTGCTTTGATGGGCCTCATAAGAATTGTCAGAGCAGAGCTTCCCTCGTAGGAAACTTAAATACCAACCCTATTTAAAATTATTCTACATTTTTTGTAAAACCCAAATGTTATGAAGGGAACAGTTAAGAGTTCCAGACTTTTCCCACTGCCCTATAGTCCTTCATCCTTCTCTCACTCCACGTGATTTATGCTACTCACCTACCCTTAAATTTCCCATTGAAATCTGAAAAATGAACACACAATAAATTACTGATTTTATAAAAATCCCATTTCTTATTCAAGGTTCTAGTTCCCAAATACTAGAATATTATCATCTACATGATATAAACTACCAAAATACTGATTGCTAAATAATATTCAGTTAAATATCCAAACCTGTGAGGTTTGTGTATGCTGACACTTGATTATGACAGAATACTTCATGATCTGTATCATGCTAGGGAAAACTGACATAACTTAGTGTGCTTTGGGACTGTATTATTTTTGAAATCTTTACTACACATATAATAAACATTATTTATAAGCTATGTATAAAAATCAGTAGTATACATTCAACAGCACATTTCTATTGAAGGACCAATGAAAGGGGACAAATGGTGCAAGTTGGGTGGGGTAGTAGTAAGTGATGGAAATTAGCATATTGTAGCAGGGAACTAGCTGGATCCTTTATTTGTTCACTTCAAGACTTGCTTATGTTTTGTTTTTTAAAGGTGTAAAATTTTTGTTGAAGTGTAGTGTTGTTTTTAGATGGATTCCATTGAAACACCTTTAACCTTAGCGCTCTATAATTTTTTTGTTGGTAACTAATGATATTTAGTTATAATTCCATGAAAATGGACAGCACCATGCTCTGGGCTTTTCTGGACTGTTGCTTCAGAATATTTGGGAGGGCACTCTGTAAAATGATCTTGTCCTATCGCTGAGCTACTTTAAAAAATGTGTGTTTAGCTCATTCTGCAATTGAGATATCTTTGTTCTTGTGCATCCTTAGGACAAGGAGCCTAACTACATACTCCCTACAGAAGAAAACCCCTATTGATTTCAGTGGGAATTTTTCTTGCATGAGGAGTATGGGATTAGGCCAGGGGTGGGCAAACTTTTTGGCCTGAGGGCCAAATCTGGGTATGGAAATTGTATGGCAGGCCATGAATGCTCACGAAATTGGGGGCTGCGGTGCGGGACGGGGTGAGGGCACCAGCTGAGGGTGCGGGCTCTGGGGTGGGGCTGGGGATGAGGGGTTGGGGGTGCAGGAGGGTGCTCCAGTCTGGGACCAAGAGGTTCAGAGGGCAGGAGGGGGATCAGGACTGGGGCAGGGGGTTAGAACACGGGAGGCGGTCAGGGGTGCAGGCTCCGGGTGGCGCATACTTCAAGCAGCTCCCAGAAGCAGAGGCATGTCCACCCTCCAGCTCCTAGGTGGAGGCGCAGCCAGGCAGCTCTGCACACTGCCCCGTCTGCAGGCACTGCCCCTGCAGCTACCATTGGCCGTGGCTCCCAGCCAATGGGAGCTGCAGGGGTGGTGCTTGGGGCTGTGGCAGCCTGTGGACCGGAGCCCCCTGGCTGCCCCTACACATAGGAGCCGGAGAGGGGACATGCTGCTGCTTCCGGGAGCCGTGCAGAGCCATGGCACGCACGGACCAGGGCAAGCCCCCGACCCCGCTCCCCGGCTGGAGTGCCAGAGCGGGGCAAGCCCCAGAACACCCCACTCTCCCGGTGGGAACTCAAGGGCTGGATTAAAATGTCTGAAGGGCCAGATGCGGCCCCTGGGCCGTAGTTTGCCCACCCCTGGATTAGGTTCATAGGGCCAAGCCCTGAAAATCACAACACACAGAGTCATCATAGTACAAGATATTGCAAAAGGCAATTCTCCCTATGATCAAATCATTCCTATCGGGCTCTCCACTGTCTCTTCTTCTAACACCTTGTCAGTTATAAATTCATTCCCGGATATAAATAATTCCACTGAGTCCAGTAGATTAACACCGGGAATGAAACTCGGGATGGTTGGGCCACAAAGAGAAATGCAGGAGCGGTGTCCAGAGCAGAGAGAGAGGTTCCCAAATGAGGGGTCAACCGTTGTAAGGAAAGGGGGTAGTAGAGGTTCCTGTTCAGAAGTAGTGCTGTTTAGGGGAAATGATTGTGAAGAATGTGCTGGTTCTAAGCAGCTGATATAAATGGGGAAGCTGAAATAAAGTGTAACCCACACACCTCCTGGGTATGGTGCTCTGTCCCATCTAGTGACACCAAGACCACTTAGGGAGAGAGAGAGAGACTAATGAGTTTGCTCTACAGCCTTAGTTAAAGGCCATGTGGCTTTTAGTTCATGCAATAGAGGCTCATGCATTTAGCTATGGCTGTAGAGCAAACTCATAAATCTCTTTCTAAGTGGTCTCGGTGCCACTAGATGGGACAGAACATCACATCCAGGAGGTGTGTGGGTTACAAAAGTATCCCAGGACCCCAGATAATGCCAGAGCTGCCAAGCCACAATTTTCTCAACATTTCTTGGAAGAGGAAGGTTCCCTGAATCTTGCTGATACTTTCTCCACAACATTTTGAAAATCTGACTGTTCCTGTCTGTTCCAATTGTAAAAAAGCTTGTCTAGCATGCACAAAAAAAAAAAAAAAATTGTCTAAGCCCTCGTCACTCATCTTGGTTACTGTAGCCTCCTAATCCAGCCCACAGTCCTCTCCTTTCCCTACCACTAGTCTCTCCAAATTGTGGCCACTAAATTTGTCCTCATCCCCAAAATACCAACTAGCAACTGACTGACTTGATGTGAATGCAGACGTTTCAAACAAAGATTGGTTTCTGGAGTGCTTCTTACTTCAATGCCTTCTTCATTGCTACCTTGGCCAATCTCTATATCAAATGCAAAATAACATGACAGGTATAAAGAAAATGCAAAATAAGCATTGCCCCAAATAATTATTTGGGTAATGCACGTAAATGGTCTTAAAATGAAACCTTTCATGCTTAGGTTTGTGTTCCATTTAAGGATAAAACAGTAATACTAAGTACTCTCCTAACAATAAATTCTATTTGATTGATTTCCCCCCCACCCAAGTTGCTTTGCATGCTCTTTAAAGCTCTTACTATATATATAGTGGAGGCATCATTTAGTAAAGTACATTTCAAATATGGAGCCAGCATTTTAGATTCATTACTTTTGCTACTTTATCATTCCTTGCTACCATCAGTAAAATAGGAACTCGTTTTTCTAATGATTCCGCAACCTCCGCTTTTCTCCTCCCTTAAAAAATAGTTTGAATTCTAAAGCAGCGAATAGGAGTAGTGAGCTCAAGGGATTGGTAATAGGCAAGGCTGAGGCTTTGCCACGGAGTTTTCCTCCGTAGTTACAAGGGGTGAAATGGGAAGGGATGAGGGGCTGCTGTTTCTGGCATGGCCTCATTGTTCTCTTTGGCACAGGGATGTATGAGAGCCCGATGTGACTTGCCTTGTTTGCAAATCAGGGAGGCAGTGCAGGTCAGTGGATAGAGTACTTGATGGGGACTCAGCAGACCTGCATTCTATTCTCAACTCTGCCATGGAGCTGTTGTATGATGTTGGGCAAGTCACTTCACCTCTCTGTGCCTCTTTCCCCTCCCATCCTATGCCTATATTGCCTGTTTAGACTGTAAGTTCTTTGGAGGAGGAGCTCTTTCTTACTGTGTGTTTGTACAGCATCTAGCACAGCCAGGACCTGATCTGTTAGGCCTGTAGAAGCTACTACCATAATTCAGATGATAACCATATTGTCAGACAAGGCATTAGGGGAATAGCATGGAGCAGAGGTAGCCATCTGTGACCCAATTTGAAAAAACAAAACAGTCATAGATTTTGTGCCTGCCAAGACTGTGCCTTAGGCCTGCTAACGGAATACAAAGCTTCCCATCTCTGGGACACTTGTTTATACCCAGCCCTAATTAGTAGCTACTTAATATCATTATCTCATGACTAGCTGTAGGTCTGTGTGAATGTGTTGACAGGCTCAGTCCAATTCCAAATTTCAGCAAAGAGGCTAATGATTAAATGAGCATGGAGACTGAATTATCCTCTCATCCTTAGAAGCTGTCTCTCCAGTTCTACCAAGGCGTATTGGTTGAGCAGAGTGGGGAAGTCTGTTCTACATAGTCTTCAGTGAATAAAGAACTTGTACCAAGTTCTCCTTTCAGAATAGAACCCCTAACGAGAGAGGAAGCCAAGTATTAAGCATGTTGCCAGTGCTTCTGGTTGTGTACCATGGTGCAGGAGCTGCTGTTCTGACACTGGACTTTAGAAACAAAGGGGACTGAGCCTGGAGGCTACAAACTGGATCTTCTAATTTTACACTGGAGGGAGGCTAACATAAATCAAATCCGGATCTTCTGAATGACAGTGCTGAGCACTGCCACTGCTGCAGCACAGTACTGATTTAATTTACGGGCACAAAGTATTATATTTAAAATATACAAATAGTATGTTCAGATACAAGAATGGATCCTGAAATATCGATTAGACAGCAGTGGGGTGAATGTGACAAGAGGTCGATATGTGACTGCTAATCAGCACTGGGTAGGTATGAACACAAGTGTCCCAGTATAGCTCTTATTTAATTTTCTCTCACTGAAGACTGTAGGAGACAAATTTAAAGAACATTCAGGTCCAGAATTTCCAACTAGCCCATATTTTAAATAAAAATCTTCCAACCAGTGAGGAAGAAAGATGGATCCCAGATGTCCCTGCCATTGTAAATATGATTTGTTTTTAAAAAACAAACCCCCTTTACCTCCAGATCCACCTGCCTGAAATGTGAGGAGCAATCTCCATGCACTTATTTTGTTGTTGGGAACTTTCCTGGCCATTTGCAGGATAATTCAGTGCAGCCAAGTTTTGCAATACCATAGCACAGGATGTTTATTTTGTGGGGAGGGAAGAGGTGGTGGGAAATACTGGAATAGAAATTTGTTTAATTATACAAAAAATATACTGAGGTTGGAAAATGAAGAATCATTCTTGCATGGAAAAAAAGTTACAATGTTTGCTAGTATCTATATGAATATTATCACAATGATGACTCATCATTAGTGCTTAAGAGTAACATGGTAATGAGTGGAACTAGATGAATGAAAGTAATTTGTTGAAATTATATAGGAGTTGCTTTTAGAAAATCTTAGTGCATTGTTGTGGAGACAATGGGCCATACTCTGTTTTCAGCTGCACTGAAGTATATCCAAAGTAATTCCAGTGGAATAGCTCAGAACATAATTGGTCCTAAATTATGTAGCAGATGTTGAGGCAGATCTCTTCCAGTGGAATATTTGAACACCTACCTGTTTAAATGCTGTTGACCACTGATCCAGACAGTAATTTATCTTGTACAGGCACTGACTTAGTGCTAGTATTTTTTTAAATTGTCTTTGATTTTTCCCTGTTGGACTGCAACTCTTAAATTCTGCTCTGACTTGCATGTCAGGGCACTTCATTGAAGATAATGAAATTGCACAGGTTGAAGTCAGGGTAGAGCTTAGCCCTTGCAAATGTGAATCTGTATTATTTAAACAGCGTGTTTATGGCAAAACCTCAACCACAAAATTCCTGTCTTCTTTCTTGTGCTTTACTGACATAATTTCAAGAGGTTTCCCCAGCAGCTACTTAAAAACCTTGAGATTCAGAAAACATCATGATGGGTGGGGGAGAAAAATGAATTTTGGTGTTCTCTCATAAACATCATGGGCCCATGGTAAATCTGAACTAATGCCATTTGATGAAATTACCCCAGAATATGGGTCTCTGGCCCTGACAGAGCAGTATCTAGGGAAATGGGTCATGTGGATACTCAGCATTCCTCATTTTCACTGTATGAGGGTTTACTGGTCAAAAAGTAGTATTAAATTACAAAATGGTTGCCCCTTAGTGTCACCAAATTGGTGACACTGGGATTCTGCTAGTCTTACTCACCCAAGTAGTCCCATTGAAGGATTTGCCACTTACAAAGGGAAGACATAACTCTGCACTGATTTTTTTTTCTAAACTTTTCCCCCGATACCAAAAATTAATAGTATTGGATGAGAAAATCCTATATAGCATGGGTAAGAGTGGCAGAACTGAGTCCTAAATGCCATAAACTTGGATTTAAAGACATTAAATCCTGAATGCCAAGCCCAAATAGCTGCACAGGGGAAAGAGGAAGAATCTTCCCTCCTCCTCCTCCGTTTGGGGGAGACCTGCCTATATTACAGCTTCCGTCCTGAGCGTTGCCATTCAGGGAGTTACCACTGAGCTGGGTCCCACTCTGTACAGGCAGTATGCAACCCCTTAAATGAGAACCCTCCCCTCTGAAATCCAACATACTTCCTTAATCCTCATAACCCCATGGTTCCTACTTCCAGAGAGACCTCCATGGCTGCAGGGGTAGGAGGTTGGATTTGCCCCTCTGTGCATAGAACCATTCTGCTGTCAGCTTAGATACTGTGACAGGGTAGTAGCTCACCGCTGCGGCGCCCCCTCCTGGTCATCTCGGGGAATTAGTTCAAACCAGTAGAGTGTCCTCTTCGGGTGGCGTCCCGCCTGTCATCTCGCCCTTTGTTAGGTGCGCGGACTTGCGTTGCTCCCAACGTACGGCGTCCTCTTCCGGAACACTGTCCTCCCACAGTGTCCCTTTGTCGATTCACACCCCCTTCCAGGGGGTGGTTAATCGACAGCCCTACACCTTCAAACCCAATCCTTGGGGTCCCGGGTCTGGCGTGGTTCTGGCCGGCCACTCCCTGCGGCCTATGGCTGTGCGTAGGGCACCACAGAACACAAAAGGGGAAGCGGGGAGGAGGGGACTCAGGCCCACCCACTACTCTGAGTCCCAGTCCAGAGGCCCTCTGGCGGCAGTCTCGCTGTCCTCCTTCTCCTTTCTCCTCTGACTACTCCTCTGGACTGCTTCCCCAACGGCCCTTCTCTATGCTAGGCCTCCTCCTTCCAGACCGGCCATCTGGCAGGCTATGGAGTAGGGCCTTCTCCCGCTCCCTCAAGCTGGCCTGCACTGCGCTGTCCGTGGTGCTGGCCTCCCAGCTCTGGAGACAGACCTTCTCCTCTGAAGGCCTGGGACAGACTGCCTGGTCTCACTCTGAGCGGCCTTTTATATGGCTAAGCCGAGCCCTGATTGGCTGGCCCCAATCTGCCTTCTGATTGGCTCCCAGTAAGTCCTTCTCTAATTGGCTGCGCGTCTACGCAGGCGCCTAGGCCTGCCGCAGTCCACCCTCTCTGGGCGTGGGGCAGCCGCCCCACCACAGATACACATCATATGGTACTGGGGGAAATAAGATGCTTAACCAGTGGGATTTGGAATGTGGAAAGTTCGTTCGGGAGAAGCTTTATGGCATGATCTTTGTACGAGGCATAGTACTGTACAATAATTGGAAAAAGACTACTGTATTTCAAGCCTGTTGGAGCTCAGAAACAGTGGGGCAGCGAAATATATTTCAGGGTTGTGGTGGTGGTTACCCTGTGCATATTTCAGAGTTTTAATGCAGTTTTTTATGTGATGATATTGTTGTTCAATGATTTAATCCTAGTGAATTGACTAGCTAGGCTAGTCTGCTGGTGTGTGACACTACTGCCTATCATGCTGACCAGTATTGTCCCATTGCTTCCTTGTACTCCCCCTTCAACTTGTCTGTATCCATCTGTGGTCTCATGTCTTATGCTTAGATTGTGAGTCTGTGGGACCAGGGATTGTCTTTTGGTTTTGTGTTTGTACAATACCTGGCACAATGCGCCCCTAGATGCTACGATTAATACAAACCATTAATAATATGACAGTAAAACTTTGCTTTTCCTTTTTAGTTATGCCTCTTCACCTAGAGTTCATATGTTATGAAAGTGTGTATGTGAGATGCTTTGTATTATTTGAGCACAAAGAAAAATGGAATTCAAGATGATTTTGGTACCAGCATTCTGTGATGATCCTGAGGCATATTTAGAAAACATTCATTTGTCAATGCATACATATTGTGGCAAAGTACCCTGTTTCCCCGAAAATAAGACAGTGTCTTATATTAATTTTTGCTCCCAAAGATGCGCTAGGTCTTATTTTCAGGGGATGTCTTATTTTTCAGAAATGAAAAATGCCTTATTATCGGTGGATGCCTTATTATCGGGGAGGTCTTATTATCGGGGGGATGCCTTATATTACAACGAGAGGCAAAACTGTAAGTAGGCCTTATTTTCGGAGGATGTCTTATTTTCGGGGAAACAGGGTACCTTCTTCTCAGTAGCCTCTGTCGTTTTTAGCCTTGGAGACACAGGCTTGGGCAAGGCAAATCCTTATAGGTACCACAGGGTCCGGTTAGTCCTTTCCTTAGTCAGTCCCTTGTGCTTGTTTTCCTTCCCTTCTGGGGAGGGAGTGCAGCCTTCCTGGAAGGGTTCAGTGTCTTGCTGCACCTAGTCTACTGGCAGCTTCCCTGCTTCTCTCACACACCTTCCTTCCACGCAGGGGAGGGTTTAAAAAGGTCTCAAGCAGTTGGAGTCAGCTGAACCTAATTAATTCCCTGGTAACCCCTTTTCCAGCTGAACCTTATTTTCCCGTGGTTCTCTCTCCTCAGTGGATAGGGAGAGGCCTTTTAACCCCTGGGACTAATTACTACACCCCCCCCCCCCCCCGTAGCTGTTTGTCCTGGGTTTACCACAATATACAATAGAACATCAAAGATACAGACACCAGAATTACTGGACTGGCGGGTCAACCAGACACCATGTGAAACCAGAAGTAACCAATCAGACCATAAACAAACCAATAAACAAACAAACAAATAATGTACTGTGCCTGTATTCCTCACTTTACCCATGAAAGCCTATGCCCAAATAAATCTGTTAGTCTTCAAGGTGCCACCAGACTCCTTGTTGTTTTTGTGGATACAGACTAACACGGCTAGCGCCTGATACTTGTACCTGTATTATATCTTAAAGGGAGGGACATCGGGGCTGCCTGTCCCCACCCCTCCACCATTGCGCATTGGGCAGCCACTTACAACAAGACGCTGGGGCTGCCAGCTTTCTCTCTCTCTCTCTCACACACACCCACACACCCCACCTGCCCGGAGGGGGATTAGCTTGCAAACTCATGTGGGGCACTCAGTAAAGAGCTCAACTGCTGTTCAAACCTGGCACGGAGTATCAGCTGCTGGATCTGGAGCCTGAACTGTGCTTTATTCAGAGTTACGAACATTTCAGAGTTATGGACAACCTCCATTCCTGCGGTTCTACTGTACTTATAAATAAAACAGTACTTGGGGTTGGGGAATCTCTTTGTTACAGAAGTGACTGCAATGGTCTAAAATGTTAACTTGGTTAAACAATTAATTTTTCCCCACTGTTTTAAAGTATGTGAAAACCATAGAGAGATCTGTGTGTTTAATTACAGTCTGCATTACAAGAGTATCGTGTTACACTTGGGACTATAGAAATGTGAATGAAAACTAGATGAGAATCCTTTCAAGTAATCACAGTTGATGGCAACTAAAGTAACATTAACTTAGGGGGAAATAATTTATTGAAAATTCCACATCGTCAGGGATGTCTTCATTATATTGAAAGCATGAATATATGAAAATAATCTAAATACTGTTAATTGTCATGATTCATTAAATACAATGACATTTTGTGACCGCTTGTGATTGTGTTGAAGTGTCACATTTAGTACACAATGTGTGGTCTCCCCCTGACTCTCTGTATGCAGTATAACATCTAAATGCTGGGTATGACTGTAAAGAATGTTATCTTCTCTAGAGAGAGGGTGAGGTAGGCTACACACCCCGACACCAAGAGGCTCTGGTTACACAAAGTAAACAAACAAAGTAAGTTAAATGGAGCTGTAAAACTGAAATGACAAATTAATTACATCATATCAGTGTTAACAATTGTGTACAGGCCACAATTTTAAAATTAACTTTTTATTTAACTTTGTTCTAATTTTATGTGCCTCACTAAAGATCTGATCCTGCTGCCATTGTAGTGAATGGCAGATCTTCATCAGTGGGATAGAATCAGCTCCAAGCACCAAAATATGCTGGTACCGCTCATAATTTTGTTATTCATACTTAGATACAGCAAAATCCCATTAACAGTTGGGAAAAAAGATGGTTAAAGTAGAAGGATAACAGATTGCTAATCATGCTTAAGTTTTCTCACATGTGAAGTCCCATTTACTCTATAAGTCAAGTTAACATGTTCATAAGCATTTGCAGAATCGGGTATGTAATGAGACTTATATTTTATTAGTTAATCATTATGCATGGCAATTAATTAAATGGAAAAAACAGACTTTTTGTGAATACCTGTTTTAATATGGCGACATAGACTAGTGAATCAAAGGCACATGGTAGGTGTAATGTGTTTGGATTTTAAAAGAACATTTGATTATGTATGTCTCAGTCTTACTCTGAACCTTGTTGTTAGTTTGGATATCAGTGCTGTTGTGCAGTGAAATTGGCCAAAAGACTTCTTGGGGAGGACTGGAAATGCTCACTTGGTGCATCCCACAGAGAAGGCTGGGCTTACTGTCATGGTACAGTCTGCACCTTCCTTATGTGCATGCGGGAGCTCGGGTGTGGTGGTATCTTGGGTCCTGCGGCGTGGATCCTAAGGCAGGAGATTGGAGAAAACAATCTAACCCCTCTAGATTAAGAGTGCTATAGAGGCTGGTTCCCTGGGAAAACAGCTAGTTAAAAACAGGGGCGGCTCCAGGCAACAGCGCACCAAGTGCGTGCCTGGGGCGGCAAGCCGCAGGGGGCGGCCTGCCGGTTGCCGTGAGGGCGGCAGTCAGGCTGCCTTCGGTGGCATGCCTGCGGGAGGTCCGCCGGTCCCGCGGTTTTGGTGGCAATTTGGCGACGGGTACACCGAAGGCGCGGGACCGGCAGACCTCCCGCAGGCATGCCGTCGAAGGCTGTCTGACTGCTGTGCTTGGGGCAGCAAAATACATAGAGCCACCCCTGGTTAAAAATAATCCGTTTGTCCCAGATACTCTGTTGGCTCTTGTAAAGATTATAGTCTCAGTCTTCAGGGGGCCAGGGGATGGCAGCTGCATTATGAGTACTGCATTACTAGTACAGCTGTGGGCAGGCTGTCCCAAAGAATGATACTAGCATCTCTGGAAAGAGCTGAAATTGTGTCATGGTGAAAGCTGCTGGTATGGAAGAGAACACACACACACACACACACACACACACACACACACACACACACAGGTTTTGTGGGGCAGAAGGGAGTAATTTTAAATTGTTGGATGCCAAGTAATTTTATGGTAAAAATTACTAGAAATATTTAGTCCAGAGAAACAAGAAATGGCTGGCCAACTCTTACTACTTGTTTCTCTTGCTGCCAAATCAGGGAAAACCAAAGTAAAAAGATGGAATTATTGATACAGGCTATTCATTAGACTATTTCAGGTGATGTGACTCCCACTATGTTAGTAACAGGGGTTCTTTTACATACCTTCAGGGATGCCAGGATTAAAACCAAGCAAAGTAATCATAGTTATTAACCAGGGCTATTTTATTATTAAAGAAAGGGAAAGAAAACGTTAAACAAAAAACCACAAATGACACAAACAAGTGAAAAAAGAACAGGAGTACTTGTGGCACCTTAGAGACTAACAAATTTATTAGAGCATAAGCTTTTGTGGACTACAGTCCACTTCTTTGGATGCATATAGAGTGAAACATATATTGAGGAGATATATATACACACATACAGAGAGCATGAACAGGTGGGAGTTGTCTTACCAACTCTGAGAGGCCAATTAAGTAAGAGAAAAAAACTTTTGAAGTGATAATCAAGCTAGCCCAGTACAGACAGTTTGATAAGAAGTGTAAGAATACTTACAAGGGGAGATAGATTCAATGTTTGTAATGGCTCAGCCATTCCCAGTCCTTATTCAATCCTTGAGTTGATTGTATCTAGTTTGCATATCGATTCAGGCTGGTGTCTCTCCCTGCTCAGGGCTTTGGGGTCAACCCGCGAGTGGCCTGTGCAGCTCTGGTCTCCAAGTCCCGGCCTGATGGGGATTCCCTGATCCTTTGTTCCCACCTTCGGGACAGGAAGAAAACACCACACAGCTGATCTAGAAACCCCCCTCCGATCTGGCTGGGGGGAGACTCTCTGGTACCAGCCGCGTTTCGGCTCTGTTCCCCCCAGCCCTGCGAACATTTCCCCAGGCAGCGATATACTGCCTCGGCGTCTCTCCGGCGCCCCCACTCACCGCCCGGCCGGCCGGGGCGAGCCCTTCCTGGGCCCGCTGGCTGCAGATTGGGACTCGCCCCTCACGGTGCTGCGAGCCAGGCTCGGAACCCAGGCATCTGGAGCGCTGCTGCTGGCCGGGCGGTGAGTGGGGGCGCCGGAGAGACGCCGAGGCAGTATATCGCTGCCTGGGGAAATGTTCGCAGAGCCGGGGGGAACGGAGCCGAAACGCGGCTGGTACCGGAGAGACTCCCCCCCCCCCCCAGCCAGATCGGAGGGGGGTTTCTAGATCAGCTGTGTGGTGTTTTCTTCCTGTCCTGAAGGTGGGAACAAAGGATCAGGGAATCCCCATCAGGTCGGGACTTGGAGACCAGAGCTGCACAGGCCACTCGCGGGTTGACCCCAAAGCCCTGAGCAGGGAGAGACACCAGCCTGAATCGATATGCAAACTAGATACAATCAACTCAGGATTGAATAAGGACTGGGAATGGCTGAGCCATTACAAACATTGAATCTATCTCCCCTTGTAAGTATTCTCACACTTCTTATCAAACTGTCTGTATTGGGCTAGCTTGATTATCACTTCAAAAGTTTTTTTCTCTTACTTAATTGGCCTCTCAGAGTTGGTAAGACAACTCCCACCTGTTCATGCTCTCTGTATGTGTGTATATATATCTCCTCAATATATGTTTCACTCTATATGCATCCGAAGAAGTGGACTGTAGTCCACGAAAGCTTATGCTCTAATAAATTTGTTAGTCTCTAAGGTGCCACAAGTACTCCTGTTCTTTTTGCGGATACAGACTAACACGGCTGCTACTCTGAAACAAACAAGTGATTAACTGGTTACTTTAGTTACAATCTCTTCTGTATGCTTCCCTGCGGAGAGCTTTTAGGAGAGATTAAACCTTTGCCAGTGGACTGCGTCTGAAGGGTGTTCTTCATTTGGTAAGTTAAGACCAAAGTTCACTGTTTTCCAAATTTATTGTGAGCCCATCTTAGTATCTCATAGATATTTAAACTGTTTATAATTGGACAAAAGAATTTAAGAGCAGGTGGGGCCTGTTTGGTATATCATTGATAACCTAAAGTTGATCACTGGGCAAAGTACGGTAAGTAATATTAACTAAGTCCTGTGAAATCAAAGAAAATATTTAAACCAGTTACTTAAAAGGAGCCATTTAAGGAACAGTTTTGAGATGCGACAATTATGAATATTAAGAAACTTACATACAATTAAATCCCACTATTTTTTTGTTTACCAATGTTTAGCCCCTGTTACCTCTTCAAGAGTATTTGGTCTAACCATTTGGTGATTAACAGGAGAAACTGTTAATATTTTTAAGTTACAAAAGCATTTCCTTATCCCAATAAATATTCAGAAGAGTTTTAATTTAATCAGTTGGCAGTGTCTTAGTTAACTTCCTCTCACCAATCCGTGTTGAAGTCCTGGGGAGGCTTTCCTTGGGTTGCTTTCCTTTTGAGGCTTCTCTGTTTTTCTTATCTGACTGTGGCAGCTTGCTTGTAGAGATGGACAGGATGAGTTGTGGAGTGCTTGCTGTTTAAGCAAGGTAGCAGAGATGTGTGTGTGTTAAGGGTGCTCCATTTGGAGTTTTATACCCTTCTTCTTTCTATTTTCATGAAGATTTAGGAAAACATACCTCTTTCAGGCTTGTGTAGATTCCAAGTTGGTTGCTATCATCCTTTCACTGGGCTCAGTACCGTTATGGGTTTTCTGTAGGAGCTTCTTCATTAAATGAATATGCTGGACTTTCTAACTGCCTGTGTTCTTGTGTTGGGAAAATCCCAGATAACCTTTTAAAGTTAGAGTTTAACATTTTATTTTTATTCAATCCATTGTCTGACATAGTCCTTAAGTTTATTTAGAGTTCAACAGGAAATGAATTTTTTTAAAGAAAAAAGTCCAAACAATCCTGTTCTTTTTACAAATCTTTTTAGTTTTTAAAATAGTCGTTTAAAATTAAATAATTCTTAGAACTTCTTTAGTTTAAGAATCAACCATTCTTGGTAGAGGGATAGCTCAGTGGTTTGAGCATTGGCCTGCTAAACCCAGGGTTGTGAGTTCAATTCTTGAGGGGGCCAGTTAGGGATCTGGGGCAAAATCAGTACTTGGTCCTGCTAGTGAAGGCAGGGGGCTGGACTTGATGACCTATCAAGGTCCTTTCCAGTTCTAGGAGATAGGATATCTCCATTTAAAAAAAACAACAACCTCCTCCTTGAGTAATTATTTAAGTTTTTTGTTGTTTAAGTTTATGATTTTTCTTGTCATCTTGAGTTGAGTGAGGGAGCTATTTAAGCATGCCAATTTAATTAATCCTCCACTAATATAAATATTCTATACTTAAATAGCTTTTTACATCAATAATTAGTTTAGCAAGATCATTAGAGTCTGTTAGTACATGAGCACTTTACTATTTACATAGCAATGATATTAGGAAATTAATTTAGTGCTTTCCATTTAGTTAAAATACTTGCAAATATGCCGTTCAAAATGATTTGCCGTTTCACAACTGAAGAAATAAACAAAGGTTTAAAACATTTCCAACTACACATGTTTTTCCTAGATACTTTTGAATGAAGTTTTTGGAGTAATTATAAAATTCAACAAGGATATTTCTAGAATTATTTGTGTGGGTTTACTCTGAAATTTTTCTTGGTGAAAAAGCCCACTTTACACCTAGATTTATTCTTTGATAACGTAATCCTACATTCCTTTTCACAAATCAGGTCTTTTCCTAAAAGGTGAATGTTTTTTGTATGATGTGTTTTCTTGAGACAAGGATTACATTTGTACCAAACTGGTATTTTATACAAAGGGAGGTGTTCTGGTTTGTTTGTCTCTGGGGTGACAGAAAGCAGAAGCCCTTGGAATTCCTCTCCTTAGCTTGAATGTTTTCTGCAGTTGAATAAACAAAAACATATATATGTGAGGTACTTTTCTCCATGTACCATATATATGAGAGTAATGATAAATATATACTAATCTTCAGTAAAGGCACAGGGAAGCTTAATTGCATAATATTAAAATAGTGTATTAATATAATTTTTGCATTAATATTGAGGTCTCTACCTCAATTTATTACTTAAAAACAAAGAGCTGAATTCTCCCCTGCATCCGGGGTCTTCTTGTTGTGAGGGGAAGGAGGTGGCCATTAGGGAGCCAGATACAGCTAGCTCCCTCATTCAGCACCAATCTGGCCCTGACATTCCTTAGAGTAGCCCAGGTGCTACTCTAGCTTATACCACTAGATATCTTCTTCCAGTGGAGTGTAGTAGAGCTCTGCTAAGGTAGAGTGAAGGGGTGGCTGGTACGGGAGCCAGCTCTACCTATTTCATTAGCTTTATGCCAACAGAGAAATCGCTTCTCAAAGGATAAATCTTCACTGGCCACTTATGGGCAGAACACAACCAGCCTCCACTGCCCGAGCGGCACAAAGTGAAAGCATCATACTGCAGGATCTGGCCCAACATATTTCCATTCCAGTTCTCTATACATTGTAGAGGTTCATGAGCCTAGGAATTCTATTTGGTACTCATGTTTATGCTTGCACTGGTCACCTATCAGCCAGGTTTGTGTTGTCACGGGGACATGGCTCATTACAAAACTGAACAATATAATGTCTTGAGCTTTATAGACTTTTCTCCTGAAATTGACCATGTTTTCATTTGTATCACAACATCTATTGTTACTTGTGCTGTCCATTGTACAGCTAGCAGAGAAAACGACACAATTTATCTGAGAAATGAGTTTTCTTCCTAATCTGTCCGTACGGCTAGATGTATATCACCTTTTGCATTACTCTTCCTGTGGTGTAATTACCTCAAGATATCATTACACAGAATGATCAGCAAGGCTAATTCTGAAATTATCTATTTTTTTTTTGGTAGCTTAATGCTCACAACGAGGGCTTTGAGTTCAGCATACTAGGTCAGTTCTGAGCCAAGAAGTGACTCAGATTACGAAATAAAAGGCAGATTGTAAATTGTGTGGCACATTTCCATAATTACAATAGCTGTTAATTCTTTAAAGTGTGGCTGTAAATCACTCTGTAAAAAATGGCATTGTGGAGTTTCCAGCCTATAGCCTGGTTATAACAGTTCTAGGCTATAACAATAACAAATGTAGTATTAATTGGACTTAAGCATGTGCTTATCTTTAAGCATGTGGTTAAGTGGTTTTCTGAACTGGGTTCCTAATGAAGTACAAATGTAAGTGTTAGAGAGAACTGCCCATAGTATTGGAGTTTGGACAGATATTTTAAATAGATAATTTTTGTCTTCTGACTGTATCATCAGGTGATATTTGTTGTAATGATCAGAGATCCTGCCTTTCTGCGAGCCTTCAGGGTCCAATATGCGCTCCCTCAGAAGGGAGAAGTACAATATATTTCTATACATTATACATCTCCTTAATGTTTACCCACCACTTCCTATATTAACTTTGAACAACGAAGTCATTGCTAGCTCTTGAGGCACCATCATTTTTCTGCAGGTTTTTTTTTTTTTTTTTGTTACAGTATTGTACTTTAACCAAATTTTTTTTTTTGAACCTACAGTACAGCCAAGTACAGTGTGGTGACATTTCTACCTCGATTCCTCTATGAGCAGATTAGAAAAGCTGCTAATGCTTTCTTCCTCTTCATTGCCTTACTGCAGGTACGGTTTTATTGTTTTACCTTTGATTCAAAAGAAATTCAAATGTAATTACAAAGTAACTAAAAGAAAAACAAATCAAGTGTGTCTCAATAGATTAATTGATAAAGTAGTCACCATTATCACAATGTGAAGTACATAACTTTAAACAGGAAATTAAAGGGTAGTTGGAGATTTTGAAAGTTGTTTGCAAAGTAAATTCCAATTTAATAAGAAGTCTTGTTGCTAATTTCACCATAAATTACTTTTAAACTAACCAAAGAGACTAAAAAAGCTTCCTTTTTTGCATACATGTGCTTGTAAAGCCAGGTTGTCTTAGTTACTATGGGCCAGATACTCATCTGGTGTAAATAAAGAAAATGCAGGTTTGCTGATTTACACCACCTGAATGAGTTCAACTGTCTAGGCCTGGGAGGGAGAGAGAAATGTATAAGTAAAAGAACTGTAGAAATTCGAAAATGGCCTATGATAGCTTTCCTTTGCGAAATAATGCTATGATTTAAAGGTCTGGTATCTCAGGGCCTTTCAGAGCTGTAAGCAAGTGCGTATAAACCATTGAGAAGCTGGGAATCTCCGCTTTCTACTGTTTATAAAGCTTCCCTTTCTGGTCCTGAATCTTAAATATCTCAGTGATACAGGACTTACTATGATCCATCCTGCACCTCTGACCAATACATTTTTAGGGGAAACTTGTACACTTGGGTGGGAGGGGAAGAAGGAAACATTTCTCTGACATGTTGTTTTTAATTGGTATGAAAATGGATCTGTTTGAATAATCTCAAAGTTTATGATGTCAGAATAAGCCCCAGTATATGTGGGGTAGAGGGCAGAGTGCAGCTGAGACGATTAAGGTTCCATCCCTTATGGCTGCTGCTCTAGTTCCACTTCTCACTTGATACATTCATAAAATTCTAAAATTTACCTTATATAAATCATAGATTTGCTGCATAAAACTGTTTTATTTTGTCCTTTACAGCAAATTCCAGATGTCTCTCCAACAGGAAGATATACCACCTTGGTGCCATTGCTATTTATTCTAACCGTTGCTGGCATCAAAGAGATTATAGAAGACTATGTGAGTATAATTTATTTAATTTGGGAGACAGGTAGGCTTCCCACCAATGAAACACATACAGCTTTAGTAAATGCATCTTCAAGAGTGACGAAGTAACCGTTGTTGGATCAAATCCTGAGATCTTTGCTTAGTTGTTACTCAGCCCTTAGTCAGGTAAATAGTCCATTGACTTTAAGAGGAGTTTGCCTGAGACAGGACCTCAGGAGTCGGCTCATTATCATTATTTAATAGTACTTTATTAAACATATGTATGTCTCAGTAGGTGTGCTGTCTGTTTTGAATAATTGAATGGATCTGGGCTGGTGTGTTAATGTGAAAGTGTATGTACAGTAGGAAATGCAGATGAACTTTGAACTGGGTTACAAAAACACAATATTAAAACAAATGGAGCTTCATCTGTTTATATCAGCGGAGAATCTGCCCCATAATAAAAATATTTGAATTTATTTTATAAAGAGAATTCCAAAGTTTAAAACATATTGAGAAAAGCAAATTTTGAAGAGGCTATACATATATTTTTAATTGGAAGCGTGAGAAATGTAAATATCTTTCAGTGCTTGCAAGAATAATCACACTCACTAAATCTCATCTCTTTTCACTTTTTAATAGGTGTAGCACAATAATTGCACATAAAGGGGCAAACTTTCAAATTGGCTTCCACAGAGAATGTGAATTTGCATACCCAAATTTTAGCTTGCAGTGTTTTGTTTTGCACACTTCAAAGCTCCATATTTCTTGCACAAGTAGAGCAATTAACTATTTAGTATCCCAGTTTGCACATTTGTATCCAGCAGGATTAGGGTGCAAAAAATCTTTGCCTAAAATTACATGTGTAAAAAGAACTAAGTGCAGTTCTGTTTGTGCTAATTTAGCTGCTGCTTTGTAAAATTTGGCCCAAAGGCTTCTCTGAGTAGAAACAAAATTGCTTATTTGTGGCCAAGAAATTGAATCTTTAATTACATATGGTAGCAAAAAAAGGGGAAAAAAAGCTGTTTCTGTTTTCTTTTCCTCTAAACTCAAGTGTAGCATGTTCTCTTTAAGTAGTCAAAAGTTAGATTTTGCCATCCTGAACAGTATCTTAGGTCTGGTCTCTAGAGCCTTTAATTCTGCCCTTTCTTTAAGAAAAGGAGAAAGTATAGTTGTACATTTTATTATCAAAGAGACTAAAATGCCCAATTTGTTTAGCAATAATGTCACTGGTGGATGAATATCAGAAGGAAGATATTGAGGGCCGTTGGCACATGACTGAGATGGATCGCTAGGGAACCTTCCAGTGTTTGGATAAACTTTGGTTACACATCCAAATTTTGGATTTTTCTCTGAACAGAACCTTTGAATCTTTTGAAGCTGGCCCCTCAGTGGAATTTAGATTCCACTTCGGGAAAACAGCATTTTGCTTAGCAATAAATCTCTGCCAAAAAGAAAGGAAAACTGAAAGCAACATCCCCTTTTCATCTGACAAATAAAAAGACATCCCTAATCAGAACTGACTTTCTTTTGTAGTAAGCCAGCATAATCTAGTCCTTTGTCTTTGAAATGTAGGTAAATTCAGTAGCCAAGAGACTTTTCCTGACAAGCAGATTGGAAGACAATGTAAAGGATGATTGTCACCGGGGGACACTATTGCTCCCCAGCTCCAATTGTGTACTGCCACGCCCAGTCTCTGTCAAGGAGGTTTATAATTCTATTATAACAAAGGTTACCAAACAAACAGAAGACCATCTTAAATCAATACCTGGCCCTCTGGTTTCTAAGCCACTCGTCCCAGGGGTCTCTGGCACTCAAGTTCCTGGCAGTTTCCTCCTTCAACAGCTCTGCTCCCCTTCTGGGAATGCCTACACAGCAAAGAAAAACTCATGGCTGGCCCATGCCAGTGGACTCAGGCTTGCAGGGCTGTTTCATTGCTGTGTTGACTTCTGCACGGTCGCGAGCCTGAACAATGGGACCCTCCCACCACACAGGGTCCTAGAGCATGGGCCTGGGCATCTACATAGCAATAAAACAGTTCCACAGCCTGACTCCCGCAAGCCTGAGTCGGCTAGCATGGGCCAGCTGAGGGTTTTTCTTTGCTGTGTAGATGGACCCGTTGAAGCCGCAGCCGCCGGGTTGCTTCCTTCAGCCCCTGGCCCCCTTGCTCCAGGGACCCACCACCGGAGTTAGCATGGTTTTGCTCAGCTGTCTCAGTCCTACCTTCCCTCAGCTGCCTACTAGCAGCCCTTTATAGGCCCAGGTGTAGCCCAAGTCTTCTTTAATGAACTGGATTGGGCTCATCTGCTCCAGTCCAAGGGGAGCTGGGCTCAGTCTATCCGCAGGGACCAGCTACCTTGTGACAATGACCCAGGGTGATAAAAAGAATTGAAGACCTAACAAAAGCTGTGCATCTCATTCTGGTCATTTAATAGGTGCTCTCACTGCACAGGCTGTATATTCTCACATCAGACAAAACAATACCAACTATTTTAATTGACATTCAAAGCTGCTGACTCAAATTGAGGTCCTGCGGCTAAGTGAGCTAAGTTAGAAAAAGTTTCCATTCCAGACATATGGTAAACAGGGAAGGGATATGGAAAAAATTAAAAATGGAAGTAAGAGGATTTTCTCCCATCCTTTCTCAATGGTATTTCCTAGCATTCTCATCCACACTCCCTACCTAGAAAGGCACCCTCATTTGCTTTCTTAGTTAGGTATAAGTGTACTCAGCACCCTACGATTGTAAAGTACCTTAAGACAAAGCCTTTCAGACAAATTCTGACACTTGGCAAGTGTAGATGAAATATTAACAAATACAAGGGGGAAAAAAAATTCCTGCTCAGGTGAGCAGTCTGTTTTGTAAAATAAGTATTACCGGATTCCAGGAAAGTAGGGTTATTGTAGTCAAAAGGTCTGTCTCCTGTCAGCTCTTGAATTAATTATGTCAGTTTTTTTACTGTATTTTAAGAAGCTTTGAATACATAATGCTAGCACAAATTACACATAGAATATGTGTAGGCAACACACATCATGTAGAATTATTCACTTGCTCTCATTGCATTTTTGGAGGCAGCTTTTACCTTGCCTTGTTATCTGTTGTTACTGAGCAAAGTATAAGTGGTACATTTTCAGCATAGTGAATACCACCTCCTAATTTAGATGCAAAAAGTCGATATCGGTCTTTTGTAATTCTAAGCAAAAAGGTGCATAAAACAGCATAGACAATCTAATTTAATTGACAAAAGAGAGATCTCTGCCTTGTTCTTTGCTCCTCCAGTTTTTGCTTTGTTCATTCAGCACATGGGTTACTAATGTGGAATCTTCCTGAGTGTAATTAAATGTTTTTTATTTTTTTTTGTTTCATGACAGAAACGACATAAGGCAGACAGTACAGTAAACAAAAAGAAAACAATAGGTAAGATCCTAATGTAGTTTCATTTTTTTAAACTAAATATTATGCAGTAGGAATGGCCAGATGCAAATGTATTGTAAAGATGAATAATTATTTTAAAACTAATCATGTATTATCTTCTGATTCTATAAATTCTAAAGAACTAGAGGAAGATGTACATGCATGACTGTTTGAATGCCAGGTGTTGATAATTAGTCATTTGAAATTTTTTGTCTCATTATGAATGATGATATGAAGAACTTGGTGGGATAAGGGGTGTGATGTCCTGGGATATAGAGACCTCTGCTTCTCTTGAACCCTAGGACACCAGTCTTACTGAATAACTGCATGGAGGCATTGCTCTTTGTTAATGCAAGCCTTACTGTTGCTATATCAGTTCATCCATAACTTTTTAAAAAATGAAAAAATATGATTAGTACTTTGGCTGCACTTAGAATCTTTCAAATGGAAGAAATGCTTTACGTGAAATCACTGTGTTTTTAGGTATAGTTTCATCACTCTAAAAAAAAATAGCTTAGCCTCCAGAAAAACACTTTGGAGAGCAAATTGCTAAAATTTTGAAGATCTACTTGTGTGTGATCTTTGCAGGTGTTTGCATGACCTAAGTGCAGTTTAATATAACACTGTTGGTTGGTTGCACATTGGGGTTTTGATCTCAAAGCAATGTGTTACCAAACCACATATGGTCTGCTATTATTCCATACTTTTGACATTCTGTAGGACCAAAATATTCTCTCATATACTTGCACGTACAGCCTACTGATTTCAAGGGGAATTTATTATGTGAATCCAAAGGCAGAGTTTGACTTTTGGTTCTTTACATCCACATTTTGACCAAGGGCATTCCTTGCTGTGGCTTTCAAATACAGAATAGTCTTTTTACTCATTGCAACTTCTGTGTGGCTCTCAAGTGCATTTAGTTCATGAGAATGTATTGGTTAATGTAGTCTTTAGAAATAAAGGGCAATATCATCCCTTCATCCATATGGGGCAGCAAAGATGTGATTAGTGAGAATCCTGTCATAGTGAGCCCGAAAATACTGGAGAAGAGACATCTTAGGGCTTGCCTTCACGGCAAAGTTAACTTGAGTTGTAATTCAAGTGTTGCCCCAACTCAAGTCCCATCCATACACACAAACCCTTAACTCGAGAATGGTGGTGTGTTTACCAGTCAAAGGGCATAGTCTGCAACATGAGTGAGCACAACTTGTCAGCTGCAAACACAATCACTCTGTGTTGCTAATACAGTTACTGTGTAGTTCAAGAGTTATTTTGCAGTGTGACTACTCTCACTCAATCTAGGCTAATTTGAGAGAAGTTAACTTGAGTTATCTACACTTTAGTTAACTCTGCAGTGAAGATTTCACCTCAGATGCACAGAAGCAGGATTGACTACTTATTTTGGGATTAATGTACTTTGGTCTTATTTTACCTAGAGAAGAGTGATCCCCCTCTAAGGTATAATCTGTTGAAAGCTCTCCATAGAAAGACACACAGAAGAGATTATAACTGAAGTAACCATTATTCACTTTTAGCTAGTGCTCTGTTTTTGTTTTATTTTCCTTTCTTTAGTTATAAAATTTATAAATAATTAAACGATATCAATTATTCAATTAATAAAATAAGTATTATGCTTGTCTTGTGGTGTCCCCTAGGGCACAGTAAGAACCCTGTCTGACTAAAATAGTGGTGGTCATATCCCTGAATTAGCATTAAGAGAGGCAGTTAAGATTTGGCCTATCATTTCTTGTTTCTGTAGACTATAAATTGTTAGTGTTTTTTTGAAAAATAAAAAAAATAATAATAGAAAAGTTTCATGGAAAACTCCAAGAGTTGACAATTGCAAAGACAACCAAGAATCCTGTTTGGGAAGGTGGGAGGATGGGTTTGCTGCTCTGCAGGTTAGGAGGAGTTCTCCTCCTTAAATAGCATGAATGTTCCAGGATCTACAGGGAAATCCAATGGATTTCAGTATATTCGTATGTTGGACAGCTTCTCCCTACTGTTTCCCAACTCTTCCCCCCTGCAGCAGCCAAACTGGAAGTGTCTTCCTTGTACCTGCATCCTCCTCCCTCCAAAACTTCATGGGGAGGTCAACGTCATGGAAAAGGGACTTGGCAGGAGTTAATGCTAACTTTGTCAGCACAAATTCCCATGAGGGGATTTCTGAATAAGGAGTTGCTGATTCATTATCAGATAACTAATTATTTCCCCAATTAATATAACTATTTTATACTTAAATAGCTTCTTGTGTTAGTCATCAGTTATAGCATTAAAAGACCTTGCTATATTTATATATAAAACATCTGACTATTCACATAACAATGGTATCTGGCTGTTGTTATTATATGAAGTATTTACATTTCAATAGAAAATATTTGGAAATAAACATCTCAAAGGAAGCTTATACCATCTTAAACATTTGAGGGAGAACCTTTAAGACAAACCCCAAGTTAGATACAAGTAATCAATATCATCTGGAAAATATTTCCAAACCATAATTTTCCCACCCTTGAAGTTTGAAGAATGAAACTTCAAAGTGCCTGTAAAAGAAATCTGTTTTTTCAATAAGAATATTTTCATAATTCTTTTTGTGGGTTTAAACTAAGGCTTATCTCTTTGCAAAGAGGAGGAGTAAAGACGTCCACTTCTATGACTTAGTTTAGAGCTCTGATAACACATCCTTGGTATCACAGTGGTTCTCAACCGGGGGTACATTACCCTTGGGGGTACGCAGAGGTCTTCCAGGGGGTACATCAAGTCATATAGGTTTTAGAACAGGATACATAAAAAGCAATAGTGAAGTCAGTACAAATTAAACTTTCATACAAAGACCTGTTTACACAGCTCTATATACTATATGCTGAAATGTAAGCACAATATTTATATTCCAATTGATTTATTTTAAAAATGAAAAGTAAGCAATATTTCAGTAATAGTGTGCTGTGACACTTTTGTATTTTTATGTTTGATTTTGTAAAGAAATAGTTTTTAAGTGAGGTGAAACTTGGAGGTACACAAGACAAATTAGACTACTGAAAGGGGTACATTAGCCTGGAATGTTATTATATCCTGTATAAAGAACATCCTCATGTCCTTTTGCATAATCAGGTCTCTTTCTAAAACCTAAATATCCTAAGAATGTTTTCATGAGATAAAGAATCTGTGTAAACACATTTAGAAGCAACAAATATGGTTTCATGGCTAAACAGATGTCACCCTCTTTGACGCTTTTGGTGATGATTCTCTGCTTTCCTAGGAATTTCTTTAATTAGCGCGAACATTTTAGTTAGCAACCAGATCAATTTTTAATAAGTACGCAAATGATCATTCTTCACTCATCATGTGTATGAAATTAATGGAAATATTTCCTTATCTTCACTAAAGGTGAAGGCAAGCATGTAATAACCTAAACCGACATATAATTATAATAAAATTATTAATAACCACGTTTGCATCACTGTTGATGTCTGTTCTTTAACACAATAGAACCCTGATCTTTTTTTTTTTTTAAGATCATAGAGGACACTCAAAAAGTTACCTAAAAGTGGGGCTTCAGATAATTAGTACCATCAAGCCTACCAGAGGTCTTCAGTGCTATAGGAACTTAACATCAGCACTGAGAATTTAGGAATGCCCTGACAAGGAAACCTGAAGCTAAGCTACCTAGTCCTGTGGGGTTTAGTAGCTGCACAAGGGTTTAGCTTCAGCCCTGTGGAACTTAAAACTCTGTAAAACTGAATCACCACCTCCATAGAGATCTGCAGGAGTGGACCTTTAGCTAGTGTAACCTCCGATGACAGAAGTGACTTTTGGTTAACTGGGATTTTCAGCAAAATGAATTTAGGAAAATCAGGTTGCGCTATATTGAGGTTGGTTTTGGGGTAGAAGTGACATGAATTAATTTTTTTTTAAACCTACAAATACAGTATGTACCTTTTTAACCTAACCTTCCCGCCCCCCCCCCCCCCGCCTCCTCCCATGGAGTGAAGTACAAAAAAAAAGAATGAAAACATTCTAGATAAATCATTTGGTGTGATTAAGTCATTGTAAACTTCTTTGCCATTGCCCAGTAATGTACAACATATCCCCCCCCCAACATAATGTGTTTCAGGAATGATCATTTTCATATCTCAAATGGGAGATAAGACTATGTTATAGTTTAAAATAATGGAAATTGAATGATAGTGGGCCACCTACTGTTCTTTGTAACAGCAGTGTTTCTGGCTGTGTAACCAACATCAGAATGTTGGGGTGATTTCATAGAAATAGTATGTACTGAGGGCCAGATTCTGCCCTGGGACGTGTGTGCCTGACTGATTCATGTGTGCACTCGCACACATCTGAGGATGAAATTTGATCCCAACTTCTGAAAAATATTTAGGATTGTATCCCTGCACATGAGTTAATTTGGACCTTGGCATATATACTTCCTGTATTTTAAGTTGTTTGGATAGTATAAGTCATCTTGATCTTTGATATGCATTGTAATAAATAAAAATTAATTAAAGTTGATGATTTTTATTTCAGTTTTAAGAAATGGAATGTGGCAGACCATTATGTGGAAAGAGGTAAAAAAACAATTTTTAAAATGTTTTGAAAAGAATTACTTTTGATGGAATGATTCTAGGATGGCGCAGAGCCAACGACACTGGATTTACAGTCCCCGGGGGATCCTTGGCTGCCTGTTTAGGGCAGCTTTTTGTGGCTGCTTTGCCCTGTGGTAGCAATGCAGAGCTCTCAGATCTGGGCCTCACGATTGTGTCCAATTCATCTGTTTTTCGAATAACAGTTGTCCATTGGTAACTTTTATAATAACAATTAAATATTATTGATATTACCATAGAGACTAGAACCCTGTGCTGTTTGCTTCTCTGTAGCACATTGCTTTTATTCCAATAAAAGTTAAATTAGTTTCACTGCAATGGCACAGCTATATTAATATTGTTTATAACAACTTTATATGTTCCCCGCAGATCTATGGGAATTTTTTCTCCGAAGTCTTAGGCCCAGATCTTCAAAGGTGTTTAGGCTTTGGAAGTTAGGAGTCTAAATACCTTCAAGGATCTGGGCCTTAGTTAAAGACTTATTTAACTTTGGTAATTTCTGGGGCCCAATCAATGAAAACTTTTCCCTATAAGAAGTTCAGATTTTTTGAGACCAGGTTTTACAAACCCTCAATCACAAGGATAATCTGTACAGGTATAATGAACCCTTGTGAAGACAGAGCCAGCACAAGGCCTATGCACAGCCATGTAAATCCCACTTAAACTCTTTTTTTTTTTTTTAGGATTTAAGTGGGAATTCAGTGGTGCATAAGCCTGGTTCTTACCCTGTCCACAATTGTGAATTTAACCCCAGGTGAATACTCTGATCGTATTTAATGAGGTTACTCATGTGAGTACAGATTTTTCAGGTCAGGCCTGTGGCTCTTAGAGAATTTATTATAAATCTATATTTACCAGAAAGTCCAAAATAGCTCTTTGAGCTTCATTCTGGTCAGTGATAAATAATGTACATCCCTTGTAACTTTCTGAGGAGGACTTTGAAAACCAAACGAAGAAATTAAACCCTTAAAATTATATTTAAACAACAGTAAGGCTCTGATGAAAACCAATGAATCCCAGGAAATGTAAAGCTGATGCTGAGACATGCCACTATCTCTTAATTTTTCTACCAGATTGTGAATTAGAGATGTCACATAAGGCTGAATATGGAATGTTTTCACATTGTGTTAGTCTTCACATTTAAACAAAGATCCTTGACTATATGTGTTTCATTTTGAGTCACGAGGATTCCAGTTTATCCATTATTTTGTCATAATTACTCAGCTGTGTTTAGCATATCACCTGTTTAAAATATCAGAGCTGGTTTATTAGAAGTTATTAGACCTGATCTTGCTACCATTGAGGTCCCTGGGAATTTTACTTCAGTGGGAGCAGGGTCAGTCAGGCTTGTCTTCTCCAATGAAGTTTACGGTTATATCAAACAAACTTGCCATCTACTTTTGGAAACTGCTTGACTTTTCAGGGTCCATTCCGACATTAGGATTATGTCTTGATGTTCAATCTCAATCCAGCAGTTCATAATTTGTATGAACAAGGACAGATGACGTGCGGGCCCCTAAATGATTCCATTGTGTCTAGGCATGAGAGCTGGTGAGCACCTTCAACTCCCACTGAAGGTAATGGGAGTTGTGGGTGCTCAGCATCTCTAGGAACAGGCCACTGAGCATCTAATCAGGTAAGATGTGAGAAGTGAAACACAGTTGCTGGTCGTGTTCACAGCATCTACCACTAGTTTGTGTCGCTACGTACTAGAGCACCTGCTGATGTTTAATGCTACAAGTGCTTAAGATGAAAAGCATCTAATGTGGGAAGAGTTCAAGTAAAAGGAGAGTAGCAAGCTGGTGAGTAGTGAGAAAACATGGAACCGAGAAAGAAAAGGGAGGAGAAGAGGTCAGAGGAAGAGTAAAACAGACGATACATTAAACAGATGAGTAGAGACAAAAGCAAAGATAAGAAAACTTATGTCACCTGGGAAAGCATTTCTTATCAGCTGTCAAGAAGAGCCACTGCCTACAGACAAGCTAGTTCAGGCAGTGGAAGGGAGGGGCTTAATTACCTTATTTAAAGTAAGGAAAAACTGAGACTTGAAACTTACTTCTGAAGTTATGTATTTTTTGTCTGTGGTGGACAGTGTTTCCCTTCATTAAATGTGTGACATGAGCCCTGACGTTGAACTTTTACCTTCTCAATGGTTTATAACCAGACTGAATTCAAAGCATCACTGTAGATGTTCTTTGTAAGATACAGAACTCTTCCTCTCTTTGTGAAGGGAATAGTTAACAAATTAATAATCCGGATGAACAACTTGTGTTCATTTTCTCTTCTTCCCTGCTGCTGCACTCCTGCCCCTGTATCAATAGGTGGCAGTAGGAGACATTGTGAAGGTCACCAATGGGCAGCATCTTCCAGCAGACATGATCATTGTATCTTCCAGGTCAGATATACTGAGTGGGTGTGACATGATGCTTCTGCTGAACTGAGGTTTTAAAGAAATTATTTTTATCATTAGGAAGTGTAAACTTAAAGATTTTAGATGCCAATCCCCTCTCTTCCTCGCAGTGTGAACTGGATAACAACATTTCTACATCAAAAAGATATATTTGCCTTATCAGGGAAAGAAATGATCCTATCCAGTCGCACTCTCATTTCATTTGCATTGTGAATAACTTCTCAAGAGCAGCCAGGTAAGATGGTGTTCAAATTGGTGGTGCTTGAAACTGAGCTCACTGTAGCATTTTGGGAAATTGACTCTGGCAGATTTGTAGGGAGGGGATTTGGTATGACAAAAGGTGAGTGCAGTCAAATTGCTCAGTGATTTTTGAAAGGCCTCTCATTTCTAAAAGGTCTTCACTGCTAAAAAAAAAAAGGTGCAATTTTTTTACCTCAGTGTAACTGGGAAGCACGAGCTGTCCTGAGGTAAAAACACAATGAAGACCCAACACTTTAGTTTTATTGTGAGGTAAATTCACTGAGGACAAGGGGGTGGAGAGCTGTTCAGCTTATGATGTAACTTGTCCTCACTGTGTTTTTTACCTCAGGACTACTCCTGTATGTTACTCACCCCAAGGTATAAAACACACCCTTTTTAATAGCGAAGACAAGCCTTCAGAGGATTTTGCAGCTAAGTGATTTTTGGTGGTGATCAAAAGAACTTATCTTTAGTTTTGTTTCCTTGTATTAATTCAATTGAAAAAAATTCCAGCAGTTCCCCCCCCCCCCACTTGTTGCCCCGCCCCGAAGTACTTGTGCCACTTTCTTCCACTGCAGAGTTAACTGGAGTTATGTATGCTCAAGTTACTTCTCTTGAGTTAGCCTCGCTTGAGAGAAAGCAGTCACACTGCAGAATAACATTTGAGCTGCTGTGTCCACTGCTCTGGTGCTTCACTTATTCTTGTGTGTCACTAAAGTTTAGTCTACACTACAAACTTATCCACACCCCTGGGCATCCTAGTTATGCCAATTTAACCCATGGTGTAGACAGTGCGAGGGCTTCTCTTGTTGACATAGCTACCACCTCTCGGAGAGGTGGAGCTCCTACGCTGATGGGAGAAGCTCTTCTTTGGTACCGGTAACATCTTCACTAAGTGCCACAGCACTGTATGTGTAGACAAGCCCTGGGACTTCTGGGGGCATATCTCATGGGTCTTTGCAGTGCAGTTAGATGAGCTGCTCTGTAAATTCTTTCTTAGTAAATTATGGGAGGACTTGTCTGTCCTCTCTGGGTGCATGGGAGCGAATTGTGAGAAGGCATTGGAGGACTGTCAGCACTCGAGTGGAACTAGCTTGTGGCCACACTCTAGAGTGGTCATGCTAGCATCTGCTGAGTTGCGCTCTCTGAAGTTTTAGCCTGTACCCCCTGATGGGCCAGCCAACTTGTGTTTAAAAGCAGCACTATACTTTAGTTAGGAGCAACATTTGAGTTGTAATTTGAGTTAAATTTGCAGTGAAGACAAATCCTAAGACTGCAGGTCTTCTCTTCACCACCCAAACATCAAGCAAGGGATCTTGTGGGTGTTCTTCTCTCTAACTACCAATGGCCACAGGTCACCCTGATCCCCAGGCCCTGAAATTCCCTCCTGGAGAGGGAAACAGATGACTAACCTTCTGAGAAATGTCTTTTCTGAGCTATTGGCCTACATTTCCTGCCCTGCCCTCACTTCCTGTCTCATTCTTGTGTCACCAAGAGAAGCAGTGGAGATAGCAAAAGGTAAAAATGAAGATCTGAAATTTCAAAATTGACTAGAGTTTGGGGGTGCTGCAGTTTTACGGTGCCCAATTGAAATTCCATAAGGTGTCCTGAAGGTGCTCAGTAAGTCTGAAAAATATTGTCCCTTTAATCATGACTTGGTTTAGCACCCAAAAACTGAGGTACCTCAAATACCTAGTTGGTTCTAGGATTCAGGTAAAAATTTAAAAATACGATTTATTTAAATAAAAGCCCAAAATTATTATTGATTATTTATTACTAGCCAGGTGACTCCCAAATTTAAGTGCAGGTAGAGGATACAACCACACTCTAATCAGAATGGCAATTTCCAGTTTTGAGGGATAATCATTCCATTTTGGGATTTCTCCCCCAACATTTTATATTTAAACTTTTTTTCCCACTTACCTGCTTCATTGGGATTTAGTTCTTAAACTACATGGGCCAAATTATTCTGTCAGTACCACCCCAATAACACCACTGATGTCAGTGAGGTTACACTGGTATAATTAAGGGCATAATTTGACCCTGCGTATGCTGTTTAATTTACAAAATGCTTTGCTTTTAGTATTGGCCATTTCTGTTGTGGTTTTGCTTTTACCATGGTAGCTTTGTTATGTACATAACGCTTCTTTGAAATGGTAATAATAATAAAATAGCCCTCAGTTCACCAGAAAGCTTTGCATGCTCTGCAAGGATGGATTGTTTGATTTGTATATGGTATGTGCTGTATTAAGGTATTGTGTGTATGTGTGTACAGGTATATTGTTTTGACTGATAAAAATAAATTAGGGCATCATTGTCTATTATTTTGATTATTCACATAAAGATGACATTCAAGGGATCTTACAGACAGCAGAAATTCTTAAGGCAGAAAAAAAGACCAAAAGCAATTAAAGATCATATTTGGATCTCATTTGCACTGGGTATAAGAGACATTTTCAGGTGTGTATATATACAGATGTGAAGGACTGTGTGTAAAACTTCCTTGGCCTGTGATACAAGTGCTGCTTCTGATCCACCATCTAGATTACAGTGAATTTGCTGTTCATAATACAACCAAAAATATGGACCATTGTGGTTTATGTATTAGAGTCTGTAGTGTCCATTGGATTTGATCTGTTACTTTGCCCATATGTGGGAAGCTGGGAACCTGTGTGCCAGCTCCCATTGCTGTCTGACTTCTGAAAGAAAATTTATTTCTCTGGAGACCACATGTATATCTGTGTATATGGCTAGATCTGCATACCTGCATCTGTCTGGCATTCAGGTGTCTGGCAGTCAGGAAAATGGCAGCAATACAAGGGTTAATTTAAATCTGATTGCTTCAGGACTTGGGTGTGAGGAGATCTGGATTCTAACAGCATCTCAATGTATAGAAAATAGTCTGTAAAAACTGGAAGATGAAATGTGTATCTGGGTCCAAGTAGGCAGTGAATTCCTTCATTGTGATGCATAGCCATAAGTGAGGATGTCTTTTTAAAAGATACGCTCTAGGAATTATTTTGGGGGAGTTCTATGGCTTGTGTTATAAAGGAGATCAGATGGTCATAGTGGTCCCTTCAGGCCTTGAAATCTATGAATTTATGAACTACAGAGCATGATAAATGGGTACAAACCCTGGGCAAGATTCTAATACTCCTCAGGTGTGCCCTGAGAGTAGGCACTCTGTGAAAGCAGCATCATTGTGCACCTGAATTTGACCCATACTTAGCTCTCTCCCACCCTCGGACAGACTATTCCAGCCAGGAAGAGGAGTAATTTCTGTAAGACAGGGTTGTGTGGGGATGTGTAAGAGCACAAACACTCTAGTAGAGCACACCCCTGGAGTCTAACCCTGGTTCCAGAATGCCTCTCTGTGGCTCCAACCACAGGACACCTGCAGAGTTGCCTCTGCAAGTTTGGGGGGAACTAGAATCAGGGAGGTGGAACATTAACATCTTCTGCTGCCCTTACAGCCATGGCTTTTTGGTGGTTTGTATGAGCAACCTATAGCCAGATTTGGCTCTATGGGGAAAAATGTACAAAGGTATGAAGGGAGCTGGTGCCTAACTGTCCTTAGTACTTTGAAAATCTCCCCTGTTTTAATGTTGCTATGATTTTCCAGCATTCTTGCTCAACAAATTTGGGGAAGAAAAATTCTAGAAGGAGAACCTGTCAAAAGTGAAACAGTTGAGTTATTAAATAATGTGAAGAATTGAAGCAGAGGTTCTTTAATATTTTCTAGAAGTGATGTGTACTTATGTTAAAGCTCCTTGTTTTTGCTGGATAACATCTGTACTGATTCAGATAGAAGTGTTCTTTTAAGAAACCATTTAAGTCATTTTTAAGGGAAGTAATTTTAAAAGGGATTTTTAAAAATGGCACTCTGTCATTCACCCTCAGAATTTAACTTTTTGCCATATAATGTACTGAGAATAGTTATAGTTGGGTACTTTCAAAGCACAAGTAAGGCTCAATATAATTGTTTTATAAAATGTTTAATCATGAAAATTTTACTGTGCTTTCTGCAGTGAACCTCAGGCAATGTGCTATATTGAAACATCTAATCTTGATGGGGAGACTAATCTTAAAATACGACAGGTAAAATTACATTTATTTTGTTAGTGTATAATGTTAACTAGGAAGTCCTGTTTAGCAGTTAGGAAAGGGACTTGGGTGTGAGGAGATCTGGATTCTAAATGCAGCTGTATTACTCTTGACTAGTTACTTATGCTCTCGCTGCCAGTTTCTGCATCTGTTGAATGGAGGTGGTAATAATTGCTGTACAGATTTGTTGAGAGACTAAATTAAAGAGAGGCATGTTCCTATGGATTCAAACATGGGAATGGACATCAGGAAGATCCTGGCTATGAAGCTTATGTCTAGTGTGACCTTCAAACAAATATTTAACTTCTCTGCCTCACTTTCCCCCCTCTCTAATAACAGCAGTATTATTCCCAGGGCTGCTGTAATTACATGCTTGTTACGTGCTTTAAACATGAATTTACTCTCTCTTGATCTGACAGGACCTGCATTTGATAACCTTCTGGTCATGTTGCAAAGCATATGGGCCTGATTTTCATTTACACTGAGGCTACCTTATACCACCCTGGCAGCATAAATAGACCTTTAAAGAGTGTGAATTAGACGTATCCACTTCAAGGCCTCTTTACACTGCCAGAGAGGTGTAAAGGTGAATCAGGGCCTGTGTATTTACCCATGCTTTCTCCGACTCCTAAGTGTGAGTACCTCAGTCTTTGGGTGGGGAGCAGCATGGCGCTGAGATTGGTACTTTTGTGTGAGTAAAAAGAATTAACTGAGACTCTTATGTACATCCTACTTAAGGGGATCCCTGTAATCACAGAGCCAGAGGCCAAGCTCCCACCATCCTCCTGCCCATCCCCAACATCCCCTGCAGTGGTTTATCAGAGCTGATGCAGAACCCTTGGAACGTGGCGTCCCTTTCCATGCCCTCTCCATAGCTTGTACAGCCTGGATACGGTGGCTGTTCTGTACCGGGGGTGTCAGTCATGTTGTGCCCATGATAAACTTCACCCAGAAGGACACATTTTATGTTATGCAAATATATCTGTAAAATATAAGAGAAGTTTAGAGGTGAGAAAATAAGTTTGTATTTTAAATGTTTGGGAAATGTAAAGTTATCAAAGAAGGGGAGTTAGAGATTCTCCTCTTACTTACCCCGGTATCAATTGGGAGTAACTCCATTTAGTCACTGCATTTGCTCAAATCTAAAACTAGTGTGTGAGGAGAATCAGGGCATTGAGCACATTAAGATGCAATTGCATGTGATTGCAGCATACCCCTGATAGTATCAAAGCAGCACTTGGAAACCTGTGTACTTCACTGCCAGATGCTTAACAAATCAAAGAAACCATTATGGTTTACTAAAGGAACTATCAAAGGTAGGAAAGTGCTGGGTTTCAAGCACAATAAGCCATGAGAAGTGTATTTGAAATGCCATGATTTGATTATTACACACTATGCTTGTGGTCAGAGTTGGAATTTAGCTGCCCAAAGTAGAGACCCAGTTTTGTTGACACTCTTCTTCATTTACAAGAGGTGCAGGATGTAATGTGTTCCTCCTGGGGTGCCACCTGGAACTGGGGTACCACTGAGCCCTCTGACTCACCAGCCTGGGCTCTCTCTCACCCTGTGCTGCCGTGACAAGCTGCAGACCCACTACTGGTCCTACACTTCCACCAGCATTCACACAGGCAAGGATGCACCCAGCTGCAGTTACATGGAGGCTGGCCACCCACTGCATGAACCAACAATAGAGAGGCTACAGCCAAAATAACCACCAGCTTCCCAACCTAGGACCCCAGGGCTGTACCGTCCTGCCCTGGTCAAAACCCCGACCAGTATGAATTTATTTTCCAGTTCGGCAACAACCTTTGCCCCTTGAGCTAAGATTTTGAAGCACTTCATTCAAAGTCACTGGTTTAGATAAAGCAAAGACAAGTTTATTAACTACAAAAGGTAGATTTTAAGTGATAGCAAACATCAAAGCAGCTTACCTAGTAAATAAACAAAAACTCAAACTAAATTTAACATACTAGAACCAGGGGTCGGCAACCTTTCAGAAGTGGTGTGCCGAGTCTTCATTTATTCACTTTAATTTAAGGTTTCGCGTGCCAGTAATATATTTTAACCTTTTTAGAAGGTTTCTTTCTATAAGTCTATAATATATAACTAAACTATTGTTGTATGTAAAGTAAATAAGGGTTTTAAAATGTTTAAGAAGCTTCATTTAAAATTCAATTAAAATGCAGAGCCCCCTGGACCAGTGGCCAGGACCCCGGCAGTGTGAGTGCCACTGAAAATCAGCTCATGTGCCGCCTTTGGCACGCATGCCATAGGTTACCTATCCCTGTACTAGAAGGATAGGATTTGAATTAACAATCTCTCACCCTGACTGATGGTACAAGCAGGGCTTGCAGATTCTCAAGGCACAAGCTGCACTTGCTTCGGATCCCCACCCCAGTTCCAAGTCCTTTTCTTTAGGAGCTTCTCTTTGATGTTCAGCTGTGGGGGACTGAAGAACAACAGATGATGTCACTCCCTGCCTTATATAGCTTTAGCATATGGCAGGAACCCTTTGTCCCAAACTCAGTTTGTGGAAAAACACTGGTATCCAAGATGAAATTCCGTGTCATGTGGCCTGGTCACATGCCCTTGCATAGGTTGCTGAGTCATAGCAACCATTACTTACAGGCTGTCTGGAACATTCTCAGGAAGGCTCACCAGGTGGAGCATAAGCTTCTCCTAAAGCCTATTGTTTTTCCTAATGGCCCATTACCTTGAATAGGCCCTTCATAGCCGACTATCTATCTGGAAGCATTTTGTCTAGTGGGTATCACCCAGGTGTGATTACATGTGAAATACAGATACGCAGTCAATATTCATAACTTCCGATACAAAAATGATACATGCATACAAATATTTAGCAAATCATATAACTTTTCCAATGACCGCTCATATGACCCATCTTGTACAAAATGCATCCATAATAATGCCATTGTAACTTACAATTCATATTTGAAAACATTTATATTTGCCTCCATTTTAATTTTGTTTGAGGAAATGTGATTGTATCTGTAGGTCTGATACCAAGGACAGTAGTCTGGGGCGGAATCCTCTGCAGATTTTATTTATATATGGGTCACTGCATTTAAAAAATGTGGACCTGATTCTCCAACTGCCTTACAACATGGAGTCTCACTTGAGCAAACAAGATGGAAAATGGGTATATGGCAGTAATTTACACTCCCTTTCCACTCCCTTCGCTCAAGGGTAACTTATGACACTAGGTAAAAAGCAGTGAAGAATCAGGCATGTGGTTTCTAAATTTCAGAAAATTGCATGTTTGAGTAGGCTAGTGATACATATGATAAATCTTACACTGCCCTCCCAATAAATTAATACATTGGGTTAAATTCTTGGCTGCGTGTGCAGTCTGCACTGAGTGCAATAGGATGGGGGAGTTGCAAAGGAGCTGGATGCAGTTCCTCAATCCTGGGGGCAAGAGAGGACTAGTTTGGCACCCAGCTTTAAACATAGTTTAAGTCAAGATTGGATGTGTTCATGAAAGAGATGCTCTAGGAATTATTTTGGGGAAGTTCTACAGCTTGTGCTATACAGGGGGGCAGACTAGATAACAATGATCCCTTCTGGCCTTGGAATCTATTAATCTGTGGTGAGTTAGCAATCAACCCCGAGCAAGGGCAGAGCATGGTTGTACTGCCCCAGGAGCGGCCCAGGAGGGAGAGTGACGTAGCATACATGTGTCAATAAGCTACATTGCCCCATGTGGGAGGAGGGCAGAACCAAAGCTGCTCTCATTCCTTGTTTCTTCCCGCTCCCTCCTGCCCGCTTGTGCCGAGTGGGGGAGCGTAACAGTTCTGTGAAGCCCATTTTCCATCCAGCGCTATGAATGGTTGTAGAGGCAGCTGGCGCAAACTAGTGAGGAGGTGCCTTATTCCACTTTACTGCCTTGAGTGCTCATGCAAGCTAGGGCAAAATCTGGTCCTTATTAAGTAAACAATTTCTGTGGGGCTTACAGAGCCCCTGAATCCCATAAGCAGCAGAAGAAGCTCGAGTCCTAAGTCAATGTACTCAGCTATGCCTCTGTCTCTCATTTGTTGGGATACATTATAGAACCACATGTGGAAAATTAAACTAAGAAGAAAAGTTGATTTGACAGGCATCTCCTCTGGCTTGGTCTCTTGCAGGGATTGACTCAAACTGCTAGTCTGCAGTCGAGAGAAGACTTGATGAAAGTGTCTGGGAAGATAGAATGTGAAGGACCCAACCGTCACCTCTATGACTTCATTGGAAACTTGCGCTTAGATGGCCAAAGGTATCAACTTTACTGAAAAACGATAGTTGTCTTCCGTTAAGAAATATGTCTTATGTGTATGTGTGCACCGTGGCTTCTCTGGCAACCTAGAAAGAACATAAAGGTATTTCTGTGGGTGACTACTAACTGGTGCATGAGCTGATCATCAGCTAGTGTAAAATGGTATAGCTCTATTGACTTCAATGGACAGTCTTTACCTGAAGTAGTAGAGGCCTGTGAGTTCTGGAACTAGAGGACCTGGGTTCAGTGTTCCCTCTAATTCTTCACACCCATGTGCGGAATTAATTTTGTTATGTGCAGCAATATGGAGGTGATGTGTGACACATCACCTTCATATCGGTGCACATAACAAAATTCATGTGGTGGGGGTGGGGCCGAGGGGTTCAGAGTGTGGGAGGGGGCTCAGGGCTGGGGCAGAGGGTTGGGGTGCAGGGGTGTGAGGACTCCGGCTAGGGGTGCGGGTTCTGGGGTGGGGCCGTCAATGAGGGATTTGGGGTGCAGGGCGGGCTCCGGGGCTATGGTAGGGAGAGAGGACTCCCCCCAGCTCTCTCTCCCCGTGACAGCACCTGGGTTGGCGGGAGAGAGGCGCCTCTCCCTGATACAGCAGCTCTGGAGCTGGGGCCGCAGGATAGGCACCCCTCCTCCGGCCCCCACAGGTCCGGGCCAGGGCTGGGTTCGGGGAGGGTTGTCCCGTGACAGGTCCAGGCTGCATCTGGGTTCGGGCAGGGCTGCCTGGGTTCAGGGCTGGGCAGGGCTGGCCAGGTTTGGCCCACGGCATGGGTGCCCCAACCGCGGCAGGTCCGGGCTGCAGCATGGGGGGGCCGTCCTGGCCATGGCAGGTTGGGGCTGGGGGAGGGGCGCCCCTCCCCCGGCCACAGCAGGTCCCTCCCCCCAGACGGGTTCCCTGAGCACCTGCGCCGCACTAAATAGGCTGCTGCTCAGCCGTGCAGCTTACAGGGAATTTAGCCAGGAATCCAGTCCCACCTTTGCAAATGATGATTGTTTATTATGGGAGAAGTAATAGCCCCTTCATAGTTGAGCTTGCAACCACAGTTCCTTTTTAAGAGTAATTGAGATCACTCTTGTAATTCTTAAAAGAAAAAGTTTCCTGCTTCAGTCGTATAAATTCAAGTATTATAATCCAGTGTTAAGCTGACCTAAGCCCCAGTGTAGACAGTGCTAGGTTGACGGAAGAATTATTCCATTGACCAAGCTACCTGCCTGTCAGGGAGGTGGATTACCTACAGCGATGGGAGAACCCCTCCCATCAGCACAGATAGTGTCTACACTGAAGCACAGCGATTCAGCTGTGCCGCTGTAGCATTTCAAGTGTAGACGCCCTCAGGCGCAGAGAGATGAAATGCCTTGCCCAGGTAACACAGCAGACTAGTGGCAGAGTTGAGAATAGCACCTGACTCCCCTCTGACAGTCCACTGGATCCTGCTGCTTTCTGAAAATGTTGATTACTTAGTGACTAAGTACTTTTTGAGATTAAAAGTCTTTTTAGTGGCTCATTTTTGAAAAGTTTGCCAATTGTCTTGTGCTGTTTATGTCCCTCCGTTTGCTCAACAGAAATCACATTAGCTGGGGTGTTATTTAGGGCAGTCTTGAGGCTGTTCTATAACATGCTGGATGCCAAACTGGGAACTGTAGCCAGCTCCTTTGCAGCCTTCCCCACCTTGCTGCACTGTGCAGAGACTGGAATGCAATTGAGGAGTGAACTCAATGTATTTATTTATGGGTGGGCAGTGGCAGATTTATGCTGGAGGTCCCTAAATATTAATTTCCTTCAAAGTGCTGGGTTTTGTAAATGATATGAAAGGGGAGTATCCAAGAAAAGAAGCATGTGTTCATATAATGAAAAATAACTTCCTTGAATGGTTAGAATATCTTCAGAGTCATTTAAAATATCTGTACTTATTTTTTCTTTGTTCTTGGCTTCTAGTCCGGTTCCCATTGGGCCTGACCAGATCTTGCTGAGAGGTGCACAGCTTAGAAACACCCAATGGGTCCTAGGAATTGTTGTATACACAGGACATGACACAAAGCTCATGCAGGTAAAATGGATTGGAAATAAAATCTCGTGTGTGTTTTGATGGAAATCGGTAGTCTCTATTTCTGTATTCTGCCTGTCCTTATTTGTTGATTATGCAAAATAAAGTGTCGGTCATTATATTTGTAATGCAGTAGCATCCAGAAGCCTCGAGTGAGATTGGGACTCCACAGTGCTGGGTGCAGTATGTGCTCTTAGTACCTGCTAGGAAGAGCTTACAACATAAATTTTTTACATGATGAAGGTTAAGATTTGTCATAGTTATTTTTAGTAAAAGCCACAGACAGGTCGCATCAATAAACAATAATTCATGGAAGCCTGAGCCCTGCGGCCCAACGAGGGCGGGGGGTGACAGCTTGAGCCCCGCTGCCCAGGGCTCACCGTGCCGCAAAGGGCTGATGGCCCTGCCGCATGGAGCTGACAGCCGAAGTCCCATTGCCTGGGGCTGAAATCGCGGAGATCACCAAAAATCATAGAACCCATGACCTCCGTGACAGACTCGTATCCTTATACATGATATATAGAACTAACTTTTTAAAATCTAAATGTATAAAGTAAGTGCCATTGCAGCCTTCCCAGAACACCATGGTAACGCAAGCTTTTCCATGACTCTCACGCAGAATAGAGAAGTAAAGTATGCATCCGAAGAAGTGGGCTGTAGTCCACGAAAGCTTATGCTCTAATAAATTTGTTAGTCTCTAAGGTGCCACAAGTACTCCTGTTCTTCTTTTTAAGGAGAAGTAATGTCAACTGTGACTCTGCACTACACTCCTATTCACTTTCTGGAACAAGCAATCTTCTGTGGGCTGTAATCCTGGAAGAAGTTATCTACTTCTAGAACAATAAATCCAGTTAAAATCTTTCCATGCATTAATGATCCTGCAAGTAGTTCTATTCAGCCAGGTTCCATCAGACTTTAGTTTGGCTCTTTTAAGTTTTAAGGCTGTAAAAGAGAACTATACTTGGCTGCTGTTGAACTGTGTCTAAAAACTTGCAGTACACAAGAGCTGAGGGGAGGATGTAGGGAGCATTTTCCCCCTTAGAGCCCTGTGCAGAAACTAGAGAAAATTGCAATCCTTGCATTCTTTTGAGGGCAGTAACTGCTGGTCTCTGCTAGTGTTCCCCTGGGAACTAGACCAGGGGTGGGCAAACTCTGGCGTGGGGGCTGCATCTGGCCCTCCAGGCGTTTTAATCCGGCCCTTGAGCCCCCGCTTGGGAGCGGGATCTGGGGCTTGCCCGCTCTGGTGCTCCAGCCGTGGAGCCGGGTCCAGGGCTTGCCATGCTCCAGCTGGGAAGCGGGGTCAGGGGCTTGTCCCACTCCTCGCAGCTCCCAGAAGCAGCGGCAAGTCCCCCCTCTGGCTCCTACACATAGGGGCAGCCAGGGGGCTCTGCACACTGCTCCCATCCCAAGTGCTGTCCCCACAGCTCCCATTGGATGGGAACCGTGGCCAATAGGAGCTGCAGGGGTGGCGCCTGCGGACAGGGCAGCACACAGAGCCGCCTGGCCGTGCCTCTGCTGCTTGAGGTAAGCACCACCCAGAGCCTGCACCCCGACCCCCTCCTGTGCCCCAACCCCCTGCCCCAGTCCTGATCCCCCTCCCGCCCTCTGAACCCCTTGGTCCCAGCCCGGAGCACCCTCCTTCACTCTGAACGCCTCATTCCTGGTGCCACCCCAGAGCCCGCACCCCCAGCCAGAGCCCTCACCCGCTCCTGCATCCCAGCTCCCAATTTAGTGAGCACTCATGGCCTGCCATAAAATTTCCATACCCAGATGTGGCCCTCGGGCCAAAAAGTTTGCCCACCCCTGAGCTAGATCCTCAGAGGCAGGGACATGGCCTTGTTCTTTACCTGCCTTGGCCATCAGAGTGGGATGAATAGGCTGGAGGGAGTATGCTCAGCTTCCAGAAGAGATTGAGTATAGTACATGTCCCCTAAGTCTGACTCACAACAGTAGTCTGTTAGTCTCTGTGTGTATGTGTATAATACCACCATAGTGGCTAGGGGCCCTAGTCATAGACTTTGCATAAATAATATATTTAACTGGCTGGGGATGGAGTTTGAGAACAAAGTAGCTAAATCCACAGTTTTAAGACTCTGAAAATGAACTGTGCACAGAAGAACTAAGGAGAACAGTCCCACCTTTGTAGTTATTGTAATATTATTTAGCAGTTTTTCTCACCATTTGCTATTGTTATCGCCATACTTAAATCAGTTCTCAAGGCTGTTTCTACTTTTGTTCAGAATTCAACCAAAGCCCCTTTGAAGAGATCAAATGTGGAGAAGGTGACCAACATGCAGATTCTGGTTTTATTCTGCATCCTTCTGGTCATGGCCCTTGTGAGTTCTGTGGGTGCCTTACTATGGAACAGAACACACGGTGAAGTCATCTGGTACCTTGGCTCAAATGGTGAGAGTTTGATTGCAGGTGGTCCATTGTCTGTGTGTTAAAACAGTGAGAGCTCATAAAGTTCGAGGATTCTACAGAGCATGCCAGGCCATTTATCTTTGCCAAATAAATGCAGAAAGGAGGCCCATAAATAAAAATCAAAGCCAGCAGCTAACTTTATTTGACAATGTATTCTAGAAACAGACTGCAGTAACTATGGAGCCCAGCTTGCCTGCGAATGTGTTGTTGAGGGATGCAAGATGTTCCCCCCTCCCAAGGTCTGAGAATGCTGCTAGGCAGCTGTCCAAAAATAAAGTGGGATCATAGAATATCAGGGTTGGAAGGGACCTCAGGAGATCATCTAGTCCAACCCCCTGCTCAAAGCAGGACCAATCCCCAGACAGATTTTTGCCCCAGATCCCTAAATGGCCCCCTCAAGGATTGAACTCACAACCCTGGGTTTAGCAGGCCAATGCTCAAACCACTGATGGAGAGTTAAATACCAGGTGCCTCATACAGTGGTGCAAAATGCCACTCAAAGATGACCGAAAGGCTCCTTATTTCAATTATGAGAAATTGTTTGGGGCATTGTAACTTACTGAATTGGGTACAGGATTTGTGGTATCAGCCTCCTTTCCGTCGATCAATCCTTTCGTCTACATACTTCAGCCACAACCTCTTTTCACCAGATCCTAGGCTGGTGTAAAATGTCACAACTCCACTGACTTTAATTTAATGCTGATTTATGTCAGCTGAGGATCTGTCTCTCTGTGTTTTAGTTAGCCCATCTATAAATTGGAGCTGATGAGCTCCCCTATATGGATATCCTGAAGATTAATGTTCACAGATTAAGTATTATTGCTGTCTTTGTATTTGCTGGACCAGGCTGTTCTAGTTTACAACAGAGAGGGGTAATTTTGCAATTGCAAAACTCTGATCCTGTATAGTGTGTGTGTTTTATTTAAGGACTCCATTTTACTTCCTTTTTGCTACCTGTATTTACTTATGAGATTAAATAGTAACACAAAGATACAGATATTGTGAAAACACATCAAGACAGAATATAAGTCATTCTGCAGGAGAGAGATTTTTGGCATTTCCATTTATATTACAATCACCTAGAAAATGTGTCAGACAGTGGCTATTGTGTTACTGGCACTATCTTGGGATGCAGACCTAAATAAATAAATGTCACTGGAATTGTGTAAATCTTTTACTGGTAGTGGTAAAACTGCTAGCAATGGCTGAGCTGTCATCTGTTTCAGATGAACTGCAATTATGCTACCTTTACTGAGGAGGAGTGGAGTGGTATTGATAGCAGGCTATATAGATCTCAAGACCCATTCTTCATTGGACTAGCTTTGACTTCAGTTTATGTCAATCATGTTCTTTCCATGTTAATCACTGTTACTGCTACTAGAGATTGTTTTTTAAAAAAAAATTGTGTTGCCAGATTTAATAAAAATTCTACACAGGAAAAATATGAAACACAAGATATGTAAATGACTGGAAGAAGCAGTGATGAAGAGAAACAAACGGAATATGATTTGTAATGGAGAGTACTCAAAAGTTATAGGGACTGATCTCACAAACTGGTGTAAATTGAGAATAACTTTGCTGAAATCAATGTAGTATCATTCCTGAAGTCAAGATATCGCCCACAAGTATTGTCTCACCTAGGGAGATGCATTTTCAAAGCAGTCTCGTGAGTTACACACACAGAACCAGTCATTCTTTCTTATTGTCAGAAAAAGGGAGTATACTTCATTCTTTCAGAACCAAAACTTCAAACCTGGGTGCCTAACCAGAGTGCCTAATTCTCACAAATGTCTGGGTAGAAAAAAGTTTCTTTGCCCATTCAGCTTGCCTCTTGGTTTTCCTTAGAGACTGATCCAAGCTGCAGAAAATTCTTCTCCATATCTGGATTTTAAACACTCCCAAGTTCAGAAGCATTTGGACCCAGATTTTGGTTCAGCCTGGCATAAATATTGAGCCATTTACAAATTTAGATTTAAACTAGGTTTCAAAGCTTCAGGAGTGTTCATCTCTGGCTCTCATTTCTGCCTCTTCAGTTTTTTCTCAGATTCATTTGCCTGGATTCTTCAGTTCCCATACTCTTAAATGACTGTTTTTCTTAAGCTCATTTGTACTTGTTACTTCTTTGCATTTATTTGGGCAACTTATCTAGCATATTCACTGCTGGTAAAACCATTTTATTTAGATACCTTATTTAGTTTTAATTACACATCTCTTTGATTGTGATCTTTTTTTCAATTCTCACCGGAGTGAATAGTTTACCAAACTTGCCAACACTGGAAGCTATAAATACAGATGTTTGGTGAAAATAATTGGGACACACCTTCTCATTCTATTGAAATATGTGGAACAAAACCAGCTTTTTGGAGAGTCAGAGTGAAAATGTGCTGCTAGAAATAATACCCGTAGTTCTTCAGTGGGGACAGATGGCATGTATACAGGATTACCAGATCCCTTTGGACTGTAATATGGAATATTGCACTTCTAGTAACCTGCTTACAGAACTGAGAATAAACTCAGTTACTCACAAATCTAAATCTCATGTTTCACACAGTGTGCACATAGCACAGCTAGCCTTTCCCCTTTTCTGAAGCTGATGTAATATGTGTAGGGCCCTGCCAAATTCACAGTCCATTTTGGTCAATTTCACAGCCATAGGATTTTAAAAATTGTAAATTTCATGATTTCAGCTATTTAAATCTGAAATTTCATAGTGTTGTCATTGTAGGGGTCCTGACCCAAAAAGGAGCTGTGTGTGTGTGTGTGGGGGGGGGGAGTCACAAGGTTATTGTGGGGGGGGGTTGCGGTACTGCTCCCCTTACTTCGGCGCTGCTGCTGGTGGCGGCGCTGCCCTCAGAGCTGGGCATCTGGATTTGGTATTGCCACCTTTACTTCTGTGCTGCTGCCTGCAGAGCTGGGCCTTCAGTCAGCAGCCGCCACTCTTCGGCCGCCCAGCTCTGAAGGCACCAGCGCAGAAGTAAGCGTGGCATGATATGCTGTTGCCACCCTTAGTTCTGCGCTGCTGCTGGTGGGGCGCTGCCTTCAGAGTCGGATGCCCGGCCAACAGTCGTCACTCTCCAGCCACCCAGTTCTGAAGGCAGCACAGAAGTAAGGGTGGCAATATCATGACCCCCCCCCCTAAAATAACCCCCTCCAACTCCCTTTTGGGTCAGGACCCCCAATTTGAGAAACACTGGTCTCCCCCATGAAGTCTGTATAGTATAGGGTAAAAGCACACAAAAGACCAAATTTCACAGTGGGGACACCAGATTTCATGGTCCGTGACACGTTTTTCATGGCTGTGAATTTGGTAGGACACTAAATATGTGCATGTATATATCAATTTTAAAAAACACCTCTACAAGTTCTAGGCACCCTAACGTGTAATTAATATTACAGTAAAACCCAAGCAGCATTAGAATAATCATTCAACAAGGAACTTTGCCAGTCAGCCACCTTTTCACCTCTTTGTCACTCTGGGAAGACTATCCTCAGCCCTTCCCCCAAATGCCCTCAAACAGAAGTGTTTTGCAGTGTGCCTGGAAGGTCACCAGATTCAGGCTGTTTTGGATCAAGTAGGGGGAGCAAATTCAGGAGGTCTTACAGCAGATGCCCTGCCAGCAGCCCCGTCATATATGAATACTTCGTTACAATATTGGGAGAATTTCAAACCAGCTTTGATCTTTTATTGGTGTAGAAAATAACTTCTGTCCCATATTTAGACATTTTAGGTAAAAAGTCTTCTTTTGTTTATCATCTTTTAAAACAAACATTGGGTGAGATTTTCACTTTTCAGTTCTATTTTATTCTATTCAGGTTCTTACACCATGCTATCTGAGCACTTGTTATGGCAGGGGAACTGGGATAAAGAAGTTCTGTGCGCCATGACAGCTCCTGGGGGCATTGTGTCTGAGGCAGTCATAATGGGCTTGATTCTGATCTCCGTTGAACCATTTTTTACATTGTTTTGCAGAAAGTTAACTGGAGTTTGTCCTGAATTTGTACTGGTGTAAGTGAGATCAGGATAAGGACCATGGTGTCCAGGAGTGCACACAAACAGCATTGTCTACAACCTTCAAAAGAATGAAGCATGCTGGCAGGAGAGGAGTGGGGCAGGGCCATGACCTGGATTTAGTTTTGCCCTACCTATTGCTAGCATTGCTTTCTGCACTGGAATCTTGTGTGCCATGAAAGCAAGAAGCAAGATTTTGTTTGTCTCCTGTGTAGGGGCTCAAGGTAGAAGGAAAATGCCTTGAGCCCTCACCTATCCACATGAGGGTAGACACAGTCTAGCCATTTTCAATAAATTGAATAAAGTCAATAAATTGAAAAGGTCTGTTTTGTGGAGAGAAAATAGATGTTCATCTATTTATGCCATTGGTTTAAAATGGGAAACTCTCCACCGTATTAACACTGTAAAAATGCATGCATGATTGAATACAAACACGTGCCTTGTTAGTGACCTTATCCTATACCTTTCGGTCCACAGAAGAGCTCTATGTCAATTTTGGATACAATCTGCTGACATTCATAATCTTGTACAACAACCTCATTCCCATCAGTCTGCTGGTGACCCTGGAAGTCGTCAAGTTTACTCAGGCTCTTTTTATAAACTGGGTAAGTTGCAAGAACAAAAAGTTGGATAATAAATTGCGGTTTTGAATGTCACATTAGTGGACAAATTTAATTTTAAGGGTTTTCACCTTTTTGTCAGTGTCTCTTTAGTTATTGCCTTTGGCAAGACCAATTAATAGTTCAGTGAATCTGTTCAATGCTAGTTTACTGGTCCATGTTACCAGGGCTTGAAAACACCACTTGCCTGTAGAAAGGTTCCGTACATGAATGCCATCCACTTCTGCAGTTTCTAAGAATAGCTTTTAGCGCTTTCGGTTGCTAGGGAAGCCTTCTGAACACGAAATGAGTGTGAACAGGTAGTGTCATCTTCCTGAGCCTTTTGGCAAACAGCTGTAGTGACTCTTCTGCAACTTATAGGTTTACTAAGATTCAGCAGAGTGAAAAATGACCAGTATCTTGTCATTTTTTCAGTTATCCTATTCAGAACCCTGGGGGCCACTGAAAGTAAAATGGTCAGGTCACTTTCACTCTGGTGATGCTTGAGCTGCAATGTTTGTCCACAGAGTGCAGGTTGGGAGTGGCTCATGTCACTAAATAGTGACTTCTCTGGTCAGGTAAGGAACTGAAGTGGTAGTTTTCATATGGATTTCCGTTCAGTCCCTTTGGGTATAAAGATGATGGCTGTGATGTGCCTGGAGGGTGTATAGTTGGGGAAAATGCATCTGCCTGGATATGTGCATGTGTACAACCTCAGGGCTTCAACGTGGCTGTAGAAGAAGACCCCTAAAAAAAGATAACCCCAGATGAAGTTACATTTATTTTGCCTATGAGATTTTTATGTGAGTATAACTGAATCATTTCCAAGCTGAGTCATCTGGAAAATTACTTCTCGGATTACTGGCACATGCAGTAGCTATTTTTGCAATGTATTCCAATTAAATGCAATGATATAAACAAAACTGGTTGTAGTATAAGTGAGCAGTTTTTCTGTTTAGAAGTGAGGTCTGGACTACAGTAGTTCAGTGACTTAACTATTTGTCTTCTGGGTAGAATTATTGATATCCTGTAAAAGAATTTTCCCTGTGTTAAGACTCCTGACCCTTTTTGTGCATTGAGCTGAACATGCAGCAAAGGAAATGCCAGTGGTTTTTTAATAGGTGTCATTTTCAAGATGTCTACTACACCGATACATTTGAGAGAAACTGTTGTTCTCCAAAGGACCATTTTCTGCCTTTGCTCTGCAGCAGCACTCCCATTAGTGTGGCTGGAAGTCATGTGGGCAGCAAATGCAGTATGTTGCTTGAAGAGACTTAAACTGTTGATTAAACTGTATATCTTAGGTCTGTTTTCACTTTTCTTTCAGGACATAGATATGTATTATCAAGAAACAGATACACCTGCAATGGCCAGAACTTCAAACCTTAATGAGGAGCTTGGGCAGGTGAGAGAACCTCATTGGGAATATCGTACTTGTCATATAACTTAGGAGAAACACATGAAAAGGTACCATACAAAGGCAATGATTTTCTTATAATAGTTACAGGCTTTTCTCTGGTCCACCTCTTACCCTGAGATAAGGAAGCTCTATTTTACAGGTAGATTATCTTGCTGTGCAGCACAATTAAGTGACTTGTCCAAAGTCACTTAATTCCTGACTCTGACTTAGACTATTTGAACCCAAATCTCCTACGTTCCAGTTCAGTGCCTGAACCAGAAGACCATCTTTCCTCGTCTAAGGGGCCAAATTCTGCCCTGGAATGTGTATGTTTGTCACATTCTGGGGTGTAGTTCAGACCAGTTAGGGGCTGTGTCCCCACTTGCCCTACAAGCTTGGGTGCTCCCAATTCTTTGCTGATTTAACTCCCAACCTGGGCCCTTCACAACCAGCCAAAGAGCATGCAGGGCACCCCCTGAGTATCTGTGTATAGCTGCAGCCTACTAGCAAAACTCCATTCACACCCTAGCTCCCACTAGCCTTGGTTACCACTTGCAGGGTGACCCCCAACACACCCTGCCCTGACTTTTCCCAAAAATGTGTGTTCTGCACTGTCCAACCCACTCCTGGACAGTATAGATATCAGAGGTCTGTTGCCCTTGCAAGGGGTCAATATTCAACAGTTTGCTTTTTAACTGGAGTTACCCAAATCATTCAGTTTAAACAACACTGGAATAGTTTTGATTAAAACAAGTTTATTTAACTACAAAGAGATAGGTTTTAAGTGAGTACAAGTACAAAGCAGTAAAGTCAGAAATGGTTACCAGAGAAATAAAGATAAAACGCTTTCTAGTAACTAAAACTTTCCGAGCTAGACTTGGTTCTAGGTAAAATCTGTACCACATGTTCCCAGCAACATTGCTTGCCAAATTTTCATGTTAGGATCCCTCCCCAAAAAGCTGATGCTTTTGTCATCTTGGGTGAAAGAGATAGAAAGAAATAATATCTGGGGTGGTTTTGGCCCTCACTTTTATAGTCCAGTCTGTCTTTTAAATGCATTTTCCTGATGGCTACCCCTAGATAAAGTTCCTTCCCACTCTGAGGATAAAGACATGGAGTCTGGTGGTGAAAGAGGTTCCATGTTTTTGTTTGTTAAAATGCAGATCAATCTGTCCCTGCCTGCCTTTGTTGTCAAAGAATGGCCACTTGACTGGTTAACTTTGCTGACACCTGGCTAGAGGTGTCAGCTTGTCCTTTGTCTTTGATAAACAGGCTTACCCCTTCCCCAGACATGTCTGATAAACACAGTTCCATCATCATCTTAGCTTATCTTCATAACTTTACATATAATGTTGCTACCCACATTTCACCACAGTATTATTGACCAGTGAGTTATTAGCTTTCAAATGATATCTCTCAAAGTGTATTTTGTACAAAGATTGTTACAGTAGTGTGAAGGGTTTTAATACAGGGGTGCATTCAGTCAGTGTTCTTCCCGTTAATTTCTGTAGGAGCTGCTGGAGTGTATTTGAGGGCACAGTTTGGTCTAAAGTGTTGCCTCAATTTTTATTAAGGTCTGTTTTAGAAGATCATAAACCTACTCTGAGTCTGCAGGCTTGTACATGTGCCTCCATTGTCCTACCGACACACCGATTGCATGCAGTCTATTGAGATATGAGATATTGAACACTGGTGAATGTGGTTAACAGCTCTCAATTTTGGAAACCAGGTTGGGGGGTGGGAAGCTGTTTCTTCCCTCACTGACCTCCGTGCAGAGTATTTGCTAGAGATGAGAGATTCATAGATTTAATGACAGAAGGACCCATTATGCTCATCTTAGTTCCACCTCCTGTGTAATGCAGACCATAGAATTTCACCCAGTAATTCCTGCATCAAGCACCATAACTTGCAGTTGAACAACAGCATATGTTTTTAGAACGATGGTGGCTTTTTAATCGCAGGTCAGTAGATGCATGATTTTATCCCAAAGCTTTCATTCTAATTCAGCATTCTGGATCTCTAATTAAATTGTTCATTAAATCCTAGCTGTACCTTCTAACTCCCTATAACACCAAGTGCAAATGTTGTACTCTTTATTCTGCAACAAGGAAAATAGAAAGACATTAGTGAATCTCTCTTCATCCAATTCAGTCATTCCTGAACTGGGTGGAGAGCAAGTCACTGTCACAATTGGGTCGTGGGCAGCTGAACCTAATAGTAGGAGTCAGAGTCCATGGTCACGAGACAGGAGTCAAGAATCAATTGGTTTGGAATACTGGGAAGTCAGAAGCAGGAGACAAACTGGCAATCAGAACAAGAGACAGGTCAAGTCAGGATACCAATGGGTCAGAGGTAGGCAACAAACTGAAAGTCAGAAATCACAAGTCAGATGCCCCGAGTAAAGACAGGTCAGAATGCCAAGGGATCAAGCCAGGGAAGCATGAGCAGGTAGTAGGAGCTGGTAGCAGGAAGCACAAGGTCATAGTCTAAAGCAGGGCAGAGCCCACTTGTTCAGATGGCTTCTTGGTCCTGCTGTTGGCTTAAGTAGGGTCAGTAGGCCAATCAGCGGCTCTAGGACTCCACCAATCCAGCCTCAGGGATGGCGCCTCCCACTGGGGCTGGGCTTCCTGGATCTCAGGTAAGCTGTTGCCAGTAACTGCCAAGTGAAGAGCTGGTATGAAGCTGCTTCCATGAACCTCGCTGGCCCAGGTTTGAAACCTGTGGAGTCATTACACTTGCATTCTTGCAAGAGCATTTATTGTAAGTCCTTCGGGGCAGGGACCATCTGTTTTGTTGTGTTTGTACAGGAGCTAGCACATTGGGGTCCTGGTCCATGACTAGGGCTCCTCGGTGCGATGATAGTACAAATAATTAGTAATAATAATAATTAATAATGTCTCAACCTGTTCTAATTAAAGTATAAAATGTGTGGTTGCTCAGAACTTTTCTGTACAATTCTGAATAACAAATAGAATATTTTTCAGACTTAAGGAACTTCCCAGTCAACTTTCCCAAAATAAAATTCCAGAAAATGTGGAGACCTTACAGGCAGAATTTCTATTGTAGCATTCGAAAATTATCATCACTGTTAGATATGTATATTCATTATCTACTTTTTAACATGCCAAATCTTTACATTGAAAATTTATAATGAACCTTTTTTTCTAAAGCCCTTTCCCAGCAGAGTCCTAGGCTTGTGCATAACAGATTTACTGAAAGTGCAGTTTTTAAAACAGATTGGTTGACACTGTTTTTCCTTCTTAGAGTAAGACTGCCTTGTTTTTTTTATATTTTCAAATTGATCAGGTTATGTAGGTAGGTTGTGGAAATGCAATCACTGGAGATTTTTAACAGGTTAGACAAAAACCTGTCAGGGATAGTCTAGGGTTACTTAATCCTGCCTCAGTGTGGGAGGATGGACTAGCTGACTTGTTGTGGTCTCTTCCAGCCCTCCATTTCTATGAATGCTTTTTCTTCTTAGGGACATTTTTATAATTTGTTTAAATCAACAGTTTGACTTATCTACAGATGTGACTTCCATACTAGGACTCCATAAAAACTTGTGCGAATGGACTGGCTCTACTTTCTAATGTTTACTTTACCAGTTAAGTTGTTCAAAGCCAAAGAGGGTTACATAAGGTACAAGTTGTAATTGGTGAGCATATAACTAGGGCTGATCAGATAATATCCATGGAATAATTTTATGTATTTCATGATAATTCTTGAATAGTCAAGAAATGTAAATTATATGAAATGATATTAATACAATGAATATATTTTCATTATTAGCCCAGGTCTGTTCTAGAGGCCCCTTTTGAGGCTTCATGAAGATAAGTATAAAAGGATTGATACATTACTTTTAAATAAACCTAAAGGAAATCCTAGTACAAAAGCATTGCTAAAATAGAGTTAAGGCTGAGAATAGATCTTTCTTAATACAAGATTCATAGGAAAATTAAAATAACAAAATAAGGAAGTGTTCAGAAATCTGGAAATTGTGTTAAGGATCCAGGGCCAAGGTCCTGTGAAAGAAACTTAAGTTTGCCCTGTTGAATGTGTAAGTCACAACAGCATAAGACTTTTGTTGTATGAAGGTAGGACCCTTTCAGGTTATATCTGGTACAGGCAGCGGCATCTCCAGGCACCAGCGCTCCAAGCGGGTACGCCGAATCCGCGTGACTGGGGACCTCCCGCAGGCATGCCGCCGAAGGCAGCCTGCCTGCCATGCTTGGGGCAGCAAAAAAGCTAGAGCCGCCCCTGGGTACAGGGGAATTAATACCCTTATTATAAAGGTGTAGAGGTGAATGCCTGGCTTGTGTCTGGAAGTTAGGGAGGTTAACACACATCTGGAGGGCTGGTGGAGTACAGTGGGATCTCCAGGGTGGTATTGAAGGTGTGGATGGGTGTCAGTGGAGCCTTTCATAGCCAAGTGACAAACAAGACTTGGGTAAATATCTGTCAGATATGTGGAAAACGAGCAATGGGACAGTGTGGTCTCTGATTCAAACCAGGAATGTGAGGACGTACTGGTCTCCAGCCTGTAAGCGATGGATGGATTTGCAGTTCACAGGACCTCATGCAGAATTTTTTTTAATTAAAATTGGTGTTGGATCCTTAACTGAGAATTTATAGACACTTTTTTTTTAGCATTTTGTTCATTTAAACTTCTAGCGCTATATCTTCAGCTGCTGTAAATCAGCATAGCTCCACTGATTATAGTGACGCTCTGACAATTTATACCCACTCAGGATCTGGTCCTTACTTATTTTTAGAGGAACTACATTACCAATATTAACTCTTATTTTAAATGTTTTTCCTGGGAATTTGCCTGTAGCTTTTGTAAGATAGAACTAATCATCTCTGACAAACTGCAACAAGTTTGCATTGGCTTGTACTGCTGTATTTCCTAAACATGCATACTTTCTTGTGTTTTTTCCCCGATTTAATGTATATTTTCCTTTTGTTTGGACTGTGCTTCTATGAAAGTTAATCTTGTGAACTTGCTACAATTGTTTCATTTGTATTCTAGGTAAAATACCTGTTTTCTGATAAAACAGGCACTCTAACATGCAATATTATGAACTTCAAGAAATGTAGTATTGCTGGAGTGACATACGGGTAGGTACTATTTCTATAAACTCCATAGTTTAATAATTAATTTTATTAATTCTGCAAATTGGTATTCTGTTCTGTAACAAAATTAAATTTAACTGTTTGGTTGTATTAATAGAAATTCATTTTTGTGCCCATAAAATAAATTGTTAGTTTCTCCTGCAGCGTGAATTATGGAATGCAGAGGTTGAAATAATTTAAATGTGATGGTGGAAAGGTTTGTTTGAATAAGGTGTTCTCTTCTTCCTCTTACCTAACTGGTTAGAATGAAACAAGTGGTGCTAAATGAGTTTCAGGCCTTTCATCATAGGTTTTCCTTAGGGGAACCAAATGTTGGGTCAAGACCATATCCAACTAAAATCATTGACTTCAGCTGAACTAGGATTTAGCCCATAGTTCATATTTGACGACCAATTCTTCATTCTTTTGTCTGGTAACACTCCCCCAGAAAGGGCAACTACTTCTCATTTTTATGCTGTCTGCTTTAAATCGTTGGGTTTGTTTATTTTTAATACAAAGAATCAATTTGGTTTCTAGCTCCTGGGAACCTGTGCAGGGGTGCATAATCCCCAGTATGGAATCTTCTGTGGCCACGTTTTTATAACAAAGTATATTATGTCTTTAATTTCTTCTATTTTGCTTCTCCTAAAAAACTGGTTATACTTTATGTGGTCTGCCAGTTTGTAAAGCTCTTGTGAAGGTATATGAATTGCCCCATTTGATATCAGTTGCTTATCTGGCCATTTGTACATGTTGTCATGGTAATTGCTTGTACAAATTAGATCTACCGTTACTAGTGCATTTTGGGGCATGTCCCTAGCATTCTGATTCCTTAAAAATCTATCCTTTAATGTCGATGGAAAGCAGGAAGTGTCTTCAGTATTTAAGGTCCCATCCAAAATAGCCTTTCAGGTTACGTTACATGGTATTTAATTGAAATCTTTGGAAGGAGGAAGGTTAAATCTCTGCTACAAGATGATGAACATGTTTCCAGGGTATTGGTGTTTCAAACCTGATTTTTTTAACCACTTAGTTCTATGTTGTCATGTACTCCCTTTCTTTTATCAAACTAGACAATAACTATACATTTTTTCCTTCTTTTAGTCACTTTCCGGAGTTGGAAAGAGAACGTTCATCAGAAGACTTTAGGTAATAATCATTGACTGGAACTAGTTTGGGACTATACAAAGGAAGACAGCTAACACATATAAATGAAAGATCGTTTGTCCAAAGTTTAGAGCCAGAAAGGGAAAGCCCAAGGCATGACAAAAAATGATTAGGGGTATGGAATAGCTGCCGTATGAGAAGAGATTAAAAAGACTGGGACTTTTCAGCTTGGAAAAGAGATGACTAAGGGGGGATATGCTAGAGGTCTATAAAATCATGACTGGTGTGGAGAAAGTAAATAAGGAAGTGTTATTTACTCCTTCTCATAACACAAACTAGGAGTCACCAAATGAAATTAATTGGTAGTAGGTTTAAAACAAACAAAAGGAAGTATTTCTTCACACAACGCATAGTCAACCTGTGGAACTCTTTGTCAGAGGATGTTGTGAAGGCCAAGTCTATAACAGTGTTAAAAAAACTAGATAAGTTCATGGAGGATAGGTCCACCAATGGCTATTAGTCAGGATGAGCAGGGATAGTGTTCCTAGCCTCTGTTCGCCAGAGGCTGGGAATGTGCGACAGGGGATGGATCACGTGTTGATTACCTGTTCTGTTCAATCCCTTCTGGGGCACCTGACATTGGCCACTGTCGGAAGGATACTGGGCTAGATGGGTCTTTGGTCTGACCCAGTATGGCTGTTATGTTCTTATGTTAACTTGCAATCTGATCAAGAACTGTCTGAATGGAAATATCTAGGCAGATGACAAGAGGCTGTCTTTTGTTTAAAATAGAGGTTTTTTTAATAGAAAAAAAATAGGAAGCAGGAGTCTGTGTAGGCCTCCAGAGTGATCTCATGGTGAAACCCTGGCAGGGAGCTTTAGGCAAGAACTGTCACTGCCACTGATTCAGATTGAAATGAGGCAGGAAAGAAGAGATGCCAGAGGAAGGGTGTGAACTGGCTGTTAATGACAAATATAGGTTAGCGATGAGGAAGGTGTACATTGGAGTTTCTGTCCGAGGAAACAGTTGAAAACAGGATGCAATTCCCTTTCTGCCCAAAATGTTGAGCCTCTTCCCTCTTTCCTTACTGGTGTTGGTTTCATTTTGATTTAATTTTTCTTACCTTTGGCCAAGTGAGTTGGGTTTCCCTATTGATCCTGCCTCTTTCCAGGTCCTGAAGTGGCCTCTAAGGAAGGAAGAAGCACTTCCTGTCTAACTGACATGAGGTGCTACTTTTGGTGGGGTGGATTTTCTGTCTCTGCCTCTCCTTCTTCTGTTTTTCCTTCCATTTCCTCCTCTGTTCATTTCTTTGCCATCAATATTCCACCATCTTTCTCTTCTTTGCCCACATCCTATTTCTTTCCTTGTTGTTTCTTTCCCCGTCCCCCATGGTCTCCTTTTCCTCTGCTCTTCCTTCTTACCTTCCTCTTGCATTTTTTTCTCTTCCCCCCCCCCCTTTCTCTACAAGTTTTTTCCCCTCCACCACCTTTTTACACTTTTCTCCACTCCCCCTTGCAATTGCTCCCTTCCATCTCTCTGATGTGCCCTCTCTTGCTGCTACCGTAGTACACACGACACAGTGTTACCTACAAGAGAGGAGGGAAAGCTGCATCTTGAATCAACACAGTGTTTCCCAGCCTCTGCTTTACAGCACCACGGAGGATTCTTTACTGAAAGTGTGCTGGGCAGTGCTATACTGTGTTAGCATCATTCAACTGCATAAGCATGAGCCTACAGGACAACTTGAAAAGTTCAGGCAGGTTTTATTGATATGAAACATCCCAAAAGAGACTGTTTGTAGTAAAGATAGATGGAGAGGAGTAGAGATTGAGAGAGAGAAATGATAAATTTTGAGATGGTTAAAAATCAAAACTTTTAAATTAAACAAAGCAACCTAATTCAAAGGAACACAATCAACTTTAAATCTAGTCCATTTCAAACAAAATCTAGTAATCTCAAACATGCGTGACAAAGTTCCTCCTCTATCTTGGTGGGTCCTGCACTTATAATTATTGGCAGATTTTCTTGCCTCAGAGATTCACCACGTGGGTTGGGGAACAGCCCAGAGACCTTCCCCTCTGGGAGAACCCACAGTCCAGGTCAATTGGGAGGTTTGGGGGGAACCCAGGCCCACCCTCTACTCTGGGTTCCAGCCCAGGCTCCTTTGGACTGCAGCTGTCTATAGTGCCTCCTGTAACAGTTGCATGACAGCTACAACTCCCTGGGCTACTTCCCCATGGCCTCCTCCAAACACCTTCCTTATTCTCACCACAGGACCTTCCTCCTGGTGTCTGATAATGCTTGTGCTCCTCCGTCCTCCAGCAGCACACCCGCACACTCTCAGATCCTTGTGCCTCTTGCTCCCAGCTCCTCACACTCACACCACAAAGTGAAGTGAGCTCCTTTTAAAACCCAGGTGCCCTGATTAGCCTGCCTTAATTGATTCTTCTTAATTGGCTCCAGGTGCCCTAATTAGCCTGCCTGCTTTAACTGGTTCTAGCAGGTTACTGATTACTCTAGTGCAGCCCCTGCTCTGGTCACTCAGGGAACAGAAAACTACTCATCCAGTGACCAGTATATTTGCCCTCTTCTAGACTCCTGTACCCCACTGGTCTGGGTCTGTCACACATATTTAAAAGTAACATTTGATACTACACCTGCCTTGTGTCTCCTACCAATTTCTGAGGTTTTACAGCTACATTTTTCCTGTTTTTTAAAACATTTTTCTTTCTTCTGTTGATGAGTGAAAGACCCACAAACAGGGAGCACTGACTATACAGGAGAAAGAGTGAAAATGCTGATGGGCAAATTGCTGTAAAATGAACAAAATAAACTGAAAATAAAGACAAGTATTTCTCCCTGCTTCTCCCTTTCACTTACAATAATATTAGGTGCTACTTGTAATAATAGTAGATAATATGTTTTTAGACAGTAATGTGATTTTCTTTTTTTAGTTGATGCTGTCCCTTTAATATTTCCTGATGAGGTCTATATTAATAATGGGAAAGAAAATGTTGCCATTGTAGTGTTAAATGTAATAATCCCTTTTCTTGCTCCACAGCCAGTTACCTCCTTCTACCAGTGAATCATGCGAATTTGATGACCCACGGCTGTTGCAGAATATTGAAAGTGACCATGTAAGTCTAGTTCTCAAATATTACTTAACTTATGTCTCAAAAATATGCTAGGTCTTTCTGTCTGCTCTCCCTGGGATGGAAGGTCACTGGCAGATTTGCTCAAGTGTGTATGATCATGTCACCTACTACTGGTGCATTCTACCGAGGATAGAAGCACCTAAAGAAAGGAAGGTGGGGGAGAAAAGTAGTTGAGTAGAGATGAGAAGGGAGAAGAAATGGAGAACTAAAGGGGAAGAGTAAAAAAGAGGAGGGAGTGCTACTTCTGATGTTGAACTCTGACCAAACGGTGACTTTTATATGGGTACCAGCTAGTTTCTGTTAACAGATGTAGTTTTATAATATGGGATGGTAAGAATTCTAACCACTGAGAGAGATTTTATAGGTTCAGTAATACTAGATTTTTCAGAGATGTTCCATAGATATTGTGCTATCAGAAACAATTTACTTCCATTGAAAGAAGTATTGATTCTTGTAATATTGGTCCTTGATACTGGCAGCATGGTGCTTTCTGCAGGTCTCACTAAATACTGCACTATCCCAAAGGCAGACTCTGGAATTAACTTATATGGACCTGCGTGAGAGGAAGTTTAATAACAAAATGAACTTAGGCTAAGACTTTCTTTTAAAAGTGACTAGTGATTTAGGTGGCCCAGGTTTGGGTGCCCAACTGGAGGTGTCTTGAAAGGGCCTTTTTTCCTCAGGTGGTAACTCAGCACTTTCTGAAATCTAAACATTGAGTTACCCAAATTCATTTTTGAAAATGTTGGCCCTTGCCTTTCTCTTTAGTATCTCAGAGACTGCTACCACTCTAACTAGGTTTTGGTTTTGTAAACTAATGGGTGCCAAGCTTAAAAAAATAAAAATGGTCAGATTAGTATTAGTAATTATACAATATTTAAAGTACAGTATTTAAAGTATTATTTGGTGAGGAATCTTTTTATTAAAAAAAGCTTTAAGGAGACATTGTGCACAACTGCATGACTTTCTCTTCTGTTTACACCTTCTAATACTTCAGAACTATAATTACAACATAATATGAATGCCTGAAGGTTTAATGACTTAATAATGATCAATGGCATAATGTATTATCATGGAGTCTGCAGATGTTTGTGGATTTCAGTTTCCATCTATTCATCAGAGAGGTAATCCAGCCAGCAGAATATATTTTATTCTTTTACTTGACCCTGCATTGCAGTAAACTGCATCAAGAAAAGCTCCTGTCCCATGCACATCACCACAGCCCAGTTTAGGTATCTTTACATTCTTCTGATTTGTATTCATTAGATCAGTGGTTTTCAACCTGTGGTCTCTTGTTCCCTAGGGGTTTGCAGACTATGTCTAAGGGGTCTGCAAAAAATGACTATACAAATTTAAGTTTCAGATCCCATAAAAGGCATACAGTTTTTCTGATCAAGCAAAAGTATGTGAATACCTCCACCTACAGGGCAAAACCCAGAAGTGTTGTTACCATAGAAGCCCACAGTTTAGTGCCCTTTCTCATGCTGCATCCAGGGCCAGTGCAACCACTAGGTGAACTAGGCAGCCACCTAGGGCGCCAAGTGATTGGAGGCGCCAAAAAGCTCACTCAGGGAAGGCAGTGGACTGGAGTGTAGGTGAGCTGGGGTAGGGGAGAATGGGGAGGGCTGCCCGCAGCAAGTAATGGGGGGGAGCATGCAGGGGAACCGCTCCCTGCCCCAGCTCACCTCTGCTCCGCCTTCTCCCTTGAGCACGCCGCCCCTGCTCTAATTCTCCTCTCCTCCCAGGCTTGCTGCGCCAAACAGCTGATTGGCGCGGCAAGCCTGGGAGGCGGAAGAAGTGGAGCGGCGCCTGCATGCTCAGGGGAGAAGGCGGAGCGGTGGTGAGCTGGGGCGGGGAGCTGCCGCAGGGGGGCCTGCCTGGGCGGAGGGGGGGCGGGGAGCTGCCGCAGGGGCACCGCAGGGCGGAGTGGGGAGCTGCCGCCGGGGGGCTCCCCGGGCGGAGGGGAGGTGGGGAGCTGCCGCGGGGGGGGGGGCTCCCTGGCTCTTCCCCATGGCCCCACCCCTGCTGTTCCACAGGGCCTCACAGTGACAGTACAGTCAATACAAGTGCTCCTGGTGAGGACACACTCTGCTGACACAGGGAGCAATGTGTAGACACGCACAGGTGATGTAATTACTGCAGCAGCTGTACGCTGATATAAGTTAGATCAACTTAATTTTGTAGTGTAGACATGGTGTCAGTCTGGAATGAGTGTATGCCATCTGATGGCAGCTCAATGGTCTATGAGAAATGTATCGTTCGGTGGATGCCACAATTTACACTAATTGGTGCCTTCATTAGTAGTCCTTGAGGAAAGGCCAATTCAAATGGATTGGGGAGACTGAATTACTCTCTCAACCTTAGAAGTGGTCCCTTAAACTAAGGATTGAGCAACACTGATGGAGCATTATGGGGAAGCTGGTATTGTCTGCCTGTGCTGTATGTGTTTTGTGCATAACTTGTGGACCTTGGTCTCTACAGCAATCTGTGATTGCTTTTCACAAACACTATATACACATGTGCTCACTCATTAGCATAGCCCTTGATTTCACACAGACTTCCCAGTCCAAGGTTGCAAGTCTATCTTATATCCCAGGAGAATGTTCTCCATCATCTGGGGACATTGCTGTCCACGTGCATCTTCTTTAAATTTCTTAGCTCTTTTGGTCCATTGCTAACTCTGAATATTGACTGATGGACAAATCCAATTTTGACTGTCAATCAATTAGATTGATTATTCTGTAGAAAGATTATTCTGTAGAAAGTTTTCTGGGAGAAAAAATTCACTGTCACTTGACATATATGGAAGGATTCGCATGACCTCTTCATTAGGTTTTGGGGGAAGAATGCCCATATTTGCCTTTCACAGCTGCTTCCATTGGATGTTTTTTGCCACAGCATCAAGGAGATTATACAGGCTGTATCCTTAGGAAGAAAGCCCTAAATTCTTATTAGAATGGAAGTAGCTGACTTTTCAAGGACTTAAAATAATGTTTGCTGAGTATGTTAAACTGTTTATAAACTGGGTAAAATCGATTGATGGAACTTCAAAGTTGTGTATGTGTAACCCACAAACCTTCTGGGTGTGCTGTTCTGTCTCACCTAATGGCACTGAGACCACTGAGAGAGAGAGAGAGAGAGAGAGAGAGAGAGATAAAATGACTCTGCTCTACAGCCTCAGCTAACAGCCAGTTGGCTTTTAGCTCATGCGGTAGAGGCTCATGCACTAAGCTCCAGAGGTCCCATCCCACCCACCCATGACTGGGGTCTGTCGGCGTTACACATGCACAGTAAATACCCACAACGCTGAGCTGAGAACTAGCCCCCATGCCCTGACTCTGTTCTGTTTTATCACAGGCATAAAAAAATACTGCATCGTTTTCTACACTTCTAGACTTTCATCTCAATAAAACACACAGGTGCGGATATACTGCAGTTTTTAAGAGTCTGTAGGAGGCTTCAGGGGACTGAGACACTTTTCAGGAAATAACTGCTTCAGCCCAAACTTTACCCACTCATCAGCACACAAACAATAAGAAATTGCCATGGTTTGGGAGGAAAAAGAATAATTTTCAAAAAAGCTGGTTGTCCGCACGCCTGCTCCACTTCCTTCTCATTGATATGTGCAATTTAAAAAAAACAACAGATATTCGGTAACGGCTGGCAATTTGTTAAACAAACAAACCATCTTCTCCCATGTTTGTGGGACCTTCAGACCATGACAGTTAGAGGAAAATGAGTTTTGTTTGGATGTTGAGAAAGGTCAGATATGAATTCTTTCTATGTCTGTGCTTGAAGGGTGCTGAATACCTTCAACTCCTAGTGACTTCATGTTTCAGGGGTGCCCAGCATTTTACAGGACTGAGCCTCAAAGAAGTGTGGTAGACATGAGAAGTAATACTTGTTCTTGTCATATTGCATTTAGAACAGTAGTTTTCAACCTCTAGTCCATGGACCCCTGGAAGTCTGCAGACTGTTTAAGATTTCCAAAGGGGTCCGCACTTCCATTTGAAATTTTGTAGGGGTTTGCAAATGAAAAAAGGTTGAAAACCACTGATTCAAAGGCATTTAGCAATGGTGAGACCCAAGCCCACATGGGACTAAAATGGGTAATTATTTTGCTAGCTGTGCTGGTGGTAGAACTGTTATCTTGTGGGTAGTAAATACATATCATGTGACCCTGCAAAATGTTTTGTAAGTCTTTATGAACAAACTGACTGAAAAATAAGTCAATCTACTTCCTTTCTGGAAATGTTATGAACCGTGGAGTTGATCTAACATTAAATGTCACTACCAAGTTAGAGATGCATTTTAAAGTCTTTTTTCTGTTACATTTTTTTGTCATTGTATCTGTCTGGAGATTCTTGGGGATAGAAATAATGGTGCTCTACCCGCTGTGGCATACAGGTGCAGATTTCCAAATCCACAACAATTAAATTGTGTACGCAGCACCCGCTCTGCTGGCAGAGAGGACCCAGTATTAACAAAGCCTGAGTCTTTGTTCCCCCTCTAGTGGCCAGACAACATAATGAGGTTTTGTAAGTCTGCCGCTGCCTCCTAATTTAACAGACCCTGCCCTTTATCTCAAGCAGTAAAGGGTCATGCTTTTAGATCAGGTGGTCCTGGGTTCAGTTCCCCACACATAACCCAATGAAGGCATCACCATACTTGCAAATTTGGATTTTTGTGAGCATGTTTCTACATGTGTTTTAAAATCCAGACTTGCATGTGTGCATTGGATGCAATGTATATGGGCTGAGGATCTGGGCCCGGGCGTGCTTTGGTAAGGATTGCATATACCATAGGGGGGTGTCTCTTTTTAGGGTGAAACTTGAAAAGAAATAGATTTCTACTTCTAAGCACAAACATTAAAATTAGGGTTAACATGATTGGATAGGAATAACTGGTGCCTGGGAGAAAGAAGGTTGGAAGCAATGGTGCTGGTAAGAGTGGGAGCTACTAGTGGGCAGATGGGGAGCAAAACAAGATAAAGGGCAAAATAAAAAAGTAGAAAAATGTCCAGATATATAAAAAAGAAAAATGGGACTAAAAGAAGGTGAGGGCAGCAGGAGGGCGGGGGGGGGGGGGGAATCAAGAGTTAAAGCAGTGGTGGCATCTGTGCTGGGGCATGGCCCAAGGGCTAAACAAGGAATTTCAAGGGGCTGTTAGAATTTCAGCAACAGAATGGTTGGGTTCTCCTCTATTAAATGAAAACCATAACGAATAATGCAGAATCTGATAGTCTGTGTGGGCAGGGGGTACACTTCAAACGGAGAATCAGAATTCTAACCACAGAAGTTGTTAATGAACATGAGGATCTTTGCACATAATTCTGAGGTAGTATTTTGATTCTGTCTCAGTCTTCATTTATTTATTGTGTCAGTGCTGGAACAATATAGCAAGAAAACAAATGGCAGCTGTGTGAAAGAGCTGAAGCGATAGGCCTCACTGTTTGGTGATCTGTTGCTATAGAATTGGGAGGTTGCCATGTAATCCATTGTAAACTGTGAAAACATAAAGACAGCAACAAATTAAATTGGCTTCATACAAGCCAAATAGAGGAGGAGGTGGCACTTAAAACCTATGATGCGGGGGAAGGCAGGTTCAGATGGAAAGAAATTGTGAAAATGTATAATAGGCTAGGTAATATATTTGTTATGTGGACATCAAAGGCTTGCAGCAACAGATGCTGAAATGAGAATCCAGTAGGCTGCATATTTTGTGGAGATGGGGGTATAAGTTTCACCGCTTTCATTAGAAATAACACAGCAACTGCATGTAACCTCCTGGACAATAAAATTTCCATTTCTCACATTTCTTTTTGATGATACACCATCTGTTCATGTCCTTGAATGTAGTCTCTGCTCTCCGGTGTAATAATAAATTAGATGATTACTGGTATTTGCTCAGGATGGATCCAAATTCTGCTCTAAGATGTACCCATGCAATCCCATAGGGGTCTAATGATGGGAGCCAAATTCCATTCTTAACTATTAAAATATTCACAGTATAAAACAAATATACAAAGTAAACTAACCATCTATGTACTAGGTGTATTGTTTTCTTTTTCAAAGACATCTTAAGAGATCTGCTTCCCAACAATTTTTGAGCTTACTTAGTTTTTAATTGAAGTGTTATGCAGTAGCTGTTGCAAGATGTTGTGGCCTTAGTATTGTGAAAAAAGAGTTAATCAGAAACCCTGCCAATGGCAGTGGATTTTACAGTTGAAGTGTACTGTGGGCTGTTACGCATTACTAGTAGCTGCAAGCCCTTGCTTTTGCATGGGTATAATTAGTAAAATCATGTGTGGCTTTTAAAATAAAATCTGAAAATGACTGAGAACTTAAAAGTTGGGCAGTAACAGACTGTGAATCCCACGGAGGAGTGAACTTGCTCAGATTCTAAACAAAAAGAGCTCTCAACCATACTTGTAGTTGTTTCCATCACTTCACACTGACTCAGGGCATTCTAGGCTTCAGAGAAGTTTGGGGTTATTGTGTCTGCTGGTTGTATTGTTGAGTGGATGGTTGTGTTGATTTGTGTGTTGACTGTGTTGTGCTGGGAGATTGTGTTGAATTGTGTGGGTGGGGAATGAGTGATGCATGCTGCCGTCAGGGGCTCTATGTATTTGGGGTTATTGCGTGTACTGGTTTGGTGCTGTGTGGGTGGTTTTGAAGAACTGTGGCAGCTGGGCCAAGTATGCCACCATCTTTGCAGTCTCCCTCATACAACCAATGAAATTATTGCATGCAAATTAGCTGTAGAGTAGGGATGGTAATTGAGTGAGTTATCTATGCTATCTAGGACTCTAGGCTTGGCATAAATACGTGTCTTGCTGTTGCATGATTTGTAATTTGTAAAGTCAAAATGGCTGAGAACTTAAAAATTGTTCTCAGTGAATTCTGGGATTATTCAACCTGGTGATATTCTAAACAAAAAGAGCACTCAACAATGTTTGTAGCTGTTACTGTTGCTTCACGCTGACTCAGCAGACATTCTAGGCTTCAAAGACTGACAGTCCTAGAATTTTATTATATAGGTTGTCCTTACTGTAGAACTGCAGTTTGAAGCAGAATTGTTTTTAACCTTACCTCTGAAGCTGCACAAAACTTATTTTTTTTAATGGTAAAAAAGGGGCAAGGTGAAGGGAAATTATAGTAGTTGAATTACAGGACTAGGAGACAGGAATTCCAGAGTTTTAATTTTGGCTCTGTCACTTGTAGTAGGAAGAGAGCCTGAGACATAAGCCCTTGTATTAGAGGGCTGGTATGAGGCACGACCTGCTCACAGAATCTGGCAGATAAAGAGGAGCTGATCACAGAACTAAAAGTTAATGGTAGCTTAGGTACAAGTGATCATGACTTGATCACATTTATAATGTGTAAGCAGAATAAAGTCCAACTCTCTCTCTCTCTCTCTCTCTTTCTGTATATATATACACACGTACACACACACACATACGGCAATTAATTGGACCAATTTCACAAAGCTGAAAACAATTATGAGCCAGATCAGCTGGGCAGGAAGAATTTAATCAAAAAGGTGAATAATTGATAATTGTTTTAAGAACACCTTACTAGATGCCCAAAAAGCCACAATCCTACAATTGAGGAAGAAGGCTGTGCTGGTTAAAAACCAACCTAGATTAGAGGGGAAGTGAAAAAATATAACAAATGGAAGAAAGGGCAAGTTGATAGTAATGACTATAAATCAAAAGTTAAGAATTGTAGAAAATTGATAAGGGAAGCCAAGGGACACAAGTAGAACTCTATGACTAGCAGAGTTAAGGACAATAAGAAGGAGTTGTTAAAATGTATTAGGAACAAAAAGAATGCTAACAATGGAATTGGTCCATTACTAGCTGGAAATGGTAGAAATATCAATAATAATGCAAAAAAGTCAGAAATATTCAATAAATACTTCTGTCCTGTATTTGGGGGAAAAACAGATGATGTAGAGTGACAATGCTCTTTCCATTCCACTAGTGTCTCGGGACGATGTTAAATAGAAGGTATAAAGTTAGACATTTTAAAATCAGCAGACCCAGATAACTTGTGTCCAAGAGTTTTAAAAGAGCTGTCTGAGGAGCTCACTGGACAGTCAGTGTTAATTTTCAATAAGTTTTGGAGCACTGTGGACGTTCCAGAACACTTGAAGAAAGCTAATTTTGTACCAGGTTTTTTAAAGGATCAACAGGATGACCTGATACATATAGGCCGGTCAGCCTGACATCAGTTCCAAACAAGATAATGGAGTGGCTGATATGAGACTCTGTTAATAAAGAACTAATGAAGGGTAGAGTCATTAATGTGAATCAACATGGATTTATGGAAAATAGAGCCTTCCAAACCAACTGGTAATCTTTTTTGATGAGATTACAAGTTTGGTTGATAAAGGCAATAGTATTGATATAATATACTGAGACTTCTGAAAGGTGTTTGACTTTGTACCTCACAATATTTTGATTAAAAAATTAGAATGATGTAAAATTAACATGGCACACATTAATTGGATTAAAAACTGGCTAACTGGTAGGCCTCAACATGTACCTGTAAATGGGGAATCGTCATCCAGTGGGGTCCCGCAGGGATTGGTTCTTGGCCCTATGCTATTTAACATTTTTATCAATGACCTGACAGAAGACATAAAACTATAACTGATAAAGTTTGCAGAGACACAAAAATTGGGGGAGTGGTAAATAAGGAAGAGGACAGGTCACTGATTCAGAACAACCTGGAACACTTGGTAAACTGGGCACAAGCAAATAATATGCATTTTAATATGGCTAAATGTAAATGTATACATCTGGCAACAAAGAAAGTAGGCCATACTTACATGATGGAGGAATCTATCCTGGGAAGTAGTGACTCTGAAAAAGATTTGGGTGTCATGATGGATAATCAGCTGAACATGAGCTCATTGTGTGACGTTGTGGCCAAAAGAACTAATGTGATCCTTGGATGCATAAACGGGAATCTCAAATAGGAGTAGAGAGGTTATTTTACCTCTGTATTTGGCACTGGAGCAACTGCTGCTGGAATACTGTATCCAGTTCTGGTGCCCAGAATTCAAGAAGGATGTTGATAAATTGGAGAGAGTTCAGAGAAGAGCCATGAGAATGATTTACAGATTAGAAAACATGCTTTGTAGTGATTAGGTTACCATACATCTGGATTTTCCCAGACATGTCCGGCTTTTTGGTCCTCAAATCCCCGTCCAGGGGGAATTGCCAAAAAGCCAGACATGTCCGGGAAAATAGAGAGAGGTCTTGGGGCTTGGGTCCGGGCTGGAGCTGCTGGGGTCAGAGCCGGAGCTGCTGGGGCCGGCGCCGCTCGACCAGGGCTGGTGCCGGGCCGGGGCCGGGCCCGGGCCCGAGCTGCTTGGCCAGAGCCGCTGGGACTGGTGCTGGGGGTGCTGGGCCGGGGCTGGTGCCCCGGGGCCTGAGCCGAGCTGGAGTTGCTAGGGCTGGGGATGCTCGGCCGGGGCCGGAGCGCTCGGCTGGAACTAGGGCCGGCGCCCCGGGGCCCCAGCCGAGCCAGGCCAGAGATGCCAGGGCCAGAGCCTCTTGGCCGGGGGGGCCGGACTGGGCCGCACCTCCTCGCCCCTCTCCCCCCCCCCCCGCCCCAGCACCAGCTTACCTGCTGCCTCCCTGTTTCAGGCTTCCTGTGGGGGCGGGGCCGGGGCCCCATGGAGTGTCCTCCTTTTTTTTTAATTAAAATATGGTAACCCTAATAGTGATTAGAATCAAGGAGCTCAATCTGTTTAGCTTAACAAAGAGATGGTTAAGGGGTGACTTGATTACCCTCTATAAGTACCCACCTGTGGAACAAATATTTGATAATGGGCTCTTCAGTCTGGTGGCGAAGATATCACCCGATCCTATGGCGGGAAGTTGAAGCTAGATAAATTTAGACTGGAACTAAGGTGTAAATTTTTTACTGTGAGGGTAATTGACCATTGGAAAAATTTACCATGGGTCATGGAGGATTCTCCATCACTGACAATTTGTAAATCCAGACTGGATCTTTTTCTAAAGATCTGTTTTAGGAATTATTTTGAGGAAGTTCTGTGGCCTGTGCTATACAGAAGGTCAGGCTAGATGGTCACAATGGTCCCTTTTAAACTTTGAATCTATGAGTGAGTACTGGAAATCTTGGAATCGTTTTTTTTAATAAAATCTCAGATCATTTTTATATGACCATCTCTTATTCAACAAGACCAGCTACAGTGCTATTGTAATACCGACAGACCCCGGTCGTCGGGATCAAACCGGGGACCTCTGGCGCTTAGGGCATGAACCTCTACCGCATGAGCTAAAAGCCAGCTGCCTGTTAGCTAAGGCTGTAGAGCAAACTCATTAATCTCTCTCTCTCTCTAAGTGGTCTCGGTGCTACTAGATGGGACTGAACACCACACCCAGAAGCTGTGTGGGTTATACTAGCAGGACAGTATAGTAGCTGATTGTGCATTTTTGGCTGTGTAAAGTTCATGCTGAGGTTTACAAGATGAGTGAGTGTTGTTGTCCTCTACTGGCCAGCCCATAGAGAGGATAAGGAACTTACTACTGCTGTCAGCTTCATGATTTCACCTTTAGCTCAAGTCATAGTCATAGAGTCTAAGGCCAGAAGGGACCATGAGATCATCTAGTCTGACCTCCTGTATATTATAGGCCACCAGCATCCACACACTAATCCCAACAACTGAAATTATACCAAAGTATTACAGCCCACAGGAGACTAAACAATTGTGTGCCACAGGCAGAGAATAGGAGAGACCAAGGTGCACCAATGCTCAAGGCCCCAGCAATGGCAGGAAATTGATTGAGAGAGATACACAGATGATCTCAGCAAGTAACCTGCACTTACACACTGAAGAGGAAAGCATAACCCCCCTGAAGTCACTGCCAGTCTGACTGGGGGGAAATTCCTTCCTAATCCCACATGTGGCAATAAGTTAGACCCTGAGCATGTGAGTAAGAACTAGCCAACCAGGCACGAGAGAGAGAGAGAAAATGCTTGGCATGACCTCAGTAGTGAGCCCCACGGCTGCCGAGCCCTGCTCCCAACCATCACAAGCAACCCTGTCATATAATCCCACTCATAAATTTGAAGAGCTCTCTTAGAACTAATTAAGCTGTTTGTCTCCACAAGTCTTTTTAGCAGAGCACCTGGACCTAATCTTATACTACATTGCTCCTTATGTGGTCATTTGCACCTGTGTAAATCTGGTATAAATGCTACCAAATCTCAATTTTTCCAGTCACTAGACCAATGGTAGCATTTTATACTAATTCCTTTGCTTTTACCTTGCAAAGATGTAAATGACTACACAAGGTGCAGGGATGTACAAAATCAAGCCCCTTTTGTTTTTTTGAGTGGAAGGACAATGGTTCTGGCTTTCCAACTGTGTGTGTGTGTAAATAATTTACCTGTATATCGAGTGCTGCACACAGAATGAGAGTTCATTAGCACTGGCTCTTGATATCTCCAATATTCTACATGGCTGAGAGGTGAGAGGCAATACACTGAGTTAGAGAAGTGGGTGTTGCACATCTAAACGGATCGAGTTCTGTTTTAAAATCCAGAACGTGCCTATGTCTTATACATTGAGTCTCCTTGTAATGAAAGTACCACACTAACTTGGTGATGTTCTATGTAGCCCACAGCTGCTCACATACAGGAGTTCCTCACTCTGCTGGCCGTGTGTCACACTGTTGTTCCTGAGAGAGATGGAAATACAATAATCTACCAGGCCTCCTCACCAGGTTGGTCATTTTCTCCTTCTTTTGTGGGGTGGGAGAGAGAAGCCAAGAGCTTTTTAAAAAATGCTCTTAAATTAAAAAACACATTTAAAAGCAAACAAAATCTCCTTTCATGTATGACTAATAATGGGCTTTATGGTGCCTTCAAGACACCAGCGTGCACAGAGGGTACACTATCTCCTGGCGCTCCCCACTGTACAGAGGGAGCACAGCCACTGCTTCATCCTTCAGAGGTGATCCCCGCTGCTACCAGCTGCTTCTGCTGGATTATGTAGAGGGGTGGGGTGGGCCCACAACCCAAGACTTTTGCCACCCCTTTGAGGCAACTAGCAAGGTGAGACTCCATTTTTGACTTCCTTATCCCCTTTTTGTATCCTTGCAGCAACCAATCACAAACTAGCCCTGTCAACGAGCTAGCAGTACCCGATTGTCCACTGCTTTGCCCTTTGTGTCGTCCTTTATGCCTGTGCGAAATGAGTGCAAACACTGCCACTGTTCTACTTTGGCAGCATCCTGCACCCACTTTATGAAGGTGTAAACGACTACACAGGACATGAGACAATGAAGAATTGGGTCCAGAATTTATTGGGGCCCATGTTCCCCTCCATTCTGTGCTGTTGAAGGGAACAAAGGAGACCAGAAGGAACAGACATGCCCCGCAGATTGGGGTGGGGCAGTAGCTCTGTGGCAAACTCCCCTCAATGACTGTTTTTTTTTTTTGTATATAACTTGATTTTTTTTTTATCCTACCATGTGGAGATTTGTTCAGTGCTTAATGTGGTCCAAGGAGCATGAATTCTTCTCTGTGCCTCTTACCTCTCTTCAGGGAGGGTTGGGTACAGGAGTGGGGTGAAGAGCAAGTAGGAAGGCTCAGCTGTGAGCTCTGCTCTCAGGATGTGGGAAGGCTTTCCTCATGGATATACCAGGATCAATGGAATTGGACATTGCAAACCCCACCGATACAGGGGAATTCAGACCTTGCCACTTGTCTTTCTCTAAGTATGTGGTACATCCCACTGCCTGAGGCATTGCCTCTGAGTTCTAACTTGCAGAATTATTTGAGCTCTTCATTACTTTCCCCAGTCTCCAATAGAATATGGTGAATTTTTGTGTGGAAAAAAGTTTGAGTCATTTCAGCAGAAGTTGGATTAAATGCATGTTGTATAAATATTGACGTAAATAGCTTTGATCGTCCTAATTTTCCAGACAAGTTTAAAGAAAACTTTACAGCACACGAACAGACAAACTATGGCTCTTCAATAGGAACAGATTTAAAATTTTGTATTAAAGCAAATGTTACAATTATATAATACACAGGTTAAGGAAGGAGTGTCTGTACATCTGGGTGTTAGGGATGTAAATGTTTAACCAGTTAACTGATTTGCATCAATCTTACTGGTTTCAGTTAACAGTTAATGATTAAACTCCACTGCCCAGGACTCCACTGCCACCCTGGGGGCAGGGCTGGCAGCTGGCCGTGAAGTCCCCAGCTGTGGGTGGCGGAATCCCCGGCCGCGGTCTGTGGCCAGGATCCCTGGGTGCAGGGGCCGGCAGCAGAGCACTGCATAAAACATTTAACCATGTAACCGATACAATTTTAATCAGTTACGATTCCTTTTTTTAACTGCTATTTACATCCCTACTGGGTATAGTGCTTAGATTATCCAAAAGTACAAAGTTTGGTTTAAAAGTCATAACATTCATATAGTACATAATCTGCAATAACCCAAATTTAGGTGAATACATTCAATGATACAGTTTAGATATTAGCATCCAAATATTTGGGTACATCACTCATGAAAGTTTATACTAAGAGTTGGTCATGGAAAGCAAATATAGCAATGAGTATAACTTGTCCCTCAGTAATTGAGCATTTAGGATAGGTTAATGCTTCAACAAATACAATGCATTATATACAGAATGCCAAGTATAAAGTACATGTGTGCAGCCCTGTTAACCTGTATGCAGTTTTGTAGGAGGAATGCCAGTGCAAGCATGCTTTATCTAAGGGTTATGATGGAAACTTTTTAATTGCTGCTGATTAGCTCCTCTCGGTAGCAGATTTTAGACATCTCTGATTCAGTGGCTGCCCATTGCCTGTATCCTGCCAATGCAATGCTCATGGGAGTAGTTTTTTTCCATGGTCATCTGATTATATTTCTGATTAGTCCCCAATAAAGCAAAGCTCCTTGTATTGACAGATGAAGGGGCGTTAGTAAAAGGAGCAAAAAAGCTTGGCTATATCTTCACAGGAAGAACTCCACATTCAGTTATCATTGATGCGGTAAGTAGAGCATGTGTAGTGTACAGTAGCTTTCAAGGATATGTGCATGGGATACATCCCCTTTGTATGGGTCCACGGGCAGCTCTACAGGGCTCCCTCTGAGGCCATGTGCAGACAGGTTTTGGCAGAGTGGGATGGGCAGAGCCAAGGATCTGGCTAGAGGTGAATCCCGGGGTCCTTCCTCAGTGGAACAGGCAAAGAGCAAAGATACTAATCGAGGCAGTAAATTGAAGCTGCCCCTATGGGATGCTCTGGGAAGCACATTAATTTGAGATGGGCAATGGGGAGAAGATTTCCCCCAAAGAGAAAACAAAATACATAGATTGGAACGAATATATACTTTAGTGTAATTCCATATGTAACTGTCCCTTTAACTTCCAAGTCCTGGCATGTGCTAGAGCTGAATCTCTATTCTTCACTTCAAAACACTGTTACTTGGTTTAAAAAGCGTGTTGGAGGTCCTGGATGTTCAGTGTTGTCTGGACCTGCCCAGGGCCTTCCCACCTACTCTGCACCTGGTGTTATCGCTAAAATAGCTAAGCCCATTTGAGCACCACAAGACAAATCCTGCCTCTAGCACACAGCTTGAGTACTGTATCTGGGCTGTGTGATGCCACTTCTATGGGTAAGGAATCCTCCCTCCCTAGGCCAAGCTCTGCAGCTGCCAGTGCAGCTCTGAGGCTACAGTCAGGTCCTGGACCTCTGCTCTGCTACAGGATTGGTTGTAGATCCATAAACCCTTCATTTCTCTTCCCTCAGCCCACCCACACTCAACTCCACCAGTCCCTTCATTGGATCCCTCAGCACTTGCTTCCAGTGCAGTAGAATCAAACAGGTTTCACTGCATCTCTGAAACGTTGTTCTTGTGGAGGGGAGGGTTGTTGGTAATACCAGGGTTTGCTCCTAAATGCGGCAATTTTCAACAGAAAATCTTAGTCTCTTTTGCATATTGGTCCCGTACATTGCTGTCTGACACATGAAATAAATGCCCACACTTTTGGGGGAATCCTGCTTATTAGGCCTGTTAGGATTTGTTATCACAATAATGTTTCTGCTTCTGCTGGAAGATTTTTATTCAGGTGGTGCACTGTTTATCTATTATGTCTACGACCATATTTGAACCCTTTCCTTATGTCAACGGCCTTTACTTAGCAGGTTTAAATGTTTAGTCTTTTTTAAAGCATACTTATGTGCTTGCAAAGATTGGGAGCTAGAATTTCCTCTGTTATATAGATGCATCCCCACTAAAATCAGTGACTGCAGGCTCGTAAGGTAATAGAGAAATTGAAAGTCACTGGAGTTGTACAAGTGCAAATGAGGGCTGAATTTGCCACTTCACAGTTAGACTGAAATAGGACAGTATACCTCTTTAACCAGGAGAGGGCGCTATCATCACATCACATTTGAAATCATGATCCTTCTATACATATATGCATCGTTCACATCATCTTAATTTTCTGTACAATGTATTTTTCTGCAGCTGGGGAAAGAGGAAGCCTTTGAAATTCTTAATGTGCTGGAATTTTCTAGGTAAGTTACTTCTGCAGATATTAAATAAATGCAAGGCAGCAAATAAGAGAGAAAATGTGCTAGTAACATTACTAATAGATTCATAGATTCTAGGACTGGCAGGGACCTCGAGAGGTCATCGAGTCCAGGCCCCTGCCCGCATGGCAGGACCAAATACTGTCTAGACCATCCCTGATAGACATTTATCTAACCTACTCTTAAATATCTCCAGAGATGGAGATTCCACAACCTCCCTAGGCAGTTTATTCCGGTGTTTAACCACCCTGACAGTTAGGAACTTTTTCCTAATGTCCAACCTAGACCTCCCTTGCTGCAGTTTAAGCCCATTGTTTCTTGTTCTATCCTTAGAGGCTAAGGTGAACATGTTTTCTCCCTCCTCCTTCTGACACCCTTTTAGATACCTGAAAACTGCTATCATGTCCCCTCTCAGTCTTCTCTTTTCCAAACTAAACAAACCCAATTCTTTCAGCCTTCCTTCATAGGTCATGTTCTCAAGACCTTTAATCATTCTTGCTGCTCTTCTCTGGACCCTCTCCAATTTCTTCACATCTTCCTTGAAATGCGGTGCCCAGAACTGGACACAATACTCCAGCTGAGGCCTAACCAGAGCAGAGTAGAGCGGAAAAATGACTTCTCATGTCTTGCTCACAACACACCTATTAATACATCCCAGAATCATGTTTGCTTTTTTTGCAACAGCATCACACTGTTGACTCATATTTACCTTGTGGTCCACTATAACCCCTAGATCCCTTTCTGCCGTACTCCTTCCTAGACAGTCTTTTCCCATTCTGTATGTGTGAAACTGATTTTTTCTTCTTAAGTGGAGCACTTTGCATTTGTCTTTGTTAAACTTCATCCTGTTTACCTCAGACTATTTCTCCAATTTGTCCAGATCATTTTGAATTATGACCCTGTCCTCCAAAGCAGTTGCAATCTCTCCCAGTTTGGTATCATCCGCAAACTTAATAAGCGTACTTTCTATGCCAATATCTAAGTCGTTAATGAAGATATTGAACAGAGCCGGTCCTAAAACAGACCCCTGCGGAACCCTACTCGTTATGCCTTTCCAGCAGGATTAGGAACCATTAATAACAACTCTCTGAGTACGGTTATCCAGCCAGTTATGCACCCACCTTATAGTAGCCCCATCTAAATTGTATTTGCCTAGTTTATTGATAAGAATATCATGCAAGACCATATCAAATGCCTTACTAAAGTCTAGGTATACCACATCCACAGCTTCTCCCTTATCCACAAGACTCGTTATCCTATCAAAGAAAGCTATCAGATTGGTTTGACACGATTTGTTCTTTACAAATCCATGCTGGCTGTTCCCTTTCACCTTACCACCTTCCAAGTGTTTGCAGATGATTTCCTTTCCACATCACAGGAGGGATAGCTCAGTGGTTTGAGTATTGGCCTGCTAAACCCAGGGTTGTGAGTTCAATCCTTGAGGGGGCCACTTGGGGATCTGGGGCAAAAATCAGTACTTGGTCCTGCTAGTGAAGGCAGGGGGCTGGACTTGATGGCCTTTCAAGGTCCCTTCCAGTTCTAGGAGATGGGATATCTCCATTTATTTATTTATTTGCTCCATTATCTTCCCTGGCACAGAAGTTAAACTAACTGGTCTGTAGTTTCCTGTTTTTATTTCCCTTTTTATAGATGGGCACTATATTTGCCCTTTTCCAGTCTTCTGGAATCTCTCCCATCTCCCATGATTTTCCAAAGATAATAGCTAGAGGGTCAGATACCTCCTCTATTAGCTCCTTGAGTATTCTAGGATGCATTTCATCAGGCCCTGGTGACTTGCAGGCATCTAACTTTTCTAAGTGATTTTTAACTTGTTCTTTTTTTACTTTATCTGCTAAACCTACCCCCTTCCCATTAGCATTCACTATGTTAGGCATTCCTTCAGACTTCTCGGTGAAGACCGAAACAAAGAAGTCATTAAGCATCTCTGCCATTTCCAAGTTTCCTGTTACTGTTTCTCCCTCTTCACTGAGCAGTGGGCCTACCCTGTCTTTGGTCTTCCTCTTGCTTCTAATGTATTGATAAAAAGTCTTCTTGTTTCCCTTTATTCCTGTAGCTAGTTTGAGGTCATTTTGTGCCTTTGCCTTTCTAATCTTGCCCCTGCATTCCTGTGTTGTTTGCCTATATTCATCCTTTGTAATCTGTCCTAGTTTCCATTTTTTATGAGACTCCTTTTTATTTTTTAGATCATGCAAGATCTCATGGTTAAGCCAAGGTGGTCTTTTGCCACATTTTCTATCTTTCCTAACCAGCAGAATAGCTTGCTTTTGGGCCCTTAATAGTGTCCCTTTGAAAAACTGCCAACTCTCCTCAGTTGTTTTTCCCCTCAGTCTTGATTCCCATGGGACCTTACCTATCAGCTCTCTGACCTTACCAAAATCCGTCTTCCTGAAATCCATTGTCTCTATTTTGCTGTTCTCCCTTCTACCCTTCCTTAGAATTGCAAACTCTATGATTTCATGATCACTTTCACCCAAGCTGCCTTCTGCTTTCAAATTCTCAATGAGTTCCTCCCTATTTGTTAAAATCAAGTCTAGAACAGCTTCCCCCCTAGTAGCTTTTTGAACCTTCTGAAATAAAAAGTTGTCTGCAATGCAGTCCAAGAATTTGTTGGATAGTCTGTGCCCCGCTGTGTTATTTTCCCAACATATATTTGGATAGTTGAAGTCCCTCATCACCACCAAATCTTGGGCTTTGGATGATTTTGTTAGTTGTTTAAAAAGCCTCATCCACCTCTTCCACCTGGTTAAGTGGCCTGTAGTAGACTCCTAGCATGACATCACCCTTGTTTTTTACCCCTTTTAGCCTAACCCAGAGACTCTCAACACTTCCGTCTCCTATGTCCATTTCTACCTCAGTCCAAGTGTGTACATTTTTAATATATAAGGCAACATCTCCTCCCTTTTCCCCCTGTCTATTGTTCCTGAGCAAGCTGTACCCATCCACACCAACATTCTAATCATGTGTATTATCCCACCAAGTTTCAGTGATGCCAACAATGTCATAGTTGTATTTATTTATTAGCACTTCCAGTTCTTCCTGCTTATTCCCCATACTTCTCGCATTTGTATATAGGCATCTAAGATACTGGTTTGATCTTTCCTCCCAGTTTTGTCCTGACCCTCCTTTCTCTCTGCCAATATAGCCCACACTCCCTCTCATTTCCGACCCATCTGCCAGGTCTCCATGTTCCTCACTTACCTGTGGGCTTTGCTCACCTGTCCACGTCGAACCTAGTTTAAAGCCCTCCTCACTAGGTTAGCCAGTCTGTGTCCAAATAGGGTCTTTCCCCTCCTCGAAAGGTGAACGCCATCTCTGCCGAGCAGTCCTTCCTGGAATAGCATCCCGTGGTCGAGGAAGCCAAAGCCCTCCTGGCGACACCATCTTCACAGCCAGGCATTCACCTCCAGGATGCATCTGTCTCTGCCTGGGCCACTATCTTTGAGAGGAAGAATCGAAGAGAATACCACCTGCGCTCCAAACTCCTTCACATGTACTCCCAGAGCCCTGTAGTCACTCTTGATTTGCTCAGTGTCACACTGTGCAGTATCATTTGTGCCCACATGGATGAGTAGCATGGGGTAGTAGTCAGAGGGCTGGATAATCCTCGACAATGCCTCCGTAACATTTCGGATATGGGCTCCCGGCAGGCAGCATACCTCCCGAGATGAAATGTCAGGGCGACAGATGGGCGCCTCCATCCCCCTCAACAGAGAGTCTCCGACCACCACTACCCTATGTTTCCTACTCGCAGTGGTGGCAGCAGACCTCCCAGCCTTAGGGGTACGAGGCTTCTCCTCCTTTACTGTAGGGGGTGATTCCTTCTTTCCTGTATCAAGAAGAGCATAATGGTTACCTATTACCATGGCGGGAGGGTTCGGAGCAGGGGTGGAGCACTGCCTGCTGCCAGAAGTAACCAGCTGCCAGTGTCCATCCTGAGCCATCTCCTCCTCCACCAGTGGTGTGTCAGCAGTCCTGTGTACTGGGACAGCTACCTCAGCTGTTTCCACATGGAAACTGTCCAGGAATTGCTCGTGGATCCTGATGCTCCTTAATCTAGCCACCTCCTCCTGCAGCTCCCCCACCTGCTACCTGAGAGATTCCACCAGCAGGCACCTCTCACATTGGATGGTCCCCCCAGCCTAGATATCAGTAAGTGGAAATTGCAAGTTACAGTCTCTGCAAAACCACACCAGGATCTGGGTAGAAGCATCCATGCTCAGGTGCTCTGTCTGGCTACAGGCACAGGTGGAGGAAACAGAAGCAGTGCTGGCACAGGTGTTGCGGGTCTTCCTAACCATCGTAAGCCTCCCCCTGTCAAACTCCCTCTCAAACTCCCGTCTGCAGCCCGCTGGCCGCTGAAAGGGTTGTTTAAGCAAGAAGTTTTGAATGCAGTTGGTTTATAGGTTTTAAGGGAAATAAAGGGAAAACAGATAGAACCGGCAAGGGACTCTCACCCCCTTCCCACTCCCCTTCCCAACTCCCTTGCGAAACTCCCTGTTAGCAGCCCCTGGTCACAAAAAAAGGTTCACTGAAATCTAAAGAAATTATAGTTGGTTGGCTAGTTAAATCATCCATTTTCCTTTAGATTTGCCATTTCCCTCAATCTGGGGTGAATAAATTGCTCCTTCTTACAAATGGGAATTAGAGGTCTAGTGGTCAGACATGGAAGTGGGGGTCAAGAGACATCTTTTCTAGTTCTAGCTCTGTCGGAGACTTTCAGTGTGACTTTAGGCAGATCACTTCACTTCTCTGCGCCTAAATTTCCTCACCTGTAAAATGGGGCTAATGATTCTCACCTTGCCTTAATAAAATGCTTCGAGAATGTCAGATGAAAAGCACTGTATAAGTGCAAAATATAATTCATGATTTCCACACAAGTAGAGGGAATCTCCCACTTGAGGGAAATGTCATGCCCTTTTTTGGGAGCAGCCTGACCACCCAAATTCCAGTGTCCCTTCTGCTTCCCAGCAGGAGACCACTTCAGGCCTAATTCTCATTTACAGTAAGGATCCTTTGCACAACTCTGGCTGTGTAAGAGAACCTTAGCATAACAGGGTAAGGCCCATAGAGTCTCCCTCTGCTGAGAAGATGGAGATGTTTTGTGCTTTGCACCTGGGTTTGGGTTGTACCAGTCAGACTGGGCTTTTCTGCCACTTCTAATGCCTGGCCCCCCTCAGTTCTGTGGACCAAGGCCAGGTTTGACTCAGCTGTTGCTTGGGCCTTCTTTGTTGCCTATTTCTGTGGCAAGCTGACTTGGCCTGCTGAAGAGGAAGAGGATGGTGAGGGGGAAGGTTTGTCTAGGTTGTGTTTCCCTCTTCCTTGCCTTCTCAGATGTGCCCCCATGGCTCTCACTGGGTCTTGTGGATGTCTGGGCTTGCTTTGCAACCTCCATAAAGGGAGTGGAGTCATCATCCAGGAACCCAAGCACTGGGAGTAGAAGGGTTTCTGGTCACAGAAATTCACTGCATCTTTTGACAACAGGGATCTTTTTTGGCCCTTCATGGATTCTCTTTGGGCCCACAGATAGAAGTCTCTCTTGTTGTTATCCAGTCCCTCCCTCATCCATAGTAGCATCTTACTCTAGCAAAGAGGATGAGGTTGCTTACACAGTTCCAGGACCCAGGAGAGGGTGGAAGCTCCCCTGGCTCATTAGTTTGCTGCAGAGCTTCTGGACTCTTTTTGATAAAAGAGTGTCCTACATATCTGCTATGAGTAGGAGACTCAACAGGGCAGAGCCTGTCAGGAGAAAGTTCAGTCCAAAAGACAAGGAAGACAAATGCTCTCCCATGTACTTTATCTTATCGGACTTACCAGGAGTCCTGCTTCATTCTATATGGTGACTGAAGGTGCGCACAGAAGGAACCAAAGTTCTATAAAAAACTGGGTTTTTTTTGGTTTGTTTTTTGGTTTGTTTTAAAAAGGTTGTAAAGTGAAGTACCGAAAAGTCAGGACATGCCAATTCTAAGATTGCTCAAAAAGTCTTTACTGTGTCCCCTTGTGCCTGTATATTTACAATATACTTTAATTCTACCATTGCATTCTGTTATTTCCAAAATATCCTCAGAATTTCAACCAAACTGAGGCTCTGAACTAAGCCATGTCTCATTCATTATTAGGGGCCTACTAAATTCATGGCTATGAAAAATATGTCATGGACCGTGAAATCTGGTCTCCTCTTGAGAAATCTGGTCTTTTGTGTACTATAATGATTTCACAGGGGAGACCAGCGTTTCTCAAATTGGGGGTCCTGACCCAAAAGGGAGTTGCAGGGGGATCGCAAGATTATTTTAGGGGGGTCGCGGTATTGCTACCCTTACTTCTGTGCTGATACCTTCAGAGCTGGGCAGCCAAACAGTGGCAGCTGCTGACTGAGGGCCCAGCTCTGCAGGCAGCAGTGCAGAAGTATGGCAATACCAGACCATGCCATCCTTACTTCTGTGCTGCTGCTGGCAGCAACTCTGCCTTCAGAGCTGGGCTCCTGGCCAGCAGCCGCCGCTCTCCATCTGCCCAGCTCTGAAGGCAGCGCCGCCACTAGCAGCAGCACAGAAGTAAGGGCAGCAATACCGTGACCTCCCCTCCTCCCAACTCATTTTTGGGTCAGGACCCCTACAATTACAATACTGTGAAATTTTAAATTTAAATAGCTGAAATCATGAAATTTATGATTTTTTTAAATCCTATGACTGTGAAGTTGACCAAAATGGACTGTGAATTTGGTAGGGCCCTATTTGTTATGTACTCCTGCTTCATTCACAGGATCCAATTCTACGCTCTGTTTTATGCCAGTCTAACTTGTTTGATTTCATTGGGTTTAGACTGATGTAAAAGTCTTATAGAGAAGTGGAGACTCAAACTCGGTACTGAATGTGTGTGCACAAGGGGCAGAGTTAAAGTTGCAGAGAGAGTTAAGGTTGTGTGACCAATCTTAACTTTGACATTTCCTGACTTGTGTATGCTCTACTGTGAAATCCTACTGTTCTTTTTATGTAGTTTGTTTTGTTTTGAATGTAAGAATAAAGCTAATTATTTGCTAGGAAATTTTTTCTGAATCTTTAGTGCACAGATTGCTACCGGTAAAAGGCACAAAACTCCATGTGGTGAGAGATTCTGCCTCGCTTCGTAGCATGTCAGATGAACCAATCCATGTTTTAGAAATTGGGGGGAAACTCACAAAATGCAATTTACTAGTAAGGCAAAATTAAGAGGAACATGAAAGTCCCCATTGTTCACCCCTTTGTATGTTTTGAAGAACCCTGCTTTCATTTGTTGAATAATTTCTCCTAAAGCAGGAGGTTTGTTTGCATAGTTTATAGTGTGCTGATAGTATTCTTTTTATTGGCATGTTGCCAGGGTTCATGAAATCAGCCCTCTTGCTTCATCTGTGGGAACAGTGCCTAGGTCCCTTAATAACATACATAAAACTTAGAAGTGAAAAACACCCATTAAGTCATCTAATTGATACCCCTGCCAGCGCAGGATTGTTCCCTACAGTATATTCTTGAGTGTCCAGTTAGAAATGATTCAAGTGATTACCACCACTTCCTATGGGAGACTGTTCTGCCATCTAATATACCCCAAACGTAGTTTTCCTAACATTCAGCCTAATTTTTTTTTCATTTTTATCCCATTACTCCTAGTTATACCTGCTTAAACAATTCTACCAATTCTTCTTGGGGTCAAAAATGCATAAGATAGAGTGTTAGCATATCCATGGTAATTTAACTCTTTCCTCATACGCTTTTATTCTTTTTTTGCAAGTAAATCTTTAAAATAATTTTTGTTGCTCTTCTCTGAATTCCCTCCAAACTGTTGATGTTTTTCTAGTATCTTTTGCTGTCCAGAGTTAAAGGTATTGCCTTCCATATACAACAGTGATATTACCTCCAGCCTTGTTACACACACACACACACACACACACACAGACATAAAATCATAAGACTGGAAGGGACCTTGAGAGATCATCTAGTCCAGTTCCCTGCACTCATGGCAGGACTAAGTATTATCTAGACCATCCCTGACAGGTGTTTGCCTAACCTGCACTTAAAAATCTCCAATGATGGTGTCAAGGCTGCTTCCCCACTTTGAACTTTAGGGTACAAATGTGGGGGCCTGCATGAAACTTCTAAGCTTAACTACCAGCTTAGATCTGGTCCGCTGCCACCACTCTCGATGCTAATTCCCTTCCCTGGGTAGCCTTGAGAGACTCTTCACCAATTCCCTGGTGAATACAGATCCAAACCCCTTGGATCTTAAAACAAGGAGAAATTAACCATTCCCCCTCCTCCCTTCCACCAACTCCTGGTGGATCAAGATCCAACCCCCTTGGATCTAAAAACAAGGAAAATCAATCAGGTTCTTAAAAAGAAGGCTTTTAATGAAAGAAAAGGTAAAAAGCATCTCTGTAAAATCAGGATGGAAAATTTACAGGGTAATCAAACTTAAAGAGCCCAGAGGACCCCCCCCTCTAGCCTTAGGTTCAAAGTTACAGCAAACAGAGGTAAACACCCTAGTAAAAGGTACATTTACAAGTTGAGAAAACAAAGGTAAACTAACACGCCTTGCCTGGCTGTTTACTTACAAGTTTGAAATATGAGAGACTTGTTCAGAAAGATGTGGAGAGCCTGGATTGATGTCTAGTCCCTCTTAGTCCCAAGAGCGAACAACTTCCCAAACAAAGAGCACAAACAAAAGCCTCCTCCCCCCCCCAAGATTTGAAAGTATCTTGTCCCCTTATTGGTCCTTTGGGTCAGGTGTCAGCCAGGTTACCTGAGCTTCTTAATCCTTTACAGGTAAAAGGATTTTGGAGTCTGTGGCCAGGAGGGATTTTATAGTACTGTACCCAGGAGAGCTGTTACCCTTCCCTTTATAGTTATGACAGATGGAGATTCCACAACTTCCTTAGAAATTTATTCCAGTGCTTAACCACTCTGACAGTTAGGAAGTTTTTCCTAATGTCCAACCTAAACCTCCCTTGCTGCAATTTAAGCCCATTGCTTCTTGTTGTATCCTCAGACTTAAGAAAAACATTTTTTCTCCCTCCTCCTTGTAACAACCTTTTATGTACTTGAAAACTGCTATCATGCCCCTCTCAGTCTTCTCTTTTCCAGACTAAACAAACCCAATTTTTTCAATCTTTCCTCATAGGTCATGTTTTCTAGACCTTTAATCATTTTTGTTGCTGTTCTCTGGACTCTCTCCAATTTGCCAACATCTTTCCTGAAATGTGGAACTCAGAACTGGACACAACACTCCACAAAATCTTCTCCCTCCTTGAACTTCCAGGACACACTTCTTAGCCACCATCCTTCTGTATTAGGTGGGACCCTGATGGGAGCCCATTAGTTTTATTCCTTAAGAAAGATCTAGAGGAGTGGTAATACCGGCTCTTTGAGCTCTGGTCAAGTGAAAAAATTCTCTTAAGTTAAGCAGTGCAAAGCATTCCCTCTTTCTCAGAGGATGAGCACTCTACCCTGGCAATCTTGAAGTGTGTCAGCACTGGGAGCAAGGTATCCGGTTCAACAAAATACACGTTTCTATATGATAATCAGTTGTATTTTTGAACTGGAGTGTTCAGTGAGTTTATCTTTGTTTTTGAAAAGTTATGGTAAATTATTTGGGGCATGATTTTCAAAAGTTTTAGGCATAGAAACTCTGACTGGCAATTCATGCCTAATTTGTGTGTGTGTAATTACATTAATTGCATGAGCCAATATCTGTGCATGCAGATTACCAACTTCAGAAATACCAGATTAGTTTAGGCAGTCCCAGTAATTGCCCGTGTACATTAGGAATGCAAATGTGGGTGTGCATCTGTATGCCATAAACTACTATAAATCAGGCCATTTATGTTCATATTGATTAAAGAAGCATAGGATCGGAAGATGGAAATGGCATGTGTAAGATTGTTATGTATTGTACATTTACGAGTGTTTTTGTATGACCTGGTTTATAATGTGCCAAGCGTATGGAAGAAAACTTGTGGATCAGACTGTGCTTTTACTCCTAGAACCATAGATCTGATTAGAAAATTGTGGGGAGGGATAGCTCAGTGGTTTGAGCATTGGCCTGCTAAACCCATGGTTGTGAGTTCAATCCTTGAGGGGGGCCATTTAGGGATGGGGAGGGGGGTAAAAAAAACTATTAGGGACGGTACTTGGTCCTGCTAGTGAAAGCAGGGGACTGGACTCAAGGCCCCTTCCAGTTCTATGAGATCAGTATATCTCCATATATTATATTATTATTAAAATAATTCAAAATGACTGTTTGTTTTCTCATAGTAACAGAAAGAGAATGTCTGTAATAGTTCGAACTCCAACGGGGCGACTACGTCTGTACTGCAAAGGGGCTGTAAGTAATCCGCTACTACTAACAGAGAATAGTGGCAATACTGCGAGCTGCTGCAGCAGTCACATGGTTTTTAGAATGTTGAAATGTTGTCCCTTTTAATGAATATCTGTTAGCTGCACATATTAGGGGCCAAATTTTTAAGGAACCTTAACCTATTCTCTGATTTTGTTCGCAGGCACACATAGTATTTAGGACTCTCAGGCTAGGTCTACACTACCCGCCTGAATCGGCGGGTAGAAATCGACCTCTCGGGGATCGATTTATCGCGTCCCGTTGGGATGCGACAATCGATCCCCGAATCGACGCTCTTACTCCACCAGCGGAGGTGGGAGTAAGCGCCGTCGACAGGAAGCCGCGGAGGTCGATTTTGCCGCCGTCCTCACAGCGGGGTAAGTCGGCTGCGATACGTCGAATTCAGCTACGCTATTCACGTAGCTGAATTTGCGTATCTTAAATCGACTCCCCCCTGTAGTGTAGATGTACCCTCAGTGCCTGAAGTGAAATCCTGCCTGCGTTAAAGTCAATGGGAGTCTTGCCATTGACTTCAGTGCAGGCAGGATGTCTCCCCTGATGTGCAGGTACAGTCAGGAACTTAGACATCTAAACACTGTGGTCTGAACCTTCAAAACTGGAGTCTGTTCTCAAGCATTTAGCCCTGCCTGTCTCATGAACTGCTGCTGCTGCTAGTTGTCCCTGCTCATAATATGCTGTGCTTCTACTTTCACCAACAGGAGGGATAATGTATCAAAATGAAACGACTGTAAAAAATGAGAGGCATCAACAACCTCAGCAGGGTATGGCTTTAAATTCAGTGGAAAGTGATGGAGGGTGGCTCAGTTTTATCATGTGGAATTAAATCTCTGTTATTTTAACAGTGCTACTTCTGTGACGTTTTACCGTAAGGCTCTAATTTACTACAGTGTGTGTGCTTTTTTAAACACACTTTTAAAAAATCATTTGAAATACAGGGCTGGATGTATCTCTACTATACTCCAGCGTAGCTCCACTGATTTCAGTGGAGTTATGCCAACACGAAAGTGGAATAACAGAGGTGAATCAAGGCCACTGTAATTATACATTGCTTAAAACTTTTGAAAGTCACACACAAATCTGGACCCAACAGAACTGACCATGTCTGACATCTGCATTTTCACACTGCTGTGCTCCTTCTTCCTCTTTCTGTCAGTTTTGTGTTGCTGAATGTTACAGCTGTTACCCATCACAGAACTAGCATTGGGAAGAAGAAAGAGGAGAGATATTGTGGGTCTGATCCTGCTCCATAGATGTTAGTGGAAGTTTTGCCTTGACTTCAGTGGGAACAGGAGAATACCCTCTAGCAGCAGCAAAGGGGCCGCAACAATCGCAAGATCAGGGGAGGCAAGAATGACACCAAAAATCAACTTGTTTTGTTTTAAGAAAAATAGTTGCCATAACTTTTGAAAGTGAGTTTGCATTTATTGGGCAGAACCCTGAATATATTCCTGTCTTTGTCTCATAAAATAATGAAAGTGATATTATAAATTATTTATGTACAGCTATATTTGAAGTTCATCTAGATATTAAAAATGAAGTTCCTTTTCTTTTATGTCTTTTACACCTTTTTTCTGTTCCTGATTTCTCAGGCAACTTTTCTCTCTTCATTTCCCCTCCACCCTAGACCTTTATCAGTCCCAGAAATAACCACAGGCAGTGGTGGATGGTGCTTCTAAGGCAATTCTCAGCAACGGAATCCAACCTATGTTGCTTATTGTTCTGACTTCTTAATTAGGCAGAACTGTTGTTGACATAAATGGGAGTTTTGCCTGAGTAAGAATTACAAGATAAACTCTTAAGTATGGATCTGTGTTGGAACTGTGTTTTTTATTGTTCAGGACTCTTCTGTTCTTGGAAAACCCAGTCTCACTTCAGTAATTCAAAATGGAGCATTCCATCTTTGCTGTCACTGTATTCTAAATTTAAATAACAGTGTAACAAGTTTGGGGTAAGGGAAGAAAAATCTAAAGAAACAATGTGTGTTTTTGTATTTGCAAAGCAATTACAGTATCCCACCCCTTTTCACTTCTGCTTGGAGTTCATATATGGTGGTAGAAACTGTAACATTCCAGCTTTGGTTTTCTAAGCAGCTAGATCCATTTCATAGGTAAACCAAAATTCATTATGGTATGTATTTTCATTTTCAGATATTATCAAGTCCACTTTAGGCACCTCACATCAGTTAGATATAGAGGGGTTGAACACTTGTGCATTATAGGTACAGGAGTGAAGAGTTTACATGTGAATTTACTCTTTATATTTAATTTGGTTTTGACAGGATAATGTTATTTTTGAGAGACTTTCAAAAGATTCCCAGTATATGGAGCAAACACTATTGCATCTTGAATACTTTGCCACAGAAGGTAAGTGAAACAACATGCAAGTATGAATCAATTTTTTGAATTATTATTAGTACTTTATGTATTAATTTTTAAATGCCAACAAATTGTTCAGTGCTGAACAAGACAAAAATAAAGACACAGAGACAAATTCATAGGGTGATGTGTCGTATATGTAAGGTAAACTCACTTACCCATGTGTAAGTCTAAAAAAGGAGTTTACAAGCTGATCCTGCTTCTGTTGAAATCATAGTGAAACTGATTTCAGTGGGAGCAGTACTGAGTCCTGCATAAGAATAAGGGAGAGTAGGGACTTGATTCTGATCTCACTTTTACACGTGTAAATCAGGAGTAACTACACTGAAATCAATGGAATTATAGCAGTGTAAAATCAGAAGAGATGAGAATTAGGCCCTAAGTGTCTAAACTAGTGTAACATACAAGCTGAAAGAGCCGGGAAAAAGATGTGCATTACAACTTCAACTCATGTAGATTCATGTCTGAATCTGGCTCACTGGCACTGCCCCTAGGAGCTTACAATCTAAAATCAAACATGCCAACTTTTTATTTTACTGGTAACAAATCCATGACACATTCATTCACAAGGAAGCGCTAAAAGGGATATGGGCTTTGTTCATTTTATATACCTTTTACTTTATTACTGTAAAAACATGAATTGATGGTTATTTTTTCCTAAGTCCTATTTTTTCCAGTTTGTTCTTTGAACTCCCCTAACCCCAAATAATAAAGCCTTTCTATTTTATATGGCATGCTTCCTCCTTTTGCTGACTGACCCATGCCAGAATAAAAATCATTACTTAGGCCTGATCTACAATACACAGTTAGGTTGATGTAAGATGCCTTGTGTTGACCTAGCTGTGGAAGAGTCTTCATTTAAATTTGGTTCCCGCTGACATAAGTGCTTCTCTATGCCAATTCAGTAACACCACCTCCCTGAGCAGCGTAGAGTCACAGTTTCTATAATTAGGTTGACGCTTACATCAACTGTTGCTGGCTTTCAGGAGCCATGCCACAATGCCCCACACCGACAGTACAATCAATACAAGGTGCCACGTGCTGACACAAGGTGCCACGTGTGCACACACACACAAGCAATTTAATAATTGCAATAGCTGTATGCCAGTGTACATTAGGTTAACTTATTTTGTAGTGTAGACATGGTCTCATATATGTTAAACTTGATCAGCCGTCTAATAAAACGATCTCTTTCATACTCCAAGGGGCCTATTCTCTATGTATTGTGTAGGTGTAACTCCCATTCATATAGCTATGAGTTATATGCATGCACGGAGGGGGAGAATACATTCTCTTCTCTGAAAGGAAGTATTGCGATGAGCAATAATTTGGGATGAGTAGCATTGCATATATGAAATACCTGCTGTTAAAATATAATAATGATCATATTTACCAACCTCATTGGGGTTGTGTAACTTATAGTAATTAACATTTAAAACAAATCACTTTCAGCCTCAAATGGAAAATTAGATGAAAGATGACACAGTTGTTGCTCCAGTATTACTAGATTACTGAAAATTAGGGAGAAGTTTGTGCATGTTAGGCCAGCTACTGATCTTGGTTATACTGGTGTAAATCCAGGGTAGTCAATGTAATTGGTTAGATTTATGCCAGTGTCAGTAAATTCATAATCTGCCCCATTTGGGTGAAGTTGGTGGAAAAACCCAAATGTTTCCAAAATTTACTGGGAGATTGTCTTGCCTTTCTAGAGCTCGATGTTGCACTTATGTGTGCAAAACTTTCAGTGACTCCAGTGAGGGGACCAGGTGTTTAGCATCAGCTGGTTCATTCAATAGAAGGATTTTAATGATGCGATCCTCCCCATCAGTAGGTTAATGTGTGCAACATCTATATTCTGTTTTGTAGGTTTGAGGACTCTGTGCATTGCATATGCAGACCTGTCAGAAAATTCTTATCGAGAGTGGTTAAATGTTTATAATGAAACCAGCACAATTTTGAAAGACAGAACTCAAAAGATGGAGGAGTGCTATGAGATCATTGAAAAGGTAACAACTGCAGACGTTTATGCTGCTGAGGGCTAAATCCTGCTTACCTTATGCATGTGAATAGTTTCATAGTCTTCAAGCAGGATTATTTTGCTAAATGTATCACATGTTGAATTAATAAATACAGCTGCTGGAATATATGTATATATTACACACACATATGCACACTCTCGCTCTTTCTCACTTTTCTACTGTTGTATCCACTCCAGTTTTCATATTTATTTTTCTAATTTTCAATCCAAAAGACACTTTTTTCAGTCTATGCTGCTGAAATTTTTCCTGTACAATATCTGTAAAGTTACAAATAACTAAGTTAAATGATTACAAAATGTATAAAAAATCTCCTCTCCTTTGGCTGATGAATTACTTAAATGCTTTCAGGGTTAAAACTGGCAGATAGGACTGCGGCTTTATTTGGCAGAGTTTGCTGCTTTTACTTCTGCAGCATTTTGTCTGCCATATTTTTTGTAACATGGCCAAATCTTTTCCTGCAGTGGCCCTAAAATTTCAGAAAAATATGCAAAGCTCTGTAGCACTAACTAGTTGTATGAGACATTCTTTTTCTTTCCAGGAATATGGTATATATATATACAGTACAGATACTTGGATTGTTCAATATTCATTCCATTTGTGTTACATATGATGTGATTATGTCCGTAAATAATTGCAATAATTTTAGCCTTGAGTGATTGTATGCAGGCTGTGTGTACATTTTATGGGAGGGGAAATAGTTTAAATGATGTGACGCTAGGTGATTTCTGTTTTGTGAGCTTAAGAAATACAGATTGTGACCGTTCAAGCATATTGCTATGGTGATTAATGAATGCTCCAGTATGTATGTTCATCCACTGGTTAATGTTAAAGTTGTGTAACTTCAATTAATTGCTTTTGAAATGTTGCCATTTTTCTGATCAGAAACATTTGGCTCCATTATACACCTCTAAAATGTGGATTGTACGCAGAGGAAATAGAAGAACCACACACAAAATTACCGTACTGTATTTTCTCCTTTGAGTAGTGACCCTAAGGGTGCTCTACTGTAGGTGTGCTCGTGTCCCTGCGCTGCTGATTGGAGAACTTCGGTAGCAGTGTCCACTAGGCCTGCACATGTGCTGTCTCTCCTCGTGCTGCGCTATGAGGCTAGTCAGCATGCACGGGCGAACCCTCCTCAGTTCCTTCTCAACTGCCCATGGCTAGAGACAGAGCTATTATAAGACTATTGCTTTATTTTATATATCTATAGCTAGTTAGTCTCCTAGTTATAGTTCTAGTTTTTTTCTCCTTTCTTATTTTACCCTTGAAAATAATAATTAAAAAATACTTTATTTTTCCCCTCTCTTTTCTCCCCCACTGGGGACCCTTCCCCACCAATGGGGTGTGCTTGGTTTCCCAGGCTTCAAGAAGTGCCTTACTTGCAAAGAGGCGATCCCGATTGCAGACAAGCACTCCCAGTGCATTCACTGTCTCAGGGAAGGCCACATCCAGCAAAAGTGTGGTCTTTGCCAACAACTCACTCCACGATCTCGTAAGCACAGAGAGCTCTGACAGATGACCATCTTCATGAAGATGGCTCTCAGGCCTGATGTCAAGTATCAGGGGGTAGCCTTGTTAGTCTGTATCCACAAAAACAACAAGGAGTCCGGTGGCACCTTAAAGACTAACAGATTTATTTGGGCATAAGCTTTCATGGGTAAAGAACCCACTTCTTCAGATGCATGGAGTGAAAATTACAGATGCAGGCATTATAACAGATTTAAAAGATTTAAAAGTAGCCATACTTGAACAAAAAAACCTCAAAAACAGACTTCAAAGAGAAACTGCAGAACCAAAATTCATATGCAAATTTAACACCATTAATTTGGGCTTGAATAGGGACTGGAAGTGGCTGGCTCACTACAAAAAGCAACTTTCCCTCTCCTGGTATTGACACCTCCTCATCAATTATTGGGAGTGGACTACATCCACCCTGATTGAATTGGCCCTGTCAACACTGGTTCTCCACTTGTACGGTAACTCCCTTCTCTTCATCTGTCAGTATAATAACACCTTCCCTTCATTTCCCCTACTATTGAAGGTCCCGCAGAACATAAAGACGGAGCCCACGTCATTCTGATTCCTCCTACTTGGCCAAAGCAGACCTGGTACCCTTACTTGTCACAGCTCACAACGTGCCCACCAATCCCTCTCCCAGCCATTCTGAACCTCCTCTCAAAGAACAGAGGACGTACCCTACATCCCGACTTGGGGATTCTCCACCTCAAGGCATGGCTTCTGCTTGGGTCCAACATCTAGAAAGCTCCTGTTAAGGGAGGTACAAGAGGTTCTGTTGCACAGCAGAAAGTCCTTGACTTGACATACTTACTGGCAAACATGATTTGGTGCTCTTCTTAACAAATCTCCCCAACATCTGTGACTCTTCCACATATCCTACCTAGACTATGAATTGACCCTAATGAAATGGGGTCTATCTCTAAGCTGTCTCAGGGTTCACTTAGCAACTATAACAGTTTTCCACCACCCTGTTGAGAGGTACTCAGTGCTGTCACATCCAGGTTCCTCAAGGGTATAATAAACCTTTTCCCACAACCTCGACTTCTGACTCCCACGTGGGACCTAAGCTTGGTACTGAAAGCTTTGACTAGGCCTCCTTTTGAATCTATGGCCACCTATTCACTGACATACCTTTCCATGAAAATGGCCTTTCTGATAGTGATTTCCTTGTGCATGAGAATAGGATAGAGAACTGCTCTGATGGTGCATCCCCCCTATATATTCTTCACTGACAAGGTTACTCTTAGGCCACATCCAGAATTCATCCCTAAGGTTACTTCCCCGTTTCACATGAATCAGTTGATTCACCTTCCAATCTTTTACCCCAAGCTTCACCGAGACAGCAGGGAGGCTATATTGCATACCCTCGATGTCAGGAGAGCCCTGGCCTTCTACCTGGACAGGATTAAGGCTTTCAGGAAGTCCCCTAAGCTTTTCCTCTTTGTTTTGAAAAGATCCAAGTGCTCAGCAGTATCAGCCCAAAGGCTTTCCAAATGGGTCTCAACTTGCATCAGACAGTGTTACCAAGTTTGCAGTATGACCCCTCCAGACTGTTTGTACACACTCCACAAGGTTGATTTCCTCATCCATTGCCTTCTTCAAGAATGTTCCTATCTCGGAGATCTGTAGAGCGGCGACATGTGTGTCAGCCCACACCTTCACAGAACACTATGTGATCACCAGAGACTCCACCACCATCTTTGGCTCCACAGTACTGCCATCTGTAATGGACCAGACTCTGAAGTCCCGGCCCTCCAGAAACGATACTGCTTGGGAGTCACCTACAGTGGAGCACCCATAGGGATACTACTCAAAGAAGAAGTTACTCACCTTCTGCAGTAACAATGGTTCTTCAAGATGTGTGTCCCTCCACAACTCACCCTCTTCCCTCTACTTTGGAGTTCTTGTCAATGACTCCGTGCTAGAGAAGGAACTTAGAGGGGTTAGTCCACACGCACTGACTAGCCTCGGGCACAGCACGAGGAGAGACAGCGGATGTGTGGGCTTACTGGACACTGCTATTGAAGTTCTCTGATCAGCAGCAGAAGGATGCAGGCACACCTACAGTGGAGTACCCATAGGGAGGCACATCTTGAAGAACCATTGTTTCTGCACACGGTGAGTAACTTCTTCATCTCTTGTCAAAACACTGTATTAGTGATGAGGTGCAGCATGCAGGCATTAATTCCCTTTTAAGTGTGGTCTAAGCTGATATTTGCCTAAAGAAAACAACCCCTCAAATTCTTATGTTTGTTTTAGGATTTACTGCTTCTTGGAGCTACAGCCATTGAGGACCGCCTTCAAGCAGGTGTTCCAGAAACTATAGCAACACTAATGAAAGCAGAAATCAAGATATGGATCCTGACAGGGGACAAACAGGAAACAGCTCTCAACATAGGTAGCAACAGCAACCTTCATATTTTATTTTGCTTTGAATTCACCTGATACAGAACTATGAAGATATGTAGCAAATGTGTGCGTTAAGGTAACTGGTGTTAGTGACTAAGAAGCCATTGTAACCTCCATTGAATGAAAAATGTTAATTAGAGTTTAAGGTGCAGTCTAGTTTGTATATTTGAAGGTGAAAGTGGCATTCCAGCAGTAGGGGGAAATCAGCTTGTATGAAAAAGTTCTTGACACCTAGTGCCACTTCCCAGTGGGAAAGTCTTTCAGTCCAGTCTCTCTTCTTACCAGATGGGGAATGAAGTGGGCATGAGACTTAAGCCCCTCCTGCACCGGGGCCAGTTGGTGGGGGAGCCTGGGGCCTCCCACTCCACAGGGCTCTGACCCAGGGCCCTAATTAGGATGCCAGACACTGTTGACCCTGAGTCCCCCTGAGTTACTCTCCCTTGGTCACTTCCTACCATCTGCTTCTCTCCCCCAGCTCAAAGTCCAATATAAGGTAAAAAGAAAAGATAAGTAAATATTCAGCCCCAACTGCGCTCAACATACAGTCTTCTTCCTCTCAGCAGACTTCTCCGGTGCTTTTGTCCAGGAGCCCTTCCAGTAGGTCTGTCTTCCTCCCCAGCCTTCCGAGCTGAGTTGATCCCTTCTCCAGTTGGGGCATTCTCTGCAGGTGTGGAGGGGTGGGGTTACCTGGACCTAGTATTGTCCTTTAATCCCTTCAAGCCTAGCATGGGGTCGGTGCACCCCATCACAGATGGGTAGTAATGGGAGAAGGGTGGACACCATAGCTCGTTTTAATGAGCTTTCCCATATGTTTTTGAGAGTTGGTCTGCCACCTAATTCTTGAGGTCCTTCAGAGCTCTTGAATTCATGCTGATGTAAGTTTCTAGTGTAGACCAGCCCTAAGCCTTTGAAAAGTCCGTTTGCATATGTCCAGAGACTTGCTAGAGCTTTGGAGCTAATTCTCCAAAGATTCCATCCACACTGGCCATGCTACAGCCCAGGGCTAAGCAGGACTTTACCTGCAGTTGCAGCTTTGAGCACCTGTGGCTGGGCCAGGGTCAGGCAGGCACATGAACTGAGGGTGGGAAGCTGCTCTCTTGTTTTCCTAATGCCCCCCTTCTGAGCCCAGGCAGTGTGGAGGAGGAAGCTGCCTGATTGGAAGGCAAAGGGGCAAGAATTGGTTCTGGGGGCAAATAGGTCGAGACAAGGAACCTGCCATGGGAGACTGGACTGGGAACAAGTGGCGTTGTGGGAAGAAGTTGGGAGAAGGAGCAACAACTGATCTGTTGAGTGGTTGAGGTGAGGGGGAAGAACTGTGATTGGCTGGGCAAAGACTTCAACAAGGAGCTTGGATGGGAAAGAGGGGAACTGAGATTGGACAAGGAGTCTAGGGATGGAGATTGAGAATGGGAGTCAGGAGGGATAGGGAACATGGGGATCTGGAGTGTATCTGGAGATTGGAGGGAAGAGAGACAGAGCAGATGAGGAAGTGGGAGGGAAGGAGAGACTGGCTAGGCAAAGAGACTAGGGTTCAGGAGCTAGAGGGTGGGGATAGGAACTGGGAATAGCTGTACAAGAAGACTCGGATTTTAAAATCCAGGGGGCGAGGCAAGGATTTACTGGGCAAAGGAGACTTGGTTTGGGATGAGGAACCTGAGGAATGGAGACTGGGGCTGGGTAATCAGGGAGATTGGGACTGGGATGAGGAGCTAAAGTGGGGAAGACAAGGTTGGGACAGGGCCAGTTTGGAAGGGATGTGACAGAAAGGGTCAAGCTTGGGGGGCACAGGTAGGAGAACCTGTGCCCACTAGAGCTCACTCCCCTCCAGAGCCTGGAATGCAACCCAACGTTCCTGAGTCTCACCATTCCTCTGCTGCAGCAAATATCTGTGAAACCCTCTGCAAAGTGTGTGTGTATCACCTCTAGTTAGTGCTTGTCCACACAGAGAATGACAACTTCTGCTGTCACCTACTCCATTAGCACAAGTGGCAGAGAGCTGTGCTATGGTTGTAAAGGTTTCAACCCTGCTGGTGACCCATGTGGGTGTCAATATGATGCATATGATGAAGTTTGTTTTTTTTTCAGCTGGTTTTTTCAGTATAGAAAAGTATACACAAAAATCCGTTAAAAGAACATTATCAAAGTTGCAAAGTCAAGCACTTAAAACTTAGAAAATACCACAATTAAGGTTGCCTGTGAAACCTTAATTCAGACCCAGGTGCGTATGCATTATGATACTGTCTTCAATTACATGATCATATACAATTTCTTCCACAGAATATCTGCCTCATTCAGTGCATAGGACAGACCTGCTCTGAGGATGAATCGGTTGTGTACTGAAGGAGTCTGTTGTCGGGCCATTGCTTAATTTTTTGCACCAGTTGGGAGATGTGTAGTGAATGAGCCAGGGGATTACAGAAAGAGAAGGCAGTTGAATGCTGCCCTGGTACATTGGATTCTAGTTCCTATGTGATGCTAATCAAGTCACTTAAACCAAATTTTTCAGAGTAGTCAATGAGGGTATGTCTGCACAGCCGGCAGCAGCCCATGGCAGCAAACCTCCGAATCTGAGTTGACAGACTCAGGCTTGCGGGGCTCACACGACCATGCTAAAAAGAGCTGTATAAACAGTGCTTTTAACTTGCGGCTCACGCTTTAGGCTTCAGAGCCCAAGCTCCAGCCTGAATTGCAATGCCTACACAGCTATTTGTAGCGTGGTGACTATTTTTAGGAAGTCTTTTGACCCAGGCTTATAGGCTCACTGCTGAGGGTTGTGTAGGCAAACCCTAATTGTGTGTTTCTCATTTTCTAGGTACCTGACTTGAGATCCTGGGGTCTGATTGGCAGAAGTGCTGATAACACAGAGCTGCAATTGGAGGCAGCGGGAGCTGTGCTTGTGCATATAAAGTGCTATATGATGCTAAGTACTCTGAAAAATCAGATCCTAGGTATCGCACCCAAAATTAGTGAATACTTTTGACCTGAATCTCTCTCTCTGCCTCAGTTCTCCATCTGTAAAACAGAGCAAATAAATACCTCCTCGTCTCAGAGGTGTTCCGAAAATAAATTGTGAAACACTCATATACTATAATGATGAGCACCATAGAAAAGCCCATGAGGAAATTCATTTGTCTTCAGAGCAGGGTTTGAATAGTTTGCAGTAACTAAGGGATAGAGCTACACATTGAACAATGTGTGTGTGTGTGTGTGGGGGGGGAAATAGCTGCTCATTAAGTGAGCACTGTCCATCTTGAGGCAGGGGTCCTGTGGAAAATATGAGATGTGACTGAAGACTGTTTGATAATGCATATGAACAATTGGGGCTGAAATAAAGTTGCACAGGGAACCTTTATTCTGGCATTTCTTAACATCTGAATGCTTGGCTTTTCAACCTTAATGTTCTTTTATTGTAGTTTTTCCTGTGTAGTGTATATATATAAATATCATATTGATTTCTACTGGGGAAAGACTTCTGTGGAATATATCATTCAGTCCTGTGTATCTTATTTCCAGAAAGATATGGACAAACTGGAGAGAGTTCAGAGAAGAGCACAAAAAAAAAAAAAAGATTAATTGTCTGAGGGATTGACATATGAGGAAAGATTAAAGGAACTATGAGTTAAATCCTGGCCCCATTGAAGTCAGTGGGAATTTTGCCATTGACTTCAATGAAGCCAGGATTTCACCCTAAATCTCTGAATCTTGGCTAAGTCATGACTACCAGAGTGTGTACACTAAGGAGGGAGAGGAATTTTTCAGCATGATACAAAGGGGAACTACTTGAAGTAATGGTATGAAGTTAGAGAAAGAAGAATGTTGGAGAAATATCAGGAGAACCGTCCTGCAGTGAGACATATTAGATAGTGGAGTAAATACTCTAAGGGCTTGTCTACACTTACAGCAGTGCAGCTATGCCAGTGCGGCTGTGCTTCTGTAGCACTTAGTGAAGAAGTCCTATCTATGCTGATGGGAGAGCTTCTCTCGACGGCACAGGTGCTTCTTCTCCCCAAGAGGTGGTAGCTACGTCAACGAGAGAAGCCCTCCCGTCGACATAGCACTGTCTACACCAGGGATTAGGTTGGTATAACTACAGCACTCAAGGGTGTGGATTTTTCACAGCCCTGAGTGACGTAGTTATACCGACATAAATTCCTAGTGTAGACCGAGCCTCAGGAAAGTGGTGGTGGCCCTTTCCTTGAGAACTTTCAGAGACGCTAAAATACCACCGTAAGGACAATACAGAATAGGTGGGGGGATGGGCTATGGATGTTGTTTTCCATCTGTCTATAAATGGTCACATGACCTTTTTGGCTGGAATTCAGATGACTCTGGAGATTGATGTTGAAAATGTCACATCTCTTGAGTCACTTCTTCCTTAGCCCTTGCCACCATGCCAGCAGAGTCAAACTGACTGCACCAACACAGTCCTCAGGAAGGACCTATCCAGCTCAGCCCTCTACAGCTTCATCTATGTGAAAATGATAGTTTTTGTGCTGTGTGACAAACTTGTCTTCACCTACAGGTGTATAATCAAGCTTTACAAACATGATTCAAACTGTACACAAAATGTTACTGCTGAACGTTAGACTAACTATAGTGATCATTTAAAGGCACAGTTTTAAAAAGGTATCCCTCTGCATCCCAATATTTGCTTTATTTTGAGCATGTGTACAAATTTCAAAAAGATATGAATTAGTGGAAAACAATGCCAGATAAGATTCAGTCAGTCACAGAACAAGCCTATGTAAATCATATGACTTCACTAATTAACATAGACACTATTCTGAAAGGTCTGTACTGACATCCGTTGTTGCATTTTACTAGCTATGGCAAATAAAAAGAAAGTGCTTTTGTGGTAGATTGACCGCTTCACAGCTTCGTGCCCATAAGAGGGAGCAAGAGTTGGTCTTGCTTCATGCCATTGAGACCCATCAATGGATGTTACAGAAACTTTCTGGGTGCCAGCTTCTACTTCACCGCTCTTCATGCTGTGACAGACTATTCTGATGTGGCACTGCCCTCTAATGAGATACAAGAAGGGAAAGCCTACAGCAAAAATAAACAACTAGTTATTAGTAAGAAATTTAAAAAGCCCGTCTCATTCCCAGTGCCGTGGTAGAGGAGGCCAGCTTTTCCATGACCATCTAGAAAAAGTGCCTGCACTGTATGCAAGTGCAAGAACTTGCTTATGAAAAACCCTTCAGTTATCTGAGCAAGCAGGCATGCGTGCCTATTGTGCTTGAACAGCACCTAACCCAGTGGGGTCCTGGTCCAGAGTAGAGCCCTAGGTGCTACTACAATACAAATAATAAATAGTAATAATATAATAAAAGGAGCAGCTGTTCTTCTGATTCTCTGTCTGGTTTGCATTGCAAATATGGATTTTTAAAGAATATATATTTTAGGTGTATTTTTAGAGGCCTCTTTGAAAACACAGCCTATGAGTTTGAAACAAATGGAACAGCATCTCTCCAGATCTTGAATTATTTTCTTGGTAAGGCTGATGAGCAATGCACGCATCTCAATCCTGATCCTGAAGTACCAAACAGTTTTAGGAAGTTCGGTGGAAGACAGAACGGAATTGGAACCAAGTTTCCTAATTTGGATTTCTATCCCATAGCAAATGTCTGTTATTTTATGGAACTTGTGCCCACATGTTTACTTGTCTCTCATGCTTACGGATGTGCCACCATATCATATAGGACAAGCAACTACATAAGAGCCTATCTACTTAATCCTAAAGTCCTTCAGCCCTTCTTATCAGACGAAGAGAAGCAGAGCTTCACTCAGTCTGGTCTTGTGAATGGACAGGCTGTCATGCACATATATACATACATAGTCCCGGTGTTATCTTGTTGCCAAAGTCTGCAACCATCATCCTTACCAAAAAGTCCTCAAAGAAAGCTAGAGTTAGCCTGTATAAAGCACCACTCACACTTGCCTTTCTTTCTTTGCGGGTTTACAAATCTTTACTAACAGCCATTAGCTTTTTTCCTTTAGGAATTACCTATCTTAGTAACATGTGCTGTTTTCTTGTTGAAGCAGATACTTTCTTAGCATCCTCAAATTAGCTCTGACTTTAAGGCCTTTAGCTGTTTGAACAAAAGTGACCTATGAGCCATTATGTACACAGATCTGCAGGTAGACTGTTAGTAATTTTCTGAGTGGCCTTTTGCCAAAATTCTGGAACTCTGTGACCGAACTTGCATTACTTTAGCAAAGTTTCAGACACTCGGTAATTTTCATTATTTAGCTTTAAAATTGGCTTCAGTTAGTGTAAGTGAAATTTCAGATGCAGTCTGCATGACTCATATAGTTATTGTTTGCTTACTGGACTTGTGTAAGGTCTCAATGTACCTGTAGAATTCAAAGGCACTAAAATGGATTAAACAGAATTTTCTGAAGTGGTAGTATTTCTAGTAGAAATAGGGTGGATGGCTTAATATCTAAATATTTTTAAGAGTCATTTACCACTGCATCTGGTGTGAATCTTCTGTAAAATCAGTTTGTTGATCTCAGCTTGCTCCTCAAAGGACAATAGTCAACAACCACAAAAGCACTCTCTTTTTATTTGCCATAGCTAGTAAAATGAAACAACAGATGTAAGTATAGACCTTTCAGAATAGTGTCTATGTTAATTAGTGAAGTCATATGATTTACATAGGCTTGTTCTGTGACTGACTGAATCTTATCTGGCATTGTTTCCCACTAATTCATATCTTTTTGAAATTTGTACACATGCTCAAAATAAAGCAAATATTGGGATGCAGAGGGATACCTTTTTAAAACTGTGCCTTTAAATGATCACTATAGTCAGTCTAATGTTCAGCAGTAACATTTTGTGTACAGTTTGAATCATGTTTGTAAAGCTTGTTTTAAATTACATTTTGAAGTTCCCTTGTAAGTAAAAAGGTTTACAACTACTGTGCATAACTTCTGGCACCCTTCTAGCTTTAATTTAATGGTTAATTTCAGGTAAATAAAAGTCCCGGAGGTGCCTGTCTCAGCCATTTTATGGACTTAGTTACATTTTTGGATTAAGGATCTAGACCCCAATTTACAAGTGTGGATTGACATTTTATACCTAGCTTTGATCCAGAAGTTGATCTCATTTTACCAAACTGGAGTGTCTGAACTTTTAGTTTTAATTTGCCATATTAGAACTGCCAGAAGTAACTATATTAACCATTTGTATAGAATATATAGTTATAAACATCATTTGGCAACTTTAAGTGCAAATTACTATACTTTTAACACACTGATGTTATATTTTAAGATGTTAGAGGTCCAAAATTGTGCATAATATATAAGAATCTTATAAAATGGTGATTGGTTTGTGTTTTGTGCCCTGTTTCTGAGCCCTATCCTATTCCTATTTAACTCAATGATGAAACTTCAATTGACTTCACTGGTTGCAGGATTGGGCCCTCTTGACTTCATAATTGCCAAGACATATAGCAGAACTGCTTAACGTTTTCTCCAGAACTTCTTCATCCTGCTCCAGCTGTCAAATGGCGTCTTGCTTGATTTGAAAGATGTAAAATAAAACAGCGAGCAGCAGTTTCAAAATTACTGCTCACTGTTGCAGCTGTTGTTCCAATCAAAAACTACTAGAAAATCCTTTTGAATTAGTTATACTGAATTTGTAACAGTCTACTGCATAAAGCTGCAGCCGTTCCCTGGGGAAAGAATAAGTCTGACATGGAGGGAAATTATTAAAGTTGTAATATCCCATTTTTTTCAGTGAAAATAAAAAATGTAGCTCTTCAGTCTGGAGCTAATTTAAGAATTCCAATTTTTCCCCCTTAAATTCAGCATGTGGGACTTTTTTCCCCCCTTAATGGAAGTAGTAGGCTGGAATTACACTGGAGCCGAAATAATCCTTATGTGTTTTTTCTTGTGAAGTCTGTTTTTTGTTTGTCATTACCCACTAAAAGGTTTAATTACTCTCTCTGATAGTGAGTCTCTTTGGGTGGAATAGCACAGAAAGTCCTGGACTGTGCAGCTTTCCTATTGTGAACTCTGTTTTACTAGCTATGCTTCATAATTTTCTCAACAGAGGCATACAGTCTCACTGCTGGCCCCCAACCTCTTTTATTTGTAGAAAGTAATCCTTATCTAGTCAACACAAATGTATTCATTGTAAAATATTGCCCAAAATATTATTGCAAAGCCATATTATCATGGGCCATAATTATACTTAACGTAAGTTATTAAGAGCATCAGGCAGAAACATCCTTGATAATAATAATCACAATTTTCAAAATTCTTCTTTACTTCCTGACCTAAATGTTGTGCATTACAGCCGTATGCTGCTAAACAGCTGCTATTTTCCACTCAAGAGGAGGCTGCATTTCAGTTGTTGGTTAAAGTGATTCTTTCATATGTCAGTCTTCAATAACTCCTATAAAATATACTAGCGCAATGAAAAATCTTGTAGTCTGACTAAATGACTTACGTTGCTGTTAATGTGTGTCTCTCTATGCCACCCTTACAAAAACAAACAAAAAACCACTCCATTCATTATTCATATTGCTGATCAGTTACTCACAACGGACTACTCCTGTAAATAACTGTTCACCATCATAATCTGGTCCTTAGAGCTCCTCAAATAAAAGGTGCTATATCAAAAGTGAAATTAAAATATTTGTAATTTTTACAAGGAAACCCTTGTTTTTATCTTTTACAGGGTACTCCTGCAGGCTTATTTCTCAGAATATGTCTCTCATCCTAGTGAATGAAGATTCGTTGGATGTAAGTAATTTTTTCCATGGAAGTTCTTGGTTCAGTCCTTTATTTGGGTTGCATTTGTTTTATTTCCTCATTCTGCTTCAGGAATAGTTTAAAATCAGAGCTCATTTTAGAAAGCTGCCAGTCAGCAACTTTCAGCTATGTGAAAAAAGGCTGGGGTGTACTAAGCTGTGTGTCTGTGGTCTTTCATCATAGAGCTGTAGAATTATTTCACTAAACTATCAAAACATGGAGATCATGATCATTGGCTCATTATGTCAGTAGTTTTGCTTTTTACTTAGATACTGACTGCATTGATCTAGGTTGGATATTAGGAAAAACTATTTCACTAGGAGGGTGGTGAAGCACTGGAATGGGTTACCTAGGGAGATGGTAGAATCTCCATCCTTAGAGGTTTTTAGGGCCTGGCTTGAGAAAGCCCTGGCTGGGATGATTTAGTTGGGATTGGTCCTGCTTTGAGCAGGGGGTTGGACTAGGTGACCTCCTGAGGTCCCTTCCAACCCTAATCTTCTGAGATTCTATGATTCAACAGATCAGTAGGAACAGGGCTGGGCTTTAAATAACATTTATTGTGCACACCTCAATTCCACTAGGAGTAGCCTTCCTGCTAAGGGAAAACAAGTTAATCAAAATGTTTCTTGTTCTCTTAAAGCTGTATCTGACGTTAGATGTTTTGGGCAACATCTAAGATGGTTGGAAATAGGCGGGGCAAATACACATATGTAAATTCACTGTGTGGTGTATATAATTTTGAGATGTAAGCAACATTAAAAGAGCATTGTAGTTGTTCATGTCGTCAGTACTTGGCCCATGCATAGTGAATGGAATTTTCCTCCAGTAGTACCCGAATAATTTGTTATGTGCTGAGGTGATCCACAGATCTTGTCTTCTTATGAAATGATGATGCCTGTGCTTTCTCGCCAATTCCAAAAACAGCTCACGTGTGGCTTGAACATCAGCATTGGTTCTTGCTATTGCCACACAGCTCATGAGAGCACCTCCAAAAGGAGCCAGCTGGGAGAGATGTACAGATCTCTAATAGAGACTATGTCTACACTTATGGTGGCGTGTAGAGTACGTAAACTGCATGCCCCCCAGCTTGAGTGTGAATAACAGTGTAGATGGAGAGGCACTGTTTAGGTGAGTAAAGACATGTCAGAGCCTTAGGATATGTACCCTGCATGGCTCTCTACACAACGAAGCAGTGCAGCCTATGTCTACTCTGCTGTTTTTAGCAGTTTAATGTCCTGCCGGCAGCGAAAGTCTTTCCCTGCTGCCTCCCCCCTGCCCAAGCCTTTCACTGCTGCACGTTGCTACACTGCAGGGTGGATGGAGCCTGTTTTTCATTGTGGTGTATAGCTACATGTATCCTACATCCTAACCTTGGGGAGGCTAGCCCCTTGCTGTGCCTTTTCTGGCCAATGCCCACTGCTCTCAGCCCCCTCCACAGCCCCTGCCAGGGCAAGGGGGGGTTGAGAGTTCAGTCTGGGCCACAAGCGGGAGGCTGAGAGCTCAGCCCTGGCCGGGGTTGAGCTCTCAGCCCCAGCTGGGACCATGGCAGAGCTCTCGGCCCTGGCCAGAGCTCTGAGTCCAGAGCATCTTCCCCCATCCCCTCCCAGCTGGGCGCTGCAGTGTTGGAGCTCCAAGCCTGGAGCCCCTCCCCTATTCTGCTCCTTCCCCTGTGGTTTCGCTCCTGTTCCACCCCCACTCCACCGCTTCCCCCTGAAGCCCCGCCCCCTCACTCCTTTCCACCCCCCTCCTGCCCCAGCTGTGGCCCCGAGACCAGGAAAGCTCTGTGCCCCCGCCTCGGCCCTGGCAGGGAGCAAGGGCTCCCCCCATCCCTGGGGCCGTTGCAGAGGGAGATTTTTCTGGGGGCCCCCCAAATTGACCAGGGCCCCTGGGCATGGGCCCCTTAGGCCTGTGTGGTAATCTGCCACAGCTCCCCATCCTCCCCATTATACGCCGCCCATGTCCTACATGCTGCCAGGGTAGACAAAGCCAGAGAGATGGTCTCATTCCCTCCTACACTTTTATTGCTTTGTAACTTTGGGAATGGGTAATTCATCCTGTCTGACTGCATGGCAGAGATGTGAAGCTTGCATTTGCTTGCGTGTACCAGAATAATTATTTGATTTCTGAGGGATTGGCAGGTAGGGTAAGGTGATTAGAAGAGGGAGACTTGTAGCAAAAAGGTCATCTTATCTGTCGCAAGGGCTGTTGCTATGTGGTTTATGTTATAATCCTCCTCCATCCATGTGACTGCATTGTATTCAGGTCAGACTCGGTAAATCCTTTTATACAGCTGTGCCAACCTGTGGCCCAATGCTGCCTTACAGGGTACAAATAATTCCCATTGCTGACAAAGGATGAGGCCCCTGATGGAGAAAAGGCTTTGTCTGAATTCTGCTGTTGCTTCTGTTGATATCAGAGTGCATTATATTACCTTGTCATCACTAATATATGGGTTACAGGTATAAAGATCACATATGTTTTTATCATGTCTTCTGGTTACATTATCTTTTCTGGTAAAATATCTCTAGTGGGGAGCATTGTGCCCTGTCTGACCGCATAATTAGGGGGTCTAATGTTTGAATCATCCTGTCTATACAAGAAAAAAGAATTTACATTGTTTTGATTTTATTTCTTTATTAAATCCATAGAATGTGCCCATTCTAGACTCAATGTACATATACAATTAATTATTTATGTAGAGACAAAAAGATTCAAATCAGCACAGTGTCAACCTATAAGACTCCCAACCCATCAAAATTACAGACAAAACTCCTAGGCCCTTTGAGTACTCTGTTTCTTTTTCATTGGAAATAAACGGTTCACTGTCTTGGCTTTCCCATTGACTAACTGAAAATGATGACTGTAGAGGGATTGACAGCTGGGGTTCAGTCCAGAGAAGGGAGGGGGGACACATCTGGAAGAAATAACAGTTGTATGCCTCCTTGATATAGGGTGTTTCGCCAGATTTGATAGTAAACTGTACAATCCAGGGTTGCGAGAAAGTCTTCAACGTTTTAACTTTTGTTTCTGAAAAAATCTTTAACCCTGGTGAGATAAAAGAGGTTTGGCTTTTTTCATTTTTTTTTTAAACTTCTGTGTTACTCTGAAGTAGTTACATGAACAATACAGAAATTTGGAAGTTGTTTATCTTAGAAACATGAGTCTCTAATTTCAAGCTTTTTAAGTATTCTGTATGCTAAAAGAAAAGTGATAAGACCATTAAAGTTTTTGTCATGTCTTTTGAAAGTAGTAAGAATGTTCATAGCTCTGTCTACAAGCCTGAAGGAGAAATGGGAGGAGTCACTGATGACTGGAGAGAGATGCATGTTTAGAATCAACTGTCACTGGATTTGAAGAGGGCAGTGAGTGGAGTTCTTAACTATCATGGAAGTTGGCTTGCTAGCACCTAGAGACTTCTGGAAGGTAGACAGGGTATCTGATAATATGGTTCTTGATAAGATTGGCAAACAACTCTTTCACAGTGTTGAATTCACTAGGTGGCTGTTTCTCATTCTAACTGCTGTAAATCTGAAAGCTACTGAACAATAATGCCAAGAAGTGATTAGTATGGTTTAGTATATGCATTAGTATGACTCAGCCTGTCTACAGCTGAACGAAATGTAGGAAACAAGTAACTGAATAGACTGAAGTAATGAAAGTAGATAATTCTTCTGAAGTAAAATGTAAATTTTATCAAGAGTTGGTAAGTAGCACGAAAGAGAGAGGATTTGTGCTCATCTCAAAAAGTGCAGAAAACAGATCCCTTTGGATTCATCAAGATCAAATATGCCATTGAATAAAACAGTTTATTCAAGTGGAAGCACAGAACTGTGATAAACTGGATGATCCTGCAAATTACAACACAATATGGTCCCAGGAGAAAGTCCAGGATACAAACCATAACACATTTAAAACCACCTTCATCAAACAAGGACACTCCACCAGAGAAGTAGATTGCATCATGGAACAGGCTATCCAGATACCTCCAGAAAACCTGCTTCAATACCGGAAAAATAAATCCTCCGACCACACACCCCTGGTTGTCACTTGACACCCCACGCCAGAACCCATGAGGGTCTCATTAAAAAGTGGTTTCCCCAGGAATTGAAATTAGGGAAGGTGTCCAAATTTACAGGGGTGTGTGTGTCAGGACCGATGAGATATATAAAAGAGATATGAATAAAGTAAATGTTTTGTTAGGATAATGCAAATTTAACATAAGGATAATGCAAGTTACACCAAAACACATAACAGGTCTAGATTACTAAAAAAATATAAATTAAAAAAAATGTATTTAATTTAAATTGACTTTTGAAAAGTAAGCCATCATGAGATAAGAGGGAAGTCCTCTCATGGATCAGTAACTGGTTAAAAGATGGGAAACAAAGGGTAGGAATAAATTATCAGTTTTCAGAATGGAGCGAGATAAATAGTGGTATCCCTGAGGGGTTGGTACTGGAACCATTACTGTTCAACATACTCATAAATGATCTGGAAAAATGGGTAAACAGTGAGGTGGCAAAATTTGCAGATGATACAAAACTATTCAAGATAGTTAAGTCCCAGGCAGACTGCAAAGAGTTACAAAGGGATCTCACAAAACTGGGTGACTGGGCAACAAAAATGGTAGATGAAATTCAATGTTGATAAATGCAAAGTAATGCACATTGGAAAACAATCTCAACTATACATACAAAATGAAGGAGTCTGAATTAGCTGTTAACACTCAAGAAAGAGATCTTGGAGTCATTGTGGATAGTTCTCTGAAAACATCCACTCAATGTGCAGCGGCCATCAATGATTCCCAACATTCTGTTTGCTTTTTTAAAAAGAACAGGAGTACTGTGGCACCTTAGAGACTAACAAATTTATTAGAGCATAAGCTTTTGTGGGCTACAGCGCACTTCATTGGATGTAGCCCACGAAAGCTTATGCTCAAATAAATTTGTTAGTCTCTAAGGTGCTTCAAGTACTCCTGTTCTTTTTGCGGATACAGATTAACACGGCTGCTACTCTGAAACCTTTGCTTTTTTAAGAAAGGGATCGATAATAAGACAGAAAATATCATATTGCCTCTATATAAATCCATGGTACGTGTACACCTTGAATACTGTGTGCAGATCTGGTCACCCCATCCCAAAAAAGATATATTGGAAATGGAAACGGTACAGAGATGGGCAACTAAAATGATTGGGGTATGAAACAGGAGGAAAAATTAAAATGACTGGGAATTTTCAGCTTAGAAAAGAGACGACTAAGGGGGGATATGATAGAGGTCTATAAAATCTTGACTGGTGTGAAGAAAGTGAATAAGGAAATGTTATTTAATCCTTCACATAACACAAGAACTAGCTGTCACCCAATGAAATTAATAGGCAGCAGGTTTTTTTTTAAAAAAAGGAAGTACTTCTTCACACAACATAAAGTCAACTTGTGGAACTCTTTGCCAGGGGATGCTGTGAAGACCAAAACTATAACAGGATTAAAAAAAGAACTAGATAAATTCCTGGAGAATAGGTCCATCAGTGGCTATTAGTCAGGATGGGGAGGGATACAACACCATGCTCTGAGTGTCCCTAGCCTGTTTGCCAGAAGCTGGGAATGAGCAACAGAGGATGGATCACTTGATGATTACCTGTTCTGTTCATTCCCTCTGAAGCACCTGGCCTTGACCGCTGTTGGAAGACAGGATACTGGGCTATATGGACGATTGGTCTGACCCAGTATGACCATTCTTATGTGAAAATTAATTATAATAATAAAAATGTTTAGTACAGAAACTCCCCAACATAATGACCTCTCAAGATAGCAAAAATGTGAGATAACAACCTTGGCAAATAATGCATTTTAAAAATCTTGGCCTACTAGGAAACTTATTTATATAAGTTTCCATTCCCAGTCACAAATCTAGCATATTGGAGCAAAGTCACTAAAATATAGTCCAAAAAACAAATGTTTTTTTTAACGTGCCCCTCACTTTTCCCCTCCACTGCACCCCACTCACCGAGGTTGTCCTTGGTCAGTGGAGACTCAGAGTTCAGAGGTGCTGTCACGTGAGTATACCTCCCAGATGGGGGGCAAGAAGGCACCTTGCTCATTCCTCCAGCTGCTCACTGTTCGCTCTGGCCACGGCTGTTCGTTGTGCCACCGTTCACTCCACCACTCTGTTGCCAATGGCCCTGCGCAGTCATCTTCTGCTGCCACCTGCCACTGTGACCTCTGCTAGTTGGTCTCTTGAGATTCCACCCAGCTCTCAGTGATTTCAGCTGAGCTCTCAGTGGGGGAACCTCGCTGCTAGTGCAGTTTGGGCTGTCTTTTACACAAAAACACTGTACCCACAGGAACACTGTCCCCACAGCAGGACTAAGCACTTAGACCTGATTATCAGTGATTTCAGCTGCAGTGGTCACTTAACAGAACAAAAGACTATCTATGGAGCCTAATCAGCTCCGTCTTTAAACAGTGGAGAGGGACAGGTCCCCACCCTCTCTCTTGATGCCATCAGTCAGCACAGGCTAAGTACAGTTCTACTGCCCTTTACTCATACAATAAGAACAACAACATTTCATCCCCCCCCAACCCCACCCCACCCCGCATTCAAGTGATTTGTAACCCAACCCCAGCCAAAATCTATCACTTGGGCAACACAGCTCTGTTTGCTGGATACCTAGGTAGATTAGGTGTGAATGTAAATACAATCTGGTCCTGAAGCCTTTCCCCCCGGCTCATCATCAGCTGTCAGGGAGAGCTCATTTAGACTTTGCTTACAAATTATCATTTGAAATTATTAGGTTGGCCAACATCACTGAAATGAATGCACTGACATTGTCATCAAAAACAACACCCGTATAAGGAAGCTAGTCTATGTTCATACTTTTCAAATCTATTATACTTTCAGGTTTCAGAGTAGCAGCCGTGTTAGTCTGTATCCGCAAAAAGAACAGGAGTACTTGTGGCACTTTAGAGACTAACAAATGTATTTGAGCATAAGCTTTCGTGGGCCAACTTCATCGGATGCATAGAATGGAACTTATAGTGAGGATATATATACATACAGAAAACATGAAAAGTGGGCGTTGCCCAACCAATTCTAAGAGGCTAATTAATTAAGATGCGCTATTGTCAGCAGGAGAAAAAAAACAGCCCATTTAAGACAGTTTAACAAGAAGCTGTGAGGATACTTAACATGGGGAAATAGATTCAATGTATGTAATGGCTCAGCCATTCCCAGTATCTATTTAAGCCTAAGTTGATTGTATCTAGTTTGCATATTAATTCAAGTTCAGCAGTTTCTAGTTGGAGTCTGTTTTCGAAGCTTTTCTGTTGCAAAATTGCCACCTTTAAATCTGTTACGGAATGGCCAGAGAGGTTGAAGTGTTCTCCTACTGGTTTTTGAATGTTATGATTCCTGATGTCAGATTTGTGTCCATTTATTCTTTTGCGTAGAGACTGTCCGGTTTGGCCAATATACATGGCAGAGGGGCATTGCTGGCACATGATGGCATATATCACATTGGTAGATGTGCAGGTGAACGAGCCCCTGATGGCATGGCTGATGTGATTGGGTCCTATTATGGTGTCACTTGAATAGATATGTGAACAGAGTTGGCATAGGGCTTTGTTGCAAGGATAGGTTCCTGGGTTAGTGTTTTTGTTCTGTGGTGTGTGGTTGCTGGTGAGTATTTGCTTCAGGTTGGAGGGCTGTCTGTAAGCGAGGACAGGCCTGTCTCCCAAGATCTGGGAGAGTGAGGGATCATCTTTCAGGATAGGTTGTAGATCTTTGATGATGCGCTGGAGAGGTTTTAGTTGGGGGCTGAAGGTAATGGCTAGTGGCATTCTGTTATTTTCTATGTTGGGCCTGTCTTGTAGTAGGTGACTTCTGGGTAATCTTCTGGCTCTGTCAATCTGTTTTTTCACTTCAGCAAGTGGGTATTGTAGTTTTAAGAATGCTTCATAGAGATCTTGTAGGTGTTTGTCTCTGTCTGAGGGATTGGAGCAAATGCGGTTGTATCTTAGAGCTTGGCTGTAGACAATGAATCGTGTGGTGTGTCCTGGATGGAAGCTGGAGGCATGTAGGTAAGTATAGCAGTCAGTAGGTTTCCGGTATGGGTGGTGTTTATGTGACCATCGCTTATTAGCACAATAGTGTCAAGGAAATGGACCGCTTGTGTGGATTGGTCTAGGCTGAGGTTGATGGTGGGATGGAAATTGTTGAAATCGTGGTGGAATTACTCAAGGGCTTCTTTTCCATGGGTCCAGATGATGAAGGTGTCATCAATGTAGCGCAAGTAGAGTAGGAGCTTTAGGGATGAGAGCTAAGGAAGTGTTGTTCTAAGTCAGCCATAAAAATGTTGGCATACTATGGGGCCATGCGGGTACGCATAGCAGTGCCGCTGACTTGAAGGTATATATTGTCCCCAAATGTGAAATAGTTGTGGGTGAGGACAAAGTCGCAAAGTTCACAAAACTGGGGTGGGGGTGTTGGGGAAATTCGGGGGGGTGTAGGGAAATCACTGGTTACAATCCATACTCAGTGGGGACCACATCCTGCAAGAAATCTTTCCTGAACCCCTTCTTCTGGCCTTCAGACAACCCCCAACCTTGCCAAGGTCATCATCACAAGCACAGACAATAGACCAGGACACCTAAGTTCCTTCTAAACTGTACGGCTGCGCAACAGGCTATCAAGGGAGAGGCTATCAAGGGAGAGGCGCACCCGGCCCAGCCCAGCCCTGCTGGAGCTGCTGCAGCCGGGGAGAGACGACTCCCCTAGCCCCGAGCTGCTGTGGCGAGAGAGGGCTGGGGGGAGTCGTCTCTCCCTGCCACAGCTCCTGGGCAGCCTGCACCCCAAACCCCTCATCCTCGGCCCCACCCCAGAGCCTTCACCCCCAGCTAGAGCCCTCACCCCGCTGCACCCCAACCCTCTGCCCCACTCCTGAACCCCCTCCTGCATCCAACCCACACCCCAATAACAAAATTTATTCTGCACATGGATGTAAAAAATTAGAGGGAACACTGCAGGACACACCAACTCAAAGCAGCACCAGCCCTTGCCATGACAACAGATGTGAAACCTGCAGACATATCTCCACTGCTATGATTATCTATACCCCCCAAAACACAGCTTTCAAGATCAATGGCTCCTTCACTGACCTATCACAACATGGGGTGTACCTCATCCAGTGCACTAACTGCCCCAATAACTATGTGGGTGAAACCAGACAATTACTATGCTCTTGAATGAACTCACACAGAAAAATGATAAAAGACAAAAACACCATCTCACCCATGGGCGAACGTTTTCACAAACTGATCACACCTTATCTGATCTTTCTGTCCTTGTCCTCAAAGGAAATCTGCACAACCCTTCCAAAAGATGAGCCTGGAGCTTAAATTCATAACTCTGCTAGACACCAAAAATCATGGACTTAATAAAGACACTGGATTTATGGCTCATTACAACAATCTATAACCCACTATAACCCTCCTTTGTCCTATGACAGTCAAGGTCTTAACTGCCCACTTCACCTTCAATGGTCTCTTGCAACATGTGTGAACTCCTTATCTATCCCGCCTTGTATTTAGCTGTGACACTTTGAGTACCTTTCCCAGACTTGAAGAAGAGCTCTGTGTAAGCTCAAAAGCGTGTCTCTTTCACCAACAGAAGTTGGTCCAATAAAAAGATATTACCTCACCTACCTTGTTCTGAAAATTAACAATTTTCAATGCTGTTGTCCTCAGTGAAACATAAACGTAATGATAATTAAAGGCCTCTGTCCCAAGTCTTCTAGCAACTCTTCATCAGCAGCTTTATTGAAGAGCAGTCTCTGTTCATTTTTAAAAAATGGCTGTGGCAATGCTATAAACAACTTGAAAGACTTGAGCTTGTTGAGAAAGTTTCAGACTTCTTTTAATGTCGCCTGCAATGTGTCACAAAACCAGCAATTTAAAGGAATGGCTGAAACACTTCATCCTGGAAGGATAGACCAATTTAAACTTATGGGCCCACTGCTGAGTGCTGCAAGTGAAGAAATGTGGGGGAGGAGGAAGAATTAAAAGAATCAACATTCATGCAGAATAGTTGGTCAGGCATGAGACTGTTACCAAATAATGGCTATAAGAATCTGTATAGGGAATGATGCATTCCTTCTTATTGATATTTATTCTGTGTCTGAAAAGAAAAATGCAGACTCTTTTGTGTCCAAGTTGTTGAAAATGTGATTCAAGCATGCAGAGAAAGGTATGGCAAAGAGGTTTTCCCCATTTGCTTGGACAATGGAAAATAAAATAAAAAAGGGTGGGAACTTCTTGGACACAAATATTTGTAAATTTCTGGGATGAAATCTTGGCTCTATTGAAGTCAGTGGGACTTGTGCCATGGACTTCAGTGGAGCCAGGATTTCACCCCTGATATGGGTGTTGAGCACTATTTATTTAAGCCATGAAAAAGGAGTATCAACTAACAGTTGTAACACCAATTTTGGAAGCTGAAAGAAATTTCTGAAAAAGGAGGATTGATATCCCATCTTCTTGAAACAATCAAGGGCACTCTCAGGAAAATTGTGAATCTTCATTTGCATCCCACTACCCATAAAATGTTACATTTACGCTATGCACAAGGGAGGATTTTGATCAAAACATTGCACACATTTTACACAAATAGAGACTTTTGGAAAGGCACAAAAATTACAAAAGCAGTTGAAGGAGATTTCAAAGGAATTTGACAGATTACAGGCTGATGCCACTGCTACAGCAGTCTCTGTGGAATGCTGGGTTGATGTAATTAACAACATGAACTGGAGCCACACAAGGACATTAAAAAAAAAAGTATTCAGAAAAGCTATGGAACTTTCCTGTTACTTAACCAACATGACTGATGCCAAATATAAAGGTCATGAGTCTGGCCCACAGTAGAAAAGAAGAGTCTGAAATCTAGCTGATGAAATGTGTTGAGTTCCCCTCCATCTCTTTTACCCTGTAAAACTAAAGATACAGACCTGTATCCCAAATCTGTGTTTGTCAAGGAGGTTACATCACAGTTTGTTGCTTTAAAATAGTAGTAAATCCTAGCATTAAAATCACAAAAAGCAAGATAATTTAATTCAGAATTTGTCACGTTGCATAAGTTCTGCACTCCTTTCTAGCCAGGTCACTGACAATACGACTTGATTGTAGTGGATTGGTTTGTTCAAAACTTCATAACAGTCTGCGCTGAAAAGCTAAATTGATAAATCTGTATTGCTGTTTAAAGGCAAAAACAAGCACTGTAGGCCTAACTAGTTAATAGACCAGGGACTTGATGATTGTGTTCTTGTTTTACATACAGAATTTGAAAGCATTTCATTTGCACAACATGTGTCTTTCTGTGTTTGAGAAAGAGAAACATGCTTTCAGATTTTATCACTTTTTTGTTTTATTTAATAGAACCTTTGTGGGGTTTGTCTTACCTAGGTGTATTTTCCTTTGCCCCAGGGAAAAGAAGCAATTTCCCCCCTAATTTTATCCATTTATAAATATCAATTGATATAAATTTATCAATTAAAAAATTTGGGCAATCTTGAGGTCATATTGGATCCTCTGCTGCTTTTTATTCCAGCTACATTTGGGAAGGAGACATAAATGCTGGAACTACAGTGCTGGGGGTGCTGCTGTACCCACTGGCTTGAAGTGGTTTCCATTATATACAGGGTTTACAGTTTGCTTCAATGGCTCTGCACCCCCACTATACAAATTGTTCCAGCAGCACCCCTGAAAGGAGTTTTCAACCTTTTTTCAGTTGTAGATATCCACAGTGGTATTCTTGCCTCTATCACCTGGAGATTGGAGTGCTATAATGCACTCTATACCTGAAAACTACTTGGAAACTGTAGTTAGTGCAATTGCAATTTAAATGGTATCATTCTGTAGGGTGCAAAGATACTGGTGATGAGTACTGTACTGTATAAGTACCCAGACATACTGTCATCCCCCCTTCCACTGATCTGTCATGACATGAGTTTGTTGACCTTACATACGAGCTGCAGTGGCTGTTTTGCTTAAAGGTTATTGAGTATTTTGGGGAAGGTGTCTGGGGAGCGCTATTGTTTTGTAAATTATACGGAAATAAATCTGGAAATAAAATTAGAGAAGATCACCATAAATGTCAGTGTTTATGCCAATTTTTTGGCTATCGTAAATCCTCTATTTATATTACTCTTGGTCATTAGTTTGTGATTAATTAAAATATTAGAAGATAAAAGATAAACCATTGTACGGTGCACTGATGTTCCCGTAGCCCACCCAGTTATCTCAGATGCCAGCGGAAGTTTGGAAAACCACAGTATCTGACTTCAACCCATTGAAAGAAGCTGTGAGTTTTTGGCTCTCGACATGCAGTAGATTGCCCTGGTAGCTGTGATCTTGGTTAAGAACTTGATCTTGCAAAATGCTGAATGACCTCCAGTCCCATTGAATTTGAGGACTCGCATAAGGTAAACACTTTGCAGAATCCAGTCCTAGGTGATTAAGCCTAGGCAAAAAAAAAAAAAAAAAAAAAATCACTTGGAGAGGTTAAATTCATAGCAAGATGATTTCAGAGAGCCTGCTTATCTTCTACTGGTTTCAGCCAGTTATGCAAGTGCACACTGTCACGAGCCTTAAAAATGTACATGGACAAAGAGACTACTACGATTTTAAAGGTGTGAAAGGTCAGTGCCTTCATCCTTTGTGCTTTTCTTTCCCCTAGCCTTGCTGCTTTAAAATAATTCTTTATAATTACAAATTTTAGCTGATGTGATTAACCTCTACCTTTTCCTGGCCTGTAACTTTAGATAAATCAGACTTAGAAATGACAAACTAAATCTTCAGCCATAGATGTCTTCAGTCTAGATCCTAAGAATGGGGTTGTAATAGCTCTCCAAGTGATTAAAGTATGGAGGATGATAGTCACTTCTGTCAAACATTCACTATGATTAGTGAAGAATTTTGTTCAGAGACCCTACTCATTAGTATTCTCAGAGTATTTAAGCATTAAGTGCTAGTTTTATAATTCGAAGAAACCACAAAATGTACCCCCCTGTTGACACTTTTAAAGCAAGGAATATTCCTCAGTAAGAATCTGCTTAATGAGAGCAGGCATTTTCTACTAACAAGCTTGAAATCTTCAGCTAAAACAGTATGTTAATCTAATATTTTATATTATTCCTATTTTGCTTGCTTAGAATTTCTTGTAAATGCAAAAATGCTTTTGCAAAGAGACAGTATACAGTGTTCAGTTTTCCACTGTCGCCCTCAGTTGTCACATATAATAAACAGGTGCTTCATATTCAATGGATTTTATGTAGGGCTGTCGATTAATCGCAGTTAACTCATGCGATTAACTCAAAAAAATTAATCACGATTAAAAAAATTAATCGCAATTAATCACAGTTTTAATCACATTGTTAAAAAAAAGAATACCGACTGAAATTTATTAAATATTTTGGATGTTTTTCTACATTTTCAAATATATTGATTTCAATTACAACACAGAAAACAAAGTGTACAGTACTCACTTTATATTATTTTTATTACAAATATTTGCACTATAAAAATGATAATCAAAAGAAATAGTATTTTTCAATTCACCTCATACAAGTACCATAGTGCAATCTCTTAATCATGAAAGCGCAACTTAGAAAAGTAGGGTTTTTTTTGTGACATAACTTCACTCAAAACAAAACAATGTAAAACTTTAGAGCCTACAAGTCCACTCAGTCCTACTTCTTGTTCAGCCAATTGCTAATCCAAACAAGTTTGTTTACATTTAAAGGAGATAATGCTGCCCTCTTCTTATTTACAGTGTTACAGAACAGGCATTCACATGGCACTTTTGTAGCTGGCATTGCAAGGTATTTATGTGCCAGATAAGCTAAACATTTGTATGCCCCTTCATGCTTCGGCCACCATTCCAGAGGACATACTTCCATGATGATGACACTTGTTTTAAAAAAAGCGTTAATTAAATTTGTGACTGAACTCCTTTAGGGACAATTGTATATCTCCTGCTCTGTGTTTAACCCACATTCTGCCATATATTTCATGTCATAGCTGTCTCTGCCGATGACCCAGCATGTTGTTCGTTTTAATAACATTTTCACTGCAGATTTGACAAAACACAAAGAAGGTACCAATGTGAGATTTCTAAAGATAGCTACAGAACTTGACCCAAGATTTAAGAATCTGAAGTGCCTTCCAAAATTTGATCAGGACGGATTGTGAAGCATGCTGTCAGAAGTCTTAAAAGAGCAACACTCCAATGCGGAAACTACAGAACCTGAACCACCAAAAAAGAAAATCAACCTTCTGCTGGTGGCATCTGACTCAGATGATGAAAATGAACATGCGTCGGTCTGCACTGCTTTTGGATTGTTATCGAGCAGAACCTGTCATCAGAATGGACGCATGACCTCTGGAATGGAGCATGAAGGGACATATGAATCTTTAGTGCCTCTGACACGTAAATAACTTGCAACGTCAGCTACCACAGCGCCATGAGAATGCCTGTTCTCTCTTTCAGGTGACATTGTAATTAAGAAGTGAGCAGCATTATCTCCTGCAAATGTAAACTAGCTTGTTTGTCTGAGCGATTGGCTGAACAAGAAGTAGGACTGAGCGGACTTGTAGGCTCTAAAGTTTTACATTGTTTTATTTTTGAATGCAGCTATTTTTTGTATATAATTCTACATTTGTAAGTTCAACTTTCATGATAAAGAGTACTTGTATTAAGTGAATTGAAAAGTACTATCTTTTATTTTTACAGTGCAAGTATTTATAATAAAAAATAAATATAAAGTAAGTACTGTACACTTTGTATTCTGTGTTATAATTGAAATCAATATATTTGAAAATATGGAAAACATCCACAAATATTTATATAAATAGTACTCTATTATTGTTTAACAGCGCGATTAATCGTGCTTAATTTTTTTAATCACTTGATAGTCCTGATTTTATATATAGCAGATTTTGGATGGTTATGAAATCCAGCTATGTAGTGATGCATAGAGGAAAAAGTGATACAGGAGCATCAGACGTCTTTCATAAACACCAGAACTAATGGGAACCCTGAAAACATTAAGGGCATACAGTGAGATAAACTTGGAAAGATCCATAGCTTGTCAGACAACCAAAGAACTTGTTGATTTATAACTGCTGGCCTCCTAAGTGAAGAAAATTGGTGATTACATGGTACGTCATGAATGTATGCCATGAGAAATATCTAATATCTTTGGTGGTTGTGGTGCTTGAGCTCAGATAACAAGCTTCTCCACCATAACAAGCTAGCAAGTTTATTGTTGCAGAGCTACTGAAGCAGTATATCAAAGAAGTTATCATTACATCAGAGGCTTAAGTCAGTTGAATTTCTTCATCAATAAAGTTTATTCTGTGGTCAAGTTTCCAAGGGCAGCTATCAGTGAGTTAGGTTCATTATACATGAAACTTTTCCAATGACCTGGTTCTATTTTTAATCAAGCAGGGCTACTAAAATGCATCCAATACAAAAACTTTATGTATACTTGACTAATAATGATTATCATCACTTCCTTTATTTTGAAAGTAAGTCCTATTCTTCTTGACTGGTGAACAGTTTATTCCTAATATTCTTTTAAATTTAATGGTTTCTTAACAGAAATAATATTAATTATTTAATTTGTGTGTATTGTATCAGTAGTAGAAATGGTTTAAACATATGGATACTATTGTAGTTTAGCTGTTTTGAATCTAGTATCAATACATTTTATCTTAAATTGAAATCCTATGAATTGGAAGTACATTTCATGTATTCTACCTTCAAAATCATTAATCTAAAACGGAATCCTTACAAGACCCTTGTTGAGCTTTTAAAAATGGATATACTTTCCCTTGTGTGACTTTCTGTTTTATTCCTTGGCATGTGACAGTAGATGAGATGTGATTGAACAACTGTCTTTACTTGTTGAGTGGGTGCGGTTTTTTAAAATCATACAGTTGAGGGGGAAAAAAAACCCAGTCACTTCTGTTCTTTTCCATTCCCGGTAGCTCTCTGAAAAGAATAATCCTGTTCTTAATTGAACTGAATTCCAGAAATTTACCATACTAATCTGCAAATGTTTATGATGCCTTATAGATTTAAGACTACACACACACATATGTACTCGTACTCGCTCACTTTCGCTCACACTTTCCTAATGGAGTTTTTCAGCCTGAAATACTTCAGGCATTGAAATCACTGAGAGTCTCTTTTAGATTCCATTTCTCTTTTTTTAACTAGGTTGAAAATTCACTGTAAATAATCTTATTTTGCTGCTTTTTGACCTGGAAAAATCGCTTTTGTCGACGCCTCAGTGTAGACCCTGAATTGTGTGGGAGAATAGGGAAAAAGGTAAAAGAAATCTATCGGATAACCAAAGTAAAGGACGTGAAAAACCCATAATATGGGCACATAAGGTTATGGGTAAGAAATACAGCATAGTTTTCTACTTTTAAAAGCTGCAGAAGGGAGAGCTGGAATAACATTTATCAGTTCTTGGGTTAGAGAACATAATTAGGTATGAATGAAGTAATATTTTCTTTTGTCAGTATAAAGGTATTCGGGGCCAAGTTTTACACTCATTATTCAGGCAGAATTCCCCTTGATTTGAATAGCTTTGCCTGTTTGAGGAGTATGGGATAGGAGGTTACATATTAATTTGAGGTAATATATTAAAAAAATGAGAGTTAAAGAAAGGAAGGGACAATGATTGGAGGAACAAACTTGGATAACCCATTCCTGCAACCGTTACTCACATGAGTAGTCCTTTCTCATGCCATTAGTTCCAGTAGCCTGAGTGGGGCTACTCATGCAAGTAAAGATTAATCACATGTATAAAGTTTTCTAGGCTCATGATGATATTTACATGTGAGTAAAGAGCAAGCCCCTTTAGGTTGGCCTGGGCAGCAGTAAATGCTTATATTCTCACACATATGAGGGACCACTGGCACATGCTGTATATTTGTGGAATGGCTGAATTTAATACGATGAGTGAATCTTCTAAAACTTGTTTGTTTTCAGATTGGTGCTCATCAGTGTTCATTTTTTAGTTAGTAAGTGTTGTGGCTCTGTATCTGGGATTAATTGGTAGCATACTGGGCAATATGTCTCGCAAGCCTTAGGCCTTGTGGTGCAAATGCATGTCCCATTGCACCTGTTATGGTTTTGGGGCCTTTTAAAACTGGGATCTGTAGTTGTAGGTCACAGGTCTGCTCCTACTCATGTGCTTTATAAGAAATTGTGTCCTGCTGCTTAGGCAAGGGAAGGAGCCTGGAGAAACCCAGAGGCAGGGAAGGACCTGGAGGGGGCTCTCTGCACCTGTTAGGCCAGAGAGGGACACATCTCCAGAGAGCAGTAACCAGATGGGGAAGAGCCTTAGCTCGGCTGTGAACCCCTGAAAGAAGTGTTGTAAAGAGTGGGAACTTCTGGACAAAAGGACTAAGGCAAAATCTTGAGGGGCAATTCATAGTTTCTGGTGCCAGAAGGGGCCATTGTGATCATCCAGTCTGACCTCCTGTATAACACAGGCCATAGAACTTGCCCGAAGTAATTCTTGGAGAAAGTATTTTAAAAAAAGATCCAGTCTTGATGGAGGATTCACCACAACTCTTGGTAAATTATTCAAATGGTTAATTACTCTCATCGTTAGAAATTTATACCTTATTTCCAGTCTGAATTTGTCTGCCTTCAATGTCCAGCCATTGGATCGTGTTACACCTTTCTCTGCTAAATTGAAGAGCCCATTTTAAATACTTATTCCCTATGTAGATACAAAACTTAGCTTTCCTTCTTTGTTTGGCCAGCTCTTTTCTTCAACAGCCACTCAGCTCTCTAATGAAGAGCATGAGAGACCCACAACCAGTTCCCTTCCAAACTCATTTTACTGTGGCAGTGGGAATTACGTATATATAGCCTCCCTCACCCCAGCATCCCTTGCCAGCCTGTAAGTCTCTTTTTTACTTAATCACCGTGTGTAGGTACATACACATGGAAAAGATATCTCTTGCGGGGTTGGGGTGGTGGGTTTCAACCTTGCTGGCAAAGGCCTAACAAGATCCAGTGGCTGGATGTTTGACAAATCTAACCTTCAAATAAGATGCAGTTTCCTAGCAGTGGGAAGTAATTAAACATTGGAGCAGCTGACCAGGGGAGGTGGTGAACTCACCACTGCTTGGAGTCTTTAAAGTGAGATTAGATATCTTTCAAAAGATAGGCTTTAATCCAGCTTCTGGGAGAAAATCTGCAGCCTGTTTGTGTGTGTGTGTGTTGGGCTGGATGGTCATGCTGGTCCCTTCTGGCTTTGAAGTCTGAATTTATGAATTCCCTTGTTCTTCCTCTTCCTCCATGGGCCATGGGGAGAACAGGAAGCTCTCTATTGCCCTCAGCATGCTCATAACACTTGCAGCTCTTCATTATGACAATAACTATAATTAAATCTTATGCTTCAGATGGTCACCTGAAGAAGCCAAGGAAGATTTTTTCTTTCCCCAAAACTCAATTAGCCAGGAGTATTCTTGTTTTTCATGTTCCTCCGAAACATCAGGGATTGGCCATAACTGGAGACGGGACACCAAAAAGGGTGGACCAGTGCTCTGAGGTGGTACAGCGAATCCTCTTTCCTAGAAGCATGGCTGCTTAAATGCTCAGGATCAACCTGATCACCAGATTCGGGGTTAAGAAGGAATTTTCCACCAGGAAAAACTTGGGTTTTTTTTCACCTTCCTTCTCAGCATGGCATATGGATAATCTGTTAGGCTCATGTGAGTATATCCCACCTAATCCATTTTAGGGGCCTCAGGCATTGGTGGCACCTCAGTCTCTCCTGTGGCACACAACAATTTAGTTTCCAGAGGACAAGTTATTGGGCTCAATATAGAGGTATCTGGATGAAATGTAATGACCTCTGTGTTACAGGAAGACAGATTAGATGATCTAAGGGCCCCTTCTGGGCTTAAACTCTATGAAACTCTGATGGTTCCTCAGGATTATGGCTTAGAATCCCTCAGTTCTGGATGGAAACTGGAAACATGGCAGAGCTGGACCTCGAACCCACCATAAAGGACTAGGCATGTGCTATGTCAGCCCGTCTATGCTGTTTTCCTGTATATAATTCCAGTTTGGAGGAGTTAAATACCATTTAACCCTAGAGCACTCTAGATTTGAAGAGAACAGCTTGTCAGATTTGACACCCTTAGATGGATTTCATCAAAAATAGGGGACTAGACTAAAAGTTTATGAATCTAATAATTTGGTTTGTTTGTTTCAAAATTTGGGCAGAATTTGGGCTGGCATTTTAGTTTTTTGGCCAGTCATTCAATATCTACTACTTTCCTTTTTGATTTGTGGATATAATATGAACCCCAAGATATGTCTGTGATACACATTTACAATTCTCATTAATGTCAATAGATTGTGCACTTTTGGGCCACATTTTTAAAATTTACTCCTGCACACTAATTGTAGGTACAAATCCAAGTACTTTAGCCTTCAACCACCTGGCTTCAGGTGCAAGTACTCTGATAAGCACCCGTAATTCCTTATTTGCAGTTACAAAATGTGTTTACAAATTTTGTGTCTGCTGATTGCTTTTTCCAAAAGGAAGCCTGTGAAGAATCAGAGCGCTCCTGTTTTATGCTTGTAAGCACAGATGCCAACTTTCTAATTTCCCCCGGGGATGCTTGACTCCCGCTCAGCCCTAGGCCCTGCCACCACTCCACACCTTCCCCCCAAGGCCTGGCCCCTCTCTTCCTACCCTGCTCTGCCCCTGCTCCACCTCTTCCTGCCCCCATTCCATCCCCACCATGCCTCATCCCGTCCCATTCCACCTCCTCCCCGAAGCGCGCCCTGCCCTCGCTCCACCCCGTCCCCCAGCACGTCCTGCACGCTGCTGAACAGCTGATTCATGGCGGGTGGCAGGTGCTGGGGGAGAGAGGGAGAAGCTGATTGGTGGGGCTGGCGGTGGGTGCTGAGCACCCACTATTTTTTTTTTCCTGGAGCGCCCATGGAGTCGGTGCCTATGCTTGTAAGTCAAAACATGATGTAAAATTTAAATAAAATAATAGATCATGATTTTTCAAAACAAAGCTAAGGGAAGGGGATACCTAATCAGAAATGACTGTGAATGTAAATCTGGCTTATGGAATATTTTAATTTTAGTTTTAACAAAAGACAAATGATGTTAAACCAATAAGGTAAAGTTCTAAAATGCTAGGCTCAATTATTGTATGACAGAAAGATTAGTTGTTTTCTTGTGAAAGCAACTAGCTCCTTTATGCCAAGGTGAATGCTCAAAGCTAGTACAGTCATTTTTATACTAGTTTGTTTATATAGTGGCTGTATACAATTTCTTTATAATCATTTGTTTAATTTTTCTTGTGTATTTTCATTAAGTTAGTCAAATGACTTTGAATGAAACAGGATATTAGATTTGTTGTTTTTAGAAGTTGAATGTTTTGACATCTTGACTGATTTTAAATTTCTCAGTATTTTTATTATGATAAGCCTTTAGGTCTTCTAATCGGCACAACATATTCCATTGTAATTAAGAATGGCAGACTGATGAAAAGTACAGAGAGGCTTCTCAGGCCGCTAAACAGTGAAAAACAAGTCGACCTCCCACTTCCCTTTCAAGAGGTATTTTTAGAGGATAGTCCTGCTACTGATTTATTTATTGTGAATCTGGCATAAGTCTCAAAATTTTGTGAGGAAATCTGATCCTAATCCTTGCAGTATGTGTTTAAAGAAGAGGCAAGAGACTCCTATCTCCATATTTTCCTGGGGCTGAACTGAGCTCTACAGCTGGTAGTAGGGTGACCAGATGTCCCAATTTTTATAGGGACAGTCCTGGTTTTTGGGTCTTTTTCATATATAGGCTCCTACTACCCCCTTCCCCCTGTCCTGATTTTTCACACTTGCTGTCTGGTCACCTTAGCTGGTAGGGAAGTGCAGAGAGTGGGTGGAGACATAGCAGAGATGGCTGGTTGGTTGTGCAGGAAGTGAGTATGTGACACCATAATTATTGTGTTAGTTGCTGCTACTCCCATTTTAAACACCACTTAGGACCTAAGATAGATGCTGTTTAACACCTTTGGACACAGGTTAGTTGGTCAGGATTTGACCCTAAGTGGTTGTCTGCAGGGGTAGAGATGTATGTAGAGGAAACTGCTCTATGGTTATTTTGGGCACCATTCTTCACCACTAATAGTTGCATTTTTGTTATAAAAATCTGCTGAAACACTTAGCTCGTTTATGCCAAATTACTGTGCAAAAATGGTACAGATTGCACTAAGGATTTTTAAAAAGTATATAGAACAATCAAACTCATAACAGTTGTTGTCACAGTGAGCACTTTGCTTGCATGTTGCAGTCAGTTTCCCCACTTGTTATCTGTCTTATTCCCCTAGTTATCTAAACTGAGTTTCCAGGATCCCTCTTTTACACATCCCTACATCATTGGTACCAGTAATATATCATGTCCACAGGCTAGTGCATATATATGTATGTGTGTTTGTAGGTACATATATTAATATGTGCAATATATATGCATGTATAAACAACAAACTGGCAACCATTTTTTAAACAAATAAGTACATCAGTGTCCACTCAAATCCTTGTTTATAGTCTGTCTTTGAAGGAATGCAAATAGGGATTGACATGCTTCATTTTACTGTTCTTGCTCCATTTATTGGCCTGTTTTGCTTGTGTTCTGCAGTTTGAATGAACTGTGGTATCATGTCTCTGTTTCAGCTGCAGCTTGGACATGCTGTGCATTAGTACTAGTCGTGATAACCTATTTGTTTGTTTACATCACCAATGTGTCCTTCAAATGAACTTTGCTGGTTATTGGCAGCATCAAGATTGTAAAATAGCCAAGTTTTAAAAAGGTGCATTCTGAGCTCATAATTAGTGTGTTGCTATCCTAAACTTGCTCACATTATTCTACAGGAAAATATTAAAAAGGGATTATTCGTTTATTTTATTTCCACATTTCAGTAATGAATGAGAAGTTGGAAAACTTTGTTGCCTGGCCTTCTCTATTGTTTTTGTTCATTTATTCTGTAATGTCGTATCAGGGAGGTCATCTAACCTATGGCTGGAACTTTGAAAGCAGAATGACATTACTATCAAATATAACTAATGTTGATTATGCCTCTGGTTCAGATTGCAGACACCAGCCTTAATTCCCCAGCCTTTTGAGTAGAAGAATAGGTGTTACTAAGCCATATTTTAACATCAACAACACTGTTTTACTTAACCACTAAATTATTTGAAGATCCATATCAGGTGGCCATGCCTCTATTTTAAAAAACATCAAAATCGGTTTTAAGGCTCTAATCCAGTATTCCCACTGAAATCACCTGTTGAAAACTGAGCACATGCTTTTCTGGATTGGAGGCTGAAGCCTTTTGTGCTAATGACTACTGGAGAAACTAAGTGGAGTTGCAGAAAGGATGAAAATTGCAAAACGAGTCAATTTAAAAACTAAACAAATTTTATTTCTTCTCAGTTCTGTAGAGCTCCTCCATCCAAGGATACTGTTCTGATAGCACAGAATCTGAATTATGTGCTACATACTTATCTGCTTAAGGTTTCCAAAAGGTATCTATTAGGTTTACTATAGTCATTTCTTTGGCACTCGTCAGCATGGTATTTAAGTGTCTTCATTTAAGTATGCATTTCAAATACAGTACTGCACTCTGAATATACTAGGTGCTGTACATAATATCATCGAAGTCCTGAGGGAACATTGGGTAAGTTGCTTTACTAAACTGATACTTCTGCTGTCCAACTTCTACTGTTGGGGGGGAAAAAATGAGGCTTCCATTTTTTGTTGGCATCACTTCACAGACACGAGAAATAGGTGGAAAGCACCTTCTGGTTTTTCATAAGCTAAAAATACCCTGTCCAATATGGGTTAATAAATTATGAACTGCTGCTCTTTTATTGGACCAACTTATGTTGGTGAAAGAGACAAGCTTTTGAGCTTACACAAAACTCTTCAGGTCTGGGAAATATATTCAGAGTATCACAGCTAAATAAAAGTTATTAATCCATGGGCTTCTTGTATATTGTTGTCTGTAGGGTTCTGTTGTTGAAGCTGATTGTGGTGACCAGGAAGTTAATGTTAGTGTGGGAGTGTTCTAGAGAGAGTTTAATGGATGGGTGGTGGTTGTTGAAGTTATGGTTGAAATCTATGAGGGAGTTTAAGTTGTCTGTCCGGAGGATGAAAATATCATCCATGTATCTCAGGTATGTCGTTGGTTTTGTGGTGCATATTTGTTCAGAAATTCTTCTTCAAGGTGGCCCATGAAGAGGTCAGCATATTGGGTAGCCTTTCTAGTACCCATGGGTGTTCCCATGGTTTGGAAAAAATGTTTGGTGTTGAATGTAAAATGATATGTTTGGGTGGATATGTGAGGGTTTTCCATTAAGTTGTAAACATTTGAGACAGGCAGCTATGCCATCGTTGTGAGGGATGTTGGTGTATAGGAAGGTGAAAACCATTGTAGCAAGAATGGTGTTCTGAGGGAGGTTGTTAATGTTGCAGAATTTCTGGAGCAAGTGTGTTGTTTCCTGGAGGAAGCTGGCCCATTGTGTGGCAAGTGGTTTGTGGATGGTTTCAAAGAGTCCTGATATTCCTTCAATAAAAGTGCCTTGGCCTGATATGATGGGTCTGCCTGGGTTCTCTTCTTCATGTATCTTGAAGTATATTGAAGGTCCCTGGGCTGGTTTTGTGGGGCATGGGGTTGTAGAGTTTCTCTTGGAGCTGTTTGTGGAAGGATTTGATGATATCCTTAAATTCCCGAGCAAATTGTGGTGTGGGGTCTTCTTTGAATTCTTTATAGTAGGTGATGTTGGAGAGTTGTCAGTTGGCCTCGTTAACATAGTCATCACTGTTGAGGACTATGATGGTCCCCCCTTTGTCTGTTGGTTTGATCACTTTGGTGGTTGGATTTCAGGGAATGTATAACTATCCTCTTGGTGGTGGAGAGATTGTGGTGGATGTGATGTTTGCTACGGATTTCACAGTTTTTTGTCCTGAAGCATCAATGTAATGATCCAGAGTTTAGTTTCTCCACTGTGATTCTTTTTTTTCTTATGACTGTCGGTGGGGCCTTGGTAATTGTGGGTGATGGTGTCACTATTGTGAAAGAATTCTCTGAGGTGGAGTCGGCAGAAGAATTTTTCTAGTTCTCCATGTTAGTATGGTATTAGGTGCTATGGTGAGGCAGAAGTTGAGTCTCTTGGAAAGCACCGATAATTGAGCTCCAGGTAGGGGTAGTCTTGATAAATTGATGATGTGTGGGTGTCGTGCGGTGGTTGTTTTTTTTCTTTTCCTCCCTATGACTGGAGAGGTGTTAATGGACCACTTCACTTCAAATGGTCCCTTGAAATAAATTAACTACTTATGCTCAATGATCTGTTTGACCTTGTGTTTAGCTGAGGGCTTATCTTCATGTACAGTGCTGCAGCAGCGCAGCTGCACTGGTGCAGCGCTTTAGTGAAGACGGTGCTACGCCCACAGGAGAGCTTCTCCAGTTGGCGTAGTTAATCCATCTCCCCAGGAGGCTGTAGCTATGTTCACGGCAGAAGCTCTCCCTTCGACATAGTGCTGTCTACACTGGGGGTTAGGTTGGTATAACTACATCGCTCAGGGGTGTGGATTTTTCGTACCCCTGAGCAACGTAGTTATACCAATACAAGTTTGTAGTATAAACTTGCCCTGTGACATTGACTACATTTCCCAGACCTAAAGAAGAGCTCTGTGCAGCTTGAAAGCTTGCCTCTCTCATCAACAGAAGTTGGTCCAGTAAAAGATATTACCTCACCCACCTTGTCTCTCTGATATCCTGGGACTAACAGGACTACAACACTGCATACAACTATGAACTGCTGGTGTCAGTTGAGCTTTGAAGTCAGGCTTAAAAGGCACAGCAATGGATTGGCAGAAGGGGAAAAAATCCTGTATTACTTTAATGCCCTGTGATATTATAAAGTAAATGGGCCAGGAGAAATTCAACCACAAGTGGAGAAAGGCTATTTCCTTGCATTGACCACAATAAAGGTGTTTATTTTAGCTGTATTCTCTGTCATAGAAATGTCTGGGCATTCCATTCTATGCATAGATCTGTTTATAAAATTAGTGAGAGGTTTGTATATCTGTTGAGCGATTTCTGGTTGTTTAAGTTAGATTTGCCCGGGGGCTAGTCTGGCTTATGCAGCCAACTTTTCAGAAAATGCGTTAGTTTGTTTTATTCATGAACTGTGGTATGTGCAATTATGCTAGTGCTGCTCTTTTTTCCCCCTCTAGTCTTCTTCTGCTTTTCAGCCTTGCAAACTGTAGCCACTTACCAGCTTAGTGACTCGTTATGGATATGTTAGTGCTGATATCATGTACTTTGCATGTAGGAGGCAAATGATGTGATTTTCCCCCACCTTCCATAATCTGCACAAACATTTTAACATACAAAGACAGTGATTTGGAAAATGGTGATATAAATACATGAGAAAAGCAGGGTATAGACTCGGCTTTTAAAAGCCTTCAACTCTCTCCTTGAGGGAGGCAGCCATGCAGCCAGACAGTATCTTGTGGCTGAGTAGTTATCTTAATAACCAGGCAGGCAGGAATTGAGATCCATTATTGTACCCAGTAGTGGGAGTTAGCAATGGAAACTAATTAGGAAAATTGGGGGAGAGAGAATACATTTGAGGTCAAATTCACTGTCAGTTTTTATTGCTCTAGGATTTTAATTTTCGTAATCATATAGAGACTCAAAGACATCAGGCTAATGAGTAGTTGCAAAAGGAGCTGTGTCCAATAATCAGGTAAAACTCAAGAAGTGTTGTTAAATAGAGAGAAATCCTTTCTTTTGTTACTCTCTTTTTGTGGAACAGCTGTACCCTTTCAAAGCATTAGTTAGCTACTCAATAATATGTATAGGAAAGTAGTAGTACAAATTTGAAATGAAATATACAGCTCTCTACCTCAAGAAGTTTCTTCTCAGTCTGAAACCATTGTCTAAATGTCTAGGTTGGACATTAGGAAAAAGTTCCTAACTGTCAGGGTGGTTAAACACTGGAATAAATTGCCTAGGGAGGTTGTGGAATCTCCATCTCTGGAGATATTTAAGAGATATTTAAGAGTAGATAAATGTCTATCAGGGATGGTCTAGACATTATTTGGTCCTGCCATGCAGGCAGGGGACTGGACTCGATGACCTCTCGAGGTCCCTTCCAGTCCTATATGAATCTATGAAATTACATGAGCAAGAGTATAGTTATTGAATTCCAGCTGCTAATTGAGTCTCCAGGTTTAAATGTACACTGGATTGGATAATTCGAATAGTTAAGTTACCATTTCTTTGAGAAAGTAATAGTAATAGATTTGAGCTGTGAACTGTGGATGGGTTGGTTTTTGGTTGGGCTTTTTTGTTTATCTCATTCGTGCTTTTGTACCTCAGTGTTCTGTAGCTCCTGTACTTCTATTGCAAGATGACAATATAGATTTCAACATTTGTTTGGGTAGAGAAGGGGGCCAATGGGCCTCTGAAAGCAAAGACCTCTAACAGTTCAAAAGTTATCTCTGCAAAGAATTTAGAGTTCTATCGCAGGAGAATACAGCAAAATAAAAATAGTAACATATACATGGATACAAAGACATTATTATGAGTTGTTTTGTTGCCTTTATTGCTTTAGCTTTAACATTAGTGATCAAATTTAGGAAAAGGCCACCCATTGACTGAAAGATTTTTTCAGGTTTATGCCATAGATTTCTATCTCATTTGACTAAAACATCAGGAGGATGAACCCCATTTTCATCTTTCACCAATTCGTATTACTGAATTAATCATATCAAAGAAAGAGAAATGAATGGTTTGCTTTGTTTAAATTCCATTTGAAATCTACTATGGTTTTGTAAGAAATCTGATATGCAAAAGTAGAATAATTCATTGATTCTTCTGAGAAAACAAACAAAAATTGGTTCTGTTTTCTTATAGAAATCAAATTTTGTTTGTTTTCTCAGAAGTATCAGACACTTACGTACATGAATGCTTACCTTTAATAGATCACCTTGGGTTTGGTACAGGTTTGTTTTACTTTGCATAACTAACAAAAATAAAAAGGTCTCTAACTGGGCAAAGAAGAAGGTGCCTTTTTGCACTACTACTAGGTGACAAGTAATGTATTAGTTTCACTGTCACAAAGAATCTCAATAGGCACATGGAAAAGATACTTGGGACATATAACTAAGTTAAAGTAGGTTCTCCTTCAGTAAGAATGGCACCCCAGAAATGCATGCTCTTAAATGTTGTTTTTGGAAAAGAATATCTGTTTGCCTCTACGATCAGAGTACCTACTGAATTTTGGGTACAGTGCCTTTTGGTTGTAGCTTAATTGTTTTTACAGCTGATGTGTAACAACTCAAATATTTGTTTTACAGGGAAGGGAAGAAACCACAAAACACACTAACTAATGACTTTTCATTATATCAGGATAGCTTTATTCTGATACCTGATTCCTTTGCATTCATTAGAGTTTTTTCTATAAATTGTATAAAAGCCTGTTTGAGAATTGAGCTTTGCTGGGGCTCTGGCTTGAATTTCACAATGTTCCCTAGCTTCAGGCCTAGCCAGGCCAAACAGAAGCTAAGCTACTGTGATTCATTTGCTCTGCTAGGGTAGAGTGCTTTAGTCAGCAAAAAACTGGTGTAACTTTGTAAGAATTGAGGGGGCTCTCACAATTGGAGAGGGCAAAAAGGACAAGACGGGCCAGGTCCTGCAAGATATCCCACTACCACAGTACTTCGGGGGTAGTAGGGTTACCATAATCCAGCAAGCAAAAAAGAGGACAGGAGGAGCCCCGCCCCTGTCCTGCCCTAGCCCCGCCCCTGCCCCTCCCACTCCCTCCCTCAGAACCCCCAACCCTCCCCCCGCTCCCTGTCCCCTGATTGCCCCCTCCTGGGACCCCTGCCCCTAACTGCCCCCCAGGACACCACCCCCTACCTAAGCCTCCCTGCCTCTTGTCCCCTGACTTCCCCCTCCTGAGACCCTCCCCCCATCCTAACTGGCCCCCTAGGACTCTACCCCCTACCTGTACCCTGACTACCCCAACCCTTATCCACACCCCTACCCCCAGACAGACCCCTGGGACTCCCACGCCCCATCCAACCACTCTCCACCCCCTGACAGCCCCCCCCCAAAACTCCCGACCCATCTAAACCCCTCTGCTCCCTGTCCCCTGACTGCTCCTATCCCTCTCCCCACCCCTGCCACCTGACAGCCCCCCCCAGAACTCCCAACCCCCCCCCCGCTCCTTGTCCCCTGACTGCCCCCTCCTGGGACCCCTGCTCCTAACTGCCCTCCAGAACCCCACCCCCTACCTAAGCCTCCCTGTTCCTTGTCTCCTAACTGCCCTCTCCTAAACCCCCCCCCCCAAATGCCCCCCAGGACCCTACCCCCTACCTGTACCCTGACTGCCTAAAACCTTATCCACCCCCCCCAGAAAGCCACCCCGAACTCCCGGCCCCCCCCGTCTCTTGACTGCCCCCTCCAAAACCTCCCTGCCCCTTCTCCGACCCCCTAGCCCCTTTGTTGTTGGCCTTTCTTCGCCTAATGTCTCGGTGAACTTGCTCAGGAACTGCATGAGCCGCTCATCGGACGCTGGGCAGCAGTGGAGGAGGAGCTCCAGACTGCCGGAGCCGATCTGCAATGCAGGGAGGGAGGGAAGGAGTGATTTCTGCTGCAGGGGGGAGGAGGAGGACGTGCTCTCTCTGGCTGAGTGTCGGAGCCCCATGTAAGTGGCACCATCCGGCCAGCTGCACTGTTAGCCGCGCGTGCTCTGCATGGGGGGGGGGGAAGTCCGGACATTTACAAATTCCCCCCGGACACTATTTTTAGCTTAAAAAGCCGGACATGTCCGGGGGAATCCGGACGAATGGTAACCCTAGGGGGTAGGCTTGAGATCTTTTGGGATTTAGCATGTGATTTGGAGCCACAAGGTCTTGCAGGATTTGAGCGTGACTGGACCTTCAGAAAGACAAAAATACAGATCTGCATTTCTAAGTGTGCTCTCTCTTTCTGGCAGATTGGCCCCTTATTTTCCTCTTTGAGAAGGAATTTCTCAAATCTTAGAGTGGGATCACCTTTCTGCCTTAGCTAAAAGCTGATTTACAGCTTCAAGCTTCCTTGCCCACCGGCCAGGGAAGGAATTCATTTTCTTCACACACACAGGAATTTAGAAGAACAAACTGGCATTTTAATCCTGCTCGGAAATTACAAAAGTGTCCCAGGAAATTTCCAGAGGCTTCTTAGCCTGTTGGAGTTGATGTTGTCATAAAATATGATCAAACAATACTTCAGCCTTCTAAAAAGAGGGCATATTCTGCAGACCTACATAAGGCCTCAGTTGTGCTTTTTAACCACAACCCTGCCTCAGGAGTGTCACATAGGAAATCAGGGAGACCAAAGGCCTTCTGAAGCTTCCCCACAGTACAGGGGAAATAAATGTGTGCTGCTGCACTGCTTGTCAAATTCTCTTCTCTGTGCAGCCAGCCAGCTTTGCTAGCCAATTCATTGGGGTGAAGCCACCTACTCTCTGTCCTTCCTTCCTCTTTTTGGGGGCTCCACGCTACCTTGGTGAAGTAGTGAGGGAGTACCATCTTCCTAATCTTAAAACAGACAGTTTTCCTCACCAGAGCTTTGGGACTGGTATAATCTGTTTAGAAGAATGTGAAATTAGAGAGCCACGCCCTTATCCCCACTGTGCCGTTGCTAACCTCTCCTCCCGGAAGAGAGAATCTGCCAGGTTTTCTGTGGCTCAAATGCCCTGGAATATTCCTGACTACCTTTTCATTTCCTGCGTTTTTTCATGAGGAAAGAATATACTGTAAACTCTTATAATCAAGCAATGCTATATACCTCACTAACGTGTACTGCAGATATATTGCTGTGAGGGTGTCAGCATTTCGTCACATGCCTCCCAGTGAAGTTGTTGCCAGCACAGAGTGCCCAAGGCAAAGCAACAGCGGGTCCGTTGCCCGGTGTGCTTCGCGTCAATAAACACACCAGGGGGAGAAGCAAACAAAGTTTATTTGGGATCCCAAAGCGGTGCAAGGAGACAGGCACATCTCAGATCAAGCACGTTAACAGGAACAGTTTTTCTTCTTTTATACATTTTGCAGTTAAGCCTCACCCCCCCCCTTTCCCCTCTAGCCCTCCCCCCCATTCCTCCCTCTACCCCTCCCATCCCTGGTAATAGTTAAGTCATTCTTGGCAGCTATAAGCCTAGCTTGTTAGTAACCTCTTTAAACTGTTATCTTGTCCTTTTTCCCTTCATCCAGAAACATGCAGGCCTCATTATTACTGCTTGAGCAGGGGGTTGCACACAGATAACTGGTTGCTTACATATTCCAATTGCACCTGGCTTTTGAGGTTGATTAGAGTTTAAACATGGAAGGATAGCGTTTGGTTCACTTAGGCCTAGTGCAGGAAGCTTCATTGACATTTAGTGGCCTTCCACCCTCCCGAGTTACCTAGGGTGAGGCCTAGTGACGTCAACAACTCCCTCCTTTGAGAATACTCAACAAGCTTTTGGCTGAGTTTTCTCATATTCTGTGGACAAGATATGATTAAGTGCTATGAAGCTGGGGTTTTCAATGAGAGGGTATGCCGGGATTTTTGAGGAACGGGGGGCACAAAGCTTACGGAGGAGCATTTTAAAACAAGCAATTAGGAGGAGGGTGACCAGGCACAATACCACACCGGTGAGGAGGAGACGCACAAGGCCACCCCCCAGTCCTCCTAGGTTGGGCAACCAACTTCAAAGGGAATTGAAAACTGTGGGTTTCCTTTCCTGGGCCTTCCACTGCTTGAAAGCCTGTTTGGCCGACAGGATGTGCTTGTTAATGTCCTGTGAGTTTTCCGGGACCTAAGTACAACATTCATTCCCAATAAAGGCACACACCCCGCCCTGGGAGGCTAAAACATAATTTAAGGCCTGTCTGTTTTTCAGGGACAGCAACCGGAGCTGGTATAGCTCTGAGTTAAGGCTCTTCTCTATGGCCAAGGTTTCATTGGCGAATGTGGTGAGAAACACAGAGAGCCTGCGATAAAATTGGGTTAGTCGTCCCACCCCATGGGATGGGAGGAGGATTATACCCAACCTGTCTCCTTCCTTAATGGGCTCTGAGGTGGCATACAAAGATTAACGCTGCCTGGGGCGGCCAGGGGTTGTCCCTTAATGCATACTGGGATTTAATGGTACAGTTTTGTCACAAGGGGGTACCCGAGGTATTTCTTCCCCTACTGAACCATCCCCAACAGATATTTGACCAATTTTGGGGGACCATCCTCCAGGGTAACCCTGCTGCGTGGTGCAGGATTTGGGAGCATACTTAGCAGTTAGGTTAAACTCTTGGGCAAAGCAAACCTTCAAGGACTCATATGTGTTGTTTCTAAGTTAGTAGGGATCCCTTTCCATCCCACATGTGCCTGGGGGGAACGGGAGGTAACGAAAGGAGTGTCCCTATGGCAAAGAGTACCACTGTGGCAGACCCTGGACCTGAACTCATGCTGGGCAGGTGACCCTAGGGCCTAACAATTACAATTTTTTAAATACTTACAAAATATCAATTACTAATAGTAGGCAGATTAAAAACAAAAGGACCAGGCCACCAGGTTAGGCCGGCCCTGTGAGAGTAAACACAACCAACGCTTAGAGTTTTCACGGGGAGTGCGCTGCGACTGTCCAAAGAGACCACAGGGCATTCCCAGCAGATCTTATTGTTTTTTTGAATAACAGTTTAAGTCCCAGGTCATCGCTGGTAGTCCTTTTCCGTAGGCTGGACGGTCCACCGTTCAGGAGCGGGCACTGCCTTCAGACAGGAGTGATGAATCCAGTTCTTGTGTCCCTTGACCTTTGCTGCTGTGTGGGAGACCAGCAGGACGGTGTGGGGTCCCTTCCACTTCTCTTGGAGAGGCTAGTCCTTCCAGGTCCGAACGAGAATGGAATCGCCTGGCTGCAAGGAGTGGACGGGGCATCCAGTGGGAGAGGCTGCAAATCTCTGCTATACCTGTGGAGAGAACAGAGAACAGCAGACAGAGAGCACATATACTGAGATAAAAAGCCACACCCCATTTCCCACTTCCCTGCCAGAACCGGTGTACCGTTCATAGGCCATGCCCTTCCAAACATAATCTCGAAGGGACTGAGCCCTAACCTGCCCTTTGGGAGAGCGCGAATGCGGAGCAAAACAAGGGGTAAGGCATCAGGCCACTTAAGGGAAGCCTCTTGGCAGACCTTTGAGAGGTGCCGCTTAAGTGTCTGATTTGTGCGTTCCACTACTCCACTGGCCTGCAGTCGCCATGGAGTGTGGAGCTTCCAGGGGATTTGCAGGGCATCCGATATCTTCTGGTCGAGGGTTGTTCTTTTGGCAGACTAGACATTCAGCCTGTACCTGGGAGGCCAGGGGTCTAACAGCCTCCCTGCCAGCGTATAATTCTTTGTTTCTTCACCAGGGTCAGTTCTTAATGTCTTTTGTAGTCAGGAATTCCTGGACTTTGTGGTTTCAGTGAAGCAAGTGTTCCTTCTTCTCTTTTCCTGAAACAGTGTGGTTCAGCATCATACAGGGGAGAGGTTACTAGCACATCACCCTGTCTTTAAATAGGCTTATCATCAGTCGGAGAATCCTCCCGAGGTGGAGGGGTCTTTTTACAGTGAGAAGCCTGGGTCCAGGTGGGCAGTCCTTGGTACTTCACAGCGGTGTTGGTGGTTAACAGGACTTGGAAAGGGCCTTTCCAGTGTGGAGCCAAAGAAGTTTTTCGTTGATGGACTTTACGTAGACTCAGTCTCCTTGTTTCAATGAATGGCAGGGCTGCTAGGGTCTTTGGGTAGCACTTCTTTTATCTGTGAGAAAAGAAACCTAACACATTTCATTAATGCCTGACAGTGTTTTGCAGATCTCATAGTTGCTTGGGCCCATTCAGGCCCCCCCTTTTCTTGGCTGTCGGCCAAGTCTTAGCTCTGGGCAGTGTCCTTGGATGGTGCCAGCATCTTATCTTTGGACTGAGCTTGCTAGCTATATTTTTTCCCTCAGTTAACTCGTTCTGTTCTTTTTCCTTCTCTCCTTCTTGGCTTCTTTTAACTTACAAAGGAAACTTCCACTCTTCACTCATACACCTTTTCCCAACAGTGAACACATACACATTGCCATTATGAACTTTTCCAGTAAAATAACTTCTATACAGAGCTTTGGAGCAACAAACCAGGACGAGCACACCCACTTCTGAGGAGTCCAACAAAGTTCAGGAGGCTCACAGTGGCTTTAAGGCAAGGGATGAGACCCACAGCAGCCATTAACAAGTCATCCACATATTGCAGGAGGAGGACCCTGTCCTCATTGTCCCACTCCTCCAAGTCTCTGGCCAGGGCCTGGCCGAAAAGGGTGGGGGAATTTTTAAATCCCTGGGCCAACACTGTCCAGCAAAGCTGCTTTTTAACCCTCCTTTTGTCTTCCCACTTGCTCCACTCTGGGGCTTGCATGTCTGAGGGCTTAATTGCAAGGGTCATTATCCAGGCATTCTCTGCAGGTAAGGTGAGGGTTATTTCATCTTGGGTGAAATGCAGGGTGGCTCCTAAGCGACAAAGCAGGTCCCGTCCTAGTAGAAGCGTTGGACAATCAGGGAGGTAAACCAGTTTGTGAGATAGAGTTCTGTTTCCCAAAGCACATTCCGCTGGGGCATATACTGGGCATTTGATTCCTTTCCCTGAGGCACCCACCACAGTGAGGGACTCTGACACAGGCAGCTGCAGAGGTTGGTTTACGGCTGTTCGTGCAGCTCCAGAGTCTATTAAAAAGTCTATGTCCGAATCTCCCACCCGCATGTTTACTCGGGGTTCCAGGGGCAGGATAGTCCGTCTCCCCTGACACTCCTATTCTTGATCCTTCGCTGTCATTATAGGGGTAGCTTCCCTTTCGGGGCACTCATTTCTCCAATGTCCCTCCTTTCGGCATCTGGCACACTGGTTGCAACCCAGACGCCTTTCCTGTGAGCCAGGGCGCCCACGTCCTCTTATTCCCTGGCCCCTTCCACCTTCCTGGAATTTTCCCCTGCCACCGGCCTGTACTGCTGTGACCATCATTTTCGCCTGCCTCTTTTCCTTTTCTTAAGACACAACCTGATTATGCTCCACCTCAGACAGCAGGGTCTGCATAAGGACATTACAATCATCCCAGTCAGGGTTACAGCTAGCCAGGCAGCCTTCAAAGACCGAGATAAACTTGATTGGGTTCGTAGAGAATTCCCCTGCCTGTGCCTTAAAGGCTGCTAGGTCCACCGGGTTAAAAGGCACATGGGTGTAAACCTGCATAGTAGTGGCCTGATTCCTATCTGAGCCATGTCTGGACACCACGGTCTCAGTGACCAACGGATAAAATTCCACCGAGGGGGCAATCTCTGGGACCTGAGACACCTTGTCTTTATATGGTGGGGGTGTGATAGCCGAAGGGGACACCGGACCTGCCATTACAGCTGTGGGGGGGTTCTGGGAACTAACAGTAGCTACTACCGAACCTGTCGGAGTCAAATTACACTTTTGCAAAATATCTAACCTATCTCTTAACAACATAAACAACTGTACATACATATGTTCATTCCATTTACCCATTTGCTGACAAAACAGAAGTAATTGAAGGATTGTATTATAATTAAGTGATCCTTCCGGTGGCCACCTTTCCTGGTCCTCTAGCTGATATTGAGGCCAGTCTACTGTACAGAACCTTTTCAGTTTACTTTTAACCAACGGATCCGATCCAAACACTTTCCAGTTCACCAGAATGCATTCCAAGGGTGTACACCTTACCCTGCCTGCCATACTCTGTCCCTGCCCCGTAGGGAGACACTGGGCGTCCCCAGGTCATAACAGGTAGACACTGGGCGTCCCCAGGTCAAGACAGATAAAGTCCCCACTGGACTTTTCCTACCTTATCCAAGGGTCCGGTTCTGCACCGTCGCCCTATCCACGGGACCGGTTCCCCACCGTCGCCCGCAGCTGCTTCTCCACTACTCGAGTGCGTTGCACCGTTGTGCCCTCTGGGGTCAACCAAACCACGTCTCCGCCGAGGCCCCCGGTAAAGTCACCGGTGCGCGCTGGGCGTCGGTCGTCGCCGCAATCTGTCGACCTCCGAGAGGGGTCCGGGCAAGGCTAAATTTCAGCCTCGTGCCCCACGTTGGGCGCCAAAACTGTTGCCAGCACAGAGTGCCCAAGGCAAAGCAACAGCGGGTCCGTTGCCCGGTGTGCTTCGCGTCAATAAACACACCAGGGGGAGAAGCAAACAAAGTTTATTTGGGATCCCAAAGCGGTGCAAGGAGACAGGCACATCTCAGATCAAGCACGTTAACAGGAACAGTTTTTCTTCTTTTATACATTTTGCAGTTAAGCCTCACCCCCCCCCCCCCTTTCCCCTCTAGCCCTCCCCCCCATTCCTCCCTCTACCCCTCCCATCCCTGGTAATAGTTAAGTCATTCTTGGCAGCTATAAGCCTAGCTTGTTAGCAACCTCTTTAAACTGTTATCTTGTCCTTTTTCCCTTCATCCAGAAACATGCAGGCCTCATTATTACTGCTTGAGCAGGGGGTTGCACACAGATAACTGGTTGCTTACATATTCCAATTGCACCTGGCTTTTGAGGTTGATTAGAGTTTAAACATGGAAGGATAGCGTTTGGTTCACTTAGGCCTAGTGCAGGAAGCTTCATTGACATTTAGTGGCCTTCCACCCTCCCGAGTTACCTAGGGTGAGGCCTAGTGACGTCAACAAAGTGAAAGGCACATTATAAAATGGATTTTTGAACCTGACATACTACAGCCCGGGCAGCATACTACAGTCGCAAATCCAACGTGTCATGTTTCAGGCTTTTCACTTTGCTGTGAGACATGCACAGTGTTCCAAATGGGTCAGCCTCTACCCCACATCTTGTATGGTTAATTTTCATTTATTTGTGTTCTCCCAATTGTGGTGGTGTGAAACAGTTGAATAAAATGAAGAATTGTGCTAATGTATTTTGGCAACTTGTGATGAATTATCTTGGGGTTATTTGTTATAAATAAAAACTATTCTTCATGTTATATTTCTCAAAACCATAGGTGGAAGACTACCTGTGTCGAAGAGTGTAATCCATTCATTATTTTACGAACTTGTGGTACTCCAAAAATAACACAAATCCATGTGATGTCTGGGAGTTCTGGATTTTGCATTTTTTTGAAGGAACAGTAAAAATCACATGTAGGCACACTGTTACCTGTTGAATATATTTTGGAGGCTGCTCATGTATGTTGTTTATTCGAGCAAGTACAAGCTCTTGGCATGTGACCCAAATGTTCTAGTTTCAGGCAGGATTAGGGAAATAATTGGGGTGTAGGGCTAAAACTTTCCATTTTTAACCCCCACCCCACCCTTTTCATGCAAACAACCGTACAGTAAATGCAGGCCATGCCACAATGGACCTTTTGGAGGGTAGCAGAATGCCAATACATCTACTGATTGGAGGCTGCTGGTAGCTTCTCAGACACATACAATGAGTGGTATTGGAACACAGGCATTTTTGTTAATTTCTAGGAAGAAATATTTACAGCTAGAGGTGAAATGCATCAGAAGACGATTCATCCAGGCCCCTTACTGGACTTCTGGCGCTTTCCCAATGAAAACTTCAGCATTATGTACACATGTAATGTTGTTTCTTGTTGCTGGGTGGTACAAAATTGTCCTTTTAAGAAATATTGATCAGTGGAAAGGAAAGTTAATTTCTTTAACTGATTATTTTAAAAAGTGATTAATTTGAATATATGCATAAGTACATATTTTATTGAATACATTTAATAGCTAACTATTTGTCAATTGTAGACAACTGGTAGTAAACCACAATAAGAGCTGTCTTCAGAGGATAAACTTTAAAAGTCTCTAAGAATAAGTATTTTGCTGTTAACTTCAGTGGGAGCAGCACAGGGCTCATAAAACATGGAATATGAATAATGTACAATAAAACCTGCCAAGAGCGACCATTCATGGGAGTTAGCAAAAGTCGTCACTTGTAAGGGGTGGACTCTCTTGAAAGGTTTGCACACCCGAAAGCGGGATGTTCCGGGGCCTCTGCAAATAGTCACTTGTAACAGGTGGTTTCTCTTCAGAGGTGGTCTCTAAAGCAGGTTTTACTGCACAAGAAAAAGGTGCTGTGGTAAATTGTGCAGGTAGTAATTCAGACTGGATGGTAGGTGGATATAATGGGTCAGCTTGGCGGGGGAGTTAAGCCAGGGATGAATCTGGAGCATTCTTGTTTTTTTCTTTTTGTCCATTGTGGTTAATTCTTTACTATTTATAACAAGACACGTAAGCCTAAAAATGTGAAATACCGGTAATGGTGCTGCTACATTTAGATAGTTTTGATCTCTTCTGGATGATAGATTCATGCTAATCCATTAGTACCTTTTGATAGTTGAGAGGACAACTGCTTAGTGTAACGCATCAGAACTACACAAAAATATCAGTTTCTTTTATTAAAGGTGGACAACAATTCCTCACTTCAAGGGTTAAGACACTGACCCAAATTCTTCTCACAGTAATCCAGAGTAACTCCACTGGAATGAATGGAAATTTTGCAGATATAGCCAGGTGTAAAGTAGAATTTGGCCTATAATATATAACAATATGGGCCAATTCTGCCCTGATAGACTCATATACAATTATCGTCTAAATGAGTGGAATTTGTATGTAGCAGGTCAAGATGGTAGGTTGTGAGGCCAAATACTTCAAAATACTTAGGCCAAAATTTCAAAACTTGTGTAATTTGTGAGACACCGAAATCCATGTTTAGATACTTAAACTAGGGGTTGCGCACTTAATAGCTTCTGTAGGCTGAACTCATTGCATACACAAGAGCTCCTTGAAGTCCTCCAATTCCCCTCACAAGCTCCCTGTGTAGCGTCCTCACATCCTCTTCTTCAGGGACTTCCACCAACCCTCACCTCTCCCTCATGCAGGGACTCTGTGTGCCCCCAATTCCATCACTTGACTAAGGACACATATCCTTCATATCCCGGTCTTCCCTTCTTGCCCAGGCCAAGGGATCTGTGTCTCCCATTTCACCTTTCCAGTTTTCTGAATTTCACCAAAATCAATAGGGGTCTGCCCACTGATGCCTGGAACATCCTGAAATTTTGGAAGGGATTAAGAAGTTATTGTGTTACAGACAAACAGAAATGCCAACAAGTTGAGTAGAGGAACTTGCTTCAGTTGTCCAATAATGTCCTGATTTTCAAAGGTGATGAACACTTTCAGCTTCCACAGACTTCAGAGGGAGATGAAGGCATTCAACACAACACAGGTCTAGATCTTATAAACATAGCCAGAATCTAGGAATTGGGGTCTTGAGTCTTGGATTTAAGATTTTTTTGAATAAATTATTCTAACTGAATTAACTTCTTGAGTACCTGAATTTGCAGTTGTTCTCACCCTTTGACTAAGCAATTTTAATGTGTCAAAATTAAATTCAGGACACCCCAAGGGCATACTGTGTGACTTCTTAAGGCCAAATGAATGCTGCCTTGCAAATGTCCACAGAGAGACAAGGTAGGTGAGGTAATCTCTTTTATTAGGCCAATTTCTGTTAGTGGAAGGGATGAGCTTTCAAACTTCACATAGCGCTTCATCAGGTCTGGGGAAGGTAAACAGTGTGTCCAAGCTAAATATAAGGTGGGACAAATTGTTAAGCATAAGGGGTTCACCCATGCTGTAGGAGACCACTTAAAGTGAAGTGGGCTGTTAAGGGTTAGCAGGCAGTAGGGTGTATTACAAGTTGTTGTAATAAGCCATAAAATCAGTATCCTTGTTTAAATCCATGATTTTTAGTGTCCAGCAGAGTTATAAATTGAAGTTCCCAGGATTGTCTTTTGAAGGTGTTGTGAGGCTTCCTTTGAGGATGAGGACTGAGAAGTCAGTTATGGACCGATCGCTTTGTGAAAAGTGTTCACCCATAGGTAATGGTGTGTTTTTGCCTTTTATCAATTTTATGTGTGAGTTCATTTGAAAGTACAGTGATTAGATTCCCCTAGGTACTTGTTGTTGAGGCATTTGATACTGGCTGAGGTATCCCACATGTTGTGATAAGCATGTGTAGGACTCATGGTCCTTGAAAGGTGTGTATCAGGGCCAAATTGTGGGCAATCAGACCTAGTGGTCAGAGCTGGAGTCCTCAGTCAGGAGTCAGCTGGGTTGGCATACTGGAAGGTCAAAAGCAAGAGACAAACTGGAGATCAGAACCACAAGTCAGTAACCAGCGTCAGCTCGTGTCAGGATAGCAGGAGGTCAGAGGCAGGAGACAAAGCAGAGATCAGAACCACAAGTTAGAGGTGTGGAGCCAAGCCAGGTCGGGCTTCCGGGAAGTCAGGCCAGGAGAGTATGAGGGGAGGCACCAGGTACACAGTTCAGAGCAGGGTTGACAGCTTCCTGTTCCTCTTCTTGGTTTAGATGGGGGCAGCAGGCCCATCGGCTGCTCTGGAACTTTGCCAATGGGATGTCGGGGACGGATCCTCAGACTGGGGCTAGGCTTCATGGATCCTGAGTCAGCTGTTGTCAGAAGGCTGCCCAGCCTGTGGGTCATGACACTACTCCCCTCCCCTAGGGGTGCCTATGGAAGGCCCAAATCAAAAGTGGGAGCTTGAACATTTTTCTGCTGGCTCTCAGATGCGTTCGCCTGGGCCATAACCTTCACAGTCAGTTAATCAGGTACCACAATGTACTTCGCCCGACCTTGGAATCAAAGACTTCGTGGACAACGTATTCTTCCTGACCTTGTACTTGCACTGGTGGGGGGTGAAGATTGGGCTCTATGGGGAAATGTGTTCTCAGTATGGGGTTTTAGGAGTGAGACATGGAATACAGGATGGACTCTATAAATGATCAAGGGAGCTGGAGCTCAAAGGTGACGGGGTTGATCTGTTAATCCAATATGGGCTAAAGATCCAGTGGTATAGTTTCTGAGAGGGTCTGTCTGTGTGGAGGAGTTCTGTAGAGAGACACGCCTTTTGTCCCACAGAGTAGGCTGGGACTTGTTGCTTACGTTTGTCTGCATCCTTTTTATAATCCTCCCTTGCCATCTCCAGATGTTCCTTCACTACTTCTTGGGTGTGATTGATGTGCTGTTCTAGGTCCAAGGTCAATGGGTTGGGGAGGATTTTGGTAATTGTGGGTGAAATTGCGGGTTGTACCCATAGTTAACAAAGAAAGGCCGGTGACCCTTGGATGCATGGTCTGCATTATTATAGGAGACCTCGACATATGGTAATAGTGCAGACCATTCGTCCTAGTGATGGTTGGTGTAGGATCATACGTATTGCTCTAGGAACTGGTTGATTCTTTCCATTTGGCCATTTGACTGAGAATGGTAGGCAGAGGACAGGTACACAGAGATTCCTAACAAGAGTAGGGCTCCATGCCAGAAGTGGGCAGAGAACTGGGGCCCCCATTCGGAGGTGATGTGATCTGGGAGCCATGAAAATGGACTATATTGTTTATCCAGAGCTGGGCGGTTTCCCCTTCAGAGGGTAGACCCCTGTAGGGAATTAAATGGACCATCTTTGAAAAGCAATACACCGCTGTCAGGATGGTCATGAAGTCACTCGATTCTGGTAGTTCCATCACAAAGTCCAAGGAAATGGCCTCCCAGGGCCGAGATGGGGTGTCCAGGGGTTGGAGGAGGCCACAGTGTTTCTGGCATGGGATCTTGGTGCAAGCACACACCTGTCAGGAAGCAACAAAGGTCTTCATTGTGGGGCTCATACAGGGTCACCAGAAGTACGAATGTTAGTTGTCAGGTTTTATGTTGCCCCAAGTGTCCAACCAGGATGGAGTCGTGGCACAGTTGAAGAACTGCCACTCTCACAGATCTGGGGGGAACATAGATGTGGTCCCCTATGAACATGATCCCCTCCCGAGTATCATGGGTGTCTTGGCTGATAATGGCCATCTTTTCAGGTGGAATGACAGAGGCAGAGCAGATGAGTGTGAGCAGGTCGTGGTGGTGAGTCACATTGAGAAAGTTATGGGACTTGAGAATGTGGGCTGGTTCCGGACTGGGGCCTTGTAGATCAGGGCAATACCTTCAGGACAAGGCAGAGCCTTGCCATTTGTAGTTCCAGGGTGGTAGGTCAAGGTAAAGTGAAACCAGAAGAACAGGGCCCACTGAAGCTGTCATTGGTTTAGGGCCTTGGCCCAACACAGGTACTCCAGATTCTTGTGATGCGTAAACATTTGGACTGGTTGATGGGCCCCTTCCAAGTAATGTTGCCATTCTTCAAAGACAGTCTTGATTGCTAAGAGCTCTTTGCTCAGGATTTCATAGTTTTCATTGGCAGGGGTAAGCTTTCTCAAGTAATAGATGATGAGGTGCAGTACTTGCTTGGGTCCGTTACTCTGGGAGAGGACTGCCTCCAGCCCCTGAGCACTGGGTGGGCAGTGTGGCCCCAGTGCATCCAGCCCTGGAGTGCCGGGCAGGCAGCGCGGCCCCAGCCACCTTGAGTCCCAGCCACAGACTGGCACGTGCTCCGGCCCCCGCTGCCCCAAATTCCAGCTGCTGACCAGCCCACCCCAGTCTGAGCGCCAGCAGAAGAGTGGGAACTGGAAGCAGGTAGGAGGGGTCCTGGGGGCAGAACATGGGCGGGGCCATGCCGGGCTGTTTGGGGAGCCTCAGTCCCCTGGTCTGTGATACCCACCACCCATGTGGGCCAATACTTGAGCAGTGGTGAAGGCAAGTTTTAGCTGTTGGAATGTGTGCTGGGCCTTGGGCGACCAGTGGAATTGGGCATTCTTCCAGAGTAGGGCAATGAGTGGCTCTATTTGTTTTGAAAAATTTGAGATGAACCTCCAATTAAAAATTTGCAAAGCCTAGAAAACTTTGTAGGTTCCACACATTGTGAGGGGCTGCCTGGCTACCTTGCATGGGTCCATCCTGATTCCTTCCGCGGATGAAACCCAGGAACTCAGTTGTGGTCTGATTGAATACACACTTTTCCAGTTTAGCATAGAGACCGTGTTGCCATAGTTTCTCCAGAACTGTGCAGACGTAAATGGTGTGTTGGTCCAAGTCATCTGAGAAAATCAATATATGATCCAAACAGGTCTCATAACACGTCATTAGTAAAGTGCTGGAATGTTGCTGGGGCATTGGTCAATCCAAATGGCATGACTAAATATTCAAAATGGCATAGCAGGTTTGGAAGGCAGCCTTGCCCTCATCCCCCCTCTCGGATATGGATGAGATTGTAAGCTCCCCAGAGGTCCAGTTTAATGAATATGTGGATCCAAAAACTTGGGGATTAGCGATAGTGGGCAACGGTTTACCTGGTTTATGGCTTGGTAATCGACGCAGAGATGGAAGGTTTTCATTTTTATGAAAAGAGCTGGGACACCGACTGGTGAGGTGAACCTGTGGATGAACTTCTGGGCCTGGTTCTCCTGAAGTTATTCCCGCAACACTGCCAGTTCAGGCTCTGAAATTGCATAGATCTGCCCAAATGGTATCTTCATCTCTGGCTGGAGTTTTATGGGGCAGTCATAGTCCTGATCTGTGGGGAGCCTCTCTGCATTCTTCTTTTCTAAGATGTCCACATAGTCACAGTACTTGTGACGTGGGGGAGGGGGGGAGGAGTTCGATAGTCCCCTTGGTAGGGGTTTTGATGTGGGTGACTAGACCTACTTGGCCCTTCTTGGGCCTTGGTGCAACCTTCACTGGCCCCTGGTCATGCCATTGACAGAATTCCAGTGGGAAAGTGATCTTCTGTTCTCACCACTGAATGATGGGGTTGTGAAAGGCTAATCGGGAGTTGTCAAGGATCAGGGGAAAATATAAGGAATGGATATGCCAAACTGAATTATCTCTCTGTGTCCCTGAATAATGACCTCCAGGGGGACAGTCTCCTCCACAACTGCACCTGAAGATAGTGGAGAGCCATCAATAGTTTCAACAATTTCCGGTGTTGCAGGGGAATCTGTAGGGCCTGAGTGATCGCATAAAATTATCCGTTGTTCCTGAATCGATGAGTGCCTGTTGTAGGGGGATCTACTGGGGGTCCCCTGGGATGTGCAGCTGGACAGGCACCAGTAAATGGAAAGCCCCCAGATGGGGCTCTGTGTATCTCAGCGAGGACTGGAGTATAAGGAAACTCATTTTCCTCAAAGACCACATTGGTTTCCCCCACCATGTTTGAACTGGCTTGGTTCCCCAAGCTCCTTGATGTTCGAGATGGCGTATCCAGGTTGGCCACAGTAGAAGCACAGGTGGAGCTGACAGCGCCGTTATTTTTCTTCGGGGTGAGCCACTGATGAGGCAATTTGGCTTGTGTGGGTTTGGTGGGTGATGCAGGAGGCGAGGTTCCAGTACACGGGTAGCAGGACTGCAGGGAACCTCTTTTCTCCTCTCTTTGTTCTTATAGCCAATCATTGATGCAGATGGCAAGGTCCACAAGGGCATCCAGGCCCATAGGTCTCTCTACGTGGGCCAGTTCATCTTTGCTCTCTTCCTGCATGCCCCACTGGAACTGGTATAGTTGTGCTGCTTCATTCTACTCAGTATCTACTATGAAGCAGTGGAACTTAGCTGCATAGGAGGCAACTGTACCTGACTCCTGCCTGAGTCTCCTCATGATAGCGTCGGCTGTTCAAGCTTGGTGCGGGTCATCGAAGATGGTTGATATTGACCAGAGGAAGGCCTCCCAGTTTGACAGCACCAGACTATGGCCTTCCAGCAGTGGGGAGGCCCAGTCTAATGTATCTCCTGTCAGCAGGCTGATTACGAAAGCCACCTTGGACTGATCAGAGGCATACATTCTGGGGGTGCATCAGGAACAGAAGCCTGTATTGGTTCATGAAGTCCCAGAACCACCGGTAGTTCCCACTGAACCTTTCAGGCATGGGTATCGTAGGACCCTGTTTGGGGAAAGGCACTGCAAGCAGTGCTCAAGTATGGTGTTCTCAGCAATGAACTGCCTCACTTGCTTTTCCCAATCAGCTGCACAACTTGGGCCTGCAGAGCTTGATTATCCACCTGCAGGCAGAGGGCCCAATTGGGTGAATCCAATGCTTGTGGTGGGGGTGGCAGTGTGGCTCGATCCATCCTTCTCGTACTGGGCTCAGTCTCATAGGGTTATTGTGGTCTGAACAAGCTGTCAGGGCTGTGTTGGGGGCAGTCAGACGTAGTGGTCAGAGCTGGAATCCTCAGTCAGGAGTCAGTTGGGTTGGGATACTGGGAAGTCAAAAGCAGGAGACAAACTGGAGGTCAGAACCACAAGTCAGTAACCAGAGTCACGCTGGATCAGAATACCAGGAGGTCAGAGGCCTCCCCTTCTGTCCAAGGCCCCGCCCCTCCACCTCCCCTTCTGCCCCCCTCCCCTACAGGAACCCAGAGCACCCCCATTGCAGCCCTTGCCCCAGCCCCGGGCCACCCGAGCACCCCCAGCCCCGGAGCGGTGGGTGGCTGGGTAGCGCAGTCCCAGTGTCCCCAGCCTGGAGTACCAGGTGGCCGTGTGGTGCAGTCCGAGCGCCGGGCGGGCAGCGTTGCCCAGGCCCCAGCATCAGCCCTCCCGAGTCCCGGTGGCAGGCCTGCCCACCCCAACCAGCTTGGGCCATGGAAGAGCACTGGGAACTGCAGGAGGGGACCTGGGTGCGGAGTGTGGGCGGGGCCACACCAGGCTATTTGGGAAGGTGCAGCCTCCACCTGCTTATGATACTTGCTGCTCATGCTACTCTGCCACAAATTTCTTGTGTGACCTGGGCACTACTTAACCTTTCTGTGCCACAGTTTCCATCTATAAGATTGGGGGAATAATAGCACTTCCCTACTGTACTGGGGTGTTGAGAGGGTAAATATGTTAAAGAGTGTGAAGTACTTGATTACTATCTTAATGGAGATGCACCACATAAGTGCATAAAGTAGGTAGAAAATGATAGATACATTGTGTTATTGGTGTACAGTGTATAGTTTAATAGAACTTTCAAGATGTGCTGTAATTATAAAATGTGTTTTAATGGATTTTGGTGATATTGTCGGGCAGGATGGAATCATTTCCACCAGGGAAATGTGGTCTAAAATAAATTTAAATTTAATATAAGGCGGGTGCACAACTGGTTGAAAGAGTATATTTAGAGTAGTTATCAATGTCAAACTAGGAGGGCATATCTAGTAAGATCCCATAAGGGTCAGCTCTCCATCTGGTACTAGTCAATGTTTTCATTAATGACTTGCATAACGGAGTGGAACGTATGCTTATAAAATTTGTGGATGACGCCAAGCTGGTAGGGGTTGCAAACACTTTGGAGGACAGGATTAGAGTTCAAAGCTACCTTGACAGATTAGAGAATTGGTCTGAAACCTATAAAATGAAATTCAATAAAGCCAAATCCAAAGTACTTCACTTAGGAAGGAGAAAAAATCAAATGCACAACTATAAAATGGCCTAGGTGATAGTACTGCTGAAAGGGACCTGGGGGGTTATAATGGATCACAAATTGAATGAATTACCAATGTGCTGTAGTTGGGGGAAAAGCCTAATATCATTCTGAGGTGTATTAAATGGGAGTGTCATATGTAAGACACTGTCCTGTTCTACTTCGCACTGGTCAGGTCCCAGCTGGAGTACTGTGCCAATTCTGGGCTCCATACTTTGGGAAAGATGTGGATAAATTGATGAGAGTCCAGAGGAGAGCAGTAAAATGACAAAAGGTTCATAGCCTATGAAGAAAGGTTAAAAAACTAGACATGCTTAGACTTAAGAAAAGAAGATGGGGTGGGGAGAAACCTGATAACGGTCTTCTAATATGTTAAGGGTTGTTATAAAGAGGACAGTGATCAATTGTGCTCCAGGCCTACTGAAGGTAGGAAAAGAAGTGATAGGTTTAATCTGCAGCAATGAAGAATTAGGTTAGATATTAGGAAAAACTTTCTAACTAGAAGGCTAGGTAAGTAGGCTTCCAAGGGAGATTGTGTAATTCTTAGCCCTGGAGGATTTTAAGAATAGGTTGGACAACCATTTGTCAGGAAAGGTTTAGGTTTACTTGATGACCTATCAAGAACCCTTCCAGCCCTACATTTCCATGATTCTATGTCAATAAGTTTCTTTTACAGTCCATGTTTTGCTTAGAAAATAATGCTTGGGCATCATTTCTAGGGTTACCATTCGTCCGGATTCCCCCGGACATGTCCGGATTTTTTAACTAAAAATAGCGTTCGGGGGGAATTTGTTAATGTCCGGACTTCCCCCCCCCCCATGCAGAGCACGCGCGGCTAACAGGGCAGCCGGATGGTGCCACTTACATGGGGCTCCGACAGCGAGAGAGAGTCCCTCCTCCACTTCCCCCTCCTCCCCCTGCAGCATAGCTCACTCCCTCCCTCCCTCCCTGCATTCGCCTCCGGCAGTCTGGAGCTTCTCCCCCACTGCTGCCCAGCGTGCCGGGAGAATGGCTCAGACTCAGCAAGCTCCCAGAGAGACCTTAGGCGAACCGAAGGCCAATGACAAGGGAGCCAGGGGGTCGGAGAAGGGGCAGGGAGGTTCTGGAGGGGACAGTCAAGAGACCGGGGGGGGGGGGGGTCGGGAGATCGGGGAGGGCTTTCTGGGAGGGGTGTGTGGATAAGGTTTTGGGCAGTCAGGGTCCGGGTAGGGGTAGGGTCCTGGGGGGCAGTTAGGGTGGGGGGTCTTAGGAAGGGGCAGTTAGGGGATAAGGAACAGGGAGGCTTAGGTAGGGGGTGGGGTTCTGGAGGGCAGTTAGGAGCAGGGGTCCCAGGAGGGGGCAGTCAGGGGACAAGGAGCGGGGGGGGGTTGGGAGTTCTGGGGGGGGGCTGTCAGGAGGCAGGAGTGGGGAGAGGGATTGGAGCAGTCAATGGGACAGGGAGCAGAGGGGTTTAGATGGGTCGGGAGTTCTGGGGGGGGGGGGCTGTCAGGGGGTGGGGAGTGGTTGGATGGGGCATGGGAGTCCCAGGGGTCTGTCTGGGGGTGGGGGTGTGGATAAGGGTTGGAGCAGTCAGGGCACAGGTAGGGGGTAGGGTCCTAGGTGGCCAGTTAGGATGGGGGGGGAGGGTCTCAGGAGGGGGCAGTCAGGGGACAAGAGGCAGGGAGGCTTAGGTAGGGGGTGAAGTCTTGGGGGGTCAGTTAGGGGCAGGGGTCCCAGGAGGGGGCAGTCAGGGGACAAGGAGCGGGGGGGAGGGTTGGGGGTTCTGAGGGGGGCGGGAAGTGGGCGGGGCCAGGGCAGGACAGGGGCGGGGCTAGGGAAGGACAGGGGTGGGGCTCCTCCCGTCCTCTTTTTTGCTTGCTGAAATATGGTAACCCTAATCATTTCAGAAGGAGTGGTAATGAGATAATAATTAGAAAACCAACTTCAATGCCTGCAAATACTGTAAGGCTTCTATTGTTGTGATGTGTACTTATCTGACTGAAGTAAATACAAAGGTCATTTCTGTGGCCCATAATTAAGCAGAACTCTCATTTGAGTCATAAGGAATTTTATAGGATTCAGGATGGCAGAATTTGGCCCTTGTTATTAATTAGGGTGTCTTAGTTGACGTGTGGAGTTATAAAACTTCACCTTTTGTAGAAACCCAAATGATCCAATTTCGCAATAATAAAAGGGACCATACATATTACTAGCTAATTGTGACCAAAATTGTTTGACTTCAACAATCCACCTGTCTCAGTGGAAGAGGGGGTCATCAGGGCATTTAAATTCTCCTGTGGAGCTTAGTAGCTTTGTAGGAGCAAAGGTCTCTCCTGTGCAACTTGGGTGGATAAAATAAATTGGTTAAGTGGGTTTTTTAGTAAATTAGGTTTGTACTGTAATGAAAAATATTATGATGTAATGATTATTTCACAGATAAATTGGGAAATATCCATTAATATAATAAGGAAGGGAGACTTGGGTCAAAGGTATAGGAGGTTGGTTTTGGAAAACTTTCACTGAGCTTTTAAAGTTATTAGAATTTAATTGCCAGGTCTATTAGATTTACTACACCCAAGAATGGTAATATTATCAAGTTCCAAGGAGTTATGTGGTCATGCTATTGATGGAGAAATTATAGTACTTCATAGTTCAGTGGATGGAGTTAATAGGTTTAGTAAATATTAATAAAAGAAAGCTATTGTAAAGCTGTGGTCTTTAGGGAAATGACTTCAGTAGTTCAATTTTAAAATTAAATTTGATCTTGATGGTTTTGTTTTTTCTTATTAAAATTATTTGTCAGTAATTGATGTGGGTATCACATTTATTAGATAAACTTTAATAAAAACGTTCTAGAAAGATGGGCACATTTAAGTAAATTGACATGAAACTGAATGTTTCTGTTTTCTTTTACAGTAAAAGTCTTTCTAAAAGCTAGGGACCTTGTCAAGTAATGTACATACTTGACTGGAAAAGGGAAGTTAGCTTTTTAAACAGTATGACCTGAAAATCTAACATAAATACTCCATAATTCTTGGCCAAAAAATACAGGAAATTGTAAGGATGGAAGAGGAGCAAGTGAGTCCATCTCCTTGTGTTAACATGGATACTCAGTGTTTCTGCTATGAAAATGTTGTAAAAAAGTTCTCTCTGAAAATCCAGAATAGTTGTCTACATGGTTTTGTTGTCTAAATAATTGTCTGAAGGGTTCTACTAAAAACATTTTAACAGAGGCAAACCTATTCAACAAACAAATAAACCCACAGTACAGAGCTATCAGTCCAAAGGTTCAACACTGCTTCCCTAGTCCCTCAAAGGTGTTAGGCTTAAATGCCAGCTTGTATCTGCTGTACCTGGTGACACATGAAAACCATTCTAAATTGTTAGGCTTAGCATTAAGAAGAGGCTCTGTGCTGCTTTATCCCAGATCCTGCAACATTCCAACCCCATCTTTGTAAACTCACTTGTAATCCTTTTAATGTGAAATAATCAATCCTAACTAGAGAACAATAACTGTTAGTTACTTCTTCCATTATACCATTGTTGGTATTATACAAACTAGCTTGTCATTACTGGCAGGTCATCAATGAGTGGCTCTAAACAATTGGTATATTTATTGTAATATTTTGTTTATCCTTGTACTTTTGTTTGTACTGAGCCTGTGTCCAGGAAGGATGGGGTGAAGAAGTCTACTGCAGGGGGAGGGGATGGAAGATTAAAGACCTAGAGCCTTGGGGGAGTAGAATGTATGAAGGAGGAGACAGAGACTTGTGGGGGACATGTGAGGAACAGAGAAGGGGAAGAGCCAATGGGCTAGATTCACAAAGGGATTTAGGTGCCTAACTGCCACTTTGACTGGAATTCATGAAACCCCTGCTCAGCTGCCACCCAACCCTGTGGGTGCCTAAACTCGCTCAGCGCATAAGTTTTTGCAGTAAAAGTTGCTAGATGACTATGCTTCTGCCTCTGAACATGTGCACTGCTGCCTCATGTCAGGTGTCTGGAAGCCTAAACCCCAGTGCAATTCATGATAGGATAGGAATTCCTTCCCATAACTCACCTGCGGGGCCTAATCCAGTAGCCATACTCAGAGCTCTCCTACCAGATCAGGCCTCTATTGATGAGTTTACACAAAATGGCTGGCAAGGAAAGCAAGATGAAGGAAATTCTCTCTCATCTATTTTAGCCCAGTGGTTAGTGAACACCTGGGATGTAGGAGACACCCCTCCTCCTCCCAAGTTCAATTCCCCCTTCCGCCTGAGGGGAGAAGGATTTTGCACAGGGCTGTACCACCTCTGAAGTGAGTGCCAAAATCACTGGGCTATAACACCTTCTGATGTGGGGCTATCTCAGACTCTCCTGTTGAAGCTGTTCCACTGTGGATAAAATAATAAAAGAATCATTGGGCCAAAAAGAGAGAGAGTGAAAATGCAAACGAGCCTGCAAAACTGAGGGTTAATTCTGGGGAAAACATTGGGGCCCTTGTCTTCCAAGAATATGAGTAATTCTACTTTAAGTGAGTAGCAGTTATTTTGTATTGTGTCATGAGAGAGCTGAGCTCAAGGAATTCAAGTAGAGTTTCTGTTGCTGTAACCAGTGCAGCATCATAGTGAGATGGGCTCACCAGGAGCAAAGGCTGCATCACGCAGAAGATGTTTCTTTATTATTAGGTTCCATAAAGCTCTCTGTATCATGACAGAGTTCATTTTCATGGTGCTCACTTATAAGGTATTCTACTTATTTCACAATGCAGCTGAAACTGGAATTAAAATTTGATTTCAGAAGAATTCTAAATACCTTAATATTGAAGTGTAAGGGATGATAAATATTCAGCTGTGACATTTGTATAAACAATAATGCAAAGACATGAATAGTTCCTGATTTTTAGCTAACCAATGGACTTATAAGGGACTGTCTATCTCTGAGTTTGTACAGTGCCTAGCACAGAGGCGCCTAATCCTAATTGGGCATCTGAATGCTACTCTAATATTAATAATAAATAGTAACATATGTCCCTACTTGTATTACTGTAGCCGTTTAAGTTAGTGGGAACTTTGACACATAAACTTGTATTTCAGAAGACCAGAGTTAAAAGGAAATAGACTAAAATAATCAGTTTAGCTACAGTATCAATTGTCTTAAAAGGGGGAAACAAAAACTGTTGTTGAAAAGCTGACAGTGTGGTTTTAAGCTATCTATTGCCTAATAAATTCAGTAACCTCCTGCAGTTTGGGTTCCCATGTACCAAGTACTGGCTACAAGATTCTTTCCCATTAAACAGTTCTGGAACACATGATGCTTTATGAGCAAAGGTTAACTAGGACCTGAAGGAGGCTCAGGGCAGAAAAGTACAGATGCAGTCACTGCAGAAATGAGGACCACTGGCCAAACCACTGATTATATGGCTGTTACATTTCATGTAAGACCAAGAGCTCTGCTACTCAGCCCTGCCAGGTCAGGAACTTCTAAAAGTCAATGTTCTGCAATAGCTAATTTCCATGTTCAGTGCATGGTTGAATCCCTAACTCCCAGCTGATGGGATTTCAGTTCACATGGTAAGAATAGGCAGCCTATATGATTTAACGATTAATAATTTATTCTTGGACTTGTGATGCATGGCTTTCCTTAATTGTGTATTACTCAATACTGATGAGAGAAGCTCTGCAAATCTTTAGGGTGCTGCTTTTTAAAACTATGGATTCTTATAGATTTTTAAGTAGTTGATAATCTTCCAGTAGAATGGGCAGATGATTAAGCAATAAGAGATACTTAGTACAGCTGGGGATAGGAAAAGTAGAGATATTCCAGTCAGGCACCCCACAATTACAAAATTCTCAATGCACCGCACACACAGCTACAAAATTCACCATTACAGATTTAATATTTGGACATAATTATTTCGTATTTAAGACTGCCATTGAAGTCTGTGACAAAGCTGTTGTTGACTTCAGCAGGAGCATATTGTAATTTTTTCATTTATAAAATGTAGAATTTTTGAGGTTATTTATGTTTATTACAAATATGGTTCTATGTCAGATCATTTAAAATGTATAACATCATTATTATATGAAAAATATAGTTTTATCTTGTCACTTTAACCCCCTTGCAGATGCCACTCTTCCTCCTACTCCCCGTGATGCACACTTGGTCCTTCTTCTCTATCATAGCTTTCCTCCCTCTTTCTATCTTTGTCTTTATTCTGTATTTCTCACTTGTCTACTTTTGTTGTTGCTCTGCATCTTCCACCTGATTGCTTTCCTGTGCCTTCTCCTGTCAGCTCGCGCTGCTGCTCCTGTCTCTCTTTGGCTCCCATTGTTCCACAACCTAGTGGGATTTGAATGCTTGTGTGTTAAATGAAGATAAGCAACAGCTCCCTGCCCCTTCCTCCACCTTCTCAGTTTCTCCCTTGGCAGAAGGGAGCTGTGGAATGGGGAGGAGTAGAGCAAGCAACGGCGTCATTAAACTACCTCTGAAATTGTAGCACTAAGGTGTTTCAGGTTTGTTAGTGTCTTTCACTCTGACATTCCCCAGAGGTATGCAAGGTTGTTAGGTACCTCACCCCTACCTGCCCTTAGCATGAAGCAGTTTTGCAGTGCGTTCTGAAGCTCAGCTCCCTGAAACCAACGGCCTCTGGCCAAACAAGTTCTGCTTTCCAGGTCTCCGCAGGCCTTGCTCTGTCTGTACAGGCTAGTAATAGGCATACACTAGTATCGGAGTCCTCAGAGAACTCATTGCATTGTCTAGCCCTAAATTACTGGACACAGAAAATACCAGGTAAGCTGTCCCCAAAGGAACAGTGCTTGTTTGGCTCAGCTTGTTTGGCTCAGCTCCAATATATCACCACAGCACTAAGATACATTTATAATGAAAACAATCATGAGTTTATTATCAAAGGCTGAGCTTTAAGAGATAGTTAACAAGGGGAATGGTTACATATAAAACAAAAACATAAAATGCAAATGCAAACCTGGGTCTACACTTTTCAATGGTTACCTTTCCTATTTAATACAGTAGATTTCCCTCCCCTCCCCCAAGGAGTCAGTCTTTTGCAGAGCTAGCTAGTTTTCAATCAAACAGGATCTAATCATTCATGAACGCCCCCTACTATTCAAGAGGTTTCCTCAGTTAATGGATAACAGGGTGCCTTACTTGTCCCGCAGTTACAGTCCAGTAAATCTGTGATATGCCCCCACCCCAGATAAGACACTTCTCCCCTGTTGCTTGTTTTTCCTGTGTGCTCCTTTCGTGTTGACTTCACATGTCTCTGACTTGGTATGTAGATGGGGGTTCCATTGTGCTGGCTTACATTTACATTTGACAGAGAGATGGATACACATCTCTGGTCTGGCAGGAAAGACTGCCTTGTTGAAGACTTTAAAAAAGTATTTTCAGTACATATACACAGCTGTACATATATCTCACAACAGCTATGAAAATCAGTATGACATAAGCCTGACCGTCTTTGGATACATATTATGAAAGCAATGTGTTGGGTTTAGTGAGTTTGTCAGCCTATCAGGAGTTGCTGACACAGAATAGTGAACCCTTTGCCCATTGGCACCAATGGACTTCTGTGTCATGTTCACATCTCTGCATCCAGCTGGGGAATGTGTATGTGTGGGCAGATGGGCAGTGAATGGTGCTGGTACATTGTACAGATAGGTACCAGTTCATTCTGCTCCCAGCTTAGTACCCACTCCTGCATAAGCCAAAGGCTGAAAGATTTGTTTCCTCCCTCCCCCCCTCCCCCGTTCTCTTACATATTGTATATTATTAAGCCACTTAAGGCTAAATTGTGGCATTTTGGCCTCTGCCCAAAGGTAGAGTAGGTGCAGAGGTTTATTGCCCTAGCAGGGGCTCCTTAGAGGCATTGTGCCTGACATGTCTTCTCTGGGAGTGTGGGCCAGCTCAGCTCCTGATTAAACCCTTTGAAAGGATACAGTGAGCACCCCACCCACCCCCCTGCTGACTTGGCTCTGTTGAGCAGTGGCAAGGAGGCATGGCCATAGTTGCAGGTGATGCTGGATTGGCACTATTGTTGTACTTTTGATTGCCTGTACAAAGGGGAGAGAGGACATGAAACTCAGTCTCTCTGTTCCCCTTGCAAACTGGCACAACACTAGTCACTTCAGAAGTTCACACTTAGTTTTTGGAGAACCTTAAGAATTGTTGGGTGTTTTGATACTTGAAGAAGTTAAACTTTACATTTAAATTTCAAATTGTATGTGCACACTGGCAAATGATCTTTTTCAATAGCACCAAGCAGAGCAGAAGCAATGTTGATGTTTGCTGCGTAGAACCCAGTTTAAGCAAAGATAACAGGTTTGTTTGTGACCTGTGGACATGTGGTCCCCTGGATGAGCAGTACATACGTCTTGAGGGCTATGCAGTATGTTTAACCAGCATGTCTTCTGAAGCAAGCACTGAAATTTTCCAAACAGATACCAGAAAACTGAACTGTTGTATGTGTTCAGTTTGTGTGTCTCAGGGCTAGTCTACACTAACTCTGTAGATTGACCTTACATAACTGAAGTCAGGTACATAACTGAAGTCAATGTAACTTAGATTGACTTACAGTGGTTTCTACCCTGCGCTATGTTGACGAGAGATTCTCTCCCGCCAACTTACCTTCTGCTCCAGTGGTTAATTATCTTGACTGTTAAAAATTTGTGCCTTATTTCCAGTTTGACTTTATCTAACGTCAACTTCCAGCCATTGGATCTTGTTATGCTTTTGTCTGCTAGACTGCAAAGCTCTCTACTATCAAAAAACCTTCTTATTGTCTAGCTACTAATAGACTATGATCAACTCGCCTCTTAACCTTCTTTTTGAAAAACTAAATAGATTGAGTTTCTAGACCTTGAGTCATTCTTGTCTCTTTTTTTTTCTAAACCGCTTTAAAATTTCTAACATCTTTTTTAAAACCTGGCCACTAGATACAGTATTGCAGTAAAGGTCTCACCAATGCTGAATACAAAGGTAATACCCCCTCCTGACACATACTGGATTGGATTGTCCTCTGTTTATACAGCCCAGGATTGTATTAGCTCTCTTAATTACAGCATCTCACTAGGAGTTTGTTTATAGTTGGTTATCCACCGTGACCTCTAAGTCCTTTTCAGAGTCACTTCTCTTCAGGATACTGGCCCATTTCCTGTAAATGTGACCTACATTCTTTGCTCCTAGATGAATGACCTTGCAATTGGTTGTATTAAAATGCACATTGTTTGAATGAGCCCAGTTTACCCAGCAATCCAGATCACTCTGTATAATTGATCTGTGCTTATCATTATTAACCAATCTTTGCATCATTTGCAAACTACCAGCAACGATTTTATATTTTCTTCCAGATAATTTGTAAAGCTATTGAATAACTTTGGGTCCAGAACAGATCCCTATGGCATTGCACTAGAAACATCACCTTTTGATAATGACTTTTCATTAACAATTGCATTTTGAGATCAATGAGACAGTTTTTAATCCATCTACATTAATTTTGCATAGTGCTAATTTTTAAACCAGAATATCATATGGTTCAAAGTCAAATGCCCTACAGAAGTCTAAGGCCTTGTCTACACTACGAGAGTAGTTCGATTTTACTTGCATCGAATTTTTGTAATCGATATTGCAAAGTCGAACGTGTGTGTCCACACTAAGGACAGTAATTCGACTTTGTGCGTCCACACTAACGGTGAAAGCGTTGACATTCGAAGCGGTGCACTGTGGTCAGCTATCCCACAGTTCCCGCAGTCCCCTCTGCCCATTGGAATTCTGGGTGTAGCCGGCAATGCCTTCTGGGTAACAAAATGAGTCCAGGGTGCTTTTGGGAAACTGTCGTCATCCGTCCATCACTCCCGCCCTCCCTCCCTGAAAGCGCCAGCGGGAAATCAGTTCGCGCGCTTTTCCAGTCATTGACAGCGCGGACGCCACTGTACTCCGAGCATGGAGCCCGCTGCGACCATCGCTGCAGTTGTGGCCGCTCTCAACGCCTCGCAGCTTATCATAAAGGTTTCCCTGAGGCAGATGCAGAAAAGTCAGGCGAGGAGGCTACGGCACCGCGGTGATGTCCTGAAGTCTGAGAGTAGCACAGACCTGTCAGAAAGCAGGGGACCCAGCGCCGAGGACATCACAGTGGCAATGGGTCATGTTGATGCCGTGGAACGGCGATTCTGGGCACGGGAAACAAGCACTGAGTGGTGGGACCGCATAGTGCTGCAGGTCTGGGATGAATCCCAGTGGCTGCGAAACTTTCGCATGCGGAAGGGAACTTTCCTGGAACTTTGTGAGTTGCTGTCCCCTGCCCTGAAGCGCAGTGACACCCGGTTGCGAGCTGCACTGAGTGTACAGAAGCGAGTGGCCATAGCCCTCTGGAAGCTTGCAACGCCAGACAGCTACCGGTCAGTCGCGAACCAGTTTGGGGTGGGCAAATCTACCGTGGGGGTTGTTGTGATGCAAGTAGCGAAGGCAATCGTTGATGTACTGCTGCCAAAGGTAGTGACCCTGGGAAACGTGGAGGCGATCATAGATGGCTTCGCAGCGATGGGATTCCCAAACTGCGGTGGGGCCATAGATGGAACTCACATCCCTATCCTGGCACCGGACCACCAGGCCACCCAGTACATTAACCGAAAGGGCTACTTTTCCATGGTGCTGCAAGCACTGGTGGACCACAGGGGACGTTTTACCAACATCTACGTCGGATGGCCGGGCAAGGTTCATGACGCTCGTGTTTTCAGGAACTCTGGTCTGTTTAGACGGCTGCAACAAGGTATTTACTTCCCGGACCACAAAATAACTGTTGGGGATGTGGAGATGCCTATAGTCATCCTCGGGGACCCAGCCTACCCGCTAATGTCCTGGCTCATGAAGCCCTATACTGGCGCCCTGGACACTGAAAAAGAACTCTTCAACTACTGGCTGAGCAAGTGCAGAATGGTGGTGGAGTGTGCTTTTGGCCGTCTCAAGGGGAGATGGAGAAGCTTACTGACTCGCTGTGATCTCAGCGAAACCAATATCCCCATTGTTATAGCAGCTTGCTGTGTGCTCCACAATCTCTGTGAGAGCAAGGGGGAGACCTTTATGGCGGGGTGGGAGGTTGAGGAAAATAGCCTGGCTGGTGATTACTCACAGCCAGACAGCCGGGCGATTAGAAGAGACCAGCGGGAAGCGCTGTGCATCCGGGAGGCTTTGAAAGCAAAGTTCCTGAGTGAGCAGGGTAACCTGTGACTTTAAAGTTTGTGTACTGAGAAGCTAAACCTGCCCCCGTTTCTTTACCCACTTAATGTTGACTATCCTATCCAGTTACATACCCCCTTCACCCCCCCTCCAACACACGTGTCGAAATAAAAATAGTTCTACTTTGTTAAAGCACACCGTTTTCTTTAATACTATTTTCGCGGGAATTTTTTAAAACTGGGACGCAGACTGTGGTGCGGAGCGGGTGTAGTGTTGTGACGCGAATGCAGCTTCTAAACTCAAGGATTGACAGGCTCCGCTGCGGTGGGATGCTTGTTTCAACGGAGCCTGTCACCCCTCCTGATCGGGACTGTGTGTATGGGGGGTCTATGTGACTTTGTGGCAGGGGGAGGACGGTTACAGATCCCATGCTGTGTGGCTCTGTGATCCTGCCTAAGGACCGGCGCTTAAGATCTGTAACTGCCCTACCCCGCCACAAAGTCACAGAGCAACCCCCCTCCCCCCCAACATTACATCAAAACAACCTCCCAGACTAACCGGGGTAACTAGTCACTGCATCACTGCACTGTGTATGTGCCCTGCTGCTGTGCCTGCCCCCGACTATGTACCCTGCCAAAGGATCCGAAGAAGTGCATCCGAAGAAGTGGGCTGTAGTCCACGAAAGCTTATGCTCTAATAAATTTGTTAGTCTCTAAGGTGCCACAAGTACTCCTGTTCTTCTTCCTGCCAAAGGAGACTGTCCTGTCCAATTACCAACCCCCTTTCCCCTCCTCCTCCAAAAGAACATGATTGAAACAGTAGTTAACAGAAACGAATTTTTTATTATCAACTACACATGGCATTGGGAGGTGAAACTTGGACGTGGGCTTGTGTCAGGCGGGAAGGAAAGAACTTTTCAAATTTTGGGAAAGGAGAGCCTTCTGCTACTAGAGCTCTCTGCAGGGGTGGAGTGAGACTTAGCAGGGACTCTGCCGCCTCTCCTTCTTTGCACTTTGGGTGAGGTGGGTATGGGACTTGGTGGCGGGGGAGGGCGGTTAGAGATGGACTGCAGCGGGGCTCTGTCCTCCTGCCTCCGTTCCTGCAGAACATCCACAAGGCGCCGGAGCGTGTCCGTTTGCTCCCTCAGTAGTCCAAGCAGCGTTTGAGTCGCCTGCTGGTCTTCCTGCCGCCACCTCTCCTCCCGATCCATGTTGGCTTGGTGCATTCGGGTCAAGTTCTCCCGCCACTGGGTCTGCTGTGCTGCCTGGGCTTGGGAACAGGCCATAAGCTCAGAGAACATGTCCTCCCGTGTCCTCTTCTTCCTACGCCTAATCCGCGCTAGCCTCTGGGAGTGTGATTCCAGGCTAGGTTGTGAGACAGTCGCAGACGGGGCTGTGGAAATGGGAAAAAGGGAGTGAATTCCTCAGAAAGATAAATGTAGTTGTGAACAAAGAACATAGTCTTTCTCTGTGAACAAGACCATGTACAGCACCTTTCACATGCGCACTCAGCACAAGGTCGAATTCTCGGCCTTCGCATTCAGTGCCTGGGGTCTTGAACAGCACATTTGAGAAGCGAGGCAGCACAACGGAATTTCTGTTGCAGGCAGACCTGGTAAGCCGTACACTTGTGGCAGTTTAAAACTTTTATATTACCACTGGCCTCATTTCACATTTAAAGCAATGTCAGTCCCTGCTGCCAGCAATCCGGCAAGCGGGAACTCTGCCCCTGTCCCACCCCCTCGCGGCTGTCCCCGGGAACGATCCCTTTCGGCTGCCCCTCTCCCGCCTCCACCGCGTGGCTGCAAACCAGCGGTTACAGTTCTGTAAAGGAACGGGAAAGCAGTCCCAACACTAACATTCCCCTACCTAATTAAAAGCAGGTCACCATGGCCGACATCACCCTGATGAGGATCTCCGAGAGCGACAAAGAGAGAATGCTCCGGGAAAGCCTCCAAAGACCAGGGCCGTATGCCGCCCTGCTGTGCAGAGCAATGATCCCCGAGTACTTGATAATCTCGTGGCGCGGCAACGTGTCGTACTTCGGAGGACCCAATAAGGCCGCTCTCCCCAAGAACCTCATGCAACGGCTTTCAAATTACCTCCAGGAGAGCTTCATCGAGATGTCCCAGGAGGATTACTGCTCTATCCCCGGACACATAGACCGCATTTTACTGTAGCTGCAGTAGCAGGGAATAAACAGTAGAGCGGCTTGTGCAGGACAATCACTGAAAACCGGACATTGCTAGATTTCTTTTCAAAACTTGCACTGCCCATTACTAAACCGTTAAGCGCCTAGGGCACACTAATCATGAACAACCCATTCTTTTAATTGTTAATATTCCTGTTTTGTTAAAAATAAATGTTTAGATGTTTACAACACTTACTGGCTGATCCTTCACCAGATTCTGTATCCGGGGTAACGGCTGGGGACGCTTCGTAGGGGATCTCTGTAAGGGTGATGAAGAGATCCTGGCTGTCGGGGAAATCAGCGTTGTGAGAGCTGCCGACTGCCTCGCCCTCCTCATCTCCTTCCTCATCTTCCCCGTCCCCTAACATTTCCGAGGAACCGGCCGTGGACAGTATCCCATCCTCAGAGTCCACGGTCACTGGTGGGGTAGTGGTGGCGGCCGCACCGAGGATGGAATGCAGTGCCTTGTAGAAACGGGATGTCTGGGGATGGGATCCGGAGCGTCCGTTTGCCTCTTTGGTCTTCTGGTAGCCTTGTCTCAGCTCCTTGATTTTTCACGCGGCACTGCGTTGCATCCCGGCTGTATCCTCTCTCTGCCATGTCTTTAGAGATCTTCTCGTAGATCTTTGCATTCCTTCTTTTGGATCGCAGCTCGGAAAGCACGGACTCATCGCCCCACACAGCGATGAGATCCAAGACTTCACGATCAGTCCATGCTGGGGCTCTCTTTCTATTCCCAGACTGCACGGCCATCACTGCTGGAGAGCTCTGCATCGTTGCCAGTGCTGCTGTGCTCGCCACGATGTCCAGACAGGAAATGAGATTCAAACTGGCCAGACAGGAAAAGGAATTCAAATTCAAATTTTCCCGGGGCTTTTCCTGTGTGGCTGGTCAGAGCATCCGAGCTCGCACTGCTGTCCAGAGCGTCAACAGAGTGGTGCACTGTGGGATAGCTCCCGGAGCTATTAGCGTCGATTTCCATCCACACCTAGCCTAATTCGACATGGCCATGTCGAATTTAGCGCTACTCCCCTCGTCGGGGAGGAGTACAGAAGTCGAATTAAAGAGACCTCTATGTCGAACTAAATACCATCGCAGTGTGGACGGGTGCAGGGTTAATTCGATGTAATGGCGCTAACTTCGACATAAACGCCTAGTGTAGACCAGGCCTAAGTATATTATGTCAACACAGTTACCTTTATTGACCAAACTTCTCATCTCATCAAAAAAATTATATCAAGTTAATTTGACAGATCTATTTTCCATAAAAACCATGTTGATTGGCATCGATTATACTGTCATCCTTTAATTCTTTATTGATTGAATCCCCCATAAGTTATTTTGCCCAGGATCATTGTCAGGCTAATTGGACTAGATCACCCCATTTACTCACTTTACATTTACACAATATTAGCTTTTTCCCCCAGGCCTCTGGAACTTCCCCATTATTACAAGATTTATTAATAATCAACATCAGTGGTTCATAGAGCGCCTCTTTCAATTCTTTTGAAAATTTTGAATGCAAGTTATCTAGTCCTGCAGATGTAAAAATGTCCAATTTTAGTAGAATACTGTTTAATACCTTCCTAGTTACTGTTGGAATATAAAGTATTTCGTTATGACTGTAAGAACATGAATACATCACCCAGTTTTTCTAAATGCAGAGAACAGAAATATTTATTGAGCTCTTCTGCCCTTTCTGCATCATTATTGACCATTTTATCATCTCCATCTATTAATGGACAATGGCTAGGATTCCTTTTATTCCTGGTGTATTTAAGACATTTATTCTTTGTGGCTATTGATTTTTTTTTCATTGATACCTATAGCTTTCATTATCCCTTCTGGTAATTGGGAAGATTTGCGACTTTTCTAATCCCCCCAGGTTTCCCTGCACCCACTGTGTGTTCCCTCATGTTCCTCCTCTCTGTGTCCCTCATTATCCCTCAGTGTCTGGAAGTGTTCCACCTTCATGCATGTGTCTGTGTCTGTCTCTTAGTGTGTGTGCATGCCCCACTTTCTCTCCACCCATGTCTCCCAAAGTGCTTTGTGTCTTCCTTACTGTTCCCAGTTAGATTACACATTTAGTAATTACACATTACGGTCCCCAGTTAGATTACTATGATACTGGATCATTTAAAAAAAAAGTGGCATCAGAATTGAGCCACACTTTCTCATCATTCACCCAAGGGGCTGGGCGGAGTGCAGAGATGTTGATGAGGTGGGTAGAAAACAATTTGGGTAGCCTCTGGCATCCTGTTTCTTCTCTGTAGAAGCTACGAGTGCCAGAAGAAGCTTTTTTTTTTTTTTTTTTAAATGAGACACGTCAGCTGCCTGGGATTTTAGCTGAGTCTGTGAGCTCCTGGGAGACAGGATAAACACAGAGAACAGTTCTAGCTGGACCAGGGCATTTGGCAAGTACATCACCTGTATTCCCACGATGCCTTTTGAAAATGAAGATAAGACTATGCAAAAACAACTCAGACATAACATCCTCCTGAAAACATACTTTAGCATTTAACTTTAGTATTTCATTCTGCACTGGGTGTGGGGGGAAAAAGTCTAAGGAGCAAGAGTAGCTCTTGGTGTTCATATCTTGCTTTAAAAAGAAAAATCTCAAGGAGAATTCCAGGAACTGCAAGCTGTTCAGTATTGCTCTGCAGTAGCTGTATTATGCATCCAGAGCCACACTTTTTAAGCAAAACTGATTAATCAAAAATCACACACTTTAAAAAGCCACTTTCCTTATATACAGTAGGGGATTAATAACACCTTCTAATATGAATGTTGAAATAATTTGAAAATATAATTTACTTTTCACTACTCAGCTACTCTCTGCAATTCTCAGGTAAGACTTGTTAGTTTCACACTCAGATTCTCATGCACTAGAACAAAACACTGGCTTAGTGCAAGAGATTGTGTCTCCCACCCCAGTGGGAATTTAACCTGCTATTAGCTCATTACTTAAAAGCAGTTTCTTTTTCTCAAGTAGTAGAATCTGTCTTTTTGGCTATGAAGATCCTGGGTTTAATTCCTTGCTAATGACTTCAATGCCTGTTCACGCCACTCCACTTTGTTACATTAGCATACTTGCTGTAATTTTTGAGTAGAAAACACTAGCAGGAGAGTGTTTATTGTTTTGGGCAAAATGATTCTTCATGAAAATTATGAAAAAATATAAACTGAATAATTTTTGTTGTTTTTGGACCAAAGTTGATCTGTAAGTATCCATTCAAAATATATATGTTCATAAAGGGGAAAATCCTGTTTATCCAACCTTAACTTCAACCCTTAACCCTTAATATTGGTAAGACTATATAAAGATAAAAATGAATGCATTCATCATATGGGCACTCTAAGAGTTATGGTGTCTGTCAACTGTTCTTGGGGCAGTCTCTCTAGAGATCCCAGCTTTCTCCTAACAGGTCTCCCTCTAGTCCTTTCCAGTTAGCCCAGTCCATTAACTTGACCTCAAATGAGTCAATCGGCCTGTAATGGGCAGCCTAGACGGCCAGACAGCCTTGTGGTTAGAGAGTGTGACTCTCAGCCCCCTGCTTGGTTGTGGGGCCTATGGGGAGGAGGTAGGGGGACCCAGGCCCTCACTTTTTATTGCATCCCAGACCAGGGCCCTGTGTTTGTGAACCCCTGAACAGGGGAAGCCTTACCGGCAGGCTAAATTCACTGCCCTAGGCTACTTCCTACCAGTAGGTTCGGTTTGTGGCATGGCCCCTCTAGTCTGCTTAGTTGGGCAACCTGCTTCCCATTGGGTCCTTCTCATGGGTCTTGAGCAGCATCTCATCTTGGTCCCAAGCTCCTTTGGGTGGCAGCTGCAAATTGGGGGGGGATGAGCCCACAATGTCCCAGGGCTTCACCTACTCAGTTGCCTCTAAAGAGCTGGAGGCTCCTAGGTCTCCTCCCACACTCCCCCTTGGCTGCAGAGCCAGTGCTTACTCCCAGGTGGCTGCCTTGGCGGGCAGGTTAGTGTTCCTTCCCCTTTTAGAGAGGCAGCTAGCTCCTGCCCCTTCACCAGCCAGCCTCAAACTGAGCCAGGCTTTTTCCTTTTCTCCTCCCTCCAGGCATGGCCTTGGCTGCAGGTATAACAGGGCGGGGCTAGCTGGGCCCAGAGGCTGTCTTTAACCCCTGATGTGTTTGCTGGCTGGTGCTCTGCTTCATCACACAGCCCTAGGGTGACCAGATGTCCCGATTTTATAGGGACAATCCCGATTTTTGGGGCTTTTTCTTATATAGGCTCCTATTACCCCCTACCCCCCATCCCGATTTTTCATATTTGCTGTCTGGTCACCCTACACAGCCCTTAAACTCCAGGGCTTGCCGTCTCCCTTTGTCTCCCTGTCAGTGTCTTAGAGGCAATCAGGCGCAGGGGTGTTTCCCCTTTGCTGTCCCCAGCCTTTGTACCTCCTTCTCTCACTGTTCTCCTTCCTTTCTAGTTGGGCTTGTTTTCCTTGTTGGTCTCAGCTGTGGATATGTCTCCATGATTGGCAGTCCTGGTGGTTATGCCGGGGCGTGGTCAGCTTGATTGCCTGTAAGCAGGGCAGACTGTCCTCCCTCTTCTGCCTATGCTCAGTATTGGGTTTATAAATTCCATTACAGTGTCCCTAACTATCCATTTCCTTCCTTTTGAGTACCTAAATTTTACAAATGGTGCAATTAGGTGATTACAGTGTTTTCACTTAGCAACCTTAGCTTCTTTTTTCAAACGTTTTCAGTTTTGAATTTCTGAAGTGCTCATCACTGTAGTATTAGAGTACTGCTGCATGAGGCAGTCCTGTTGCTCTGTGGCATTGAACTAACCTGTACATGTTTCCCATGTGCAGTTCTTTTATTTTGAGAAATGATGTACTGACTAATTTAGACTGCACTAATCACAGTGATTAGTGTTAACTTCTTATGCAGTTATTTTATTAAACCAAAGAAATGTGTTTACCTGTTAGTATTGATGAACTCCTGCAAATATGTAATTGCCTATGTTGTTGTTATTGGCTGTTTTTGTTATTGATTCCTATTCAGAAAAGTACCCTTCCCTAGTAAATCACTTAAGCATGTGAATAACTTGAATTAAAGTAAATCAGATTTAAGTATATGCTTAAATTAAAGCATGTGTTTAAGTGTTTTCCTGAATCTGGGCAATTACTTGTATTATGGGGGCCCTAACCAAGATCAGGATCCCAAAAGCACCATATAAATGCATAATAAGAGGTAATTCCTGCTTCAGAGAATTTAGGATCTGAGTAAGACAGTGGTGACCACATGCAGCATTTCTTTTTTCCTATCATCCAGACTACATGGCCATCTGGATGTGCTAAATTTCCTAACTAGAAAGATACATATGAGTAAATAAAATATTGATGAGCAGGAACCTAAATCTCCATGAGCTAGAGTAGTAAGGAGCCCTGATGTTATTCCTGGCCTCACACAGAGGATACTCTGCCAACATTCCAGTCAGATGGCTGAAATGTTATTTTTATCTTTAGTTGGAGAAATTAATTGGCAGAGATGTAAAACCACCATGGAGTTCTAAGCAATGATTTGCTTCCACTGCAGGCAGGCTGGTATACCATGTCAATAATACAGTGTTGAATGAAGTCAAACTACAGTATTGGAAAGAAATGAACCGCATTTTGAATTTTTGTTTTTGACAAAAGCAGGGAGAAGTAAAAACCAAACCAAAACCCATTTTATTTATATAATCAAATCTAAATATGTCGAGGCATTCCAGCTCATTAGCAAAACTAATGTGGACCATTTCCTCTTGGCTGCAGTACCATTGCTTTCTATAATTACATAGACATGTTAATGTTTCCAGAACAAGTGTTTTTTTAATGCTCATTCCTTGGTATATATTGTAAAATATTCCATGGTATGCATCATAAACTGTTCTGTGGTCAAACTTCTAATGCGCATTCAAAGTTGCCAGGTTTGGTTTGGTAGTCTGGAGCAGTAAGCACTGAGGTTAGCCCCAGTCTGAAGAATTACAGTTGAGTTTTCACAATGGAGAGTGGCTCTTTTAAATTGAGTGGTGGACTCCTGTCTTTTACTCTTTTAATTTGTTTTCTTTAGTTCTTGTAAAACAGAGGTACTGTCAAACTAATTTTGTATCTATACTTCACGTACTGTACCCTAAATAGCTTTATAATGAGTGAACATTTTCTGGCAATTACATCACTGCTGGGTTCAGTATTGCTAAATGGAATGAGGATTGGTTAATGAAAAATTGGACAAATTAGCATTTCCAGAAAAATTGAAGGAGGAAAAAAGAACCCCTTGCTTTGGAAGCAATCCTACATTCTTTACGTTCCCAAAAAGCCAGCTGACAACTTCAGTGTGAATTTTGGGTTTGAAAGAAGTGCAGCATTGGGCCCTTTACAATTATGTGCCTAGGGTGACCAGATGTCCCGATTTTATAGGGACAGTCCTGATTTTTGGAGCTTTTTCTTACATAGACACCTATTACCCCCCACCCCCGTCCCGATTTTTCACACTTGCTGTCTGGTCACCCTATATGTGCCAGACATATTAAATTTTCCCAAAATAACCGTGACTCATGCCATCAGTTTTAAACAAGCCCTTAAACATGTACATTCTTCTTTGAGTGATGGCTCCATTGTTTTCCACTGTGTTTATACATGCGCACCATGCTCCTTGTGGAGTCGGACATTTTGAAAATAGCGTCTGTTGGTCCACACGTGTGCTCTAATTCACCACAGGTGGACAACGGACAACTGCACAACACAAGGGACATGGCCACCTCAAGAATCCAGGATGTACATCAATATTCTGGAACTTGGAGCACTAAGGAAGGCATGTGAGTTCTTTCTTACACTCATTTGCTCCCATCATGTCCTGATTATGTCAGACAACATGACCACTGTTTTCTACATCAACAAACGCGGGGGAGCGAACACACTGCCCCAGGCACATTAGTGGTCAATCTTTAGAACTGGTGCATCAGCAATCAGATGCTAGCTGCAGCCTAGCTTCTCGGGACTCAGACTGTGCTCACAGACTCACTCAGTAGGCACTTTGCAATCGACTGCGAGTGGGAACTTCATGACGGAGTACTACAGGACCTCTTCATGCAGTGGGGAACTCCAACCAGAGACCTATTCACTTCTCAGGCCAACAACAAATGGATGTTGCTCCCGGGGAGCCCTCAGTTACTGCTCTCAGGGCGATGGTCTTCTTCTCTCCTGGTCAGATCAGCTCAACTGTGCTTTCCCCACCCCCACTACTGCGCCTACCTCGAGAGCTACACAAGATCCAATGAGACAAAGTGACGGTCATCCTGATCACCCGCCTCTGTCCCAGACAGTTCTGGTTCCCCAACCTACTGCACGTCATCCCGTCCACTGATTTACCATCCCGAACTTCCCCGGTCTTCTGACCCAGTGCAATGGCAGAATCAAACATCCCAATCCAGGACCGCTCCACCTCAAACTGTGGTATTTGGATGGGCATCAAGCTTACAATGGGCACATTCCTCAGTTGTATAGGACAGTCTCTCTAACAGAAGGAAAGACTCCACTAGGTAATGTTACCGGGCTAAATGGAAATGCTTTTCATCTTGGGCCCAACAAAGAGGTGTTATACCGGAAACTACAGAAGTTCCTCTCATCAGGGACCAAATTCTATCTTTGACGACATCAGGTCTCACTCTCAGCTCTTTGCGGATCCACCTCATGGCAATTAGCATGTTCCCTCCTCCATTTTACACACCCGTTAACTGCTAGATTTTGGAAAGGCCTCCTAAGAAACTTCCCACCTCTCCAAAAGATCATGCCCCAATGGGATCTGAATCTGATACTCTCAATACTAACAACCTCCCCCATTCAAACCATTGGTGACCTGTTCTCTTCCTCTCTCCATGAAGGTTGCCTTTCTTGTAGCCAGCCCTTCAGCAAGAAGGGATGGTGAACTCGGTGCTATGATGGCAGATCCACCATTTATGGTATTCCACAAGGATAAAGTTTCTTTATGCCCCAAATTTTTACCAAAGGTGGTCTCACAGTTTCATCTTAGCCAATCCATTCACTTACCTGTTTTCTTCCGGAAACCACACACCTCTGCAGCAGAACACAGACGCCATTCCCTAGATGTTCAGTGAGTCTTGGCCTTTTACCTACAGAGAACAAAACAATCAGGAAGTCCCCTAGACTGTTTATTGTGGTAGCAGAGAGAATCAGAGGACATGCAATCTCCACCTGGAGAATTTCAAATGGATTTCCAGCTCCATTAAACTCTACTACCTGCTGTTGAACTTACCTCCCGGCACTGGGATGCAGGCTCACTCCAATAGAGTTCAAGCAGTGACCACAGTATATCTTCAAGATGTGTGTGTTCAAGACATATGTAGAGCAAGTGTGTGGAGTTCTGGCCACACATTTACAACACAATATGCCCTGGTGCAGGACCCGATGGTGGGTGCCTCCTTTGGCACGGCGGTTCTCCGCAAAACCCTTCCATCCTCCTCCTCACCTCCTCCTACTGAGGTACTGCTTGTCAAGCATCCACATTGGAATACAACAGGGACCATCTCTCAAAGAAGAAGAGGAGGTTACTTACCTGTAACTGAAGGCTCTTTGAGGCATATGATCCCTATGTGTATTCTACTACCTGCCCTCATTCCCCTCTGCTTTGGATCTGTTAGATCCACATTTGAGAAGGAACTGGAGACGAGGTCGGTCTGCCCCACCTTTTATTGCCTCAGATGGAAACACTAGGCCAGTCAGGGTGGAGGCACAGACCAACAGACACTACTTTCAAATTCTTTGATTCCAGGTGCATGGTGCACATGCATAACAGTGGACTACAGATAGGAACACCCATCTTAAAGAACCTCCATTTACAGGTAAGTAACCATCTCTTTTTTGGTTGAAATTTCAGGTATCAAAAGCAGGTCTTTATAGTTACCTCTATGACTTTACAAACTATCTGCCAGAGATCAGTGTGGATATCTTGACTGGTATTTTTTCAGATGATATTTCAAATATTGTAATAAAAGAAAATATGTGTTTCCATAGGTTTTTAGGTAATTTTACTAGAGGTATATTTTTCTGTAGTTTATTTTAGCCTGAACTGGATTAGGTGCAGATAAATACATTGCATACAGGGCAGAGTTGCCTTGAGGGTATATTTTTCCTATCAGCAGGATACTATGACCTCTGCATAATGAGCTTATGTTTCAGGACTGATAAAGCATCCTTGAATAATTGTCCACAGCTCTCGTTATGTTTTTTGATGGTCTAATTAATCTGGACTTTCAGCAGCCACTGCAGATGACAACAGGATAAAAATATGATCTATTTATCTAATTTTTTGAAAGCAAGATTTAGTCCATATGTGAAAATCTGCATAGCATGTCTCAGGTTAAGGAGTTTTTGCTACATCTTGAGGTCTCAGGTTACTTGCCTTTCTGGGAAGGAATTTCTGGATAGTTTCAGATTCAAAACTGTGAAAATAGTGCGAGTAGGCTCATCTAGTATCCGTATGTCCTTATGTCATAATGTCTTGGAGGTCTGGGAAGTTGGATGTCTGTCTTTTCAGGCATAATTGAGATGTTATTAGATATACATATTCATATTGTTTTGAAAAGCTGGCAATGAAGCCTCTGTCACAAAGTCCTCTTTGCTCAATGCATATGTGTTTAGGAATTACCTACTGATTTCTAGCCTGCCATTTTTAGCTAAAGCTCTGGAGAAGGTCCTAGCAATACAGCTAAGGTAACACTTACATAGCACTGATTATCCATTTCAGTCTGTTTCAGATGAACACAGTAGTGAGACTGCCCTTGTAACTGAGTTAGTTTGGACCACAGGATGATTTATTGGATTGGTTGTTTGAGACTGGGAATATTTGAATTTGTGTTATTTTTACCTGATGCAAATGCAGACACTACTGGGCGAGGTTCTGTGGGGTGCGTTATGCACGAAATCAGACTAGATGAACATAATTCTGGCCTCAAAATCTATTAATTAAGCTTATGTCACTGGATGAATTCTCATTGGGTCTTGATGGGACTATGTGAAGAGTTTTGCATTGGCCAGTGTTGGCTCAGATGTTCTAAAATTCTTATATGCTTCCTCTAGGAGAACTTTGTGAAAGATCCCCAGCTATCAGATGTACAAATTTATGATCTCACCATGTTCCAAAGACCTTAAATTGTCTTGGCAGTGCTGTCATAGAAATCTGAGACTGGATGGTTGAAAACTGGATGAGATTGAAGTGAGACTAAAATCTTGCTGATTGCATTAAAGAGAGAAGGAGACATTTTGATAGGCCTTCCAACCTTTGATGGTGAATCACTTCAAAGGGCTAGAGTTTAGGAGTAGCTCTTGATTGGGGCTGATGATCAAGTATCAGGAGTGGTCAGGACTGATTTTTATCATCTTAAAAATGTCTCCAGAGTGCTCCCATATTGCTCACATGCTCATCTGACAAGATGTGACACACAAGTTGACTATTGTAATGCTGTCTACCATGGGGCTACCCAAAAGGCTGATTTACTGCCTGCAGGTAGTACAGAATGTCACAGCTTGAATACTGTTGAGGATGGACAAAGGGGCAGTACCTTCCTACTACTGTGTTCCCTTCACTGCCTGCCTTTGTGCATATGGAGTGAATATAACATATTGATTTTTAACTTACAACGCCCTTAAGAGACAGGGTTCTGAATGCCTTTCTGAGCTTCTATCTGTGTACCATCTATGGGAGTTCTCTAAAGCCCAAAGGGTTTGTTTGCAGCTTTCAGAGGCAAGGGAGCTCCTTGTACCGTTGCTATAGTGTTGGAGCTGGGGAATGTACTGTCTTTATTTATTTGTTTATTTATTTTGCTTAAGGATGACAACAGTACTAATCTTTTTTAAAATCAGGTTTCAAAACCATTTTATTTCCCAAGGCCTTTACACAGCACTATGAACTTCATTTGTGGCCTGTGATTAATTGTTTTGTTCTTGCACCTTTGTATTCATTTACTGCAACTTCAACTTTGTTAGACACCTTGGATAGTTTAATAGGAAGAGTTGTATGAATAAAACCATTAAACTATTTTGGAAAATGTTTTCAGCTGGAAAGGAGAATTAAAAAAAATGTATCCCCATTTCAGATCTGCTAAGTTCCACGTATGGAATATGAAATGTACACATTTAGTATTAATTTTAAGACATTGTTAGAGTCGCTTTCTCTCTTTCTTTCTGTAGCCCAGTGTCTCCTACAATTCTTGAAGGCTGGGCTGCTCTCCTCAATCTGTGGCTTCTCTGAGGCAGATCAGTGTTTTGGGGCCTCTGCTCTTGCCACACCCTCTCTGCTCCTGCTTGCAGCCAGTTTTGTCTGCCTGCATGTCAACATGAGGACAGTAGTTTAAAGGCTCCTGCCTTCATCTGCCTAAGGGTTGTTGTTTTTTTGTTCAAATTTGGGGCAAGTGGTAAGCAGTCATCTTCCTCCCAGCTCCTCTTCCTCCTGTGCCAGCTTTAGCTGGTTGTTGGAATCCCCGGAGCCTCAGCTGCAGTGCCTCCCCATTTGCACCTCTGCATCTTCCAGGTATGGCAGAGCAGTCTAAAAACCCCTGAGCGAAATCCAAAAAGTGCTCCATCCATGAGACTGCCCTCCCAGGTTCAGTGGACAGTGAGTTGTGCCCAGCCTTCACCCAGTCTTCATCCCTCACTCTGTTAGGTGCCAGGGCTATAAGTCAGATAGGCATGCGGGATCCTCTACCCACCAGAGCAGCCATGACTCTGACGTGGGAACAATGAACCAGGAGTCTATGGGTGGAGCAGAGAGAGGCTCCAAGGACCAGGAGAATGTCGGTCAGTCGAGTAAGTCCCAAGGGCCCCTGGAAAACAGGGGGCAGACTGGCAGGGTCACAAATCCCTTCCAAGTCCTAAAATGGGAAAAGAAACAGAGTTCATAATCACCCCCCTCCTTCCCAATTTAACCAGGAGGGCCCTGAAAGCATCCCCGCACCAGTCCATGGGGAAATAGAACCCATCAGGCAAGGACTCAGAAAGAGATCTTGTAAGAGGATTTCAGGCGCTCAGCAAAGCTAGCTGCAAAAGCCCTCACCAGATCCATGACAGAGTTCGTACACTCTCTAAGCAAGCAAAAAACCCCTCAAAAATCAAAGAAAGCAAAAAAGGGGAAGAAAATGCAAAAACATTTGTAGGAGGTCTGAGTCCTCTAACTCGGTGGTTCTCAACCTTTCCAGACTATTGTACCCCTTTCAGGAGTCTGATTTGTCTTGTGTACCCCAAGTTTTACCTCAGTTGAAAACTGCTTGCTTACAGAATCAGACATAAAAATACAAAAGTGTCACAGCACACTATTACCGAACAGTTGCTTACTTTCTCATTTTTACCATACAATTATAAAATAAATAGATTGGAATATAAGTAGTGTATTTACATTTCAGTGTGATACTTGACCCTGTTTTTCACTTAGGAGCCTTGTCTGAAGCCAAAGCCCTGCTGCCTGGGGCTGAAGCACGTAACTTAGCTTTGTTGGGCCCCAGGCAGTTGCCCTGCTTGCCACCCCCTAATGCTGGCCCTGCACTTGCATCCCCCCAAACCTATCCCATGACCCCCCTGGGGGCTGCAACCCCCAGGTTGAGAAACATTCATCTAGATGAGTTGATGTACCCCCTGGAAGACCTCTGAGTACTCCCTGCTCTAACTCCTCTTCCTGTTCCACAGAGGATGGTGAATTGTCGGGCTCTGATTCCGATCAGGTGCAGGGAAAGACTCATCAAAGAACTGAGAAATTTAAGACCATGTGCAACAAGGTTGTATCCCCTATTCAGATTCCACCCAAACAGAACACTGAGAGTTAGCCTCTGAGCAAATGTCTTTCCTCAAAATCCTCCCCTGATGCTGTGATTACCCCATACTCCTCCTTCAAAGACATAACCAGGGATGAACCAGCCAGACAAGGGCAAGCACATTAACAGAAATGATCTCAGGTTCTATAGGATACAGGAACCAAAGGTTCTGATTACGGAGATACCAAAGGTTGATTCTGCTGTAGTGCCCCTGGCTAAAGATGTGGTTATCCTCTGAGAAAGGAGAGTTCTATCCAAAGGACCCCACAAATAGAAAAATGGAGGCTACTCTCAAAAAAGACGTTGAGGCCTCCACAGCCTCTCCTAGGGCGACCCTCAGAACTGCTTACTTGAAGATCTCAGATCCCTGAAGAATAGAGATTATCCTGATTTAATTTAAAGAAAATTTTCCTGGCAGCAGCACTCATTGCTGATACCTCAGTGGATGTGATAAGTAGGGCTCTACCAAATTCACGGTCCATTTTGGTCAATTTCATGGTCATCGGATTTAAAAAGTCATAAATTTCATGATTTCACATATTTAAATCTGAAATTTCATACTGTTGTAACTGTAGGGGTCCTGATCCAAAAGGAGGTGGTGGGGGGATCACAAGGTTATTGTAAGGGGGTCGCAGTATTGCCACCCTTACTTCTGTGCTGCTGCCTTCAGAGCTGGGCCCTCGGCTAGCAGCCGCCACTCCCCAGTGAGCCAGCTCTGAAGGCAGCGCAGAAGTAAGGGTGGCAATACCATGACCTTCCTACAATAACCCTGTGGTTCACCCCCCTCCCACAGCCCTTTTTTGGGTCAGGACCCCCAGTTTGAGAAACGCTTGTCTCTCCCATGAAATCTGTATAGTACAGGGTAAAAGCACACAACAGACCAGATTTCACTTTTTGTGACGTGTTTTTCACAGCCGTGAATTTGGTAGAGGGCCCAAGTGATAAGGTTCTCAGCCAAAGCTATGGCCTCCTGCTTAGTGGCCAGGCGCCTCCTATGGGTCTGTCCCTGGAAGGTGGATAGCCACTCAAAGCAGGTGTTGTACTCTGCCAAATTCACAGAAGTCCTGCTTTTCGGAGAGAAGCTAAACGTGGTAGTGGTTTAGGGTGCTGCAAAATCTAAACAATCCCTTCCGATGGCACACCATGCCTTTAAGAGAGAGTACAGGCTGGCCTTTAGACAAAGATGTTCCTTTCGGCCCTCATTCTTACAGAAAGACCAGCAAAGGGCCAACAGGTTCTTCAGAACAGCAGCTCTCAATCAGGGGTCTGAGGCCCCCTGGGGGGCACACACGCAGATTTCAGGGGGTCCGTCAAGCAAGGCTAGCATTAGTCTCACTGGGGCCCAAGGCAGAAAGCCGAAGCCCCGCTGCCCTAGGCCCTGCTACTCGGGGCTGAAGCTGCAACCTGAGCAACTTAGCTTCATGGGATCCCCTGTGGTGTGGGGCCCTGGGCGGTTGCCCTGCTTGCTCTCCCTAATGCCAGCCCAGGTTTTTATATGCAGAAAAACAGTTGTTGTGGCACAGGTGGGTTGTGGAGTTTTTATAGCATGTCGGGGGGCCTCAGAAAGAAAAAGGTTGAGAACCCTGCTCCAGAGGAATGCATGGAACTAGGGCTTGGAAAGAAAGTCCTGAGAGAACTCTTTATGACAAACACTATATAGATCTCCACCTGGAGCTGAAGCTTGGGGGTAGAATTTCCCATTTCCCGGAGGAATGGGTTGCTTTGACCACAGATTAGTGGGTCAGGGAGATAGTGAATCAGGGATACTCCCTTGAGTTATGGACCCCATGCCATCATTTTTTTCATCCAGTCCCCTATCTCAAACAACTTCATTGGGCACAGTCTAATATTTCTCAACACCAGGATATGGGACTAATAGAGAGTGTTCCCTCAGAAGAAAGATTCTTAGGGTTCTGCTCCATCTTCTTTATCATTCAGAAGTATACAGTGGGAATCTGAGCCTTTCTAGATCTCAAAAGGCTCAACAAGTAGATGAAGAAAACTATGTTCTGGATGGAGACCCTAATCTCTACAGTTTGATTCCTGTCCCAAGGGTACTTTCTGATTTCAGTGGATCTGGCAGATACCTCCACATACCAATCAGACCATGCCATCGCTGGTCCCTCTTTGAGTGCTCTATGTGTGTATGCATGCCACATGCTTGAGCTTGGAAATTCTAACAAGCAGTGATCATTGGCCCATGCATGTGCAGTAGTTCACTTCATTCTCCAGATTACTATCATTATCTGGTCAGTCCCTCCTTTTGGCCCTATTGGAGCCCCTGTTACCCGTATGGGAGATGCCCCAGATTCATCCATGAATCTTACCACACCTCTTCTACTCAGCACCCACCAGATCCAACAGAGTATGAGGAGGAGGACGTGGCCTGTATCCACAGGTACCGGTAGGTATCTCATCCTTGCATCTGGATGAAGCAGGCACTCCATCCTCACCATCTCCATCGGACGACTATAGGGAGTACCAGGAGCTGCTTTAGAGAATTGCCAGAGACCTCCAATACCACTGGAGGAGGTCCGAACATTGGCTCCTGGATAGTCTCATAGACTCATAGACTTAAAGGTCAGAAGGAACCATTGTGATCATGTAGTCTCACCTCCTGCACATTGTAAGCCACAGAACCTACCCCCCCCCCATTCCTGAAATAGACCCCTAACCTCTGACTGAGTTACTGAAGTCCTCAAATCATGGTTTAAAGCTTCAAATTACAGTGAATTCACCATTTACACTAGTTTAAACCTGCGGGTGACCCATGCCCCATGCTGCAGAGGAAGGCAAAAAATCCCAGGGTCTCTGCCAATCTGACCTGGGGGGGAAATTCCTTCCTGACCCCAAATATGGCAATCAGTTATACTCCAAACACGTGGGTAAGACCCACCAGGCAGATACCTGGGAAATAATTCTCTGTAGTAACTCAGAGCCTCCCCATCTAGTGTCCCATCTCCAGCCGTTGGGGTTTTTTGCTACAGGCAGTTGCCCATCATTCCATCCCCTCCATAAACTTATCAAGCTCAGTCTTGAAGCCAATTAGGCTTTTTGCCCCCACTACTCTCCTTGGAAGGCTGTTCCAGAACTTCACTCTTCTGATGGTTAGAAACCTTCACCTAATTTCGAGCCTAAACTTGTTGATGGCCAGTTTATATCCATTTGTTCTTGTGTCCACATTGGCACTTAACTTAAATAAATCCTCTCCCTCCCTGGTATTTATCCCTCTGATATAGTTATACAGAACAATTATGTCTCCCCTCAGCCTTTTTTTGGTTAGGCTAAACAAGCCAAGTTCTTTGAGTCTCCACTCATAAAGCAGAATTTCCATTCCTCAAATCATCCTAGTAGCCCCTTCTCTGCAGACTACTAGTCTGAGGAAGGTGGCACTCCTGGCTAATGAGGACACCATGGAGACAGCCAGAGTGGTCTGGCACACTACTGCCTCTGCACCACCACACCTAAGAGGGCAAAGAGAAGCTACTTTGTCCCTGCCAAAGAGATGGCACAAAAACACTAATCTGCCTCCATAAAGCTGCAGAGTGAGGCGAACAGCCCAGATGTCAAGAATTGTAGGAGATGCTGCTAGCAGAAAGGAAATTATTGGTTAGAAATTTTCCATTCTCTCTCTCTCTCTCTCTCTCGTGCTAAAGAGTCTTGCATTATGTTTCACTGAGACATTTAAAATCTGACTCCAAATTCTTCTCACTCACCTATTTAAATGGTCACAGTTTGAAAGCCCTGCTTGTGAAAGAAAAATCTGAAAACTGGACCTTTTTCACTTTAAGGATCTCGTGTGAACACTAAAGTCAATGGGTTATTCATCTCTGACTTCTCTCTAGTCAGCATAAATCTTTCCAGGACTGAAGTTTTCCACTTTAATCTCTTTGAGGCAGGGACTGTCTTTTGTTCCATGTTCATAGAGAGTCCATCACAATGGAGGCTCTGATCCTGATTGGTGCTTCTGGATGCTAGTGTAATACACAGTAATTATCAGTAATAATTTACAGTGATGATTGTATCTTATATGGCTGGGAAAATTCCAGCTAACTTGATGATGGAAGGGGAAAGAAATAGAGATCCTTTGTGTACTGTTTGTATATAAACTGGCATTCAGATATACTTATTTTATTTGTTATTATTTGTATTACTGTAGCACCTAGGAGCCCTCGTCAGGGACCAGGACCCCAATGTGTTAGGTGCTGTATAGACACAGAACAAAAAGACAGTTCCTGCCCCAGAGAGCTCACAATCTAAGTATTAAAAAAAAGAGAGAACAGATGGATACATATGGGCTGAGAACTGATTACAAAGAAACAATGAGTACTGGGCAACATGACAGGGAGTGGTCTCGGCACAGCTGCAGTCTTACCATTGTCAAGTTTTTCGTAGGCATCAATGAAAAGGAGAATTTTAAGAATGGTTTTGAAGGAGGCTAATGAGGTAGCTTTGCGGATGATTAGGGGAGCTCTTCCTAAGCATGAGAGGCAGCATGAAAGAAAGCATGAAGATGCTTGTTTGAAAATTTAACAAATGTACAATGGCGGCTGGCATCATGGGCTGATTGGAGGCAGAGTTTGACATCTTAATAGTGAGAGACTGGCTGTGAAGAGTCTTGAAAGTGAAGACAAGTAGCTTATGTTTGATGTGGTAGAGAAGTGGAGGGAAGGAAAGAGAGGCGTGCCATAGTCAGAGATGGACTAGGAAAATGATCATTATATCAGCATTCTGAATGAAAATGATTGCAAGACCAGAGAAAAGGATGTTGCAGTAATCAAGACGCACGATGATGCGAGCCTGAAAGAGAGTTTTTGCTGTTTGGACAGATGGGAAAGACAATATTCAGAGAATCAGCAAGAATCAGCAAGATTTAGACATAGTCTGGATATGAAGACCTAGAGAGAAGTCCGAGATGAAAACGGGACCTCATTATCGGCCTGAGATGGTGGAATTCTCCACTGTGATAAAGAAAAGAGGTAAAGGGGAAGGCTTGTGGGGGAAGACTGAGCTTTATTTAGCCTTGTTGAATTTGACATCTGAGGAGTTGTCAGACAGGCCAAGATTCTAGTTTGGTCAGAAGAAGATGGGTCTGGAGTGTAGATCTGTGAATCATTTGTATAGTGATGGTTGTTGAATTAATGTTTGTGGATGAGATGACCCAGAGGCAAGGCACAGAGGGAGAAGAGAAGGGGACCGAGGACAGAGCTCCGAGGGACCACCACAGAAAGGAGACCAGGAGGAGCCTCCGAAAGAGACACCAGGAGGGGTCAGAGTCACGGAAGCCAAGCGAGGAGAAGATTTCAAGAAGAGCATGGCCAACTGCGTGGAAAGTGGCTGACAGAATGAGAATGGATCACTGTTCTGAGCTTTGGCTAGGAAGAGGCCATTAAAGATTTTGGCAAGTGTGGTTTCAGGGGAGTGCAAGGGATGGAAGCCAGAGGGAAAAGGAATGGATGGAACTGGAGAGAGGAACTTCGGAGAGTGATTGTGAACGGTGTGTAAATGAACCTCGAGGTGAAAGGGAGATGGGGGTGTATCTTGGATACCATAGTGATGCATATAGAATAACAGGTAGATTCACTATTCCTGGTATCTAGCAAATATATCAGTAGAATTTGCTATCTGTTGAGAGTTTGCATTTAGTGTGACGCAAACCACCACTTTAAGTTCAATGTTACGTAACATAATAAATTGCATATTTTAAAAGATAGTATTGTTTGTTGGGTAATAATTTTACGTTCAAGCACCAGAGTTTTAAAACTCATTTACAGGTCCAGACAGACTTCTAAAGTTAAAATAAGGCCACAGGATTTCCTTACCTTACAGATCAAGTAGAAAGATAACAGGAATGCTTACATAAGACTAGTGCAGTAGAACATGTTACATACATATTACACAGGGTCTCACAGACTTTAGGGAACCTGAGTTTGGCAGAAAGACTAAAATGCACAAGAACCATCACTTGGAGAATCAAGCTCTGAGGTGGCTTACTCTGCGAGAGATCATAAGAAGATTGTAATAAGACACTTTGGAAGGGGAGCAAAAGAGCCTGGCCAATGGACCTTGTGGCGTGTGTTCAGGTATGAGGGAGAGGCCTATTCTTTGCAATCCCTGCAATTATTCAGCCTTTGCAGAGATGTGAATTCCACCCTTTATTTATCAAAAATTAAGACTACACTTTAGAAATTTGCCTGCAATTTTGAATTTGCAATTTTGCTTTCACAAACAAATTCTAGGTGCCAGGCAGGAATTATAGAATTTAGACATCTGACGGTTTGGTTATTCTTGCAAATCAGGTAGGGTCATTTGTGCCTGCAGTTAACTGTACTTCAGTTTTGTGGAGGTGTTATTTCTGGGCTGAAATTGGAACATGTGCTGTTTATTGCAAGAAATATTTCCCCTGCATCCTCAGTTCAACAGGTGCTGCCCTGAATACTTATATTCTGTTTCAGCTAGCTTTGGTTTAAACATTATTTAGTCTTTCCTTTGTTATTTTCATTATCCCTTCTCTACTGTACACTGCGTTATGCCAGATGTCCACAGGTCCCATGGGCTCAGGAACTAGACAGCTTCAAGTGAAATGCTCTTCACTAAACAGATGGTGAACCCTTTAAACCATGGTTAAGGTACAGTGGAAAGAGTTTCAAACCTCGCCGCAAAGTGTCTCCCTGAATATGGTTCTTCAGTTAAGTCCTCTGTTCTTCACAGCACTCTGTGGAAGACTCATTTCACTTACAAAAACAAACCCAATAAACTTCACTTTTCCAATAAATTCAAACAATTGTATCACATTTAACTGTTCACACTATCCAGATGTAGGAAGGAAACATCAAATGCAGTAAAAAATAAATACCTCATATTGGTAAAATATGTCCAATTGGCAGTTTAGTGTCCTTTGGAACAATGAGCTAGCAGATTCTGTGTGATTTATATGATCATACAAAATATGACAGTAGTTCTGGGAGTGAATTGTCTGGTGATAGAAAAATGCATTAGAATTTAGAAACCATTTAATCTTTTTACTACAGCAAATGAACAACACTTCCAAGATTTATAATAGAGGTGATCTGTAAACAGGTACCGATATAAACAGTTTACTTTAGGAACTCAAGTTTAATAGCTATTATAGAGGTTCATCCTGGAAGATCACTCTTACATTAACTCTATTGAGATAAAAAAAGGAACATGTGATAATGGCATCCAAAATATTAAAGCAGGAGTGGCCAAAATGCAACCCTATAGTTGCTCTCAACTTTAGTAAGCAATGTGCTTGATGTATGCCACAGATCCCAACAGTCAGTGTTTTCTTTGTCCATCTTAACTAGAAAAAGAATATTTGTTGTCTGATACCCACCATAACCAGTCTATTTCAATATTGGTTTTCTCTCCAGATCTTTTGCTTCACCTGGGGCAATACTGAGCCTTAAACTGCGTGTGAAATGTGAATATAGTCTCTGTGAAGATAGGACCAGGTTTTTCTACTGTCATTCATGCTACACAAAATGATGCTGCTAAAAATTCCCAAGCCACAAAGTCCATATCATTTCTTTTTTTAAACTTTTATTGTTTTTTCTAACGTTTTTATTATTTGACTTTTTAAAATTATAGGTAATGAGCCAACTTCAGATTTGGTGTAAGTACGTATAACTCCATTGAAATCAGTGGAGTTGTACTCACTTACATCAAGTCTGAATTTGGTCCATGGAGGAGTTGTGTGTGAAATTTTATATAACATTCCTTTCAGTGCTAAATTCCAAAATGGAATGCCGTTTTCTTTTTAATAATCTGTGTAGAACCCTATGGGTTGTTAATGTGTCTGCTTTATCCTTCAGATACTGTGTGACCCTGGTAAGGCAGGGTCCTTCTGTGAGTCTTTAGAAAGTGACAAAATACAAACAAGCCATTACAAGGTTTCATACAGAACGGCAGGATGTGGTCTAGAGTGAAGACCACACATGAACTCTGCTTCAGGATATTCTAATTCTCTGCCTGTCAACAAATTATACTCTGCTGCTAAGATTTATAACAGTGCCCTAGTGTTCCTCAACATATGGTGATCTGCAGAATGAAACTACATTTACACAGTGTACAAAACTCAGGAAGTTTCTTCTTGGTAAATAAAATGTTAAGAGCAATATTGCAACTAAATGGTCTACCAAGAGTTTGAGCAAAATCACTTGTTAAAATGAGAAATAGGAGTAGGAAAATTAAAACTGTGGAAAAATGTCTGCTGGGTAGACTTGTTATGGAAGGGAATAGTCCACAGGAGAAATTATTGAAATCACATACATAGGTTCCCAGCAGTGAAACTAAAACCTGAAACTTAGGTATTGTTTCTGTCTGATTGATTTTGATTTTTAAAGCTTCTTTTCTATGTGATCATGCCACCAAAGATCGCTTCCGCAGCCATATATGTATAACTTGTCTATGTGTGAGACTTACAGATGCACTCCTGGTAGCTTAAGATACATCTTTACTAATTTTACACTCTCGGGCCCTGATCCTGCAAAGGGAGCTGCATGAAAGGATTCTTATGCTCACATTTAAAACAATGAAACTTTAGCCCTGATTTAACAAAACACTTAAGAATTTCGTTATGTCCCATTGAAATCAGGTGCTTAAGTGCTTTGCTGAATCAGGACCTTGTAGGGGGAGGGAACACTTACTTTTGAGTGCTGTTCCATCGACTTCAGTAGGAGTCTATGGGCTTGTCCATACTTCTTCAGCACTGCTGCGATCTATGCAGCGGTGTCGATTAGCAGCTCTGGTGAAGACAAGCTAAGTCGATGGCAGAGCGCTCTCCTGACATCTGTACTCCACCTCCCCAAGAGGCAGAAGGTAAGTCGGCAGGAGAGCATCTCCTGTTGACAAAGCATGGTGTAGACACTGCTGTAAGTCCTAAATTACATCAACTTTAGTTATATCACTTATGTAACTGAAGTAGCATAACTTAGGTCGACTTACAGCATTTGTGTAGACCAGTCTTTAGAATGAAACTGCACAAATTCTTTTGTGGATCAAGGTCTTAATTTAAATGTTAGGTCTGGCGCCCATTTCAGGGACATTTTATTATAGCATCCCATCTTCAGTTCTCCTAGGATAGGTTGATAGGTAATCTCCAAGAGTGGGGATCTGTGCAGGCAATTTCATGAAGGAGAAAAACTAGGTTAGTGACTGATAGCTGGAGAGCTCTGAATATATTCCCTCTTCAGATCCACCCTTACCCCCAATCCCTATTTGTGGATGAACTGTAAAGATAGCACTGAAATCTTTCAGGATGTTCAGGTTCATTTTTTCAGGTCAAATGTCTTCTTGCAATTCCTCTTACTTGCTGCTCCCTCGTGTTAACAGTAGTGAGTTAATTCTAGCAAAGGATTGTGACTTTCCAACCGCATCAGAGATTTTTAACAGCACAGCCTTCTTTCTCAGTTGTAGGATTGTAGCATTTTGGGCATCTAGTAAAATGTACTTAAACAATTCCCAATTATCATTCATGTTTTGCTGTTTAAATTCTTCTTCCCAACTGATTTGACTCATAATTGTTTTCAGCTTTGTAAAATTGGCCCTTTTAAAGCATTAAGCAAAAGTAGAAGACTGGTCTCCGGTTGATGAGTGTAGAAGAAAAACAGGATATGTGAGCGGAATCACCTGTACTTTTTTAAACATCAGTGACAAATTGTGTACAAAGGAGTATACCACTTTCCAGGGTGTGTGTTTATCTGCTGTGAGAATTAGTGCCACTTCGCTGTGTAAATTGCTGGGTTAAGGATTATCATTAGATGTTGGAGAATGTGCCACATAAAATGTTTCCTGAAGCATTCTTTAGGTGAGAAGATGTCTCTGATTTATGGCCTCTTGTGATATAGGACACTGGCTCATTGAACATTTGCCCCAGGGATTGCTGCACAAAGGGAGGAAAGAGGCTCTGTGGCCAGGGATTGAAATGTTGGGTAGGACTCCTGGTGCTGTCTCTCAGTGGCTGATACTAGGCCTGGCTGATTTGTTGCTTTTGGCATGAGGCTCCACTTTTCAGGCATCTTATTTGACTCCCTGGACTCCCTGTTGTTTTCTCCATGTTTGACTAAGCTTAGTGGCTGAGTCTGTCTCCTCATCTTCACTTACTAGCCAGTCAATACCCGCCATGTACTCAGGTCCTCCTTTCCTAACAACACAGAGGGGGAGAGGAAGAAAAGAGCAAATGGGAGGGAGCACTGACCAGCTAGCAGAGGAAAGGAGATAAAGGAGGAGTCACAGCATCTGTCATGGAGTCAGCACCTATGGTACTGGTGACATCAATTGACAGCAGAGGACAGGAAGAGAGGACTTCTTGGCAGAGAACTAGGCAATGGGCAGGGACAGGAGGTTGTCTCCATCCATTTAGGGGAGTAGAAATCAGTTTCAGCCCTTCAGGTGGGTCAAGTGGGTGGAAGAGGTCCTATTCTGTATTTGGGAGCAAGAGAAAGCTTAGAGGGAGGTGGGGGAAGAGACGGGATGGGAGGAGAGAGAGGAGAAATTATCTTTCTTTCTTGTATTTTATTTTTAAACTTTTTATTAAGTCTAAGTTACAATAAAACTGTAACATACTGCGTCATGTTCTTATGTTATGTTCTTATCATACATTTCTTATTACTTATTCAGGATCCGGTTAATATTCAAAGAATCTGACTAAAGATAATGGCTTGCTGGCTGGGGAGCCCTCCTCCTCTGAGTACACTAAAAAGGGTGACCACATTTCTGAATTTTATTCTCATTTTGGCACTTCTGTTGTGTACATACTTAGTATGAAAGCTTTTTGGTTACAAGGACAGTCCATATTTTACTATATTACAATTCCAAGGAGGAAGAGTCACATTTTTCCAATTATATGCAATACAAAATCTTGCTCCTAACAGTAAAAAGAAATTAATTTGTCATTCTGTTTAAAATGTAGATCCTTTACTGAAGCATTAAGTAAGCAGGTCAGGGTATCTCTACGAAGCTGACATTTTGTTATAAGATGAATTGCTTTGATAATTTCTTCCTCAAGCTGTCTAATTCCTGGTTACAACCACCACATGTGCAAGTATGTTCCTTTTCCCTCACAAACCCTCCAACAGAGCACCTCTCTAGTAGCAAAAATATGATGGATATTTACTGGTATTCTATGCCATCTATACAGTAACGTATAAGAATATTCTTCATGAGTGACGCAAATTAAAGATGTTTATTCCCTTTCCCAGATAGAGACCCACTGTTCCTTATCAGTTTCTTTATTCAAATCTCTCTCCCATCTTTTCATCTGAGTTTTCTTATCAACATCTTTTCAGTCAAAATTGCATATGTTTTAGAAATTAAACCCTTTGATCTAGCTTGCTCCTGGGTCAACTCCGCAAACGTGGCTAAAGGTCTAGATAGGCGATCCAGATTTCACCATAAAATGTTTGACTTGTAAATACTGAAAATATGGGAGCTTTAAATTATTTACATTATTACATATCTCTTGATATGATTTCAAATCAGGACCCAGGAATAGCTGTCCAAACTGAGTAGTCACAGCTCTTACTCACAATGAATAGTCATGTTGATATTTCCTAGAGATAAATTCCTGATTATTAAAGACAGTGGCTAAGGGAGAAGGGCTAGGTAGCAGGAATTTGAAAAATTTGTCCAGAACTGCTAAAGTGGTCTGGATGAATGGGTGATTTATTTTTTGATTACCTAAATTTCTTTTTAACGTAACGATTACTATAAATAGCTATATTTAGGCTCCAGTGCTGTTTGAGTTTTACTGAGTGTGTGGATGGGCTATTGTTAACCCAGTTGATCACATCTTTTAATCGTGGTGCATAATAATAATAAACCGAAGTAGGGGAAGCTAGTCCATCCTACATGGTATGATTAAACAGAATTTATAACACATACCAGGCTAGGGCCTGTAAGTTACAAGCAGTCACAGACTATGTTTACCTGTCTGTTTTAACAACCTTCAAGAAGTTCATTCAAGACATAAGACCAAATTCACCCTTAGTGTAACTCCACTGACTTCAGTGGCATTACAGCAGGGATGTATTTGGCCCTTGAACTGTGAAATGCTGTTCTCCATCACTTTTCAGACTCGATTAAAGGTGTACACAAAAAGAAATATAAATGTGCTAATACTGCAATTACTCTGCAATTTTTATTATGGTTCAGATTGCTTTAAGTTAAGATTCAGAAACCATTTGAGACAGATGTCTCTGTCCCTTGATAGTATTACCTCAGCAAATTGGCTGGTACAGTTTGGCAAGACTTCTGGAAATGTTTACGCTTCAGGTCATTTTTATTTGTATAAATTGTTGACCTAATCACTGACATTTAGGAGCTAACTAAGCAGGCACTTTGTGAACTTGAGATGACTCAAAATACTGCCTTAATTTTCAGGCAGTTCTCATTACTCATCCGGCAAGCAACAGTATGTAGCATCCATATCTCTCTTGCTACTAAGTATAGTGTATTTGCTATCTGTCTCCATGGAAGGTCATATCAAGGTCACTCAGTGTTGTGAATGAAAATAATCAGTTGGTGAAAGTACAGAACTTGAAACCTTGGTGTATTTTCTTCTGACTAAAAAAGGCCAACCTTATTTAAGATGGAATGAACAGCACGTTTTTCTGTTCTGAAGTAACAGATGGATTCTTAAAAGTACTTAGAAACCTTTGAACAAAAGGTGCTGTAATGGAAACTATTAATTTGTAAACATTTTTAACTCAAAATAACAGATTGTAAATTATAAAGAGATCCACAGGTAAATAAACAAAATGCTCACTTTTCCCATTGCTATTACATTTAATCTTTTTAGTGTAAATATTTTATTAAAACTAATGTTAAAAAATTATACAATACACAGGTTAAGAAAAGAGTGTCTGTATATCGGAGTATAGTGCTTAGATTATCCACAAATACAAGGTTTGTTTTAAAAGTCATAAGATACATATAGTGCATAATCACCAGTAACCCAAATTTAGATGAATAAATTTAACAATACAGTTTAGATATTAGCATCCAAGTATTTGGGTACATCACTCATGAAAAGTTATACAGAGAGTTCGTTGTGGAAAGCACATATATCAATGAGTGAAGATTGTCCCTCAGTAATTGAGAATTTAGGGTAGGTTGTCCAATTAGAAAATACAATCCATCAGGGAAGTATTTCAGTTACTTTCCTGACTGCGCTTCTCATCGGCACTCCAGCTCATCCCTCCTGGTATTGTCGATGTCCGATGATGTGTTCTAGGTAGAGGTCCCTCAACCATGTGATGGCGTCCGACACCATGAGTTGCCGCATCAGCCGAGTGTAGCATTGACCGATTCCATATTCTCTCAACACTCGCTCATTACTGGGGTCCTATGCACCCAGGGCTCCGATGATCAGAGATGTAATTCTAGCATATGTAGACATACCTGGAAAATGGTTCAAGCTTTAGCCGTAAATTGTGGCAAAGCCAAAGTCCTGAAAATTAGTGTTGCAACAAAACTAAAAAACAAAACCCCAGAATAGATTTTCATTAGTAATGGTAGCATGGCTGTTTCTGTTTTAGATTGCTGTGGAAATAACTTTTGTCCTGTTCAGTTAAGCATCTCAGGAGTGAAATATGTGAATCCTACACTAACCCTAAAAGAAAAAAACCCTATATTACAAGCATATTTGATTCTATGGCAAGATCCGTGAAATAGAAGATGTCCCCATTTTGCATCAAACTATTCTAAAGTGCAGTGCAGGCATTTTCCTCTTTTGCAGGATTGTTAGCAGTCTGGCAAACTGTGTGGGAATGAATGTGTTTACATATATACAGAATGGCTTTCAGTTGGAAAGTGAAATCTCTATAGAAAATGATTTATATGATATTTCAGAATATTGAAGAAATTTACATTTGCAATCTATTTGTCTAGCTGGGAACTTGAAAATCTCAGCAATCCCACAGAAAATCATAGTGGTTGCCAATATGTGTATACTGTATGCATGTAATGATGACTGTCTTACATTTATTCTTCACCTTTCATCCAAGAGGATCTCTCAGCATTCTACAACGAACTGATGTATAAATTATACACATGAATCTCTTAATTCATCTCTAAAACACACCAGCCTCTAGGGTGAAGCTTGTCAACTGTTTTCACGGTGCACAGAAGCTTAGCAACAGTTTAGGACAGGAAGTGAAGAATCCGTAATACATAAAACCCCCTCATACTTGTGTCAATGTTTTTTTATTTATTTGGTGGCAACATGCATGAGAAAACATTGGGGCATATATAATAGGGATAGAAGACAATTCTACCCTCATTTACACTTAAGCAGTCATTGATTTCAATGGTGTTCTATGGTGTACCTGGGCCCCTAACTCAGAGTATGTTCACGCTACAATCAGAGGTGTAATTCTAGCACATGTAGACATACCCGAGCTGCTTCGATCTAGCTAGCTTGAATAATAATAACAGTGAAGCTGTGGCAGCACACTGCATAGGCAGTAGTACAGTTTATGCAAGCCAGCCCAGGAACCTGGGTAGGTACTCAAGTGTCCAGCCAATGCTGATGCCCGTGCTGCTGTGGCTTCTCTGCTATTATCTGAGGTAGCTAGACCAAAGCTAGCTTGCATATGTCTACATGTGCTACAGTCACACATCTGATTGCAGTGTAGACATACCCTCAGTTGAATTTGTAGCGTAGATGGAGTCTTACTGATTTTACCTCCTATTGTAGAAAATTGGTCTGCTGGTATGTCTCCATCTTCCAAAAGGTGTGGATGTTCTGGTCTCCATATGTTTTGATTAACCCCAACCACAAAGCCATATTATCCCATAAGGTGAATGTGTAGGGGAAATCCTGACTGTATGTTAATGCTGAACTTAACTGGAGTAATTTGTGTTCTTCAGTACCAACAGATGTGTAGTCTGTAGGGAGCAGTTTGGTTACATTTATTTTTTTACATCTGTCTGTTAAATCAGAGATGGAAATTGAAAATGCAGCACTCAGCAACTGCTTGTGGATTTGTAGCTCTCCCTGGAGAAATGTGGGTTCATAAAACAATGAATGGATTACAATGAGACATAAATATAGTATTTTCATTTGACAGATGTAATCCTGCTCCAGTATTGTTCATATTAGATAGAGAGAAACGGTACCTTTTACTGTAGACCAGCATACAAAGAAAGGAAGCACATCTAAGCACTGAGACACATATTTGACAGTTAAGTTGGCACCAGTTTTTAAAGTTTCATAGCTCTGGGATGAGCAAAAAAGGATACTTTGTTTTGCAACACTGTGTATTGGAGATCATACCAGAATGGACATTGCTTACAGAAAATGTGAGATGCAGTTGGTGCTAGAAATCCCCCTGGAGGCAATAGAGGCAGCAAACCATCAGTACTGCCAACCCCAAATGTTCAAAAATCATGAGTCAGGCTCACCAAAAATAATGAGATTAACTTTAAAATCATGAGATTATGTACAGATAATAGATTTGGTTTTCTTTTTATTTGCCATATGCTTTTTGAGCCTTTAGGGTGCACTGGGATCACATTTGGAAGCTTTCTCCACAGACACAAAGGCTAGAAACTTACTTTTTCTTGAACGATGAAGACTGAAATCTTCACATATTCACTTGACTCCAGGAGCTGGGACTTTAAGGAAAAGAATAATTATCATGAGATTCACAACAAAATCGTGAGAGTTGGCAACTCTAAGTCCTTCCTTCTAGGCTACAGGCTGCAAGGGAAGCCCCATCCTATCCTCAAAAAAAGCAATAACAATGTAGTCCATGCTGCATAGTCAGGCACTCAGCTTTGCCATCTGTGTTCTCAGCTGGGAACCTGGATAGACCAAATATATGCTGAGCCATTCTACCAGGAAGCAGGGGGTAAATCAGCTTTGCTTCTAAAGGAGAAGCATGTAGGCAAGCACCATTCCAGGGGACTGCCTCAGTCTCTGAAGAGTCCTTCCCCCACAGATTTCCAGGATCCATGGGCAATTTTTGTTCCTTTACTTTACAAATATGTCAGAAAAGCCCCTCCCCAAAACTTGAACAAACCAGTAGATAATGTAGACACACTTTTGGAGAGCTGTTTTGTTAGAGTAAATCTGGTGAAACAACATGCTCTGAATTTCAATTCATAACCCCATCGATTTTCAAAAAAAAACAGAAGAGAACTGTGAATCTAGTAGTAGATTAATAAGCGGTCAGTTACTGAGCATCTTCTTTATCAAAGTACCATGCTTGAGTAGGGGTTAATTAAAGTCTTTGTTATCCAAGTCTGATGGCCTGAGAGAGCCTGAACCAGGAGTGAGTCAGTGAGGGCCTCATTTTAAAACTATGCGTGCACTTTTGCACACACAAAAGAATACACACAACTTACATGCACATATTTGAAAATTTGGTCCTGAGAAACTAACGTTTTCAGAAATGTTCAGTACTGGCCTAACTCTGCTTCCATTGAAGTCAATGGTAAAACTCTGACTTGAATGGGAAGAGAGGCCAGTGTAAGCACTTTTGCGATTCCTACCTTAAAAGTCTGAGGAAAAGGTTGAGAGCTGAAGATTGAGTCATTTGGGAGGATGGTGAAACAATAATAATATGTAGCTCTTTTCAACAGTAGATCTCAAAGCATTTTCCAAATGTAAGTGTTTTTGGAGTAGGCACTGGGAAGGAAATTCAAAAAATCCATAATATTTTGAGGGGGAAGCAGTGGCAAAAGCCATGGAAGCACCAGGCCCCTTTATTCTAACCCACCTTTGAATCTGAGAATGTGTCAAGGATGCTAACGTCAGTTTAGAGAGACGGTTGGAGTACAGTGGAAAGAAACATTTCTTTCTTTTTTGTCTGTGTGTTTGTACTTTAGGCAACAAGAGCAACCCTGACCCATCACTGTACAAACCTGGGAGATTCACTGGGGAAAGAAAATGATATAGCTCTCATTATTGATGGCCAGACTCTGAAGTATGCTCTCTCGTTTGAAGTCCGGCAGTGCTTCCTGGACCTAGCACTGTCCTGTAAGGCAGTCATCTGTTGCAGGTAAGAAATGTCAGGATTTTCTCCAGTGAGAAGTTGGTGTGCAGCTGGTGTAACTCTTCGTCTTCTCCTGCCATTTATCCCTTTCAGGCTTACAGCACATGCAGGAAATGTAAAAGAAGGAAACTTACAGGTTAATATTTAAGAGGAGCTGAGCTGTCTGCTGTAAGTCGCCTGTTTATTCAAACACAGTTGTGAGTTATCTGTTATGGAGCAATTATTGGGAAGCAGGGCTGCATACTGGGAATATCCCACAAGGGCTGAGTGCAAGGAGTATTTCCCCTCTAATGGCTTCTCTGTGGTTGCTGCAGCTGTTGAAGCTACCATAGCTATGCCCCGCTCCTCCCACACTCTGCAGGACTGTGTGAGTGACTGGCGGATCAGTGTAGTCTTGGATTTTACTTCTCCCCTCTACGAACCCCAAATCCTGCAGTCAGAAGACAGAAAGAGCCCCTGTTCAGTGCCCCAGGGATGCATACCCTTTTCATGGACTCTCCGTGTCTTGAATGCCCCCCAGCAATGGAACTATCTTGGTTCTCAAAATCTGTACTATAGTGATGAGCATGGTATTTAAAAGATAGATAGAAAATGTCATGGCTGCAGACAAACAGGCAGGATTCTCCCCTATTTAAAAATAGAAATGCTTTTTAATTATGCAGATTTCCCCCCAAATTGAGCCTGATAGCTTTTTATAAAGTGATAGGAGATAATGAGGAAACAGGCCTCCCTGACCCCTTGATTATAGGAGACACTGAAGAATAGGAGCTGTGATGTTACACCTGTGATCATGCTTAAGCAGTGGGAATTAAATAGCCAGAGGTTGCCTCCACTTGGTACGGCAGCTCTTCATTAAGCAGAGCTGCACAGAGAGGCAAGGAAACAATATTAAATATCTTAGCAGGTACAGAAACCCCAATAGTATATGTTATTAGATTGGAATTCATTTGCGTGGCCTTCCCTAGAGGGTAGCCATCTATGATGTTCTGCTGCTGAGTAGTCTCCTGCGATGGCTTTGAGCTCTGACAGGGTTTAGTGTTCAGCATTTGTCTGTGTTGTAATCACAGAACACTGTGAAAATTACATTGCTGAGTTTAAATCTTTTGATGAAAATAGAAGAGTTGAGGCAATGAGTGTTTGTACTACTAGGCTGTTTTCATTGAGTCTTTTTTGGAAGAAAAAGGGAACTCAGAAGACTGAGTAATGAAAGAAATTTCCCTGGTAGAAGTAGTAATGGTAATATTTGATAATATTTTCATTGTAAGTGGGGGGCAGAGCCTGATTGCATGGTCGGAGTTGTTGTGCAAAGTTTTTCACATATGTATTCAAAGCAACCTACAAATATTAGCTAATTAATTCCCACAATACTGTTGGTAATTGCGAAAATATTTCCCCATTTTATAGATGGAGACAGAAAGAAACAGCAAAATTAAGACCTGTATTTTCAGAATTGGCCTCTAATTTGGGGTGCTTTGATTTCTGAGTGGCTAACCTTAGACACACAGGGCTAGATCCACAAAGGGATTTAAGGACCTAAGTTCAAAATTTAGATCCTCAGAACCCCTGCTTTGTTTTTGCCTAACCCTGTAGGCACCTGTTTCCACTGGTAAAGTCCCCCAGGCACCTGGATTTCTGCTGGTGTACATACATACCATCACCTAAGTCCTGAGGCCATTCAGCTTTGTAGCACCTACCTCATGCCTAAGCCAGTGGGATCCTCAACCTGGGCATTCTCCCACCTATCTCGCCTGCAGTGCCCAATCTAATGGCATTTTCAGAGGCCCCCTTAGAGTATAATTACTGGATCAGGCCCTACTCACGTTGAGTGGAGAGAGGTGACTATGCTTCCCTTCTACCCAATCGCTAGCCCAGGGGTTAGAGCACTCACCTGCAATGTGGAAGGTCCCATTTCAAATACCTACTCTGCCTGACTTGAGCAGGGACTTGAACCCAGGTCTCCTACCTCACAGGTGAGATGCCCTAACTGCTGGGCTATGAATATTCTCAAGTGGAGCCCACTCTCTCCCGCTGAAACTATTCCACTTTGTATAAAACACTTAAATATTAATTGAAGCAGGAACTGGAACTTAGGTCTCCCAGGAGAGTGTGCTAGCCACTAGACTATAGACTAGTCATTGTATCTCTAGCCCAGTGCCTATGTAAGTGTTTTTATACAAAGTGGAACAGCTTAAACAAGAGACATTGAGAGAGACCTGCTCCAGAATAGACCAGTGGTTCGGCCACTCACATGAGAGACCAGGGTTCAAGGTAGGGTTGCCAACTTTCTAATGGCACGAAATCGAACACCCTTACCCCTCCCCCTGCTCCGCCCCTTTTCTGAGACCCCACCCCCTTCCTCTGTCGCTTGCTCTCCCCCACCCTGATTGATTTTCACTGGGCTGGGGAAGGGGGCTAGGGTGCAGGAGGGGGTGAGGGCTCTGGCTGGAGGTGCTGGCTCTGGGATGGGGCCAGAAATGAGGAGTTCAGGGTGCAGGAGGGGGCTCTGGGCAGGGACAGGGGGTTGGGGTGTGGGAGCAGGTGAGGGCTCCAGCTGGGGGTGTGGGCTCTGGGGTGGGGCTGGGAATGAAGGGCTTGGGGGAATGAGGGGGCTCCGGTCTGGGGCCAAGGGGTTCAGAGAGTGGGAGAGGGATCAGGGCTGGGGCAGGGGGTTGGGGTGCAGAAGGAGGTGTGGGGTGCAGGCTCCAGGGAGGGAGTTTGGGTGCGGGAGGGAGCTCAGGGCTGGGGCAGGACGCTCGGGGCGGGGGCAGCGCATGGAGCAGTGAGAGGCTCTGGAAGAGGGGAAGCAGTGGGAAAAGGAAAGATCCAAGGAAGGATCAGACCAGTGGGGACGGCCTGATCCCCACATCACGTCAAAGATCTTTCCAACAAGTTGGAACAAAGTATAAAAGAGGGGAAGTGACATCATCACTTGGCCTCTTCTCCCTTCCCCCCTCCCCCAACTCAACATCTGGAGGACAAAGACTTTGAACTGAGGGAGTTTGGTCCCAGGCTGGAAAAGGGTCCAGTCTGTGTATTGAGGAACTGTAATCTGCTTCTACCATCTGTCAGGGTGAGAAAAGCTGTTTGATTCAACTCTTGCTCAGACTAAAAGCTTAGGATTTAGAAAGCATCTTTACTTTTTATTTTCTTAAGGTAACTATCTCTGGCCTTTATGCCTACCACCTATAATCACTTAACATCTGTCTTTCTGTAGTTAATAAATCTGGTTTATATTTTACCTAAAACAGTGTGTTTTGTTTGAAGAGCTTGGGAAATCTCAGCTCAGGTTAACAAGAGCTGTTGCACGTCCACTACCTTTCTGTTGGAGTGGCGAACTAGGTAATGAACTGACACTGGCCCAGCTTCTGACCGGTGCAAGATGGTACAGTTCTGGGGTGCAAGACGAGGGAGCTGGGGGGAATTGGCTGGAGCCTCCCTATTGATGGTTCACGAGTGGCTGGGTGATCATTCATGTAACACTGTTGGGAGTGTCCCTGCCTGTGGATGTCTGTGTAAGTGCAGTGCCTATCAGAGGTTTGTAGCTTGACATCAGCATCGCAGTGTGAGGAATACTCAGTCGGGTTGGTTTTGGAGGGCTCAGCAGTTCCACAGTCCAGGTTGCACCCTGGGGACCCCATCACACCCCTCGTGTGTGTGTGCATTATATGATATAGTTTTTAATTACATGATTACATGCTATCACAGAACCCCTCATTCAGTGCACAGGTTGGATGTTCCTCACTGAAAGGGTCATTATTCAATATTTCTTTGTATGCTCATCATTCAGTGTCTAGTCTTAAGCCTTATTTACTGCACACCATCCAAACCTTGCACTGAACACAAAAATCAGGTTCCTCATGGGATATTTTATGTTGCTCATCATTGTAATATTTTATCTTCGGAACACTCCTAGGAGGTAGCACAGTATTACTCCCATTATAAATAATTTTTAGTGTACATAGATTTTGTAATTAGTGTTAGTGTAAATAGTCAGCGTAGATAGATAGTCCCTATCGTTGAGGGACTCCTTTCGCCCGAGAGGCCAGGCATGCCCCTGTCCCTGGCTTCAAACCTTGTGCCTCCTGTGGAAAATGTATGCCCATGAGTGACCTGCACTCCAGCTGCTTTGAAGTACTTGGGGGAAACTCATGTGAGGGTCAAGTGCCAGATTTGTTGGGACTTTAGACCCTACACCAAAAAGGACAGAGAAATAAGGCTGAAGGCTATCCTAATGGAAGCCGTTCTCAGACCAGCCTCAGAGCCAAGTCGCTCCAATTGTGTACCAAGCACTTTGGCTTCGATACGAAGCCCTCCTCTGGCACCACACTTTTCCTGGCACTATTCACCATCTCCAGTGTCAAGGAGAAGCACAAAAAGCAGCGCACTGACAGAGGGCGCTCGATGGTGCAGAAAAAGGACAAGCCTGGGGAAGGCAGCACAGTGCGACCTATGCTGGGCCACTCCTCCACCCCCGATCCCATGTTGGCACTATCAACTCTGCCCAGAGTGTTGAGTCTGGTGCAGGACCCTCTGCCAACACCCAGAAGCCACCGTGGTACCAGCGGTCTGACTGTTCCATCGACCCTGGAGGCCTTTGCAGTGGCCAGGGATTTACTATCAGAGGGGTAGCCGTGTTAGTCTGGATCTGTAAAAAGCAACAGAGAGTCCTGTGGCACCTTTAAGACTAACAGATGTATTGGAGCATAAGCTTTCGTGGGTGAATGCCCACTTCGTCAGATGCATGGGGATTTACTATCATTCCTGGTCTCCCTGACTCCAATGGGATAGCTGCTGGCTCCGATGACTAGGAGCAGGAAGGATCAGGAAGCATCAAACTCCTTCCTGGTACCAGGCACCCCCAGCACCCTCTAGGAGCAAACTGAGACCAATCCTGTCATCACGGCTATCTCCAGGCCACCGCGAGTCCCCAGATCCTCGGCACTGTATGGAGGCAGAGAGGGGTATCACTCCAGTGTGGTCACCAAGGGAGGACTCTTCATCAGAATCCGAAGGGGAAACCTATGTGCAGCTTAAAAGTCACTACTGGTACCCAGCCTATGCGCCATGAGACCTCAGCAGGCACCTGGCCAATGATTCAGTGGCCTATGCAGTGGCCATACTGGAACCCTTGTGGGTTTCCCCCAGTACCAGGTCCTCCAGCTTTTGTAGGTGACAAATCTGAGGAACTGTCACAGATTGAAGTGTCACTAGAGGAGGTTTTGGAATTAATTGATAAACTTAACATTAACAAGTTATCGGGACCAGATGGCATTCACCCAAGAGTTCTGAAAGAACTCAAATGTGAAGTTGCGGAACTATTAACTAACTAACCTGTCCTTTAAATCGGCTTCTGTACCCAATGACTGGAAGTTAGCTAATGTAACGCCAATATTTAAAAAGGGCTCTAGAAGTGATCCCGGCAATTACAGACCGGTAAGTCTAACGTCGGTACCGGGCAAATTAGTCGAAACAATAGTTAAGAATAAAATTGTCAGACGCATAGAAAAACATAAACTGTTGAGCAATAGTCAACATGGTTTCTGTAAAGGGAAATCGTGTCTTACTAATCTATTAGAGTTCTTTGAAGGGGTCACCAAACATGTTGACAAGGGGGATCCAGTGGACATAGTGTACTTAGATTTCCAGAAAGCCTTTGACAAGGTCCCTCACCAAAGGCTCTTACGTAAATTAAGTTGTTATGGGATAAAAGGGAAGGTCCTTTCATGGATTGAGAACTGGTTAAAAGACCGGGAACAAAGGGTAGGAATTAATGGTACATTCTCAGAATGGAGAGGGGTAACTAGTGGTGTTCCCCAAGGGTCAGTCCTCGGGCCAATCCTATTCAACTTATTTATAAATGATCTGGAGAAAGGGGTAAACAGTGAGGTGGCAAAGTTTGCAGATGATACTAAACTGCTCAAGATAGTTAAGACCAAAGCAGACTGTGACGAACTTCAAAAAGATCTCACAAAACTAAGTGATTGGGCAACAAAATGGCAAATGAAATTTAATGTGGATAAATGTAAAGTAATGCACATTGGAAAAAATAACCTCAACTATACATACAATATGATGGGGGCTAATTTAGCTACAACAAGTCAGGAAAAAGATCTTGGAGTCATCGTGGATAGTTCTCTGAAGATGTCTGCGCAGTGTGCAGAGGCGGTCAAAAAAGCAAACAGGATGTCCTTAGCCTCTGTTTGTCAGAGGATGGAGATGGATGGCAGGAGAGAGATCACTTGATCATTACCTGTTGGTCCACTCCCTCTGGGGCACCTGGCATTGGCCACTGTCGGTAGACAGGATACTGGGCTAGATGGACCTTTGGTCTGACCCAGTACGGCCGTTCTTATGTTCTCCCTCCCATCGATCATACTCGGTGATTTCAGAGAGGTGGGCTACAATCCCTTCCTACTCGGCACTGGACCCCGACTCTGGTACTGACCCCAGTACCAACATCCAAGATGTGGTTCCCATGGACGGCATTGAGGCTGAGAAAGAGGAAGGAGCCCCTCCTTCGGTGCAAGCCTCCTCCTCCTCCTCCTCATAGGAACATAAGAACGGCCATACTGGGTCAGACCAAAGGTCCATCTAGCCCAGTATCCTGTCCTCTGACAGTGACCAATGCCAGGTGCCCTAGAGGGAATGAACAGAACAGGGAATCATCAAGTGATCCATCCCTTGTCGCCCTTTCCCAACTTCTGGCAAACAAAGGCTAGGGACACCATTCCTGTCCATCCTGGCTAATAGCCATTGATGGACCTATCCTCCAGGAACTTATCTAGTTCTTTTTTGAACTCTGTTATAGTCTTGGCCTTCACAACATCCTCTGTCAAGGAGTTCCACAGTGTTAAAGACAAGGCTGTCTCAAGGTCCAGTAGCTTGCTTCCATAGGTTGTATCTGTTGACTTCAGGGCCCAACAGGACCTTTTGAAGAGGATAGCACCTAACCTGGGGCTGGAGATTGAGGATCTTAAGGAAATATCCCACAGCCTTATTGACATTCTGGCTGTGGCAGCTCCCTCCACAGTGGCCTTACCATTAATGAGTCTGCAATGGGTCTGGTCAAGGCCCTCTGGCAAACTCCTTCTTCTCTGTCCCCCTCCCCCTCAGAGGACAGAGAAGAAATATTATGTGCCAGCAAGCGGGTTTGAGTACCTGTACTCGCGCACACACCCGGGTTCCCTGGTTGCGTTAGCAGCCAACAAGAGGGATAGGCAAGGCCAGACGAGTGCTACCCCTAAACAAAGAGAGGCAAAAAACTGAACCTGTTTGGGAGAGAGGTTTATTGAATGGGTAGCCTTCAACTGCGTGTCTCTAACCAGCAAGCTTTGCTGGGGAGATACAATTACAATCGGTGGGACTCCCTGGCCAAGTTTAAAGACTCTCTGCCTCAAGATTCAAGGCAGGAATTCACTGCCCTTTTGGAGAAGGGTGAGAATGTGGCCAGGACCAATCTCCAGGTGGCTCTGGATGCAGCCAACATGGCAGCCAGGACAATGGCCTCAGCTGTCACCATGAGGCATTGCTCTTGGCTCCAGTTCTCAGGACTTCCTCACGAGGTCCAGCAGTCTATCCAGGATTTCCCTTTTGAAGGCTCCTCACAGTTCTCGGAGCAGACAGGCACAAGGCTTCACAGGCTGAAGGACTCAAGGGCCACCCTCTGGCTCGCCACCTGCCCCCCGCTCCACCTCCGCCTGCTCCTGGATCTCCTCACCCAGGACCGGGGCAAAATCCACCCCCCGAATCCCAGCCCCCTTCGCCTCACTGCCTGGTTTTTGGATGGGGCCTGCGTGCAGACAACGCCTGTTTGACACTGGTGGGACTCATCCTTACATGCAGTAGATGCACCTCCACCAGAGCATGCTACACAGCAAAATGGACGCATTTCACCTCCTGGACTTGGCATCATCGCCTTTCACTACTATCAGCACTTGCCTCATCCCACCACTACCTGCTTCCTGAAGGAGCTGCTGAAAACCTTCCTGCCAATGCTTGTGCCCACACCCTCCTGGAACCTCAATCTTATGCTTTCCGCTCTCACCAGACCCCCCTTTGAAGCCTTGTCCATGTGCTCCCTCTCCCACCTTTCCATGAAGGTCATTTTCCTTGTGGCTATCACTTCTGTTCGGCAGGTCAGCGAACTGGCCGCCATGATGGCCAGTTCCCCTTATACAGTCTTCCACAGGGACAAGGTTTCCTTATGCCTTCACCCCAAATTTCTCCCAAAGGTGGTCTCAGACTTCCACCTCAACCAGTCTATTCACCTCCTGATCTTCCATCCTAAGCCACATGCTGTTTCTGTGGACAGAACCCTACACTCGCTTGGTGTCTGCCTTGCACTTGCATTCTACCTCGACAGAGCCTATGCCACTTCTGGACATTGTGGACAGATTCTGGGTTCAAGCCCTCTCTTCCCAGTGTATCTCAAAGTGGGTCTCTGCCTGCATCCAAGCGTGCTACGTGCTAACATCCCGCCGTCTGACCAGATTATGGCACACTCAACATGGGCGCAGATGGCCATCTCCGTCTTCCTTGTAGATGTATACTGGCATGACATCTTCCAGGCAGACACATGGTGTTCCGTGCATACCCTCACCACCCACTACTCCATCTCCTCTGCTGTAGTCCACTGCTTGGTGGTGAGAGGGTGAAAGAGGGGGCGTCATCCTGCACAGCCTCATATAACCTCACCGGCAACATGATGCAATGTGCGGTGCACATGCGATACGACAGATACTGCTACAGAGATCTTCCGGCTCCAGTGCATGGTGCGCATGCACACACATGTTTGGAATACACATAAGGACCACACATCTCGAAGAACTTCCAGTTACAGTAACCTCCTCTTTTGTACCTCTACAACCAAATCAGCACAAATCATACTACTTTATCACTTGTACCCATTTTGTGATCATCCCATCAGATATATAACTTACACCACTATTTATCTCATTACTTCACAGCAGAATTTGGTCCATGTGTGTATCTAGCCTTACAAACATGTTCCCATGTCATGACTTCTCAGGAAGGAAAGAAATAGGAGCCCCAGTAAAGTAAAATATAAAGACCAGTCGGGTTTGCTTTGCACAGCAGTAAGGCTGCATCATTCTTAGACTTTCAAAAAGATTGTGTAGCCTCAAGGGCATATATTTTTTTTATATTTTTGTGTGTGTATAGTTTGGCCAATGGGGGAAGGTGAGGGCGCAAAAGGTATTGTGACAGTTTCTGATTGGACAAGAAAATGTATTCGGACTCCAGGAGGAGATTTGCTTGGTAAGAGAAATGAATGCTCTCATACACCAGAATAATATATTTTAGTCTAATTTATCGACCAATACGTGCACACCTGTGTAGAGGTATTAGATGGCAAAAGCAATAGCAGTCCTGCATTGGAGCAAGATGCTTCTTGTAGGTCTTTTCCATCTGTGATTTGATACTTATTCCAAGTGCAGCTACTCATAGTACTGCAGACATCAGAACTTTCTCAGTTTTCCAGCCAGACAGTATTCTCTTTGTGCTTCTCCCAAAGGCTATTCCAAATGGTTCTCAATTGTAGAAGCTTTTAATCTTAAACCATCCCTTCTGCAGCATATGATGTTTTCTCTAGTTCTTCTAAATGCTGAGCATGCTTTGGCCATATGGTTCTGGGAGCCTGGGAAGTGGGTTGCCCTCTTTGTTTGTAGGTGTTTTGCAATACAATAGAAAAACCACTCAAATGCAATGATCCTGCCTCCTAAACACAATGGACCAAATTCATCATGCAGCCAGTGGAGTTACACCAGGGATGAATTTGACCCAAGGTCTCATGTGTCCGCTGGGTGTTTACAGCCTATCCATCCATTTTGATGACATATGTTATTCCTCCTAAATACTCATCTCACTTCAGAATTAAGTATATGTGCAGTACCTGTTAACCCCTTTGTTGGGTTCCCACATTATAATTTATTTCAATAAAGTTATTAGTTTTAGATACTTGCCACATTATTTTGAATACATGGATCCTATAAACCCAGAATTCAGCCCTGATTGCTCCACTCCCCCTCACCCCCTCCGCCAGGGTTTGAGAGGGCTAGCCCAAAGGCCTATATAGCCAAAGCAATTCACATCAGCAAAACCTTAATTTAAATTACCCTAAGTCATATGACTTACTGCAAATAGTCAATGCTCTTCCCCCATTGCCAAGACTAATTTAATATTAGTCATCTCCTCTCCCACTATCTCTGGTGGTCTAGCAGAACAGCAGTTTTAATTATTAGTGGGTTAAAAAACTAAGGAACAATGTGGAAAAATACTGCAAAATGTTAAATCAAAGGAAAAAAGTGATGTAATTTCATAGGTTTAAAACAGGAAATAAAAATAAGTGGGTTTTGAATCCCCAGGGAAAAAGAGGAATGCCTTTAATAGCCTTTAAGGCTTTACAGAAATGTTCCATTTATTTGCCAGGTGCTTGATACTAAAGAAAGAAAAACATTTTTATCCCGCTCTGGGCCATTTTAATAGTACTCTGTGTGTCAAATAAGACAGTGCACTTTAAAACTTCACAGGAAGAAGTTTAAAATATAATTGGCACAGCAAAAGGAAATTTCAAATTAAATAGAGTTACAGCCTTCAAACAAAAACATTAATTGGGAGGGGATCTGGTTTTTTGGGTGTTTTTTTTTTAATTTGATGGTACACTCTAGAAAGAGCTACATTGCTGTTCTCAACTTAACATAGCATAAATTCATGGGACTTAATATAACATAAATTCAGTACAAGCTTTTCATCCCCACCGGGGCATTTCAGGTGCATTTCCCATTCAATGACATTTTTAAAACATATTTAAGATATAGTGTATAATCACTTGCTAGGCTTTAGACATAAACTGTAGTTGAACTTGGCTCTCAGGAATAATCTTTTAAAATGAAACTATAGTAAATTTGCCCCCATTTTGTAGTAAGAAAGAGGAAGATGGTATCGTCTGACAAGCTAAATTTTGCACTATTAGTGTTTCCAAAAAGAGGATTAGTTGTAAAATACACCCCTCCAGACTGGATAAACTTGCAAAACCAGAGAGTTAGCAACTCTAAGCTTAAAGAATAGGCTTGGTAAGAAATACCATTCCTCAGACTTAGGTCAAAACCTGATACCCTTACTCACACTGAATAGCACGTTGCTCTACAAGTAGTCCATTGAAGTAAATGGGGTTACTCATGGAGTAAAGTGCTATTCAATGGGGTAAGATTTGTTCAAAAATGAGTTGGAGAGATATCCAACAGAAATTCACTACTGAGTGGACTATATTTCCAATAATTTTATTATATTTATTTCACTTGGTTATTTTTAACTATGGGCTAAATTTTGCCAGAAGAACATTATATTTTTTGTGGGGGGCGGGGAGGGTGAGTAAGTGACAATATTGACTATTATCATGGGTTAGCATTTCTGGGTTTGGCAGAAGAAGCAAGTTTTTAGAAGTGGTTCTTCCTACAGACACATTTTTTTGTCAGGGTTTGTACTGTAATGTTTGGCTTACTAGTCTCCTGCTATACCTATGATTGCAAACTAATCTGCAGGAAAGCTGAACGCGTGGCATGCTTTGAATATGAAAATTGCAAATGGAATGCTGTGAAGTACTTGGTGAAAGCCATTAAACACACTGCAGTGCTAACAAGTACAAAGATATTTGTATACAAAGACATCATGATGCACAGGCATCATATTTCATGGGTTTGAAATCAGGCCTGTGCAATGAGAGAGGTTCTTGGTTGTTGTCTGTTTAGCAGAACTTCTATTCAGGTTTACACTGAAGCTGCTTCCACTAGTCTTTGAGCTGGAGCCAACCTAGCAGCATTTAGGGTAGAGAGAAGCTCATAGAAAGAAAGCAACTTTTGTAGAATTTTTAAAAATAATCCGAAGAAGTGGGCTGTAGTCCACGAAAGCTTATGCTCTAATAAATTTGTTAGTCTCTAAGGTGCCACAAGTCCTCCTGTTCTTCTTTTTGCGGATACAGACTAACACGGCTGCTACTCTGAAACCTTTCATTTTCTGAGTAACTTGTTGGTGCTGTACCATAGGTGCCTGGGAGAGGGGGGGTGTTAGAGAACACAATGAGCCCTTCCTGTGAACCTTCCCATGTTAAATGTGTAATTTGGCTACAGGTGCTGGCAGCACAAGTGTCTCTGGAGGGGCATGTTGAGGGTGGGGGCAATGAGCCACCCGCCCCCCATCAATGCCTGCTGGGCTGTGCTGGGTGGAGCGCTGACTATGCTTTGTGGTACAGATGTAGAAAGCATCCCTATCCAGTGCGTTCTTACAGCATAATAGGAGACAGCGGTGCTCGGAACATTGGGCAGTGCACCTCCTTCCTCTAGCCAGGAAAGCTCTGGCTCTGCAGACGTATTGGAGTCCAGTACATTTTGGGATGTGGAACCACAATCCTCTTAAACTTCAAAATTGGAACACTAATCATTTTTGTTGCCCTTTTCTGTACCTTTTCCAATTCCAATATATCTTTTTTGAGATGGGACAACCAGATATGCACGCAATATTCAAGATGTGGGCGTACCATGGATTTATATAGAGGCAATATGATATCTTCTGTCTTATTATCTATCCCTTTCCTAATGATTCCCAGCATTCTGTTCACTTTTTTGACTGCTGCTGCACATTGAGTGGATGTTTTCAGAGAACTATCCACAGTGACTCCAAGATCTCTTTCTTGAGTGGTAACAGTTAATTTAGATCCCATCATTTTATATGTATAGTTGGGATTATGTTTTCCAATGTGCATTACTTTGCGTTTATCAACATTGAAGTTCATCTGCCATTTTGTTGCCCAGTCTCCCAGTTTTGTGAGATCCCAACTTTTTGCAGTCTGCTGTGGACTTAACTGTCTTGAGTAATTGTTGCCACCTCACTGTTTACCCCTTTTTCCTGGGGTCTGTACTGGGACCAGTGCATATTCATTCACATATTCATAAATGATCTGCAAAAATGGTTAAATAGTGAGGTGACAAGGTTGATAAATGCAAAGTAATGCACACTGGAAAGCATAATCCCAACTAAAACTCCTCTCAACACTGCCACACAGTGTCACCCCATCTCAAAAAAGATGTATTGGAATTGGAAAAGGTTCAGAAATGGGCAACAAAAACGATTAGGGGTATGGAACAGCTTCCATATAAGGAGGGATTAAAAAGACTGGGACTGTGCATCTTAGAAAAGAGATTACTAAGGGGGAGTCTATAACATCAGGAATGGTGTAGAGAAAGTGAATAAGGAACTGTTATTTACCGCTTCACATAACACAAGAACCGGGGATCACCCAGTGGAATTAATAAGGAATAGGTATTAGAAAAAAATAAAGAAGTACTTCTTCCCACAACACACAGTCCACCTGTGGAACCTGGTGCCAGGAGATGTTGTGAAGGCCAAAATTACAACTGTGTTAAAAAAAGATAAGTTAATGGAGAATGGGTCCATGAATGGCTATTAGCCAAGATGGTCAGGGACACAACCCCATGCTCTGGATGTCCATAAACCACTGATTGCCAGAAGCTGGAACTGGGCTACAGGGATGGATCACTTGATAAATTGCCCTGTTCTGTTCATTCCCTCTGAAGCCACTGTTGGAGGACAGGAAACCTGGCTAGGTGGACCATTAGTCTGATCCAATATGGCCATTCTTATGTGTGAAAACAAGATTTTTGTTACTTAAGAATTTAGCAGTTCCTGCTGCTTATTCTGAACTTGAAGACACTGGGCCAGATCCTCACCTGATGTAAATAAGTATAAATTTATTAGCTGTGGTCTACACTTCAAATTTAGATAGACCTAATTGAGTGACATAGTTAAGCCAACCTAATCCCCAGTGTACTCACAGCTAGGTCCATGGAAGGTGGAGGTGGGTTAGCTACATTGACCAAAAACTGCATTCCAGCGATGTAGGAAGTATATATACTACAGCGCTACAGCAGCAAAACTAGAGTGCTGTATCTCTCCTACTGTCGCGCCCATAGTGTAGATGTGCTCTTAGAGTAAATGGAGTTATGGTGATTTATACCTGCAGAAGATCTGCCCCATAATCTTTTGTTTTTAAATTCATAAAACATCTCTATTGCAACCAATTTTTTTATTTTATTTTTATTTTGTTGTATTAGTGCCATCCTAGTTTCTGGGCTGTTTACAAAAAAAACAAAAAACACCTGTGTGCAGTGGCTCTCAACCTTTCCAGACTACTGTATCCCTTTCAGGAGTCTGATTTGTCTTCTGTACCCCTAAGTTACACATCACTTATAAACTACCTGCTTACAAAATCAGACATAAAAATACAAAAGTATCACAGCACACTATTACTGGAAAATTTCCTACTTTCTCATTTTTACCATATAATTATAAAATAAATAGACTGGAATATAAATATTGTACTTACATTTCAATGTATAGTATAGACAGCAGTATAAACATTTCATTGTATGAAATTTGCTAGTGCTTTTTATGTAGCTTGTTGTAAAACTAAGCAAATATCTAGATGAGTTGATGTACTCTCTGGAAGACCTCTGCGTACCCCCAGGGGTACACGTACCCCTGGTTGAGAACCACTGCTGTATAGCACACTTAATTGACTGTCATAGAAATAACAATGAAACTGCCTCCTCATTAACAGTAAACCCATCAACATACCCACCATATCCCCATCCCATCAACCTTCTTCTTCCGCCAGAGGCCCGTAAAAAATGTGGGCATTGCAGCGTGAACAGAAGGTGAATAAATCCAGGCACTCCCAATCATTCTGCTGTTCTCAGTGGAATACCTATGCTATTTTTTTATGTAAAACAAGCCACTGTTGTTACTACCAGTGCAGCTCCACCAGCAGTACCAATGGTGGGAGTGCTAATGTAGACCAGTCGTTGAATCATCTGAATCCCCTGTTCAGAACAGGTCAAGAGAACAGCTGTTATCATCAGTGCCCCATCAATGTTTCATTGGAAAGTGAAGCCGTGTTGCAACTTCAAGTGAGGTATTCATGGTAGGGTGATAACAATGCCTAAACTGTATTGACACTGTTCCTAGAAAACAGGTATTGAATGTTGTAATACAGACAGGTACTCAGGTTGGTGTGTTGCAGTGTCGAGAGGAGAGTGTTAGCAACACCACTGAAGAAATTGCTTTTTTTCTGCCCTTCCCCCACTTCCTGCCTTCTGCTGGGTAATCTGTGGTATGATTTTTCAGCTAAATAATAGAAGTGTAGATGTGTGTGGGGTGGGGGGGAAGAAGTAGCCCAGAGTGCCAAGGTACTGGACCACAGTTTGATGCTTCTAGTCTTCCGTCACCACACAGAAGAAACATCAATAATATAGCGCACAAAATGAACATCTGGAACAGATCTTAAATATTTATGCCTTTAAGTCCCATATTGTTGCTGGTGTTAGTACTTGACAAAGTGATTGTACTGTGGTGTAGTTCAGAATGTATTTATTTATTAAAACAAAAAAGTGTCTTGTTGACTTTCATTAGAAAAGATCCCCATTCCCATGACAAGAAAATTACAACCCCTTTTTTATTAAGAATATGCAAACCAGTTCTAACATTAATTGGTCCCAAAGAAAATTATGTATGTGCTCCATTTTCCTGTATACACATCTGACATTTTCCTTCATCTATCACCTACTGAATTATCAATGCATATTCTCTTGTTCTACCTCTGACAACTCATGACAGCTCAACACTCATCTCATGACTTTGAAAACCATAAGGGAAGAATCATTCTGGCAGCTTTAATGTTTGCAGATAATTGAAGTGGGAGGAAGGTTTGGAGTTGCAGTCAGACTTGGTACATCCGTGTACTCATGCTTGTGTGCATGCATACAATGTGGGCACACATCATTGGAAATAGGCATCGAAACAGATCTGTCCAAAATGAGTGTATATGAGAGAGAGAGAGTATGTGTGTGTGTGACCATTCCAGCAATTTATATTTTACAGTCCAGTTTTTAGAAGCTCTATTGACTGCTTTTCAGAGATATTGGTAAAGTTGCAAAACAGATAATATTGTTTGAATCCCAAATACGTAATCTTTAGGAAAAAGCTGGGTTTGTGTTTGAGTTTTATGACTGGTGATTTCTAAGCTTTATTATCCTTGTCATCTGCAAAGCTTTGCAGGGTCAGCAGAAAGAGTGAGTTTCTGCTGAATGATCTGGCTTGTGTTCATTCTTGTTAATCAGCTTCCTGAGCTATGACAGAGTTCCAGAGCCTCACTGTCTCAGGTGGTTTAGCTCATTCTACCACAATAGCTAGTGTTTAAAGAAAAAAATTAACATTAATTCCAGTCACCTATCCGAGTTATCTGAGAACCCAGTGCGTGAACATTTATTCTCATAGTAAGTGGTATTAATGGTTCTCAATGATTTTGCTGTATCATTTGGATATGTTAACCACTGAAGGCCAAAGTAAACATCCCAGTTTTAGAATAATCCTCTTATAAAGAAATCCATGCTTATCGGGTCAAAAACATCTGTGAACCATTTGTTCACTTTTCTAGCATTTATTTTCACAGTTTTACTGGGAAAAAAACTGTTTAAAGACACTAAAGGGCATTTACACACAGTTCTTACGCAATTGAGTACTACAATATTTTTAATAATGTACTTTACAACAGCTATCTTTCCATCAAATAATAGCAGTACTCACTTCTGGGTGTGCTTGTGCATCTCCTATTAAAACTAACGGGAATGGGACATACAACTTGACTACCTTACCGAATGGAGTTGAACACTTCTTATATTTAAATGGAAGAGTCTGAGATGGCTATAAAAGTAAGGTTAGGACCCATAAAGTTTTCGTAAATCTAGAAGAGTTAAATAGTGTTAATTCATTATCTCTTACATATTACAAGAAGTAAATATTCTCAGAGTGTCTTATCCATATTAACCTGAGAACAGTACTATGCAACCAAAACAACAGATCAATAATCAGGCTTTATATTCAGTATGGCACACACCAGATCCACACATTCCTAGGAGGTAAAAGAAATTAGAGAAAATACCTATTTGGTGATATTGTCCATCTCTCTGTGAAGTAATTGTTCAGGACAGCATATTCTCAAGTGATTTGTCTATTTTAGTTTTTTAATTACTCAAGTGAAGAGGCTTTCACTACTTCCCTTGGATAACTATTCTACTGTCTAAGGCCATGTCTACACTAGAGAGCTTACAGCAGCACAGCTGTACCGACGCAAGTGCACTGCTGTAAGAGCTCTAGGGTAGCCACTCTATGCCGATGGGAGAGAGCTTTCCTGTCAACATCATTAATCCACCCCCCAAAGAGTGGCATAATTTATGTCTCTTGGAGGGGTGGAATATTCACACTGCTGAGCGACATAAGTTTTGCCAGCGTAAGTGGTCGTGTAGACATAGCCTTATGAACCACACAGACGGGAAATATTTCCTGATATTTGGTTGAATGTTTCCTTTGCTTAATTTCATCCCATGATTATAGCCCTAAATATACTTTTAATAATTCCTCCCCTTGCTTAGTGTTTACATGAAAGCTGAGGGATAGCTCAGTGGTTTGAGCATTGGCCTGCTAAACCCAGGGTTGTGAACTCAATCCTTGAGGATGCCATTTAGGAATCTGGGGCAAAAATCTGTTAGGGGATTGGTCCTGCTTTGAGCAGGGGGTTGGGCTAGATGACCTCCTGAGGTCCCTTCCAACCCTGATATTCTAAAAAAAAAAAAAAAAATTGTAACAATTTTTATGATGAATTCAGCCACTTTTCATGGTCACAAAACTGGTTACAATTTGCAGAATTTATATGCTTTTGAAATTATTCACTATGTACTTTTTAATGAATAATTTTTGAATAAATTAATAAATCTGTAGTTTGGACACAGGTTGTTTATTGCACACATTTGAAAGTCCTAATGTGTTGTTCAGTCTTGATTGGACACACAGAATGCATAGCATTGTTTCCTTACTGGATGAGCTAGCTCTTAGAACCTGATTTTTCATGCAAATGTGTGGTTCTGAATTAAACACTTACTTTCCTCAAATATTCATTTAAAATTCCCTGTTTCTGTGAACATTCTTGCCAGTAACTAGAATATTTTTGGAAAAGTGATGCTAACATAGCCAAAGCATATTCATTTTTTTAAATTTGAAGCAGTGTTTATAGGAAAAATGTTGAAGGTACGTGCTTCAAATCTCTGTAGATAGTTATCACTTTCCCCCTTATGTATAATCTAAGCAAGCTATGCTATTTTTCTAAAGCTTTCTTTGTCACATCATTCAGCCACTTAGTTATTTTGTTGCTCTCTTTGAATTCCCTTCAATTTGTCGTCATCTTTCTGGTACAGAGGTGCTCAAAATCATGAGCAATATTTTAGGTATGTTCACATTAATGCTTTATATAATGGGTCTGTCACCTCCTTTGGCAATTATGCGCTACCTCTGCATGTGCAGTTTAAAATAGTGTTTAGTTTTTATTCTTCATATTCATATCCAATTTGTTGTCCGCAATCACCCTTACCTGTTTTTCAGCATCAATGCTTTACCTTGCACTGAATATCTACCTTTAGGATTATATTTCCCAGGTTGTATCTAAACTAAAACTATTGTCTTCTCAGATATGATGTTAGGTGTCTTGTGCTGTTTTTCAGAAGAGATATAAAACAGTGGTTTGGAACCCTCTTTGATGACTGAAAACCCCCTGGTGCTGAGTGGGGTAGTGTCACAAGAAGAAATGTGTTATTCTCAGTGTGCTGGCCAGATTCTAGTTTTGAGAATTACATTCTTCCCACCTGAATTCCCCTTGCCTTGTCAATTGGATATGGTTTTCTTCTTCACTTCCTGCTTGAAACTGTTGCGTAGTCAGTCTGAACTCCAACAGTTGCCAGGTTTCAGTCCAAAGGTAATTCAGTAATGTGCTGCCAATATTTCAACAATGAACTCCTTCAAAAAAATTCTACCTATGTTGCCAATACAGGTAACGTTTCCGGTTAAAATATGCTCCTATCCCCCAGATTGCCAACAGGGTGCAGGCCCTCCCTGAGTGGAGAGGGTGCTGCAGCATGGTGATGGCTTAAACTGCAGCCAGCTCAGTCCCAGACGCAATGGGGCTGAAAATGTGAACAAGCTGAGCCAGCCTCAATATTTTGGTGTAGGCCTCTGTGATAGTGCTGAGAGATGGATCTTGAGCCAGCACTCTGGTCACTATTCGCACTAATTAGCTTCCCTGGAGAAGGCCTAATTGGCCATGGGTCTAGGAATTAATGAGCTAATTAGGCCATTAACAGGCAAGTGATTTATAAAGAGCACAGGAGGGAAGTGCCTGGGGGAGGCAGGAATGAGTGTTTACCTGATCCGAGGAGTTCTCTGATTTGACACTTCAGCCCCTGCTTCCCTGGGAGAAGGGGCCAGAAAGTTGGAAAATAGTGCAAAGGTGTGGCTGCACTGATAAGTAGTGGTGGAGAGGTTAAGACATTGTAAATAAAGTACATGCTGCTGTTTATAAGCAAGGTGTCAGGGACCCACCATAGCTGAACCCAGATATGGCTTGTTACCCTCACCTGATTCATCTAATGAACCTGGCCCCCCGATGGCTAAAGCTTCCAACAGGCACATTCTGAAAACCTGCAGCAGGCCTGCATCTCTGGCTCCTCATTAGTGCTCCATGCTTATAGCTGTTTCTGATCTCACTCCTGTTCCTGGCTCTGGCTCTGACCTCTGGCTTATGGCCACTGGTTCTGGATTGCTCCTTGATTTGGTATTCAGCTTCTATGACTCTGAGCCTTGACTCCTGATTCCTGGTGCTGGCTCGCTCCCTGGACTTGGTAACTCAGCTCCTGATTAGGGTTCTAGCTGCTAGGCCTGGTCACCTCTGCTCCAGCCGCTAGGCAAGCCTCCTGCACTGACCAATAGGTGAGACAGTCCACAGCCTGGTCTTTAACAACAGGTCTCAGACCAGTCTGTTTGTGGAAGAGGTATGGCATGATGTAGGCCTATCGCAATCTCTGAACCCTTCCCCTCCAGTGCTGGTTTTCCTGTACAACATATTCATTTCTTGTTCGTTGTTCTCATATCACAGTAAACAAGCCTGGCTAGGGATTTGGGTGGGGTTATCAGATGGTTCTTTGGGACACCACCAGCTTGACTGACTCCTTTTACCCAAACAGTGTGTTTGGATGTGGGCTTTTAGGTATGACACACACACACACACACCGGCTGCAGAAGTGAAACCCAGCTCCTTGTTCCTTTCAGCTTTACGTTTTCAAGGTTATCGTTGCAAGTAAAAAGGGTGGAAACATAGTTTGTTCAGGGAATTAGCTCTTTTCCAGCTCCAGAACGCCCTCTGCTGGCTGATGTCTCACCTGCCACTGGCCCCCCCCATGTCCCTCCTGGACCCCGGTGCCCTTTGCCCAGAGATTCTGCCCACCGCAGTACCCCCTCACTCTGGGTTTCCCCTCCCGACCCCCTATCCCCACCTTGCCTCAGTGGCTACTGCCAGTCATCACCTAGCCCCTGCTCCCTGGGGCAGATGGCAGTTTGTAAAGCACTCATCATGCGCAAGGGGGGTTGGACTAGCTGCCTCTGCCTATATCTGGGCTGCCCCTCTGCAGCCCTAGTACCCTTTTTGTGGGCCCTTAACTAGGCCTGCAGCCTGAGGCTTTGCTAGGCTGGAGCTCCTCAGCTCCCTCTGCCCTTCCCCAGCACTGCTCTACCCTAGATACCCTTCTCAGCTTCCCAGGCAGCCAGCTCCTTCTCTTTCTGAAGCTAGAGTGAGTATCTCTCCCAGTCTCTGGCCCTCAGCCCTCTTATAGGGCCAGCTGTGGCCTGATTGGGGCATGGCCCCACCTGTGGCTGCTTTCCCCCAATCAGCCTAGCTTCCCCTCCCCCACCCCAGCCCTCTCCCAGGGCTGTTTTAAGCCTTTCAGGGCATGAGCGGGGTGACCACCCCGTTACAGGTGCCCAAAGGTCATATCTGTTATCAAAGGGTTTACATGAGTCTGCTTCAGCTCATTAATGAGTTGGAAGAATTAACTTCTCTGAATAGTGTGTGACTGATCTGGCAATTTCCTGCTATATCTGTGGGAGATTTTGCTGTATTGGGTTTAGATATCATTGTGGGGCAGGGACAGTATGTAATTCCACAGGGGAGGGTAAGCATAGCTCCCAGAAACTAACAATGTGGGGGGTGAAGGGGGTGTTAATTCAGGTTGTAACCTCCGGAGAAGTACCACCACCTAGAGAAGCTCACATATACTAGGTCAAACTGGATTCTCCAGAGACCAACAGACAAAGAAGGGACATTTGGATAAATAGCCTGAGTTTAAACTGTCTCAGAGTCTTCTGTCTGATCCAGCAAAGGGACAGGACCTGTGGTCCAAGGGGTACCCTGCCCCTTGTGAAAGGGGTGGAAGACTGTGGCCTACTATGGTCCCAGAAGACTGATGGGTGACCTCTGGTAAGCTGTTAGCATATGCATAGGAACACAATGGTTTTTATGTTTTCTCTGTAATGCTTTTACCTGAAGAATAAATGCTTGCTTACAAGGGCTATGTGATACCTTGTAACTGCTGCTAATTAGGCTAGTCATAGCCCTCAGAGAGAAAGCTAAGCAGAGACACTGGCCTTTTTAGGCAGTCTGGCTTGCTGGGGATATCTCAGTGTAATCCAGGGAGCTGAGCGGTCTTAAACCCCTCTCATCAGGAGTGAGTGAGATTCAGGTCTCTGCCCAACAGAGGTGATGGTTGGGAGCTGGAAGCCTTTAAGTGAGTGCCTGTGAGTGACCAGGGAGGGGGAAATACAGGTGCAGTTACCCCTAAACTGTACATGATGTACTTTGTATATCAATAAAGTGCTTTGAGTTCCTTTAAGATGAATTATGCTATATATATATTTAACATGATGTAATCATCGACAGGAAAAAAATTAAAGCATCACCTCATGTACATACTATATATCACTGGCTGGTACACTATTTCCAAACATGCCAGATAAATCAGGTAAGCTGGGAGTTCTACTCCGGCCATGTGTGGGTGGCTATAAGGTTGCGCTCTAATGATTTTCACTGTATTTTAAGCATTAAAGAAGTGCACTCTGTCCTGTGTCTCAGCCAAGAGTTAAAGTAAAGATGAAGCATTTCTCTGCCAAACAGCTTTAGGGCCTGATGCTGCACTGTTGAAGTTAATGGGAGTATTAACATTCTCTTCAGTGACAGTACAACCAGACCCTTAATACACAAGTGCTTTCCTCCAGCCTGCTATTCCTATTTCCCTTTGGCTTCTTCCCTGCTGTTTGTTTATATCCCATCCAAACTCCCCACAAGCTTTAGGAACAAGTGTAGGCTGCCAGCTGGACTCTTCAGCATTTCCCTCATTGAACTCCCTGTTGTTCACTTAGGCTGGAGTGAGTCCAAGTATGGAGTGACTCCTACTCTCTACTATCCTGGTACTGGCTATAGGGGCTTCTGGCTACACAGAGAAGGATTTTAATCATCTGCTCACCAGTATTCATCCCTATGTTCTTTCCCTCTTCTTTGAGTTCTAATGACTGTTATGTGGTGTAAAGAAAGTAGAAAAATCTTTGCAGCCCAGCTTGCAGGTAGTATTTTGAATTTGCCTCTTCTGACAAGAAAGCTCTTAAGACTTTTACAACTTTCCTTCAGAGGTGTGAATCCAACTAAGATAACACCCATAACTCTCTTTTAAGATTTCAAGATTTGTTTTTGCTTTCAAAAATCTATTTTAAAATTACCTATGTTTCAATGTGCCATTGTAGAGAAAAGGGGATTTTAAAGGTTTAACAGTGGCTGCTGAGTTTCATTCAGAGGCAGTACATTCAAAACAGCTGAGATTTCATTTCTTTGGCAGGACCCAGCAAATCCTGCACTGTCTCACATTGCCAGCTTTAAAGTATTGTATTTCTCACTACTGTACTTAAATCCAGAAGCCCAGAGAGTAAACTCCTTGGGGCAGGGGAACGTAATCCCATGTGTTAGCGTGACTCCTAGTCCCTGATCCCAATGGGGCCTCTGGGCACTAGTGCAATACAACTAACTAATAATAATTAAGGATACGATTTCATCATGGATTCTGTGACTTTAGCGGACCTCTGTGACTTCTTCTGCTTCAGCTGCATGGTGGGACTCTGGGCTGTCAGTTTCCCTCCATGGACAGGTTGTGGGTTTCTTTGAATTTTTGTTTATTGCCCATGACCTGTTCATGGATTTTATTAAAAATAACCATGACAAAATCTTAACCTTAATAATAATAGTATGTAAGGCATTCGACTGAAGAGTTGGTTCTGCTTACATTGAATAGGGTTACCATATTTCAGGTTTCCAAAAAGAGGACGCTGCCCAGGATGCAGCGACAGCTGTCAGTCAGTATCTTCCTCCGGAACCCTCTTCTCAGGGCTGGGAGCTGGGGCCTGGGTGGGTGGGATTCGGCAATAAAATGCTGAAAGGGGCTGTAGCTTGCAGGGGAATGGACCAATCAGCTGCGGATGCAGGGAAGGGTCCAATCGGGAAACAGACCAATCAGGGCACTTTCTGAGCTGCAGCTTGTCTGTTCTGCAAAAACCCACGACATTTTCTGTTATTTCAAAAATCTCCCCAGACAGAAAAGAGTCTCAAAAAAGTGGCTGTGTCTAGGGAAACCTGCATGTATGGTAACCCTAACATTGAAGCCAATGGGAGCTCTACCTTTGACTTCAGTGGAAACACAGGCCCACACTTAGCACTTTTAAAAATCCCACCCTACATATTTCAGAAGCTGGTTGTTTAAATGTTTTTCCTACTGTTTATCTTTTTCAAATCATGGTCATTAAAAAAAATACAGTGCCTGAACTACGCTTGACTCGTATTTGAGCAATATTCTGCCCTGATACTGAAAAGGACTTTGAGTTTATGTGTGTGATGACGGGAGGAGGGCAGAAAAATGGAGGTGAAGCACTGGTAGCTGAGAGTTATTTATTCTCTGACTTGCTGGTGTAACAGACAGAAAATCTGATAACAAGGAAGTTACTCTAACCTGAAATACATTTCTTAAAATCCAGTGGATTGTCATCTGATACAACACATCAGTGTGAGTAACCATTTCCCCCGATATAATAAAAAAGGTCTTTCGCGTTCTCTTAACTTTTTTATTTCTTTAACTTATGTATGTGGTAGGCAGATATTCTGAACTTTGCCTGAGAATGTATGTTATATGGTATTTATATGCTTACATGCAGTTACAACTGGACTGTTTGCAGCACTCTGATAATATAAAGTGCTATATAGAGGCAAAAGATTATTTTCAGCTGGCCTGCTCCTAAGGTAACTGTGATTTAGAGTTACTTCTCAAACACCATTCATTTACTGCTTTTCTGTCTCTGTGTCCTGTATGCTTTGAGGGTAATATATGAGATAATGTGTTCTGCTTCTGGCTATCACACTCTTAAGTGGACAAAGGAAAACAATGCATCAGGTGCCACCCTTTTTCAGGTGTTTTGAAGCGGCAATTGATGTTCTCTCCACGTCCCCTACTGCCTAGAGGACCCTCAAACAAAATCACTTATATCTGGCTTTGTAATACTTCAGGGCAAGTTAAAAGATCTTACCAACCAACTCTTCTTGGTTGTCAGTGTCCTCTTTGCATGATTCAGGCTTGAAGAGTGATGCAGTTTGTTGTCTCAGCTACAGAATCTTTTGTGCCTTGAAGCCAAGAATCTTATTTTTCATATGCTGGTTTGGGTCTGTAAATTACACGAATATAACTTCAACTACATTTTTATATGGTTTGTTTGTCAAACACTTTAAGTACCTGGCCAGACAATGGCTTCAAAGACTTATGATGTAAATAGGCAAGCAGATGTTGAATGCAAACAATCTAAATGTAAATCAAATAATTGTGTAAAGCCTGCTTTCTGCTTATCCAAGCTCATGGCTCACGGAAAGGTTATATATTGGTTTTTCATTCTTTTGCACATTCTGTATTTGCTAAGCAGACCAACTAGATGTATTCAGTTCAAATGTTCATTTTTTTTTCAAATTTCCTTTCAGCATTTTCCTACTTTTTACCAGGAAACTACAAAACATCTCGAAATAAAAATAATATCTAACAATTAAGTCACGGGCATGAAAATAAGACATCCAAGGTTTATTCTTGAGTCTCGTTTAAGCTTGCTATGTGACCTTGGGCAAGACACTTAAATTCTCTTTGCTTTTGTTTACAGAAGGAGAGAGCCTCAAAGGAGTATTGTGAGGCTTAATTTATTGTGTTTATAAAAGTGCTGTGAGACCTTCCAATGGAAGATACTATAGAAGTGTTAATATTTTATTATGGTAAATCAAACCAGGGTCAAGGCACCATTGTGCTAAGAGCTATACCAAAACAAGACTCACTGTGTGTTTATCAGAAGTGATGGGTGAAATGAAAAGCTCTTATATAAAATGTTAGCAGAAGCTCCTAGGTTTACACAAAAGCAATCTATAGGTAGGTTTTCTGGATTTATTAATTTAATTTGGGGAGGGGGGAGTTAATTTTTAGCAATGTTTTGAGTTTTGTGTAGATATCCAAAATGAAGTTTTCTGGGGCTTTCTGTTTCTATATACTGTAATGTGTAATGTACGTTATATATAATCATTACAGTAGTATATACTATAGTGAATAATCTCTTTGTAATGTTCCCAAATGCCCTTTCACATAGTTCTGTTTTAACTTAGTGTTATTTGAAGTGCACTAGGGAATCTCTAGTGTGCACCAGCCTGGTCTACACAGACCAGTTAGTACTCTACACTTTAATGTTTTTTAGAAATCACACCCTCTGTAATTCACATTACTGCTCCCTGTAAACAAGCCCTTATATCCAAGTAATCATTCTGGTGTTTTTCTGGTGTTTACTGGATAAATAACTTCCATATGGGGAGGGATTATTGGTTACTACCAAAAATCAGAACACCTACCTGTAAGTAATTTTCTGCAGTTGAACCACAGGTCACTGGGCTACCTGCAGGCATCACTGGGTGAAATTCTATAGCCTGTGTTAAAGTGGATGCTTATAATGGTCCCATCCATTTTGAAAATCTATGTATTTAATAATGTCTTCTTGACTAGATAACTTAATATTCTAGGAGATTAGGACACTAATATACAACAGGGAGGGAAAACAGATGGAGAAATTTCTCATTAATATGCGGTTGCAGCATAAATCAATGTCTGAGGGTGAGAATAGGGACCCTGTGTAGAGAAAAAGATTATGTGGATGGTTACCAGGGTATTTGTGGAAGTATAAGTGTAAGGTAGTTTGTGCTGTTTTAGTGACCAGATTCTCCTAGATGTGTGGTGAGTCTGATATAAATATTCTGTATGTGTAAGTCCCTTTGTTTTCAGTTTAAACCTGTTTTTACCAAAAAAAAAAAAATCCCAGGTTTTACAAAAAGTGTTGTTATTTTTTTCTGATTTTCACCCTACTTTTGTATCATTCAAATATATAAAAATAACTTGTTTTGTTAGGAAAATACAATACATTGCATAGGATACATGTATTATGATAATATATTAGTCTGTATATATATGCAAAGCTGCCTCTTGGAGGTTATGTATTAGTTTAGAAGATGCACACAATAAACAGGCACTGCGTGCGCATCTGAACATACTGATGAATCTCACACCTACCATGTACATATTTCAAGCTGATAACAGTTTAAAGACTTGACACACTAAAATTGGAAGAAAACAAAAATCTGTATCAGAATACATTTCAGAACACAAGGAAGGATTTGAAAGTTCACAACAAAACAGGAAAAGGGATGAAGTTGAGTGTATGCTCTGCAAATAGTGAGGCCCAATTATTAAATGTAAACATTTATAGATGAATAGTTCCAAGTCTACAAAAGTAAACTGTTTTTTCAAATGAAAAGTTTTATTTGGGGATTAGAGATGTATTATTTACTTAAACACAGAGCTGGCATTGTGTTTTGAGTTCAGTTTTAGTTCTGCAGCAAACCACATTGAATTCCGTTCATCAAAGCATTAATCTACTCAATACTTTTTTCCTCCTGTCCTTTTGTCCACCAAAATAAACCCCGATATTTACCCAGAAAAATTCTTAATTTTTTCCACTGAATTTTACCTGTTTTTGTTGTTGTAGTAATAAAAACCAATAAATTCCTGGGAACAATTAAAATAAAAACCGAAAATGAAGGGCTCTATGTATGTGCCAATAACCCTGCCTTTGGTTGGTCAGCTCCTTTACTGCACCTCAAGACTTGTGTCCCCATGGAAAGCACCTCAATGCACGTAATATTTAGCATGCAGGACAAGGTTTAAGATTTTAAAAGGAACTTCCTCAGACAGAAAGAAACCAGGATCATGGAGGTGGCTTCATAAACTGCCCCCATGACACTTCTGTTCTATTCAGATTTTCATACCACACTCATCAATGTAGTATCTGAGTTCCTTCCAGTAGTGGGTTAAGCAGTGTGACTGTCTGTCATGTATTTTCTCATCCCATCCCCAAAGAGAGAAGGGTTTGCCATGGGGTGTCTTGTTTTGCTAGTGTGTCTTACTTTAAAAAATATAACCATACCTATTGCTATCTGGTTAAGTTAGAGATGACAAGGTCAAAGATATGTGCCTTGCACTTGGAGCAGACAGTAGGGTGACCAGATCACAGAGGTGAAATATCGGGACGTGGTGGGGAGCAAAAAAAAACAGAAAAAACCAGCCGGCAGCGGAGCAAAAAAAAAAAAAAAAGCCGCCGGAGCATAGGAAAAATTGGTGGGGCTCCATTGTCATTTTAGCATGTGGTCAACATGTTTAGGGCTACCATACATCCGGATTTCCCCAGACATGTCCGGCTTTTCATTCTTTAAAAAATAGCCGTCCGGGGGGGATTTCTAAAAATCTAAAAATGTCCGGGATTTCCCCCGTGTCATCTATTTATAGACCGAAAAGCGACAGCCAAGTGCCGCTTGGCAGCCAAAGCCCTTTCCCGGCTCCCCCATCCCCTGCAGCTTTAGCACACCACCCGGCCCCGCAGCTGTGCACCCCTCCCCCAGCTCACTGCCCCCTCCACCCTCCCCTGAATGCTCCGCCCCCCTGCTCCTCCCCCTCCCCTGCGAATCAGATGTTCGCGGGAAGTCTGAAAACAAGCAGGGGCAGGTGGGCAGCAGCAGGTAAGCTGGGGCAGGGGGGGGGATGCGAGGAGGAGGGCTCCGGGGAGGCGCGGCCCAGTCTGGCCCTGGCCGAGTGGCTCCCTCCGGCCCCGGCCAAGCGGCTCTGGCCCTGGCCCTGGCCCCAGCGGCTCTGGCCCAGCTTGGCTCGGGCCCCGGGGCACTGGCCCCAGTTCTGGCTGAGCGGCGCCAGCCGAGCACCCCTGGCCCTGGCCCCAGCGGCCCTGGCCCCAGCGGCTCCGGCCCAGCCCGGCTCGGCTCCGGCCCCAGGGCGGCGGCCCGGCCCCAAGCCCCGCTACCCTGGCTGGAGCTCCGGCCAGAGCGCAGCCCAATTCCTGGGCTCTTGCTAAAGCCGGCCCTGGTCAGGGGACAGGGAGGGGGGGCTGGATGGTTTGGGAGTTCGGGGGGGGGGGCGTCAGGGGGGCAGGGGTGTGGAGAGGGGTTGGGACAGTCAGGGACAAGGAGCAGGGGGGGTTAGATAGATCGGGAGTTCTGAGGGGTCTGTCTGGGGGGCAGGAGTGTGGAGAGGGGTCGAGGCAGGCAGGGAGCAGCAGGGGTTGGATCAGTCGGGTGTTCTGGGGGTCCTGTCAGGGGGCGGGGAGTGGTTGGATAGGGCGTGGGAGTCCTGGGGGTGTGGAGAGGGGTCGAGACAGGCAGGGAGCAGAGGGGGTTGGATGAGGCGGGAGTTCTGGGGGTCCTGTCAGGGGGCGGGGGTGTGAATATGGGGTGGGGGTATGGATAAGGGTCGGGGCAGTCAGGGGATAGGTAGAGTCCTAGGGGGACAGTTAGGGTGGGGGGTTCTCAGGAGGGGGTAGTCAGGGGACAAGAAGCAGGGAGGCTTAGATAGGGGGTGGGGATCTAGGTGGCAGGGGTCCCAGGAAGGGGCAGTCAGGGGACAAGGAGCGGGGGGGGGTTGGGGGTTCTGAGGGGGGAAGTCAGGGGGTGGGAAGTGGGAGGGAGTGGATGGGGGCGCGGCGGGGCTAGAGCGGGCTCCTCCCCCCTACCCCCAGTGTCCTCTTTTTAGATTGTGGAAATATGGTAACCCTAAACATGTTGCTATGTTCTCCATGCCAAAATGTACTTCTGCAAAACTTCCCGTGGCCACATTGGCCCCGTCTCTGCCCATTCAAGGACTGACCTAAAGCCCATTAAAGCCCCTAGGACACTTCATTTACTTCAGTGGGTTTTAGCAGACGGTGCTCCGACCAGTGGGGCGCTGCGGACCTCTCAGCCCACCCGGCCCAGCGCCGACACAGCCCGCCCCCGGCCCGGCCAGCCTGTCCTCATACCAGGCGAGCGATTTTCAGCGCCCCCGGCAGGGAGCGGGGGTAGCCGGTGTTCACCTCCACCATGGTGCGTGGGGGTGCGGGACCGTGCTGCTGTGGCAACCTTTGCCGCAGGGCGGTGCTGGAACCAACGGAAGCGGCCGTTGGACATGCGCGCGTCTGAGCGGCCAGTGCGGGAGGCAATGGGGCTCGCTCTGGCCCGTGCGCACAGAAGGGGCTGAGCAGGGGAGGCCAGGGTCGCTCATGCAGCACGTCTCGTGCCCGTCCCACTCCTTGTGCATCCAGCTCCACCTAAACCCAGCCCTGAGGCACAGCCAGCCTGCTGCCGCCCAACTCTTCAGCCCCCCCCTCTGTATGCCAACTTCATTGAGGCCTCCCGCCCCTGTATAGCTAACCCCCTCCCACTCTCCATCCCCACCACGCAGAGCGAGCTTCCCATCACCCTCCACGGGGCTGAGAACACACCAGAAGCTCCACGGCCCGCCCAGCTTGCCTCTGCTCCGTCTCCACCTCCCCCCTCCCTCCAGCGCTTGCGGAAGAGGCGGGGCCAGGGTGGGGATTTGGGGAGGGATCCAATGGGGGAAGGAGGGGGCGGAGTCGGGGCGAGGGGGTCACGAGTCCTCTCCGGGCTCCGCCTGTGCGCCGGAGCGGAGGCAAAATATCTGGACAATTCGCATCCTGACCAAATGTCGGTTGGGACGCAGGACAAACAAGTAAATATCGGGACAGTCCCGATAAAATTGGGACGTCTGGTCACCCTAGCAGACAGTGATGAGGTTTGTTATGGTCCTTAGTTCCTAGGGGAGTGTGACGGGTTGGATCACAGAAACCCCCTTGGGAGCTGCCACCTGATGTGCAAAAGACTACCTCTGCTCCTGTTTTCCCTGCCAACTCAGGACTCCAGCACCCTGTCTTGCTGAGCCAGACACTTTCGTCTGGCTCCAGACACAGACCCAGGGTCTGAATCACTTGTCCCAAAGCTGCAAGTTTACCTGAAAACAGCTCACAGTAGTTTGCTTGTCTTTAGCATTCAGATGCCCAACTCCCAATGGGGTCTAAACCCAAATAAATCCGTTTTACCCTGTATAAATTTTATGCAGAGTAAACTCATAAATTGTTCCCCCTCTATAACACTGATAGAGAGATATGCACAGTTGTTTGCTCCCCCAGGTATTAATATATACTCTGAGTAAATTACTAAATAAAAAGTGATTTTATTAAACACAGAAAATAGGATTTAAGTGGTTCCAAGTAGTAATAGACAAAACAAAGTAAGTCACTAAGCAAAATAAAACAAAACACGCAAATCTGTGTCTAATCAAACTAAATACAGATAAGTTCCTCACCAGTTCCAGAATGCTCCCTTTTACAAGCTAATCTCTTTTTAGCCTGGGTCCAGCAATCACTCACACCCCCTGTAGTTACTGTCCTTTGTTTCAGTCTCCTTCAAGTATCCTGGGGGGTGGGGGGTGGAGAGGCTCCTTCTTTAGCCAGCTGAAGACAAAATGGAGGGGTCTCCCACGAGTTTAAATAGACTCTTGTGGGTGGAGACCCCCCTCCTCCCTCCTATGCAAAGTCCAGCTCCAAAATGGAGTTCTGGAGTCACCTTGGCAAGTCACATGCCCCTGCATGACTCAGTCTTTACAGCCGATGCCATTGTCCACATGGTATCTTGCATGTCTCCAGGAAGACTTCTCATGTGGATTGGAGCATTCCAAGATGCATTGTTCCCCAAGTATTTCCTGATCAGGTACTTAACCTGGCGAATTCCTTCCTAAAGAAGCTGACCAAATGCCTCACAAAGCTTACTTAGAAACCAAGCAAGCATACAGTCCATATTCTTAACCTCAAGTAGAAAATGATATATATGTACAAATAGGATGAATAGATATAGTAGACCGTAACCTTTACGGAGATATGTTACATGGCATAGGCAGCACAAAACATATTCCAGTTATGTCATACATACATTTATAAGCACCCCCTCCCCATAAAGCCTTATGGGGTACACTGTCACAGGGAGTTCATTGCACAGTCTTAGACAGCTCCTGGAGAAAGTTCTGTCTCCTGCATAGGTGAATGTTACTCAAATTGATGTGAGCTCCATTGTGCCAGAGGAGTGTAGTCATCAGCCACCATCTTTGTCCCAGACTTTTAGACAGTCTTTCAGATACCCTAAGCCTAGGCCGTGGAGCACTTTGAAGATGAGGAATGAAATCTTGAACTTGATTGGAAATTCTATGGGAAGCCAATGTAGAGAGCGGAGGACAGGTTGGATTTGTTTGTGGTAGCCTGCGTTGCTTAAGAGACATGCATGCTACAGCATTCTGAAATAGTTGCAATTTCTGAAGCGTTGAAGGCTTCATATCCATTGCACTGCTGTAATCAAGCTGAGATCTGGTGAAGACATGTCTAACTGAGGTCAGGTCTTTGTCTGCCAGAATGGGATGGAGTTTCCTAGTCAAGTGGAGATGGTAGAAAACGTTACTCACAGAGTCTCCTTTGTGGGAGCTCAGCGTCATCGAAGAATCCAAGAGTATTCCTGGAATAAGGAGTGAACTGACCAGCTCTGGGTGTGTATCTTCAACCAACAGAAACTGCACTGTGGCTGCAAGCTCTTCAAAATAATTTCCTCTGCCAACCAGCATCTCCTCTGTCTTGCTTGGGTTCAGCTTCAGCCAGCTGTTCTTCATCCAAGAACTGATCTCATCCAAGCGCTGGGCTGTCTTGGTGGGAGTGGTGTGGTCAAAGGTGATAAAGGGTAGGTACATCTGTGTATCATCTGCTTATTGATGGCACTTGAGTCCATGTTATCTGACCAGTTCACCCCAGCAGCTCCTCCAGCATGGCTGAACTGCCTCCAGCTCTTCCACGCAGCTGCCTGCCTGCGTCTACTCTCCGGCGGGGCTGTATAGACCCCGGAGGACAGGGCTGGGGGGGGGAGGGGGAGTACAGCCGTGCCAGAGGAGCTGCTGGTTTGAGGCCACCCAGCAGTCCCACGTTCTGCTCCTTTCACTGCTGTGCTTCCTGGGAGAGCCCTGTGGTTCAGGGCTATCCTGGGAACTGCAGCAGCAAAAGGAGCAGAACCCCACGCCAGCAGCTTCTCCGGCACGGCTGTATTGCCCCCAGCCTCACTCCCCCAGCCCTGTCCTCCGGTGGGGCTGCTGTACAGACCCCAGACAGGACTCAGGAGATGCAGCTCCGTGGAAGGGCTGGGGGTGGAATTGGGGGTGGTACAGCCGTGCCGGAGGAGCTGCCGGTGTGGGGCTCAGTTGCCAGCGTGTCTGAAAAAAATATTCTTTGCTGTCAGAGGGAGCTGGTTTGAAGCTCTTCTGCTAGCAATTCCCAAAGCAGATGTGACAGTGAACTTGCTACTGTTCCAAAGAGCAAGCCCTCCTCTTCTCTGAGCAGCCCACACAGCAGCTGTGCCATGTCCATCCACTGGGATCACTGAGATCTGAGCTCTCAGGTGGCTCCACGTTCTGCTCCTTTCGCCGCTACAGTTCAGAAGTGTCTGGCCCAGCGGGAGGAGGACAGACCCACCTCTCCAGGTAACGTGGGATGGATCATGGGGAGAAGTGGGGGAGAGCGTGGGGCCCCGGGCTGGGGGCGGGGTGGGGTCATGTGAAAGGTCACGTGCCTCCCCTCCCCCCTTTAGCTGGTGCAGCATACCGGTAAGAAATGAATTTTACTTGCACCACTGGTGGTAACTTTGTTAGAAAGCTGATTCCTTTTCTTGGCTGTTCCATACTTGCTAAGGGAGTGGGAGTGTGACATTCTTCATGTGCAAGCAGGGTTCTGGACTATCCAAAGTCTGGCAACAGCTGACGGCACTCAATAGGCAGTGCCTACTCCCATGTTCTTGAAGAGTAACACTCAGGCCCTCCACTGAAAAACACCCTTTTGCTGGTGATACTGAGGCACTTCTGCCCACAAAAACATACCACTCTTCCTTCTTCAGGAGACACATTTGGCAACAAGTGTCTTTTGAAATCTCTCCTGAAGAGGTGCGTTCTGGGATATACCAGAAGAGTTATGGTGTGCACTGTGCATTCTAAATCAAGCTATCATTCAGCTGAAGACAGGGCAGCTTTCTAAGGAAATATCTGTCAAAAAGCCATTAGGGTAAAAACAGAATTTATGAATTGGTGGCAGCTAGTTAGTTTCAGTGTTGGCCTTAGGCCTTTCTGGTGCCTTGTCTTAAAATTCAGTTTTAGCACCCCCTCCTAGCTATGGCATGGCCCAGAGAAGCTGATCTTATATTGTAACTTTTCACTGCCTGCATGCCTTAGGTTTTTTTCTACTTTTAATTATAAGAATAATAGATTTTCTTGAGTGCTAAAAATTATAATGAACATGATAAAATATTTAAAGTTATTAAGCAAAGAGACTTCATGTAAGTCACTATCCTCTAATTTAAAGCCCTCTTGGAAACTCACTTCTCCTGTGATGCCTACATTAAATGATTCAGTGTGGTCCCTAATTCAGATGTTTATTTTTCTGATAAAACCTGATGCTCTACCAACTTGTACATGACTGTACTGAATAACTACATGATTATAATGCTGCCACCCTAGTCTTTCTGTGCTTTCCTTCCCTTCCCTAGTGTTTCTTTCTCACTCTCATTGTGCCCAGATTGCAGACACTTCCATCTCACAGGTCTCCTGAGAGGTGACTCACATTATAAAATCCAGTAAGCGTGTGTATGTACGCACGCATATATTTATAATGTGCTGTATAGTCATTTACATACAACGTATACAGTGCAAAAGTCCCTACTGGGAAATTTTCAAAAATCTCCTTTAAACAGCACTAAAATTTCATCAGAAATTATTTACCTGTTTATACAGTTTTGCAAGAACAATCAACTATGGATACAAATAAAAAAGGGGGCTAAATAGAATTTAGACAGCTAACCACCTGTATGAACTTGTGAGGGATAGCTGCAAACTGAGCGTGGCCTGCAGTAAGGCACCACCTGTCCTGAATGCTGTGCATACAGGTTGAGAGCTATAGCCTCAGCCCTGAGGAAAGAGTGCAATTCAGTTCTAGGTAGGATTCCTATACCATGCTCCTCACCCTAATGGTCACCTTCCTGTAGTTCATTAAGGGCTAGTCTACACTGGCAACGCTAAAGCATGGCTTGTGTAGTCACTGGTTGAGAGCTCTCCCAGTGCTCTTAAAAAACCCCACCTCCAAGAGAGGCATAGCTACCAGCGCTGGGAGTGCGACTCCCAGTGCTGGTGCACTGTTTACACTGGTGCTTTACAGCGCTGAAACTTGCTGTGCTCTGGGGGGTTCACTCCCCTGAGTGAGAAAGTTGCAATGCTGTAAAGTGCGAGTGTAGACAAGCCCTAAGTGATGTGACTAACATCTATCATATGTTGTTAGTTCTCTCATCCTCTCCCTGTGGGGGAGAAGTGTGTGCAGTGGAGTGTATTGTTTTGGTAGGTTTTATGTAAGATAGGTACACCTCTACCCCGATATAACTCTGTCCTCGGGAGCCAAAACATCTTACCGCGTTATAGGCGAAACCGCATTATATCGAACTTGCTTTGATCTGCCGGAGTGCGCAGCCCCGCCCCCCGGAGCACTGCTTTACCGTGTTATATCTGAATTTGTGTTATATCGGATCGCATTATATCGGGGTAGAAGTGTAGTTTTATGTGTTAGAGAAGGAGGCAAAGTCAAAGAAATTCACCCATGCACTTGGAGCAGAGGTGAGGTTTGCGATGGTCCTTATTTCCTTTAGGAGCTCATTCCATGGTCTGGGGCTGGCCCTGAGGAAGCTATCTCCCCCGCACTATGAACTTTACCCTTATTGTAGAGAGTTCCATTGTGCCAGAGGAGTGAAGCCGGCATTCATGTCTTTTAAACAATTTGGGAGCCCAGACCATTGAGTACCCTGAAGATCAGGACTGAGACCTTGAACTTGATTCAGTATTCTATGGGAAACCAGCGTAAGGAATGGAAAGCAGGTATGATGTCTTGGTGGTGGTCTGCATTGCTGAAAGGAAAAACTGCAGCATTCTTTACTCCTTGGCATTTCTTAAGTGCTGAAGGTTTCGTGCTCAGGCATATTGCATTGCTGTAGCCCAACTGAGAGGTGACAAAGGAACGAAAAACTGAGGCCTGGGGTCATTGTTCACCAGGATGGGACAGAGTCTCCTAGTCAAGTGGAAATGATGGAAAGTGTTATTTGTGGATGCTGCTATGTGAGAGCTTAGCATCAGCAAGGACTCCAGAAGCACTCCTAAATTACGTCCTGAACTGACCAGTTGTGGGCGTATGTAGTCACGGTGCTGTCGTCTTTGTTTGATGGTAAACTCTTCAAAATGCCCACCGCCACACCACTCCGCACCAGCATAATCTCCATCTTGCTGAGGATCAACTTCAACCTGCTGTTCATTCATGAGCTGATCTCATCTGAGCACCGGGCCACGTTGGTGGTAATGGTACAATCGTATACACTGGTGGATAGGCAGCGCTGTGAATTGTTTGCATGTAGTTTACACTTGAGTCCGTGTTGTCTGATCAGTTTACCTGATGCTTGCATGTATATGTTCAATAGCACTGGAGAGAGAATTGTTCCTTGTGGGACTCCACAAGTCAGGGGTTTAATAGTCAAGATGCAGTTTCCCATCACTACTTATTGAGTGTGTCCCTCTAGGAAAGATTCAAACCATGTTAGCTTATTCCCCGGGACCCCTGCCACCACTCTTAGGCAGGACAAAAATACCTCATGGTTAACATTGTTGAATGCTGCAGAGAGGTCTAGGAGAATGAGAGTGGATGTCTGTCCTCTATCCAGTGACAGCAGGAGATTATCTATCAGTGTCACAAAAGTAGTTTCAGTTTCATGATCTGGCTTGAATCCAGATTGTGCCAGGTCTAAAATAATTAGCTTAAATTAGATGAGTTTATAACTTCTCTGTCTGAGATTGTTCAGGTATTGGAAATTTGACACTTGGCTGTTAGCTAGAACTGATGTCCTGGGTGAGTTTCTTCAGTGTTGGCTGGACTATTGTGTGTTTGAAGGAGAAAGGGAAGAGTCCTTCTCCTTAAAAAGGAGACGGAGAACTGAATTTTCTCCTGGCTAAGTATAAGAATTCAGTAAACATTTTGACAACAATCACTATCTTTGGGGATCTTAACATATCCTCCAAACCTGTCAGGTTTCTTTCTGGATAGATAGATGGATAGGAATATCGGAGTAGAAGGGGATGATAAAAGGAAAATTAGTTGCTGTTTTAGCCCACTTAATGATGTATCAGTTTAAGAAGGCAAAAACATCTTCAGAAGCCTGGCTGTCACACTTGTTCAATTAGCATCCTATTTATAAAAACAGCTTTTTGACTTCTAGCAAAATAATTAAACAACAGAGGTAGGTATTAGATTAGTCAATACCCACATATAACCACAGGCCTCTGAAGAGCACGTGCTTGCTAGCTAATGTCTTTTCCAGAAGTACCACCACCAGATTCTGGTGCAATACCAGAAGGATAATAAGCAGCACCTTATTGTTGCAGATACTGTATACTACAGACATTGTAAAGTTTATTTCAGAGGAGCTGCTATCAAGGCTGAAACTGCAGCACAGTAAGGATCAGATTTTCAGAAAGGTTTGGTGTGTAATTGCACACACATTTGTAGAGTTGGGTTGAGAGCTTCCCATGCATTGTAGGGTGAATGTTTTTATACTTGTGCTTACTACATTTAATGTCAATTTAAAAAAAATAGGGATATATTTGTCCACCAAAATTACATGCCTACTTTGTGTGACTGCAAACTGTGGGCTAATTATATTCATTTGCATACAGTTACCTGATTTGTATGCATGTTTATGTTAACTGTGCACAATTATTTGTGCATTTTGCTCACCTAGCTTTTTCAAAAATTATCCCTAAATGTAATGTAAGTATCAAAATATCTACCTATGCTGAATGGGGGATTCCTCATTTCCCCTGTTAAAAACTGGTACAAACTTTCTGTTTGTTTAAAATTACAGTCCGGAATCTTGTCTTGTGCCTTCTTTTCAAAGTTGGTGAGCACAATTCAGAGTTTGTTGGTCTATCTCATTATTTCTTACTCCAAGAAAATACAGTCATTTTATTGGGCCATAGCACATTAGAAGGCAGCTCCTGGCTCCTCAAGTTTCCATCAGCCAGTCCCCTACTTTCAAATATATGTTGTCCCAGTCAAAAGAACAGAGCAGAGACTTCTTGCTCAAAATTCCAGTGTAGCCACTTGTCTCCTGGAATGTAAAGCCACAGAAAAGAAAAAATGTTATATAGGTTGGGTTGTGTAACTTGATTTGATTGACTTAGATCCCATCTGCAGTGGGCCAGGAAGTAGATTTAATGGCCTAATTTAAAACATAGGTTAGAACAGTTTCCAAGTTCTCTTTAAACATTGTTTGGGCAGTCAGCATGGACGGGGCCAATCTAAGATTTTCAGAACAGGATTAAATCACTCAGTGCTTACTCAGACAAACTCTATTTAACTTATACAGGAGTTTGCCTATGTAAGCACAGAGGGCTGGATTTGGCATTTTTAGTCACAGCTTATAGTTAGAGGCAGTGTGGAGCTTTTCCACCCTGGGAACATCAAGAGGTACCATTCTCTCCCCCTCCTCCCCCCACAGCTGCCCACTCTGTGCATAGAAGAAGAGCCATCACTCTGCTTCTCTCTGCCCCCTTTTGAGCACAATGTTTTGAGGATATGCATGAAATTGCAGTTTACTAGTAGTCTCTGTATTTCTTGAACTCAGCTGGCCATTAAGCAAGCCCTGTGGGAGGAAGAAGCCTTTCTTTCTCCCTCCTCACACACAGTGCAGCTACATAAGGGCCAGCCACAGTCTGGCTCTGAATATACATTGAGTGAGTACCTCAGAATTGAGCTTGTAAAGCATCCACTTAACATCTCAATTTCTTTAGAGAGGGTGAAAAGTTGAAACTGTCTCACCTGTTCCCACCCTCCCCCACTCTTTGCTTTCAGATTTTAGTACTAAAGAGTGAATCCAAATGTTTTCTGGAGTTCAGGGAAGCTCCTTGAAAACTATTTCATTCTAATAATGTATTCTCACAGTTACTGTCAATTATATTAAGCTGCACTGTGTGTACTTTTTCCTGCTAGTACAGAATAGACATCATTTAAACCTGAGTTTGGAATTGTATGTGATACTGTGATGTTTTAGAATCGGGGGGGGGGGGGGGGGAGACACACACAAGGTGAGCAGGGTTACTGTACACCATTGCTGTGTCTGTTAATTGAAGAGCTGAGGAAAAGTTTAAAGGAAAATTTAGCCAGACACACTTTTTTAAAAACACCTTAGTTTTAAAACAAGGGAATATAAAGTCTGTTTCAAATTAGAAGTAATAAATGAATGTATAACCACAAAATAGCTGCATACAAAAAAAAGTTATGGGTCTGACTTATATAGGAAAAGCAAGGAAATTTTGAGTTAGGGATGAAATTCTGTCGACAACCCACATTTTTATTGCTGGACTTATGACACAAAAGGTTACTCACTCTTTAGAAGTCCCTACAATACCCAGGCACAGTGTTGTGATTTAAGGACTCAGCTCTTGCATTTTTATTTCCTTTTCTTTTCCTCTCCCCTTCCCTTGTATGATAGTATTTTAGGAAAAAGAAAGTGGATATGGGTGAGGGGGAGAGTCTTACGGAAGTGTCTGAAAGTCAACAGAACAGATGGTAACAGCTTTTTGGAGCATCTGTGGCTTATTATATGAATGTGTATTTAGGGGCCTTTTAAAAATATGTATTCTGGACCCAGTACCGTATCCTTTGGATATCCGCAGTACTACTGAGCACTGGGAGCTCAGTAGTACGCTATATTTTTATACAGTTGGGGCCAGTTACAATCTGTGCAAAGGCCCACTGGTTTGGAACCAAATTGTTAACACACATTCATGCTAGCTGACGTGTGATCATCAAAGGGTCAGATTCCGGCTGCCGGTTCCGGGGTTTGCAAAGGGAAGAGCATTCAGGAAGCTATTCCTGCCACATGCCCTTTTATAGGAAGCAATAAATAATAATTTTTTGCACTCGGTTCAAGGGGATTAGTAATCCTAGACGTCCCAATTGGGACAGGGGCAAGGTCCCTGCCTCCTCTTCAATGGCTGGCAGTCTAGAAAAAGCAAAGAACCTTTTAAAACAGTGGTCCCCAAACATTTTACCTTGCACACACACCCCTCCCCCGTCCAAGCCATGGTTGGAGGCCGGGAATGGGGCCGTGGTTGAGGCTGGGGCCGCAGTTGGGAGCGGGACCATGGTCAGGGCTGGGGCTGCAGATAGGAGCGGGGCTAGGCTGGGAGCCAGAGGCTGAGGCCAGGACCACAGCTGGGGGTGGGGTTGGAAGCGGAGCCATGGCTATAAGCCAGGGCTGCAGCTGGGGGGGGGGGCAGGGCCGGAGAAGAGCTGGGGGAAGAGCAGGGCTGGGTGGCGCTCCCTCTCCGCTCCTCGTGTGGGTTGTGCCAGGCTCTGCAGTGCCCTGAAGTGCCCCCCTGGATGTTCCTTCATGCCTCCCTAGAGGGCATGCCCCACAGTTTGGGGACCACTGTTTTAAAGGGTATATGAATCATAGAAGATTAGAGTTGGAAGAGACCTCAGGAGGTCATCTAGTCCAACCCCCTGCTCAGAACAGGACCAACACCAACTAAATCATCCCAGCCAGGGCTTTGTCAAGCCGGGCCTTAAAAACCTCCAAGGATGGAAATTTTGCCACCTCCCTAGGTAACCCATTCCAGTGCTTCACCACTCTCCTAGTGAAATAGTGTTTCCTAATATACAACCTAGACCTCCCCCGCTGCAACTTGAGACCATTACTCCTTGTTCTGTCATCTGCCACCACTGAAAACAGCCGAGCTCCATCCTCTTTGGAACCCCCCTTCAGGTAGTTGAAGGCTGCTATCAAATCCCCCCTCATTCTTCTCTTTTGCAGACTAAACAAGCACAGTTCCCTCAGCCTCTCCTCGTAAGTCATGTGCCCCAGCCCCCTAATCATTTTCGTTGCCCTCTACTGGACTCTCTCCAATTTGTCCACATCCTTTCTGTAGTGGGGGTCCAAAACTGGACGCAGTACTCCAGATGTGGCTGCTGACTCATATCCAGCTTCTCATCCACTGTAATCCCCAGGTCCTTTGCTGCAGAACTGCTGCTTAGCCAGTCGGTCTCTAGCTTGTAACGGTGCATAGGATTCTTCCATCCTAAGTGCAGGACTCTGCACTTGTCCTTGTTGAACCTCATCAGATTTCTTTTAGCCCAATCCTCCAATTTGTCTAGGTCACTCTGGACTCTATCCCTACCCTCCAGCATATTTACCTCTCCCCGCAGCTTAGTGTCATCTGCGAACTTGCTCAGGGTGCAATTCATCCCATCATCCAGATCATTAATAAAGATGTTGAACAAAACCAGCCCCAGGATCAAGCCCTGAGGCACTCCACTTAATACCAGCTGCCAACTAGACATGGAGCCATTGATCACTACCCGTTGAGCCTGACAATCTAGAATATGAAGGTTGGAAGGGACCTCAGGAGGCTATCTAGTCCAACCCCTGCTCAAAGCAGAACCAATCTCCAACTAAATCCCCAAATTGTTCCCTTAAGGATTGAATTCACAGCCCTGTGTCTAGCAGGCCAATGCTCAAACCACTGAGCTATCCCTCCCCCCATTTAGCCAGCTTTCTATCCACCTTATAGTCCATTCATTCAGTCCATACTTTTTTAACTTGCTGGGAAGAATACTGTGGGAGACCATATCAAAAGCTAAAGTCAAGATATATCACGTCCACTGCTTTCCCCATATCCACAGAGCCGGTTATCTCATCATAGAAGGCAATCAGGTTGGTCAGGCATGACTTGCCCTTGGTGCATCCATGTTGACTGTTCCTGATCACCTTCCTCTCCTCCAAGTGCGTCAAAATAGTTTCCTTGAGGACCTGCTCCATGATTTTTCCAGGGACTGAGGTGAGACTGACCGATCTATAGTTCTCCAGGTTCTCCTTCTTCCCTCTTTTAAACATGGGCACAATATTTGCCTTTTTCCAATCATCCAGGACCTCCCCCGATCGCCATGAGTTTTCAAAAATAATGGCCAATGGCTCTGCAATCACATCCGCCAATTCCCTCTGCACCCTCGGATGCAGCGCATCTGGCCCCGTGGACAGTTGCTGCTCCTTTTTACTCTTTTGTCTTTCACACAACTAATGCTTTAAGCCACTGTTGCTAGCATTGGGCATCTCAGCATCCCTCCTTCACATGGCAGTGGTTATCAAGCCAATCTTGCCCACAGCATGTGCTTGTAGACAAATGTTTGTTTTTTGAACAGTAGTCTGCATTTTATGGATTTCTGGTAGGAATCTTTGAGTAGCTGATGCACATTGCCACATACTGCAGTCCTCCTGCCATTTTATACAGATACTCGCATTACACACTCATTTCTTGACACACTTAAGGTTTTTTCAATCAAAGACATTTCTAAGAGTAAAACGGATTCAAACCTCTGACGTTAGCTTTCTTTTTGCTTTTCACCAATACAAGTGAAAGACACATATAGAGCAGCATTTTGAAAAAACAACAAGAATACACAGGGCAGAGGCCTTGTGTGCTCACAGCAGACTTGTGTGGCAGAATTATATAGACTTGACAGTTGAGTATTGTAGGGAAATGGTGATGGACTATGGAGGTGCAATAAGAAGCTCTGTAACAATGATTTTAAAAAGCACAACAAACCCTGCATTTAGGCTCCCTTTCACAATCCCTATTTTACTCCTTGTCTCCATCCCCCATGGCCTCTCTTCCCAGGTTACCACATTGCTTGCATTTTCTGTTTTCACCCCTTTCTCCTCCCAAACTCCCCCACTCCCCCCCCCCGCATTTTGCTACTTCACTTCATTTTTGGATGCTAGTCTTGCACACCAGGCTGATCTCTGTTATGTTGTTGCCAATCTGCTGTGTCTAGGGAAATATTGATTTTTTTTTCTAATGTGTGCTGTAGAAATCAATATTTTACCAGGTGGTAGAGAATAGGAATAACAGCGGCAGCAGCAATTTAGCAGAGGCTGCAGCCAGCTAGACAAATGTACATGCTCAGTGTTCAGAGACTGAGCCCAGAATGGGAGAAATGATAAAGAATTTTTTGGGGCCCAACAATAAGATGAAAACACCAGCAAAATATTTTAAGGTGCTGTTAAAAAAACAACTGGAAAGAACTGTGTAGTCTTTGTTTTATATCGTGATGACTGAAGCTCATAAGACTTTCTTCTATTGTCAGTCCTAATTGGCGGCTGCCACTGATTAGCAAGGGAAAAGGAGTCCGGGGCGGGAGTGAGGAGAGGGGAGACAAATGAGGAATCTTATTGAATGGAAAGCTGCACAACAAAAGAGGACTTCAGTTACTGTACATTTTAGTGGTTAAAATAAATGAGACTTCTGACTTTCTCAGTCTCTTTGAATTACAGCTTAGATAGCATCACATAAGGATCAATTTCTCTGGTCCTTAACAAACATGCTTAGTTAAGATTTAGATCCCCTGGATCCATCTTTATATTCTAGTGTGAATCCAAGAATAAAATCTAGGCTTTGTTTACTAATGGGTAATTATATTCTCCCCTGAGCCATAAAAACAAACAAAAGGTGAAGAATATTCAAGTAAAAGGAGGTTACAAACAATGTGATTCATCTTACTGATGATGGCTAGAGTCTGATCTCAGTTACACAGGCATAAATGTAGTGAAATACCCTGGAAGAAAATGGAGTTACTCTGTATCGATGCTGATTTAATTGAGATCAGAAATCAGAAAGGCCTCATATTTTACTGCATTTATAACAGCCCTGGACTAAGGTATTCAGTGGGGTTTGAACCTGTATGTTCTTTACTAAGTAGGGGTCTATAACACTTGAGTTTCAGGGGTGTCTCCAATAGCTAGTAGCTATAGCAAACTCCGTATTGTGAGTTAAACACTGATTCTCAGTACTCTGCTCTAAATATGGGCAGTATGAGTTCCCATCAGGAATTTAATCAGGAGACTTCTGTTTTCAAACTAGCCTTCTTAAACTAGGCCTTTAAATCTTTTATTTTGGCACTTAACTCTGCATATAGACAATTAAAACAGGAATTTGTATTTCTGATTGCTAATGGGTGTACCCAAATGGGGACCACATATTGCCCTCAGGTTTCAGTGGTAGCCGTGTTAGTCTGTATCAGCAAAAAAAGAAAAAAGAGGAGTCCTTGTGGCACCTTAGAGACTAACAAATTTATTTGGACATAAGCTTTCGTGGGCTAGAACCCACTTCATCAGATGTATGAAGTAAAAAATACAGGAGCAGATATAAATACATGAAAGGATGGGGGTGCTTTACCAAGTCTTAGGTCAGTCTAACAAGATAAATCAATTAACAGCAGGATACCAAGGGAGGAAAAGTAACTTTTGAAGTGGTAAGAGAGAGGCCCGTTACAGACAGTTGACAAGAAGGTGTGAGTAACAGTAGGGAGAAATTAGTATTGAGGAAATTAAGTTTAGATTTTGTAATGACCCAACCACTTCCAATTTATTCAGGCCTAATCTGATGGTATCCAGTTTGCAAATTAATTCCAGTTCTGCAGCTTCACGTTGGAGTCTGTTTTTGAAGTTTTTCAATCTCTCTGGTCACTCAGTAACAGACCTCAAAGTGGCAATTCTTCAACAAAAAAACTAGAAGAAATATTGGTAATTGTCTAGACCAGTGTTTCCCTTGGCCCGTGCCGCTTCCAGCAGCTCCCATTGGCCTGGAGCAGCAAACCGCGGCCAGAGGGAGCCGCAATCGGCCGGACCTGCAGACGCGGCAGGTAAACAAACCAGCCCGGCCTGCCAGGGGCTTTCCCTACACAAGCAGCGGAACGAGTTTGGGAAACACTGGTCTAGAAGATAATGGAACCATAAGTAGTAAACATGGATTTGTAAAGAATAAATCAGCAAAAATAACTATTTCCTTTTTTGTAATCAATTTACAGTGTTAGTAGATGAAGGGAATATTGTAAATACACTACAGTTAGACCTTAGAAAGCTATTCAAAAAAGCGGCTCATGAAATTATACTTGAAAAATCAATTTGTATTGGCTTAGATATCACATGGGATGAAAATGTGCTGAAGTAATGGTAAATGATATTATTTTGAATTGCGACTCAATGGTGAGGAAACAGTTATGTGCAATAGAACCAGACCTAACACGTCTTCATTATACCTGTCATCACTAGATAATACTTAGTCCTGCCTTGAGTGCAGGGGACTGGACTAGAAGACCTCTCGATGTCCCTAATAGTTCTACTATTCTATGATAAATTATCTGAAAGAGGAGGGAAATGGCCATCAATTAAATTTACAAATAATTCTAAATAGAGAGGTGCTGCAAATGCAACTGAAGAGCGAAATCATTCAAAGAAGTTAGAGGTATAGGGAGGGAATATCAAAATAAGGTTCAACGGAGAAGAATTGTTTAGGGTGACCCAAGAAAGGGCTTAAGCAGAAGTAATGGAATGAAGCTGAGCAAAAATATTTTTAAGTATAAGAAAATATTTCCCAGCAATGAGGTCTGACAGACATAGTCTGCAAATGGGGATTGTGGCTCCCTTCACTGACTGCATTGCTTGCGTGGTACTGTGTAATACACCTCTACCCCGATATAACGCGATCTGATATAACACGAATTCGGATATAACGTGGTAAAGCCACGCTCCGGAGGGGCGGGGCTGCGCACTCCGGTGGATCAAAGCAAGTTCGATATAACGCAGTTTCACCTATAACACGGTAAGATTTTTTGGCTCCCAAGGACAGCGTTATATCGGGGTAGAGGTGTATTAGCGGGCATGTTTTTGGAGCCAGAGTTACTGCTGAATTTTTATTCTTAATAAAGACCCAGGGTAAGTATTCAAATTAGTGCATGGCAAGTCCAGAAACAAAGAAGAAGACTTCTTTCCCCTGCCCCACAAATAATGTGTCTGATTCTGTTAGCTCCTGAGGGGCCTCAACTCCCAGGGCATATGAGAAATGAGGGCACACAGCACTTCAGAAGATCAAACCAACTGTTTTTAAAAAGTTCTCCCAGTAAAGACGTACAACTATCACACAGCTTCAATGCCCTGAGCTATACTATAGCACAAACTATTGGTAAATGGTGTGTATACAAAGTACTGTCTCTCAAAATGTTCCATAGTAACACTGTCAATGAGAAAAGCTTCTCCAACTCAGTATGTAGAGCACTCACTGGGACAGATTGAGACTTCAGCTGTATCCCCTCAACTTCTCCCCAGACGTGCTGCTGCCCATGACGTATTTCGGGGAGAAGCAAGTGAATGACTGCCAGTGTATTTTTACATTAAAACATTTTTTTTAAGTTTTGTAGGCAAGAAGTAGCTGACATCAACATCCTTTCTGCTATAACACTGCTTTGAGTAAAGCTCACAGCTATGATATTCTTTGAATAGATATATTATATTCAAAACTTCATTAGTTTGCAGGGAGCAGAGCCATTCTGGGTCTGAAAGTGCTATATTCAAAATCACTGCCAAAAACGGTTTTACTAGATTTTGCTGTAACTAGTGCTTGATATTATTACAATTTGGGGAAAACATATTGTTTTACAAATTACATTAATAACATATGTAACGACGAAGGGATCTTACTTTAAGAAATGTTAAATATCAGTTGTGTGCATTGTAAAGAAAACCGATTACTCTGAAGTTTTCTAATGGAAAATCTCAGACACCAAGTTTTATCCAAATTCTCTACTGATGTTTTTGGCTTGAATTTTAACATTACCTTTTTTTTATTTATTTTTATGCAATGTGTAACAGAGATGCGCAAAATTTTCCATTTCTTTCTTCCTTGAAAGATTTTTTCAAGGAATTTTTCAAACCTTCCAACTGTCACGTCAAGTAACTAAGCTAATGAGTTTACTGTACTGTGCATTCCTGTCAAACTTTTTAAAAATACATATCTTATTTGAGGTAGTTCTTAACCTCTTTGTTGCTGATGCAAGTGCCTCTAGCAGTTTTACATAGAATGTCTGTCCACTAATAATACATAAATATTAACACTTTGCAAACTATCTAATCTTCACAACACTCCTGTGATGGGTTATACCAGACCCTCTGAGGCCCCCTGCTGGAGGCCTCATGGCCCTGCCACACCCCGACCCAAAAATAAAGGGCAGTGGAGAGGGTCCTCCAATCTGCCTAGAGGGCTCTATGGGACACAACCAGTCAGGGCCCAGCAGCCTAGTATAAGGTGAGCTGCAGGGCCAGAGGGAGTTCAGTTCCCTGCTGGAGCTGTAGGAGTGTGGATGGCTGATAGAGCTACAGAACCCTGGACAGGACAGCGGGAGAGTGAAGCCGGGGAGAGTGAAAAGGAGCCCTGAGCTGGTTGCTGAGACTCCATTAGAACAAGGCTCTGAGGTAAGGGTGAAGATGGCATGGGGCTGCAGGGAAGTGGTCCAGGGAATTAGAGAAGCCATGTGACATAGTTAAAGGGACACAGCAGATGGCTGTGAGTTATGGGGCCCCTGGGCTGGGACCTGGAGTAGTGAGTGGGCTCAGGTCCCCCCTCCCCCCCATCATTAGTCACTGGAGGAAGTGGCCTGGACACTGAGGCACCCCAGAGGGGGAACAGAACTATAGTGGCGCAGTTGTAGAGCTATAGCCAGGAAGCCCCAAGAGGGTAAATACATTGTCTCCAGGGAGGGAGCCCTGGGGTGCTGCTCTATCCCAGATAGGGTGACCAGATAGCAAGTGTGAAAAACTGGGACAGGGAGTGGGGGATAATAGGAGCCTATATAAGAAAAAGCCCCAAATATTGGGACTGTCCCTATAAAATCGGGACCTCTGGTCACCCTAATGCCAGAGGAGGCACAATCAAAGAGAGGATGCAGGTGTGCACACTTGACCAAGTGGGCACCAATGAGAGGTGAGTAAACCCCATTAAACTCTTTTTAGAAAGGGAAATATTGCTCTAATTTTGCAGATGGAGAAAATGTGAGTTGTTCCAATATTTATTAATTGAATTGAGGATAATGCCAAGGGGTTCCATATTGGGACCCCTTGTGATAAGCATTGTACAGTCCTATAATAAAAAAGTCCCTGATCCAAATAGCTCATTATCTAGTTATAAGAAGAGACAAAACTGCTGGATACGATGAACAGCTATGGGAAGCACAAGGTAGCAATGAGATGTTTATGAACATCATTATAAGCTTAACTATTGTCAAGATTTTTGTAGGTATCATAGCAGACCTAAGTTTTAAGAGACAATGGAATGTCTTTGTGGATGTTTACAGAGAACTCCTTCCATGCGTATGTAACCCTTCTGCTAGGTGGGGTCAGCAGCAGCAAGGGCTGGGTTCAATATAAAACAGACCTGGGTTTGAGCCCCCAGCTGGTAATCTGGGTCAAATGGTGTCTAGGGTTCTTGTTAAGCAGAGTCTACACCTCCAGGTAGGTACACCAGGCCCACCCCTTCACTCTTTCACTGGGATTTGGCATCCCTAGTCCCTGCATAGCAAGTGAGGTTAAGTAATGTGACCCACATTTAATACTAAAAGAATTGTAACCAAAAAGCAGCCCAATTGATCACTTTGGCAAACCAGCTCCGTCTGCTGAACACCTAGGCACAGTAGGTGTGTCTATGTAAATACAGTCTGCTCCTGAAGTCTTTTCCCTTGGTTCATGGGGAAGGGTCATTCAGACCCCACTTACGTGTAGAAAGCGATATGGGAGAAAGTGCAAAAGTTTCCTGTTGGACAATTTGCCAAGTGGAAGATAAAAATTGGCATCATTGGCAGGTGGAAGTTGATGTCTTGAAAATGGGTGAGAAAAGTAGCATGGGGATAGGCCATGAAGGGCCTTAAAAGTGAAATAGTGGATGGTGGTCAGCTAGGAGTTGTGGGAAGGCAGAGTGGATCGCAGTGAATCATATCCCATGATGCAGTTCTTTCAGTCCCAGCATTCCATGGGCCTCCGACTGCATTTCGTGGCATTTTTAACGGCCCCTGTTTACTATGCATCCGCCATCTCTCTCTGAAAGGATGGATCCTGCACTGCTTTCTATTGTTGTGGTCACTGTTATGAACACATCGTGAATAGTCTTGCAGTATATCGTGCGCTCCCAATCTGAACAGGAATCCAAGTTGTCTGACTTGCTGTGGGCAATGAAAAGAAACAACACCAGATTACTTTTGGCATTCACGAAGCAGCTGCACATGGTGGACCGTCACTTTGCGGCTTGGGAAACAAGTACTGAGTGGTGGGATCACATCATTATGCAGGTCTGGGATGACTAGGAGTGGCTGCAGAACTTTTGGATGCAGAAAGCCACTTTCCTGGAACTGTGTGCGGAGCTTGCCCCAGCACTGCGGAACGAGGACCCCAGAATGAGAGTAGCGATGGCTGTACCAGTCAGGCATGAATCAGTTTAGAGTAGGGAAGTCAATTGTTGGGGCTGTGTTAACGCAAGTGTACAGGGCCATTAATCTCCTTCTGCTACGAAGGACTGTCTCTGGGAAATGTGCGTGAAATAGTGGATGGCTTTGTGGCAATGGGATTCCCTAGCTGCGGTGGGGTGATGGATGGCATGCTGTCCTGGGTTCCTCCCAGGGTGCCACCTGGAACTGGGGTATCACTGAGCGCCACTGCTCCACCAGCATGGGCTCCCTTTATACTGTACTGCTGTGGCAAGCTGCCCAGCCCACATACAGGTAGGGAGGGACACACCCAGCTGTGACCAGCCCTGCATGGGAAGGCTCCAGCTAAGAAACTTCCCAGCTCCCCAGGCACGCACCCCCTCTGGAGTGTAAACTGAAAATTATACCATCTTGCGCTGCACGGGGAACACTGTGTTCCTTAGGTGTTTCCAGCAGTCTCTTTGGGTGGAGAGTCAGTGAAGAACCACGATGATGTCACTCCCCTGCCTTATATAGCTTTTGCATATGGCAGGAACCCTTTGTTTTCCCAGTGGAAAAGTACTAATATCCCAAGATGGAGACCAGTACCAGGTGACCTGGTCACATGTCTCTGTAGTGTCACCACAGCCATTGCTCGGAAGCTGTCTGTAGTGTCCTTGGGAAGGCCCCCAGGTGGGAGATAAGCCTCTTCAAAGGCCTATTGTTTTCTCTAATGGCCCTTCCACACCCAGCTTTTCAGAATGAAAGCATCTTGTCTAGTGAATGTTCCCCAGGTGTAAACACATTTGTAATACAGATACATAGTCAATATTTCTAACTTCACATACAAAAATGATACGTGCATACAAATAGAATAATCATATTCAGTAAATCATAACCTTTCAAGTGACACCTCATATGACTTATCTTGCATAAAATTCTTATAACTGTCATAATCGTATCATAATAATATATGGGGTGCAGTATCACACACATTCCAATTTTGGCCCTGGATCATCTTGTGACAGAGTAAATCAATAGAAAGGGGTACTTCTCGATGGTATTGCAAGCGCTTGTGGATCACCGTGGTCTAGTAAGGTGCAAGCAGGGACTCTTTTTCCAGACCAGAAGATTCCTGTGGGGGATGTTGAAATACCCATATAAATTCTGGGAGACTCAGCATACCCCTTACTCCCATAGCTCATGAAGCCTTATGTGGGAAACCTGGACAGCAGCAAGGAGCACTTCTTCAATAGGCTGAGCAGGTGCAGAATGACTGTGGAATGTGCCTTTGGCAGTTTAAAGGCATGCTGGCAGGTTAGACCTAAATGAAGAAAATATTCTCATGGTCATAGCAGCCTGCTGTGCGCAGCATAATATTTGTGAGGCTAATGGTGAAAAGTTTCCCCTGGGATGAAGAGCTGAGGCAGATCACCTGGCTGCTGATTTTAAGCAGCCAGATACCAGGACTATTCAAGGGGCAGGCAGCTTTGAGGCAACATTTTGATAATGAGCACCAGTGATGTGTACTTCTATACAGCAATCTCGCATGCTTCATTAACTTCAGTTACCTTGTTTTGATTAAAAATTGTAATGATTTCTGAGTGGAATTTGTACTAAGCAAATGATTAAACTGCATCTATGAATTACTACCAGCAGCAATCATTATGTGCAGGACACAAATAAAGATGGGTTCTATTTCAGACAGTGTGTTTATATTAAACACCTATTAACACACACAAGGCTTGGTGGGAAGGGAGATATCAGTGAAGGGCAGTGTAAGCTCTCAGAGCTGTGTGTAAGTCCAGCTATCATTTTGGAAGCTGGCCGAAGTGGTAGAGTGAATGGGGTAGCAAGACATGCTAGGAAGTTGCAAGGAATGAATTTGGGGAGGACATGGAAAACAGTTCTGTGTCAGCTATGGGGGGCAGGGGTGAGCATGCATCTGTTCCGACTTTAGTGTGATTAGGGACTTCAACATCTCTGTTTGCTCCTCCATCACTTTTATCAGCCACTCATGGCCCTTTAGAATGCACTCCTTAATCTCCTTTCTGTCCTTACTTTCCTTTTCTCTCCATTCCCTATGAGGATTGGAGCACCTCTCAGAACATGTCTTCCTTGCTCTTTCTTGGTCACTTCCTTATCTGGCGAAGGCATTCTGCCAGTGTGTAGGGGGTTTCCCCCAAAGGCCACATCTGCAGAAGCACTGGAAACAATACATAGAAGCATGAGCGTTGGTTCACAAACAGTATTCAATCATTACAGTAAAATATACCTCTTGTACCATACCAATCACTTTCTCACTGATCCTTGGCAAGCACACATCTTGATGAACAGTTCAGCTTGGGTGGGAGGTGGGCATTCAAGATGGGGCAAAGGGTGTAGGTGATGTTTTCAGGGGATCAGTGACGGTAACTAGGGCCAATATTGTAAATTCTGCCACCATTTTCCATAGGCGGAGGTCATCGATCTGATATCTATCTCGTGAGGGTAAGCAAGGATGCAAGGGTGCATCTACCATATGCATGAGGTTGCAGAATTGGTCCTTATGCTGCTCACGTGTGCTGCTTTGGTCCCTGCGCAAGTGATGGCTGAGAGGCACAGGAAAATTTCCTACAATGGGGGAAGGAAGAAAGCAGCTCTGCCAAGTACCTCCAGGAAAGTTTCCTAGAAATCTCTCTGGAAGATTGCTGTGAAATCTTGGTGTGCATTAACACACTGTTCTGCTGCACAGCTTAGGTGCACCCAGGAATGTGGAGCACACTCAGACACAGCCTGCACATTTCTATCCCTTCACCCACTTCTACAATATACAGAGCAAAGGAAAGCTGTACCTCATAACTGAGCAGCATCAACTAAAAAAGATCACTTACCAGGGCTCTCCTCTGCATGATGCAGCATGCCAGAGACAGACTGCTGGGACATCCCTCCAGAGTGGAAAAGTAGTCCTGACTTGGTATGCCACCGGATGATCCTGCTGTGTTCTCCACATCATCCTCCAGCTTGACCTCCTCATCCACGTCTTCATCCTTGGGCTTAGGTCCACTGTTCGCCGCCTCCAGCCCCGCTGAAGTATCCACTGGGCTCTTAGCAGTGGAGGTGGGGTTGCCACCAGGGATGGCGTCCAGCTCCTTATAGAAGTAGCAGGTTTTTGGTAGCAGCACCATAGCAATGGTTTGCCTCCCTTGCCTTCTGTTATGCCTGCCTCAGCTCCTTTATCTTCACTTGGCACTGCACTGTGTCCCATTCGTAGTCCTTATCACACAAGCCACAAGAAATATCCCCACAGGTATCAAAGTTCCTATGACTGGACCACAGCTGGGACTGGACAGCTTCTTCTTCCCAATACTCAGCAGATTCAACAGCTCAGGTGTGCTCCAAGCGGGAGAGCGTTTGCTGCGTAGAGTTGGCATGGTCAGCAGAGAAGATGCAATGTGAGCTCTGCACACCGAGCAAACAGGAAGTGGAATTTCAAAAATTCTTGGGCCTTTAAAGGGGGAGGGGCAGATTACCGGGGTGCAGGGCAGCAGAGTTTGAACTGCTGACCAGAGCAGTCAGTATGTACACCTCGTGGAGGACATTTACAGCAACAAAACCAAGCGCAGTGTCTACACTGACACTTTGTCAATTTAACTTTACCGCAAAAAGTTCTGCACCTCTCATTAAAGTGGTTTTTATTTTGTCAGCAAAACTCACACTGTACTATGTACACCTCCACTGCTTTGTTGATGAAAGCTGACTTTTGTTAACAAAACTCTGTAGTGTAGACAAAGCCTAAGCAGGGGTGAAAGTAAAACTTCTCTTACCAGTACGGGGGGGGGCAGCTTTGCCCCACCACCGTCCCCCTGGAAGGGATGGGGCCTCAGGCGGAAGGGGTGGAGCTGGGAGTTCAGCGTCCCCCAGCCAGCCAGCCAGCCCGCTCACTCTGCCCGGGGCTCCAGAGGCGATTTAAAGGGCCCAGGACTCCGGCCACTGCTGTGGTAGCAGCAGTGACCAGAGCCCCAGGCCTTTTTAAATCACCGGCGCCGGGGTAGCTGCTCCTTTTGTGCCCCCTCTCCTCATCGGCAGCCGGGGGGAGGGGAGGGGGACAAAAGGGGCAGGGACGTTGAAGTGCTGCCACACTTTAAAGTCTGCAGAACGGGCCAGTACAGGCGGCCACTTTTTACCAGTACACCGTACTGGCCCGTACTGCCTTACTTTCACCCCTGAGCCTAAGGCACACAAAAACTTTTTAGCTATTGGAGATAAAGTGTGTGGTTTATTTTTTATTTTTTTAAAATAACATGCACGTAGCAATTAATACACCAAATATATTCTTTCACTAAATGAATTAATTAATCAATTTTGCACTAAATTACCATCCCGATGAAGTGTTTGTGCTGCTAGCTCTGCTCCGTCACGAACTATTCAGTTCTACACTTGCATGCCTTTTTAGTCCTCTGTGCAGAAATGCACTGAATAGATTCACCTCAAGAACTTCATGTTTCCCTATAGCTATAATCTGATCTTATCTGCTAAAGTTTTGGTATCCAAATGCAAACCTCAAAGAGATGTTAAACTTCTGTAATGCACTTAATGTACTCATCTGCCAGAAATGTACAAAGGCATGATGTCTGGTTAACAATTATTGAATCACTGAGTAGTGCAAAGAGATGTTCCCTTCTATACTTGCATAATGGCAAGTCCCCATTCAGACCTTGTGTATTCAGTTCTAGATTTGCATGCCTTTTTATCGATTGTTCCACAAAATGTCATCCTCCATGTGGCGTGACCTCACACGTCCATTGAGGGAGGTTACACAGGTCAGAGGACGCTGCTTTGTTCTACTAAATGGTGTTTTCCGTGTGTGTTCAAGGGCCGGACAGAATCTTTAAGATTAAGAGATCTGTTTTGCTTAAGCTGATAGCTAACAGATTTGTTTTATTTATTTGTATTATAGTACTGCCTAGAGGCCCAAACCCACAATGAACACACCTAAAAAAGGACCCGTTCCTGCTTTGAAGAGCTTACTGACCCCTAGTGGGAGTTGTGGATTTCCAGCACTTCTGAAAATCAGGCCGTGAATTTAAGTGTCCATCTTTCGTCACCCTAATTTTTATAAATTGGCCAAAGTTTGCACAGGTGCTAGACAAGATGCTCCCTCAATTACTCCCCCCGAGGAAAAATTAATTGGCTTTGTATGCTTCTCACCTGTGACTGTCATGACTCTAATATCTTGCCTTTTCATGATGAATTCTATCTGAGCCTTCAGCTCACTGTCTTTATCTGTGTCCTCTTAATTGTTGTCTGCATTTGCTTGAAAAGTTTGACTCTGAGGATTGTAGAGCTTTAAGTTACAGAGAATTGGATCTTTCTGAATAAACGTAATTAATTGCTGAGCAACTCTGCTTGATTCCTTTATCTGAAGAAACAATACCCTCAAACATCACAGAGTGGGCGCTCCCTCTTATCTCTGGTCCTGATTGGTAGCAGGACAGGATCTTCTTTCACTTGCTCCTTGTTTCCATGGTTCACTTAGTTTCCAACATCCAGTTTTAGAAAAAGCTCAGTAGTACAAGAACCTCTTACCTTCCTGCTTTAATCGTCTACAATCAATAGATATGAATTTCCCAATTGGGGCTGCACAATACTGTGTGTAACCCATACCTTGTTATAGTGGTTTTTTAGAGCCAGATGAGTTTCCCACTATTGCCTGAAGAATTGCAGATTCTGGCTCTGCCAAGTCATCAGAGGTAGCAGTTTCCACAAGCTAGGGACCTCTGAGGAATATACCATGCCACTGTTCCTAGGACGTGCTATTCCAGGAGCCAACCGCAAGAGCATACAGGCATAAACTTTGTATTAGATGTTGTTTCTGTTCCTAGCCCTAAGGACGAAAGTCAGTGTGGCTTCACTGAGTCATGGGATAAAATGTTGGCCCTACTAAAAAATGGCAAAAATCTTGTTGATTTTGATAAAAGTAGGGCCAGGATTTCACCCATAGATTTCATGGGCAGAAGGGACTATTATCATCATCTAGTCTGATCTGCATAACAGGCCGAAGAATTTCATCCAGTAATTCCTACATCCAGATTATAAATCTGGCTGAGCTGCAGTATATCTTTTAAAGGATACACAATCTGATTTAAAGACCCAAGTTACCAGGAAACCACCTTATCCTTTGGTAAGTTGTTTCATCGGTTAATTATCCTCACTGTTTTAAAAAAAAGTGCCTTACTTTCATACTAGGAATATCTAGCTTCAGCTTCCAACCATTGGATTTTGTTATGCCTTTGCTAGATTAAAAAGCCCTCTTTTCTGTTAGAAATGTTTTTTCCCATGTAGGTACTTATATATGATCAAGTCATATCCTTCTCTCTGAGGTGACTGAGGTTGTTAAGTTTCTGACTGTAAGGCAGGTTTTTCAGATCTCAGGTTATTCCTATAGCTGTTTTCTTAACCCTCTCCAATTTTTCAAGATCCTTTTTACATTTATGAACAACCGAATTGGACACAGTATTCCAGTAATGGTCTCACCAATGCAGTTTGCAGAACTAATACTGTGACGTTGCACTCTATATGATTTTATAAAAATATGCTAATATAACTGGAATATGCTTCATACAAAAGGTCTCTTGTAAGGTATCATTACAAAGCGTATAATCTACTGAGTGTGGTCATCCTATTTGTATAAATGTATCACTCTTTTATCTGAAACTAGAAATATGAAATATAACTCTGAGGGCCTATTCTAATTATGCAAAGTGTGGGCCATTAATGGTGGTTTGGAACCTTGATGACTCCCATTAACCAGGACAATTGTCTGTAGATGGCTCTGACTTCCTGTATACGTGTGTGCTGGCAAGTGGGTAATGAAGTCTGACAGTGACGTGATCATGTCACCTGAACTGGAATCCATCTTTAACCTGGTGTCTTTCAATTGAGAAGGAGCAGGTGGGAACCCAGAGAGGGATAACGGATTCCTGCCTTATGCAAAAGATATATAAATGGGTGGAACAGAACAAAGGGAAGCAGCCATTATGAGGAATCCCCTGGCTACCACCTGAGCTAGAACAAAGGCTGTACCAGGGGAAAGGATTGTGCCCATACTAGAAGGTGTCCAGTCTGTGAAAGAGACTTATTGAAACATCTCTCAGGGTGAGATTTTTACCTGTACTCAGTTGTATTACTGTATTAGACTCAGACTTGCATGTTTTATTTTATTTTGCTTGGTAATTCACTTTGTTCTGTCTCTTACTACTTAGAACCACTTAAATCCTACTTTCTGTATTTAATAAAATCACTTTTTACTTATTAATTAACTCAGAATATGTGTTAATACCTGGGTGGGCAAACAGCTGTGCATATCTCTCTATCAGTGTTATAGAGGACGAACAATTCATGAGTTTACCCTGTATAAGCTTTATACTGGGTAAAACAGATTTATTTGGGTTTAGACCCCATTGGGAGTTGGGCATCTGAGTGTTGCCCCTTAACTCTCCAGCCTCGGCTCTCTCACAGTGCTTTGCTAGTGACAAGCAGCAAGCCCCTCTAGGCGCTGATATTACTTAGCACAACAGCATGTGGAGCCCCACACCCAACTAGATTGCATGAATGCTCCCTGAGCCACTCATGAATCACACAGGAGAGAGGCACCAGCAAATCTCCCAAGCCCCCAGTCTTGCACCTCAGAAATATACCATCTTGCCCTGGTCAGAAGCCTGACCAGTGTAAGTTTATTACCCAGTCTGCCTTTCATATGATATCTTACATGCTTTGTATGAAATATCACAACCATATATGAATGATGAATATGGGGGTTGCAGGGTGCCACTTCGTGGCATAGTGCATCACAGACATACCCTCAGTGTCTAGCTATTAGTCAGTTCTTATGTTTTTATAGCTTTTTTGTGTAAGCCATTCAGAGTAGCTGTAGAGTGGGTGTCAAGTTCTAGTGCCTCTTTCTGGAAGTCAGCTGCAACTACTTCCAATTCCCCTGACGATGGCAACCTATTAATTTGTACAGAATTGCCAGGTATCCAGTTTCACATAAAAGAAATTTACAAATAAGGAATAGTTTTTCTGTACTGTGGCTTATGTTCATGATGATCAGTGTCTCTGCAATATAAACTAAAACCCTACAGATTTGTTGGCACTGTATATATCCTTCAGTATATTAACCTGGTACATTTCCTCTAAAGAGTGTATCCTAATACATGGCTACTTTGAAGTGATCCCTAATGAACAATCACTTAAACAAAAATATTGGTGTGTAACTGGAATGGCTGCTAACAATGGCAATTAAACTCCATTTTCTAGACATGTGATCAATGGCTGATGTGCTCCTGAACCAATATAATTTTCTGATTTATCTTAGTAGCGTCTCATAAAACTAAATTTCAGTACTTTCCCAAGAGGTTGCATATCAAAATGCTGTAGTTTACATGTAGTGATTTGAAAGGTCCCCAGGGGAACTATTTGCTACATTAAGATGCAAGCATTTTATTTATTTGGACGCATACATGCTTTTAAATACACCTCTACCCCGATATAATGCTGTCCTCGGGAGCCAAAAAATCTTACCGCATTATAGGTGAAACCGCATTATATTGAATTTGCTTTGATCCACCGGAGTGCACTCCCCTTCCCCTGCCAGAGCGCTGCTTTACCGTGTTATATCGGGTCGCGTTATATCAGGGTAGAGGTGTATTTACCATAGGTAGTGGGCAGTTGTTGCAGCTCTTATTAAGGGCTGGACTGTGCCTAGCTTCTATGCCTCCTTGAAAGTATGTAGGAGGGGGAAGGGATGATGTCCTGTGTACATTGCTACTCATACCACAACTCCAGGAGCTCAGGGGAGCATGTGGGCCTTGCACCAGATGCTCCCCCACTGAGACCAATAAGGCATGGAAGAATGAAGAGTAGGCAGAGCTGTTGCTTCAGCTTTCCCCCACCCCATGCTAGCAAGCAGAGAAGGATGGCTGCACAGACAAGAAGTATGTTGTACCCCATAAGGGGTTTTGCAAATTACTTATTGCTCCAAGTGCTACATCTCTGAGGCTTTCAGGTGCTCCCACTGGGACTCATGCAAATAGCATGATTTAAACCTATGTGATTAGATTAGACTCTTTGTTTGGGGCAATAATCTAGTCCCCAAGTGGATAAAGTGTTGGGACAAAGCCTTAGTACTTAATCCCAGCAAGGGAACTGGACTAGTGCTGAGACATAGAATACATCCTTTCTATTGCCTGCCCCTATTATATTTGAGGTATGATTAGAAACCGGGGAAAGAAGACATTTGGAAGCTATTGTAAATTACTGAAACGAGCATCACACCTATAATAAGTTTGGTTGGCTCGCACTTTTCCATAGGTTTCAGTTGTTTGATTTAACCCATGTCAACAGCAAGAAACCAAAATTTAAGAGCCAAGTTGTGGCTTTCGACACTTTGGTGCTACTCTTGTTGAGGTCAATATGAGTTACCCAAACACAACTTGAGAGCACAGTTGGGCTATAAGTGTGGTTTAACAAATAGGAAGATTTTTTTTAAGCAGTTTAATTAGAGTATGGCCTGATTCTGCAAGGTGCTGGGGTGGCTGCTACTAGATGCTAAGTGCTTAGCAGCTTCTGAGATTAGGCTCTTAAGTGAAATTTACATACATGAATTTTTAGGTTGCTGTGATGCCACCACTAATAGTACTAGCAATTAATAAGCTAGCACCTATCCAGTGCTCTACATTTTTCAAAGTACTATATAGCTATCCGATAAGGGTCTGATTTGATTCCACTTATACTGATGTAATTCAGGAGTAATTTCTTTGGGGTTATGTTGATGAAAGTGAGATCAGAATCTGGCCCTAATTGTATGAAGCCACGTAATATGTTGTTCACACATTGAGTTGTAATTAAATTATCAGGAAATCAGAATAGTAGTGAGTAATCTGATTGGCTGAGAGTTGGTTTACAGTATGATTTAAAATAAGAGCAAATGGACTGTCTCAAAATAATGGTCCTCTCGAGAAAAGCGAAGGTTTGTATCAAAAACACAATATTGAAAGAAATCCCAGAAGTGTATTTAGAAAATGCCTGAGACTTTGCTGCTATGTATGACAGCATTCTAGTCTAGTGACATTGGGCCTGACCAGGCCTGGTGCTGAGTACCCTTTGAAAGGACTGGAGCATGCTCAATGTCCACTGACCTCAGTGGGAGGTGAGGCAGCTTAGCACCTTGCAGGATTGGACCCGTTGTTTCTCAATCAAAGGGTTGGTACAGCTGTAGTCATTTTGTCTGAAAAATGGAGTGATAGTTCCTCACTTTGCCATTATTAAATATCTTCATTTTAATTGGCCTAAAGAACAGGCTTCTTGTGTGCTTCAGCCTAACTGAAAGCAACCCATCAATAAAAGTACTGGTTGTTTTTACTTACTGCGCAAGTAAGTATACAAGTGTGATCGGCATAGCATTTCTGCACAATTATAGCATGCCCCAGGTGTTACAAGAGACTAGGCCAAAGGCCAAGTAACTGCAACCACCCAAGTGTAGTAATCTCCATGAGAGGCGCTGCTTTGAATGTCTGACTGCTTTTAAATGGAATTTATACATGAAAATAGACCAGTGTATTTTGGAAATGAATGGGACGGGATTGACAGACAATGAGGAAGCGTATGTTCTGTCAACAGTTACAATTCTAAAGTCACATCAAAGAAATTGTCCCAGTCAGAAACAATCTTACAGTTATTTTTAAATAAAGAGACCCAGCAGTCTAACTTGGTTGGAAAAAGGTTCTGTATGGTATAATTGAAAATAGGTTAGATTCAGTTCTGGGATATAAGAAATTTCTGGATAAAGCTTGATATAAAAGTTTAATTTATAGCCACAGCAGGACTGACTTTCCTCTACTTTCAACACACTGCAAAAGCTTCATTATTTATTTATTTATTTAACATTTAGATTGTCTTAGCAGCTAGAGGCAAGCACTCCAGAGCTCCATTGTGGTCACCGCTGTAAAAGCATACATGATAGGAAATATCCCCCATGATATACCACAATTGTTGTTCATCCGAAAATTATTTGCATCAGTTAATTCCCCAGATTTACTATTATTATAATGTTGAAGTAATACCTACAAATTGAAGCAAATCGATCTAATTAATGGTTGTGTGGGGTTTTTTTTGTTTTTTTGGGTGTTTTTTTTTTTGTAAATGGCCTCTAATACTTATGCTTTTCATCACGTTTCGTAAATGTTCATAAATTGTAGCACAGAATGTGCTTGGCTTGACTGAGGTGATGAGAGAAATGTTGTGCATAAATGACTTGAGAACAATCACCGGCCCACTCAGAATGATTTTGCTCGGCAGTTTTCAGTAATGGATTGATCAGTTTCACCTGTTTGACTTTTTTACCAATAACAATGTTAACTAGTTATGAAAACCTGTATTAACTAATGAGGTGGAGTGTGGTATTGTGGGATCCATACTTCATTTTTAATAGTTGATTTATTCATTGTTGGCATTGGCTAAATTGTATTGCATCAAATTACAAAAGTTTTTGCAGTGTTTTATAATATACCAGGGGTCAGCAACCTTTCAGAAGTGGTGTGCCGAGTCTTCATTTATTCACTCTAATTTAAGGTTTCGCGTGCCAGTAATAAATTTTAACGTTTTTAGAAGGTCTCTTTCTATAAGTCTATAGCATATAACTAAACTATTGTTGTATGTAAAGTAAATAAGGTTTTTTAAATGTTTAAGAAGTGTCATTTAAAATTAAATTAAATGCAGAGGCCCCCGGACCTGTGGCCAGGACCCCGGCAGTGTGAGTGCCATTGAAAATCAGCTCGCGTGCTGCCTTCAGCACGTGTGCCATAGGTTGCCTACCCCTGTAATATAGTGTAAATGAATCCTGCCTGTAAAGCCCATCTCTCTCTTAAGAACAGAGCAAACATATCCCATCTTCTCTCTATAAAGAAAAAGATCAGGGCTCTTCAGTAAATTCACATATTGTAGGTCTGTTGTAGTAATATTTCATATCTGAGAAACAAGGTGGGTGAGATAATATCTTTTATTGGACCAACTTCTGTTGGTGAGAGAGACAAGCTTTTGAGCTTACACAGAGCACTTCTTCCACAACACTGTATACTGAGAATATCTGTCATTCTTAAAACATGTCTGGATTCTGTGGGAAGGAAGACATTGAATTCCATTTATATGCAGTAGGGACAGCTGAATGCTGAACTCCCTAATGAAATGTAGAGCTCTCACTTGAATTTTCTTGCAGTAGTGACTTCGATGGGAGGGAATACTTTTGCTTTTTCTTAGTTGCAATTCAGAGTGTACACCAGACTCTGAAATACTAGACAGTTCTTCTCTTTTAATCCAAGAAAACAAGTATTTCAGTTTGAGTTTATAACAATGGAACTGTATCTGACTGTTTTAGATGTGGTCAAGAGAGATTAAAACTATTTTTGGAATGTGGAAGTTGTGCTGTTACCTTTAGGGAAACAATCCCCAGCAGAAATTTTGTACTTACTAATTTGATCAATTTACCACAAAGCAACCTAAAGTCTGTCTTCTGCCCTGGTTCTGACATTCACGTTCTCAGACATGGGAGGTTCTGTCTAGGCTTTTTTCAGTCAGCCACTGGTGTGGAGAAACACAGCAGAGATCGGGGGGAGAGGTGCTCAGTGCCAGCTGCAAATTTTGACAAATGTGAGAACCGACATCTGTCTAAGACCATTATCTTCAAACACATTGACACCCACAGCAAGGTTCTGTGGGATTTAGCAAAGGGAATATTATGGCATAGTAGTGGCTAGTGACAAATGTGGATAACAATGTTGAAAACCAAAAAACCCCACATTTAAGTCAACATAATGCAAAGAAAGTAGGTGTAAAATGGTCTCTTCCAGATTTGTTTGTTTGCTAGGCCAGCTACTGCCCTATTTCTAATAAATGCTATGGAAAGCTTAGGGCAAGTCTGCACTACAGTGCTACATTGGCAGAGCTGTATTGATGCATCTGTGCCGCTGTAGTGCTTCTGGTGAAGATGCACTATGCCGATAGGAGAGCTATACTCTCCTGTTGGCATAATTATTCCACCTTCGTGAGAAGTGGGAGCTATGTTGGCAGGATAGCATCTTCCACCAGCATAGTGCCAGTGTGGACAGCATGAAGGTTATGTCGCTCAGTGGGGGCTTTTTACACCCCTGAGCGACATAAGTTAGATCGACTTAAGCAGTAGTGTAGACCTGTGTGATTAAGGGGGGTGGGGGGCTATTCGTCTTGCTATGTTGCATATGAGTCTTACTGTCCTATACTAATACTGTGTGTACCTTAGTTTTCCCTGTGTACTGCACCAATACTTGGGAGTTGGGTGTGTGATTTTTGCTGAGGCCCTCGGGGCAGGTGAGACTGCCCAGCTATTTACAGCTATGTAACCTGAGGCCCAGGAGGGGAGTGCGACCAGGTGACACCTTTAGCCTGGGAAGTGAGACAAAGAGAAGGAGGAGGGGCATGAAGGGGGTGTCAGAGGTCAGGTGGCTGGAAGCTAGCAGTCTGCTCGGGGGAACTGGAAGAGAGGGAATCCAGGGTGTCTGGTCCAGGATATCCAAGATGGACTTGGCTGAAAGTCACTGATGTCTGTAATAACAAGCTCTGGTCCTGTCTACGAATAAGCGTCCTGTCTGTGTAAGCTTCTTGCCCTGGAGACAGTATGCTCAGAGAGAGGAGGCATGCTACCCCAGAATCTTGACTGGCTTCATATGGAGTAGTTCCAGAGCATCTCCCGGTGACTCTGACAACTGGTGGCAGTGGTGGGATCTACTGCATCCCGTGGACAGCACATCCTGCAGTAAGTGACTGGGGAGCAGTAAAACGAAGGGGAATTAGCCAGAGATACAGGCTTGCTGGAGGCTCAGAGATGCGGTTCCAGGAGGCAGAGGAGCCTACAGCTTAACCCTGAGAGAGTGGACCCCTGAGAAGGGCTGTTGCACTGAAGGGATTCCTCCCAAGGACCATGGGAAGCGGAGAGAGCACAGGCCTGTGAGTCTGTGACCATTTGGGAACAGCGTGGAGATGGCCTATAACATCTCCTTAAGGAGGATGTTGTAGAGCTGTGCAAAGAGAGAGAGCTTTGCATTGGATGATTTACCAAGGCACAGCTGATTGTCCAGTTGGAAGAGAATGATTGCTCTAAGGAGTCAGTTCCTGACCCAGCTGAGGTCGCGAGAGAGGCTGAAAGCAGCCAGGCAGCCCCAGGACCCACCTACCTGACCAGCAGGGGGTGTTCCCGACCGAGTTCCCCATTGGTGGAGCTGAGACAGTTGGAGTTGGAAATGGAACTAAAACTGCAAGCTGGAGGACTGTGAGAAGGAACAGGAGGACTGTGAGAGACAGAGGTAGCATGAATTGGCGATGGCGGCGCTGAGAAGCAGAGAGACCCCTACCGTGGTGAGTGGGGATGGGCCCAGGGCAGCTAAGCCCACAAGGAACTCTGATATAAAAGTGCTGCCTCAGTTTAAGGAAGGGGCTAACATAGATGCCTTCCTCACTGCCTTTGAGAAGGCCTGCAATGTGCACCAGGTTGACCCTGCAGACAGGCTTCGGCATCTCACCCCCTTACTGGGTCCCAAAGCCATAGAGATGTTCAGCCAGATGGATGAGATGGAAGCAGGGCACTATGAACTGTTCAAACAAGCCCTGCTGTGCAAGTTTGAGCTGACCCCCGAGGCATACAGGAAAAGGTTCCGGAATATGCAGAAGACCCAGGGGATGACCTATCTGATCCTGGTCACGCTGATGGGAGAATACACCCAGAAGTGGGTGAATGGGGCCGGGGCCCAGGCCAAGGAGGACATGATTGAACTGGTGGGGCTGGAGCGACTATATGAACTCTGTCCCCCTGAACTGAGGATTTGGCTGACGGACAAGAGGCTGAAGGACCTGTGCCGTGCGGGCTGCTGGCTGACGAGTTTGTAGACAGCAGGTCAGGATATGGAATGGAGTCCCAGGGGGACAGGCCCACATCAGTGCAGAAGGGGGGTCACCCAGGGGCTTCCCTGAAGGGAGTCTTGGATAAATCCCTCCCAAGAGGCACAGCCAATACCAGAGCTGACCGACCAACCCCATGGGACCAACAGGACCTGAGGTGTAATTACTGCAGACAGAGGGGCCACAGATGGGCTTGGTGCCAAAATCTCAGGGACAGGATGAGCAAACCAAGCCCTCACAGGGTTAACTGGGTGGGAGCCCAGCCATAGGAAGCGTGGGCTCCCCAGGCAGGAGGGGCTGGCAGTTTAGCAATGGCCCAAGAGGGAGGAGCCTCTCAGGCCAGTTCCTCCGGGAGGCTTGATGCTCGGGATTCAAAGTTCTCAGTCTACAGCAGGGGTCAGCAACCTTTCAGAAGTGGTGTGCCGAGTCTTCATTTATTCACTCTGATTGATTTAAGGTTTCGCGTGCCAGTAATACGTTTTAATGTTTTTAGAAGGTCTCTTTCCATAAGTCTATAATATATCATTAAACTGTTGTTGTATGTAAAGTAAATTAAGGTTTTTAAAATGTTTAAGAAGCTTCATTTAAAATTAAATTAAAATGCAGAGGCCCCCGGACCGGGGCCAGGACCTCGGCAGTGTGAGGGCCACTGAAAATCAGCTCACGTGCGGCCTTCGGCAGACATGCCATAGGTTGCCTACCCCTGGTCTACAGAGTGGGGGTGGGGCGGCCCCTGAGGAGCGAGTGCCTTATTCTCCTGGAGGTGGATGGGAAGCAGGTCACTGGGTACTGGAACATGGGTGCTGAGGTGACGCTGGCCCGGCCTGAGGTGATGGCCCCAGATCGGGTGGTGTCCAACACCTATCTGACCCTGCTGGGCATGTGCGGGCCCCTGTTTAAGGTACCCGTGGTGAGGGTGCATCTGAAATGGGGGGCCAAGGAGGGCCCCAAAGATGTGGGGGTGCACCATCCGTTGCCGACAGAGGTGCTTATGGGGGGTGACCTGGTGGATTGGCCAGGCAGCCCCCAGAGCGCCCTAGTCGTCACCCATAGCCAGAGCCAGCGAAGGGCACTCTTCCCTGACACTGGGAGCGGTGCCCTGCTCGGGACAGGACTTGACGGGGCTGCGGCCTCTGACCCAGTCACTGAGAGGGAGCAGGTCCCCATCCCTTCCCCAGCCACTGAATTCCAGGCCGAGCTGTGGAACGACCCCTCCGTAGAGAAGCTGAGGGAACTTGCTGGCCATGGCATGGCAAAACCCCTGGGGGAAGGCTGCTGGGAAAGATTCCTGTGGGAGAAGGGATTCCTGTTCCGGGAATGGGCTCCCCAAGGGGAATTAGAACTGTAGGGAATCAGGAGACAGCTGGTGGTCCCCCAGAAGTACCGCCGCAGGCTACTGTACCTGGCCCACGATGTCCCCCTTTCGGGACACCAGGGAATCCCATGCACCAGGCAGAGTCCGCTACAGAACTTTTACTGGCCCGGGGTCTTTGCTGACGTCCAGCAATACTGCAGGTCCTGCAACCCCTGCCAGAGGGTGGGGAAGGCCTGGGACAAGGGGAAAGCGGCTTTGAGACCAGTCCAGCGGGCTGGTGGAGAGGTTCAATGGAACACTAAAGATGATGCTGAAAATCTTTATGAACAAGCACCCACAGGACTGGGACAAGTATTTACCCCACCTGCTGTTTGCGTACCAGGAAGTGCCCCAGGAATCAACCGGGTTCTCTCCTTTCGAGTTGCTCAAGCTCTTTGGAATAACTTTGCATATTTTTCTTGGGTTGGGGGTTAGGGGGTGAGAAGGAGAAACAAACCCTTGGTGTTTTGCTCTATGCTACGATAATTAGATAACTACATTACCAGTTACACTTCTGAGTTGTGGAGGCATCCAATACTATTCTGCAAATCTAGTTGTCATACAGTATTTGAACTTGCGCTTACTTTATATTGAGATCTTTAAGCCAATCTACCTATTGTGCTGTTCAGACATGATGCAATATTTTATACGGTTGTCTTCCTTAAGCATGAATAACATCTTCAATTGACTAGAGTCTAGAATATTTTTTTAAGCAACACTTAATATTCTTGCCTAGAAAACTGATAAAAAATGTACATGATAATCAGGGACACAGATTCTCTGTGTTCATGGAAACATGGATAGACTCATGGAATTAGGGCATACAGATGGATTTTGTCCTATTCTCCAGAATCTAAGCTTTCATTTAAAAACAAATAAAGATCCCGCCCCCCCTTCTGCTTGCAAAGATAACTTTGACAATATAAATGGAAGCATAGTTGCGTTGTAATGCTGTGAGTGTAAGGTAGGAAACTGAATCACAAGTCTACACAATTTTTAGGCTTAATCAATTTTTGCCTTTTATACAATTTCAGACCATTATTTTCACTTAGTGTCTGAACAGTTATTTATGACAGACCACTAACAGATAAGATGGAATATGTAGGGGGCCCAAGTTATCGCATTCCGGGATACCAGGAAGTTCTCCTTCACTTCATGATGGTTATCACCACCTCTGGTCGGGTCCTTCTGTCCTATTCCTTCAGTTTTTGGTCTGGTGTTTCTCCAATTGTTCCTTGTCCACTTGAGTCTTTTTATATACATTTCTATACATTTCCTTATTGCATATTTTTTAACCTTTCTCCAATCAGCATTGAGCACATTAAGCATTTGTTTTAGGTAACCCATACAGTGTGCATGCACAAGCTTCAGTTTACATATTTCTTGCTGTTTCATTTTGTCACCTTGCTCCTGGGTTTTCCCAGTAAAGGCGCTTCTTGTCATGACAGGCTTGTGTACTTCTTATTTAAAATCTTCCAGCACAACATTTTACCTTATTTGTGTCCGCAATAACATTTTCTTCTTTGAGTAGTGTCTCTGGGTGCTCCACTGTAGGTGTGCTTGCATCCCTGCACCGCTGATCGGAGAACTTCGGTAGCGGTGTCCTTTAGGCCTGCGCATACGCTGTCTCTCCTAATGACAGGTTTCAGAGTAGCAGCCGTGTTAGTCTGTATCCGCAAAAAGAAGAACAGGAGTACTTGTGTAGTCCACGAAAGCTTATGCTCTAATAAATTTGTTAGTCTCTAAGGTGCCACAAGTACTCCTGTTCTTCTTTTTGTCTCTCCTAGTGCCTCGCCACAAGGCCAGCAGTGCATGGGCTAATCCCCTTCTCAACCGCCCCATCTAGAGATGGACCTATTAGCAGTCCATTTGTGACTATTATCTTCATTAGCATTTCTATAGTTAAAAGCAACAGAGTCCTGTGGCACCTTTAAGACTAACAAATGTATTGGAGCATGCGTCTGACAAAGTGGGTATTCACCCACGAAATCTTATGCTCCAATACATCTGTTAGTCTTAAAGGTGCCACAGGACTCTCTGTTGCTTTTTACAAATCAGACTAACACGGCTACCCCTCTGATACTTGATTTCTATAGTTAGTCTCCCCAGCCTTAGTTGTAGTTTTCTTCTTCTTTTATGTTCTTCCCAAACAAAAACAAAGGCTTTATTTTCTCCCACACACACTCCCCTGTTTTTCCCTCCAACTTGATATGTTGGGTTCACCGGGCTTCAAGAAGTGCCTCTCTTGCAAAAGGGCCATCCCTGTGGCAGACAAGCGCACTCGCTGTATACACATCCTCAGGGAAGGCCACACCCCACAGAAGTGTTCTCTGCCAGCAACTCAGACCCATGTCCCAAAAAGATAGGGAGTTGAGCCAGAAGATCATCTTCATGGAGGCATCCCTCCGACCCTCCCCGGAACTGAACTGAGTTTCTTGGCAGACGTGAGTCTTCCCCACAGCCTTCACCATTCAAGGACTGTGGGTCGAAGAAATCAGCCACAGACCCCTCTCGTAAGTCATCAAAAAAAGAGAGAACGGGAAGTCCCCCGGGTGAGTCCCGAGCCAGCCGTAAAAGATCTCCGGTACGCTCGGTATCCTTGGTACTGTTGGCACCAAGACAGTCCCAGCCCAGTACCCAGAGCTCAAGAAAATCTGGATTGGCAAGTGCCATTGACGCACCTGAGGACCTGATGAGCATAGGCACAGAGTCAGCGGTACCGAAGGACAAAGACAGGAGCCAGCACACCACTAAGAAGACTCCGCCGGTACTCACTGTACCATCGGCACCGTCATCGATGCCCCTGGAGCGATGAGTGCCAGCAAGATCTCCAACCTCCTCGGTATCACCGGAATCCAGTGGTGTTATGGCCAATGTCTAACAAGTTTCCAAATGATATATTACGGACAGCTATTGAATAAATACCCTGACAACAGTGTGTGAGGTGTAGTGAGCTGGCCAGGCCTGCTAGGATTTACGGTTACATACCAGGGGGCCTTTTGCTATCTGGCATTGGGCAGTTGTTAGGGTCACAGTTCTTTCTTGGGTTTCCATCTATCTATGGCACAGAGGGTTTACATGGCCCTTGTGGCCTCTCACTGGCACATCCATCTGTGCACCTCTGTGCCGCAGCCCAGAAGGGGTACCTGCCACCATCCATGTGAGTGTCTTACCAGTATCCGAGAGACCTGGACACATTCCTTAAAATGGAGTCTTCAAGGACCCCCTACTTAATTAACATGTAGTGTTGTCTCATAAACATCCTTCTTTTCAATTATTGGTGGGGAAAGTGAAAAATAGACTTGCATGTCTTCTGTAAATTAACTGTAATCAAGAGGTAATGTTTTTACCACAGCTAGATTCTGGAGGATATCAACCTCTGACTAGTTGTTTCATTCCTGTACCAATCCAGAAAATATTAGTTGATAATGACACAAAGCTTCTCGAATGGTTATGAATATGTATGTACCCATTGCATTGCATATTATTTCTTTACCTGTAGTATGATTTCACATCATTATTGTGGTTAATTAACTGATTAGCACTTTCCTGGGTTTCCCTTACTGCCTGAGCAGCAACATGCACATTTATTATTTGTAAGTAATTCTGCCTCACTTAATCCACCCTCTATGTTAGCAAGGGGATGGAGTATTTTATTTCTTATACTTTGTTTTAATTTGTTCAGCTGTTTTTGCAGTACATCTATATCTCCTTGAGTTACTATGGACATCCCTGTCCCCAACAACCCATTAATGGCTCCTATCTCTCTTCCTTCTAATATCTGTTCCTTTGCTTCTCAGGTTATCCCAAAGTTGTTTCATAAATTCTCTGTATAATCCCCCTACTTGACTACCTTGACAAACTTAATTATTGTGAAATCCCACTGGGTGATATTCAGAATAATTGAAGGAACCAGCATACCTTATTATATAAGGCACTGGTTTTGCTTCTAATAAGGGAAAATCTTAATTCATTTTCTGGTCCTGGTGTTATTACTGAACATGGAGGAAACGTCAGAGGTTCAGTTCAGATATGTTTTTGTGTTTGTGATAATGGGGGAGAGGGGGATAGTTGGTTTAGTTTGTTGGTCTGTAACTACTAATTCTACCTCTACTTTTCCCATTTCTGGAAGTTTTCTCTTACTGTAAATAAAAATAAATAATAAATCAATAAATCGATATGTACATCGATATGTTCCAGTATCAATGATCTGAACATCTTGAATTACCGTAGAAACATCTCCCTGTTACATCCTTGTTTACGAATTGTTCTTTGCTGTGCTCATGATCTTTTCCATAAACACATTCTCTCTTCATTAGAGCATGGCCCATACTTTTTCTCTCCTGAATACATGAATGTTAACATTTCCACATTTACACCATTTGAAATGAAGTTCCATGTTACAAAGAGTGAACTCAGATTTTGCCTTTCCTTTTAAAATAGAGTGCAGAGTTATATTGTGCCCTTCAGATTCTAAAACTATATTGTTCGAGTGATTAGGACTATCATAGGTACTATCATAAGTATTGGTTAATCCCTTCTACACTTTCTCTCAATATTCCTTCATGATGTATGTTCCCCAGTTTCTCCTTTTGCATTTTAATGCTTGTGTTGTTATTGGTATTGTCCCCTTTTAATAAGAACATGAGATTGACCCTACTGGGTCAGGCCAATGGTCCCTCTAGCCCAATGTGCTGTCTCTGACAGTAGCCAGTGCCAGATGCTTCAGAAGGAATGAAGAGAACAAGGCAATTTCAAGTGATCCATCCCATTATCCAGTCCCAGCTTCTGGCAGTTAGAGGTTTAGGGACTGCTGGAATATGGGTTTGCATCCCTGACCATCTTTGCTAATAGCCATTGATGGACCTATTTTCCAGGGACTTACCTTATTCTTTTTTGAACCTGGTTATACTTTTGGCCTTTACACCATCCCATGGCAACAAGTTCCACAGGTTGACTGTACACTGTTTGAAGAAGTACTTTCTTTTGTTTGTTTTAAACCTGCTGGCTATTTAATTTCATCAGGTGACTCCTGGTTCTTGTGTTACGTGAAGGAGTAAACAACACTACCCTATTCACTTACTCCATACAATTCATGATTTTATAGACCTCTATCATAGTCCCCCCACTTAGCCATCTCTCTTCTAAGCTGAACAGTCCCAGTCTTATTAATCTTTCCTCATATGGAAGCTGTCCCATACCTTTAATCATTTTGTTTCTTTTCTCTGCACCTTTTCCAATTCTAATATCTTTTTTTTTTTTTTTGAGGTGGGACACCCAGAACTGGTATGGGTTTTCCTTGGATTTATGTAGTGTCGTTATGCTATTTTCTATTCTATTGTCTATCCCTTTCCTAATGGTTCCCAACATCCTTTTTGCCTTTTTGACTACCGCTGCATGTTGAGCAGATATTTTCAGAGAACTATCCACAATGACTCCCAGATCTTTCCTGAGTGGTAAGTCAGTTTAGACCCCATCATATTGTATGTATAGCTGGGATTATTTATTTTTTCCAGTGCACATTACTTTGAATTTTATCTGCCATCTTGTTACCTAGTCAGCCAGTTTAGTGAGATCCCTTTGTAACTATTCACAGTCCTCTTTGGATTTAACTACCTTGAGTAATTTTGTATCATCTGCAAATTTTGCCACCTCTCTGTTCACCCCTCTTTCCAGATCATTTATAAATAGGCTGAACAGCACAGGTCCCAGTACAGATCCTTTGGGAAACCCTGGTATTTATCTCTCTCCGTTGTGAAAACTGATTTATTTCTACCCTTTGTTTCCTACCTTTTAACCTGTTACTGATCCACGAGAGGACCTTCCCTCTTATCCCGTGACTCCTTACTTTGCTTAAGTCTTTGGTGTGGGACCTGTCAAAGGCTTTCTGAAAGTCCAGGTACACTATATCTACTGGGTCACGCTTGTCCACAGGTTTGTTGACCGCCCTCAAAGAATTCTAATAGATCGGTGAGGCATGATTTCCCTTTATAAAAGCCCTGTTGACTCTTCCCCAGCTATTGTATTCATCTGCATCTGATAATTCTGTTTCTTTACTATAGTTTACAACCAGTTTGCCTGGTACTGAAGTCGGTCTTACCGGCAAGTAATTGCCTGTGGAACCTCTTTTAAAAATTAGTGTCACACTAGTTGTCCTGTAGTCATCGAGTACAGAGGCTGATTTTAAGCTATAGGTTACGTACCTCAGTTAGAAGTTCTGCAATTTCACATTTGAGTTCCTTCAGAACTCTTGGGTGAATACCATCTGGTCCTGGTACTACTGTTAAATTTATCAGTTTGTTCCAGAACCTTCTCTTTTGATACCTCAATCTGGGACAATTACTCAGATTTGTCACCTAAAAAGAATGGCTCAGGTATGGAAATCTCCCTCACATCCTCTGCAGTGTAGACCTATGTAAAGAATTCATTTAGCTTCTCTGCAATGGCCTTGTCTTGAATGCTTCCTGCTTCTGGTGTTGTTTTAAAAAAAAAATTGCTGTTAGTTTTTGTGTCTTTTGCCAGTTGCTCTTCCAATTTTTTTTTTTTTGGCCTACCTAATTATACTTTTACATGTTTGCCAGAGTTTATGCTCCTTTCTATTTTCCTCAGTGGGATTTGACTTCCAGGTTTTAAAGGATGCCTTTTTGTTTCTGCCTCTTTCACTCTACTGTTTAGCCATGGTGGCTTTTTTTTTTTTCTTTTTGGTCCTCTTACTGCTTTTGGGGTGTGTGTGTGTGTGTGTGTGTGTGTGTGTGTGTGTGTGTGTGTGTGTGTGTGTTTTAATATGTGTATATATTGGGGTATGCATTTAGTTTGAGCCTGTATTATGGTGTTTTCAATTAGACTTTATGCAGTTTGTAGGCATTTCACTCTAGTGATTGTTCCTTTTAATTTCTATTTAACTAGCTTCATTGTTGTGTAGTTCCCCATTTGAGGTTAAATGTTACTGTGTTGGGTTTCTTTGGCAATTTTCCCCTTTCAAGGATTTTAAATTATGGTTGCTATTACTGAGTGGTTCAATTGTATTCACCTCTTGGATTAGATCCTGTGTTCCACTTAGGACTAAATCAAGAATAGCCTCTCCCTTTTGAGTTCTAGAAGAAGCTAATTCAAAAAGAAATTCTCTGATGTCCAGATACCTCACACGCCCAATTAATATGGAGATAGTTGAAATCCTCTATTGCATTTCTACCTTTGTAGCCTCTCTAATCTCCTTGAGCATTTCAGTCACCATTACCATCCTGGTCAGTTGGTCGGTAGTATAGTCTTATTGCTATATATTCTTATTGTTGAATTTCTATCCCATAGAGATTCTGTGGTACAGCTTGATTCATTTCAGATTTTTACTTTAATTTATTCTTTCTTTCTTTCACATAGCGCCACTCCCACCAGTGCATTCTTATATATTCTGTACCATGTCCCACTGATTGTCATAATCCTTTCTCCAAGTTTCTGCAATGCCTATTGTATCAATATCATCCATTTAATGCCAGGCACTCAAGTTCACGCATGTTAGGATTTAGACTTCTAGCATATGTATGTTAGCACTTGTACATGTTGTCAGTATTCAGTTGCTTGCCTTCATGTGTTACATTTAAATAGGACTCTCCTACATTTGACTGTTGGATCCTCTTCATCAGCTAACGTGGAATTGCTTAGTATTAGATCTTATAGTTGGTCAAAAATAAATTTTAGTCTTCTTCTACAGCATTCAGAGAATGGTGTCTGTGCGCGCAAACCTAACAGATAACACTTTACAACCCCATTTTCACATTTGGAGGAAAATACTCTCACTTCCAATCTTCCACTATTTCTAGCATAATTATTTTGAATCTCTACTGCACAACCTTTGGATCACATCTAATCTCCAATTATCCAGTTGATATATGGCACATGCTGAAATTCCTGTTGTCTTCTGCATTGTCCTATGGACCAATCATAGGTAAGACGAGGCACATAGACAGTTTATCAGGAGGCATTCATGAGTTATGCATTTCAGTCGGTTCAGTTTCCATATACATAGGATAAGTCCAAGTCCATAGTTCATTAAACAGCACATATCCAAATAATAGATGCATCCGAAGAAGTGGGCTGTAGTCCACGAAAGCTTATGCTCTAATAAATTTGTTAGTCTCTAAGGTGCCACAAGTACTCCTGTTCTTCTTTTTGCGGATACAGACTAACACGGCTGTTACTCTGAAACCAAATAATAGAGTAATTTTGCATAAAGACAAAATAAAGCAATCAGGTTTCCCCTTTAAAAAAATTCATCTGATTAATATGAAACCATTTGTCCCTTTTTCGCTAGCCCTTATCAATTTGCACCAAATAAACACTGGGACTTGCTTTTTCTATGATGCAGTATGGCCCATCCCAACCAGGCTGTCAAGGGTTTCCTTTTTTGCTGTAGGTTTTTATCATTACTCCATCTCTTATCTGCCACTTTTGCAACTTCGTTGTGGCATCAAAGTATCAGCAGTTTCTGTCTCATACTTGTAGTTTTGGCTGCCCTCCAATTAACTTCTCTCAACTCTTCCTTTAACTGATTATTTACCACAGTGTGTTGTACCAAGCCTGGCACAGCACGAAGCAGGTGTTCACACAACACTATTTTACATCATTGTTCTGCTTGAGTAGCTCAAAGTGCCATCTGTATTAAGAGTAATTTGATATTCCAGTCTCATTTTGTTTTCTTTAAGGTATTTAGTAATATCACCTTTAAGGTTTGATTACTTCTTTCTACCAGTCCTGATGACTGTGGATGATAGGCTATATGTTTCTGCTATATTCCCAGCATTATCATGGTGTTACGCATTACATCCCCAGGAAAATGCATCCTCTGGTCTGAGTCCGTTACCTGTGGAAGTCTCATCTGGTAAAAGGTTCTACTTGAGCAGATCAAGTCATAGCAGCTGCCTTATTGTGCCTTATAGGGATTGTTTATACCTCTTTGGAAAAGCATCCACAATGACTAAGGCGCATAGATTTCCTCAGGCCATTTTAGGCAGTGGTCCAATATAATCACTTTGTATGATTTAGTTGGGGTGGTCCTGCTTTGAGCAGGGTGTTGGACTAGATGACCTCCTGAAGTCTCTTCCAACCCTAATTTTCTAATCTTGGTCCTGTCTCCTGGTGGTCGCAGACGTACCTTCCTTTCTGACTCAGCACCCCCTTGTGGCCTTATCAAAATTCTGGAAATTAACTAGTGGAGACCGGCAAGTTTAAGAGTTCTCAAAGCAGCAAAGTAGAATTTCAATTACACCAGAGCAAATCTGGAGCTTGCATTTATGTTTGGGTGAGCAGGACTGGCACCTGAGTCTAGATATGTAAATAAACTATTAAAACACTAACACCAGTGAAATCCTTGAAAATAGTGTAACAAATGCTGGAACAACCCCAGCATTTCAACTCATGAAAACAGAATTTGATTATATATGTTATCATAAATCAGTCATCTTGCTCCTATTTGATACTTTATCTTCATTTTAAAATGGGAAATAGCTTTGGTCTGTGTTTAAACACTGCAGTGCCTCATGGCATGACCTTTTAGTATCTTGTTACTTTTCTTTTCACATAGGCCCCGAAGTGTCTCTTTCCTGTTGTTTAGAAATTCTGGAGCTGTAGATGTCTGTTTCTGCTTTGTATGTATTTGCACGGGCTTCTATCTCTTTGGCCTTTCCCCTCACTCCCCTTCCCCTTTCATACCATGTTTTATTTTCCATCTCTGTTTAACTTCTTTCTTGCATCCACTCAAGCCTGAGGGTAGGCCTCTATTAAGCATAACTCTGCTTCTTCTGTTGGGATAATGAACTTCCTGACACTTGCTGTATAGGTTACTGTTCCAGAAGACTGAGTTGAGCGGCAGCAGTGTATGGGAAGCTAATCCTGCTGTCCAAATATGCAGTCTTGGTGTCCAAAGAGATTGCACATTAGGAAATGGGAAACACATATTTCTTCTTTAAGGAATTCTATTCAGTAGTGTTGAATCTATTCCAGAAGGGATAGAGGGACACTTACTTGCTGTCTTGGTTTTTCAATTGTTTCATTTGGCGTTCTGACAAACAAGAAGTATTGGAGAGCTATTAGTCTTAGCTGAGGGGACACATCAGAGGAGCACTGCATATAATTTAGCAAAACTTGGCATAATTGGCAGGCTCTGTTCGGCAGGACCCAGGACTGAAGTAGCTAGGATATTTGGCTTAACTTTCATATCGACTCAGAGCTGAGATTACCGGCAGGGCTGCTATCTGCATGACAAGACTATGATTCAGTGAAGAACTTTAGTGTTAACTGTGCTTATTCATTTACCAAACTAAAAAGAAGCCAGTCCTAGATTTCTAAGTGTTTTTCTCCCCTCCTCAGTGCAGATATTCGCTAGTTCTTTATGAACAAACAAGTGAAAATTCTGTAGAAGAATTAATGCCAGCTTAACTGCGTCTTTTCTTTTTTCTTGCCTATAAGATTTGTTTTCTTAGAGCTGATTCTCCTGAGTGCTGTCCTCGAGTTCAGTTTCCTGTTTGAAAATCTGCATACGGTAATGCAATATTCTTCTTTGGGAAAGATTTTTATGGCATATGCAAATGAAATAAGATCAGACCCTTGTGGTATTTGACAGGATGCTGAGAAGGAAGTTAACTATGTATTAATGTGCCTGCAGTCTAGTTCATTCTCACCGAACCCTGCAGCTTTGTGAGATTTCACTGTCTGGTGGAGAAAACTTTTCATTCTTTCTCAGTGACCCATTGTAAAACACTATTTAATTCTTGACGAATCTCCATTACGGGCAATCCGAACTCCAACATTTATTTATGGATGTAGTCATAGTTAGTGTCACTTGAATTCATTATCATAAGCTAGACAGAAATCGGGTGTTAAATAGTATGTAGTGGAATAATCACTTCCAAGAGTCATAGGGTTTAAGGCCAGAAGAGATCACTTGATCATCTAGTCGGATCTCCTATATATCACAGGCCACCTCTACCACCCAGCGTCCACACATTAAACTCAACAACCAAAATGAAACCAAAGTATTACAGCCCACAGGAACCTAGACTGTTATGTGCCACAGGATGAGAATAGGAGGGACTGATGCCCCAGTGCCTGAGGCCTCCACAATGGCAGGGCCAGCATTATCTGTATATATCTCAATCATTTCAAGTGACACACACCCACATGTTCCAGAGGAAGGTGAAAACCCCTCAAAGTTACTGCCAATCTGGCCTGGAGGAAATTCCTTCCCAGCCCCATGAATGACAGTTAGACCCTCAGCACTTGAGCAAGAACCAGCCAGACAAGCATCTGAGAGAGAGATTGCTTGATGCCACCTCAGAACTGTGGCCCCTCCCCAATGTCCCATCTCCAGCTGGGGCCATCTTCTGATGCTTCAGAGGAAGGAGATTAAAAAATAACCCCTCCTGGAATACATTGGCAGGGGGGAATCCCTTCCTGACCTAGTACTTTCTGATCAACATACCTGCTGATGTTCCATAGCTCCAAAGGGACATAGTCAATAGCGTGACCAGGCTTCTTCCAGCTTAAGCATACATTGTGGCACCCTCTACCATCACAAATATCCCCGTCATACAATTTCACTTACAAAGTTGTCCTGCTCTCTCTCAAAACTGATTTGTTGTTTGCCCCATAACTCCTTTTGGGAGACTGTTCTGGAACCTCGTCCCGCTGATTATTTGAAACTTTCTAATTTCCAGCCTGAATTTGTTCATGGCCACTTCATTTCCATTTGTTCTTTTGCCAGCGTTGTCTTTTAGCTTAAACAGGTCTTCACTCTCCCGGGTATTTAACCCTCACGCCCCCCAATCTATTTATCGAGTGCAATCATATCCTCCCACAGCCGCCTTTTTGCTGTACTAAATGGGCCAAGCTCTTCCAGTATCCTTTCATAAGATAAGCCCTCCATTCTCCTGATTATCCTAGTAGCCCTTCTCTGCATCTGTTCCAGTTTAAATTATCTTTCTTGACATGGATGACCAGAATTGTAAACAGTATTCCAAATGACAAGATAAATGAAGATCAACACATGAGTCAAGGATTGGTGTGAGGAAGATTTTGGATGATCAACTATTAGGAGGAATTTATAGAAAGAAGACTCTTCTCGACTGATGGATTCCACCTAGGCATTTGGCTGAGAATGCTCCCACCAAGACACAGTACACCATTCTGCCTCTGTATTCCGTGCTCAGGCAAATGGTTAGGGGTCGACCATAGTTAGCAAGCATCCTAAATCAAACGTGCACAGAAACCAAATCTCCATCTCAGAAGGACTCACCTCCTGCACATTGCAGGACACAGAACCTCACTCACTCCTGTAATAGATCCATAACAATACAATCAGATGCCCCCTCAAGGACAATGTACATCCTGCAGTTTCTGCATCTATCTTCTTTCTCTCCTCTCCTCCTCTGGTCTCTTCTAGTGGTGCCTCAGTACCATCATTGTCTTCTCTACCTAGACCCTGTACCTAGAGGGGAGGGGAGGAAACCCATCCCCCAAACTCCCACAAAAACTCTGCTGATAGCTGTTCGCTATCCTTCATCTATATGGATCAAATCTTACTTTCCAAATGTCCATCTCCATGTGTGCTGGTGTAGTTTCACCTTGTGCTGCTCTGAAAAACTTTTATTTTCATCATTTTCTCTGTTTTCAAAGGCAGGAACAATCTTTACCTAGAGTTGATTGAGAGTTATTGAGGGATGATGCATTTTATTGGCCCATGGTTTTGCCAAATGAGAGCCAAGTATAATTGGACTGACTCACCTTGGCATTAAATGTAATGTGGAACTTGTATTGTTATGGATCTATTACAGGAGTGGGTGAGGTTCTGTGCTCTGCAGTGTGCAGGAGGTGAGTCCTTCTGAGATGGAGATTTGGTTTCTGTGCACGTTTGATTTAGGATGCTTGCTAACTATATAGTGATTACTCAAGAATAATGATTAAAAGAGGGTTTGCACAACCTGATCCTCATAAGAGCATTTCACTGTACGTTTTTCTTTGAAAATATTAAATCCATGGGGATCTGTACCTTATATAAACGTTAAACTCAAGAGAAAATGGAGAGAGCTTGTTACCTTCAGTATAGAGAACAGGGGAAGAGCTATGGTGGACCCCTAACCATTTGCCTGAGCACGGACTACAGAGGCAGAATGGCGTACTGTGTCTTGGTGGGAGCATTCTCAGCCAAATGCCGAGGTATAGGAACCAGCAGTTTGTGTTTTCACACTGCCTGCCTTGGGGTGCCAGCACGTATGCTTGAGCTGGAGGGAGCCTGGTCACGCAGTGCCATTGACCATTGGAGCTATGGAGCATCAACAGGTGTGTTGATCAGGAAGTACTAGGTCAGCATTCCACCTGGCTTCCACATCACTGCACTGAGAGAGAAAGAGACTTCCTATAATCTCTCTGCCCCACTAGAAAACTTGTGCAGCAAAAGACAAAATACAGCTCATAATGTCTTATGAGGGGCATTTCAGTGGCCATTGAGTGACAAGAGAAGTCCACTGTCCATTGATAATGTAAAGTTTAGGCAGTGATGAAAAAGAAAATATAGCAATCATGGCAAATGTACCAAGTACTTTAAACTGAAAAATTGAACCAGACTAACAATTGGTAGCCTCACTATAAATGCAGTGCTTGACTACAAAATGGAGATAAGAAGGAGTGGTTTACACTGGATAACAGTTCGGGGAAAGAAGAGAGGGGGAGAATTAGATCTGATATTTAAAATAAATAAAAACCCCATTTTATTCCCTGCAAATGAAAAATCTGTGGTCAGTAATAAGATACTCAGAAAACTCCAAGTCTGAAGACATACGTCATCCCAAGGTGTCATACCATTGTGAGAATGGGGTTTACCCTCGTGCACAGAGGAAATGGGGGCTGGTTGATCATCCCTATAGTAAAAGCATGGCGAGGAACAGCAGAATCACAAATTCACTGCACAGAGTATCCCCATGGATCTGATTCTAGGTGCAGGCCATTGGTTCTGAAACTTTTATATTGGTGACCCCTTTCACACAGCAAGCCTCTGAGTGTGACACACACACCCCAAATTAAAAACATATTTTTTTTAAATATTCAACACTATTATAAATGCTGGAGGCATTGTGGACCCCCCCATGTAATAACCTTGCAACCCCTCACACACCAAGGGGTCATGACCCCCAGTTTGAGAACCCTGGGTGTAGGCGATGGATTCTGAGAGCAAATAAGTGTATGGTGAATGTAGTTCTAGACCTCAAGTAATATAGACCCCCTGTGACTTCAGGAGCAGTCAGATCTGCTTCCAGACAGCCTCCCATGTCTTGCACTTAGTGTAACAGGCTGCTGGGGTTACCCAGAGCTTTGAGCCCTTGTACCTCTCTGTCACAGTGAGTTTTGCTGGCAATTAGACTCAGTCAGCTCCCTGCCATTCCAGTCTGTCTTCCTCACCTGCAAACTCTTCAAAGCTTGGACCTCGCCTACCAGGTAACAGTCAGTGAACTCTTGAGCTCCTCAGATGTTTCTGCACAGCCCCTACCACTGTGCATTCACAGAAGATATCAAGTGTGCTTCTCTATTAGAGTCAGTCCATCACATCTTTTTAATTTTAATTTAACTGAGGTAAAAATATCCTTCCCTTCAAAAACATCATTGAATTGGTTTGTAGTAAAAGTAGAACAACTTTATTAACAAAGACCATGGATTAAGTCAGTGATCCCCAACCTTTTCCGTGGGGCGGGCGCCGGACGACTAGCCGCTGAGGACCGTGGCCGCCGGAGAAGCAGCTGCCGAAATGCTGCCATGAAGCAGAGTCATCAAGAGGCATCACCGCTGAAATGCCGCCGAAATTCGGCGGCATTTCAGCGGTAGCACTTCTTGACCTTGCCGCTTCACGGCAGCATTTTGGTGGCTGCTTCTCTGGCGGCCAGTAGGCCGGCACACATGGGTGCCCCGGTGGGTGCCATGGTGCCCGCGGGAACCGCATTGGGGACCCCTGGCTTAAGTGATATCAAGTAAAAGAGATGGAGATAGAGATGGTTACTGTAATGGAATGCAGTCTAAACTGTATTAGACTGTTGAACCACTAGGTGGCACTAGGTATAAAATACCTTTATTTGAGCTAACCTCAGCCATACCTGGCAGAGCATTAAAGGATCTTACAATGAGCACATCTGGTGTATATAAGCAAGCTGTGACCAGTCCATATCTGGTACAGAAGTAAACAACAGTTACGAGGAAATAAAAGTGAAAACACGTCTAAAACATAATCTAGCATTTCAAGATGGGTTTTTCTCTGTCTCTTTTCCAGCTTCTTACTGACTGGGACCCATCACAGAGATCAAATCACTTGGTTTCTTTATCTCCTTAAGATGAAGGATAAAGAGAGTCTCTCTCCATTCTTTGTTCCCAACGGGACGTCTTTGTCTTACAAGTCAGGAAGACCTCCTGGGGATTCAGTCTCCTTTGTGTCTCTCTCAGGTGGAGGAGCTATGTTAATTTTGTCTCTTGAGTTCAGGCTGAGGATAACCCCTGCTGGTTTAGCTTGATAGCTTTGTTTACAGCTAATATGTACATTGACGTAAACCCATATGCCTTTGTCTAGGATGGACCTGTTTATCATCTTTATCTAGACGAGGCTGTCTGGTCTTAAACATTTTTAGACAACTTCCCTGCACATATGCTGCTTACAAACACATTCCCTTGTACATTACAATCCTTTTCACGCTTAATGATTTGGCACTTAGGGGAAAAGGCATGGAGGGAGTTTTCATGAGTTGGAGCTGTGGGAGAGAGAGTACATAGAGTAAGCATTGGCTAAATAAGAAGAATGAAGGGCCTGTGCAATGCAATAGCATTGTAAGGATTAGAATTTTAAAATGTCAATGCAGCTAATCAAGAAGTCATTTGAGGGAGGGAAAGCTGTGAGAGTTACAGAGCAAAACTCAAAAGTGATACAATTGCTTTTTAGCAGATGGGAGATGCCAAAGGATAGATTCAAGAAGGCCAGCATAGGATTACATTTCTAGTAGTATCTGTATCAAGAATAAAGTGTGATGGGAAAGATGTTCAAGAGGTGATATGAACAGGAATTAGGATGTTGGAACATGTGGGTGGCAGAAAGAATCTCTGACCAAAGGTAATAGCTAAGATATTAACATTAGAGACTAGCAAAATAAAAATATCTTCAATTGTGAGAGAAGAAAAAATGTTATCTTGACCATCTTTTATTTAAGATAGCTGGCTCTCAGAAAAGAAGACTGAGTCAAGAATGTGCAAGGAGATGACAGAAAAGCAGAAATATATCTGGTGTCTTTAATGTACATATGGCATTATAAACTATGATCAAATATATCACAAGAAGGCAAATATAAAGGGGTGGGGGAATAGGGGATCTAGAACAGAGCTGTGGAGAGGATCATAGAAAGGAGAGGATAATAGAAAGAGAAGGATATGAGAGAAGGAGAGTGATTTTCTTGGGGTGATGATTTCTATCAGAGAGGTAGGAAGAGAATCCTGAAAGCAATGAGATGGAAAAACATGGCACTATATACTAAAGTTGAAGAGTTAAATTTGCATTGTTATATGCAGCTGATAAATCAAGAAGGATAGGAACAGAAGTGAGCCTTTGAATGTAGCCATAAGCACATGATAGTTTACTTTGAGGGGCTGCTTCATAGGGATAAGCCCAAAAAAGAACCACCTGGAGGGAGTTGAAATTAGTGAAACCTGTGAGCTAAGAATGTACAATCATGAAGATAATCCAATATGATTTTTCCCACTTATTGCACAATTTTAAAGCAAACAAATGTATTGTTAGATGAAAAATAAAATATTCCAGCATGCATTTCCCCCCCCCCCCCCAAAAAAAAAAGTATTGGATGTGGGTGATTGCATTAAAGACACAATCACTATTTGCCACCTGAACTCAGGGTTCAAATAATTAGAACATAAATGAAAATGTGTTTGGTTTCATTCATTCTTTGGTGGGCTTTATCCACATCATAAAGTGTTATAATTCAGGGCAATTGACAGTCTGTGCCCAGGAGAGACCCATGAGTAAAACAGCAAGAATACTGCTGTCAGGATTTAGATTCATTTGCAAAGCTTTAGGAGGACACTTACATAGCACTTAGCTGCACAATGTTCCATGATCCTGCGGTGCCACTGTGGAGACAGCTATAGAGTCTACTGAATTCTAGAGGACAAATACATGAACCACATTTTAGCCTTTTCTTATTAGGATATTCAGTATTGTCATTTTAGTAGGATGTTTCCATATGTAGCCCACATGACTCCAGTGTGAATCTCTAGTGACAAGTCCATATAAGAGGCTTATTTGTCTGCTACAACTACCAGCTAAGGGCGTTAGTCACTGAGCTCCAGCAGCAGACACTCATTAACTTCTTATGAATTTATGTAACATTACATTATGGATTTAACCCTATTTCAGGAGAGTAACTGACTGGAAAATTACCTAATTATCCTGTGTTTATTTTAAACTCTCATGGTTTTCCTGAAGTTCCTAGAAGTGCTTTCCCTTCATAAATCTTACAAATTCTTTCCTTTAACAGTAGAATGACATGTTTTCCAGAACTTTATGGCTTGATGTGACAATTTAAGAAAAATGCACTTTTATCTCTAAGCATTTAAAAATGTTGTCACTTTCAGATCCATGTAAGCCATTAGTAGCTAGCTTGTTCACTTCCTTCCAGCTTTCATGCAGACATGTACCATATTGAAGACTGGGTTGTTTGTATAATAAGTGGTTTGATCTTTCAGTACTGTTGAATCAATCAAAAGAAGATATTGCTCTGCTGGGCATTAGCATATATTTAGATGTTTCTGCTTCAGGATCTGCTCAGAGGAAAATGCTATTCAGCCAAAAAAAAAAAAGAGAGAGTAAGTAGTATGACTGCAGCTGCTTTGAGGTGGACTGTTACTTCTGACCTATGTACATTTGGCAATGATCCTGTCTGTGTTAGCAATTATTCTAATTTAGATTATATGGTTCTGAACGTCTTTTTCTTCTCCCCTTTTTATTTTAATCCTGTGTCTTTAGTATCTTCAGCAACCAAGAGAGCAGTATAGATGGCGAGAGAGAAATTTTAGTAGCTTTCATGGTGATGGCTGATTACAAGTAAAACTAAAAGATGGAAATTGACTTTTTCCTTTAAAAAGTGCTGTCATTAACTAGGGATCCTCCACTGCCACAATCGGCAAAGAATGTAATTGCTTCCTGAGTTAACCAGTTTCATTCCTGCCACTGGAAATTACCTATAGCTCCATCTAGGAGGTCAAGGTGTGGTTTGAGAATGGACTCTGCCAGACCACAATATTTAAAAAAAAAAATGCACTGCTCTCTCTATGTAGAAAGCCAATTAAAATACATTTATGGAAAGGTCCTAAAACTGGCTGCCAAGGAACTTGTGACTGTTAGCTCATGATTAATGAAGCTCATTTGCATTGTAAGTTCTCTCGAGTACACACATTGCTGATCATAGATTACTTTGGTTTTTAGCTAATATAATGTATGGAGATGTACCTATCTCATAGAACTGGAAGGGACTTTGAAAGGTCATTGAGTCCAGTCCCCTGCCTTCACTAGCAGGACCAAGTACTGTCCCTGACTTTTCTCCCTCCCTCAATGGCACCCTCAAGAATTTAACTCACAACCCTGGGTTTAACAGGCCAATGCTCAAACCACTGAGCTATACCTGCCCCCAACCTCTAAACACCACAGGCTCATGTTGCTTCCCCATCCCACCTAAGATCTATGCAGTGCTCAGATTTCCCCCTTCTATGAGAGGCTGGGCTAAATTTCTCCTGTGGAACTCTCTCTCTCTCTCTCTCTCTCTTTCAGTCCCTCCAGAAGGCGCTCGGTGTCTGGAATTTGCTCTAAGTTAAGGGTTGGTGATGGGACAGACCAGGGGAAGGAGTAGGCAGAACAGAGGTGATGCACATCCTAGGACTGTATTATTTTATCCATGGAGATCCTCACTTGGAGCAAGCTGTAGCCAGAAGAGTCCCTTGTAGGAAGTCTTCAGGAAAAAGAAAGAGGATATTCCAGTGATTAGGGTATTAGCCTAGAACTTGAAAGACCTGGGTTCAAGTGCCTGCCACAGACTTCCTCTGTGACCTTGGATGAGTCAATTTTAGCCTCTCTGGAAGTCCATTCCCTATCTGTAAAATAGGGATAAACAGTACTTCCTTACTACTTGGGTGTTACGAGGATGAATACATTAAAAATTGAGGCACCCAGATACTATAATAAGAGCATGATACAAGTACTCTAGTTAGGCAGGGAATGAGTGGGGTATGCTGGGGCCAGAGCTACTAGTTTTTTACATTTCTCTCAATATTGGTCAAGATTAGATTTTTCTAGTCAATTTCACTTTGAGTCTCATGCTCCAACACAAAGGAGCACAGTTTAGGCTGCAAATGCTGCAAAAGGAGGTTTGTTTGATTAAAGAAAGTGTATTAGATACTAAAATAATAGAAAAATGATGGAAACATTCCTGTAGTTGTAGGCTTTGGTAATATACTGGTAAACTGTTTGTTTTGTTACAAAGCTTACATTTTGGGTGAAATGTGATGTGCCTGTGCCCTTTTATGTGCTACTGAAAGTAAAGATTTCAAAAATGAAACAGAGTTCATTAGATTTCTCTTGAGTGAGCAGCACTTAGAAGGTTGCTTAAGAAACAGAAGATCATTTCCCCTTTTACCTTTTTCACTGATAGTTCAGGCAAGTATCTCATTATTCAGGCTTTTTTGTTATAAAAAGGCGACTATAGATTTGTTTCATTCATTGCCCAACACACATAATTGAGTTGATTTCTTTCTCAGCTGCTACATTGTGTGCTGGGAATAGTAATGTAATGAGAAAGTTTTATGTTGCTAATTGCAAGTGTGCAAAGTGTGCTCATATGACCTTCAGAAATGACTTGCTTTGGAAACTGTTTCTTACACATAAAATATCTATACAGGGGTTCTCAAACTATGGTCTGTACTGGCTGGTCACATTGGCCTGATTCAAGCCCATTACAGTTAGTGTGCTCCCATTGATATCAGTGGGCTTTGGGTCAGGCATGTGCTGGTAGCTTTTTGTTTTTCAGCTGCTAAATTGCATTAAAGATATCTAATACTTTCCTAATATCACTTTGCCATATAAGCCATCACTGTAGATGCCATAGGGATGTTGTAAGATTATGAATTTGAGGGGAGATGTTCATGGAGCCATCTGTGTATCAAGCTGTGGTTCACATTATGGAATTCTGAGGATCCCTGCTATAAAATTCAGTGAAAATCATCATATTTATGATCGCACATGCCTAAAACTGGGTTTACTTTTATTTATTATTAGTGCCTCGTCTTCTCATTTTGATCCGATCTTGTCTTGTTTTGGGCCTTTTAAGAAAGTCTGATCATGAAATTAAGTTTTAAAAGATTCCACTTTTCTATTTGTATCTCTCTCTTTCAGCAGCTGTGATGTAGAAATGAGACTAATGGTCAATTTCCTGAAACTGTTTTCTGCTGTTTCTGATTGATTTTCCTTAATTAGGAGAAGTAGGTTTACCTCGCAATTTCCCATTCTCTTGCAGAGGTGAGGGAAGGAAGCTAAAAATGTGTTAACAGGTTCAACAAATTTTGATTTCCCCTTCAATTAAGAAGAGAGATGTTCAGACTTTACGCACTAGTGACAGCGTTAAAATATGCAATTTTGATAGGTTTGAAATGTTCTGTGATAATTGTTGTGCTTTTAAAAAACTAAATTAGAAATATACACATAGGACTAATCTTTTATTCTCTTTATAGGCAAAACTATTGCCTAGAGAGGGAGTTTAGCCAGTGTATGGACTGCAGGATCAGACCACTCTATTTCTGTCGAGTCTACATTGACTTTAGATTTCTCTCAGGTGGGGTACTTAGCCAAGTGGGGTACAGTTATAATGGATTGGGTACAAATCATACTTATTTTTTATCCTACAACTGTTTTAAAAAGCAAAAGAGTGAGAAATTTATAATTATTCCCACTCAAGCATATTGTTAACTTATCATTAAGGTTACCAAGTGCTATTCCAATCGAGATCTATCATTATATACATCACTATAATAAAAACAACCATTACACACTAAGGACATGATGACAAGTGAAAGTTATGGGAAGCAATTCTGACGCTGAGCACAGATCATGCGTGAGGAGTGGGCTGGCAGGGCAAGACTAGAAGAAAGAATCGTCTCACCCCATCTGCAGAGCAGCCATGGAGTCCAGTGGCTATGTTGTCCAAAGTATAGACATCACCCACACACAGGGTGAGAGGGATGGAAGGATCTATGCCATGGCCTCTCTCCTACAGCAGACCAATCATGGTCTGCCTCAGTGAGTGTGGAGTATGGCTCCACACTAAGGAAGGGGCAGTCTCCATCCAATCCAGCGTGACCTTGCATAGATGACCCAAGATGGTTCCATTGCCTAGTGAGGCCTAGTTTTACACTACAGTTTTGCCACCATAGCTATGTCATCTAGGAGTGTGGAAAGAATTATATCCCTAGCCTACCTAGCTATGCTGGAAAAGCCCACAGAGTAGATACAATTGTGCTGGCAAACACTGTTTCTGTCAGCATAGTTAATGAAGTTGGGGAAATGGGGTAGATACTCCTGCCAGTTTACGCTGCATCTGCACTAAGGGGTTTGGCCGGCAGAGCTATGTCTTGACATGGCCGCCCTTGCAGAGTCTAGATCAGCCCCTATTAGGGGAGATGACGCCCTGTACTTTTTTTAACCTCTAGCCTTCTCACCCAAAATTGGCAAGAATTTTGTGCTAGATGCATTTAAAAGAAATTAGGCGTTTACATGACTCCAAAAATAAATGTATAGAGCCTGATTTTCATGTACACTAAGACTGTCACACTGCAGTGGCATGTAAACTTGTCATATGGGGTCATGGAAACTGTGGCAGTGAAAAGGGTGCAAATGAGAATCAGATCCATAGTCTTGAAAAGAAAGACCACCCCGTGAAGCACCAATGTTATGACCCAAGGGCATTTCGAGAATAAACAGATATTAGTATTGTATACATTTGTTTCGATTTTTTTTTTTTTAAACACAAGATTTGGTAATTTACTTTTTTGGATGCCTTCAGCCTATCTGAATTTTTGAGACCGCAATGTTTTTAGCTTGCATTTGATTATTAACAAAAATCTAAGTGTAAAGCTGCTATTTGTAGACTGTAATCTTGTTGTTTTCCAGTGCGCTTGGGGAAGGGCTGCTCATATAGTGCCCTGACTTTGAATTCAGTTTTTTGACCACTTTTTATGTTAAAGTTCCTAACCCTAGTGGAACTCTGCAGTTGTAAACCCATTACTTTCCATATCACTGCCAGTGCAACTTATAGCATTTTTGAGCCTTCTTTATTAATCCTGTTTGGAGAAATGATAAAATGCTGCCAATTGGATTATAGAAGACTGTATGAGATTAGGTAAAGTAAGGCATTTGCTTTAATTTCTTATTTTTAAGAGAATTCAGTGTTTTTTAAAGATGCCAGAGTGACAGTATTGCAGACTGCCCACATCTCTGGGCAGAAAGAGAATCTCTCTCAGTGAATGAGCTGTGCCAGTTTAGGGATCTCACTGTGAAACCATATATTCAGCAGATGTGACAGAATTAATCAGGGCCTGAACCAGTCTGGCTTGTGGGTGTACAATTCTAGTAACTATAGTCTGAGACAGCTGCCCCTCCTTGTTGCTGAGCTCTGTTCTGGATACTGCTTTTGTTTTGCCTTGTAAATTAATTTTTACAGCCCCTCAAGAGAAGTACTGGCCATGTCACTTAGCATTTTGAACATTGAAACACATCATTCCAAGGAGTTTTCCAGAGCATGTTTTGCAACACATCATCCCAAGGAGTTTGTGGTATGCCAGGAAAGCAAAGAGATGGTGGTATTTGAATGTGGGGCTCATATATTATACCTCACTAATGATCCATGCTTTTGAGGATAGCTTGGGCTGAATGCACACCGATTTTTTTTTTCTCTGCACACATTCTTTTGTAAATGTTGGCTTATTAGTTATCTCCCGTTGACAAAATTCAGCTGTACATTTAAAGCAAACTTGAGTTCTTGGTAACATTCAATATGCTGGTTTATAGAAATCTACATGTTGCTGCAATAGCCATTTAATAACCTGGGAAGTGTGTGTGTGTGTATGTGCGCCTAGATAGATAGATAGATGGAATCCTGTGAGCTGACTTTTGTTTTTCTTTTTCATAACTGGATACAAAAAACCCCAACAACAACCTATTTGGTCATGCCCTGGCACATGCCTAAGGTACCTTATCTAAAAATCCCCAAAAGCCCAAACCTTGATCCCCACTAAGTCAATGAATATTTCAGCAATGGACAAGTCATCCTTTTCCTCACAGGGTTGCTACCTATAATCTTGCCCGAGTCATGAAAAATATTAATGAACGCAGTAAAACTTTTGGCAGTCCTTTTTTTCATTTTCCGTGGTTTCCACTTCTATAAAAAGCTGTTTTATACAGTCTAGCTCTTTCACCTCTGTGTGCCAGTAGCCTAGGCTGATAGGTATTTTAAATTACCTTGACATCAACAAGGTGGGATGTATTTGTTAGTATTTGTGCTAATAATCTGGACTATCTGAAATTTTAAATCACTGTGATGCTAGCAGTCTGTACCGTCTGGTGTTTTAAATCACTGTGGCAGTAATAGGCTTGACTGTCTGATAATATAAATCACTCTGATATGAAAATGGATAAGGAGGACTTTTTTCACAGTAACAGCCTGGTGCTGAACGCTGCCTCTTTGCTGCCCAAGAGTTCACCTTTGAAGATAACAAGTCAATAGAAATGGGCTCATTATCATGCTGCCTGCTGAAACTTTTCAAAGCCAGTTTCTCTCCAGGACACAGGGTCCTTCAGGCAATATCCTTCTGTCTGCCTTTAGGAAAAGGTTAACTTTTTAAAAATATACCCAACCATCTTTTGTTCCTGAAAATCCCAATACATAACTGTATTAGCACTGATATGACTTAATTGGGCTGCAGCAAAAGTCTCAGAAGTCTGCAAGATCTTGTTTTATCTTCACTTTAAAAAACATTCTTTAAATAATGGTGAAAACTGTGTGGCCTGATTCTTCATTGCTTGGCGCCATGCACAATTATTTACATCTGTGAAAAGTGTGTTCAAAAAGTTACCAAATCAGAATTGCGACATTTTACAGCCTCTTTGTACAAATGTAAACTACTACACAAAGGGCAAGAGAGTGAAGAATCGGCTCCTAGATGTGTACATCCTAATGACCCCTATTTAGGAAGGATAATGATGGGTTGGCTTTTTAGCAAAATATTTTGATTTTTCAACTCTCCCGCTTAAAAGCTCTTTCAAATAATTTCAATGGAGTTAAAAGGCACATCCCTGTTTAGAGTTATCAAATGTTAGCAGGTTGATAGGGTTTGGTAAATCACATAAAATTGGAACATTTTACAAAAATCTGAAAACATCATAGGGATTTCTAAGAATATATTTTTCACTGATGAGTTTCTTATAAATATAGCATTACAACTTTCATTCTACTAATATACCAAGGACACCCTCCAGCTCCACATGAAGTTAATGAGAGTTTTGCATGATCAAGAGTCAGTAAAATACTGCTACTACAAACAAAAAGATGGGTGTGACTATGCAACTTGAAATGACAGAAGTATTTGTGCAAAGGGAAGATGGATGTTGAGATAAAGGATAAACATAGGAAAGGGCAAACTAGATTTATGGGTAACATTTTCAAAAACACCTAAGTGAAGTAGAAGTGCAGGGATTAGGTGCCTAATCTTCTTAGGCACTTTAAAAAAATCGTACTAGGTACCTATCTGCACATAGGCATCTAAATACCTTTAAAAATCTGGCCCCAAATTCCTAAATCCAAGTCACTGGGACTTCACACAGGTTGAGGGTCCCAGATGCCATGCAGAACAAGCTGCAGGATTGAATTGTTAGCTATTTATATTTCTTGAACTATTAAAATACTATTATTGACTATAATGTATCTGCCACATCAAATATAGCTCAGCGATCACTACCATTGTAAAGGGAGTAACCATTTCATTTCTTCCAGGAGCTGCTTTTGTTCAAACTTACAGATTTTGTACCAGTATAATTATTTCTTATATATATATATATATATATATAAGTATAGTTAGGAATGTGATTTCCGCCCTGCCCCCGACATGGTTATACTGATACAACCCCTAGCATGGATGCAGTTATACTGGTATTAAAGTGCTTATTTCTCTTCCTGTTCAGGAATGAACTCAGTGCTTATGCTGCTCTAGTTTAGTCCTTTTATGCTGATGTAACTGTCCACAATGGGAGTTGGGGGTTAAAGCTGTACAACTTTTGAGTGTAGACAAAGCCTAAACAGAATTAGGTATAGCATTCCATGGATTAAGTAAGGGAAATAGTTTCAAATTAACAAAAGTTATGTTTCTAGGCTATGGCTATTCAATCTATCAGCTTCCAGTTTTTTTCAAAGCATATTATCAGGTAATGAATTTTAATACTCCCATATGGGCTGTTAATGTTGCACTAAAATCACAAAAGGTACCTTACAAGTTATCATGTATGAGATCTATTACCTCAGATATAATTACTCACAGGAAAAGTGATAATTGAATGTAACAAAAACATACCCCAAAACAATTTGTTAGTGATTCTAGATATTTATGTATCTAAACTGAGTTACTGTGATGTTGTTACTAGGGGCCTCTGCCTTTCCTCTCCATCCCCTCCCTACTGTGTGTTACCCTTGCTATCTGTATCATATGGAACATTTAGAGTGCAAACACTTCAGGGGTATCCTTCTTCTACCATTTGTTGTGTAAAGTTCACAGCATGCTGTAGGTGCTGATAGAATATGTATTAATAATATAATTTAATAATCTGCCAGTTATCAGTTGGGCACAAGTTAGACAGTTTGGCCAACAGTTTTTAAAATGTCTGCCCAAGGTCAGACTCCTAATTCCATATAGGGTGACCAGATAGCAAGTGTGAAAAATTGGGAGGGGGGTGGGGGGTAATAGGCACCTATATAAGAAAAAGCCCTGAATATCAGGACTGTCCCTAAAATCGGGATATCTGGTCACCTTAATTCCATATTAAAGCATCTATATAAGTGGCCTGATTTTTAAAAGTGCGGCACACACCTTGACTTACGGAAGCTGTTGTGTGCTTTAAAAGTTCACACCACTTCCTATTAGGATCCTAACTTTGGAGACTTCTATGTGTGTGTGGTTGTTTTTTGTTTGTTTGTTTTTTTGTTTTTTTGTGAGAACTGTTCTGCTAGCTCAAATCAGCTCTAAAATGCAATAGATTTTAATATTTTATCCCAATGACACTACATCAACCTATATTAAGCTGTACTGTTTAATCTATTCCAAAACTTTAAAATTTAATTTCTTCTAAATCAGGCATTCCTGTCAATTTGTGTCATGAACAGTCAATATGATATGTTGGCAGATGGTACAGCCCTCTGATGGCAGTTATGGTTTATGCTTAACTTCCCTGCTAAGGTACATCTCTTTATGGACTGTCACACCAAATATTTACATTTTCTAATAGCAGAATGTAATCAAAATTTGCTCATTCATTTGTTTTCTTCATTTAAACTACAAGAGGCCTTTTTTCAGAAAGAGACAGAAAACTGTTAATGTATTGTTAGAGCTCAAATGGAACAGAGAAATAACAGTACTGCTGTAATGACAAGATAGTTGCTATGGGCAAATAAAATCTCAAATCTATTAATTACATTAAAAGCCTATCTCCCCCACTATTTTTGTTTTGTTTTTGTTGAGTGGTGTGAGTTGAATAGGAATGTTCCATGGAATAGCAGCAAAATCTTAACATGTTACAGTATAGTATTTTGGGGCAGTGTTTTGGTGTGAAGGAGCAGAATGCTTGCTATCTGGTAACGCAACTCAGATGAGTTGATAGACACTGTGATAGTATTGTTATTCAGAGTCCAGAGGCAGGTATTCATCATGGTTATCCTATTTTAGCCTTCAGCTTCACCCCAGGGCAGAACCACTCTAAGTGGGTTAAAATATTCGTTAATGAACACAATTTCAGTTGTCACTTAATTTTACCATATTCTTCAAAATTCTATAAGCAATTTTGCTATATAAAACAGTCACATATATGCCATACTGTGTTTAATACTGTAAAGATACTAATTTGTACATTGTGCAGATAGTGTAAAAATTTTTGCTCAGTCATTGAAAGTGACAGACATCTGTATTGCATGCAAACCACTCAGGCTGATTAATGCACATTTGTTTCCATGCTAATCATCTTGAGTTGAGGAAAGCTCAAAATTAACTTGATACATGAATTTCACTTTTAAAACAGTATTCTAGCAGTTGCCACTTGCAATCGTTATTGATAAGTATGCAAAATATGCTCCAGTATAGCACCCTATTTACACACGCTCATTGCTTTTCAAAAGATTCACCTTTCAGGTTTAGCTTTTAATGCTTGCTCTCTGCCCAAAAAGCATTTTGGGGAAGCTGGAGCCGAAGGTGGGAATTTTAAGCAAATACACCTCAGCTCTTCACCTTTGCAGGAGGGGGGGAGAGAGCTGATTTCAAATTAACCCTTTGTTCACCCAGAAACAGGTTGTGCCCCTGCACCTTGACCAATCTGCCTACTGCACTGAGCCCAGGGCACAGGTTCCTCATAGTTCACGCCCTGTGAAGATCCTTCCTGTGCCAATTAGAGTGATGAGAAGTGATTGACTTAGGCCTTGGCTACACTCGGGAAGTGCAAGTGTAGTCGCGTCGCCAGCGCTGCAAGAGAGCTCTCGTCGCAGCGCTGTATGTACTCCACCTCTCCAAGGGGAGTAGCTTGCAGTGCTGCGAGAGAGCGTGCAGCACTGCAGGCTCTGATTACACTGGCGCTTTACAGCGCTGCGCTCGGGGGGGGGGCGTTTTCACATCCCTGAGCGCAGCAAGTTGCAGCACTGTACAGCGCCAGTGTAGCCAAAGCCCAATACTAGAGCCAAAGGATGAGTGCTCCAGTGGTGTACAGAAGAAGGAGTTGAATTCACAGAGAATTGCATTGATTTGTGTGATGAAAAATGACTAATTGCAATATGAATGAGGAGTACTTGTGGCACCTTAGAGACTAACAAATTGATTTGGGCATAAGCTTTCGTGGGCTAAAACTCACTTCATCAGATGCATGGAGTGGAAAATACAGGCGCAATTCTTCAACAAAAAAAACTTCAAAAACAGACTTCAATGAGAAACTGCAGAACTGGAATTAATTTGCAAACTGGACACCATTAAATTAGGCTTGAATAAAGACTGGGAGTGGATGGGTCATTACACAAACTAAAAACTATTTCCCCATGCTAATTTTCCCCTACTGTTACTCATACCTTCTTGTCAACTGTTTGAAATGTGCCATCCTGATTATCACTACAAAAGTTTTTTTTCTCCTGCTAATAGCCCACCTTAATTGATTAGTCTTGTTAGAGTTGGTATGGCAACCCCATCTTTTCATGGTGTGTGTGTGTGTGTGTGTGTGTGTGTGTGTGTGTTCCTACTGCATTTTCCACTCCATGCATCTGATAAAGTGGGTTTTAGCCCACGAAAGCTTATGCTCTAATAAATTTGTTAGTCTCTAAGGTGCCACAAGTACTCCTGTTCTTTTTGCTGATACAGACTAACATGGCTACCACTCTGAAACCTAATTGCAATATATGGTTTCCAGTTCAGAAGAATGGGTACAGTCGTATGGGTTCATAATTGGCAGTTCTTGTTAGGGAATGTTGAAATAGAAACTTGTATTGTCATGCACTAAAAATGGAAGAGGCAGGAAGTAATTAACAACTTTATTGTATTTATTTGTTTCCCATTATAAAGATAACCCAGCGCATCCAATTAGACTATACCTGGTGAGCTGAAGCTTGCAGAGAAATCATACAGAAAAGCAGAACAGGTTACCAACTAGTCAGAGTTTAAAGGGATTAAGAGAGGTCTTCACATTTATGCCAGGGAGATAAATTGAGGCCACTAATAAAATGACAAAAGAGATTAAATGAATGGTGAGTCTACAGTGGCTGAGACACTGAACTACTTAAAAAAAAATCTGCCATAGATGAAGACTAGAAACTTGTATTTTATGTGGTGAATAAAGGTGTGACCTAGTGGAGGGACTTGTCAAGGGGCGATACGACCTGAGTGATGGGCCAGAAAGATGGGGACAAAGATGGGTATTAGGAGAGTTGGGTAGGTGTTGGAGTGGCCAGAGAAGAGGAGGTTACAGTACTCAGGATGAGAGATGGTGAAGGCCTGGGTAAGAGTTTTACCTGTGTGGGTGTAGAGAAGAGGCTGGCTCTTGAAAATGTTATGGAAGAGGATGCAACAAGAATTGTGTATGGTTTGGACATGTAGTCTAGACATAATTGGTAGCATTGTCCTGAAGGACAGGACTGGAAAAGGGTTCACTCAGCACCATCCATCAGAGAAGAGAGGAAGAGGTAGTTATTCCACCACAACTTGGCAAATCATTATTAATAAACAAAAATTTATAAGAAAGAAACAGTTTTCTTATTCTCTGCTTTGTCTTTTTCTGCTCTGCTCTGGGGCTGTTTCTTTATTTGTTAAAAGAACACAGCACCCATTGCAGATATTATACAGATCATCAACAGGTGATTCAATGCTGTTTGCAAAGTTTTTAAAGTAGTGCACCAGAGTCCAGTGTATATTTATTGGGGGTGGTTGTTAGAAGATTCAATATTAAGAGATTTACTCTGTAAAATACATTGGACACAATGCATACTTTGGTTCAACGAGACACATCCATATTTTATCCAATTACTCATGTCAGTTAGTCTTCTGTGGAGGCCTTTGTTTGGCTGTAGGTCAGTGATAAGATGTCTCTTAGAGCAGCCTTTGTATTACTGACTGTAATAACAGTCTAGCTCTTATTTGGAACTGGTAGTCAGATGGCTAGTTGCTTTGATTTCCAGGGCATGTATCAAGGGAGGCCTAACTCAAATTAAAAAGCTGTTAAGTATGATATTTTGGTAGCAAAACTTTGACAAGTTTTTGAACATGAATTTCAGTGATATATTAGTTGCATGGTTCTCTAGGGGCCATTGCATGCTCTTAAATGTCAGTAACCTTAATATGTCTCAGCTTTCTTTCTGGGCTGTTTCCCATCCTACCTTCTCTGCAGATGAGGTCAGGCATGGCATTTTGAAACACCAGTGTACTTTGTGGTAGAACAGGGTAAATCTATGTTAATTTCAAGAAAGGTAGGCTTCTAAGAGGTTTGCATGCATTAACAAAACATTTCAAGGAAGCAGAGTATCAAATTAACTTGTTTCGTGTTAAAGACATTAAGGTATTTAAATGTGTTATTTCAATCCCTGTTGAAGCATGGAAACAAGGATATAATATCACTTATTTAAAACACAGCTTCCGTTCTTGCCTTCTCCTTCCTTTCACAGAGAAGTTTTAAAGACTACACAGCATGAGTGAAAATATACTAAAATAAGTAGATTTCGGTGAAGAGGGAAATTGCATAAATCATAACAGAAATGCTTCTTTCTTCTTGGAGCAGTGTCTTCCTCTGGTGCTCCACTTCAGGTGCACATGCTCCTCTTGAGTCCCCTGATAAAGATTTCTAGCTAGCACTGTCCATTTGACCCACGCATGTGCCTTGTGCCTCCTCTACTGCCTTGGCCCCAGATGAAACATTAATATGTCTGCTCCCTAGAGCATACTTGGCCTTTTCCTCTTCACCTTTTTTCTAGCAAAGTTACTTAGCTTAGAGTTGTTGTTAGTGTTAATATAGTTGGTTTTAGATGAGGGGACTGACAGGAGATTTGTCTTCTCCTGATGTGGTTTGCCTGGTTCACCAGCCTTCAAATGCTGCCTCTCTTGCTGGGAGGCTATACCAATGAGCAACAGACACTCCAAGTGTGTCCGTTGTCTGGGGGAGTTCCACATCTCCCAGAAGTGCTCCTTTTTGTTTAGCCCTTAAATCCAGGGCTGGGAAGAACGGGGAGATAAAGCTCAGGCTGTTGGCAATGGAATGTTCCCTGCAACAACCCTCTGAGGCACGTCAGGAGACACCCCCTCTCCTCCTCCACACACACATCTGTCCCTGGACAGATCAGTGCCCTGTCACCTCAGAGCAGCTTCTCCCAAGAAAGGGAAGTCTTTGGAGCACATTGGGAAGACTGCCAAGAACAGGAGTATGGACTCTCTTTATCTAAAGAGCCAGATCCAAAAAAGACCAGGTCTGTGTTAATGTCCTCTGTCTCAGTGGGTATTGTTGAGGCCAGGGATTCTTCCTCCAGTACCAGCAGGCTTGTGAAGCCCCAGAGCTCCAAGGAGAGTAAGCATGGCTTTGCTAAGGTGCTTGTACCAAAATAGTACCAGGCCGGAGTCAGGAGACAAGAGTCAGGCTGAGATCGGAGACTGGAGATCAGGAGACAAGATGAAATCTGGAGTCACAGCAGGCCGAATTCTGTGTTTGCTCACACAGCTTCCTGGGGCAACCCCTGGAGTTAAATAGGGTGCTTGGCCAATTTATAGGGCCACAGGGTATTGTCATGCTGGCTCCCTTGCATAGGCACCAACTCTGTGGGTGCTCCCATGGGGGGGAAAAAGTGTATGCTCAGCACTCATGGGCAGCCCCACCAATCAGCTCCTCCCCCTCCCTCCCAGCCTCTCCCGCCCGCCGCAATCAGCTGTTCAGCAGTGTGCAGGAGGCACTGGGGGAAGGGGAAGGAGTGGGGGCAGGAAGAGGTGGGAAAGGGGCAGAACGGGGTGGGAGTGGAGCAGGGACCAAGAAGAGGCAGGGCAGAGGTGGACTGGGCGTGGGTGGGAAGAGGTGGGGCGTGGTTGGAATTTGGAGGAAGGGGTGGAGTGGGGTGTGGTCTGGGGCAGAGCGGGGGTCCAGCATCTCCAGGGAAATCACAAAGTCTGCACCTCTGCTCCCTTGGGTGGTACTTCCTGCAGTGCTTACTCTCCACAGTGCTCCCTGTTAGCTCTGCTTAGCCTCCTGGTGGCACTGTGGGAACATCAGCTGTCCAAGGCTCTGCAGACCCAGATTCTAGCCAATGGACCTTAGCTACCTGGCCAAGACAAGCTTGATACCCTTACCAGCTTCAGTTCTGTGTCCTTCTGCTAATCAAGCTCCTCACCATTGCTCATCTCCTGTCTCTGGGTGTAGCTGGCGTCTTTCACCCCAACCTGGCAGTTCTACATCCTAGAGCCTGGCTCCTGGTTGGTTCTCCAGAATAGAAGTTTCCTGCTCTACAGAGGTGTAGTGGGTGTTAAAACATCAACCCCCATTACTTGCAGAAATGGAAGAGATTTACCCACTGTGTGGTTGTCTCTTCCTCTGGCTGGCTAGCTCAGTTGGTAGAGCATGAGACTATTAATTTCAGGGTTGTGGGTTCATGCCCCATATTGGGCACTTGATCTGAGGGGAGGGATAGCTCAGTGGTTTGAGCATTGGCTTGCTAAACCCAGCGTTGTGAGTTCAATCCTTGAGGGGGCCACTTAGGGATCTGGGGCAAAAATCTGTCTGGGGATTGGTCCTGCTTTGAGCAGGGGGTTGGACTAGATGATCTCCTAAGGTCCTTTCCAACCCTGACATTCTATGGTCTCAAGTATCAGAGGGGTAGCTGTGTTAGTCTGGATCTGTAAAAAAGCAACAGAGAGTCCTGTGGCACCTTTAAGACTAACAGATGTATTGGAGCATAAGCTTTTGTGGGTGAATGTCCGACAAAGTGGGCATTCACCCACAAAAGCTTACACTCCAATACATCTGTTAGTCTTAAAGGTGCCACAGGACTCTCTGTTGCATTCTATGGTCTGAATTTGTTCCCCTTTCCCTCATCCTAGATTACTTGCTGGATCTAAAGACTTCTGGGTTATCCATCAGTTTGGTCAAGGTACATTGGGCTGCTGTGTCAGCCTTTCATCTGCAATTGAGGAATTCTCCATTTTTTGCTCCCCCAGTAATGTCCAGATTTATAAAGGGTCTGAGTAATCTTTTCCCCCATATTAGACCTCCTACTCCATCCTGGCACCTCAATCTGGTTCTCAAGAACCTCATGAGACCTCCATTTGAACCAATGGCTACCTACTCCCTGCTTCATTTATCTATGAAGATGGCCTTCCTAGTTGCCATCATGTCTGCTTGTAAGGTTGTGGAGATTGGAGCCTTGATGGCAAATCTCCCTCCTCCCCCCCGCCCTGACATTTTTTTGCAGTAAGTTCTTTTTACATCCACATCCAAGGTTCCTACCCAAGGTTACTTTGGATTTTTATGTTAACCAACGAGTCCATCTACTGCTATTTTTTTTTCCTGAAACCTCACAGTTCCCAGCAGGAATCCTATTTCCATACCTTGGACATTAGCATGGCCTTAGCCTTCTACCTGGATAAAACTAAGCACTTTAGAAGATCACCTAGACCCTATATATCCTTCACAGATAGATCTCAGGGTGTTCCCATCTCCGCTGACAGACTTTTGAAATGGACATCGGGTTGTATCTGTACCCGGGGGCGAGAGGGGGTGGGGAGAGTGCATTCAACCAGATTGCAAGTGACATGCACTACATTTTTGAAGACTGTTCCAATGTTTAAGATACATAGAGCCGCTATGTGGTCTTCAATCGATATATTTTCAAAGCATTATGCCCTGCTCCATGCCGTTGGTACTATCTTCAGTCCTGGATCCTGTTCTCAGGCTCCCTCCTCCTTCTAGGGATGCCATAGGGACACTGCTTGAAGAAGAAGGAAACGTTACTCACCCTGTGCAGTAACTGTGGTGGTCTTTGATATGTGTGTCCTTATGGGTGCTCCACTACCCGCCCTTCCCCTCTGCTTCGGTTGTGGCCTAGAGAATGACGAGTAAAGAAGAAACTTAGTGCAGTTCACCTGCATATCCCTATATATACTTGGTGTCGGCCACAAGGAGGCAAAGGGCACTGGTTAAACAGGGCACTGGTTGAAAAGGCACTGCTTGCTAGAAATCTCTGATCAAGGTCTTGAGAGGCTCATGCGCACTGGAAGTGGAGCACCCACAGTGATATGCATCTCAAAGAATGAGTCACATTTCTTTCTATTGTTTTCTTACATACTACTTATGAAGAAAGGAAAGGAGTGCACGGCTAGAACCAGAGCCAGCAAAGCCTTAAGTGCGTAAGGCTTTGTGTGACTGTGGTCTGTGTAGTGAAATCTAGTGAGAAAGGATAGCCTTGTGGTTCAGTGAGTAGCTTTAGAATCTGGAGATTTATGTTCCATTCCTGACTCTATCCCAGATTTCTTGCATAAACTTGGGCAAGTCACTTAATCTCTCTGTTTCGCTCACCCATCTGTAAAATGGGTTTAATAATACTTAATTTATCTTGCTCTTTGTCTTGTGTATTTAACTCTTTGAGGCAGGGACTGTCTTAAAGTGTCTCGTCTAATGGGGCCCTCGTCTTAGTTGGGACTCTAATTTTTTGTTTGTTTATATTGCATTATAGCCTAATCTTCCATTATGTAATTGCATGTCTATGTTTGACTTTCAGACACTGAATGCCTCACACAGTGCAGCCATAATTAGTCTGGAACCTGAAAATGCTGAGCATCCAGAATTCCCATTGACTTCTAGGACAGTTAGAAGTGCTTATAAGAGCAGCTGCTATTGCCCTAGATGTTAATTGTAGCTGAAAGATTAGCTGAACCTAAGCAGAACTACCCCAAGGTTCAGATTTTTTAAAAATAAATCCTACAACTTTTTCCTGGAAAGGCAAAATATAGTTTTAATTACAGATGTTTCTAGTCAAGAGAGATAACTATCAAATTCATTACCAGTTAAGGGCCTAATTCTGAAAGGTGCTGATCACCCACAGTTCCAGTTGACTTTTATTACAGTCGCAGGTGCTGAGCAATATAAGTCAATGGAAATCTATTTTAAAATGCTTGGTATGAACAAGTGTGCCCTGTGCAATTTACCTATAATTTTCATACTAAGTGGAAAATTCACAAGATGGTGATAATATGCATATAATAAAACATCTGAACCTCACTTATCCCCAATCCCCTCTATGCCAAAGGATCCTGTCCCCCATTGGGGTTAAGATAAGTGAGGTTTGAATAATCAGCCATCTGGCTTCATTGAGGATGCCTGACTCAGAACAGCTGCAGCCCTGCTCCCACTTCTTCCCCAGGTATCCTGTTTCAACTTCTCCCTGGTAGCACTTACCTTTCTGCAAACACACACACTTGGATAGTGATTATTTATAGTACACCTCTACCTCGATATAATGTGACCCAATATAACACGAATTCGGATATAATGCGGTAAAGCAGCGCTCCGGGGGGACAGAGCTGCTCACTCTGGCGGATCAAAGCAAGTTTGATATAACGCGGTTTCATCTATAACGTGGTAAGATTTTTTTGGCTCCTGAAGACAGCGTTATATTGAGATAGAGGTGTATGTATATTGCATTAGCACTTAAAAGTGTGCTAAAGGCTTTGTAAAGACAGAAGATGACCCAGTCCTGCCCCAAAGTCTGGGTTTACTTATGGAAGCAGACAGGATGATTTGGACATAAGAAGATACTTGAAGATTTGGCCCAATAAGTGTAATGGAATCCTATCCCTTCTTCCCTTGCTCAGAGATACCTTAACATAAGAGTTTGTTCCAAATTCTTCCTTCTCTTACATCCAAACAAATTCACAGAGGTCATGTAGGAGCCTATTATTAATAAATAACCAGTGCAAAATATTTCACTTTTGGTCGGTCCCATTTGGGGGTTATAGTCTTCCAGACAGGCACACTGAGAACCTTCATAGATGCACTCCAGTTTTGCCAGTCTCAGAACACCGGAGCAGGTGGGTTTTGATGAACATGCCATTCTGTATTACTACTACTTCTCTTAATCTCCATGTGCATGGATGTATCCCGGGGCATAGTTTCCTTCCTAGTTTTATTTTTAGGGTAAGACAAGTAGTGAAAGCAGACACATCTTGCCAGATGGCAGTTATGGATTGTTACATGTCATTGCAGAATTTTGTTCCAAAGCAGTCAGTTCCTTTCCAGTACACTTTGAGCTACTCATTTATCCAGAAAGTTTTGTGAACTGGAAAAGGGGGGAAATGATCAAGATACCACCTGAATTTCAGGTTAGTTGAGTGGTCTGTGCTGTAATCTTCTACTTATTCATGTAGATAGCTTATCAGAAGTGCAGAAATGAATCTCAGTTCTGATTCTAAGGGAATGAATGCCATCTAAATCGAAGGGAATTAATGTCATCTAGCACAGCACAATCTGGCAAGGTAGATTAAAAGGAATGAAAGACTGTTTGGAAGCTGAGAAGAAAAAAAGTTTAAAAAACAACAACAAAATCCCTCAAGAAATCAGTGACCATCTCCAGTTGTAACTTCTATATTAATATACTGTATGCATCAAGAAATATTCTCTGGAGCTAGGAAATGTACTTTTCAGGGGGGAAAAGATGCATGTTATAAAAGCATACATTTATTATTGGGCTTAATTTGAAATTGAACACATCTATCTTACAAATAAAGAGAGCCTTATTTGGGTGTTAGACTATACCCACAGCTAACATATTAAACTATAATGCACTATAGTTTGTCTGTATCTACCATAGATATATATTACTAAGAATGTGATTAAAACACTTTTCTGGAATTGGGAGGTAGATAAAATAATAATAAGAAAAAATTGTTCCACCTTTGGGTATTAGTTATTCATTGACAACCTTAACTGAATAGTACAACGTTGGTACATAGAATACGTGTACAGTATGTAGGGTTTAATTAAAAAAATCCAGTTTGTATTATGATATATTTTATTGACTGACAAATAATGTATAATTAAATACAAAATCAACATTTGTGGAAGCTTAACCCCAATCCTGTGAGTATTTATTCATGTACGTAACTTTACTTTTCTGAGTAGCCCCATTAGCTTCAATTAAAAACTCAGTCCTGTTTCATAGTTCTAAGGGGTTAAGATTATGGGACTTGTTCCTCCTCTCAACCCAGGAATGTGGCAGAAGGAATAAAAGGCATGGCCAGTGAAAATGTGAGAACGGCACCTTGAGGCCATGGGTGACCAAGTATGAGTTATAGCAGCCTTCAGATTGCTCTAATTTATGATGAAGCTGGCCCTACCCTCAGCTATCTAGTATCAAGTGAACCACAGCCCTTATCCTGTACTGCCTGGTTTGACCAGATAATCTGGGCCTGTGTGTTCAATCTAGAAAAAAATTGGTCTTTCCTGACTTTTGAGAGGTTAACTGAGAACTGAATTAATATTGATTTTGCATATAAGTGTATATTACTTGTCAAAGAATACAAACCTCAGTCATATTTTTCAAATTAGTTGTCATATGATTTTGCTTCTTTTATTGCCCTGCTCTGACATAAAAACTGTTACTGTGATTGGGATGAAATTTTGGAAGAAAAACTTGGATACCAATTCTGAGCCCCGAGTGAAATTATATACCAGCAAGTTATAAACACCTCAAATGGGGTTGCCAGGGAAGTCCTGAGAGAATCTTTGTTATAGTTGCAGTGTCTGGACTCCTTAGAAGAATGCATTAATAGCCGTGATCTTCTATCAGGATTCTCAAACATGGATCTCTGCATCTGTTTGGAGTCCCACTGATGTTAGCAAGACCCCCTATATGGACACAGGGCTTTGCTCTAGTAGATTCCAATACACAATAGGGTCTACATATGTGAAAACATATTTTTTCTAAGTACTTTTAAACACAGTATATTTAATAATTGAGTCATCTTTTTAGCTATTTTTCACACTCTGAGGCAATTCAGATAAATTGTTAAGTAGAAAAATTAACATCAGTTTTTAAAAAAATTAAACAATCAGAAGTCATTTTATAAGTAAACAAAAAGAGCTACAGCAGGATATGCAGTTATGGAGAAATTACACCTCTGATGTGGCTAAATGTCCTTGGCTTTGCATTTTGCCTCCAATGCACCTGAGGCATGTAAATGATGTTCTGTGCATATACACAGACACACTCTTGTAAGAGATGAAGGTAGAGCATATTCTCATTAGTATTTTACACCATTCACATTTATAAAAGTGAGAATTTGACTCAAATTAAGTTCAGAGATGCCTTATAATTATACTCTAACATCTCATTTACAAGATAGATTAGTAATATGGTCTGTATTTTCTGTTTCCAGTACAGTTGAGTCCCTTGAGTGCTAAAGTACCGTTTTACATTGCTGTGCAACTGAGGGTTTAATAAATCTGTCCAATGAGAATTTCATGCACAAAGTCATTGGGATTAAGTGTTTTTTATGGCCCAGTCAACTTTTCTCTGCTTTCAGTTTTTTTGAAACTCAACAGCTGCTAGCTCTTCTAAATGTTTTTGTTAACATATGAAGATCAACCACAGTAACTTTAAAAACAACTTTCAAACTACTCGTCAAGCCTGACCCTAAGAGGTGCTCAACACCAGGCAGGATCAAGCCCTTCAAGGGAAAGGCTGACCAAAAGCCATATGCTCTTTTTCCTGATCAGCTATAATCCAGCCAGATGTATAAAAGGGATAAATATAAGTCACTCCCACTGAGTGCAGAGGTCTGAAAAAATAGTGTATAAAAATCCTTATGTTAATAGTAAAGCCTTTGGGTATCAATTATATTTTGTTTGTGAGTGAATGTGCCTGCTTCAGCTGTGAAACAGCTTTGTCTAAAGCTTTATGGAAAGGTATGTAGAGTAGTTCTGAGACTTCATTTGACTAAAAGTGATGTGGAAAGGAATTAAGGTTGTTTGTACAGATGGGCCTAGAATTAAAATACTCAGACTGGTTATTTGTGGGTATTGCCAAAATACCCTTCAATAATCTGGGTATTGTACCTGAATAAAAATTGGTTCAAGTGTGTGATGATTCAATGTAATACATAAAGGTTCTGAGTCTTCTCTGACTTACACTGATATAAATCAGGAGTCTCTCCATTGAATTTTGTGGAGGCATGTCAAATTAAAACTGATGTAAATGAGAAGGTTCAGGTTCAAAATATCTACGTATAAGATAGATATGAGTGTACATGAGGATAACTACGTTATGGAACCATAGGGCCACATTCTGCTCTCAGTTATAATGGTGCAGAAAGCAGAGTAACTCCACTGAAGTTAATGAAGTTATACAAATGTCAAAGTGGAGTGGATATCAGAGTGAAGCCCTTATTCAACACTTTGAAATGGCCAAAGCTAAAGGACCTGGCCCACATGCAGAAATCCCATTGGCATCTATGGCTGTTTTACAGGCAGAGCAGTTGCAGCTTTGGGGTCTTCATCCTGCACAGAGAAGACTCGTATTTGATTTAGTAGCATATTGGTACAGCAGTTAACTATGAGCTGTCCGGTTCCAAGAGTAACCTATTAGGACAAGTTATGAGGTGATCTCAATGTTGATGTACATTACATGCAGATAACCAGCATAAGATAACATTAAGGTGGTGTAACTTACCGACTGAAGAGGTGAAAAGATGGGGTTGTAACAGAGGAAAAGCAACCCACAGCAGGGAGTAAGCAGGTGTAAGATAGGTGGGAAGAAGGGGCTTTTCCTATACCTTCTTATGTCTTCCTGGTACTTGCTTGTCCTACTACAACCCTGTCCTTCAACCTCAAAAACCGCCACCACAGTTTGCACCAGTTGACCCCCTTGGTTGAAGTCTGTGAAAAGAGGCTGAGTATTGAAAGCATCATAGAGACTGACTTATCCTCACAACCTAATGGTGGTCTATCCAGTGGGGAAGCTTGCACAGCTGATGCATATGATGTAGCAGATAAAGAAAAGATTTCAGTCTCCGAGGCTTTAAATCTGGCATCTCTCATGAACATTAAATTCTCTCACACATAAAAATCAATTTGATGTTTTTGTTTATGATCTCTATTCATTTTATCTTATAAAAATGGAAAATGCTTCTTTCTCTTTCTGAAAACATTTGGCACATGTTCTAAACTCTAAGTGTTGAATTAGGCAACTTTCCAGTAACTCCCTTCCAGCAGTTCTAAATCGAGATTACAGCTGTCCTTTTGGAAAGGCATACATAACTCAGCATGTGGGAAACTGACTGACATTTTCTCTTCTCCTTTTCAGAGTGTCTCCTCTGCAGAAGTCTGAAATAGTAGACATGGTAAAGAAACATGTAAATGCCATCACATTAGCCATTGGAGACGGTGCCAATGACGTGGGAATGATCCAGACCGCGCATGTGGGAGTCGGGATCAGTGGGAATGAGGGCATGCAGGCAACCAACTCTTCTGATTACTCCATAGCACAGGTCAGAGGCACTAAAAAGCAGCTGCCATGTTCTGTTGACGGAGGTATCAGCTGTGTGGCAGCATAAGCGCTTCATTGCTGGCTTTCAAGCCGAGAGAATCTTTGTTCATATCCTCTTTGAGACTGCCATCTAAAACTGATACCTTGGATGTATTAGGGATCATTTTAGTTTTGATCTTGTACCCTTTGGGGTTTCTTCTTGCCAGCTGTGGAACATTCAAACTGTTCAGTAAGCAGGGAGAGGCGCCATTCATGACAGTTACATTTAATGCCCTTCTAATTATAATTTATCTTCCTCAGTGTGCTCTTGTCACTGACACCTGTTGGTGAACTATATTAATGTCCAGAAGAGGCAGATGATGATGGGACATTTTTATTTTGAAGTCTCTTTACCACATTTTTCTTAAACTACTAAAGAATCAGTTATTCAAATATTAAAGAGCTGGTCAATATTTTGAGATAATTCAGGCAGTGACAGTGACTAGGGTGCATGCTCCCAACTTATCCCATCAAATTCAGCACTGATTACTTTATCTATAGGCGGCAGTGGGACGAAGCCATGCAAATTGCACAAGGTCTTTGTTTAATTGAACAAATCAAAATATAAACATATTAAAAGCAGCACAAGAAAGAAAAGAAAAGTACTTTTGCTGATGTACATGTATGTGAATATTGTTTATTTACAGTTAAGGTATCATATATGTTCACTTATCACTTGTGATAAGAAAATCTTTAATATTTGGTAATAGTATAAGAAGGTTAGATTCAAATCTAGAACGGGGTAATGACCAAAAATCATTAGTCTGCTGGCTCTTTGGTAGCCTGTGAGAAATGAGTTGGGATTTCATGCCACAAGCATGTAGGCAGCCATCAGATGAACTCACTATGAAATCTTCCTTTACAGTTGATACTAATTGGCACCCTTATTGGAAATTTCAGCAGAGAGCTGAAGGACTGGAAGGGCAGAAAGGCAAACTTCCCTTTTACTCCTTGAGGCAGTTGTTCCTGAACAGGTTGACCCATTGACAGAGCAATAAAGGAAAGGTGCACTGCTACCATGGTGTATGTGTTCCGTGGTCAGGCAGAGGGCTTCTATATTTAGGGGTGGTCATCTGAGAATTTTCACAAGCACTAAATGCATTTTTAAAATGTCAGGTTAAAAACCTCATCAGATATTAGTTCAGTAATAGACAGTAGTTTACTGCAAGAACACTTACACAGTATGACACCAAAAATGTAATACACCAGGACAACCTTCAACTGCCTTGATCACAATGGTTACACTGTCCAGCAGTGGTCTCTACATTACTAATCTTCTAACCTTCTACCATATATTACTTTTGAGGCACAATTCATTTAAAAAATCCATATTTACAAGACTTCATAAGATTCAATTTATTTATTAAAATGGCAGTGTAAAAGAATAAGTAGGTAGTCAGAGTTTTGTCCATAGATGGCCTATCACATTTTATTAACACCTTTGGCATTTATTCTAATAACTTTAAACCTGATGAAATCATTTGATATTCATGTGTCACTTTCAAGTGGCTTTTGGATGAATATAAGAATGGTGAAAATGGGTTGTGCTCAGTTTAACTGTGGTTTGGGGATTATTGACCATAGCAATAGAGATAATGTTATAGTTAGGGCTGTCAAGCGATTAAAAAAATTAATTGTGATTAATCATGTGATTAAACAACAATAGAATACCATTTATTTTAAATATTTTTGGATGTTTACTACATTTTCAAATATATTAATTTCAATTACAACACAGACTACAAAGTGTACAGTGCTCACTTTATATTTATTTTTTATTACAAATATTTGCACTGTAGAAAAACAAAAATTGTATTTTTCAATTCACCTCATACAAGTACTGTAGTGCAATCTCTGTTTCATGAAAGTTGAACTTACAAATGTAGAATTATGTACCAAAAAAAACCTTCATTCAAAAATAAAACCATGTAAAACGTTAGCGCCTACAAGTCCACTCAGTCCTACTTCAGCCAATCACTCAGACAAACAAGGTTGGTTACAATTTGCAGGAGATAATGCTGTCTGCTTCTTGTTTACAATGTCACCTGAAAGTGAGAACAGGCATTCACATGGCACTGTTGTAGCTGGCATTGCAAGATATTTATGTGCCAGATGCGCTAAAGATTCATATGTCCCTTCATCCTTCAACCACTATTCAAGGGGACATGCTTCCATACTGATGATGGGTTCTGCTTGATAACTATCCAAAGCAGTGCGGACTGACGCATGTTAATTTTCATCTTCTGAGTCAGATGCCATCAGCAGAAGGTTGATTTTTCTTTTTGGGTGGTTTGGGTTCTGTAGTTTCCGCATTAGAGTGTTGCTTTTTTAAGACTTCTAAAAGCATGCTCCATGCCTCGTCCCTCTCAGATTTTGAAAGGCACTTCAGATTCTTAAATCTTGGGTCAAGTGCTGTAGCTATTTTTAGAAATCTCACAGTGGTACCTTCTTTGTGTTTTGTCAAATCTACTGTGAAAGTGTTCTTAAAACGAAACATGTGCTGGGTCATCATCCAAGACTGCTATAACATGAAATATATGCAGAATGCGGGTAAAATAGAGCAGGAGACATACAATTCTCCCCCCAAGGAGTAGAGTCACAAATTTAATTGATGCATTATTTTTTTTAACGAGCATCATCAGCATGGAAGCATGTCCTCTGGAATGGTGGCCGAAGCATGAAGGGGCATACAAATGTTTAGCATATCTGGCATGTAAATACCTTGCAACGCTGGCTACAACAGTGCCATGCGAATGCCTGTTCTCACTTTCAGGTGACATTGTAAATAAGAAGCTGGCAGCAGTATCTCCAGTCAATGTAAACAAACTTGTTTGTCTTAGCAATTGGCAGAATAAGAAATAGGACTGAGTGGACTTGTAGGTTCTAAAGTTTTAAACTGTTTTGTTTTTGAATGCAGTTATGTAACCAAAAAAATCTGCATTTGTAAGTTACGCTTTCACGCTAAAGAGATTGCACTTCAGTACTTATATGAGGTGAATTGAAAAATACTATCATTTTTACAGTGCATATAGTTGTAATCAGAAATAATAATATAAAGTGAGCACTGTGCACTTTGTATTCTATGTTGTAATTGAGATCAATATTGAAAATGTAGAAAAGCATCCAAAAATATTTACCGTATATACTCATTCATAAGCCAAATTTTTTTAATAAAAAAGGGAAGCACCAGAGAAGGGGGTCGGCGTATGTATGTATGTATGTATGAGAGGTGGGACACAACCCCTCCCCCCCAACAGAGGGAGCAAGGAGAGGCAGCACAGCCAGAAGGGAAGAGGCGGGGCCAGAGTCTCTCCGCTTCTTGCCATGCTGCTCTCCCCCCAGCCTCCGAAGCAGCTGCAGCTCCAGGAATGGCAGGCTGCAGCTATGCCGCTCGGCCCCGCCCCCCCCCCCCCCCCCCGAGCAGACTGTGGCCACGCCGCCGGAGCACGCTGCGCCCGTGCCACCTGGCCCAGCCTGCTGGAACATGCTGCGGCTGCGCCACCCAGTCTGGCCCACCAGAGCAGGCTGCAGCCGCGCTGCCCAGCCTGCCGGAGCAGTTCCAGCCAGGTCAGAGACATCCTCCCTTGGCCCTCCCCAGATAAGGTGGGAAGGGATGGGATGGGGAGAGTGTTGGGGTCCCAGGCTAGGGGTGGGGTTATGTGGGGGGTGGTCACAGGGGTTACTCCCCTGACTCCCAGCTTCTCCCTCCCCCAAAAAATTTCCCCACCAGTTGCTGTCCCGGCCTGTCAGGGTAAGCAGCTGGTGCGCCGGGACACTTTGTTTACTTAGGTTTACCTCCGTGCCTGCGGACACTCGAGTTAAACAAATGATCTCGGCCTGCCAGCGGCTTATCGTGATGGCCCGGAAGCCAAAGTTTGCTGACCCCTGAATTATAGGGTTGGCTTATGAACAGGTTATAAAAATTTTCCATTTTTACTTATCCATCTTGGGGGGAGAGGGGTCAGCTTATAAACGAACCAGCTTATGATCGTGTATACATGGTATTCTATTGTTATAAGTGCGATTAATTTTTTTGAGTTAATCGCGTGAGTTAACTGTGATTAATTGACAGCCCTAGTTATAGTTAATGCTTTTATTTAAGTTGCGGGCAACAATAACATGCAGTTTTAATTTTGGAAACAAAATTTAAAGTCACATGGAACTGTTTGTCTTAGATGGGAGAAGAGTGTTTTTATTACCTGAAAGATTACAGTATATTACTGTGTTATCGTGAATCAAATTTGTGTTGTGTGCTGATTAGTAAAATGAGACAGAGTTATTTGCAATAGGAGAAATACTAGGCTAAAATAACACTAAATAGTTTTCAAAAGGAAAACTTAGGCTTCATATGGTATATTGTTACCATATATTTCTGCACTGAGGAAGAACTTTAGTGGAAATTATATGCACGCCTTGAAGGAAGAACGTTCTTCTGAGTAATTTAAGTAGACCACTGTAATGTAGTATCTTATACCCAAATGATAATTCCAATCCAGTGATTCCAGAAGTGGGCACACATGGAAAAATATAGCTCTATTTAAAGACTCACTAAGGATTCCACGAGGAATCCTATAATGAACTAAACAAATAAAAAGGAAGTTTGCCTCTGACCCAGGGCCCAAAGAATAACTTCCACTCATACAGAGACCATGTTTGAATCCTCTTTTTTTTTTAAATGTTCTTGTCCCCATGATTCATTTTCAAAGAATTCCTAAACCAAAATACTGAGGTTCTTTACATGGTTCTAAAATTTAATAAAACTTTTTATTGAGAAGATACTTTATATGCAGCAGAGGAATCTGGAGTGTCTTGGGATCATTGCTTTTTTGAATACTTTAAAGGGGAAAAGTGCTCAGGGAAATTCTTCCTTTAAAATAAATGTTGGGTTCATGGTTCAGTTTTGTTCCTAGGAAAGCCTGGGTTGTATTCTAGATATTTTCTTTTTCCTAAATTTCACCCAGTTGTAATAAATAATGAGTACTGGTACTCTAAAAACACCTTTTTATTTGGTAGTGCATCTCTCATTTTTAGATCAAGACTGGCTATCTTTCTAGAATATATGTTATAGCTCAAACGGACGCTATGGTTTGATGCACAAATTGCTGGAAGAAGTTCTATGGTCTGTGTTAGGCAGGAGGTCAAAGTAGAGGATCATAATGGTCCCTTTTGGCCTTACAATTTTTATAAATCTCCTGGCACCCACATATACTCTGTATCTCACTTATTATTAGACCCCCCCCTCCTGCAAACACTTACTCATGTAAGTAACTCAATGCATGTCAGTAGCTCCACTGAGCTCTGTTAAAATAAAATATGGCCGTTTTATTTAATTCCTTGTCACTGCTCAGTGGGACAACTCACATGTATTTAAAGTATCAGAACCTTATTCTTTCTGAGTGGCATCATTTCCTCAGCTCTTTTAGGTAGCACTTTTGCATTTTCTTGAGCGATTACAAACCCAGTGAGTAGCATTATAGTAACTAAATTGTTAAAATCGTATGAGTTATGGCTACACCATTTGTGCAGCTTTTCCTCTTTGGGTTATTCTACAGTATATCGATAGAATACATGCCAGCCTTGCTGGAGTTTACACGATATGCCTCACTGTCAAAGGATGAATCTTGGGAAGCATTAAAGTTGTGGCAGGACTGAAGAGAGAGAGTAGGTTGATAGGTAGTTAATGGGTTAGTACATTTATTAGCCATTCACTTTTGGTTATCTACTTTCCAATCCTGATGTAGGTTGGATAGAGACTGAACCCAAACTGAATTATAATGTGGCTTGCTTTGTTTTCTATTTTGCTGAAATACCACCAGAGAGCCTGTTCTTGTGGTATTTGCAGCAAATGCATTAAGTCCTGGAGATCTTGGGAGAAAGGCTATATATCATGAAATTTCTAGCTCATGTTTGGGGATCCCAGAGTTTCAAATGGGCTTTGGATGAATAATAAATTTGAACCAGAATTTGAAACTTGAACTCCAAACCTTTTGAGGCAGCATATCACTAGCCCAGAAGTGGAAGTGAGTTGTTTGGCATCCTTCTGGTTCCCCAAAACCACCACACACAAAGGTGAAATTCATTCTCTTCTCATGGGAGGCCTGAGGCTGAACTGAAAGGAATGTTACAGTCACAGGTGGGTTCCTTGACAGAGCCTGTGTGACAGACACATTTCCTGCCCACACTGTGAGCTTGATTTTGCTCTCATTGAAGGCAATGTGAGAAATCCCATTGAATTAAATAGGAATAGAACTGAGTCATCTTTGTGGTTCAAACCAGTATTATTAGGCACCAATTTCCATACACATTAGATTCATTTACTAAGTGGGTTTATTTAAGGGGAAAAGGAATCTACTACTTGTTTTAGAAGCTCATATTATGACCACATTTATTATTGAGTGAACTGTAAATGTTAATAAAAATGTATTTGTTTCCATCTTCTTTCAAAAGCTGGTAGTGTTCTTTTTTTCTTTTGAGCACTTTACCTTGAGTCTCCATTTTAGCCCAGAACATTTCTAATTACCACATTGCTCCTTTTAAAACACAGAGAAGAGCCTTGTACCACACACTTATCATTAAACCCTCAAACACAGTCATCGTCTCTTGCCATGAAATAAGAGTTCACATTTATATTTAATCCAGTAGACCCTATTATGTTAACCTTGCCTCATTTTTCTATCAGGATAGTAATAATAATTGAAGGCTTCTTCCTGTTTAAAGCAAATGAGGACCAAATTTATGGAATCATGTTTAAAAGATTTATTCCAAAAAAGGAATGTTTTGCTGTGATTATTTTTTAATGTTTTGTTTGTGGGTAATAATCTGTCAAAATTACTCTCATGGAAAGGAAGTTCTTGGAATGGATTTAATAGCTGATCTAAATTTCATTTACTTTGTATAGAGAGTTGCAAAATGTGAGGCTATTTTTACTTATGTCCATTTTTCTTTTTCTAGTTTTCTTACTTGGAGAAACTATTATTAGTGCATGGAGCCTGGAGTTACAATCGAGTGACCAAATGCATATTGTATTGCTTCTACAAGAATGTGGTCTTGTATATTATTGAGGTAAGAACAGTCAAGAGGATGGACTTTGGCAAACAGTAACAATTGCAATTAGTAAATTAAAATTAAATTATTAACATTTAATTTTGAAACAAAAAAAAATGCTCTCTTCGCATGACACGTATTCATTTTGTGGAGTTCACTGCCAAAAGATGTCACATAGTGAAGCTGGATTTTAAAAGAGGTTGGATACATTTATGACCTTTTAAATACTATGTGTAGTTATGCCTGTTAAGATTTGGGAGAAATCAAATATCATGTTTCAGGTGTAAACTGATTGTAGCAATGGTCAGGAAGAATCATTCCCTAATGCACATTATTGCACATAGGGCCTTGTACATCATGAGGATACCAGATTTGATGGATCAATCATCTGATCTGGTATGGCAAATTCTGTGTTGCTGAACCAGTGCTCAAAATCTTTTTAAAAAAATAGTTGAAGGTTTTTCTTCATTCTTTCCAATAAATAGATGCTAAGAGGGAGGGATAATAAACAACAAAATGAGAACCTTATAAGTAGCCAGCCACTTAGAGTAGATTACAGGAGACAGTAGGTCAGAAATGTTTTACTGTTCAATAAATCATACCGTGGTCTGTGTACATATCTGACTCCCTCAGGGTCTGATAATCTTTTATTAGGGTGACCAGATGTCCCGATTTTATAGTGACAGTCCTGATTTTTGGGTCTTTTTCTTATATAGGCTCCTATTACTCCCTCCACCCCCACCCCCGTCCCGATTTTTCACATTTGCTGACTGGTCACCCTAATTTTTATGCATGTATTATTCTCATGGAGAACAGAAGTTCTCAGCAAACATGTTCCATTTTTTCTTATATGTATCTGAATGACCTCTACTTTTGGAGTTCATCATTTCCAATACAGTTCAAAGTCTATTTACTACATAGTATTGAAGAGTCAAACTATCATTTCCAACTGCACCTTAGAGCAGGGGTGGGCATCAGGGCTTTGGATCCAGCCCACGGGATTGCCCCCCATGGCGCCGCGGGCCCGGCACCGCTCTCAGAAGCCGCCCCCGGGCGGGGGGGGCAGAGGGCTCCGCGTGCGTTGCCCTTGCCTCCAGGCGCCAACCCCTGCAGCTCCCATTGGCCAGGAATGGGGAACCGCGGCCAATGGGAGCTTCGGGGGAGGTAACTGGAGGTGCGTCAAGGGGCAGTGCACGTGGAGCCCTCCGCCCCTTCACCCGCTCCCCCAGGGGCTGCAGCGCTTCCTGGAGCGGCGCGGGTCCGGGGACAGGACAGGCAGGCAGGGAGCCTGCCCTGGCACTGGTGCGCGCCGCTGCCACCCCGGAGCTGCTTTAGGTAAGCGGCGCTGGACTGGAGCTTGAACCCCTCCTGCACCCCGCCCCCCAACTCCCTGCCCGAAGCCCCCTTTCTGCACCTCGTACCCCTCCTGCACCCCAACCTCCTGCCCTGAGCCCCCTCCTGCACTCTGCACCCCTCCTGCATCCCAACCCCCTTCCCTCAGCCCCCTCATACGCTCCGCAGCCCTCCTCTGCCCCAATCCCTTGCCCTGAGCCCCTTCCTGCACACCGCACCCCCTCCCACATCCCACACTCCCTCCCGCACCCCAACCCCCTGCCCCGGCCCTGCGTACAATTTCCCCACCCAGATATGGCCCTCGGCCCAAAAAGTTTGCCCACCTCTGCCTTAGAGACTAACAAATTTATTTGGGTTAAGGTTATAAATTCTCCTTCATTATAAGATAGATTCTGATTGTCCTCTGTCTTTGCCAAAACTTAAATCCATGTACCTGATATTTCACAGGCATGGTCTTATCATAGTGTAGAAATTTTCATAAAGTTTTCAGACAAGGCATTTAGGAGATGGGAGGGTTCTAGCATGACCTGATTTCACTCATTGAATATTTTTCTAGCCAGTTTTTTGGCTCATATTTACAAAACTTTTTTCAGTAAGAGGATCTAAGTGTTGCTGGAGATGAGAATAATTGTATTCATTAGTGCTGAATAATTAATGGAGCATTGCGAATTTTTTTAAAAATAGGCATTTTTTCCCCTCTCTTAGTTTGGAATACCCTTAGCAGCTTCACAATTACTTTTCTCTAGGAGTTCTATTTCCATTGCATAGACTTTTTAAAAAAAAAATACTGATTCTTATAGATTATTGTATAACATGATTCTGCTTCAATAATTGTTACAGCTAATAAAAATATTGTATAATACTATAGGGTTAAATTATAACTACCCCAATGTGAAAAGGCTGAAAAATCCACTCATGGAACGGCTGAAGATTGGTAGTGAACTTTGTGACCTGAGGTGTTTCTGTTAAATCATCTTGTTGTAGGGAGGGGTCTTCCTAACCATAAGTAAGGCTAAGATTTAATCACAGGTATTTTTAGTAAAAGTCATGGACAGGTCACAGAGCAGTAAAAAAAATTCATGACCCCTGACCAGTCCATGACTTCTTCTATAAATACCCCTGACTAAATCTTAGGAGCTCTGGGGGACTTCAGGGGTGCTGCTGGTGTTCTGGGCTGGGGAGGGGGGCTCCAGGCATTGCTGGTGCTCAGGTGCCCGGGGTGCCACTGGTGCCCAGGGGGCAGCAGCCCAGGGTACCACTGGTACTTGGGGGGGGAGTGGTTGGGAGGCAGCCTGGGGTGCCGCTGGTGCTCCAGGGTGCAGGGAGGCTGGGGCCCAAGCAGCCCTGGGGTCAGCTGCACTGGCCTCTACAGAAGTCACTGAGTCCCAGAAAGTCACAGAATCCATTATTTCTGTGACCTCCATGACAGACTCGCAGCGTTAACCATAAGATGTCCTGAGATGATGCTTAAAATGCATGTCTATTGTGAAAGTACCCTGTGTAAAGATGGCCTCTTCTTTCTATCCTCGTCTGCTTCCTTTGGGTATTCAGAGTCCTGTCTCCTTGCTTCACTGACAAATTAACTTTTACTCCTTTTTAGTTCTGTTGGCACTGCAGAGCCAGTACAGCTAAGAATGAGCTGGATTCCATTCTGGCTAATGCATCTGCATAACAGAATTGTTAATGAGTAGTTTCTGTTGCATGGCCATATTATGCCCCCAGTTACACCTGTACATCTGCATTACATATATGTAAGATTCACTCACAAGAAAGTTGCTGCTGGCAATGGGGTATAAGTGGAGGCAGAATTTGAAGCCCATGGGGTTGCACCTGTGTAACTGAGGCAGGGCCGGCTCCAGGCACCAGCGTAGCAAGCTGGGGCTTGGGGTGGCACATGGAAGGGGGCGGTACATCCAGCTCTTCAGCGGCAATTCAGCGACGGGTCCCTCAGTCCCTCTCAGCGGGAAGTGCTGCCGCCGAATTGCCACTGAAGAATGAAGCGGCGGCAGTAGAGCGGCGGCAGAAGTGCTGCAGATCGCAATCGCGACCTTTTTTTTTTTTTTTGGCTGCTTGGGGCGGCAAAAACCCTGGAGTCGGCCCTGAACTGAGGGCAAGAACTGACCTACAGAATTGATACTAGTGATGATACCCAACCTTGAGAGCACTCATTTTTTATTTTCAGCTGCCATGTTGACTTTTCAGCACTGGCACTTTTGGGAAAAAAATATTTTTATAAACTTAGCAAAATTGACCTGAAAACTGAGATACAACAAATATGGAACCCCAGGCTATTATCCTTGGAGTCACTTTCCAGACCAGAATTAAACTTTTTGCTTTCCACAAGGAAGATTGTGATGTTTTGCATTTCTAGCATGAGGCCTTTGAGTGCCATTCACTCTTTATGTGGGGTGGTGATCACAGAAAAGAGAAGCTCCACCGTGACACGAAACCCACAGCTCGTGAGATTCCCACCTCCATCTACTGTGGTGCACACCCTTGAGTAGCTGCTGCAGTATTATTGTTTGTTCCCTGACACTCTGAACAAGCTTGGGCTTTATCTCCCACTGTCTGTTCTGACTTGCCATGTGCAGAGAGATTTTTCTTCGACATCACAGTGAAACCAGAGTTTGTACCTGAATTACATTCCAAGCTAATTTTCAAAAGACTCTACTGAGTAAATATTTTTAGAGTTGAACTGAAGAGCATGTCTGTCAGAGTGACAGGGCTGTTAGTTGTGCTTTTTCTACTGTTATGTGTTTTATTTCACTGGAGGTTTAACATCTGAAGTAAGCTTTATGTAACTGAATTTCACAGGTCTGCAATACTGAGTCTCATTGTAATTCTTTTTGTTCCTGCCTCCTCTCATACAATACATTGTTCTCAATGAGGAAGCCTGAGTACAGCCAGACATGAAAGTCAGAGCTTCAGTTAGGAGAGGAGCAAATATGGGTTAAACCAAGAATAAAGAACTGTCTGAAAAACTTGTTGTCCTCTGCCCCCTTTCTCCAACATCTCTGGGTGCATGGATCATCATATAGCTCAAAACCAGTAGCAGATTTAAAAATTGGTCCCAGAAATGTACCTAGTGAGAGCACAAGGAGGAATCTAGCCATATCATCTCACACTGTGACTTTCCACGCCTTTGTGATTAATTTCCTCCAACTTCTTGGAAAGGTATTCAAAGAACAAAATTCTGGGTCTAAATATCCAATGCACTCACCTGTTTTGTGCTGTAGGTGTTACTTGTACTAGAGTCTGCTGAGCTGACACTGGTCACTTCTTTGTTCAGTGGGGGTGTGATGGTATTTTGGTGAATGGGGATGGGGTTGTATTAAATTCTCTAAATACATAAGCTTGCTGTTTAGCTGCATTCATTGGGCATACATTCCAGCAGCATATTAAAGCTGTCTCCTGTGACAAGAGGTCTAAAATGTTGGAGCAGTATAGAGCCCTTAGATGAAAGAGAATGTGGGAAAACATCAAGAAAAAATTAAGTCCTCGTACTCTGCAGATTTGGATTGGAGCCCATTTAATATTTGTGCTTTTTGTTTTTAAATGAAGAGAACTTTAATGCTTATGAAACTTCCAAGAATGACAGCCCTGGAAATTAAAGTCTTTTGGGTCTGATTCTCCTTTGCCCCAAGGCCCCTATGTGCCATTCTGGCAGTGTCTTAAAGAAGATGTAAATGTAATTTTCGCTTGCTTAAGGCCCAGTTATGCTGCCAGTGCAGTGCAAAGAGACCTTTCTATAAGTGAGAATCAGGCCCTTTATCCATAGAGCAGGTTCAGCAAAATCAGCAGTGAAGTTTCCCAGTTCTGCCAGGCACTGAACTGTGAGAGAGTAATTCTGTTTGTAAAGTGACCAAGATGGTAAGAGGAGCAGAACCCAAATAAAATGCCTTTTTGCCAGGTGCACTCTTAGATTCCTGTTGTCTGTCTGCAGGAGAAGATTACTTAAATCTTCACACTGCACTTTTATGCTGTCCCAGAATCACCCCTGAAACATGAAGTCAGCAAACAGACTCCACTGACAAATAGCTGGGCATCATTACAAGTCTCCATCCCATTCAGTTATTTATTTACCTGGCTTTATACCAGCTTGTGAAATAAGAGATCTATCCAACAGATGTGAAACAGATATTTCACTACAGATGATATCAAGTCTCTCTGATGATATCAGAGCTATGATAGATATATAGCTGATTTCAAATGTAAAAAGACACCGGAACCTCTTTCATGTCATGCTTAGAAGCCGAAACATGGCAAGATCAAAGAAGATATCAGAAATACCAAGGAAAAGTTCAAACCATTTGTGAGTGATACTTTGATCAGTATAGGAAGGCAGTGACCAGGTCGGAGAGAATTACACAGGAAAGGAGTGCTGGTTCCTTTATTGGAACAAATTAGTTAAGTTAGTACAATAAAGCCTACTTGCCCTAATTAAGGATCAAGGCCCCCTTGTACTAGATACAGTACAACAAATAAAAATGATAGTGCTTGCATCAGAGGTCTCACAATCGAGGACTGTGACAAGACTTAACAGGTGGAAGAAACTGAGAAGGGGGTACTGAGGAGAGGATGAGGTGTCAGCAAGAGGAATGAGTTATAAATAGCACTTTTCTCAGCTCACCATCTGCCTAGCCATTGTCAGATGGCCAAGTTTTCTTGTTGTCAATACAGATATAAATCTTAAGGCAAGACTTGACGATGGTGGCTTTATATATTTTAATAAGGTTTTTTTCCTATATGTAAGGGCAGCAAGGGAGAAAGTGAACAAATGTGCTAGAGGAGAATAAGGCACTAAGCCATCAGCCTCATAATTTTCCCATTTGGAACTCAATTAAGCCCTCAAAAAAAGTCTAAACTTATTACTGCTTAGATAAACATACTTTTAAAAATGTGTCAGATTTGGGAGTCCCACAAGATTGAGTTACGCATAACCTGTGAAGTCCTCCTTGTGACCACCATTTTGGACTTGTCCAATAGAACACGTAGCCTGTAATCACATTTGAAATAGTTAAAGCAGCATTTTGTTTTTAAAATGCTGTTTTTGATGTAAAAACACTTTAAAATCTTAATTTTTATCAGAAGCAGCCATAAGGATTTCATCCTTGGAATCTAACATGGCGGAGAGGATTCAGCCTATCCCCTAAGACACTACAAAATACCCAGGTCTGACATTTTCAAGTGATAGGTGTCATAACTGAAGTTATAGGAAGTTGTTTTGTAACAAATTTTTCTAAATAATAATACATCATTTTATTAGGTATCCAAAATACAGATATATTCAGGCTATGCAATTATAGGGCCAAACTTTCAAAATCGCTTAAAAACCTAGAGCTACACACAAAGGTATGCAGACAATTGAGTTCCTTATCATGATTGGGCATACAAATTTGTTATTTACCCACACAAATAACCACTTAGGAAACTTAAGTTTTTATGTGTAAATACCCAATCTACATGTATACTTGTAGCAGCAGTTGTGCCACTAATTAGGCATAAATCTCACACACACACATTTTTGCATACATCTTTGGGCTTTTGAAAATCTGGCCTTTAAATGTCTTCATATAGGTAAATGTCCATCTGTAGAAAAGAAGTTATTCTCAATGGATAGTTGCACTGAACAACTCAGTGTCATGGCTATATTAGTGAACATCCAAATAATATGAATCAGACTTTAACTAGGTTTCAGAGTAGCAGCCGTGTTAGTCTGTATCCGCAAAAAGAACAGGAGTACTTGTGGCACCTTAGAGACTAACAGATTTATTAGAGCATAAGCTTTCGTGGACTACAGCCCACTTCTTCGGATGCATATAGACTTTAACTAGAGCATCATATCCTCATAAGAAGCTCAGATACCATGGTGATGGATGCAGTATAAGAATCTAAGTAGATAAAATTCAGCAGTTTGTATTTTTATACTTTAAAAAAAAAGTTCTTATTTCAGAGTTGTCCTTTTCTGTATGGAATCTCTTTTTATCAGCTTCATACCCAGGAGTAACAGAAAACTTTTGCTAGAAGATCTAGGTCAGCATAAAATACAGCCAAACAAATAACCAGAAAAATTCAGTAAAACTATAATTAATTATTATGGAGGCCGTAAAGCAGATACTTAAAATGGCATTCCAAATTGTTGTTTCAAATAAAATGAGATATGGTTTATGCATATCACATCACCCTAATCCAAAAGTGTCTAGGAAGTGACTATACCCTTTGATTTTTTTTTCTTTGAAAATGTATCCAAATTCCTCTTGTACCAATGTACAAATGCTAGTCTCTATTACTGCTGCTGACAGTTTATTCTATGTTGCAACCTCCCGTTGTGTAAAGAAATTGTTTGAATTGCTCTTAGGTTAGTCCCTTCTTCAACTTTAATCCATGATTGACTTCTTGTTTTTGGATTCCTAATTTAGTATGTTAATCCCACGAGTTTTGAAGGAGTCAGTCACAAAGATAAATCCATACTATTTTTCCTTTCCTTGCAGTAATTTATGCTGCACATGAATCATTAGCGGAGAGTCCATCTTTATTAAAAGGTTTTGCCTCAAGCGCTAGATTTAAGATTTTTCAAATGTTCAACCACAAATGATCAAACACATACCTTTTTTGCTTGCTTGTTTGTTTGTTTCTTCTAAACATACTCTGGAATACATCCTACAGATGGCATAGTTGTTAATTTTTCAACAGTCAAAGTACTATTATTATGAATGACAAATTAGGCTCCATGGCTAGGTCCCAAAATCTCTGAGTGCCTAGTGCAACATCTGCAAGTAGCAGTGCGTATTGCACAATACTCTGGTGTGGGAAAGGATCTCTTTTGATATTTTATTTGTGGGAGGTATTATGCCTGGAGCTAAAAGATCCCTTAGATTTTTATACCTTAGTAGGACACGGTGAATATGACAAATACAAAGAGGGGTCTCTTTGTGTGAAGTTTTTGCTCTATTCTGTATGAAATGCTCTGATTCCCACATGGAGGCTAATAAGAAGAGAAAAATGTTGATGCTGTCCTGTTAAATTGGTGTTTTTCTTGTGTATGAAATATATTGGTAATCAATCTTTTCAACTGTGGCTTTATCAAAGCAGGAATTCTATATAGTAAATAAATACACATCTCCAGTATCTTGTTAATCCTTGTCACCAATGGAAATGCATTTTAATGTTAGAAGGGCAGAATATATTATGGAGGCTAGATAAGCTCTGATCATGAAGAATCATCCTGGAGAGATTAAGTGAAGTCCAGTGTTGTAGAAATGGTGTTTTTGTTTTGTTAAAAAAAATATATCTGAAATTACAATGTTCTGATATGTGTGAAAAGGAGATCAGAATCTCGCCTTGCGTGTGCAGCAAAAGTATTTTTTAAAATTTCAGGTCATATTATAACTGACTCTAACCCTATTTTGTTTCCTGATACTACAAGTTAGTTAATTTGAAACTATTTTTATTCTTTAGAATTCTTTTTAAACAATTCAGTAATTTTTGCTTGTCCTGTTTCAGTAAAAACAAAGGGGAAGGTGGGAGAGTCTACTTTCCCTTACAGTGGTGTCAATTCAGTGACTATAGTGGAATTATAACTGTTTTAGAGGAGAATCAGTTACAAACTGTAAATTCATATCAACATTAGAACATGTCAATAACCCTGATCAGGGAATAACCTGTATTCAGTGAGTTCATGCTGAATTTAGCTGTATACATCCTACTGCACCAAAGGGACTGTCATAAGATGGCCCTGCCTGGAGTGCCCTCCTGTGGCAGGCAGTGGCACAATAGGCACACCTGCCTCAATTTCCCTTTTCAGAGTCCCCAGTCACTGCATGTAAACTTGTCCTCTAGTCCATCAACAGAGTTTATTACCAAAACATAGTTCAAATAGTCTCTAACAAAAGTCACAAATGTAGTCTATTTCCCACACCCGCTGTATATAGTCGTTAATACCCTGCTCTTCCCAGCAGGCACCCCCACCAGCTTTTCTGCTGGGAGTCCTCCTGTACCACACTCTGGTGTCTTCCACCCCACCTAGCCTCCTTGTTGGTCCCCTTCTGTCCCTCTGCCAGGACAGCCACTCCAGGCCTTCCCTGCTCTTCCAAATGGGACCCCCCATAGCCTCTCTGCTAGGAGATCGTCCCCACCAGGACATAAGCTCTCACTCCCCCTAGCAGCCCTTTCACTATTCATCTGGGTTTGGCCCTCCAGCCCTAGCAAGCTCCTCCATTGTTCCCTGCCTTCAGCTCTCCATCCCTTGGCTCCAACTGTCCAATTTAGAGCCAGCAGGCAACTGCCTCTGCTGCTTCTTGGCCTTCAGCCCTCTGGCCGTGACTCTCTGTCTTGGAGATACCAGCCAACAAATCCCTCTTGCTGCGCTTCTGTCTTCAGCCTTCTCCCAAGAACTACAATCAGTCTCCCGGCTGCCTCCTCTTCTCCTGACAGACCCAGACCTGGTAAGCCAAGGCAGCATCATAGACAATAACTCACGTGGTGGAAGAGTGCCCAAGCTGGCATCTGGAGGTCTGTCTACAATGCTTAGCCTCCTCAGAGGCCATCCTCAGGTTATGGAGCCTGGACATTGAGTTCTGATGTCTGCACACAAGAAACCACCTTATCACCATTCTATTAAAAAAAATCACTTTATTAAAAAGTCAAACATAGAAAAGTGCTTCAAAACTCATGTTTAACCTTAGTTTTGTATTTAAATATTACCTGTGCTCTGTATGTTTAACTTCCCCACTCATGTAAATGGCAGCTAATGCAACTCATTCAGCTAATGAATGGCATGAAAATAGCTAGACTTTGTTTCACACTAAAAGGCTAAAATCTTCCTATTTTAAAACGCATATGCTTGCATGGCAGTTTCTAATATCTTGGATTCAACAAAGAGCTTCTAAACCCAAGTAGAATCACACACTAATGGATCCACTATGCCAGTGAATCCTTTTGGCAGGAGTCTATCACCAAATACTCTGTCAGACAGTAAGTTCATTGACAGTGGTTTATATTACAACTTTCAAAAGGAAGGAAGCTACTTTACAAATACATTTTAAAAATAGCTATTCTAACTAATGAATCATAGGGTGAAAAGTCCCGCTCTGTCCTCTAAATGCCAATCTCATAGTTTCAACCTATGGTAAGGAGGAAAAATACTGATGTAAACACACTTCCTCAATGAACAAGAGCCATACAGGACCTGGTTCTGCTCTGTTACTCCAGTGTAAATCAGGAATAACTCTACTACAGTCATAGGAATTACACCAATATAAACCTGGTGTAAGTGAAACCAATATTTGGGCCAAAGAGCCTATTACAAATATAACCTCTTTCCATGCATAGTGCTGGATTTTAAAATAGCTTTCTTACAATTAGCCCCTGTCACAGGGTGGCTGGCCCCAGTAAATGAAATAGATCCAGCTCCCCTGTGCCAGAACAAGTGCTCCCATTTTGCCAATTAGGATGGTGGAGTAGCACCTGGTGGCTAGAGAGTACAGGGGAAGATCTGAGGGGAGAGACCCAGCATCACAGGTTGCTCTTCACTCATCCCTGGAACACCTCCTTCTGGCCACATCTGGGGATTAGCTCTGCCAGGTTGATGCCCCTTCCTGCAGTTGCATTTCATCACTGTCTCAGTCTCGCTCTCTCGGGACTCTCCTGCTCCCTCTTTGTGGCTTAGCCCTCTGGCCAGTTCACTGTAGTTCTCCCTTTCTAGGGGTTGGGTATGTATCCAGATCTCTGGGAACTTACTGTCCCAGGCAGCCTTCCCTTTCACTGCCTCTTAACTGTGCCACTTCCACGGTGACTGGTAGGGGAACCCAAGCCCACCCTCTACACTGGGTTCCAGCCCAGGGACCCTATAACTAATAGTCAAAGCCTGCATGATCCTAAATCTTACTGCTGTAACCCTGGGCTACTTCCTACGTGGCCTCCTCTCAGCCCAACAGTGACTGCAGTTGGTCAGCCTTCCTCTTTCTCTCTGCAGCCCCTTTCTGCTCTCAGCTACTGGGCTTTATATGGGCCCCTCCTACTCCTGTCCAGCTGAGCTTCCTTTTTAATTAATCCTCATTGCTCCCTGGCTCCTCCTCCCAGGTGCAGATTATGCAGTAAATTGGCCCATCTAGCCACGTTAACCCTTTGGAGCCTTGTGGGGAGTGGATACCCCATCACACTCAGAGGGAAAACCAGTAAGCCAGCATGGGGAGGAACCCAGGCCAAACTGGCGCATGGTTGTGGCAACTCTGGTCAAATCAGGGAGTAGCCTGTAGATCCTTGTCCAGGACAAGAAGTCAGGTGCAGTGATGGATTCCTGAATTTACTTAGCATGCTAGACACTGTTTCTCCATTGATGCTTCCACTGTGTAAGGACATAATATTCGGCTCCCTGGAGGCACTGATCATTTGTGCATGGTAAAGGGCCAGTAGCACTCTTGTCCCAGAGTGTATGGGCTGCTGTCACAAAGAGGTGTCGAGATCAGCTGTGGTATCACCCCATCCACAGGAGTCCCCTGAGTAGGAGTAGACCTTCGAGTTGGTGAAGTGTTTGTTCCCCGTCTGAGAATGGGGCATCAGTCATCCAGAGATGTAATAGGTTGGTTTCATCTGTTTGCAGTTCTCTTAGCAGACTTAACTGTAGTGGTATTTTGTTGAAGATCTGGCAGAGCTATATGTGCTAGCACATATAGACTGGAGGTTGGTATATAGTTAAAACAGGCACTAATAATAAAAGTGGCTGAATTCAACTCAGTGTTGACAAGCTGAGTGTGGTGGCTGCACCTTTAGACTAGATTGGTATTCAGCTGGAGCAAACATCAGGGCCAGTACAGATGTATGAATGACTGAAGGGTCTGCTTCCCAGGAGGTTCCCAATAGTTTTGTATAAAGTTGGTACAGGAAGATCTTTTCATTTTCAGGTGTTACCTGCCTGACCTGGATGTTAGGTTACAGTCGAGTTTTACTCCCAAGTAGGTGACAACTGGATGGAATGGCAGTGGCCTTCCTTACACACGGATGGGTTAATTGGCAAGATGATTATTTAGATGGAAAATAGTTGCCTCTGTATTGGTTTCATCGAGAATTAGTCATCATTGCTGGAAGTAAGTGGTCAAAGTATCTCTGTCTTAGCTGAGATTCCCTTCAGTTCTGTGGAAGTTGTCAGTGACAGCAATACAGATGTCATCAGCATACACATACTTGTCCGCTGGTCCTTGTGGAAGGCCACTGGGTAGATGTTTAAGGCAACTCGTTTTTCTCCCTGCCTTGCAGGATGAAGCTTCAGTTACTAATAATTTCTTGGATGAACTGCACCATCTGTCTACAAGGAATAACTTGCAGCAGGTTGGCATGCCACACAGTGTCATAGGCTGTTGTCAGGTCAATAAGGATTGCCCCAATTTTCTTTTGTGTCTTGTCAGCTGCTTACGCTGGTGCAGAAGCAATATAGATCCCTAGTTGCAGGTGACTATTCATGAAGTATTCCTACCTTTCTTTAATTTGATTTAATCCAATCAACATTCTGAATTGTGTCTTGGGGTCCACTCCTGGAAACATATACCCCCGTGGGTTTAATGCTTGCTGCCATGACAGGCCTCATTGAAGCCAGTGAATACAGCAAACTAAGTAACTCTACTCTGCTTCACTAAGGAGCTTCTTTAGACAAAATAGTCTTAACTTATTCCCTAAGAGGTTGTGTGATATAGTAGTACTGTGTGGTATTTCAACCCACCTGTGGTTGCATTTCATTGGTGTCTGAATTGAAGTCAATGGGACTGCTCCTGGTTGGAACTGCATGCCCTGTAATAAGATATTGCAGGATCAGGCACTTTGATGTTACTTGAATACTGATAATCTAATACTAAACTTGGAACTCCTAGCCTAGAGCATTGTACCTTTCATTGAAAGTTCTCCAAGTGCTTTACAGGCATTCTCACAACACCTCTGCAAAGTATGATAAATAGGTATTATGCTCATTTTATAGACATATACTGGCCCAGGCTCAAGAATGTTGGAACATAAGCTGATGGATAACAACTCAAAAACCACAGGGGAAATGTTGGAAAGCAAATTGTAGTTGCCAGTGTTGGAATGTAGTTGGCACATCCACACCTTTAATGTCTGTAATAGAAAGAAAGTGCCAATAGATTTTTAATGGTGTGATCAGGATTCAGAGGCAAAAGACCTAGCTCTTTAACTTGCCGACAAGACTTACTGCATCTAGGATTTCTTTGTATATCTCCCATCCAAGTAGTGAATTTAGCAGGCCCAGCTTAGTTTGTGAGACCTGACAGGATCATGACACAAAGTCGGTAGGACAGTGAATTAATCTGCTGAGCAAATACAGGCACTGATAGGTTTTCTGTACCACTGAAAAATAGTTTTTCCAGTGCACTTGAATGAACACCAACAATAAAACACTTCTACCCAGTCTCACTAATTAACCACCAGAGAGATTTATTTTATATGGGGATTTATAATAGGAATCTATAACCCAGTTTCTACTTGCATGTACAGAGTTTTGAACAAAATACATAATATATGTACAGAGGGCAGAATTTGGGGTCTGAGATTCAGTGTACTGTTTTTGTGTTAGTTCCTTGGGCTGAGCTGTGTTTGGTGCAGTTTACAAGGGTGGTGGGTGGGGGGGAGAGATGGTTTATGCCACCTTTATAATCCTCCTCTCTGAAATTGGGACCGGCTGAGTACCAGGCAGATCCCCAGTGTAAGTTTGAGCAGCTTTAGGGTTGCTTTAAACTGGCTGCCTGTTGCCCTAAGCAGCTACTTCAGCAGCCAGGGAGTGCTGGAGCATAGGAACACCTATGCAAGGAACTGAGGTTGAGCAGGGGAGTAGGGAGCAATGACCATTCTGCAGGGGGGATAGCTCAGTGGTTTGAGCATTGGCCTGCTTAAACCCAGCGTTGTGAGTTCAATCCTTGAGGAGGCCACTTAGGGATCTGGGACAAAAATCTGTCTGGGGATTGGTCCTGCTTTGAGCAGGAGGTTGGACTAGATGACCTCCTGAGGTCCCTTCCAACCTTGATATTCTATGATCTTCAAGGGATGTTTCCAATCTGGGGGAATCCTTCACTGGCCAGTTAAACTGTCATTATGAACACTTTATACTGCCAGAACAGTGCAAAGTAGTTGTAGTGAGACCAAGGATCTGGCCCCAAATCTCCATTCATTCTGAAAATACAGTAGAACCTCAGAGTTACAGACCCCTCAGGAATGGAGGTTGTTCATAACTCTGAAATGTTCGTAACTTTATAAAACATAAAACATTATGGTGGTTCTCTCAAAAGTTTACAACTGAACATTGACTTAATACAGCTTTGAAACTTTACTAGGAAGAAGAAAAATACTGCTTTACTTTTCTTTTTTTTAGTAGTTTACATTTAACACAGTACTGTATTGTATTTTCTTTTTTGGTCTCTGCTACACCCTGATCGTGTACTTCTGGTTCCAAATGAGGAGTGTGGTTGACTGGTCAGTTCATAACTCTGCAATTCGTAACTCTGAGGTTCTACTGTAGGAGCGTCTGGAAAAGACAGGCCACTTGATCTTGTGAGTCATTGAGCACTCATTGCATTCAGTGTGTGCTGAGGATGTCCAGCACCTCCCATGTGGAGCTCAGCCCCTTTCAGCATCAGGGCCTATAAACATGTTGTCATCTAATTATCTTTAAAAGCAACAAACCCCTCTTTATTAAAGATTTTAAGATAATATTAAATGCAAATACAAGTAGCAAATTACAAAATGTAGGGACAGCATATGGAAACAGTACCACACAACACACATTTATAAAATAGACATTGCCAATAAACCAGGATACCACTCCAGCTCTTCCCCCAATATTAGGAATTCTGATAGCCCTCTTATACTCATGGCTCTGTTTTCATTAATGTAACTGGTATATTTGGTTATAATCTTCACTTTATCATTTACTGTACATATTATGAGCCTGATTCTTCTCTGACCAGTGAAAATAAGGAGTGACTTCACTACAATCAAGGACTCACTGACTGTGAAGTAACACTTCAGATTTTGGGATCAAGAATCTACAATTTAGTGAAGTTGTACCAGTATAAAACCAGTGTAAGTGAGAGGAGAATCAGGCCCAAGATGTACATGTAAGTTAGATGCAGCCTTTATATTGTGTAAATACAGTACAGGTAACTTCCGCGAAGTCCCCAAAGATATGACCATGTAGGGTGACCAGATGTCCCGATTTTATAGGGACTGTCCTGATTTTGGGGTCTGTTTCTTATATAGGCTCCTATTACCCCCCACCCCCGTCCTGATTTTTCACATTTGCTGTCTGGTCATCCTATGACCATGCCAAACCCCCCATACATATTTATACTTTGGAAAAGTTTGGATCTGGTTTCAGATCCAAATTTGTAGTTTTGACCTATTTTTAGTGTCTATTGACTTAAAAACCTGTCCTGCACATCAAACTCAATGGGAGCTTTGCCACTGACATCATTAGGAGACAGATCTGGCCCTAACAGAAATGTGATGGAAAATTTTACTCTGTCTTCTTTATTCCAATACAGTACACCCTCGCTGTAAGGAACCCGTTGAGGTCCAAGCCATTTGTTTGTTATAGCCAGGGGTTCGTTATAGCGAAAGCCCCGCCTCCTGAGGGGGAAGCGGCTGACAGCTCCTCCAGCCCCTGCCGCAGGGACAGAGCTGGAGGTGAGATCCAGGAACTGGGTTCATTATAGCCAAAGGTCCGTTATTATGAAGGGCCTTACAGAGAGGGGGTACTGTACTGTATATTCCCATTGACTTTTTCCCACATACCCGTAGAAACTGTCAATAGTCTGGAAGAACAGGAGTAGGGATGAATTGGTGTTAATTTTGTCTGTCATAGTAATGACATTGGGTTCCTGCCTTTTCGGGGAGCGGCAACAGTTTAGTTTATGTTTGTTTTGGTTATTCTGATACCATATCTACTCATCCAGAAACCCGAGACTCTACTTCTCAGCCAGGGGATCAGTGTTAACAAGTCAGACAAATACAGTCCAAGTCAGTAATACCAGAACAAACAGTTAGTGTAGTAGCGGTTAAAGTACAAGTCATTAATGCTGAGAGTGTCATTTGTTATTGTTATTGGTGGTTAGGGTGACCAGATGTCCCAATTTTATAGGGACAGTCCCAATATTTGGGGATGTGTCTTATATAAGCTCCTATTACTCCCCACTCCCTGTCCCGTTTTTTCACACTTGCTGTCTGGTCACCCTATTGGTGGTGACAGTTCCTTTTGGGATCAATCTTGATAGTAAACTCAAAGAGGAGATGAATTTTGCTAACAGTGTCATGACGTCACCAGGCTTTAGTTGCCAAAGAATGACAGATGTCTAGTGTGATTAGTCAGCATGATGGACAGTCTCTGCTTTACTTCAGCTGGCATTCATTTTAAAAAAATTCAAAAACTACATATGGTCTTACACCACTGAGAAACCTTTGTGTGCCTGATAGTACCTGTGGGTCTGTGGATAGACTAGACACCTGATTAACCAATGTCTTCCTTTTGAGCTCCTCTGTTTTTTTCTTTCTTTTTGCTGCAGTGTTATGGCTGAACATTTAAATCCACTAAATCGGGAAACAGAAAGGTGCGGTTCCCACAGCAACCATAATTAAGCTACATTTAAATTAATGGAGATATCCTATCTCCTAGAACTGGAAGGGACCTTGAAAGATCATCAAGTCCAGCCCCCTGCCTTCACTAGCAGGACCGAGTACTGATTTTGCCCCAGATCCCTAAGTGGCCCCCTCAAGGATTGAACTCACAACCCTGGGTTTAGCAGGCCAATGCTCAAACCACTGAACTATCCCTCCCCCCTACAGGAAACTTAGATAGTAACATAGATTATCTAGGAGGAATGCGCCAAGCTGTGGTTGTGAGAGCAATTGCTTTTTTTGTGCACAGGTGAATCTTGTAATATCTGTATGTGAGGTCTGTTCCAAATGAAGGCAAATCCCCAAACTGTGTACAGTATGACAAGTACTGTACTATTAGAGTGGGCTTTTGCCCACATATCTGCAGAAATGGCCACAAGTCTGGAAGTAGAAGAAATGGGGTGAATTGGCATTTGTTTTTTCACAGACTGAGTAATGCCATAGGGGTTCAGTTGCAGAACTGTAGTAAAATATATTTTCTCTGTTACCCATCTGTGTATTATGTAGAAACTGACCAAATACTCACCTTAAGGGAACTTTAAGTCCCAGTTTCTGAAACTTAAATAGATTCCTGGGACCAGAACCATCTCTAGTTCATTAGTCACGTTTATTAGGGTAATATCCAAGGATCAAACAAGAATGGGGCCCCATTGTGCTAGGCACTGTGCAAACAGACACGTAGATGACCCTGACAAGTTTACAATCGAAATAGACAAGATAGACACATGATGAGGGTATAACACACAAACAGAATAAACAATGTGGTGGCAACAAACATCACGTTAGTTCCATTTCTAGGGTGTGTGTGTGTGTGTGTGTGTGTAAAGTTTCTTTTTGGAGGGAAAAGCTAAATGGAAAGAAAAGGGAAGGGGGGGTGAAGAGGACAGGTAGAGGGTGTAGAGGGAAAAGAGGCAGGTCTGGAGTGAAGTTACTGAGGCTGGAACAAATTGTTGGAGCAAACAGCCAATCAGCATAGGACAAATAAAGTCCACTTAAAACTCTAGGAAGTTCTTTGAATGTCCGGAGGTTCCCACTTCGGCTGCTTCTATTTCTACTAGCTGGAGTCTCCAGCTGGCTCAAAAAGTTCTGGTCCCAGGAATCTCTCTCTAGTTCATGGCATTGTTGTTCAGTCCCATGATTTAGTTTTCTTCCACTTACTTACAGAAGCACATTCATGCTGAGTGAGAAAACCACAGAAAAGTGTGAAGGTATTCATGTCCTGACTGTTTGATTTTGATTTGACCTAAATGCTGTAAGATTTCTCTTGTTTTATGACCATTTTTGTCTCCCTAAAGCAGGTTTTAGGGACAAGGAGTGATTAGTCTGTATCCACAAAACCAACGAGGAGTCCGGTGGCACCTTAAAGACTAACAGACTTATTTGGGCATAAGCTTTCGTGGGTAAAAATCCACTTCTTCAGATGCATCGTGGGTTTTTTACCCATGAAAGCTTATGCCCAAATAAATCTGTTAGTCTTTAAGGTGCCACCGGACTCCTCGTTTTTTTGGGCAATAAACAAAAATTCACAGAATCACATGACCTGTCCCTGACTTTCACTACAAATATCCCTGACAAAAGGGGTACGTGGGTTTAGCACCCACTGCTGCTGGGGCTCCCGGGTCCCCCACTGCTGCAGTGCGTCCCCTTTCCCCCAGGCAGCTGGTAGCTGCAGGGTCCCCCCCGCTGTCCTCTGCGGCTGGACAGCTGCAGGGGGTCCCCCCGCCACCCTCCCCAGCTGGACGGCTGCAGGGTCTGCCAGACCCCTACCGCAGCTGGATGGCTGCGGGGTCCCCCCCACCAGGGCGGGGGCTGGGAGCTGTGCTGCAAGAATGTCACAGACTAAAGGTTAATGGAAGTCACAGATTCTGTGACCTAATCGTAACCTTACTCACAACTTTCACTGAAGTTAATGGGAGTTTAGCCTTAGTAAGAACAATGTGATGTTGCCTTATATTTGTTTGGATGGCGCTTATTTTTTCTGAGAGTAGCCAAAGTAAAAACCTGGTCTGCCAGCAAAGGATTAAAGTTTTTTTTTCAACTAGACTATTTACAGTCTATTAGGTACATAGTTTAGTGCTGTCTCTTTTTCTCTATGAAGAAGTGCATTTGCAGCTTTCTGTTATACTAGCACATCAACAATAAATATATCACTGTTATACAGTAAATAACATTAATTAATCTTGAGTCTGTGATCAGATATTTGATTAGATTTTCCTTTTCCAAGCAAATATGTGCCATTGTAGCTTTAATAATACAAAACCAGCATCTCCTGGCCACCTACTGCTGTTACATTAAAATAATTAAGATAGCTGTAACTTTAAATAGTTACTATACGCCCCCATTCCGAGAAATAGCTAGAGGCCATTGTGGTAGGCAGGAATCTGCGGAGCAGCATATATCTATGCTGTGACTGTCACAGGTTGAAAAGAAGCAATTATTAAATAATTCTGGTGAACAGACCAAGGCAAAGTTTTACCTGCCTGGCACAAATGAACACAGTTCATTTGGGATGTTCCCAGGCCATTTCTGATATAGTTATTCATCCCAGCCCCAAATGGATTTCAGTACCTGCCTACCTACATTTAGCAGTATATGAAGAATGATATGCTATAGAATGTCAAAGTAAATGCTCTTCTGTTCCATTCAGCTAGTCCCTGTTTTATTCACAAATCAAAAACACTGTTAGGAATCAATAGTATATTTCTTTATTGAGTATCAAGGGATCTGATCTTTAAGGTGCTATTTTATGAAGTGCAGTGTCCATTCCTCACAGTACATAACTAGCTCTGTTGGGGCTGGTGCAGAAATGATGAACAAAGCTCCTCCCCCGCCTTCCCCCCCACCCTGCTTCTAGAGGGGCTAGCTCCAACAGCAGAGGTATCCCTAAGAGCAAGGACCAACAGTGTGGCTGGCCCCTGTGCAGGTTAGTTGTAGGCACCCTCAGCTCCTCCTAAGCTTGGGGGGAGGGATAGTTCAGGGGTTTGCGCATTGGCCTGCTAACCCCAGGGTTGTGAATTCAAGCCTTGAAGGGGCCATTTAGAAAGTTGGGGCAAATATCTGTCTGGGGATTGATCTTGCTTTGAGGAGGGGGTTGGATTAGATGACTTCCTGAGGTCCCTTCTGCCCCTGATGTTCTATGATAAGCACCCATATAAAACCTAGTTACAATCACACCTTGATGTTAGTGGGAGCTGTGCACATGCATCTGATCACAAGGTTTGGTAAACCTTAATTATTGTTTTTTCAGAAATAAAACAAAAATTGAAATAACATACATTAATCAGATATAATGGTAGAACAACCACCTATCTTACTAAATAAATCTATCCTTTAAAAAAAAATCAAGATTTATCTAAAATGTACCCATAAAAATTAATCTATCCATCTAGTCTAACACCCTATTCTAGAGTGATCCCCGAGGGTATAGCTACACAGCAATGTAAGAGTATGGTTAATCAGACTCAAGTGAGTGGGCCCATGTCAGGAAACCCTAAACTTGAGCATCTACACTGCATTTTAAACCTAGATTAAGGATTTTCTGACCCATGCTCAAACCTAGGGCTCTGGTGTCCACACTGCAGTGCACAGACCCAAGTCAAAGTAACCTTATACCAGAATGCCTAGTTCATACCACACCTCCCCAGTGTTGACAGTCTAGCCCTGTGAATATTTTGCAATGCAGGAAGACTCTACTGCCCACCCTGTTTCCTAATTGTGATGGCGCAATTGATGGGACTCGGCTGCTTATAAGGAGCACACGAGTACCTAAACTACATAGTTAGCTCCTTGGGTGGCTGTCTCAGCAGAATGTGAGAAGGCTTTATACTGAACTAATATCTAACCTGAAAATTGGGCTCTCCACCTGTAGGCTGAGTCACATTGGCCTATGTGCACCTGTTCTGAGGATAATTAGGACATCAGTCTCCAGGGCTGTCTAACTATTACAGCAAAACTTTGCAATTCTTAATTTTTAAAGCTGTTTTTGTTTGGTTTGTTTTTTTATTTATTTTTGTGTGCGGTTTCACATAAAATGTAGGTTTCAGAGGAAACACCCACCCACCCTCCCACCCACAGACTGCTGCTGGCTATGGAGCAGTGAAGTGCATCCCCATGGTTTGCAGTGCTTCAGCACCCCCCAGGGGTCCCTTATCCCTATTTCTGCCACACCCTGGGAGGCAGAGGTAAGGGATCCCTGGGAGGCTTTGGTAGGGTTACCATATTTAAAAAATAAAAAAAGAGGACACTCCATGGGGCCCCGGCCCCGCTCCTTTCCCACCTCCGGACCCACCCCAACTCCGCCCCTTCCCCGCCCCAACTCTGCCCATTCCCCAAAGTCCCCGCCCTAACTCCCCCTCCTCCCTCCCAGCCACGCGAAAAGGGCTGCCCAAGCGCTACTGGCTTCACGGTTTGCCGGGCAGCCTCCAGACCCTGCGCCCCCGGCCGGCGCTTCCCCCGCACAGCTGGAGCCCGGGAGGGGAAGCGCCCAGCTGGGGGCGCAGGGTCTGGAGGCTGCCCGGCAAACCTGTGAAGCCGGTAGCGCTCGGGCTTCGGGCAGCCCCTATGCCTCCGGACCCTGCGCCCCGGCCGGGCACTTCCCCTCCCCGGCTCCAGCTGCTGTGCTCCTCCCCTGTCTCTTCGGCTCTGTTTAAGAGCCGAGCTGCCCGAGCGCTCCGGCTTCAGGCAGCCCCCTTGCCTCCAGACCCCAGCCGCCGGCCAGGCACTTCGCCTCCCCGGCTCCAGCTGCTCTGCTCCTCCCCTGACTCAGACTTCGACTCTGTTTAAGAGCCAAGCTGCCTGAGCCAGTGCTACCGGCTTCAGGCAGCCCCCGTGCCTCCGGACCCCAGCCGCCGGAGCAGAGCAGCTGGAGCCCGGGAAGGGAAGTGCCCGGCCGGCGGCTCGGGGTCCGGAGGCACGGGGGCTGCCCTAAGCCGGTAGCACTGGCTTGGGCAGCTTGGCTCTTAAACAGAGCCGAAGTCTGAGTCAGGGGAGGAGCAGAGCAGCCGCAGGAGAGGAAGTGCCCGGCCGGTATTTTTCCCGGACATGTTCGGCTTTTTGGCAATTCCCCCCGGACGGGGGTTTGATTGCCGAAAAGCCGGACATGTCTGGGAAAAACCAGAGGTATGGTAACCCTAGCTTTGGGGAAGTTTTGGAACTGGCTCCCATTCACCGCTCTCTCAGTGCATGCTGCCTGGGCGTCTCTGCGCACACAGCCCCGGGGAAGGGCAGGGGGAGCAAGGGCCTGAGAACGGAGTGAGACTAAGCAGCTGCCCTGTAGGGAGCGGGAGTGGCAGAGCTCCCAGCTCAGCATGGCTGGAGGAGGAATGATCCCCAACATTCTGCAGCCAGGAGCTGCCTCCTGCCTGTTAGCTTTGTTCCCTGCTCTGGGCAAGCTCTGCACAGCAGCGAAGAGTAGCCGGAGACTGCAGGGAAGTTTTGGGGCTGGCTCTCATTGCCCTGACAGTGCACACTGCCCAGCACCCTTGCACACACAGCTCAAGGGAGGGTGGGGGGGCCAGAGAGCAGAGCAGGGACAAAGCAGCTGCCCCACAGGGAGGGGGAGTGGCCAGGGTGTTGGGGGGCCATCCTCCACTGGCTATGCTGAGCAAGGAGCTCTGCCACTCCTCCTCCCTGCAAGGCAGTCGCTTAGTCCCCTCTCCGCTCTCAGTCCCTTGCTTCTGGGGCTGTGTGTGCAGGGGTGCCTGGGCAGTGTGCTCACCAAAATCTGGCTGTGCTCTTGTGACCAGAAGCAGCTGTCTTTGCAAAACACTTCTTCTGATCAGTCTGCATCGAAAACCCTGCAAGCTGTCTGATAGTGTGCTTGCAGACCGGTGTTCAGCAAACAATGGGTTAATGCTGATCTGAGCGGCTGCCCTTTGCAAGGAGAGGTGTGGCTTCCGTTTGCAATAGACTGCACCACAGATTGTTGGCATAGAGAGGACTAAGGACATTGCCCCAAGGAGCTCTGGGATACATATGGAGAACTTCTGGGACCCAAGTCAAGCCAGGGCCGCGTGCACACACGAGAGCAATAGGGCTCTGAGCCTAGGTTCCAGCTTAAAATTGGCTTGGACCCTCCAGCCCTGCAGGGTTTGGGGACCTATGTTCAAGCCCTAGGTTAATACAATTGGTGTGTGGACACAGGTGGGGGTTAGGCCTGAATCTGGGCTCAAGCCTGGGCTTACATTGCTGTGTAGACATACCGAGAGATCGGTCTGTCTGTCTAGTATCTAAGCATTGCTAAAGTGAGTAAGTTTCCTAGACTGAAGAGCTCTACATAAACTCGAAAGCTTGTCTCTCTCTCACCAACAGAAGTTGGTCCAGTGACATATTACTTCACTCACCTTCTCTCTCTCATATCCTGGTACCAACACTGCTACAACAACACTGCATACATAAGCTGGAATTTGCCTCATTTAAGATATTTTGTTAGCATTTTCAGGCATCAGTAAAACAACTGTCTATAGTATACTAAGGATAGAAGTTGGTTTCCAAGTAGGTGGTAAACATTTTACCAGTTATAGTTCTCTTAAAAAGTTCTGTCTGGTTTGTAGGGGTGAGACTAGACAAAAATAGTACCAGCACCAAAATGCAATGAGGTTTATAGGTTTCTCAGCAGTATTCCAAACAGTTCCAATTTTAGGGCAGCTATGTTAAGCTATTAATTCTCATATTACATATCTAGCAATGGTCAGTGGGCATTAATTTTATCCAAAACATTTAAGAGCTCAGGTATTTCCTGTGCAGAATTTCATGCTGATTCATTCATATCCTTTCATCCATCTATGTCCTTGATACATTTCTGCACACAGGAAGTGTTTTGGTGTCAGTGATACTCTTGGCTAAGCCTGTTTCCCAAATAATTTTGAGATTTGTATTGTGTTTGTATTTTTGTATACAATATAGAAGCTACATACTTGGGGTTTACCAGCTACAGCAATGTATCTCTCATCTTAAAATAAGTTAGGAGAGTTTACCATTATTAAAAAAGTTAAAAAGGATATGATCTGGGGAAACAGTTAATAACGTGCTCAGTATTTGGGTTTGTGATCGTTATTTCCCATAAACAAGAGGCAGGATCTAATCTTACAGCTAATTCTAGACTTTTGTGATAGAGGAATTTCTAAGAATCTGTTCATAGGATTACAGCTCAGCTGGCTTTGCAGCTACATGTAAGAAAATAAATGGCACACAATGTAAATAAAGAATCAAGATTAACCAACTTGCTTTGTTTTTCCTTTGTTTCTAGAATGACAAAAATTCTTTTGCTCCAGCAAATCCATTTTCCCACTACATAATGGTACTAATATTTTACTTTGAAATTAATTTTCAAAGATTTGTATTGGCCAATGTTAAGTCTTGTACCAAACCTGGCTTTTTGTTACCTTGTTACAGTGTGTTGAAGACTTTGTATTTGTCAGTGGTAATGGAAATATATCTCTTACCAGCTCTTGAATAACATTAGCTTACTATACCATCCATTGTATAGGGACAGTTGAGATTTCTCCATGATGAGAGGAGTGGGAAGCCTAATCTCTGGCACAACAGTGTTAGTAAATGTCTGTAGCTTTGGGTACATAACATTACCACTTAAAGCTGTAATGAAACAAAGAGCAAGAACGATGCATTATACTCCTTTCTTAAAGAAAGATATGAAAAATGACATCAAAACAGTATTGGATGGCATTGAGCAAGGCCTTACCTGTATGTACACAAGAGATAAGTGCCCCAAGTGCCAGCCCTTACTGTAACCACACTTAAACTTCTCACAGAACAGCCCTTAAAAGGCAGTCTAGGGCTGGCTAGTCGCGGGGTTCCTCGGCTTGTCCTTTGAATCAGCGCACTTTGCCATTCATAATAGAATAACCAGCCATAGCTGATACATTAGGTGGCCTCCAGTCACCTTCCAAATTCTTCTTCACTCAACCATTCTTAGAGCCAAATTCTACTTGCAATTACACCATTTATTTCTGGAGTAACTCCCTTGAAGTGGGTGGTGTAACTGAAAACAGAATTTGGCCCTTTGTGCTCGTTCATTTTCCTTGCCTCAGAAGAGTGTTAGTAACTTAGCCAATCATTATTTTCACAGCAGTGACAGATAAAATAACTCTGTTTACATTCAGGGAAATGGTATCATATATTACATCATACATTACAGGCCTAACTAGGGAGCCAAAACCCCATTGCCAGTTGAGGACTTTTGAAAATGACATTTAGGACCCTAAATCAGTTAGGTGTTGCAGCAACAGCTGGATGCCTTTAAAAATCTAAGCCTAAGAGTCTGTGTATAGAACATGCTTGGCAGGAATCTGTGCAATAGGCAACTTTTAGTGAGCTTGATTAAGTTCTGTATGCTTTTATCCAGTCTAATCGGCTCAAATTGACTGATAATAGCCAATCAGGCTTCTGTCTAGTACAGTGGTTCCCAAACTTTAACAACCTGTCAACCCCTTTCACTAAAATGTCAAGTCTCGCGAACCCCCTCCTAAAAATGAATATTTCCAGGGATTTTCTCCTTCACCAGAGTATAAATAATAAAAGTAGTGATCTTGGAAATATAAAATTTGTTTGTATGTCATGCTTATTACACACTATTTATTATTATTTATCATTACTGTATTTGTATTACATTATGAAAATGGCAACTCTCTTCCAAGATCTCACTTTTGTAGCTTGTATCACTTTGAATAAGCCTGTTATAAGTCAAGGCTCCTATGTTTCATCAAGAAGTATCAGATGTGAAACAGCATGAAGGTATTTAAGAAGCCAACTCAGAGTTCCTCCTACACAAGCATTCAGGTCTTGAGCAGTACACGCAAAAACCCACGTTACAACAAAGCTTAAACTTGTTCTTGATAATAATTTTAAAAACAATACTAGCTGCCTATTTAATTTTAAAAACAGCAAAAAATATCCACCTCCCTTTCCATTTCTTATAAGGAGTCTTGAAGTTTAGATCTCCTCAGTGTGATAGATATGCTTGCTTTGATCTGGTTAGCTCTTGGAAGTCCAGGGGCTCCGGGCTGCTGGCAAAGTGCTGCTTGGGGTCCGTAGGGACAGCTCTGTCCGCCATTAGGGAATTTTTTCCTGAGAACCCCCTGTAACATTTCGCGAACCCCCAGGGGTTCACGAACCCCAGTTTGGGTACCACTGGTCTAGTAGTTTATATAAGAGAAAATGAGGCAGATTAAGAACTCGTCCTTCGAGTTCAAAGATGACTATGACATTCCTAATGAGATGGGCAGGCCATGGTTTGGTTTCTGTGAACACGAGTGGCTGATCAGGCCAATTTGAGCTTTGAATTGTCTATCGCACACTGAACAAGCAACGCTGTTATGGGTTACTTGATTAACAGCAGACATGCTGCTGTGAGATTTATGCTTCTGCTCCGCCTCAACAGTTCTCCTCTGCTCGTAGACTGTAGCTCCAGTATGGATGAGGCTTTGCCAGGTAGAACGATCATGAGCGAGAGCTTCCCAAAACTCTGGGACAGTGCTGAAATGTCTCAAGCATAACTTGAGGGAGTCCTTGAAACATTTCTTCTGGCCTCCCTGAGAACGCTTTCCCTCCTTTAGCTCACCATAGAAGATCTTCTTTGGCAGTCACTCGTCTGATATTCTGGTGACATGGTCTGCCCATTCTCTGATTTCATCAACAGGGTATGGATGCTTGGAATACCTGCCCGTATGAGAACCTCAGTATCTGGAACCTTGTCTAGCCATCTTATCCTCATCTTTTTCCTCAGACAGTCCATTTCCTCAGACCATCCCTGTGAAAGTGATTCAGCTTCACAGCATGGTGTCCAGGTTTTATATGCATACATCACAGTTGGCAACAGGATGACTTTGTAGACCTTCAGTTTTGTTTGTTGACTAATGCCTCTGTGTTCCCTCACATTTGCACGTAGTCTGCCAAAGGCCACACTTGCTTTGGCAATTCTGGCATTGGTTTAATCATCAATGTCAACTGTGCATGACCGTATACTGCCGAGGTAGGTGAACTTGTCCATTGCCTGGAGAGTTTGGCCATTCATTGTGATAGTAGGCTCTGCATAAGGCTTTCCTGGTGCAGGGTGGTACAGCACTTCTGTCTTCTTGATGTTAATTGTGAGACCAAAATTGTCTCAAGCTGAAGAGAAATAGTCCATACTCCGCTGCATGTCAGACCTCAGATTTGGCATTCAGGGAACAGTCATCACAAAAACAGAAGATCACAAACAGTCACTTCCTGTACCTTTGTGTTTACCTGTAGTCTCCTCAGATTGCCATCAATCCAATATCTGATGCCAATCTTGGTGTCACAGTCACTAAAGGCATCTGTAAACAAGGCAGAAAACATCATACTGGAGAGAGTTGAGGCCAACACAGAGCCCTGCTTGACTCCATTGGTGACCAGGAATGGTTCAGATGACTCACCGTCATCCATAACCTGAGCAAGCATATCATCATGGAATTCCTAAACCATTGTGATGAATTTCTCTGGGCAACCAAATTTTGCCATGATCTTCCAAAGGTCCTCCCGACTGCCTGTATCAAATGCTTTTGTCAGGTCAATGAAAGTCATATACAGGTTGGAGTTCTGTTCTTGGCATTTCTCCTGAAGATGACGAGCTGCTTTTTACCAAGTCTAATTGACTGATTGTAGCCATTCAGGCTTCTGTCTAGTTTATATAAGACAAAATGAGGCAGATTAAGATATCTGTTAATTGACTGCAACTCCAGTTTTATTACAAACAGGTTATTGCTTTAACTTTAGTAACAGGGCTTATAGGTCATAACATATTATAACCTTCAAACAAATAAAAGGCCTTAAAAGACATTCTTGCTGTGCCAGCCTATAGCCTTAACATATAAAAAGCTCTTTTCTCTCAGCGATTGCTTCCACTAGGGCTTCTCTAAATCTTGCACACACATATAGCAGCTTCTGAACAAGGAGAGAGTGACCCTGGAATGTACTCTTTGTTTAAATACTGAAACAGAAAATTTTGCAGTAGTCACATGTAACTATAGTAGCTCACATGGATCTTTTGAAATAAATACACATATGCATCATATATGTGTGTCCATTGTATACCTTGTATGCATGCAGAAGTCTTCCATTTGTGACTAGAGACTTTGTGAACTTAGTTATGTTTGTTTGTTTGCTTGAGTAAAACAGTCTGTTTATTTACTAGCTAATGCCCTCAAACTGAAATTGCTATGAAGTGATAAATTCTAAAAACAAAACAAAAAAGCCAACCCCAATTTTCAAAATTCTACCCATTTGTACCCCTGGCAGACTGATAGGCTAGATATCAAGAGCCTTCAAAATAAATAACAAAATCATCCACACACATTAGCAGAAAAAACTTACAAATCAAAAGGCTGTGCACAGTCAGGATGCTGTAATCAGACCCCATTATTATGATCCAGGAATCACTTCCATACCCTGAGGTCTTCCTTGAGCTGAAATGACAGAATTACAGAATGATGTGGCTTATTAACGTTAGCAATGGTCCCCTGCCAACCATCTGCAAATGGCTGTGCCAGGAGATACTGTGGCTAAATTTAAATGACCTAACAATGCCTGCAGCTGATATTGGGAAAGCTGTTCAGTAGTCAGTGAAATGCATATTAACAGGGTTTCATACCCTGCCACTATAGGAACCAGGAGAGCATCATCTAGTCAAGTGTTGCTTAAGAGACTAGAATCCACAATTAACAAAACTCTTAGTTTGCCATCTAATGCTAGTTTGCCCATGTACTGGGAGTTTATTTGTGTTCATCTTCATTCTTACAACTAGTGATGGAGATCAGGAACAAGTCAACCTCTTTACGGGGGCCCTGTCTGTTAGAGCTGTGTTCCTGATCCATCAGTTTATGTTGAAAATGATAGCTAGTGCCATCACTGTGTCACTCACTGACATATCTGTGGCAGCCAAGATAAAGTAACTGAAAGGAGTAACTCTCTGTAACTTGGAATCATAAGTTATAAGCAAATGCTGCTAATGCTACTGTCACCCTTGAAGAAGTCCAGCTGTTAATATGAGATGCCCACTAGCTGATTCCTTGACAGTTTTATTTAATACTTCCTGCTGAAAGCATTGGATACCTAGACTTTGTACTCAACCCAGGAATCTCCAGCATGTTGAAAATTGACAGTATTCTGCTCATGACAGCTGGCACAGCATAGGATGCTCAGGCTATGCCCACCATTCACACCATGCAATACTGAAAGGATGACCACTTTGCTCCAAAATGCAGCCCCTGATATTTACAAGTCCATTCTGTGTACATTACACAAATATAACTGCTTAGATGTGTGATGAGCATTGTATAAGTGCCTGGATAGTTACATTAGATAATTTTAATGTATGGTTTATACCTTGAAGAAATAGAGGGATTCCTTTCAGGTGAGAGATAGATAGGTCTGAGCCATGAAATTCAGACTCAGACAAACTTTCTCCAAAGTGAGGAATGTTTAGGTACTTAAGCCCAGATTTTCAAAGGTAACTAGAGACTTTACATGACTCCATTTTCGAGTTTTCAACTTGAGAACCTTCAAGGGACTTGATTTTCAGAAAACACAGAGCATCCTCCCTCTGAAAATCGTGGCTCTTTAAGGTGTCTTAAGTTGGTGACTCAAATTGATGCATACAAAATTATAGTCGCTTTTGAAAATCTTGGCCCTAGTTCTGGTTTGGTCCCACTGTAAAGATAGTACAAAGTCCAATGTTGCAATTCCCACTTTCAAGAGTGCTCAGAAATGTGGTTCTTTTTTAAGCCCATCTCTATTCTAGACATAAAATAAACAAGTGCAGAACAATTCTGGAAATGTTGCTGAACAATCTCTACTGAAATGCAGTGCAAACTCATTCTGGGAGACAGTGTTTTTATTACTTGGTTTGTTTTGCACTAGCATCTTCAATATGCTAGGTACACACTGTAAGAGATGGTTAATGCCTCAAAAAGCTTACAGTCTAGAAAATATCAGAGGGGTAGCCGTGTTAGTCTGAATCTGTAAAAAGCAACAGAGGGTCCTGTGGCACCTTTGAGACTAACAGAAGTACTGGGAGCATAAGCTTTCGTGGGTAAGAACCTCACTTCTTCAGATGCAAGTCCTTGCATCTGAAGAAGTGAGGTTCTTACCCACGAAAGCTTATGCTCCCAGTACTTCTGTTAGTCTCAAAGGTGCCACAGGACCCTCTGTTGCTTTTTAGTCTAGAAAATGTAGAGCACTTTTCTGTTTCTACCCCATTTTTAAATATTTGCCTTTAAAGAAACTTTTTTTTAACAACAAAGAGTGCAAAACCTAATGTATTTGCATGTGAGAAGATCTTATCCTGCTGTATGTGCCCATTCACAGAGCATTTAGCCAGTTCCTTTCCAATACCATTCAAAACTGACAGCTGGGGAGTGCCTTCAGGATGACAGATTGTCAGCAGAGTGACACAGGATGTGTCGTGTGTGTATTTTTAGTTAGAATTGAGTCCCTTTTGAGCCCAGAGTTCTTAAGAAATGCAGGAAATGTGAGATGAAACTGACGTGATGGCTAAACCCTACAGGGATGCAGCATATCTCATTCTTGATAGTGGCAAACTCTTACTGCTTTTCTTACTCTCAGAATCATGAGAATCTTTAGAAACTGCAGCAGGGCATTTTAATAAAACTTGTGGCTTATTATCCATTAATTATCACTGTATAATAATTATGAGTTGTATAGTTAGCAGCAGCAATGCACATCCATTCAAAATAATTCTCTACCTATCTTGTCTTTGTGCTGTACTGCTAAAGGAAGGACCACTTTATGGGGATTTTTAATTTTTTTTACTAAACTCACTCATAGAACCTGACATGGAAGGAAATTTTGTTGCCTTTTCAGTGTTTCACTGTTACCTTGTATGAATGGCTCCTGGATCTTTGCAGCACCCACTTTTTTCTCTCTGTCTAATCTATTTTAAGTTTTTTCTATAGCACTTATCACAGTATGTAAGCACTAAGAGTAAATAAGTGTAGTGTCTAAGCACTTTCTATCCCTTTATTCCTTTTCAAGCATAATGGTTCTTTGGCTGTCCCCACAGAATTATTGTAGTATTCCAGGACTAAATTCAAGTCCAAGCTCTTTCTTTAAAACTCTGAGCTGCTGCTTGGAGCTGAAGGTATTGTTGCTAATCACCATCTGACTATAGGAGCTATTCAGACCATGTGAGATACAGACATTTTAAAAGGGAAAGATTACTCCTCCCTTTTTAAGAGAATGAGAAGAAACCTTTTTAACACCTTCCTTTAAAGATGAGAGAAAGCTAAAAATGTATTCTTAAACTTTTCTGTAGTTACTTCAATACAGAAACTGCTAAATAGGTCTTTAAATAGAGTCCACACTAATTGTCTGTTGCATGTGGCAGAAGTATATGTATTTCTGTGTGTGTGTGTGTGTGTGTGTGTGTGTGTGTGTGTGTGTGTGTGTGTGTGTGTGTGTGTGTGTGTGTGTGTGTGTGTGTGTGTGCCTCCTGCTCAAATTACAGAAGCTGTCACATTGCTTTCCTAAACAGCTTTTGTCTGTGTGGTGTACACTTTACTATACATACTGAAATTTTGATTCAGACGTGAATCACCTATACTCCTTGTAATCACATCTGGGTATTAAAATGGTTTACAGTAAGAGGTAATCAGTCATAATGAATATGATACGCTGATTTAGCATTGTAATCCAGATAAACGTGCACAATAGTTTAGTAATCTGATTTGGAGAAACCTGTTCCAGCCATCTAGTACTGGTCTGAAGACGGTTAAATTGAGCACATATGCGCCCGTTACTAAAACTGTAAATGACTGTTTGTTTATTTCAATTCTGCTAATTTAAAAAAAATATGGCATCACAAGAAGTTTGTTGAATGCTCAGGGGCATTTGAACATATAACTGACTGGACTGAAAACCACTGAAGCTCTTTCAGCTATTTTTCTATGTCAAACATGGCTATAGTTTGAAGTATAGTTATTTAGAGAAAAGACAGAGGAAAAAGTGGCTTTAACTCACTCCATGAAGAGTGTCAGTAAAACAAAAACAAATACAGTACTTCTATATTTTCAAAGTGGCACCCACAGATATAGCTGCATGACTCCTATTAAAGTCAATTGGAGTCATGCAGCTGAAACCCCATGCAATGTTTTGAAAATGCAGGGAACAGAAATGGTATTAAACCAGACATCTGGTCCTCTGTTCAGTTTTCGATGATAACCTATGATGCATGCAATTAATACAATAATATAATTAACTGGATTAGAAAACTGTACCTCTTTGCAAAGCTAATAGTAATACTTAGCACTTTATAGAAGTTTCATCAATAGATCTCAAAGCACTTTATAAACGTGAGTCTGACAGGGTTCAACTCACTACTGCGGCACCTTCTGCTGGCTGTGATGGGAATTAGCTTTGTATGCCAGTGAGTCCTCTTCTGATATCTTGCCAAAGTCACTTCTTCTCCAGGGACCCATGTCATTCCCAGGACCACAGCGTCCTCTTCATGACAGCCCTCCATTTATGCCAGATCCCATGTTCCCCCCCTCTGGGGGACAATATCTCAGTCCCTCAGTTCAGCCACTTCCTCAGTGGCAAGTAGGGGCAGAGGGGACCCGGGCCCGCCCACCCACTACTCTGGGTCCTGGCCCAGGGACACTGCAGATGGCCGCCACTTGCTCTGCCCCCTCTGACTCCTCTGTAGATCTCACTGGGCCACTTCCCCGTGGCCCCAGCACCCTCTTTACCCTTGCCTCAGGGCCTTAACCTGCAGCTCCCTGCAGCCTGCCAGGAGCTGTCTTTAGCTCCCTGGGTCTCTGCCTGCAACACTGCTATGTCCAGGGTGCTTGCTGCCCTCCATCTGCAAGGCAGCCAGTCCTCCTCCCTCCTCAAACTCCAGGGAGTGACTGAAGCTGCTCTGTACTGCAGCTCTTCTTATATAGGCCTGCCTGGCCCTGATTGGCTGCTCCTATAAGCCCTTCTGTGATTGGCTGCCTTCTGCGCAGCCTCCCTAGGGCTCTGTTAACCCCTGAGAGCCCAGTGTGGGGCAGGCACCCTATCACTGTGAGTTAAGAACGATTATCTCCCATTTTACATATGCGAAAATGGAGATACAGAGAAGTAAGGTGACTTGCCCGAAGTCCCATAATAATTCAGTAGAAGCCATTAGTGAGTCCTGGGCCTTGTCATCACTGCTAACAAAGGTGTATTTTTTTTAAAACATTGGGGTGACTAACATTAGGGTGATCAGATAGCAACTGTGGAAAAAATGGGACAGGGGGTGGGGGTAATAGATGCCTATATAAGAAAAAGTCCCAAAAAAGGAGACTGTCCCTATAAAAACGGGACATCTGGTCACCCTAACTAACATGCATGAGGATTTCCAAGGTAAAAACACAGTGAAAACAAGGCACTTTGTTTTTACTGTGAGGTAGACTAGGTGAGATCACCACTATATCCACCCCACCCCATCCCACTATTGACCTTTACTTTGCAGTAAAACTTAGAGCGCTTTGTCTTCACTGTGTTCTTATTTAGGACAACTCAGGTGTGTTAGTTACCCTGAGGTAAAAAATACACCTTTTTTAGCAGTGAAGACAAGGCCCCAGTCTGGTGCCCTATCCATTGTGTCATGATATCTGTTGTATTACAGTAACCTGTATGGAGGCAGTGTTGGTAGTAACTTTAAATAAGTGAAATGATAGTTTTTGGCTATCAAGGATGGTAAACTATTTCTGACTTAGATTAGGGCTTTCTCAAGTGAGTTAAATTTGCCTTCTTATAGCTACGACTACCTTAACAGTTGGCACAGTATATTTTAAGAATTCCAGAAATATAAGAAAAACAATCACTGTCGTACTGTGGACCAAAGAAAGCATAAACTGACTTGTTACCACCCAATAAATCATTTATCAACTCTGAGAGAGCGCGATACCTGAGCTTTTTCTGCAAAAAATAAAATAAAATGGCTCACGTATGTGGAGGATTCCTGTAAAAATACAAGAAAGGTCATGAAAAGAAGAATTTCTTGCTCCATTTTGGCAATTTGTTTTTTGTGGCTTCTTGGAATGTTGGGATGTAGCTGGCTTGACTGTAGTATTTGTGGTTCTGACAAGCTGATTGCAAGGCATACAGCAATCTAAATAAGGAATATTTCTGTAATGGCCACTGGCAGGAAGGCATGACAAGAACATTGTCAGTCACATAGAAATAGCTTGTAGCAGGCTCTCTTCTGATTGACATACTTCTGGTTTTAAACTACCCAAGATATTGGTAATTTTACAGAGTCCAGCTTTGCTCAAAGATATATGATTAATCCTTGTAAAATAGTGAAATTATTTTAGCTGCTCTTCATTTAGCACTCAGTGCAGAAGCCATCATGCTACAGTGGAAACTTTAAATACTTTTTTTTAATTTTGCGTTAAAAAGTCTGAATGGCGACAGTGAGATAGAGGAAACTTGTTCGTAGGCTTCATGTTATATGTTCAAAGAACAACTGACTTCCTCTTTTAGTATGCAGATTAAAACTACAACTAATAAAATTCCTTTTTTCATGTTCTTCCAGTAATTTTGGAGCAAACATAAAATAGTGTTTTTGGCATGACAGGTTGTTCTCAATTTGACCTACTCAAACTATAGATTTGCCCATGAGAATACTCACTAGTTGATATAAGGTTTCATAAAATTCAGATATGTATTGTACAATGAGCTTCTGGAATGAAATTCAGTTGTCTCTTTTATTTGCCATGCAGTTAGTCTGTTCTAAAGATACTTAACATAGGGTAAACAAAAGATAGCTAGATAGGGAGGTGTCCTGTTTTATGAAAAAGGTCACCCAAGAGTAGTTTTGGAACCACCTCAGTTTCTTTAGGTGTCAACATCCATAGCAATTTACTAATAACACAAAGGATTGAAACTTTTACAGAATGTAATAAGGTTCCTATATTTTTTAAGCATTAGACTACATCTTATGTATCGAAGTCTGGAAACATGTAAAATGTTTGCACTTTAGTTCCTATGGACAGAAGTATTTTAAATGTGTCTTTAAAAGATGCATGCTGTTTGCACTGACAAGATGCAAAATATTTTGACCACAATGGAGAGCTGACCATGATCAATGAAACAATTCCAATACAGCTACTATAACTCATTCTAGAAAATATTTCTTAAATTGTCAGAAAAGGGGTGATCTATATCATTCTTTGCTCCTATAAAAATATTCAGTAGTCCTCAAATAGGACATTGTAGTATCTGAACAAAAGAAACTTGTGGAATTTTAGAGCCTGTCATTAATAAGACAAATAAGGTAGAGAGTAACTCCATGGGAATGAACTGAAGGATCTAAGGATTCAACTCTCTAGGGTCAGTTTCTTGCAGTGAACTTTCAGCCTACTGAAGTCCTGAGATTAGCTATACCATATATACGGCAATTCAAAGGCTAGAGGTCATGCTGTGCATGTTATTTACATCAGTGGCAGAAAGAAAAACATTTGACTGACAAGATGACTAATGCAAACAAACACTTGACATCTTTTTTAAATTATCTGAGTAGTTAGTACAGTGACAGCAAAAGTGAATTGGATAGTGCCTGTAGGGATTAGGAGAAATTTAGCTAGACTGGAGCAAAAAATGAGAGAGATTAAAAGTGTTAATTGTGTTTGATAGTTTAATTTTCCGCAAATGTTTGGATGGAAATTACAAAGGGTGAAATAACCCACATGTGAGTACTGGATTCAGTTTCATGGAAACCAAGTTGTATTTGTCCCCAAGGTATTATTGGAACCTCCATGTTCAGTGTTGTCTGTTGTTTGTATTGAGTGGCTGGAGCAGAGATTAGGGTGAAGAGGATTTAAATCCTTTCTAATATTTTAAATTGAGTATATAATTAAAAATAATAAAGTATTTTCCCCACTTTTTCAATCTCTAGTCTGAAATCCCCAAGCAGCAGAGCAAAGGCACCTTCTGACCTCTTTTTGCCTTCTGTATTGGTCCAGAACAAACGTGAACGGATGTCACTTGCCTGCCATACTGGATGCTCGTCTACATGGGAAAGTTGCAGTGATTTAATTTAAGGTAGAATTTTAAACTGATTTAGTGAAACTGGTTCAAAAGGCTCTGTGAACACTCTTATTTTGGTTGAAAATAAGCCTGTTTTATACTGAAATAATAGTCCATACAGTCTTTCCCACTGGCTTCACTAAATTAGTTTAAAATATTAAGTATTAAAGTATTAAAGGCATCATTTATCAGATAAAAAATTAAACCAGTTCTGTCTGGAAATCTAATGATTCCTTGGCACTATTTGAAATGATTGCAGAAAAACTCCTGTGTGTTGGCTAATTGTCCATCTTGCAGTAAAGAGGTCCTTTATTTACTTTTTCAAGGCCCAGTTGGTCCTCCACATCCCATTTATAAGTCTTTTACAGTGCCTCAGTTTTGTCCTTTTTATATCCCCATTCATAAGAGTCAGTGAGTCATAGATGTCATAAGAGAGAGAGAATACCTGTTAGCTTATTCAATCCATCCCCCTATCTATGCAGTTTTATGTCCTAGCTTCAGTTGTCCCCAGGCTTCCATTGCTTCCCTTGAGAGATACTTCATAGCCTAAAAGCTCCTGTCAGAGATATTTTCCTAACGTTTTGCCTAAATTTTCTTTTTTAACTTCATCTAATATCTCCTAGTTATATCTTTTGTACCACTCTATGTAATTCTTCTCCCTCCTTGCTGTTGGTTCCTGTCAGATATTTGTAGGCTATCATATGTAGTGCCACCTTGACTGTCTTACATTTGTTGCACCATCAACATTCTTATCCAAATGCAGCTAATGTAGCTCCTTTTGCAATCCCATGCCACTGCTCGTTCATCATCTAGAGGGGTCATGACAATGGGGATGTAAGGTAGTCCCTCAGCCTCTCCCTAGTGATTCATTAGGTTCTGTTTGTTCACAGCTTTCCTTACTTCTGCCAATCCAGGTAATGAAAGATTGGAATGAGGATTTGACCACAAGAACAAAATAAACTCCAAAGTCCAAGGCTGTTTGTGCACGACCAGAGTATTTTTCTACACTGTGTAAAGGCTGGTTTAGTAAGAGCAATCCTACCTGAACTAGGAGTAACATTTCCAGTTCCTCTCTTGGTTATGTAACTAGAATTTTGCTGGGCTTCTTCAACTACCACTGTTGTAGCACACAGTAGTTTAGTTCCATCTGAGGTATTCTCATGCCTTCCCCCAGTGCAGTTCCTTTCTCTCTTGGTTTTTTGTTTTTTTCACTTACCCAAATTCAGCTGATAGACTTAACTTTCTTTTTCCTCCTAGTGTTTTCCCAAGTGTCTGGCTAATTTGTTCCTGTTCCTCCTACATGGTACATTGCCCCTCTATTTGTTAGTAAAGGCCTTAGGTTTTTGTTGCTGTAGTTTTTTTGGCTCTAACATTAAATTATTTCCCTGAAATGTTTTGGGTCAACAGAATTTTAGTCTTTAGAAAAGTTAGAGCTATGCTATTCCTACAGGCTAGTGCTGCCTGTGGTGCTGACCAGCCTCAGAGGGAATGTTTCTGGTTGAGACTCAGGTGGAACCATGGCCTCACTCTTCTGATCTGCTGTGGGGAGCACTTGCTACACGTCTTTAAAAGTGTAGCAAGAAGCACGTATAACTTCCCTCTTCCTGGCACCCACAACAGGCTTTCACAATAGAATGCCTCCAAGCACATGTTCTCCAGCAGTGCACCCATTTCCTATCCCAAACATGGCTCAGCTACAGAAAAGGCAGAATTGGGTCCATGATGTCTGAGTTACGACTGTTGCTCTTCCTCCTAGAGAAGTGGAATTCTGAGTGGGTATTCGCAGGTTTCAGAAGCAATTTGTAAGTGAATTGATTTCCTGGACTGCAACACCTTTTCTGATTCTATCACAGGAATAGCATAGTCTGGAGTCTTTCCCTGGACTTGAGGTTCACCCGTGTTTTGGATTCTGCCTTCTCTGTGTCTTGCTTTGTGTGAACTTTTCTTTGTCTTGTTCAATGCTGGTCTCAAGGAATCTCAGCACTGAATGGCTATCTATGGTTTGGCTTCTGACTGTACTTTCTTCATTTCAAGGCAACACATCTCTGTGTATGAAGCACTGTGCAAGCCTATGACATTATATAAATGATTGCCTTGCAGCACTATTATTTATTAGCATTGATCAACAAAAAACAGCTCCATCCAGTCTGCACAAAGAGGAATGCAGCCAAAAGTCAGTTACCTCGCCAGTCTGCTAGCAAATAATGTACAGGGATGGAATCCATTTTTGTAAACCCTATAATTTACATCGTTTTTTCAGACTTGAGGCAGGGCCTTTCATCTGCTATTGTTTTCTTATTGATTGTTGCAATACATTTTGTGATACCTTGAGTATGAAAGATGCTTTGTAAAAGCATGTTCTGTTTTGTTCAGCACTTCAGCTTCAGTCAAGAGGATAATGTAGTTATCTTGGAAGTTGCCACCATTTCCCATTCAAAATGGTTTTTTTTTTAATAGTCATTATTTTCTGGATGCAAATTCTAATCTCATCTGGATTTCCACATTATAAAATATATGGGGTGTCATGATTGTGTGGCGCAGCTGTCAGTGTCATGTGAGGATGTGGGAGGTGCCTGCAGAGACCAAAATCATCTGCCATTTTGGAAGGTGGGGCTCTGGCCTGCTGGTGGGAGTGCAGACAGTGCTGGCTGCAGCTTACAGCAAGCACACGTTGCTGTGTTATGTAACATATACACAACGTAAGTGTGAAATACAAGCTCTCAGTGCCTTAATAAGAACAACACAAGGATGTAACTGTAGAGTATGAACTAGGTTAAAAGGTGATGTGTAAGGTGGTGCAGTTAATTGCTTTTGCTTAGTACACTCCTTTCTTCTGGCTGCTGAGTTAGATGAGGTGAACCAGGTTCAGAAGTGACGTACAAATGAGTAAAGGCTGTAAATCCTTAGGTTGTAAACTCTTAGATTATGCATTTTGTGTTGTCATCCTGAACCTGATTGGGATCTCCGGATGCTTCTGTAATATAAATTTTAAATAATAAATTTCACATTGGTTTGATGATTTGAGAATTTAGAGCTGAATCTCTTCCTCCCCCCAAGCAAGCCCCTTCTCCCACATAAACCTGCATAACTCTGGTTGAAACTAGTGAGCAATGTTTGTGCATCTCTGAGGGCATAATTAATCCCTAACTGTATATAAGTCAAAAGGAGTCTAAATTGGTGTGAAATACTCATTGAAGGGAGGGGAGCTACAAGAAAGTGAAAGTTAAACCAACTAAAATATCACTGGACTGATTTAGGGCCAAATTCAGATGTCCGTCTATATGAAATAAATCTTGCTAGTAAGCATAAACATAGTACAAAGAAAAAATGTCTTATATTGCTGCTTTGTTTAAAGATGTGACTGAGGTTGGCTTAGATCTGACCTCCAAAATCCAGAGTGCCAATACAGGCTTTCAAGGAGTATCTTCAGCCTCAATAATGCAATGTATGTCAGTTTGTAGACATCATTCAGATTGTGTATAAATACATAATTTTAATTAGACCAAGTGGGTGAGGTAATACTTTTTATTGGACCAATTTCTGTTGGTGAGACAGCGATTTCACACCACAGAGAGCTCTTCTTCGTTAAGAGCTCTGTGTGGCTCGAAAGCTCCTCTCTGTCACACCAACAGATGTTGGTTCAATTAAAGATATTACCTCACCCACCTTGTCTCGCTAATATCCTGGCACTGGTATGGCTGCAACTGCATTAATTAGATCAGTTTTCTTAACAAATTGGACATTTTAATTTAAGAAAGCCTGAGTACAATCAATTACAGTAAAATATCAAATTGCACTTCAAAATAATATCAGTCATTATTTATTCATGTTACAATGGTTATATTTACATTATTAATGATTAATTTGAGTATTCATCTGGAAGTAAAGTTTGATTGTAAAGGTATGTAATTGTAATTTAGCTGTAATTATTTTATTTTAAATTAAAATGGCTTTTGATTTTAAGTTCAGGAGGGGCTTATTGAATCCTTACAAGTGCATTATTAATTGCCTAGTACTTATAGAAGTTATAACAGTGTGGGTAGCACCACTAACGGGAAACGTGAGTCTCTTTTTTTCTGGATAAACATATTAATAATTAGTGTTGTTGGGGTTGATACTATGATTGTTTCCACTCAGACTGAACGTTTTCTAAGAGATCAAAGTATGCTTACATGTCGTCAATAGCACATAAGGTTGTAATGGGATTCCAAAGTAGGCAGAACTGCAGAGTGCTGGTAAAATAGTGCAGAGGTAGAAACATTGTGTAAATCTGAATTTCACTCTATTTGAATTGAAGCGTCAATGAAAACTAATTTATTGTGATTATTTCTAGCAATAGTTAAGTGGCAGAACTCACCTCCAGTCTCCAGCTGAAACATGATGATAATGTAACATGAATATCTGACTATTCCCTAACACTATAAAATAAAAATGGATATGATATTTTTTTCACCAATAAGGGCTAAAATGTGTGGGAACATTTTGGGCTAGATAATGCTTTTAGGGTAGAGCCTTGCATTGGGGATGCCATGGGAGCACACTACACTATAGGGAGCACTTCTTCAGAAAAGCAGAGTATCTCATAGAGCTCCCCCATGTTCAAGGTGAATACAATCTGCAGTACCTTTTAAGAGGTGTCGCATGTTTCTCCAGCACTGTCAGCTTAGCTCAGCTGGCTAGCAGGTGGGAAAACTGAGGTATAGTTACCTACCCATCCTTGCATCCTTAGGGGGGACTGTTCTCTCCATGGAGGCCATCTCTGAATCAGCTCTGATCTTCCTCGACCGCAGTGATGCAATTCTGAGGAAATTTATACAGGCCTCACAAAGGCAGAGAGTAGGTGTAAGGCTGCTTACTCCCTTTCCCCCACTGCGTACTTTGGGAAAGGGTGGCCAGAATCTAGCCCTTTGTACGTGTTCCAGTCTGTATGTATAACACTATCCAGTACATAAATTCACCAGTGCGCACAAGTCTCATATGAGTGTACTCGTTGAATATAGCTCTGGGGGTTTAATAGTTACACATCCATCTATCTAGTTCTAGGTGCACGTGCCAAAATTAAAAATCAAATCAAAAGCACACATCTCTTGGCTGACTTTTGCTTTATAGTTTTATTTATATCATGTGGTATCACCTAAAAAAAAAGAACATTAAATGCATCTTTATTCTCAGTTACAGTAATTACTGAGACTTGAGATTAGGAATACCTAATCTTTGGTTCTCAAACTTTTGTACTAGTGACCCCATTCACATAGCAAGCCTCTGAGTGCGACCCCCTTATAAATTAAAAACACTTTCTTATATATATTTAACATCATTATAAATACTGGAGGCAAAGCGGGGTTTGGGGTGGAGGTTGACAGCTCACAACTCCCCATGTAGTAACTTTGGGACCCCCTGAGGGGTCCCAACCCCCAGTTTAAGAACCCCTGGTATAGCCCATTCCTTGTAAATATACTGAGATGCCATCTCAGATTTTCATTATGAATAATCACTCAGTCTAATGTATTTCTACAGAACCTGGTGAAAAGCTATGGAAACCAGAGGGCATATTCCTGACCTAAGATCTAAGACAATTTGCTGGTCATTTACTGTGAGGTATTTCTCCCTCTGGAGAGACTGACAGATTCTGCACACAGCAGATATGCAGAGGCTGTTGCATACGTAAACTAAATATGGTAAAAACTTACCTGAAATATGCTCTGAGACTAAGATAATTGGCTATAGGAAATTAATGTTATGTCATTTCACAATTAGTTAATAATTAGCCCGGACTTTTTGATGGAATTTATTCATTTTGTAGTTTCAAACATCACCTGTGCTATTTTCTTTGCTTAGAGCACACTATCCTGAATATTCTGCTCCAAAAGCCACATGTCAAAACCTGGCAGATATGCGACAAGGGTTCAGTGTGTAAATGTGTTTATCGAGGAGGTACAAGAGTATTTCTTCTTTTGTTTGTCTGAGGCATTTTGTCTTATTTCTGTTGTTGTTTTTTAACTCAACTCCTTTGGAAAACACCACACACATAAAAAGGAATGTTCCGGCCACTAAGAATTTCCTTTTATATGTTGCAGCAAAAGAAAGCTAATCATTTTCCAAAAACAAGTCCAAACAGATAATTTTTTTATAGTGAAAAGTACATTAATAAATATTTTGCCAGTGAAATGACTACGTGGGCTTTCAGTTCACTGTGTATTTTGGCAAAAGATTTGTTTGGGAATCTATCCTTTTAGGTTTTGCCAGTGTATATAGAAATACACATAAATGTATTTTACCAGCACTGCATTGGAATATTTTTCAGGGGAGGAATGGTGGGGAGAGCAGGAGAGAGGAGCATTTCATTAATGAGCTTTGGTGCTGGTAGGGAGGAAATTGCCAGTTCTTAAACAACTATTACAAAAGAGAGACTTGCCTATACTATACATTCCCGCTACCAAGAAAATTCTTGTACTGTATTCAGAAACAAAACTACAGTACATAGATAAAAGAGTTGCTAGTGATCCTTTAAATCAGACTGTGTATCCTTGTGGTTTAGAACCAGACTGTTGAATTTCGGTGTTGTGATGTTAATAAAGCTGTGGGTAATGAGAATTATAGGCTGTTCTTGAGATTACCACTGTAAGGGTTTATTATTGTCAAGTGTGACAGAAGAGCCTAGCTGTGGTTCACTTGAGTGGTTTGGCTTATCTGTTACTAATTTTGTTATTTTCACTGGTTCCAAGCTGTCAAAAAACTTTATATAAACTTTCTGTAAAAGCTCCTAAATCCAAGGTCTTACACAAATTGAATTTTACTTTATTTAAAAGGAAAAAAAAAAAAAAAAGACTTTCAAGGGGGAACTGGCACTTTGGAATCCTTAGGGGACAGCTGTTCCAGACCTAAAATGACCTTGCTACAGAACTGCCCCTATAGTCTTAATTCAGCAGCCTTACAGAAGGATTCCTTTATGTGATGACAAGAAAAGTGAATGCTGTGAACTTGGGTTTATAATAGTAACATGAGGGACTTCTGCAAATAAAGGTGGGGAGAAATGGTTGAAGAGTTCTGTTTAGATGAAATGGGTGACTGGATTGCAGCAGTCAAGGACTCACTTGCCATCAGATTCCTCAGTGAGTTGCGGGAAATAATGCCAGTAACTTGTATCTATTTATAAAGTTAAAAACTAAATATCCGTCTCCATTAATATAATGTATTGCCTAAGTTTAAAGTTATGCAAAAAATACAATCGCTTATCATCTTTGTTGATTTTTTTTGTCTAGGCATATTAAATTTAATATTAATTTTGTATTTATATATCACTTTTCATCCCAAAAGATCCCAAAGCATTTTAGGACGTATACAGGTATATACAATTATATGCTTGCATACATATGAGAAGTAATTCTCTCACCACCTAATTGCAGCTAGAAGAGAGTGAAATTTTTCAGCTGAATAACAGGTTTCAGAGTAGCAGCCGTGTTAGTCTGTATCCGCAAAAAGAACAGGAGTACTTGTGGCACCTTAGAGACTAACAAATTTATTAGAGCATAAGCTTTCGTGGACTATAGTCCACTTCCTCGGTATGCATCCGAAGAAGTGGACTGTAGTCCACGAAAGCTTATGCTCTAATAAATTTGTTAGTCTCTAAGGTGCCACAAGTACTCCTGTTCTTCTTTCAGCTGAATAGTTTATTCACCAAAAAATGCAGTTTCGTCAACCTGAAACTATTTGTGAATTTGACTACAAATATGAATGACTACATATTGCCACTGTGAATGCCAATCAAGAGTCACTGGGCTAAGGAAAGTATGTCTGAATGATTTGGTGGCTAGGACCACTTAGACCTCCTTGTCTATAGGAGACCCACGTTCAAGTTTCTGTTGTGACTATTTACTTATTTAGGTGATAAAGCTTCCATGGGAAAATGAGTTACCTCTATTAGCATAGCCTATAGCCCAGTGGCTAGGGAACTGTCCTACCATGTAGGACACCCAAGTTCAAATCCCTTTTCCACATTGGTGGCAGGAGGATTTAAACCAGTTCTCCTGCATTCCAAATGAATGCCCTATTCACTAGGCTGAAAATTTTAAGGGAGTCTGAAAAATCTGTCAGAAAACCTGTTTTCTGATTGATTTGTTCAACCTGAAACTGATTTTTTGATTCGGTTCCACTTGAACCAATTTCTTTACATTATTTTCAGAACTGCCAGCAAACTGAAAAATCAATTATTGGCCCCTCTCTAATTGCAGCTACATCTATGCTGGCTGGCAGCCACCAACTGGCACACTTCCCAACAGTCCAGGAAAGGGAAAATTTTGCCCAAGGACACTGGACCAAATCCATCCTTTTACAAAACATGTCTTAGGGTCTTTAACAGCCATTCAGAGCACAAAGGACTTAGTTTTTAATATCTTATCTGACATGTTACCACACATACAGTAAACTCCACAGAATTCCGCTTACCTGGTGCAGAAGGATGAAGGCCTGAATCAGCCCTCCTCTGGATATGGACATGCAGAGTGTTTTGGTAGAAAAGTGGCTTTTTAAAATATTTGTATTTGTTTTGTCTTCCTCATCCACTAAATGCTGCCTCTGATCACTAATAGCTCTTCTTTGAGTAGATGCAGCCGTGTATTCCACTTCAGTGTGTGTGTGTGTGCGCGCGCGCGCGCCCAGCACACCAGAGCCGGAGAATTTTGCCTAGCAGTACCCATCGAGGGGCAGTGCTCGTGCTCTGCTGTCACAGCCCCTCCCCTGGCTATATTAGACAGCGCCACCCTGAGCCCCCTCAGTTCATTCTCCCTGCTCATGGCTGGAATCAGAGATCTGTGTGGTCTTAGCTTCACATTCTCTCACTAGTGGAGCATTTTTTCTAGATGTATATAGTTAGTAGTACCCTTAGAAAGTTAAAGTAGGTGCCGTCTCACCACTTGGGGCAGCAGTGTGTACAGCTGGAGCTGATAGAAGTGCTGCCCTGCTGTGCTTCATGGTGTAAGATGGTTGCCGTATACGATCAGGATTTTGCAAGAATTTCCTCTGTGCTATAATTTTTCACAATTAGTAAGGTCATAGTATTAAAGTTTATATAATTGTTTTTGGTTTCTCATAAGCGCCTGTTGTATGCCTTTAAGGAGCAATTTCTGGTACCACACTAACACTAAATCTGCTGGTCTTAGTGGATAAGATGAAATATTTGGGTTTATCAGAACCATGAGCTGTTCCACTTTATTCAGGTTCCTATAGACCCCAAACATACAGTCCTACTAGCGAGCTATCAAATGTGTTTTTGTTTTTTCTGATACATCAAGTATTAGACTTTACCAGAGGCAGGATGCTAGACTTGATGGCCCATTGGTCTGCCCTGGCATGGCAATGCTTATATTCCCCTTCCCACACAGCAGCTGCTCTTAGATTAATGATAAGGGCTCTGTTTTCAAATAACTCCTTTGGTCTCTACTATAGACATCACTGCTCTTGCTGTGACTAGGAATGTGAGAAATCCACATTTTCAAATTATCTGATATTATGTACTTAGCTAAAAACTTGATCAGGTACCAAATACAAACCTCGATGATAAAAAGCTACAAAGTTAATATCAAAACTGTTAAATTCAACTGTTTAATAAATGCTTAATGCTCTATTGTCCTTTATTTCAGCAAGAGAGCATATCTGTGCTAAACATTTCATTGCTTAGGAAATGTCACTAAAAATATTGCTTACTTTTAAAAGGGCCAACAGATCATTTAAAACCACACTCAAGCATAGCTTTGTCTTTTTTATGTGAAGTGCTGATCAGTTCGACAGCAGAGTATGATGTATCATAAAATCACAGTCTGGAGTGATTACACAGTGTGGAGATACAGTAGATTCCCATGAACATATACCAAGCTATTAACAGAGAAAGTCATTTGTACTCTTTTGAGGACCACAGTAGCACTCTGATAGGCAACAGTTGTTAGCGAAAAAAGTTGAGCAAACAGATTCTCGGTGCAGGAATTATGTGAGCATTTTATATGGTGAACTGGTGTCAATACTGCAGTAGCCGATTAAGAGCATGTCTTTGCAAAACATATCCTAATTACATGACAGTGGTGAATATAGAGGTGCCAGTGTGTCACAACCGGCACTCAAGGGACCTATGTGTATCCTACATACTGGAGTCTCCGCTTCTCAGTACCAGGACCTCCGCACAGAGTCCTTTTCTGAAACAGGAATCTTCCCCGCTGCCCTACAACACTAGCATGCTCTCTAGTGTGAACTTGGACAGCAAACCAGAGAAGGCAGTATCGCAATATTCCTCCCAGGCTCCCTATGGTGTCCAATACCAACAGGGCTCCTGAGCATACTCTCAGATGGGCCCACCAACAACAACTTGGTATGGTCAACCATGGGCACCACCACTGGGCTCTATGCCACCACCGCCCTTGGGCTGCATATCATCCCCATGCCTCTCAAGCTTCTAGCCCCACCCGAGAACCTCCTCCCCCTCCCCCCCATGGCTGCAGCATCCAGAGTTTCAGAACCTCCAAAAAATTGTGGAGGAACGGGAACGGCAGTGTTGAGGAGGAGGTGACCATGAGGAACATATCCTCCTCCTCCCCAGATGAGGCCTTTATGCCTTCCCCCACCATCTCTGGCTGATTACTTTCTCTTCCAAGACCTAGCGAAGAGAGTGGTGGATACTCCTCAGATACTGCTAGAAGAAGTCAAGGACACCCAATACAAACTCGTTGACATACTCTATTAATCCTTGTCTAACGAGATGCTTTACCAAGTGTGAGGTCAGTCACACCTTCTTGTCAACTGTCTGTAATGGGCCACTCTCTTACCGCTTCAAAAGTTATTTTTCCTCCCTTGGTATCCTGCTGTTAATTGATTTATCTCATTAGACTGACCTCACACTTGGTAAAGCAACCCCCATCCTTTCATGTATTTATACCTGCTCCTGTATTTTTCACTTCATGCATCCGATGAAGTGGGTTCTAGCCCACGAAAGCTTATGCCCAAATAAATTTGTTAGTCTGTAAGGTGCCACAAGGACTCCTCGTTGTTTTTCCAAAAGAGTGTTGAAGACCTTTCCTTTGAAGGCACTAAGCTCTTCACAGAGAAGATGGATGCCTCTCTTCACACCCTGAAGGATTCTAGGGTCATTCTCCACTCACTGGACATCTACACGCCAGGACAAAAGAGGAAATTTAGTCTGCAGCCCCAGCACAAACCATGCACTTCCCAATACCCGACTCAGCACTACTACAAGCCACAGAGAAAGAAAACTAAGTTCACGAGATGTAAACCATTTGGCCCACAATCCTCCACGTCCCAGCCATCCACTTCCAAGCACCAATTTTGATGTGTTGGTTGAGACGTTGATAGACCACTTTTCTCAACTGCTACAACTGACCACAACTATCCACCCATTTGGCTACCATCTGGCAACGTTCCAGAGCACCTGGGAATGCATAACATTGGACTGATGGGCTTAGAGATTGTTCACTCTATCCGTTTTACCTCCCTGCCCCCTCCACAACACCCTTCCCCGTCCCTCTTCAGGGACCCTTTTCACAAGAGTTTATTATGATAAGAGATAGATCATCTCCTTCAGTTAGGAGCCATAGAACCAGTACCTCACCATCTACGAGGCAAAGAGTTCTACTCTTGCTATTTCCTAATACCCAAGAAGAAAAGAGGATGGAGACCCATACTAGACCTCAGAGCTCTCAACAAGTTTGTCAGAGCTCAAAAATTCAAGATGGTCATTCTAGCAATGATCATTTCAGTGTTGGAATAGGGAGACTGGTTTTTGGCCCTCGACCTTCAGGATGCCTACTTCCATATCTCAGTCCTACTGACTCACAGGGAATTTCTCAGATTCACTCTGGGACAAGACCACCACCAGTACAGGTTTTCTCAGTAGTGGCCGCGCACTTACGCTCCCAAGGGATCATGATTTACCTTGTCTGGACCATTGCCTCCTCAGAGCCTGGTCTCTCCAAGAGGCTCACCAAGTCACCAAAGCTGCAGTAGAATTATTCACAGAACTAGGCCTACAGATCAATGCCCAGAAATCAACCTTCCTTCCAGTGCAACACCTGGAATTCATAGGCACCGACCTTGACTCGTTACAAGCCAGAGCTCCCCTACCTCAACACAAATTCCTCTTCTTGGCCACACTCATAGAGACCATTCAAAACAGCCCACAAATATCAGCCAGACACTGCCTCCAACTCTTGGGGCATATGGCAGCGGGCACAGCAGTAATACCTCATGCCAGGCTTCACACGTGATGCCTCCAGATGTGGTTCAGCTCATAGGGTGGAGTGCGCATCTAAATGGCCTCACAACATGAGGCAGGTGGTCATTCCTTCACATCTACCTCCTTGAGTTAAGGGTGGTCAGGAATGCCTGCACCCATTTCGTCCTGCTGTTCAAAGGATCACACACGAGAGTCCTAACAGATAACATAGCCTGTATGTACTACATAAATCAACAAGAGGGAGTCCTCCCTCTGTGTGAAAGTGATGAGACTATGGAACTGATGTATCTTCCACAACAGCACACTATCCCCGGCTTACCTCCCAGGCACACAAAACTCAGACAGTCTCAGTCACAAATTCCCACATGACCACGAGTGGGAGATAGACCCAGCAGTACTTCACAACCTATTCAAGTGGTGCGGGACACTGATCACAGACCTGTTCGCCACTCACCTGAATAGGAAATGTCCACACTACTGCTCGAGAGCAGTGATAGGACAACACTACCTGGACGATACTTTCCTCCTCCTCGGGACAGGGGCATCCTCTATGCCTTTCCTCCCTTTCCCCTACTGTTGAAAGCCCTATTGAAAATAAAATAAGGTGCACACATCATACTGATCACTCCCACTTGGCCGAGACAGACCTGGTACCCTTACCTGTCACAGGTTGTGACATGCTCACCGATCTCTCTCCAATCCACTCCATACCTCTTCTCGCAAAACAGAGGATGCACCCTACATCCCAATCTGGGGATTCTTTGCCTCAAAGCATGGATACTTCATGGTTCCAACACAAAGGCCTGGTCCCCACTAAGCCCCCACTTTGGACTAAGGTACGCAAATTCAGCTACGTTAATAACGTAGCTGAATTCGAAGTACCTTAGTCCGAACTTACCGCGGGTCCAGACGCGGCAGGAAGGCTCCCCCGTCGATGCCACGTACTCCTCTCGGCGAGCTGGAGTACCGGTGTCGACGGCGAGCACTTCCGGGATCGATCCCAGAACATCGAGTGCCTGCCGCCGGACTCTCCGGTAAGTGAAGACGTACCCATAGAGAACTCCTGCTCGAAGGAGGTACCAGAGTATTACTACACAGTAGCAAGTCCTCAACATGCCATACTTACCTGCAAAAAATGGTCCCGGTTCCACATTTAATGTACTTCCCAACAAATCTCCCCAATATGTATGGCTCTCCCATAGATCTTAGACTATGTACTGACCCTGAAAAGATTGGGACTCTCTCTCAGCTCTCTGAGTCCACCTGGCAGCTATAGCAGCCTTCCACCAGCCAGTAGAGGGGTACTCAGTGCTATCACACCCAACCACAAAAAGATTCCTCGGGCTGTAGTAAATATTTTCCCATAACCGTGACTCCCTATCCCCATGTGGGACCTAAACCTGGTATTGAAAGGACTGGCCAGACCTCCCTTTGAACCCATGGCCACTTGTTCACTTACATACCTCTCAATGAAAACGACCATCCTGATAGCAATCACCACGACCTTCCTGATAGGAATCATTAAAAAGGGGATAGAGAATAAGACTGAGAATATATTATTGCCCTTATATAAATCGATGGTACGCCCTCATCTCGAATACTGCGTACAGATGTGGTCTCCTCATCTCAAAAAAGATATACTGGCACTAGAAAAGGTTCAGAAAAGGGCAACTAAAATGATTAAGGGTTTGGAACGGGTCCCATATGAGGAGAGATTAAAGAGGCTAGGCCTCTTCTGCTTGGAAAAGAGGAGACTAAGGGGGGATATGATAGAGGTATATAAAATCATGAGTGATGTGGAGAAAGTGGATAAGGAAAAGTTGTTTACTTATTCCCATAATACAAGAACTAGGGGTCATCAAATGAAATTAATAGGCAGCAGGTTTAAAACAAATAAAAGGAAGTTCTTCTTCACGCAGCGCACAGTCAACTTGTGGAACTCCTTACCTGAGAAGGTTGTGAAGGCTAGGACTATAACAGAGTTTAAAAGAGAACTGGATAAATTCATGTATCAGAGGGGTAGCCGTGTTAGTCTGAATCTGTAAAAAGCAACAGAGGGTCCTGTGGCACCTTTAAGACTAACAGAAGTATTGGGAGCCTAAGCTTTCGTGGGTAAGAACCTCACTTCTTCAGGCATCTGAAGAAGTGAGGTTCTTACCCACGAAAGCTTAGGCTCCCAATACTTCTGTTAGTCTTAAAGGTGCCACAGGACCCTCTGTTGCTGGATAAATTCATGGTGGTTAAGTCCATTAATGGCTATTAGCCAGGACGGGTAAGGAATGGTGTCCCTAGCCTCTGTCTGTCAGAGGATGGAGATGGATGGCAGGAGAGAGATCACTTGATCATTGCCTGTTAGGTTCACTCCCTCTGGGGCACCTGGCATTGGCCACTGTCGGTAGACAGGATACTGGGCTAGATGGACCTTTGGTCTGACCCGGTACGGCCTTTCTTATGTTCTTATGTTCTCAGCTAGGAGAATAGGAGAAATAGCAGCCCTAATGACACAATCCTCCTATCCCCCCGTATTCTTTCAGGACAAGGTTATGCTCAGGCCATATCCAGAATTCATCGTTAAGGTAACCTCCCCGTTTCACATGAACCAGTTGATTCATCTTCCAACCTTCTACCCCAAGCCTCACCGCCGAGACAACAGAGAGGCTCTATTATACACTCTGGACGTCAGGAGAGCCCGGCCTTCTACCTGGATAGGATGAAGGATTTCAGGAAGTCCTCATGGCTTTTCTTCTCCCTTGAGGAAAGATCCAGGGTCTCAGCAGTATCAGCCCAAAGACTCTCCAAGTGGGTCTCAAACTACATTAGACAATGTTAACAAGTTTGCAATATGACCCCTCCTGATACTATTGGTACACACTCCACAAAGTCGATCTCCTCATGCATCACCTTCTTCAAGAATGACCATATCTCAGAAATCTGTAGAGTGGTGACATGGGCGACGGTACACACCTTCGCAGAACATTATGCGATCACTGGGTACTCCACCTCCAATGCCATCTTTGGCTCCACAGTACTGTCATCTGAAACGGACATGACTCCGAAGTCCCAGCCCTCCAGAAGGGATACTGCTCGGGAATCACCTAAATGAAGCACCCATAGGAACACTATTTGAAGAAGAAGTAGTTACTCACCTTGTGCAATAATGATGGTTCTTCGAGATGTGATGTGTCCCTGTGGGTGCTCCACAATCCACCCTCCTCCCCTCTGCTTCGGCATGCTTGTCTATGACTCTGTGGTAGAAAAGGATCTGAGGAGGTGCATGTGCGGGCATAATGGACACTGCTTCCGAAGTTCTCCAGTCAGCAGCGCAGGGACACAAGCACATGTACAGTGGAGCATCCATAGGGGGACACATCATGAAGAACCATCGTTACTGCACAAGGTGAATAATTTCTTCTTCCAACTACTCTGAAGCAAGTAATACCCTGGCCTAGCCTCAAAAACAAAATGCATAACACTTACAACCGCTCTAACTACCATTCACTTGAGTCTCTCATTCCTGGGCAAAATTATTGGTATTTGACTGGTTTCTGTAACATCTCATCCCAGTTGGTATCCTAGACTCATCTCAGTCTGGTTTCAGGCTAGATAATGAAACTGAAATGGCCTTTGTGATGAGTTCCTCACGGAGATGGACAGAGGTGAAACAACAGTACTGCTGCTATTTGCTCTGTCAGCAGTTTTAGACAACCTTGACCAGCTACTGCTCAAACCCCTGTGTGTCCTGGCTGGAGTTGACTGAGTCAAACAAAGTTGTCTTTGCTCATTCCTTTTCCAGCAGATCTAAAAAGTGTCATAGTGGGTGAATCATGACGCCACTCTGGTGTAACATGTATGTAAAGCCATTAGAGTACATCATGTTATGACACAGGATACAGTGCCAGTAATATGCTGACAATACACAGTTCTGTGTATCTCTCACATCCAGGGACACTGGAATAATTTGTATAGTGGGGGTGCTGAAAGCCATTGCACCAAACTGTAAACCCTGTGTATGATGGAAAACCCTGCTGCACTCCTAGTTCCAGTACCTATGCTCACATCTAGCACAGACAGTGCAGGTTTCCTGGTATCTTCGGAAATTTGAGCATGATTGAAGAAATTAATCCAGAAAAGATTGAACTGAAGCTAATTGTATGGAAGAAATGTTTTGGGCAACTGGCAAGCTCTACCATCTGGCCGTCAGATGAGTAAATCTGACCCTTGATAGCTCAGGCAACTTACAGTCTTCACATGGTGGACTCACTAGTGACAGTGACTTCAGGGAATCAGAGAAGAAACCTTCTCCATAGCTGGCCTATGCCATTAGGACCAAAGGCTCTGAAATCTGCACCAAAGAAGATCAAGAAAATGTCCACCCTTAGCATCTTCAGCTCACGATGTAAGCTCACCTCTTCAAGATAATCATTCCCCATAGAACCAAAGCAGAAGCAAACCTGGCTGCGCACTGTAATAGACATCCAGATTCCATGTTCAGTTTAGCCCTCAGGTGTTTAAAGTGAGAATTTATGTACCTAAATGCTGATTTGAGCACTTAAATGCATCATATGGACATCTTGCTTACATGCCCATGTTAGAAAATTTGGCTCAGTTTAGGCAAATGGAGTCATTGTGCACTCAGTTGCATAGCTCAAACACCCCTTTGTTTGTTATAACCTGCTTTTATTAAGAGAAGGAATGTTGATTAGGATATTGGAGGGTTATCCAGTTTTTGAAAAAGTGCTATCAGAGATGACCAGAAGGGACTTTAGTTTAATACTTCCTCTTAGCTAGCCTCTCTAACAAGATAACATCCCTGAGTACTCTATTGTCAACAGTGGGTACAGTATCCTGGCATGATGCCTTTTAACCAAGAGGCCAGAGTGCTACCTAGTGATAACATCTGGGTAGAAAACCAGTGGGGACTGTGCTAATAGCTAATTTATGTAACTGGTATCTCATTTCTGTTATCTTTGTCCATCCTCCCTCCTTCCCTTCTGCTATTACACTGATTTTTTGCACCTCATCTTGAATTACATTGTGAACTCTTTTGGGCAGGGGTCATGTCTCATACAGTGGGGCCCTGATCCTGACTGTGCTGTTGGGCACCATCACAATTTGATAATAATGAGCCGTAATAGCATAGGTGAGTAGCAGAGTCTTCAGAGGCTTGATCATCTCCTTGCATGTGGGCATATAACTCCCATTGACTTCTATGAGGTTTTGGGGGTGAGTGCACGTTTTCCATGATGATAGGCCCCAGATCTTTACACTGTTCAATGCTCATGTTTTGAAGAGAAGGCATAGAAGCAATATGTTCGAGGGGAAAAAATAAATTTCAGGGTGTCTCTTTCTGTATAATTAGAGAGGAATGAAAGACCAAAATGGTACATTTTTGTAATTCCAGTATACTAAAATATCAACTATAGCCTTCAAATTAAGACAACAATAGAAGGAATAACATCTGTTCAGGATTTTTTAAATATATTAGCGTTAAAATTTAGGAAACATCTACTATTGAGATTGCTTCTATATCCTTATAAGCTATTTATCTGACCAACTCTTGCTGTATAATTCTTAATAATTTTAAAGAAAAAATCAGATTAAAACTTGGAATAATTGGGAAATTGGCAGAAAAGGTTAGAGAGGCCTTTAGTTTTAAATGATATCTGCTTAGGGTGGGTTGGGTTAGAAAAAAATTGTTTTTCTACTACTGAAAGAAAAACAATTTTCTTTTTCTTTTTAACAGTTAATAAGCAAAGAAAAATAGCAAAAAAACATTCCTTGGTAAGTCAAGTGAATTTCAGGAAGCCAGGCCTACTCTGTCAAATCTTATTAAAGAGATTCTCTAGCTATATTATAAATTGGTGCCATATATACTCTAATGAAGGGATTATATTAGGGCTATGTGCGCTTGAGCAGGAATTAGAGTCTTGCATTGAGAGATACATCTGGAACAAAGAGGATTTTAATCAGGATACATTATTAATGAATTGCATATGAGATACATAAACCTGCTTTATTAGGCAAACTGTAAATGAGCTTATTTGGTAAGAGCATGCAAAATGTGTGTGTTAAGAGAGGATATTTTGAGAATTTAACTCATCTCTATATAGTAAAGGCATCTGGCTGTAATTGGTGCCTGTGGCAATTGTTGATACCCTGATTATATTAGCTTTCCATGTCCTTTAGCAGGATTGGGAAAACATTTCTAGTACTCGTTAAGTTGTCTATTATCAAGACATCATAAATATACACATTTAGAATAGATGATTTGCTATCCCATTGCCTTAGAGCGCTTAAATAAATTAGTTCCTACTGTTGCAAGCATTAATGTTGAAGTAATAATTATGCATAAAGCAATAAAATGCAATTAAAATTGCCTTCAAACTTACTGGAGTGGGAACATTTTCTGAAAATGTCACTTGTTCTTTTCTTAAAATACATTCTAAAGCCAGGTGGATAGACTGTGTGGCTCAGGATATTGGTAATGGAATATTGAGCTTTTCCCCTTTAGATTACCAGCTTGCATCAAGCTCAAATCAGTATCGGCAAAGTTGTTACATCTGTCAGCTATTCAGTGACCTCTACAATGAGGTGGTTGTCTGACTTCGTAGTGTGCAAGTGCCCACGTACAGTTAGCACTGAGTTTTTCAAAAATGAGGGTCATTACATATAAAGAATGCAACCACACTTAAAGGCCGAAACTGTGGACTGTGTCTCTGTCTTTAACATGCTCCATTTTTCCAAACGTGCTCCATTTTTGGATACTGCGGAAGATAGTACATAATATTACCTAGAGATCTCAGATATCTGCAGTATTAACCATAATAAAGTAAGGTAATAATAGTGTGTCAGCCTGGATTTTCAGTCTTAGTTTTCAGTCATGAATTTCCTTGCATTGAAGTCAGACTTCATATGTTCCATGGACATATTTTTTTTTATAGCTGAATTATAAATAAGGTGTTCCAACTGTTTTGGCAGTCAGGCAATAGTTAAATTGAAAAGAATGTTTCTTTTCCAGAAAAGCCATTTAATAACATTCGGTCCATTTGCTCCTAGCAAGACTATACTCAAGCAGTGCAAACCCCAGGAGCTTGGCAAGCCAGGCAGACTTGGCAAGTTTTCCTAGCGACTCACCAAGTCTGAGTCAAGCATGGGTACTTGTGGCTTGCACAGCTTCAATTGTATTTAGTATTTCTTGTTAATAAGAACATTAAGACAGAGGATTTTTTTCCATAACCTCAAAAAGTAATACATAGTCTGTAAAAACAAATAGTATTTAACAAACTACACATGACAATTTATGGCTTATGTCAGCTTCATAATAAATATATTTGTATATTATTTTACACTGAGACTCCATGATTTGTGTTCCTTGACATTAAGATATTAAGGAAATAGACCGTGGATTCTTGTTGTGTTGATTGGCATTTGCTAGTGTGAAACCCTGCAAAAGACAAGCATAACCATTATTTTATAGTATGTCATAGCCATACAACTCCATCTCATGTGTAGAAAGAGTGTAATGCAAGTAAGCTTGTGTAAGCATTGAAAATACAGCATGTTCTCATTTTGCTTCAGTTTTACTGTATGGATCCTGCTAAAAGGAAAACTGTCAAGTTTGGATTTTAAAGTACCAAAATATTTTTTTTAAATCTGTGTTTTTGTTCATTCTTGCCCATCTAAATAGTATTTCCTTTGAAACAAGTGCATTTGATTATCCAACATATGATTATTTCAATAAAAGATACTTGAGGTTTCAGAAGATTTTGATTTTTCCTCTAAAATGTCTAGCGCCTGTAACTTATAACATTTAGTCCGAGAAACTTAATAAAATGCTACAAATGTTATTTGTATAGCAAAGTCAGAGACAAACTTTTCAAGGGGAAGATGTTTGAAAGAGTCAGAAACATCTCACATCAATTTTCTACTAAGTTGTCTAACTAATCAGTGATACTACGTAATCCTTCTAGTGAGGATTTTAAAAAGTCTTGCATGGACCAGTATTGTTAGGTAAGAAGCAGTTAGTAATAGAGGTCAGGTGCTTGTCTTCTAAATGGAAAATCTGTTACTTTTTGTTTGTCTGTCTGTCTATCCTATATTGGTCCTCATGGCATTGTAGTATCTTGTAAGTTAAATATTTCACAGGATTTTATGTTTTCCTTCCTCCCCTTGTTGGTAAGAATTTTTTTATTGTGGGAAATCTAAATCAAACAAATGAGCTATGTATTTTTTCCCCGCAAGAAGCGAGTGCCTTAGTCATGGGCCAGCTGCAGAGAAAGCCCTGTCTCTCATTTGCACAGGGGGCTGACATTTCCATTTTTTCCAAAGGACTGTAGTTGTCATGGGAGGTTATGGTCTCAGAGACCATGATGATTCCTTAAGTAGCCTGGGCTAATGTCATGGAGAGCTTCCAGTCTTGTTACCAAAGCCTTGAAGTTGACTCTGTTAATTGGGGTTCCAGAGAACTGAGCAGAACACTGGGATGCTTGTGTTGCTGAGTAGGCAGATGAACTGCTGTATTGTGAACTTTGAACTGTAGAAAAGGAACCTGGATCCCCACTGCCAAAGATCTGGGAATATGTTTCAGAAAATTAGCTGTATTTGTTTCATCTCAAGAGAAGAGGTTCTCAGACTTTCTCCACCTGAGTCGCCCGAATCAGCTATGATATCTTGTTGGAAATACAGTCTCAATCTTTTTGCAATTCTACCCACAGTCCTTTAGTCACGAAAGCAGTGGGTGGGTTCTCATGCTGGGATGCTCTTGGAGAGGCAGGTTTCTGCTGGTTTTGTGTGTGGTGGGTTCTCAATGTGAGGCCAGGAGAGTATTGGCTAGTGGAAGCCCTGATGGAATGGAGGTGTTGCTTATGGAAATTAGAGAATTTGAATGCTTCTTCATCTCTCATGTTTTTTCCCCCCCTCACCTGCTCTGTGCATTGCACCTGGGATATGTACTTAAACATGTCAAGAAGCTGGTTGAGCAATGTGAGAAGTAAGGTCAAGGAAGCTGGCTTCTCACCATTTTTAAGCAGAACTTGCAAGGCAACATAGCATTCTGGTTGCAATAGTTTCTAAGACTTTCCTAGAATTTCAGTGGTGCTGTTTTTATCCAGATAGTGTCAAATGGGACATTACAGACTTCAGAACATGTTTACCAAGCTGTCATGGAAACCAGGATAGCTGTTAACTTTGCACACATTAACAATTTGTCGGTAGTCTATAAATAGTTTTAGGGATCTTTTTTTTAGTGCAATGATGCAAATACTACAAATTGCTCCATCAACTTAGTGACCTAACTTAAATAAGCAGTTCTGTAGCACTATTTAAAATGCAGGACTTTAAAAGAAACAACTGTGGGACACTGCTGATAATTATTTTTAGAGCACAGTAAGCAGCTGTCTTCAGATGGTGGTCCACATTCCACACCCTTCTCTCCCGTTCAATATATTCATTCAGCGCAATATTGATCTAAAGTTTTGTGTAACTTTCTTCTGTTTCAGCTTTGGTTTGCATTTGTTAATGGATTTTCTGGGCAGATTTTATTTGAGCGATGGTGCATCGGCTTATACAATGTGGTAAGTATTCCATGTCTCGGCTTGATGGTATGCAGAACCTCAGTGACATTCCATTGTTGTTTATGTCTGTGCAGTTTATCTCAGCCATCCATCTGCATACATATCATGAAGTACAAACACATTTTTAGGGCCTTTGTTGATCTGCCCTAGACTGTAGATGCAAAAGATCCTGGATGTTTATTTTTAATCACAGCAAATGTATTTGGAATAGTGCCTTGAAAATATTAGCACTTTTATCTTAATAATATGCTTTCATTAGATCTCTGTATGTTTATGCAATTCAAATTGTTCAAAGTATTTCAGGCTATTTTTTATATTTAAACATTTTTATTTTTCTTCTTTTTTCTTAGTCAACATAAATATATATTTGTCTTGTATCATGTTTTTGGACATTTTGTCCTTCATTCATTATTGTATTATGGTAGCTTCTAAAGCCCCTTATCGTTTTCATCCATGGAGGCCATTTTTAGGCATTTATCTTCCACAATTAATATTAAAGATTTATTCTGTTCCCTGGTTTTATAGAAACTTGGTCTATCAATTCACTGACATCTACTAGTGACATTATTAGTTACATCTAGTCTGGTGCCTGGATCCACAAAGCTTGACTAAGGCAACTGGGAAACTGCAGGAACTTTTGCCAACATGTGTGAAATTTCCCCATTGTGTGTTGAGTTTTTTTGGAAATCTTTGGGATTTTTAAAAACAAATTTACTCTAAATATGTGAAAACACCAAAAGTCATCAAATAAACGGTTTATATCATTAATGAATAGTTTTACGTAAAGTTTACTTTTTATTTGACCAGGACTTGTTTCAAAATTTAAAAATTATAATCCCACACAACCCAATGTCAAATAAGAGGAGATTTTAGGCCAGAAATTTTACATTCTCTCAGTTCTTTGCATCACCCTCACTCAGAGATCTTGAAGTTTTCCTAAAGCACCCCACTCCATCTCTTCAATTCACATATTTGCATCTATAAATCTTTTAACATGATCTCTTTTCAGATTAATCCAACTACCCTGAATTAAAGCACTTTAACTGGCTACTGCTGCTGAAAGCAATGAAGAAGTAGTGAACCATGTTGCCTTTGATTACTGTTATTAGGTCTCAGAATTAACATTTTGGTTAGTTCTCTTCAGATGAATGGCAGTTCAGTCTAATCCTAAAGCTATTGTTTCATTATGTCTATATATTCCAGGGTCACTAAAGACCGAATCCTGCAGAGTGCTGGAGGCACTCAATAACTCAAAGGGATTAGGCTTTAGGATATCACTGTGGGGCACTATTCTGCTACTCTCACCAATGCTGAATAATCCTTTACTTCTTCATAAGTAGTCAGGGGTGCTGCTGGAACAATTTGTATAGTGGGGGTGCTGAGAGCCATGGAACCAAACAGTAAACCCTGTATATAATGGAAACCACTTCAAGCCAGGGGTGCGGCAGCACCTCCCACCCCCTCTAGTTCCAGCCCCTATGTAAGTAGTCCCATTACAGTGTTACTTAGTGTGGGAAAGGTTGGTAGAACCAGAATTCAGGCCTTGCATAGCCATAACCAGATGGGCTAAAAGATCTTTTTTTAAAGTGAAAACGTAAACACTGCAGAAAACTTGGGAAATACCAAAAATCCCTGAAGACACCCTAAATCCATCCTATAGCGTGGAATCTTCATGGAGCGCATTAGACTAGTGGCCTTAGTTTTGGCTCTCATATCCCATATGAGAGTGCTGCCATTGCAGCCATCTGGCCTGTTGCTTTATGACTAATTTAAAAGATTACATCATTCATGTAGAAAATGTGCTTGCAATTACTGATCCCCGCTAATATCCAGCCCTGTGTGGAACTGAATCTTCACCTAAACTCTCCAGACATAGTATGCATTGCTGGCAGGAATCACAATCCAGCATACAAGCAAGAGATTTTGTAAAGATAATAAATAAAACTGCATCTAATCAGAGATTGTTAGCTGAACTGTAGAAAATTGGATTAGAAATTAATTTCCTAGCATGAAACTGTCAGTTTAGAAAATGGGTGAAGATGAAGGAGAGAGAGTATAATTTTAGGCTACATTATAATAAAACTTTGAATTTATAGTGTCTTCCATCCAAGGCTCTCAACACACTCAGCAAATGAATTAAGTCTCCGAGGACCTGTGTAAAGTAGGTATGATTGTCACGATGGTACAGAGGAGGAGGTTTAGGCACAGAGAAATTAAGGGCCCAATTCTGCAACACTTACCCACATTGAATAGCCGTTACTCATGGGAGTAATCCTTTTGACTTCAACAAAACTATTCACATGCCTGAGTGCTTTTCATTGTGAGTAAGGTTTGCCAGAATTAAGCCCAAAGTGACCTGCCCAAGGTGCTTCAGAGTCTCCCCCTTCCTTTTTTCCCCTCTGACACAGGCCAGGATCTGAAGGTACATGGCCCTAGCAATCCCTCTCCCTTCTCAGGACCACAATGTGGGGTTGAGCCATCCACAGTAGTTCTGGAGCTGAGTGTTCCTTTGAGAAGACCGAGCATCCTTCAAAAAGGAGAGGCCTAGCAGCAGTGCCCACAGCCACAGCTGTCAGTAGCACAAGGTGTTGGGGGTGGGTGCTAGCTGAGCCCATTTTACTCCCAGCCCCATAGAGCCAAAACTTTGGGGGCACATGCCCCCCAGAAACCCCTCCTCCCAGCAGCATCAGGAACCCCATAATGTCAGCAATTCTGGTCTATGAGCTGTTTCATGACATTGGGAGATTGGCTGTTGGGTGCAAGAGGGGTGGGTAAGCGGGTAGGTAATTAACTGAGCAGGGGAACAGGATTTTCTCACTTCTTGTAGTTTACTGCTGCATGGACCCATCCCCGCCTCTGGATGCAGCAGGGAGAGTTGGATAACCCTTGAGGGCTTAGTGGTCTCTGAGCCTCACATGTTGTCAAATTTATTTGATATTTTTTTGGTATGTTAAAGGTGCCTACAGCTTTTATACAGCTGGGGGGAGGGATAGCTCAGTGGTTTGAGCATTGGCCTGCTTAAACCCAGGGTTGTGAGTTCAATCCTTGAGGGGGCCACTTGGGGATCTGGGGCAAAATCAGTACTTGTTCTGCTAGTGAAGGCAGGGGGCTGGACTCAATGACCTTTCAAGGTCTCTTCCAGTTCTAGGAGATAGGTTATCTCCATTAATTTAAAAAATTTAATTATATAGGAGGTTTTTTAATGATTTCTAGAAATTGAAATAAAAAAATGAAAATGTAAAAAGAGGGGGTCCGTTGTCCTAAGGAGAATGGGGAGAGCTTGTAGTTTTTAAAAGGCACTAATGATGCTAGATAGAGGAGTAGTTAGACTGTATAAAGCCCTTCAAAATAAATAAATCAAACAGTAGGCAAAATCTGGCTCACCTTTTTCAGCCAGAGTGGTGGTGGAAGCAAATATTAAGGGAGCTGCACAAGGGGCTGTGGCTTAATAGGGAATTTTTAGATGTGATCATTTAAAAACCTCAATACTTGAAATGCCTCAGAAGAATCAGGCGATGCACATTGTTAACCTAGGGAATTATGTGACCATGTTATTGTTATATTCATTCTCCCTCCCTGATTCCTACCTCCACTCACCTAAGCCTTGCCTTTAATTAGATTGTAAACCCTTTGGTGCATAAGAGACCATATCTAATCTTTCTATTTATATGCTCCCTATCACCATAGTGTATGAGCACTTCACAATCTTTAATGTATTTTTCCTCACAACACCTTGGTGAGGTACTATTTGTCAAAAACGAAATGTGGAGGGTGGGACCTAATGGTGGAAGTAGTGGCAGTCTGGTATAGTGCTTGGTGTGGTGGCATCTGAGCCAGGATCCGAAGTCTGAGGTTGGACCTGGACTCAGTAACAGGTTTGGAACAAAGCAAGAATAGGGTTGGAAGCTAGGCTGGAGCAAGAACAGGGTTGGAGCAAGGTAAGGCTTGTGGATGGAGTTTGTCATCACTATCAGACAGGGGAGAGTTCCAAGAATGAATTTAGCCTCTCTGTAACAACCTTGTCTTCCTTGAGTGCTCCTTTAGCATCTCGGTCACCTCGTGGCCCCACTGAATGTTTGGCAAGCTTCCTGCTTCTGATGTACTTTTAAAAATGTTACTATTAGTTTTAGTGTCTTTTGCCAGTTGTTCTTCAAATTCTTTTTTGGCCTGCCTAATTATACTTTTACACTTGACTCGCCAGAGTTTGTTCCTTTCTATTTTCCTCACTAGGGTTTAACTTCAAAGGATGTCTTTTTGTTTCTAACCACCTCTTTTACTTTCCTTAGTCAAGGTGGCATTTTTTTAGTCCTCTTACTTTTTTTGGCCGAATTTGTGTGTGTGCATATGAATAGTTTGAGCCTCCAAAATGGTGGTATCCTCTTAATACCAGGCACTCAAGTTTACCCATCTTACTATTTAGACTTCTTGTGTTTGTAGACAAGCACTTATAAAATTTGTCAGTATTTAGTTGTCTGCCTTTGTATGATGTAATTGAACGGGACTCTTTTTTGTTTGTCTGTTTCTCTTCAGTTCCTACCTGTAATTTATCAACCTCTGTCGTCTCCTCTTTACCAGGATATAGAATATCCCCTTTAATAAATCCTCCCCTAAGGGATGTAGCTGTCCGAACTGTGTGCTCCTCTGCACCTGTCAGCTTTCTCCCAGCCCTTAGTTGAAAAACTCCCCTATGATCTTTTTAATTTTACATTTCAGCAGTTGAAAAACTCCTCTATGATCTTTTTAATTTAACGTTTCAGCAATCTGGTTCCATTTTGGTTTAGGTGGAACCCATCCTGGACTTGAGTTTCTTATCTATCAGCCTACATATGACCTCCAGGACTTCTCTCCTACTTTTCCCTATGTTACTAGAACCTACATGTACCATGATCATTGGCTCCTCCCCAGCACTGCATATAAGTCTATCTTGGTGTCTTGAGAGGTCTGCAACTTTCACACCTGGCAGACAATTCACCATGCAGATCTTCCAGTCATCACAAACCAACTATCTACATGTCTAATAATCTAATCCCCCATTACTATTACCTATCTCTTACTAATAACAGGGGTCCACTCCCCCAGAGAGGTATCCTCAGTATGTGAGAGGATACCGTGACATCATCTGGAAGGAGGGTTCCAACTATGGAATTACTTTCCTCTGCTCCAGCTTGATGTTCTCCTTCCCCGAGACTTTCATCCTCCTCAACAGTATAGTTGGTCATTCGGTTTGGTCATTCAGGTACATCACTGGACGAAACAGGAACAATAGGTGACATTGATTGAGAAACTCCTGAAAGTCCCAGCAGAATTCAGATCTCTCTGCTAGTGGATCTTCAGGCCTAGGTCCTGGGCTATCGTGGCTAATGGTGAGAGGGGCCCAGGACTGCTGGGACATGAGTGCAGGAAGGTATTTTCCCATTATAGCTGGGCCACTGGTTCTGGTGGTTTGAACTAGCTCTGCCATCTCAATGGCAGAAGTGCCTGCAGATTTCATTTTGACTGTAAGGGGGCACTTATAGGCATAGAAAAACCATTTTGGCCACTGGGCCTGATAGCACAGTCTGCTCAAACTCAGAAACTGAGATGTGGAGGGTCAGGCGTAGTGGTTGGAGCAGAGGCAGTCTGGTCTAGTGTTTGGTGCAGTGTCAGCCAGGCCAGGAACCGGAACCATAGGTCAGAGCCAGACTCAGGAGTCAAGAGTGGATTAAGAACAAAGCAAAAGTAGCGCTAGGAGCAAGGCCGGAGCAAGGGCAGGGCTAGAGCAGGCTAAGGCATGTGTAGTCAGTCACCACTTTCAGGCAGGGGAGAGTTCCAAGCCATGAACTGATGTTGGGCAGACTGAGCTGCTGTTTCTCCCATGAGGCTTATATATCTGCCCTGAGAATCACCAGACTAGCTCCTGGCTTGTGGATTGGCTGAAGCCTAGCACAGGAATGACTCAGGAGAGATGATGGAGGCCTATAAAATCATGAACGGTATGGAGAAAGTGAATAAGGAATTATTTATCCCTTCACATAACACAAGAACCAGGGGTCACCCAATGAAATTAGTAGGCAGCAGGTTTAAAACAAACATAAGGAAGTACTTCTTCACACAACGCACAGTCAGCTGGTGGAACTTGTTGCCAGGGGATGTTGTAAAGCATGAGAGTATAACTGGGTTCAGAAAAGAATTAGATAAGTTAATGGAAGATAGGTTCATTAGTCACCATTAGTCAAGGTGGTCAGGGACTCAAACCTCTGACTGCCAGAAGCTGGGACTGGACAACAAGGGGTGGATCACATGATAAATTACCTTGTTCTGCTCACATCCTCTGAAGCACTTGGCACTGGCCACTGTTGGAAGACAGGATCCTGGGCTAGATGGACCATTGGTCTGTCTCAGTGTGGCCATTCTAATGTGGCTTAATCAGGCTTTTGTTCAGGGATGACTCATCATCTCATACCATTGTTCCGTTTTAGAGTTGGAGAACTGAGGTGCAGAAATCTGAAGGGTGAGATTTGGAAAGGTATTTAGGAGCCTAAAGATGCAGATAGATGCCGTGGTGGATTTTCAAAATCTCCTAGGTACCTAACTCCTGTTATCGGGAATTTAGCATTTTTAAAAATCCCACTAGGTGCCTAACTCCCAGTAGGAGTTAAGTCCCTAGGCATTTTTGAAAGCCCCACTGAGTGCCTATCTACATTTTTAGGTCATAGACTCATAGAGTTTAAGACCAGAAGGACCACCAGATCATCTAGTCTGACCGCCCTGGCCTAAATACCTTTAAATCTGATCCTATGTCTACACTGCAGTTCAACACTCATGACTGACTTGAGCTCACAAGACTCGGGCTATGGGACTGTTTAATTGTGATGTAGATGTTCTGGTTTGGGCTGGAGCCTGGGCTCTGATACCCTCCCACCTCGTGGGGTCTCAGTACCCAGGCTCCACCCCAAGCCAAAATGTCTGCACTGCAATTAAATAGCCCCGTAGCCTGATCCCCGTTAGCCCAAGTCAGCTGGCCTGGGCCAGCCACAGATGCACTGTAGACATACCCTCAGTGACTTTCCCCAGATCACACAGAAATGTCTGTGGTGGATGAGAATCCTATGAGTTTGTGCCCTTCGTAGCACAAACAGGATCCTGATCCTGACTGGGGCCCTTGGGTTTTAATGCAATACAAATAATAATACGTTCATATTTATTTCATTCAGTGTAAACATTTTCTGTAGCTGCAATCAAAAAGTATATACGTGCAGAACAGTAATTACTAGACAAAGTTCTGAACTCCAAATATCTCATAAACAGATCTTTCCTCCAAAATCTCATGTGAAAAAGCAGAAACAAAATAGAAACAAAATGCTGGTCTCTCTTTCTTTCTCTAGATGTTCCTCTGACCTAGCAATATCACTTCTTTTTTGTCTGGATTCAGTCTGAGTTGGCAAACTCCTATCAAGGTTCATGCCTCGCTTAGACACCACAGAAGGCCAGAAATAACAGAATCTAGAATGTTCTTTATTTTTTAGAAGTTTTTGTCTGATTTCCACATTTACTTGCACTAATGTCTTTATAATCTTTGCTTTAGTAAAACAAATGAAATACTTTCACAGCTCCAGTTGCAGCTATGTTTGAACCAACTTACCTCAAATCTTTTCCATAATGTACATGCCAGCCTTTCTTTTTCAGGCTTTAGATACATTTTAATGTAACTAGACTAGTTGTCTAATAATATGACATGAAATACTGATGCTCAGCTTATTAGTTAACAGCAAGAGTAAGAACTACCTTTTCTGGCTTCTTTTTGTGCTTAGGTTAAGTACAATCAATAATAAGAATTATGAATCACTGCATTTCAGGTTTTGGTTTGATTGAAAATTATGTCAAATTACACTCTAGGGATGAGGTTCTGTCCCGACTGAACTCAATGGGAGTTTTGCCATTGACGTCAGTGGCACCAGGATTTCACCTTAGATCTCAAATATTATCTTGGACCTACTTATAAAGTTAATAGGTGTTTTTTAATTAGTGTTTGTTTTCTTTGTAGATTTTCACAGCATTGCCACCCTTCACTCTGGGAATCTTTGAACGATCATGTACTCAAGACAGCATGCTTAGATTTCCCCAGCTCTACAAAATTACTCAAAATGCAGATGGGTTCAACACGAGGGTAACGGGAAATGTTTTATTTTTTAAAAAAATTAAAAGAAAAATACTAGCATTATATTTTTAAGTCTTGTTTTTTTCAGTCTTAAAGGCCTCATTCAGTTTTATGCCAGCATAACTCCCTTGAAATCAGGGTTGTCCTTGCTTCCTAAAATTTTGTGTTCTTTTAAAAATAATTTGCTGTTTCTGACTAGAAGAGTACTGACTAGAAGAGAGGCCTGAACTAGAATGATAGTCCTGAAGTCCATCCAAATTTTGGGGACGTTCAGATTCGGGCCCATAACTGAATATGAATTTTGCAACTCATAGCTGATCTACCTAGCAGTATATGGCCTGTCTGCATCTTTCAGAGAAGCTGGATGAGCTGTGCCTGGTTTTTGAGTTTCATATTGAAATGCTGCCATAATCCTACCTACCAGCCTTGCTAAATCTCTTTTTAAAGTTTTTCTTAAGTTAGGATGATTTTATTCTTCCTGTCATTGCAGAGGGTTACGAATTTTGCAGATAAAGTTACACTCTTGTATTTTCTTTTAATATTTTGGAGAATATCCTACACTTTCTGTTTCATTGATTTACTGACCTCTTTGTGCTAAGAAATTTCACCATTTGATGTTCTGGGTTTTTTTTAATGAGTAATTAAATATACTCTTGAAACAAAGCAAGGTCCTAGGTTTGTTTTGTCAGAGGGATTCTAAGATTTCAAAGAACAAAATTTGCAGAATATGCAAACCTCTGACATATGAGAAACATAAGACTTTTAAATGGGACATTGTGGGGTACAAAAAGTACTGTTCTCCATTAAAAGAAAATAAAGTAACTGTTTCATTGCATTAATAGTCCTGTCTATCATCATGATCATTTGAGCGATTAAGCAAAGGTGAATCCACCTGCTCATATTCTGATGAAGATTTTTGGGGGTAGTATCTTTGCCCTAGTATAATCTGACATACTGTATTTAAAAAATCCTTCAATTGAAGCAGAGTTGTCTGGTGGTAGCACAGAAATTACGTAAAAAGTGGATGAGGAAATATATTTCAGAAAAGTTCAAGTATTGCAGTTTAGGAGAAACATTACACTCTGCCAGTAAATTTCACAATGAAGCATTTGTTGGGAGTTAGAGAGAGATCAAGATTTTTGGCGGACTCCTGACTTGCTTGGTTTGTTTTCCCTCAGGTTTTCTGGGGTCACTGCATCAACGCCTTGATCCACTCCATCATTCTTTTCTGGTTTCCACTGAAAGTGCTGGAACATGGTAACTGCTTCTTTATTTCAAATGTCAGCAAGTAGCATTCAGTCTTCCCAGTGCCAATGTGTTTGCAGAGCTGGAGGTCACAACTGGTTCTAAGAAAACTAATGATGATAGACAGTCGGACCGGTTATAGCTTCTAGCCTTGACCATTTATCAACGCTGACCTTTGGAAGCCACTCTTCTTGCATTTGACATGGATATCTTCCATATAGTGACTTCCATACGTAATTTTTAGTAAGCCTCTTTCAGTCACACACTTATGTCTTCTGAAGGTTCTGAAATAAAACATGGGTTCAGGCACACACACAAAATCTTCAGTTTTCTTTCCTTTTCAAATATTTTCATTCCTCATGTCACATACTTGTACAGTGTTCATATAGTGAGTTTTATATCTTTACAATAGGGAAACCTTTTGCTTTATATTTGTTGGGCCTTTTAAATTCTACAATAGACTCTTCCCAAATTGCCTACAAAATGCAGAGTAATTCCAAGAGTGACCCAACCAACTCCCACTGAAGTCAATGGAAGGGCTTCTGTTCACTTAAGTGGAAGCTGGGTCAGGTTCAGAGTTAGAAAAATTAGGAAAACAGAATTTGCCTTATCAAATGAGACAGACACATCCTCAAGTCTGATATCCTGCAGCTGCCAATGGCAATTGCTTGGTACTTTACAGAAAGACAAGAAATCCCACCCTGTACCCAGCCAGAATGTACATAACATTACTCCTGGGGGAATTCTGTGCCACTGCGCATGCACAGAATTTATGTCCCCCATAGATTTCTTTTCTTCCCCGCAGAAAAATGACTTTCTGACAGGGAAGCAAAAGGAAGCCACAAGAGTGGTCAGATGACCCTCCGCTGCAGTATGTTTCCGGTGCCCAGGGCAGCCGGCAGAGAGGTAGGTCACTGTGGGGCAGGGGACAGGACTGGAGAAGACCTGGCTGGTGGCTCCTACCCTGTGCTGGGTTCAGCAGCTAGTCCCAGCTGGGCTGGTGAGGACAGGACTTCCTCTCCCCCTGCACAGCATCCGGGGCCATGTCAGACCCACCCCCAGATTTCTCCCCCGGCTGTAGGAAGCTCTGCAAACTCCTCCCCCGCTTCCTGCACCCATTGCTCCTCAGCTGCAGGGGGAGGGATCACTGTACAGTGAATTGATACCCCATCCGCCCAACCCCTATGCATCCAGACCCCCTCATACCCAGACCCTCCCACCGAGCCTCATCCCCTCCCCCCCACCCAGAACCCCCCGATGAGCCCCACTCCCCCTGCACCTGGACCACCCCGACAAGCCACCCGCACCCAGATTGCCACCCTACCGAGCCCCAACCAGCTTCACATGGATCCCCACTCCACTGAGCTCCACTTCACCAGCAACTGGAACCCCCCACTGAGCACCCCAGATCCCCCTGCTGAGCTCTATCCTCCCCACATCCAGACTGCCCCTCCCCGCTGAGCCTCCATCTTCATCTGGACCCTCCTGCAGAGTCTCATTACCATGGCACCCAGAACCCCACAACAAGCCCCGGTGCATCCAAATCCCCCCTGCACTCAGATCCCCTACTGAGATTGCATCCAGATTGCCCCACACAGAGCCCTCTCAACTCACACCTGGATCCCCCCACACTAAGCCCCTCCACACTTGGATCATGCATTGCTGAGCCTGCCTGCCCACACCTGGTGCACCAGGCACAGAGGGGCAGGGCCCTGGGGTGTTTCTGGGGCAGGCCCAGTCTTTGCGCTATGTCAGGGTTGGATGCAGCCTCACCGCTGAGTCCGTGTCCTGGGGGGTGGGAGGGGAGCTGCACAGTGATCTCCCACCTCTATGCAGCCAGTGATCTAAGCTCCCCAATGCCATGCTGGAGCCTCCACATTTATTTGACAAGTACATTTTGCAGAATTTTGCAATATTGTGCACAGAATTTTTAATTTTTTGGCACAGAATGCCTTCAGGAGTATACATGCACAAGACAAACTCTTACAGTCTACTTATTACCTGACTCAAGAAATAGAATTACTCATATCTTATCATGCGTAACAACCAGTACTATTATTGGGTTAAAATAAACAGCTCCTCTCTAAATTCTGTTTTAGATTGATCTGTCCAGACATTACAATTAAGAAACTTTTGTTTGTTTATATTTTTTTCCTTAACTTCTTGATCTGTCCCTAACTATTATCTTAAATACATATATTCTCTTAAAGTGCCCTTTTAGGTGTCAACAAATTAAATAGATTATGATGCTCATTCTTCTCCAATATTAATAATTTAATTTCTGAAAAATTATGCTAAATGTGAGTATAGACAGTTCCTTTTATTCTGCAAAGAGGGGCGAATATAAAGTTTTCAACTTTCTTTATGTTGGAGTAAAAAGTGTTTTTAAGGCTTCAGACAAAAATGTTTCATTCACATTGGGATGTTCTTTACCCACTTGAGTTCCTTAGGATAAAGGCTGCATATAGACAGTGAATGCATATCCCTAAAGATAGTTGTTTTCTGCAGATCTTCAGATTCTTTCTTATTAACAGAAAGGACTTTCTTTGCAGGGCCACTGACTTCCCAAAGAATGAGGTCATGGAATGCAGTATAATGTTAGAATATTTAAAAAAATCTAGAAAGTACTTAGATATCTGAACTTAAGTGTTTCCCATGACACTGTACTATAAGTACAGAGTAACTAGGCCAGATTACATTAGATCCATGACAACCAATATGGCCAAACATAGACAAATTTCACCACAAACCTAAGCAGCAGACACTAAATTAAGCCTCTATTGGCATTGTTAAGTTGCACTGGAGATAATAGAAGAGATAAGGTGATTACAGATTTCTATGACAAGAAACCAAACAAGCTCCCATCCATACTGGCTAGGAAGCAGTTTTAAATCACACCACACTTTCAGTAAATACCTTTTATCTCTCTCAGCAGCCAGGGATGCCAAACAGCAAGGCCTAGGCTAAAGGATTCCGAGGGGGAAAAGTAAGTTACAGTTCTGACCCCCATCATTTGTCCAGTACCTTCACCTTGATCACCTTAATCAATTGGTCCTTCAGCCCTCGTATAGATTGTGCTGATCACAAAACGTCTTCCATTCTTCTCGTATCCTGGCCTTCCTTTTCCATGTGTAGCCATGTCTTTTCACAATAAAATCTTCCTATCTCTTTGGAGGTCGGTCAAGTGGTCGTTTTAGTTGCCAAGTGGTACCCACGGGAACAGCTGCAGTCCATCGATTGTCAGTGAGCTTCGCTATATGCCCGGCCCATCGCATTTTACGATGCCTGCTCTCAACAACAATGTCCTACACTCCACATTGCTGTCTGATCACTTCATTGGGAACTCGGTCACAGATTGAAATTCCCAGAATTCTTCTTTCCATCACCCTCTCCATGACAGACAGTTGCTGCTCCTCTGTCTTCGTCAGTACCCATGTTTCACTGCCATACAACATTGCTGGCAGTACTGTTGCGTTGAAGAGGTTGGCACGTGTTGCCTTGTTGATTTTTCCTTGGAGGACATCCTTGATAGAATTGAATGTGCACCAACCTGCTTTCTTTCTTTGCGAGAGTTCACCTTCCTGATCATGCTGCTTGTTAATTTCTTGGCCTAAATAGACTTATTGCTCAACTTCTTCTATTTGTTCTCCCTTGCTTGTTATTTGGGCTTTTGGTAAGGTGTCAGACCACATAAATTTCGTTTTGGAGCAGTTAATTTTCAGTCCGACTTGGCTGCTTTTTGGGTTGAGTTCTCGCGGCATTTTCTGTAGTTTGATAGCATTTTCGGCGATCAACACAATATCATCTGTGAATCTGAGATGGTTTAACTGCTCTCCGTTGATGTTGATTCCACCCTTCCACCTTATCTGCCTCATTACCATTTTGAGGCAGGCTGTGAAGAGTTTCGGTGAAACTGTCTCCTTGTTTCACACCTTTCTTAACTGGGATGCGAAGGGGAGTATCAAACAAGGTTATATCTGTTGTGCAGTCAGAATTTGCTTCCTTTAATAGTTTGATATCGTTTGTGTCAATGTGCTTTCAACATTGCATTGATCTCTATACTGTCGAGCGCTTTTTCATAGTCGATGAAGGCAATGCATAAAGGGGATTTGTATTCCCGTGAGAGTTCCAATAGCTGGTTTATAGTGAAGATATGATCCATTGGGCTGAAATTCCTTCTAAAGCCTGCCTGCTCTCTTGGCTGCTGCTTGGCCAGACTTTGTGAGAGTCGGTTTGTTATTATTTTGGTGAACAGCTTGTAGACATGTGAGAGCAGGCATATTGAACAATAGTTGTGTAGATCTTCGTGGTCGCCCTTCTTGTACAGCAGAATGGTGTTGGCCTCCTTCCAGCTAGATGGTATCTTCTGCATTTCCAAGTAACAGCTAAACCTCTGAGCAAGGGTTTCCCAGAGGTCTTGGCCCCCAGCTCTTATTTCGATTGTCAGTCCATCTTTACCTGGGGCTTTTCCTTCCTTCATTTTGTGAACTGCATGTTGAACTTCTCTGACAAGAACTGGGAGTACATGCTCATTGGTCTGTTGAAGTGTTGGTTACTGGGACATTTATCTGAGACGTGAACAGTTCGGTGTAGAAATCTTTGCAGACCACTTCCATCCCTGTTCTGTCAATTACTGGTTTTCTGTCCCTGTTCTTCAACGCCATTATTGTTGACCTGTACAGTGTCAGTTCCCTTTTGCATTTTTTGAGGCTTCTGTGATCTTCAGCCATCTTTAAGAGCCTTTCATTTTGGTAGTTCTCAAAGTCCTCCTTTAGTCTTCTTATTATCAACTTGCAGAGGAGGGAGTAATCAAGTTTGTCAACATCATTTTGCTTCATATTCCTCTGCTTCTCTAGCAAGTTCCGTGTTTCCTCTGAGATTCTTCCTTTCGCTCTTTTCAGTCTTTCTTTCTTGACTAATTTCATGCATTGCCTCAACTTATCAGTGAAGTTTTTATAATCCTCATCACCATTATCTATAAGACTCCAGTCTTCTTTAGAAATGTTCACTTTCAAGATTGCCTTGTCAAATATTTTTGGTCGCTGTCTCTGATTTGCCATCTGTAGTGTTTTCTTCTCCACCTTTTCGTTGAAGTTGAGCCGTGCTCTGAGCAAGTGATGGTCACTACCGGTGTTAAATGATGGCACTACTGAGATGTCTTGTATAATGCATCGCTTATTGATCAGAATATAATCAATCTTGTTCTTGTTCTTCGCATTGGGCACGATTCATGTCCACCTTCTTGGCCTTCTTCTAGGTGTTATCAATGAACATTTCTTTAGTCTCCGCCAGAGTTGCCAGTCACGCTCCTCGTGGATTCTGTTCATCAGTGCCATACCTTCCAATTAATTTTTCACCTTCTTTCCCTCTTCCAACTTTGGCACTGAAATCTCCCTTCGCAATAGTATATGTGGATTTTTGAGCGAGGGTTTCCTCGAGCTCCTAGTAGAATTCTTCCACATCGGCATCTTCGCTTGTGCTTGTGGGAGCATAATTCTGAGTAATCTTGAGGGTGCTGTTCTTGTTCTGTTGGAGGTGTGGCACTCCAATGCGTGATGACTTGAACTTGCTGGAGATGATTTTTGAAGACCATTCCTTGTTGGTGATGAAGCCGATTCCTCCAACAGTTCTTGCGCCTTTTCCTTTTCCCAACTTGATGGTACTTTTTTCTCTCCACTTCACTTCCATCTCCTTTCTTCATTGTGTTTCGCAGAGACCAAGGTTTCCTCAGGCTGTCCTTGCCTTCTCCTCCATTAGATGGTTGATCGAATTGCCTCTCATCAGTGTCCTGCAGTAATAGGTGCACACTGAAAGGGCAGTCCTTTTTCTGGCTCCTAAGATTCTTAATAGCCTCTCATCAACTGAACTCCTGACTACTGTCATAGAACGGATCAAGGCGCGCATGGGGAGCTGGGACCCATTTATTCATGTTGTTTTAGCCATTTCTTCATCCACCCACTGGCTATGCTGTCAGTGGCGAGTTTACCTCCTCAACTTAGCTAGCACCCAACCTCAAGAAGGAGGACAGATGTCCTCTCCCTGGGTTGGTAGTCTGACACCTTAATAGCATGGTTGAACCTACTGAAGAATACACTCCGCTGTCCTCGCTGTCAGACAAGCCAGGGTCACTGCTGCGCCACTTTGAGGCATTAAGGTAGGATTTTGCAGCCATGTCCAGTACCACTTCAATATAATTATTGAGCAGCAAATCCAAACTGGATGGTCAGTGTAACTACACTGGTTGGACAGTAGGTGATTGCAAATGTACTTTTACCTACAAAAATCTAAGTTCAAATGCTGTTTAGTTCACAGGTGAAAGCAGGCCTTCACCTTTAATGAACATTTCTCCGCCTAACTACAATTTGGAATAATTAAAGTAGGCATGATTGGCAGCTCCTACTCAGGAGAGGGTTAAGGTTTGAAAATTGAGGGTATTGACGAGCAGGACAGAGCTGTATCAGCAGAACTCTGTCGGGAAGCTGAAAAAAGCTGCTGCTTCTGCTTGAATGAAGATCCATGTTCAATGTAAGACTACAAGCTATATCAGTAAATGATCCCAGTTTGCTAATATGAAGTCCAGTCCTGCACATAAATTCAAAAAGTGAAACCACTCAAGGTCATAAGCACTATGCCAAGATTATAAGCGTTTATAGGCTCAGGCCCAAGGTTTTATCATAGGTCTGTTCCAACTCCAGTCTTGTATACTTCTCTAGCAGACATCTTGAAACCTATGAAAACATAAATGGTGCTCATGCTTGGGTAATGCTTGAAGGTTCCAATAATTATGAGTCCATTTGGCATTCATGTGGCTGTCATGTGTTCTTTCATAGACCTCTATTTTAAGTTGGCAAGTGCTAAGAATGACTAAATGGACACTTGAAGTATTGCTAAGCTTGGCACTTTCAGATGATAGATCAACCTGTACTCACTCCCTTCTGCACGCTTTCTGCCAGGAGAAAGGGTGTCTAAGACTGAATGCCGGTCAGTTGATACATTAACACCCATTAAGATGTTTTAGGTGTTACATGTATCCACTACCAACCTCATTTGGCTACAAATCATTTTATGTTTAAAAACTATTGACTTTGAAGGAATATCAAATTTAAAAAAATATTAGAGGTGTCAATATGCAGCACAGAGTGACACAGAAAATTCCTTAGCTCTTCTAGACAATTTGTTTGTTAGTGCCTGGCAAACATTCATTCTCTCACTAAAATAGTTTTTAACAACTAAGGTTGTTACTGTGCTATTTCTGAGCCTATAAAGTGCTATTTCTGAGCATATAAACACAACACTGCATTACCAATTTCTAACATATTGCTTTTTTAAAGTGCTTTGAGAAGCATAGAGTATGAAAGGCACTCTACAAAGACAAATTCAGGAGAGATTTTTTCAAGCACGTTATTGAAAATCTTTGTCTTTGAAATTCTCTCCTTTTATTCCATTCTATTGATACACTGATTATCAAATATGATGATAAGCTTTGTTATCTCTCTTTCAGATGCAGTGTTCACAAATGGCCAAGGACCAGACTATTTATTTGTTGGAAACATCGTTTATACCGTAAGTTCTTAGCATTTATATCTTAGCAATTTTGCTGAATAGTAGAGTTGCTTCCAATCAGACACTGGTATACATCAGTAGGTGTATGAGTGAGATTAGAATTACAGTGTGTGTGTGTGTGTGTGTATAAATGTTTTGTCTTTTCTTTTTCATTCCCTCTTTCAGAAATTTACTGAACAATATTGTGTAAAAATTATGCTTTTAGTTCTGTTAGGTGCCCAGAGGCCTTTGGAGATGGACAGCATATAAATAAAAGTATTGTTATTTTTAGAAGGGGGAAAATTAAACAGCTAGGTGTGGGATATACATGCTGAATATAATACATTTCCTCCGTTTCTTTCTTTCCACAGTATGTTGTGGTTACTGTTTGTTTGAAAGCTGGTTTAGAAACCACAGCATGGACTAAAGTAAGTGGTCCTCAATCTTTTTTGGTATCTTTCTTGCCCACATCTCTCTTCATATTTTATGTTTTATATTTTAATATAGAAATTTACAATTTTTTGTATTTAGATTTGAAGTGGAGGTAGTGTAGTTGTATTTTCATCTGGGTTACAATTATCTCTCATCTGGAGTTACATCACTGTTTTCCTTGCTTTTCACTTCGTAGAGTATGTTTGTATTAGGGGATAACTGCAGATGACAGAGCATAATTAGGGCCCTACCAAATTCGTGGCTGTGAAAAACGTGTCACAGACCGTGAAATCTGGTCTCCCCCCATGAAATCTGTATAGTAGATTTCATGGGGGAGACCAGCGTTTCTCAAATTAGGGGTCCACCCAAAAGGGAGTTGCAGGGGGGTCACAAGGTTATTTTAGGGGTGGGTCGCGATATTGCCACCTTTACGTCTGCACTGCCTTCAGAGCTTGGCAGCCGGAGAGCGGTGACTGTTGGCCGGGCATCCAGCTCTGAAGGCAGCACCCCGCCAGCAGCAGCGCAGAAGTAAAGGTAGCAATACCACAACCCCCCAACCCCCCACCATAACCTTGTGACCCCTCCATAACTCTGTTTTGCGCCAGGACCCCTACAGTTACAGCACCATGAAATTTCAGATTTAAATAGCTGAAATCATGAAATTTACTATACCAGACCCCCGCTAGAATGTGGGGTTTTGGATCCATGTGCGGTCCCGCGTTAATGCGGGGACCTCGTTATAGTGGGGACCGCGTTACCATGGATTCCAATGAAGGTAATTAAATTTGGGATCCATGCGCGGTCCCATGCTATAACCAAATTCGCGCTATAAAGACACGCGTTCTAGTGAGGGTCTGCTTTATTTCAAAAATCCTATAGCCGTGAAATTGAGCAAAATGGAGCATGAATTTGGTAGGGCCCTAAGCATAATATAATGACAAGAACGTGGCATCAAAACTTTGAAGTGGGAAAAGAGAAACATTTTTATTAGCCTGGCTCCTGTAAACAGTCTAAATTAATGTATTGGGTATGGCCATCATTGGAGTAACTCCATTAAAGTCAGTGAATTTGGGCTGTAATCTACATCTTTTCCATTATCTGATTCACTACATAGCCACTTTGGAAGTAATACATGCAGTACCAAACAAAAGGTGTCCAGCAACCAATAGGTAATTAGGGCTTGACCTCCACTGACTTCAGTTGGCTTTGTGCCAGACCCTTTTTTTGGGCAATTCTTTATTTTTCAAGTACACTGAGTTTTTTATATACTAGTGCTCTCTTTGTGTTTTCAAATATTGTTGCATTTTGTGAACCACAGAATTGATTAGATGTGGGGATAATTGAAAACCGTACATATTCTCTGACCCTCGGATTCATGAGTCATTCACAGCAATGATTGGCTATTACTTGCTGTTCAATAGGTAGGCATACCATTGATGGCAGAATCTAGGGTAATAGCATCCAAGAAATCCAATGATTTTCTCTCTTGATGCCTCCTTAACAGAATTTTTTCAGAAATATTAACATCTAAATTTTCCAAAATGACCAGTGGTTTTTGGGTGCTTCAGTTTTTAGGCACCCAATTTGAGACATCTTATAGGAGTTTGAGGTGTCTTAAGTGGGGCATATAAGAATCAAGGCATCCAAAATCACTAATCACTTAAAAATGTAGGCCACGGAGTACTCTGCAGGCTATATATGATTCAGCTGCAAATAACTTTCTTTTTGTAACTGTTAACTATACCAAACTCTTTGGAACAGAGACTATTGTGTCGGTAAAGTTCCTCACAAATCATTTATTCTTATTTGTGTAGTAACAATAAAGGTTTAACCCGGTGGTATTACTAGTATAAATGGAATGAGGTGTTCTGAGCACAAGCATGTGATCCAGGGGCTCTTGCGTTCATATCCCATCGGACCCCACTAACTTCCCTTAATGGACTTGGCCAAGTCCTTTAATCTCACTGCCTCTGCTCCTCCAGCTTTAAAATGTAACAATAATTACTTAGATACCTCACAGAGGAGTCGTGAGGATTAGTTAGTTAATGTTTGTACAACATTTTGAAGATGAAAAAGTGGATCATTTTATTTGACTTTATTATTTTGAATGTGGTGCCTCATTCCCTCATCTAAAAAATATAAAAGAACATAAGTGCTATTTTTGTTGCTGTTTGTTCATAGATTTTTTTTAATGTGTAGTTCAGTGCCATTTTAAAATGTAAAACATTTATTAAAAACAAATGAACACCACACACACTCTAAGTGGATGCATCCAAATCTGCTTCCTAGACATATGGGGCCTCTTCAAATCCTGTAACATTCAGAATAATTTGATGTTTCTTATCCCTCTTCCCTGAATAATTATCCCCATGTGACTGAAAAGACACCAATTACTGACCCTGCTGCTTTCTGAATTTAGCCAAAAAGGCACTTACACTGGTCAATAAATCCCTATGTTTTTTGATACAAGAATTTTATTAATAAAATGTCAGCATGTGCAAAAAATCTTCCCTGTCAGCAGGACATGTTTTTTTTCCCCTCCTTTCTTTTATATATTAGTCGCATGAGTTTTTCTGATATAAAAATAATGTAAAAAAAAGTTCCTCCTAATTCCTCACTCACTGACTTGGGCCCTGTGGTGATTTGCTTCTCCTTGGGGGCCTTGTGTTGGTAACACTTATTGTTTCAGCTGTGAGTGAATCAATGCATGGAGAACATTCGTATTACTTGAAGAGTATTAAATGTATGACTGAGAGCCTCTTCTCCATCATCGAATGGATTGGTTACATGCAGGTTTATTCTCAAGAGTGAGAGATACACTTGGCCACATGAGAGAATGTGATAGGTATAACTGAAAGCTCTAAATATAGATCTGACACAGATGCACAGCAGATCCTATCCTGACTTATCCAGTAAGCAGGGTGGAGGGAGTGGTCTGACCAATGGTTGTTCCATGATGTACAGCTAAAACTTTAGAGTGGCACAGTTCAGAATGACTTACTGCTGTACATAGTTTATATGTAGCACGGCAACATGCTCTTCACAACTAACACTGACAGTAGCTCAGCTTCCTGCCTCAGAAGAGCTTACAAATTAATTAAGATTACTAGGGTACACAGACCAGCAAGAGAAAACTGGAGACGCTATGGGCCTGATCTTCCTTTGACTTGCATTGATTTTATACCTTCAACGGTTACTTCTGGTTTACACCTATTGCATCAGAATAATCAGCCAGTTCATTTTAGTGTGAAATCCACAATGTGAGACAACCCAAATTAAGTGTTTAAGGAGGAATTTCAAGCAGGAGAGAGAGGGCACATGGCATACAGGAAGTAGGAGGCTGTTCCAAGCCTAGGGATCATGAAAGAAGTCACATGACTGAAAGCTGGAAAAGGACACGTATGAGGTGTTGGGAGAAGCCATTAACGTAACCATAAGAAGAAAGATGGGGAGGACACGAGAGAAGAGATGTAAGTAGGGGAAGCATCAGAGCATGATGAAAGTGAGGCTGAAGAGCTTAAAGCTGTTGTAGAATTAGAGAAGCATTTAGTGAAGGGTTTGCAGAGAGGGGCAATGTGGTTGGAGCAAGGGGAGAGGAAGATGTGCTTTCACCCTCATTCTCCATAAATACACCCGTTAAAAAGCAAAAAAAGCCCTTATAGATCTTCCTCCGCTTATTTTTGTCACTTTTAATCTTAGTGACTCTAACAACTTGTAGCAAAAGCTTCAACCTGAACAGTGCTGAGTCTGCTGGCTTATTGCTTGAAATTGCGGCAGCTCAGAGGGAGCAATAATCTGCTCTGAAAGACTTTTTGCAGGGTTTTTCCTCATGTAATTCTATTTTTTCTTTAAATATAAATTACTGCCGCAGCTCCACAAGAGCTGAATGCTGGGAGGTGTTCAGCGCCCTCAGCTACCACAGAAGTCTCTGATTCAGGAGAGCACTTAAGTATGTGCTTAAGTCCATCCCTATTTAGGAAAGGACCTAAGCACGTGTTTTAAGTGCTTTTCTCAATCAGAACTAAAGTCAGTGAGAGATGATGACACTAACACCTTGTGAGATTGAGCCCATAATGAGCACAGAAACAAGCTGCCCCTGTATTATTTACATTCATTTAAAATAAAATAAACATTAAAAACAGTAAGAAAAACTTTTAAAATAGTAACTAAAATGAGTTGTTTTTTACAAGCAGCCTGTTCAGGAGGCAGTATGTCTAAGCAAATAAATCATTCCAACTTTCTGCCTCATATTTTGCCATCTATAAAATTAAGGCACTAATATTTCCAGATCACCCCATCAGGCTGTTTTGAGGATTAATAAGTTCATTTTATAAAGCAACTTTAACACACTTAACTATGTAAATGCTAAGTGTTGTTAGTAGTAAGATTATTACTATTAAAATTATTTCTTTAAAAATTCTGGTCTGGTATGTATTCTAAATATTTTTTACTTATTTTTTTAACCACCTACAAGCTGTCAAAATACATATGCATGAGAATGCAAACTGGTACAATAGGACCTTGTTAAATGACCTGATGGTCCATCATATTTTTCTCCAGAAAGGTCATCAGCATTCACCTTTCAGAATGTGGATTAGTAAGATTCTCTCAACACATAATCAGGAAGTTCAATATATGTCTGTGATCAGCATTTAAAATATGTATTTATTATTAAGAACTATACCCTGCATCTGTCGTGCTTTTCATCCAGGATCTCAAAGCACTTTACTAGCATTAATTAAGCCTTACAGTACCCATGCAAAGCAGGTATTATTTTACTTGTTTGACAGATGAGTAAATTGCAGCTCTGGACGTTGAAGTGATTTGCCACCTAGAAAAATCAGTGACAGTTTCAGGCGCAGAATCTTGGGGTCCTGCCTTATAGTTCCCCTGCTCTATCTGCTAGATAACACTCTCTCCTTTTTTTGAAATGCAATAACACATGACAGTGTGTGTGAGCCCAAATAAAATGGCATTCACTTCTTCAGTATTAAAGATAAACTCCGCTTTCCATCTTAAGTCTCTAAAACCCACCTTTGGCAATAGTGTATATGTACAGTCATTTATGACATTACACTGTTTGTATTCAACTTCTGCAGTACCTCTCCTTGATCACTTTGGTATTATGTTTCTTCCTTTTCCCTCATCCATTTCTTTTAGTTGTTTAGACTGTAGACTCTTCGGGGCATGGATTGTCTTCCATATCCATAAATTACCTAGCACATATTTAAAAAATAATCAGTACATAATAGTGATTATTCTTGTAGTCGTTGTGTATAACACACTATTAGCTTCTTCCAGTAATGGCTATGTTAGTGTTGCACGTGGCGTATATGCATACATGCAATGGCATAATAGGACTTTTTGTGGGTGTGATCTCTAACTCATACCTTTGAAAACGTCCACGTTGGTGCATCACTTAACCCAGTATGAGTAAAATGGGAGCCAGGAGTCAGAGGGCACCTCAGAGTTCTAAGGAAAATCTGATGAGTTTCTGAGGCTACAAGTAAGATAGACTAGCTGAAAAGGCTGTCTGTGTCATGGAGAAAAGATTAAAGAGGGGAGCTGTCTGTGCTGTTTAAACCAGTCTGTGCCACTGGCCTAAAACCAACTGCAGTAGACAGCTGTGAGTTGAGACTGACAGAGATCTGGACAGAAGAAGATTCCTAGGAGAAAAATAATAATGTGGGCATTATTAAGTGGAAAGAGAGCTGTACTGTGTTCTCTTTTGTCACCTCTACAGTTTAGCCACCTGGCCGTTTGGGGAAGCATGCTGCTCTGGTTGGTGTTCTTCGGAGTCTACTCGGCCATCTGGCCCACCATTCCCATTGCACCAGACATGCTTGGACAGGTTAGTTTTCATGCTTGGATATGGGAAAGATTGGTGAGTGTGCTTTCTGACTGCAGCCCTTTGTCTTCAGTGCCTTGGGAAAGTAATACTACCTGCATTGCTCATACAGCAACAGGATGGTGCCTATAAAGGAAATGCCTTCAGTGAGTGCACCTACGCTTTAGTTAAAACCTTCCTGCACCCTGCAAATGTTAAAGTTTTACAATAGTAATTAAAACCAATTAGCTTGGTTCTCAAAGTTATTCACAGTGTAAGTCACTGTATGTGCTGTAGATAGTCTATGGAGTTTTCCCATTGATTTGGGTGGGAATGGGCCTAGGCTCTTCATTAATAATGGCTTTGGGAGATTTTCTTGGTAACAAAGGTTTGACAAAATGCCAGACAAAAATTTGATATTTTAAAACTTTGGGTTGTGTATTTCCTCTGTTCGTATACTCAGTTTTCTACTACTCCTTTCTCCTAACTTGTTAAAAGAAAACAGAGAATGTACCTGAAAACAACTTATGGGATGGTCAGAAATAGAAGGGAAGCTTATACGTTATAGGTCCCCTGACAATGTTAGTGGAGTTCTGGATTTGTTCCTTCATTGTCAGTTGTTGCAGGTGGTGAAATTCACCCTGTCATTATTTCAACCAGTGGTGCACAGAGAGAATAATGAGCCTGTCAAAACTCCTTCAATGAGAGTATTTTGAATGAGAGTCCTCGGAAATGAGGGACTAGCAAATATACCATAAAATACTACTCCAAGCAAACTCCAATGTTGTTGCAGTAAGTTACTGGAAAAGATACTCTTACAGCAAGTTTGGAGTTACCTTTAAAGATGCTTTTGTTTATAGAGAAGAGGAAAAGGCAAAATGAGAATGGTTATAATAGTGGACCTAAGCAAATTAATTTTTATACATTGTCATCTTTGCACATTAGAAACACAAAGCATCCATGAACTTAATTAATTATTTATAAGGTTACTTTTCACATAATTTCATATAGTTGTTGGCATCCTTTCGTCTGTGAGAGACGGTGGGAATTGCAACCTATGATGTAGTAATTCTGGCATCATTCTGCTTCAGCATGGTTCTGGTCTAATAAATATTTCATTAGATTGTAGTACAATGCAGAGGATAATGGAGATTTTAGTAGATTATCATGGACAGCTTTCTAAAGGAAGGAGAGAGAATGACAACTGACAGGATGGGATCAGCCATCATATGACTGGCAGAGACAAACACCAAATTCCTTTGATAGTATTTCATAATGTCCTCAGTGTGTTTCACAGTGCACATTTGCATCAGCAACTCTAATTCACATTTCCATAAATTAGGCTGAAATTTGATTAAGTCTCATACCCAGCCATGAATCGGTTTTGCAATCTATAACAGCAGACTCTTAATGTTGCTATTAATGTATCAGCATGTTTAATGCACAAGTGTCAAGGTAAACTAGTTCCACATATTAGAAGGCTCAGACTATAAAGTTCAGTTCCAGAATGTAGTGTTTTTTAGAACTTTTTTTATTGCAATAACCCCCCCCCCCCCCCCAAAGCACCATGACTGGAGTGGATGTTAACCACAATGTAACCCACAAGTCCCAGAGCAAAGTAACTGATGTTAAATAGCATTTTATTTTTGCTTAAATACTTTCTAGAAAATGTTTTTCTCCTTAAGCCATGTTATTTTATACTCTTTGGTTTTCCAGAACAAACGATGCCTTGAGATATGACATTAATATCTTGCTGAGGGTAAAACAATACTTATTCTTGTGGAGAGCACAACATTTACATTCTGAGTGATTGAGTGAGATCATTTATGTAGTCCAATACTTGCATAGCTGTTCCTGGATCAGTAATCACTATTGAAGACATTATGGAGTTGTTCATCATCTTAGCAAAAGTACAAGAGCCTTCGGGGGAAAGGGAGTCTTATGTAATATAATATATGGTTTCAGCATAAACATTAGTTTAAACAGTACCACTGTGTTGTAGTGTTATATTTTTGCTCCTTAGTTTGTATGCTTTGAGGGGAGGAGAGGGGGAAAAAGAGAAGTTTTTTACCTCTTGAAAATGATGGAAGATCCCTAAGATGGAGGAAACTTCTGTAGAACTTCCATTAACTTGCACAGAGGCTCTCGAGAAATAATTTGCTGCACAATACCAAACCATGGTCAAATGAGCAGGGACCATACTAGGCTACAGTCTGTAAAATGAATTGCCTCTCTTCTTCCAGGGTATTTAAAATATTCCTTTATTCCATCTCTTTTCCTTTTTGCAATTGTAAGTAATCAAGATTTGTTAAAAGCGAAGTGGGGACAGTGAAGAGTTTATAGTTTGTTTTTAAATCTCTCTTTCATTAGAGTGTTTCTAGTTGTTTAAATAAATTAATTTTCAAAATGTATTAAACACTACTAAAACACAAAATACTATAGCACTTAAAAGCAACCTAGTTCCTTATGACTATAATGCTTAGTTAGTGTCTATAACAACCAGCACATCCCATCATGAGTCAAAAATATGACGTGTAAAGCATTTTATTCCATCTATTCACCAAATGTCTGCATGGAGAGTCTCAGATATTTAAGTGTCTGAAAAGATGTATTGTTTCTGCTGGGGTTTATTAAACTATTGAGTGAGTATTTCTTTCTCTTGTACATTACGTTTGGAGCATTCTTACATGGGGAAAAAATGCAGGTTTTTCCTTCAGGGCAAAAGGGAAGTAACTACTGAATTAAAGAGTTATTCTCTACTGTCAGAGACAACATATTTCTTTTGTTTCACTTAATGCATTTCATAATACAATAAATGAAACATATTGCTAATAAGACAAAGCAGTGATAAAATCCCAGTGTAACCTAATGGAAATTTTACAATAATAAAAGAGATTTGACACACTGGAAATTAAGTAGAAAATCTTCGGTAGCTTTTTGGTGGTCTTTTTTTAAACCCATGCATTCGTTCCCTAACAGTACTAGAAGTAGAAGTTGAAGTCTACACCTCCAGAAGGCTTTACAATTATCTATGACAGGGGTGTCCTCAGCCTGGTCCCCTTGGTTTCTTGAGCCTCTTTGGGTGTTTTGTTTGGTTGTTTTTCACATAGGAGGTAGTATTGAGGAAAGAAAGGAATCTACTATCCTTGCCTCTGCATAGTCTGAGTTGTTCACATGTGCCAGTTTGGACTAGCTCTTTTTTGAATAAAAATTTCTGCAAACAGAGCATACTGCACACACTGGGCACCAGTCTGATCCCTTCTCCATGTTAGTATGTGGAACTCATTGCCTCAAGATATTATTGAACCCAGTAGCTTTGTACATCAATATATAACTATGTATATTATAAGGTACCTAATATGGACGAGATGGTGCAATTAGGAAATGTCTGTTACTGCTACCCCAGTAAGAGGCTGCTTGTTTTCTAATGAACTCCTTTTTGAGCTGCAGCTAATTACCCTCTGTGTGGCCCACCAGCTCTGTTGGTCAGAGCATCAGGGTGCAGGGCCATAGTTTTGCCTATTTCCTACCCCTTTTGGGGTGCATGGTACTGTAAAAGGAATAGGGATGGGCTACAATTCTGCCTGTCCCTTACCTGGGCCACATAAATGGGGTTTCTGGGGTTGGGGGACTGTTTTTGTCCTCCTCTCCTCATTGAGTGCCAGACACAAAGTCAAGGCAGGCTTTAGCCCTATCTAAATTACAATAACATATGTGGTTGCACTCACTAGAATAAAAATATATTGAGCCTCAGGTCTTAATCTGAATACCAGCTGGGCTCAAGAAGATTCCCCCTACCCTCTCTTCCCATGTTGTTATATTGTATTGTTAAATGCTTTATGGAAGGTTTATGCTTTTCTCTGGAGCATCTGGAATTAGCCATTGGTAGAGACAGGATACCACTGATCTCTTCCAATTTGACAGTTCCTGTTTTCCCCCCTCTCTATATAAGCATCTTATGTTGGTCTTTGCCTCATTAATTTTGTTCCGAAGGCTCAAAGGTGATTTGTATCATACATAAACTTCATTGTCCATTTTGAGTCTTGTTTTTTCTTTAAAAAATAAAATAAAATAAAATAAAAAATTCCTGTGCTGTGGTTAGTCTGACGTGTTAGGCATTTAGTGGTGGTGAGGTTTTGTTTTGGGTTTTTTGCTGGGTGACATGTTGTATGCAGTCATGTTCCAGACTTATGATTTAAGTATTGTTTTGGTCACAATATTTTGATTATAGATCAGCATTACTAATGTCTTCCACATTTGAGGCTTTTTGGTTGGAAGAGCCAGAGTTGGCACTGTACCTTCAAGGTTTTTTTGTGTAAATCTGCTTCTAGCTTCTAGTACTTCTCTTGCCTCTCCTTAGTTTCTTCTTATCTTTTCTTTTGTCAAGATGAGAATCACTGATATCTTAACCAAAATGTTTTTTTTTTAAACCATCAGCCCTACATTTGGTTAATGGAAACAGCAAAAGATCTGGGCCACTCCAGTGAACTTTCTGCGTGAATTTTGAGAGATGATTTCTAGCTCTTACAGCCAATGGCAAGCTTTATTTTCTTTCCTGACGCTGTCTACTTTGCTTTCAGTGGGACACTTCTTGGGCTGAGTTGAGTACGGTCCTAGGTCAAAAATGTCTATCAGATAGCTTCTTGGTTCATACGTAGTGCTTTCAGAAAGAGTTTAAGGATAGTGTCTGATACTGGGTGCTCCATTCACTGCTGGTCTGGAGCCTCCCCCTGGCCATTCCGGGGATTAGCTCATCAGGTCAACACCCCGTCCCCCAGTTGCATGTCATCACTCGGTCTATCTCTCTGGTCTGTAGCCCCTCCTCAGTCCAGGAACCGCAGCCTCCTCTTCATGACTCAGTCCTCTGGCCAGGTCACTTAGCATTTCCCCCTTCCAGACAGTCTTCCTATTCACTGCCTCAGGTGCCACTCCCTCAGTGGCTGGTAGGAGAACCCGCGCCCACCTTCTTCTCTGCGTTCCAGTCCATAGAACCTCAACCCAGCAGTTCTGGACTCTTCCAGCCTCACTGCTCCTTCCCTGGACTGCTTCCTACTCTTCTAGTACCTTCCTAGAGGAGGGGGTACCAGCTCCAAACCCTCCTCCCTCTTCCCAGGGAGTGACTACCCTTTTCCAGCAGCAGTCCCTGTCTGTTACCAGCTTCCTGGCTTTCTAGGCAGTGGCGGATTAGCCACTGGACCAATGGGGCCCACGCCCAGTGATTCCAGCCAACGGAAAAAATCTGCCGTTGGGCAGTGGAAGCCCTGAGCTCCAGCCACTGGGCAGGCAGGGCGGGGGAAGCCCCCACACCCCGACCCCACTCTCCGGCAGCAGCACCAGGTGGGCAAGGCGGGGAAAGCCCCAGCAGTCCCAAACCCCATCCCCAGCAGAATCTGTGGCATGGGGGAAACCCCCCCAGCGGCCCCTGACTCTGGCAGAAGCCAAGGGGTGGGAGAAGCTCCTCCCCAGTGCCGCCTGAGTCTGTCCCCAGGAGAAGCTGCAGGGCGGCAGGGGAAGCCCCCGACCCCATTCTCCAACAGAAGTGCTGGGCGGGTGGGTCAGGGGAAGCCCCAGCACCCAGACTCCCGCTGCGGCCCTGGAACTGGAGGAGCTCTTGCGCCCCAGGGCCATGGCGAGGGGACAGAGCTTCTCTGGTCTTGGGGCCACAGTGTGGGGTGGGGGCAGAAAGGAGCAAAAGGGATTGTAGGGTGAGGAAAAATAGGGGCAGACCCTGGGTGGAACAGGGGTGGGCCCTGGGGAAGGGGCAGAAAGGGGTGGGTCTGTGGGCAGAGCCGCAGGCAAAAGGTGTGGAACGGGGCGGGGCCACAGGCAGAAGGAGTGGGGAGGGGCCCCCTACTTATTCTGGCCCAGGGCCCTAGGCAGCTTCTTTTCCTTTCTTGTTCATGTTCTCTGAGCATGATGTACCTACCCCCAGCTCTTCCGTTAGTCCTCTTAATTTTTGTCCCCCTCAAAAAAATGGTTTGGCTGGCCAGGACTGTAAAGTTTTAGAAGAACCCACTGGTCATGTGACCAGTCCTTTGGCTAAAATCTAGTCCGAGTATACCTCATGGCTACTTGAGGGAGTCTGTATTCATGTTACGGATTGTGAAAAGAGGAGCCCACACAAAAGAGCAGCCCTGTTTTCAGTGCAGCATAATCTGCAATATTTCCATGGTCGTGTTAAATATGCTTCACATTACTACTCTTTTCATTTTTCACACAACTGTTGACAACGTCTACAACTCAGTGTATATTTTCCTATTTTCGTGGGTCTTTTTGCTTTCCTCTCCTCAGTTTTAAATTTTTTTCCAGAGGTTTCGGTGTTCTTTTGGCATCTCATTTCCACAGAGTTTGGTGCTGGTTAGAAAATTGGCTGTTCTGACTGTGGTTTGTTTGTCTACGCTCACTCGCGCATTACATTGTGATGTCAGTGTTTCAATCTGTGGAAACCCTTCATTCAAATGTTAGTCAGAAATCAGACTTCTGCCTGCAGATTGAAGTCCTCATGCCTTCTGATCTTGTTTATTTTTATAATTATGTGAAAGGGTCTCCATTGCACTTGATGTGGTTTTGGAACTTATTCTTTTTCTGGAGCTTTGGCCTGTGCTTTGTACAGATAAATTAAAGTTGGGTAATGAAGTATGCATACCTCTTATACACATCTGTTTAGGAAATGGTTTAGTTATTTTTGTGATCCATGAATGACTTTCATAAGCGAATCTGCCATTGTAGGTCTCTGATGTTTATGCTTTAGGATGCGCCAAAAACAAAAAAATAGAAATGAATAAAATGAAACAGAATATCTTTTTTAAAGGGCATATTGTGAATGTAAAATTATCTAAATAAACATGTACGCCATGAAGAGGCTTCCTATAAACAAGAACACCTCTCTGCCTACAGGCAACTTATCAGCAAATCTCTCCTGGGTATGTCTTAAAGTTGTATAATAAATTTGTTGCTCATATGACCTTAATCCTTGTGGAGATCTTAAAACTGTTACATTCATGCAGCTGTACCTAAGGTTGTGTCAGCTTTTCCCATATGAACTCGTTTTCACAGGTTTAAACCTTGCCTATGAAAAATCACCTTGGACTCAGAATTGGCAATATACAGCCAAATATTAAGCCAGCCTTAACCTAACTTTGAATTTTGCTTCTGCAAATTTTCCTTGCTTGGTTTTTCAAATGCAAAATCAAAGGCTACTTTCTGAAAATGTGGTTCACTTGATCAACTAGGAGAAACTTTTCTTAAAAATAAAATTTGAAAAGGTTCAGCAAGTTAGATGGTTTGGGGGTATTTGGGTGTTTTATTTTATTTATTTATTTTTTTTTTATAAATGTAAGGTTGCAAATGTTGGTATCATGACAAAGAGGGACCTTAGAAAACGATCATGAAGGGAAGATTTCAGACCAATTATGTAAATCAATAAGTTGCTAGTATACAAGGAATATAGAGAGTCTTTCTCCTATTTTGATGTGTTTAAGCTCATTAGAATATTTTATGGAAATGGCTAATTGGAGCTATGAAAAATTATATGGAAGAAAAGGAGCTTCCTTGATTGAATATCCTTACTTTGGGACTTCGTATCTTATTTGCAAGAACTCTAGCTACGGGATTAACATATTAAACATACAGTCAGTTAACAAAATGTAACTTGATTGCAGGTAAATCAATTTCTAACAGAGTCTGGCAGGTCGTGTGCATGGGGCTTTAACCATGGTTTGTAAGATTGTTCCAATATGGACTGGTCCTTGTCCACACTGTTTCGTCAAACTATGGTTAGAAACCAGATACCTGTAGCTTAATTTGAAAAGCAGCATATGTAATGGTCCTTTACACCTATAGATAATTGGCAAAATATCCAGATTTGTTGCCTTGGAAATAGTATATAGCTATGTTCATGAAAACAGAAACCAGCCCTTTCCCTCAGAAATAAACTATAGTCCTGTGGTAATGGGTTATACTCAAAAATCATATCATTATTCACAGTTTGGAATATGAGGTTGCTTAAGGTTCTTTATAGATTTCTCCAAATCATTTGTTCTTGTATTTAGAAGTTTCTCTTTGTGGGCAGCAAAGCTTTTTGCATGTTCTTGCGGAGTTGGTTTGAAGGTGTCCTATTAAGTGTTTTCTTAATTCATACCAACTGAGTTTTTAAACTTAGAGATGTAGCCGCTGTATTGTACTGTACTGAAGGCAACATACATTGACATTAGAAATACATCCTAGAATACTCAAGGAGCTGACTGAGGAGATATCTGAGCCATTAGCGATTATCTTCAAAAAGGCATTGAAGATGGGAGAGATTTCAGAGGACTGGAAGAGGGCAAATATAGTGCCAATCTGTAAAAAAGGGAAATAAGGACAACCCGGGGAATTACAGGCCAGTCAGTTTAACTCCAGTACCCAGAAAGATAATGAAGCAAATAATTAAGTAATCAATTTGCAAACACCTAGAAGATAATAAGGTGATAAGTAACAGTCAGCATGGATTTGTCAAGAACAAATCGAGTCAAACCAACCTAATAGCTTTCTTTGACAGGGTAACAAGCCTTGTGAATGGGGGGAAACGATAGATGTGGTATACCTTGACTTTAGTAAGGCTTTTGATACTGTCTCGCATGACCTCCTCATAAGCAAATTAGGGAAATACAACCTAGATAGAGCTACTATAAGGTGGGTGCATAACTGGTTGGAAAATAGTTCTCAGAGAGTAGTTATTAGTGGTTCACAGTCAAGCTGGAAGGGCATATCGAGTGGGGTCCTGCAGGGATTGGTTCTGAGTCCAGTTCTGTTCAATATCTTCATCAATGATTTAGATAATGACATAGAAAGTACACTTACAAAGTTTGTGGATGATACTAAGCTAGGAGGGGTTGCGAGTGCTTTGGAGGATAAGATTAAAATTCGAAATGATCTGGACAAACTGGACTGGAGAAATGATCTGAAGTAAATAGGATGAAATTCAATAAGAACAAATGCAAAGTACTCCACTTAGGAAGGAACAATCAGTTGCACACATACAAAATGGGAAATGGCTGCCTAGGAGGGAGTACTATGGAAAGAGATCTGGGGTCATAGTGGATCACAAGCTAAATATGAGTGAACAGTGTAACCCTATTGCAAAAAAAGCAAACATAATTCTGGGATGTATTAGCAGGAGTGTTGTAAGCAAGACATGAGAAGTAATTCTTCCACTCTACTCCATGCTGATTAGGCTTCAGCTGAGTATTGTGCCCAGTTCTGCGTGCAACATTTCAGAAAGATATGGACAAATTGGAGAAGAGCAACAAAAATGATTAAAGGCCTAGAAAACATGACCTATGAGGGAAGACTGAAAAAAAATTGGGTTTGTTTAGTCTGTAGAAGAGAAGACTGAGGGGGGGGACATGATTCCAGTTTTCAAGTACATAAAAGGTTGTTACAAGGAGGGGGGGAGAAAAATTGTTCTCCTTAACTTCTAAGGATAGAACAAGAAGCAATCGACTTAAATTGCAGCAAGGGTGGTTTAGGTTGGACATTAGGAAAAACTTCCTAACTGTCAGGGTGGTTAAGCACTGGAATGAATTGCCAGAGAGGTTGTGGGATATCCGTCACTGGAGATTTTTAAGAGCAGGGTAGACAAAAACACCTGTCAGGGACGGTCTAGATAATACTTAGTCCTGCCACAGGGGACTGGACTAGATGACCTCTCAAGGTCCCTTCCAGTTCTACAATTCTATGAAAAACTGCCCGCATTTTGAGCTATAGTGACAGGAAAGGAACCTAGGAACACAAGAATTGCCCAGCAGTGGTCCATCTAGTCTAGCATCCTGTGTCAGAGAGTGACCAGATCCAAGTGCTTCAGAAGAAGATGCAAATACCCCAGCAGTAGGCAGTTCAGTAATAACTTGTCCTCAGGGAAATTTCCACCTAACCCTCCAATTATCAGTGGGTGGTTTATGCCCGGAAGCAAGAGGATTTAAACAGCCTTTCCAAAACTCTTGTCTGTTTGTTTGTTTGTTTAATATTTAATAGTGTAATGCTGGGTATCAGCTGTCCATTTTCTTATGAATACTGCTAAGCTCAATGACATCTTGTGGTAATAAATTCCATGGGTTAATATGTGGTTTGTGAAAAATTGTGCATTGTGTAAAAAAGTATTTTCTTTTATCAGTGTTGAATTTGCCACTTTTCAGTTTCTTAGAATTTTTCCTGAGGAGCCATTATGATCTATTTTCATCAGTCTACATGTAAGGAGGATTCTAAACAATAAATGGCTGGCTGTTGGCTAGTGATGAGAAGACTGCACTAGAGCAGTGGTTTTCAACCTTTTTTCATTTGTGGACACCTAAAAAATTTTGAATGGAGGTGCAGACCCCTTTCGAAATCCGCAGACCACAGGTTGAAAACCACTATGGTAATGACAACCTTTTGCTGAACCCTTAGACGTAGTCTGGACACCCCACGGGGGTCCATGGACCACAGTTGAAAACCATTCCATTAGAGGATCAACAGTCGGAAAGGGTTTAGATTCTGTTCCTGGCACTGCCACTGATTTGCCATAAGAGTGTCATTATCAATATTATGTTTATTATGATAGTGCTTGGGAATTATCTGAGAACAGGGCCCCATCAGGCACTGCACAAACACAGAGTAGTAGATGATCCATACCCAGACAAAGGGTAGGGAAAAGGGGTATAACAGAGTGATCGGTGTGATGGGGGCAAACATTATGATAGTTCCATGATTTTTGAGGGTGTGGTGTTGTTAGGCAAGTCATTGTGTAGGGAGACTTTCAAAGGTGCATCTGGGGTCCAGAGCAGGAAGGTTGTGGCCATTCTGGAAACTGGAAACACTTTTACAGCTGAGGCTGGGCAATACACAATAGGGCAGCTGTGACTTTTGCAATCAGCATTTAAATGGTTCTTTCGGGTCACACTTGAGTCCTCCTCAGGTCCTCCTATGAATGTGGCTGTGCAGCATTGTGGCTGAACAGGAGAGGGTAGTTAGAACATAAGAGCGGCCACACTGGGTCAGACCAAAGGTCTATCTAGCCCAGTATCCTGTCTTCTGACAGTGGTCAATGCCAGGTGCTCCAGGTGGAATGAACAGAAAAGGTAATCATCAAGTGATCTACCCCATGTCGCCCATTCTCAGCTTCTAGCAAACAGAGGCTAGGGACACCATCCCTGCCCATCCTGGCTAATAGTTAGGAGATACTGCTGATTTTTTGTTTAGATGCCATTTCTTATTCATTCCTTTGCTTGGGAGCTGAGAGGGAGAGGGAACAGGGTGTTACGGTTTTGTTGGGGGAGGGGTTATTTATTTATTAATTTTGTTTTTCTGATTTCTTGTCTTTCCACCATGTTTAATCATTCCTTCCCTGATGTTATGTTTTGGATCTCTGTGGGCAGGCAGCTCTAGTCATTTTTTAGATGGAAATTTTTTTCCAAATTAATTTCAAAGCATGCCTTTATTCCCTTACGTCCCTATGGTATTTATTATGATGGTTTTTTACTTTTAAAAATCTACACTTGAAGGACAAAATTTGACCCCAAAGCCCCAAGGAGTGGAAATAATCTCCATAATAATGGGCTGACATTAAGATGGGTGCAAGGGCTTCAGAAGCAGAGGGCTTGGCAGCAGAGCAAGCCCTCCTGAGTATCCCACATGGTGCTGTAAGTCAGACAGCCCCATCTGTCTCTCCACTGATTCTTGATTAACCCAGTTGGCTGTGGTGATGATGCTTCTCTCATGCCTCCCATCTTCCCCATAATGATGGGCATGTTGGGAATGGAGGTGATCTTAATATGCTGTGCACTGAACAACCTAAGCTCATAGCATGTCTACACACATGTGTGAGATCAGTATTTGTGTAGTTGGCCTGTGGGCATAAGATGCCCAGATTTGCATGACTATTTTTGTTGATTTTGATATTTATATTCCAGCAATGCCAAGAAAACCCAATCAGATAGGAGCACCATTGTGCTAGATACTGTACTAACAAACACAAGCAGCCCTGACAAGCTCAAGATCTAAGCATGCTTCTCAACCCTTTTCTTTCCTGTACGACGCCCCCTTCCATCTAGAGCCATGGATAATTGATGGATGTGGGCACATCCATGTGAGAACTGCAAAGTGTTTCTATTTTGTCCCTTTTTCCTGTTATATGACTGGGGGAAAGTTGCCTCTCACTGTAGAGCATATCAGTGTCAATACAGAGAGGGCTAGAGTTGTGATTTATAGTAGCTTGGTGATGCTGTTGTTCTTGAAAAACTGGTGAGAGATATGAACAATAGTCCCTTGGGCATACTGTTCCTATGGGAAGATATAGAATACCTCCTCCAATTCACTCTGTTAGCAGTGAACTTTAAAATAGGAGTCTATAAACATCTAAAATAGACATTAGTGATACCAGATAACTTTCAGCCTATTGATCAGAGGAGTCTGAGTTGTTTTTTGGAGAACAGGAGACCAGACTGAGGATAAGGGGCCAAGGGACACAATCTCTAAAACTTTAAAATAAGTTATTAATTATTTTTAGCTTAAAGAATTAGCTTATTTTTACCTTGAGGGAAAAGAGCTCCTTCGGAGGTGCAAAGTAGGGATGGCAAAACCAGTTCTGAGAGATGTCTGATAAAGTTTCAATAAGATACATGAGTTTTGCGGGCTTTCTTCCGGATCTAGAACCTTTATAAGGTGCTCCCATCTCAGCTGGCCATCATACAAGAAAGACAAAAGGGTAAAACATCATTGGGCCCCAGGCAAAAGCTTTAGCTAGAGTTCAGACTGAGAACACATTGACCTTTTAATGTGTAACATTAATAGAGTGTTACAGTTCAAATGAATTGAACCCTCAAAAGTCAGAAAATTCACCTTTAAGTTCCCAACACCAACTTTATCTCTGGCCTCTTTCCCCTCACTGACTCTCCATTTCCACACCCCACCATTCACCACTTGAAACAACCTTCAGTTTGCCATGTTGTGTGCACACATAATAACAATGTGGTTGTGAAGAACGTGGGTGATATCTGTATCATTTTTTACGAATATATTGTGCCTGATCTACTGACCAGACCGAACACCCAAAGTGCAGTTACTGCAGGCGGGGGAGGTGCCAGGTTATCACCCGTGTCAGCCCCCTGCTCAGCCAGGGCCGCCTACTACCTGCATCAGGTGGCTTCAGCTCCCAGGCCCAGCTCTGCAGGCGAGTCCCTCCTGACCCAGGCGGGGGGTGGGAGAGGAGCAACCGAGGGGCAGGGCCTTGGGAGAAGGGGTGGGACTTCGGGGGAAGAGGCTGGACAGGGGTGGTGCCTTGGGGGAAAAGGTGGGCCGGGGAAGGTTTCAGTACTCCTGCTGGATTGTCCGGTTTTTAAATACAGATGCTCCACGGGTTACACAAGACCCGACTTATGCAAATTCACAATTATGGAAAAAGTTCCATAAGCCAGAAATATGATTTTCGAGTTGCGGACATTTTTGCGTAACATATGTTTCCGACTTATGCAAAATTCGAGTTACACAAGGCTTTCCAACATGGAACAATTGCGTAAATCGGGGGGCCTCTGTATTACAAAGTTGGCAACCCTATTTCCCACCCCTGCACAGCTCCCAGTGTTAGTCTCCTTGCCCAGTTGAAGTCTCTCCCTCCCCAAGGTTCCCAGTCTTTCACCCCGGCCCATCAGCCTCCAGTCCCAGGCTCCCTCTGTCCAGTACTTGTCCTTTCTACATTCAATTCAGGTGGTCCTTCTCCACACTGCCAGGGCTCCAGCAATGGGGTCATTGAGAGCACACAAGAGAAAGTTTCCCTGCTCTCTGTTTCAGGGCCTGGCCCCACCCCATCTTGCAGCAGTTAGGATCTGCAAGTAAGCATAGGCGTGCGCACGGGGTGTGCCACGTGTGCCCGTGCACACTCTAATGCAGGGCAGTCAGAGCTTGGGGAGCGGGGCTGTGTGTATGGCTCCGCACTGAGCCAGACGCCGCTAGGAGCCTGAGGGGGGTTGGACAAGGGGCAGGGTCAGTCGGGGGAGAGGGAGCAGGGTGGGTTGGGCCGAGGGGTGGGATGCTCTCACTTCGGGGGCAGCTCCCCCCTCCCCAACGTCCCTGCGTGCAGGGAGAGTCTCGGCAGAGGCAATGCCTCCCTCCCAGCGCTGACCCGGTTCCCAGCCCATTGGCCAGGAATATCGGCCAATGGGAGCTGTGGAGGGGGTGGTGCTAGAGCTCCCTGACCACACTTCCCCAGCATGGAGGGGGAGGGAGCTGCTCCAGCTCCTCTTGCTCAGCCTGCTCCGCCTCCTGGGGCTGAGCCGCCTGGGACCAGTGCAGGGGCCGGGTCATTCTCGGCCAGCACGGGGGGGAGGGCTCGTCTGGGCCCCAGGCAAGGGGGTTATGAGGTGGGCAGGCCCCCCCCACTCTGATTCCCCCACCAGCCCCAGCTGTGACGCTGGCTCAGCCCAGGCAAGGCAAATAGCCCCCACCCAGCAGGCCGGTGCGTGTGGCTGGGGGGCAGGCAGGCGGGGGCGCTGGGCAGTGGGGGTCTGTGTGGGGTACTCCTGGGCCCCAGGGGGAATGAAAACAGCCCAGGTCCCCCTCCTGCAGTGTTCTTTGCTTCCCCGCAGAAAGTGAAGGAGATTGGGAATGTTCATGGCATAGTTTGTGGGCATTACCCCCCAAATAGAGGTGAGGGGTGGGGGGCCACATGGGATGCAGGGTCACGCCACTTCCCCCACCCCACCCCCATTTCTGTGAACACAGAGTTGCTGCAGCCCCGCTGAAAAAAGAAGGTGCTGCTCAGCTTTCTGGACTTTGCGGCTGGACACCACCTTCTGGGTCCTAGTGCGGGTTGAGCTCCCTTCTGTGTGCTGGGAGCCATCCTTCATTTTGTACAGCAGTGAGTTGTGGGGTGGGGCAGGGCAGGGGAAAAGAGGCAGGGGGGAAGAAGGGGGTGGGATGGAGAGGAGATGGAGTGGTGGGGAAGGGGCATGTGATGGGAAAGAGAAGGGGATGGGGGAAGTGGAGGCAGGGGGGAAGGAAGGTGGTGGGATGGGGAGGAGATGGAGCTGTGGGAAAGAGGCATGGGATGGGGAAGAGAAGAGGATAGGGGAAGCAGGGGCAGGGGGAAAGAGGCAGTTTGGGAAGGAAGGGGGTGGGATGCAGAGGAGATGGAGTGGTGGGGAAGGGGCATGGGATGGGGAAGAGAAGGGGATGGGGAAGTGGGGGCCCAGCGTGCAGATCCCCTTGGCAGCAGCTGGGGCTCCCCTGTTAAGCAGGCCCCTCAAACCCTCACTCTGACAAGCCCCACCTCCCCTGGATCTGTACCACCCTGATGAGCCCCCCCAGACACCCTCCCCACTGAGCCCCAACCACCTACACCCAGACCCCCACCCAAATGAACCCCACCTCTCTTGCACCCAGACCCCCCCCCAGCTGAGTTCCAACCACTTTCACTTGGTCCCCCCTGCAGACTCCCATTATCCCTGCACCTGGAATCTCCCTGTACATCCAGATCCCCCACTGAGCTGCCTGCACCCAGACTGCCCCACACAGAACCCTCTTACCCCCGCCCAGCCAATCACCGCCTCCTCAGTGCTACACATGACCTTTGTTGACTTACATCAGTCATAGCGCTCTTCCACCACTGCGCTCCAGCTTGGTTGGCGCTCTCTGCGCCCGCCCTGTAAGTGCCATCACGCCATTGGTCAAGGGGATGTCCAGGGGGTGGGATTTGGTGGGTATTCTGTTCTGAGCTGCGGCGTGGTAAGGGGGCTGGGCCAGGCGGGTTGGATATGTGCCAGAGGGTCTTGGGAGCAGTCAGGGGACGGGGAGCAGTTGGATAGGCATGGGACTCCTGGGGGTCTGTCTGGGGCGGGGGTGTGGTTAAGGGTCGGGGCAGTCAGGGGACAGGTAGGGGGTAGGGTCCTAGGAAGGCAGTTACAGTGGGGGGGGGTCTCAGGAGGGGGCAGTCAGGGGACAAGGAGCAGGGGGAGTTGGGGGTTCTGAGAGGGGAAGTTGAGGGCGGGAAGTAGGAGGGAGTGGATGGGGGTGGGGCTAGGGCAGGGTGGGGGCGGGGCTAGGGTAGGGCTTCCTGGGTGCACACCCTAATGAAATGTGCTGCGCACACCTATGCAAGTAAGGGAAAGTCCTGCTTGGCTTCTGCAGCTGTGGGCTGGAGCATGCTCAGTGAGCATCGAATCTTTGGGGAATTTAGCTGAGAAACTCCCAAGTCTCTGCTGAGCATGTGTGAACTGAGATTTTTCAGAGGGTTATAAGTTGGCCAAACTTGGGTGAAACTTCATTGGGACAGTAGAAAGCACAGTGCCAAATTTGAAGACACTTCTGGAAAGCATGGAGGCACTAGACCTTTTCAAAGAAAAGGACTCAAGAATTTTTTTGATGTGCTCAAACAATGTATTTTTCCCTAGCATTGCTCTCCAAAACCATGTCACTGTTTTGGCTGAATTATTCTAAAAAAATTCAGCCCATGGCAGACACTGGCATGGAAAAAAATCTCAGCCCAACGTTTTAAAGTTTGGCAAAGTTACCAGCAACTGAAAATAGGATCTTTAAAAAGGGAAGTGTTGGGGTACTCTTAATAGGCAGCACTATCAGCTCTGCCAGTTTCCCCATCTGTAATATAATTATTTTGATCTCCTTTGTGAAGTGCTTTGAGATCTACTTATGAAAAGCACTATAGAAGACCTATGTATTATATATTTATAGTCCATGGGGTACATGTGACTCTCTGGCCTGTGTCTGGTGGCTGGGATGCAGAGTGAATGGGAAGCTCAGGTTGGGAGAGGAGATGGAGTACAGTAGATAGGCTCAGGGAGGTCTGCATTCCACATCCGTGTATTATAGGTATTTGACAGTTTGCCTGCCAGGGTGTAGAGGGACAGTAAGGTTGTGTTTGATGGGTTGGAAAAGGGGAAGCCACAATCTAGCACTTAGTAGTACAAAAGGTGAGTGTAACCTTTGCAGGGACGTCTCTTGAGAAATACATCATATGTTTTGCTGTAGTGGCAAAATATACATTACCAGTGAGTGAGTGAGTTGAGTGAGTGAGCATTCATTTTTACAAACAAACAATAAAATCCCTTAAATGTATAGCACAAATAAACACTAGTGGCCGATTCATTTGTTGATGCTGTTATGTTTTATGATGAGATGTATATAAAAATTGAACAACCTGATGTATCCAAACATATGTCATTTTGTTACAAGAAGGAAACATCATTGCTCTGGTGGTTTGAGATTGTTTTGTAATAAAGGGATGAACTAAGAAAAATATTTTTCGGTTTGTGCATTACACATGATTTCAGTGGAACATGAATAATAACCATGTTGAACATTGTTTGCACAGAAGCTGCATTCAGTAAAGATATGTCCAAATTCTAGGTAGGTTTTTTAACAATATAGTGATATAAATGTTAGATGAAACACTAATGAATCTCTTTAAGATACTGGCAGCTGTATTTGATCATATATATAGTCACATTGAAAATCCATATATTTATATATATGGATTTTCAATGTGACTGAGTAAAACTCCAGATAGATAAAAATGTATCGAGGCCATATCTGGTGGAATAACAGAAAATTACAGCATGGCTCTCTCAGGCTGTGTTCCTCTTCTACTTGGGAGAAGTGCTATTGTTATGATGGGGGGGAGGGAGGTTGGGCGAAAGCTCATTGAAGCTGGTGGATAAACAACTACCCTTCATTCAGGATAAATGTAGAAAAACAATTGAGCTGCTTTCTAGAATAGATAGCTAAACAATAGGGGCCTCTGCCCAAAACACAGGCCACATGCAAGGATGGAGTAGGAGTTGAGCCATGTAGTCTGAGAGGTATTCCCCAGGGTCTGATGATAAAACATAAGGGGCTGGGGACTGACTGGATTACAGCTGTGTATGTGTGTGTGAGAGAGAGAGAGAGAGGGGAAGGGAGAAACACCACAGAAAGTTACAGAGAAGGCAGAAGAAAGCCAAGGGTGGCCAGTGAAGGACTTGTAGTATGACCCTGAGAAAAAGCTGAGAAGACAGGACTTTTGGGGAAAGGGCTGCCTAGAAAGAGGTTTGGAACTGCAAATAAAGAAACTGTCTCCTGTTGCTTGTTCCTACTGTGTTGAGAGAACTAGAACTTTATGTAAATAAACAGGATTGCATCAAAGAAATACACCTCTACCTCGATATAACGCTATCCTCGGGAGCCAAAAAATCTTACCGCGTTATAGGTGAAACCGCGTTATATCGAACTTGCTTTGATCCTTCGGAGTGTGCAGCCCCCATCCCCTCCCCCCCCGGAGCACTGCTTTACCGCATTATATCCGAATTTGTGTTATATCGGGTCGCGTTATATCACGGTAGAGGTGTATGTGACTCTCTCATCAGTTTCTCCTCCTAACAGAAACAACCTGCAAGACCTCAAATTTTGGCTAACCACTCAGTTCAAAAGGGGTAATGCTATTAAACACTGTGTGCATTGAAGTGGGGAAAGTGCACTGTAGTCTATCTTAAACACTGCTCCTCATTTCCATCTGGAACCAAGTTTTCTAACAAAGCCTTGCAAGAGTGTCCTGAAGATATGCTCACAGGGCCCAGAGTCTGCAACCCCCTAGTTATGCTGAGCAGCAATTCCTCATGCAAGCAATCCCATCGACTTTATTGGGACCCCTTGAGTGGGTAAGTGGTATTTGTTGTGAATTTGGGTTGCAGACTCAGGCCCCCGCAGTGTTTTTTGTGCGTTAAACGCAGTGTTTGATTGTATGGAGATCTCTGTGAAATATGTTTAATGGTCTTAGCTAATATGGTTTGGGGGAAGGAAAAGCTTCTACATGATTCAACATGATTGCACCCATTTGGAATTCTCTTCTCAGGGGGCTCAGATGCCACGTGCTGAGTGATCTCTTTCTTTCTGGATCTAAGGTTTAAGGGTGTTACTGAAGCTTTCTCGTCCATGAGGAGTATTGTCTGTTAAATGTTGACATCAGCTAGTACACTGCTCTTTATAAGTACAATTTCTTTCTTTTCTTCCTCTCCCTTCCTCCCTTGGTAGAATCACACTGACTTTGTTCCAAGGTTTCAAGCAAACTGGTATATAATGTGATAATACACAGGAGATCTGTTGATTTCATTGTAAAGAATTCGGATAAATGGTCTTGCACTTTGCCTTTGACATCCCATGCAGGAAATTCCTCATTGGTCTGTTCAGTGCAATAAACAGACCTCATGCATAGAACCAAATCCTTGCTGAATCCACTTGGTTTGTTCATGCAAAGTTAAGAGTCATAGAATCCTGGATGTAGGGTTTCTAATGCTTCTTTAGAGATTGGAAATGGACTGAGAGATGTACATGGAGAGGATTTATCAAGCGCACCAGAAGCATATTTGATAGATGTGTTGTTCTGGACCAGGATGCCTTCTGAGATGACAGGAGTTGATATTTTATATCTAATTGATTAGCCTGATGGGACGCTAATCCTCAAACCAAGAAACACTGATCAGATAGAGCAGGTAAATTTTAGTTAGCCCTCTGGGTATTCATTAAGGAGCTCCTAGACGTTTCATAAAACATGCCTTAAGCAGAGCTGTGCGAACTTACTTTATGTGACTCAAGTGGGCTCAGCAGTGCATTTGTAATTACAACGAGTTACACCAGAGTCACTTTAGACTTCTCCTTAAGACTACACGAGCAGTTGAGAGAGAGAAAGAAATGTCAAATGGGGCAAAGAGAAACAAGAGCCGGGGAGGACATTGCCTGAGTTAAATTATGCTCATTAATTCAATTTGAGGCAGGAATGTGTGTAAATAAACCATGGCAGCTGCAGCAGCTCCCATTTCTGCAGGGCTTTGGCAGGAATGCAGGGGCCAATGGACATGAAAACCTGGCTCTCTCTGAGAAATTGTAGGCAGATGGCTTTGCAGCCAGGAGAAGAAACAATCAGAGAGATATTTACTGAAAAGATGTAATCATTTTAAGCAGATTTGAAAACTGTGCTAAGTGCCAAACGTATAGAACTGGAGGCAAAATTAGAATGGACTAGAACTAAATTATTGAAAAACATTGGGCTTACCTGATTTCCTCTATATTACAAGCATAGTTCAAGTTCCAAACGGCTATATGGTATGCAAACTATAATCTTTTAACAATGTCCTCTGATGGTGTCGTATACAGCCCCCAGCTAAAACCTCTTCTGCACATTATCAACGATCTACAACCTATCCTAGAAAATGATCCCTCACGCTCACAGACCTTGGGAGACAGACCAGTCCTTGCTTACAGACAGCCCCCCAATCTGAAGCAAATACTCACCAGTAACTACACACCACACCACAGAAACACTAACCCAGGAACCAATCCCTGTAGCAAACCTCGTTGCCTACTCTGTCCCCATATCTACCCTAGTGACGCCATCAGAGGACCCAACCATATCAGCCACACCATCAGGGGCTCATTCACCTGCACGTCTACTAATGTTATATATGCCATCATGTGCCAGCAATGCCCCTCTGCCATATACATTGGCCAAACCAAACAGTCCCTACGTAAAAGAATAAATGGACACAAATCGGACATCAGGAATGGTAACATACAAAAGCCAGTAGGAGAACACTTCAATCTTCCTGGACATTCTAGAACAGATTTAAAAGTAGCCATACTTGAACAAAAAACCTTCAGAAACAGACTTCAAAGAGAAACAGAAGAACTAAAATTCATTTGCAAATTTAACACCATTAATTTGGGCTTGAATAGGGACTGGGAGTGGCTGGCTCATTACAGAAGCAGCTTTGCCTTTCCTGGAATTGACACCTCCTCATCAATTATTGGGAGTGGACTACATCCACCCTGATCGAATTGGCCCTGTCAGAATTGGTTCTCCACTTGTGAGGTAACTCCCTTCTCTTCATGTGTCATTATATAATGCCTGCATCTGTAATTTTCACTCCATGCATCTGAAGAAGTGGTTTTTTACCCATGAAAGCTTATGGCCAAATAAATCTGTTAGTCTTTAAGGTGCCACCAGACTCCTTGTTTTTGTGGATACAGACTATAATGGCTACCCCCTGATACAGTACACAACAGAGAGTTTACTAGTCCTTGAGAAACTTCAGTGACAAACTTGTCATATGTTTCTGTTTTCCTGGGATCTGACTGAATGGGTCAAAACTCAGAGCAAGTTGCCTAGAGTTCTGATATTTCATTTCTCACTCTCCCTTTTTAAGCTATTGTTTATATCCAGTTTCTTTTCTCCTTTCAGCCCAGCTTCCCTGCCACACTACTAACAGCACCTAATGGGAGATTTAGCAATAGAATAATTGCAAGGTCTGTGCACTCCTGCTGTCTTTCAATATCTGCCTCTGGGTCAGTAGCCTCTGGCTGGCTTTACCAATCTCGGAGAACTTGAATTTTAATAATTCTTTACTCTGTTCTTCACTGGCGAGAGAGTTCCTTCCTCTGAGCAGCAGTGCAATGAGACTTCTCAAATTCAGCAGCTGATCTCACACTTATGCGGATACAACCTTTAACCAGCCCAAATCATCAGATGTTCTGGTGCAGAAGTTTTTAGAAATTTAAAAAAAAAACATTTTTATTAGGCATGGGGTTTGTAGCTGTCTGCCTGTAAAGACAGATGCCTTTGTTACCAGAAGTCCAACTGCACAGGGCTCAGAGAGAGATGGAGGTGACTAATATGTTTCACAAACCTCTAAAAATGAGCAAAAATAGCTTTTCCACACATCATAATGGCCTGATTTTAAGGTCTAATGTCTGGAAAACTTTCAGAGCTGTGTGTCCTGTTGGAAGGATGGGACTCTCCCCACTCTAATGGTTTAAGTCTCCAATTTCTAGTTCTGCATGGTCATGAGATCACAAATGAGTAATATGAGATCCTGTACCAGGGGGAGGTATTAAATGTGTCCCGGGTGCAAGACTGAATATTACCCATTTGGGTCTCAGGCCGGTATAAATTTGCATGCACAACCTTAACTCTGCCTTTATGTATATGCCTTATGATATAGTCTGTAACTTGATCACATACTACCTCTCAAATAAATTGTAATGTCATACCATTTCTTCTACAATCAACCTTGGATGCAGTGTAATACCTTAGAGTAATGCCTTACAGTGCTATTGCCAGACAAGGAATCCCTTGACATCTTGTAGATGAAAAATACATGGTAACATTAATATACAACATACCACAGATTAAATATTACAATATAGGACAATGGTGAAAATTTGCTGTCATTTTAAGGCCACCTAAACTTGCAGTTGAATTAGCTTTGTAGTTAACTGCATCATCCCATGAATGTAAAGAAATTATGCAGTAACAGATGTGCTGCCTAAATTATTAAAATGCATACCTTAGAGAGAAGAGAATATTTAATATAAGAAGTCTAACTCAATAAAGATATATTGGACCATTCTGACAATGAGAATAATGTAAATAGACAAGAATGAAAAAAGTCACAAGAGGCAACACGTGAATCTCAGGTTGTAGAAAACTGCATAGTTTGGTGTATCATCTGAGAAATGGTGTATGATCACATAACAAAAGATGGCATGGGAATACTGGCAGCAGACTTCCTCTATCACAAATTCAGGGCATGATCCTGCACTGCTCTCCATGGACCTCATTGCAAAATCAGAGCTAGCATATTCTCACTCTCCAATTCTGACATATTCCTGGACAACCAGCACTACTTTCCCATCCTCTTTGATTCCCCTACCCACAAATTCAGTCATCTCTGCCACCTTTGACTCCCACACCCTTACAGTGCAATGCAGGTTCTTACCAACTTTTCATGAGAAGAGTGACAGGATCTGATGCTTCCTCCATCCCTTCTTAACACCTTTTACTGCTTCTCTCCTGTCAGCAACACTGAGGCTTCTCGCCCACTCTCCTCTAGTCCTTCCACGTGTCCCAGAAGCCTTTACTGTCTCCTCACCTTCCTTGCCTCCACTCTCATCCACTCCCTGGCTCTCCTCCTTAGCCTATCACTTTCCTCTGACTCCTTCCTCTCATAATGCATGCAAGCTTTGGTGTCCCCATCTTATGAATGGATTCGTGGCCCCACCTCCCTCTCAAACTACTGTCCCATCTCCATTCTTCCCTTCATCTCTTAGGAAATGTTTAAAGCCTTTTTTTTTTTTTTTTACAAGTTGTTCTCTTCCAACTCCGTCCTGGATTACTTCAATCTAATTCCACACTCTCCACTCCACTGCTCTCTCCCTACTCTCCAAAGACCTCCTCCTGGCCAAATCTCAGTGCCCCCCCTCCATACTTGACTTCTGTGCCATTTTTGACACTGTTAATCATACGCTCCTTGAAATCATGCCTTATCTTGGCTTTCATTCCTTCTTCCTCTCTTGGTTTCATTGTCTCTCTGATCACTCCCTCAGTGTCCTTTTGGTGGGTCCCACTCCTCTTCCTCTCCCACTCCTCTATAAGGGGCTCTCAAACCCCTATATTCGGCTCCTCCTCTTCACTCTTCACATCGTCTCCATGCATGATCTCATCCACTCACATGGTTTCAACTGCCATCTTTATGCCAATGACTCACAAATCTACTACTCCATTCCTGACTGGTCTCCATTCCTGAGTCCCACCTCTTGGGCTGTCTCTCTGAGGCTTCCTCCTGAATGTATCGCTGTCAGCATGAACTCAACATGGCCCAAACTGAACTCATAACCTCTGCTCTTGAGCTGACTCCTCTCCCATTATCATATGTCACTATTGGCAACACCACTATCCTGCAGGTCATGCAGGCTTGTAACCAGGCGGTTGTCATTGACTCTTTCCTTTCCTTTGCCCTGTATGTTGTGACTGTGTCAAAATCTTGCCATTTTTTTCCTCCTAAACTTTTCTAAAATCTGACCTCTCCCCACACACACAGCCACAACTTTTGTTATCTCACATCTGGAATGTGGTAGCCCTCCTGCTTGGTCTTCTTGATGCTCACATCTCCCCTTCCAGTCATTACAAATGTGGCTGTTAAGTTCACCGCCCACCCCCCTCTTTTGAATTTTCAGCTGCAACAAGTTCAAGGCCCTTCACAAAACTGCCATTCTCTGCTTATCTTCACTTGTCTCATACCATGCCCCTTCTGCTTTGCAAGGGATGCCAGTCTCAATTACCTTTACTATTTATATTACAGTAGGTCCTGGGGGCCCCAGCTGAGCGCACAACCCCATTATACTAGCTGAGGCAGCACACACAGTGAGACATACTCCCTGCCTTGAGGAGCTTACACTCTGATTAGACAAGACAGAAACAAAGAGATGCTGAAGTAACTACTGTGAGAGATATCGTACCTGCATGCTGTATCTTTGGGGGAACATTCTGTATGAAGTGTATGTATCACTGTGGGCCAGGTACTGTATGTAGGACTGTGTTCTACTCCAGGGGGGAGAGTTACCACAGCTCCTTTGGGAACTAAAACAGCGGGAGGTTGACCAGGGTGAATCACTGAATGTAAACACCTCCAAAGAGGTACCATCCCCAGGGGAGGCTAACATATTCTGGTTCAAACTTGATATCCAGAGACTAGGAAAACAAAGAAAGGGTTTGCGGCTTAAGAAGAGTGCATTTAAACTGTTTCAGAGCCTTTTTTTTCTGATTCAGCGAACAGACAGGACCTTCTGTCCAAGGAGACCCCAACCCTAGCGGAAGGGTTGAAAATACTTTGGCTTACTAGTGCCCCATGAGACTGATGAGTGACTCCTGGTATGTTTAACGTATGTTTAAATCTGGTTATTGGGTTTTTGTTTTGTTTTCTCTGAAATGCTTTTGCCTTAAGAATAAACATACTTGCATAGAAAGAGCTATGTGGTAACTTGTAGATACTGGTAATACACTGTCCATAGCACTCAGAGAGAAAGCAAAGCATAGGTACTGGCCTTTAGACTGACTGGCTTGCTGGGGATATCGCAGTATAAGGCAGGGAGCTGTGCAAACTTAAAACCCCAGGCAGGAGCGGGAGAGACATGGGATCCAAAAACCTTAAGTGGGTGCTCTTACGGGACCACAGCGGGAGAATACAGGTGCAGCGATCCTAAATCTCTGACAGCTAATTGAGGTGATTTGTCCAAGGTCCCAAGGCAGGACAGTAGAAGACCAGAAAAAAGAACTGAGGTCTTCTGATTCCCAGTCCAGTGCTCAGTCCACTAGACAATACTGCCTCCCAGTCTGTTGATTATCTTCTTAGATTATGAGCTGTTTGGGGGCAGGAGCTGTCTTACTCTGTTTGGAAGCATATAGCACATTGTGGGCACTACTGTAATACTGTGATTATAATAACAATATGCATATCCACAAGGGGCCAGAGTTAAGATGTACAACCTTAACTTTGTCATTTCTTGAATTTGAGTGTTTAACTGTGAAACTTTTAATTTATTTTTAATAGTAAATGTAAATACAAATTTCATATTTGCATATGATACATAGTTGGATATTTGGTGCAAATATTTGATTTGCACACTACATTGACTGCAGTCACATATATAAAATAGGCATGCAACTGCACATGACCCCAGGCGTCTCACTTTTTAACAATCTCGTCCATATAATTTATCAACTTTTATTTATTTATTTATTTAGTACATTTTATATATATAGTGGAGTGGAAAGTACATCAAAAGGGTTAAGAATCCATAAAAGAGATTATGGATCAAATGCTTACAAAGAGGAAGGGGAAAATCAAGACTGGATAATGCTGTGAGATTTCTTGGAACCGAATGCTGCCAGCTGCTGTTCTAATCCCATCAATTTAAACAAGTGCGCAGTGGGACTGAGACAGTCGTCTCTGCAAGTTCAGTATTAAATGAGCTACTTTTGAAACTGGCATGCAGTATTATGTCATCCTCTTGATGAAGTGGCCCACAGTGCGCATCCCTACGCATCTGTAACCACTCAGGAATGCCCAGAAAGTTTTCCAAATGATTATTAACCACACAAGCAAAAAAGTCAAAAAGAAAAGATACTGTTGTGGGTTTTTGTACTGAATCAGCTTTCAGTCCAGAAGCTAGTGAATACCTTTGGAGGAGAGCATTTTTCTCTGATTAAGCACTTCTTTTGGATTTTATTTTTAATCCCTGTTGGTAACATTTCATTGGCTACCCGTTTGCATGTAATGTCTCCACTGCGTGTCTGAGATCATGCCTTTTATAGACGGGGTGTTAAGTTCAGCACTGTAGCAGCACAAGCAGCATACAGTACCCCTTGTGCACCCATATGAATGCCTGTAGCCGGAAGGTGAAGAAGACACTGCTGTGGGTAGTAAAAGCAAGAAAAATAAGGGGCATCCGTCAATTTGCCTTTCAGCTTTAGGGTAACAAGTTGGAATCCAGATCCAGGGGACAGCAACGACCGTCTGGCAGCCATTCAGTGGCTTATGTGAAATACATTAATGGGCATATACACATGAATATTGCTTTCCACGTCTATAGCCCCCTCTAGCTAAGAATCTCAGTGGATTTTACAGACCTTAGCCTCATAATACTCTCCAGGAGGCCCCAGTGGCAATTGTGCCACTGCACCCTACAGTGCATGAACCACAAAGCACAGTTGTGACATTAGGGGTGGGGCTTGGCCTCATTAGCCCCCACTTGCTCCCCAGACAATTTTAAAATCAAGCTAGCTGTCACCTGATGGACCTTTCTAACATACAAGTGTGCAGTCGAGAATGTGTTTGTATCACTTACATTACAGTCGTAGTAATTGTTTGGATTTTTACTCTCTGGGGCAGGGACTGTCTGTAATTGGTCTTGCACGGTTCCAAACATATTGTCCGTGTTTAGTGGTAGTAATAGGATTTAAGCCTACAAAAGCAAATGGATTCAGAGTCAGGGACTGACCTTAACTCGCTCTCGTAGGCCCAATGATTTGTGGTAATATTGGACTAGATGTACAGAGGTAGTTAGGCATGTAAAGATGCAGAGAGGCCCCTACTGGATTTGCAAAAGCACTTAAGTGAGTTAGGCACCTAACTCTGTGACATACCCAGGGTACAGTCCAGACTAGTGAGTAGCTGTGTCCACTTGCCCTCTAACCTGGGGTGCCCTTTACTCTCCCTTGCTGCTGTAGCTCCAATCGTGGATTGCTCACAAACAGCATCCAGCACGTAAGTCACTCCCAGCTATGTCTGTGTGTGAACTCCAGACAGACAGACAAACATTGGCTATTACCAGCCTTGTTTATATTGCAGGGTGACCCCAACACACACCCCAGTCCTGGATTTCCCCCCAGAAACATATATCCCGTACTATCCAACCTTCTCCTGGGCAATACAAGCTGAAGCTTATATAAAGCCCCTCATTTAATTAATAGAAATGATATGCACACGTTCTGTTACCCCAAATGGAGTTTCCCAGACGCTTCAGTTCAAACACACTGGATTAGATACAACAATAAAACAAATTTATTAACTACACAGAGAGAGATTTTAAGTGAGTACAAGTAATGAGGAAATCAGAAATAGTTACAAGTAAAATAAAGATAAAACTTAACTCATGCCTAATTTAAACTCTGTTAAATTCAAAGTAAGGTTTTCTTACCACATGCTTTATCAGATTACTGGCCGAACACTTAGGTCTGGGCCCCTCCCCCAGTCCAACGCTGCGTCCTTTGTCCTTCAGGTGTCATGGATGCAGTGGGCAGAGAGAATGAGAGAGATGTTCTTGGTGTGTCTCCCTTTTTACAGTCCTCTCCCCTCTTTGAGAAGCATTTCCAGCTGGCAGCATGGCGACAGGCAGTCTGTGCGGATGGGATCTCCATGCTGTTTCTTTGCTAAAATGTAGATGTTTTCACCCGTGCCCCCTTTCCTGCCAAAGAATGGCCATTTAGCAGGTAATGGTCCATTGGCCTTGTTTACACCTGGCTGAGGTGTCAGCTTGCGCTTTGTCTCTGAGGAACTGGTTTGGCCACTTCTCAGACTTGGAACATGTGTTAGTAACACCATACAGTGGAATCTTATAACTTAACATACAATGTTGCCACACATATTTTAGCTAGACAATACTGACCCGCAAATTATGAGTTTTCAAATGAAACCTCACAAGGCATAATTTTAACAGAGATTGTTACAATAGTGTGCAAGAGGTGAATACAGGGGTACGGTCCCTCACACTAATTTACAGCGACTTTCAATGGGAGTTAAGTGTCTAACCTTGTTAGGTACTTTTTAAAATCCCACTAGGGGCCTAAATACCTTTAGGAATCTGGCTGTAGTCCTATGTCAGGGCAAAACATTTTTCATATGACCCAGCAATTGCTGCTTTAAAAATATGCTCATTCTGTGTTAATCATCTCCCCCTCATTTACTCCAACCTCCTCCTCCCTGGTATCCCTAATTCTCAAATCATTCTCCTTCAATCTTCCCAAGATGCAGCAGATAAAATGATCTTCCCATCCTATTGATCAGACAACGCTTCTTTTCAGATCCCTCCATAAGCTTCTCCTTGCACACTGGATCCAGTTCGATGTTCCCAACTTTCACAAATGTACTGAAAGAAATGGGAATTTGGCCTCTGTTGCAGAAGCTCTTGCGAAATTGCAATAAAATCCTGCCTTCTCATGATTTGGAAAAAGAGAGAGCCCACACATTGCCCTGTAGCATAAGCAAAATTGTACTGAGCTGCAAGCCAAAACACTGTTAGTTGTAGCCCCATCTCTTCCACTGACTCCTAATAATATTTCTGTGCTCTTCTCAGCTTTTATTAACCACTGCTACTTAGGAGAGGGAACACATTTTACACATAAGGTAACTGAGAGGTTGCACAAGATAACTTTAAGCAAAGCTGGGAATAGAAACCAGGTTTCTAATACAACAGCCCCAAATTTCAGCTCTTTGTCATACTGCCTTTCAGAAGGAATGTCCAAATTACAATGCTGGTGTAACCCACACTAACACATATAGATCTGTGTCAACCTCTAGTGGCTAGAACACATCAGGGTTAAGACTGTATTCCTGCTTCCATGCTAACATACCTTAATCTCAAGTCATCGAGGGTTTGCTTTTTCCATCTTTTTCTAGAGGTCTTAGATTCGCCCCTCCCCCCCACAAATGATCCACACATGTTGTGTTTATAGTTGGCTATGCTAATTGTAACCATTAGTTTATGCTTTACTCCTGGATGCAGGAATAGAAACAAGAAGGTGTTTGACAGTACTGAAGAACATTCTGATTAAACAATACAATCAGAACTATACGATATCAATAAAGCATGTATTAAATGGATTAAGAACTGACTAAGAGACCTTAAAAATAGTTCTCAATGCGGAATCATCATTGAATGAGGGTTTTTCTGGTTGGGCTCCACAGGGGTCAGTACTAGGCCAATGCTATGCAATATTTTCATCAATGATATGGTACTAAACAACATGATTGCTCAAATTTGCAGATGAAACAAAAATTGGCAGAATGGTAAAAATTATGAAGATGGGGTAGTCACAATGATCTGGGTGACTTGATATGCAGGCCCCATTCAAACAAAATGGATTTTAATACGGACAAGTGCAATGTCATACATTTAGGAAAAAGGAATACAGACCATTCGAATAGAGTTGGGGACTATATCCTATAACATAAACAACTGAACATAAGAGCCCAATGTGATGGTGTGGCAATAACAGGACTAATGTGATCCTTGGATGTATAAATAGGAGTAGTGAGCAGGAGTAGAGAGGTGATTTTACCTGCATTATATGGCACTGATGAAATTGATACTGGAATACTGCATCCACTTTTGGAGTCTGCATTTTTAAAAGGATTTTAACATTTGAAAAATTGGAGAGGGTGCAGAAAAGAGCCACAAAAGTGATTTGAGGGCTGTAAGAAAATGCTTTACACTACAGTGAGAGACTTAAAGAGCCTGATCGGTTTAACTTCTCAGAAAGAAGATTGATGGGTGACTTGATTATAGTGAGTAAGTACCTTCAAGGGGAGAAGATACTGCTAAAGGGCTCTTTAGCAGAGAAAGGCGTAACAAGAACCAATGGCTGAAAGTTAAACCCAGACGAATTCCAGTTTGAAATTTGACACAACTCTTTAACTGTGAGGGTGATTAACAAACTATCAGGGGAAGTGGTGGATTCTCTTGATGTCTTCAAATCAAGACTGGTTGCCTTTCTGAAAGATGTGCTTTAGCCAGATACAAGTTTTTGGGCTCAGTACAGTAGTTTGGCTGTAAACCAAGTTTAGCCAACCCAGGGAGGATCACCTCAGCATCAAGGTGATTAAATTAAATTAATGGAGATATCCTATCTCCTAGAACTGGAAGGGACCTTGAAAGGTCATCAAGTCCAGCCCCCTGCCTTCACTAGCAGGACCAAGTACTGATTTTGCCCCAGATCCCTAAGTGGCCCCCTCAAGGATTGAACTCAAAACCCTGGGTTTAGCAGGTCAATGCTCAAACCACAGAGCTATCCCTCCCCCTGTGTGAGCCTATTAACACACAGTTCATGTGGCTCTTACTTCACACACCTTCCCTGCTGGTGGTGTAGTGGCAAGGAGGGAGCAGAAAAGGGAGTCTGATCATGATGCCCCTACATCATGCTGGCCCTGAAAAGCATTTTCAACCCCTGTAGCTGTTGAAGGCCAGAGTAAGTTGGAGCAGCCATCAGGTGTGGGCGTGCATGTGTGTGGTTGGGGGGAGGAGGGGAGGGAGTGTTCAGCCATGCATAGAATAACACAAGAATCACAAAAGTGCAAAGCAGAATGTTCATTAACCTTTGTTGCACCCCCTGATTGACATACTGCACATTTTGGCCAGGCCCTGTATCTGAAGAGTTAAAAGGTTAGGTGACACACTGAGACTGCTCTAGCACCCATTAATTATTTGAAATGTTAGCACTGTGCAGTCCTTGTTTCTGGCAAATGGCCTATGTGATTACATTCAAGAACAGAGACATTTTTGGGTTCTGTGGAAACGGAAGATGCAGCACTTTGTGTCACATAAAACCTACCCAGCGGATGGCTTGAAAATTGGTTTAAAAAATTGCTCCCAGGTTAAAAGTTCGTTTGCCAAGTCACGGCCTGGAGGGAAGTTTTACAGCAGAAGTATGAACTCTAGAATATAGGGGTTTGAAATGAGAAAGACCCTTGCATTCTATGACGTGCTGTGTGTTCTGTCACTCAACAGATTGTGGAATTTGTCTTTTTATTCCAGGTTTTAAAACCTCTTCTTCATTTTGTCATGCCTGGTCCTGGGTGGATGAACAAAGAAAGAGAGCAAGTGCAAGGAGCCTTTGTCTCTTTTCCCCACCCCCAGACAGGGCCGGTGCAACTCCTAGGCAAACTAGTCGGCCGCCTAGGGCGCCAAGATTTGGGGTCACCGCCGCCAATCAAGACACTGGCTGCAGATCGCAGACTCTAGGGAGAACGTATATGATAAGAACCACACTCCTAGTGAATTGCTCTCCTGCCATTTAGAAAGCCAGCGAAGTTCTTTGATTGTGAATCGATAATTGTACAGATATTGCTGTGTTGGTAGGTATATTACAGTAATAGCTCCTCTGTCTTGTAGATTTCACAGCAGCCAGGAGAGTGGAGCAGTTTGCGGTGGGAAGTGTAAGACCCCCGCTGGGACTGAGCTGTGCTGTCCGTGCGGTGCAGGCCGGGGCCGGCTTGCACATGGCATGCTCGGAGAGCGGGCTGCAGGATTTCCAGGCAGAGGCCCTGCTCCCTGGGGAGAGAAGGGAGGGACCCTGCGGCTGGCAGCTTTGTGGGCTCTCTCGCGTGGAGGGGCGGCTAAGCCACTTTAACCCACCTCCCCGCGCCCCAGCTTTCTACCCTCCTGACCCTGCTTTGGCGTGAGGGCCGCGCACTCTCTGCCTCACAGTCCTGCCTGCCCTACCCCCCCTGCCGGAATGAGAGCCCAGCATTCAACTCCCTAGCCCGGGCGCAGGATGGACTCGTGAGGGCAAAGCAGGCGACACACTCTCATTGCCCTGTTGCAATTGCACTTGGCCTGCTGCTGCATGCCAGGGACTGGAGAGGAGAGCGCCCATTTCACCTTGCGGCTCTTTGAATCCTACCCCACCCGCCGCCCTCGGCCAAACCCAGATTGTGCCCTCTCCCCCCTCCACACCCAAACCTGGTCTGCTTCCCTTCCCCTCCCCAGCCAAACCCAATCCTCCCAGTGACCAAACCCAGTCTGCTCCCCTTGCACTCTTCAGCCAAACCCTAACCCCCACTGACCGAACCCAGTCTGCTTCCCTTCCACACCAAACCCGATCCCCCAGTCTGATGGAGTATCCGCCATTCTAATTTTATAAAAACAACAAGGAGTCCGGTGGCACCTTAAAGACTAACAGATTTATTTAGGCATAAGCTTTCGTGGGTAAAAAACCACTTCTTCAGATGCATGGAGTGAAAATTATATGCAGACATTATATAATGACACATGAAGAGAAGGGAGTTACCTCACAAGTGGAGAACCAGTGTTGACAGGGCCAATTCAATCAGGGTGGATGTAGTCCACTCCCAATAATAAATGAGGAGGTGTCAATTCCAGGAGAGGCAAAGCTGCTTCTGTAATGAGCCAGCCACTCCCAGTCCCTATTCAAGCCCAAATTAATGGTGTTAAGTTTGCAAATGAATTTTAGTTCTACTGTTTCTCTTTGATGTCAGTTTCTGAAGTTTTTTTGTTCAAGGTTAGTGACTTTTAAATCTGTTATAGAATGTCCAGGGAGGTTGAAGTGTTCATCTACTGGCTTTTGTATGTTACCATTCCTGATGTCCAATTTGTGTCCATTTATTTCTTTACGTAGGGGCTGTCCGGTTTGCCAATGTACATGGCAGAGGGGCATTGCTGGCACATGATGGCACATATCACATTAGTAGACGTGCAGGTGAATGAGCCCTTGATGGTGTGGCTCATGTGGTTGTGTCCTCTGATGGTGTTGCCAGAGTAGATATGGGGTCCAATAACGTGTATTAATTCTAACGAACAATGCCATTTATGCAATATTCATTTTTGAAAGTTTATAATAAGCAATGCTCCAGAGGGAGGGGGAGGGAGAGGGGGCGCAAAATATCCTTGCACCAGCCCTGCCCCCAGATGCCCCTCTGTAAGGCTAACAACAATCTACACAGGGTGCAATAGCTTCAAGCCACACCAGCTTCCTGAATGGGGAAGTGAGGGCAGGGACACGCCCACTGAGGCCAGCAGAGTTAGGCAGCCATGAGAAGAATGCAGGTTGCACCCATTTAGAGTGCTACCACTCCAGCAGGTTTTCACCTGGAGCCTCAGGAAGAATCCCATGACAGCCAGGCTCCCCCTGCAGCCTGGCCTCCCTACCACTCAGTACACAGACCCTGGCTTAAAAGGCACTATCCCGTATAAGTAAAAATTGTTGGTGTTAATGCTTTGGCACAAACTCCTGCCCTTGTTGGTTGGAGCTGTGTGAGGGCAGAGGAGTGGCTCACGGTGGGTAGGTATCTGCCAGGAAAACAATACTGTGTCTCTGAAAATGAGCTCTTCTCCACCCCAGCTAGAGTGTGCTACTGATTTCAGCATGTATTGTTATTGCTATAGCTATCATCGTCTGTTTAGGCTGGGATTTTCAAAGGTGCCTGAGGGGATTAGGCACCCAACTCCTTTTGAATGTTCCAACCTTATTTCTGATTTTCAATAGAGCCTAAGTGATTTGGAAGCACATGTTCTATTGACTTTCAGTGGGACTTGTGCTCCTAAGTTGTGTAGGTGTTTTTGAAAATTCCACCATGTGTTCACTAGCTGGCAGCAGGGCTGGCTCCAGACACCAGCCGACCAAGCACGTGCTTGGGGCACCACCTTGGGGCAGGGCGGCTCTCGGGTTTTTATTTATTTATTTATTTATTGGTTCATTGGGGCAGCGCTGGAGTGTTGCAGCGCTCAGGGTGGTGGGGCTTCGGGTAGCACGGCGCTGCGGGGGCGGGGGCTGGCGCGGTGCAGCGCGGCGCTCGGAGGGGGGTGGGGGCTTGGCGCTTGGACGGGGGCAGGGGCTTAGTGCGGCGCTGGGGGAGCGGGGGCTTGGCGCGGCACTCGGAGGTGGGGTGGGGGCTGGCGCGGCACAGCGCTCGGAGGAGGGCGGGGGCTTGGCACGGCGCTCGGAGAGGGGGCGGGGACTTCGGACAGCGCGGCGCTTGGGGGTGGGACTTCGGGCAGCGTGGTGCTCGGGAGCAGGGATTTTGGCGGCGCTGGGGCGGGGGTATGGCAGCATGGTGCTTGCGGGGGGGGCGGCACCCCCTCTTTTTTGCCTGGGGTGGCAAAAAAGTTAGAGCCGGCCCTGGCTGGCAGACCTTGTCCCCTTGGAACTGTGGCATGTTAGCAGGCCTGATACCCAGATCCCCCTCTGAGAACCCTATTGGATGCTACATTAGGAATCAGGGTAATGTGCTGTGGGGAAGAGGTGCCCTGCACTTCCTCATTAGCACACCCATGCAGCAAGGAACTGCATCTGGCCATTAATTTGTATATTTTAAAGGTATATGTACATTACCTTGAATAATTACCTTGCTGCTGATATAAAATGTAGCGATTCTCTGAATAGGGACTTTAAAAATAGCTTCATGGGGCCCTAGTTTATTGTTTCTCAGTGACTCCATATCAAATGTGCTCTATTTACAAGTAAAAATGTTTTGTCTAATTGCTTGTTTCGCAACTTCAACCTCAGATCTTTAGCCATACTGGATTCTTTTTGTCTCACGCATCATCTCCAATATCCCTCACTCAGCTGAGGTGTATCATACATGTAGTTAAGGTGCATTTGAGCAGTTAACCTCTCTGCATCTCCGAATATGGATTCTGCAACAGGACTTTAACTAATAATTCTGCTGATGATGCACTGTCACTCTCAAATGAACTCACACAGGAAAATGATCAAACATAAAAATACCATATCACTTGTGAGTGAACACTTTTCACAAAGCGATCACTCTATTTCTGACCTATCAGTCCTTATGCTGAAAGGAAGCCTTCCCAACACTTTCCTGTGACTACAGGGGTCAGTTCATCTTGTATGGTCCCTTAAAACATGTCATAACAACTATCTGTTTGACCTTCTATTTAGCTGTGACACTCTGAGTACCCGTTCCCAGACCTGAGTTGGAGCTCTGTATAGCTCAAAACCCTGTCTCTCTCACCAACAAAGTTGGTCTAATAAAAATATTAGTTTACCCACCTTTTCTCGCTAAGTAAAAAATTAATCATTTAGTACAGAAGAAATGCATCATTCATCATTTTCAAACATAATAAAAATGTAAATATTATGAATAAACATCTGTTAAGCTATATAAGTGTTTAAATAAATGGGTGTTGATAGTGCCTCCTCTTCATTATCAGAAAGAAGCACCACATTTAGTGTAAAGGCTATATTTAATTGCAAATCAAAATGTTTTCATAATAAGAATCAACCTTCCTTTAGGAAAATAACTAAAAAGTTCAAAGGCAAAACATGATTAAATCACTTTGATTTAAATCAGTACACCCTAGTCTACATTAATTTTGTGTTACTCTTTCCGCAAGAATCTTCTCGGAAAAAAACATCATATGCTTAGTTTTACAATTTTTTCTTTGAAAAACCTGAGAATATTTTCATATGTACTTAGAAAATGATCACGCTTCTACTAAAAAAAATTATCCCAGAACCTTATTTCTGCCTGATGCTACTGCAGGCAAAATATAATTAAAGTCATCTGAAGACACTTGTTATAACTATACTCTGTATAAATGCAAAGAACTGACAATGAAAGGATTTAACTGGTATATTTTAAAAGGACACAGGCCTATTGATTGCTTCGCAGCTAACCCATTCAGCTCCATACCATCTCCTACTATGTAACTTTCCAGAAACTTTTGTATTGTCTAATACATACCTCATTCCAAAATGGAAAAAAAATCAAAACAAAGCACAAAACAAAACCCACGCACTAAAAAAATTAAGATCTAGTGCATTAAGGTCAGGGAATAGCTGAGAGTCTCTACCATTGCAAGGAAGCTTCTGCACAGGTATTTTACTGATTCATCCATAATAAGGGACTTTTAAGTTACAGGGTACAAAGTTTATCTAGCAAATAAAAAGTGAAATGAAACCAGCTTATAGCGAGCTTTGATACAATGAAACTGCTGGACTTGGTGACCTCTTGAGGTCCCTTCCAGCCATACATTTCTATGATTCTATGAATGTGTTAACCTCCTGTTATGCATTAAGACCAAATAATCAGGCTTTACCTAAGTGAGGCAAGGGTGGACTGGGAAAGTGAAATCTACCCTTCAACCCATGACTTGTCTAATTACATGACTCTGCTGCAGTAGAATCATAGACTCCTAGTTGGGGTTGGTCCTGCTTTGAGCAGGGGGTTGCACTAGATGACCTCCTGAAGTCTCTTCCCAACCCTAATCTTCTATGATTCATAGGGTTAGGAGGGACCACAAGGATCATCTAGTCTAACCCCCTGCCAAGATGCAGGACTTGTGTCTGAAGTGGCTAGGGCTCCAGTACAGCCTGCCTCTCCACCCCACCTGCCTCCCTCCCCAGGCACTGCTTTTAGCCTTTGGTCTGTAATGGCAGCCAGACTTCCTACACACGATAGACCCAATCCTGCAAGTCAGTGAGAGTTGAGGAGGCTCAGCACCTGGAAGACTTGGGCCCCATTTATGCAGGGTTGGCCCAATTCTGTAAGGTGCTGAGCAACTCCTGTGTGGTGCAATGGCAGTTCAGAGCATGCAGCACTTTCCTGGATCAGGCCCGTGGTATTAGGGCCCTGGATTTATCTAGGCAGAGATACTGTGGCTTTAACCGCAGCTTACCCCCCTTGTCACCCTCCAAACTGGCCTATGTAGGGCTGTTGCAGAGACGTGTAAACAGGGATACAGAGACCCTGCCTGCACAACTGTTACACTGGCACTGCACATCTCTGTGGGAGCCCTCTGCAAATGGATGAATTTCACCCATAAGTGAACTTGTTCTAGAAGGGAGAATTGAGTCCACTTTAAGTAATTCTATTCTGAAGTATTACGAATGGATTGTAATAACAATACTTATCACATCTATAGTGCTTTCCAGCTGTGGATTTCAAAGTCCTTTATGCCCTGTTTGTCCCCAAGCAAAATGGAAAGCATCAGGTCTCCATTTCCCTGGAATCCTATTCTTAGAGTGTCCGTGTCATTGTTTCTGACAGTGAAAGAGTTAACTAGTAAACCCTCAGGAAACAACTGCCTCAACATTTTCAAAATTATAAGAAATAATTATTGGGATGCTGAGGAAAATAACTTCTTACTTGTGAAAAATAAGGGCTTCTAATAGAAATAATTGAGTCCCGTGGCAAATTTGAAGTGTGCAGTCAGGTTTGTTTAATTTTGATCTTTAAAAACATTTCCCTTTCTACCTCTCAACTGTCTGACATAGAAACCAGAGATGACTCTGAAAGAAAAAAAGTGACAAAGGACCAAAAAGCAGGACAAGTGAGACTAAAATGGATAAGAATGAATTATTTAAATGTCTGTATCATTTTTTAAAATAGCTTTGAAGGGCGGTTGTTTTTAAGTATTTTTTTATTGCTGTTTAAGTCAAGGAGGAGAAAAACAAAGACTTTTTAATAGAAAATCAGGACTATTTGTGAAAACAAATATATTTTGCATGGTAAGCCTTTGCAACTGGAATTCAGGATTTCCAGGATGCACTATGCTAGTGTTTTATTTTTTATGTTATGGAGTAAATAAATACTCTTTGTACTGCCACAGAAGACAAGGGAATTTTAGGGGGTGTATTACTGGCATTTATTTTCAGTTAAACAACTGATAAGGTTTCACAACCAAGCATGCTGGTTAAGCCAACGAGTCATGGTACAATGAGCAAAAAAAGCTGGTTGGCTTGAAAACTAGTTCAAAATGGGATGCAGCTAGTATCTGCAAATGATCATTTCTTTTGCTGGAAATAGGTTGCCAGTGGTATACTCTAGGGGAACACACTTTTTAATAATACATACATACATAATTTGGATGAGAATATCAGATGTAAGATCATGTTCATTGTTAGCTGATGATACCAAGTCTGGAGGTACAGAATGGCAAATACTTCAGAATTTATGCAGTCAGATTCAGAGGGATTTGGGGGTTTTTAAGTGATTGGGTTATTAAGTCGAAAGTGCACTTTAATGCAAACAGATGTAAAACAATAAGTCTAGTGGCAACCATGAAAAAACGGAGAGTACAGAAATGGAGCAGTCATGAAGTTCACTGAACAGGAATAAGATTGTGGGTTACTGTATGCATTTGAAACCATCAGCCCAGTATAGCTCTGCAGTTAAAAAATAAATAAATAATACCAGGAAACCTCAACAGAGGGATAAAATCCAAAACAAATCAAAGGAAGTGATATTATTATTGAACAATGCATTGCTGGATCGTAGAACTGGATGAAAGAAGATAACAGTGGGGTTCCCAGGGACTCATTCCACTATGATTACAGAAACAACAAATTCTGGGTAGCCAGTGGTGAGTGATTGAAAATGGGAGCTGTCTCTAGGATTCTGTGTTGCGAGAGATGTGTAGTCCTTCATTTTCAGTATGTTGGGGCTGAATGAGAAGCTGGGGACTTGTAAGCCATTTTTGTTAACAAGGGAATGGAGCTGAGGCAGTCGTAAAGGCTTGTGACTGAGGAAACTGTGAGCAATGGAGAAGTCCTCAAGAGACCTTTGAGAGTTAGAGGCTGAAGTGCCTGGATACTGACAAAAAGAAGAACAGGAGTACTTGTGGCACCTTAGAGACTAACAAATTTATTAGAGCATAAGCTTTCGTGGACTACAGCCCACTTCGAAAGCTTATGCTCTAATAAATTTGTTAGTCTCTAAGGTGCCACAAGTACTCCTGTTCTTCTTTTTGCGGATACAGATTAACACGGCTGTTACTCTGAAACCTGGATACTGACAGAGACTTTCTCAAAGTAATAATATAACTGAGTTACTACATGGATCCTGAAGGAACCAAGATATGGAAGACGTGAAATATTCCTTTCCCTGGACAATGCATTTTGGGCAGACATACTCAGGGCGACTAGCTCCTCCCACCACTTACACCCCCAGAGCTGCACTACTTTTAGCGCAAACTAGCTTGATTAGAGCTTGCGCACATATGTCTCCTCGACCTGGAATTTACACCTCCAGCTGGAAGTGTAGCCAAACCCTCACGTTCTCTCACACACATATACACACGCACTCTAAATAAATATAAACTAGCTAAGCTATGTCTCCTACATCTGTGAAAGAAGAAAGTGTGCATTAATGATTAGAGAGAGTGTTATTTTTATGTCTCTTTGTAAATACTTTGGAGACTACAGTACCTGGATAGATATAAAGTTATTAAGGACTGTGCTGTGTCTGGCCTGGCCTGGGTGTGCAAGGTGAGAGAGAGTGCAAGTAGGCTTCCACAGTCTTGCATACCTATGCAAGAAAGAGCCACAGTCCGCATCCTTGCCCACCCAGAGCCCAAAAAAAAGAGGCTTAGAAAGTAAGAGCTTCACAAGCATAACTAGACTTTCCAGATAGGTTGGAGTAAAGGCTTGGCTCTGTCCCTCTTCTATATCAGCTGCTGGACTGAAGTGGAGAGCACATGCTGCATCCTTTCAAAGGGTGCAAACCCTGCTCCTCTGCACTCCCCCAGCACTCTTGGAGACATTCTGCCTCCCTCAGGATTGAAGCAACTGAATCCAGAAGATGCAGCTGGTGTAGAGCCCCATCCAACTGACTACTGTGGCCATGGCTTTATAAACCACAAGAGACAACGAACAGATAGTTTATAGTGGGAATTTCCCTACTTACTGCCTGCAATAAAGCACTTCGGAGAAGTTTGAAGATTATATAACAATAAAGCAAAGAGGTGGGCCCTATGTATGCTATATGTACAATTGTTTTTATGCAACCTGGTCGTGATGCTCTCATCTGACGCAGTTGCAACAAATGCTGTTGAGTTACGTCCACATAACAGCATTTTCCAGGTGCTGTCTATGTTTGTGGGGCATCCAAACCTACCATGCTTCCGAAACGTGCATGTATTAGTGCCTTCTGGGAAAATTTGGGCAGCTATCCTATAATGCCTCAACAGGAGATAGGGTCACTGAGAACATGTACATAGAGCAGGAGCTGCATGTGGGACAGTGCACTCTGGGAATGTTGTACCCAAGGAAAGAGGATCAACCGCCCCAGTACCCAGGCACGATTCGGGGTCTCATCCACATATCAAAATAGCAGTGTTATGACTTGGTTAAAAGAAGACACCTAGATACCAGGCCAAGTCTTTGGACAAAGTGGTACAGTGATTAGCTACCATGGTTATTAACTGAGTATTAGTAATGTGTTGGGGAGATACAAAAAACGTTAAGAGTCAATCATGTCACTAATTGGTTACAAACTTAGTTAAAAGTTATACTGTAGAAAGGGTAAAAAGAGGACTTGTTGGGCCAAACAGACATTTAGGGTTCTAATTTTAATCCAGGTTAGGCACCCACTATCAGGTATATAGAGTTATAAGTAATCTTATTCATGCCCACAATTCAATTGTAGGTGCAAATTTTGCAGATACACAGTGTGCTTGCAAACAGGATCCTCCTCTTCTGACAATTTGTTTGTTTTTGACGTTAGATCTCGATCCTGCAGCCAATAAAATCAGTAGGAAATCTGCCATTGTCTCCAGTGGGAGAAAGCTCAGGCCATTGGGTCTTTATACCACTGATCATTTCTCCTCTTTTGTTTAGCTAATAAGAATTCTACAAACATGTTTCTTACAAAAATATATTTTCCAGAAATTATGTTCCTCTCTGAGCTATTTACTATATTGCTATTGTTTTCTGCCAAATCCTGCTCGCTTCACTCATGGGAGCAGTCCCATTGTAGTCAGTAGGACTGACAGTGAGTAAGACAAGCAGGACTTGGCCCAAAGAGCATGGCTGTTTTGTGGCATTTACAAGGGTGTGTAGGAACAATGCAGGATATTTACAAGCGTGTGTTTGTAAAATGGGTGTATTGATGTGTTACATTAAATAATTGTTATAGACAATTTAATTCATTCAGAAATCTTGCCAAGTTAATGGCACCAAAAGAAACACTGAAACGTTACGTATTTCCACTTTACTAAGCCAAGTATTCTGGGACTGTGTATCTTGTAACTTTACACCTGGGGATGGGAGCAGTGTTGCAGCAAATGCTCTTCATATCAAGTTGTAGATAAGGGTGTCACTGGAGCCTTATGCCCCTATAGGTGTCTTGTAACGGCCTTTCACAGCAGCTGTTCCATTTTAAGGATGAGTGCACACAACAAATTCCAGACATCCCATGGCTGATGCAGTTGCTGAATGGTGAGTTTAGGCTTCACTTGGTACAGGCCTCAAGAGGGCTGAGCTGGAGCTGTCATGGCTTATTGTTCAGGCTACAAGCTCCAAATAAAGAAAACATTTCAAATACCAGTTGTCACTGTTGTTTAGCTAAAGGGAAATAAACATTCGGAGAGTGAATTTTTAGACTAGTTTTATGCCTGTTCAGTTTGCTTTTAAATTTCATTTAACCATTTTAGTGAGATCATGTGCTTGAAAACATGAAGTACCCAATAATTTTTTAGACCTTTTACCACCTTAACGACAAAACAAAAGAACTCTTTAATTCACTAGACAGAAATGTCATGAATATTCACTATTTGGTAGGAACATATTGAGATATACACCTTAATGAAACATTTGCAAATATATTTACTAAAGTCATATGAGCCTGAATCTACTCTCTAATTATTATAAGAAAATAAACTTAATGTTTTTTTCCCCAAAGAATACTTTCTATAAGTTAACGTGTTCAAATTAGTAATTCATATGTTTAATAGTACAATTCATTTTTGAATGAAATATGGATCACTGATTAAAAGTTATTCATTGTATAACAGATATTAAGTACACTTTATTTTGTACCAAAACTCTCTTAAAATTCAGAGTTAGGCTAATATGACTTTAGAAACTAGAATGACACCTAGTAAAACATTTTCTCATGGTAATCTTTTACTGTTTATTATACAGCTGTATTTGTTTATAGAAATTCTTGTATGGTTGATACCTTTAAGGCCGGAGGATTTTTTAAAAATAAAGTTTTCTAGGGATAAAACAAAAGCCTTCTGAACATTACCCAAAAAAACAAAAAGAAAGGGTTGGAATGTCTGGAATGACTATCACGTATGCTGATGGAGTAGTGGAGGTATACACTACTAATAGTATTGTATATCACACTATAATTACAGAACCATTTGCAGCATATAACTATAATTGAGAAAAACCTAAGTAACATGACAAAATGTCACCCTCTGCTTGAACCATAGAGTTGTTTAGGAAGTTAACGTGTGAATTTTTTTCCCATATGGACATGTTTTTCAGGGAGTTGTACCCCCAACCCCCTTCCAATCATAAATCTTCGTGATTCAGGCAGCAACTTTAGAAGTGTGTCCAAAATGTGTTGCTGTATGACCAAATGGTAGTGTAGCCCTCCCAAGAGAAAGAACACATTGTTTTTGCAGTTTTAAATAGAGCTAAAGGTTTACTTGTAACTAGCCCAGCTATTAAATTACTGCCCCAACTGTGTTCAGAAATTTACTGGGTGTGTGGGCATAGTGGGAATCTATACTTAGAAAAATTAGGGCTAAATAAAGCTATTTCCAAGTAGTGGTACCAAACTACAATTTAATAGGAATAATCAGAATCAGAATTTTATTTATAAAGTACTCCTCATTTACTGCCAAGTTGCGTGGGATACTGTTCATTAGTATAATACACACACACACACAGACCATATGTTTTAACTTTATTTATATACACAGGAATATATACGTTCATGTAGTGGTGACTATCACCATAATATCTGAGCACCTCCCAAGAGATAATAAGCAAACTCACAGGAGACCCGTGGTTTAATTGTCTAATTTTCCTCCCTACTTCCTCCTGAGGCAGTTTAGGGATATAATTATTTTTAATGATAATTTATTTCCTTCTCCCTCTCTCTTCTCCTGCTGTTCCTTCTGTTTTCCCTGTCTTTCTCTCTCGCTCTCTCTCTCTTTCCTTGCATGTGCTTCTTTTTCCTTCTGTTTTAGTTGTGTCTGTGGAAACTGTAATCTGAAGAAGTTAATTTTACACTTCTCTCTGAAAGATGTGAGATTTGTGATCATTCTAATTTTCTCCAGCAATGAGTTTCAAAGATGTGGTCCATTGGACAAGAAAGCCTTGTCTCCTATTAAGAATTTCACCCTTGAAGTCAACAGCTTCATTGTTCCTGAGGAAGGGATTTAGCCAAGAAAGTAGTATGCCTGCCCTGGTCATCATATCAAATGCTCCTGATAGATCCCAGAGGATGTATATAGAAGTCCTGCCTGTTTATGGACAAGAAAAAGCCATCTATCCAAGCTATCCATGCTGCGTCTGTTCCTTGACCTGACCTGAAAGCCAACTGAGAGGGATTCCAGATATTGGCAGTGGTGAGGTGTGGGCAGTTCTTCATTAGCTTCTCAAGGAACTTGCTCAAAAGAGGGAGGTTTGATACTAGGCAGTTGTTTGAAAGGTCTGCTAGATCCCTAGGTGGGTTTTTGGTGGAATTATGTAGTGCTTTAGATAGAGACAGCAGGTTCCCCTTCACAAAGGTTAGGTTGACAATCTGTGTCAGCAGGGGTGCTTGTTGCTCAGAGGCAGGGTGACCAGATATACCGATTTTATAAGGACAGTCCCGATTTTTGGGTCTTTTTCTTATGTAGGCTCCTATTACCCCCCACCCCCGTCCCGATTTTTCACACTTGCTGTCTGGTCACCCTACTCGGAGGCATCTTTCCTCAGCCATAATGGACAAGAGTTTGGATCACAGGTGGTGACTTGAATGTTTTTCAGAACTTTCAGAGTGTCTTGTACCACGCATATGCCGAATCTGTGAGGTGGGGTGTATTCCCTCATGGGCTTAGTGTAAACTGCTGCTATCCAGAGGAGACTTCCCATATGTGGATAATCTTCTCTGAGAAATATGTTACCTGTTCCCTAACATGGTGCAGAACTGGTTTCTTGAGTGATGAGGAGTTTGGGTTAACAAATCAATGTATAGTCCAGAAAATTTATGTAGGATGGGATTTAACTGTTCTGACAGCTAATGAGAAGGAGGATCTCTTAACATCTAATGTGGCTGCAGGGTAACATTTAAGAAAATCTTTGTTTATCTGCATCTGTTTGTATTTTCTGCCAATGATACTCCAGTTTCCTTTCTTCCCACTTCATCTGGGGGGGAGGGGAGGAGGAGGGGAGGCAGGGAGACTGATGCATGGAGAGGGGAGGGAAGAGCACATTTAGGACCTAGAGTGTCAGTAGTAGTGGCCAGATGTGTGGTTGTAACGTTTCACTACAACTACTTCTCCCTGGCCTGTGGGTTGGTTAAGATTTACATTGCTCTGGAATTCAGCTGTGTCCTTGTGAAGTTGGGTTCTGCTATCATCTTGCAGGAGGTAGTAAACTGACTAGCATCCACTTCTGTGCCAAGGATCCTGTCAGGATGTAATCAGCTAAGAGGGCGGCCTGCAGATCTTTTTTGCAGGATCCATGGTTGATAGGAGATTCGGTGTCAGCGATGTTATCTGCATAGATATTGAAGTTCGTCAGAGTTCAGGCTTTGGGGAACCCACCACCATGTCAGTCAGCACGTCTATCAGCTCTTCTGGGAAGCATTTCCTGTTGGAGGACTGCTGAGTAGCAGGAATTAGCAGATAAGATGGATACACTTGAAGGATTCTGCTTTTCCAAGGGAACCTCTTCTTTGTCTCTGGTTGGGTGGGAGTAAGATCGCTACTCCATCATCAGTTTTGTGCATTCTGCGGGGGGTGTATGCAATATACCTAGAAAGAAAAGGTGGGCTAGCAATGGGCCTGTGGTTTCTCATCAGGTTGCAGATGATGAATTGCTTGTGGACCAGGGACCTAGGATTGAACAGTAGGTGTTTGGGATCAGGTTAGGGGCTGTGTGATGGAAGGTTATAGGCTGAGCTTGCTGAGTGGATGTAGCTATCTTGTGATTTTCTTTCTGGGTCCAAGATGACATTTCTGATGTTTCATTCTTCTTGTTAGTACACTGGGATTGAGGGTGACTGATGCTGGGAGGCTGCTTTACATGGAATGTATCAGGGTGCTAAATATCCAGGGAGCAGCATAATTGCTGCCGTCTGAGGACTATTTATACAAGTTCTGGGAAAAGATGCAGCTGGTGGAGGTCAGCTTTTCAGTATTAAAAGGCGACGATGGAAAGCAGGTGGCGTTCCCTCTCTCCCCCCACCCCCATTCTTCTTTTCTCACTCCCTCTTCTTCCCCCTCTTTTTAATTCTTCTTGCTTATTTGTATTAGAGTAGTGTCTACAAGTCCCAAGTGAGATCAGGCCCTGTTGTGATAGGCACTGTTCAAACATAGTTAGAGACAGTCCCTCCTTATAGTCTAAATAGACAAGACAGACAAATTGTGGACGGGGAAACAGAAGCCCGGAGAGGTGAAGTGACTTGTCCAAGGTGACACAGTATGACAGTGGCACAATCAGGAATCCCTCTGGTCTCCTGACTCCCTGTCCAGTGCCCTGTAGGCTTTACCTCTTTAACTTCCCTCTGTTCTTGACAGTTCCCAGACCTGAATGGGGAGGAATTTTTTTAATTTCTGTCACTCCCCTGTGAAGCAGTGGGAGGTGCCTTGCTGCCGCCTGTGCCAGGAGTGGGGACTTGGGGGAGGGAAGGGGTTCCAGCTGCTTAAAGCCTGGCCTCCTGCAGGGCAGCAGCAGGGAAGGTGCTGAGGGGGTGGGGGTCTGCGTATAGATGGATAGGTAGAATATAATGTGAAGAATTATATTATTGCTTAAGTTTTAGGCTATGTCTACACTACAGACCTTGCAGTGGAACCCCTGTGCTGCTGCAGCTGCACCACTATATGGTCTCCATGTAGCCGCACTATGCGGATGGGGGAAAGCTCTCCCGTCAGCATAATTAAATCACCCCCAATGAGTGGTGGTAGCTATATCGGCGGGAAAGCGTCTCCCACCAACATAGCGCGGTCCATACAAGTGCTTCTGTCAGTGAAACTCAGGCCTTGGCTACACTGGCGCTGTACAGCGCTGCAACTTGCTGCGCTCAGCGGTGTGAAAACGCCCCCCCCCTCCGAGCGCAGCGCGTGCAGCGCTGTAAAGCGCCAGTGTAATCAGCGCCTGCAGCGCTGCACGCTCGCTCGCAGCGCTGCAAGCTACTCCCCTCGGAGAGGTGGAGTACATACTAAACTCGCGCTTCACAGTGCTGCCGCGGCAACGCTGTGAATTCCCAAGTGTAGCCAAGGCCTCAGGTCAGTCAGGGGGGTATTTTTCCACATGTCTGACTGACAAAAGTTTTGTCGACAAAAGTGCTAGTGTAGACATAGCCTTAGAAACTGATCCTGCACACGCTCATAAGAGGAATCTCGTTGGGCCAAATCCTGAAAGGTGCTGAGCCCCCTCAGTTCCCATAAAAATCACGTGGGAAATGCAGATGCTAGACAGCAGACAGAATGTGGCCCATTGACATCAATGGGATGATATGCATATCGTGCATGAGTAAGGGTCTCTACAGAATCAGGGCCCCAGTGTGTTAACGACGCTGATGACAATAGCACAGACACTTCATTTTTGAAAACTGGCTGATCATATTTTTGTATAAAAGCAGTATTAAAGTGATGGACAACCATAAATGTTGATATCCCCAAATATTAATATATTAGCATTAATTGAGCGTATAATAATAATGGAAAACCAATTTGAATCATGACCTTTAGAATCATTTGAACCGTCTGCTTTATGTCAAATTTTGCCGTTTAGAAAGTGCTAATTCATGTTAAGTTCGCATGAGAGACTTGTTTAATGAGCAGATTAAATGGATGATTATATGTCCTTTAAAAATGTTTTTGTGGAAGGGCTTCATGATGCCACTCTCTTATTTGGCACAGCAACACAGAGCAGTCTTTTTTAATTACCCCTGCAGGGTCACTGGGACCCAAGCTGTTTGCTTCATTAAACCCTGATGGCGCCTTTGGAGCAACTCCCTCTAAACTGTGCTGTCACAATTGTATCTAAATTAGCATCTGAGTGACCCTCTTTTCACTCTTTCCAAACCCCAGCTGACAGGGATTGGCAAAAGATGCTAATTGGTTGGGCCTGGCTAGGAACAATGGACTTGCCAAGATAACAAAAGGACTAATGTTTCTTTCAATATGCATCCAGATTCACATAAGTACCTCTTTTAATTACTAAGAATTATTGTAATGCCCAGTCAATGGAATAATTGACCCTCAACAGCAAAAGCTTATTATGTAATAAATAATGGCACAGGCCTTGTCAGAGTAGCAGGTACTGAGGTGATTTGCTGGACTGAAAAGAGATTTTCTCAGTGAGGGTTCTGTGATGTACCAAGGCATCCCAGCAGGAGTCCAGTCGAGGGGACTAATTTGAGTTTAACTGGGAGGAAATGCGCTGAAAGCTTTTAGAATTATCCACAGAATGACAAAGCAGGAAATAAAAGGGATTGAGTTAGTAGCTTGGCAGCTTACAAATAGAGGTTCTGTCATTTGTATAGTAGACAGTGCTGTTAGTTTAGTTGTACTGGAGATTTTTTTTAAAAGTTTTTATTTCTGTAAGTGAAAATGTGTATGTGGAGGGGTGGGGAGTGTTACTGGTGACATGCTTCACTTTATATACATTTGTCTCTTCCCTACCGACCTCCTGAGATCTCACATTTTATTACTGTAAATTATTAATTGTAGGAATTCTGAGTCATTAACATAAATAAAATTTCCACTCACCTCAGTTTAAAGAAACTAATCCCAAACCATTTTATGTTATCTATTCTAATATTTACATTTTCTTTTGACTCATTTCCCAAGAGAAGTTGCAGGCATGAGAGGTAAATTCTGTTCAGGTGCACTGCTGTCAAAACTGGTGTTAGTTACTCAGTTAATGTCAGTGGAGTTTCTTGGGGACCAGACTTTGGCCCATAACCTGCACATTTTACTCTATCTATAAAGAAAATATAGTGTACAACAGAGTAGTTATACCAATACTCAGTCTAGACCCTGGGAATAGTCTAGTGACTATTGGCAGATATATATGGAAAACATACAGACATGGAAAATCCCTTCCCCTCCCCCTCCTGATCATGCAAACAAGCTATGCATACAGCATATCCCCAGGGGAAATGTGTTTGCAGTTTCATTTATAATAGAGCTCTCATCCCTGAAGGTCAGGATCCTGCAGGTTTGGCTTGAGGTGTGTTGGCAGAGCGATGTGGAGAACCCTGTGCAGCGCCTGCCAAGCTGTTCTTGGATCTAATCAATGCTTTTTAGTCCCTCATTTTCGTGGTCACTAAAGTCAGGCCTGCAAAAAAAAAATGCACAAAGAAAAAAAAATATTGATGTGGGTTAGGTGAAATAAGAATAACATTAATTTCTCTCTTGTTTATAAGGTCACCAGAAAGACCTGAAAGATTTATTTTCTTGCACTGAATTTCATTTCATTCCATCCATTATTCTCTGTCATGAGGGCATTAATTGCAAAGATACCATACATCAGTGTGCTGTAAGAATGTTAACGTTATTATTTTTGTTCAGCCTTTTGTACAATACACTTGTCCTTGTTCTGTCTAAGGGAGTAGCACATTGGCAGATATTTTAAGTGGATATTTTCTATTTTGCATGGTTTTTAACAAGAACTGTGGCCATCCAACAGAGATTTAGCATAGCAGGGGAAATACTTGAGTAATTTGCTGATAAGCTGGGCATGAATGGAGAGAAAATGTTATAGATTAATTTCACATAAATCGTCTTAAACTCTTTCCATTTAAATTCGCTCTGTTCCCGGGTGCCACTCTCAGAAATATTCTGAATTTGGTCAGGTTTCCAGAGAGCTCGAGCTCAGCATGTCTGAGGATGAATTCTCTATAACTAGCCCAAGCCTTTTCTTTTTAAGTTCTCTTTGTTTCCCTCTGAGGAGCCATTCATAGGAAGAAAGGCTTTCACCACAGCAGCACACATGGTATGGGGAGCTGATTGCACTTTTTGTCACATGATCACATGTGGTTATTTTCTTACCTATGAATCAAGTTTCAGTCCTGCTTTTAAGATGTCACCAGGCCCCAGTGAAGCCCTGCAGATTTGTGCAATGTGACCCATGTTTCTGACCTAATACCGTATGTACCTTAGAAGTTTTCAGAGAGACCTTGTGGGACACATCATGGTTGGCGATCTAGACACGGCCAAGTACCCCAGAGGGAGTCAGGGGGCAAAACCCCTAGAAGCGCTTGCATTTTAAGCACTTAATAGGCACTAGGAAGTGAAAATGTTCTTATATTTTTGCAGTTGGAGGCTAAAGTAGTGAGAAATTACCTGAATAAGGACAAGAATAGCAACAGGTAGGACAAAATGGATTTTGAGAATGGTATAGAGAGAAAACTGGATTTACATGAAGGAGAGAACAGAGGAAAATGTTTATGAACCTGTGTGACAGAGAGGATGGTGGTGATGTCATGGCTGGTAGAGGTGTGTGGGAGACAAGTAGCATGAAGAGTTGGCAATGAGGCCTCCAGGATGAGGTGTTGGACGGGTAGGCAGAGATGTGAGATTGGACAGAAGCAAGCAGGCCCAAGGTGGAGAAGACGTAGACTTGTACCATAAAGTGGTAGCTGGGTCTGCGGGATCGAAGGATTGTTTTGGAGATAAGGATTATTTAGACTGGAATGAAGAAAAGTTAAAGGGGACTTGCCTGAGACATTTCAAAATGTGGAAAAGCACAGAGAAAACTGACTAGTGCTGTCTTTGTATCCTGTTCCATACTGCAAGAACGAGGGGCCACATGGTGAAATGAATGGGTTGTAAGTTTAGATCTAATAGAAGAATCTTGTTTCTTTAGCATGTGTAATCATCCTGAGTGATTCTCTGCAGCAGGAGGCCATCAAGGCAAATTGCTCAGATACTAAGTGTGAACATGGAGTGGATAAAGGTATAACCACTAAATGTTTGTAGCTGTGCAAACTAAAACGATGATAAGGGTAATCAAATATCATGGTTTAAGGCATAAATTGTTTTCAGAGGCCACATTCACCTACACCCCTATCTCCCACCCATTTGTACAAAAGGCTATCACATCATTTACTGCAGTGTTTGTTTGTGGGTTGGCTTCCCTTCCACTACAGGACCACTGTTGACTAGAGCTGGGCAAACAGCTGATTTTTCAGTCCATTGACATTACCGAAAAATTGGAGGAAAAAAAAATTGGTTTGTGTCTACCTGAATCTGAACCTTTTTGAAATTTTCATCAAATCAAAAAAGTTGACAGAACATCTGTTTTGGGTATAACTCAACATTTCTTTCTACCAGAAATGTTTTGTTTCCAGACATTTTTAAGGGGCTAGATTCACAAAATTCCTGGAGCAGTAGGGGCCATACCCCCCTTTAGCCATTAGTTAGGACACTCACCTGGAAGTGCCTGCTCTGGAACATGTAATTGAACCCAGGTCTTTCCCCTCCTAGATAATGCCCTAACCCCCACAGCTTTTGGGTATTCTGGCATAGAGCTTTTTCAGTCTCTCCTTTTGAAGCTGTTCCACTTTGCATAAAATACTTGGATTGTCACTGGGTGAGAGGCAATGTGTGTGAATGAATTTATAGCCTGGTGGTTAAGGTACTCATTGGAGATAAGGGGAAACCCAAGTTCAAATCCCTACTCCAATGATTGTTTCATTATTTATACACAGTGGAACAGTTTCAGCAGATACCTACCCCAGAGTAGCCTTGTGATTAGAACACTCAGCTGGAAGGGACGAAAGCCCTGAAATAGGGCTGGGATTTGAAGCTGGGCTCCAATGTCCCTCCCAGATGAGTGCTCTAGCCAATGGTATAAAGGTTATACATTTGGGCGGACGCAGGCATCACCTCCTCTTTCTCCCTGTGTGCCCCATGCAAATCAATCCTGAGAAAAATATTTTAGCCCAAACTGTTCAGTGAATTCATGTCAAATTCACAAATAGATGTGGGTAGACCGAAACAGCATTTTTCAGCAAATAAACTATTTGAAAAAATTTACCTAGCTCTAATATTGACCACTGTGAGAGGCAAGATACCAGGAGGCGTGGCACAAAGGTCTAATCAAGTTCCTAAAATTAAGAGTAATTTTATTAAGGAATTTTAATCACAGCTCCTTTACCTTTTTTATTTTCTTTTTCAGCACAGATGATGCACAATAACTCTACAATCATGATTATTTCTCCTCTGGGGAAACATTTTCCTCATTGCTTTTTAGGGAGTGGATCATGAGAATTTAATAATGCTGCCTTTCAGTTTCCAATAAAACTGGGACTATCACAGTAAAACTCGGGCATTTGTTATCCCTGGCTGAGGCAACTTCTCAGGATGTGAATTCCAGATAGGTTGGGTACTTGCTCTGCCCTGAAAGGCAACAGAAGTGTAATTCATAACCTCGGGTAAAGGAATAACCCCTTTGTCCTGATATTACTTCATAATGTTGTATGCTGCAGTTGCTTTACATTTAAGGTTTACAGCACTCCTCAAGTGTTGCTGTCTTTTGATTATGCTTAACCACCTGGGGCACAGGAATTCCCCACTCCCTGGCAATCAATACACAATCTCTCCTGGCCAATTTTCCAACAGTTATCAACTCAAAAACTTTTTTCCCAAGTCACATAAATAATCTAGTTCTCGCTAAGGACAATGCCCAGGCAACATTTCAAACTTCAGCTACTTTTGTAGTAGCCTCTTTCAAAATAGTGTGGTTACAAGTTTATTTATATATATTTTACAATGAAAGAGTATTTTTTCACTCCCCTATAACTCAAGAAGATCTGAAGGGATTTTGCTTGAACTTTCTAAAAATAGTTCACCTTAAGGCAGATAGACATTTTCAGCACCTAAAATAAACATTTTGTAAAGTTATGAGTATGATAAGAAAGGAAATTAGAACTGAAACTATTTTGCAGCCTTAACTATAATATTGGCTACTGGCACACATTATAACACAAACCTAATTTTCCCCCCCTAAAATAGTTATTAACTTACAGCATTCTTTACTTCTTCTGTTACGTTTTAAAGATAACCTGCAAAGGAAAAGGAAATTAGCTCATTCCATTTTTTTTTTTTTTTTTTGGTTCTCTGTGATTAAAAAAAAAGACCTGAAAGGGTTTTTTTTTTTGGTATTAAAAATGGTTTCTGTTTGTTAAAACTACATATCTTGTCTACGCTGGTAGATTCTGTGATGACTGGAGAATTAATGAAACAATGGCAAAACAAGAGAAAGAAAGCTGAGCAAACAAGAGTAGAAGGGATTTTTAATCAGACGGTTTAAAACTTTTTCTGTTTGTTTTTGTTAACCCCTATTTAATTCCATTGCCTAATGAACACTTTGGAGAAAGGATGTCTTTGTTAAAGATTCACTACAATAAACTTTTAGACACCCAAGTATCTATTAAAACTAGGGAAGACCAGACAATGACGTTGCTGTTATTTCTAAAGTAAAAAATTTATTTTTTTAAATACAGGCTTTCTTTATACAACATAAAGAAACAAACCAATTTTTAAAAAATATTTTGCAGGTCACCCTTTATACTACTAACCCAGCTCACCAACCCCTGTGGACTGTACTGGCTATCAATATTTACAGAGTAGTGCACGCAGATGAAAAGGAGGAAATAGCCTTTCTTGTTTCAATCATTCCTTTGGCGGCAGAATGACATTTTAGTTACTGTTATGCTGTAGATATTGGTTATTTTTTTTAAATAGTTTAAACAAATTTTATGTGTACAAGAGAAATATAAACTGAAAGGAAAGTAAACTGTCTGTCTGCAAAATTTATTTCATTTGCTTACTTGCCCACAAGCCAAGCAGTACCATGAAAGGCTTAGTCGCAGAAACTGGCTCGCACTACTGGTGATTGATTATGTGATGTATCTCTGAGAATGAGAAATATGTACTATATTTACAGTGTGGAAAATATTTATTTCATAGATTATTTGGTCAGATGTCAGCAAGTGTAGAAAGTATGTTAATATATGGAAACACATAACTTTAAATCAAATATTACCACAGTTTGGTAACATCACCAGCACAGATTAAATTTCCACCAAAAGCAATGCAGTGCTGTTTTCTTCTGTGTCTTTCACAGTCCTGTAAAGCAAAGCTACAGTAACATCTCTAAAGTATGCAAGGGTTAGACATAGTCCAGAATAGTTGATTTTCTCTGGTTACCACAACAAGCCAGGAAAATCCATGGTTTCTGTATGTCCATACAGCTGATAGTTCATTATTGATAGGACACTGTCCAGGTAGTTTTGTCACTCACTGGGAAAGTCACAGTAATTGCCATACTAGATCAGACCAGTCATGCATCTAAATCCCTTTCCCATCTTTGAGAGTGGCTAGTCCCAGATGAGTCAGAGAAACATTCAAGAAACATTGTATCATACAATTATGGAATAACTTGCTCATAGGGGAAGATTCTTCCTAAACCCTATCAGTTAGAGGTTGGCTTATGCCCTGAAATGTGAGAGTTTATATCCTTCTGAAAAAAAAAATCCCCCCTCCTCCTTATTTTACAGATCCCAAACTATGCTTGCTGGAGCACTTGCTGGTGGCTGCAAAGGGCTATCTGGTCGCATGGTGCTGGCTTGTCTTCTTGTTTTCAGCTGCTAAATTGCAATAAACGCAGCTAAAAATACATCAAATACTTTCCTAATATTGACATTGCCTTGAAAGCAACTGCATAGTTGTGCAGGGCTATTATGGGATCGAAAATGGAGCCATCCAGGAGACAGTCGATCCACTGAAACAGTCCTCTCTGTTAAGAAGTTTGACAACCCCTATTCTCTCTAATGTACCTGTGGATGTTCTAATGATCTATAATGAATACTCTTTTTTTGAATTCCTGCTAAGCTTTTAGCCTCTGTGATGTCTTATGACAATGAGTTCCACAGGTTAATTACGTTTTTTTTTTTTAAGTGTTTCAGTGCAGGACTGTAACCAAGGTGGGGTGAGAGGAGTAGCCACCCAGGGCACAAAGCCGTGGGGAGGGTGGAAAAATGGGGTGTGGAGAGGGTCAGTGGGGCCAGCCCACTGGGGAGGCGTGCAGGGGCATTGCTCTCTAAAACTGTATACTGGTCCTGGCGCTCCAGAGCCCGCCAGAGTCACTCCCCCCTCGGCAGCAATGTGCACAGCATCTGCTCGCCACAGCTGAGTCCCCTCAGTATGTGGCAGGAGGGAAGGGCAGCCGGGTCTCCAGGGGCTCCCTCCCCCAGCTGGATGCTCCCACTCCGCTGCATCACCAAGCGCCAATTGAAATGCGGCCGGGTGAAATTCTGGGGATCTAGGGGGAGGGGGTGTCAAAAGGTGGGTGAAACTTCCCAACTAGGGCCGGGTGGCCAGAGCTTCCTTGGGAACTCTGGGCAGGATCCCAGGAGCTCACAGGGGAGCAGCTGCTGCAGCCTGGGACCAGGAGCGAGGGGAATGCTCAGCCCCAGGCTGCCCCAGGCGGGCTGCCAGCCCCGGGATGGGAGCCTTGCGGCTGCAGGGAGACCATCGCCCAGAAGCTGGAGCCGAAGCCCTGGGCCAATAAGTTGCAGCCAGACCCCTTGGGGGGTGGGAAGACAATATGGGGGCAGGATCAGGTGCAGGGAGAACAGACCCTGCTGCGGTTCCTGCTGGAAGCCCACGAAATCCCTTCCTTCATTCTCTGGAAGCCTCCTGGCTTTTTGTTTCTAAAATGACGTTCTGTTTAGAAATTTAGCTAGATTTAACAAACTGCAAAAATCACAAAAAGGATTAATAAAAAACACCCAAAATTGAAATAAAATGTTTCCTTTCAGTGGACGTGAAAAAAAATTGTTTTGGTTTGGGCCACCAAACCAAAAAAAAACAATTATTTTCCCAGTTCTCTTGCTATAGAACTTTTTGACATTGGAAAATGATAGATTAACATTTTCTATTTATTTCCCTCTGTTTTCCATTTTTGTTTTCCTCTGAGTTCCAGTCTGTGGCTGGAACCAGAAATAGAAATGATAAAATAAGAGTGGGAGAAAGACTGTTCTTGCAATATTTCTGACCAGGCAGGAAGCACCACAAATCTTGTAGTTATGAAATTTCTAGTATGATTCTGCAGAACAAAGGTTTGGATTAATATCTGAACTGAGCTTCTGAACTATCTGAGGTTTGTCCCTCCCAAGGTGTAATTTACAGCAGTGGTTTTCCAGCTCTTTCTTTAGGTGGACAACTTCATACAAAATAGATACTTCCAGGGACCCTCTCTGCTCCTAAAGCTCTATCCCCCCAGTATGTCCTTCCTCAAATGCTTCATTCTGAGGGCCACCAGGAAAAGGTTTGAGATTGGCTGGGTGAGGGCAATGCTAGTGGGCTACAATAAAGAGTTATGGGGTGAAACTCAGCAAAGGAAACTTTGGGGTGACTGGAGAGGTCTATTATACTGCTGAATAGTGTCCAAAAGGCAATGATCAGAGCCCCACCACCCCGCATGAAACTGGACTAGATAAAGAACACAAGAATGCACCGGAACAAGGTCATGCTCCTGGTCTGATAGGGGATAAACACAATAACTTGATATGTCTATTCCACTTCTGAATTCTGATTTTAAATAGAGCTGAGTGAATAACTTATTCAGCAAGTGGAGCCACGTTTTTCTGTTTGTGGTATATAGACAGGTAGATTATAATTTCCTCAAATTTATTCAACTCAACATACTTTATTATAATGTCTGCATTCTGGATTGCCCAAAATTCAAAAATCAAGATGTGTTTCATAGATTCATAGATTCATAGATTATAGGACTGGAAGGGACCTCGAGAGGTCATCGAGTCCAGTCCCCTGCCCGCATGGCAGGACCAAATACTGTCTAGACCATCCCTGATAGACATTTATCTAACCTACTCTTAAATATCTCCAGAGACGGAGATTCCACAACCTCCCTAGGCAATTTGTTCCAGTGTTTAACCACCCTGACAGTTAGGAACTTTTTCCTAATGTCCAACCTAGACCTCCCTTGCTGCAGTTTAAACCCATTGTTTCTGGTTCTATCCTTAGAGGCTAAGGTGAACAAGTTCTCTCCCTCCTCCTTATGACACCCTTTTAGATACCTGAAAACTGCTATCATGTCCCCTCTCAGTCTTCTCTTTTCCAAATTAAACAAACCCAATTCTTTCAGCCTTCCTTCATAGGTCATGTTCTCAAGACCTTTAATCATTCTTGTTGCTCTTCTTTGGACCCTTTCCAATTTCTCCACATCTTTTTTAAAATGCGGCGCCCAGAACTGGACACAATACTCCAGCTGAGGCCTAACCAGAGCAGAGTAGAGCGGAAGAATGACTTCTCATGTCTTGCTCACAACACACCTTTTAATACATCCCAGAATCATGTTTGCTTTTTTTGCAACAGCATCACACTGTTGACTCATATTTAGCTTGTGGTCCACTATAACCCCTAGATCCCTTTCTGCCGTACTCCTTCCTAGACAGTCTTTTCCCATTCTGTATGTGTGAAATAGATTTTTCCTTCCTAAGTGGAGCACTTTGCATTTGTCTTTGTTAAACTTCATCCTGTTTAACTCAGACCATTTCTCCAATTTGTCCAGATCATTTTGAATTATGACCCTGTCCTCCAAAGCAGTTGCAATCCCTCCCAGTTTGGTATCATCCGCAAACTTAATAAGCGTACTTTCTATGCCAATATCTAAGTCGTTGATGAAGATATTGAACAGAGCCGGTCCCAAAACAGACCCCTGCGGTACCCCACTCGTTACGCCTTTCCAGCAGGATTGGGAACCATTAATAACAACTCTCTGAGTACGGTCATCCAGCCAGTTATGCACCCACCTTATAGTAGCCCCATCTAAATTGTATTTGCCTAGTTTATCGATAAGAATATCATGCGAGACCGTATCAAATGCCTTACTAAAGTCTAGGTATACCACATCCACCGCTTCACCCTTATCCACAAGGCTCGTTATCCTATCAAAGAAAGCTATCAGATTGGTTTGACATGATTTGTTCTTCACAAATCCATGCTGGCTGTTCCCTATCACCTTACCACCTTCCAAGTGTTTGCAGATGATTTCCTTAATTACTTGCTCCATTATCTTCCCTGGCACAGAAGTTAAACTAACTGGTCTGTAGTTTCCTGGGTTGTTTTTATTTCCCTTTTTATAGATGGGCACTATATTTGCCCTTTTCCAGTCTTCTGGAATCTCTCCCGTCTCCCATGACTTTCCAAAGATAATAGCTAGAGGCTCAGATACCTCCTCTATTAGCTCCTTGAGTATTCTAGGATGCATTTCATCAGGCCCGGGTGACTTGCAGGCATCTAACTTTTCTAAGTGATTTTTAACTTGTTCTTTTTTTATTTTATCCGCTAAACCTACCCCCTTCCCATTAGTCTTCACTATGTTAGGCATTCCTTCAGACTTCTTGGTGAAGACCGAAACAAAGAAGTCATTAAGCATCTCTGCCATTTCCAAGTTTCCTGTTACTGTTTCTCCCTCTTCATTAAGCAGTGGGCCTACCCTGTCTTTGGTCTTCCTCTTGCTTCTAATGTATTGATAAAAAGTCTTCTTGTTTCCTTTTATTCCCGTAGCTAGTTTGAGCTCATTTTGTGCCTTTGCCTTTCTAATCTTGCCCCTGCATTCCTGTGTTGTTTGCCTATATTCATCCTTTGTAATCTGTCCTAGTTTCCACTTTTTATATGACTCCTTTTTATTTTTTAGATCATGCAAGATCTCGTGGTTAAGCCAAGGTGGTCTTTTGCCACATTTTCTATCTTTCCTAACCAGCGGAATAGCTTGCTTTTGGGACCTTAATAGTGTCCCTTTGAAAAACTGCCAACTCTCCTCAGTTGTTTTTTCCCTCAGTCTTGATTCCCATGGGACCTTACCTATCAGCTCTCTGAGCTTCCCAAAATCTGCCTTCCTGAAATCCATTGTCTCTATTTTGCTGTTCTCCCTTCTACCCTTCCTTAGAATTGCAAACTCTATGATTTCATGATCACTTTCACCCAGGCTGCCTTCTACTTTCACATTCTCAACGAGTTCCTCCCTATTTGTTAAAATCAAGTCTAGAACAGCTTCCCCCCTAGTAGCTTTTTCAACCTTCTGAAATAAAAAGTTGTCTCCAATGCAGTCCAAGAATTTGTTGGATAGTCTGTGCCCCGCTGTGTTATTTTCCCAACATATATCCGGATAGTTGAAGTCCCCCATCACCACCAAATCTTGGGCTTTGGATGATTTTGTTAGTTGCTTGAAAAAAGCCTCATCCACCTCTTCCACCTGGTTAGGTGGCCTGTAGTAGACTCCTAGCATGACATCTCCCTTGTTTTTTGCCCCTTTTAGCCTAACCCAGAGACTCTCAACACTTCCATCTCCTATGTCCATCTCTACCTCAGTCCAAGTGTGTACATTTTTAATATATAAGGCAACACCTCCTCCCTTTTTCCCCTGTCTATCCTTCCTGAGCAAGCTGTACCCATCCACACCAACATTCCAATCATGTGTATTATCCCACCAAGTTTCAGTGATGCCAACAATGTCATAGTTGTATTTATTTATTAGCACTTCCAGTTCTTCCTGCTTATTCCCCATACTTCTCGCATTTGTATATAGGCATCTAAGATACTGGTTTGATCTTTCCTCCCAGTTTTGTCCTGACTCTCCTTTCTCTCTGCCAATATAGCCCACACTCCCTCTCGTTTCCGACCCATCTCCCCGGTCTCCATGTTCCCCACTTACCTGTGGGCTTTGCTCACCTGTCCCCGTCGAACCTAGTTTAAAGCCCTCCTCACTAGGTTAGCCAGTCTGTGTCCGAATAGGATCTTTCCTCTCCTCGAAAGGTGAACGCCATCTCTGCCTAGCAGTCCTTCCTCGAATAGCATCCCGTGGTCTAGGAAGCCAAAGCCCTCCTGGCGACACCATCTTCGCAGCCAGGCATTCACCTCCATGATGCATCTGTCTCTGCCCGGGCCCCTACCTTTGACAGGAAGAATTGAAGAGAATACCACCTGCGCTCCAAACTCCTTCACCCGTACTCCCAGAGCCCTGTAGTCACTCTTGATCCGCTCAGTGTCACACCGCGCAGTATCATTTGTGCCCACATGGATGAGTAGCATGGGGTAGTAGTCAGAGGGCTGGATAATCCTCGACAATGCCTCCGTAATGTCTCGGATACGGGCCCCCGGCAGGCAGCATACCTCCCGAGATGAAATGTCAGGGCGACAGATGGGCGCCTCCGTCCCCCTCAGCAGAGAGTCTCCGACCACCACTACCCTACGTTTCCTATTCGCAGTGGTGGCAGCAGACTTTCCAGCCTTAGGGGTACGAGGCTTCTCCTCCTTTACTGTAGGGAGTGATTCCTTCTTTCCTGTATCAAGAAGAGCATAACGGTTACCTATAACCACGGCAGGAGGGTTCGGAGCAAGGGTGGAGCACTGCCTGCTGCCAGAAGTAACCAGCTGCCAGTGTCCACCCTGAGCCATCTCCTCCTCCACCAGTGGTGTATCAGCAGTCCTGTGTACTGGGACAGCTACCTCAGCTGTTATTTAGTTATGAATGGCCTGATAAGTCATACCACATTGTCTCTGTTCTGTGATTGGGTAAATGTGCAATCACTTCATATACACACACTTGTGTGTCTAATTTCCATATTTTCTAGCCACATATGTGTTTATGAAGCCCTATGCCCCCCAAATACACAAGTCAAACTCCGCCTATGGGGCCAGCCCCAACTGGAGGGGTTCAGGGAGGGAGCACCCCCTCCACACCCGACTCACCTCAGCGGGCCTCCTGAATTGTATGGGTTGGGGAGTGTGCAACCAAAAAATCTGGGGGGACATGACTGCATGCTCCTCCCTCCCCCATGTATTGCCTCTGGTAGGGGATGCAAATATGCTTATTCAACCTGGGCTCCAAAATGCCTAGTTACGTCTCTGTTTCAGTGTTTTGTTGCTCTTTAATTATTTCCCTGACTGTCCAATTGTCCTTGTATTATGAGAAAGGGTTCATAGCAGGGCCAGTTTACCTTCTCTTTACCATTCATTATTTTGTGTATCTCTAACATGTGCCCTCCTATCCATTTCTACTGTAAACAGTCCTAAGCTTCAGTCTCTCTTCATATGGAAGTTTACCAGGCTTCCAATCATTCTCCTCTCTAGCCCCCCTTTTCTATTACTGGTATATCCTTTTGAGATTGGGGTAACCAGAACCGAACACAGTATCTCAGGGGATGGCGTCTGAGTCACGTTGTTCTTTGCAGAGTTGTTGTAGCTGTTAGTCCCAGGATATTAGAGACCAGTGAGTGAGACAGTATCTTTTCCACCAATGGAAGTTGGGCCAATAAAAGATAACACCTCACCCATTTGTCTCTCTCATATTGTTCTCTTATTTATAACAGCCTCTTGGGATCTCCTGACTGAAATTTCTTAATCAAATTGTTTTTCCTCCTTTGAGACAGCCATTGCTTTGTGATTATAGTGTAACTCAGGAGTGAGAGATTGCGTACATAATGTATTCTGAGGGGAAAGCCACATATAAGGACAACATGGTCTTTGAGAACTTGTATTAGGAATAAGAAGCAAACTTGTGGCTGGCCAAATTTGATGGCATTCTTTCAAACTGTATGGTAAACTGCAAGTATTTAGGGTAATGATTTATTAATTTTATTTATTTCAGCTATGACAGAAAATAACCTAATCAGTAACACTAAGCACCTTTACATTAAGTAAAATGCCTCAGGTAACCAGCCACTCTCATCCAGCCCACCCCAGAAAGTCGAAAGATTCAATCAGAGCAATGGAGTAAATATTTCTTGCACTCCACCACAGAACACTGCTCTCTTCATACCCCTGTCTTTTCCAAATGCCCAAGGAAACAGGTGGGCTTTCAGCATGCCAGGAACACCAACAAATTCAGCCTATTTAAAGTCTAGGCAAAAGTAGCGCAAAGTTGACAACAGCATCTTGTTATGGGATTACAGCCCTTTGAAAAGCTGTCAGACAGCGGCATGTGTTTCTAGTCACTGTAGCAATGCATTTAGTTTTCTTGTTAACCAGCTGCCTGCTCCACTAAGTCTCAGTAGCTAAAAGATGGAGCCTATTCATTGGGCATTAAGCAAGGATGTTAATAGCTATAATTATTATTTAAACTTTTTATTGTGTCATTATTAACACATATGAACTTTCCATACACATATTAACACATTTTATTGCTAACCTGTACTTGCTCCCTTTAAAGACCCATTTGTGCTTGGTCATCCGCTAGTCATTATCTGTTTGTTTATTTTATTCAAATTCCAAAAATCATAAATGTACATTATAGAATCTATTTGATCCTGATGTCAAGGTGTCTGTCATTTTGTCCATTGAAAGCAATTCCCATACCTTATTTCTCCACGCCACAAACGTTGGACAATGTAGCCTAACTTCAGTGATCTTGAAAATTTATTATTTATTTTCCTCCAAAACACTATTATCTTAGGACATTACTATTATATATACAGAAGGACTCCCCATTTCTCCATGTCCTCTCCAGCATTTATTATTCCTTGTTTATATTAGAGAGACAAGGTGGGTGAAGTAATGTCTTCTATTGGGCCATCTTCTGTTGATGAGAGAGACAAGCTTTCCCTCAGGATTCTCTCTCGCCAACAGAATTTGGTCCAATAAAAGACATTACCTCACCCATCTGGCCTCTCTAATATCCTGGTACAGATACAGCTACAACTACACTCCCTTTTTATGTATTTTTCTTAAATTGGAGTGAAGTACCATGGATAAATTATTTTGTAATAAATTGCATGAGGTTTTGGGCTTCCTCCAGATATTTTTGCATTGGTCAAAAGTGATACCTGTTTTTAGATTCTTTTCCAATTTTTTCCATAAGTATAGTCTTAGCTTCTAGATCTGTCCGTAACAATTCATTATACCACATGGAGATCAATCATGTCTTGGTCTTTCCCATAACTAGTGTTTTTAACCTTGTTGATGGTCTCCAGAAGCCTGGTCTTGCTACATGGGATTTGATAGAATGCTTTTGTTGCAAATAAGCCAAAACAGGTATAATAATATTCCTTATGTGTTCTTTGATATTGTTAGTTTTCATACTTTTATCATTACAGAATATCTGCCCAATGGTTGTATACCATTTCTCTCCCATGCATTATATATTGGATTGGATAACCCCAGTTGAAATCCTGTAATGTCTCTGATGGGTGTAAGCAGGGATGAAAAGTTGCATGAAAACCTACGTTGTTGTTTTCCTTTTTTTTGTTGGTCTAAGTCTTTTAGGTAAAAATATCAATGCATTAAATTTATATTTAAAATCCTGTTGTTCAAGTTCCCCCCAGTGTTTACTGGGGTCACCATGCTACCAAGTTGATAGTGATCTTATCTGACTTGTCCAATAATAATTTAGTACATTTGGTGCTACCAAATCCCTCTTCTGGAGTGGATCTGTAAAGAGTTTTCTTATTTACTCTTGGGAACTTATTGTTCCATTCAAATGTAATAATTCTTGTTTGAATTTCTTCTTGAGTTCTTTTTTATATCCATATTGATAGGTCCTGAAATAGGAAATTAATTTTTGGCAACCAGTTCACTTTAACCCCTACTATACAGCCAAGCCAAGACAAATGTAGCCTTTTTCCAATCCAGCAAATCGTTTTTCAGTTTTGAAATAATACGCAGAAAATTAATTTCATATAGCCAGTTGAAGTTGGAAGCAATATGGACTCTCAGTATTTTATTTGTTTAGATCACACACTCAACTGTACCTTGCAGCTGGTTAATCAGAGATTCCTCCAGCCCTACGTTTAATATTTCAGATTTAGTAATTAACTTTAAGCCTGATATATCACTGAACTCATTAATTTATTTCTGAATGTAAGTCATAGTTTGTACTAGATTGGTAACTGTTAGTATCACATTGTCTGCACACAGCACAATTTTATGTTCCATTTTATTAATTGTAACTCCTGTTATTCTGACCTTTTTGTGTGTGTGTCTGTGCTGGGGTTCAGTAAAGAGGGTGAAGAAGAAGGGGGATTAAAGACAGCAATGTCTGATTCCTCTTTGTAATTGAAGTTCTCTGGAGTGTACCCCATTAATCTTTATCCTAGCTGAGGGACAGTCATGAACTCCTGAACAATCTTAAATTTTACTTCTGTTTTGGCATTTTTTATTACCTGTATTTGACTCTCTTCCTTCTCTGTAGATAAGGAGTTTATTAGCTTTATCCCCCTCCCATAACACTGCTGTTTCAGCCAGCTAAGAACTTTTTCAGTTTTCTCTGTAAGTGTAGTATTTAGTTGCTCTCTGAGAAAGCAGAGGCATTTAAATATACTTCTAGACCATCTCTTTCATGCAAAGCTTGCAGTTTTCCAATCTCCTGTGTTAATTTTGCTTATTCTGTTTCCCTTTTGTTTTTCCCTCTGGGATGCTAGGCTAATTAATTTCCCTCTTATTACAATTTTATATGCATCTCAGACAATGTTTTTAGATGTTTGACCTTTATCATTAGTATCAAAATAGAACTTAGTTTCTGTTTTGATAGCATCCAGAGTAACTGAATGCTTTATTAGGGAGTTATTTAGCCTCCAAGTCTTTTCTATAGGATCATCATCATTGTTGATTTTACATCGGGTTGCAACCATTGTACAGTCTGTCCATACTTGGGGTATGATATCACAGTCTGTAATATCTGCTACCAAAGATGATGAGACCAGGATGTAGTCAATTCTGTGTATATTTGCAGATGGGGGGGGGGGGAATCCTATAAACTACATAATTAAATTAACTGTAACTATCTACCCATTAAGTATACTGTATACATATGAAGAAGAACAGGAGGACTTGTGGCACCTTAGAGACTAACAAATTTATTAGAGCATAAGCTTTCGTGGACTACAGCCCACTTCTTCGGATGTATGCATCCGAAGAAGTGGGCTGTAGTCCACGAAAGCTTATGCTCTAATAAATTTGTTAGTCTCTAAGGTGCCACAAGTCCTCCTGTTCTTCTTTTTGCGGATACAGACTAACACGGCTGCTATTCTGAAATGTATACATATGAAGTTTCCTGGGTGCTATACAGTCCAATTTCCACTTAATTGTATTCGTTTATCACTATAACCCTACAGAAATATATCTATTACTCAGTATAATGGCTTAACCCATATGCTGATCTTGTTCTTTTGTCTCTGGACTACTACTTCTGCTCTCAGGTTTGTCCTGTTGTCTTAGTGGTGTATCTTTTTAGATTGTTCTCTTTCTCTTTGGTCTCTGTGATTCCCAGTTGTTTGTTGGAAAGGGATAGGACTGATGTCTTTGTTCCCATTCAGTCTATTGTTCCTGAGCTGATTTGACTAGTCCCATATCCATAAGTATCTGTTACCCTGCCATTGGATCTGAAATAGACACATATCTGCAATTCCATTAAAGGACAGTCTAAGTGAGAACCCCATTTGTATTTTCTAAGAATTGTAGTCACCGAGTGCAGTATTCTTTGCTTTCTAAAGGTTGAAGTTGCCAGATCTGGAAAGATTTTTATGGGTAGATTGAAGAATCATTAGGGGTTCAGATCTCTCCTTATTGCACTCAGTGTTTTTTCCTGTCTTGGTAGTACTGGAGATGGACAATCACATCTCTTGCTCTGGAGCCTACTGGGAGCTTGGGGAAAAAAGAATCTATGGGTCTTTCAGTACAAATGTATGCCTTGCTGCCCAGTTAGAAAACATCATTCATCATTCCCAGAAGACTTCTTTCTTCAATGTCCTCTGGCATACCTTTAATCTTGATATTATTTCCATATTCCCTGTTCTCCATGTCCTCCACTTATAATAGTCTCTCTGTTCAATTATGTAAATATTTATAAAATTGATAATATTGTTCAATTGCTCATCTAATCCCATTTTCACCTATGTTATTTTCTTATTAATCTCTCAATTTCATGTTGATGTTTTTAATATTGGCCTGGTGCTTTTCTATCATCTCTTCATTCATCTTCTTAATTTTTGCTTGGAGATCCTTCAGGTTATCCATAGTGACTGGTGCCTCTCTTCCTGCCTCCATAGTTTGTCTGCTGGAGGAGGTGTTATCCTTCTTTTGTTGAGATGTCTTCGTTTTGGGGGGAGAAGAGATCTTTATGTGGGAAGGTTTTCTTTCTTTTCTAGACATCTAGGTTTTGTTACTTTTAGTCCCTCAATGCTCTAGGGTTACTTCTTCCTTGCTCGCCAGTCCCCTTCCTCACTCGCCATCATCCCACTTCCTCACTGTTTGTCTGTCCCTTCTCAAAATGGTTGTCGTGACCCTTCTTTCCCCAGTCACATTAATAAATTATAAACAGAGTTTATATCACACTCCACTCACTCATTGTCCTTTTACATGACAGCAAGGATCATGTCCCCAATTGCAGATCCACTTTTAGCTTGTTTTGCAGACTGGTGGCACTGGATTTTATTGCTAATTTTTCTAACCCCTTGGCTACTATATGGGCCCTGTGATCTGCCAGCTGTCCTCCTGTCTTCATTTTCCTTTTTATACTTTAAAAGCTTTCTCTGCTGGTGGTTGGTCGTATTTAGGGCTTGGATTTGATCTGGTTTGGTCTTTTTATCTTCTTACCTCTTCATTTACCTTGCCACACTGCATTTTGCAGAGAGCAAAATTAAGCCAACCTCTTGTTTTATCAGCAGCTATAATATTTCTTGTTCAGACTTGCGGTGAATAAAATGTTTGGAGCCTGCTGTTTGGCACTCCAAGGTTTTGTATTTGTCAGATAATGCTAATCTTAGCCATTAATATTTTGGTATATTTTATTGCAGTGTTTAGTAAAGCTCTCAAAATCAGTTTTCTCAGGAGAGAAGTCTCAGCACTTTTTGTTAACTGTTCGGGTACTCAGCGCAAACTGCAAACGTAAGTCTTCTTGGGTTTATAGAAAATACTTAGTTCATCTGAGCATGCCAAGAAGTTTAACAGCATAGTCAATCCCATACTAACACTACATCATTTGTTTAATTTGCATTTTCACATCCAGACTAGTAACTTGATATCTACATTTAAAATTGTCAGATAAAATATGTCTAGGATGCCCATCCTGGACTGGACAAGAACAAAGAACATAATAGGCAAAATTGAGCTGTATATGAGTATAGGCTCATTTTCAATAACTGTATTGTCATGATACTTGTTGCAATAGACTATACATGACTGTATTTGTCAGAGCAAATGGTTATGTGGAGCTATCAAAATAACCATAGCAACAGACAGTAAGAAAGAACCCTTAATGTTCTTTTTCTTAGATAACTTGATTTATCTGTTGAAGCATTATGTGACTATTAGAACTGGGCAGGAAACAGTGTTCCCATCTTGTGAACATTTTTGTGATTTCTCTGCATAAGAACAAAACTGAAAGATTTTGAGATTTTTTTTATGAAAAATGCAGAACTAGAGCCCCTGGATGGCCAATAGTCTGGTGATTTAAGTTCCTGCTCTGCCTGATTTGGAATAGGGATTTGAACCCAGATCTCCCATGTTATTTTGTTGCTTACCTAAAACAAAGGCTGATATTAAATGCCTCTTTATCCAGTGTCAGCCAGTGAGGAATATTTGTCATGGAGTTTAATGTGTCAGTTGTTTGTGTTTTAAAGTGTAGGAAGTTGAGGATTGCAAAGATTAATATTAATAGAAATATTTTCATAATTTAAAAGAAATAAATGAAAATGTTTTGGATTTTTTTTTCATTTTTGTGCAGTGTTTGTAACCCAAACATCACAGCTTTGTTCTAGTGTATGAGAACTAGATATTGAAACTGACTAGAAATAAAAGTGAAACAGGCTAATCTATCTTCCTGATCCAAGGCTCAATGAAATGTAAAAAGTAATAAAACAGAATAGATGACAAAAAGAATTAGATTTTTAAAATTATTTCAGCTTTACTACCACTGTGTAAGGTGCTGTTAGTTATGCAGGGAAGTAAGTTCATTCTTTAAAAATACGATGGATCAAATTCATCCCACTGAAGTTCTAAACCAGTAATGGATTTAGCCCATTATATTTAATTTCACATTGTCCATTTAAGGCCCTAACAACAGTATTTATAAAACCCTTCACATAGTCATGACTAGCATTAGTCAGACAATCTCTTTCCCTGTTCAATTTTTTTTTAACAAAGCCCTTCTTCTTAGGGAAAGTATTTGTTTACAGGGATTTTTAATCTGAGCAGGAAATGTATCAATTAGAAATAACTTTCTAAATTAACTGACTCCCACTATTAAAACATTCTGACAACTTTCTGGTGCCAGCAATGCCAGATGAGAAATCCCACATTGTCACTGTGGGAAAGGCGAGGACAAGATGAGAAATGTTATTCTTGGCACTCAAAAGATTTTACAATTTTAAATATTTATAGAGTCTTATCTAAACTACTGATTGGTTATTAGTTCCTTGAATTGAGGCAGGGATGTGTAAATCCCTAGAGCTTTAGGATCATATCCAATCTGAATGAATCTTAACCTTTAATAGGGAATTGGCACTTGAAATCTTCCTTGAGTTATTCCCTTCTCTTCCATACTGCAGTGCCCTCAGATACATTTTTTTTCTTTCTTTCTTGTAACGAAAGCAAAAGTTCAAGTTTGGAATCATCTCTGCTAGAGGTGTTTGGTTTGATTCAGAGTCACATTTATATCATTTGCCTTTTCTCTGCTTCATCAATAGCTTTGCACTGATATGTATTCCTTTTGGTGCAATACCAGAATGACTCCCTTCATTTGGTATTATCTTGTTGCTATACAATTTTTATCAATCTTTTCACCTCAGCAAAATTTCCTAAAGACTTAACAATTTTATATCTTTTACATAAACATTCCTGGTGAAGCTCAAGCCTTTCTAAAGATTGGCGGAAGCTATTGGATACATTTGCTGGTATTGTAAACCCACATTTTTCCTGTCAGTTGTAGAATCGCTCCAACTTGACAACTGTAATGAAATCTTTGATAATGCCTTGGCTGCCTGTAGCAAATGGGCTTATTGTGTGAGCCAGGAGTCCTCCAGAAAAACTGGTGTAGGTTCTGAGGAAGAAACAGGATATCACAACATATGGCTAAAAAAAACCCCAAGTCTTACCTCAGTTAATTTTGAACATCTTAGGAGAACCCCTTAAATGTACGAAGGAGACTTAATGTATTTGGTGGTTAGTTTTTCAGCAAGTAAAAAAATAATCATTTTCCCTGGTTTAATTTATTTCCATATTGCTTATAAGCTTGTGGTAAACAAAAAAAATGATAAAGCTTGGGGCAAACTTTAGGGATAAACCAGGTGGGAAAACTCACCAGTGCTAGCAGCTACCGTACTTAAAAAAAAGTTTCCCAAATTCGATAGGCTTGTGAGCCTAGGGCAACTCTAATTAAAGTTAAAGGAGAGCAAAAATAAGCATATAAAATACTGTTTTGGTTCATATAAAACCTGAATAAGTCAAAATCTGGATTATTCAATTATGTATGGTTGTGGGATTTCTTTTGTGAGCAGTCTCTTGCTCAGATCAGCTCTCTCCCATCCCTCCACTCTGAAGAAGGAAAGGAAAGGATTTTAGATTTTGTTTCTTGGGCTCAGTCCACGCTCTTCCTCTGACATGCCCCTAACATGAAAAAGCATACTCACAAGAAAGTGGAGATGCATTGATATCCTTTTGAACATTACCATAGGGTATAGCTCTGCAGCTCCACTGGCTTCTGTGCTGTGTAAAATGGAATTAGCTCACTGAGATATATATCTTTTTTTTTTTAAAGCTTCACTTCTCCTAATGGGAGCATTCAGCATTGCCATAACATGTGACTCTGTGAGCTGAAAGACGGTGAATTTTGAGGGAGTTTCATCCTGAAGTTTGCCACTTTGACACTTACTTTCGTCCTTTAAACAGCAGTGTAGTTAATGCCCAAATTGAGATCTACATGCTCTCCCTTTTAGTTCTTGATTGAAATGGATTTTGCCTTGCTATCAATTTTGTTTAGTTAAGTTGTCTATTAAGCAAAACTAAAAGCTTTGAAGAGTTCCTCATGTTGACTGAAGTGTCATTGAGACAGGCAGCTGCCTAGTCTTGGTGAAAATGAGTTAAGAAAGTCAAATCCCCGTTCCTGACATGCACATACCTTGTAGTCTCTGCTAGTCTGCAGAAGCCAGGGAAAAACAAGTAAATCATACACACTGTCACCATTTTTAGTTAATGAAGGGTGTTCGTTATAATGTCACTCAAGATTCCAAAAGACCTTGTGTATGTACAGCACCGTGAAAGAGTGCACAAATTAGATGCAGTTTACTGTAAATTGTCTTGAGAAACAGATGTTATTGGTATGATCAATGATTGAGAGCCTGGGTATCTGATGTCTGTACCTGTCTTCGTTCCAGAACTACTGTGTGACCCTGGACAAATTGATTAACTGCTCTGTACATTAACTTCTCCGTCTGTAAAATGGGAATAATAATACTTGCCCACCTCACAGGCCTGGTGCAATGTACAAGTTAATGAATAGTGGAACAGTGCTTTGAGATCCTCAGGTGGAAAGTGCTATAGAAATACAAACGATTACTAATATTTTAGTTACCAGTTTTCTAATTGAAAATCATTAGGACTTGTGCTCCTAAATCACATAAGCCCATTTGAAAATCCACCCTCACTGTACTGTAATGTGTCATTAGCAACTGCAGTTTGATCATTGAAGAGAAGTGAATAGAAAAGCAAGATGCAGTCCCTCCCTTAGGCCTTGTCTACACTGGGGGGGGAGGGGAGAATCGATCTAAGTTACGCAACTTCAGCTACGTTAATAACGTAGCTGAAGTCAACATACTTAGATCGACTTACCATGGTGTCTTCACTACAGTGAGTCAACTGCTGCCACTCCCCCGTCAACTGTGCCTGCACCTCTCGCCGAGCTGGAGTACAGGAGTCAACGGGAGAGTGCTCAGGGATCAATTTATCGCGTCTAGACTAGACGCGATAAATTGATCCCCACAGGATCGATTGCTGCCCGCCAATCCGGCCGGTAGTGAGAACATACTCTTAGATGTCTAGAAATCTTGAAGGGGATAATATTTTTAAAATACAATATTATTAATATATAGAGATTAAGGGTGGGATTTTCAAAAGAACCAAGGCCCGGATCCTCAACGATATTTAAGCACCCAACTCCTATTGAAACCAATAGGTGTTAGGCACTTAAACACCATTAAAGGTCTGGGCCCAAATGACTTAGGAGAACAAGTCCCACTGAAAGTCAAGGGGACTTGTGCTCTTAAGTCATTTAAATGGTTTTGAAAGTCCCGCCCCTTTAATCTTTGTATATTTACAAAAAATTTCTCACGAGACATCTTTGTAAATAATTCTGAAAATACTCTTTGCTCTTGCTGCTGCCAACACTGTGCAAGCTTGAAACAGAACTCCTTCATAGTGCCCTTTTTTGCCAATGCTGATTATTTTAAAATTGTTCACGGAGGCTGGACTGCCAGCATTAGTTACTTGAAAGAGTAATGGCACTGAAGCATTTGTTTTGAAGTCAAAAACCTACACATGCATAGAAAGCATTACATGTATATTGCGTACAGTTAAGGGGGAGGGGGAAATGCTAGGTCAAATTTGGGCTTGCCAAAATTGTGAGTGTCCCTTTAAATGAAAGATGAGAAATGAAATAGCAACTGTTATCATTGGGATAGAAGATAACTCCCTTTGTATTACTTACAGCCCAGAGTTTGTAATAGTGCTTTGACTTCTACTGTTGTATCTTGAACTGCTGCTGTCAATCACACTTTTTTTTTTTAAGACTCATGGCAAATTTATTTTGGATAGTTTCTTAACAGGTGTTTCCTTTACGTTACGAATGGTTTAAATGGGAAACTTGCTTTTTGTCCCAAGTTTTCAGCTGAAATCACATGGCAGTCTGACACAGGCGCTTGTATGTTTACTCATCTGTGCTAATGCTGACAGCAGATACTTGCAGATTCCCACAGTTGGCCTGGATTGGAGACAGAACAGATGTTGGGGATTATGGGGAAGGATTGAGAGAGGCTTTAGGCCTGTGTGTTTGCGGAAGTAATTCATTGTAGAGACACTGACAGGGCCTGTTGAACCTTCACGGAGGAGTTCTGTGAAATAGGTCTCAGTGGAGTTGCATATCAGAAAATAAAAGAAATGTTTTCCTGATAGCTTTAATTAAATGGAAAACATAAATCAGTACAGTAAAATAAAGCTAAGTGCAGCAAAATCTTATCATACTTCTGCAACATTCTTCTTAACTAAGGCCTGAAAATATTCATTACTTAGAGCCACAAAAACTTTCAACCTCCAGAAGCATAGGTTTTCTGACTTCCACCTTTTTAGGAAGGAGGAAGGGTTTAAAAAAAAAAAGGGGGGTAGAGCAAAGAACATTTCCAGGTAGTGAGGATTGGACACCCAGGAGAGCTTCTTCATCTTTGAGTAGGGCTAGTAGTCTTTTATCGATCTATCGATCTATCTATCTATCTACACCTTCATAGGTATATGAAGGGCTGGAGAACCCACAGAAAAAAAAATAGTGGGTGCTCAGCACCCACCAGCCACAACTGTTCAGCAGGCTCGGGGAGGGGCTTGGGGGAGTACAGAGAGCAATGAGTGGAGGGCAGGGGGAGCTTTGGGGAGGGGGTGGAGCAGGGGTGGGAAGAGGCAGAGCAAGGATGGGGCCTTGGGGGAGGGAGTGGAGCGGGGGCAGGAAGAGGCAAAGCGAGGGGGGGCCTTGGGGAAAAGGGCAGAATTGGGGCAGAGCGAGGGTGGAGCACCCCCGGAAAAACTGGAAGTCGGCGCCTATGTTTTGCTCAGCTGCTCCAACAGGCTCTCCTCTGTTGGGTATCAGATGCAGCAAGAAGCAGAGCAGCTCAGAAATCAGCACACCATGGAGCTGTTGGGATGGTAGCAGATCAATGACCCCATGAGAAACATAGGGGTTTTGCCACGGGACCAGGTATTCTTTACAGACACCACATGCCACAATATCACAGCAAACGTATGAGGCGTGATGGGTCTCACCAGGGGCTGGATTTGGAGGAAAGTAGATTTTTAGTTGTTTCGATTTTATTTACCTATTTATTGATTTAGGATGACCCTCTTCAGCTATGACTATCATAAGTTATTTTTACACATCACACAGCAAACCATAAGTTATTGGACTGTAATTTTAGAAAAAAACTAAGGCATGTGACAAAACTTGTAAGAAAGGAGAGTCTTGTGTGTATTTACTGTATAAATAATGGTCTTCCATGAAAAATGCAAGAAGCAAAAAGCCAAGATGGCTTTGCTAGCGACAGCTCAAGCAAAGAATAAACTACACTGGAAATGAACCTATGGGGAGGGAATCAAGCAGGAAGACTGTACGCAGGGCAAAAAGTCACTTTTGGCACAACCTCCATTGACTTCAGTGGAGTTGCACTCACACCAGCCATGCATTTGGCAAAACGAGTCAATTAAAGCCTTCAGGAGAGAGAGAAGGGAGCCAACAGAACAAATTAAGGTTTTGCTCAGTTAACAGCAGTAGGAAAAGATTAGGTAAAATAGTAGAGACATTGTAGATCCATAGGTAAATGGAAAGGGTAAGCAAATCATGAACAGCTATATTATATCAAAGAAATATATGGTGCAGGGAAATAGCTATTATGTTCATGAAGATTTAGATCACAGGGATCAATACCAGGTAAAGATCTGCTTAGAAAATTAAGTATATAGTACCCAACCCTGCAAGATGCTAAGCACCTCCTCTGAAGTGCAGAGTTGTGTCAACTCCCATTGGCTGCAGTAAGAGTTGAGGCTGCTCAGCAATGAGGCCCAAATTAACAGGTCAAAATAATGTATATCTCAGGGTCTTATGGATATTAGAAGAGACGTATGCTGTGCCATTGCCAATCACTGTCAGAAAGTAATGAAAGAGAAGGGAGACTGCTACTCAAATCTTCTCTCTCCAGAGAGCTCTGTAACAACTGAGCTATGGGATATTGAGGTGTGGGGTACCCTCAGTCTCTCCTGTTGAAGCTGTTCCACTTTGTGTAAATAATTAAAGAGTCATTAGATCAGGGGATAGGGTCTCCCATGTGGGGTGCCCTAAACACTGAGCTATAGAATTGTTCTTCCTCTCTCTCTTTCTGTGGCCCAATGACGCTTTAAATATTTATACAAAGTGGAACAGCTTCAACAGGAGAGATTGAGAGAGCCCTGCATCAGACTATTCTATAGCTCAGTGGTTAGAGCACTTACCCTGTTCAAAGGAATTTAACGTGAGTCTCCCACATCCCATATGAGTGCTCTCACCACTGGACTAGAAGTTATAAGGTGGGTGGCATCACTCCTAACAGACTTTGAATGGGACCTAATCCGGTAGGCAGCTTCTGAGCATGCCTAGCAGATCAGGCCCCGCATGAGAGAGAGACAGGTAAATAACTATTTTCTCCAGTTTATTAATTGCTCTGGGGTTTAGGTGGGAGATAGGCAGTGAGACACCTAGAGTGAGGCAGTAGTGTGCATGACCAGGGCTAAAATGTTGCCGCTTAGGGAACTTTTACAGTGAAAATTTATGTGCCAAGTGAGTTTAGGCACCTATGGGGTTAGGTGAGAATTTTGTGGATCCTAAAACTGGGACTTGGTCACCTAAGTACCTTTGTGGGTCTGGGCCTTAGGTCCTGATTCTGCAACTCATTTCATGCAGGTCTGTGACCTCAGTGGGGCTCTGTGCAAACGCTGGTATCTGCGCTCACTGCCTCAATTACAGGTTCAAGACCCTAGAGAACAACTGCATCATTAAAAATAGCTCATACTGGGCAAACTGAGGGTTTAAGAATGACATCCTGACTCCATTGAAATCAATGGAAATTTTTCCATAGACTTCAATAGAATCAGGATTTCATGCCAGGTCTCTGCTGTATAAGGACTATAATATTGGATCCTAGATCACAGTTTTCAATCTAAATAAAAGGCCGATGTTGCACTGGAAGAGTGCCTGGACACTAGTTGTACTTCAGTAAAGTACTAGATACAGTGCCACTTTTATAGATACATTCAGTCCAAGTAGGTTGCACAGGTAGTGCTGTTGTAGAAAGGATAAACATGATGATCTGGGTAATTATAGCCTGTCAGCCTGACATCAATCCCAGGCAAGACAGTGGAGAGCTGATACAAGGCTCGATTAATAAAGAATTAAAGGAGAGTAATGTAATTAGTGCAAATCAACATGGATTTATGGAAAATAGATCCTGTCCAATTAATGTGATATCTTTTAATGATGAGATTACAAGTTTGATTGGTTCAGGTAATAATGTTGACGCAAAATACTTAGACTTCTGTAAGGCTTTTGATTTGGTACTGCACAACATTTTGATTAAAAAACTAGAATGATATAAAATTAACATGGCACACATTAAATGGATTAAAAACTGGCTAACTACACATCTCAAAATGTAATTGTAAAGAGGGAATCATCATCAAGTGGATTTGTTTACAGTGGGGTGCCTCTGGGATCGGATCTTGGCCCCACACTTTTTAACGTTTTTATCTATGACCTGGACGAAAACATAAAATCATCACTGATGAATTTTGCAGATGACACAAAATAAAAGTAGGGGGAGTGGTAAATAATGAAGAGGACAGGTTACTGGTTCAGAGCAACCTGGATCACTTGGTAAACTGGGCACAAGCAAACAATATGCATTTTAATTAGGGCTGTCGATTAATCGGAGTTAACTCGTGATTAACTCAAAAAAATTAATCATGATTTAAAAAATTAATTGCGATTAATCACAGTTTTAATCGCGCTGTTAAACAATAGAATCCCAATGGAAATGTATTAAATATTTTGGATATTTTTCTACATTTTCATATATATTGTATTCTGTGTTGTAAATCAGTGTATATTATTTTTATTACAAATATTTGCACTGTAAAAATGATAAACAAAACAAATAGTATTTTTCAATTCACCTCATACAAGTACTGTAGTCCAATTTCTTTGTCATGAAAGTGAAGCTTACAAATGTAGATTTTTTTGTTTGTTACATAACTGCACTCAAAAACAAAACAATGTAAATCTTCAGAGCCTACTAGTCCACCCAGTCCTACTTCTTGTTCAGCCAATCGCTAAAACAAACAAGTTTGTTTACATTTACAGGACATAATGCTGTCCTCTTCTTATTTACAATGTCACCAGAAAGTGAGAACAGGCATTTTTGCATGGCATTTTTGTAGCTTGCATTGTAAGGTATTCATGTGCCAGATATGCTAAACATTTGTATGCCCTTTCATGCTTATGTCGCCATTCCAGAGGTCATGCTTCCATGCTGATGACGCGCGTTAAAAAAAAAACACGTTAATTAAATTTGTGAATGAACTCATTGGGGGAGAATTGTATGTCCCCTGCTCTGTTTTACCTACGTTCTGACATATATTTATGTTATAGCAGTCTCAGATGATGACCCAGCACGTGTTGTTCATTTTAAGAACACTTTCAGTGCAGATTTCACAAAATGCAAAGTACCAATGTGAGATTTCTAAAGATAGCCACAGTACTGGACCCAAGGTTTAAGAATCTGAAGTGGCTTCCAAAATCTGAGAGGGATGAGGCGCGGACCATGCTTTCAAAGTTTTAAAAGAGCAACACTCCAATGCGGAAACCACAGAACCTGAACCACCAAAAAAGAAAATCAACCTTCTGTTGGTGGCATCTTAATCAGATAATGAAAATGAACATGTGTCGATCTGCATTGATGTGGATTGTTATTAAGCAGAGCCCGTCATCAGTATGGATGCATGTCCCCTGGAATGGTGGTTGAAGCATGGAGGGACATATGAATCTTTAGCGCATCTAGCACATAAATATCTTGCGATGTTGGCTACAATAGTGCCATGAGAATGCCTGTTCTCACTTTCAGGTAATATTGTAAACAAGAAGTGGGCAGCATTATCTCCTGCATATGTAAACAAACTTGTTTGTCTGTGTGAGTGGCTGAACAAGAAGCAGGACTGACTGGACTTGCAGACTCTAAAATTTTATATTGTTTTATTTTTGAATGCAGTTTTTTGTACATAATTCAACATTTGTAAGTTCAACTTTCATGATAAAGAGATTGCACTACAGTACTTGTATTAAGTGAATTGAAAAATACTATTTCTTTTTTTTTTTACAGTGCAAATACTTGTAATCAAAAATAAATATAAAGTGAGTATTGTAGACTTTGTATTCTGTGTTGTAATTGAAATCAGTATATTTGAAAAGTTAGAAAACATTAAAAAATAGTTAAATAAACAGTATTCTGTTATTGTTTAACAGTGCAATTAATTGCATGATTAATCGTGATTAATTTTTTTAATCACATGATTAATCATGAATAATTTTTTTAATCGCTTGACAGCCCTAATTTTAATATATCTAAATGTCAATGTATTTCTAGGAACAAAGAATGTAGGCCATACTTACAAACTCTATTCTGGGAAGCAGTGACTCTGAAAAAGATTTGGGGGTTGTGATGGATAATCAGCGGAATGTGAGCTCCCAATGTGAGCTGTGGTCAAAAAGTCTAATGCAACCCTGGGATCCATAAATAGGGGACTCTCAAGTAGGAATAGAGAGATTATTTTACCTCTGTTTTTGGCTCTGATACGACCCCTGCTGGAATACTGTGTCCAGTTCTAATGCCCACAATTCAAGAAGGATGTTAATAAATTGGAGAGGGTTCAGAGAAGAGCCATGAGAATGATTAAAGGTTTAGAAAACATGCCTTATAGTGATAGACTCAAAGAGCTCAATCATTTTAGCTTAAGAAAGAGAAGGTTAAGTTGTGACGTAATTACAGTCTTTAAGTATCTACATGGGGAACAAATATTTAATAATAAACTCGTCAATCTAGCAGAGAAAGGTATAACAAGATCCAATGGCTGGAAGTTGAAGCTAGACAAATTCAGACTGGAAATAAGGTATAATATTTTAACAGTGAGAATAATTAACCATTGGAAGAACTTATCAAGGGCCGTGATGGCTTCTCCATCACAGACAATTTTAAAATCAAGATTGGATGTTTTCCTAAAAGATCTGCTCTAGGTATTATTTTGGGGAAGTACTATGGCCTGTGCTATACGGGAGATCAGATTAGATTATCACAATGGTCCCTTTTGTTCTTGGAATCTATGAATCTGTGAAAAACATTTTAATCGGTGATCTGGAAAAGGCAGTACAAAAGCACATACAGTAGAACCTCAGAGTTACGAACACCAGAGTTACGAACTGACCAATCAACCACACACCTCATTTGGAACTGGAAGTACACAATCAGGCAGCAGCAGAGACCAAAAAAAAAAAAAAAGCAAATACAATAGAGTACTGTGTTAAACGTAAATTACTGAAAAAATAAGGGGAAAGCAGAATTTTTCTTCTGCATAGTAAAGGGTCAAAGCTATATTAAGTCAATGGTCAGTTGTAAACTTTTGAAAGAACAACCATAACGTTTTGTTCAGAGTTATGAATATTTCAGAGTTATGAACAACCTCTATTACCGAGGTGTTCATAACTCTGAGGTTTCACTGTACATTTAAATGTGGTGATGCTACAATGGTGCAGTGATTGGAAAAAGCTTTGGAGGATGGGGGAAATAAAAATGGACTTAAAGATATTAGAGAAATGGGTAGAAAACCAAAAAATTCGTTTTAGGAAACTAGGAAAATGATATTGCTTAGCACTGATATAGCAAGTTAAATTTTCAAAGCATTATGCAAATATTAGCAAGTTCATCTTCACAACACTTTTGTGTAAGACTGATAAGTATTTATCTCTTCCATTTCACAGATGAAGGAGTGTAGAGGCAAAGAAGTTAGGTAGCATGCCCAGTGCCACATAGTCAATGGAAGAACTGGGACTGTAACTTAGTTCCTGGCTACAAACCTTATGTTCTTCCCAATAAATCATATTACCGCTCAGTAACACAGCCTAACTCATCTGGCGTGGGGGAGAGGGAAGGGAGGAACGACATCCTGAAACACAGATTTGCTCTGCACAAAAAAATGCGAATGCAGCGATACATTTGAAATTCTAAATACAGAAAAATCAGGAAATGTGAAGGTTATGGGCTCCCTCTGTAACTAGAAGTCAGCCCGATTGTGCATATATAGTGTTTTGTATTGCTGTGTAGATATATCTTCATTGAAAAGCAATGGTTTCTGCTAAACATAATTACTCCCTCTGAGCCTTTAATTCAAAGATGGGTTCTGTAAAATTTAATTTTCCCCCTGCAGCTTACATGATAAAGACCCAGCTATTAAACAAGGGAAGCTACTATGTGAGAGTGGCTACTATTAAAAACTGCATCGAAAAAGGTGTGGATACCAAACAAGAACAGTTACTAACTGAAGATGCACAGTATATGGTGTAACTATCATATGCAATGTAGCAGTTCACACCTAAGTGTGCAAACAAAAATGTGAACAAGACAAGTATCTCTGCCTCATTGTCAGTTGTATTCTGATTTGCAATACATTCTTTGTATTAGTGTCTGCATTATTATAATTTTAGTTTTGATAAAAAACTGAAAAGGGTTGAAAAATTGGAAAGGTTTCAGAAAAGAGCTACAAGAATGAGTCAAGGTCTGGAAACACAATCTATGTAGTTTATCCAAGAGACGGTTAAGAGGTAACTTGGTCACGGTCTACAAGTACCTACACATCAGGAAGGAATTTCTGATAATAGATGGGTTGTTTAGTCTTGCTGTAAAAGGGATAATGAGATTCAATTGTTGGAAGCTGAAGCTAGACAATTTGGACTAGAAATAAGGTGCCAATTTTTAACAGTGAGGTTGGGCCAACTTACCTAGGAACATGGTGGATTCTCATCCAGGGTAGAAATATAATATATTATATATCGTAATATACTCAAGAGACGCGCTGCAAAGAAATCTTTGAAAGATGTCACTGGTGCCAGTTTACATAAAATGTGATTGTACTATACGTGTGGGTGTCTCCTAAGGGAGGCAGTGTGTTGCAGTGGAATGGGTACAGGAGTTGGAGAGACTTAGGAGAGCTGAGTTTTGTCCTGGCTTTGCCACTGATCTCCTGGGTGACCTTTGGCAAGTAACTTGATCTCTCTGGGCCTCTGTCCGGCAGATGGGGCTTTTGGCTGTGGCAAGCAGCCCACTTAGGGGAAGGAAAACTCTGATTTCAAACCAAGAATGTCAGACCTGGCCAGTTGTTTTGTGAAAGTTGTGCCAGTCACACATGCTGTATGGGTCTGCACTGCTGATCCTGGCTAATGAGGTAGAGCAAAAGAAGAAAGTGATTGTAACCTAGCAGTGTCCTCTAAATAACTTTGTAAATGAATTGTTTTGTTTCTACATTGTATTCTCTGCATCAAATGACATTGTAGTGTACACTGTCAATGAACCAGGAAATCAAATTGAAACACAATCTGATTAGCATTCTTAGTAATAATAGGAAAGTAACACAGAGAAGCTTCTGTATTTTATATTAATTTAAAGGTGAGACATATCAATGTGTATTTTCTTGGGTAATGATGCATGTGTGTGTGTCTAGTTAACACAAAACAGAGCTACATTTACCCAGTAATGTATACCCAAGATATTGCAATTTTAAAATTAATATTTGATATTTAAATTGCAAATAAAAATACAATAAAAATGATGTTATGTCAGTAAAATATATCCTAGCACTGTGAAAAATGTCATAACAAAGGAATAAGAGAAAAGAGAAGAAGATCTAAGGGCCTCATTCTGCTGTCACCCTGGTGTAAATCAGAAGTAAATGTTTAATTGAAGTTTCACTAGTGTAACTGAGGCCTGTGTCTGTGTGTTTTTCCTGAAGATATCTGAGATTTCTTAATTGTTTTTTGTATTGCACTGTTGCCAGCCACTCGAATTAAAAAATCATGAAGGTCCAAAAAGACATGAGATAATTTTATTAAATAATAATTATGGGTGTTTTTAATTTGCTTTCTGGTTTTTGAGCCTCTAGGGTGCACTTGTTATGTTTTCAAGCTTTTCTCTAGCCAGGGGAGCTAGAAACGTAGTTTTTTTTTAAAGAAAGCCGAGATTCTCACCTAAATACCTAAAGCTGGGGCTTTACGAAAACCACAAGTATCATGAGACTCGTGACAGAATTGTGAGACTTGATAATACTAGTATTATTGTTCTACTTTCTAGCCTTCTCCTCCTCCTGTTCAGAACCCATCTCCCTGCAGTGACCATGATGTGACTGTCAGTTTTTCATGAGAATCACCTGTAGGTGGGCCAATTATAACATTACTTCTTAATCACAAGAACTAGATGGGGGCATGCTCCATGCCTCCTATGTAGCTTTATAAATGGAAAACAAAATCCACAGCAGTGAGGAAAGGAGGCATTGGGGATAAAGAAAAGAGATGTGTGTGTGGGGGGGGGGGGTTGGGAAATCCTACTGGTTTTAGCCTATTGTAAGGTTTTTTAGTAGTAATTGGCAAAATTAAAAGAAAAAATAGCAGAAAAAAATCTTACCGATATTTTTCCCTACCAGTACTACTTAGGGTATTGTCTACACTTTGAGCTGGAGGGATCAATTCCAGCTCAAGGAGACATACCTGTGCTAGCTTTGATTGAACTAGTGTGCTAAAAATAGAGCATAGCCACAGCGGTACAAGTGGCAACAGGGGCAAGCCATCCAAAAGACGTGCCTAGCATCTTGGACAGGTATGTAGGTAGGATAGCTAACTCCTCGTGCCACCCCAGCAACACTCTATATTTAATGTGCTAGCTCAATCACAACAAGCATGGGTATGTCTCCTTGAGCTGGAATTTACCCCTCCAGATCAAAGAGTAGACAATACCCTAATTAGCACTGACTGGTGTGTCGCAGTGTAAAAGCCACCAGCCAGCCAGAGGTCATTCTCTTAACCCGAGTCATTTTAGAATGGGAACTCTTACGCTACTGAAAAAGTTGTACTTATTTGTTTCAGCTTCGGAAATACTCTGGTGCACCATATCTCCATTGATTTCATTAGAGTCACTTTTGATTTACATAGATGTAAGGAGGAGGAAAATCAGGTCCTCTGCCTCAAATTGTTTATCACTTCATTACTAACCCTAGCCAGTGAGGCTACAGGCACGTTTTCTGCTTACACATCTGTTTGAGAGGGGAGCTAGTAAATCTGCTCATCAGACCTGTCAGCACTGAAGCTAGTAAATCTGTCCATCATGGAGCTAACTACAGTAACAGTTGAAAAAAAATCCTAAATACAGTCATGTTTGAGAGCTGATTTGTAATGTGACTGTGGCTAGTACTATTTGTGTTCCAGTGTGCACTGGTGTGATGCTCCCCGGGGTAGCCAGGGTTGTGTGGCACCTCACCTGCCCTTAACATAAATTAACCTTATCTGTGCTTGCTGTGAATCAGCTCCATAAATCCACCAACCTCTGGCAACACAAGCACTACCTTCCAGGCCCCCACAGGCTTCGCTCCCTCTGGGCATGTTAATGACAGGCCCACATCAACCCCTGAGCCCTCTGCGAGCATTCCTTTGTGCACTGAACACTCACAAAAATGCCAGATCTGCTGTCCCCAAAGAACAGTACACATACTAGCTTGTAAGATTCAGCTCAGGAGCAGCAGCACTTTGCTTAACACCACAGCACTGAGATATCTTTATAGTGAAAACAACAATATTTATTTTCAAAGACTAGAAATTCAGGAGATATTGAGTAAGACATTGGAAACAAATGTTTACATGTAATACAAAATCATAACATGCTTTCTAGAGACTAAACTTAACTAACAGCTTACCCTCCTGTCTAAAAAAGTTTCTTACCCAAAGTCCTCTTCAGCATTTTCAACCAAGGTTGCCTGAGATCCTGTTTTCATAAATGTCAACAAGTTGTCTGTTTACTTCTTAGATGCAGGATAATGGGGTGTCTCCTTTGCCTTCTAGAAATACCCCTAAAGTTCATTGTCTGTACCGTAGACCGAATAACTCCCCCAATGGCTTTTTTCTCCTGTTGACTTCACATTTTTTCATTAAAATTTGACTTCATATGTAAATGGGCATCCCGTGTGTTAGTTTACGATGCTTGATTTACATCCTGACAGATAAACATTTCATATTTCCTGTCTGAAGGAAAACATGGTTTTCACCTTTGCTGTGTTTAATACCTTGTTACGGACTTTAAAAACATATTTTACATGTACACACACACATAACTCCTTACATCGTAGCTTTACATATATTTCACAATGATATTAATGATCACTGTGACACCGACTTTCCTTTGAGACCTCATATGACATTCTTTGGCGAATCAGAGTGTGCCCACCAGAATCTGGATAGTGCTGTAACGCCTCTGCAGGCATTAAAGGCAAACCTTTCAGTACACATTTCTGAACAGAAGTTGTTTTATCTTCATGCTACAGAATTTTCAGTCTTGCTGCAGTGTGATCTGGTGGCTGCATTGATTGCAGATATTCAATTCCTAAAGGAAGAAGACCTTTCCGAGAAGATTTACAGAAATGTGTAGATCCATCAGTTGCTTGTCAAGGGGTTTGTGCAGCTATATTGTTCCACTCACTTGTGATTGATTTTTCAATTTAGGGACCTGATCTTGCTCCCATTGAAGTCAGGCCTAAAGTGTTAACTGGAAGCCTATGGAAATCTATAGCAATGATGTCCAAGCTGTAGCCTGGCCATCACTTGAGGCTTTCAGGGGCAACTGTGTAATGAAAAAAAATGTGTATTTAATTATGAACCGAGACTGTGTTCTCTAAGGGTATGTCTACACTACGAGAGTAGTTCGATTCTACTTAAATCGAATTTGTGGAACCGATATTACAAAGTCGAACATGTGTATCCACACTAAGGACAGTAATTCGACTTTGTGAGTCCACACTAACGGGGCAAGCGTTGACATTGGAAGCGATGCACTGTGGGCAGCTATCCCACAGTTCCCGCAGTCCCCGCTGCCCATTGGAATTCTGGGTGGAGCCCCCAATACCTGGTCGGGCCAAAAATGTGTCGAGGATGGTTTTGGGTAACTGTCGTCATTCAACCGTCACTCCCGCCCTCCCTCCCTCCCTGAAAGCGCCGGCGGGCAATCAGTTCGCGCACTTTTCTGGTGAGTGACAGCGCGGACGCCACAGCACTGCGAGCATGGAGCCCGCTGCGATCATCGCTGCAGTTATGGCCGTTGTCAACACCTCGCACCTTATCGTCCACCTTTTTCAGAGTCACATGCTGAGAAATCGGGCGAGGAGGCTACGGCAGCGCAGTGAGGACATTAAGTCTGAGAGGGGCACAGACCTCTCACAAAGCACGGGACCCCGCGCTGTGAACATCATAGTGGCAATGGGTCATGTTGATGCTGTGGAACGGCGATTCTGGGCCCGGGAAACAAGCACAGACTGGTGGGACCACATAGTGCTGCAGGTCTGGGATGAATCACAGTGGCTGCGAGACTTTAGGATGCGTAAGGGAACTTTCCTGGAACTTGGTGAGTTGCTGTCCCCTGTCCTGAAGTGCAAGGACACCCGGATGCGAGCAGCCCTGACTGTCCAGAAGCGAGTGGCCATAGCCCTCTGGAAGCTTGCAATGCCAGACAGCTACCGGTCAGTCGCGAACCACTTTGGCGTGGGCAAATCTACCGTGGGGGTGGTTGTGATGCAAGTAGCCAACCCAATCGTTGAGCTACTGCTGTCAAAGGAAGTGACCCTGGGAAACGTGCAGGTGCTCATAGATGGCTTCGCCGCGATGGGATTCCCAAACTGCGGTGGGGCTATAGATGGAACTCACATCCCTATCCTGGGACTGGACCACCAAGCCAGCCAGTACATTAACCGAAAGGGCTACTTTTCAATGGTGCTGCAAGCACTGGTGGACCATAGGGGACGTTTTACAAACATCAACATCGGATGGCTGGGCAAGGTTCATGACGCTCGTGTTTTCAGGAACTCTGGTCTGTTTAGACGGCTGCAGGAAGGCATTTACTTCCCAGACCACAAAATAACTGTTGGGGATGTGGAGATACCTATAGTGATCCTCGGGGACCCAGCCTACCTGCTAATGCCCTGGCTCATGAAGCCCTATACAGGCGTCCTGGACAGTGAAAAAGAACTCTTCAACTACCATCCGAACAAGTGCAGAATGGTGGTGGAGTGTGCCTTTGGACGTCTCAAGGGGAGATGGAGAAGCTTACTGACTCACTCTGATCTCAGCGAAACCAATATCCCCATTGTTATTGCAGCTTGCTGTGTGCTCCACAATCTCTGTGAGAGCAAGGGGGAGACCTTTATGGCAGGGTGGGAGGTTGAGGCAAATCGCCTGGCTGCTGATTATGCCCAGCCAGACAGCTGTGCGATTAGAAGAGCCCAGCGGGATGCGCTGTGCATCCGGGAGGCTTTGAAAGCTAGGTTCCTGAGTGAGCAGGGTAACCTGTGACTATTACGTTTGTTTAAAGAGAAGCTGAACCTGCCCCCGTTTCTTTACCCAGTTAATGTTGACTATCCTCTCCAGTTACATACCCCGCTCACCCCGTTCCCCCCCTTCCAACACACGTTTAAAAATAAAAGAAATGGAACTTTGTTAATGAACACCGTTTTCTTTATTATGGATTTCGCGGTAAAGTGTTGAAACTGGGACGCAGACTGTGGTGGGGAGTGGGCGTAGTGATGGAAAGAACACTTCTAAACTCAAGGACTGACAGGCTCCTGCTCCTAGAGTGGTCTGCAGTGGTGGACTGGTTGTTTCAACAGAGCCTGACACCCCTCCTTTTTGGGACTATGTGTGTGGGGGCTATGTGACTTTGGGGCGGGGGAGGACGGTTGCAGATCCCCTGCTGCGTGGCTCTGTGATCCAGGCTAAGGACCACTGCATAAGATCTGTAACCGCCCTCCCCCCCCACAAAGTGACATAGCGCCCCCGCACACAGAACATGAAAACCACCTCCCAGACTGACCAGGGTGCCTAGTGACTGCAATGTGTGTGTGACCTTCTGCTGAACCTGCCCCCGTATCTGAACCCTGCTAAAGGTGACTGTCCTCTCCAATTACCAACCCCCTTCCTCCCCTTCAAACACACTCTCCTCTAAAAGAACATGACGGAAACAGTAATTAACAGAAACGTATTTTTTATTAGCAACTACACAGTTAGGGGATGAAACTGGGACGGGGGCTTGGGTGAGGCGAGAAGGAAAGGACTTATCAAATTTTTAGGAATGAGATCCTTCTGGTACTTGAGCAGTCTGCAGGGGTGGAGTGACAGTTTTCACGGCCCCTGACACCCCTCCTTCTTGGGACTTTGGGTGAGGGGGGTATAGGACTTTGTGGCGGTGGAGGGCGGTTAGAGATAGACTGCAGCGGGGCTCTGTCCTCCTACCTCCGTTCCTGCGAACATCCACAAGGCGACGGAGCGTGTCCGTTTGCTCCCTCATTAGTCCAAGCAGCGTTTGAGTCGCCTGCTGGTCTTCCTGCCGCCACCTCTCCTCCCGTTCGCTGTGTGATCGCTGGTATTGTGACATGTTCTCCCTCCACTGGGTCTGCTGGGCCGCCTCGGCTCGGGAGCAGCCCATAAGTTCTGAGAACATGTCGTCCCGTGTCCTTTTCTTTCTCCGCCTGATCTGCGCCAGCCTCTGGGAGGGGGATGCCGGGGTAGGTCAGGAGACAGTCGCAGCTGTGGGATGGGAAAAAGGGAGTGAATTCCTCACAAAGATACATTTTTGTGAACAATGAACGTAGTCTTTCTCTGTGAACAAGACCATGCACAGCACCTATCACATGTGCACTCAGGACAAGGTCGAATTTTCGGCCTTCGCATTCAGTGCCTGGGGTCTTGCAGTGGAGATCAGACAAGCGGGGCAGGACAGCGGAATTTGGGTAGCAGGCTGACATGGTAAGCCGTAGACTTTTGGCTGCTTAAAACTTAAATTATAGCAGTGCCCTCCTTTCACGTTCAAAGCAATGCTCCTAGTGTTGGCCAGTTCCTGCTGCCGGCAATCCAGCAAGCATGAACTCTGCCCCTGTCCCACCCCCTCGCGGCTGTCCCCGGGAAAGATCCCTGTATGCTGCCCCTCTCCCGCCTCCACCGCGTGGCTGTAAACCGCCGGTTACAGTTATGTAAAGGAACAGGCAATCAGTCCCAATACTAACATTCCCCTAATTCAAAGCAGGTTACCATGAGCAACATCACTCTGATGAGGATTTCTGACACAGAGAAAGACCACATGCTGCGTGAAAGCCAGCAAAAACCAGGGCCATATGCCACCATGCTCTGCGAGGCAATGATCCCAGAGTACTTGATAATAGCCTGGCGCGGAAAAGTTTCCTACCACGGAGGACGCAATAAGGCCGCTCTCCCCAGGAACCTCATGCAAAGGCTTTCCAATTACCTCCAGGAGAGCTTTGTGGAGATGTCCCATGAGGATTTCAGTTCTATCCCCGAACATATAGACCTTATTTTCCAGTAGCTGCACTGGAAAGGACTAAAAAGTAGAGCGCCTAGGGCAAACTAATCATAGAAACGGCATGTCTGGGGCTGGGATCCGGAGCGTCCGTTTGACTCTTTGGTCTTCTGGTACCCTTGTCTCAGCTCCTTGATTTTCACGCGGCACTGCATTGCATCCCGGCTGTATCCTCTCTCTGTCATGGCTTTTGAGATCTTCTCGTAGATCTTCGCATTCCGTTTCTTGGAGCGCAGCTCCGAAAGCACGGACTCATCGCCCCACACAGCGATCAGATCCAAGACTTCCCGATCAGTCCATGCTGGGGCCCTCTTTCTATTCTGCAATTGCATGGTCATCTCTGCTGGAGAGCTCTGCATCGTTGCCAGTGCTGCTGAGCTTGCCACGATGTCCAAACAGGAAATGAGATTCAAACTGGCCAGACAGGAAAAGGAATTCAAAATTTTCCGGGGCTTTTCCTGTGTGGCTGGTCAGAGCATCCGAGCTCGGACTGCTGTCCAGAGCGTCAACAGAGTGGTGCACTGTGTTATAGCTCCCGGAGCTATTAGCGTCGAATTCCATCCACACCTACCTTCATTCGACATGGCCATGTCGAATTTAGCGCTACTTCCCTCGTCGGGGAGGAGTACAGAAATCGACTTAAAGAGACCTCTATGTCGAACTAAATAGCTTCGTTGTGTGGACGGGTACATGGTTAATTCGATTTAACACTGCTAAATTCGACATAACCTCCTAGTGTAGACCAAGCCTAAGCCATGCCCTGAGATTGTAAATCTGTGTCTGACTTACTCTGTTGCTATGAAGTAGCTGGTGCACTGCTTCTCCTCAGTCCCAAGAGCAGCTCTAGAGTGAGCTTCAGCTGGGAGCACACCTAGCCGCTTCTGTCCTTGCTATCCACATCCCCTTCTGTGGCCACCTGATGAATCACATCGGAAGGAGGAGAGAATAACCTTGGCTGCTCCATTTCCTGCTTCTCTTCCAGGCTGTGGGAGTCCCAAGGAGAGCAAGATACATCTGACTCTGCCTGAGCCTAGGGAAGCAATGAGCTAAGAATATCTTTCCTCCCCTACAGACGTATCAGGCAGCCTGGATGAGAGGAAAAGCTGAGAACTCCCCATCAGTTATGATTCCCTAATTCTCTGCTCCAGCACAAGTTAAAGCAGTACTGGTTGGATGTGGTGCAAAGAGCAGAAAATCTGCTGCTGAGTATTGACTGTGGCCCCTTTCCCTTTTTGAAATAATACGTTTGACTCTCAAACTGAAAAGATTGGACATCATGACACGGTTCTGGTGGTTTAACATGTCCTTTCCCAAAAAATTAATTGGCTGGCTGTGGTTGAAGACAAAAACTGACTGTGATATTATTTTCTTATTTGTGTTAGCCCCAACTCTTACCTTTACCACCCACCCCGAGTAGCTGAGATAGGTGTTGGGGAACTCCAGGTGATTTGGAGACACAAGTGGAAACCCGAAGGAGCTGCAGTGCACAGCAGTCCTGCTCTCCTCTCACCTGTGGTGGACTGGGCAGGATTTGAGTTTTAAGACTCCTCTCATTGAAGTCAATGGCAAAACTTCTACTGTCTCCAGTGGGACTGGGATTTGCCCCTTAGAACAGATGTTGAATTCTTTGTCAGTCAGGAGTTCAGAATTCTTGAAAATCTAAGAGATAGTTTCCTTTTATTCTTTTTGAGGGAGATGGGAGAATTAAATCACACTATTATCCCATTTTCTGATCCCATGACTAACAGCATTTTGTTTTAGTACATCAGAAGCAAGAAGTCTTCTAAACAATCAATGGGGCCACTGGACAGTCGAAATGCTAAAGGAGCACTCAAGGAAGACAAGGCCATTACAGAAAAGCTAAATGAATTCTTTGCATCAGTCTACACTGTAGAGGATGTGAGGGAGTTTCCCACACTTGAGCCATACTGTTTAGTGACACATCTGAGGAACTGTTCCAGATCAGTGGCGTAGCCAGCTTCTAAGAGGAGGGGGCGCAAACATAAAAAAGGCACCCCCCTTGGCTGCTCCTCTGGCCACACCCCGTTGGCTCCTCCTCCGGCCGCTCCACGTGCCCCCCTTGGCTCCTCCTCCAGCCGCACCACCCCTCCCCCCCCATGGCTCCTCCAGCCCTGCCGTGCCACCCCGTGGCCCCCCCTGCTCCTCCGGCCGCAGCTGCCGGCTGCCATGCTGCACCCTCCCGCTCCTCTTGCCGCACCCACCGCCCCCCCATGGCTGCCGCCGGCCACCCTGCAGGCCACCAGCCTGCGCCCCCCCTCGCTCCTCCAGCCGCGGCTGCCGGCCGCACTGCGGAGAGGGGGAAACTGAGAGGGGGAAAGCGGAGTAACGAGCTGGGAGTCCGCAGAACTATTCTAGTTAGGGGGTGCCAGACGCTGCCCGGTGGGCGCTGTAACCCACCCCCGGGGATTCGCGCTCTCAAGCACACCCCGGCCCTGGAGTGGCCAGAACTAGAGCTGGCGGGGCGCGCGCTCCCGTTTCTTTGGCCCGGCAGGCCAACCACCGCTACTGTGCGGCGGCCGTTAGAGTCCAACCGCTCTTTAGGTGCGTGCCGCCGCTGCTTCCGCACACGCCGTGTGCAGCTGCAGGAGGGAGCAGGGAGGGCTCCGTCCCATTCTCCCCCTCCCTCTGGGGTCCTGCCAGCCGCCGCCGTTGCAGCCGGTGGGCGCAGGGAGGCGACAGCGAGTCCCCACTGCCGAGCTGCCTCGCACAGAGACTTTTTACCTTCTCTTGCTTTCCCCTTCGTTACCCACCATGCTCCGGACTCTGCCGCTCAGTCGGGGAGAGGAGCCCGCGGCTGACCCGAGAGCCTTTCCCCAGCGGAGATGAGGGAGGCAGCGCTGGGCAGGAGGAGAAGGAGCTGACTAGACCCACGCTTTCCGGCCGCTCCTCCCTCCCCCCAGCTGCCGGCCACGCTGCGGGCCGCCAGCCTGCGCCCCCCCTCGCTCCTCCGGCTGCGGCTGCCGGGCCGCGCTGCAGGCCATATGCCGCGCGCCCCCCCCACTCCTCCGGCCACTTTCGGAAAGGCGGGGGAAGCGGCTGATTCCCCTGCACCCCGCTAGCTACCCTACTGTTCCAGATTGAGGGGTCAATAGAGAAGGCTTTGTAACAAGTTGATAAATTAATCGGTAATAAGTCACCAGGACCAGATGGTATTCACCCCAAAGTTCTGAAGGAACTCAAATATGAAATTGCAGAACTACTAACTGTGGTATGTAACCTATCACTTAAATCAGCCTCTTTACCAGATGACTGGAGTCATACAATGCTGATTTTTAAAAATGCTCCAAAGATGATGCTGGCAATTACAGGCTGAAAAGCATAATTTCAGTAGCAGGCAAACTGGTTGAAACTATACGAAAGAACAGAATTATCAGACACATAAATGAACACAATTTTTTGGGAAAGAATCTTTCTTCATCAATCTTTTAGTATTTTCTGAGGGGTTCAACAAACATGTGGACAAGATCAACAAACAAATGGCTCTAGTGTACTTGGACTTTCAGAAAGCCTTTGACAAGGTCCCTCACCAAAGGCTCTTAAGCAAAGTAACCAGTTAGGGGTTAAAAGGAAAGATCCCTCATGTATCAGTAACTGGTTAAAAAATAGGAAACAGAGGTGGGAATAAATGGTCAGTTTTCACAGTGGAGATAGATAAACAACAGGGTCCCTCAAGGATCTGTACTGGGACCAGTGCTGTTCAACATGTTCATAAATGATCTGGAAAATGGAGTAAACAGTGAGGTTGCAAAATTTGCAGATGATACAAATTACTCAAGATAGTTAAATCCAAAGCTGACTGCAAAGACTTACAAAGGGATCTCACAAAATTGGGTGACTGGGCAACAAAATGGCAGATGAAATTCAATGTTTGATAAATGCAAAGTAACGCCCATTGGAAAACATCATCCCTACTATACATACAAAATGATGGGATCTAAATTAGTTGTTACCACTCAACAAAGAGATCTTAGAGTCATCATGGATTTCTCTGAAAACATCTGCTCAGTGTGCAGCAGCAGTCAAAGAAGCTAATGGAATGTTAGGAACCATTAGGAAAGGGATAAACAATGAGACAGAAAATATCATAATGCTACTATATACATCCATTGAACTCCCTCACCTTGAATTCTGTGTGCAGTTCTGGCCGCCCCATCTCAAAAAAGATATATTAGAATTGAAAAAGTACAGAGAAGGGCAACAAAAGTGATTAGGGGTATGGAACAGCTTCCATATGAGAAGAGGTTCATCTTAAAAAAAAATGACTAAGAGCGAATATGATAGAAGTCTATAAAATCTTGAACAGGTTGGAGCAATTGAATAAGTATTATTTACCCCTTCACATAACACAAGAACCAGTGGTCACCTAATGAAATTAGTAGGCAGCAGGTTTAAAACAAACATAAGGATGTACTTTTTCTTCAAGTAGTGTCTCTGTGGGTGCTCCTCTTTAAGTGCACATGGGCCTCTCATGCCCTTGATTTTAAGGCCCGGCTTGACAAAGCCCTGGCTGAGATGATTTATTTGGGGTTGGTCCTGCTTTGAGCAGGGGGTGGACTAGATGACCTGAGGTCTCTTCCAACCCTAATCTATGATTCTATGATTACAGCAACCCATACTTTGACAAAGACCCTTGCCCAAGTCAGAGATGATGGAATCAGTCCTGGTACCACCCCCTCCCCAGATGTGCCTCCGCAGTGGCCATACTAGGATCCTTGGGGGCAGCATATTGGTAGCAATTTGCCAGATCTTCAGCTCCACTGCACCATGAAAGTAAAGTCACATAGTCTCCTCCACCAAACCCCCAACATAAGGAGGCCTTTGAAGAACAGGAGGCTAGGGCAGACAAGGAGTCTATCCCTCAAAGCCCTATTTTGTCTTCATCTCTGGATGAGGTAGTCATTCCTCCACCTCCATCGATGTCTGATGATTTTTATCAGTTCCAGGACCTTGTGAAGAGGGTGGTGGACTCCACCCAGTTGCCTCTTGAGGAGGTTAAAACTCATATCACGATCTCCTGCACGTTGTGCAATCATCACCCACCCAGAATGCACTACCCATTAGTGAAGTGCTACTGGGTCCAGCAAAGACTGTGTGGCAAACTCCTGCCATCCTACCGCCAATTTGTAAAAGGGCAGATAAGAAATGTTATGTTCCTCCCAGGAACTCAGAATTTTGTTTTTCCACCCCTCCATTCATGGTTGTCCCTAACGACAGACAGACAAATAGAGGGGAACAACAATAGGTGATGTATATACAAGTCAACTTGGTTCACTGTAAACAGAATGGCAGAAATGGGTAGTTAAGGGTATGTCTACACTGCAATAAAAAAAACCATGAGCCCGAGTCAGCTGACCTGAGTCAGCTGACCTGGGCCAGCCAGGGCTGTGGGTCTCTTATTGCAATGTAGATGTAACCCGAGAGGAACAAATGTGGACAAGGAAGGGGTCTTACAGACAGGTTCATAGAGGTTGTACCAAGCTGAGGCGACTGTGTGGCTTGCAGGCAATTGTGTGAGAGGCTGACAGATAGGATCAGTGTCAAAGTGAGGGGGGCAGAGGAACTGAATAATTCAATTGTCATTGAGGGTCCTGTGGCACCTTTAAGACTAACAGAAGTATTGGAGTATAAGCTTTCGTGGGTGAATGCCCACGCGTCTGACGAGACGCGTCTGATGAAGTGGGCATTGACCCACAAAAGCTTATGCTCCAATACTTCTGTTAGTCTTAAAGGTGCCACAGGACCCGCTGTTGCTTTTTACAGATTCAGACTAACACGGCTACCCCCTGATACTCAATTGTCATCGCACATTTTATTTATTCACAATGAACAAATAAAGAGCACAATCACAAGCAAAAGCATTTAGTTTGAGATTCTTGGGAACATACAGAGAATTCACCTTAATTTAAATGATAAGGTTGATGACTTAATCATAACCAATGTCACGGGCAGCGGGTGGGCCCTTCATTCAGAGAGGCTAGCACCCCAGCCCTGCCCCTTTCGCAGGAGGCCCCGCCGCCCCCCCCGCAGCCAGAGCCCTGAATCCTCCCCCTCCTCCCCTCCCAGAGAAGCCTCGGGGCGGTCGGAACCCTGAGCCCCCCGCCACCGCCGGAGGAGTCACGGGCCTGCCCCAGCCACACCAGCCGGTCAGCCCAAGCTCCTTCCTTCCCGCCACTGGAGGAGCTCCAGGTTGGCCCCAGCTGCACTGGCCTGAGCCGCGCCAGCCCCGGGCCACCCCGAGCCATGCCAGCTGCCCTGAGACCCCAGCTGTGCCAGCATGCCTCCCTTCCCTGACCCCCCAGCCTCCCAGTGGAAGAACGCTGAGCTTTTTATATGCGCCAGGCAAGTTCCAAGGAGGCGGAGGAGGCAGTATCTGCTACTCGGCTTCCCATGTTCTTCAATAATCTTCCTGCAGTCCAGAGAGATTACTGATGAACCCAGGAAGCTGAATAGCAGATACCACCTCCTCAGCTGCCCCAGAACCTGAATAGCGCATAATAGTAAGTAAAAAGTAAAAACCTGCAATCTGGCATCCCGTGGCAGCGGCTGCGAAGCCTTCCCTGGCCTATTATACCTGCTGCCTATGATAACCATTAATTAAATTGACAAGACTGTAAAATAATTATATTTAAATTTCTATTTAATTTGTTCTCAGACTGTTCTGTATGTTAAGAATACTTCAGCAAGGCAAAATTCAACACTGAAGGCAAAAGACACAGCATAAAATATCAAAAGCACAAATATTAGGAAATGTATATGAGTCCTCATCCTGCAATGCTTGCACTAGGCCCTACTTGTGTGAGTAGTCCAGCTGAGGTCACTGGGAATATTCAGGGCCGCCCGGGGGGGGGAAAGGGGGGCAAGTGGGGCAATTTGCCCCGAGCCCCACAGGGGCCCCCACGAGAATATAGTATTCTATAGTATTGCAACTTTTTTTTATGGAAAGGGCCCCCAAAATTGCTTTGCCCCAGGCCCCCTGAATCCTCTGGGCAGCCCTGGGAATATTCACGTAAGTAAGGAATTCTAGTATGTGCAAGGATGGCAGGATCATGCAAGGACTGAAAGAGCAAACCCAAGGCAAAGTAACAAGGTAATTAGGAGGGTATTTTGCCAGTACTTTTTGTTTGTTTACGTTATATTTCAGCCTTTGGGTTTATAATAGGCTATAGAGATTTCCCCTCCTTAGATAAGCATCACACATCAAAACTGGCCATATGATGAAAGCATTTCTAATCTGAAAGCAGGAATGAGAGATCACAAATAGACTAGAACTGATTCTCAGACTGGAATTTGTTTACTTCCTGTTCTAGTGGGTGGCAAAGTATCCATAAAACCCATAAGTTCTTTAGCACTCAGTATATTTTAGTCTCTGTTGCAGTAAAAGGTTTACCACTAATCTGTCTCTCCAGAAATAGTGTGGAGGATTTAACATCCAACAACTGATGAATGAATTCAGGAATGCCTACCTAAAACCAGTGCTAATAAGGGACAAGTTGTTGCTAACTATGGTTGCACTGTGATATGGCCACCTGTAAACAAATCAAATAATGAGAGACCAAGGAGAACTCCAGGTGCTACAGGAAGTTGCACTAGCAGTTGAAAATGTGTCTGTTTTCCCTCCAGAATCAGAATCAATACTGGATTCAAAAAAGAACTAGATAAGTTCATGGCGGCTATTAGTCAGGATGGGCAGAGATGGTGTCCCTAGCCTCTGTTTGCCAGAAGCTAGAAATAGGCGACAGGGATGGATCACTTGATGCTTACCTGTTCTGCGCATTCCCTCTGAAGCACCTGGCATTAGCCGCTGTGAAAGACAGGATACTGGGCTAGGTGGACCATTGGTCCATAGATAGATCCAGTATGGCTGTTCTTATGTTCTTAATAATGATCCAATGCCTCTGCATGGTTTGAGGACTGTTTTTCTACTGAAGTGTAAAATGAAGGTCCTGACCACCAAGTGTAACTGAAAATCCTACAGTACTTATCACAAGCCCAAATTCCAGAGTCTATATTCTTTTTACACTCCATGCATATCTAAATTCACTCTCTACATCTACCTAAATTCCCCTGATGTTTCAGATACACACAATGTTCTTCTTCACTTCTTCCCAAAATTGTTGAGCAGTGGTGTTGCATAGTTAAATTAAACATGCCTGCATTTCAGTGGTGGGCCTGCTCTTCCATTTGTATGAGTCTGTGTATATACACACCAAGATCCTACTCTGATAGGTGCCATTGGATGCCGCAGAGATGTAAATAAATAAGAGGAGTGTGTGTGTCTGTCTGTCTGTCTGTATGTGTGCATGCGCTTGTGTGTATGTGAGTATTTTGCATAGAATACAAGATAATGTGGGATGAAGGTTTATACGATTAAGTATGGAATGGGAACATCATTCACGAATACTGAGAGAACAAATGAGTTTTGTAGCTGCTCCCAAGAAGTTCTGATAAAACCCTTACACCACACCTCACCATCACATATCCTATATATGTCACATTTATAGAAAAACCACATTTAGTTAAATATTTTTATAGCAACTATTTTTTGTATCCCTCCAACCTGTAGTGAGGTCTCCTAGTTACCATTAGTCTAAATGTACAAGGTTCAGAGGGGAGACATAAAAAAACTCTAAATATTACCTAGAATAGATTGTCTATAAATAGCGCTGCCATGACTTTAAGTAAATTTATCTTGGAGCCTTCCGGGGCTAGACGTGAGTGCTGGGCCCCATTGGAATTCTGGAAATAACTCTGTCCAAACTATAATGCTTTTGTTGCTAATCCTGCAAGGATGTGAGATATTAGAAGGTATGAAAAACTTGTCATGGGGACAGGTGTGAATCTGGCCCATCCTGGGTCTCAGGTAGGAGACATTTTGGGAGGAAATTCCATATTTAAGTGGGAGAAGGCTGAAACGTTTCTGTGGCCAATTGATGACGTTTTTAAATGACAGTTATTTGAAGCTACTCAGAGATCTGGAATGTTCAAATGAGTCCTGAAGGATTAGGTGGCAAAGGGCAAGAAAGATGGTCAGCGGTATCGTTACCATTTATTTATTATAGGCCTGATCCAAATCCCAGTGAAGTCAATGAGATTATTTTCTGTCTGCCTATTTAATAATGTTGTCACCTACTTATTCTTTTCAAACAACCACCTACTCACTATGACATGAAGCTGATCCATCCCTTAATTATTTCTGTTTCTTCATAGGCAGGAATGGTGCTGAGATGTGGATACTTCTGGCTTGGTTTATTTCTGGTGCCCACTGCGTGCCTTGTTAAAGATGTGGCATGGAGAGCGTAAGTTTAAAGGATACAACAGTAATTATATTTGTTGTAGAAATCATTCTTCATCTATTGTTTATTCAGTTCCGTTTCTTTCAATCACACAATTACTAACACTTTATCTAAATGCTAAATTATAGTGACATTCATAAAAGAATATTTATAGAATCTAACTCAAAAGCTGTGTGAGTTCATCATCTGTAATAACACAAGCAATATAAGTGGATTAATAGCCAAGATATCCATGAAGTACTTTCCAAGGATACATGCTTCACTGTGGTCAATAAAATTCTTTCTTGTTGTGATTATTTGCATTGTATAATTCTAACAGGCCAATTGCTTCAGGCCCCAAAGGTGTCCTGTCTGCATTAAAGGGGACCAAAACTTTATTCATTTTGGCTAGGTATCCAGAAAGTGGAACGTAACAGTACGTTAATTTGTAGGCAGAGAAACAGTGGCTCTCTGTATAGATAATTATTTTGTATTTTGTCTGTCCGTTTCATTTTAAGTCTGTTAGTCTTGCAAACACCCACTGGCTTGTCAGCTACTTTGAGGCCTCTCCTTCTACAGTGAGGCTTCCTGGACATAGTTGGGACAGAGGACAATAGTCCTGGGACTTGACTGTTGGAGAAAAGTCCTAATGACTCTTTCCCTCACACAAGAAAGATCAAGTGTAGCTGAGTTGGAAGCATTGAGGAAAGTAACAGACTCAAAGAAGGTAGAGATGAAAGAGACTGATTTCATCATCTACTCCATCTCCTTGCAAAGCAGGATTGTTCTTTATTGTAGAATTACTGATGTTTTTGTCTAGTCTAGTTTTAAATGTCTCAAGCTATCAGGTTTCCACTTCTTCCCTTGGAAAATGTCATATTCCTGACTGTTAAGATCTGTTAGGCTTTTTTTCTTGATATTCAGCCTAAATTAAGTGATTCTCTTGGACTCAGAATATAGGTAGTGTTTTGTATCACTATATTAGCAGCTCCTTTCTGTTTGAAGAAGAAAAAGAATGATGATCTGAAGAAAGCATTATCATTATGTTCCTTATTAAAGGTACTGCCTTGTTTCATTATGTTCTACAGAGGAAGGCCCAGGGTTCTTCCAGGCTTGGGGCTAGAATTGCAGATCCTCACTAGAGTGGAATAGGAGGTGTCAAGGCTGGATCCCCACTTTGAACTTTAGGGTACAAATGTAGGGGCCTGCATGAAAACTTCTAAGCTCAACTACCAGCTTAGCTCTGGTTCCGCTGCCACCATTTCCCAATTCTAGATTTCCACCCTGGGAAGCACTGAGAAAAACCTTTCACCAATTCCCTGGTGAATACAGATCCAAACCCCTTGGATCTTAAAACAAGGAGAAATTAACCATCCCCCCTCCTTCCTCCCACCAACTCCTGGTGAACACAGATCCAATCCCCTTGGATCTAAAACAAGGAGAAATTAACCTTTCCCCCTCCTTCCTTTCACCAACTCCTGGTGAATCAAGATCCAAACCCCTTGGATCTTAAAACAAAGAAAAATCAATCAGGTTCTAAAAAGAAAGCTTTTAATTAAAGAAAAAGGTAAAAATCATCTCTGTAAAATCAGTATGGAAATTAACCTTACAGGGTAATCAAACTTAAAGAGCTCAGAGGACTCCCCTCTAGTCTCAGGTTCAAAGTACAGCAAACAAAGATAAACACTCTAGTAAAAGGTACATTTATAAGTTGAGAAAACAAAGGAAAACTAAGACGCCTTGCCTGGCTATTTACTTACAAGTTTGAAATAGGAGAGACTTGTTTAGAAAGATGTGGAGAACCTGGATTGATGTCTGGTCCCTCTCAGTCCCGAGAACGAACACACTCCCCAACAAAGAACACAAACAAAAGCCTTCCCCCCCCAAGATTTGAAAGTATCTTGTCCCCTTATTGGTCCTTTAGGTCAGATGCCAGCCAGGTTACCTGAGCTTCTTAACCCTTTACAGGGAAAAGGATTTTGGAGTCTCTGGCCAGGAGGGATTTTATAGTACTGTACACAGGACAGCTATTACCCTTCCCTTTATAGTTATGACACGCCCCCCAAATCACAGATAGTGTTGGATGTTCGGTTCCACACTGGCTGTGATTTCTTCCTGGAGTTCTAGGAGAAAACAGAGTTAATAAGACACATGTACCTTTAGACATACTACTGATTATATAAAAACTAACAATATGTTTCATTCCAAGAACAATTGTTAACCAGTTAACTCTGGGAAACTTTCCCGGGAGAGTGCATCAGCCACTTTGTTAGAAGCTCCCGAAATGTGTTGTATTTCAAAATCAAAATCTTGGAGAGCTAAACTCCACCGAAGAAGTTTTTTGTTATTTCCCTTGGCGGTATGAAGCCACTGTAGCGCAGCATGGTCTGTTTGTAGTTGGAAACGCCGTCCCCAAACATATGGGCGTAGCTTTTCCAGCGCGTACACAATGGCATAGCATTCCTTTTCGCTGATTGACCAATGGCTTTCCCTCTCAGACAGTTTCTTACTGAGAAACACGACAGGATGGAATTCTTGATCCGGTCCTTCCTGCATTAAAACTGCTCCCACGCCTCGCTCGGACGCATCTGTGGTTACTAGGAACTGTTTGTCAAAGTCTGGGGCCCTTAGCACAGGGTCAGACATGAGTGTTGCCTTAAGCTGGTTAAAGGCCTTTTGGCACTCATCAGTCCACTGAACTGCATTTGGCTGTTTCTTTCTGGTTAGGTCTGTCAGCGGGGCGGCGATTTGGCTGTAGTGGGGTACAAATCGCCTATAATATCCAGCCAAGCCTAAGAAGGATTGGACCTGTTTCTTAGACTTTGGAACCGGCCACTTTTGGATAGCATCCACTTTGGCCTGTAGGGGATTTATAGTTCCTTGACCCACCTGGTGCCCCAGGTAAGTCACTCTGTTTTGGCCTATTTGACACTTTTTAGCCTTAACAGTTAGTCCTGCCTGCTGGATGCGCTCGAAAACTTTTTCCAGGTGCTCCAGGTGCTCTGCCCATGAATCAGAAAAAATGGCCACATCATCGAGGTAGGCAACTGCAGATTCTCCCAATCCTGCTAGGAGACCATCTACAAGTCTTTGGAAGGTGGCGGGTGCATTTCGCAACCCAAAAGGGAGTACATTGAATTCATACACCCCTGCCTGGGTGACGAAGGCTGACCTTTCCTTAGCGGGTTCATCTAGTGGTACTTGCCAGTACCCCTTGGTTAAGTCCAAAGTAGAGATGAATTGGGCATGTCCCAATTTCTCCAATAGCTCATCTGTGGCATTGGATAGTTGTCAGGATGAGTTACAGCATTTAGCTTACGGTAGTCCACGCAAAAGCGTATTTCCCCATCTGGTTTGGGAACTAGAACCACTGGAGATGCCCATGCACTCTTAGAGGGGCGGATTATACCCATCTGTAGCATGTCCTGGATCTCCCTTTGTATAGCAGTTTTGGCATGAGGTGACTCCCGGTAGGGTGGGGTTCTAATAGGGTGAGCATTACCTGTGTCAATGGAGTGGTATGCCCATTCGGTCCATCCTGGAGTGGCTGAGAAAATTGGTGCAAAGCTTGTGCACAGCTCCTTGATCTGCTGTCGCTGCAGACGTCCAAGGGTCGTGGAGAGGTTCACCTCTTCCACGCCACCATCCTTTTTTCCTTCGTAGTAGACACCTTCAGGCCACTCCGCGTCATCTGTTTCCTGGGCTGTAAACTGGCAAACGTTTAATTCTCTGGAATAAAAGGGCTTAAGAGAATTAACATGGTATACCTTAGGCTTTATGTTGGAGGTGGGGGAGGCTATGAGATAGTTAACAGCTCCTAGGCGCTCCTGGACCGTGAATGGTCCTTCCCACGATGCTTCCATTTTATGGGCCTGGAGCGCCTTTAAGACCATGACTTGGTCTCCTACTTTGAAGGACCGTTCTCTGGAATGTTTATCATACCAGGCCTTTTGCTCTTCCTGAGCATTCTTTAGGTTTCCTTTAGCAAGGGCTAAAGAGTGTCGAAGGGTGTTTTGTAGGTTGCTTACAAAGTCTAGAATGTTAGTTCCTGGAGAAGGCGTAAACCCCTCCCATTGCTGCTTCACCAACTGTAATGGCCCCTTAACCTCACGGCCATACACAAGTTCAAATGGTGAAAACCCTAAACTGGGATGTGGTACAGCCCTGTAGGCAAAAAGCAACTGCTGCAACACGAGGTCCCAATCATTGGAGTGTTCATTTACAAATTTACGTATCATGGCCCCCAAAGTTCCATTAAACCTCTCCACCAGGCCATTGGTTTCATGGTGGTAAGGGTTGGCAACCAAGTGATTCACCCCATGAGCTTCCCACAGGTTTTCCATGGTCCCTGCCAGGAAATTAGTTCCCGAATCTGTAAGGATGTCGGAGGGCCAACCTACCCTGGCAAAAATGTCTGTTAATGCCTGGCACACACTTTTAGCCCTGGTGTTGCTTAAGGGTACTGCTTCCGGCCATCGGGTAGCAAAATCCATGAAAGTCAGTACGTACTGCTTTCCTCTGGGTGTCTTCTTTGGGAAAGGACCCAGAATATCCACAGCTACGCGCTGAAATGGGACCTCAATTATGGGTAGTGGCTGGAGAGGGGCTTTAACCTGGTCTTGGGGCTTTCCCACTCGTTGGCACACCTCACAAGACCGGACATAATTAGCAACGTCCTTGCCCATTCCCTCCCAGTGGAAGGACTTCTCCAACCGGTCCTTGGTTCTGTTCACCCCAGAATGGCCACTGGGATGATCATGGGCTAAGCTCAAGAGCTTTACCCGATACTTAATGGGAACTACCAACTGTCTTTGAGGATGCCAGTCTTCCTGGTGCCCACCAGAAAGAGTCTCCTTGTATAAAAGTCCTTGTTCTACAACAAACCGCGATCGGTTAGAAGAGCTGAGAGGCAGTGGGGTGCGCCGCGCCGCCGCCCAAGCTTTCTGAAGGCTGTCATCTGCTTCCTGCTCGGCCTGGAACTGTTCCCTTGATGCTGGAGACATCAGTTCCTCCTTGGACTGTGGACTGGGGCTTGGTCCCTCTGGAAGCGATGCAGGTGCTGGGGCTGTTTCCATTGACTGTGAACCGCTGTCCGCTGGTGCACTATGTGGTATTTCAGGCTCTGGCAGAGCCTCTTGGGTAGGGTTATCTGCTGCTTCCGCCAGGTCAGGCTCGCTGGTGCCCTCTGGCATTGGAGTTGTAGACGGGTTTGCAAGCGCTGGACTCAGGGCTCGCAATGGTTCTGGTGCTGGTTGCGTTGTCAGTTCCGGTTCTGGGACTGGCTTTGGCTGGGTCTCTGGGATTGGGTCCACAACGGCTGTTGCAGTCGTTGGCAGGGGATCCGGTTCCACCACCTTTGTCTGGGTCTCTGGTAACCCAGACGGGGCCCTGGTGGATGGCTTAGGAACAGGGATGGGGGTGAAAGCTTGCTTAGCCTTTGCTTGTTCCAGTTCATGTTTCCTTTCTTTTTCTCTCTCCTCCATCTCTTTTTCTTTCAGCTCCATAGTTCTCTTGTGAGCCTCCTCTTTGGCTTTTTTCAGCTCCATCTCTCTTTTATGGGCCTCCTTTTTGGCTTTTTCTTCTCTTGCTCTCTGCTTTGTCTTGAGTTTTGTTAATTGAAGCAGTCTCTGATGTTTTCTTTCATTTTCTTCTGCTTCTAGTTTGGCCAGTTCTATTTTTTTAGCTACTTCTTTGGTAGTCATTTTCCTGTTTTCTTGTGCTGGGTCACCTCCTCTGCAGTTGACTGAAACTGGGAAGCTCTCAGCTCTGGCTGCTGCTGAGTTAACAGAGACTTTCTAACTAGCTACTCCCGAGGATGTAAAAAGAAAAAAAAAACAATTCAGCTTGTAAAGTCCTTTTACCAGTCAAGTTTGCTAATTGAACCCTTCTCTTAACAAAGGACCTTGTTAAAAAAACTTAACACCTCTGCCTTCAGGCAAGGAGAGATAAGATATGCATCTATCTACCTCCAGCTGGGCTTTCCAAGCAGCTAGAAGGAAAAAAAAAATCTCACTGGCTTTTGGGTTTAAAATGATCCCACCGCGCTGCCACCATGTCAAGGCTGGATCCCCACTTTGAACTTTAGGGTACAAATGTAGGGGCCTGCATGAAAACTTCTAAGCTCAACTACCAGCTTAGCTCTGGTTCCGCTGCCACCATTTCCCAATTCTGGATTCCCACCCTGGGAAGCACTGAGAAAAACCTTTCACCAATTCCCTGGTGAATACAGATCCAAACCCCTTGGATCTTAAAACAAGGAGAAATTAACCATCCCCCCTCCTTCCTCCCACCAACTCCTGGTGAACACAGATCCAGTCCCCTTGGATCTAAAACAAAGAGAAATTAACCTTTCCCCCTCCTTCCTTTCACCAACTCCTGGTGAATCAAGATCCAAACCCCTTGGATCTTAAAACAAGGAAAAATCAATCAGGTTCTAAAAAGAAAGCTTTTAATTAAAGAAAAAGGTAAAAATCATCTCTGTAAAATCAGTATGGAAATTAACCTTACAGGGTAATCAAACTTAAAGAGCTCAGAGGACTCCCCTCTAGTCTCAGGTTCAAAGTACAGCAAACAAAGATAAACACTCTAGTAAAAGGTACATTTACAAGTTGAGAAAACAAAGGAAAACTAAGACGCCTTGCCTGGCTATTTACTTACAAGTTTGAAATAGGAGAGACTTGTTTAGAAAGATGTGGAGAACCTGGATTGATGTCTGGTCCCTCTCAGTCCCGAGAACGAACACACTCCCCAACAAAGAACACAAACAAAAGCCTTCCCCCCCCCCAAGATTTGAAAGTATCTTGTCCCCTTATTGGTCCTTTAGGTCAGATGCCAGCCAGGTTACCTGAGCTTCTTAACCCTTTACAGGGAAAAGGATTTTGGAGTCTCTGGCCAGGAGGGATTTTATAGTACTGTACACAGGACAGCTATTACCCTTCCCTTTATAGTTATGACAGGAGGATAGCAAGGTTAATATGTGATTTGTCACAAAGCCATAAGGTGAAAGCCTCGTAACCTGTAATCTGTACACCCCGGATCAAGCTCCTTGCCAGCTGAGGAAATCTCCTTTTTAGGAGGAAGAGTAGAAGGTACAGAAGGAATCGAGAAAATACAGTAGAGAGTAAGACAACTTCCACAACACACACACACATCTCAAATGTCAGTATAAAAGGATAAATCAGGCTACATGTATAAATACTGTAAATGTGTTTTTCTGTGGGCTCGACAGTAATGCAAAATTAAATTGTTGTACTTGCCTACCAAAAGTCAATAACAATTTTTTTAAAAATATTTCCTTTCTCTCCATTAAAGTTCATTGGAATAACTTTCATGAGCTGCATTACCATGCCTAGCGTTAATGTCAGTAATATAACATTTCCATTGGAGCCTGATATGATTTAATATGGGCATTGTACTGCAGTGTTTTTGTTGTATTCAATGAGACATCTCTGTTGAAAATGGTAGAACAAGTCCAACAATTACTGAGGCCAAAGTGTCCAACTTGAGTACCTAAAGTAAGGCATGTAAGTGGCCTGATTTCACCTCTGAAAAACTGGTCAGTTAATTAGTGTGACTAAGGCCCCAATCCTGCACAGAGTTATGCATTGCTTAATTTTACCCACTTGGAAGTCAGTGGGACTACTTTCATGATTAAAGGTACGTCTGTAACTGTTTGCAGGAACCGGTCTTGAATATGGATTTAGGTGTCTAACATTAGCCAGCTGAGTTTTGAAAATGTTTGTCTAGACAGTTAGTGCAGGTCAAACTTGTGTCCTCAAGTTGCCCTCTCTTCTTATCAGTGCTCGGGCTAAAGCATTGTAAAATCTTATAAAGGGCCAGTCATCAGAAACTATTAGTCATTAAATGTCTATTACTGACTTAGCCTGAATAATTCCTCTTTGTATATTTTTTAGTGAGATTTCAGCAACAGTGTCTTTTCACTAGTTCAGATCAGGAATGTAAATAGATTGTGAAGCTCACTAGACAAATATAGATTGATTTACTGGGTATTGTCCAACAGATTTTAAACAGGAGGCCCCTATCAATGTTAAGCAAGGAATCTGTTCTCCCAAACAAGATTTTTTTTAGACGTTGCTGTAAAATTAACACCATTAACATTTAAACTAGGATAAATGAAATGACACAGCTATCAGCACTACCATATGTAAGGAGTAAAGGTCTGTTTCCTTTTCAAGAGGCTTGCCATGCAAAACTTGAGCTATGACCAAAGCCCCTGGAAATTAGAGGGACTAGACAGATTTTTTCTGCAGCAGGGACTACATGCTGCTGTCTATAATTCAGCAGAATCCATTGTCAGACATAAAATTCCAGAAGCTCTGACTTTTCATGGTCATGGAGTTTACCCCTTTCAGTTCCTTTTGGACATGAAACATATGTCCACAGAAAGGGCATTCCTGTGACCCAAAAGACATATGCTAAATTTCAGTACGGAATGCTGCCAGAACAGAGTAAGTGCAGAGTACAGTTTACATCTGGTAGAATACTGAAAGGGACAAGAACAAGTATATTTCCAGACCCATGCAAATCTTTTTATTTCTAAACGGGGACACTATCCCATTCTAGAAATTTGTAATGTTGGCAAGTTTCAGCTAGTTTTATATTTCCTTTGTTATGTAGGCTACAGTTGTCAACATACCTCTTATCTCCCATGTTCCCTGCAGCTCTGTGCCTGAAACCTCTTTACTGAATCAAGAAAATGTGGAAAATTTTCCTTTCTTTTCAGAAAGAGGAGGAAGCTTACTATTAAGTTCTTGGCTCTAATATCACATTGTTAACTCTGGACCCAATTTTAGCTTGGGGAAATATATAGGGGTTGTTTCTTTCTTATAAAAGTCCAAATTCTTACTCCCTGGGGAATTCTTCACCAAAATATTAAAAATTCTATACCAAAATTTTAAAAACTCTGCATCCAATATTTTAAAATTCTACGTATTTTATTTATCAAAATGACACAATATAATCCTGTCAGTTTCAATTATTTTGGTAATTTATTTCAAAATACCTGTCAGCAACTATGTCTGTAACAATACAGACCAAAAAAAATTCAGGATTTTTTTTTTTGACATATAGATTCCTTACTAGGCATATTAATACAGAACTTTGAGTAATTCATTTAAACTACAATACAGAAGCATATTTCCTGTACCCCTCAGAAGCAGTAAAAAGGCTTGGCAGAGTCAAGGGTAATGGAGAAGTTGAGGGAAGGAGCCTGGGAGCAAACCTGGAGGGTTGTTGGGTGTGGGTGGGAGAAGTATGGAACAGGGAGGTTTGGGGGGGGAGGGATTATTAGGGAGTTGGGGAGCCTACCCCATGCAGACATTGGCCGACCCCATGCCTCTCCCATTCAGTCAGGCACATCTGGCCCTGTCCCTTTGTGTCCCTGCACTCCCTAGCCCCTGTCTCCTTGTGGCCCTGCAGCCCCCCTCCCATTCAGCCGCTGGTTCAATGCTGTCACCCCACTAGCTCCTGAGCCTGCACCCCAGTCTGTCCCCCCACTAGCCCTTCTGAACCCCATTCTGTGACCTCCCCAGCAGCCCTGTGTGCCCCATTCTGGCCGTCCAGTGCCTCCTCACCAGGCCCTGCTGTGAGGAACGCAGTTTCTTTGGCCAGCTGCCCTCTCTTCCGGCACCTGGTGGGCAAAATGTGTAATTGCAGCACCTCTCCAGCAGAATCTATATTCTGAAGAGAAGAAAAATCTGCGGGGGAAATTAACTCTGTGCATGCACAGTGGTGCAGAATTCCCCCAGGAGTAAACTCTTTCAATAAGAAGCACTTACTAAGTTGAGTGGTCCACTGCAGTCACTGGGACTACTTGTGTGAGTAACTGCTACTCAGCACCAGTAAGGATTGCAGAATCGGGCATTTAAGGATACATGGGAATCCTTAGATGAAATAATTTGTTGCAGTGAATTGGGACAAGAGGACAAAAGTAATTAATATTGTTCTTGAACTATGTATCACTGAGTTGTGTTGTCAGAATTTCCAGGAGTCACCCATTAATTAATAAATCTTGAAATGCATAAAAGATCTAGGCCTTCTTAAGGCCAGATTGAGCCCATCTGCTCTGCACAATGGAGCAGATGAGGGGAGAACATAAAGAGCCTCTCTGCATCCTCCTTCCTTGCAGCCCTCTGCAGCAGCAGCTGGGCACAGATCAAATCCCTGGAGCACAGAAAATGCTCCATCTATGTGCCCCTAGGGCACAAAACACCTCAGAGGGAAGAAGGTGTGGCCACGGCAGAGCTGGCATGGAGTTCAGGAAGGGAATATGGAACACCTACCACCAGGGTGCATCTGCAGATACGCCTCCAAAATTCCTCCAGCTCTTCCCCTAGGGTAGCGCGGTTCTACACCACTCTGAACATGGGGATGTGTCTAAAATGCTCAGTTAAACCCTGAATGCTTTTCTGTTCTACTCTCTTAACATTCTTGAAGAAAACCTGTTTTTCTACAGCACTTCTACTGCCTGGTAACCAATAATATGGAACAGGGGATTTCATAGTAATGAGAAATGATCCCAGCGCTAGGATATTTTGTGAAGTACAAGGCACAGCTGGGACCTGTCCCTTTCTTTTCCTGTTTCAAAGGTTAATTTCTGCCATTCTGAAAAAAGCAGTTGGGCAAAGTGCCTCTCCCTGCTCCCACTGAAGTCCATGGGAAGTTTGCCGTTGAATTCAATGGGAGCAGGGTAATGCCCTGAAGAATAAGAGTTTCATTTTGTAGCCCCTATTCTTTAGACATACATGGATGGATTATCATTAGCCTGTTTTACAAATACTAAATTCCCACCATTACTGTCTGTTTTAATGAGGTCCTTACTCCAAGAAATTATCCAATAATATGACAACAACATGGCTTTGTATCAGTACTTTCTAGATACCCAGCCAGGATGCAGTACTCGCATAGTCCATCGTTTTGTATTACTTAAAAATAACTTCGATGCTCTCAGACTTTAAGGCAACAATATTTTGTCATATGGTGAAATTTCTCAATGCATTGCTTGCTTTTACTGTACTTCACTAATTGGACTCTCTGTTGCTAAGGCCCCATTATGTTTACATTTTGGATTCAGTATTCACTCTGGGGAGAGAAAAGAAAAGCATCTCTCTAATCTCTTATGATGAATGGAAACTTGAAAAGATGAACATGGAGTCTTCGAAGAGATTGGATAGTTTGTACTTTTCCAGATTTCTCTCTATATGAAAGTAAATCTGAAGGATTTGTAAAGTTCCAAATTTATATAGACTTTAAAACTCCTCAAGTCTACAGTACTCGATATTGCCTCTTTTAAAGGCAGGAGATAAGTTCAAGGTCAATGTTTTAACATATTTAGTCAAATTAAGAGGAATGTGAAAGCAAAGTCAATTGGAAAGATTATAAGAGTTAATAGCCCAAAGCTTAAAGCAGGCTTTATCTCCTAAAAACTGTCTAAAGTTTCAGTTCTCAAAGAGGAGGATGAGTCTAATTATTAGTCTAAGTAGCCACAGTAACTTGAATCTAATTAATTTTTGTGCAGTTCTAAGTAATATAACATTCTTGAAACTATACAACTTTTTTTAAAATGTTCCTGTTACTCTATTTTCATTGCCTATCAGTATATGTCCATGCTACCATTCAAGCTTTATCCCTCTCTTGATGTGGGTGTATTTATTTCTATTTTCAAGTATACTGCTAATGTATGTTGGTAGGACTGTATTCTTTAATACTATGTGAGTCTCCTTTTCCTTACAGCCTCTCATATTCCTCCTCTCTAACCCTTCGGTCTCTAGCTGCCTTTTCTTTTATGTTCAGGTGCATGTTTAGGCCCACATTTGCAAAAGTGGCCATTCACTATGGGTGCCTCCACTTTTGAGACTTGGGGCCTGATCCTGCACCATTTATGTTACTGAGAGCTATGGCTGCTTAGTCAAACCGTGGGTGCCTAAAATTGGGTATGCAAAATTAGAGGTCAGTTTTGAAAATGCTGTCTTAAAAATAAGTAAATAAATAAACAACAGTACCTGTAGTATCAGCAAGGACTTTTTGTCCACAGTAGTGAGGGTTTTTAGCAGGAGGAATAATGAAAATCATGGAATTAATAATATGAATGTATCTTGGTTATCTTTTAATGATGTGTACATCAATCAGTACCTCCCCATAATGCAAACAGATTAAAACTATGTTTTGGATTATTGGGTGTAAATTACATCTCTCTGTCTGCCTAGGATGTCTTTGTCATCTCTGGAATTGGAACATACCATTTTAATACTGAGAGGCAAATACTTTATCTTTTCAAGTCTATACTGGTGTCTCAGGCAACTTGACTCCATTTTGTTTCAAGTGTATTTTGCTGTCATATATAAATCAATATTATCTCCTGGGATACTCTTTCTCCATTAAGTGACATAAAAGAGGAGGCTGAAACTGTCCATTGGAGAAAGATATTCCTGATTTTTTTTTTAATTACTTTGTGAGAACTAGATTCTCCCCTCACTTACACAAGCATAATTCAGGAGTGATGCCAGTGAATGATGATGTAAGTGAGACCTGAAACAAAGTCCAAGTCTCTTTACTCCAGAGACCCAAGCATGTATAAATTCTAGTTATGCCTGTGGTACAAAAATTGTTCTTTGCATGCCAAATCCAAGGAAATAGGACACAGCCAGTCCTGTTACTTTATTTCTGGAAGCTGATTGGGGAGGGAAGCATCTTTTAAGTCTAGCAAAATTGGAAATACTTATGACTGGTTCCCCCCGGGGTGCCACCTGAAACTGAGGTACCACTGAGCCCTCTGACCCCCCAGCGTGGGCTCCCTTTCACATTGTACTGCTGTGATAAGCTGCAAAGCCCTCCAGCCTCACTTTCACCAGCATTCACACAGGTATGGACACACCCAGCTGCAGTTACACGCAGCCTCTCTAACCACCAGCTTCCCAGCCTAGACCCCAGAGCAGTACCATCCTGTCCTGGTCAAATGTAGCCAGTATATGGGTTTAATACCCGGTCTGCCTCTCCCTCAATGTGAAGAGGACAATGCACACTTGTGGTAACCAAGCAGAGATTTCCCCAAGCACACCTGTCAAAGCTCACTGGTTTGGATTAAAACATAAAATACGTTTATTAATTACAAAAGAGAGATTTTAAGTGATTATAAGGGATAGCAAACAGATCAAAGCAGATTACCTAGCAAATAAACAAAAAACGCAGACTAAGCTTAATATACTAAATAGATTGGATATGAATTAGCAGATTCTCAGCATAACTGATGGTACAGGCAGATTTATAGATTCTTAAGGCACAAGCTGCACAAGCTTGGGTTTCTCAGATCTTCATACACAGGCTAGAAATCCCTTTAGCCTGGGTCCAGCACTTCTCCCAGTTCAGTCTTTGTTCCTCAGATGTTTCAGGAGTCCTCTAGTGTGGGGAGTGAAGCACCACAGATGATGTCACTCCCTGCCTTATATAGCTTTAGCATATGGCGGAAACCTTTTATTTCAAAACTTGGTTCCCAGAGCAGTTTTGGAAAAATACTGATATCCCAAGATGGAGTCTAGAATCATGTGGCCTGGTCACATGTCCTTGTAGAGTCATAGCAGCCATTACTTACAAGCTGTTTGGAGTGTTCCAGGAAGGCTCACCAGGTGGTTGATAAACTTCTCCTAAGGCCTATTGTTTTCCCTAATGGCTCATTGCCCTGAATAGGCCCTTCCCAACCAGCTATCTAGACAGAAAGCATCTTGTCTAGTGGGTGTCACCCAGGTATAACTACATTTGAAATACAGATACATAGTCAATATTCATAACTTCAGATGCAAAAATGATACATGCATACAAATAGGATAATCATATTCAGCAAATCATAACTTTTCCAATGACATCTCACATGACTTATCTTGCGTAAAACACATCATAATTATGCTATAATCATATCACTATGAAGAATACGGGGTGCAGCGTCACAATACTCATAAATGAAAATTAGAAGGTTTGAATGGCAATGATTATCTGAGACTGTAATCAGGTTTTCAGTGCACCGCAATGTGTGGCTCAAAGGACAAAATGGAATCATGCTTTACTTCAATGAATATTCAGTGAAACCCTGCTCTTTTGTTTGGATGACCGGGTCTTGAGCAGTCCCATGGCAGTGGTGTCAAGTCTCCGGAGTCCAGCAGCTCTGCACAGTTTTACACAGACAGAGTGTTCTGTTAAAGAAGATGAACTATACTGAGTTTTTCATGTAACATTACCCAGATATTATGAATCTGGACTAATTGCCATGCTTGTACACTCTTGCATTGCCCTATTTCCCAAATCTTCCCAAATCAAAGGCTCTGTGCCTTTTTTGTCTGAGAAGGAAATTTGGTCTTTTACAGCCATGTGAACGTTTATGTGTTTTTTGTTTTTGTTTTTTTGTCTTTTCCTTGTGATACAGGGCCAAGCATACCTACCATAAAACTTTGCTGGAGCAGGTTCAGGAGCTGGAAACTAAATCCAAAGAACTGGGAAAAGCTATGCTTCGTGATAGTAATGGAAAGAGGTGGGGCAATTCCATCCTAATTTAAAGAACAGATATTTCTCCTCCTTCACCCCCACCCCCAAGTTTTTTTTTTTCATTCATACCTAATTCTAGGTGGGATCCTAAGTATCCTCCTCAATTTTATCCACACATTTCTTTTTTTAAATCCATCTTTTCCACTTCATTTCTCCTGTATTATTGCTGCATAAAGCCAAATTTGAGACTCCAACTCAAATCTCCTTCATAATGGCATGTACCACTACCACTTGGTCACCAGAGCAGATTAAACTAAGTTTGTTTATATTGGATGGTACCAGGGGTTTTGATCAAATGTTTGGATAAGAAAAAAAGTTGGCTATGACTTCGGACATGAACAATTTTAGGCCAGCATTAAAAGGAGGAATGGAAAACAGAAAATAAGGTCTGCACTGGTACCTGGCCCAGTTTGTCTGACCTCGCAGCTTTTGTGCTCTCACTTTTCATCTGTAATTTACAGGGCTGTGAGTACAGACTTCTCAGCATGGTCATTTGCGCTTCTCCCTTCTAGCCACGCCATATGGACAGAACGTATTGCTGTTATTAAATGCTTCATTGTAAGGGAGCGTATATATTGTGTGGGAACTTTTGTCTGGTTTGAAAGAAGCTAAAGAAAATCATAGTGAGGCTTTTCCTTCAGACAGTTTCATTTACGTCTTTAGAAAGTGGCTCTGCCTCAGCAAATCGGAAAGCTCTCTGAGTTCAAAAAGGGTTTATAACTAATTCTTGTGTTCCTTAAACAATATGGCACCACATGATCTGCTAAGAAACTACATGATCATTAAACTGGATTTTAGCAAACCTTATAAACTAGCAAACTGAGTGGAATGGGGGTTTTAAAAAGATTTCATTCTTTCAGGGCAAGGTCATCCTTTGAGTCTTTGATGTCTATTCTAAGGTAAACTAATTGCCGTATTGTAGCTGCTGCTGAGGCAAGCTGGATAATAAATGTTCAGCTTAATTTCTCTACAGATAGTGCCTACCAAGTCACAAGTTGCCAAGAAGTGAATTTGCCACCATGACTAATACACTGAAAAGCTTTAGAGATTCCCTAGTATGAATTTTAATATGTTTGTATAATATGCCCTTAGTGCCCAGATCTCAGTCTCAGGGATCAAGATCGAAGGAAAAATAGTACAAAACAAAAAGAAAAGAAAAAAATATGTAGAGGTCATTTTAATTAACAGTGAGTCACTTTCTGTCTTACTGCTTTTGAGTACTACAAATATATGGTTTTATTTATAAATCGCAGCCACATGCAAAGGTGCTAGGGTGAACCTAGAATCATTTAAAATGAATAAGCAACTTCAGTGAGCAAAGTCAACAAAAGTAAAAGGCTCAAACCAAAATTTTGAAACTTGAGGACCTAAAATTAGATGCTTAAATAAGAATGGCCTAAATTTTAGTGGTGCTGAGCAACCACCTTGGGTTCAGTGGGAGCTGAAGGTGCTCAGCGCTGTTCAGAATCAGGCAAAAACTTGTTTAAAGATATATGCTTTGCACCATGAACTAATAGTCAACAATCTCAAATCCTGTTGGACCAATGGAAATGAATTGGGTCCAAAGGACTCCTCTGAGAACAAGCAGTCTTTAGCCCCCAGGCATTCAGTTCTGTGAAACTGTTAGGGAATCTGCTGTGAGGGGGTTCATGTATTTGTACAGAATACGCAATTGTATTTCTGTGTTATGTTGGTTTGTTTTTTACTGACAATATTAACTGTCTGTTATTGACACCACTAGAGCGGGGGGAAGTAAAACTGTTGTCTTTGCATAATGCCTCTCTGGGTTGTGAAATCAGGAGGAAATGCCATGAATAGTCATCAAGAAGCAGTTTATGTGCACATGTGTGTCCTAGAATTTGATCGGCTTCCCCGTTTATGTTTACACATTGTTGTGGCTTTTTGTAAATTTAACATCTGTGTTGTAATTCATTCAGATGTCGCATGTTTTCATAGCCTTTTATTTTATTGCATTCTCACTGCAAACACTTTAATCTGCATTCCTCCTCCATATAGATTCACTTCATTCTCGAAACGCTTGCATGGAGATGATGTAAGGAATCCTCCTGACCCTCCTTCCCAACCCCAACCCCCCACCCCATGCATTTTTTTTCTCCCTCCTAATTGCTCCCAGATTTTCTGGGTGGTCCATCTGTGAAGTAGATAATGGTGGAGTGCCTCAGTCTGCTAGAGGTTGGTGTGTCATGCTTATGATGTGGCCTCCTGAGTGCTCCTTGGAATTATGTCTTTTATCTCCTTTGTTTGTCTGCTGGCTCTTTCACACCTGCTTGAAATCATGTGCTGTTCCTTTGAGAAAGGAGGGAGATGGGAAAGTGGCGTACTGGGAATTTCCTTGAGCTGCAGTCTCTCTCATTTGGCTATATGTTTTGTTTTTTTTAAATTTCCTGAGGGCTGCTGGGAATCAGGTGCACTGTGATTTGTGCTCCTTTGCTTGCTCCTGCTGGGTGCCCCCACTGATGGCATGATATTTCTGTTTACCCTGGGACTACCTAGGAAGGGAAGTGAGTAACTAGAATCCACTTGTTTCTAGTGCCGTGGGTAAAGCTATATTAAAACTGTGCAGGACTGCCAGTTCTCTCTAAGTAAATGTTAGCACTTGTTGGAAGTGTTTCTGAAAACATAGTCGCTAGATGTATGCTTTGTTCAGGCAGTGCTGGGAGATAAGCTGGCTGTCATCAGGATCTGCTTTCCTGTCCCATGTGGTGTACACTATTTTTGTGTAGTGTCTTTCACAGAAAAGTATCACAAAATACTTCACACTCAATTAAAGATAAGAGAGGGACTTATGAGCACTTATGCAAGTATGAGGTGCACATTCTGAATGTTACAAACTTTTCAGCTTAACAGCAAGTGATTCAATAACCGCATGAAGTCATGAGTGCACATGGCATTATGGAGTGGGGCACAAATTATCTTCTGGGTTGCAGTTGGGCTTGTTTTGGTTATTAAAACCTGGGTAGGATGGCACCATGGACCACACTCTGGCCTTGGGTAGGTTCTCAGTGGGAGCCTTGCACACGTATCCAAAATCAGAATATCTATACGAAACAGACTTGTCATTGTAATGTTTGAGATGAATGAAAACTAAACAGCTCCCCTTCATTAATTACATTAAACTCATCTTAATCTTAACCCCATCTGACTAGTTTCTAGAACCTAAATCATTTTTATTCATGACCTAAATACTAAGGGCAAAATTCTGCCCTTACTCACCAGTTTTGTGAACAGCAGGCGAGTTAAGGAAACAGCAGAGCCAGCCATATGTTCGGTTTAGTGAGCCATCCTGCCTGTGCAGGGAAGTAGAACAACACACTCTGCATCCTAAACCTTGCAGTGGGAGTGGATGCTTTGCCATGCCCCCAAGTCAGCAAGCTACCTGTGGAGGATCTGCAAGCTCATTATCCACTCCCTAATTTGACACTCAAGAGACTGCTGGGCTGGAATCCAGTGCAGCTGCAATGTGAATGTGCCTTGGTCCAGGAAGGAAATAGTGTCTCTGGCACACTCATGTAACAAAAGGCAGGATTTAGCACTAAATTTACATGAGTTTGGAGAGGTGAGGGGGCAATTTACATGCCAAAGCAAACATGGACACCTGACCAAAGGAGCTATGTGAAATTTACATGAAGAAAACAAACTCATTTTCTACCGATCCACATACATAAGTGACTGAAAATAACTGGGGAGAAATTTTTGAATTAAAACTTTTTAATACCCAAATCATGGCTCAAAAAGGGCCATATCTAGAGGGTCATATTTAGTTTGTTCTCTGTCTAACGTCTCATTGAAATCAGTGCGAGTTTAGCCTGAATAAAGACTGATTAGGGACCAAAATGACTTTTAGCTTGAAAATCTATGTCCGTTTATTATCACTGTGTCCAACCAATAGGCAGTGAATAAAGCAGTGCAATACTTTGCTTTGTGAAAGTGAATTTTGATATTCAAGAGGGTTTCTATGTCTCAGGCTTGCATAGAGAACTTCCTTCAGGGTTTATTTATTGGGGGTTAGGAGATTTTTATTTTATACTGAATAATATTGATGCTTTAATAGTTTACTCGACCCTTTACAAGGCGCTGAAGGACTTGTCTGGGTTATAACCGCAAAGTGTCCAAATCATTTAGAAAAGGGAAAGAATTCTCCCAAATCATTTAGAACTGTGATGCAACATTACCCTTGCCCTATGTAAAATAACACGAGAATAGGCAAAATAGTTTTCTGAACCAACCAGGCACAGGCCTGTTCTTTGAGTGTATTTCTATGCAGGATTTTTCATTACATGTTGGCTCTTATGATTTAAACTCTCTTTAAAGTCACATTAAAAGACAGCTATTTTTATCATCAGGTAAGAAACCAACACTGGTTTTTAGTGCAGTTTAAAGAGCAGATCCTCACTCTGTAGTGTCTCTGTCCAACAAGCAGCTGCATTGTGGTTAAGATTCTCTTTCATTTAAGTGCTTTTTGCTGAGTCCGCCTTACAGTGTTGCTTTGGTAAAAGGAACTGCATGACTAGCCTTCCCTCCTTAGAGCAAGCTATCTTGTTCATCGTCATTTCTGCTTTACTTAGTCCATGAATGCAGATGCCTATCTAGTCATTTCGATAGCTGTAGGACCCCATCAGTACTCAGCCAGCTGACACAGGAACTTATGGAGGCTTGCTCACTCAATAGGCCCCTTGAGAGAAGAAAGAGTAGAGTCAAGGAAATCTGACTCAGCCCCCTTCCTGTGTATTGTAGCCTAATGCTGTAAACCCCCCAGTCTTACAAAGGCAAAAATAGAATTGCTCAAACATATTTTAAAACAAGCCTCTGCGTAAATTAAGGGCCTGATCCTGCTGCCATTGAAGTCAATGGGAATTTTTCCATTAACATCAAGGTTTGAGCTCGTTATATTTCCGAGTACTAGCCTTTTGTCATTTTGTATTGATGCATTTCAATCAGCATACAATTGAGAGAGGGAGACCTTTTCAGTAAAGCACTTCAGATCAACAGGAACAACAGAATGTTTATGGTCTTGATCTTATTAAACACAAATACACTTCTGTGTTGCAAGCTGGTAAATTACATTGTATACACTGTGCCAAATTCTGATCTTGTTTACATGTTGACTTCAGTGGATTTACTCAAGATTTACACAACTCTGAGATCGGCATCTGGCCCATCTTGTGCAGCTGAGCATAAAATTAGGTTGCAATTGAGAGGTATATTTTCTTTTTGAGGTTTAGGGCTTCTTAGCAAAATTTCCAGATGTTCTTCATACCATTTCAGGAAAGGAAAGGAAAGATTTCTCCATCAACGTACACAACAAAGTGACTGTCATTTATGTTTTTTTCTCCCAGTTTTTCTACCAAAAAGATATTAGACTCTTTTTACTAGCAAAATGCATATAAAATGAGATCAATGCTCCCTCTCTCTCTCTCTCTCTCTCTCTCATATATATATATATATATAATTGTTTTATTTTATGCTATCTCATTTTATCTGGATGTAGGTAAAGAGAAATGACAGGTTTTTCTTCATTTTCATATGTATTGTTAATTTCCGGTGCTTCGACCCCTCTGCATAAGGCATTTAAAATCACAGGGCTTGATCCTGCTTTCAGTTGGGAAGCATCTCAGCAAATCAGCTATAGCCCTGGCAAAGATAAACATAGTGATTGATTTTTTTTCCAAGTGACAATTTGCTAGATCAAGCTTAAGCCTTTTAGAACAAACTAACAGAATTATACTTGCTCCCTCTACAGTACAGTAGGTTCACATCACATCACGTTGATAATTCCTATCAAATAATTATCCTTCAAAAATAGCAAATAAAGTTAAAAAAAATGATCCAGAGTGAGGCTTAAAGCTGTGATCAAATTTGCTGACTGCCTCAGAGCTGAAGGCGGTACAAACACACAGGACAAAATTAAGCTGCAAATTGAAATGGAAAGGTGGGAACAGTGGTGACAGAACAAAAGGAGAATGAGTACTGATTAAGGGGCTAGTCTTCTCCCCAGTGCTTAATCCTGAGTTACTGGGTTAGGCTCTAGAGATCTCGAGGGGGAAGGGGAAGGAATCCTCCCTCCAGGCTGCACAGCAGGAGAACTGCTCCATGAACAACAGCTCCAGTCTAATGGCTTGAGCAGTCTCTTTGGCCTGAGTTCCTCCTTTGCCCACTCCCAGGGGAGAGGGAGGAGAATTTGCAGCCTGTATGTTTTATTATGACATACATTAGTAACAAAGGGTATGTCTACACTGCGAAGTTGTCAACAAAACTTTTTCTTTCACGGGTACTTTAACACCACCTTCCCTCCCCCCCCCCCCCCCCCGCAAAAGACAAAAGTTTTGCAGATGCAAGTGGCAGTGTGAACGCGGCTTTGTCGGCAGGAGCGCTCTCCTACCGACAAAGCTAACGCCGCTCACGGGGATGGAAGTATTTTGTCAGCAAAAGTGCTGACAAAATACCGACAGAGAGCGTTCACACACACTGATTTTTAGCGACAAGGCTGTGTCAACACAGCCTTGTTGCTAAAAGCTGTGTGGTGTAGACAAGAACAAAAAGCGCTATTTTAAGGGTTGCATTTAACAAGGGAAGGCTACATGGAAAATACTCCATACCCAGTAGAGAGATAAGGTGCGTGACGTAATATCTTTTATTGAACTAACTTCTATTGATGAGAAAGACAAGCTTTCAACCCACCTTGTCTCTCTCTCATATCCTGAGCCCCACATGGCTACAACTACACTGTATACATACTCAGTAGGCTGTTACCAAATACTCAATCAAACCAGATTTTTTTTCAAACCAAGCAAATGCCGTAGCCTGCACTGAGAACTATGCCCAGACAGTGTCAAAATTCAGCCATTTTTACAGCTGGCATTCAAAAAAAATCTGGTAAAAGAGGTTGTTGGGGATGGGTTGGGGGGAGGGTGAGTAGCAGGTCCGGCTCCAGGCACCAGCAGAGGAAGCACGTGTCTGGGGCGGCACATGCTAAGGGGCAGCATTCTGTCCATTCTTGGGGCAGCACAGTCCAAGTGGCTTTATTTTTTTGCTTTGGTAGTCCAAGCTTTTTTTTTTTTTTTTGCTTTGGGCGGCAAAAATGGTAGAGCCAGCCCTGGTGAGTAATTAACAAGAAAAGTATATTTCCTACCCTTACCAAAGTTAAAAATGATTGAATAGCTCTTGTTCATACTTTCCAATAACAAATCACCTTTGGGCAGAGACCAAGCATGGAAAATTTCAACCTCAAAGGTGACTGTGTCCGAAACATAGGAGTGTGTAGGAAAAGCATGTTATAATTGGAACTGTATTGCAACCTTATCTATAGAGGATACTACCAGCACCCATGGTAAGTGCCAAGTGATGCACTTAGGGAGAAGAAGTAAACGGGGGCACTGATACTAAAGTGAGGATGGTTGGGAAGCAATAAATCACTCTTCATTTCCTGGTTTTCAAAGGTTTAAATTTAGCTGAAGCAGCACGGAGCAATCTTAACTCTGTGTTGGTGACGTTTTGGGACAGTTAATAGTAATGCACACGTGCCCACCTACACACACACCTATGAGTAGATAAAATATTTGAAGCACTTTGAAATAAAAGGTGCTATGACTATCTCAGGCTTATTGCTTTATTTGTATCTGTGCTGTCTATTTCTTTTTCCTAGGTGGGTAACTTACATTTATTATAGCCGGTGCTTGGTAGTACCTTTATAGTTAAGATTACAATACAATTCCAGTTATAACAACCTGCAAAATGAAGGATGATCCTAGTGGTCTTTACAAGGCTATGAGTAGGAAAATATTATCTTCATCAAGACATAATTTGAAACAAAAAAAAGGACCCTAACCCTAAAAATCACTTCTACCCATGCAGCCTTGCAGACTTTCCTGAGTGTGGTTGCCTGGGTAGAAAAAAGAGAAGAATTTGGCCCCAAATATTCATATAATACAGTTTCTGTGTAAACTGTTATGTACAATGCTAAAAGGAACTGTCAAGCATTTGAAATACAGTAAAACAAAGGCCTCCTGTTCCCAAGCTATTTCATAAACCATAACAATCGCATTGCTACTGCAACACCTGCATGTACGTTGTGTGATATTCTGAAGCTTCGTAACATCCGATGAGGATAAACATATGGTAAAGCTATATGGGAGCTAAGCTGACCCAGGTGTCATATGTTTAACCTCTAGAAACCTAACTGCTACACTGTCATCGTCTCTAACGGGCGGCTCCGGGCACCAGCATACCAAGCGCGTGCCTGGGGTGGCAAGCCGAGGGGGGCGGCCTGCCAATCGCCATGAGGGCAGCAGTCAGGGAGCCGGCGGCGGCAAGCCTGCGGGAGGTCCACCGGTCCCGCGGTTTCGGCAGCAATTTAGCGGCGGGTACGCTGAATCCGTGGGACCGGCAGTCCTCCTGCAGACACGCCGCCAAAGGCTGCCTGACTGCCATGCTTGGGGCAGCAAAATACATAGAGCCGCCCCTGGTCTCTAAGGTACATAGAAAGAGGGAGAGGACAACAATACAATCAATTGTTAAACTCACACTCTCCGGCTACTGATAAGTCTTTGTTTTGTGTTTAAAATAACTAGTCATTCTATTCTCAGAGAATTTTGAAAAATCTACTAGAATTGTAAAGAAGAAAAAATGCCCAGCTCCTGGATCACTCACCTACTGATCTAGGGCAACACTATGCATTTCTCTGCACTATCCAATTATACTTTGTGCCCCAGCCATACTCTGGTGCTTAGTGTTTGTTGATGGTTCATTGCATATTTACAGGAAGAAACAGAAAGCACTTGGCTAGTTTTTATTTCAGTCTCCCTACTTGAGTGACATATAGATTATGTGCCTAGAGACTGACTTTGCAAAGAAAAGGCTGAAGATTTCGATTATACACTTCAGATATTGGTATCAAACACCCCTGCCATAAATGACTTCCTCAAGAACCTCTCTGGAGATCTCTGCTGATTACATAGCAGCTTCATTATCAGTAAAGTCTGTTTGCTTTTAAAATTAAAAAGACCTCCTACCCAGATTGATCTCACAGAGTAAAACATTCCATCAACCTGATGCAAGATAACCAAAAATAACACCTCCCCTTCATGAACTGCGACTGAGAGACAAACCAACACAAGCCCCTGGCTACTTGTGCGTATCATCATGACGTGTAAGGGTCATTGTTTTTCTTGACACGCCAAAAACCCAGCTGATCAGTACTCAAATACCCACTCACCTATTCACTGAGAGTGAAATTCACACCTGTACAGGGTTCTCTCATAAATGGGCACAGTTTACAGCTCCTCTTAAGATCCGTGTTGTGGGCTTACGTGGGACTTAAGTAATGCCCAGGGTCTTGGTGAGTCCTCAGTACCAGGGTAAATGTCACATTAAACTAATTTCACAGGATTTGCTTAATCTAACTAGGTTCGCAGTCCATAAGAACCTTCCTTTCCATTCTACTCATTCTGAAGCCACCTCATGCCCCTCTTCTTCAGCCTTCTCTTGCTATTGCATAGCTCCATCTTCGCTTTTCCCCTTTTGGGAACTCACATAATACAGTTGTTGTTTTTTTTAAATCAGCAAATTTTTTAAATCTTTATTAACAGGAAAACAAATTAAATTGGCATTTGTGGCCTAGTGATAGTGTAGAGGGAATGCACTCAGACATCAGGGATATATGGGGGAGGGGTCCTCCTGTGAATCAGTCTCCTATGGCCAGTTAGGAAGCAATGCTGATGGGCTCTGAATGGGGGATATGATCCAACAGTGACCAGGACACCATAAGTGCTTAGATACTATGCTGGTGCTGGATGACATAGAAAAACCTTATATAGATCTTAGGGCGGGGGAGAGGATGAGTGTGGTAAAGAAGTGAAAGAATCCTCCAAAATAATTGGTACACTCTAATAGCTGGGTAGGACTCTATTAACCAACCCCATGTGCCATGGTCGTGCTGCTGTAAAATTCACTGTGTATAACCCTCTGATTAACCTTTAGTAGAAATTACTGTTAGAAAATGGGCTGATTCAGGGGAGCAAGGGGACCTATGAAAAACAATTATCCACATGTAAATGGTGTAGTGACTGTTAGAGATGACCAAAGCTGGAAGAAAAACCTGAACCTCTTCAACATGAGGCTTTGTTCTTTTCTCCTTCTCTTAACAGTGTATTGAAATGTTATTTTCAGCAACAGAACTGATGTCAACACAGAAACAGCAAAATCCAGGCTAAACTATTGGTTGGAAGGGGCAGATGAAACCCATAACTAGGTTTAAAAATCATGCAACCCATAGCAAAAGTTCTTAGCAACAGAAATGTTGAGGTACTTTTTAAATTATTTCTGAACTTTAGAAAAGCTACAAAGGGAAACTATCGGACTCACAACAAAGACTTCAGTTAGCTGAAGTTAAGGGGATCTGATTCTCCTCTCACACCTGCTTTGCACTGGTGTACCACCCCTGGCTTCAGAGGAGTTATTTCTGAGCGAGAAGGACCGGAGCCGAGGAAGAGACCTCAGACAAGGAGATATGTAACAAGATGTGTCACAAGCAGAAAGCAACATATTAAATCAGGACCCACTTACTAGTCCCTTTAAAGGGGGCAGAATTTCAGCTTGAACTATGAGGTTTTTCTGGTTTATATCACAGCTTTCCCATGTTTTAAATGTTGCTACTGCACAGAATAGAAGAAATTGTGATGCAGCACCTGCAGATAGAAGGGTAATGGGATTCATAGTTATTCAAGTCACAGAAAAAACAGCTGTGCATTTTCCTGTCCTGTTGGCTCAAACTTCTGTGTGTAATCCTCTATATTTTATGATATTTAGGAGTCTGTGGGTCATACTTTAGCCTTATATTTACTATGTATTCAGAGGGTAGAGGGATAGCAGCCAGAATACACACACATTTTTAAATTTTTACAATTTGTTTGCAGATTTTATGGCTCTGTCAAGGCTTTAATTACAAATATTACATTTCTTCCTGCAGGATACTGCAGGGGCAGGGAAAAACAAACCATCTCATATATTTGTGTTTGTATTGGACTAAACATTTTAAATAATCCAAACACGTTAGTTTAAGAAAAAATCCTAAATCATCTTGTCCATTATAAATAACCTGCCTATATTCTGCAGCTCTGCTAGCACATCACCACTGACATTCTGATGCAATTCTGAAAAAAAGTTTAACCCAACCAGTGCTTGTATTTTCCAAGGAGACTCTGTTTTAAGTGAGACATCTGCAGCCACTTTAACCTTCACTTCTTTGTGAGCCCTGCTTTTGCCACCAGCCAATTAGTGAACTCTGGAGGACTTTCTGGGTCAAGCTATACCAAGTACCTCAAATCCTCATTAACGCTAATTAGTGCTCAGTAGGTTAATTGGTGGTGAAGCTCATCTTTTTTTAATTACTCAAACAAATGAGCCAGCGGGACCTTGTGGTCAGCTGTGAATTATTCTGTTTGTTTTGATGCTCCTCATTTGAATGTGTAAAGCCAGATGTTTGTTGCCCATACTTAGGGCCTGTTTGCTTTTGTTGGAGGAAAAAAAGGACAAAAACACTTTTTTAGCACAGTTAATAAGCATCTTAGCTGACACCTTAGAACAATTAAGACCCAGGATGCAAAAGTGACTTTGTGCATGGGATAGAAAAAGTCATCATTTGAAATGATAACATATCACCTTAAGATGTCCCTTCAATTCCTTATCAAATATAACAAACAAGTGCAATGTTATTGATATAGTCCAAAAAGAATCATACACATTGGAAATGGTAAAGACCTAGTAGGTTGTCTTGACCATCTCAGGCAGCCAGTGCAGGGAAATTCCCTATTCAATATATTCTCTATTGTTAATTCAGAGAATCAAAGGCCAGAAGGGACCACTGTGTCTGACCTCCTGAATAACACCAGTCATAGAACTTTCCCAAAATAATTCCTGTTTGAACTAGAGCAGATCTTTTAGAAAAACATTTAGTCTTGATTTAAAAATTGCCAATGATGGAAAATCCACCACAGCCCTTGGTAAGTTGTTCCAATGGCTAATTATTGTCACTTAAAAATTTGCACTTTGTTTCCAGTCTGAATTTGTCTTGCTTGAGCTTCTAGCCAATGGATCATGGTATACCTTTGTCTGCTAGATTGAAGAGCCCATTAACAAATTTTTATTCCCCTAGTAGGTGCTTACAGATTGTGATCTTAACTTTGTCTTTGTTGTGGTAAATAGATTGAGCTCCTTTAGTCTATCACTAAAAGGCAGGTTTTCTAATCCTTTAATCATTCTTGTGGCTCTTCTCTGAACCTGCTCCAGTTTATCAACATCCCTCTTGAACTGTGAACACCAGAACTATCATAGTATTTCAGCAGCAGTTGCATCAGTGCCAAATACAGAGGTAAAATAACCTCTCTACTCCTACTCAAGATTCCCCTGTTTACTCATCCAAGGATAGCATTAGCCCTTTTAGACACAGCGTCAAATTGGGAGCTGATGTTCAGCTCATTATCTACCATTACCTCCAAATCTTTTTAAGAGTCACTGCTTCCCAGGATAGAGGCCCACATCTTGTTAGTATGGCCTATATGCTTGGTTCCTAGATGTATATATTTACATTTAGCCATATTAAAACACATATTGTGTGCCTGTGCTCAGCTTACCAGATGATCCAGATCACTCAGTATCAGTGACCTGTGCGCCCCCTTATTTACCAGTCCCCCAATTTTTATGTCATCTGCAAACTTTATCAGTGATGATTTCGTGTTTTCTTCCAGGTAATTGATAAATATGTTAAATAGAATAGGGCCAAGAACCAATCCCTGAAGGACCCCTTGTTTTAAATGTCTTGTTTTAAATAACTCAAATGATTAATTTTGTACCACTTCCTCGTAAGACTGTTCCACAATCTTCATCTTCATTCTAAGGACATTTTCCTTATTCATCCTAAATTATCGTTGCTTTGGTTTTACTTCATAACTCCTTTGTATCACTTTAAGCAATTCCTCTATACCTTTTGTACTTTTACCCTTCACATAGTGGTAAACAATTATTATATCTCTTCCCCCTCAACTCTCACAAAGTCATTGTTTAAACAAGCAACACATTGAGCTGTGTGGTCCCTTCTAACCCTATGATTCTATGTTTCATTCTTTTAATTCTTTCTCATAAATCTGCCCTTCTGGCCCCCATAAGAGCATTCTCTCGATTACCTCCAGTTTGGTAACGTCGTCCTGTTATTGAGGTGCCCGGAGCTGTAGGAAGTATTCCCGGTGTGGTCTCACCAGATATGTTTATAGACCTGTCATCTCTCTGCCCCCTGATGCACTTTCCGTTGCAGTCTGTAGCCCAGTCTTGCACATGTTCCATGTGGGTCAATTCACACACCTGCACAGAGTCTCACTGAAAGCAGAAGCAGTATTTACAGCCACAAACCCGCAATTGTGACCCCAGCAACCTCAGCAAATGTTCAGTGGTGACAGGCATGCACAAATTAAGTGTGTGGCATAGTGCATGTCTCTGGGACAAGCATGAGACTGTGGTTAAGGTTTTATGCTATGGTGTGAGGTGTTTTCTTTATCTGTGGAGGCAGAAAGAAATTCCCTGTGGAGGTGTAGAGTCTTTCAATAGCAGTGTGGGCATTAGAGTACAGTAAAGAGGTGTCTCTTAACTTGGCATTTCCTTACTTGTAAGGGTTTGTGTCAGGTGATGTCACACTTAAGCAGCCTTACCTGGTTTTAAATGAAGTTTTTGGTTGTGGTTATTAGATACACATTCCTCTCAAAAGAGCTTTCTGGTAATTAGATCGGAATGTAGAAGTTCATGATTCAGTACTTGACTGGGCCTGATCCAAAGCCCATGTAAGTTAGTAGATGGTTCCCTGGACCTCACTGGGCTTTGGATCTAGCCCTTTAACACCAAGAGGTACTCAGTGAGTTGGCCAACACAAGCCCAGGGTGATCTTTCAGTAAGTGTATGTTGAAGTACCACAGCAGGAAGAAATGGAAAGCAGTGCAAAAAAGCCTTTTTTCTGCTGCTCCTGACACATCTAGACTCTGGTGTCAGCACCTACAGAAAGAAAGAGGCAGAGAAGCAGCAGGTATTCTCATGTGTTTATATAAACATGTGTGCTTGATTATATTCCGATCCCCACCCACCATATGTCACTTGTCTTTTTTAAAATATAGGCTCCTTAAGCAGGAACTGGCTCTTCCTATCTATGTCTATATACAGCACCTAACACAATGGGACCTGATCCTGCCTGGGGCCCTTGAGTGTTACACTAATATAAATAATAATTAATAATACGGTGAGAATTGTTTTTCAAGCTTTGGAAGCCTTTTCCAAAATGATGCAAACCAAAGCTCTTCCAAGTAGCATTTAAAAAAAAACAATACAAACCTCTGAGCATGCATTAGAGAAGATTCTGTGTCCGAAATAATTAAATATATTTCTGCAGCCAAAGGGTTTCCAAACTATGGGACTTTCTACAACATTGGAACCTGAACAAAAACAGACAAGGATCCTGCAAGGCATAGCCACCTTCCCTTGGATAACAAATGCCAGTTTCCTAGGTTTGTGGGAATCTATGGATCTAGTCCAGAATGATTCCTGGACACACATGGTTTGAAAACACCATTCATACTGTCTTGTGTCTCTGTCCTGGGTGTCCTGGCGCACTTTGTTAGGATTATCTCTTTATTTTTTCCTTATATTTGTTTCCAGGAGATGAGAGAGAATTTACAAAGGTTTCCACTTTCTGAAACCAAAATAATAAACTGGAAGGTGCTGTGGCTTGATAACAGCATTTGGGAACAGGCAGGTTTATTCCGTACAGGTATATGACTCATCTGCCTTTATCTGTAGGTCAGTGGGAATTCTTCGAAAGCAACAACAAAGTAATTTGGCCATTTCAAAAAGATATAAAAATATTTTTATTCAAACAAAGGGCAATGCAGAAAGTATTTTGCCTCATGCCAGCTTTGCTCAGTGGTTGCTATACTTGATAATGGTGAGGCTCTGATAGATAATTAGAAAACCCATAGTTTAAATACGTCTGAAGTCTTGTGATCAGTAGGAAAAGCTAAATAAGAACTTAACAACAGCCATGCTGGGTCAGACCAATCAGCTAGCCCAGTATCCTGTCTTCCGACAGTGGCCAATGCCAGGTGCCTCAGAGACAATGAACAGAACAGGCAATCATCCTCTCTTGTCCACTCCCAGCTTCTGGCAATCAGACATGAGGGACACCCAGAGTATGGGGTTCTGTCCCTGACCATCTTGGCTAATAGCCATTGATGGCCCTATCCTCCATGAACTTAGCTAATTCTTTTTTGAACCCCGTAATAGTTTTGGCCTTCACAACATCCCCTGGCAATGGGTTGCAGGGGTTGACTGTGCATTGTGTGACGAAGTACTTCACACAGTGCACTTCTCAGGGGAACTGTAATCTCAAGTGTTTCTGACAGCCCCAAGAATTCCCCCTATATTTCCTCTTTACCTCCAACCTTCCAACGCCTCACAATGCTGGAACTTTCCATCTGACAGAAAATGGCTGGAGGTGCCTGACTTTTTGGCCCATTGCCAAAACTCCATTCATCTGCCAGAGGGAGACACCAGTGAGGGAGCCACTTGGCTCACTTTTCCTACAGAGGCTGAGCATCCTGCCTCTAGCATTCTCCATCCCTGCCCCCTCGGGAAAAGAAACTGAGATGAAGGGTAACAGAGGGTCCTGTGGCACCTTTAAGACTAACAGAAGTATTGGGAACATAAGCTTTTGTGGGTAAGAACCTCACTGCTTCAGATGCAAGTAATGCATGGACAGTGGCGTGGCTCTGGGGGAAAAGGGACAGCGGGGGAGGGGCTGAGGACTAGGTTCCCTAACCGGGAGCTCAGGGGCCAGGCAGGATGGTCCCGTGAGCCGGATGTGGCCCACGGGCCATAGTTTGCCCATGTCTGGTATATCTTCATTACCCGCTGGATCGGCGGGCAGCGATCAATCCAGCGGGGATCAATTTATCGCGTCTAGTCTAGATGCGATAAATGGACCCTCCGAGCGCTCTCCCGTTGACTCCTGTACTCCAGCTCGGCAAGAGGCACAGGCAGAGTCGACAGGGGAGCAGCAGCAGTTGACTCACCGCGGTGAAAAGTCAATCTAAGTACATCGACTTCAACTATGTTATTCACGTAGCTGAAGTTGCGTAATTTAGATCGATCCCCTCCTCCCTTCCCCCCCCTCCCCAGTGTAGACAGGGCTAAGACTAATAGTCATAAGCTGCACAGACTTCTGTTCTTGGAGACAAATCTTGCCTCCTCCTTTGTGGATTCAGGGGAAACCTTGTAATGCATCAAGTGTAGTTTCACTGTGCAAGAGGGGGAGTCTGAGGTCCTGCATAGTGGGGTCTGAGCCCTCTTTGCACTGTAAGGATTTAGGAAAGGATCCAGTGGCTATTTGACCCCCACTTCACATGACTGGAACAGTTGCCACAAAGTGACTTCAGGTGATTATTTCCTTTGTCCTCCATGGATGTCCCCACTGTTTAGTCTGCTGTGAGAGGATTTGACCTTTGAGATGAATCTAATGAAATTCTAGGTGGCGTGAAAGCCCACAAAGAGGCATTGGACATTACAGACATTTCAGAAATTCTGGCTGGCATCTTCTTGTTTAAAGCAGTTAACTGTTTCAGTGAAAGAGAGTGGCCTGTTAAAACTGCAATCGACTTGTCTACAGCAATACCAGCAGTGCCCCTTGGAGTCCAAATTTCACATACTTCATGGATGTGAAATCCTAAGTGTCAGCAAGAAAAGATATCTAGGTCCTCACTCCAGATATGTTTGCACAGTTATACGTGGCCTGATTCTGATCTCAGTGTAACCAGTGTCAGTCCCTGAAGTTAGTGGAGGTTGGGAAAATGGAGTGAGAAGAGAATCAGGCCCTGAATTCTGAAAATTCAGCATAAAGCTGGTATGAAGGAGACCATGCCAACAGAGTCATGTTAATAAAAATGAGTCTGATTCTCTGTTCACTGGCACTAGTGTAAATCAGGAATAACTTTACAAACAGGACGATTACGTGAGTGTGAGAGAAAACACAGGGCCCCTATCATTTTGAACTAAAATAGATTATGCTAATATATAATTTCATAATAAGAACACTATGTAATGATGTATAGGCCTATCATTAAGGCCCAGTCCAGCAAAACACATAAACATTCTTTATATTAAATTTATAAGAAATCCCACCGATGTCAATGAGACTATCATGGGCTTAAAATTATGCACATGCTTAAGTGCTCTTCAGGATCAGGGCCACAGGGTCAGTATTATCCTTTTATTCTGTGCACAAAACTAACACTGAAATAATAGTTTTGTGCAACTATCCATGGCAGATAGTAGCTATTGATTCTCGTGTATAGCTTTCTAGAGATTCATTATAGCTATTCACTTGTCTCTGCCTCTTTTGGTTGGTCAGTGTGTTTGTTTTTCTCCTCTAGTTTGCATTTGCATGTGGTAAAAATTGAATAACTTTTAAAAAGCTAATTTTAGATCCACACAGGGCTAGAAATTAAATTGTGGAAACTGAAGATTTTTGTTGTTGTTGTTTTGTTTTTTATCAAAAACGGGAGATAATTTGTAGTTTCCATTGGGAAAAAAACAGAGCTGTATTCATGAAAGAATTATGGTGGGTTTCTTCTCTGGTCGTTTCAAGCAATGCTGCAGGTGTGATAGAAGCCTTTACCATACACTAAGTAAAAACACATTGCTCCTTCTCTCTAAGGCAGTTTTTGGGAACCAAGAATTGGGCATGACCTACAAAGGAAGTTTTTATTATATATTTCAAGTAAGATGGGATGCCAAGTTCAGTACAGTTATGTCCAAGGCCAAGATATCAGGCACCCAGATGCCACAATGATGGTCATCTCAGAGATAGACAGCGTAGATGTACACGTATACCACTATGCCTTAAAAAGAAGGAGTCCTGTCATCATAGATCCCTGATGGTGGTGTCCATTATAAAGAAAGTTAAAAGAATTGTTTTTTACACACTGTAACTGATTTATTTTAAAAGCAAAAGTACTTCGTTAAATACACTCGAGATGCAGTGAAATTATCTAGGGACTCACTGTGTCTATTTGGTTTTTTTCCAGCCTGAACGAACGTGATCATTTGTTAAAAAGGCTCGGCAGAAAAACTCCTCCGAGCCTTTTCCGAGCTCATTCTGTCCAGCATGGTGTACCACGTAAGTAACTGATCAGATGTGTGTCTCTCAGCAGTCAGTCCCAGATGAATGAAGGGAAAGATGATTATTTTTTAAATTAAATTGTAGATAGAGATAATCTGGTACAGAGGCTGAGCTGCCAACCAAGAGTCAGAAATTTGGAAGGGGAATTAGTGTATTTGGCCCCAGGCTTGTAGAACTTGCATGTAGATAATTCCCTAGGACCCAATCAAGTGTCCCAATGACAAAATCCCAGTGCAGAAATTCCATAACTTTAAAATCCTGATATTCTCAAGATCTTGTAAAATTTGACAGGACCAAAAAAAAAAAAATGTTGAAATAGAGCTCTGCTTTAAATGGTGACTGTGTTTTCAAATGATAGCTATTAACTATGGTTTTAAAAATACAGAAATAGCTCAGTGGTGCCATTTGAGAAAAGTTCTAAATGTTTTTAATAAGCAGGTGGAGGTCCCTGTAGCTGCCATCTGTGTATTCCTCTTCTTGGCCTCTTCTGTGGAAGTTAAGGGCAACCCTAGACCTGCCTGCTGCTGCTAAAGGAAAGGAACAGTATCTCTCACACTGCATCTGAGCTCATCAGTTTATCCTACGGCATAAGTCCATGAGACAGGCCCAGCGTCTTTGGCATCTCTACTTGCTAGTTCTGGATTTTCATCAGGGCTTCCCTAGCATTAAAATAGAACTCCACAGACCAGAACCCCCAGGGAGCCATGAGCCAATAAGAGTTAAGAGAAAAATGTTGACTTGCTACTGGGGTGGATTGTCTTTTGCAGTCAGATTTTTGACCAACAACATTCTCACCTTACTAAGGGAAATAGCCCCATCAACAGCAATGGTGCTGGTTGCAGGATAGCGCTAAGACAAACACATTTCACTCCAAATCATCCATTTAACATGAGAGTTTTTGAAGGTGAGATCGGTATCATGTCAGGATTTCAGCAGGTGGGGTACAGCCAAATTTCATCTCTTCTCTGTGACCATTTCTTCAGCAGAATCATAACTGCTCAGAAGGCCCTGACCCAGAAGAACTGGGGTGTTTCTGCTGCAGAAATAGGGTAGGATTTAAGAATCTCATACATGGGGTGCAGAGATCCCCTGCAGATCCTCAGGGGTGATTCAGAGCAGGACAGGAGCAAGGCTGGTAGATCCATTACTGTTCAGATCCACTGGGTCATTCTCCTCCACAGAAGGGAGAGTGCACTGGCTCCAGGGGCTAGAGCAGTCTTGAGAGTGCAGTAACTTCTGCAGACCAGCTCCACTGCCATTGTAAGGTCTGGAAAGAAGGCCATTTTCTCCTTCACCCCCACAGAGAAGCTCAGCTTGGCTGTGCTCTGCTTCCAAGATTTGTTCCTTTGTGTCCGGAGGTAAAGGGTGCTGGTTTTATCTCTCTTTCACGCATCTATGGAGACACTTTGAAGCAATTCCATAGGAGATGACTGGCAGAACAAGCCTGTAAAAAAGAATCAGGGAAACCTATGAACCAGTCTGCAGACAGTGCAGAAAACCAGCATGCTTGTGTTACCCGTCAGATCTGAACCACATGCTCACAATTTGTAGAATGCATCTTTGTGTTTTTAATTGGCTGATAAGCTTTGGGAAACAAGAATAAGATATCAAAATAAACTTTGATTCAGTTAACTGGCTCCCCATAAATACAAATGATTAAGTGCTAAATGAGTCAGTCCAGTCAGGACAAGTTCCAATCACATGTCTGTTTTTCACATGAATGTAAATTTTCATTGTGAAGTTGTTAAGACTAAAAGAGGCTTTTATAGCAGATCCATGATTCTCTAAAACTTCTGTCATCCCTTGTCAAACATTGTTTTCAAACATTGCACAGCTGCTATATGTGCAGGGCCATATGAACACATGTGCTGGTTTCACAGACCTAAATTGTACAACTGTTGTATAAATAGTGAAAATTGTCAAAACAAGCAGCTGGCGGCTAAGGCAGTGGTTTTGTCCTGGTAGATATGTATTTTGAATCACACCCTACTGGCTCTCTAGTCATTGTGATTCCACTGGGCTTCCAAGTTCCCACCCAAAGAGTTCAGCCTATCCCAAAACTTGATCATGTGACTTCAGTTCAGGCCGGGACACTTGAATTTAACACATCAAAGATCATTCATTTTGTTCTGGTTGACAAGGCTGAGACAAACCCATTGCCCTGTTAATGGGAGGGGGAGAATAAAGGCAGTTTCCCATCAGAAGTTGTAAAATAACCCAGAATCAATACTGTAGCTTGGGGGGAAGGGCAGGGCAAAAACTGTTCAAAGATTCGCTGCTATAAAATTGCATTAAAAACCTTTGATCTCAAAGCACATGGGAATGACATTAGTTCTAGGACAACACACACAAGAACAGTGGATTTTGGGCTACTTCTAATGGCCTCAGGGATCGGGGGAGGAAGCTTGGAAGTTTTAACCCCTAAAACCATTTAAATTTGTTTATGGCCATGGTTTTGTGTTCATGAATTGAGAGCGTCAGATGAAATGCCAGAGATGTTCTATAGTTTAACTGTGCTCTCAAGGTTCACATCGTTCTTTTCTGACTGACGTGGCTTTCTGAAAGATTTATGAAAATGAACAAAGATTTTCCACTGACCTTCAGATTTTGATGCAAATGCCAGTTAGGATTTCATTTATCCTGTGGCTTTTAGTAGAAGAGCTTTGTGCCTTTTGTCAAGCTCACGTGCTGAACATTTCTGCAGCCCAAAAAGTTTTAATGGAAATGAGTAGATGGTGCAGTGATTACGGCATTAGCCTCTAGGAGCTGGTACAGTTCCTGTCTGAGACACCTGTATGAAATCAGTGCTGGTTAGCTCAGCATAACGTCTGCGGATAGATTTCCCATTCCCATCTGCTTTCTAAAATCCCAGCAATAGAAAAAGCATCAAGACCCCCTAATTAAGAGGGGAGATTGGCCCACAAGTGGGAATAGTTCTCAGAGAGAGCAGGAAATGCTGCAAGGTTCCCCTCACAGATGTTGCTTATCATCATTCCCTCGAGTGTGTGTAGGGGGATTTGCTTTTCCATGGAAGGAGAAGTAGTTTGGCTCCTAAAACTCATGGATACCAGGTAATCTGCTGGTAACAGGGCTTTTGCCATGAGGCTCCTGAACCTCCACCCACTCTAGCCCCTGCCTCCTCTGCCCTCTTCTGATCCCATAATGACACAGCTCTCTTGTTGCTTTGACAACAGTGTGGAGGACTTCTCTCCTGGCCAGTTACTCAAGAACTCATTGGGGCCTGATATCTGCAAAAAGCAGCTCTCCTCCCCAATTCCAGGCTACTCCCCTCCCTGGCTTGGATCCCCAACTCTCTCAGAATCCCCATGAAAAAGGTTTCTAGAGACAAAAAGGAGAACAGTGTTACCAAGATGGCATTCCCCACATGCTCCAGGAATCCACTGAACAATTGTCCCCTCAGCCCCTGGACGCAACCTGGATTATTCCATATGATCCCACAAGTATAGTGGCTGACATAATTCAAAACACTCCTCGTCTGCCTCCTGTCAGCATTGGGCTGTCATTTGACCTAGCTAGCACGTACTTAAAAACAGCAGGCTGAATCCTGCGCTCCTTAATCCCCCCACAGAACTCCCACTGAAATCCAGAGGAGCTGTGCCTGACTAGGGATTATAGAATTTGGCCCAGATTTCCTATGCTGGCAGAGGAAATCACCCCTTCCTTTGACAGTGTAAAGTAACTGCACTGGGTAAGCCTTAACACAGAGAGTACATTTTATACCTTGTTAATCAATAAAGAAACAACACCTGTCATTTCAAGTTGGTTTCACAGCATGGGGGTTGGAGAATAATAAATAATAATAATGTGTTCATGCTGAAGGCTCTAATCCTGCCATTTATTGTGTCCTAAGAGAGGCTGCCTTCCTGCTACTTTCCTCTTGGTGCATGTTGATCTGAAAAACTATCAGGTTACTTCGTGGGATTCTTTTATTGTTATTAATCCATTACCTTCTTTCTTTGGGTATCAAGGCTTCAGCACTTTTTCTGGCCAAATTCCATACAGCAAATGTAGCTGTAGTGATATTAGTTGAATATGAAGATGTTGGGATCTTTTAACATTTACTTAAAAAGAAAAGGAGTAGCAAGAAGAAGATGGGCTTAATGATGTTAGAACTGGTCTCATGTTTCCTGAATGTGAATAGTTTGGTTTCTAGAGAAACCAAACAAAACCTGAATGTTCGTCATACTTTTTCCTCTTGGGTCCTTTTTAAAATATTATTTGTCAGCATTGGGCAAATGAGTGGTCTTTTAGCATGTGTTAATTAAAATGCATTAATTAACATGATATAACACTACTCATTTTCCCAGTGTAGACAAACCCAAAGAGTTGTGTGAAGTTTGTCCATTGACAAGACATTACTGGTGTTTAATGGTAATTGGAGATAGACTTTCCCACATTCTCTGAAGGTCTGCACTATTGGGTTATGTCGGACCAAGGCATGGAAGCAAGTTCCAGAGTTAATAAGTTTCTGCTGAGAGCTGCTCTGCCCCCAGCCATCAGCCAAACAAATCCATGAACATCCTTTCCCAATGGACCTGAGCTCAACTGTCAAATAAGAGAGCGTGAGGAGAGATGATCGCTAAAGAATATCCCTTAAATACGTAACAATGCATGAACTTCCCCAACGGATTTCCTGAAATAAACAGATTGTTCAGGACATTCTCAGGCTTGGATTCTGCAAGCTGCAGTGTGTGGGTGGACCCCTACATCCAGGTGTGCAGGTTTGGGGCCTATATGTGGACTACAGTTCTTTATGTCTCTAATACAGCGCTGTATAGAACAAAATAATCAGCTGAGTATACTGAAAAAGGTACTGTTCAACTAGAAACTTAGTAATGGGAGACGAGATTCAGATCTCCTCGCAGCAGAACATGAAAGGTAACAAACTGGATGCGTTTAAAATTCAATAGGTAGCCTGATAATATCTGGAATCTGTGAAACCTTATATTTGATTAGAATGTGACCCCCTCTTCCCAGCAAATGAACCAAGCCATCAGATATTTTAAAATCCTCCTGACTTAAAGTCTCAAATAATTGAAAGGCTCAGAATGCGGAATACGATGGGTCTCACTTCTGAAACCGTAGAGACTAGATTCTGCGCTGAAAATTCCAAAGAAGCACTCTCTCTGCTAGGACTGCTGGAAAAGATATGAACAATGGGGGCCTTGTTCCCAGTGCAGAATGAGAGGTGTGGTTTTAAAAGCCAGAGCTGAGAGAAGTTCAGACTTTCGAACGGTCCCATTGTAACTGGGCCATGGAAACTTTCATTGTTTTGGGTGGTGTCTGGGAATAGTGGAAAGACCCAGTTAGCCAGATCTAGGAGAATCAACAGCATTTAATCACATTCTGATTCTGCTAGAGGCATAATTAGCTGCCTGAACAGCTTTAATAAGTTGATTAAAGAACTGCATAGTGTGAAATAACCATCGCCTATTGAGATCAACGGTAAAAGTAAAATAAACTGTCAAATGTTGAGCCCAGGCTGAGTGGAGAGAATAGGTGCATCTTCACTGCACGCGTCTTTCGGAGGTGTGCATATCCCTGTAGCCCCCCACTACCCCCCAGCACAGCTATAAATAGCAGTGCAGCTGGTGCGGCATGGGTTAGGTGAGTAAAGACACGCCTGAAGAGTGTGCGTGTGTACATACCCTGCATGGCTCTCCATTCACCCAAGCCATGCCTCCTAGGGTATATTTAAAAATTGTATTAAGATGATGTTTTTAAAAAGTGAACGTTACAGAGTTTAAGCATAGATGTTTCTGGGTTTATCAGGAAATAACGTACAGATTATCCAGAGGTGTGAAGTTCAGTTTAAGATCGGCTGGCGTAAGGAATACATAATCTGCAATATCCCCGATTGGGGGTAAAAGGTTGACGGGTCAAAGTACAGACATTGAGATATTAGGGTACGTTGTTCAGTGTAGAGTATAATGATTGGATAAGATGATGAGGATGGATTGACCCTCATTTGGTGAGATTAAACGTTCAGTGAGTTTATGGTTCCAGTTCATAATAGATAATGTTTTCACCCCTCAGCTCACAACTAAACACCCGCGGCTGGCGCGTGTCAGCTGTCTCGGGCTCATGGAACTCAGGCTATGAGGCTATTTAACTGCGGTGTGGATGTTTGGGCTCAGGCTGGAGCCCAGGCTCTGTGACCCAGCTCAGCCTTTCCCCTCTGCCTCCCCCTGCCAGAGCTTTTCACTGACATGTAGCTACACACCACAGTGTGAATGAAGCCTGCTTCCCACTGTGGCGTCTAGCTACTCGTACCAAAAGTGTAATGTAGACAAAAGTAATGTAGATGTCACCAATATGTTTGTATCAGTGACACTGGGGGACGTGCCCTGCCCGTGATCTGCCCACAGAAAGGACATGCCAAGGAGTGATCCCTATGTGGATCAACGGCCCTATGATGGCTACCTTGGTTCTCTTAAACACAATAAAAGGAGTTCCCAAGGCAAGGTGTGTCCCACAGGCATTAACCTTGCATGAAACAGTTTAAGCAGGCATCTCTTTTGTTGTACTTTGTCTGACTTTGCAGCAGGATAGGACTTTGTTACTGTTTAAATGCATCTTAAAAAGTCAAGTATTGAAAAGTAACTAGACGCTCTGTTCAGTGTCATTTAAATAGTCCCAGGGTAATGACAGATAATTGTCTGTGGGTAATTGCCTGGAGTGTGAAGGAGCTTGGCAGCTGGATACCACCTGAGGATCTTGCAATATGGGGTAATCCTACAGTCAATGAAGATAGCTCCAGGGCGCAATGCAAAGCTGCCCTAATTTGGGGCAGGATATGGGCCGCTGCCTTGAGTTATTTAAGGCCAATTTTGCAGTCTTTATCCAAGCTGACTTTCGTTGAGATTGTTGCCTAAAGATTGCAGGATTCTGGCCACTTAAAGCATTTGTTTGCAAGTGTGAATCCACCCTTGTAAGAATGTTTTGTAAATCTTCTTTCCTTTGCTAGCATCCAGTATGAATGTGTTCTTTGCTAAAAGATGTCTTAAACTTTGTAAATTAGTCTGTGCACCTTCAGTTACAGACAGGGAAGTCCACCCTGTATTTCTGTTTACCATGTTATTAGCATGTAACCGTGCTTATGTTAAAACACAGTGAGCCATGTTATCTTACTGGATCTGAGTTGCACAGGATTCTGGAAGTGCCCCAATGGGAAGAGGTCTATTCTCAAACATAATGCAAACTAAAAAAAACCAACAAATTCTGGAATAAATATTTCTACTAGCATCTGGTCACCTCATCTCAAAAAGAATATAGTGGAACTGGAAAAGGTTCAAAGAAGGGCAACAAAAATGATTAAGGGTATGGAAGAGCTTCCATGCCAAGAGAGATTAAAAAGACTGGGATTGTTCATCTTAGAAAAGAGACGACAAAGGTGAGATATGACAGGGATCTATAAAATCATGAATGGTCTGGAGAAAATGAATAAGGAAGTGTTATTTACGCCTTTATATGAAAAATAAAGGGCACCTGATGAAATTAATAGGCAGCAGGTTTAAAACAAACAAGAGGAAATATTTTTTCACACAATGCACAGTAAACCTGTGGAACTTGTTGTCATGAGGCCAAAAATATAACAGGGTTCAAAAAAAGAATGATATAGGGTCAGGAAGGATAGGTTCATCAATGGGTATTAGCCAAAATGGTCAGGAATGTAGCCGCATCCTCGGGCCATCCATAAACTCCAGCTTCCAGAAGCTGGGACTGGATGACAGGGGTGGATCACTCAGAATTGCCCTGATCCGTTCATTTAGGGTAATCAGATGTCCTGATTTTATAGGGACAGTCCCAATTTTTGGGTCTTTTTCTTATATAGGCTGCCCCCACCCCCTGTCCCAATTTTTCACATTTGCTGTCTGGTCACACTACGTTCATTGCCTCAGAAGCATCTAGCATTGGCCATTGTCAGAGAGAGGATACGGGGCTAGATGGACCATTGATCTATCCCAGCATGGCTGTTCTTATGAGAGCCAGGAACCTTGAGCCTCCAGTCTCAACCCTGAACTCATTTAATTGTTGAGATGGACCCTTAAAAAGGCTAATTCAGGGGATGAGCTTTTCTTCCCCCATTCCAAACTCCACTATTCCCGCCAGCTTCCGTCTCCTGCTTCCAAGCAGCTCACATTGGCAAGAAGCTCTCCAGCGAGTCGCTGAATCAAGCTCTTAAGGAGCTTCACAATGAAAAGAATTTTCTCCCCAGCACAATGAGACTATATTTCTTCTCAACAGATATGCCAGTAGCACCTGGTCATCTATCACAGGGGCCATTCTACACTGTTCTCCAGCCAAGTTTCACTTCAATGCCTGATTTAGGAACAGGACTCCCTGAGAGGTTTCAGAGTAGCAGCCGGGTTAGTCTGTATCCGCAAAAAGAACAGGAGTACTTGTGGCACCTTAGAGTCTAACAAATTTATTAGAGCATAAGCTTTCGTGGGCTACTGCCCACTTCTTCGGATGCATCTAATAAATTTGTTAGTCTCTAAGGTGCCACAAGTACTCCTGTTCTTTTTGAGAGGTTTCAGGATCTCTGAGAAAATTAAACGGGACCCTCCTCAAGTCCAAGTGCCCATCAACTTTCAGGTCATATTACAGTACTTGGAACTCCTTCTCCCATTGTTCCTTAGAGTATGACTATTAAATTCTTCTTCAAGTGATGATCCCGATGTGTATCCCACATGTGAATGAGCATGCATGCCATGCACCTGGGTCCGGAAATTCTTCAGAACCGTGTCCGTTGACCCGCACATGCACAGTAGCCTCCCTCATGCTCCCGACCGAGAATATAAGAGACAGTGCGGATTGATGCTTCTCTAGTTCCTTCTTATTGCCATATGGCCTGAGTCAGAATCATGTCCTTCTTCAATGCATGCATAACCTGTAAAGTAAAATCCTTGTAAATAGTTTTATATCTTAGCGTAGTAGTTATAGTTAGTATAGTATGAGCAGCAAAGAGTCCTGTGGCACCTTATAGACTAACAGACGTATTGGAGCATGAGCTTTCATGGGTGAATACCCACTTCTTCGGATGCACCCACGAAAGCTCATGCTCCAATATGTCTGTTAGTCTATAAGGTGCCACAGGACTCTTTGCTGCTTTTACAGATCCAGACTACCCCTCTGATACTTAGTATAGTATATAATTAGTATAGAATAGTCATGTCTGTCGTCCCCCCCCACCCCCCGCAAAGTCAAGGGAAATCCTCCCTGGCCCCAGGACTATTCCCAGAGTCCCAGGGTTCAAGAATTGCATCTTCTGCCCTTGCTCCTTCTCCATCAGAGATGAGCATCCACGGTCCCTGTACTGTCTGGGTGAGGCAGATCTCTCTGCAAAGTGCAGTATCTGTCGATCCTTCTTTCCCAGAACTAGAGAGGCCCAAGAGCTCTGACTAAAAAAGTTGCTGGTGGAGCAGGCAGTGAACTGCGGTGCACTGGTGTCTATCTCTATTAGGCCACATGGCTGCATGCACCTGCGTGCCGTTCACCAGACTTCACTTGTAGTGCCTCCAAGCTTGGATCCACTCCACCTACCAACCAAACAGGCATCGCATTGACTCCCCCATGACTGTTCCCACCAGAGTTCTCACCTCCTTCGTTTGGTGGTCCAACCCAAAGAAAGTCATGGCAGGGATTCCCTTCAGCCCTCCCATACCAAGGGCCACCATCTTGACAGAAGTTCCCTTACTGGGTGGGAGTGCTCACTTGGACTACCACATTGATTGGGATACCTGGACCCCAAGAGAGGCCAGGCTACCCATAAACTTACTGGAACTGAGAGAGTTCCAGCTTGCGTGCAAGACCTTCCTTCTCCTCATATGCTCGCTCCATGTGGAGATAATATCACCACAGTGGTCTATATAAACAAACAGGGAGGAGTGAGATCTCGTCTCCTCTGCCTGGAAGCAGTCAGACTTTGGAACTGGTGTATCAGAAACCACATTAGAATACAGGCCACATATCTCCCAGGTGTTCATAACTCCCTGGCAGACAAATTAAGCTGCAGCTTCTCTGTAGACCTTGAATGGGAGATCCACGACACAGTTCTAACCAACACATTCACACAATGGGCCACTCCACTATGGGACCTCTTTGCATCTCAGATGAACAGGAAACTTCCTATGTATTGCTCCATGGGAGCCACAGGCTACGATTTCCAAGGCGACGCTCTCCTGAATGGACAACCTCAGATACGCCTTTCCTCCCATCTCCCCACTACTACAAGTTGTTTGGAAGAACCATTGCAACAGAGCCACCATCATCCTAGCATGCTATTGGACCAGACAGTTCTGTTTCACAGAACTCCTAATGATGGCTGCACGCCCATTTATCAGGATTTCCAAACCCAGGATAGGGGGAAAATCAAGCATTCCACTCCACCTCCTGGCCTGGTGTTTGGAAGCGCATCGGAAATCGAATGTTCAGGTTCCACCCCGTTCAGGAAATCCTTAACCAAAGTAGAAAAGATTCTACTAGCACCTGCTACCTGGCTAAGTGATGGCGCTTTTCAGCCTGGGCACATCATCACCAACATTCGCTTGATACTGTGGGCATCCCAGTTATCCTAGATTATCTCCTCTCCTTAAAGCCTTCAGATCTGGCCCTCAGTTCGCGCTGGGTACACCCATCAGCGATTGTTGCCTTCCTCTCTCCAGTGCAGGGATGATCTGTCAGTATGCACCTGGCTACTGTGCGATTTATGAAGGGCTTGAGCAGGACCTTCCCACCGATCATTAACCCTATGCCTCAATGGGACCGTAACCTTGTTCGGTCAATGCTCACAAGTCCACCCTTCGAACTTATGGCAGCATGCGCCATGATAACCCACCTGACCATGAAGGTGGTGATCTTAGTTGCCATCACTTTGGCCAGAAGAGTCAGTGAGCTAGGAGCCATGATGGCAGACCCTCCTCATACAAGTATTTCACAAAGAGAAGGTCTCCTTTAGGTTACACCCCAAATTCTTCCCCAAGATTGCTGCTGAGTTTCACATCAATCCATCAATACATTTACCTGTATTTTTCGCAAAACCCCATGCTTCTGCTGAAGACAAGAGACTTTACTCCCTCATTGTCAGGTGTGCCCTGACATTCTATCTGCAAACAACCAAACCCCTCACACAATCTCTGAGACTCTGCTGTTTTGAAGCATTCTAAGCATCCTGAAACTCACTTAGAAATCCTCTCTGAGGATATGGCTTGATCCCAAGATCTTTCTACCATGGCAACAAACTTTCCCTGTCCTGGGGGCAGTGTTCCCTCTAATTTTTCTCACCCATGTGCGGAATGAATTTTGTTATGTGCACCGATATGGAGGTGATGTGTCACCTTCATATCCGTGCACATAACAAAATTCATGTGGTGGGGGTGGGGCTGAGAGATTCGGAGTTTGGGAGGGGGCTCAGGGCTGGAGCAGAGGGTTGGGGTGCAGGTGTGTGAGGGCTCTGGCTGGGGGTGTGGGCTCTGGGGTGGGGCCGGGGATGAGGGGTTTGGGGTACAGGAGGGTGCTCTGGGGCTACAGCAGAGAGAGAGGATTCCCCCCAGCTCTCTCTCCCCACAGCAGCACCTGGGCTGGAGGGGAGAGGCGCCTCTTGCCGCTGCGATGTGTCTGGGACTGGGGCTGCAGGATAGGCGCCTCTCCCCCATCTGCAGCAGGTCTGGGACGGGGGGGGGGGGGCTGCCCTGGCTGTGCCTGGGGCTGGGCCGTGCTGCCCCGGAAGATCCGAGCGCCCCAGCCGCAGTAGGTCCGGGCCGCATCCCTGTTGGGGCTGGGGGAGGAGCGCCCCGGCAGGCCCCTAGGCAGGTTCTCTGAGACCCTGCACAGGGCTAAATAGGCTGCTGTGCAGCCACACAGCTTACAGGGAACTTAGCCTGGGGGTATTACATAGGGTTACCATACGTCCGGTTTTTCCCAGACATGTCCGGCTTTTCGGCAATCAAACCCCCGTCCGGGGGGAATTGCCAAAAAGCCGAACATGTCCGGGAAAATGCCGGCCGGGCACTTCCCCTCCCGCGGCGGCTCTGCTCCTTCCCTGACTCTTTGGCTCTGTTTAAGAGCCGAGCTGCCCGAGCGCTATGGGCTTCAGGCAGCCCCTTTGCCTCCGGACCCTGCGCCGCCAGCCGGGCACTTCCCCTCTCGGGCTCCGGCGGCGCAGGGTCCGGAGGCATGGGGGCTGCCCGAAGCCGGTAGCGCTCGGCTCTTAAACAGAGCCGAAGAGTCAGGGGAGGAGCAGAGCCTCCGGCCGCGGCGGTTCTGCTCCTCCCCGACTCTTTGGCTCTGTTTAAGAGCCCAGCGCTACGGGCTTCGGGCAGCCCCCAGGCCTCCGGACCCTGCGCCGCCGGAGCCCAGGAGGGGAAGTGCCCGGCCGGGGGCGCAGGGTCCGGAGGCATAGGGGCTGCCCGAAGCCCAAGCGCTACCAGCTTCACGGTTTGCCAGGCAGCCTCCAGACCCTGCGCCCCCGGCTGGGCGCTTCCCCTCCCAGGCTCCAGCTGCGCTGGGGAAGCGCTGGCCGGGGGCGCAGGGTCTGGGGGCTGCCCGGCAAACCGTGAAGCCGGTAGCGCTCGGGCAGCCCTTTTCGTGTGGCTGGGAGTGGGAGGGAGGAGGGGGCGGGGTTAGGGCGGGGTTGGGGCGGAGTTGGGGCGGGGCTGAGGTGGGAAATGGGGGGGGGGCGGGCCCCGTGGAGGGTCTTCTTTTTTAATTGGTTAAATATGGTAACCCTAGTATTACAGCTCACTCAACGCGAACACAAGCTGCCTCCACAACATCCTTATTGGATGTTCCACTGCAGGACATTTGCAGGGCAGCAACTTGGAGCTCTTTCCACACGTTCACGACACACTCTGCTCTAACTCAAGCCGCAACTGCGGATGCAGCTGTAAGGATGACAGTACTACAAGCATTTCTGCTACCAGCTTCCCCTCACCCTCCTCCAGTCAGAACACCATTTGCCAGTCACCCACATGTGGAATACATTTGGGGACCATCACTCGAAGAAGAAATGGAAGTTACTTAGGGCTTGTCAACACTACAAAATAAGGGTGACTTAAGTTAGGTCGACCTACAACCACCGTGGTAATTACATCAGCTGTTGGTGTACCCCCCCTTCCGCCGGTGGTGCGTGTCCTCACCAGGAGCCCTTGCACTGACTGAAGTGGGGCATTGACAGCCGAAGTCTGGGGCACTGACAGCTGGGCGGGACTCCCCCACCTGGCCCCAGGGCTGACTAGGTGTCAAAGACATTGTTGCCCAGTGCTGCACGTTCTCATTCCTAATATTCCAGACAAGCCTCATTTTAAAATAGTTCCAGGCTTCACAGGAGTCAGTTCTTGAGCCTTCCCTTTTACTATATCAATAATTTGGCATCCCCTGGGTGTTGTCAGAGACCTGAAATTCTTTCTCAACAGAACTTGAGAGTTTAAAAAAAAATCAAAATGTGTTTGTCAGAAGGATTCCCGTTTTGTGCAGGCCAAAAGGATATGCATCTCGGAGACTTACCCCAGAATATTAAAGCTTGCTCCACTTGGGATACGTTAACCTCTTGACTGAGAAAAATCAATAAGGTTTGTCAGGCTGTCACCTGTATATCTACACAATCACCCATTTCTCTAGGGTAGATGAAGAAGTGTCTTCAGATGTTGCAGCTAACTGTAATGTAGTGGGAACAGTCCCCTGGAAACACTAATCAGAGTTAAGGCTAAGATTTTGTCACGGATATTTTTAGTAAAAGTCACGGACAGGTCACGGGCAATAAAGAAAAATTCACGGAAGCCCGTGACCTGTCCATGACTTTTACTAAAAAATATCCGTGACAAAATGGGGAGCTCAGCTGCGGGGCCCCGCACCGCCTGCAGCTGCTCGGCAGCTATGGGGGCCACTCCAAGCTCTGGGGCCCCCACCACCCATGGGAGCTTGGAGCTACATGGGCCCCCACTGCCCGCAGCCACTTGGAGCTCTGGGGTACCCCTGCTGCCCATGGTGGCCGGAAGCTCTGGAGATCCCCCGCGGCAGTCAGGATTTCCGGGGACCCCCTTCCAGGCGGGGAGGGGTACCCCACACCTCCTGGCCGCTGCAGGCAGCGTGGGGACCCTGCAGCTCCCAGCAGCTGGGAGGAGGTTGCTGGAAGTCATGGATTCTGTGACTTCCACAACCTCCGTGAAAAAATTGTAGCCTTAATCATAGTCTCCTCTCGGATTTAGCATCTCACACAGTCTGGGTTTCTCAAGTTCTGCTAGGTATGATATTACAGACGATGAGAGACTTGAGCAGAAAGGCAAATTTGTACTTATCAGAGAATTCTATTTCTGTGACGTCTTTACAGATTCTCCACCAAGAAACCAACCCATTGGCTTGTTCTCAGTAGTAATTAATATCTAGCTCTGACATAATGCTTTTCAGACAAAAGAGATCAGTATCATTTGCCTCCTTTTACAGATGTATATTATTAGTTAGGTTGTCATAGAAAGAGAGTTATCGCCTGGTTAGAGTGGGCTGCTCTAGAGACGAGGGAAGAGTGACAAAAACTTAGCAGCAGCTTGTCCTAATCACATTGGTGACACGGCCCATGTTCCAGAAGAGGGGAGACACGTCACAAAAATCTAATTCGCTGGTAAAACCAAACGTGCTCTTCCCCCACCGCGCCAGTAGTGTAATATAGTAATGTCTAACTGTGATTATCATCTCTAATTGGTTCCATTGTGCCTTTGTTCTCACTTTTTCAGATGGGTATGCATTTTCTCAAGAAGAACATGGAGTTGTTTCTCAGTCTCAAGTTGTTCGATCCTACGACACTACCAAACAGAGAGCTGGAGTAGAATAACACAGTTCTTTCCTGGATTGGTGGTGGGAGTAATGAGATTTGGATCAATGCATCCACTGTTAACGCATCCTTGACTAAGGTTGGCAGCAGCAGCCAAAACACCGGAACACTCATTTCTGTGGCCTTAGCCAACACATTTATTATGTATTCCCCCTGCAGACCTTGAGCACACATTGTGGGGAAATCATTGTTTTAAATCTAGCGCAGTGCTCCGCCTAACTTTTGTTTATGTTGTTATGAAGCATTTGACTGTGCTATGTGAGGTGTGAAATTAAAAACATTATGTTTTACCACTATTTAAAACAGCAGTATAAATTGTTCTGGGAGAAAAGTAAAGAATTTATGTTCCATGAGAAATTGGCCTTTGCTTAATTGGAATGGGGTACTGACATTTCCTGTTTTGTTACTTACAGATTAAGTACACAGAGCTGCATGTGAGTCTTACTCTATAACATTCACTGTTTACTTTAGCTGATTGAATTTTGAAATGGACAAATTAGGTATAAACTTTTTGATTGAACAAAACAACACAGTATATGGTAGGCTGGAAAAGTTAAGTGCTTATTTTGCATACCTAGTCTTGACAAATTAACACAGTATGGCAATTCAGTCTATAAAATATTTCATGACCTTTTACAGGATTCTTTATCTTAGCTTTCTTTAAAAAACGTATTCACATGGAAAGTATCTATAGATCCCTCGGGTCGCATGGCAGGACAGGTGCAGTGATTGCATGCGTTCTGCACAGGGAATATCCAAAAATATACAACCCTTTCCAACAGTTTTGTGCATTGTACGTGGATGAGAACTTCAAATCTGGGCACGAGACATCCCTTTTTAAACTACACCGCTACCTCGATATAACGCAACCTGATATAACACGAATTCGGATATAACGTGGTAAAGCAGTGCTCCGGGGGGGGGGGGGAGGCTGCGCAGTCTGGTGGATCAAAACAAGTTCAATATAACACAGTTTCACCTATAACACGGTAAGATTTTTTGGCTCCCGAGGACAGAGTTATATTGAGGTAGAGGAGTATATAACAAAACATCAAGAACTGAAATGCTCAGTGTATCTTCCATGTTATTCTGCAGCAAGGAAGCAACCTCCAGCAAAGAGTTGGGTAGTGCAAGGATTATTGGGATTCATAGGAGTGAGCAGGGACAGAAACTGCTTCAACATTTCCTCCCAGTGCTGAGGTTCACATTCTCCTTTCTAATGTCTGAAAATCTGGTGCCTTTACATCCTCTGCTGGTGAATTCTATGTAAACTCATGGGACAAGAATACATTTTGGACTGTCACATGCCAAAATGTGCATAATGTCTGCGCAAGAAGGGAACGGCTGTAGAAAAGATCAGTGCGCGTTACCAAATTCTCTGTGGCCATGGAGTCTGGAGGGAACTCGTACCCAAAAAAACCCAACTTTGAAACGGGGAAAAAAAGCCTCTTTCTGCCCAATGCTTTGGAGACATTGTTTGAGCACATTTCAGCCTTTTGAAAAGCTCACCCCCGAGCACTGCCACAGCTGCTTTAGAGTAAGTGAGGGATGATTGCACCAGTTCATGTTGTCACATAAAAGCATTACTAGCCATGATGGGAAGAGAAGGCCAGCTGTTTGTGGGTTCAACTGGGCCAGTTCCCTTCCTAGATCTGATCCAACAACTGAGTACTCCCCAGATTTCCTGAGATATGTTCTGAATCCAGCAAGCTGGAAGGAATGCTGGTTGTACTCAGGGCCGCCGAGAGCGGGTTTGGGCCCCGGTGAAAAAAAAATTTCGGGCCTCCCAGCAAGGGCGGACCGGCTAAACAGGGCTAACAAGAGGTGGGGGGGAAGCCGGGCCCCCTTCCAGACCGCCGGGCCCTGGTAATTTGTACCGGCTTCCCCCCCCAGCTCTCGTCAGCCCTGGTTGTACTGACTTACTTTCTGAATGGGACAGGCCTGCTATTGCCTGTGTTGGAAGTATGCAAAAATCTGAAAGAAGTGGGGGAGAAGTAAGAACTGAATAGAGCCCTTAGAAAGCTAACACTGTCCTCCAGACGAGGCCTATTAATTTTAGTCACCAAACCATGTTTTTGAATAGCATAAAGTAAATATTGCTGCGCAGTTTGTGTTCAGCCAACTTTCTCAGTTATTGCATAAGCTATACATGTGCACTTAATAAGCCGACACTGTTTTTGCCCTACTGACCATCATCCAGAACGTTTATTGATTTAAGTCTATTTGAAAGTAATTCAAATATGAATATTTATGCTCAGCAAGCAAGAGCAAAACACTAGCTTGGCTCACTGACTTAAGGGTCTTGAGTGATCTCCAGCACTTGAACACCACAGTTCAATTCCCAGTGCCACCTCTAAGGCCTAGATTTCTCTCACATTGAACAGTAAATTTTCTGGTCCTACAGCACCATGCAGGATTGGTCTTGGATTAGGGTGATGATTTGGAGGGAAAAGTCACCACCTTCTAGTTACAGTGCTAATGAGGGAATTATGCAATGAGGGAAACTTGCAAGTAATTTGCCACAGGCATAAATGTCAAGGGGCTCGCTCTCGCTCTGTGTGTGTGTGTGCATATGTGTGTGTGTGAGACAGACAGACAGAGACATGGATGAGGCATAAAGGAGAGAGTACAGAGAGGGCAAATAAACAAAAGACAAAACCTGATCTCAGGCGTATTAGAACCTTTTTGTGTCAGTCCAACATATTAAACATTTTCTTTTTATTCAGAAACTAGTCCTGCTTAAGAATTACACAAGGTAAATCTGCACTTGGACAAAGCTGCTGTTTCTTCCTTTTCCAACACCGCAGAGTAAAATTAACTTCCTACATGGACAAAAATAAGCCTTTGTACTCTAAACTACACTGAAAATATTAATATTTAAGTACTTTCAGAGGGTTTTTTAAAGGTATGTGAAAAAGTACATAAAAATTGTACAAACAGTAATGCAAGTTAAGCCTGCGCATTTAGGGGAGCATAGAAAGACCCCGTACTCGCTTCAGTTATTTTTTTAATGCAACAAACTTTTGTACAGCAAAATGAGGGATGCTGTGGAGGAGCAGCTGTCAGCTGCTGTGATTTATGTTACTAGCACTGACTATGGGCTGTATCTTTTTGACCTAGCTCTACATGGAGGTCAGAGAGTGTCACACACAAACCCTCACTAAAGTGACTAGTGGATTGAACTGAGATACATACGTTAATGTCAGCTCAATGAAAACTACACCTGGGCCTGATCACACAGCTATACAGTATGTGACATGGGGACTGGTAGGTCAAATTTTATCATTAGTGTAGGACCTTACTGTGGATCTGGGTTAATCCTGTAGCACCCACCCAGGTCAAGACCTGGCATTCTTCTTGTCCTTCGGAGTCATTACAAGCACTGATCTATTGTAGTAAGCTACATCCTGGCTGTTTTAGTTCCTTGTCTTTGTGAACAGTGATTAGGTGTATTCCAGCACATATTAGCAAAAAAGAGAAGCACAACAGCTCTGTATCAACAAAATTCCATGTGCAATCACAGAGCTGCATATAGCAGCAGGAGCAGTCTTGGAAACAACGCGGTGAAAATGTTATCAACTAGACAGGGGAGCAGAGCAGAATAAGCTAAAGCTTTCGGCTTGACAGTCTGTATTAACACTTCAGTGCTGACCAGAAAATGGACTCGTTGGCAGCTCTCTGCATTGACCAATCTGCCAGTTCTGGGGGACAGCTGACGTGTCTCTTCCTGGGCTCCTTTGTGAAAAACAGACATTATTTGTCCCTTCGGATCAATACAATGCACGAGCCGGAGGGGGCCATGGAAACGACTGTTTCTTTAACAAAATGCCTAGTAAATTAAAACCGGTGAACTAGGCTTTGAGCCGAGCGCTGCTGAAAAGTCTGTTGACATTTTTGTTTCCTTGAAAGAGCTTCAGGTCTTGCTGTAGGGAGCAAGCAGAAGAAGTCAGTAATAACTTGTCAAGGAGGAACAGTGAATAACTAATAAAAGTATCTGAGTCAAACTAAGTTGCTAATATATTTAAAAATGTATCTGGAGTTAACATAAACTATATGGGCTGTAAATTAAGATAACAGTCAAACCTCACTAATCTGCAAGTCACTAGACCACACACTTTTTAATGTTTGCCAAAAATGTGCATTCTCTCGCCACTACTCAGCTAACAGTTAATAGCAGATGCTGCAGTGAAGTCTCCTATTACTGAGATTACATAATTTTTACAGCACATATTACACTGTGTTTGCTAGGAGAATATCAATTATCATAAATAACGAAAACTAAACTAAGATGGGCAAAATACATGAAAAGTCCATGTTGTGATGCCAGCTTTGTGCTTGTTCACTTAGGGTGACATTCAGCCCTGTACAGAGGGCCAGCACAAGACTTAAGTGGGGCATAAGCCTGGTGCCACCCTAGTCACAGAGGTTAATTTCACCCTTACGGGTTAATTCACAAAAATGTAGTAATTTGCACTGGTTCTCCCATGCTTCAGCATGAATCAGTGAAGTTCTGGTGTCTGTTCTGCAAGCAGCCATGGCTTTATAACTAGCATGGATGTCATGTTAATTTCATTTTTAAACTACTCTGGGGAGTGTGCTCTTGCCCTTACGCTTAGCACTCAGGGATTTGAACTGGAAACAGTTGCTTTAATGGGACTCACACCCAAGAAACCCTGTGGAGTTAGATGAGCTCTCGCCTAGTTTTGAAACATGGCAAAATGTTTTAGCCTAGTTCTGACGCATTGTGCGAGGTCACAGACCTGAAGTAGTTGAGGCAGTAGTTTAAAACTCAGTCACCTGTTGTAATGAGGCCTTCATCTGCTGATGACCCTAAATATATATAGCGAGAGAGTGATGAAAAAGAGCATTGTAACCAGGGCAGTACCTGACACACTGATGTGCAAAGAAAGAGGGGTTGTGAATTGAAATCCAGATGATTGGGTGTCCAGTACAACTAGCAACTACTGCTGTGCACACCAATGTTTTTCAAAGCCAAAGTCGGAGATAGGACAAGACTGGCAGATAATTATGAAAATGACAGCTGGGTTTCTTACCAGCGCTCTATCAGTCTATCTACCAGTCTGGACCCCCTTATGTAGTGAAAGGCTCATCATACAAGAGTGTATATGCACTTGCCCAATGAATGACCGAAGAGCAGAGGCCTGTTCTATAGCATGCTCCTCCCTCCCTCACTCACTTCCCTCAAGTGCCCTTTCTACAGGAGACCTAGCCCCATATTTAGCTTCTTAGGAGTCAGGTGGGGCCAGTGAACCATCAGGTAGCTGGGCTTTGGTATACTGAGTTCTAATAAGTCTACGGCCACGTAGAAACTATGGTTATTATTTATACTGCAACCCATGGTCACGTGAATATTCCCAGAAACAGTGGAGCTAGAACATCCTGCTTCAGGAACACAGAGCCTAATTCCTTGAGAAGCGCCATTAGCAGAATAGGGCCTGACATACAATGAAGCAGATCTGAGTCTATCCAGAATGGAGAGCATGGTGCATGTAGGGCTCAATCCTGAGAGCGGGGGGGGCAGAGCATTTTGGCTCAGATTCAGCAATGCACTAGGGGTTCTCAAACTGAGGGTCGGGACCCCTCAGGGGGTCGCGAGGTTATTACATGGGGGGGGGGCGTCGCAAGCTGTCAACCTTCACCCCAAACCTGCTTTGTCTCCAGCATTTATAATGGTGTTAAATATATTTAAAAGTGTTTTTAATTTATTGGGGGGGGGGGTCGCACTCAGAGGCTTGGTATGTGAAAGCGGTCACCAGTAAAAAAGTTTGAGAGCCACTGCACTAGCTTAACTTTCAGGCATGGGAGCAGTTCCATTGTCTGCAGTGGGAATATATTTACATTAAGCACGTCTGTAAGTACATCACTGGCTCAGGCCCAGAGGACGCTGCATCTTGCAAGATCAAGCCCAACACAGTTGCTCAGAAACACCCATAGTTAGACAAAATTTGTCCTTGAGCATCAGGGGTTTCTAGGAGTTCAAACCCCGCCCCTCCGCTGCTCACACCAGCGGCTACTGCCATTTAATAGACTTAGTAGCAATGCTGCTCCTTAGGGCCACTTAGAACAACAGCAACAGAACTCAGAAACTCCTGATTCAAAAAGCTAGTCCATCTACCAGCTGAGCTCGAGGAAATTCTCATTGAGAAAGGGAGCCTATGACACATAGATGACTAGTTCTGTTCCATCCAGTTCGGGCGATGGTACCCTCAGACTCTAGCCAGTTCAGTAGATTCTGTGCTGTAGGGTCAAGGAAGCTCCCCCAACCCTTGTTATTTCCAGATTAAAATCAGAATGGCGCAGTCCGTTGCCAGGCAACACGTGATGCCCAAGTGAGGTCACGTCTTCCACAGTTAACACATTCCAGCCTCGGCGTCTATCAGACCATGGCATGTGTGTTCAAGATGGCTGCCTGGCGGGCCCAGTGGGTTACACCTCACTTGGTCAAGAATGTTAAAAAATTGGCAGAATATTGCAGCTGGGCACAAGGGGAGGAGCAACTCCTTCCCTCCTGCTTCCAAACAAAAGGCTAACACACCCCATCTGCTCTTTTCCACAAGCACACAGGGCTCGCTCTGGGATGGGCGATGTGCTGCTTCCAGAGGCTGTGGCGCTGGCTGTAATGCCTTGTGAACAAATGCTGCTCCAGAGCTGAGCACTGTGCAGATGGGCTGGGGAAAGGAAGAGGAGCACCATGCCAGAGCCCCACCAGCACCCGCTCTCTGCAGCAGTATCCTCAACCAGTCATCCTCCCCCCCACACACACACACAACAACACACAAAATCTTCCCCTTGTTTCTACCTGTGAGCCAACACCCACAATTCTTTGGGACAGAGTAGGCAACAGACCAATTTCTTGGGCGGTGTTTGCATTGTAGACCCAAAAAGAATGAAAACTCTGGAGTTATGTCATACTGAAGACAAGAGAGATAGGGCTTCATGACTGCAGCAATAACTTGGCCTCTTACTCAGGCCTCTATCCTAGCTCTCAGCTGGACACAGATACGGCCACACACAAAAACTGTCACAAGGGTGGTGGTGCTGCCAACCTCGGCTTGCCGGCCCGTCCAGAGGCTACAGACTGAGTGTTGCTTTCACGCGGGCTGGGCTCTACCCTCTTGCCAGTGTGGATGAAGGCTAAACCAGGCCAAGCACATCCTCCAGTACCTACCCACCATTTCCTCTCCCCCCATGGGTCTAGATAGAAGGCCGAACAAGAAGCTCTCTCACAATACTCTGGGAAAGGTTCATGAAGCAGCTCAGTTTATGGCTGCACTAAGGACCATGGGATGTGCCCCCAGAAATCCTAGCACCTCATATGAGACAGTGCAGCCGCTGTGTGAACTCAGTCAAGCGGACACACTGGCGTACCAAGCACTCAAGTTAACTCAGCAATGAAGCCATAAGCCCAGGAGAGACACTTGCAGCTCACCTCAGCAGGGACTGCAGGAGATAGGCCTGTTTCTGGGTGGCAGCGGCCACACTTTTTTCTAGACAGACAATAATGTCAGGAAAAGGGATTTTATGGGCACAAGCTGGAACTAAAAAGCAGAAAAGCGACAGCCTCCATATGGCCAGGCCTGAGTATGGAGATGCCCTGTGAAAAACCCAGTGATCAAAGCTAGCCTGAGAGACTGCCATAAGTACACCTCTACTTGGCTGATGACATCAGCAAACTTGCAGCTATAAAGTGGTGAAGCAAAAGGAAAGAAAGCCGACACGAGCACTGGGTTGTGAGTGTTTTAAAGCCTGATTACCTTGCTGGGTGGTTTCAGGGAGAAACTGTTCCAGACATCATTTTGGCATTGATGAAGCAATTCCAAAACATCTGCAGGGATGTTTGGAAAACAGAATTCAACAGCTGTTGTGTACACTTCTGCTTTCCCCACTGGTCTGGCTCTTTGGTCAGGAAATGCATGTGAATGCTTACAGCTTTCATCAGCAGCAGGTATTAGACTGGAAAAGCTGCTCGACATTGTCCTCATCCCTTTTACACCAGGGCGCTTGAGCAAGCAAAACAATTAGTCAGTTAGGCCTCATGAGACAGGAGTGTGTGTGTGAGTGTGTGTGCAAGAATGGGAGATATTCCATTCTGTTTGAAACCATAACCTGGCTCTCTACAACTGCAGTGTAGCCCATTGTTCCTGGAGGTCAAATATTCAGCCATTTGAGTGACAGGCTCTTTACCAGCATCTTTTTCATCAGTGAGCAAAGTCGTGTGCCCTCTTGGCTGTCATATCTGTGTGCCAATTGCTTAAATATTGGTTCAGATGGGCAGGTTTTAATCTGGATATGCAGAGCGGAGCAATGCTGTGGGGGAATGTTTAATTGGCTCCCAGCAGAGAAACAAGAGCTGCGCTGGTGTGTGGGTTTTTTCCTTCTAGAAGTGTTACCATTTTCACATTCTATTAATGTCCTCTGGTAGTTTCCACACAGCAGCAGTGCATTACAGTAGAGTTTGTTTCCCTCCCAAAGTGAATACAAATGAAGGTCATTTACTTGTACCGTTAGCTGGTTTGGCAAACTTAGTAAATGTGTAGTTTTGAACCATATTGTTGATTGGTGTATGGCCACAATATTTCTTTTATTACTGGATGGGAGGATGGGGGGATTTTTATTTTTTGTTTCTTCACCACCCTGAATGTTACAGCAAAGAAGTTCAATATTAAATGCAGTCAAGTTTTAGCCCGCAAATCTGCTGTGGTCTCTCTCATTCATTACCTTACTGGGTGATTTTTAAGGGCTGCTCCGGCTCCCAATGATTGAAGGGATCAGGCCCCGAAAGTCAGCATTAGCTAATTAAAATAAGAATGGCACTGGCTTGCTTTGCAGCTTGCACCTGTTATTCAAATGGCCTCTGACTGTAGCCAGAGGGCAAACCTGCCTTCTTTACAAAACTAGGTGGCGGCCTGATGAGTTCTCTTACCACTACCTTTGGGTTCCTTGACTAAAGGACAGCGATGTCTGTGAGGATGAGGCAGTTTACTGACCCATCAGCATATTCAAACCCACATGGAGAAGCTGGAATGACAGACATGTGCATGTGCGGGGAACAGTGGATGGTTTTTAACATTGGGCTTATGCCCTTCCTTGTTTTTTTTAATGATGTGGAAAGAAGGCCAAAGAGGGTCTCTCTCCAACAACGGTCTGTTGGGTTTTTTTCTGATCAGAAATATTAAGGCTGCTCTTCCCTGGGTGTGCCTTCAGTGAAGCATTAACTCAAGTTGTCTCCACCCCAGTTAGCCTCACTCAGGGATCTCAAACTCAAATCACCACGAGGGCCACATGAGGACTAGTACATTGGCCCGAGGGCCGCATCACTGACACCTTTTCATACAACCATACAAAAGTATAGTCAAAAATGAAAAAAAAGAAGAGTAATATAGTATGCTATTAAAAGTCAATGTATTAACTTTTTTAAAACTGCAATGCGAAGAGGGGTTTTAATAAAATATAAACACCTGTAACTATTCCTTGTGTGGTCAGTAACACTGATGATGAGCTACATACACCAGGGGTCTCAAACATGCGGCATGCGGGCCGTTTCCTGCAGCCTGCAATAGGCGCTGACTCTCTCCTGCACTGCGTATCCCTTTCCACCGCCCTGGTCACAGCACAAAGTTGAGAGGGAAACTGAGGCTCGTCTAGGAATTATAAAAATGTTACAGAAAATTTCCACTTCGTCACAGACACTTTCCATTGTCCCAATGGGGGGGGGGAACCTCTGGGTGCCCAGCACCCCTAACAGAGAGACCCCTGGGTGATGGGGGATGGTGCCCTGTGCCCCTAACTGCATCCGAAGAAGTGAGGTTTTTACTCACGAAAGCTTATGCCCAAATAAATCTGTTAGTCTTTAAGGTGCCACCAGACTCCTTGTTGTTTTTGTAGATACAGACTAACACGGCTACCCCCTGATACTAGTCTATCACAGGGGTCTCAAACACGCGGCCCCACCACTACCCCACCTCTTCCCACCCTTTCCCCGTCCCCATTCCAACCCCTTCCCCAAAGTCCCCGCCCCAACTCTGCCCCCTCCCTGACCCTATTCCAACCTCTTCCCTAAATCCCCGCCCCAGCCTCGCCTCTTCTCCGCCCCTCCCTCCTGGAAAGTCCTAAGTGCTGCCAAACAGCTGTTTGGCGGTGGAAAGCACTGGGAGGTAGGCGGAGGAGCAAGGACATGGCGCGCTGGGGGGAGGGGGGTCGGGTAGGAGAGGGGAGCTTGGCTGCCGGTGGAGTCGGCGCCTATGGCGGGCTGCAGGAAATAACTTGTGTTTGAGACCTCTGCTTTAGTCTGTAAACTTCTCCTCCCCCTCTGACCCACAGCAGGCCAGCCAGCTTGAGTGCAAAGCACCACCACACTTCAGCTGAGGGTTTGTGTGTGCGGACGGAATTTGCATTAGCAAGAATCAATGAGTGAACTTTGCAGTCAAGATTAGCCCTCCCAAGTTTTAATGGAGGGCTCGAGGAGCGCATATTGTGAGCTCTCCAACTTCCTTGAAGGGTGCTGATGTTTGCTTTGTAACAAGCCATCCTGTCTCCCAACTGTAATTTGACAGCAGAATGAAAATAGGTGTTAACAAAACCAAAACAAACGATTTTTGAAAGAGTGTGACTAAAAATCCCTGCCCCTCTGAGTTGCTCAGCGTTCAGGCGCATATGCTGTCATGATTTAACTAGAGCTCTAGTCACTACAGATTTTCCAAGGGGTGGCAAAACCTGATTTTTTAATTTAAAAATGAACAAAAAGCCCAAGCCGCCTTCCCTACAAACAATCTCTCTGGACTTTGTAAAGAAGCAAAAAAGGCTGCAAGCCCAATTCCCACGCCACCCCGCTTTTTTGTAGTAACAAGTCACCTTTTAAAACACTTTAGTAAAAACTTTGGGAACCACTGTTTTAAAGTGACCCACCAATTACATTTTGGCTTCTTGGTGACCCACCTCACATCCAAATTCATAGGGGCAGCCCCCCACCAAACTCATAGACCAGCATCCGTCTCCTCTGCTGCTGGCACCTCTTCCTACCAAGGGACACCCACCACCCGTAGTAGCACCGTCTACCCTTGCAACCCTAACCCCAGCCTTGTGCAGAAGGGAGGTCTCTGGGGAGGGGAGATGGCGAGCGAGCCCACCCTGCCATCACCCAATAGTGGTAGCTCCTGACCTGTGGGGCTGAACCCAGCTTCTCCTCTGGGCATTGTGACTTGGTGCACAGGGGTCGCAGTGCAGTGCCATTCAGATTTGGTTTGCCAACTCCTCCATTGTGGAGGGGTGGCCAGGCCAAACCTGAATGGCGCTGGGCTCTCATGTTCTAGGTTGCAACACCTGGAGAGGGGAGCTGGGCCCAGCCCAATGGGACAAGAACTGCTGCTGTGGGGTGAGTGCAGGGAAGGCTCACTCTCCAATCACCCTCCAAGCAGGGGACTCCCCTCCACACCCAGCCCCCCTGTTGTGGGAAGACCGACCATATGGGACGCACCGCTTTAAAATACTTTTATGCAAGAAGCAAAATACTCTAACACCTGCTTTCCTGCTCAAAGAACAAACAAACGTATGGCAACACACTAAACAGAAGTCACAGCACTGAAGTCACATGCGCAGCGCTCTGATTCATTCACACTGCTTTTTAGGACATGCCCTCTCTCTCCCCCACCTGCATGTAGTCTGCTTAGATTGTAAACTCCTCCAAGCAGCATCCTTACCCCCTCGCTTACTGTCTACAAAGTGCCTGGCACGCACTTGGGTGCCATCTCAGTTATTATTAATAATAAACAGTATTCATAGTAAAACTTGAAGACAATTGCTGTTAACGCTCGCTCCTTAGTGAACCCTAGTCCTTGCATTGCCATTTCTCACACAGGGTGTTAGTCCAGAGGTGCTACTGTTAAGAAACTAAATAAAAAAAAATTTAAGCTGAAATGGTAAAAAAAAATGTTCAAAAGTGATGTAACTATCAACTCTATCAGTTAAGTCCCTCTGCTCACTGCCAAGCCCTTCAGTCCTCAAACTGCTCTACTGCAAGGCTGTTGGTGTTAAATATTCACATCCTGGAGCCAAATATTTGCTGGAGCAGCTGTTAAGGCTGTCGTTTCTCAGTGCCTCATACCAGACCAAAATGGAATCAAAGTCTACACCCTCAGCTTCATGCTCGATCTCAGACAGGAGCATGAAAACAGTATAACTTAGTATCAAAGGGGTAGTCGTGTTAGTCTGGATCTGTAAAAGCAGCAAAGAGTCCTGTGGCACCTTATAGACTAACAGACGTATAGGAGCATGAGCTTTCGTGGGTGAATACCCACTTCTTCGGATGTATGTAGTATAACTTAGAAAGGTCCAGTTTCGGACTGCTAAGATTTCAGAAACAAAAATCCCGTTCCCTGATATCCATTTCTACTGTATCTTATCATCCTAGAACCTTGTCTTCGCATAGACTTTTAGCCAGATACCATCTTCTCCCTTATCTCCTCTTTGCACTAAAAAATGGTGGGCGTCTTGAATGAAAACCTACAAGATTTCCAGGAGGTGCTGGGTTCCATAATGCTACACAGTCGACAGAAATAAAAGCGTTACAACTGAATGTAACACAAGAACGTCAGGTAAAATTTCCAAGGGCACCTAAGTGACATAGCAGCCTATGGGTACATCTACACCAGCGTTTCTCAATTGCGGTCACCTTGGCTGCATGCGGCTACCAGGGGGTTTTCCTGTGACCATGACAGCCTCCTCAGCAGAGATGGGTGAGGAGGTAAAGCAGCAGCCCCTTCCTGCAGTGCCCAGGGGCTGCAGGGGCAGACTCAAGGCGCAGGGTGAGCCTGCAGTGCAAGGCCACGGAAGGGCACTCGGGGCAATGTGGGGAAGGGGAAAGCAGCAGGGCCAAGGGGGCAATGGGAGGCCGGGGGCAGGCAGCAGGGGCCAGGGGCACCAAAATACAACTGTACATTATTTTTATTCATGAGTCTGGAGGAAAAAAACAACCCTACCTAAATGAATGACAGTGATGTGGACATGTAGAAGGGCATATTTATTTGTTTTTTCTAAAGCTCATTAAGTATTTTAGGAAACTTTGTCAGAGCGGCCACCAGCAAGAATTGGTGACCACACACTGAGGCCACCAAAAATTTTGTTGTGAGAAGAACCCTTGATCAATGCTATAGCGTTACAGATATGCCACTGCAGAACTGTAGCATAGACGCTTCCTTTGTTTACGGAAGGGATTGGTCCGTCAATGTAGTCAATCTACCTCTCCGAGTGGTGGTAGCCAGGTCTTCAGTCAAGCTACCTGTGTCTACACCAGGAGTTAGGTAGCCCTGATTATGTTGCACAGTGTACTACATTTTTGACAGCCCTGAGTGACATAGCTAGGTCAATCCAGGGTATACCAGGCTTGAGAGTCATTGAAAGTAAGCAGGATTTAGGGCCAGATTTTTAAAGATACTTCGGCACCCAAAGATGCAAACAGGCATCTAGTGGGATTTTTCAAAGAAGTGCCTAGGCACCTAGGTTTCCATTGCGTTCAGGGGGAGTTAGGCACCTAGACTTAAGCCCTAAGGCCCAGATTTTTAAAGTTATTTAGGCATTTCTGCGCTCAGTGTTGCAATGCTGAACTGATTTAGGAGCCCAAAGCTCATTTTCAAAAATGATTTAAGCACTTAGGAGCCTACATGGGAAACACCTCTAAAAATGTGGGCACAAGTGCCTTAGGGCTGGTCTACATTTCAAACTTCTACCAACATAGCTGTCTCAGTGAAAGAAGTGCTGGTAACATAGCTATGGCAGCAAAACCCCCAGCATAGAGCAGATCTACACTACAACCTTAAGTCAATATAACTTATGTCAAGGGTGTGAAAAAGCCCTTCCCAGCGACGCAAGTTTCACGCGGTCCACAGCTTCCGCTTCTCACCGAGGTGAAGTAATTATGCCGATGTGAGAGTGCTTGCCCATCGGCATAGCCGACGTAGCGCTGTAATGTAGACCTGTCCATGGACACAGCTATGCTGACAGAAGAGGACTGTCAGCATAGTTCTGACCCAGCCTAAGGCCAAGTCTACACTACAGACCTATATCGGCATAGGCACCAACTTACTCAGATCCCAGGGGGTGCTCAACCCTCTGCTCTGCCCCAGGCCCCTGCCCCCAACTCATCCCTTCCTCCAAGCCCCCACCCCACCTCGCTTCTTCCTGCCCCTCCCCCCACCTCCTCTTGCCCCTGCTCCTCCCCTTCCACACCAGCACCTCCTGCATGCCACGGAACAGCTGATGGTGGCAGGTGGGAGGTACTGGGAGGGAGGGGAAGGAGCTGATCAGCGGGGCTGCCAGTGGGTTCTGAGCACCCACTATTTTTTTGCACTCATGTAGTTGGCACCTATGTTTATCTGTATAGGTACATCGCTCAGGGGTGTGAAAAATCCCCACTCTGAGCGACGTAGTTATACCAACCTACCCCCCCCCCCCCCCCCGTAGACAATGCTATGCTGAGGGAGGAGGGCTTTTCCTGTTAACATAGCTACTGCCTCTCGAGGAGGTGGATTAACTACGCTGATGGGAGATGCTCTCCTGCCGGGGTAGTAGTGTCTTTACTAAAGGCTTTATCAATACAGCTGTGCCACTGTATATGAAGACAAGCTCCTAGTAACTTTGGCACCTTTGGAAATGTGGTGTGTAGTATTTGAATTATCAGCCCCATAAAGTTGTCTACTCTGTGGGTTTGTGTTGAGGTTTTTCTGAGTGCTGCTGAGTTGCAATCCAATTGATTGAGGTTTCCATTTTATTATATAGACAGATTACCCCTGATGTCAAGCAGCTTTTTCCTCCAAGTTCCAAAAAGTTAATTTATGCACAATAGGCTATTTATCGGATTAAAAGTTCTTTTGCCACAAGTTAACATATCCATCATGTGGTGCTACTGACTGGCAAACCGCAGTCCTGAAATTGATCTACAAATGGATCTTGAATGGTGGGTGTTGCTTCCCACTGTCAGTTGAATGGGAACAGTTCATTAGACTCGAACAAAGCTGTTGAGCTAACTATTCTTCCCTCTGTTATTCAGGCCTGGGTTACACTAAAAAGTTATGTCAACCCAGTTACTTCACTCAGAGGTGTAAAAAATCCATCCCCCTGAGCAATATAGTTAAGCTGACGTAACCCTCAGTGTAGACAATGCTAGGTCGACGGAAAAATTCTTCTGGCAACCTAGCTATCCACCTCTCTGGGAGATGGATTAACTACGCTGACCCTCCCGCCTGCCTGGGTAGCGTCTATGCCAGGGCCGGCTCCAGCTTTTTTGCCGCCCAAAGCGGCAAAGAAGAAAAAAAAAAGAAAAGAAAAAGCCGTGCTCGGCGGCACTTCGGTGGCAGCTCTACCGCGCCGATTCATTCTTCAGCGGCAATTCGGCGGCCAGTCCTTCCCTCCGAGAGGGACCAAGGGACCCACCGCCGAATTGCCGCCGAAGACCGGGACGTGCCGCCCCTTTGCATTGGCCGCCCCAAGCACCTGCTTCCTGCACTGGTCTACGCTGAAGTACTACGGCAGCACAGTGGCAGTGCTGCAGTTGTGCTGCTGTAGCACTTCAAGTGTAGACAAGCCCTCAGTGTGGATAACAGCAGCCACCTGCACATTTTTTATGGGAGGAAGGCGACTGGAGGAAAAGGAATTTTTAAAAAAAATATATTGGATTTATAATTGGGGCTGAAAAAAAACTTGCTGATCTTGAAAGGGAGCTACCTCTAAGCAATTAATTTAGTATTTTAGCCAGAAAAAAATTAACGTGAGCCTACTTTTCTATGAATTTAGATACAAAAACCAATATCTGAATGCAGCTGATAGGACAGGCTGAAGGGCAGCTTGATACCAAACTGCACCATCATTGCAGGTCATTAGGCCTGAATCCTAATCTCTCTGAATATCTTGTACATATGCCATTAAAAAATGGTGTACAATGAATATAAAATACTATATAGATCTAGTGAAGGTAGCTATTTTACTTTAAAATGTAGAGCCTAATTCTGACTTTATACTACATTTACACTTTTAAAACTCCATTGACTTCAACAGAGTTGCTTCTGAACTGCACTGGTGCAAGTGAGAGATGAACCAAATGTGCAGAACAATACACAAACTGTCTAGTATCTTGAATCAATACGAGTCATTCTCTTAGAGTAAATATTGAGGGAATTAGCAGCTGCTTAAGACAATATTTACCTTTAGGGTAATAAATCTTATTAGTGACTTCAAAATAAATCAGCATCCTCAATTACATCCTGTAAATTGTCGGCCAGACTCAACCCAGGCATAAGTGGGCACAATTCCATTGATGTCAGTGGCGTTTGTTGCCCAGCTGAATTTGGCTCTGTGTCTAACAGTCTCAAACACTTCACTAGCTCCTTCCCTCAGATCTCAAAGCACTTGACAAACTTTAATGAATTAAGCCTTCTAACATCTTGGGAGACTGATAAGCATTTTCATCTCTATTTTATGGATGGGAAAGAACAGGTCCAGGGAGGTGAAGTGATTTGCCTAAAGTCACAGAGCCAGGTATGGAAGACATATTTCCTTATTCCCATTGCAGTGTTTTGAAGGTGTCTAACAAAGGAAAAATAATTGGGGTTGTGCTCTTACATGTTTCTGCATTAATTATACTGAAGAGGCTGAAAAGTTGGTTGGTTGGTTGGTTATTTATTTATTTATTTATTTATTTATTTATTTATTTATTTATTTATTCTTCTACTTGATTTTTACCTTAGAGATATCAAGTCTTTACTTCCTTAGGTTTGCTGAAGATTTCCTTGGTGCCCAGAGAGAAGGAGTGAATTTTAAGGAGTGAGGCTTTTTATTCCCACTCTTTGTTGGGCATCTGGATTAAATAGGAATTAAAAAAAACACAGAGCTTTAAGTCTGAATAAAATAAACCAACCATTTTACTTAACCAAGCTTCACTTTCTTTGCCTTCTGATGTCATAATCCTACTAGTATTCCAGGCACTCGTGAAAAATGAGGTAGAAAAAACTTGATATAAAAAAAATGAGATTTTTATTTAAACAAACAGCTTTCCTTACAGACCTTCCTTCATTACACACCCTAAAGAAGCAAAAAGGGGCGGGGGCAGGAGAGGGAACCACAACCCCTTTTCCTTTTGAAGGTCACCTTTAACCACAGGATCATGAACTTTAGAAGGCAACATCCTAAAAGTTGCTGTTAGGAATGTTGTCTGCACATTGGAAAACATAATCAAGAAGTCCCAGGGGAGAGGGCAAATACTAAAAGTAAATAAAACTAACCAATGCCCCTGGCCAGTCCAGCACAATCCTGCAGGCATTGTCTCTTGGCTATTTGCCAGCTGTGTGCTAGTACAGCCAGGATTTTTTTTGTAAATGAAAATGAGGGCATAGCCAGAGACAGCCTGCGACACCCCTAGTAAGTTTTCTGCCATTGCAAGCGAAACATTTGCCTTCTCGCTGTTAGTTTTTGGCTAATACTAGTTGGAAAATCTTGACAATAAAAAGTCTAATGTTAGTGTATTGAATGTCTGCACATACTTTTACAATGCAGTGTAACCTGTATAGGACACCACCCTTTTTAGGCAGCTTCTTCATGTCCCCAAACCAGGACACATTGCTGCTGTCACATATAAAGGCCACTTCTAGTAAGCTATAAGCGTTTGGCAGTGACTTGAACTGCTGTTTAGGATAGGGTTCACTGGCTATGATAACCTGAATAAAACACCACCAACCAATGCCTCTGCCCCATTTGTTTATTTTAGGGTTCGCTAATGGAGCAACTACAAGGGGATGCATATGGCAGCAGCTCCCCTCAGCTGAGCTGCAATGCTTCCAGCTCTAACTCCCTTGCTTACTAAGGAGGGCGATCTGGAAAGTTTTATGTAATGCAGAACAGACAAACGTCCGAGTGGTTGGGTAACACAGGAAAACAAGAGCCATAGAAGGAAATAAACGATGCCCAGTATGGAGGCGGGGTAGAGGGACATGAGGGGGTGCATGCCCATGAGCACCACTAACAAGCAACATGAAAAAAAGCCCAGGATCAGTGTGTGGGAGATTTTTCTGGATATAAAGAACAAATTGAGCCAGTCAAACATGATAGCTTTTTTGTGATCAAATTACAAGATCTGTGGGTGCAGGGAAGGCAGTGGATGTACATTAACACCTCGCTAATCCAGGCTGTGGTAAACCTGTGCTGAAAGCAGATTTCCAGGTTTGCACTTTCCTTTAACATAATCAACAGAGTTCTATGGCTTGTCTAGGAGCAGGGACAGTTCACATACCTCCATGCTCTCTTCAGGCCAATGGAAGAGTGACACGTCACCCCAACCCTGCCCTGGCACGGGTTAAAACCCTGAGATGAGGTTACTTATGTTACTGCTGCTGAGCTGGCGGGATCAGGCTTTTTATAGGAATAGAAAAGTAGCTGGTAGAGAGGGTCTTCAGAAAGGCCATCTCTGGTGTCTCACTTGTCTCCTTAAGAGCTGCTGCTTTGGAGGCAGTCATTGCCTTTCTGTCCAGCCATGGAGGGTGTATATTATATTAATTATTAATTATTGCCTTCCTCTGAAGTATCAGGGATGTGCACAGCTGGAGATGGGACACTGCACAGGGTTCTAAGGTGCCACTGAACTGTCTCTCTCTCAGGTGGCTGGCTGGTTCTTGCTCACATGCTCAGGGTCTAACTCAGTGGTTCCCAAACTGGGGTTCGTGAACCCCTGGGGGGTTCACAAAATGTTACAGGGGGTTCTGGACTTCCAAGAGCTAAGCAGATCAAAGCAAGCATAATTATCATACTGAGGAGATTTAAACTTCAAGACTCCGTATAAGAAATGGAAAGGGAGGTGGATATTTTTTGCTGTTTTTAAAATTAAATAGGCAGCTAGTATTGTTTTTAAAATTATTATGAAGACCAAGTTTAAGCTTTGTTGTAATGTGTCGTTTGCCCGGACTGCTCAAGACCTGAATGCTTGTGTAGGAGGAACTTTTTGATTTGGCTTCTTAAATATCTTCATGCTGTTTCACATCTGATACTCCTTGATCAAACATAGGAGCCTTGTCTTATAACAGGCTTATTCAAAGTAATAAAAGCTATGAGATCTTGGAAGAGTGTTGCCATTTTCATAATGTAATAAAAATACTGTAATGATAAATAATAATAAATAGTGTGTAATAAGCATGTCATAAAAACAAATTGTATATTTCCAAGCTCACTGCTTTTATAATTTATACTCAGGTAAAGGAGAAAATCCCTGGAAATATTCATTTTTAGGAGGGGGTTCGTGAGACTTGACATTTTAGTGAAAGGGGTTCACAGGTTGTTAAAGTTTGGGAACTACTGGTCTAACTGATCACCATATGTGAGGGTCGGGAAGGAATTCTCCTCCCTCACCCCCGGATCAGATTGGCAGTGACCTTGCGGCGGAGGGGAAGTTTGGCATCCTCTGCACTGTGTGGGGGCAGGTCACATGACTGGATTATCTGGGTATTTCTCAATCATTTCTCTGCCATACTGGGGGCCTCAGGCACTGGTGCCCCTCAGTCCCTCCTAACAGTCTAGGTTCCTGGGGGCTGTAATACTTTGGTTTCGTTTTGGTTGCTGGGTTTGGTGTGTGGATGCTGGTGGCCTGTGATGTACAGGAGGTCAGACTAGATCAGTGGTTCCCAAACTTTAACAACTTGTGAACCCCTTTCACTAAAATTAGGGATTTTTTTCCTGAGAACCCCCTGTAACATTTTGCGAACCCCTAGGGGTTCCCGAACCCCAGTTTGGGAACCACTGGACTAGATGATCTGGTGGCCCCTTCGGGCCTTAAATTCTACAACTCTATTTTAAAGATGGCTGCCACCTCTTGCCCGAGGGGAAGGAACTTAACCCATTTGTGCCACCTCTTCTTCCTCTCTTAACAAAGGTTAGGAGGGCTCAGGACTGTGAATGTCCTTTCCCTTTTGCATGGAGGAAGTGGTGGCTAGTTTTACCTGACTCCCACAGCTGGTCTGAAATTCTGGTGGTTCCCTTAAGAGCTGCTGTTGAAGGGGAGGAGGGACAACGGAGGCTGCCTTTCTAATGGCCTCTCTCACTCCTGATAGCTTCACAGTGGTTGCTGAGTTCCTCAACAGCTTCAGGGAGAATCAGCTCCCGCCTGAGAAGGAAGGAGCACAGTAAGTTGCCTGGGTCAGGGCTGCAGCCATTCCTGGGATCAGGGATGACATGGCATTCTCCCAAATGGCATTACCTCCACTAGCCTTGAGCCAAATCACAGACCTTACTAGCCTGCAATGGGGCTCCCCTGAAAGTGTGCATTAATGAGTCTCTGCTGTAGTATAGGCAGACATTTGATACAGTGCCTCACACAATTGTATTTGAACAATTATTTCCGTTTGCCTTGGGCAGAAGCACTGTCACATGGATTGAAAACAGACTAAAGAATTGCAAACAGCAGTCACTGACCAGCAGCACCATGCCAAATTGTGTGAGGGTGGACAGTTAGCCCAGTGACAGGTGGTGGGCCTGGTTTTATTAGGCACGGAACTGTAGTGATCTAGAGGAAGGGTTAAACAGCACATTCATTCAATTGGCAAGTGATACTAAACAGAGAAGTGTTGCAATTCCCACTGAGGACAGAGAAATAATACAAAGGGACCTACAGAGAAGTGAGAAATCCGAGCCAGAAATAATGAGATTCAGCTTGGAAAAATACAAGTGAATACATATGGGAAGTAATATTTAATAACAAATATTCAGTGGGAGGAAGATACTTGGAAAGCAGGAATTCTGAAAAAGAACTAAAGACACTTAAAACTTAGGTCAACATAGCTACAGCATAAAAATTCACATCCTGAGCCACATAACTATGCCAACCTAACCCCTGGCAGTTGAAAAGAATGCTACCATGAACATAGCTACTATCGCTCAGGGAGGTTCTTACAGAGACAGAAAACCCCCTTCTATCAGTGCAGGCTGTGTCTACACTATGGGATTATGCTGGCATAGCTACAGTGCTGCAGCTATAGTCTCCGTAGTGTAGACATGGCCTGAGAGTGAACAGCAAATTGGATATTTTTGAGAGGTACAGTGGTGCTGTGGTTAAAGTACATGGCTGGGAGTTGAGATCTGGCTTATTCCTGACTCTGAAACAGGCTTCTTGCAGAAACCTTAAGCAACATACCTAATCTCTTTGCGCCTCAGTTTCCCATAAAACGTGGAGATGCCTCATAAAAACGCCATAGCTGTATATAATATAGACTTAAAATGGGGCATAAATTCTTATTCTCCAAAAGTGAGTGGCTAATCAATGTGAAATTTCACACAGGTTTAGTTTTTATGTCTTTTGAATTTTCTCTGTAGTTTGTTTGATTTCTCAGGATTTATTTTTAATAGCTAGTCTGCATTGGGCTCTGGCTGAAATTTGTTCTTGGCAGGCCCACTTTTCACTGTTGTCTGATCTCTCTTAAAACGTGTTCTGTATCTATGCAAAACTTCATAGAGGGGTAACCAGATTTGGGCCAATGGGGAGGTTCTCTTTTATATTGGATTTTAGGATAATTTTTAGCTGTTATTCACATTATAACTGAAAGTTTATATGCTCTACATCTGATTAATCGAGGCTGTTTGCTTGCAAGCCTGATTGGTTGACTGGTGGCAGAGGTACTGGGCACATGCCAGTCCAACTGATGTGTGAAGAGCTATATTTTTCTGTCAGATTTTATTCCAACAGGAAGGATTCATGTGTAGCTGTTGATGGATAAAATGATACCTAGCCCCATCCTCCCACTCTCAGTGAAAATGCTACCAATAATTAAACCTTTAAAACTTTTAGGAAATTAACACACACATACACACTAACCCTTTGTTGTGAAGCAGATAGTGTTGGTGTACACACGCATACCTGACACAGGTCCCAAAAGCAAAGAAATTAAAAGTTGAGTCACCTAACAGTACATACACTCCACCACAGGCCCACACCTGACCATACCACAACTGCCGTACACCACAGGTCATGCACCACAGCTGTAACTCAGCTCCCTGGTACCCCGTTTAACTGTCCTGCACACACCCTTTACCAAAGTACCCGCTCTCAACACAATCACTACACCAAATAGTCACAACTGCTAGGGTTGGCAAACAATCTAGTGAAGCAGTATGTGCATAAAGGCAAAAGGGGGACAGAGTTAAGGTTGTGATGTGTGTCTGTGGTGTACAGTAGTTATGATATGGTCAAGGGCTGGAGTAGAGAATGGGTTCTGTTAGGTGGCATAACTCTTAATTTCTTTATGTTTGTGGCTTTGTGTCAGGTGCATGTGCCGAAACCCTAACTGCTTCACAATTAAACTTTGTGTGTATTAATAGTTTTTATCTGTACCATTGGGTATTATAGGATCACTTCATTAATGCTTGCAAAATGCTTTAAGATTCTTCAAAAGGCAATGCCGAAGTACTACTCTATGGATTTATAGTGGTATATAGCATATTAATGGTATATAGCAGTTCAAACAGCCAGAATGAGTCTAGAATGCATATAAAGAGGCATTATGCCATGGAACAAGCAACAGTTCCTTCCTGCGTATCACTGGTGAGGCCACATCTAGAATACGGTTTGCACTACCTGGTATCTCTGCACCCCCAGAAAGAGGCCATGTCACAGAGAATTTTATAGAAAAGCAACATAAACAAGTAACAATTTATTTACAAAGAAAAGATTAAAAGAATTATTTCAGAGGTATCTCTGGTAACTCTGACTAAGCAAAGACATAAATCTAAAGGGTGTAAATATAAAAGAAAGAGGAATTATTTAGGGCGGTCTGAAAAGGTGAAACTGAGTAATGAGATCAAACTGAGCAAACGAAGATGCAGGCTGCCTTTCAGACATTTCCTGAATGGCATTTAAAACTAGACCAAACCAAATGCTTCAGGATACACTGTAGGGAGCAATCCTGCACTGGCAGGAGGGACGAGATGACCTAATGGTCTTTACCATCTCTTGATTTTTTTTATGAGTCTGTGTGGCTGCTTATGTATTTACATGCTATACAGTTGGTCTAGAATAGCTGTTGTATTTAAAACCTAATACTTTATCCTTTCTCAACACAAAAAAGAAAAACTAGACATCAATCTGCAACATTTGAAGTTAAGGACTGATGTTTCAGCCTTAAGTCAAGCCATTGGGCCCACTTCATCTTTACTATGGGCCCAATTCAACCCAATAAGTCTTTCCACTGACGTCAGTGGGAATTGGACTGGGGCTTTGTAGCAGGTCAATACAATATCCAGCTGGCCTACTGGTCAGGCAATGGCTCCACAGTTCTCTTCAGTCTGTTCTGGAGGGGGTGGCCCTGACGAGTCATTGGCAGGCCTCAGTCCCTCCTGTGTGTCCCTTCTTCTCCCATTGGAGGAGGAGGAGGAGGAGGAGGATCAGGGTAGTGGGACCTGACACAAGGCCCTAAAGGGTTGTTGCAGTGTCCAGACCATTTGTTGGTCCACCCCAATTTACATCCCCACAGTTCACTTCCTACCAGTCTACTGCTCCTCCATTTAGGGCAAGGTCATAGTATTAGATATCAGTTTAGTCTGCCAGGAAGACAGTGTCCCATTCTCCAAGGCCTCTCATGGCTCCCAACTCCAAAAGGTCCAGAGTGGGTATGGATCACTGCTTCTCAAGGGCCCTTAGTAATGTTGTAATCACCTATCCCACAGCTCCAAGTATCAGCCTCACTTCCTGGTGCAGCCTGTATCTCCTGCATCTGTGCTACCAGAGCCCTTTCTAACTTTCCCTCCAGCTGGAGCATGCCCTGCAGCTATTGGGAGACACAGGACCTCAGCTAGCCCAGAACTGCTCAATACCTTGTTGTGATTTAGTGTGGAGTCTGTCAACCCCTTCGCAGGCCTACAAGAGGGAAAGACAGAAGGTTAGTCCCAGTTGGGTTTTGTCACACTCTTCAGTGTGAATATTGTATGTGGTGCTTGGCTTTTTAGCTGTAAAGGGAGCAACATGGCTAAAACCACACACAAAGTTGAGACATTTTATCCCTTTTAGATATTTAATGATAGGGGTGTTAGCTAAATACAGTAGTGTGTTTGTGAATTATACACACACACACAAATTCTTGGACATTTGTCACATCAATATCTGGTAGCTACTATAATCCTCTAAATTCTTTCAAGTTACAATGTTGAAAATAGGGCTCTTCTTTCTGAGCTGTACTAAAAACACCACACAAATTCTGACTATATAAATATCTTATACTCTCTAAATAAGTAAACAAACCCAGCTTAGCACTAAAGAACAGTTGGCTCCCTTATCTTTCCAACTTCAGTAAAAAGTGTAATAATTTGTGCTCACTCCTCATTCTGAAAGCAATTTACATCTGCTCTGCTCTCACTTCTTAACTGCAGGAAAAGATCTAATTTACACATCAGAAAAATTATTGAAATATTGATCGGTCTGTATGTTGTTGTTCTGGGTAGAGTCAGTAAAAAATAAGGGTTTTTTTTCTGGAGAAAATTGTGATAAAAACAAAACAAAATATAATGTTTGTCTAACATTTCCATGAAACATTTTGATTTTTTTTCAGCTGTAATTTGAATATCAAATTTTTTTTGGCCAAAAACTGAAATATTTTGTTTTTTTAATGAATTAAAATTTTCCACAGAAAGCAGATATTTTTTGACATTTTTGTTTAGTCAGAACCCCAATTTTCCATTGAAAAAGTCATGATGGAAAATTTTCAGCCAGCCTTACTTCTGAACATCCATCAAGCTAACATGGTCTCTACAAACCATGCACCACTCCCTCCTCTGCTAGCTTTTTGTAACACCCTACATAGAATGTTTCTACCCTGTGCCTATAATCTCTGAAGAGTTCTGAATGCTTTTATATTTCAGATATGTATACTAAACCCACTCAACCATGGTTGTGTAAATTTTCCCACACTGTTCTTTCCCATTTTTCAGTCAACAGCATTTATCAGTGACAGGGTCCAATTTCCTATTAATACAATTTTTTCCTCCTTTGCTTCCAGCAGAACATCTGCCCTGCTTCTCATCACAAATGTCAATAATCTCTATGCCAGTCTAACCAACATCTGGAAACTGAATGAAGTAGCAAGCACCAGGAATTCAAAATCCTAGTTCTAGTCTCAGATATTGGAGTGCCACTGTACTGAAATGTGCCACTTTACCACAATGGAATTTTTGTTTTATTTAGGAAAAATATTTTAACTGGCAAAGGATTACTGACCTGAATGAAAAGCTTCATCTCAGTTTAGGAAGGAAAGGGAGAAGGCATAAAATTTTACCATGAAATATTAGAAATAAATTCTTAGCTGATAAATATGATCATAATACAAATATTTCCTCTTAAAAAAAACCCACGGTAATAACCCAAAATTAAAGCTTTTTCATCCCACCTTTTGGTAACTTTTAGACCATCAAGAAACAGGTAGCTCTGTAATTCCACCCTTTAACTCTGAGGAGCTGGTAAGTTATTTATGGAACAGAAAGCAATTGTGGACACATCTGCATCATTTTCACATGATTACTTTAAGTGTAATTTTAATGAAAATCTGTAGATTTAACTAATCTCGAAGCAATTGTCTACCATTATAGAGATTAATATCACCAGCAACAGCTATTGTTTCTTCATCACTAATTGGGCATGCAAACTAGAGGTTAAGAAACTGTCAAAACTTAAACTGAATATATCACACTTTTTTCCCCTGTAGAGAGGAAAGTACTGACTCTGTTTCTGCTACAGATGTAGTTAATGGCAAAGTGCTCAGTGAATTCAATAGAGGCAGGATTGGTCCAGTGTGTGATATTGCCAGATGTAGATTATAACATGAAAGATTTTAGATGACTTGGATGCAGTTGGGAACTAGAATACAGTACCCTTCCATGAGACAGCTCAGACCCTAATCAACAAGGTACTTAAGCAAGTGCTTAAATTTAAGTACCTGAGCAGACTAACTGAAACCAGTGGGGACTACTCACATGAAGTCCCTTGGTGAATCCCTTGAAAGGGAGCACTATTTTCAAATTAATTCAAGGCACAAAAGCTGTCCTTCCTTTGATTTAGTTTCTGCACACTACCTGCAGTTGGTGTTTCTCTCAGACTTAAAGCTGCTCTGTAACAGAATGCATGTATTATGGACCAGATTCTGCCACACTAATTCAGTTACACTGTGAGCATGAGGAAGAATGGCATTTTCCAATATTTTTTATTCTTTTAAATCAAATTTAAAGGATCAAACCTTATTGTTTGCTAAAATATGCATTTCGCTATTCATTAGAGAGCTAGAGAGTTGTGCTTAGTCAAGAAAACTAAGTCAACAACTGAAGAATATGTTATTAGTTTGACAGCAACAAAAAAATCACAGCATAAAATATTTATTAAACAAAGGGTTTTTTCTTCACTTGTAAGAAACACTTTATGTCAAGTGCCCTGTAAGAGATTTAAAAACTTTACCAAATGTTAACATTGATTTTACATTATTATACACAAGATATAAAACACCACATCTCACAAACTTCCTTTTATTACAGCTCAGGGTTTGGTTTTTTCCCAACAGTTGTAAATTAATTTCTACATACTTAAATTTAACTTAAAAGTTTTAAACAAGTAAACAATTTACAAAGTGATTCACCTGAATTTCATAAATCAGAGCAGGTGTCCTTAACAGGGCATGTGCAATGAATGCAGTGCATTCTGGGAGAGAGAGAAATAGAGAGCTAACTTATTCACAGTTGAAAAAGCTAACATCAGGCTCTGGGAAACTGTCTTCCAGAAAAGAAACAATGGACATGATCCTGTGAGATGCTGAGCACCTTTAATTCCTCCTGAAGCCAACAAAAGTTGAGGGCATTTAGGCCTAGATCTAAAAGTATTTAGACGTTGCTCTGTACAGCACTGAAAGGCCTAGTTCCTCAAAGTTATTTAGATGCCTACTTCCCATAGGAGTTGGGTGCTTAGGTGCTTTTGAAAATCCCACTAGGTGCCTAATAGTCTTAAGACTTAAAATGCTGAGCAGAGCAATGTCTAAATACCTTTAAAAATTTGGGCTTCAATGCTTTGTAGGAGGTACCCAGCACTTCTCAAGATCAGCCCCAGTCTTTTCTAGTCAAAAGAAATAAAGTGGCTCAAAGGATGCCTCTTTCTTAAAAGTTATATATGCTGTACTGCTGTTATGGTATCAGCCAACAGTAGCAGACCTGATGTAAAATACCTACTCCTTTTCTTATTTCAGTGGTAAAGAACATCTCTTCCTTTTGCTTTTTTGTGTTGCATGTTTACAAATAAACCATTAGATCTGACATACAGTCCATGTAACAAAATTGTTAGTATCAGATTCATTGCAACATAAGGAATCAGTATCAGACAATAAGAAAATATTTTATCAGTTCTAGTCTGGTTAAAGCAATTTAATGTTTTCAGTATGCCCTCAATACTATACTGTCATTCCAAACATAAAGAACAAATTGATTGAAATGCAGATTAATTTAAAAACGATGAAAGCAGCCTTAAAGACATTGTGGGTTTTGTTTTAAAGAAGTATGAAATGCATGTTACAATTAACACAAACAGATTATTCCTTGTAGAGTAAAAGCTTTTTCATCCAGCATGTTGGTGGCGTGGGGGGTGCCGGTAAGTGAAAAATTCTGGTTAACTAAGAGGGAGAGTTTGGGTGCAGGGCTGGAGGTTGGGGCACGGGAGGGGGAGTGGGCCCTGGAGGGAGTTTGGGTGTGGGAAGGGGCTCGGGGCAGGAGGTTGGGACACAGGAGGGTGCAGGGTGCCAGATCCAGGGGGCGCTCACCTCGGGCAGCTCCCCACCAGCAGCAACCTGTCCCTGCTGTTCCTAGGTGGAGGCGCAGCTAGGTGGCTCTGTACGCTGCCCCTGCCCTGTCCCAAGCATGGCACTGCAGCTCCCATTGGCCAGGAACCACAGCCAATGGGAGCTGGGGAGGGGGACTCTGTGGGGGGAGGCAGCGCGCAAAGTTGTCTAGCCACGCCCCCCCCCCAAGAGCAGCAGGGACAGGTCGCCACTTTCGGGGAGCCATACGGAGCCAGGTAGGGAACCTGCCAGCGCCATGCCAACCAGACTATAAACTGGACTTTCTATGAAGATTAGAAATGCCGGTTTATAGAGCTTTCCGGTTGGTACGGGGCCAGATAACACAGCTTTTACTGTATATTGGTTGCTTCTTTAAATTCAGGAGATTATCTATTTTATCACAAATGGAATCAAAGGTTTTAGTGCAAAGTCACCCTCTGCAACATGCCATCTGCTTGAAGGCTTAAAGATTTCTACATTGTGCAGAAATATTTCATTTATAAAGCAATTATACAAAATGAAAAGCTATTAGGACTTGAGTGTTTTGGTTGTTCTTTTGTTCATTTTCAACGCAAATAACAAAAAAATAGTTCTTCCAGAAACTGACTCCTAGTCTAGCTGTGCAAATCATTCCAAATTCAATTTGGATTGGCAATATTTTAGCATCAGAACGGGTCAGCAGCCCCTTGAGTTCAGAAAGGTTTGGGTTAGAATGAATCCCATTTTCCCATGGTTGAATTGCATTACAAACCCATGGGTAAGATCTTGGTTTGACATGTTTGTGCACATTCACATAGGTTTATGTTTCACAGGAAGTGGGATTAGTAGCCCTATTTGAAGATACTACATGACCTTTCTCTGCAAGCACAGTTCAAACTTGAAATGCACAGGACAACGGCAGTATCAAAGATTTTGATCAAAGCAAGAACTTCATATCTGTTTTTTATTACAGTTCACTGAGATAAACAAAGACTGTGCAAACCCCTATTGGTTCCTGAACATGAATCAAACTCAAATTGAGAATGATTCCAAGTGCACTGGAAGTTAGAGCTGAATGTTTTACACACTTCTAATTCCTACATAAATATAAGGGACAAAGAAAATAATCTTGTGAAAAACTAAGAATAACACCTCATTCCACCTTGAACCTAAGGTGAGTAAGAAATCATAGGACTTGGTAGCAGGTTTCTAACTTACAATAATTGCACGGTTTAGTCTTCCAGTGACAATGTGATTGTCTGTAAAGCAATATGAAATGTAAAGGAGTTGGGAGAGAGGAGGAGAAGAGAAGTTTCTTAAATACTGTGATCTTGTACAGTGTAACAAAACTCTTTTTATGAAGTAGCCAAATGCTTTGACCGTGCCATACCTGAAGGGCACTTAATGGCTCAGGAATTTATCTCTCACACACAGTTATCTGAAATGCATATGCATCTTCAACATAATCCATTGCCACTGTTAATCATGGACTGGAATGGAAGCATATCTGGAAATGGTAATTCAAAGATATCATTACACAGTTTTTGGCAACTGAATCCAATGTAAAGAAATGGGTTATAAACACTGTCTGACATGCATGAGTCTTTCAAAATTATTTACAAATGAGGTTCTACAAGCTTCATTCCAAAAGTATTTCTCCTCTGCTTAGGTGCTAAAATATGTGATTTTTTTTTTAAGTTACACAGTCACTGCTGGGTACATCTTCTGTTCACTATTGGCATGGGGATAGGGAGACTGAATCTGCCTGTATCCACTTTGCAGACCATCCAGGAAAGGTGGCACCGGGGTCATAGGCATAGAGTCATGTTGAACAGCATAACCTACATACTGTGGGTGCAGGTACTGCCCTTGATGTGGCACAATCTGGGTAGCCTGCTGGCAGTTCAGTACTGAGAAATTAGTAGGCATGTTGACATAGACATTATTCATGGTCCCTTCTGGCAAACAGCAGTTGGTCTGTGACCTAGTAGGGGGGGCTCTGGCACCTGAATTGGCACTGGAACTGGAGCTGGCAGCAGTACTTGATTGACGAGAAGAGGAACCACGGGAGGTACTGGCACTTGGAATCATGGGAATAGTCTCCATCAGCCGATTACCTCCAGGTGCTCGGCTCTGCTGTGGCTCTTGCTTGGGTCGCAGGCATCTGCAGCAACAAGCTGCTACTAGAGACCCCAAGATGATAAAGGCAACAAAAACAGATCCAACTATAAGGAATGGCACATAAATGGGCACTACAAAGAGAAACAAAACCACTGTTATTAGGAGTTGCTACGAAGGCCAAACCTAAAAAACAAAGTTATACAAAGAGAACAAGAAAAATGCTTATTTCTTTCAGTCACTCAGCATTAATATACTCAAGTCCTCCAGGGAGAAATGATTCTGGAAACTAAACATTCCACTTGCTACTTTTAATAAAAGGACTAAAGAAAATATAGATGCTGCAAAAACTAATGGTTGGGATTTTCAAAGTGCTTAAATTGGAGCTCTGCCCACAGAGAAAGGATGGCCCAGCGGTTAGGGTGGTAGGCCGGGACTTCCAAGACCTGGTTTAAGTCCTTGTTCTACCACTGCCTCCTTGTGCGATCTTTGGAAATTAACTAGGAAATTCATCAGTCTCTCTGTGTCCCACTTAGCTACTACTCTTCCTCACAGGTTGTCTTAAAGACTATGAGATGCTCAAAATGCTACAAAAAGGGGGACCACATCTCTTACAGCCAACATGGCTGGGACTCATCCTTTTCATTTAAGACTGTCAGCCCCAAGACTTAAGTATTACTAACTCTTGAGATGGCATTACCTGACCACATCAACTGGAACGATTACTAATGAGATGTTCAGGACACAAGGTCAAGAGGACAAGACAATCACAAAGACTAGTGACAGCTATCAGATCGTGGTGAGCAGCAAATAAATCTAATACATGATTTTTAGAAAAAATGACTTGTTTTTAACAGAGTCTTATCTTCATTGAAACTGGAATGGCTAACATTAGAGTCACTTACATAGGCATAATTATTAAACTAAAGACTGTTTAACCTATCATTTTTTGCAATTTTAACACCTTTTAACAAACAGTTTCTAGTATCATTGTTTATTTCTGCACTGGCCAAATCCTGTAGCTCTTTAGCAGGTGCCTGCACTTGCTACAGTCTGCAACACACAAGTTTTCCAAGTCTGTCCTAATTATAACACCACTTCAGGCTAGTTCTAGTGTGTTCAGTATTAGTGTATGGCCAGCAAATGTACTAGAGAGCCACTGAGGCTTTTCCCAAACAGCAGTAAAAAGACTCTAGTTTATCCTTGACATTTAGTCATAAATACAGCCTTAAAAGGTGGTATCTAGGCTTGAAGAATGTATACAATTAGATTATCGTGATTGGTTAGAAGTCATTTTGAAATCCTGTGTAATAGAAGTTACTTTTCCTGAAACAGTTGTTCCCTTTCAAAGTTTTTTTCCCCTTTCTTTTTAATTGGAAGTGCAAACAAAGCTGAAGGAATGATTAAGTATACTGCTGCTATATCGATCTGACACAACTTGTCCAAGACATTCTGGAGACAAGTGGTGTTGTCATTTAAATAAATGCAGAACTTAAAAAACAATCAAAGGTTTTGTCATTCGTAAAGTATCCAAACTCCTTGACAGTAACTTAGCTTTTTCCATGTTTCTGATTTTAATAGTTGCAAATGATGGACTAATTGACAAGTTTCTTATTTGGAATCCAAAGATTTGACATTTGCATTTCTGTCCTACTTTTATCATTACCCAGATAACAAACTGAGGATATGTGTGTGTATGTCCTTCTGTTGTTGTTATATAAAAAAAAGTGTTTGATTTACATTTAAGGCAGAAACATATTCTCTTATTTTGTCTCATTTTTCAACTGATCCTACTGCCAGAAGTATTAGTAATAAAAAATATGTACTGTAAAACTAAGGGGGATTACCCATAACTACATGTGGATTCACCATGACCAGCCAAATCTTGGTCCCTCCGAAGTCAATGGCAAAACTCCCTACAGGTCTATTAACAACATCCCAGGTAGCAGTTAAAGGCTCGGCTGTCATAGGCAGGGCTGAAAATGAGGGGTTGCAGCTCCCCTCGTTAAAAGATGTGTCAGAGATGTAGGAATGTTTGCCAGTCAGCCCCTGCTCCCAAGAAGTCTCTGCACTCAGGGCTTGTACCCAGGTCATTAGCCAATAGGCTGACGCCATTAACCCTGCAGGGCCGAGGCAGGCACTAGGTGCCCTAGATCGGCATTTCTTAGCCCTTTCGCCCGCGGCTGATCTCAGACCTATGTTCGGGTATCTGTGAAGGTAGAGCCTGGGCTCACCATGACACCTGGCAGCCAGACTGGCTGGGGGCACTCTGGATTACAGCCTCCTTTGGCCCGGGGGCTAAGCTTGGCTGTCCCATAAGCATCCTCCCACGAGGGGCTGAACTGCCTGCTCGCCTGGCTGCCCCGCGCGGGCTGGACACGCTGCAGAGCCGCCAGGGCTCCCGGAGGGGGCTGCGCTGGGCCAGGACGGGGTAAGGAGGAGGGGTAGGAGGAAGCCGCGTACCTGCTGCGCCATCCTGGCCGTCTTTGTCCGGCCGGCCTTGCTCGTCTGCCCCCTGCTGCCGGTCGTTGTCGCACACGCCCTGGTCCAGCCTGGCCTCGGCGCTGGAGCAGCAGTAGCGCAGGGCGCAGCTGCCGCAGCAGATGGTGGCGTCCCCGCCGTCAAAGCGCTCGGGGCACTGGAACCCGTCCCGCCAGGCGCCCTGCGCGTCCAGCCAGCCGTGGCAGTACTCGCCGCTGGCCCCGGCCCCCGCCGGCAGCAGCCAGCCCAGCGCCGCCAGCAGCAGCCAGCAGCGCCCGCTCCACATGGCACCGCTCACCGGCGGCGTCCGGGGCAGCAGCGCGCCCGGCAGAAAAGGGGGGGGGGTGTCCTCAGCACGCACGGGGCTCCTCTGCTAGCGCCCACCTGTGCAAGGGGGGGGGGGGGAGACAGCACCCAGCTGTCCCGGGTGTGTGTGTGTGTGTGGGGGGGGGCTGGTTGTGGACACAGCACCCCGCTATGTCGGGGGGGGTTAAGGACAGGGACACAGCACCCCGCTATGTCGGGGGGGTTAAGGACAGGAACAGCACCCCGCTATGCCGGGGGGGGCGGCGGGTTGCGGACACAGCACCCCGCTATGCCGGGGGGGGCGGCGGGTTGCGGACACAGCACCCCGCTATGTCGGGGGGGGTTAAGGACACAGCACCCCGCTGTGGAGGTGGCGGGGTCTCCTACTAACACGGCTCTTCGTGGAGGGGGGAGAAGCATCTGATCGCAGGGGAGCCAGAAGTGGGGAGACCACGGGGCTCTTCTGCCAGCCCCCCGCCAGGAAGGGGGAGTCGGAGGCTCTTCCCGAAGTGCCCGGCGCTCCGTGCTCCGGCGTTGGTCAGCTCAAAGGAAACCCACGGGCAGCCCTAGGAGGCTGTCTCCGCGGCTGGCGCCTGCCCCTCTCCAGCCACCCAGCGCGCAGCCGGGGCAGCGGGTCTGGCGAAGCGCTTCACAGAGCCAGGACTTCCTTCCCCATCGCTACCAGCTCGGCGGGGGAGCAGTGGGAGCTGGCCGCGGCTCGCCCGGGGCAGCCACCCCCAGCCCGGGGCGCCGTGCCCGGCCGGCAGATCCACACGCCGGCGGGGGCAGCGATGCGGCAGGAAACTCCAGGAGCATCAGAGGCGGGACTGTCCCAGCGCCGCCGGCAGAGCTCGACCTCCCGTCCGGGTCGCAGGGCCGAGCCCGCGGGGGCGCGGGAGGCTGCCCCGGGGTCCCCGGGCAGCCGAGCCGAGCTCCGCAGGGGCAGCCACTCGGCACCGGCAGCTGCTGTTACTCCGCTCCCTCGGCCCGGACATCCCGCTCAAACTTTCCTTTCATGATTCGAAGCCGCATCCGAAGTGGGCACCGCCGGGCTGGAGGTGCCGGGGCTCAGTCCCTCTGCGCTGCTCAGCGGGGAAAGCCCCTGTCCCGACTCCTCCTTCACCTCGGCGCGCCCGCCGAAGCCGCCAGCCTGGCACCGCCAAGTTACATCCCTCCGCTGCGGGCCGACACCCCCCGGGGCAGCGCGGCGCCCTCCTGGCTGCAGGCTGGGGGAGAGGGGCTGGTAGGGGGCGCGGAGCTGCCTCCCGGCGTGTGTCTCCCGCGGCGCCCTCCGCCCGGATCCTTGCTGTGCCGCTGGCTACTCGGCCTCGCTCCTCAGGCTGCGCGGCAGAAGCACGGGCGGCAGCCGCTGGCGCCCGGGCTGTGTCGCTCTCTGCCGGCGAGACAAGTAGCCACTAGGGCTCGGGCGTCTCGCACTTGCTTTCTCAGTGTTATTATAGGCACCCAACACCCTCTAGGCGCGCATGCGTCTTATCCCAGCCAGCCCCCTCGCCTTAGTCTCCCGCAAGGGGACAGGAGTGGGGCAGGGGAGCAGCGTTTGATTGTCGTAGTTCAACTCCACTAGCCAGACATGCTCAGTCTGATGGGGGAAAGCGAGCGGCTGGGGGAACCGAGCTGAATTTGCAAGGCAGAGTCTGCTAAATCAAAGAGCAGCTCAAGTGTCAAGCCACCCAATAGCAAGCGAAAATAAGGTTAAAAAATGAGGCAGCAAAGTCCATGAGAGGATACATAGCTGCTTCCCAACCTAGCTGAAAAAGAAGTTAGCAGCTTCTGGATTAAGAAGACACTAGCTCGTTCAGTTAAAAGAGAATCGGCTACTAAAGCAAATGGCATTTATGTTAAGCCACCAAAAAAAGTTACAGTGAATTTCAAAGTCTGACAAGAGGGAAACTGACAGTACGAAACTCAAAGAGTGAGTTACTTACCCAAGCTTTGTGTTTACCTACTGCAGAGCGATTCTCAAGTGCCCTGTCCTCTCATACTCACCTGCCTTAGGCAGGAGTCAAAGAAAACCAGCGTTTGTTAAGTATTTTTAACCTTTTTTAGTTTTATTTCCTTAATTGTTATTTTTATTACAAATTCGATATAATCTGAATGAGCACTAATGCCCTAACATTTCAACCTGCATGTTATTTCCACAATTACCAGTAATATCTTCACCAGGCCACTGCTAAGTGTGTGAGGAGAATGATCCCTTTTGAAAATGCTTTGCAAACTTTACATCTTAAAAGAAGCCATCTCTGTGGTGCAACAGGATAACTGTTGGCAAGTATACAACACTGCATAAAATACAACCATTAGCAGGTTGAAACTGCAGTGGAATTTAAGTAGTCAGAATGAACTTTACATTGGAATTTGGCTAGAAAACTGGGATTGACACTACTAGTCTTGCAAAAAAGTGACATGGAATTTCTAATGAACAAAAGTAGTCAGGGTGCCAGTTTTATGTTTTCTTTGAAAGATGCACACCAGTACAATACCCTATAATGCTATGCAGGGACATTGTTCCAGTGCTGATTCAGGAGACGTGCCATGTATCAAGCCACTTATACTATTTTCTAAGCATCTGTTTGTTTTAGTCTTTTTTCCTTCAAGTCTTCCATCCAAAACCACCTATCCTGTACACAAACTGAGCAGATGACAACTTGAGATGCAGTATACCTAGACAAGCTTTAAAGCATGTGTAGTTTGTAGTTGAGAGGCTCTATCAGTTCATAAAGAAAAGAGTTACAACATCTATATTTAATTTAATTAAAAGACTGATTTTTCTCCATCATACAAAACAGCACCTGACATTGGTAATTTCCCTCATATTCAGTTGTTTCTACACTTCATAATTTAACACTCAGTTGTAAAGACACTTGTTCCTCTGGTGAGACTGTAAAACAAGTTTCTAGTGGAAGGAATTTTTTATGGCAAAGAATCTATATCTTTATCTGGGTATGACTATATTATGATGTTTTTTTCCTTTTTCTTTATATTACCACAGCTCCCCTACTCTCCACCCCAAGTACACTTGTCAAAGTTTTCTGTATGTTATTTGTCCTTTTGGTTTTTAAATGAATACATGACAAACAGTAATAAGTTATCCCTGAAAAAAAGGAATTGTGATGAAGACTATTGTAGTTAGGCCTCAGTGCTGCCGGATGCTCAGCATGTGGTAAAACGTCCATTCCTGTACATCAGCTTCTGTGACTGGCGTTTTAGTGGAGAGAGCTCAAATAACATTTTTAACAAAATGAAATGGATGCAAATAATATAATCACATATTTATTTTATCTTTCAGCTGTGAAATCAAAGAAAGTTGTTAGTGGCTCTATGTGAGTGACTGACAAATCCATTACAGGTTTAAACAAGAGCCAGCCGCAGTCAGGAGATCAGCCACTGGGATCACATAGTGGGTAATATATCAGGAAACACAATGTTCCATTAAGTTAATTCTTTCATTTTTTAGAAAATTGGCATGGATATTACCAGTGTGCATTTTGATTATGAGATGATGTTAAAGTAAAAAATGTGTCCTTTACTAGAAGGAAAGAAAGCAACTGAGATAATTTCCATTCTTTCAGAGTTCTACCTGACTGCAATAAAGTTGATTGCAAAATTCTATAAATCTCTGAGATTTTTCAATTCTCTGCTTTTCTTAGTACTTTTGAAGTTGTTAGTTATCATCTTTCTTTAACTACCAAGGAAATACTATACTAGCTTCATACACTCCATTTTCAACCCCTTTAGCCTTCAGTTCTCCACTCACTTTCAGCAGTTCTCACACATGCGCCCAGATGGGTGTTAGTCCCAGTGTTCTAGTCAAATTCCAACTCAGGTAATTACATCCCATCTACCCACATTACTTCTGAGGTTTCAGTTGTCTACGGTGTTCTTCCTTACTTGCTGCCTTACAGTTTAGTAGTATTGCTGACTTCTGCAAAATAGCAATGTTCCCCTCCAGAAGTTGCTGCACTGCATGGTGGGTGAAGAAATGATCCCTAACCCTAACCTCCCTCATTAGGGTATTATGAATCATAGTAAACATTTGCAAAGGGCTGCTGTTTATTTGGTAGAATTGCAGTGCCTGTAGGACAGATTCTATGGCCAGCGATAGTAACTAAGCTGCATTCAAATTGTACAGTTGAAAGAGAAGAAATTTGTGTGGATTTCAATTATGAGGGTTGTTAGTTCTATCTCAAAGACTGATCAGTACATCCCTGTTGCTCTTAATAAATTCTTTAGCATTTGCAATCTCTAGTGAGAGACACTGCTTTCTCTTTATACAAGCAATCCACATCAGTCAGGGTGAGCCTTACCCAAGCCAACTGTATGTGAAAAACTATAGTGTAGCCAATGCAAGATAACTAGCCTTGAGGCACGGCAAGGGAAGGTGAACTGTCTAGAGAGGGACTTAAACTGAGGGTTCATATCAGTAACTGGTGGCAATGTCATCCTGACAGCTGGGAGTGAGAAAATAGCATCTGTCATGCCCCTGAATTCATTTAACTTCTCCCTGCATGTCCATTGTCTTTAATCCCACTTGAACTTATAGTCTCTTCTTAATAAGAATAGCAATGCCTTCACTCTCACATTTTTAGTGAGTAAAATATTTCTCCAGCTCATCCTCCAACTAGTTTGTCATGTTGATTGTCAGTACGCTGCATCTCTTTAAACAGCAGTAATGTAATTTTGTTGCACAAGATTCTACTTGTTATCAGGTAATTAAATCCCTGTACATTCATGGTGAAAACCTTTAGTCATATCAAAATAGTAAATATCTTCCAGCTTCAAATCACCTGTAGCGGCGATCTAGTGACCCAAACACATGATTAAGTCCTAGGAGCTTCTGAGTTCTAATCTTGGCTGATATACTGGTTCTGTCCTTTGGCAAATCACTTCCAGTTTGATCTCAATGGGCTCTCACCACTTTGCAAGTCCAAGTCTATATTAGCTTCTGTCTGTAAAAATGAAAATACTAACTACCCTTTTATCTGACAGGAGTGTGGGGAGGATTAAACTAGTTAATGGCTATAAAAGCATTTTGAAGATGAAGAGTACCAAACACACTGTACTAGTAAAAACATTAAAGACACACAAGATGAAGTAAATCTTCATTTTGGGTCTGATCCAGTGCCCACTGAAGTCAATGAGAATCCTTCCAAGAAGAATATCTTGGCTTGGGTGCTTTCTAATAGTATTAAATGTCCTTCTTGAGAAAAAGGGAGTTGATTTTAGATTATATCTATCAGGTTCTCTTGTTTAAAGGTGGAATTTTCAAATGTATCTAAGTGATTTAGGAGCACAAACTCCCTTTAAAAGTCCATGGTATTTGTGCTCTTGATACATACACAGACAAGGGGGAGAGGGAAGTATCACAAAAATATAATTTTTCTGGTGGGATAAGCCAGACTTTTATTAGACAGAAAGCAAAAATTAGAAAGATAGGATGAATAAAATGAAGCTGGAAATAGATAACAAGGGAACAACAAAAACCTTTGGGTTACATCTTCGAAGTTGCTCAGGACACAGCCATGCAGATGGTAGTGTCATCTGGTTCTTCGATCTCATCTGGTTTGGCCAAAATGTCTTTTGGGATCAGGAAAAGGAAAGCCCAACAGCCCAGCACATAGTTGATGCTGATCAATGTCATTTTGCTGCTAATGATGCTCTGCTCTCTCTCCCACACTTAAAGCTCACTCTCAGTAAGTTGCCAAGTGCTCCATAGAAAAGAAATGTCAAAATAGGTGGCAACTTCATACCCATCAAATTTGACCTATTCGAGATGAATTTCCTACAGTCCATATATGTCTCTTCCTCTCCTCTACAGAGTATATTCTGTTCTTAAAACAAATTTGTAACCTCACCAGAAGCCTTGAAAATCTTTAGTTCAAACTCAGCATAATTCTCTGCCCTCTGCTTTCTTTCAATATTAAGCTTTAGAACATGTGCATAGGTTAAAACAACCATCCCAAAACCTTTCACCCACTACTAGCTGCAGGAGAGAGGTATTATTAATTGCCATATTTTTATGTGGACAATTTAAAACAAACTCAGGACAGGGTTTAACACAACAGCTAGGTTCTATTCCAGTTTGGATATTATCAACACAATTATTAACTAGATTCCTCTTGCTGAATATTTGTTGTTGGTGTTGCATGAGGCAGAAAGAACCCAGCTTGGCTTTCAGATTGCAGGTTGAGTTTGCAGAGATGTCAGTTAAAAAAGTATTTTTATTTTTACTTATGAACTGAGTGGATTGGATGTGAAAATCATTGAGGCAACAAATATTCATTTTGCAAAGTCACTTTTCAAAATAGGACTGTACTATAGCACTGACATCACAAGGAGTTGCTGCCCCCTATGTGAAGTTTGTAGGAACAGTAAGGTTACTAAGGACTGGTATAGAGTTTTCATATGGATAACTCTTTCAGTTAAGGGTGTCATTTTACTTAAATAGTTGTACCAGTGTAATCCTTAGTGTGGACTCAGTTATGCCAGGATGAAGGTGTTTTACACTGGAATAGCTTATTCTCCTTCCTAACTATATAGATATTAAGTACCTTTATAGTGACATAGCTGCATTCTCACTAGTGGGACTCTACCAGTATATTTAAAGTGGGACAACTTGTGTGTGTAGATAAGCCTTCTAACTTCTGTTAGGGGGTTCATATCGGGGTTAGAGCAGCATTATTCTAATAAGCAGAGCATGGGATCTCTCTGCTTAAGGTATATTCTAAATATATACTTTTTTGTTTCACAACTGAATGTTTTCTTGCATTGGGGGGCATTTTGATTGATTCAAACTGGCTGGAAAAGATTTAAAACTAAATGATCCAAAACAAATCCCACAAAAAGTCAACAGGCTGTAAAATAATATGGAGAGACAAAGTTATTGTGAGCACAGAGATAGCATAATGGTGCTTGCCTATTTTCAGGGGCTACAATGGCACAGACCAGAGTAACATACTAATGCTCAGCTTCTAATATCACAGCTGATTGTGTGTACATGGGCAATAGAAGAGTGACACCCGTAGTCAGTACAGCACTCCCTGCTTATCACAGTAAATGCAGCCATCTCCAATATCAAAAGTTTGGCTCTGGCAATGCACCATTGTGTCAAACAAGGGGCTTAAGAAATGTAAGTTAAAGAGAATGATAATGGTCTCTATAAACTCTTGGGGACATCTGCCTCTAGATTCAGGAAAATGACTTTGGAACAACTAAGGAAGGGACTCCCTCCTCCCCCCGAGACTCCTTTCCAATTTTTACACTGAGACCACTGCATGCTAGGACAGGGCTCTGGGAGTTTGCTAGTGGGATGTGACTACTCAGACAGTGCAGAGGTAATCAATAAAGCTGATAGTTATGGGCTTCACTAGTGAGTCTCCATGCATTTATTTAAAGTGCTCTTCGTAACTGAGGACACAGAAGACTCCTGCTACAGCATAAGAGCAGGCAAACAAAGTTAAAATGTTTGTTTTCAAAGTGGCAGAGTTGCATCTTCCTGATCCAATGACTATTTCTGCTATATCAAATGATTCCAAACAACAGTAAAATAGGGAGAGATCTGACCATCTTTTAGGCTCCAGTGGAGAAGAGGAAGAATTGCTCAGTAGGGGCCCATTCCTACAGACCAAAGGGACTGCACAATTAGGTTCTCTACCATTATGTGATCATTCCCCACTATTTAACATTGGTGAGGCCTCATCTGGAGTACTGTGTCTAGTTTTGGGCCCCACACTACAAGAAGGATGTCAGTGGAGGGCAACAAAAATGATTAGGGGCCTGGAGCACATGACTTATGAGGAGCCACTGAGGGAACTGGGATTGTTTAGTCTGCAGAAGAGGAAAATGAGGGGGGATTTGATAGCTGCTTTCAACTACCTGAAAGGGGGTTCCAAAGAGGATTGATCTAGACTGTTCTCAGTCCTAGCAGATGACAGAACAAGGAGTAATGGTCTCAAGTTGCAGTGAGGGAAGTTTAGGTTGGATGTTGGGAAAACTTTTTCAGTAGGAGGGTGGTGAAGGACTGGAATTGGTTACCTAGGGAGGTGGTGGAATCTCCTTCCTTAGAGTTTTTAAGATCAGGCTTGACAAAGCCCTGGCTGGGATGATTTAGTTGGGGATTGGTCCTGCTTTGAGCAGGGGGTTGGACTAGAGGACCTCCTGAGGTCCCTTCCAACCCTGATATTCTATGGTTATACAAAAGATGTTTCGTTTGACTCTGACAATTAAGTTGCTGTGTTTCTCAGCCAATAAAAAAGCACATTAACAAAAGTAAAGTTTAATTTTTACACTTTCAATCTACCTACGGTATTTCTATGGCCCCCATTACCACCTCACAATATTTAATGGGTTTATCCTCACAACACCCCTTGGAGGCAGGGAATTATCTCCACTTTACAAATGGGGAGCTGAGGCTAGATCCACACAGGTGACTTAGGCTCAGCACTAAAGTTAGGTGCCTTGCTGCCTAGTGGAATCTTCAGCCATGAGTTAGGTGCCTACCTCCCCAGACTACATGTGGGGAGAGTTAGATGCCTAAGAATAGAATTCACAGAGGCCAGAATGCTGAGGAAGGAGGTGCCGAAACTAGCCAGGAGGAAATGCTGAAGAAAAGGGTGGCCTAGAGCCAGGAGCAGTGGAAGTGTCCTAAAAGTGTGTGTGGGGGGGGGGAGGGGGGAACACAGCAACCCGACCCATGGCCCCACCTCTCTGTGCCTCCCTGCCCCCCCAAGACCCTGCCCTTGCACCTCCCATTCCCCTTGAGGCCCTGCCCCTTCTCCGAGCCCCCATCCTAGTGCCGCTTCTTCCCCCCAAGGCCTTGTTCCCATGCTGCCCTTCCCAAGACCCCCACCCTCCCATCGTTCACCTTTATGGCTGGTAAAAAGTGGGAAGCCATAGCCCCTTGGCTCCCCTGTTCTGACACTCCTGCCTAGAATCCTGACCCTCAAGGTGAATTAGATGTCTGAGTCAGAGGGATGCAGCCATCTCTGCTTGGAATTCCTCTCCTGGAGTTCGGTGCCTAAGCCAAGTTAGTCTTCTTTTGAAATTCTTCCCCCCAAACTCAGAGGGGACTGAGGTGCTACCATCTGCCACTCCCTTATAGCCAATAGCCCACTGGTTATTAGAGCATTTGCCCAGGATGTGCAAGAGGCAAGTTCAGATCCCCACTCTGCCTAATTCAGAGCAGCAATTTAAACCCGGGAAGCTGTTCCACTTTGCATGAAATACTTAAATATTCATTGGACCAGAGAAAGAGTGAGAATGACTCTGTAGCCTACTGGTTAGCAAATTCAGCTGGGAAACCCAGGTTCCAGTCTTTACTTAGCATAAGAAATACCGCAGCTGGAGTCTGCATCCAGGTTGGGGCACTGCACTTCAAGAAAGATGTGAACAAACTGGAGAGTCCAGAGGAAAGCTACAAAAATAAGAGGTTTAGAATACATGATCTATGAGGAAAAGTTGAAAGAATTGGGCATGTTTAGTCAAGAGAAGACTGGCAGGGGATACAACAATCTTCAAATATGTTGTTATTATAAAGGGGACAGTGATCAATTGTTTTCATGTCTACCAGGGGCAGGACAAGTAGTAATCAGCTTAGTTTGCAGCAAGGGAGATTTAGGTTAGATATTGGGAAAAACTTTCGAAATATAAGCATATTTAAACACTGGAACATAGAATCATAGGACTGGAAGGGACCTCGAGAGGTCATCTAGTCCAGTCCCCTGCACTCATGGCAGGACTAAGTATTATCTAGACCATTCCTGACAGGTGTTTGTTACCTGAGAAGATTGTGGAATCCCCATCACTGGAGGTTTTTAAGAACAGATTAGACAGACACCTCTCAGGGATAATCACCTGTCTCAGCAGATGGGTGGAGGGATAGACTAGAGGATCTCAGCAGGTGTCTTCTAGCCCTACATTTCTATGGTTCTATGTGCACTGGTGGAAATTATAGGGGCTTTACTGGCCAAAACTGAGATGCCTAGAGGGTTACATGGCAAGTTAGCAGGGGTTTTTGACTATCTAAATTTTGGACTTAGGCACCTAAATCTCTCTGTAGATCTAGCCCTAAGTGATTTGCTCAATCACAGAGGAAGTCTGTGGCAGAGCAAGGAACTGAATCTGGGTCTCCCAAAGCCTAGCTAATGCTCTAACCACTCGACAAGCCTTCCTCTCTAGTTTCAAGCAGAGATATTCATTCAAATTTATACTGACGTGAGATCACAATCAATACCTTTGTATCAAATGTAGTGAGTGGGGGGCCACAAAAATAATTGCAGTCCAGTGTCTTGCCCTTGCTTACATTGAAGCATTACAACATGAGACAATGATGTTGAGGCTCTACAGTATAAGATCTTGAGCAAATATCACTATGCAACATCAGAACTTCCTGCTGCAATTAGCTCTCTTGGAAGGCAAAATAGCTCCTCAGCAGTGTAGAGCCGAGTACCACTGATTCACACAGCTTTTATTTATCTGATAAATCATTTCCATTATTTTACTTTGAAAGTAGGGCTTTCAAGCGATTAAAAAAATTAATCACAATTAATTGTGTGATTAATCGCACCGTTAAGCAACAGAATACCATTTATTTAAATAGTTTTGGATGTTTTCTACATTTTCAAATATATTGATTCAATTACAAACACAGAACACAATGTATACAGTGCTCACTTTATATTTATTTTTGAGTACAAATATTTGTGCTATAAAAAATAGTATTTTTCAATTCGCCTAAAACAAGAACTGTAGTACAATCTCTTTATCATGAAAGTTGAACTTACAAATGTAGAATTACGTACAAAAAATAACTGCATTCAAAAATAAAACAATGGAAAACTTTAGAGCCTACAAGTCCACTCAGTCCTATTTCATGTTCAGCCAGTCGCTCAGACAAACAAGTTTGTCTACATTTGCAGGAGATAATGCTGCCCGCTTTTTGTTTACAATGTCACCTGAGAGTGAGAATGTGTTCACATGGCACTGTTGTACCCAGTGTCGCAAGATATTTATGTGCCAGATGCGCTAAAGATTCATATGTCCCTTCATGCTTCAACCACCATCCCAAAGGACACATGTCCATGCTGATGATGGGTTCTGCTTGATAACAATCCAAAGCAGTGCAGACTGACGCATATTCACTTTCATCATCTGAGTCAGATGGCACCAGCAGAAGGCTGATTTTCTTTTTTGGTGGTTCGGGTTCTGTAGTTTCCACATTGGAGTGTTGCTCATTTAAGAATTCTGAAAGCATGCTCCACACCCCGTTCTGCTCAGATTTTGGAAGGCACTTCAGCTTCTTAAACCTTGGGTCAAGTGCTCTAGCTATCCTTAGAAATCTCACATTGTATCTTCTTTGCGTTTTGTCAAATCTGCAGTGAAAGTGTTCTTAAAACAAACGTGCGAGGTAATCATCCAAGACTGCTATAACATGAAATATATGGCAGAATGCAGGTAAAACAGAGCAGGAGACATGCAATTCTCCCCCCAAGGAGTTCAGTCACAAATTTAATGAACACATTTTTAAATGAATGTCATCAGCATGGAAGCATGTCCTCTGGAATGGTGGCCGAAGCATGAAGGGGCATACGAATGTTTAGCATATCTGGACATAAATACCTTGCAATGCCGGCTACAAATGTGCGTGAGAATGCTTGTTCTCTCTTTCAAGTGACGTTGTAAATAAGAAGCCAGCAGCATTATCTCCCATAAATGTAAACAAACTTGTTTGTCTTAGTGATTGGCTGAACAAGAAGTAGGACTGAGTGGACTTGTAGGGTTTAAAGTTTTACATTGTTTTGTTTTTGAGTGCAGTTACATAAAAAAAAAAATCTACATTTGTAAGTTGCACTTTCACAATAAAGAGATTGCATTTTGGTACTTGTCTGAGGTGAATTGAAAAATACTATTTCTTTTGTTTATCATTTTTACAGTACAAATATTTGTAATAAAAACAAAATAAAGTGAGCAGTGTACACTTTGTATTCTGCATTGTAATTGAAATCAATATATTTGAAAATGTAGAAAACATCAAAACATATTTAATAAATTTCAATTGGTATTCTATTTTTAACAGTACAATTAAAACTGCAATTAAGCACGATTAATTTTTGTAATCACAATTAGTTTTTTTGAGTTAATCGTGTGAGTTAACTGTGATTAATCGATAGCCCTATTTGAAAGCAAACAAAAATAGCACACGTATGGTCATCTACCTAACATTAATAGAGGAAAATACTAGCTGAAACAGACCAAAAAAAAATCTTGCATTCTCAGCACTGCTATTTTACATAACATCGATAGTATAGTTCCAAATTTGATTTACCTTAAAAATGGTATAATGTGGAGAGGAATATTCCTTGCATTCTCAATGTTGACTTTAAACGAAGAAATCCACCATTCCATAATGGAGCTTTTTAACACCACTATTTGAATTGGAGCTGGAATTCCATTGCTATCTATGATCCCCTGAATTTATCTAGACTTTTTTTGCTCTTGCTCTCCCCCTGCTGGCTCTGAAGCAGTATCTAGCTAACAAACACTGGAGTAAAGCAGGTACACAAAGGGCTGGTCTACACTGGGGGGGGGGTGGAAATCAATCAGCGTAGCTGAAGTCAAAGTATCTTAGATCGATTTACCTGGGGTCCACACGGCGCGGGATGGACGGCCACGGCTCCCCCGTCGACTCCGCTACCGCCACTCGCTCCGGTGGAGTTCCGGAGTCGACGGTGAGCACGTTCGGGGATCAATATATCGCGTCTTAATGAGACGCGATATATCGATCCCCGATAAATCGATCGCTACCCGCCAATACGGCGGGTAGTCTGGACGTACCCAAAGAAAGAAGCTATGACTATGTTGGCTGCTGTTGCACTAGCAATAAGGTGGGTGGGGAAGAGAGTGATATTTCTTAAACTCAAAAGTACAAAACGAGTAGGGAAAACATTTTTAAGCTTCCAAACAGACATTAATACAAATAAGGAAAAGCACAAAGTTGTTTTTTAAGAAAAGGCACTCGTGCTGAGCCCCAGCTGAGAATACATTTATATTGCAGTCAAAGGTGTGATTGCAACATAGGTAGGCAGGCATATCCATATAATTGAACGAGGGCAGGTAACAATAGCAGTAAAGATGTGGCAGCACAGACCCTGGCACAGGCTAGCAACCCAAGAACATACCCCGAGTCCCTTGCAGACTTGTATGGGGTGGCCAGCTCACACTAGTATGTCCTCATTCACATTGCTACCGGCAGCAGTTAGATTAAAGCTGGGGGCAAGGGGGTATGTCTACCTGCCCGGCAACCTGACCTTCATTTGTGCTGTAGATATACCCTCAAATACTAGCCCTCATCCTGCAGCCCATTATGGCAAATAAGATTGTCTGCAGGATGCTAATGATCAGAGCCTATGGCCTTCTCTATGATTTTAGCCACTAGTTGCAAACCATACATATAGCTAAGGAAAGCTGTGATTTGCACTGATAGAAAGTATCCCTGCTTGAAACCAGGCTAACTGGTACTGGTGCAAATTGTGGCTTTCCCTGTCTACCCTAAGAATAGGATTTTCAAAAGCACTCCTGTCACGTTCACTCTACCCCCACTCTAATCAATGGGAATTTTAGCATTGGAGGCTGTGTGCTCATGGCAGAAATCCGGTCTCATTCCCATTGTAGCCAAGGTTTGCTCTTCACTGGATTGCCAAGGGTGCTGAGCACAGGCTGTTTTGTTGAATTCTCTCCTGGTGGTTTAATCTCTGTCTGCCACAGCAATAGACACAACCATAGGCACTGACTCTGTGGGTGCTTTGGGGCTGGAGCACCCACGGGGAAAAATTTAGTGGGTGCTCTGCACCCACCAGCAGCCAAGTTCCCCTCACTCCCCCGCCCCACCTCCTCCTCCGCCTACCTCCCAGCATTTCCCGCCTGGCTGCCACCAAACAGCTGTTTGGCAATGTTAGCACACTCTGGGAGGGAGTGGGAGGAGCGGGAACGTGGCACGCATAGGGGAGGAGGCGGGGCTGGGGCAGGGATTTGGGGAAGGAGTTGGAATATTGGCTGGGAGGGAGCAGAGTTGTGGCAGGGACTTTGTGGAAGGGGTTGGAATGGGGGCAGAGAAGGTGGGAAGAGGCAGGGCAGGGGCAGGGCCTCATTGAAGGGGTGGAATGGGGCAGGGCTGAGGGCAGACAGGGGATCGAGTACCCACATGAAAAAGGGGAAGTCAGCTCCTATGGGAGCAACAGGAACTAGCAGCAGCAGAAATAATGATAAGAGTTGTCAGTGTTTCTCTAAAATATTTATGTTTTGATTATTTCTTCCAGACAGCCCATGGTTTCAGTCAGAAGCCACTGCTAAAGGTAAATATGCAACCAGTCAATTAGACTTTTCTTAGTTGAAACGGATTTGAATAATACATACTGCTAAAACTCATTTACATCGCAATAAAACTGGGCATTTCTTGTGCTCTCTCTTATCCCTGGCATTTTGTTCTGTTCCCTGTGAGTGCTAACTTAGAACTACCTTCAGGTGTTAGTGTTGATTGTGAAGAGAAAGCAATGCATCTGGGAACTGTGCTTTACTAAGCAGAAGCTTTGAGAGAGAACAAAGGAGTTACTTTCTTAGAATACAGACTTTCGTCCTACAGTCCATCTTCTGATGCGGCGTGCAGCCGCTTTGCGCCACACTGCTGGTGGATGCCTGAAAGCTGGCACAGCAGGCCACAGAGAATCATCCCAGTGTAATGGGAAGCCTGCAGCACACAAGAGCAACATAGTCCCTATGACCTTCCTGTTGCTGGCATAGGAGGCATGGCTGGAAAAAGCCTCTTTTGCTGAACACCTCAGCTACAATATTGCCCCTTTAGCCTCCGGCAGCTGGCATAAAATTTAGAGCAGCTTTGAGAGTGCCCTAATTTATGTTGGAGAGCTAGCCAAGCGCAGATCCTGCCCAGGAATAGGGGAGTACACTCCCTCTCCTGAGCACACCTCAGTTGTGGCTGAGAAGCTGGTCCAATATGCTTAACATGCTCTGAATGTTACGAATAAATTAAGAATAATTTGAATTTAAATTGGGAAGATTCTGATCTCGTGGTTAGAAAAGGGGACTCTGTATTAGAACACCTGGGTTTTATTCCTGACTTACTATGTTGCTATAAACAAGTCCTGTAGGCCAACATTTGCAAAAGCAGCAATTAATTTTGGAACAGAGGGTCCTGTGGCATGCATCTGAAGAAGTGAGGTTCTTACCCACAAAAGCGTATGCTCCCAGTACTTCTGTTAGTCTTAAAGGTGCCACAGGACCCCCTGTTGCTTTTTACAGATTCAGACTAACACGGCTACCCCTCTGATAATTAATTTTGGATGCATCAGTTCTGAAGAGCTCAACTTCACACATCTATGGCTTGATTTTCATATGTGCTGAGAACCCTCCACTGCAAAGTTAATGGGAGCAACAGGTGCTCATTACTTCTGAAAATCAGGCACAAGATGTCTAAAGTCAGAAAACCAGTAAGTGAGGTATCCAAAGTTAAAGGTCCTTTTGCAAATTTAGGGCAAAATCCTGGACCCATTGAAGTCAATGGGAGTTTTGCCATTGACTTCATATAAGCCAGGCTCACACCTTTGGCCCTTAATCTCTCTAAATTGACCCATCTGTGAAATGGAGATAAAGGTGAGGTGGGGAAGTAATATTAACTGGTTAAAAAAAAAAAAAAAACCACCACTGAGAAAGTGCAGGTATTAATACATTTAAACCAATTTTTGTGGAGAAAATTTTTTAGTTCCCCTAGAAATGTCTATTTTTTTAATTATTATTGCAGGTAAGTTAATACCTGGCATGTTAGCGCTAATTCTAACCATTTAATGCATTAATTAATTAATTTTCAATGGCAATCTTTATACCATGGATTGCAGATGTGATTGGGAACAGGGAGAAGAAAAAAAAGGTTTGTTTTAAGTGACCATAGTACTTCTGGAAAGTGCCAAATTGAGAGCACTGGAAAATAAAGTAATCTATTTATCCACAGCATAGATATAGAAGAGGTAATAAACTAATATAAAACTGCCTGCAATTTAAAATTAATATGAACTGTGCCTTAAAATGTTTGCAATTAACACCACATAAATTTACCTCTCCTTTAACTAATTTAAAGGCTTCCTGCCAGTTACAATTATTAAATTAGCCAATATCACACTGAGGAATAAATGTGTCCATTAAGGACAGTTACTAACCTGTAATTCTGCTTCTCCAAGGTGATCACCTTGCAAAATTTTCACTCCTGGTCTCTCTCCCTGTCTAATTCTGCTGTACTTGATCAAAAAACATTGAAAGCAGGGGAAGGTCTACCTATCTCCAGTTAAGGTGCAATTAGGAATGAGAATATTCCATGGGTTATATATAAAAATTAAAAATGACTTTTGAATATATACAAGCTATCAGATGTACATGCCAGAATTTTAATACCAGGGTGGGGGGAGGAGGGAGAGCTAAAGTTAAGCTAATATTTATCTTTTAAGTCTGGATTTAGGCACTAAGTAGCCTGATTTTCAAAGGTGTCCAGTGCCACTTACTTAGTAAGGAATTAGGAGACTTTCAAAAACACCCAAGGAATTTAGGAGCATAAGCACCACTGAAAATCAATAGGACAAATGCTCCTAAACTCCTTAGGCGCTTTGGAAAATCTCTCTCACATGCCTAACTTTAAGCGCTCATTTGTAAATGTTGGCCTTGTCGGAGAATAACAGAGTTCTCACTTTTTGTTTGGGTACAGCTAGCCTGACTCTTGCTAACGAACCGTCATGCATTGCATCCCCTTCCTGTCAGTTCTTTCTCTGCTTCCACAGCCTATACAGTTAGTAGGGGCTTATATTTCTATTCAGAAGTATTTTCCAATATGATGCTTCACTTCCAATGAGGGTAACTGATAATCTTGCGGTTCTAAATGAAACACAGCCATTGACGACTACTTTGATAATTTAAACAGAACATTAAGTGAAACTCCTGACCCTGCAATTGGATCAGTGTGGATAGACCCTTCTTCCCTCACAGAACCTACTGACCTTCATTCACTGAGGTTCCATGCAGGCACCAGGGTCTGCCCATACAGATCCAACTGCAGGGCCAGGGTCCACATTTGCAACAGTGACAGAAATGGACAGTATAAATACCAAAGCTTGAAAAAAAAGTTTGGCTTTAACAAAGATCCCTAGAGAGAATGTATCCTTATTTGGAAGTTGAAAGTTGTAGCCAAAACTTTCAAACTTGAATGCCTAAATTTGACTCCTATATCCATATTTATCCATACTGAAATAAAGGTGGACAGATTTTCACGCAACAAATCCTACTGAGGTCAAAGATAGCTAGAAGCACTCAGCATCTTTGAAAGTCAGGCAGCTTTTACTTAGGCATCTAAATATGGAGTTAGCTTTGGGCACTCAGGTTTGTTACCTTTGGCCAATACTTTTTTCTTTTTAGAGTCCTATCCAACTATGGATTATTCAAACTGTGGTTTTACAATATTTTGAATTTACCAGATTACTTATAATCTCCTGGCTATGTAATTTTTCAGTGTGTTAATAGGTTTATTTTAATAGCTACTGGATTCTTGAAAAAGTGCTGAGTCCTTGTTTCCGTCTCTGCTTACTCCGGGTTAATACCATGTGTTATCAAAATCTAGTCACCCTCGCTTGCTTTCATAACAATGATAAAAGATAAGCAATTCAGAGGCACGTCTTGCTGTCACAATACAATGCCATATTAAAAACACACAGATGTGAGAAACAGGGAGTTTCTTGAACAGCAGGTAGAGACTAGTCCCTGATCAGAACCGGAGTTTGGATGCAATTTCACTACTTTCTAAGATGTTACTGTACTTGTGCTGGCCCAGTAAATGCTGTACATGGATGCCTGAGGTGAAAAGAAAAAGAGGAAAACAATTCAGATTGTGAGATTTTAGTACCATCGCAGAAAAAAGTTCTTGAGGCTGGTCAGAGAACAAAGTATCAGCTGTTAAAGGTAGACACAACATCAGAGCACATTGCAGACTTTGCCTGTAAGTTTCTCAACCAAAAACCTTCTTAGAAATTCTGCATAAATACTGCATTCTTTGAGCCCAACAGGCATCTACAAATCATAACAGCCAGCCCAGAAAAAACATACCCACCTTGTTTTGATCTTTGGAAAATGATTAAAACTACCTCCAAATGGCAGATAGAGGCAGAATTTTCAAAAAAACCTAAGTGACATAGGAGCATAAGTTCAACTGAAAGTCAGTGGGAATTGTGCTTGTTAATCACTAGAGGCTCTCGGATAGATTATCTTCGGTATCTAAATTGTACATCCAAACGGTTTCTCTCTGTGCCCCCTTTTATGGTAATTGTGATTGGCTAAAAGGGTTGAACTCCTAGAGGTAGGTGGGAGGGCTCTCAGTAAAAGGCACCCAAGTACTGAATTCACATGGGACAGCTTGATCCGACCCTCTGTGACTGGTAGAAATTTTCAAAATTCCATTGTATCAAAGAAACTATTTGTGTAAACGATCTGGAAACAAAAGCTAGTGTACTATGTGGCAGCAATAATGCCATACAGGGCTTTATAATGACATCTTTGGCAAACTGAAAAATAGTAGTCTCCTGCCACCTGGCGAAAGAAGTATTGTATTGCAAAATTGCTGCAAACCTTGAAGGGAGATGCTAAGACGAAAGATCTTCACAGAAAAAATGGTCCCAGAACAAGGATATCTATTACTTACTTTGTGTTCCCCAACTATGTGATTAACTTTTTTTCACAACAACAACAAAAAATACATTCTGTAGCCTACATTAAAGATAAAATTTCTAAAATCCTTATTTTGTGCTTAATGTAGTACTGAAACTTACCTTGCATATTAGTTTGATTTTGGATGACAAAGAACCTCCTGTGTGCTATAAGGAAAATTTAAACATCTAAACAGCATTTATTCAGCCCCAAGCTCATAATTAGTGATCCCAAGCTGAATTTTTGAAAAAGGTGAATAATTTTATTAACAGCAGCACCATTCTTTTGTGCTGGAAGCAGGTACTAGACAGGATGGACAAATAATCTGATCCCATATGGTGAAATCTTTGTTCTTTTAAATTTGAAGAGGCGCTTTGGAAGAGGGAGACTAGGCTGACTCTTATGCTATGTTGGGGCTCTGCATACAATGCATGGTCTAAGTCATGCTGATTCCTACTCTACAAATACAGGCAGAAATACACTGGGGAGGTAAATGCCTTTAATTCCTAGGTTAAAACCTAGAAGCTGCTTCTCCCAAAGCTCCTATTTGGCCATTCACTATAGAGATATTAGAACTAATCATAGGAGAGCTGGCATTACTGATGCTGGATTATTTATATTGATACAGTATGATGAAAGATTGGGGATAAATGAACCGTACAAGAGTTGTCCCTGATGACAAAAGCATAAAAAAGCAAAGCTAAAATAATCGTAACCTTAACCACATTTTAAAAATGTAATATGGAAGTAATTTAGTTTCAAAATACAACTTTAGTACTTTAACAAATATTTGACTTACATGTATATGTAAAGGGCTGGCCCTAGGTTCTAGAGGGCCCTGTGAGAAGGAAGATGTGCAGAGCTACCTCCCTCCCACCTCCTCTACCCCAATTTCCAAGGGAGCACAAAAACTGGTGGGGCTGAAAAAGCCAGCTTGGCAGGAGCACAAGTGAACAACAGGAGAGTTTGGCACACATGGTGCGGGACCCCAGCTGGACAGGGAAGAGACAGAAACTGAGGAGTATGGAAGGACTGCAAGGACACTAAGGAAATGGCCAGTCTAGTGGTAGCTCTATTACTCTCTGGCAGTTAGCTATTCTGTAGTGAGAGTTACATGGACAAAATGGTGGTCTCTGGTAGTGCAAATGGGTGTAAAGGGGCCTTAAGATACATGCAAATCAGGCCCTATATACGTAGAGAGCTCAATCAGTTGTTAACGTTGTATACTTTCCTTTCCTCTGGTAGGTTTCTTATTTTAAAAGAAAAATTGATTAGACCAAATGTTCAAACTATTTCATTTTAAGAGACACTTAGGCACAGCTGCTTATTGCGTGATGTCTTAATGGCATTTGTCGAATTAGCCAGTGCTGCAGCTTATTTGCATAGTGCAGTCCAAAATTCTATAGCTTTCAAAACTATTGCTGACAATGGACTATAGTACCCAATGCAAATTAACACTTTGTTTTGAAATTAAATTTACAGTGCAAAGCCCCCATTCATAAGAAGGCAAGAGCACACATTGTGCTGCAGTATGGTATCATCTGGGTTCACATAATATGGGAGAAGATAAAGGATTATGGACTAGAGTCCTAAGATTTTAATTCAGAGATCAAAACTCAATTTTTAATAAGAGCAAGTCTACATTATCCAAAATAAATCAACATGATTTTGCAGCAGTTTTTTTAAAAATATGACATACAAGAGAACTAAGGTGACAGGACCAGATTCTGCAAATAGACAAATAATTATGACTAGGATCACAGCATTCATTTCTTTTATTGTTTTACACAATGGTAGGTTGCACATGTGGACAAGACAGCACACAGTTTAAAAAATTAGTTTCACAAATTAATACATTACAAGAAAGTCCAGTGGTTCAACATTTTAAATTTAACTTTTAAAAAAAAAAAGCAGTAACAAAGAACTACAAATAGCAGGATTTTGACTGCAGCCCAATGCAAGTTTTGAAAAAGGTTTAAGTTGAAATGGACTTTTAAGCTTTTAATTCTGCCTTAAAAAACAAAAACACACACATCATTAATTGCCTCCCAAAGAAAATGCTCATCTCTTAGATGCAGTAACATACAAGTGTACAAAAGTGAAAAGTTCTGTGTTCAAAACTAATATGCTTATTTCTGAACACAAACAGAAAACCCCATGTTTGTCAAAGGCCAGTAATTGCTGTATGCAGACATTACTTCCAGAACATACAAAACAGTACTTGACAACACTTTTACAATTGAAAGCAACTGACTTCATACTAGAAAATTATGCGTAATACCTGTTTTAGAAAAAAGGTGCGTTGGTGAAAGGGACTGTGAATATTCACTTAGATGCACATTATGTACAAAACAACCTCTATATTAAAAGCTACACTTATCTCCAAAATTCCATATATACTCTGTAAGAGATTTTTCTGCTGTTTCTGTTTTAATGCACTCTGAACTGGAGATGCAGCCCATGTGCCAAGTTTGCTTGACATGAAGTTTGCTGCACTTGTAAGACTGGTACTATTTCTATTGTTACAATAGCTTACCCTCAAAGTATACTGTTTTACTTTATTTCTTAGCAGCGACGGGTGTTAAGAGCAGGTAAGCAACTCTTTTTAGAGTCAATGCCAGTAGCCCTGTGTGAATCAACTCTGTTTGGAATGGTTAGCTACAATTTTCATTAGAGTGGCACAGTCTGCATCCACCACCCAGAGAGAGAAGAGACCATCGGCTTCACAACTCTCTGCCCCCTAGGGTGACCAGACGTCCCGATTTTATCGGGACAGTCCTGATTTTAGGGGACTTGTCCCGCGTCCCGACCTTACACTGGTTGGGACGCACTTTGTCCCGATATCAGGGGACCGTCTGGTGGAAGACGCAAACCGGCACTGCTGACGCCGCTCACCTCTTCTTCTTGGGCCCTGAGGCAGCTCAGCTGAACTCCCAGCGCCTGCCTGCCCGCCGGCCGGCAGGAGCCTGCAGAGTGCTGCAGCCCCATTCCCCAAGCATGCACAGAGACGGCGAGGAGGTCTCCCCACTGTGTGCTGCAGGGTTTGGGGGGCTTGTAGGCGCCGGCAGTGAGCCCCCCGCCCCTGTCCCCGCCCCAAGCAACCTTAGGAGCCAGAGGGACAGGACCTGCCTGCTGGATGCTCCCTGGGAGCCACTCCAGGTAAGGCTAGCACTGCTGGGACTCACCTGGCCCCCTGGCATGTCCCTCTGGTGGGGGGGGGGGGGCCCTACATGCTCACCCCCTCCCTCCTCGAGGGGGAAGGTGGAGACAGAGCTGAGGCAAGCTGGTGGGGGGCAAGCTGGTGGGGGGCGGGGTGTGGAGCTGCCTGTGGGTTCTCAGTTTTTCCTGTGCTCCGGCATTTTTTTTTGTTTTGCTCTGCCGCCCACTAGGTTTTTTTTTTTTTTTTTTGGCTCGGTCCCCCCCCCCCCGCGTCCTGATATTTGACCTCTGTCATCTGGTCACCCTACTGCCCCCAAGAAATCTCCTGAAGCCTAGCAGCCTCAGAAATGAAGCCCAGCCCAGGAGAGATCTGTTTGGCAACACCAGCTGTGACAACACCTTTGTTTGAAAGTCTCTCCAGATTCTTCTTTGGAGTGATTGCTAGCTGAAGAAAGGAAAGTGTTGAGGACAAACAGGCAATTAAACACTATTTGCCAGAATTATACAATAGTGAACAGTATTTCAGCTTGTCTTTAAAAAACAAGCTGCAAAAATATTACAGCCTGGTACTACTATTTGATATTCCTATGAGCATCAAGATGTGGAAGCCTAAAACAACATGGAAAAGGGAACACACAAAGCAAAGAAAGATGGAGAGTTTTGTCTATGGGGCAAAGTTCACGTGTTTTTATTATATATACAAATACATACACACAAATGTGTGCACTGTACTGTGTGTATATATAGATATATATATATATTTACATCTATATTCACAAAGAAACACCCTGAAGTAGATTTAAAGGCCATATCCAGGAACAGAAGATATGAACTCTAGTATTTGTACTAGAATATATTTTATCTGTACAAAAAACCCAAATATGCATATATTCATATGGTATAAAGCTTATTAACAAAAAATATTCTGCTACTACCATTAGGTATAAAGCTTATTAACAAAAAATATTCTGCTACTACCATTAGGTTAAATAGATGGTTTTACAAGATTCTTTAATAATGCAGTATAGAACATTTCTAAAACTAGAACCAAAATAAAAATACATAAATGGGTTTCTATTCACAGGAAAATAGTTGTTCAATATGATTACATTTCATATTCCAGAATAGGGAAACGTAGCAAAATTTTATAAATCTCCTGGGATGCAATTTAATTACTGCATTCATTTAGAAAAATAGACTTTTAGGATGAACAAAGCTGATTCACTTCCCCTTTCCCCAACAGTGTGTCTATCTTTTCCCTCTCTTGTTTCCAGCTGGAGGTTTCTTCAGCTGAAGAAGTTGCCCTCCTGTCCCAAAACCTGTAGATGCAGGATTAGACACCCCAAATGTCAAGCCAGCCGATGCTGTGATGCCAGGATTACTGAAGTTAAACCCAGATGTAGTTGAGCTGCCAAAGCCTTGTATGGGAAGGAAAAATATTTTAAAATTAGAAGTCAGTTAAATCATAACTTCAGATTTGCCCTCACTCCAAATTTACCAGGGATAGTTACTTATTGAATTACTAGTAATTACACTACTCTGAAGATATCAAAGTGGACCCACAATACTATGTCACATTCCTAACACATTGTTTTAGATTTGCTGCATTGAGTCAGAGGCATACAGTGCTTGCACTGTAACATCTAAGTTACTATACCCTATAGCATAATAGTTATTTCACTTCGTTATTATCTGTATTACAGTAGCATCTAGAGTTTTCAACTGAGATTGGGGCCCTACTCTGCAAGGCACTGTGCACGTCTGTCCATGTCTCTGCATTACAATCTACCTAGACAAGCCAGACAAAGGGTGGGAGAAGTAGAGGCACAAACAGGTGAAGTGACTGGCCTGTGGTCTCTCAGCAGATAAATGGCATATCTGGAAGAGAGCTAACAGTCTTGTGCCCTCTTAACAAGACCACATAGTCTTCCTAATATGTGCAACACAGGTCCTAACCTAAAAGGGAAATAAGTAAACACTAAACATCCATGCCAAGTTTTAGCTATTTAAAAAAGCCCTTTTGAATTTGTGTACAAAAGACAGCAAGCTTTGGAAAAAACAAAGAATAGCTCAGAAGATGTTGCTAAAGTAAACAAATGAAATCCATCAATCTTCCTTTAGACTGAAAGTGAACATGAGAAATTTTGTTCAAGAATTTACAAAATAGAACTGGTCAAATACTAACTGTTTTGCAATAATAAGCAAGTAAAAACTCCAAGTTCTGTTCACTCAGATTTGAGAGGTCACATTAGTTATGCATAGGTATTTGGACAATAGTTGGATATTTATGAAAGTGTTAGAGAATCTTAAGAGTTTCTGAGGCCTGGTCTACACTACGGGTTTAGGTCGACTTTAGCAGCGTTAAATCGAATTAAGCCTGGACACGTCCACACGACGAAGCCCTTTCTTTCGACTTAAAGGGTCCTTTAAACCGGTTTCTTTACACCACCTCCGACGAGGGGATTAGCGATAAAACCGGCCTTTGCGGGTCGGAATTGGGGTAGTGTGGACGGAATTCGACGTTATTGGCCTCCGGGAGCTATCCCACAGTGCTTCATTGTGACCGCTCTGGACAGCACTCTCAACTCAGATGCACTGACCAGGTAGACAGGAAAAGACCCGCGAACGTTTGAATTTCATTTCCTGTTTGCTCAGCGTGGAGAGCACAGGTGACCACGCAGAGCTCATCAGCACAGGTAACCGTGATGGAGTCCTCCCAGGATCGCAAAAGAGCTCCAGCATGGACGGAACGGGAGGTACGGGATCTGCTCGCCATATGGGGAGATGAATCAGTGCTAGCTGAACTCCGTAGCAGTAAAAGAAATGGCAAAGTATTAGAAAAGGTCTCCAAGGCCATGAAGGACCGAGGTCATAACAGGGACACACAGCAGTGCCGCGTGAAAATTAAGGAGCTACGGCAAGCCTACCACAAAGCCAGAGAAGCAAACGGAAGGTCCGGGGCAGAGCCGCAAACTTGCCGCTTCTACGCGGAGCTGCATGCCATTCTAGGGGGTGCAGCCACCACTACCCCAACCGTGTGCTTTGACTCCATCAATGGAGAAACACACAGGGATGACGGTTCGGGGAATGAGGAAGATGAGGATGGAGGAACTGTAGGTAGCTCACAGCAGCAAGAAAGCGGAGAAACTGGGTTCCCCAACAGCCAGGATATGTTTGTGACCCTGGACCTGGAACCAGTAACCCCCGAACTCACCCAAGACCCTCAGGGCACACAGGAGACCTCTGGTGAGTGTATCTTTGTAAATATTTGTAAACATTACACATGGTTTAAAAGCAAGCGTGTTTAATGATTAATTTTCCCTGGCAATCGTATGGTCCCGGTGTTTGCTGGCATGCAGACAATATCCATTTCTTATCTCTCTTTGTTATCCTCAGGAGAGTGATATCATTCACGGTCACCTGGTTGAAATGGGGTGATTTTATTAAGGGGACATTCAGAGGCGCCCGTTCCTGCTCTTCTGAACAGAAATGTTCCCCGCTGTTAACCACGCGGTGGGGGGAGGGGTGAAGTGATCATCCCAGAGAATCGTGTGTGTGTGTGTGGGGGGTGGTTTACTTGGGTTTGTGCCGCATGTTAACCGGGAAACCGCAGCCCCTCCTTTTACATTGAAAACCCATTTTAAATGGACAACCTAATTCATCCTTGATATGGGAAATGCGCTGCTGTTTGAAACCTTTCCCGCATGTTAAGAAGGTTAAAAAAGCCAAAACACTGTGGCCTACCTACCATGGCTGCCTGCAAGCCGAAATATGCGACCTTGTAATGAAAGAGTGTACCCATTGTTCTCTAAAATGTGTCTTTTTTAACCACCTCTCCCTTCTCCTCCACCAGCTGCAAATGTTTCTCCTTCGCAGAGGCTAGTGAACATTAGAAAGAGAAAACGTAGGACGCGGGACGATATGTTCACGGAGCTGCAGATGTCCTCCCACGCTGATAGAGCACAGCAGAATGCGTGGAGGCAGTCAATGTCGGACATGAGAAAAGCACAATATGAACGAGAGGAGAGGTGGCGGGCTGAATGGCGGGATGAAAAGAGCAAGTGGCGGGCTGAAGACGATAGGTGGCGTCAGCTTGCAGACAGACGGCAAGAGTCAATGCTCCGTCTGCTGGAGCATCAAACTGATATGCTCGAGCGTATGGTTGAGCTGCAGGAAAGGCAGCAGGAGCAGAGACCGCCGCTACAGCCCCTGTGTAACCAACAGCCCTCCTCCCCAAGTTCCATAGCCTCCTCACCCAGACACCCAAGAACACGGTGGGGGGGCCTCCGTCCACCCAGTCACTCCACCCCAGATGATCGCCCAAGCATCAGAAGGCTGCCCTTCAATAAGAGTTAAAGTTTTAAAATGCAGTGTGTCCTTTTCCATCCCTCCTCCCACACCCATCCCAGGCTACCTTGGCAATTATCCCCCTACTTCTGTGAGGAACTAATAAAGAATGCATGAATGTGAAAAAACAATTACTTTATTGCCTCTGCAAGCGGTGCTCGAATTGGGGAGGGGAGGGTGGGGTGGGGTGGTTGGTTTACAGGGAAGTAGAGAGTGAACCGGGTCTGGGGGGGAGGGGGGTTTGGAGGGTTCATCAAGGAGAAACAAACAAAAGTTTCACACAGTAGCCTGGCCAGTCACAAAACTCGTTTTCAAAGCTTCTCTGATGCGCACCGCGCCCTGCTGTGCTCCTCTAACCGCCCTGGTGTCTGGCTGCGCGTAATCAGCGGCCAGGCGAGTTGCCTCAACCTCTCACCCCGCCATAAAGGTCTCCCCCTTACTCTCACAGATATTGTGGAGCGCACAGCAAGCAGCAATAACAATGGGGATATTCTTTTCGCTGAGGTCTGAGCGAGTCAGTAAGCTGCGCCAGCGCGCTTTTAAACGTCCAAATGCACATTCCACCACCATTCGGTACTTGTTCAGCCTGTAGTTGAACAGGTCCTGACTCCTGTCCAGGCTGCCTGTGTACGGCTTCATAAGCCATGGCATTAAGGGGTAGGCTGGGTCCCCAAGGATCACGATAGGCATTTCAACATCCCCAACGGTTATTTTCTGGTCCGGGAAGAAAGTCCCTTCCTCCAGCTGTCGAAACAGACCAGAGTTCCTGAAGACGCGAGCTTCATGTACCTTTCCCGGCCATCCCACGTTGATGTTGGTGAAACGTCCCTTGTGATCCACCAGGGCTTGCAGCAGCATTGAAAAGTACCCCTTGCGGTTTACGTAGTCGGTGGCTTGGTGCTCCGGTGACAAGATAGGGATATGGGTTCCGTCTATGGCCCCGCCACAGTTTGGGAATCCCATTTCAGCAAAACCATCCACTACTGACTGCACGTTGCCCAGAGTCACTACCCTTGCTATCACCAGGTCTTTCATTGCCCTGGCAAATTGGATCACAGCAGCCCCCACCGTAGATTTGCCCACTCCAAATTGATTCCCGACTGACCGGTAGCTGTCTGGCGTTGCAAGCTTCCACAGGGCTATCGCCACTCGCTTCTCAACTGTGAGGGCTGCTCTCATCTTGGTATCCCCTGCCCTGAAACGCCAGGAAAGCAAGTCACAAAGTTCCATGAAAGTGCCCTTACGCATGCGAAAGTTTCGCAGCCACTGGGAATCGTCCCATACCTGCAGCACGATGCGGTCCCACCAGTCTATGCTTGTTTCCCGGGCCCAGAATCGGCGTTCCACGGCATGAACCTGCCCCAGTGACACCATGATTTCCACATTGCTGGGGCCTGTGCCTTGTGAGAGGTCTATGTCCATGTCAATTTCCTCATCACTCTCTTCGCCGCGCTGCAATCGTCTCCTCGGCTGGTCCGGGTTTCGCCTTGGCATGTCCTGGCTCTGCATATACTCCAGGACAATGCGCGTGGTGTTCATAGTGCTCATAATTGCCGCGGTGATCTGAGCGGGCTCCATGATCCCAGTGCTAGTTATGGCGCCTGGTCAGAAAAAAGGCGCGAAACTAGTATCTGATGGACCAGGAGAAGGAGGGAGGGAGGGCCGAGTGACGACATGGCATACAGGTACAGGAACAGGGAATTAAAATCAAGAAAGGTGGCTGTGCATCAGGGAGAAACACAAACAACTGTCACACAGAATGGTCCCCCCAAAGATTAAACTGAAAACCCTGGGCTTAGCAGGCCGTTGATTTCACGGAGGAAGGGGAAGCAAATGAATACAGAACAAATCTATTTTTTACATCTTAAGCTGGCAGCCGACGGTGCAGCATGAGTGATAGCCTCTGCAGTACGATGACGACGGTTACCAATCGTAATATACCATCGTCTACCAAAAGGCAAGGGGCTGCTGCTGTGTAGCAATGCAGCCCCACGTCCGCCAGCACCCAGCATCGCCCTCGGCCTCTTCTGGGTGCTTAGCAGACAATACTGGGCAATTGGCAGAAAATAGTATACTACGACTGGTAGCCATCATCATCGAAACAGTAGCATGTCTGCCCAGGTGGCCATGATTGACAGCCACTCCAGTACGACGACGATGGATACCAGTCATAATATACCATCTCCTACCAAAGGGCAAGGGGCTGGTGCAATGCAGCCCTACGGCTGCCAGCCCCACGGCTATTACTCATGCTACACCGTCTACCGCCAAAAGGCAGTTAGCAGCTGCTGCTGTGTAGCAATGCAGTCCCACGTCTGCCGGCACCCAGAGGACATATGGTGACGGTGAGCTGAGCGGGCTCCATGCTTGCCGTGGTATGTTGTCTGCACAGGTAACCCAGGTAAAAAGGCGCAAATCTATTGTCTGCCGTTGCTGTGACGGGGGGTGGGGGGGTGGGGAGGGGCCTGACGACATGTACCCAGAACCTCCCGCGACACTGTTTTGCATCATCCGGGCATTGGGATCTCAACCCAGAATTCCAAGGGGCGGCGGAGACTGCGGGAACTGTGGGATAGCTACCCATAGTGCAATGCTCTGGAAGTCGACGCTAGCCTCGTACTGTGGACGCGGTCCGCCGACTAGAGCACTTAGAGCATTTTATGTGGGGACACATACAATCGGCTGTATACAACAGATTTCTATAAAACCGGCTTCTATAAATTCGAACTAATTTCGTAGTGTAGACATACCCTGAAAGATTAGCATGATTCGTAACTGCAATTCACAGCAGAAGTTAATTATTCATCCTTCTCCTGTTTAACAACTTTCAGGGAGATGATGATTGCGTGTGATTGGTCACGTTAACGAATATGTGAATTAATCTATTTAACAATCATGAAAAGGATAAAAATCATTTACTGAACACAAATAATTGAAACGTTAACAGAAATTAGGATTGGTTCACAAACTATTCACAGGCAGAAAAGGAGCTAAACCCTTAATGAGCACTATTTATAACAAGTAGTTTAACCAGTACTAGTTACAAGTATAAAAGAGTCATAAAATGCTAAGCTCATTATAAGGTGGACCATAACTGAACTAAGAGTCCAAAGTGTTTCAAATACAAAGTATAATCAAGGTCTTTAGGTATAGGAGCCTCCATTAGGTCAAGGTTGTGTGGGGCTGCCCAAACTGAAAATCTTTTCCATTTACAGGAATAAATTTTTCTTGGGGAATGCTTTCTGCTTTGCAGTAGGATCTTCTGTACTTGTAGAGAACAGTAAATCAATAGCACTCAACCAGCCGATATCCAGGCTGTCAGATGTAACAATTTCAGGTCTGGATTTAGTATTTGACCTTGATTCTGTGATACTAGGTTTGGACAGTCTGAAAGTGGTATTAGATGCTGAATAAATGTCTTGAGGAGATCTGTTAGCTCCTTATTGGCCGAGACAATTCAGGCTATCAGGATCAGTATGAATTTTGCATATCACTTTGGTTATCAAAGTAATGGGTGAAAACATGAGTCTTTGATCCCATGGTACACGAAAAGTGTCTTAGAATCCTGGACTCATGTCTCCATTGGAGCAAAAGGCTGGACACTATGTGCTGTTTGATGACAAGTCTATAATGGGATATTCCCATTGGTGAAATATTGACATGATGGAGTTCTTCAGAGATCATTTGTGGCTGGTAATGGATTGGCTGATTAGGAGGTCTCCTAAATCATTGCCAACTCCTAGAAGATGAAGAGTTACTTGGGTTATCCGCTGTTGGCACCACGTCCATAACTTTCATTGCCTCCTGACACAGGGGTGATAAGCAAGAACCTCTTTGCTGATGGTACTGTCTCTGAGAATCTGAATCGTGGAATTCTGTAAAATACGTATGAATGCAATGCACGCTAATCCGACTGCTTGCAATTCTAAAACGTATATGGGTGGAGTCACACTTTTTAGGGACCAAGTTCCTTGTATATGGAGTTGGCCAAGACATGTGCCCCCACCTGTTCTTGATGCATCTGTGATCAGTATCTTTGTAGGAGGAGGGGTGGAATGCTCTTGAGGTCTGACCTTCCAGTCAGTGCTGATAAAATGTGAGCAGGGACCATAATTTAAATACCCATTTTATTTCTCCTGGGGTGATACACAGACTTTAGCCAACACTGTAATGGGCATAGGTAAAGTTTGGCTAGTGGTGTCCCATACATGCCAAACTGATATGTGGCCAATAAGTTTGAGGCAGTTTCTTATTGCAGTTGATGGATTTGTTTTGATACTGGTAATGATCATTTGGATAGACAGAACTCTGTTGTTGGAAGATATGCCTTTAATGATTTGCAATTGACTAAGGCACCTGTAAATTTTATTGTCTGTGATAAACAGAAATAGTTTCTCATAAAAATTCTCAATGGAGCTCCAGCTGTCTGAAAAGGTGAAGGACATAGACCCAGGCTGTGGTGACTTCCTGATGAGACCTGTCTTTGATCAACCAATCATCTAAATATGAGTAGACGTGAATGCCTCATCATCTCCTCAGCTGTGCTGCCCCTATTCCCAGACACTTAGTGAAAACTGTCGCTGCTCTGGAAAGACCAAACAGTAGAACATTCTATTGGTAATGATTGGGACTCACTGCAAATTGTAGATATTTCCTGTAGGCTACCTGAACTGCAGTATGAAAGTAGGAGTCTTGGAGGTTGAGAGCCACAAACCAGTCCTGAGCCTAGGAAAGGGATGAAGAAGGTGAGCATTCCTATCCTAAATCTGAGACAGTGTATATGTTTAGTCCTCTCGAGTCTAGGATAGGACAAAGACACCCTTTTTGTTTTGAAACAAAAATATCAAGAGCAGAAACCCCTTCCCTTGTACTCTAGAGGTACCTCCTCTTTGGCTCACAAGCAAAGTAGGGAAGCCATTTTTTAGCTTTTTGTAAGAAGGATTCATGAAGAGGGATGGGGAAGGGTAATGGGGCAAGGAAACAAACTGGATGGAGCACCATACGAGACCACTTCCAGCATCCATTGGTTCAGCTGTAATTGCAGTACAAACCTGATGGAGGAAAGCAAACCAGAATCCGAAGGCAGGATCTGGGGATGACTCTTGCCTGATTTTGTTGTGGTTCTTAATCCTTGTGTCATACCTGCAGTCTGGAAGCAGACTAAGACTGATCAAAGACCAAGAAAGATTAGCTCCTCTGAGAGAACCTTGGTTTCTTTCTGGGCAGTTACTCAGAAGACTGTTGCTAAGGGTAAGTAAGGGTCTTCTATTGAGACTGCCCTTGGTATCGCAAAGGGCCTGTCATTTGGGGCTGAGGCACAGGATGCTCAATGAGCAAAGTCTGGCCCTGGAGGCCTTAGGGAGTGTAAGGCATCACTGGTGACCTTCAGCAATGACGGTTTTCAACTCTTCTCTGGAGCCGTCAGGAGTTATCTGATGTGGGACAGGGTTTTGCAAAGACAACTTGATAGGTTTGTATTCGTAGCTGAGGTGACGCCGACAAATAAATTAGACCTTTTTGGAAGAAAGGCTTATTTGGTTCTCGGTCTTTTGGAGGGTTTTTAGACTGTTTAGATTTCTTGTGGGCAGAAGAGAGACCATTAATGAACCTGGAATTGGGTGGTTACAAAATTTGTCCCTTTTGGGGTAACTGGTACTCCTTTTCCATTCCTTAAGCAGACTGAAGCAAAGTTGTTGACACCTGATAGAGTTTTAGCTGGTTCTAAGATGCCCTCATTAATTGACAGTGCTATTCTGGCAGGAGCAGAAGAATGCAGCATATCTGAAAGCTTGGGACCTGACTGTTTCTCCTGTGAATGCTGTTCTTGCTCCTCCCTGTCTACAGATGGGGGTGTGGTTCAGAAAGGGACCATGACCTGTGTTTTATTGAGTGGTAAGATGGAGACCAGCTCCTGGATACTCTAGATGGAGGTCGTCAGTATGCCCAATAGGACCAACAGGGATCCACCTGGCTCTGGTAACGCTGATCAGACCATTGCCATGCCTGAGATGGATGAGTCAAGGCTCTGAAGTGAGCATCCCTGGTTTGTAGAGCAAGGCTTTCTCCTGGTTTCTGTGACTGAAACCGCTAGACGGCAGAATGAAGGTGTTCCCCAGTGAAGGAGAAAAAGAGAAAACTTTCTCTAGAGGTGGCACTGATCTTGAGGAGGACTCAGTACCAAGAGACCAGAGGTGTGTACGAGTGCCCACCGTAGTGACATTGATGTGGAATGTGGTGCCAGAGACTTAGCTTCTACCTTTAACCATTAATTAAGGCTTCTATTGGGAGTGCCAACGTCGATAGCTTCCAGCATTGTCATGAGTAAGCACAGAAGGTGCCCTGTGCCTTTTCAGTACTGAGCCAGAAATTAAGTTGGTGTCATGTGTCTTTGGGCGCAGTCCTCCAGTCCCAGAGGAGAACGAGTTTTTGAATGTCTCCTTGTGGACAGAGGGGGATTGGTGCTGGGAGTAATATTCATTTGTCTGTTTAGATATTCATTCCCTAGAGAAGGCAATAACAGTCTTCAGTGCCATGGTGGTAACCAATACTGAGGTAGTCTTCAATGGTCCTATATTCTTGCCTGACAGTGCTGTGGACTTCTTGCTAGTACTGACCTGGGGTGCTGTGTGCTGGCTGGCAGGGACACTGGATGACTGGGACTTAGTAACAAGCTCCCTTCCTCCACCAGCCCCCTCTCTCCCGCAGCATGCCGCTCCCCACTCCTCTGCCTACCTCCAGGTGCTTCCTACCACCAAACAGCTGTTTGGCAGCACTTAGCACATTCCAGGAGGGAGGGGGGAGGAATGGGGAGCCACGAACTGAGGGGAGGAGGCAGAGAAGAGGCAGGGCTGAAGTGGGGATTTGGGGAAAGGGTTGGAATAGGGGCAGGGAGGGGCTGGAGTTGGGGTGGGGACTTTGGGGAAGGGGTTGGAATGGAGGCGGGGAAGGGGTGGTGCAGCAGGGTGGTCCCCTGCTCCTGCCCTGAAGGGCTTAAAACAGCCAGGGAACAGGGCTGGGGCAAAGGAAAAGCTACAAGGCTGATTGGGGAAGCAGCCGCAGCTGGGCCATGCCCCAATCAGGCCTCAGCTGGCCTGTATAAAAAGGCTGGGAGCCAGGAGCTCAACAGTCTCTCTCTGCCTTCAGAGGGAGAAGGGCCTGGCTGCAGCGAGCTAGACACAGGGTACCTGAGTGGAGCAGGGCTGGGGAAAGGCTGAGGAGCTGGGGAGCTCCAGCCTGGATAGCCCCAGGCCGCGGCCTACTAGGAGGCCAAGGGGTACTGGGGGTTGCAGAGGGCAGCCCATGGGTAGGCCAAGGCAGCAGGTCCAAACCCAACCTTACCTGTGATGAGTGGCCTATACTGCAGTCTGCCCCAGGGAACGGGGGCTAGTTGGTGACTGGCAGTGGCCTTATTCTGAGGAGAAGTAGGGATAGTGGTTGGGGGTTCCCCAGGGAGGGGAGACCCTAATACTAAGGGGTGTACTGCCAGGGGGCAGCACCCCAGATAAAAGGGCACGGGGAGGGACTCGGAGGCCAGAGGACAGGCAGATCACCGGCCTGCAGGGGGCACTCCAACACTGAAATGAGCTAATTCCCGGAGACAACCAGCAGGAGGCACTGCAGGGGTGAGTCCGCCCCTCTACAGGTGGGAAGAGGTGGGGCAGGGGCGGACCCTCATGGAAGGGGTGGAGTGGGAGCGGGGTTTTGTACCTTTATATGAAAAGGTGTCAGTGATGCGGCCCTCGGGCCAATGTACTAGTCCTCATGTGGCCCTCGTGGTGATTTGAGTTTGAGATCCCTTCCCAAGATGGAACTGGTCTCTTCTCATGGCCTGAAGTCCTTCTCATGGATTGTTCAAGGAGCTATACATTTATCCAACTGTCCCTGGATTTTCTTGTCTTGGCCAAAAAGGAAGTGTATCCCATGCAGCAGCCTGGAACATGGCTCCCACCAAGACAAAAAAAAGACAGCGGCTCTGGCCATCTGTAAATGGAATGAGCCTCACAGATGGGCATGCTCTGAAGCCTGAGGGCTTTGAATCTGCCATTTTAAGCAAAAAGTGGAGAGAAAAAAGTTAGTTACTTCCCCCCCCCCCCCTTTTGGCAACAGTGCAGTAAAACAAAGAAAAGAGGGGGAATTAATCATGACTGACTGACTAAAAGAAGCAAATTTTGCTAAGAGGTAGTGGGTAGTCACTGCTTGTTCCATCTCATTGCTGGGGTACTAAGAAGAAACTGAGGAATGGTTCCTGCTGCTCTGCCCTTTATGCTCTCAGATGGGGGCAAGAGAACACGCATGGTACAGCGTGGCCTAACAGATACCACTATTCCAAAGCTCTGATCTCGTGCACATCCGGTGCATACATGCATGAAGTAGGACCGACATGGACACAATCGAAGAAGAAAACTTGATACAATATTGCATAAAATATAAATAAGATAGAAAGATACTGCATTACTAGATATATTGTTGTATGGGTAAAAAGTTGGCTGCCATTGGAAGCAGTGAGTAAATATTAAACAATGTGTGTGTGTGTGTGTGTGTGTGTGTGTGTGTGTGTGTGTGTGTATGTGTATATTTATATATATATATATATATTTATTTTTTTGTATTAAAGTGAGGGAAAGTTGCTAGTGGGGCCCAGAAAGGATCAACTTGGGGAACTACATTTTTCATTCTAAGACAGTGTAAACTATACAATTAAATTGGACATGGGATAGATCAAAAGTTGGGAATTATCTGTGAATCCTAGAGATGGGTTGTAATAAATGACGGGGGGTAGCTCCCTTTTATGGGCACCCATAGTCAGTAGCTATAGAATCCTTCTTAGCCGCTGTACCCTAATTGCCTTAACTGTAAAGGGTTAAGAGAAGCTTAACCTGAGTTGGCACCTGACCAGGGGAACCAATAAGAAGGCTATACCCTTTCAAATTGAAAAAAACTGCTGGGTGTGGGAGGTTTTTTCTTGGTCCCTCAGGCTGGAGAGAGGGGAAGGCAGCAACAAGCTGTAAGCTTTAAGCCAGTTATGGGAAATCATCAACATCATACCTAGAAAACTCTTAATTTGGAACTCCAGATATGTAAGTAGCATAGGAAAAGTTAAGACAGATGTGATTAGGAAACTTTTTGGTTGTTTTGGTTTGTGGATTCCTCTGTGCTAACCCCAGGTGCTTTTGTTTTGCTTGTAACCTTTAAAGCTGAACCCCAAGAAAGTTATTTTTGGTGTTTAATCCCTAAAGCTTAAGTTTTCAGATGTGTTTCTCTTAATAAATTTTACCTTTTTTTAAAAGAATCCTTTGATTCCAAAGTCCTTAGACAAGGGGTTGGTCTGTGCTCACATTGCTAAGACAACTGGTTGGTATTTTATTCTCAAGCCTCCCCAGGAAAGGGGGTGAAGGGGCTTTTTTTTGGGGTGTGGGGGGGAGAATAGGGATTCCAAGTGACCCTTCCCTGAATATTTGTGAAAATCACTTGATGGTGGCAGCTATATCTGTCCAAGGCAGAAGACTGTGCCTTGGAAGAGTTTTAACCTAAGCCGGTAGAAGATAAGCTTAGGGGGTCTCATGAACCCCTGAGTTCAGATTGGGGGGGGGGAGGGGGTATACCCTGACATGGGCAGATTAGAAAGAAATTTATGGTAACATATCTTAGGGAAGAGGAGTCAGATCTAAATTCAAGAGCTGCAATAATGACACATACATACTCCCCTAGACCCAAACCACCCTACTGACTCTGATTAAAGAAAAAGCTGCAGAAACAAAATACAATTCTCATTACCTAGGACAATCACAAGGTTCTACAAAACAATGGTCTCAGTGCTGAAGTACTGCAAACAGTGCCTGGGGAAGAAGACTGACTTAAATGACAGATTGTATTTTTTTTTTTTTAAATAAGTGTGTCCAAGCCCAGTTACTCCATAAAGTAAATCTATACTGTAAAATCACATTCAATCCAGAGGCCATCTGACACAAAGATTAACGTATTTATACACTATCAAAGTTATCTGGAGATTTGATTTCCATAATCTCTTCAATTTAAATGATATTGTTTAGATTTGCAATATGGTTTAAGTGATTCATAACATTTCTTTATCGATCTCCCAGTTCAGAAAAGCTTTTGAACACATGCTTAAAGTTAGGCATATGTTTCAGTTCCTTGCCGAATCAGGGTTTTAATGAACACTTCCGCTTTGTAATACAAAACGTTAAAGTACTGCATGCCTTAAGCCTTTTATACCATTCATTTAAAAATGTTTAATACTAGAGTAACAAAAAAGTTGCTTATGAAGAAGATTAAGCAAGTTTTGCACTTTGTAGTAATTCAATGGGAAAAAAGGTTACTAACCTTCTGTAACTTGTTTTTGTGAGATGTGTTGCACATGTCCATTCCATGTGTGTGCACGTCCTAAGCACACTCACTGGAAGATTTTTCCCTCAGTGGTACCCACCGGGGCAGCTAGAATGCCCTCTGGTGCCATGCACCTATAGCGCCGTTATAAAGTGCCCAGCCAACTCTGCACCCTCTCAGTTAGTTGTTTCTGGAAAACTCTGATGCAGAAAGGCAGCAGGGTGGGTCGTGGAATGGACATGTGCGATGCATGTTGAAGAGCAACAGTTATAGAAGGTTAGTAACGGTTTTTCTTTCTTTGAGTGATTGCACATGTGCATTCCACTCTGGGTGACTCCAAAGCAGTGGAGGGATCAGAATTCATGGACATACTGACTGCAGGACAGCTCGACCAAATTTGGCATCATCCCTGGACTGTTGAGTGATGATATAATGGGAGGAGAATGTGTGCACCAATGACCAGGTTGCTGCTTTACAAATATCCTGAGTAGGGATCTGTGACTGGAATGCTGTTGCTGATGCTTGCAACCTTGTGGAATGAGCAGTCAGGTTAGCTGATAGCAGAACACCTGCCTGGTCATAACAAGTATGAATGTATGAGGTGATCCAAGACGAAACTGTCTGTGAAGAGACTGGGAGACTCTTCATCATATTAGATACAGCTACAACAGTTGGGTAAATTATTGGAACAGTTTAGTCCTTTCTATGTAGAAAGCCACATAGTGCATCTAACATCCAACGAGTGAAGATGTGGTTCCTCCCTATTTACATGCAGCTTCGGGTAGAAGACAGATGGGTAGGTAGATTGCCTGACTGCTATGAAATTGCTAAACCACTTTTGGGAGGAAATAGGTGAGGACGTAAATGCACCTTATCTTTAAAGAAGACTGTGTACAGAGGTTCTGATGTGAGGGCATGGAGATCAGAGATCCTTCTGGCCGAAGTGATGGCCACTAAGAAAACCACTTTCCAGGAGAGGTATAACAAACAGCAAGTTGCCCAAGATTCAAACTGTGGTCCCATAAGCTTTGATAGATCAAGTTCAGGTCTCAGGGAAGAACAGGCTCTCTTACTTGAGGGTATAACCTTTGTAGGCCCTTGAGGAATCAAGCAGACATGTCATTTGAAAAAATGGACTGGTTATCCACCCAAGAGTGGAAAGCTGATTTTGCTGCAAGGTAAATCTTGACAGAGGAAATAGCTAAGCCTTGCTGCTTCAGGTATAAGCGATACTCAAGAATTTCTTGTAAGAATGACTGTGTGGGTGAAACCCTGCATTGGGATGCCCAGACAGAGAACCGCTTCCAGTTTGAAAAGTAAGTATCCCTGGTGGAGCTCTTTCTACTACCTAATAGGACCTGATGAACTTGCTCTGAGCAAGCCTGCTCTCTGGGAGTTAGCCATGGAGCTTTCAGGCTGTTAGGTGAAGGGAGCTCAGGTTCAGATGGAGCAGCTGATCATTATCCTTAGAGATCAGGTCCAGGTGTAATGGAAGCGGGATGGAGTCATCACTGAGAGGCCTAGCAGAGTGGAGAATCTGTGTTGATGGGGCCATGCTGGGGCCATCAGAAGAACTCGGACCTGGTCCTGGGTGATCTTTAGCAGTACTCTGTGCACGAGCGGGATAGAGTTAAAAGCATAATAAAGATGTCCTGTCCATGATATCAAAAAGGCGTCCATAATAAAACTTGGACTGTGACCTCGCTGGGAGCAGAACTGGTGACACTTTTTGTTGTACCAGGTTGCAAATAGATCTGGGGAGTCCTCCACTGCTGGAAAACGTCCCTTGCCACATCTGGGCAAAAGGACCAGTCGTGGTGACTGGAGAAAGTCCTGGTGAGGTGATCTGTCAGGTCTTTTTGCGTTGCCAGAAGGTACGAGGCCACAAGACTGATTGAGTGGGCTGTGCAAAATTCCCATAACTGAATCGCTTCCTGACATAGGAGGGAAGAGCAAGCTCCTCCTTGCCTGTTAAGATAAAACATGGCTGCAGTGCTGTCCATAAGAACAAACAAGTTTCTGCCCATAATGTGTGGCAGGAAGGCCTGACAGGCCAGGTGAACTGCTCTGAGTTCCCTGACACTGATGTGGAGTGAAAGTTCCTCCAGAGACCAAAGGCCGTAAAAAGGGAACGCCCGCACAAACAAACAGTGAGCAGATCCAACCACCAACTGTGGGAGATGAGGACCCACGGAGGTACTATGAGTGCGAAGTCCAGATGGTAGCGGTTTGGTGAGTACATTGAGGCCAGCCATGTCTGGAGGGGTGTGAGGTGCAGTCTTGCCTATTGTACCACATATGTGCACAAGGCCATGTGACCTAAAAGTCTCAGACAATTTTGGGCTGTTGTGACTGGACGACTCTTGAGGTGAATCATCAGGGATGTGATTGTCTGGAAACGACCGTCTGGGAGGTAGGATCTGGCCTGAGTAGAGTCGAACACCACTCCAATAAACTCTATCCTCTGCGCTGGTGCGAGGGTAGATTTCTCTACATTTATCAGAAGGTCTCGGGCTTTGAACATCGACTGCATAAGCTGAACGCTGGACACTTCCGGAGCCCTGGACCAGCCCTTGACTAGCCAGTGGTCTAGTTAAGGTTAGAACTGCACCCCTAACCTCTTCAGGAAGGCTGTCACTACCGCCAGACATTTTGTAAACATCCGTGTAGCTGCAGATAGGCCGAATAGGAGGGTTCATTACAAATCTGAGAAACCTGATGACATATTGGTATATTGATATATGTAAAAAGGCATCTCTTAAATTGAGGGCAGCATACCAGTCCCTGGGATCTAGGAAGGGGATAATGGATGTCAGGGATGGTCTAGATAATACTTAGTCCTGCCTTGAGTGCAGGGGACTGGACTAGAAGATCTCTACAGGTCCCTTCCAGTCCTACAATTCTATGAACTATGTATAAATATAAGAAAAAGAAGACCACAGAGAACTTGCCAAAGCAAGGATAGCAGTTCCAGCGACCACCACAGGTGTTAAGAAGGAATTGAGAGGGCATGGGGCTGGCTGGGCACTTTATACCAGCGCTATAGGCATGCAGCACCAGAGGATGCTTGAGCCACCCCAACGGGTACCACTGAGGGAAAAATGTCCAGCAACTGTGCTTGGGGCATGTACATTCTTAGGGTGGAATGCACATGTGCAATCATTCAAAGAAGAACTTGACATCTTTATCATTAATATATGAAAAATTAGTAAATAACTTATTTTTGGCTTAATGTAGTTCAAGCAGCAGGAATTTAAGAAAATTTAATTATTATAAAAGTAAAAAGATTTGAGCATTATATAAAAATATGCATTTGTTACTAAATACAAAGAATGCTAGCGTTCCAGTTTTGCAATATGCAGATTCTACCAACAGAAATGACATGCACTTTACCAAGATGTTATGCATTCATGAGCATTAGCCACCCAAATCAAGCAAATATTTATTTCCATTTTGTAATGTGCTGTTTTAAACTAAAGCATTCTTTAGGTCTCATTTGAAAGAAGAATCATCCTAAACTAAGAAAGAAAAAGCACGGATGCTACACAATAGAGGTCAAAATTAATGCAGTCCTTATTTGATGTAATACATAAATTAATATGAGCCAGAGGAGTCCACAGGAAAAATCAGCAATATTATTTCAGCGTTACTGAAAACGCTTGTTTTTTAGAAACAGTTGTAATTAGAAAAACAAAAGTAAAAACAAAAAAATACTATGATAAACCAATCCTGGAAGGCAGACATCTACTCTAGTTTTCTAGAAAGCAAAAGTGATGATAAATATATGTTCTAATAACTAAAGCGAATTACAAAATTAGACATGGGTGCCAAATGAAAGAGTCAGATTTCAAATACCCAAAGTTTGGGAGCAATGGGTCCAATATTCTACATCTATTTTATCACTAACAAAAGTGTAAGAATGAAATGAGTAATAAGTAGGAAGTTGCCAAACTGACAGCGGTATGAAATAAAAAATATATTCAGATGTTGAACTATACGAGAGGCCTCAGAATGAGACAAGTTTTCAAAATAAAATCCTTAATTTATATATAGGAATTATGAACGTACAAACTGACAATTGCATACATAATTTGCCTTTCTGCATATAAAATGTAGGCATTTAGTTTTACAAAGGTAACCTTAAAGTTTAGTTATTGTAAGGTAAATTATGACTAAAAAAAATAAGAGCATCTAACTATTGGTGAATTAAGCAGAATACATTTTAGAAAACAACAAAACTTAAAATAACCTTAAAAAGTCTACCTTTCCCTTGTATTCAAATAGCAAGCCGTGTCTCCTGTGCCTCAAACTACATCTGATGCAATTTTTTTTTAAACTGTAAATTATTAGAAAAACGGGAGCTATCATTTATTGAAATCAGTAGTTCCCTTCTAGGGAGACAGCATCCAAAAAGGGGCATTTTAGGGGTTGATTTTTTTCCCCTCTAAAATAATCAATTTAGTTTAAAGCAAATATTTCTTTAGTTAAAATAACGTTTTTCAACAGTTTTATTGTAAAGGCAACTTTAAGCATGTACATGATATTATTTCAATTAGTTTTTTTAAAGTGAAACCTGCAGTTGGATTATACATTTGTACTTTTAAGACTAATTTGAATTCAAATAAAAGCAAACCTGCACTAAGACTTCCTGAGGGTTTATTTGTAGTTCCAAATCCGAACGATGGTGCGCCTGTGGCAGTGCTTCCAAAAGCAGAGCTACTTCCAAATCCTAGCGGAAGAGTAGTAAAAACATGCAACAACATAAAATGTAGGTAACATAGAACACTGCAATTTATAGTTTTTAGACAATAATTTAAAAGCTAAGAATTATTTTTTAGTAAATCTATTTCACTACTCAAAGTGTCCTGATCTAAATGCAGCACTAACTGAATTCTGCAAAAAACAACCCCTCTACCCTGCCCCCAGCAATGCTCAAACAGAAAAGCATCTGAGAATCATAGAAAACTATTAGTAGTTTTATTTAAAAATCAGATACTGAATGGTAAGTATTAAGCTATAAACAATGACTGCAGTTAAATGGAAATGTCTGTGGTCAGTCACATTATTCTATAGCTATTAAAATACAAAGAGGATGAGTTCAATTTCACTCCACCACCAGTAGGTTAAAAACCTAAGCAAATTCAGACTTAAATTACATGAATAGGCTAGGAATTCTAGCTCCAGTAACCTCAGGACTTGTCTACATGATAAAAAATTGCCCCATTTTAACTAAAGGTAATATTTAAAACCAAATTTAGTTAAATGGGTGCCAAAGGCTGCATGGACACCTTTAATTTGGTTTAAACCCTGCTTATTTCAATTCAGCTTAAATCAATTAGGGATCAGTTTAAGATAAATCAAAATAAGCCACACTTCAATTGCAACTTCCTTGTGTAGACAAGACTTTAGCTGAGATGAAAAGTATGAGGTAAAAAGCTCTAATAATTAAGATAATAAAGTATTTGGCACTCTTAGAGGTAGAGATCACTGTAACAGGAAAACAAATACATTAAATTAGTTTGGTCACCAGGCTCTGATAACCTTATAACTACTAAGTTCGTATGAAATAGGATTTCATCAGAACTACTCAACTACATCCTTGCAGAAAAAGGGCAGCCATCTTTTACTCTATAATTATGTAATCTCAAGGAACAATTTGATTTAGTAGTTCTGAGATGTTTATATTTTGAGACTAGACCATTCAAAATTTGCTTAGAATGTAAGATTTTTGAAATACTGGTCACTATTAACGTATACAAGGAAAAGTAAGCACACATTTGATGTTTGAGGAAGAGGCTATGGGATAGGAAAGATTAAAAATCCATTCAGTAGCTTTAACTGATCCTTTTTAAAAGATAACAGCATTCAAACTTGTTAAATGACACCCTTCTTTTCAAGCTTTAGTTAAAAAGCTACGAAAAATATTCACATTTTTAGCAGAACTGTAAGATCTACAGGTCTTAATTTACAAATATGAATTTTAAGGTTTATAATTGTAGTAATTCAGGACATGTAAAGTTCCAAAATATTGATTCTATAGACAAGGGGACTTTGCCTTTGTGCCAGAGAAATCTCTCTATTTTACAGGTGAACAAATACCACATATTGTATGAGTGTAAGGTTGGTCAGTGGAGCAACATTTCCCATTTTTTGCCCAATCTAATTATAAATGGATTATCAGATACGTGTTAGTACCATTAGTACTGGAATGTTGTTTTAATTAATGAAGGAGCAGGCATCTACACTCCAGGAATACTAACTATACATGCAACTGTTAAGACTAACTTGTGAATATGACCAGTAAGAAATTTTGCAAGTGAAGAATGTAATTTGGAGAATGTGTGTCTAATAACCCATTATGATTACACTACTTGATTTAAGTATTTAATTTTCTGAAACCTTGAAGTATTCACTTTGTCCATTTATTTCCAAGAACCCCATTTCTCGATGTTTTTTTTTCTTCCCCCTGTACTAAGTTCTCTTTGTTAAATTATTCTTCACCACGTGTCGTAAGTCTGTATGTTGCAGAATAAATTACAAACCCAAACAAAAGGAGTTAAGGATTTTACAAGATAATATACAATTATGGCAAAAAGTTATTAAAAAATTGCCTTCTTAAGCAAAGGGCTACTAAAGAAAGTTTAAAAATTAAGGCTTCAAGATCTAGCCAGTAGTTAGCTCCTATTTACTTGCTAGGACAAGTTTGTGTAACTTGCATCAGCAAAATTTCTAAAGAAGTGTATCTGAACAAACTGTAGTTTACAACATGTTTGAGGGAGGGACCAGGCCTTCCCTTTATGTTTGTACAGCACCTAACATGCTATGGGGCCTCTCAAAACAAGTAATGTAAATACATACTTCTTTTAGTCCACCTATGAAGATTAGTAATTTTTCCTGTTATCGGTACACACAAAATCTACTTCCATAGATAGTCAAATTTACACTTTGGCTGATGAGGACCATTCTGGAATTTATAAAGACTATCTTTGGAAGTAGTTCATATTAAATGACTCATTTTAAAGATCTCAAACTACTGTAAATACACCGCACCACACAACATTAACAGCAAGTGAATTTTAATATCTATATAGTTCTGTGAAATTTACATGTTGATAGTCACTTTTCAGTTCACAGTTCACCTGTTGATAATAATCCTATGTTTCAAGTGAGAAAGCAATATTCATTAATTTTAAACTATCTTTTTTACATCACTACCTGCTCTTTAAGGCACAGCTCCTCTCCTGGAGGTTCTCCTACCTACTCCCTCCAGTAAGTCAAAAAATATTTGATTTAAACAAAAGAGAATTTTCCTCATTTTCAGAAGTTGTGAGGTTGAATAGCTTGACAAAAAGGATTTTGGATCTCAGCATTAAGAGGCAAACATTTTACAGAGCTGAATTCTGTACTAGAAAGCTATGTAGCAGAACATAATTATGCTTTGACAAACAGGTTCCCTGAATAAGTGCAAATTAGATAGTTTTCCAGTACAGTTTCTTATTAAATCCTTGAACTGATCAACAAGCTGAAATGTGTTTTAAGAGTTAGAACTCAATTGTACACAGGAGAAATTTCTTAATTAGATTAACATACATTCTTCTGGCTGCTATTTCAAATCCAAATAAAATGGGATTGTCTTTAAAACTGTGGGTACCTACTTTTAAAGCCTTTAGTAAACTATAAATAAATTCAAGTCCTAGTTACAAAATAATTGGTACTTTCCTGGTTTAAAAAAAAAAATGCAACCCCAACATGCTTATCTTATGCCCATCTCTCTTGCTTCTTTGGGTTCACTAAAAATGTCAACACTAGATTTAACCTTTGTGGTTTATCTTACTCTCGCTCTACAATGCAGATGACTTTTTCCCTTCAAGTGCCTTACTTTTGCCAAACTGAAGATTTACTTCTGAAACAGATCATCCTCTTAGTGAAGTTTAAAGTTTGTAATAAATTCAGATGTATTGTATAATAATTCAATGAAATATTAGAAAAGTTAAAGTGTACCTCCAAGGTGTGAAGAACCTAAGCCACTTGATTGCAAGCCAGTGCCAATACCTGAGCCGAATGGCGTTCCAAAACTAACTCCCAGAGATGGCTGTGGCCCTGGTATAAAAAAAATGAAAACAAACTTGCCTTACTCTTTCATGATAAAGAGATCCTTTATGTAATTATTTGATAAAAGTGAACATTATTTGCTTTTAACAAATTCCATTAAAGTCCCCCAAACTTTACCTCTTCAAAATTCTTCCCCAAACTGCCTCTATGTCCACCTGGTAAATCTAAGAAAATACTGAACACAATGTAAGGTGAAGCTACTTAAAACTAGCTAGTTACAATATATAGTGAAGTATTTTTGTTACAAATTCAGTCTAACCGTATAAACCTATTTTAATAATTTATTAAAATCTTTTAAGAACTACACTTAAATGTGACACTATTTTGACACACATTCTGTTGAAAGCAGAAGGAGAATCTTTTTTAAAATCTAACTTTAATAGTTAGTATCAAGTTCCAATTAAAAGAAGAGAACTGACACTAACATGACTAAAAACCATCGTGTTACCAATAGCCAATATATTTAATAACTAGAAACCTTCAAAGCTACTCATTTGAGTATTTTTCCAAATTTAAACAAACATTAAATAGATAAAAAACAAGACAATGACTTTATTTTATTAAATTTATTGTTCATTTTAAAGCAAGTCAATTACACAACATGACAATTCAAACTTTTTCCACACAAAATAACTGAGTTCTGTTAAGCTTTGCTACATTACACCATTCCAACCACCTGTTTAAATAAACATTTACAAAGGCACAATTTTGTGTACCTTAACTAATTAGATACATTCAAAATTTCAAATTCAGAAGTTTGTCCCATCATTTAAAAATTTTTAGAGACAGCAATTACCCTGCACGTTCACACTAAAATGCAGGATTGTCAAAAACCCATTTTCAGTCTGCCAAGCTTAAATTTATAGCCTTAGTTTGTTTTTCTTGTGGAGAATAGAATCACCTTGCTAGCCCCTCCTGTTACTAACATTACAAAAATCTAAAAGTCATTAACGCTGATAAATAATTTATGAAAATGATTCAACAGTTTTCACAGTACAATCTTCATATTCCTGTCTTTTTCAAACACAGTCATCAGTGCATTAGTTAGAAAGTTGAAGGGGTTGTCAAGATAAAATACAGTGCCTACCTCTTAACCAAGTTAAGTACATTCTTATAATTTAAAAAGGCAATACTGTAAGCCATATGGTCACAAGCATACATAGCACAGAATGCAATGTACGTGGTAATGTCTTTGCCAACAATGTTGGAACAAGTAAGATCTTGTAGTCCTTTTATTTTTGTTGTTATCTTTTGGTTCTTATTCAGAATTTTTGCCTTACTTGTTAAAGTTTCTATAACCAGCAATTTCCGTCTAAAGTGATTTAAAATAAAAAAAGCTAGTGGTAGTATTTTGAATACAAAGTATTTGGTTCTTGAAATTGAGAAAGTCAAATGGAGAATCAACTAGTGTTTGAATTAAGTAGAAGGCACTGTATTTATTAAGTGGTAACACTTTAGCAAGAAACACAACAAAGCCCTTAAATGATCCAATGCAAAATGAGGTCTGCCTACTCAAAGTAGTGTTAAACTAAAATTTATAAGGGCAACTAAAGCTGCGAATTTGCAGTCTGCGATTAAGTAGCTATTTGGGAACTCAAGTTCTATCATTGTTCCAAGTAAGAAGTATGCACTGTATTTCATACCAGCTAAGGCCTTAAAGTATTTTTCTACAATAAAAGTGATGGATTAATCTCAAACTAATTTGTTTACATCCAGTTTATTTTAAATATGGAAATATCTACTTAGCAGCTCCTTTAAAAATGTTGTCAGTACAAAGGAAATTCAAAACAAAACAAAAAACCATGTCAGTTAGACCTCTAAAACTAAAAAAACTAACAGAAAAATGTGTCCAGTTCCTTCTCATTTAAAGAGAGTGCATCAATTTTCTACCTTAATAGGAGGCACTGTTGGTGGAAGACCTTAGAATAGAATGAAGACACCAGAGTCCTCCAAGACATGCTTGTTTTTAAATGTAACATGCTTTTTAGATCAGTAAAACAGTATTATTCTAAAACACCTATAATATTCAAGTTATATAAAACAGGATTTCATTCCAAAAGCTGACAAGCTTTTCATTGAACAGGCCTGTGATATATTTGTTCATTTTGTACCATAAAATTCTGAAGGCATTGTCATAATTTATAAACCTCTTAGGTAAACATACATAATTTTCAATAGCAAAAGACTAGTGATAAAGATCCTCCATGCCAAAAGTACCAGCAAACATAGTCACCTTTGGCTATTATAAGTTATGAGACAAATCTTTAAAACAATAATTTTAACAATATTTTAAAACCTGCTATTTTTTGCCCTGTAGAGCATTTTTAGTTTAATAAATAAAGACTCACTACTAAGAACCCAGTTAGACAATAGGTCAACAGGATTCCCTACCAAAGTGATACCATAGATTAAATTTGTGACATTTTACAGAGTTCATCACATCATTGGTTCAAACACAAGACCAAATTTAGTGTCACAATTCAAATTTCATTCTGAGTGTAATACACTGAAATTTTACCTAGGTCAAGGTCAAATTATACAATAAAGTTCTAAGTGCTGTAAAGATTTTATTAAAGTATCCCATTCTCACTTAAATTTCATGTTGAGAAGTCAAAACATAGCTAATATCTTAATCATGCTTTGACTTTAGTTTCCCCCCCCCAGCTAAATCAAGAATAATTAAATGTTTTGGGGGAAATGAAGGAAAGTATTCATTTGGTTAAGCGAACTTAGCCTTACCAGCAGAATGTTAGATCGGTTCCATCCTATTGCATGTAAGGCTGTAATGACACGAGGCTTTTTATTTTCCCTTAGTGTTTCTCACAATTTCTACTGCCACCAGTAGCACTAAGAGTAGACTGCCCCCCTGGCATTTTAACTACCATGTTGTTAAAGACTGCTCATTGCAGGTCTAAATGAGAGGGTAGTAAAAGCGCTTGCTGCTGATCTAACTAGCACAACCAGCATTCCACCAACAGTAATGCTGCATTAAGAGTAACAGTGTGAAATTAAGAGAAAAGTTTAGTGCAGACATAGCTAAAGCGTAGTTTTATTAACGCTAAACCCTTGACTTCTGAATGTGAACTAAAAATAAATTACGGTCTCTGCCTTCCTTCAGAGAAAGATGAGTAGCTTGCTAAATCTAAATTAACTTTAAGGAATAGCCTTATACCATGTAAACATCAATATATTTTTAGACACAAGAACAAAAGTCCTTACTCTTGACATTTAGAGTACTGTTACTTTTTTTTTTTTAGCCAAACTTTAAAAGCCCAGATTAATTTTCTTGTTTTAGAAAAGTCTTTGTGAAGAGATCACGGGGAAGAACAGTAGATCAGGTATCGCTCTCTCACACACACATACAGTCAAACACTTGTCCTGCCCTCCTCTCATCCCTTATATTCCTGCTCTTTTGGGCCCTGATCTTGCAAATATTTAAGCACCTGCTTAACTTTATGCACTGTGAGTAGTCACTGAAGTCAATGAGATTACTCGCAGTGTGTAAAGTTAAGTGAATGCTTTAAGTCTTTGCAAGATTGGAACCTTATTGCAGTAGAAGGCCAAATGGCATCTTTTCCTCTGCTAAACAGACAGTGATCCAAACATCTATTCGCCTCAGCTGCTTACAGCCAAGTCCTATATATGTGTTTTATGGGGAGACAATGAGTGCATTTGGTAATAGTCTGACCCCATTAGTGATAACCTAAAGTCATTGCCACCTATTCTTTTTTGGTGGCATACGGGATAAAGGTTGATTGCCTGAGTCCATCTGCATCAGAGACCATGATCACATCAATAGTTGGCATAGTTGTTGGCACTTCTGAGATACCCAACAAAATAGGAGCAAAGACTTTATTACTATCCACAAAAAAGTTATTGGGGGTACCTCAAGATATAAACTGCCTTATCCTACAGAGGTTGGCATAGCTCAACTTTTCAATTCTCTCACCCATCCTGCTGAAAGGACATTCATACTGAAAAAGTTCTAACAATGACATTACTTTATTGATGTGATAACTGGTAGTTATTTTGTCTCTGGAGCCAAAAAAAGAACTTCAAACCCCTCAGTGGTAATGAGTACACATGATTAGGACATCTTAAGTAGTGTGACAATCAATCCTATAATGACTAATGAAAGGATCTTAAAAGACAAGAAAAAGGTGAGTGGAGAGGTGCAGTTTTTGGTAACTATTAGGGCTGCACAATCCACACATCCCTCTATAAAAAAAAAAAAAAAAAAACCATGAGAATTGGAAGGCATTTCAGATTGTTACATCCTTAAAAAAGTTTACTGTATATGTCAATGCATCTAGAGAAGAATTCCACAATTTTTAGTTATAGCCACCAGTAGAAACACTCTTAGTGGATTACAGTCAATATTTAGATATAATCTATATTTCCCTTTTGTTGTGATCCATGTATTCTGGTTTACATGTAATTGGACCTGGTTCCTCACTCTTCACAGGGGCCAGGGCTAGAAGTATATAGAGCTTTCTACCTACATAGATAAGGGAGGGAGTGCCTCATTACTTAAGAACAATCCCTACAGATGATTTTTGAATGACTCTGGGCAAAGCCATATATTCCTTTGGTTGGTCAGATGCCAGCACTGAAGGCATTGTGGGCAAAGAAAGCAAAGGTGGAGCACAGAGAAGAGGAAAAGATCCTGAGGTGATTAGCACATCTAGGATAAAGAACATTTCAGGAGGAAATCAAATGGTAAAATAGAGGTAGATCCCAAATTTGCAAACTGGGTGTCTGAAGTTTGGCACCTAAATCTATGTTCAGGCTCCTTAACAAAAGTGCATGATTTTTTCAAAGGATTGTGCATCTGCCATGAACATGGTTGGATTTTTCAAAGGTAACATGTGAGGTGCACAGTCCCTTTGAAAAAAAAAATCAGGCCACTTCTATCAAAATGCCTATCTTCAGGCACCCAGCTTTGAAAATTTTGGTTAATATGACTAGGAGTGCATTTTGACAATGTCAACTAAGACAGCCTAAATGGCTTCCTTTCCTGTCCAGTCACCTCACCTGTACATCGGGCCAAAACACACATCCTTGATGTGTTTCACACACACACTTTTTCTGTTCTTGTTCAGTCACAACAGCAAATGGCCTGTTAGCAACTGTTTTAGTACCATCCTTCCGAAGAAATTAGAAAAACAAGAAACAATGGGCCAAGCATTCTTTCCTTCTACTCTACATACTTAAGCTCCAATATCCTCTGTTTTGTAGCATATTTTAATTTACAATTCCAAAGTGCTATATAAAAATGCATCATTCATTTTACATAAGAAAAATGCAATATGCATTTGGATTCATTCCTCCCTCCCCCCCCCCCCCCAATTTGAAAATCATTTACTATACAATTATACAATTTTGGAAAGATGCTATATTACTCATATTCAGAGATGTCATTTAAGAATGAAGACTCACATTCCAAGGGGTAATTAGAGGAATACAGTAAATATCACTAATACAAATAAATTCACAAGATTAAATATCTATCTGGTATATAATTATTGCTAAGTCTACCCTGCATTTTTTATTAGCTATGTATTGATAACTTACAATTTTTTTTATTTTTAAGCCAACACAAAGGAAGACCTTATATAAAAATTTACACAAATTGACTATTGTAGTAACACTAGTAATCTATAACTTGAATGCATTCAGACCTGTAGCAGGCTGTTGCTGCTGAGAAAGTGTGGCAGCCATGGCAACGGCTGCTGCATTTGGTATGTTGCTGAAAGGGGTTGGTCCAGTAATAACACGTGGGGCACTTTGCCATTTCTTAGCTTCTGCTCGTCTTGCCTCAAACACATCCATAGCATCTCCCAGAAAGGTTTTTCTATAGCCAAGGTATTGGTCTTTGAGCATCTGAAAGAGAAGGAGGGGGAAGTCATTTTAGTTCAGTACATCTGAGGTAAGCACTGAATAGTTTAGTCATGGGGCAAGTTAACAGTTAAATACATTTTAATATAATTAAATAAACATTTTTCATATTAGTTTAGGGGTGTTAAACTCATGATTTGGAGAGGATTGAATTAATTTTCTGACTACATGTTACCTCCAATCTGGAGCTAACCACAGATGTCAACTAAAAGACTTTCCACACAGATCGAGGCCAAATCCTCAAGTGGTATAAATCCATATAGTTGCACTTGATTTACATCAGGGCAGGATTTGGTCCCAGGTAGAATATAATCTTTATGTGGTAACAAAAATTAAATATCTTATTTTGGCATTCAGTAACATCGAGTGGGAAAACATGCAGAACTTCAGAATTCTCTATTGCTGCCCTTTGCTTTCTTTGTTTTTTTCCCCTCTTCCCTATGTTTTTCCTTCTTTCTGTACTGAAGGAAATACAGCATCTCCCATTTCCCAGTCCTGTTGGGATTCACTCCCACCCCTCCCCCATTTCATCTGCTCAAGCAATCAATAGAGCCTTGCACAGATACAAAAAGGTGTATCCGCAATTCGCAAAAATGGTCTGCAGGTATCTGCGTCACATATCCACAGATTTGCTGGACTCTAAACAGCTCCATAGGTCACTTCGCAGCAGTGATGCAGGGCTGTGTCAAGCCCCCAACTGCCCCTTGCCCCCAGTCCCACTTTTCCCCAGACTTCCTGCCTTGCCACCCACTCTGCCCCACCATACCTCCTTCCCCACTCTGGGCAGGGAGGCTACAATTCTGGGGCCTTCTATGCAGTGCCGCCCTCCCCGTGGAGGACTCGGACACCCCTATGCCGCACCCTCTAATGCATGCAGCCATTGCCGCCTGCTTATTTAAAGAACAACCCCACCCTCAAAATGGTGCTTGGCTCACTCCCAATAGGGAGTTGTAGTTTACTTCCTCCCTTCAAGCAAGCTGGGGACAACAACTCCCAGAATGCCCAGCACGCTGTTGCATGATTCAGAGAACTGAGCTACAGCCTGCAGGCTGGGTGACAGCCGCTCTGTTCGGGTTAGTGTGTGCTGCAGAGCCCTGTGTGGATACAAAATTTGTATCTGCAGCCATGCTGTGATCTGAAAAAAAAAAAAACGGTCTGTGGGTATCTGCATCTGTGGATACAAAGAGGATATCCGCGGATTTGCAGGGCTCTAGTGATCAGCAATTAAGCTGCTGGTCTCTCCCTCAGGGACTAGAGAAAAATGGCTCCTGAGCAGACCAGCTTCTGCCCTTTTAAATCTTTTAGCCCCTCCTTTATCATGTGACATCCCTGCCAGCTTCCCAACTGGAGCACAAACCCTTGCCACCTGATTTCATTGCCATGGCATCATCTCCCTTGACAAAAGGAGTTCTCCTGGGTATGAGGAGCTAGCCTATTGAGCAATTACATTTCAATGAAGAGCACTTCCGCACAATGACTATTTTGTTATGCTTTTACCACCGACCTCTGGAATCTCAACCCAACATTCAGGCAAGCAGATCACAGAGTAGGTAAAAGGCTGCACACTCAAAATGAAATTTACAGCCTGGCACACGAGTTCAAAAGTTGTACAGACATAGCCCCAATCACAACAAGGATATGTGAAATTTGAGGAATTTACACAATGTGAGAATTGTCTTACTATAGACTTCTCTACTGATCTAAAAAAATCTTTTTGTGGGTAAGAATGAGAATAGGCCATATTGCATACTTTTTTTGTGTGTGCAGAGGCTGTACTAGAGCCCTCCTTAAAGAAGCCATTGAATCTCAATCAGCAATGAACCCAGAATGCTGTTCTCAACAGAACACCCAAGGGCTATTTTGCAAAATTACTTTATAACTGGAAAGCGGTATCTTCCCCTGATTCTGCTCATATTCAACTAACTCATTTTTTGCTTGAATTGTCAAACAAAAAAATAAATAAATAAAAACAAACACTCATTAGGCAAACAGCAAGTATAGAAAATGTCAGCCCCCAAAATTTCAGAAAGTTACGAGCAATTGAAGAGACAGTGGAATAAAGGGAAAATATTATGTAACCTTAAATACAGTGGTCACAGCTTCTGCCACTTTTATAATAGTGGTTTAAGCCAGCCTATCGCACTGCTTGAACATCATATGTTCCAGCTCTCACATCAGAGAATGAACTTTTTATTTAGCAGCATCACTTTAAAAAGCTTAAATGAATAGTTTAAATCAACTCTGTTTAAAAACAGAAAGGAGAAGTGTTATAGAAATGTTGACATGAATAATGGCTTGCAGCATTTTTGGTTATGAAATACATATGAAAATATTATTCTTGAAGTATAACCTACCTTTACATTTTCATGTATTGATTGAAGTTGTGCTGCTAGAGCTACAAATGTTTGATAAATTTTCTGCATAGCCATAGACAAATCTGTAAAACATGTATATCAGCAAATAAATTCATAGTCTTACTGCAATATTGAGACAAAATAATTAATTTATACTGCAACAAGGGTAAAACAACCAGCTCTATGATGCAACTTGCTGCAAACCTATGAAGAAAAAACAAAAACAAAAAAAGCACTATATTTCCTGTAAAACAAATGGAGCTGTGTGGGAATAAAGTAATATTTTCTATTTAAAGAGGAGTCTGGACTTATTAACAAGTGAACGGACGACAGAATTTCGGAATGATATTCACAAAATTTTGCCCATTTCTCCTCTTACTTGAATTTCACCTGCCCAAATTTTAACTCTATTGGACCAGTATGTCTTGCCAATACTAATAAAAGATACATCAAAAGGAGCCAAATTTTCTTGTATTTGGGAATGCTTATTTAAAACTCAAAATTTCATGACTCTGAATATTCAAAGTTCACTAAAAAGTTAACCGCTCATGATGTAGCCACAGAGGAGGCCCTCAATTCTGCATGTAGTTCCAAGACATGACTAGATACAACCACTGGTCCAATGTTAATTTAGCTCTGTTCACAGGGGCACTCTTCTCAGTAAGCCAAAAAGGTCAAATAAGTAGGATAGCTGTGTTTTTGCATAACATTTCAGATGCAGGTCTCTTCCGGAACAAAACTGAAATGCTTTCAGTGTATCCACTTGGTGCAAGTCCCAAGATAGAATTGAAGTGGGAATTCAGGCCCCAGGCTTCCTGTCAAGTTGTCTGAGCTGGTGCTTAAGTTCCTAAAACTTACTGTATTGGGTGACTTCAACATCCATATGAACAATGATTTCTGAAAGTTAACTAAGGAATCCTGATACTTTACTCTTTAACTAACTAATATGCATGTCACACACACACACACACACACTAAGGATTTCTGTAAAAACATTAAAATTGAACTTTTTACCTTGTGGAGTTATATGTGAATTGTTTGCTTGAGTGGCAAGATGATTTTCGAGTTCTTCAATTTGCTGTCTGTAGTGCTGCAGCTGTACTTCAAACTGTTCAACCAAGATCCTGAAGTAGCTAGAATAGAAGAATCAGATCACACTTGTTGAATTTCCCTCCTTTGCAACTTCATTTTTACTATTTAGGTCTACACCAATTGCAGGACTTATCAATATCATTTTAAGCTGTTGTCAGTATTCCAGTAAACCTATTTTATATTACTCTTCTTCCAATGCTAGAGAAAGTGTGTTTCCTTTGCCTGAAGGTGATGTATGAATCTGTTAAGATTGATTTTTTTACGGTTTCATTTGTTCAGTAAAACATGCAGTAAATGCAATAAGGTATAGAACAAAATGTTAAAACAGTTTACCATAAAAGAGAAGTGTTCACATTTTAAAGGGAGACAACGAGTACTAAATGAAGATGGTTTCCTCTCCACTGCTGGCCAATGTAGGGGATAGGATACCATGTTTCAATCCTCTGATGCTGGGTCAATTTGTGATTTTAATTATTTAATGTGTTATGTTTTTATAGCTATACTTAAATATTGTTATCAGATGCCTCTATCAAAGGAGCAATAGATTACACATTGCAACATACAAATCTATTTATAAGACAGATAGTAATGCATTTTTGATGGTTAATACAGGTTTCTGTTAGATACAGTAACTTACTCTGCTGGGGCTGAATTTTCATGTTGAAGACCAGGAGGAGTTTTCTGTGTTCTTAATGCTATTTCTGCATTCTTCAGCTCCTAAATAAGCAAATGAAGTGAATAAAAAAAGGACCACATGCTATAGTTCTATAAGAAAGATGAATTCTGAAGAAAAAAAAATCTAACGCTACTACTTCTTCACAGAGGGCTCTTTCCTTGGATGTGTTTTTGGCATGCAGTGTTTAATGTTAAACCTTCAGGCACGGATGCATAAATCTGGAAAATCTCTCATTTAGAAAACCTGAAATGTCAGGGACTAGGGTTGCCAAAGACATATATTTTAAGATGGGCAGGCCTTTAACACAACACATAGCAATGCTGAAGAGGGAACAATTGGTTTAATTTTCCTGAAAGGGGATTCAGTTTTCAAAAGTTTAGGAAATCCTGTACTATACTATCACAACTAAATTTTAATTTACACTTCATCTAAAATAATTTTAATTTTTTTTCTAGACTTCAATAGGGAAGATTAGAGGAATGGGAGGAAATAGCACACCTAAAAGGAAGGAACAAGGGAACAGATTACCCAATTGTCTATTTTTAAGAGAGCATAGCCAATAGTTTACAATTTATTTATTTATTTATTTTTAACATTTCCACTAAAGCCTTCCTGACGGCCTTCCCAGAGTATTATAATCACAGGATACACACTTCTGTGATTTGACTGTAGTACCTTCTAATAACTGTAGTAATAAGAATTTCTCGTTATCTAGTTCTGTACTTGTTTATTCTTAGCTGTTTTGACTAGTCAACATCTGAAAACACATCGCTGTGGAAGCAGAAGAAAAAAATTGTCTTCACTGTATTCTTCTATGGGAACATACCACTGAACTTCTAGAAACCACTATTATTTTATTAGTTGAAGAAAGTACTTTATTACAAGACATAGGACTGGCATCATTTTCACTTTAGAGTACAAATCACATGTAGACTGGTTTCATAAGAACGGCCATATTGCATCAGACCACTGGTCCATCTAGCCCAGTATCCAGTCTTCAAACAGTGGCCAATATCAGATGCTCCAGAGGGAATGAACAAGGCAGGACAATTAATGAATGATCCATCCCACCATCCAGTCCCCGCTTCTGGCACTTAGAGGCTTAAGGACATCCAGAGTATGGGGGTTGAGTCCCTGACCATCTTGGCTAATAGTCATTGATGGACCTATCCTACAGGAACTTATCCTAATTCTTTTTTGAACACAGTTATACTTTTATCCTTTAAACATCCTATGGCAGTGGTCCCCAACGCAGTGCCCGCAGGTGCCATGGCGCCTGCTTGGACATCTGAGCGCACCGGCGTATTGGCCGGCGAACGAGCATCCGACGAAATGCCGCCGACAAGCAGCCTCATCCAGAGCCGTTGCCGCCAAAAATCAGCAGCGACGCCTCTGGATGATGCTGCTTGTTGGTGGTGACGCCTATTGACGTTGCTGCTTCTTGGCAGATGCTCATCCGCTGGCCACAGTCCGTGGTAGCTCATCGTCTGGCGTCCGCCCGACAAAAAAGGTTGGGGACCACTGTCCTATGGCAACAAGTTTCCCAGGTTGACTGTGCATTGTGTGAAGAAGTATTTTCCTTTTGTTTTAAAACTGTCGCCTATTAATTTCATTGGGTGACCCCAGGTTCTTCTTGTGTTATGTGAAGGGGTAACTAACACTTCGCTATTCACTTTCTCCACACCTTTCACAATTTTATAGATCATATTCCCCCCCGCCCCCCATGATCATCTCTTTTCCAAGATGAACAGTCCCAGTCTTTTTAATCTCTCATATGGAAGCAGTTCCATATCCCTACTCATTTTTGTGGCCGTTCTCTGTACTTTTTCCAATTCTAAACTATCTTTTTTGAGATGAGGCAACTAGCACTGGTATGGGTGTATCATGGATTTATATAGTGGCATTTATGATATTTTCTGTCTTATTATCTGTCCCTTTCCTAATGGTTCCTAACATTGTTTGCTTTTTCGACTGCTGCTGCACATTGAGCAGATGTTTTCAAAGAACTATCCACAATAACTCCAACATATCTTTCTTGAGTGGTAATAGCCAATTTAGATCCCATCATTTCATATGTGCAGTTGCGATTTTTTCCCCAATGTACATTACTTTGCATTTATCCACACTGAATTTCATCTGCCATTTTGTTGCTCCATCACCCGGTTTTGTGAAATCCCTTTGCAAGTCTTTACAGTCTGCTTTGAACTTAATTATCTGGAGTAATTTTGTATCATCTGCAGATTTTGCCGCCTCGCTGTTTACCCCTTTTTTTCCAAATAATTTATGAATATATTGAACAGCATCTGTCTCAGTACAGATCCTGGGGGGAGGACTCTGCTATTAACTTCTCTCCAGTTTGAAAACTGATAGTTTATTCCTATCCTTTGTTTCCTGTCTTTTAACCACTTATTGATCCATAAGACAATCTTCCCTCTGATCCCATGACAGCTTACTTTACTTAAGAGCCTTTTGTGAGGGACCTTGTTAAAAGCTTCCTGAAAATTCTAGTAAATATATCCTGTGCATCACCCTTGTCCACATAGATTCATAGACTCTAGGACTGGAAGGGACCTCGAGAGGTCATCAAGTCCAGTCCCCTGCCCTCATGGCAGGACCAAATACTGTCCAGACCATCCCTGATAGACATTTATCTAACCTACTCTTAAATATCTCCAGAGATGGAGATTCCACAACCTCCCTAGGCAGTTTATTCCAATGTCAGGGTGGTTAAACAGTTAGGAACTTTTTCCTAATGTCCAACCTAAACCTCCCTTGCTGCAGTTTAAGCCCATTGCTTCTTGTTCTATCCTTAGAGGCTAAGATGAACAAGTTTTCTCCCATCTCCTTATGACACCCTTTTAGATACCTGAAAACTGCTATCATGTCCCCCCTCAGTTTGGAAAAGAGAAGACTAAATAAACCCAATTATTTCAGCCTTCCTTCATAGGTCATGTTCTCAAGGCCTTTAATCATTCTTGTTGCTCTTCTCTGGACCCTCTCCAATTTCTCCACATCTTTCTTGAAGTGCGGTGCCCAGAACTGGACACAATACTCCAGCTGAGGCCTAACCAGCGCAGAGTAGAGCAGAAGAATGACTTCTCATGTCTTGCTCACAACACACCTGTTAATACATCCCAGAATCACATTTGCTTTTTTTGCAACAGCATCACACTGCTGACTCATATTTAGCTTGTGATCCACTAGAACCCCTAGATCCCTTTCTGCCATACTCCTTCCTAGACAGTCTCTTCCCATTCTGTATGTGTGAAACGGATTGTTCCTTCCTAAATATTTGCTGACACCCTCAAAAATCTTTAATAGATTGGCCAGGCATCATTTCCCTTTACAAAAGGCATACTGACTCCTCCACAACATACTGTGTTCATCTATGCAACTGATAATTCTGTTATAGTTTCAACCAATTTGCCAGATACAGGCAAATAAGCCTAATTTCAGTAACAGCCAGCATTTCCTCTGGTGACGTTTTTTTAAATTGACACTACATTAGCTATCCTATAGTCATCTGCTACAGAGGCTGATTTAAGTGATCGGTTACATACCACAGTGAGTAGTAGCAAAGCAAGCAAAATCCTTAAGAGTGTAGTCGAAAATAAAGTGCTATAGGTCCTTTAACTCTGAATTTAAGAAAGTGCTAGCAGTGTTTACCTTGTCACAGTCCTCCCCAGGTGAAGACTTAGACTGACAAGCATCCCACTTAAAGTTAGCTACATACCAAGTGTACGTTGTATAGAACCATGTCCAATTGCCAGACAAAGTGAAAACTATCTAAACCCTTGCGTTTGTTTACTTCATTGTTTTCTTACAACCTAGAACCTTCAGTGACTGAAAAAAATAGATACTAGTAAGCTGGGATTGAACAGACCACAAACTAGCCTGACAGCAAGGAAGTTATTTCTAGCTCTCACAACTGCTAATAAACAGGAGATAAGGTATTCCTGTGTCATTCCAGATTGATTTGAAAAGGCCACATTTAATAAAGTCTAATGTTTACAGTGATAATTAGATTTTATGAAATGTCAAACATGAAAGAAAATGCAGATTCAATTCATTTTGTTTGCTTCCACTTAGGATAATCAAAGCACGATTTCTAATCCGCTTCTATACTAAGAGAGACTGCCCTGCAGAAATATTTCTCAAGTGAGCAATATAAGAAGGTGACAAAATAAACTAGATCCAGACTTAAGTGCCATGCTTTTAATAAAGAAAATTCAATTTTTACTGCTGCTTTACTGACTTCGTAATTAATATCCCTACATCTGACTAGACAAGTGATTATAGGATTTCTATTTTAAGTGTTCTTCTCTTGGGAATCTCAGGGTACACCTCTACCCCGATATAACACGGTCCTCGGGAGCCAAAAAATCTCACTGTGTTATAGGTCAGACCGCGTTACATCAGGGTAGGGAGAGGAATTGCTTTTACCGCTCCCCGCCCCAGCTTCTTCCCCCACCCCCAGGCTTGCCACGCCAATCAGCTGCACCTTGAAGTCTATAAACCACAATTTGAGGACTACAATAGCTCAGACATAGGTTAGGGGCTTGATACAGGAGTGGGTGGGTGAGATTCTGTGGCCTGTGTTGTGCAGGAGGTCAGACTAGATGATCATAATGGTCCTTTCTGACCTGAAAGTCTATGATTCTATTTTCTGGTCAATATACAAATAATTTGAGCTTCTAATATTAGAGTGATTGACAGCACTGAATGCCTCTCACCTTATGTGAGATCATATGCTTACTGATTTGAGCTAATAAAACCATACTTGTTTGTTAACATACCTGTGCAGTTTCCATTTTCAATTTGTCAATATTAAGAGTGTTTCTCTGTAGTCCACTAGCAGCCACTGACAAAAGCTGTTTCAAAGCTTTAATATCCTCCTGTACTTTAAGCATTGCTTTGGAAGACATTCTACTAATTTCTTCCTGCACTTGTTTTTGTTCTTTCACAAATTTCCTGAAAAAAGTTGGAAGTAGAAGTTTAATTTGTTACATTTAAAGCACACAAATGTTCTACCTCTTGAGTACTGTTTTAATAAAAATAAAATTAAGCTTGATGAAATCCCAAACCACCAATACTGAGTGATAATTTCAGCGTTTGCCTCTTTTATAGAACTACAGTATACTATAATTTCACCATCCCCCCCAACATTCTAAAACTGGAACTTCAACAGAAGATATTTAGAAGGGTTATCTTGTACCTTCAAAAGATAAGCAGTGTATCCTCACTATCTAAAACAATGTTTAAAAGTGTGATTAAACCACTCATTACTTTAAAGCATGACAACATAATTATTTGGTTATCCCAACTAGTATAAGGAAAATACTTACTGGAGATTTTCTACATCTTGACAGATTAGTAGAGGTAGATTTTCATCCTTCAGTGCTTTACTATCTCTGCCAAAACATAACATATGCATTCATAGACACACAGTACTGCTAAACAATTTTACCCCATTACTAAACAGCCAAAGAGCTGTAAATATTCATTCTGCTTTTCACGTTTGTATCTAATTTATGAATGCTATAGTAAGTAATAATGATTTGAATTTCCTTTTATAAAACCAATTGTGAAGAACTGCACCAACTTACTTAATTCTTCACTGAGGTAAGATGGGTGAAGGAATATCTGATTAGATCAATTTCAGTGTTTTGCAAGAGTTTAATTTTACAGATGAGTATGATGAGATTTTCCAAAAACCACGTAATGAGTCTGCAAGAGAGTCAGGAACAGAGAGACCATAGGAGTCCTATCTCTGTTCTGAATGCCAGCTACTAAATACCACCTTCTACATGAAGCTAAACTAAGCAAATTTAAGGTTACATATGCCTCTAGACAGGGACTATGCCCCCTCTGCACCTGGAAAGCATCTAGCACACTTTTGGTGCTATTACAAACTAATTAGTAATAACCAGAAACATTGGATCTGTATTTTGTGGTTTATGGGACAGTGACCCCCTCTCCACCTATTTGAGTCCTACAAAATTTCATCAGAACAGTCAACTCCCATAATGTATTTAAAAGTGATAATTGCATCTTCACAGTATATAGGCATTTTTAAAGGCCAAAGAAAAAACAGGAGAAACATTTTAAAGCTTCACTATTTTCTAAGAACCTATAGAATGTAAAGAGGAATACTAAACATACTTACTCTGGTCTTGTTCCTGTTTTATCACCTAGAAGATACAGATAATTTTATATAAGAATTGATACCTTGAACAACTGTCAAGCAAAATAAGCCTTAAGAAGTTTTTCGGGGAAGGACTGATGACTATCACTCACCTCAGTGCATGTTGGCTCAGAGCATTAGGTCAGCCCCTTTGGAAGAAAATTTAATTGACTCTTCCCCTCCTCCTTCATTACAGGTTTCTATTCCCTGCCCCCCAGCACTTACAGTTTATCTTATTTAGACAGCATAACTGTGGTGCATGGCGCTTTACAGACAAGGATCTCCTGAACAGGAACGATGGTTCGGCATAGAGGGCACTACCCTGAGACTCTGGAAACTATGGCCCAATGCTTTGCTTCACCAGAGACCTCCTATGTGACCATAGGCGAGTCACTTTAAACTCATGAATAATTCTGAGGCACTCAGATATTATGGTAATAGGTAATTATATGGCTCTTAAGTGATAGGCCTCCTCCACATCTCCCACTGTACCAGTACACTCCTCTAGCAAAGTCTTCTTTCACAAAACATGCAATACATACCCTCCACCAGGGTCACAGAGCAATAGTTCAACAATATAAAACTTCTGCTGGCTCAAGTAAGATTCACAAAGGTGGATTTTATATGGTTTCTAACCTGCTATTCTACTATTTCAGCCTTTGGAATAGCTACCCTGAACAACTGCTCTTAACTACCCTCTCCCCCAAAAAACCAAGAGATTACTCAACTATAATGTGAACACTGAAGAAAATGCATCATCTTTGCTTTAAGATTCTGGGAATAACTAGTTTAGCTAGTGTCTGACACGGGAAATGGAAGACCAAACCCCCTTAATGTATGCTCATATCAACACCATAAACCTTACTTACTACTTGGCAAAAAGTGTACTGTAACCACTAATGTACTTTTTTGTAATTGCTTTTGATATAATATTTTATTAAGGAATTATTTTAAAAGTATATTACTGTAAAGTATTAGGAAGACAATAAGAAGATTACAGACTATTTTAATCAACTTTGAAGGAGAATTACATAAACCCCAAATGATTAGAAATGCTTCCATGACTTTTAATATTCATTGTAATGAAAGAAAGTTGCTTTCAAACAGGTTCTTTGCATTTGTAACACACACTTATAGTCTAGCGCTATTTCCCCCGCACTCCCAAGTGGTCAGAGTACATGTGGACATGTGCGAGCCTGACACAGCCTTTGAGGCAACAGACCTGTAGAGATTCATACTTTAAGACTCAGAGATCCCAAGTTTGATCCTTGCTGCCAACAATCCACCCAGAGGCATTGCATTACACCAAGTTTGCAAGCTGTTGCACTGTATTTATGTAGAAGAATCTACAAGTTAAAATAGTTGAAAACTTAGTCAAATTGCCACAGCAAGAGAAGTGCAAAGAGTAAATTACTATTTTTCTTTTAGAGAGACAAGGTGGGTGAGGTAATATATTTTATTGGACCAACTTCTGTTGGTGTGAGAGAGAGAGAGAGAGAGAGAGAGAGAGAGAGAGGCTTTTGAGACACACAGAGCTCTTCTTCAGGTCTGGGAAGGTACTCCCAGCGTCACCGCAAAATGCACATATTGTAAGGGACTATTCAAGGTACCATGGCCTGTTAACACCTCTGCAGTTATAGAATAAAAAGAGTAGGTTAGGTGGTTCAGATCGTAGTAATAAGCCATAAATCTAGTGTTCAACCTGTGATTTTTAGTGTCTAGCAGCACTTCCTCAGGCTTCCTAATTTCCCCGAGGGTGCTTGACCCGCCGTTCCGCCCCAAGGTCCAACCCCCACTCCACCCCTTCCCCTAAGGCCCCACCCTACCCCTTCCCGCCCCCTTCCCTGAACATGCCCTTGCTCCACCCCTCCCCCCCCAGCGCCTCCTGCACACCTTTGAACAGCTGATTGTGGTGGACAGGAGACATTGGGGGGAGGAGCTGATTGGCGGGGCCCGACAGTGGGCACTGAGTACCCACTATTTTTTTCTGTGGGTTCTCCAGCCCCAAGCTCCCACCGAATCAGTGCCTATGTCTAGCAGAGTAATGAATTTAAGCCCTCTAGCTCATCTTTTGAACGGTTCCTTACAACATGTACTAACTACATATACTAAACAATCTGTTCCACCATGCAGTTTACTGTGATGCTGGGAGTACCTTTCCCAGACCTCAAGAAGAGCTCTGTCTCTCTCACCAATAGAAGTTGGTGCAATAAAACATTACCTCACTCACCATGTCTCTTGAATGTCCTGAGACCAAAATGGCAACAACTACATTGCGTAATTTCTTTTTTAACTTTATCAATCTTAAAACAACCCTTGATTATTAAAGACATTTTTAAAATACTTTATTTTTATGGTGTCCATTAAGAGTTAGAAAAACCAAGCCATCAATGCCTCCTCACTTACATCTTTCAACTAAGTGCTTTCAAACAGAATTTTTATAGTTAAGTATTTTGCAAGGTTTCATAAAAATTACAGAAAAACAATATTGTATCAATAACTTACTCTTTTTATCTGAAGAGCTACTAAAATCTATGCCACCAAGACCTTCATTAACAGTAGTTGAAGGAGCAGAAGTCGTCCCCAGAGTCAAACTCAGAGCATTCTGTCCGAGTCCTACAAATAACCCAAAAAGTATTTCAGTAACACATAATTTAGTGTTTTAGCTTCAATATATTGTGATTAGATTTATGTATGTCATCTTGTTTTCAGGATTTGTTTAGCTAAAATAATGTAAAGAGAAGAAGAAAAACAATTTATTCTATGAACTAAATGTTCTAAATATCTAATTTTAACATCTTTACCTGCCTCATCACTTGCACCATCACTGCATATTGTGTCATGTTACCTCACTCAGGATTAATACATTATTTTTCAACAGTACTTCCACACAGTGAAAGGAGTGTGCAATATCCACTTAATTGCATTTTATATGCAAGATTGCATTGAATGCAATGCAAAGCAGCCAGCATTGAAAATTTGAGCCATTAGTCTTTCCTATGGCCAGTGGCCAACAGACAGCAATTGACCAGAGTTTACAAAAAGATCTTGTTAGTTTCACAGAGGCCGTCCCCAGCTCTCTGAGAAGCAGTGAACAACATTCTTATAAACATCACTTAGCAGCTAGCCATTTCCTACAGCTGACGATTATTTTGGGGGAGTGTGAACAGGAGGGTGACAGTGGGAATCTCTCATCCCCGTTTCTATAAGTTTTTTGGAGAAAGTAACGATTTGAGGCATTTCTCCAAGTAGCTAGGAAAGGGTATGAAAAGATCTCACCTTCCCACATCAGCCAAAGGAAGAAAGTAAAGCTCTCCATTCCATACAGCAACTACACTAAGTATTTCAGAATAGAGAAAATGAATTCCTGTATTTTTACAACCCCTGCACACTGGAGGCTCAAGCCTGACTAAGGTCACAGGGCACTACTGCAATATAATAAAAAGAGGAAAAATACCATATTTATTAGACACCTAAGGCCAATATGAAAGATTGGAGTGCTCCTCACTCCACCCCACACTGGATCCAGGAACAGCACCCTCCCTTTTAACAGCAGAGGATAGAGGGGTATATACTACATTTTTCTCCAAGCTGTTGTCCCTGGACATCAGAGCTGGAGGGAGTCCCGATCTAACAAAAGGGATTTAAAGTTACACTACTGTAGCTCAAAGGTTTTCTAAATTCACTCACAAAAATCACTGCTAAAACAAGGGACCAGTGACTATTTTATACTAAGAGTTCTCAAAGCATTTCATAGTGCAAACCACATTATTAATGAAGAGATTATTTTATAGAACACCTCCCCTTCCATTTATGATCACGTAACACCCCTATGGCAGCTATGGTAACTACTTCATGGAATACTCCTGAGGGAATTCTGTGCCAAAAAATCAAGAATTCTGCACATATTTTAAAATCCTGCAAAACTCTGCACATTGTCAATAAATAAATGTGGAGGCTCCACCATAGCAGTAGGGAGCACAAGCCACTGACTGCACAGAGGTGGGAGATAATCCTGCCCTCCCACTCACCCTCTGCCTGGAACATGGACTTGGTGGTAAAGCTGCACCCAACCCTGACACACTGCAAGGACCAGGCCTGCCCCAGAAACACCCTGGGGCCCTGCTCCTCTGTGCCAAGCACACTAGATGTAGGCAGGCAGGCTTATCCCAGTCAGATCTAAGTATGGAGGGGCTTAGTGTGAGGAGATCAAGGTGTTAGATAATAGGGTTCTGTGTGGGGCAATCTGGGTGCAGGGGCAGATCTGGATGAACTGGGGTGCAGACACAATGGGACTCTGCAGGGGAGTCCAGGTGAAGGTGGTTGGGGCTCAGCAGGGTGGAGGTCTGGGTGTGAAATGCTCAGTAGGGGGGTCCAGGTACTGGCTTGGTGGGATTCAGTGGAGCAGGGATTTGAGTGCAGGGGGCTAGTCAGGGTCACCCAGGTGCAGATGGGGTGGGGGTTCAAGTGCGGAGAGTGGTCTCAGTGCAGGGGTGGAGTCCAGCTGCAGGGAAGTGGGGCTTCGCAAGGCGGTCTGAGTGCAGGGGGGCTCTGGATGCAAAGAGTGAGGCTTGTTAGGGTGCAGTTTTGGGGGGAAATCAGTGAGGGGGTTCTAGGTGCAGGTGGTGAGGTGATCTGGGTATGAGGTGGGTCCGGATGCACGGGGGTTGGTCAGATGTGGGAGCCGTCCCCCCTCGCCCCTCCCTCCCCCGGCTGAGGAGCGATGGGGGAAGCAAGTGGGGGAATTATGCAGAGATTCCTGCAGTCAGTGAGTTTTCTGGGGGTGGGTCTGACCCAGCTCTGGCTGCTCCCTGCAGAGGAAGAGAAAGTTCTGTCCTCCCCAGCCCAGCTGGGACGAGCAGCTTAGCCTGGCACAGGGTAGGAGCCACTGGCTGGAGCACCCCCAGCCCTTCAGTGATTTACCTCTCTGCTGGCTGCTCCGGGCACCCAAAACAATACACCTGCACTGCTGGGGAGTGGCGCATGACCACTCTTGTGGCTTCCCTTTGCTTCCCCATCAGAAAGTCATTTCTCTGCGGGGAAGCAAAGAAATCTGTGGGAGACATGAATTCTGCACACGTGCATTGTTGCAGAATTCCCCCAGAAGTAATGGAAGAATACTTACATTCTTGCAGAAAGCTGCTAAAGTTAAATTAATTTAAGGTGGAAGAAGTAGAATATTTAGATGGTAATTGTATTGTCTGGTATTTTATGACTTGCTAAAACCAGTAACATTCAGGGAAAATGCAAAAGTTTCAGAGGGAATTATTTAAGTTTTATAGTAACCACATGGTGTTACTTGTGTTTCAGCATTTTGAAATAGAAGTGGGAAAAGAATAAAACTATTTTCACCTGTTGCTGCTGTGGTTGCATTCTGGAAGAGTGTACCTCCCAAACCAGCTAAGGCTCCTCCCAGTGAAAGGCCTGTGGATGCACTTGTAGTTGGGGCAGCTGTCCCACCCAAATTTAATGTAAAGCCAGTAGAACCTGAAGTTAAAAGAAAGAATGAAACCATCCTTAATACATGGACTGTACAGTCTGCAGACAGCCTAAAATAATTACTTACAGGTGTGAACTGCCTCATTCATCATAAAGGAGAGTTAACACTGAATGAAATCTGCAGCAATAAACTAAATTTAATATCATCACTAGGGCCCTACCAATTTCACGGACATGTCACAGACCGTGAAATCAGCCCTTCCCCATGAAATCTGATCTCCCCTGATGCTGGGAGCCTGGAGCTCCTAGCTGCTAGTCCAGCCACGCTTGGGAGGGGCAGGAGTTGTCCTTCCCCTGCGTGGCTGCTACCAGAATCAGCACAGAAATGAGGGTGGTACACCCTCACTTCTGCGCTGCAGCTGCCCAGACGCTGGGCTCTGGGCTTCCATTCTCCCTCTTCCCTCCCCACAGCTCCTGCTGCAGCTCTGAGCGCCGAGCTCTTGGTTTCCTCCCCCAGTATCTCCTGCCATGCTGGGGGCTTCTGCTCCTGGCAGCTGCAGCCGGAGCAGCCTGGGCTCGGAGCCTCCCCCTGGTCCAGTCAAGGATTGGGGCAGCCCCACAGTCAAGGCTCTGGGCTTCTGCTCCCGGTCCCCCCAGCCAGGTCAGCCCAGAATCAGGAATTCTGCCCCTCCTCCCCCTACCCCCGCGGCTCCGAGCTTCCTCCTGCAGCAACGCTGGCAGGGGGCTTCCGCGCCTGCTGGCTGCAGCTGAGATAGCCCATGCTTGGGGCTTCCACCCTGCCCCTGCCAGGGCAGCCCGGGCTCAAGGCTTCTGCACTCTCCACCCCACTCCAGCCAGGGCTTGGGGCTTCTACCCTCCTCAGCAGATGCAGCACCCCTGCTGCTCCAGCCCAGTCTCAGGGCAGCCTGGACTCAGGGATTTGGCCTCCAAGCCATGGTTTGAGGTACCACCCTGGGGTGTCTTCTGGGGCTGGGCACCCATTTTTCCAGGGGGCCCCTTCCTTAATTGGTCACTGGCCTGGACTAGCAGCTAGGAGCCCCTGGCTCGGGCATTCCTAGCAGTATGGGGGAAGATCCTACCCACCTCCACGAACCTCCTCTAACTGCAGGAAGCTCTGAGGCTGCTGCCTAGTCAGCACAGAAGAGAGGGTGGCAATCTTGGGACTGCCACCCCACCCCCCTGCCCCAACAACTATGCAATCCCCCCATAATCCCATTTTGGGTCGGAACCCCCACTGTTACAACACTGTAAAATTCCAGATGTAAACATGTGAAATTGTCCAATTTACAAACCCGCTGGCTGTGAAATGGACTGTGAATTTGGTAGGGCCCTAATCATCACCAACAGGGGGAAACTGTACTGACTGTAATATTCATTTAAAAATGTAATTCAATCAAAACGTCCTTTATTCAAGTTTATTTGAAGCTACCAAAAATTTTTAAGAATTTCCACTAGAATGCTGCAGAATCTGACAATTTAGGCACTGGTTGCTGCAAATTAAGTGGAATCTTGGTCTTAGTTCTGCATGTAGGTGAACATGATTAGATCCAGCTGAACATCAAAGTATCTCACATAGTAGAGGCTAAAAACAACAGCTAATTGTGACTTTAAAGCTTCTACTTCAATGGATGATTTGAGTTTTTGGAGCAGGCAGAGAATAAGAGGTGGAATATAGTGGCATCTTGACAAACGAGAATGTGGGAAAGTGTGATCAACAGCTTTGGTGTACACACACACACATACGGTTAGCTGGTGTAGCTGGCCTTTCAATGAACACTTGATTATGGAAAATATGGTTGTGTAAACTGCATATATGGAGCAGGTGCCAACTACATATTAGTATGTTAAGCATGGGACATCTTACCAGAGGTACATATTCTCCATCATGCTTTAACAGTACCAAAACCATTTGTCTCATTGACAGTAGACATTAACCATTTTCAACATGATGCCCTTTCTACACTTGGGAGATCATTTTTTAAAACGATTTCCCACCACTGCCAACACAATTGAGCTCCACTGGTATTGGCAACATTAGAAACTCTGGTGTAGATGAGACATCACCTATAACTACCAGATGATGTGGTGCTTAAAAGAAACTCTGAGCATTTAATCAATATTGGGCTTAAAACAACGATAATACCTGCTGACCCATCTATGCTAGGATTCCTAACAAACACCAGTGAAGCTCAACCAGTCACTTAAATTCTGTGTTTCAGATTAGTCCCATGTAAAAGGCAGGCAATGACAATATGAATAGTAAGGATGCTCATCTATTTCAGACTGCTTGTAAAGTACTTTGATATGCCTGAATGCAAAATGCAGCACGGAGTACAAAATAGTATTTCCTTACCTGCTGCAGGAGTTGATGTAAGAGCAGAAGAAAGTGAGAGGCCACCTGCTGAGGTAGAAGTAATAGGCAAAGCAAATGGTGTGGCCGATCCTGCAGGTTTGTTGAACCCTAAACTAAAACCTGTGGTAGAGGCTGATGTAGCGGCAGGAGCTCCTACAACAATGAACATCATTCTTAAGACATTTTGTTGAGGCATAAATGCTCAAGTTAACATTTTTGTCACCAGGTGTCATGCATTCTAAACACCAAAATTTTAAAGTAAACTTATCACCCTCAAAATGAATTTTACCAATTAAATGCCATGACAAAGACCTTGAAGGAATCCCACATTTTGGTTTGGTTCCTTTCTACACAAGGAAGACAATAAGATTATGTATAAAAGCTGATCACAGCATTTCCTCTCTTCAAATAGGAAGGTCCACAGATCTTACAATGGGCCTTGTTTATTTGTATCTGTACAGTCAAAACCGAGACCTGTCAGTCACTGGCTGAGGGATAATACCCTTCTGCTGAAGAGGGAACTAGCTGACAACTGTCAGAGATGTAATGAAAATTGTGTCCTTCTCATTTAAATTGAGAGTTAAATGTTATTCATTTATCTCTTGAGTAGTGATCCTTCTATTAAATCAGGATGGTTTGGTCATTACTACTTGAAGAAAGGAAGTTTTACTGTTCTTCATAAAAGGAAGGTCCTCAGAATCCCACAATGGTAATCCATCAGCATGTAGCTATGAAGAGAAATTAACTTAACATATAAGCAAACTCAAATATGCACACAGATTGTTTTGATTTACTGACATACTTATTATGTCCTGCAACATTATAATCCCAAATACAGGACTGAATGAGACTTACTTCAAAGCGGATATGCATTTTGATACAGAATGCAGGGAGGGACACGAATCCATGTGGCAGATTTCTTTAAATTATGGATCCACCCAGAAAACTGCTACACCTGTTCAAGTGTGCTCAGCACAGATAAGGTAAATTCTTTGACTTGTATTTGTTGTCCCTTACAGTTAGAATACAGTAGACCCTTGCTAGAACGCCCTTCGCAATAGTGAAACTTGGGCTACAGTGAATACAGTTGCTGGATCCCACCTCCGGCCCTGAGGCTGCTAGAGGAACACTGTCAGCTCCTGCAGCAGCCCCGGGGCTGAAGGAGTACTCTGCCCCAGACACGGCTGGAGAATCTCTTCCTCTCCCCCACCCTCCTATCACTAGAACAAATCCCTGGATATACCGAAAAAATGGCTTGGATCCCCAGGGCTTTGTTACAGCGAGGGTGTACTCTACATGCTTCAGTTTTGTCTAGACATTTCAGTGCTGCACAGACATCAGGATGTAAAAATCCATACAGAATGGAAAGGAGTGCCATAGCTTTTCCATCAGTCATGTAGATTGTACGTGTGATTGTAGTAGAGTAACATATGGAGCAGACTTTAAGGATGAATGTCAAGATCATACAAAAAAAATTATAATAATAAAAAACACGGTGCCTGTCCTTTATAGGCAGAACTCCCAAATCCAGTATTTGCTTGGCTGAAAGAATGACTTGGTAAGAAGGTCCACCAAGTGTTCAAAGTGTGGTCATGTGCAGGGCATACAGCACCAGGTTAGAGTTCTGTTGAAGTTTATCTGAGAAGCGGATTGAAGAAGTTTTAGTATATAGATGGAGAGATTCTTCCCTCTGGACACCCCTACATGGGATACTTTTAATGTGTGCCTTAACTTGGGCACCTTTAAACTCATAGTGAAACAGTCCTGATGGAACTCTAGTAGGTTCTCTATTTTTGTCAAACTTGCTGTAACTACTTACTGAACATCAGCTTTTAGGTTTTAGTCAGATTATGGAGCACACTAAGTTAGTGAATTTATTTGGAAGCATAGAGATTTTCTGCCCAAATATAATTCCTTCAGTTGCTTCCTTTCAAATGCCAGGAAGACAGCTTTATTAGGTAACACGATGGGACCGTATGTATATAGGTCCTTTCTGAAGGGCAGGAGCATTTGAGATTCTATCTAGGTTCTTATAGTGGGCACACCTCATTGTCAGACCAGGTTTTAGTGTCATGTTATTAGGTCTGACAATCATACTCTCTGCAGCCAGTATGATGCCACCAGAATCATTACAGCCCTCTCCTTAATTCTGTGTTGTTTTGGATAGAAACAGTAATGGCGAGAAGGTCTTTTGGCCAGGACTAAGGAAGCTAAACTTAAGTAACTGGAGGGTAACTGCCAGTTTGCCCAATGAAATGAGGGACTATTTCTCCGTACAGGAGAGGACACCACTTCCAAACACGTGTTCTAGGGATCATGCAGTCTGTTCTGGAGGTGATTTTCCCTTGATTTGTTCTATCTTCCTCTATTACACTGTTCCTCTTTCATTGAACTTGTTCACAGAACAGCATCAAAACTGTCTGATGCTAGAATACGATTGTATCCCCTTTCATGCTGTTCTGAATGGTGGTATAGCTTACTTTAATTTCACCCAGGACTCAGCTGCTGCTTTGGGCGAGGAGCTATTTTGCTTTGCTATCTGCCTTTCAGGAATAGGTACCCTTACACCTGTATTTCTTGCCATCACCGTGACTGAGAAATATGGAATATTTAAAGAAGCATCAGAGAAACAATGAAGGTAGAAATACCTTCCGAAGGCTCCTTCCCAGCTCAACACTTTTTGTCCGTCCATCAAAAGGAGTTAGAGAACAAGTCTGTTCATGCCAGGTTCACTCAAGAGAAGGGTAGGCAGCAAATTTCTTTTTTAAACAACAAAATCACTTGTCTTTCTATTGGAGACTCCATGGGGATCTGAACCTACAAACTTTGAATCCAATATTATTTCACCTGTTTCCTTTCGCACCCTTTGTCTAACTTGTCTATTTAGACTGTCAGCTCTTTGGGGCAGAAAATATACTGTGCCCAGAACAATGGGCCCCAACCTAACTAGAATGATAATATTTGTTGATTTCAGTTTACCAGTGCAAGTTCGTCACCAAAGACAGTAATATCACTTGAGGTGAACAAGCTAACACCTTTCAGTCATACTGAATGGAAGGCCAAAAGACAGCTTTCCACAACCAAATGGATCTTGACACTGAATGAAGAAACACTGAATGAGACAGTGCTCTCTTTGTGCATGATCCACAGAGGCAATATGCATTCACATAAACATTATACAATAAGTGGTTTATCCACGCAGGAAGTCAACAATTTTAGGTCTTGAAAGGATTCTGTACTCCCTCAACTGTGTAGAGGCAGCAGTTCTGCTGGAGAACACCAGAGTGGATATTGCCATATCTAAGGTTGATAGATGTACAATAAACTTTGGTATGGGAAGGAACCATCGCTAAAAGAATATCTGTGAAGAAACATGAATGCTTCCCTGAAGAGCCTCAATCTGCAAAAAAAACAAAACAAAACAAAAAAACCCCAAAACTCTCTCTCTATATCTCTCTCTATCTCAAACAGCATTGACATGGCTCCTAAATTTCTGGGGCCTGCTGAGCTTTAAGGATGAGCAAATGTGAACTAGACAGAGCACCCATGTTCCTCAGTTCAGTGCACTTTGTTCCAAAACCACATATATAGCCCATGGCCTCATTAGTCTCAGCCAACAGTATATCAATCCTTCAAAACCAGTTTAAGCACACTGCCATAAAAAGAGCCAAAAGTTTCCTCATAACCATGTGTACCTGATCTCCCATCAATGGCAGCATTAAACCTGTGGCAACCACAATAATTCCTTACATGGAGAAATAGTAATATACTTTTAGCCGTCTTTAATATGAGGAGAACCCATGTCATGTGGCTACCAGGTCTCTGCCTCAGCAAGTGCTCACAGTACGAGAACAATGGGTCTAGAACAGTAGCTCTCAAACTTTTGTACTGGTGACCCCTTTCACATAGCAAGCCTCTGAGTGCGAACCCCTTATAAACTAAAAAGGTTTTTTTATATATTTAACACTATTACAAATGCTGGAGGCAAAGCGGAGTTTGGGGTGGAGGCTGATAGCTTGTGACCCCCCATGTAATAAGCTCACGACCCCCGAGGGGTCCCAATCCCCAGTTTGAGAACCCCTGGTCTAGAGCATATTTGTTTGTCTCCAAATACTAATAGCTTCTAAATATGTGGCTCTTACCCAGTGTTAATCCTGTAGCAATAGTTGTAGCTGTTCCTGCCAAGAAAAACAAAATAAAAATCCATAATCAACTTTATATCATATTTTACCAAGCTTCACACACACAATTTAGTAGTTGTGGAATAAGTTTTATAAAGTATTTTTGGACATAAAAGATTTACTCTGGTTTAGAATCTTAAACACAAAATAAGAATAGGTTTCAAATAAGTATTAGCAGTACAAACCCTCCTGGGAAAGCACAATTAACTTGTCAACAATGTACAGAACTCATTTGTGTTGAAGAGCCATTGGTAAATAGTGACTATGCAATTAAAATGCCAGTTAAGCAGTACACTACAATTTAAATGAAATTAAAGCCACTAAAAACACCAGAGTTTTTAAATGGGTTGAACTCCAGATTTACATGCTGTCAGGAATGCCAACATGCACAACAGTGTGGTTTTGCATTATAGTGGAAAGGATTATAGAGTCCATGGTCTACGCAGAATACTGGGTCTCAAATTAGTTTCTTCCCCATATAAATTTAAAATCATAATTGATCACTCATTACAGTTATGCAATTTCAGCTTCTAAGAAACTTACTTCTAATTCAATTAGAGGACAATAACTAATGGGGAAAAGGTGGAGGGATAGCTCAGTGGTTTGAGCATTGGCCTGCTAAACCCAGGGTTGTGAGTTCAAGCCTTGAGGGGGCCATTTAGGAATCTGGGGCAAAAATCTGTCTGGGGATTGGTCCTGCTTTGAGCAAGGGACTGGACTAGATGACCTCCTGAGGTCCCTGCCAACCCTGATAGTCTATGATTCTAATGGATCACTCAAACAGAGAGGCAAGCTAAGGGGATAATGCAACCCATATCATAGAATCAAAGAACTGGAAGGGACCTCGAGAGGTCATCTAGTCCAGTCCCCTGCACTCCTGGCAGGACTAAATATCATCTAAACCATTCCTGAGAGGTGTTTGTCTAACCTGCTCTTAAAAATCTCCAATGACATAGATTCTACAATCTCCCCAGGCAATTTATTTATAATATCCAATGATGTAACAATGTTACAAATATTCCCTGTAAGAGGTAACTTTAGACAATCACATTAGAGTGTATGAAAGAGACAGCATTCTCAAAAACCAACACAATTCACTAATATTAGCTATTGTGCATGTGTGATGGCCGATTTTAAAACGGTACAAGTTTTCTTCTGTACCCCTGTTAAATAACCCACAGAATGGTTTGTACAAGACTGAAGAAAAGGTCTCTCTTAGCCTGAGAGAGTACACAACTGCCCAAACTTAGAAAGGAAGTTTTGGCCAAATTATTATAAGCGCTTCATATTATCAATAAGAACTATAGCATTGTAAATGACAACATAGAAAATGAATGTGTTTATGGCATCTTAGCAATGATTTTCAGAATATCCTTAAAGACAAAGTACAGTACAACCTTAAACCCACACTGCACTGAACCCCCATATTGTATTCAACTGCAAGCTATAATCCACACAAAATTTTGGTGGCCTCTCCCAATCTCCAGGAAATATACAGGTAGATCCACATTTTAGGGAAGTCTTGTTGGAATGGCCAAAGCCTCCGTAAAAATCAGTGTTTCATAGTATAAAATTCCAACTCCTATACAAAATTCATACACAGGACTAGATAAAAATTTCAGATGGCAAGTACATTCATCTATTAAAAGGTTCAGTTATCAGGGTTTTCTGTAATAGTAATGCTGTAATGCATTATTAAGATCTTATTTTTTAAAAGAGATAAGAGATTTACTAACAATATATATAGCTATAGTTAAAAACATTTCAGCACACTTTGTGGTGCATTAGTCTTCCTTTTTGTGTTTGTTCATTTACTAATTCATGAAACTCACAGATTATGCAAAAGCCCAAATTTCTGCTACATTAAAGGAATAAATTCACATGCATTTCCTACCTGTATTAGTACCTCCTAGAGCAAGCCCAGTGGTAGATTTTGAACCAAAGAGTCCACTTCCAAAGCCCACTGATGGAGCTGATGTAGTTGCTGTAGCAGTCGAGGCGCCCAAGTTTCCAAAATTAAGCCCTCCAGTTGAGCTATTACAAGACAATACTGACTATTAGCATCAATTATTTTGCAAACTAACCCATTTTATATGTCCATATTTGCAATTATTTCACCCGTTTCTTCCCCAAGCACAGCGAACAGGTCTCAGCCATTAAAACGCTACACCCTCTTTAAAAGTAAGTTCCAAAGTAATTGGCTTGTCAAGATATAGCTATCAAACTTTACTGCCAATAACCAAACCATCACAAAAGTGAATTTACTTTCAGTTGATCACTCACGGATTCTTAAACTCTAAAATCCTCACTTCCAAATTAAGCCTCCATTTTTGCAAGTCCAACTTGGAAACAAATTGTGCCCCCAATTCCTTCATATTTTTTTCCTGACAACTTACTGCACATCCCCACTTGTGAGCATATTCACTGAGTCATCAAAACTCAGTTTATAAATCAGGCCCTAATAAGCATTACAAAATAATACGGGTTTTTTGGTATTTACATTTTAGAAAGTGTATTGTTAGGAGCAAAAAAATCCTTAATGTAAAACAATAAGCTGCAGTAAATGTCAAAAGCACCAATAAGCAGAGGGTATTTCAGTACATCATTAATAGTATATAATATGTTACATACTAGTTAGGACATTAATATGCTTAAATTGTGTGAGACACCAAAGAAACTGTAAGGAAGTAGCATTGTAGGGTTCTCCAATGGGCTATACACAGTGATCCTTAGCAAGAGGGAAGGCCGCCACACACTGTGGAGAAGTGTACAAGCGCAGATATAGTCAAATGAAATTTGACTGCCATGTTCTCACTGAATCTTTAACTACACTAGGATGGTTTGTAAGCAGATTTCTGTACCAGTCCAGCTCCACCTGCATTCCCAGCAATATAAGCCGTAATATACTCTAACCTGCAGGGGCTGGAGCTGCGCCAGTTCGTAAACAAAATTGTTTACACCTTTCCATATTAAGCCCCTCATTTCTACTGCATGTGGAGACCTATGGGACAATAATTCAACTCTCCTTAGAAACGTGCATTTTTTATTTTCTCTCTGGATGAACACAGAATTCAGATCTTGGATTTTAAATGCCAAGCCTAGGCCTTTGGGGGGCGGACTTGTTTGTTGCAGTAGCAGGGTACACAGTAGAGCGGAAAGGGGATTTCCAGAATACAAATACTTGGTTACTGATTCCCACTTTTCCTTTTGGAGCATACGGCTGGACGGGACGTCGCCCCCGGCCCCCAAATGCAACCCCACACTTGCATTTGCGGACGCCACTTTCGATGAAGCCCGTTAGTCGCTCCTGCGCAAGCGGAGCCTGAGGGCGACTGGGCAGAAAGGGGCGTTTCATCAACCCCCCAAAGCCCCGCGCTAGGGGCCTGTCTCCTCCGGAGCGCTCTGCCGCCGCTGCAGAAGAAGCGGGCGGAGAAACCCCACCAGGCCCCCGAGTCACACACGACTCCCACCTAGGGACGGGGACACACGGAGCGTAGCAGCGCGGCGCTGGCGGCCGGGAGGGGAGACACGTGAAGCGCAAATGAGGGCCGAGCCCGGACGCTGATGGGGAGGCGCTCCCGGGGCCCAGCTCCGCCTGCGGGGAAGCGGGGCCAGGATCAGAGACGTGGGGCCGCAGCGGGCAGGGCCCGATCGGGCGCTCGCCGCCCCACGCGGGAAGGGCCCATCCCGGGCCGGAGCAGGCGGGCGGGCCGCGGTTACCTCGGCTGGACGGCTCCGAAGGAGAAGCCTCCCCCGCCGCCGCCTCCCGCCCCAGCAGCGGCGGCGGCCGCGGAGCCCAGCGTGCCGGCCCCGAAGGAGAATCCCGCAGACATGGCGGCGGCGGCCTGTGTCTCCTCGGCCTCCCTCGCCTCAGCGCCGCATCGCTCCCGGGCGCCAACTTCAAACCGGGGCAGCAGGCGCGGCGAGTAACTCCCCGTCCCCACACGCAGCAGCGCAGCGACAATATCCCCTCCCCCCCGCCGCAATGCACCCAGGGATAGTGGAGGAGCCGGCTGCGCGCGGACTTTACTTAAAGGGACAGTAACGCCGGCAGGCAGCCAGCTGAGCCCTTCGCTCCGGGCGGCCGGGGCTCTGCTCCCCGGGTCACCGCGCAGGGCGCCTAGGGCCGGGGCAGCAGCAGCAACCAGGCCCGACTCCCTGTTTTTTTATTAGCTGTCCCAAGCAATTATTTGGTTTCTGGGTCCAGTGGTCCCTCCCGCTAGGCTGGGGGAGGGGCCTTTAGCAGTGGGCGGGTGAGCCCGCCCACTTCCCGGTTCACCAATATAGCAACCAGGCCCAAGCGCGCCCCGCCCGCCCCGGCACGTGGCCTGGCGTGAAATTCCAGCGGGATCCTGCGCTGAGGTAACAGCCCAGGGCGTCGCTGCGCCCCCCTCCTGTAGATTTTGCAGCGTCCCGGTGCGATATCACCCCCGTCGCCTAATTTGCCCCATGGGTTCTGACAAGCACGATGCCAAAATCAGGGCACTGCTGCGACGATGTCCCACCCAGCATATAACTGTCACCTTGGTTTCTTTTGTCCCATTTCTGACATCTTAATAAAAAGAAGAACAGGAGTACTTGTGGCACCTTAGAGACTAACAAATCCATTAGAGCATAAGCCTTCGTGGGCTACAGCCCACTTCCGTAGTCCACGAAGGCTTATGCTCTAATGGATTTGTTAGTCTCTAAGGTGCCACAAGTACTCCTGTTCTTCTTTTTGCGGATACAGACTAACACGGCTGCTACTCTGAAACCTGACATCTTAATATCACTGATAACAGCAGTGTTGCCATCCTGTCCTGGGACACAGACTAGGGTGTCCAGACAGCAAATGTGAAAAATCAGGACGAGGATGGGGGGTAATAGGAGCCTATATAAGATAAAGACTCCAAAATTGGCACTCTCCCTATAAAATCTGAACATCTGGTCACCCTAACACAGACTGAGGTGACAAGTCCCTGTCTTCCGCAATTGCTCAACTTTAAGCATATGAGTAGTTTTATTGAAATCAATTGGACTAGTCACGAGTTTAAAATTACGCACATGCATAATGACAGGTTTCAGAGTAGCAGCCATGTTAGTCTGTATCTGCAAAAAGAACAGGAGTACTTGTGGCACCTTAGAGACTAACAAATTTATTTGAGCATAAGCTTTCGTGGGCTTCTTCGGATGCATAGAATGGAACATATATTGAGGAGATATATATACACATACAGAGAACATGAAAAGGTGGGAGTTGTCTTACCAACTCTGAGAGGCCAATTAAGTAAGAGAAAAAAACTTTTGAAGTGATAATCAAGATAGCCCAGTACAGACAGTTTGATAAGAAATGTGAGAATACTTACGTGGGGAGATAGATTCAATGTTTGTAATGGCTCAGCCATTCCCAGTCTCTATTCAAGCCTAAGCTGATTGTATCTAGTTTGCATATCAATTCACTCAATGACAGACCTGCGGGTGGCAATTTTGCAACAGAAAAGCTTCAAAAACAGACTCCAATGAGAAACGGCTGAGCTTGAATTGATATGCAAACTAGATACAATCAACTTAGGCTTGAATAGAGAATGGGAATGGCTGAGCCATTACAAACATTGAATCTATCTCCCCACGTAAGTATTCTCACACTTCTTATCAAACTGTCTGTACTGTGCTATCTTGATTATCACTTCAAAAGTTTTTTTCTCTTACTTAATTGGCCTCTCAGAGTTGGTAAGACAACTCCCACCTGTTCATGCTCTCTGTATGTGTGTATATATATTTCCTCAATATATGTTCCATTCTATGCATTCGAAGAAGTGGGCTGTAGCCCACGAAAGCTTATGCTCAGATAAATTTGTTAGTCTCTAAGGTGCCACAAGTACTCCTGTTCTTTTTGCACATGCATAAGTGTTTGCAGGATTGGGGTCTTGGTCTAAACCACTTGGTGGAAAGTATATAAAGTTATTCATAATCTTGCAGTCCATGAAAAAGTCTACATATGAAAATTCACCTTACAGCAAACTTTGAAATGTTAAAGAAGTTATTTATTACTTTAAGTTACAGTGGGAGTGAAATCTGCATTAGATTGCAGCCTCAACAATCACTCCAATCTTGTAAACACAGAGATGCGTACTTCCACGATGGTATCCTTTTTTCTATAATTCACAGACATGGAGTTCCAAATAAACATATGTACCTATCTTAGTTTATGATCATGTATATCTATAGGTCCATAATACAAAGTATTGCAACAATTTAACATTGAAAAAAGTACCATGTAATCAACAACCATATGCCCTTTAAAAAAAGAAAGAAAGGATATTTAGTGCAAAAAATATATTAATACAATGTTAGGGCTGAGATTCTATATGCATATAAGGCAGAGGCCAGAATCTTGGCTAGAACGTTACTGCATACCTGTGGAAAGGGGGCTTAAACATGCCTCAAACAAGCAACTGAAGATTCCCTGTCTGCTGCAAAGTCTTTATTGCAAAGCAGAGTGTACTAGGTAGTTGCACTGGATGGTTGTGTTTTGGTTGGCCTGTGCTTATATTTACACCTGGATGCTTGAGGGATAGCCTTTTTATGGTTCCTGTGACACCAGCTTTCAGGGGCTCTTGCCTGTATCTCCACAGCCTGTGGAATCCAAAAGACTACCCATGGACAAAGAAGATAGACTCCTCTTTTACACAGATGTTGTCCAACATCTAAGCTCAACAGAGTTTTCTTCCTGGCCTGTAGTGACCCACCATTAGGTCAGCTAACTGAAGAGGCCTGAACAAGACTGGTCAATGACACAAGAAGGCAAAATGCCATTGCCTGTTAGGTTCTTGATGACAATGGAGTTTGAAGTAATGTTTCTTACCTACTTGTGGAATCAGTCTGAGGGACACCCTTACAACATAGCCCCAGACAAAAGAGATCCTTCTTTCTTGACATGGCAGTGACTGTGACCCAGTCTCCCCCACAAGTAGTGCAGTTGCAGTTTTTATCTGCCTGGATTTTGACCAGGTCAACTATTTTTTAAAGATTCTGTGTAGTCCCTTCAGCTTTTTAACCTTTACCCCTTTTTTCCTAGTTTGGTCTAGATGACATCGACATGATGATGCCCCTAAGCATTTCCATTGTTTGAAATTCACATCTTGACTTGCCAACTGGATCATGATGTCACAAATGTTGCATTTGTACTTACCAGTCTGTAAGCAGTACATCAGCACAAAATCCAAACATCAGGGAAGCTTCATGTTAAAGTTCTAGCTGCGCTATGATTGACTCTGCTAGCAATCCCCAGACTTGGACAGACATGACTGTAATCTAGAACAGTTTTCATGACCAGTGTGGACAGATTTTTTTTTTTTTTTTTTTTTTTAGAACTACTGTATTCTATAGACCACCAACATAGGCACCCCAAATAGTCTGTAGTATAATTTCATAAAGATGGTCCTCAGAGGGAAAATCCCAGTGCACACTGGTCAGGAAAACTGCACAGAAGCAAAACTTACCGTGTTCAAGTCAGGGGAGCTGGACAATCTCCATCCCAGAATATGGAAAGAGCTGGCACATGAAACTGAAAGTCTAGTAGTAATGATTTTTAATAAATCTGTCAAATCAGGGATGGTACTGTATAACTGGAGAATAGCAAACATTGTACCTATATTTTAGAAGGGTAAGATTGATCCAGGCAACTACTGACACATCAGTCTGACCTCAATGTAAGACATTGAACAGATTTTGAAAGAAAGAATAAAAACATGGAGGTAAATAGAATAAATTGAAACTTGGGTTTACTGAAGGTAGATTGTGCCAGACTAACCTGATATCTTTCTGTGATAAGTTAACTGATTTTTTTAGACATGGAAAATGCAGTTGATCTAATCAACTGCATTTGATATGGTGCCACATGAAAAATTATTTCTTACAATGGAGATTAGCACAAGAATTGTAAGGTGGGTTAGGAACTGGCTAATTTGGTGGATGATAATGGGTTGTGCAGAAAAGAGAACTATTAAGTGTGGGGGAAGATTCTAGTGGATTTCCTCAAAGATCAATTTTGGGAGTCATTGTCAATACAGAGAATTGGAATATTATACAGGAAGCATTGGATGATCTTAAGGACTGTAGTAATAGAAATGGGATGAAATTTAATAGTACAAAGTGCAAGGTCATTGCACTTACTGACTAATAACAAGAAATTCTGATATGAGCTGAGGGTTCATCAGTGTATTAGTTGATCACAGGATGACTATGAACCACCAATGTAAAGCAGCTGTTAAATAGAAATATGATCTGAGGATGTAACAGGCGGGGTATTTCCAATAAAAATAGGGAAGTATTAAATGCCATTGTACAAGGCACTGGTAAGACCTCTCTAGGATAAATATAAAATTAAGAATTAGAGTTAGTTTAAGTTTGGTAAAGGAAATAAATATGTGTTGTAAAGAAAGGCCCTGACTAGCAATTAGAAGGAAAGGCCTTGAAAATAATTAATTATAAGGCCAGAAGGAATGAAGTAGGGAGGATGTCTGTTTCAAAGAATAACTAATGAGATAAGGGGAAGTTTCTAAAAAGAAGGACTCTGACTGATAGGGATGACTGCAGATGGTTTTAAATAAAGAGAATCTGTCCTAAAATGAGCCAACATGACCCTTCCCATCCCACACACCAGTGTTAACACTTATGTGAATCAAAGTGCAATGGAAAAATTGCTGGTTAGCAAGAAGGTGGGGAGGAAAGTCCTAGGGAAGGAAGGAGGTTGTAAATCTTATCGGGATTAAAACTGGAAATAAGGGTGATCTGTCTCCAATTGGTTTTTAGGTGAAGTCAGTACTTGGCAATGACATCACTTGTTTGTTGAAGGGTATAATGCTAATACTGCCTGACCATGTTGGAGCTGACCAACGTGGATCTAAAGCAGAGGTGGGCAAACTATGGCCCGCGGGCCACATCCAGCCCGCGGGACTGTTCTGCCCAGCCCCTGGCCTGGGAGGCTAGTCCCCGGCCCCTCCCCTGCTGTTCCCCCTCCCCCACAGCCTCAGCTCACTGCGCCGCCGGCGCAATGCTCCGGGCGGCGGGGCTGCGAGCTCTTGCCGGGCAGCTTCAGAGCTGCGCGCAGCCCGACCTGGTGCTCTGTGCTGCGCGGTGGCGTGGCTGGCTCCAGCTGGGCGGCACGGCTGCCTGTCCTGGTGCTCTGGGTGGTGCGGCTGTAGCGCCGCCAGCCATCAGTGCTCCAGGCAGTGTGGTAAAGGGGCAGGGAGCAGGGGGGGTTGGATGGGGGCAGGGAGCAGGGGGGCAGGGGAGGGCGGGGATAGAGGGCAGGGGATAGAGGGCAGGGGAGTTCGGAGTGTGGATAGGGGTCGGGGCAGTCAGAAGGTGGGGAACAGGGCGGTTGAATGGAGGCAGGGGTCCCGGGGGGACAGTCAGAAAGGAGTGGGGGTTTGGATGGGGCAGTGGGGGGCAGGGGTCCGGGGACGGTCAGGGAGCAGGGGGGCATGGCTGGGGCAGGGGTCCCGGGGAGGCTGTCAGGGGACAGGCAACGGGAGGGGTTGGATGGGGCAGGAGTTCCGGGGGGGCCATCAGGGGGCGAGAAGCAGGGGTAGTCAAATAGGGGGCGGGGGCCGGGCCATGCCTGGCTGTTTGGGGAGGCACAGCCTCCCCTAACTGGTCCTCCATACAATTTCGGAAACCCAATGTGGCCTTCGGGCCAAAAAGTTTGCCCACCCCTGATTTAAACACCCCTGGGGTTAGCTCATTTGTAAGTATCTGATTCTTGATCAATTGTTGATAAATGTTTTGTTACTGCATTGGTATAGTAAATTGCTTATTATTTAGGCTTGTTCAGAGCAATTGTATAAACACCATTTGGTCTTCAGATTTAATAAAGGAATTTATGGTTAAATTAGGGTTGTGGTAATACTCTGCATAAATATTAATAATTCCAACAACTTCATCTGGAATACTGTGTACAATTCTGATCACCCATGTTCAATAAAGATGAATTCAATCTAGAAAGCTGCACAGAAGGGCTGGTAGGATGATCATGGAAATGGAATAACTAATAGAAACAATAGAAAACTAAAAGAGCTTGGTTTGTTTAGCCTAGCAAAATGAAGGCTGAGTGGGAATGTATGTTTGTTTATGTTTCTGAACACAGCACGCTTCACAGGGTCTCCAATAGAATTATGCAGTTTTACAACTCATCAAAGCTGCAAGATCAGACAGTACAAAACCAGACAAACATAGTCATAACATGTTGGGGGTGGTCATTATAGTAATAAAATAGGAAAAGATGTTCCTAAATAGGAAAAGGAGGGAAGGAAGGGACCAGGGAGTGGGAGAAGAGCTAATTAACCTAAAGGACAATGTCAACACAAGGACAAATAAATATAAACTGGCCGTGAATAAATTTAGGCCAGAAATTAGAAGGTTTCTAACCATCAGAGGAGTGAGGTTCTGTGATAGCATTCCAATTGGAGTGAGGAGGAGGGGAGAGAGGGCAAACAACCTAACTAGTTTTAAAATGTAGCTTGATAATTTTTGTGAATGGGATTATGTTGGGGTTGCCTGTAATAGCAGGGGACTGGACTTGACGACCCAGGAGGCCCTTTCAGTCCTGTGTCCTATGTTCTTTGATGATATTATGGTTTCAGACATAGTGTGGAAAGAGCTTAGGTAGCTGCTGTGTTCAGTAGCTGGATGACCGCTAGTGAACTGGTGAAGACCCCTAAACAAGTACATCTTCGCGATGTTCCTGGTGTTCTGACCCCCCGAATAGAGCAGCAGGCTCTTCAGTGGACAACTGTTGGTGGCCTGATCCCTCCTGAAGCAGTAACTTTGGAGGAGGTTTCTGGCAGCTCACTTCCCCTTGGGGACACCTGGATCTTTATAGAATGGAGAGCAGTGGATCAGCCTTTCCTCCAAAGCACTGGGATCATCAGAGATGATTCTGTCCCTTTTGTCCAGTGTCCCTCTTCCCTTTCTATGCACAAAATATCTGTAAGAGGGATGTCACTGGCAGGTTCAACATCCTTTTCCAGGGATAGTGGGATCTTCAGAAGGAGGCTGTTGATGGCCCATACATCTCTTTTAGCTTAAGAAGATCTTTGGGGAAGCCCATTGGTAGCTATTCCCTTCACATCTTCCAGAGCATCAAGGATATATATTTATATATTGTTTGTATATATTTGGGTATAGTATATACTTTGTGTATACATAGTGTTGCCCCTTTTTGATCTTAGCAGCTAGTCAAAATTTTAGGACCTGAGGTTGTTCCAGTTGGGAGTAGAAATTAATGATAGAGTCAGGTATTTTCTTTGATACAATCTTGATGAATTACAAGGAATGTATAAAGTCTTTCTTTTCTGAATGCAGGAGGAACCAAAAACAGGAAATAGCTTCTTTGCTTATAGACCCCAGCCTCTTTTGCCAGCCCCTGACTCAGAAATCTAGATTTTTGCAGGGTCATACATTGTGCTTGTTCAGGTGGCCCCCTGAAAATCCATTGGGAAGTATACAAACAGGTATTTTGAGTATTATTTGGTTCTGGAATAGTTAATTTTTTATTTTAAACTTTCTTTTACAAATAAATATGAAGTCATAAGGCCTTTTGGTGGAAAGGCATCACACAGGAAGGAGACTTACAGGAAGTTGGTGATTCATGACACACACACACACACACACACCCCAAGATCCCGGTGGAGTGGTCTGTGTGAGAACATGCTTTCGACAGTCTGGAGAGACCAGTCCTCATTTTTCAACATTACCTTGGAGCCTGAATGTATTGTTGATAATTGATTGTCAGTAGGTATATTTTCAAATGTCATGAGCAACTGGTTTGCTGGAGCCCATCTTTCTTGAAACAAGTCTTGAGATGGTTTGATTCGGGCTGTGATGTACTCCATATCTAGAATTTCAAGTACTTTTTCTTAGACACTGTTGAAGTCTGAGTTTTGATAACTTTTATTACATGCCTTGGCTTACTGAGCTTCAAATGTTATTGATGGACGTAAAATGATCTAATCTTAGTTTAAAATCCATCTGTAGTATTTGCCTCAGTCTGCAGCTGTGAAATCCTGTGTCATATCTGTGTGCATAACTATGTTTAAATAACTAATAAAATAATAATTTTATTGCACTTTCCATTCTCAAAAATCTTTAGAAACTTTGGTCCAAATTCACTCACTCTTGGGAGCAGGAAGGTACTGACTTGCTGTGCCAGATGGGCTGATTCATTGGGGAGGGGAGAGGTAGTGTTTCCACTGTTGACTTCCTCAGGGAGGTTCTATTAGAGGAGGACAGCTTTATATTTCATAGAAGCCTCCTGGTAAGAGGTGGTCAGAGGATGCGCCAGGGGACCTTCAACACTGGGCTCTGTGGCTGAGAAATTTAACATTAAAACTGGTGAATTTAATAGATCAGTGACTATAACACTAATCGTGTGACACAAAGAGGAGATTTAAAGGTAGGGCTGTCAGCAGTGTTTCATGGGAGTGAAGGACAACTCTATATAGAAGATCAAGGCCAAAACTTATTTTTAAGAAGCAACACACCACGCTTTATTTGTGGTCCAAATGATATTATCTATCTATCTATTACAGCCTTTCATGATCTGCATTATTATAATCATTATTATCAGCTTTGGAATTTGCTCCCCGAGTCACCACAGCCTGGACCAGTACACTGCAAAGCTCCCCACTTTCCTCAGTTGTTTGGGAAGAGGTAGGCTGGTGGATTGGGAATGTGGGCCATGATCCTACCCTGAGATCCACCTGGATAGATCCCTGCATCTACACACAGCTTGTTGTAAGACTGGGGCCTTAATTCTTTCTTTAGATTTTCAAGATGTGTCTCATGCGCCAGATACCTCCCATGAACAAATAAACAGTTATATTGTGATGTTCAGCAACATAAAATAAAGTGATCTGTATATTGACTTGCTATGTGATATGGCATGTAAAGCGCCAAAACAGGGAGAAGTGGGTCAGGGGCATCTCTTAAAGGAGAAGGTGGGTTGGGGTGGCTAAGGCTCTTGTCTCCAAGGTGTCAGCCCCTGAGGGCTGGGTTATTTTACCTAGGGTGGATAACATGGAGGGGGGCCTCAGGTTTATTTGAGGTTTTGGGGAGAATCCCCAGTCTGAAGTGGGGTTAACTGGTACCTGCTAGGCCTTGCCCTGCACAGGGGCTAATCTCTCCATTAGTGTTAGCTGGGCAAAGGAGGAGTGACAGTTTTGTGTGGTTCCCACCGTGGTGACCGAGATGCTGCTGGGCAGGGCTGGGGGCTGGCTCACAGAGCTGCTGCCTTTAACGCAGAGGCGAGTTCAGCACCCACCACATCCAGCCTCCCACCCGCAGCCGGGGCCCTGTAAGAGCCCGATGAGTCCCCCAGGCGGCAGGGGGCGCTGCGCGGATTCTTCCCAGGCAGTTCTGGGCCGCTCCCTCGCCGACTCCCCCCCTTTCCCGGAAATGTCTCTAGGTGACGGCGGCTCTGGCAGGGAGACGCCGGGCGTAGCGGGGCGGTGGCAGCTGTGAGCGGCGGCGGGAGCTACCATGGAGCACATCCGCACCACCAAGGTACCCGCCGCCGCCCCCTCCCCGCGCTGCGGGGCAATCGGGGGCCGGGTGCGGGAGGGCGCTGCGGGCCATGGGGGTGCGGGGGTCACTGTGGGGGGCCATAGGGGTGGTTGGGTCACTGGGGGAAGTGGGAGGCCATGGAGGGTGCGGGGGTCACGGGGGGGCTGTAGGTAGTAGGGAGCTGGGTGCGGGAGGGCGGTGGGGGGCGATAGGAGAGGGGACCTTTGGGGAGATGCTGCCGGGAGGATGGCAGGTGAGTCTCTGCTGCGTTGGGGGAGCTGTGAGGGACATGGGTACAGACAGGGCCGGGGCCGCTCTCTGCTGGCAGGATCCCCCCCCCCCGTCACTCTTTGGAGTCGCGGCCGGTTTGGTGCAGCAGGTTTGTGAAGTACAAACAAAACGGGGAGTGGTGAAAGTCTCTCTGCAAAGCCACCTCCCCCTCTCTGCCTGTGTTCTCCCCACTCCGCGCTGATATGGTTTCCGCGATGGGAGCGGTCACAGGACGCATTTTTCCTCCTGTGCCTCACGGATCACAGAAGGTAGAGATAGAGCAGACTTTCCAGATCAAGTCATCTCCTGTCTTCCCCAGCTAGAGCAGGATATAACCCCACCAAAGGAAAATATTCAGTGTACACACTATACATGTCAGCTGGAAATATAATTATGTTCAAAGGGGGTTAAAATAGTTGCCAAGTTCCCCTGGAGTGTGTTTCTCTGTCAGTTCCTGTGGTTTTACAATAAAAAAAATTTTTTTTAAATGTTTTCCTTTTGCTGGGTGAAAGACTCAAACAGAAGTCATGCAGAGGAAATGGTGCAAGTGGTTGTGCATCTGACAACATCTTGTGTACAAAGTAAACAGGCAAAGAAATGGAAACTCTCTTCCCCGTTCTGGTTTTATGATTTATTTTTATATGAATAGTAGGGAAAATTCATACAGAAATGTGATTTTTAAATTGATGATTCCTCTTTAAAGATGACCTGCAAAGGGAAAAAACTGGATTTGAACCAATTTTTAGTTCTTTATGGTTCCCAGTAGAGCTAGAACACAACTGATGGGGCCTGTAAACAGTCAACGTCCAAGCTGATTCATGCATAGCCATCTATCCGCCAGTGTAGAGCCCAGTTGACTTCAGTAGAGCCCTGCACGGGCATAAGGGACTGCCCATGCTGGATCATGGCTCTAGTGTAGACAGATTGCCAGGATCTTTAATACCATGTCAATTAGATTTGTTCTGAGCAAAGTCAATGAGTGAAGTGCTGACTGCTAGTCTACTCTAGTACTCTCCGAGCTCTGGTCAAGTGTAGGTAGTCTCTTGGTCTATCCAAGGCCGTGATCAAGTGTCTTGTTGTTTTTGGTCTTTTGGCCTCGAGATGAAAACCTTGTCTTTGCTTCTGGGACCTTGACGTGAAAAAAATTATTTCTAACATTGTAAGCACAAATTGACATGAGTTGTTGTTATGGTGGGAAATATTTAGAAAATGTCCCTAGTGTAGATGATGATGTCTGCAAAACAACTCCAATGATATCACGAATCAAGAGAGTGAAGGATGAGCGAGAGGATTTTTAGTAACTTTTTAAAACTTGTGTGCATCTGTTTTCTAACTTAGGTAGGTCATACTTTGGAGAAAGAATGCCTTTGTTAAAGATTCATCACCCTTGCCCCTTCAGTTAGTGTGAGAGCTAATAGAATGCATTCTCTGAGACATCTCCAGAAAAACCACTTAGGCCAGAGTAGACATTCCTGATATTTTTCCTATGGTAAAGAAAAGAAGTAAGGGGAATTTAATATAAACAAAACGTTCAGGCCCTCTTTATATGTTATAAAGAAGCAAATGGCAGAAGCAAAAATGTTCCTAGTTGAAACTACTTGATGTCTGTGTTTCTGTGGTGTCTGGTGTTTTTTTGATATGCAGAATGAGTTGCAGTTCAGCACTCCCTCTCTCCTTGCTGGAGGCTGCTGTCTGCAAAGGCTGCTGAAGACTGCATTATCTGCAGTTCCCCAGAAGCCATCACCTCACAAGCAGTCTGACCATAAAGATTTATAGACATATGGCGGAAGGGGATGATGTCACGTTCCAGTTTTAAAGTACTGTAGTTATAGCCAATATTTAATTAAGGGAGCAGGTTATCGGTTTTTAATTTTTTTTATGCATCAATATAAAACTCATTATGGCTGGGGAGGGTTTGATCAGTCAGCTGCTTGCCAACAAAGCTACATAAATTAAGACTTACTATGCTACACAAAACTAACATACTAGAGACAAGTGAATAGGCTGAAAGAAACATTGTCATTTTTAAAGTAATGTTTGAGAATTTTGTTTTTACTACAGCAAATTTTAACTCCTGTAAATAAAAGTAGCAATCCAGAATATAGATATGTTTTACTTTTAACTTTACATTTGACAGGAAACTGGGTTAGCTAGGTTCACTGATTTCCAAGTAGTTATTTTGGCACCAAACCTCCACCTAGCTCTGTGTAGGCCCAATCCCATAGGAATCAATGAGGCTCAGGATGAGTACAGGATTTGACTGTGCAGAGTTAATTGCAGGAATTGGGCCTAAGTTTCTCTCTTGTCAAAAAAATCCTTTATCTGTAAATATAATCAGATAAAGAGAGAGAAATTTAATTTTTTAAAAAGGAAATTTAAATGGTATGTCCTGAATTTTTTGAGGGTGCTCTGTCAGAGACTAATATTATTTTTAAATCCTGCTAGAAACAATTCACATTAAAATGTGGGATTGAATTGTCAGGAATGACCAAGGTTGGCTATGAAAGGACTCTATTCAACTATGAAACATGTCTACTAATGTGCTTGCTTTGTTTGTTTGGATTTTTTTTTTTCAAATAAACTTTGGAGGATATAATGTGCATGGGAGTGGAGGAAGGCAGGCAAGCAGGCATATACCAGTTGATAATAAATGTAAGCAGATCTATTATGGGAAGTGGGGCAATTCAAATATAAATATCTTGCAAATTCCTTCTGCATAATAGTTTAGGCTGGACTTTGTTCTGACTGTTATAGGAGGCATATTTACTTTTTTAATCTGACTGCTCTTTGGAGATTTTGTTTTTCCACGTGGATGGTATAGTAAATGGCTAAACAAACTATGAATGCTGCAAATGGAATCCTGGCTTGAAGGCAAAATTTATAGGGGGGTCTAGGGGCAACAGTGCAATGACACGCCGATCTAGACCAATGGGCTGGCAGTGAGAACATTAACCTGAAGAGGTAATCATGAAGTTCCTTCCCTTTCCTTTCCAGTCTCAGTAATGAGGCTATTTTATTGTGGATTGAGTTTGTAATTGTAAATTCTCTTTGGAACTTTGGAGTTGCCCTTGTTACAGCACATACTGAGTAAAATTTTCTAAAGCACCTAATTGACTTGGGAACGTAAATCCCATTCTCTTTCAATGAGATTTACGCTCCTAAATCCTTACATACATTTCAAAATTTTATCCATTGTTCCTCTTCGAACTAAACATGCGAAATAAAGATAAAGGGCAGTGTGAGTGAGATGGATTTTATGTGAAGTGGGGTTAGGAGAGCCCAGTCCCTGTGCTTCTGCCTCAGTTCCCCTAGTAGTGCCACTTTAGTGCTCAGTGGAACCTTAGCAGTGGTGCACTAGAGCCTAACCCACACAGTCACAGAATATTTAAAGAGCAGCGACTGTTGGGCCCAGTATTCTACCAATGAGAACTGTTGACACATGCATCCAGTCTTCTTATCACTGACTTTGTGATCTATAAAGCCATACACATAACTGTATTCAGCCTGTGGACGGACTTTCCAGTTATGGTGCTCTTTACTTTTTTAAACAAATCTGAAATGAACTCTACAAGTGTCTGGCCAAGCTTTTGTAATGTACTTAGATGCTTACATTGTACAGGAGTGACAGTTTGTCAGTCTTTTTTTTTTTTTTTTGGTTAGACTAAAGAAATAGTATGGTTATGCTCAGAAAAGAGCACCACAGATTTGTTTCTTATGTGTATTCCAATTAAAATCTTCTTTTAGTGAAAGAATTCAATTGTAGTACTTTTTAGTTTATTTACTATTGGAAAACAATAGAGCTATGGGATTAATTTCTGCTTCAAAAATCATCAGTACTTCTGAGTCCATTCCACTGTAGGGTCTTTTACTAGTAATACTTTTGTCAGAAGGAGACAACTTGGCTGTTGGATCTCAGGATGAGTTTGCAGGCATGGTATTTAATAAGGGTTTGGGGGGCAGGAAATCTGTTTGTAACCTGAACAAATTTGATATGGAGTCATGGCAAGACAGTAAACTTGGAATGACAGAATACAATATTTAGTTACTTCTCAGAGTTTAATCGCTTTTTAAACACTTGCAAGGCAAGACTTAAGATTGTTGTATTTTTCTTCTGTGATATACTAGCCATCTTACTAGAGAACATTCAAGACATGTCCTTTGTTATGCAGACTTTGATCATCACTACCAGTCCCAATCAAGTACTCAGTCCTCTTCTGTGTCTCTGGTCACTGTAAATAGATTTCATATATTGTTGGGGTGACTGGTTTCCATCCTGCTATTGAAAGCTCTCTACAATTCTTAGAGACAATGTTATTTTTTGTCAAAATATTGCTTCCAAACTACATCTCTATCCCGATATAACGCGACCTGATATAACACGAATTCGGATATAATGCGGTAAAGCAGTGCTCCAGTCATCTAGAATGATACCATTATCTGTGCCTGCATTATCGAGGTAATATCTAGGAAATGCAGATGCCTGCTTTGTTGATCCAGGCCTTTATCTATGCTGTCACAGCCACCTCTCCTGGGTACTGATCCTGCTGCCATAGAAGTGATTGGGAGTTGTGCCATTGACTTTAATGGGAACAGCGTTGGGCCCCTAGTAACACAGCTCTAACTTGGCACTAATGAGACAGTCCTGCCAAGAAATAATGAGAACTGCACAGACCAGCCTTTCACTGTCGTGCTTTTGTGTTGTGGTGTTTCACATATAGGGTCATGTAACATTTGTTTCTTGTAAAACAAACTGTGTGGAGTTTTTAAAGGGCTTTGTTCATGCCAGCTAAATTGTGGGCTATCTAAAACCCCTTTTTATGAAATATTCCTTTATTGGGGTTAAGAATGGGAAGATTTTTGGTTGGGTGCCAGCATGAGAGATCTCTCCCCGCAAGGGCTCTCTATTTTAAAAACAAGTCCTCTGCTATTTTAGGAGAATGTCTTTTTGCTGATAGTAGCCCTTGTTTCCATTTTACTGGGAGTTTCCAGTTCACTACCAGAGAGCAAGTCATTACACCATGACCTAGGTTTTGGAGGGTGGGAACAGTACAAAGTGGGAGTGAAAATGAAGTCAGGACAGGTTGGGCCGTGGGCTCTGACAGGGATACAGAAAACCTCGGAAGGAAAAAAAAAGTTAATTCAATACTCGAGACTTCTACATAACAGGATAATATACTTACTGTTGTTTGAGGATTTGCTGCTATACTTCAGATAGACTTGGATGCTACATGTTTTCTACTTTTAGCAAATTATACCTCTTGCTTTCAAAATGGTTCTTAAATGCACCGATCAACACCAGTGGAAAATAATCCCTAATACGTAGCAGAACAGAACGTGACTCTTTATTTGAAAAACTTTAACATTACAGATGATAATTGAATTTACTTATGTTCCTAGCCTTGTGTATTTATTGTACATTGTGTTGAATGGGATTACCTAGTTAATCTTCCTGGCAAATCAGATTTGTTTGCTATTGCTTGCTTCCTAGTATTTGTCCGGTGTAGTTTTAAATGTGCAATGTATTTGAGCTTCCACCACTTTCAAGATTACACCACAGGCTGATAGATCTCACTGTCAGGGAAGGTTTTCCCTGCAATGTTCAGTCATTTTTTACTTCCTGTAAAATGTGGTTTTTTTTCCCCCCTTCCTGCAGGTAGAGCAGGTGAAATTAATAGACCGTTTCAGCACCAGCAACAAATCGTTAATGGGAACTCTGTACCTTACAGCAACGCATCTGTTATTTATAGACTCTAGCCAGAAGGAGACTTGGGTAAGGATATCAGATGCATTATCTTGTAGCCTGAAAATGCATAGCTTCTCCAAATGTGTTTTCTTTTCCTTTTTTTTCTTCTTGTGCATGTCTAATTAAAGATAAATAATTAACTGGATATAGTTTCTCAAATATTTCCCCCTACTTCATGATGCACACAAACAATAAGCAATAGATTCACAATCTATACTCTTATAGTGCCAGTGACCAGGCTTAAGTGCTGCATCTTGTCATTATAGCTAATATTTTAAAACTTGGGAGTCTAAAGTAAATCCATATTATTTAAGCACTTAAAAAGCTGCCTGATTTTCAAAGGTGGGAGCTGTGGGTGCTTGGTATCTCTGAAAATCAAGTCACTATGCAGCTAATTTCCATTTCTTGTCTATTAAAAGATGGTCATGCCAATTAGTTCTTCATTTGTGTATGGTGACTTTGTGTAGATCTCTACCACTTTGACTTTCTGTGCTATCAGATGGGAAGAGATTGTTTAGTGTTCTAAGCATCAGGTTTAACATATCTAGATTACCTTGAACTTGAGGTTCAAATCCTTGTAGCCTTAAATGAGACCGCAAAACCCAAGGGTGTCAGTTCTGCATGAACACTGAAGATCTTGTAGGTTTTTAAAAAAGGTATGAGCATCTCAGCTATGACCTTAGTCCTGTATCCTGATTACCTGCTTGGCTAGCTGCTGCCCGTTGTCTCAGTGGAATCTGTACTTCATTGTTTCTGTGGATACAGTACATAGTTTTGAAGAAGCTTTGGAATTCTTCAGAATGAAAGGTGCTGTACATGTTAACAAAAAAAAGTTCAAAAGCACTGATTGTTCCCATTGTGCTTTACTTCATTTTAATATCCTTGAAGTCAGTCCAGTTGTATCCACAGTACAACTTGTACTGAAGTAAATTTATAGACAGAGTATATATAAGAGCATCTTTAATCGTTGTTAGTATAGTAGACCCCCATTTATCTGGCTCTCCGTATCACACCTCTCCGGGTGGCGGGGCTCAGCTCCTGCTCTCAGCCCTGGGCCTTGCTGCCAGGGGTTGAACCTCTTTGCCCATTCTCCATATTACCTGGATTTTTGATTATCTGATTTGGCCCCAGTCCCAATTAGATTGGATAAACTGGGTTCCACTGTATAAAATTCTGTTGTTGAAATCTAGTCTCTTCCTCTCAAATACATGTCTTGCAAAATGCTTTCTTAAACTCCTGTCTAATTTTATTTGAGTCTTAAGAGGAGAAAACAACTGTGGTAGTAAGAGGGCTGAACAATATGTTCCTTTCAATGTCTCAGATGAAGCAGACTGTATCTGTGGCTTTCCTGCATAGGAAAACAACTGTTAAATCACACATACATTTTTTCATATTTGGTCTGTTGTGTTTACATGTTTGTGTTAAAAAATTAGTAAAATTCCTATGTTAATTCTTTCTTCCCTCAAAGGACATGTATTGTGGTTGAGGTGGTGGTTTGGTGGGAGAGAAGTTGTATGGAACTGACTTTGGAGTCTGGGTATAACATCTAGATCATCCAGATGAGTAGCTGTAGAATAATTCATAGTAGATCTTTCTCATCTCTCTTTTCATCCTGTTCCCATGAACAGATTATGCTGCCTCTTAGCTCACACTGTGGGTAAAGAGAGGCTGATTCTAGGAATTGATGTCAAAAGTAAAGAGCACTAACATAAACTACAGTTATAGGCATAAATGTAAGGTAACCTTCACATTCTTCATTAGAAAGTCCATCTTCTGCATGTCAAGTACTGGTCCAACTGCTTAAAACTAAAGTTTGAGGATAGTAAAACTGAGTTGTGTTAAGATTAAAGATGGCTGATAATGGAAATCCCTTCCTGCAAAAGATTCCATGTTTTCCTCCTGACCTGAGGTGAAATGCTGTTTTTTTTTTTTTTTTTTCTTTCACAAAAAGGGGTTTCAAGAAAAATTGTTTCTGGAGAACCAAAACTTTTTAGCCTTCTCAGCTGCTGGCATGGAAGGATCTGGCAGAAAATGAAATTGACAATAGCCTCTCAGGCCTGCTGTCAAAGAGCAGGGTGCTCAGCCTTCCTGTCTCTCCCTCACTACCATCAGCTCTGGTGATGGAGAGGCCGAAAGCTAAGGTGTTCAACCTAAGCAGCCCTCCTGGAAAATTTTGTGTCAATTTCACAGCCTACAGAAGGAAAGCAAAATTGACAAAAGCCTTCTGGACAAGGAGCTGAGAAACCCTCCTTTTGATTTTCAGGACAGAAAATTGAATTATTATTATTATTATTTTTTTTTTTTTGCAAAATTTAATTTCACTTTTGCAAAAAAGACTTTTTTTTCCCTTCCAGAAAATCATTTTGATGAAAAATGTTCAACTAAATCTAGTTAAGAGGTTAACTAAAATAACTTTTTCTGTACTTTTAGCTGTTTTGTTTGGTTGCTATTTTTGATGCTTTGAACTTAAGAGCTCTCCCAGACATGGAAAGCAACCAACCACATATCTTCCCAACACCTAAATGGATACAGCTTTTCAGGCAACGGAGCTTTATAGAAAGTGATTGACCTGCCTTTTTGAAGATTTACCTTTGCATTATGTGTGAAGAAAGATATTCGCTTGAAGTTTGTGACATACTGGTAATCCTTTGAAGTTTAGCGGAAGAGAAGGAGCATAATTCCAAATTAATGGTTAGGATAGGTCAGGGGTCGGCAACCTTTCAGAAGTGGTGTGCCGAGTCTTCATTTATTCACTCTGATTTAAGGTTTCGAGTGCCAGTAATACATTTTAACATTTTTAGAAGGTCTCTTTCTACAAGTCTATAATATATAACTAAACTATTGTTGCATGTAAAGTAAATAAGGGTTTTAAAATGTTTAAGAAGCTTCATTTAAAATTAAATTAAAATGCAGAGCCCCCCGGATCGGTGGCCAGGACCCAGGGAGTGTGAGTGCCACTGAAAATCAGCTCGCGTGCCGCCTTCGGCACACGTGCCATAGGTTGCCTACTCCTGGGATAGGTTGACCAAAATGCCAGTGTCGGAAATTTCTTTAACAAATTAAACCTATTGTATAAGGATTTTTGACTAGCTTGTTCAGTTATGTTTAACAATATACTTTGTGTCTCTTTTCAAAAGTATATTTTAAAGTGCTATTAACTAACATCTTACAGTAAGACTTGAATTATGAATTCTTGTGTGCCATAGATACTGCATCATCATATCGCTACAGTGGAGAAACTTGCCTTGACTACTTCAGGCTGCCCTCTTGTGATCCAGTGCAAGAACTTCAGGGTAGTTCACTTTATTGTTCCCAGAGAAAGGGATTGTCATGACATTTACAACTCTTTGCTGCAACTGTCAAAACCAGGTATGACTTTCAAGTGCACAAGACCTTGCAGTGTATGTTTATGCCACCATTCTGCAAAACAACTCTGGACTTTGTGCTATTTCTGTTGTTAAATGTGAGGCTTCTGTAAAGTCTCTGAAATTGAGCGGCATAAACACAGAAAGCCATTGATCTACTGTGCGTAGTTTTGGTAGCTGTTACTCTGTGTGTAGTTTTGAGTGTGCTGATGTACGGGTATGGGAGAGGGTGAGATCTTAAGTGATTGTGAAACCGCATTTATAAAAGTCACTGCTGGTTGTCACATCCCTTCGGGTACAACCTAGACTCTGGGACCACTGAGTCCCCTTAAACTTTTCAGCCTGGGCTGTCTCTCACAATGTTATGCCAGTGACAAGCAGCAAACCCTTCCAAGTGCTGTGATCACTCAGCTATCAATTTGTGGAGAGACATGCCCAGCTGAGTTGCATGAATGCTCTCTAAGCCATTCATGGATTATACAGAGGGAGACTCCAACCAATTCCTCCACCCCCCAAGCCTTGTACCCTAGAAATGTACTGTCTTACACTGCTGAAGATCTTCTCTTGAACAGTGCAATCTCATTGATTAGTTTGTCAAAGGACAGACGATTTGCACCAGCCTTTGTAATCAGAACAGATTACCCAAGCACTTTAGATAAACCCACTGGTAAGGATAAAACATTAAAATAAGTTTATTAACTAAAGCAAGATAGGTTTTAAATTATAAGTGCTAGCCATAGAGGTCAAAGTAGGTTACATAAGGCAATAAAAATAAAATTGCAGTCTAAAGTCTAAACTTTAACAAACTAAGCAAGATTTGAATCCAGCAACTTTTTCTCACCCCACTGGATGTCCCAGGCAGTTTACAGTTCTTAATACACAGGCTGAATTCCCTTCTCAGCCTGGGACCAATCTCCCCAGCTCAGAGTCTTTTGTCTTCCAAACAGTCTTGTAGGTGTTAAGATAGGGCAGGAGAGAGGCCAAGTGGTGATGTCACTGTCCCTCTTTTATACATTTTTCCAGCTTCTAGAACAGGGGTGGGAAAACTTTTTAGCCCAGGGGCTACATGTGGGTATGGAAATTTATATGGCAGGCAATGAATGCTCATGAAATTCAGGTTGGGGTGCAGGAGGGGGTGAGAGCTCTGGCTGGGGGTGCGGGCTCTAGGGTGGGGCCAGAAATGAGGAATTCAGCGTGCGGGAGGGGGCTCCGGGCTGGGGCAGGGGGTTGGGTGGGGGGTTGAGGTTCAGGCTCTGGGGTGGGGCTGGGGATGAGGGATTGGGGTGCAGGAGGGGGCTCTGGGTTGGGATCGAGGGGTTTGGAGAGCAGGAAGGTGGATCAGGGCAGAGGGTTGGGGGGCGGAAGGGGCTCAGGGGTGCAGACTCTGTGCAGTGTTTACCTCAAGTAGCTCCCGGAAGCAGTGGCATGTCTCCCCTCTGGCTTCTGCATGACCAAACTGCTCTGCGCACTGCCCTGTCCGCAGGCACCGCCCCTGCAGCTCCCAGTGGCCACAGTTCCCACCAATGGGAGCTGCGGGGGCGGTGCGTGGGGCGATTTACATGGCCCGGGTCCCCGGCAGCACAGGAGAGCTGAGCGGCATCTGCCTGCTTGCTCCACATGTCTGCCTGCCCCTCCCTGCGGCCCTGGGGCGGGGCTGTGCCTCCGTGTGCTGCCCCCACCCGAGCACCCCTGTGGCCAATGGGAAGCTGCGGGGCGGTGCCTGGGGGCAGCTGCGCGCGGAGGCCCCCCCAGCCCGCCCCGCCTTGGAGCCCCAGGTAAGTGCCGCAGCCCCCAACCTCCTCCCAGAGCCTGTACCCCACCTCCTCCCCACATACTTCCTCCTGCCCCCAAACTCCCTTCCAGGGCCTGCACCCAGCACCCAAACTCGAGCCCAGAGCCTGCAACCCAATCCCCTACCCCAGACCTCCTCCCCCACCCAAACTCCCTCCCAGAGCCTTAGGCGGGGGGGCAGCGCAGAGTTTTGGGGGGTGGGTTCTGGGTGGCATGAGTGACATTACTGGCCTGCTGGGAGGATTTGAGGATTGGCACTGGCCCTAAGGTAAATTGAGTTTGAGACCCCTGCTTTATCTCTAATCCACTCCTAACTTTGTGCTACTCTTAATGTTGCCCCTTAAACCTTGAAAATGTTACAGTTGATGTATGGCTAGGAACCACCCTATTTTTCAGAAAATACTGAAACCTACATTCCACCAAACTTACCTGTGCTGATGTCCATTCATCTTTTTTTGTCAGTTAACTGTATGGTACCTGTGTGACTTCAGATTGTAAACTCTTTGGGGCAGAAGTTACATATTGAGTAAAATATTTCAAAAGCACCAAAGTCGCTTAGTCTAAGTGACGTAGGCATTTTCGAAAAGTTTACCCACCATGAATACTTATAAAATATCTTGCCCAGTTACAGAACTACAAAGATAATCAGATGATGAATTCAACTATTCCTGCCCTTTTTCTGACAAAAAAGACTCTGGGATCTGACTCCATGCATAATATCTTATTTTCTTGTTTCCTTTAGCAAGCTACAATGAACTGTATGCCTTCTCTTACAATCCAAAACAAAATGAGTCGAAGCGGCTGCAAGGCTGGCAGCTCATTGACCTAGCAGAAGAATATAAGCGGATGGGAGTGCCAAACTCTAACTGGCAGTTGTCCGATGCTAATCGTGATTATGAGGTAAAGGATAATAGAGAATCTGTTGCAGTGGAGGAAACATGTTTATTTTTATGCCTGTTTGATTTTATAACCTCTGATTCCAGTCCAACACAATATCTGCAATGTCTTGCAAACCACATACCCTTTGAGTCATGAGTTTGCTGCCTAAAGTGAAAGGATGCAGAAGATGGGAGAGCCTACTTGTGACTCTCTCCCTCCCCGTTCGGTTTTTTGGTGTTGGGATAGTCTTTGATAGCATGGTTTCTTTCTCATTTTCCCTCAATGACAGTCCTATTTTGAGGGTAAGCCATGGAAATCCTGTTGTAAAGGAGCAGCAGAACAACTCTTTCAGTGAGGGAGAAGCCTACCCTGGCATTAGTGACGTTGGGGATAGGTGCAAGGGGTGTGATCTTTCTATACTACTACTGTGGAATTATTCTCTGTGATCTCATTTTGATAGACTGTACACTGGTGTCTCAGTCCCCTTCCACAGCGTATGATTTTCATTTAATCATTCTTTCATACCCTTTAATCCATGTATCACTTCTGGTGTGTGTACATTAGGAAGGATTATGGGCATATATCTGTATGTCAGGTGCAAGTGTTTTTACCTGTGTCATCTAGCCCTGCTATAACCACCTTCTTATCCACAAAGCTGTCATGATTCATGCAAGGACAGCAGTCCACTGTTAGAAATCTTGCACCAGATTTGATATAGTCTGTAAATGAAACACTTACATTGTACATTTATTTTGTCCTGCAGATTTGTGACTCCTATCCCAGAGAACTTTATGTTCCCAGAACTGCAAGCAAGCCCGTAATCGTTGGTAGCTCCAAATTTAGAAGCAAAGGAAGATTCCCAGTGTTATCATATTATCACAGAGATAAAGAGGTACAGTCTGATTTCTTTTCAGCACAAGTGGGCTAAAACTATTTCTCAACAGATGCCACTGGTCCAGGAAAGATAGGGAGGTAAGTATAATAACCCAGGTTCATAGAACAATGCTAGTTCCTTAATCTCGGACACTGCTGATGGCTAATGAGATGCTTAGGTCCTGCTTAGCCAACTGTAAAATTCTTCACTAGTCAATTGAATCTCTTAAAACTTCCAAAAATAGGGCCTTTAAGGTCAGCTGATGATCAAATCCTCTGTGTTTTTGTACTTGTTGGAATATCAAGAATAAAATCCTTTTGTTCCAAAATGCTATGAACCATGGAAATAATTTGTTAAAGAGGGAAGGAGGGCAGGAAGAGAGAAAATCAAGCCCTGTGGGACTCCATAGAGGAGGGTTGTTTGTATGGAGCAGCAGCAGTCCATTTCAATCCTGATATATATCTGAGGGAATAGCAGTTATATCAACTGCTCCTGTGAGTTCAGCAGTTTCTGAAGGGCCAGTATTGTAAAGCTACACATAGGCAACTGCCAGTTGTATCCACAGAGTGGATGTATTTGTGAGTGTTACCTGTCAGGGAATGTGCGTTACACCCCTCAAAGAATACTGCTGTCAAGGAGAGAATTACAGTTTTTATATTGGCCAGGCTGGAGTTTAAGGCCTGGTCTATACTATGGGGTTAGGTCAAATTTAGCTGTCAAATATAGGTCGATTTAAAAATGAATGCGTCCATACAACCAACCCCGTTCTGTCAACCTAAAGGACTCTTAAAATCGACTTCTGTACTCCTCCCCAGCGAGGGAAGTAGTGCTAAAATTGACTTTGCTGGGTCGAATTTGGGGTAGTGTGGATGCAAATCGATGGTATTGGCCTCCATGAGCTATCCCAGAGTGCTCCATTGTGACCGCTCTGGACCTCACTTTGAACTCCGATGCACTAGCCAGATACACAGGAAAAGCCCCGAGAACTTTTGAATTTCATTTCCTGTTTGGTCAGCGTGGCGAACTCAGCAGCACAGGTGACCATGCAGCCCCCCCAGAATCATCCCTCCCCTATCATCTCCGTCCCTGAGGTTATCTCAGATTAGAAGGCGAAAAAAACGCACTCGCGATGACATGTTTTCCAAGCTCATGCAGTCCTCATGCACTGATAGGGCACAGCTTACTGCATGGAGGCATTCAGTGGCAGAGGCCAGAAAAGAATTAAGTGCATGTGAAGAACTGAGGCAGGACGTGATGCTAGGCTAATGGGGAGCAAACGGACATGATGAAGCATCTGTTGGGGGAGCAAACGGACATGATGAAGCGTCTGTTAGAGCTGCAGGAAAGCCAACGAGCACAGACCCCCGCTGCATCCACTGTATAACCGCCTCCCCTCCTCCCCATGTTCCATACCCTCCTCACCCAGACACCCAAGAACGCAGGGGGGGAGGCTCCCGGCACCCAGCCACTCCACTCCAGAGGATGACCCAAGCAACAGAAGGCTGTCATTCAAACAGTTTGATTTTTAGTGTGGCTCCAATAAGCAATGTGGCCTTGTCCTTCCCTCCTCCCCCACCCCATCCGGGTTACCTTGTCTGTTCTCTCTCTCTTTTTTTTTTTTTAATTAATAAAGAAAGAATGCGTGGTTTCAAAACAATAGTTACCTTATTTCGAAGGGGGAGGATGGTTGGCTTACAGGGAATTAAAATTAAAAAAGGGGGTGGGTTTGCATCAAGGAGAAACACACACAACTGTCACACCGAAGCCTGGCCAGTCATGAAACTGGTTTTCAAAGCCTCTCTGATGTGCAGCGCGCCTTGCTGTGCTCTTCTAATCGCCCTGTCTAGTGCAAAACAATTGTCTGCTGTTGCTTTCACGGAGGGAGGGGCGACTGATGACATGTACCCAAAACCACCCGCGACAATGTTTTTGCCTCATCAGGCATTGGGAGATCAACCCAGTATTCCAGTGGGCGGCGGAGACTGCGGGAACTATGGGATAGCTACCCACAGTGCACCACTCTGTAAGTCGGTGCTAGCCATGGTAGTAAGGACGCACTCCGCCGACTTAATGCGCTTAGTGTGGACATACGCAATCGACTGTATAAAATCAATTTCTAAAAATCGACTTCTATAAAATCAACCTAGACATACCCTAAGTGATGTGTAGAAGAGCACAAAATGACTGTCTTCATTATAAATGTAGATTCGTCTTGTATTTAGGGAGATAATAATTCAATAGAAAACATCCTGAGAGTGTAGAGACACGACAGGCATTTATTGTAAGAAAAATGGCTGTGTATTATAAACTTAATTTTTTTAGGAAGTAAACTGAGATGTCTAAGATCTTCGGACATATTTCCAAAATTTGGTAAACCTTTACACTATCAAAGTGCCACGTGATCTTTTAAGTCCATGAACAGCAGTCAGGGACTTAAATTTAAGGTCTACTATAAAAGTGTACTTTGATTTAAAAAGTTAGAGCATCTTTGCTTTAGTTCTTCAGCTTATCTTTCACTTCATAGTCTGCAGAATAAAAGAATTAACTGTGTTTCAGCTCTATAGAATACATATGTCTGAAGCATTCTTTTAGAGGTGTTACTTAATATATTGTTGCTACCTGATTCTTTGTTTTCTGTACTAGGCTGCCATTTGCAGATGCAGTCAACCTCTCTCAGGTTTCAGTGCCAGGTGTCTGGAGGATGAAAATATGCTGCATGCGATCAGTATAGCCAACCCTGCTCATCACTATATGTATGTCATGGACACTCGACCTAAGGTATGTACCTTTATCAGAGCTGCAGCTTAGGGTTCAGCTTAAATTCCTTTACTTGATCACTTTATACATATGGAAGTGCTACTGGGGGCACTATGTGGCTCAGGTGCTGGGAGTGTACTGTATCATGCTGTTTAATCTCTACAGCATCGGTTCTCAACCAGGGGTCCGAGGTCCCTAGAGGATCTGCGAGCAGGTTTCAGGGGGTCTGCCAAAATAAACCAGAAAGTAGGGCTGGCATTAGAGTTGCTGGGGCCCAGGACAGAAAGCCCAAGCCCTGCCATGCGGGGCTGAAGCCAAAGCCTGAGCATCTTAGCTTCGCGGGGCCCCCTGTGGCATTTTACCCAGGCAATTGCCCTGCTTGCTACCCCCTAATGCCGACACTGGCTTTTAATCAGCTGGATATGCAGAAAAACAGTTGTGGCACAGGTGGGCCATGCAGTTTTTATTGGGTGGGCCTCATAAAGAGAGAGGTTGAGAACCACTGCTCTAGATTCAGAATTGGATTCAGAATTGTCCCAGGGGAATGACCAAAAGTATTACTGTTTCCTATGATGATCATGGTCTATGTGAGATGAGTTTAGCTAACTCATTTTGGTTAGCTACCTGAATAAGAAGAAACACACATTTCACCTATGAACTTGAGTGAAGATTTTTAAAATTGGGTGCCTACGGTGCAAGACTCCATATTCAAGCAATAAATGTTATTTTAAAAGGTGCTGAGCACCCAGTAGCTCCCATTGAAGTTAATGAGAGCTGTTGGGTGTTCAACGCTTGTGAAAATTAGGCCACTTATTTAGGTGCATAGACAGATTTAGGAGTCAAATTTGGGCACCCATTTCTTTAGACTCTTGAGTTTTAAAACTTCTTTTAGCTATCTAACTGGGATGAAATGTGTAACATTGATCTGGACTTTATTATAGCATTGGATGCAGAGCTGGAGGGCTGTAGAATTATAGTGAGCATGCCTTAATGGAGCATGGAGAAATTAGGAGACAGAAATTGTAAAACCTAGAGAGAGCATCTGCAGGACAGTGTTCAAGCCCTAGAGTTTGTTTAGATACCACATTTTAATAAGCAATTTCACATTACTACACCTTTACTTCTTTGGTCACTGATCAGATTGTGGGGTGGGCATATCAAGTGATGATTATTTCCTAAACTCTGCTTATAACCAAGTTCCATCCATATGTGATATCAAAATGAGATGTCACTTAAAGTAGACTGTAGATCTCTTTTTTTACATGTTTTGGTCAGCAATAAAATAGTTAATTGTTCATATCTGATCAGCTATTAAAGTTCAGCATTAGCACTGCACTGCAAAGAGTGCAAACTTATTGGACCATAGTTGCAGACTTTGGCAGATATATTTGTTGGTTCCACTCAAAAGTTCTTATTTTAAAATTTATTTGATCATAAGGACTAGAAGATTAAATTTTAATTGTAAAACATTAGATTCTGGAGCACAAGAGGAAGCCTCCAGAAAAAAGTGCTGGCTTGTTGAGTGAAATGGAACCAGCCCAGCTGGATCTCATAATTTTGTAGATATCATATTACTTAGGATACACTGATCTTTTTTTCCCTTCAAATTACACACTTCAGGTATCTTAACACTTCATAGTACTAACTTTTTCTTTTAGGCTAATTACTGTGTGGCATCTTTCAAATAAGCAATTATGATTTGGGAAAAGGAGAATTAGGATATAGTATTCAGATTTGTCAGCTTTCAACATGTTTGTCAGCTCTCAACATCTGATTGTTTTTACTTTTCATAGTCTTCTACATATCACATGCCCCCACATGTTGTGTCATTCTCATGTCAGAATAATCCTTTCAGATTAGTCTGCCACAAATCTGATATACATACCATAAACATCTTTATGGATGTGTTAGTTTTGTTTAACTGAGTGTCCTGCTGAAGATGTTTGGTTACTTAATCTATATTTTGATTTTACAATTTACTTTTTAACTCTTGATTTTAAATATTTGCATTTTCCTTCACTAAGCTTAATGCAATGGCAAACAGAGCAGCAGGTAAAGGCTATGAAAATGAAGACAACTATGCTAACATTAGATTCCAGTTTGTTGGAATTGAAAACATTCACGTAATGAGATCCAGCCTGCAGAAACTTTTAGAAGGTATGTTTTATTGTTCTAACAGAATATGATTAAAAATAGGATAAGTGACCTTATCATGTCATTGGTCTTTTATTGTTAGTCTATGCAAAACACCAAGGAACTTCCAAACTTTGTTACCGACAGCAGTGAATTTAGTGTCTGTTATTGAGTTCTGAGGGGCAGGTGCTAGTGTTAATCACAATTCTGGGGCAATGAGCTCTCATGAATTGTCAGTCATTTGTCTTAAGGAAAATAGTTTAACATGTAATGTGTCTTGGGTGGAAGTAGGCAAATTCTGTTAGCATGTCAGATGGCTTACAGGAAAAAACCATTGGGGTTTATAACATGCATGTATTACCCCTGATTTTTCAATAGGACTTAAATGTTGAAATGCTTGATTGCACTCACAGATAAAATACTCTGACATCTGAGTGCTATAAAATGTACCTGCACTTACTTTCACTCTCAGAAATCAGAGACCAGTTCTAAAAGGATTGATTTTGCACTAACTGCTACATCTTCACTCACTCTCTACTAAAAATTCTCTTAACTCACATGGTCATGTGATCTTGTAGCAGCCAAGTGGGTAGCTGTTTCATTTTGATGCCCAGACCTCTCAATCAGCCAGGATCAATAGTGCAAAACTATTTTGATTTACTTGACCTGGTTCAAGCCAGACTGGTTGCTTGGCAGTCAGAGTAATGTGTGTGATTCAAAGTGAATTACAGGCAAAAAGCTGTTACCATCTTATGATTACTTGATGTCCGAAGTCCTGTTTTTTTGTGGACTGACAATTGTGCACATCACAAAAAAAAATAGCCCTTCATGTTCAACAGCAATGAAGCACCCACATTGATACTCTCAGAAGATGGGAGAAATTAGAATGATTGAGGGAGAACTACCCTCTCCTATTAATGATTTCCCCTTAATTTCCCTCCTCCACTGTATTGCATCTGAGGTACATTAGTGAGGCAATATGGAGGAACTTACAGTAAGGAAGCGGCAGCACATCTGTTCTGCAGATACATAGAGGGCTTCACTGTCCAAGGTTGTCAGTTCATTGCATATACAAGCACTACATTTACTTTATTATTTAAAGAAAGTGATTTATTGGAGTAATCATTGATAACTGTTCAAAACTGTAAACATTGTCTGGTTATGTGACTTACTCCCCAGGTAAATATTTTTGATAGGCTGTTGGGATTGTGACATGTTTATCTTGTGCTGTCCTTCTTCTGTTAAATTAGGTAGATCTTCCTACTGGGCACCACTAATCCCATTTCCTTGAATGTTGTCCTTACATTTTGACCACACTGGTGACTTAGTACAGTAACTCCCCATTTAACGTCCTCTCGCTTAACGTTGTTTCAATCTTACGTCCCTGCTCAATTACAGAACATGCTCCACTTAAAGTTGTGCAATGCTTTGCTATAATGCTTTGTCCACAGCTGGCAACCCCCCTATCAGCTCCCTTACGCCCCTCCACCCCAGCGCCTCCCGCCCGCCGGCAGACCCTGCGGATCAGTGCCTTCTCCCTCCTCTTCCTGCCCGTGGCAATCAGCTGGCTTGAGGTGTTCAGGAGGGAGCGGGGAGCAGAGAGGACTTGGTGCGCAGGCTTCCTCCCCGCCCCCAAACACCACAAAACAGCTGATTGCCCTGGGCAGGGGGGAGGGAGGAGACTGCGCGCCGCGTCCTCGCTCCTCCCCCCTCCCTCCCCTGCCTGTGTCAATCAGCTGGCTTGCGGTGTTCAGGAGGGAGGGGGAGCTTGCGCACTGTGTCCTCACTCCTCCCCCCTCCCTCCTGCCTCCTGAATGCTGCAAGCCAGCTGATTGCTGTGGGCAGGAGGCAGAGGAGGGAGGGGGAGGAGCGAGGACCGATGTGCGGAGTAAAGGCGTGCGGGGGGGGGGGGCGGGGAAGAAGAGGTGGGTTAAGGGTGGGGGCTTAGGGGAACGGGAGGTGTGGGCGGGCCAAGGGTTGAGCCCCGCCACCCCGGTGCTTGCAGAGTAGGGGAAGCTGCTGCTGTGCAACGTGCTGCTCCTAGCCTACAGCACCTTCAGCCTCCATGCCTGCCTCATTGTCTCCAGTGCCAGTGGGCTATGCCTGTGTGGGGTAAGGTGAGGGCACCTCCCAACTATAGTACTATACAGTATGGCAAAAAAATTTCCCCTGGAACCTAACCCCCCCATTTACATTCATTCTTATGGGGAAATTGGATTCGCTTAACATCATTTCACTTACTCGCATTTTTCAGGAACATAACTACAACGTTAAGTGAGGAGTTACTGTATCTCTTCACTTCTGTAACTCGTGATCAGATACCTGCAAGATCTATATTAGCTGAAGGATTTTATTTATTACTCATGTTTGCATTTCTGAAACATTAGGAATCTGACACTTTTACCAAAAGAGGAGAACAATTCAAATAGATTTTTAAACTCGGAGGAATATCAGCCTATCCTGTAATTATTTTATTTTTCTCCACCTAGAGAGCTACAGCTCCATAGAAAGTTCTAACGCCTTTTTTCTTTCTATTTCAGTCAGTGGTACAAAAGCTTTGTCTGTCAACAGTTTCTTGTCTGGTTTGGAGAACTCTGGCTGGCTGCGTCATATCAAAGCTGTATTGGATGCTGCTATCTTCTTAGCCAAAGTAATTCATATGCTCCTTCTTTCTCTGGGGGAGGGATGGTGATTGGTGACAGGCAGAACCATTCTGTCTGGTGTAAACTGGGGATGGCTGCTGCTATAATCTCAGTGGTTGATGTTTTGCTTCTTTATTAATCTTAATTATGTTAGAAATAACTACACACCAAGTACATCAGCATGTAAACAGCACATGTTTCTGTATATTTAGAGAGAACAGATGTGCCTCCTAATATTTTAGGTTTCTTTGAAGGCTGCCCACCTACCAGTGTGAAGAAAGGATGTTAGGTTACCCAAGTTTTGTGCTACGTAGCCGTAGTTTAGAGATCACCTGACCTGTAAATATATGAATATGGGGATGGAGGAAGCTAAATGTTCTGAGTGTTCCACATAGCAGGAGTGAGCAGCGGACCAGTTCCACAACTCTAACTTTACTTCTTTCTTTCCTTTTAGTTCAAGTCTTTTCAGAATCAAATCAGCCAATTCCTACTCAGAGTCCCCCCCAACATACTCTGATACACAGCTATCAAAGAACTGCACTGGCGCTGACTTATAGGGATAGGGTAAGCAATTTTTTTTTATTACATGGCGTGGTTTGCAGTTTTTAAACAGCTATTTTTGTTATATCTCTTGAGATATAAAATCTCTGCAAATCCACATCATATAATAATTAAAATCAGGGTGGATTTGATTTAAATCAAATTGATTTAAATCATGATTTAAATCACTATTCAGGAAGACTCGATTTAATTATGGATTTCTACATAAAAGTGCATTCTTGTTGGTTGTTATAACCGTAATACATATTCTTCACAACTCAGGGATAGATATAGGTTTCATTTTTAGAAAGTACACACTATACATTTTTAAAGTGATTTATTTTGAAAACTTTTCAGATTTAGTTTTATAGCTATATCAGAAAATGAATGATTGTTTGGTTATTTCATTTACCAAAGGTAATTGAAGCAGATAGTTCACCTCCCAATGACTTCATAAATATCTCCAATTCAACAGGTTAATCATTAATATTTGGTGGATTTTCTTGCCATGCTGTATTAGGAGGAGAACATCACCAGACAGACATTTAAATTGTTTTATTTAACTAAAACAACAACGTTATGTATTCTGGATTTTTTTCTTCAACAGCAAACATAATATTTTAACAAAACAAGCATATGAATTTTTGCATTTAGTTAAACATTCAAATTTTTTAAAATCTGGTTTGTTTTTGTTAAAATTGTTTTTAACTAAAATAGTTAAATGAAATATTTGAAAAAAAAAATCGACTATGTCAGCTAGGTCAACATGAGAAACTTGATATTCGCTTCTGCAGCTAACTCAGTCGTCTTCACCTTCATTTTCCTGTCTGTTCATAGTCTGGAAAAGAAAAACAAGCTTTCCTGCTTTTTTGGGTCCCAAATGATTTCTCAATTTGGAATGAATTAGTTCAAAGGAAGAAAATATTCTTTCTACACCGGCAGAAGAAGCTACTGCTGTTAAAAATGAGATTATCACTTCAACAGTCTCTGAATCCAAGTGCTTAAATGACTTCCCCCAGTTCACTGGTGTGACCTTTCTTTAAAACATCATCAGCAAACGTATTTCTTGAATGGTTCACCCTTAGCTCTGAAGTTTATTATAGTTTGCATTATGGAGGGATGATTGCTGGATGTCCATGTCATAGCCAACTCCTCTTCTTCAGCAGTTAAGGTTTGACCCTAATACAAAGTATTGAGAATATTTGCAAGAAAATAAGCTGGAGATAGTGCTTGTCCCATTTGTTTTTTTTAATGCTTGTAAGTTAACTCTGTCATTGCATATTTCTTTTTTTAAGATCTCATTCAGTTCCTTCCAAATTTCAACAGCATCAGCAATAAAGCAGCTATTTCTCTGCATTTTGTTCAAGGCTACAGAAATAGGCTTCAGGGTACTCAGTATGTGTTCAACATTTCTCTTAAGCCCAATGTTGAGAACTTTGGCTGTGACAGTGCTGTCTATTTTTTCACATTTTGTTCACAAACTGTCATCAGATTAGGCCAGTTCTTGATATAGTGCTCAAAACAGCCCCCTACTGAGTTCCATCGCACATCTTGTGGCAGGGTTAGCTTGGTTCCTTCCACTTCTTTCAGAGCAGCTGCTGCAAAGTGATTGTTACGGAAGTATTTTGCAATTTCAACAACATTAGCCTTTCTTTCTGGAACACTGAAGTCTTTGGCTAGGAGGTGCATCAAATGAACACTGCATCCGTACGTTATTAGCTTGGGACTCTCTTCTAAATTTCTTCTTATCTTGGATAAGTATTGTAAGTATTCTGCTGTGTGTGCATTTCCTGATGTATCAATTGTTTCTGTAAGGATGACATTCCATTCTTCTGTTGTCACACAGGCACATACAACAGGATCAGTGTGGACATTGCTTCACCCATCAAGACTCAGGTTAACAATTTCACCCTCTAGACGTTTTGCACACTGCTCAATTTCTCTTTCATACACTTTATCCAGCAATTTGCTTGCGACATCTGCTCTGTTGGGTGGACTGTATCCTGGTCTTAATGACTGAACCATGTTAATGAAGTGTGGGTTCTCAATCATATGGAAAGGAGAGTTTGTTGCATAAACAAACCAGGTAATTTTTTCATCAATTACCTCTAATCTGCTGGGTCTTATCACAAACTTCTCTATGGTTGTTTCTGGATGATGGAGATTTTTTTTTTTTGCTACAGGTGATATACTGTGGTTATGTGACATACATGATGTGGCTGAAACACTATCATTGGCAGATAACTCTGAAACTATAGAAAATGATGATGAGCTTGAAGGTGGATAGTCTTCAGAATCCTGTATGTCGAGGATGGATTCTCCTAAACAAAATAAGTCAATGCAGTTATTTAATTATTATTACATACTGCTCATTTAGTATTACTCATTGCATTTACTGACACTCAGTAAAGGTGAAATTGTAAAAGGAAGATCTGCCTATTTCAGCTATTTATTTTTTATCACAACTGCATCTAAAATGATAGTACCATAGAGTAACAACTATATTTTTTGCTCAAACATGAGAATTCAAGAATAGTCCAGAAGGAAGACAGGCAGTCCTTAAGAATGAAGTATGAAATAAAAAAGTTTACCAACCTGAAGATCCTGCATGTTCAGACATGTTCCTTTCATCATCTTCACTGCAGCTTCCTCCTGAGAGGGAACACGTCTCATGATATTTCATTCGGGCAACCAGGCCTTGCATTTCTTTGTTGCACTGTTTGCATTTTGCACGCATGCCTGTCTTACCCACAGGTAGAGGAACTTCATTAAAATATTCCCAAAGTGGGTCTCTCTTACGGCCTGCTGCCATTATAGGTTTTTCCTTCTAGTGAGAGAATGGTATAGTAGATCTCAAATCTATGAAGGCTACACTCAGAAAGACCTCAAGACTTCTGGAATATGCTGCTCAAACAGTTTCACTTTTGTTTCTACTGCCTGTTCCTCCTTTCTCACATTTATCTCCAGACTTCTTTTCCTTGTCCAGATCTATTCTGCCCCCAACAATCTTCTATTCATTGAACTTTTTGAAACTTTGCACTTTTAGAGAGAGGAAAGGGATTGACTCTGTGTACACAGATTTGCAGAGGGACAATAGGGTTGATGTTTTATTTTTCACCTCTATATATTATTTATTTAAAAACATTTTTGCTGATAACAAGCATGTTATCTCTGGAGACACAAATCCACAGTTTGAGAACTGCAAAACTAAGCATCTCTGATGGTATCTTCTAGACTGAGTACTGAGTCCCATTGGGTAGATAGAAAGATTAACCTAAATAATCTGTACAGAAGCCCCTGGAATCCCATAAGATTGGGCCCCTAATCCATGAATTATTGAAATTCATTTACAAAACATTTCTTAAACATTACATGAATATATTGTCTCATACTATAGAAATAGAATTTATAATCCCTATTCCATGAGGAGATATCTTTGAGCTATAATGTTTCTTAATTAAAACTATCTTTAGATAGGTGTTTTCCTCAAGCATTTTATCAAAAAAATTGATTTAAATAAAAAAATCCGATATTTTTTTTATTTAAAAAAAAAATTGATTTCTGTCCACCCTGATTAAAACCCTGACTCATTCATAGGCTGCTACAAGTGATGTTCTGTGATAACTTTGTCACAGAACAACATGTGTTAGGGTAAAAAGAAGAACAGGAGTACTTGTGGCACCTTAAAGACTAACAAATTTATTAGAGCATAAGCTTTCGTGGACTACAGCCCACTTCTTCTATGCATCCGAAGAAGTGGGCTGTAGTCCACGAAAGCTTATGCTCTAATAAATTTGTTAGTCTTTAAGGTGCCACAAGTACTCCTGTTCTTCTTTTTGCGGATACAGACTAACACGGCTGCTACTCTGAAACGTGTTAGGGTGACACTGAAGTAGATAGCTGATTGTGACTTCAGGGGACCTGAATTAGTGGGCAGGGAAAGGTTTAGGTTGAAGTGGTTGTATACTGAGTGCCCTTGTTCATTAGAACAAATCTGTATGTACGCCGCTCTCTTTGCATCTAAATATTTGCAGGTCACATTTTAAGAGGGGTATCAACCTGTAAGTAGGGATGTCAGTGTGTTGGGGCTCTTAACGTACCTGGTGTTTTTCTGAGGTGTTTACGCCTTGCAACCTTTGTCACCTTGAGGCACTCTTTACGTATGCTGTTTTGTCTCTTATCTGCTAAATCTAACATGCATGACTTCATCTATGGATGAATTCACTATGTGTGTACTTTTTTTGGCATGTTGGAAACCTATATTTATACTGTGGGATACTGCTGATAGAGCTCTGGGGAAAAACATGTCTCAGTGCACGTGAATCTGGCACAATCACATATACATGAGGCTCATAAAAAGTAGAAAATACTTTGTATTTTGTGAAGCACTAATTCTTGCCTCAAAACTTTCTCCTAGCTGAAGTAGTGCTTGAGGCGATTTAGAGGTTAGAATGCTGGCACATCTCTTAAATGTGACCTGCAAATGATTAGATGAATGAGGCATAAATTCCTATTTGACTGAGGGCTAGACTACACTAGAAGTGTTACAGGGGTGCAGCTGTAGCGCCTTTGGTGAAGACAGTCTATGCCAATGGGAGAGAGCTCTCCTGTTGACATAATAAAACCACCTCCGCGAGACGTGGTAGTTATGGCAGCAGGAGAACGTTTCCCATTGACATAGCACTGTCCACACTGGCAGTTATGTTGGTGTAACTTACATCACTCGGGGGGGGTGAGCAACATAAGTTATACTGACATAACTTGTAGTGTAGTCAATCCCTGAGTCCAAGCTACTTGCTCTACATGCTTCCATATTCTTGAGGGGTGGAGTAGACTGAGGATTAAAAAAAAAAAAAAAAAAAAAAGAGCCAAGTAGTCCTTATTTGCTTTGGATTTCTGGGATGTGTAGTCAGGCTTTTTTCTAGCAGTCCATGGAGACTGTAGATGCTTCTGGGTACTTTAACTTCTTGGAAGTGGTGGAAGGTGGAAAATAAAATGAGAAGCCACCTTAGTAGTTCTTGCCCCTTCAGTGGGCAAGCAGGAAACTGGATCTTGTGATCTTTATGGGGAGCATTATAGCATTGCAAAGGGGAGATCCCAGCTTTAATTGACTGCAGCACATTTTCACACATACAATAATTTCTGTGTGTATTGCCAGATGAGTTTCAAGTGCTGCTATTAAATATGGGCTATGCTAGGAACCTACCTCTTTTTGGAACACACATTACTAGACTTTGTTTTCCACTTTACAGGCAGTAGCAGTTGAAAATGCGACTGTGCTAGTTCATTGCTCTGATGGCTGGGACAGGACTTCCCAAGTTTGTTCCCTTGGATCTCTCTTGTTGGATTCGCATTATAGAACAATCAGAGGCTTCATGGTAAGCATCTACTCGGATAACTAGATGGTTCTTTTTGTTTTCACACGCTAAATCTAAGAGTCCTAAGCATGCAATGTAACAGCATAAACGAATGCCTTTTGTAAAAAAAAAAAAACCAAAATGATTAGATTGATGCACAGAAATCTTGCAGTTCTTTTCCATATAGTTTAATGTATTTCTAAAGGAGAGCGCTATACCCTTAATCAAAACAGTCAGTGAGCAGCAAAGTGTGTATTTAAAGTAATTATGTATTGAACTATCTGAAGTACTTGGTATTGGCCACTAGCAGGCAGGATGCCAGTCTGATCTGATGGGGCAGTCTCTACATTCCTAACGTTACCAAGATTTTATTATTACAAATGTACTAAATTACATTTTATTCTGATACTGTTATGTATTATAAATTAAAACTACTGTTGATGAATTACATATGGTAATACATTCATCTTGCGTTTTTGTTCACCTACTCACTAATTTGCAAACATCAGCTATTAACAATCTGTTTCCCAGTCATTTATGTGAATTAATGAGGCTCTTTTTTACTCTAAAAAGTGCAGTTGGTTTAACATAGCCATTATAATGATTATCAGGCAGACAGTTCAGTCGATTAACAATAAAACTTTTTAAAAAAATGTAAACAAAGTTTTCAGAGTTGTTACAAATGTATTAGTTCAGCTGTCCTTTGAGAGGGTCCTTGAAGGTATTGAAGACTATGCCAAGAAACCAAAAGAAATGCAAAGTGGTGTAAAGTGCAGTAACACACAGTGAATACATTTAAATCAAAACAAAACATATAGATAGATCATCTATCAGGATAAATGCACAGATCTAGAAGTTCATAATTTCTTTACATTTGATGCCTCTCTCTTCTAGGTTTTGATAGAGAAGGACTGGATCGCTTTTGGACACAAATTTTCTGACAGGTAGACAACATTTTTCAACTAACATAGAATTTTACAGATTTGCCCGTTAGTGCAAAGGTATCACACAGTCAATTGAGTTGTAAATATGCTACTAAACAGGACTCAGTATTCTGCATCAATATTTTATGGAACCTCTAATACTTATATTAACTACTGCTGCAGTGTTGCTAGGATTCTGTGATTCTGAGTAAGCCAGCTCTGCAACAGGCTGTGTGTTTTGTTACCTGCTGCTTATTCAAATGGCCATGGGATAATTGTTTCCATATCACAAATATAAACTTTAGGGCTACCAAGAATTGGCTGACAATAGAGAAAACTGATAAAAGTTAGCAAGTGAGGCTCCTATGGGTGTCCATCACTGTGGTGTCTGAGCCTCACTTTTGTTGCCCTAGAACTGTGAATCCTGCAGTAATTGGGGATCTAACTCATTGAGCTTGATGGCTTGGAGCTGCATGTGTGTGTTTAGAGACTGCAGCACTGATTCATCACTTTTCTTCAGCCATTCAGAATATATGAAGCTGAGTTGTGCTGTAGGCTAAGGAAGCTGATGAGTTTGTTACAATGTATTTTTTTTTCTTGAAAAATATATTAATGAATTTGAAAATACCACTTAAATGATTGCTGTTAACTGTCAGATGTTCGGTGGATAAGCTCCATATACATTTAATAATTTATTATCGGTTCTGTAAATTCCCAATTCTTTTTGGTCTTTTTTTATTCTTGGTGTTTTGGAGCAAATCCTGCTAGCTGTGGTAGTTCACATAGTAAACCTGTGGTATGGCTACACTGCATCTGGGAGTGAGCCTCCCAACCGAGGTCCACTGACTTGTGCTAGCACACTAAATATAGCTGCATAGGTGGTGCTTTGACGTTGTGGCTTGGGCTGAAGCTCATGCTCTGAAGCCCCCCTCCTACCCCCAGGCTTCAGAGCCCAAGCCACAATGTCAGAGCACCATCTACATAGCTATTTTTAGCATACTAGCACAGGCCCCACTTGCAGAAGTCACTGGACCTGGACTGGGATTCTCACTCCTAGATGCAATGCAGGCATACCCTATCTGCTCTGACAAAGACAGTGGGGAGACTACCAATTATTTCAAGTTGGTAGATTCTGAACGTGCAGTACTGAGGCCTATCACAATACCAGATGTTAAAGAGCTACTTAACTAGCCTTCTGTTGCATATTATTCACTACAAATATAATTGTATGTCCATAATGTGATGCTGAAAACTCAGGATGAAAAGGAAGCATTATCTCAACATGGATTTAGAAGCCAAATTTGACACCATTTTTCCTCTAAAACCAGGCCATTTACTCTTGAGCTGCGTAAACTGAGCCCGTTAATTAAATTAAAAATTGAAAACAAAATTGTCTCTTTTGTGGCTCTGCCATTCTAGCCAGGTAAGTCCATGAAACATGGTGTTTTGTCCTGGAGTGTCCTTCCACATCATGACTTATCTGGGGTGGAGTTGCCCTACAGGTCTTACATTCATTTCAATAAGGTACATATTTATTTCCTGATTGTCCAGTCTAAATAAATGCAGAAGATTTTGTCAGTGTTTTTTGTTTGTTTTTTAAAGCTTATTCACATTTTAAAACAATTTCTGGATTTCCCTGATGTCTTTGTGGAATTTTTTGTAGATGTGGTCAATTGGATGGTGACCCAAAGGAAATCTCTCCAGTGTTCACTCAGTTTTTAGAAGCTGTGTGGCATCTCACAGAGCAGTTTCCACAAGCCTTTGAATACAATGAAGCTTTTCTCCTTCAGATCCATGAACACGTCCATTCATGCCAATTTGGAAACTTCCTTGGAAACTGCCAAAAAGAACGAGAAGAACTAAAGTAAGCTGACTTATTGCAAATGTTCTTCATTTACTCCAGTAAACTAAGAACTTGTATAAATCTTCAGCTGGGACTCTCAATAAAAGCAACTAGACATGATCTATAATGGGGAAAGAATAGCTGAACTGCATTGGAAAGCAGCAATGATTCTCACATGTCTGATACTAAAGACCCTCTTTCTAATTTTGAAAGGAAAAAACATATACCCATATTTCATAAAGGAAAAAAATCAAGGCATTTTTAGACTTCCCACCCCCAGCATTTTTTTCAAAAATGATTTAAGTTAATGAGGGGTAAAAACTTAAGTCAGAGCCCATTCTCCTTCTATTTTAGAATTATTCCTCCTTGTACATTTAGTACTATTTTGTCCAGTAATCTGAAGTGCCCAAGTTCTTTTGTTTTTCTTCCCCTCAGAGTCATTTCTTGCAACTATGCAAAGCATTGTTTCCTAAAGCACTATTTAGCTCTAAACCCAATAATAAAATTAGTATTTTTGTTTATTCCTGGGATATGGCTAAAACTGAGGTATAGGTGTTATTGAGTTCAAGATGTATGACAAAAGGCCTGGAGAGAGGTCCAAGGAGCCTTATATTAAGCCTTCTTTTAAAAGGGGGGAAGATTACACCCTGCAATGATACATCTTACTATAAATCTCATAAAGAATGTGGTGGTGGCTAAAATAATCACTCAGATTTATTACCTATATTGTATATAATAAGTTAAATGTTCTCGAAGTAGTTGGTGATGTGAGAACTGTTTCAGAAATTCCATTATTCCAAGAATATTTGGTGCTTGGCCACCCAGGTGAAAGGGAGTTTTATAAATTCATGAGATGGACAGATAGAAGAACTGGGTAGTCTGTCTCATTCTAAATTCATGACTGCATTTCGGGTAATTGTGGAGGTGAAAGGCAACAGTCTAGTCTGGATTTGTTGTTTTGACTGAGGTGAACTGTAAGACTGAGAGCTAGTATTACTACTTTTCACCCAGTGTCTTGACTTTCATTTCTGCTTACCTTAAGACTGAAAGAGAAAACTTATTCCTTATGGCCATTCCTTCTGGATGAACAAAAGAAGTATCTTAATCCTCTATACAATCGAGATTTTTCTCAGAAACTTGTCCTCTTGGAGCCTAACACAGCGTCCTTCAATTTTAAGTAAGTTTCATTAAGTACATTATATTTGCTTCACTTCTATTGTTAGACTAGCTTGTTAAAACAGTTTTATGTTTTGGTACACACAGGTTTTGGAGAAATATGTACCATCAGTTTGACCGAACTATGCACCCCAGGCAATCTGTATTTAATCTCATCATGACCATGAGTGAACAAAATAAACAACTGGAGAAAGACTTTAAAGAACTGGAAGCTGTGAGTATTGTAAAGTAAGAAATAAACTTACTCTGAGATCTAAGTTCATTTTCATAATCTTACAACAATGAAACTTATAGCCTTATTATATGACACAGCACTTATTATGTGTAACTTTTTTAAAGTAAAGTTTAGTTTGCATTGATTTTGTTGTGTGTCTGGCATTGGGTAGTCATACAAGATTACGTAGGCTCCAAACATTTTGCTCTTAAACTGAAATCATTCTGTCCCGTTGTACTATGCATTGTCCTTTGTTAGCAGGAAAAGCTTCACACCAGAAGAGCAGTTCATTTAATACTGGTTAAATTCTCTCCCAGATAGATATATACTGTGTGACTAATCACCCATCCTTACAATTGTGCATCCTTTCTCTATAATATCTACCAAGGAGACAGAAATCTTTTAATTACCTGAGTCATTGTTAATATGACACAGGTGCCTTTCCTCCTCTCTCCATCATTCTCTCCTGATCTTCCAACTGGGTAATCTAACTCATGCTCAATTGCTGCCTTTTGTTGGTCCTTTTCTTCTTTAGTTCCACCATTACAGTAACCTGAAGATCAGGGAGTTGGGATGCGGGGGGAGGATGTCTCTGGAAAGATGTCTCTTTAAAATATGGCTGGGATTTGTAAGGACTAGAATAGATCCAACTGGAGATGGGTCAGCCTACCACGGGCCACAACATGCCCACAGTGTGACCACCACCCGGCGCTTTTTGTGCAGCCCTTTAAATTGGTATCTGGCAAGTCTATTGTAGCCAAGTATTGTCATCTTATTCAAACTTGTGAAGCAGGATTTAGAGTTGATTGATTCTTAAGTTATATTTTACTAAACTTTTTTATAGTGATCAATTAAGATGCTGAAAACTTGAAATTAAAATGTCATTAACCATCCAAAGTTCTCAAAGGAACAAATCAGTGTTGCTATTTGTAGCAAAAAATCTTGGAATGCCAAATTGAAGTTTCTCCCCTCCTATGTATGATACTTTGGGAAGCAAAGCTTTTTAATATAAGGATTGTTAGGATAATCCTGTCATAATGTCTCAGATTAATAATCTGAAAACCTCCTCTTTAAAGCCTGTAATTTAATCTAAAATCTTGATATTCTAAGACATAATCTCAAATATTTTATATGTCCTAACATCTTGATTGTTTTTTTTAGTAATTATCCACAGTTGCATGGAAATTCGCAACTGAATCTTGACCCATTTTAATTTATTATACTCTGCTTTGAAAGGGAGTGTTTTGGCTTCCTTATGTGGCCAGATTCTTGGGTTGAATGTTGAGAAATGGTTGGTTTGTTATAGTTTTTGTTATACATTTAGCAGGATTTTTACACAATCGGTGTCTCTAGCGACTTTGAAAATTCCACTCTGCGTAGCTGGGAGTTGGTATACTGTTATGATACTGCTCAAAAGGCCAAACCAACCAGTCAGGACGAGGCTTTGGACAAGTGTGTTGAAAGTCGTCTAATTAGCTTGGCTTTTAATTTTTATTTTTATCCCAGGTAATGATGGGTATTAGGAAAAATAATTTTAATAGATCCTGTTATATTTCAGAAAATGAAACAAAGAAACAGGCAACCAGAAGAACTCCTCACTAAGGAACCATTGCAGTCTGTCCATCCTGCTTCACCAGCACTTAAAACTTCTCCAAGCTTTAAGAAGGAGCAGCCTCTGTTACCGATGAATGACTCCATTCGGACTATAGAGGGCAGCAACACAGCAGACAATCGCTACAGTGAATACATGGAGGAGTTGTCAAAAGCTGAGCCTGCTGTTGTCAGCTTGGAGTATGGAGTGGCAAGGATGACCTGTTAGTGAAACATTGAACAGTGCTTCTTTTTTCTATACTGACTGAAATACAAGACAGATTATTGTGAGGATGGTCTATTGCTGCATGACCAAAATCTGATTTGTATAATAGTGAGCTTTGTTGCTGTAGAATAGAACAGCATGCTAATTGTTAACGAAAGTGTTTGCTGTTCTCTTGAGAAATAATTGAATTTAGCTGTATTTAAGAAAAAAACGTTGGGGCATTTAATGATCCTTAGTGACTTAACCAATTAAGGAGTGGTCTGTTTTGGATTTAACTAGTCACAGTTTGCTCTAGAGTGAGTAAAACAGTGACATTACTTTAAGATGTGTGCATGGAAGCCAAACACAAATGGGCTTTCAGAGCCAATTTTAGCTGGGCAGGAAAAACTTGACAAACATTCTATTTTAGAAACCAGTTGTGTATATATAGCATACAGTATAAATATGTATACTCCTATTTAATTTTGACTCTCACTGCTAACTTTTGGTGTTTTAAGTGCCATGAAAAAGTACAGTATACTTCAAACTATAAATAGCTGGCCTTAAATTTGTCAAATCAATTGCCTTCTTGTCCTTGACTATTGCAGCCTGTAACATGACTCTGTTTACATTTGTATTTGCTTGAATTGTTCTTGCTCCTTAAAATGGGATCAGATTTAGGAAATGTAAAAAAGCCTAAACAGTGATGCTATCAGCAAATGAAGCTATAAGAATGTTAAATCTTACGCTGAATATTATTCTTATATTTCCTATTCCTTTGTTGTTTAAAATGATAATAGATTGGCCAACTTTTGTCAACCTAGAGGATTAATGGATTGACAGCATAATTGAAACTGATTCATGTGTACAGTTTTTAAAATGTTGAATTGTGGCAAGATTTGTTACTTGGGCACCAGTGCAAAGGATTAAAAATGTGGAGAGGTTTTATTAAACTAGCACATTGCTAATAACTGAACAATGGTCATGTTCTCTTCAGGCTGTTTAGCTATTAGACCTGCTATGGAGTTTGCAACTGCATAAGATTTTCCCGGTTACAGTGGCAGAAGGGAAAGTTCTAGGAGCAGCATTTAGTGATTTGCATAGTTTTCAAACAAAATTGCTGATTTTTAACAGAATTCCAACATAGCACTAGAAGGGATCTCGAGAGGTCATCTAGTCCCCTTCACTCATGGCAGGACTAAGTATTATCTAGACCATCCTTTCATAAGAAATCTGTATCTCATGAGAAATCGAGGTATTTTTGTATTAAATTAGTCTTTCATTTCAATAAGTTTCAATTATTAGTGAAAGTCCCCTTTAAAGAGACTAACTTTACAAGACAACACAATCCCACTTACCTAAATCTGCAGATGGTCAGTTTTGGATGATTGTGGGGGGAGAGTCAAAAAACTGCTGTGGCCCATGAGTAGGGAGCACAGGAGAAAGTGCCAGGTTTACAAACCAGCTGGCTTTAGAAGGGTCATGGCATTTGAAGCACAGTCCCTTTGAAGCCACTTACTTTGGAAAGCCACTTAACAGCTTCATCTAGAGAATACAAGCCTTGGGACATAACTGTACTTTAGTTAACAGGAAGGTTTGGTAAAAAGGAACGTACTGTGTTTCTCACAGAGGTAAAATAAAATTGTGTCCCTAGATTGCCTTTCATGTTAACTGAATTAAGAGGCTTTGCCAGGGTCTCTTGTTGTTTGCAACACTTTCTCAATTGTTTCTATTGCCCAGGTCAGGAGGAGAATTAGGTTTGAAAACAGTAGTAGAAGAAATGTGAGTGCCAGCTCTTAAGTAGACGTATAAACGTTACAAGCCAAGGTATTAAACTCCCTAGGTGGTATAGTAGGTTAATGCCACTGGCTTTGTACTTCTGGGTTCAAATCCCTTTTGGCTATAAGTGAAAATTAGTTTAGTCTCATCCTAATTCCTAACGTCTCTCTTATTAAAATTGCCAGCATACCACACACCGCTTGCCACAATTGGCAGTCTCTCTCTGCCCTAAATGAGATTCAGGATTGTAATAACAAGGGCAATGCAGGTCATGATCAAATTGCATTGGCAAAGCTGTCTAGAAAAATATGACCGTGTTTGCCTGCATCTAGCCAGAGTATAAATCAGCTGCTCATTTCACTCACCCCATTACAAAACAAAACTTGGTGTGTAAATGAATGTTTGTCAGAAGCTTTTTATCACTCAACGACCTTCCTGTCGTCCATCACTTTTCAGTAAAAGGGGAAAACAACATCCTTCTATATAAACAGTAAGACTGCACATTTTTTTCCATTTCAACCATTGGTTGAATTTGTTGGCTGCAAACCTGTAAGACACCAATGTGCAAAGGAAGGCTTTGTGCCTTACTGGCCAGCCCCATTTGCTATGTCATCTCGGACTTGTAGTTTCCCATTACAGATCTCTAGTATTAACCTTGTTTCTCATTACAGTCACAAAACGAAGACTTAGAAAATAACCAGGGTATGTGTATCACTTTGTACTGTTTGTCTTTACTTTCAGCTTTTATGGTGGCGTGTCACATATGTTGCTTTCTGTAGTTATTGCTTAGAGATAACAGACTCTAAAGTTTGTAGTTTACTAAACTCCTCTGTTTTGGAAAACATTGTGGGATGATATTTTTTAGTCAGGATCTTTAAATACATGTGTACTGATATGGCTGTCATGGAGCAAACCTGTTTCCTTTTGGTGATGCTAAAATCAGCCTGTTACCAATTCTTCTTGGCCTTTTGTTGTCGAAGGGGCGCCTTTTGGAACAGAAGGAATCAGTATGTCCCACTGTATTTTAGATCTTGGGGTAGGCATCTTAAGTCAGCCTTGAAATATAATTAAAAATTACATGCTCAAGCACAAAATGTGCTTGACTACTCTCTTGGTGAAGACATGATCTTTTACTTTCCTGTCCAAAACAAAAATTACTCTCCTCAAATGAGTAGATGAATAGAATTTTGTTAGGCTGTTTTGAACAGAAGCTTTTTGCTCAGCCCAGATAGCTCTTTTGAAAGCCCGTCAGCTCAGCCTCCAGAGTCACCAGTTGAAGAAGCCCGTGGAGGGAGGCAGTTGTCTCTTCCTCCTCTCACCACGTAGATTTATGCCAAAACCACCCAAAGCACATGGGACCTGTGATGAAGTAAACAGAACATGGCAAAGTAAGCTCCAGCATAAACTTTGGCACTATTCCCATGAGCTAGCCAGTTAGCCTGGTGGGGCCATGCAGTGTCCTTCAGGAAGGTTAGAGAAGAAATTAAGGGAACTGGTGGTATGAAGAGCTGTGACAGAAGTTTTCCAGGAGGAGCAAGGGAAAGGATTTTAATTCTACTGTCTTACAGTATTCAAGAGGATGGGCCTTTCTGTTGCTAGTAGAAATGCTGCTCCAACAGGAAATGCTCAGGATAGAGAGCCCTGGATCTCTCCTTTTTTGGTCTCTGGTCCTGTGGGTTGGTGCATAGACCAATTCAGCATGCACACTTTTAACTTGTCCCAGGTACTGTAAGGATGATCTGGCAGGTCCTGCTTCATCTGTCATGGAGCAACTGCAGCTGGAGTCTGTCAAGGCTGTGTTCCAATTTGGGAAGTTGTTAATAAGGATTTTAGATCTTCTAAGAAGTGGAGTGTGATTTTGGGGGGGAGGGGGAGAAGGAGGGTGTCATACTTTGGCTGTGTAGAATAATGATAGATAAACTGAGTGTGACTCAACTGTAGTGTCCTTTTTTGTTACTCAGAAATTCCACTTTGAAAATCTGTGAAGGAAATGCTTTCTGTCACGAGACACTGGGTTTAATTTTAAAGTGGCCTTGGGTGGAAGGTGCAGTTGTACGAAAAGAGCTTGGTTTATGGGGGTGGAAGTTAGTTATAGTGGCGCTGTCCTTTTTATTACCATTTTAAATATCCAACTGTTCTGTTTTGTAGGACAACTGCCAAATCAGCATACTAAGAAATTAAGCAACACTGAGCTGAGCTTGTGCATTTTCCACACACGTCCAATTCCTAGTGACCTAAATTTAGGGGGGAAACAGCCTGAAGTCTAGCATGTCTATTTACAAAATAAAATACGCAAAAGCAGACCTTCCACCAAGCTGTCCATCCCTGTATTTTCCATAGAACAGTCATCCTAATGTAAATGACTGTTTCAGATGAAAGACTAAAATTAAAGCAGAAGATAAGCTACTGCTTTAACTGCACAGGATAATGTATAGTAGAAAGTAATTGTAAGAAATGGCTATTATGTATCCTTTCTGTAGCAGTTTTCAAAGGCCTTTATAATCACACTCTCACAGTGGTACACACATCTGTAAAGCTCTGAGATAACTCATTACTCTGACACTGGTACATTCTAACAACTGCGCATCCATTATGGACTTAACAAAAGACCCCACAGCTGTCTTATCAAGAGAGGGAATGAGGCCAGGACACCAAGGCTTATCCACTATCCTCTTATGAAAAGTGCCATAAATAATCTGAAGAAATTCCATGTAGTTGTGGGATATATATATTTTTTTAAGTGAATGCTTGTGGAACATATGGGGCTGGCCCTAATGGATGCTGAAGGCCTCACTCCACCGAACAAGGATAGCATAGGCAGTAGAGCTACTCATGGAAGATAAACCCCTGGGGTTTCTATTAAATTATTCAGATTCTTATTTTCAAAGTGGATAGTTGCTCACTCTAATGCTAACTTGTCTAAAGCTCGGTGACGATCTGAGTGCTTATTCAGGTTTTGTGCTCAGGGCTTTAAGGATCTTCTATGCAGTCCATTCAGATCTGCACAAATGGAAGACCATGGACCAAGTGTGATCTCCTTTGTACTTTATTCCAGCTTTCAGGGCTGGATCCTGGCATTTTGCAGAATCCCACCGTGACCATAATATGACTAGGAAAGAAGGGAGGAGAGTGCTGCCCAAAGCATAACTTACTGCAGTGCTTGGTATTTGTGTATCATTCAAGCACAGTGGGCATCCCAGTACTTGGGGGCTTGGCACAAGGTCACAGAAGCACTGCAGTTATGCACTCTAGCACTCTTAATGCCTTGTCTAAACGCACAGTTGCACTAATGCAAACTGTTTGGACATTTTAACATGCTTAAGCCTGGCTTTATCTTTGTAGTTTTCCCTTTCAAATACAATCTACACATAGAGTTGCACCATTTTCGTTAAATCACCACTTCAGGCAAATCCATGACACTTTTGTGTATAGACCAGACCTAAGTAAAGAGGCTTGACCAGGGCACTCGTTATGCCCCCTAGCTACATAGAGAGCAGGAAAATGCTGGGACCTTACTTGAAATGTGAGCAAGGGACGCCACTACTTAAATATCCACCACAACCTGTAGCCCAGGGATGGAGGAGAATGGGTTGGAAGTCCAGATTGGACCCCAGAGCACATCAGGCATCCTTGAGGTTGAGTACTTTATATTCCAAGTCTATATGGAGCTGTTTTTTTCACCTACTAGCTTCAGGTAGAAAATGACTTAAATCTTTTGGTATGTTCTGGTGGTGGCAGCATTCAAAATAGTGTAGTATTTTCTGAAATCTTGCTGTCAGTTTCACTATCCTGGTCATTTATGCAACATTTATAAACAAAGGGGGTTACAATTTTGATACCTACTATGAAAGTCTTTTCCATTTTGACAAAGGGGATGCTTACACAATGTATTCTAATCTCTAGCTAACTTTCCAGCCACATGAATATATTTACTCCCCTTTATCTTCATATCGGGGTTTTTTCTTTTTCTTTTGCACATAAGCAGACAATGTTGGTAAATGTTTTGTTTTTCGTGGTAAGAGCACTTATGTTTTTCAAAAGCAGCAACCCTGACTAGCTTGTTTGCTTTATCTATTTGTCTGATCCTTTTCAACAGCTTGCCTGTAACCTCTTTAACAAACATGTTTCCCTCTAGGAAAACTTGACTTAGTGTCCCTTTTCCAGTTCTCAGGGATCTTACTCTGAACTAGTGAACTTGAAAAACATTTGCTTTGCCTTTTCTTTTCAGGGCTTGGAGTTTAAAGGAGCTAGTGCCTCTAGACTTTAATGTCAGATGCAGCTGATTAAAGGAAAAATATTCAACAAATACTGCATGTGGTTAAGGAGGAGAAAACTATCTTCATATGTAGGATCCCATGCAAACAGACCAGCTACTTTATTTATTGCGCTATATATCACATCCTGTAAAAGTCTCTTATACCTCTGTCCTGGAATCACGCTTTGATGTAGACCAGTTGAAAAAATTTAGCAAGCAGAATTTTGTAATGACTATTTTATTTGTATGTACTTTAAAAATCATAAACAAGGTCTAAAATAAAAAAAACATGATCTTGCAAATCTGACAGTGGGATTACGAGTTCATTTACTTCCAGATCTACACACACAATGGCAGTGAATAGTCTTAAGTGTTGATCAAAATTACTTTTTGGAAAAATCTTATACCAGATGACAATACAGAACATCAGTAGTCTATCCAATCATTATATAGGTTGGTTCAAAAACTTTTAGCTGCAGAAGACCACATTTGTATTACAGGGTCTGTTACATTGGTAGCATAATCTTGGTCAAGTTAGCTATGGAGAAACAGTTTAATCTAGTGAGTTGAACACAGGCTCAGAAGAGGAGAGCTTCTAGGTGCACACCCAACATCACACCGTGACTCCGTGTGTCACTTGGCCTGAATTTTCAAAAGTGGCCTCGAATTTTCTGTTTCAAATTTTGGGTGCTCAAATTAGACACCAAGAGTTTGTTTTTCAGAGGCCATTTCTGAAAAGTGAGCCTTGCTCCTTAGAATATTGATTTCCAGTGTTGTGAGAATTCATTCATTAAATGTTTGTATGGTGCTTTGAGGCTATATAGAAGTGAAAATGTTGTTGTCCATTTAATGAACATAGTTGAATTCATTACTTCATAATGTGTTTTGTTGAGGAAATTGAAGTGCAACTCCACCTGTGATAACCATTTTATTTGTTTGGCAATACTCACACCGACTTCTGGCAGTGGCAGCTGTTGGTGTTTGCTTGTCGCCCATATAATTCTCTTTCTTAAGCCCCGTCTACATCTCTAAGGGACCTATTTACAACATGGCTTCATTTTGTAGTGCAGATGGAGAAACTAATACGCTGAAGCCTTGAACTATCCAAGGCTTTAGTAACACAATTAATGTCCTAAGCTATGCCACAAAATAGAACTCTGTTGTAATCAGCTCATAGTCACCACCGTAGATGGGACACAAGGAGATTTCTGTGGCCAGATTTGAAACATTAAAGGTGGTGGTTTATTTTAAAACCCTTATTTGAGCATTTCCCCCTGCTTCACCCTTGGCGCTGCTCTGTGGTAGAGCCCCAGACCAATGCCAATTCCTAAAGCTTGTCTCATGTCCCATCATCCCTTGCAGGGGATGATGCTATGGTGACTCATTCTAAAAACAAACAAACAAAAATAATTTTAACTAAAGATTACAAAAAGATGTAATAGGCATTGATTGGATTCTCTGTATGGCAACAGTAACTAACTGAAATGAATAGTAAAGTCAATGAGCATGTTCATTGATTGCTGGAATTTTAGCACATGCCCACTATTCTTGAATTGGGCACAGAATGTGGCATCAGCACATTTGTCTACAACTGAATCAAATTCAATAGTGCGTGGGGGAAAATTGATTTTAGTGAGTTATCCAATAATGTTTTTCTGTTTAAAGGTTGTGGGAAAAATAGTTCTCACTTCAAAAATTAATGCTGTATTTTCCTTTATAGTTTATCACAATCTATTCTAATGCTAGTTGTGCAAATGGTGGGAAAGGATAAACATCTCCACTATTTCTGTTTTGTTTTGGTCTGTGCTGGCTTAATTTAGTCTTGGTCCAGGCCAATCAAATAGAATTATTGCCTTAGCTTCAAGCTGCCTACATTTAGGAAATAATATACATGTCCCTTACCTGAAGTTGCCTAGGGCATTGGTGCTACACCTGGTAGAGAGACAAAATTTCAACCATCTGTGAGAATACATAAGACACCATGTCCACCTGCTTAGAGAGTGGGACATAAAACACATGCCTCAGTCCCATCAAGACAAAAATAGAAACATGTTATGAAAAATTTATATATCCCTTATGTTTTACCTGTTCTGCAGTTGCAACTTGTGCCCAGGAGGTCTGATACTGCAACTCTGATTCAGGGCTTTGGCACCACTTGCCGCTAGTGTAGAATTCAATGGATATTCTCACAGGTTTGAGCAGTTACAACAATATTCCACCCATCCTGTGTATTTTCTGCACCACCCGCAGAAAACTAGCTGCCTATATGTAATATGACAGACTTGATTTTCGAGATGGCCCTGTTTTTGTAAAAGTCTGGCCCAGTGTAAGCCTTGGCTCTGTTACAGATTACTTCCTTGAGCCTTGTCTTTACATTATTCTTGATTTGATACCAGCTACCATCATTGAGTTCTGCTTTGATGGTTAGGTAAGTGTGATTGTACATTTACTATGGAGGCTCACAGAGTTTGGAACACCCTCCTCTGGGGGCCATCTGCAGCACGTGCCCTGCCTGCCTGCTTTTGAAAAGCAGCTGGGAACACTTGTCAGATGCAGGATATTAGAGCAATGGTCTCCAACCTTTTTATGCCCAAGATCACATTTTGAATTTAAGGGCAACCCAGGATCTACTCTGCCCCTTCCGCAAAGCCCCACCCAACTCACTCCATCTCCCCCCCCCACCCCCCAGCACTCGCTCTCCCCCACCCTCACTCACTTTTACCGGGCTGGGTTACAGGGTTGAGGTGTGGGAGGGGATGCGGGCTCTGGGCTCTGGGCTTGGGCTGAGGTGTTTGCAATGTGGGAACTGAGCCTGGAGTAGGGGGTTGGGGTGCAGGAGGGGGTGAGGGGTGCAAGCTCTAGGAGGGAGTTTGGGTGCAGGAGAGGGCTCTGGGCTGGAGCAGGGGGTTGGGGTGCAAGAGGCAGTATGGGGTGCTGGCTCAGGGAGGGGGGTCAGGGCTGGGGCTTGGGGTGCTGGAGGGGGTTCAGGGTGCAGGAGGGGGTATGGGGTGCTGGCTCCAGGAGGGGGCACAGGGCTAGGGATTGGGATGCAGGAGGGGGGTTGGGGTGCTAGCTCCAGGAGGGGGCTAGGGGTTGGGGTATGGCATCCCTCCAGGCAGCACTTACCATTGGCAGCTCCTGGTTGGTGATGCAGCATTGCTGACGCTAAGGCAGGCTCCCTGCCTACCCTGACCCTACACCGTTCCCGGAAGGGGCCAATGCTCCCTTTGGGGTGGGGGCAGGTGGCACGTGGCTCCGCGCACTGACCATCTCTGAAAGCACCACCTCCACAGCTCCCCTTGGCCGCAGCTCCCTGTTCCCAGTCAATGGGAGCTGCGGGGGCAGTGCTTGCAGGCAGGAGCAGCGCGTGGAGGGAGACCCCTGGCCCCCGTCCGCGGAACCATGCTGGTCGCTTCCAGGAACGGTGTGGGGTCAGGGCGGGCAGGCAGGCAGGGAGCCTGTCTTAGCGGCAGCCCCTCTGTGCCGCCAGAGATCACAATTGACCTGTTGGTTACCACTGTATTAGAGAGACAAAGTGGGTGAGGTAATATCTTGTATTGGACCAACTTCTGTCAGTGAGAGAGACAAGCTTTTCAGCCATACAGATATGAAGAAGAGCTCTGTGTGGCTCGAAAGCTTGTCTCTCTCACCACCAGAAGTTGGTCCAATACAAGATCTTACCTCACCCACCTTGTGTCTGTAACACTTGTCATAGGCATTTCCCATGTTAATCTGTGACCCTTCCTCCTCTTTTACTTTGATCCCATATTATTTAGCTATTTTATCTGTTTCAGTAATCTGTTATTACTTTAATTATACAGTGGTGGAAGAGGAGATTGTCTAGTATCAATAGAATATTTGTTTTATTTCTTGACTTATGGGGACAGCAAACTCATTTACTGTTACCCTGTTCCTTGGCTCATCTGGCTCACAGGTAAATGCAGCATTGGTCTGCAGTATACTTAACAGGGAGATCACAGAAAGGAAGTTAATGTGTGATTATCAAGCTGGTGTAGGATGTTTAATAACGGGTTATTTTAGGATCTTGAGTGCTGTAAGGACTGCGTAAGAACAGGAAAAATGGACCAGTTATTACTTAAAATATTTATGTGAATGACTTTTAAAAAGCTCATTATGGGTGTAGGAAGGGATTTCAAAGGAGACTACTGACAGCTTGTATGAAGGCATGCTGGAAAGTAAATGTTTAGTGGAAGAAAAATGACTACTGTTTATACATAAGGGAAGATTTTTATTCAGTAATTATTTCATAAGCAGCATGAAAGTCAAATATATATAAACACCCACCAGTGTTGTCTGTCTCAAATCACACCTGCAGCAAGTTCAAGTTCCGTTAGCACTATGCATATTTTGTTATTAAGGTAGAGCCCAGGAATGTTAACCCAATTGGTCTTTTAAACAATTTAAAGAATTAAAATAAATGTTCAACTTCACTGGAAACATTCTTTCTTAGATGGCTCTGCTCACTAAACACCAATTATAAGGAGTGATGACAGAATGGTAATCACAATGATATCTAAAAATGGTTTTTAAAAGGAGGATGGAAGGCCTAATAAGCAGTGTGGAATAGCTTGACATCCTGTTTTAGGGATGATGACACGTAACACTTTAGTGCTTTTCATCTACACATCTCCATGTCTATACAGAAGGGTGGGTAAGTACTATCAGTGTCAGTTTATAGAGGGAACTGAGAACAAAAGTGATGGTTGAGTAACTTGCCAGAGGTCACACAGCTAGCCAATGCCAGAGATGGGAATAATCTCCTGATTCAGAATCTGATGTTCTATCTACTGGGCCATGCTTTCCCTTAACATCATGTATATTTAATATCTTTACTGGTATTGTGATGGGTTGGACGGACCCTCCTTCTGCGGTACCACCTGATGTACTGGGATTTCACTGAGCCTCTCTTACTCAATCAGCCTGGGTTCCCTCTCCCTGTTTTGTTGAATTAGTCTCTCCGGCCTCTTGCAACACAACACACACACACACACACACACCCGGCCACACCCAGCTGCAGCCACAGACTGAAGTCAGCTCTGTGTGAGAGGACTCCCCCAGCACTCAGGTGTATACCCCTTTTGAGAGAGAAACCCAAAATAATACTGTCTTGCGCTGTATAGAAAAATCTGCACAGCGCAAGCTCATAAAAATCCACCCTCTTCCTCAGTGTGAAGAGAGATATGCATGACGACTTGCCCCATCAGAAATTACAAACTGTTTTATGATAAACAAGGAATAAAATTCATCTTTTGTAGTTAATAAACTTAAGTGGCTAAGGGGATAGCAAATAGAACAAAGCAGATTATCTTAGTAAATAAAAGCCACAGACTGAGCTTAACATGCTAGATCGGTAAGATACAAATTCTCACCCAGGGTGATAAACAGGCTGGCAGATTCTTAAAGCACCAGTTGCTTTGGCTTTCCCAGGTTTTCTTACACAGGCTAAAGAACTTAGCCTGGAACCATCACTTCTCACCGTTCAGTCTTTGTTCCTCAGGTGTTTTCAGATGTGTTGTTGTAGAGACAGTGAGGCCCCTTCATATTGTCATTGTCTCTCTTTTGTATCTTCCCCACACTTGCTGGAAAGCTTTTTTGCTGTGATCTGGGTCAAACGCTCCCCATTGTGTAGTGCTGTCTCTGAGAGGTTTCTATTGCATACAGTTTCTGGGTTAATCCTTATGCTTGTATGCATTTCTTCATTAAGCCACTAACATTAGTTGGCCTCATCCAGCATGGTACATTTGAAATACAGAGACATAGTCAATATTCCCAGCTTCAGATACAAAAATGATACATACATACAAATTGGATAAACACATTGAGTAAATCATAACCTTTCCAATGATACTGTACATGAGCCATCTTGCATAAAGTATATCTCAGTTATGTCATTCATATTGTAAGCCTATATTCATAAAGAATATGGAGTGAAACATCACAGGTATTATTTATTTGGATTTTTTTGGTAGCATCTAGGAGCCCCCGTCATGGACCAGGGTCCCATGGTACTATCTGTTGTACCAACTCAGAACAAAAGGAGGCTTCCTGTCCCAAAGAACTTAAGCAAGGAATTGAAGATGTGAAAGTTTTATCCAATAAGAGCTGTATTGAGAAAGTGTGTTTGCAAGCAAATCTACCACTCATACCATCATTTCTCACCTTGCTATAAAATCCATTTGATTTATATAGCACCTTTTCATTCTAAAGGATCCCAAAGTGCTTTGCAAACTGTCCATGCAGCAATTATTTCTCTCACCACGGAACCCTGCGAACTGTTGAGAAGCGCCCAGTAACACTATACAATAACTAAGGCAGGAAGTCATGTGTGCTGTGTCCATTTGAAATTAACATCTACCAATATAGAAAAAAGTGCTATGGTGTTTTTAAACCCAACTTGTCAGCATCTTATGTTTGAGTACCTACTCTGCCTGAGTTGTCACTTAATGGATCAGAACTCTTCCTGCAGTGCTGGATATCCTTTGGGGTTCTCCCATCCGGGTATAGCCTCTGCTTAGCTCGTAAGATTTTATAAAATTAGAGCCAGAGGAGTTGCATCTGTGGGGTATATCAGTCTTTCATTCTACTAAGTTAAAGCTTGGGCACTTAGTCTCACTTTAAAAAACAATCTGAATGGGAACCCTGCTCTTGTTGCACTACACACTAGATTCTGTGCAGTGGGTCATCGGTATCTAATTCCCTGGAAAGTTTATGTTCACAGTCAGCTTGGCAATAATGTGGATTCATGAAAAACACATGCAGGTGAGGATCAGGTCTCTGATTTGCTTTTTCAGACCTCCCCATGCTGTCAGAAGAACACAGAAGGTCAGTACCATTCAGAGTTGTCTGCGGCCATCTTGGAATACCAGGGAAATTCCAGATGACTGGGTAAGTGCCAATCTTGTGCCAATAATCAAAAAAGGCAAGTGGGATGACCTGGGATAGCCTGACATCAGTGCTGGAAGAACTAATGAAAAAACTGATAGGAATTCAATTGTTAAAGAATTAAAAGTACTAATCCAGGAGTGACCAACCTGTGGCTCTGGAGCCACATGCGGCTCTTCAGAAGTTAATATGCAGCTCTTTGTATAGGCGCCAACTCCAGGGCTGGAGCTACAGGTGCCAACTTTCCAATGTGCTGGGGGTGCTCACTGCTCAACCCCTGGCTCTGCCAAAGGCCCGGCACTGTGACCCTGTACTCCGGCCCGGCACCGCGCGCCCGGCCCGGCTCCCGGCCCGGCACCATGCCCCCGGCCCCGCGACCCCGGCCCCGCACCGGCCCTGGCCAAAGAGGCCCCGGCCGAGCCCGCCCTCCCTGCCTCCCTCCCGATTTTCCCGGACATGCCCGGCTTTTGGGGATTTCCCCCCGGACGGGGATTTGAGCTCCCAAAAGCCGGACATGTCCGGGAAAATCCGGACGTATGGTAACCCTAGATAATGCCCTCCTTCCCTCTAGCTGTTTCTTCAAAGCATTCCTGAGCATGGTCTCTAGCGTGTCCTGTCTCCATAGCAGCCAACAGGAAGCACAAGAGAGATGGGCAGTAGCAGTCCACAGGAGAGAAAAGACAAACTACAGGATGGAGTGGGAGGGCCTTGCAAGGAGGGTATATAATCCCCACAAAGATCCTTCCAGCTCTTTGCTTAGTATCACTTCTCCCTGTGTAACCTAGGCTGTAAGCTCCTTGGGGTAGGGAGCTATGCCTGTAAAGTGCCAGGCAGACTTATAGCATTGAATCATCAACAGTAATGATGAGGTAACCTGGGAGGAAATCTCATGTAAAATCCCAATCCCTACCCTCTGGATGGTTGGATTTGGCAGCGCACTTTTTTAAAGGCATGATAGCCAGCTCTGACCTGCTGACAAAGATAACATAGGCTACATGAAGGTATAGTATTCAGTGTTGAAAGCAGAAGGAAAGTGCAGTGCATGGCCAGACCCTTGTGTATAGAGGATATGGTCCTGGTCTGTCACAGCATGTAGTTATTCAGAATTACGTGTACTGGGAGTATAATTCACCTGGAAATGTTTAGCACTATTAATTAGGAATTGGCAAATGGGTTCAGATAAAACAAGAATCTTTTTTGAGACCCTAAAAGGTTTTTGTCTCCACCTAGTCTAGTTTTCTGTCTGAGCTGCAGATTTTGAAACCAAATTAAGAATACCTGCAAAGTGCCAGGATACAAAGGCCTGGGTTTGCTTTGGCCTAATACATAGACAAAAGGCCTGATAAAATCCTGTTCAGCTAGTTCAGCGCCTTCCATGACCCTTACTTAGGATGTAGGATTTGGCCCATAGAGTATAATCCCTCACTCAGTAGAATGGCTATTGCAGTATAGTCCCGTGCTCGGAAAGGCAGGATCTCCTATATGCAGACTTCATGCAGGCCCCATATTTTTCCCAAAGGCTAAGGGTGATTTTCCAGTTTCTGTCCATCTTTTCTTCCTTGGCTGCCTCTCTCTCTAACCACCTGAATTTTGAATAGCTTGACAAGCAGTAGTACTTGTAAGGAACTGCAGGACACTGTCTGTGAAGTATGAGACAGTTGAACCAAGAAAGAGGAGCTACCAGAGTAGCTGTAGAGGCAAGTGAGGGAGCAGTGGAGTACAGGAAGTCAGTCATCTCATGAGCCCCAAACACCCACCCGGGAATCTGATAGCCAGCAAAACAATCCATATTTCCACAAACAGTGCACCACATTTGTCTTTAGGTCCCATCATGGTCAACAAGATTGGATACTGACACTGTACTCCATGGGTGGCTGGTCACATAGGCTGGGGGCAGCTGTACCTCCCCAAACAGCCAGGCATGGCCCCCTACTTACCACCACTCCCTGCATGTGGCTCTAGTCCTCCTACCCCCAGTGCTCTGTCTGGGGCCACGTGCCACCCACCTTCCCAGTGCTCCAGAGCTGGGGAGGCTGCAGCCACATGCTACCAACTTTCCTGGGACTCCTAGGCTGGGGAGGCTGCAAGTGCCACCTGCCCTCCCAGTGCTCCTTTGGGGCTGGGGTAGCCTAGCCTGGGGTGGCCAGGGGGCTCTAAGAGGGGGCTGGAAAGAGAAGGACAGCAGAAGGGGTAGGGCTGGGGACTAGCCTCTCCCAACCAGCAGTTCTTGTGCCACCCATGTTGCACCTCACATTCTTCACCGTAATATTATGATTGGATTATAACAATGTGGCAAGGCACCTTCTCAGTCTCACCAGTCTCCACTGCTTTTAGCCTTGGTGAGACAGACTTGGGTAAAACAGTCCCTTTTAGCTGTACAGGGGCAGTCTGTTCCTTCTCTCCACCAGTCTTCTGGGCTTGTTTTATTCCCTTATGCAAGGGAATGCAGCCTCCCCTCCTGGTGAGTCTCATTACTCCTAGTCCACTGGTAACATTATACCTTCACGCTCTCTCTCTTCCCCTCCCTGCTCCCAACAGGGGAGGGTTTAAAAAGATCTCAGGAAGCCCTTAGTTGGAATCAGCTGATCCTAATTGAGCTCGGGTAACACTGGTCTACAATTTTTGAGAAGTCGTCTGCTTCAGAGATCAAATGTGCTATTTATTATGTATTTTGATGTGCTGAATTCAAATATGACAATTAAAACAACTGATTGGCTACTGTTTCTAAGATATTTAAGTTTTTACATTTTATGTCTATGTATATTGTGTAGATAGTAGAGTTTTAATCATAAATTGTAAACTTAGGTCTTTTCATGTGTTTATGGTTGCTTTACATGATAATATTTCACCTGTCCTGTTTATGTAACACTTTAAAATCAGCAAAAGGGTTATATAAATAAAATTTATTATGAAACAAAAGGCAAAAAACTATTCTGTACATAGTTTAGTCCTATTCAGTGTCTACTCGGCGCTTCTTGGCTTGTCTCTTGTATTCATTAAATGGAGCATCTCTTGTCACTGTCTAGCAATAGTCTGCAAGGATTGATGGGCTCCATTTGCCCTGGTAGCGTTTCTCCATTATTGCAATGTCCTGGTGAAATCGCTTGCCGTGCTTGTCGCTCACTGCTCCGCAGTTCGGTGGAAAAAAATCTAGATGAGAGTGCAAAAAATGTATCTTTAGTGACATGTTGTAACCAAGGCTTTTGTATGCCTTGAGGAGGTTTTCCACCAACAACCTGTAGTTGTCTGCCTTGTTGTTTCCGAGAAAATTTATTGCCACTAACTGGAAGGCTTTCCATGGCGTCTTTTCCTTGCCACGCAGTGCATGGTCAAATGCATCATCTCGAAGAAGTTCACGAATCTGAGGACCAACAAAGACACCTTCCTTTATCTTAGCTTCACTTAACGTTGGAAATTTTCCACAGAGGTACTTGCAAGCTGCTTGTGTTTTGTCAATGGCCTTGACAAAGTTCTTCATCAGACCCAGCTTGATGTGTAAGGATGGTAACAAAATCTTCCTTGATTCAACAAGTGGTGGATGCTGAACACTTTTCCTCCCAGGCTCCAATGACTGTCGGAGTGGCCAATCTTTCTTGATGTAGTGGGAATCTCTTGCACGACTATCCCATTTGCAGAGAAAACAGCAGTACTTTGTGTATCCAGTCTGCAGACCAAGCAAGAGAACAACAACCTTCAAATCGCCACAAAGCTGCCACTGATGTTGGTCATAGTTTATGCACCTCAAAAGTTGTTTCATGTTGTCATAGGTTTCCTTCATATGGACTGCATGACCAACTGGAATTGATGGCAAAACATTGCCATTATGGAGTAAAACAGCTTTAAGACTCGTCTTTGATGAATCAATGAACAGTCTCCACTCATCTGGATCGTGAACGACGTTGAGGGCTGCCATCACACCATCGATGTTGTTGCAGGCCACACGATCACCTTCCATGAAGAAGAACGGGACAAGATCCTTTTGACGGTCATGGAACATGGAAACCCTAACATCACCTGCCAGGAGATTCCACTGCTGTAGTCTGGAGCCCAACAGCTCTGCCTTACTCTTGGGTAGTTCCAAATCCCTGACAAGGTCATTCAGTTCACCTTGTGTTATGAGGTGTGGTTCAGAGGAGGAGGACTGGAGAAAATGTGAGTCCTGTGACATTGATGGTTCAGGACCAGAAGTTTCATCCTCATCCTCTTCCTCTTCCTCATCTGACTCAAGTGAGAATGATTCTGGTGCATCAGGAACCGGCAGTCCTTCTCCGTGGGGTACTGGGCTTATAGCTGATGGAATGTTTGGATAATGCACTGTCCACTTTTTCTTCTTTGACACACTTTTCCCAACTGGAGGCACCATGCAGAAGTAACAATTGCTGGTATGATCTGTTGGCTCTCTCCAAATCATTGGCACCGCAAAAGGCATAGATTTCCTTTTCCTGTTCAACCATTGGCGAAGATTTGTTGCACAAGTGTTGCAGCATATGTGTGGGGCCCACCTCTTGTCCTGATCTCCAATTTTGCAGCCAAAATAAAGGTGATAGGCTTTCTTAACCATAGTGGTTATACTGCGCTTTTGTGATGCAAAAGTCACTTCACCACAAACATAGCAGAAGTTATCTGCACTGTTCACACAAGTACGAGGCATCTCTGCTCACTTTGGCTAAACAGAAATGTGTCCCTTTGCAAAATCAAACACTGACAAATAAGAGAGCACGACACTGTATGATTTCTAGAGCTGATATAGGGCAATTTGTTCAGCAGAGTGATGTAAGCTTCATTATGATTGCATCATCCATGACTTCTAACATGATGCAATTCATATCATGTATGACTCAATACCAGCTTCAGATTGCATCATTCATTGTTTTGCCTAAAAAGCAAGTACTGTCCAAACCCAGTCATAAATTTATTCATAGATCCAGTCAAAGATGTATTTTAGTAATTTCTGGTTTATATTGAGATCCCTTCCCTTTATAACTCACTTATCCTCCGCCATTCCCAAGTCAAGGGTCGTATATACTGACCCAATAGCATATCTTGAAAACTAGAGCCAATCAACAATTTTAAGCATCAGTTTCGTTCTCAGTGACCCAGAATTAGTAAAGTTTGACTACATTTATTTCAGAAGCATTTTGGCTGTAGAGCAGTGTAATTCCCTCTCAGCTGAGCCTAATTGAGTCTCTGGTAACCCCTTCTCAGCTGAACCTGATTGACCTGTAGTTACCCCTCCTCAGTAGATAGGGAGGAGGGCCTTTTAATCTTCTGGGACTGTTTTCTACCTCCCTCCCCCTTGCAGATGTCTGTCCTGAGTTTATCACTTTTAACTGATTTTAAAAGTTGAGTGTTGTAAGACTGTATGTGCCCAGGGCTCAATCCGCCCTTGCTAATTCAGGGGAATGTAAATGCAGCTTTTATCCCTGGATGCTAGTGGAACTGCTGCATGTATAGGTACTGGGGAACTACGTGATCACCTTCCCTTTGGGACTTTCTTGGGGAGAGCAGCTTAAAATTGTGTAACCCCCCACGTTGGAGTTTGCTAGCTCCTAGAACTCTGGAATGAGCCTCCAGGAAGTCCTAGACTAGGGACTTCAACAATAATAGCTACCAAGGTCCTCTGACACCATTTCACAGCATGATTGGAATTAGGGGTGGCGACAGAATGGACTAGGAACTCCTGTTCCTCCAACGGGGAGGTTTCTGCATGGATGATATGGCCAAGCAATTTGCTGGACCAATGATAAGCTGGGGATATTCAGCCTCTCAGTGAGAGGGTACAATCTGACTGAGAGATAAGGTTTATTTTCGGTTTAGAGGGAGGTGAGGGAGGCAGAACAGCTCAGGGAGTTTCTGATTAACTCCCACTCCCCATGAAGGGAGTTTTTAAACTGCTCTGGGATCAAGTGCATGGGTCAGGAAATTCCAGCCCTGCAGAGACCAGTGTCTAGAGTGGCAGAGATGCTATCTGGCAATAGTTACCAAGAGCCAGGTGAGATTTCCATAGGACTACAGACCAGGTAGCCATGAGAGGATCCTGCCCCATGCAGGAGTGAAGACACACTGTACAAGGCTCTCCCCAACTTTTTTGTTTAAGGTGGCCAATGTTCACAGTGCTTCAGCACTCCTCTCTAGACTCATCCTCAGTATATCATCTGCCTGGGAAGGTGCCAGGGAGGGAGAAGGAGATTGGGAAGAGCTGTGAGTATTGGGAGGCAGGAAATTTTTGTTGAGGCTTGAGTACTTAGGAGTTCACCCTAACACTTTCCTTCCTCAGAGCCTATTTTTCCTGCTCCCAGTAAAGTGCCCCTTGGTTCTATTGTTATATTTGGATGTGTCATATCTTTGCTGGGGATTGCTTTGGTGTACTTTGTTTCTTGTGTACTGAGTTTTATACTCCTTGCCAGCAGTGGTAGCATTATTCATTTCCCGAAGGGCCAGCACCCCTTGTGTCCTGGGCACAGTGAGGAGTCACCTTGTGTGAAGGCACCAGGTGTCTGTGTCTCTCTCTCTCTCTCTCTCTCTCTCTCTCTCACACACACACACACACACACACACACACACACACACACACACACACACACACACACACACATGCACACACCCTATTCCAGGAGAGGGGAGAAGCAAACACCAAGGGGGAGGCTTGAGCCACACCTTTGGGTGGTTACAGTGACAACAGAGGTTTCCATAGAAGCCTTACTCAGCTAGCCTGCTCCAGTACCTTGGTTATGTCCTCTTCTTAGTCAACAGTGCTCAGTTCTAATCTTGTAGAGGCCAAATGAGAGATGCCCTGCAGGGAATGGAGGTTGTGCCTTATGTCCTGTGTAACAGGGTAGTCTGTCCCCTTTAAGGAATAGTGGGGCTCAGGGCCAGCCAACCCTTGTTCCTTGACGTGGTCTTTTTAAGGAAACAACTGTTCAAGGGAGCAGACAAACTGGGGAATGGGGGACAGATATTAATTAGGTAGCTACCTTCTGAACATAAGTGACTCCCAGAAGCGGGAGAGGGTGGACAGCTTGAAGAAGAGAATTGCAGGGGACCATCAAGTAAGAGAGAGGCTGCCTGGGATGGGATCCAGAGCCAGAAGCATGACTGGTGGGCTGGGGAACCCTGCCTGAATCACACTACAACCCTAAGGAGGGCTGTGGGGCCCTTGAACCAAGAGGAAGAAGTGTGTGAGTTTAAGAATGGCTCTGTGGAGCAGAGCTGGAACCCAGCTACTGGTGGACTGGGGAAGCCTTCTCAAATCACAGCCTGGCCCCAAGAGGGAGGTCTGTGAAACCCCTTAATCAAGGTGAAGTCATTCTGAGACCATGGCAGGAGGGCCCAAATCCTCAGAGGTATTTAGGTGCCTAATTCCTATGGATTTCAATGGGATTTAGGTGCCTAAATACCCTTGCGGATCTGGGCTAAAGAGACTTGTGGGAAAGACTTTCCAGAGAGGCCATGGTCTACAGTGGGACAAGGAGAGTTTCCTGGATCAGAGGGAACTGGAGGGAAAGGGCACCCAAAGCTTTGGAACCAGGGTGAATTGGGAGCCCCAAAGGAGACGAGGTAGGGCCTCAAGGGCCAAGGGAGACCCCATTTTATAAAGGCTTTACAAATGGGACCCCAAGCAGTGGCATGTTACTGTAAGTACTCTGGTCTGTGAATGAGTTATTGGGAGAACCTTGCCCAGCACTCCAGGGCCACATTGTGCGGTGAGAGGGCCTGGTCTGAGATGGGGCTCTGTCATACTCTCAACATCCTTGTGGGCAAACTTCTTGCCTGTGGAGGGCTTTCTGTTCTGCCAGTGAGACATGACACTGAAGTAAGCCTTTTAGTATTTTCAGCAAATTGCCAAGATAAATGTGACTTAATAAAAACAAGGAAATGACTCCTGTATTTAAATACATTCCACTGGGAAGTAGAAAAGCAGAGTTTGTGTTTTGTAATAGAGCAGGTAAATGAGACTCTGTTGAGGTGCTGACTCCATTAGAATGTATAATGAGTTCCTCATGTATTCTTGTATTCCCTCAGCTATGAAAATGCCTCTTCTGTTGTAGAAAATGAGGGTGATTTTTAGCCCCTTGAGTACATAAGAAACGACCCCCTTTCTCTTTTCTCCCTACTCCACATACAGAGTCTGAGGCATGCAGATATAAATCAACATTTCTCTGATGGCCAATAATAATGCAACGTACATGGAATTTTAGTTTGTTATGCATTAATTTCAGCTATCATGAAAGAGACTCAATTCAAGATAATTGTGGAATAATTTAATGAACAGTACACAAAGTGGTGTTTCCTATGGCCTGTCTAATGAAGCAGATGATGACATGCTTATGACCTATGTGCTTCACTTTCAACAAAGTATCTTAAGTAGTTCATAAATATTCCTTTATACCAGAGCCTTTAGATTGAGTATACTTTATTAGTAACCCCACTCTCTGGAAAGCTGTTACATTATCATGTGAGGTCTGATTTAGAGGAAGATTTGTGGATTCTTTTAGCAGCAATACAGTAGTTCCCAGATTATAGCGAGAGGTAATTCTATATTCCTTTATCTATCTTTAATTCTCTTTTATTATTGTATGAGCAGGAGGATGGTCTCAGGGTTAAGGCACAGGGCTCAGGAGGTCTGGTTAAATTCCTGGGCCAGCTACAGGCTTTAAGTGACTTGCCTAAGATCACACAGACTCTCTTTGTGCCTCACATTCCCATGTGTAAAATGCAGATGCTATTTCCTGATTAGATTGCAAACTCTTCAGGGCAGGGACTGTCTCTCACATTTGGGTACAGTGAGGTCCTGATTTTGATGGGGGCCTCAAGGCAGTACTATAGGGTAGTTTGGATAATGAGAAATTATTAAATGTAAACATACTAAAATTCACAATGAATATTATTCCTGTGGAATTATTTGACAAGCTCTGTCAAGGACTTTATGAAGATGCAGCTGTGTAGTATCATCAGATTAACTGGCAACATTACTATGCATCTGGCAAACTGTTGTTTCCATATCTACATAATCAGAATTTAGAAATGTCAGAGCACTATTTCGTTCTAGGGATGGCTGTTAATTTGTTATGTTACGTTATTTCTGAAAGGAGATTACAGGGAAAAGTCAGTTTATGTAGAAACTAGGTTGTAATGTTCTATGGTATTACATGTACCAACAGAAACTATTTTTTAAGAAAAACAATAAAGACTAAATATTTAATACCTTGATGTTCACTGGTCCTTTCTCTTTGAGTGAAATTTTCTGAGGTAACTTTCAGATGCAATAGAAACAACTTTTCATAAAAAGAAAATGAAAATGGCTAGAAAGTCAATTAATTATGTTTAACACAGTAAATGTTTTTTTTTTTAAATCAAGAAAGATTTAGATGGTTCCATTCAGAGATCGGGGGGAGGGGGGAAACGGGACGACACGACAAAAACATCTAAATGTCAAAACTAATCACCAGTTGATGAAAGGGGAAAAACTTGCCATGAATCTGTTCAACGTCACTCTTAATCATACAGTAACTACCGGAGGATGACTTATGCCTTTGACCTCTGGAAGTTTGACTCTCTCATTCTTTGTTTTAGTAGGTACTGAGGCTTTTTTCCCTACCTCTTATACTAGACATGGGAACTGCCACCATTTTGAGGGACAAGGTGGATGAGATCTTTTTTTGGACCAGCTTCTGTTGTTGAGGAAGACAAGCTTACACTGAGCTTTTCTTCAGGTCTCAGAAACTAACTCAGAATGCCACAGCTAAATACAAGGTGAACAGATTGTTTAGTGTAAGTATTGAACACGGATCTCAAGGTGAAGTGGCCCGTTAACACTCTCCAATCTTAGGGAGGAAAGGTGGTGGGGAAGAAGGGAAGCAGCTGGGGGAGTTGTTAGTGGGTTATAGATTGTTGTAATAAGCCATAAATCCAGTGTCTCTACTCAATGATTTTTAGTGTCTAGAAAAATTATGAATTTAAGCTCCCGGGCTCATGTTTTGAAAGTGTTGTGCAGGTTTCTTTTGAGGATGAGAACTGGTAGATCAGGTATAGAGTAATTGCTTTGTGAAAAATTTTCACCCACAGGTGATGTGGTGTTTTTGTCTTTTATCATTTTCCTGGGTGAGTTCATTTGAGAGTGTAGTGATTGTCTGGTTTTACCCACATAGTTGCTATTGGGGCATTTAGTGCACTGGATGAGGTACACCCTATGTTGTGATAGGCATGTGTTGGACCCATGGATCTTTAAAGGTGTGGTATGTGGGGTGTTGATCATTGTAGCAGTGGAGATATGTCTGCAGGTTTTGCATCTCTTTTTCTGGCAGGTCTGGTGCTGCTTTGAGTTGGTGTGCCCGGATCTGTGAGGAGCTTGCTTCTGATGATCTTGGAGAGGCTGAGGGGTCGGTTTGAAGGCTAGAAGAGGGAGTTCAGGAAAGATTTCTTTTAGGATGGGGTCCCCATTAGGTATGGGTTGTAGTTGTTTGATAACCTGTATAGGTTCCAGTGTGGGGTGGTGGTAAGTGACAACTAGGGGTGTGTGGTCTGAAAGGTTTTTATTTCTGTATTGAAGCAGGTTCTCTCAGGGTATTTAGGTGGTCCATTCCATGATGCAATCTATTTCTCTGATGGAGTGTCCTTGTTTGGTGAAGGTAGATTTGTGTGTGTTAAAGTGTACTGTATATCCTGGACTTTCTCCTTGGATCATATTCTGTGGTATCTGAGTGCCTGGCTGTAGATAACTGATTTCTTGGTGTGATTGGGGTACTTACTGGATCTATGAAGGTAGGTGTGGTGATTTGTGGGTTTCTTGTATATAACTATCCGGAGGGTTCTATTGTTGACGCTGACTGGTGTCCAGGAAGTTAATGCTGGTGTAGGAATGTTCCAGAGAGAGTTTAATGGAGGGATGGTGACTATTGAAGTTGTGGTTGAAATCTATGAGGGAGTTTAAGTTGTTGTATCTGTTCCTCAGTGGGTCACAACTGAGGATGCCAAATTCAGGACAAACTGTTGAGAAATAGGGCAAACACAACCCAAAACTGGTGGTTATTCTTTCAAAAGATATACCAAACCAGCCACAAAAGTAAACTTCTGTTTCACCACACTGGCTAACAAGAAGTCCTAAAAGCAGTTTCCTTGGGCATTCCAGTTCTTATCTCTGAATCCAGTGGTTTTGGTGGTGATATGAGTGGTTCTTTACAACCAGTCTCATCAAATGAAAAGTTCTTCTGATCCCAAAGGACCAGCCATACAACCAGGTCAATATATAACTCAGATCTTACCCAAAAATCATGCTAATGCCAATCCTTTAGTATCTAAAATCTACAGCCTTATTTGCAAAAGAAAGAAAGGTGAGAGTTAAAATTTGGTTAAAGGAATCAAATACATACAGTAATTGCAAAGTTCTTGGTTCAGGCTTGTAACAGTGATGTAATAAACTGCTGGCTTAATAAGTCTCTGGTTGCTTCCAGATCATTGGAAGGACCTCAGTTCCTTGGTTAGAATGCTCCCATTAGTATAAGTCCACAGTCCAGAGATTTGAGCATGACAGAGGCAAAATGGAGGGGTTTCCAGGGCCATTTATACCCTCTGCCATGTGGAGGAAAACCCATTGTTTCAAACAAAAACCTCAGCACAGGTAGTGGAGAATTGTAGGTGACCAGATAGTGTTTGGAGTCACATGGGCAAGTCACATGTCTGTGCCCAGTTTCGCTCAGTCACTACAGGAAGCCATTACCTATATTCCCAACAGCATGTTTATAGGACAGTCCATTCAGTGTAGATGGGCGTCTCCCATGGTCCATTGTGAGTTAAGTGTACTTTTGATGGGTCACTCAATTTGAATAGTCCTTCCAAGATGTGCTGCCTAACTACTTCGTGGGTGTTACCCTCGGAGCAAACATTTGAAATCCAGGTATAGAACCAATATTCATAACTTCAAATACAAAAATGATACATGCATACAGATAGCATAATCATAACCAGCAAATCATAATCTTTTTATAGATATCTTACATGCCACATTTTGTACAAGATTCATTGCAAATATATTATAGAGGTTGCAACAATGATCTATATAGGCATATTTTAATCAGGTAACGTCATAGTTGTCTGTCCAAAGAAGGAAAATATCATCAATGTATCTCAGGTATGTCACTGCTTTTGTGGCACATTTGCATTTCACCCCTTTCCCTTCCTTTCCACCCTATGACTGGAGAGGTGTTAACTTCACCTTGAATGATTCCTTGAACTATGTGTTAACTATTTATGTTAAACAATCTGTTCCACCTTGTATTTAGCTATGACACTCTGAGTTAGTTTCTCAGACCTGAATTAATTAATGTAGTGTATGCAGCCTGGTCAAGCCAATCCACAGCGTTCTTATCAACAATGTTCAAGGCACAAAGACCCCAGGAAGTTGAGTCATTTTGCAGTCCTCAACAATGTGTAGCATGTGTACAATGTGTATCAACATAGTCAACTGTCTCTAAAATGCCACTGAAATTCTGCTACAGCACAAATTCCATGTCCTGTACGAAACCATTTGAGACGGCTCCGTTGCCTTCAAAACCATTTGAGACGGCCTACCATGCCTTCATGGTAAATCAAACCCGGGTCGATATATAAAATAAGATAATTATTTGTCACTTTTTCTGTGGGCCATGAAGTTCGCCATGCATCCTCTATTGTAAATCCCTCACCCGGTAAACTTATCCACAATGAGCGCCGTGAGGGAAGATGACCATGTGGCGGATTAAGTAAGTCTTTAATGGTAGATGCGGCATATTACACAATTTCATCACAAGCTTTGCTATACTTTCCTCTCTGCAAACACTGGGTGGAACAATATTGCAGAGAATCGGTAGGTAGAGGAGTAGATTTAAGTGTGCCTGAAATAATACGCATGGTGGAATTAAGTTGTACGTCGATCATCCTTGTGTGAGATGAGCGAGCCTAGACTGGAGTGCAATAGTCCGCTGCTGAATAACCGAGTGCCAAGGCTGAAGTGTGTAACATTTGAGCATTGACACCCCATGTCATACCAGCCAGATTTCTGGGCAGGTTGTTGCATGTTTTGACCTTAGTCACTGTCTTTGTAAGATGGTTATGATATGTGAGAGTTTTATCCAATGAGATGCCTAGATAGACTGGGTGTGAATCATGCTTTATTTACCAGACCCAAAGAAGAGCTCTGTGTAAGCTTGAAAGCTTGTCTCTCTCATCAACTTCTGTTGGTCCAATAAAAGATATCACCTCACCCGCCTTGTCTCTCTAATATCCTGGGACTGACATGGCTACAGCAACACTACATGCAACTATTTTGAGGGACATTTATTTACTGATGCTTCATGAGGAACTTTCTGTGTAGACAGAGGGGAAGGCAGTCTGATGATGGAGGGGGATTGTAGCTCCTTTTTAAAAGATTTGAAAGGTTTGTTTTTTGTTAATATTGGTATCTCAGCTATCTCTCTGACACGCTCATCCAAATGAAGCAACAAACCACCTTCCTCTGAGCTCATTTAGAATAATCCAGCAGCATCAACACCTGTTAGCAGGGTGAGGAATTTCAGGCAAACAATGCCAGCCAGTTAAATGCAACGAAACTAGTTTATTAAGTTTTGACATATTCCAAACTCCTTTCAGCAAAATATTAGCCACTCCCCAGTTTCCAGGAGTCTTTCCTGAAATCGTGAAATGAGATTTAAAAAAAATCTTAGTTAAATCTTCTCCCCTCTCTGTCCTCGCTTCCTTGTCTGATTCTGAGGCATTAGGCATTTTAAGAACTTCTAATCTTTAAATCCTCACTTAGACCAACCAATCTTAAATAATGTTCTCTCCCTTCTTGTTGGACTAGAAATGCCTGAACAGTTTAGTGGGTATAATTATCATTTCAGTATATAGAGAGAGATAGGCAAAATGCCCCATGTTCTGAGGATAAGATAATGCTTGTTGCATCCAATGAATATGAATTTCTAGAGGCTGCTCTCTAAACACTCCATTCATGATTTTGAAGAGCTGATTGGCATGGCTTCTAAATGCACTGACCTCCTATTGACTTCAGTAGAATTTGTGAATGCCTAACACCTCAAATCAGACCACATTTGTTTAATTGCCTCCTCTTGTCCTCTGTTGCAGCCCATCCCATTCTACATCATCCTCCAGTTTTTGTGAGCTAGGTGTCTGACATCTTCAGTTTGATACCATCTAATTAACAAATCCTGTCTCCCTAGAACTCTGCTCACATACTCAGCAAACCTGACATCTCAGTCCACATGACATCTCCTTTTCTTTCAGCATACAGATGAGATGCCTACATTTCATGGTCAACACTCCAGCTTTTTTGTGTCCTGCATGTTGAATCCTTAGCTGCCTCCTGAGCAGCATAGCATATACTGTACACCTTTTCCTTAACGTCCTTAATCAGAGCTCTGGCAAATGAAATAGTGACCTATTTCCCCCCCCCGCCCCCCATCCCCCGTCTTTGGGGGGAAAAAAAACAAAACCAAAATGTGTTATGGAGTAACAGCCAGCATTTCTTGACTATTAGTAAGATCCGTAGCTCCTACATTTCACAGCCTCCCTAAAACTATCCCATCTAACACTGTCTCTTGTCCTACCATATCTAATATCAATAGCACATTTCTACATACTATTGGCTGGTTCTCCATTGCCTTGTGCCTCATGTAATTGATTGTACCTATGCAGAAGTGTGTGTAAATTGCTGCCAAATTGGACTGATAGGACCTGGTTGTGATCTCCCCTCCAGTTTTACACCTGTATGACTCTATTGAGTTTGAACAGGGTAAGTGTGAGGGGAATCAGGACTGTTAGGTCTTATATCACTTTGTACAGCTGTGAATGATGACATAAGATGCAAGGCAGTGGAGAACCTGGTCTTTTGTGTTTCTAGGTGCTTAAGGACCCTCATGTTAGCACTGGATGGCATTTGTCACAGTCACTCCCCTTCTGTCAGTCTCCTCTTGGTCTCTTTCCTCTCTTCTTTCAGTACTTTAGGGGGAGATTTTTTTCAAAGGTACAAAGCATAGTTACGCACCATCTCCCAGCGAAAATCAATAGTCTTTAGATGCCCAGCTCCTAGCTCCTATTTATGCCTCTGAAAAGCTCCCTCCCACAACCTTTTGCATCAACACTAACCAGATTTCACCCAGAAATCTGCTGCACTTAATTCTCCTGAGTACCTCACCAGGGCTCACCTCTTAAGACTCCGTATTGACAATACACACACAATCAGTGGTATTCTCCCAATCTTCCATTGTTCAGAAATAACATATGAGGACAACTCCGGCAGGGCTGTTTCTGAATCATTTGAGCTAAGAGAACTAAACAGCCCCAAACTGGAAGACAAAAACAGGGCAAAGTCAGTGCAGGCAAACCAAACTCAGCATAGGGAAACAAGGAAAATGAACACTGTGAAAGGGCCACTATGTGGGGGTAATTGGTAAACTAAATTAACTCCTGTAGTAGGGGAAGCTAAATAATTGCCAATCCGTAGTCAGAATGATAATTACTCAGGTTTCATCTGGGACACACAAACACCATTTTATTAGCAAGCCATAACTATGAAGGGCAGCTTACAAAACAGGGCCAAATTCTGCTTATCTTACCCATTGGCTTTAATGAGAATACCCATGAGAGTCAGACCAACAGAATTTGGTCCTCTCACTTGGAATCTCAAACGCCTGTGCAGTTTCCATGAGTAGTCATGTCATGTGCCGATATAACTGCTGTATCTGCTGCACGTTTTACCCTTGGCTGGCCTTAATTCCGTTTTCAAGTTTTTGTTTCAAAGCTGCCTGATGCAACATCAAAGCAGCAGCCCTGACAAAGAACATTGAAGCTGGGAGCTGGGGTGGAAAGAGGAAAATTTGCAGCAGAGTAAGCGTGCAGCTTTTTCTTTTGCTTCAATGGAAGTGAAGGACATGCAGGAGACCCCGTGGCCGAAGGGAGATTTTTTTTCTGGGGGTGACCCTTCCCAGATGGCAAATAATACAGAAAGAAAATCCAACCCATTTCTGAGTGCTTTAACAGTTTTCCTTCTGTTTGCCCAGCCTTTTGAATAGATATCGGTAGGGAGTAATTGGAACAGAGGGACAACATGCAGGGTTGAGATAACAATAAATTAAGAATGGATGCCTGTTTCCTAGCTTTGTCTATGAAGAAAAAGAATACTAGTAAATTGAGGTTTATAATGAGGCTTATTCTCCATTTCACACCTTGTTTATAGAATATGCTGAGCCCTGACTAATCAGATATAAATCAGTGAACAAATGTGCTGGTTGTCATATCAAACCTTAGGAATATGGCAGCTGTGGTACTAGCAGTTATTATATTTGCAAACACAGAGTGAGAAATCTGCTTGAGAGAGAGATTCATATATACATGCACAAACTTCAGTCTAAAATGGCTTTTGTTTTAGATTAAAGAAATGGCAACAAGAAAGAACAAAAATATATGTCCATGAGAGCACTGTCTGTGTGTGTCCTCAGACTGCAACAGTTCTGCGTACAACATGGCTGCTGTCACTTGCAGGCACGCTGAGTTCTCAGAAATGCTAAAGGAAAATGGAAAAAAATCTATATACACAACCTCAGTAAGTTTTGTCCGCATAAAGCGTTTCCATACTAATTATGCTTTCCCTTATATAACAAATTTTAACCTAAGGAATTTTAAATCCTTTACAAGTGTTAACTAAGCCTTAGAGAGGTAGCCGTGTTAGTCTGGATCTGTAAAAAGCAACAGAGTCCAACTAAGCCTTGTTACTATTCTATTTTGCAGTTGGAGAAACTGAGGTACGGGAAAGTGAAATGATTTGCCTAACGTCACACATCAAGTCAGCGGGGAAAAATGGGAACATAAGACAGATACATATCAAGTCTTCTGATTTATTTAGTGTTTCCTGTTAAGAGAAAGTTGTTTACTTACCATGTAAACATATAAGATCACATTGGGCAAGCAACAAAACACCAATTTGATTAACTAAGTCAAATCTATTCAAGCCAATTTTTTTGTTATGGTTGCTTGTCTTTCTAGTGGGTGCTTTGCATTCCCATTTTAGTTCTCAGAGTCATGACCATTTAAAAAATTCTGAGCTTTCATCTTTTCCAGTAGTCTGTTTCCCTTTTATTTTCCAGATATTCCATTCTGGCCCTCTGCACTCTATTCCAGACTGCTTATGGTACTAATATCACTGATATATAGGATGTTTAATTTCATTGTCTCTTTAATAACATGTCCTCAGATCTGAAAACAAGTGTCTTGTTAGCTACACTCCAGTATTGTGAAGGCATCAGTTTTGAAATCGGCATGCATACTGGCCGGGCTGCTGATTTCACTTGCAATTTTCCCACAGTCCACCACACATGCATCAAATTCCCTGGTGTCAGTGAAGTTACACCAGGGATTAATTTGGTCAGTCATGATCACTCACAAAGTCAGAGTGAGATCCTCACCTTGCCTAAATCAGTATATTTCTGATTATTCTAATAGAGCTATGTCAATTTACAGCAGTTGTGGATCTGGCCAATAGATAGCTAGTGGAATTTTAATAAATGGCTGGGTGAAGAACAAAATAAACCTGCCAGTTGCTTAAAGAAAAGAAATGCCTCCTCCCGCCCCAGGAAATTAATATATGGCACCTGTCTGTCTACACTGGGCTCCTCACCATGGTATCTGAGTGCTTAGCTTGTTTTCCAAACTATTTGCTTTGTTCATCTGTTCTGCTCTCAAAATGCACTCCATGTCTAGTGAGTCTTTCTTCCAAATGACAGAGCTTGCCCCAGTATTTGTCTAATTGAGCCCTTCTAAGCTTTGTCTATGCTGTATGGGTCATCCTAGGTACTGGTATCTTGTAAGGAGGGGGGATTTAGAATTTAAGTCTAGCTAATTCGTTATTTTTAGCCTCAAACTCTGGCTTTCCACCTGCTTTCCTAACTCTTCTGTTTATTGGTCTGGCCCTCTCAACAGCCCTTTTTAAATGCTGCTTTGTTCTACTTTGTAGCTTCTTGTTCATAGCACTGCTGTGCTGTCCCTCCACATGCAGTTGCACTTTGTCCATTTGGCCTTCAAGGAAATCCTCTGTGTGTGTGTGTGTGTGTGTGTGTTTTAACATTCCTTTTGTTTTCTCTTTACTGCAAGTCAAACAGTACCTAGCTACCAGCTGCTTTTGGGGGCAAGGATGTCAAGCTTTGTGTTTTTAAAGTAATTTCTTCCATCAAGATGTGTGGGAGGAGAAGTGATGATAGCATCTTTGTTCCACGTGCATCCTTGAAGAGGATCAAAGATAGTTCTAATTTTACAGGTTTATTTTTCCTTAGGAATTTTTAAAGGAGACAACTGAGAAGTGGCTGTAAACAACCAATGAACTGATCAGAAACAAAAATCACATGGGGGTTTTAGCTGGGATTTCTTTGAAGCACCTCCCCTTCCCATGCTATCAGACGCATGTCCTCATTCTGTTGCCTTTATGATAGCAATAAAAAACAAAGATCCTGTAAGGAGTGACTGTATGTCTCAGGGTATTGGTAATAGGTGATTTGGTCTAGCTCACGTTGGTAATGATACCTGTAGAGTTAGGAATGGAACTATTTTTTTGGTTTAACAAAGTACACTGAACTACAGTAGTTTTAGTTGGGGAACTGCATGTCTCCTAATTTAAATATTTCCTCTTTCCACAGGGGATTCAATGAAACCACTATGACCAGACTCTGGCTGGGCCTTGCATAGAAATCACAAGGGGGAAGGATGCAAGAAGTCTTTTCCCCCACCCACATCTCCCCCACCCATCCCCATGTAGGGGCCAACCATGAGGGCAGGGATTGCTAGTACTTCCTGGCTTGCTAACCACTCCAAAAAGGAGTAATGAGCTTGAATCCTCCTCACTTGCTGTCCAGCTACGGTAGGGAATGTATTTGTACCCCCCTACAGGGTGGGGCACAAAGCATGCTCCCTTCCTGCTCCCCAGCACTGGTGGATTCAAGCAATCTAGGACCCTAGGCATGCCAGGGTATGGAGCCTCCCGTGGCCCTGCCTGCACTGTGGCGCCAGCCCCTACTTGCAGTGGCAGGAGCTATCTGCACAGGAGCCATCTGTTGGGTCTGCCACCACTTCTCTGTGGGAAGACTGGGACTCCTCTCCCCTCCTAGAAAGGCAAGGGCAGCAATGGGGCCTTCTATTCTTCTCCCCCCCCCCGTCTTTTTTTTTTTTTCTTCACTCTGCCCTTTCTCTGCTCCCTTTTCCTTCCCTTAGCCAGACTCTCAGCAGTGTAAGTTAGCATGGAGCCCCTGAACTCCATGGAGCTTCCTTTTCTCTCCTTTCTCCCCTCTCAAGTGTGCAAATCTAATTGGCTGAGGGTGTGTGTGTGTGTTTGGATTTCCACTCTATCCCTGGGGTGTCCAGTTTATCCCCAGTGAGGCTCAGGAATTGACACGTTAACTGAAAAAGCCTTTATTAATTAAAATGTTGATCAGCCCAATAGCATGGACATAGAACAATCAATTTAATATCCCCACTTCACCACTATAAGTGATGATCAATCACTTACAGAAGGGCAGGAAGTACAACCCACCACCTATCAAGGTGCTCTACAGACCTTCTGAGTAACATGTAATTTTTTTTTAAATATACCTGGTACAGAGCAAACAGAACTGGTTTTAATCAGATCTTGATGCTGTCCCAGCATAAGGGCCCATAAGACTAGAACCTGGGTCTGTAGAGCTAGAGACAGTTGACATGCCCCTGTCACCACCAGAAGGGCATATAGGGCCCCCTCCAAAGAGCACTGTGGAGGTTAGGCACTGCAAGATGTACTGCCCAACAAGCATAGGTGTTGGAGCTGGGGGTGCTGCCGCACCCCCTGGCTTGAAGTTGTAAAAACCCAAATACGTGGCTTCTGCCTTCAGCATCCCCACTATAAAAATTGTTCCAACACTACTGCCAAAGGGTCTAGACTCTAGCGTGACAGCACCCTCTGGCCCTCTGATTGGCCAAGTGTACTGTTTAACCCTGGCAGGTGCCCCAGGAAGTTGTCTGGGCACTCTCATAGACTTCTGGCCTGCTGTGACTCCAGACCACACGCGGCTTCTGATCTTAGTCTCTGACCCCAGCCTAACTCTGACTCTTGTGTATTGATCCCAGCCCTAGCAATTACTCTGATCCCTGCTTGCCAGCTACTGCCTCATGGCTGTCCTGGACTTCTGGATACCAGCCCAGGTGTGACCACTAGGCCAGACTGCCTATGCCCCAGTCCTTTACAGTTGCCCAGACCAACTTTTGACCCCTCCATGGAAGCCCCTTAGCAGGGACATGGAACGGGGTGGGTCTACCACCACCCAGCGGAACCCATTGGGTACCAGATCCGCAAAAGCGGGTTGCTCAACTCCAAACCAAGAGCCATGTGCTGTGGTTGTCCCAAGTGGACGGCTCCTAGCAGAAAATCAGATACTCTATGAGCAACTAGCATGGTCCCAAGAAAAGAAGTCCATGCTCCAGGATCGGGTTGGGCCACTGCCCTCCAAAAAGGTTCCCATGGTAATAGAATTAATGGAGATATCCCTATCTCCTAGAACAGACCTTGAAAAAGTCATCAAGTCCAGCCCCCTGCCTTCATTAGCAGGACCAAGTACTAATTTTGCCTCAGGTCCCTAAGTGGCCCCTTCAAGGATTGAACTCACAGCCTTGGGTTTAGCAGGCCACTGCTCAAACCACTGAGCTATCCCTCCTGCCAATTGTTTTGATGGGACCTGCCAGAAGTTCAGGGGGTTCCTGAATCAACGCCATCTCCTTTTCCTGTTCTGCCTTCAATGTACCCCACTGACCACGCCAGGGTGGGACTAGTGATCAGTTTGCTAACCACCAGCATCGGCGATCCCTCAATTCGAGGATGATCTCTACCCCAGATTTAGTTATGGGTCCTGAGATGACTCAGGAATCTGATCCTGCAACCACAGATCCACCCGCAGTAGGTACAGACATTTCCTGATGGGTCAGCTGCCTGCTGGGAGAAAGTTCTTTCTTTTTCCTTCCGTCTCTCCCTCTTTTCAGCTTTGAGGGCAAGGCACTTCTCCTCATAAAATCATAGAATATTAGGGTTGGAAGAGACCTCAGGAGGTCATCTAGTCCAATCCCCTGCTCAAAGCAGGACCAACACCAACTAAATCATCCCAGCCAAGGCTTTGTCAAGCTGGGCCTTAAAAACCTCTAAGGATAGAGATGCCACCACCTCCCTAGGTAACCCATTCCAGTGCTTCACCACCCTCCTAGTGACATAGCGTTCCCTAATATCCAACCTAGACCTCTCCCACTGCAACTTGAGACCATCGCTTCTTGTTCTGTCATCTGCCACCACTGAGAACAGCCTAGCTCCATCCTCTTTGGAATCCCCCTTCAGGTAGTTGAAGGCTGGTATCAAATCCCCCCTCACTCTTCTCTTCTGCAGTCTAAATAACCCTATCTCCCTCAACCTCGCCTCGTAAGTCATGTGCCTCAGCCCCCTAATCATTTTTGTTGCCCTCGACTGGACTTTCTCCAATTTGTCCACATCCCTTCTGTAGTGTGGGGGACCAAAACTGGATGCAATACTCCAGTATTGAATAGAGGGGAATGATCACTTCCCTCGATCTGCTGGCAATTGCTCCTACTAATACAGCCCAATATGCCGTTGGCCTTCTTGGCAACAAAGGCAAACTGCTGACTCATATCCAGCTTCTCATCCACTGTAATCCCCAGGTCCTTTTCTGCAGAACTGCTGCTTAGCCAGTCGGTCCCCAGCCTGTAACGGTGCATGGGATTCTTCCGTCCTAAGTGCAGGACTCTGCACTTGTCCTTGTTGAACCTCATCAGATTTCTTTTGGCTCAATCCTCCAATTTGTCTAGGTCTCTCTGGACCCTATCCCTACCCTCCAGCATATCTACCTCTCCCTCCAGTTTAGTGTCATCTGCGAACTTGCTGAGGGTGCAATTAATCCCATCATTCAGATCATTAATAAAGATGTTGAACAAAACTGGTCCCAGAACCGAACCCTGGGGCACTCTGCTTGATACCGGCTGCCACCTAGACATCGAGCCGTTGATCACTACCCGTTGAGCCCGACGATCTAGCCAGCTTTCTAGCCAGCTTATAGTCCATTCATCCAATCCATACTTTTTTAACTTGCTGGCAAGAATAGTGTGGGAGACCGTATCAAAAGCTTTGCTAAAGTCAAGATATATAAACATCCACCGCATATTTAATCTGATCTAATACGCAGAGTGATCAGTAACCCAGCAGGTGATGGAACAGCTTGAGCAAATGAAAGCTAGAACCAAAATGCAAAACTGGTTAGAAATGGTCTTAACCAGATCTTGATCACTCCCTGGTGCCCCCTACTTCCTGGTTAGGTCAATCGGAGGCCAAACAAATCAAGCCTAGCAACTACAGCACATAAGCATTACTTACAATATAGTAGCCATCTTACTTATGTAATGACCTATTCCTTTGGAGTGCCACTACAAAACAAGGACACAGAATTAACTATGGACCACCTGGGAGGGTTTAAGCCAATGAACAGATGGTGGGGAAGGTGGGATGGGGAACAGAACCCAGGAAGTTTTGGGGAGAGAACAAATGAAAGAGCTGAGAAGCTGCAGTGCTGAGCTGGGGCAGAGAGACAGCAGGGGTGCAGAGTTGGAACTAGAGCTGTTTGGATGAGAGCCAGCTGCAAAAGAGGAGTCTTACTGGAGCACGGGCTTGGAGCTGACAGGACAGCTGAGACCACTCAGCAGGACCCACCATTCTGAGTTCAGACTGCTCACCAGCAACAGAGTGCACGGATAGGTTGGACTGACTCCAAGGTCTGTGGAGGGGTGCATTGGCATGGGGCAGGGAGTCTGTGTGTGTCTAGCCAGGTGTGGGGATGCTGCACACTGCATCCTGTAGCAGGAGCAAGAGAGTCTGTGTAAGATCCTGACTTGGGTGTACTCCTGACTTTGCCTGGGTTCGCTAAAAGTGTTCTCTTGTTAAGTTTGGTGCCTTCTAGGAGGGGGAGTTGGTGTTTGTGCAGAAGTGCGTAGCTGGGACCTGAGATCCAATCCCTAACCCTGGGGTTCCCCTATCTGACTGAGCTATTACAATTTGTCAGCTGAAGATCCTACTGTGTGGTTTTTTTCCTTCTGTGCCCCCTCCTGCTTTTTTTCCCTCTTTCAGTTTTTTCTAAGTGGAATGCAAAGCCAACAACATTCAGGTCTAAGCTTTCAAACCTCCCATGTTCAACTAGATTCAAAATGAGGCAAACTGAGTTTCTGCATTTCTGATTTTAACACCAACCCAATGAAAGTAGATTGATTTGCAGTGTCAGATACACAAGTTCCTCTACAGCAATACCACTATGAATAGGCATAAAAACAAATGTCTGCAAAGTATGTGTATTCACTCCTCTGCAACTAGTGATCATTTTGTTTTGAAAAGCGGGGTGGTAACTGCTGCAGTAATAATTCACATTACAAGCTATGGGTTTGCCCAACATTAGAAGAAATCAAAAGAGAACGGAACCTCTTTGGTTGTTAAAATAAGAGAAATAATTGAAGTAGCTGCTTTTTACCCCTAGCTAAATTCACTAGAAAATAGATGTATTTTCAGGGGCAGCTGTAGCCTCCTGATTCAATGGATGCCCTACACTAAACTTCCAAGGGGGGCAGTGACCACCCGTGGCAGCACCCTCTGCCCTGGCACTGCAATCCTAATCCCAGCCCAGTATGGACGGAAGGCCCTGTTGGTGTGGGGCAGGCTCACTCTCCAGCTTCACATTCAACCTGAAGCAGTAGCTCCTGTCTGTGGGCTGTGCCTGGCTCCAAAGTCCAGGCATCATGAGCTGGCACCAGAGCCGACGAGACGGGGGGAAGCCGGTACAAATTACCAGGTCCCGGCGGTCTGGAAGGGGGTCCGGCTTCCCCCCCGTCGGCCCTGTTTAGCCGGTCCGCCCTTGCTGGGGGGCCCGAAAAATTTTTTTTCAACCGGGGCTTGAACCCACTCTCGGCCGGCCCTGCGTGGCACATGGGGTTGCACTGAAGCACCACGCAGGTTTGGCCCAGCCATTGCTTTATCATGGCAAAAGCTGCCACTGTGGGGCGAGTGTGGAGCAGGCTCTCTCTCCAACCCCTACTCCATCCCTCTCCCCCCCCGTCCATATGAGTGGGAGAAGTGGGAAAAATCATGGAGCAGGTCCTCAAGGAATCAATTCTGAAACATTTAGAGGAGAGGAAAGTGATCAGGAACAGTCAGCATGGATTCACGAAGGGGAAGTCGTGCCTGACTAACCTAATTGCCTTCTATGATGAGATAACTGGCTCTGTGGATGAGGGGAAAGCAGTGGATGTGTTATTCCTTGACTTTAGCAAAGCTTTTGATACGGTCTCCCACAGTATTCTTGCCGCCAAGTTAAAGAAGTATGGGCTGGATGAATGGACTGTAAGGTGGATAGAAAGCTGGCTAGATCGTCGGGCTCAACGGGTAGTGATCAATGGCTCCATGTCTAGTTGGCAGCCGGTTTCAAGCGGAGTGCCCCAAGGCTCGGTCCTGGGGCCGGTTTTGTTTAATATCTTTATTAATGATCTGGAGGATGGTGTGGACTGCACTCTCAGCAAGTTTGCAGAAGACACTAAACTAGGAGGCGTGGTAGATACACTAGAGGGTAGGGATCGGATACAGAGGGACCTAGACAAATTAGAGAATTGGGCCGAAAAAAACCTGATGAGGTTCAACAAGGACAAGTGCAGAGTCCTGCACTTAGGACGGAAGAATCCCATGCACCGTTACAGACTAGGGACCGAATGGCTAGGTAGCAGTTCTGCAGAAAAGGACCTAGGGGTCACAGTGGACGAGAAGCTGGATATGAGTCAACAGTGTGCTCTTGTTGCCAAGAAGGCTAACGGCATTTTGGGCTGTATAAGTAGGGGCATTGCCAGCAGATCGAGGAACGTGATCGTTCCCCTTTATTCGACATTGGTGAGGCCTCATCTGGAATACTGTGTCCAGTTTTGGGCCCCACACTACAAGAAGGATGTGGAAAAATTGGAAAGAGTCCAGCGGAGGGCAACAAAAATGATTAGGGGTCTGGAGCACATGACTTATGAGGAGAGGCTGAGGGAACTGGGATTGTTTAGTCTCCAGAAGAGAAGAATGAGGAGGGATTTGATAGCAGCCTTCAACTACCTGAAGGGGGGTTCCAAAGAGGATGGAGCTCGGCTGTTCTCAGTGGTGGCAGATGACGGAACAAGGAGCAATGGTCTCAAGTTGCAGTGGGGGAGGTCCAGGTTGGATATCAGGAAAAACTATTTCACTAGGAGGTTGGTGAAACACTGGAATGCGTTACCTAGGGAGGTGGTGGAGTCTCCTTCCTTGGAGGTTTTTAAGGCCCGGCTTGACAAAGCCCTGGCTGGGATGATTTAGCTGGGAATTGGTCCTGCTTTGAGCAGGGGATTGGACTAGATGACCTCTTGAGGTCCCTTCCAACTCTGATATTCTATGATTCTATGATTCTAAGTGTATGTTTGCCTGATTTTGCATCCTTGGTTTCATGATTTCTGTGGGTGCAGTTGAACCCATGAATCCACGCTAAAGCCAATCCCGTGGTTTTGGTTGTTGCTAATAAAATTGACCAAGATTTTCAAACGTGACTAGAGATTTTGGATGTCCAACATAGATTCCTTAAAGAGGACTGGTCTTCAGAGAGTGGGTGCTTAGTCCTTTCTGAAAATGAGGCCCCTTTAAGGTGTCTGAAATAGGATTGTTAAAAATTAAGGCACCCAAAATTACTATTCATTTTCAAAAACCTCAGCCATTATTTTAGGTTACATTTTTCAAAAGTGCCTATGTGACTTAGGCTCCTAAGTCTTGTTGACTTTCCCTTGGTCGTTAGACTCCTAAGTCATGTAGGTACTTTTGAAAATGTTACTCATAATCTATTCACCAAAAGTAGGTATGGTCCTTTTCAAAACAAATAATGAGCCTATGGCCCATTGAGGGATGGTAGTTGCCTCAATGAGTGCCTTAGGCTCATAGCAGGGAGAGCCCTCCCTCCCCCAATGAGTCTAAGGCCCAGATGAGCCCCTGGAGAATCTAAGTTTTGGAAAATGGGGGAGGCCTCCAGTGAATTCCTTAGGCCTTGGCTACACTTGCGAGTTGCAGCGCTGTAAATGTAACTCATTCCCCGTCCACACTGGCAAGGCATTTGCAGCGCTGTATCTCCGTGGTTGCAGCGCTGCATGTACTCCACCTCTCCGAGAGGAATAGTGAGTGCAGCACTGCCACTGCAGTGCTGCGGCACCAGTGTGGCCGCCCAATGCGCTGTGAATGGCCTCCAGAATTATTTGGCAGTATCCCACAATGCCTGTTCTAGCCACTCTGGTCATCAGTTCAAACTCTACTGCCCTGGCCTCAGGTAACCAACCATGTGACTGACCCTTTACATTCCCCGGGAATTTTAAAAATCCCCTTCCTGTTTGCTCAGCCCGGCATGGTGTGGAGTGCTATCAGCGAATCTTTCCAGGTGACCATGCCTCTACGCGCCAAGCGAGCCCCAGCATGGAGCAATGGCGAGTTGCTGGACCTCATCAATGTTTGGGGGGAGGAATCTGTACAGTCCCAGCTGTGCTCCAGCCGTAGGAATTATGATACCTTCGGGAAGATATCAAAGGACATGATGGAAAGGGGCCAGGACCGGGACGCCCTGCAGTGCAGGATTAAAGTGAAGGAGCTGCGGAGTGCCTACCGCAAAGCCCGCGACACAAACGGCCGCTCGGGTGCTCCCCCAACGACCTGCCGATTCTACAAAGAGCTGGATGCAATACTTGGGGTTAACCCCACCTCCACTCCGAGCACCACCATGGACACTTCAGAGCCGGTGTGGCGGGGGAGGAGAAAGAGGAGGAGGAGGAGGAAAATGGGAGTGATGGTGGTGGGCCAGATGGAGACACCCCGGAATCCCTGGAGCCATGCAGCCAGGAGCTCTTCTCGAGCCAGGAGGAAGGTAGCCAGTCACAGCGGCCGGTACGTGGTGGAGGACAAACAGAAGAGCAGGTTCCCGGTAAGCGGTTTTTTTTTTCGGGAAGGAATTTTTTTCGGTGCGGGCTCTTTGGGAGAGGAGGGTTAGGCATGCATGCCTAGATGCGGAATAGTGCATTGATGTGGTTTATCACATCGCGGTAATCAGCCTTGGTAATCTCCTCGAATCTCTCATCCAGAACGTGTGCAATGAGCCACTATGGTCCTTGTCCCAGCCAGGCTAATGTGTCCATGCCACTGTGCTGCGAGGGGCGGGGGGGACCATTGCTGCACATAGGCAAGCTGCATATGGGCCAGGGCGGAAGCCACATTGCAGTAGAAGACCCTCCCTTGCTTCCCAGGTCACCCTCAGCAGTGAGATATTGTCCAGGACGAACTCCTGTGGAAAATGTTGGGACAGTGTTCAGTGTAGGTGCCCCCTGAAGCTGTTGGCTCTCCCCAAAGCACAGAAACCTAGAGGACAGTGCAGCCCTGAAACAATCAGTCCCCCTTACTCACCATTTTGAGGCTCCCATGGGATATGTGTGCTCTGTTTCGGACGGGAAACTTATGCTATTGTGTAGACCCTGTGTGTTTTCTACTCCTTAAGTGCGGGGGGAATCATTACTCTGTCTGGTATAAACAATGCTGCCTCTGTTAAATGTTGCGTTTTGCCTATACAGCTGCATCAACCTTGAGGCCTCAGCCGTCCCTCTTATCACCTGCTCAGAGACTGCAAAGACTCAGGAAGAGACAGTGAAAAAGCAAAGAAGACATGCTGCAAGAAGTGATGCAGCAATCTATTAAAGAGAATGAGAAAGCACAGGACTGGAGGGAGAGAGAAAGCAGGATCTGCCAGGAAAACGCAGTGCACCAGTGGCAAAGCACCACGCACCGGCAGCAAAGCACTGATAGGCTCATAAGCATCTTGGAGTGCCAAGCAAAAAAGGAGCAGTATCGCATCCAGGAGCTCGTAGCCATGCAGAAAGAGGAGCAGTATCGCAAATGCCACCCCCCCTACAGCCCTTGTCCCAAAACTCTTTCCGTTGTGCCCCACTGTCACCTCCAACCCACTTTCCCCAACTTCCGTGTTCTTCACGCCACCGGCTGCCTCCAACACCAGTATCTTCACCACCCAGCCCTGAAAACCACGACCCTTACCCTCTGCACTCAACCCCCATCACCATGCAGTATAGCTGTCCTGAAGTGCAGCACTCACTGCACAGCACACCAGACAGGACATATGCGAATCTGTGATTGTACCGTTCCCCACTCCACCCCCTTGTTTCTTTTCAGTAAATATTTTTTTTTCTTTTCAATAAATGGATTCTTTGGCTTTGAAAACATTCTTTATTATTGCATAAAGTAAAAGACTCCTTAGCCCAGGAAATAAACAGGCACTGCAAGTCTGTTTGTCTGCTTAGCAAACACTGATTCCTAAAGATTGGAACTACTGCATTTCACTCCCGTGCAGGGCACCAGATATCACTGCTGGCTTTCAGCCTCAAATTGCTCCCTTAAGGCACCTCTAATCCTTGCAGCCCTGCGCTGGGCCCCTGTAATAGCCCTGCTCTCTGGCTGTGCAAATTCAGCCTCCTGGTGTTGAGCCTCGGAGGTCCATGCCTGAGTGAAGCTTTCACCCTTCCCTTCACAAATATTATGGGGGGGCACATCACGCGGATATAACCGCGGGGATGCTGTTTTCGACCAAGTCCAGCTTCCCATACAGAGATCGCCAGCGGCCCTTTAAATGGCCAAAGGCACACTCCACAGTCATTCGGCACCGGCTCAGCCTGTAGTTGAACCGTTCTTCGCTGCTGTCAAGGCTCCCTGTATAGGGTTTCATGAGCCACGGCATTAATGGGTAAGCAGGATCTCCAAGGATCACAATGGGCATTTCAGCTTCCCCTACCGTGATCTTCCGCTCTGGGAAAAAAGTCCCGGCCTGCATCTTCCTGAACAGCCAAGTGTTCCGAAAGATGCGTGCGTCATGCACCTTTCCGGGCCAGCCTGTGTTAATGTCAATGAAACGCCCACGGTGATCCACAAGCGCCTGGAGAACCCCTTCCGATTAACGTACTCGGATCCTAGGTGGGGTGGTGCCAGAATAGGAATGTGCGTCCCATCTATCGCCCCTCCACAGTTAGGGAACCCCATTTGTGCAAAGCCATCCACTATTTCCTGCACGTTACCCAGAGTCACGGTTCTTCTGAGTAGGATGCGATTAATGGCTTTGCAAACTTGCATCAACACGATTCCAGCGGTCGACTTTCCCACTCCAAACTGGTTTGCGACCAACCAGTAGCTGTCTGGAGTTGCCAGCTTCCAGATTGCAATAGCCACCCGCTTCTCCATTGGCAGGGCAGCTCTCAATCTCGTGTCCTTGCGCTGCAGGGTGGGGGCAAGCTTCTCACACAGTCCCATGAAAGTGGCTTTTCTCATCCGAAAGTTCTGCAGCCACTGCTCATCATCCCAGACTTCCATGACGATGTGATCCCAGCACTCAGTGCTTGTTTCCCAAGCACAAAAGCGTCATTCCACGGTGCTGAGCATGTCTGTGAATGCCACAAGCAATTTCGTGTCGTACGCGTTACGCAGCTCGATAGCATCGTTGGACTCCTCACCCTCACTCTCACTGTCACTTTGGATCTTAAGGAATAGTTCGACAGCCAAACGTGACGTGCTGGCGAGAGTCGTCAGCATACGCCTCAGCTGTTCGGACTCCATTTCCCGCAGACAGATCGCGCTGCACAGAAACCGTTGAAAGATGGCGCCAAAGGTGGACGGAAACAAAGGGATTTCTGGGATGCGAAGCGATGCATCACGGGGCATTGGGACAGGAGCCAGAATCCCCCGCACCCAAACCCCCTTCCCACAACCCACAGCGCCAGAATGGGAAAAGGTGCTCTGTGGGATAGCTGCCCATAATGCACCGCTCCCAATAGCGCTGCAATTGCCGCAAATGTGGCCACGACAGTGCGCTGGGCAGCTGTCAGTGTGGACAGACTGCAGCGCTTTTCCTACTCAGCTGCATGAAGTCAGGTTTAACTCACAGCGCTGTACATCTGCAAGTGTAGCCAAGGCCTAAGTCTTGCTGATGGGGCTAAGGAGCATCCTAAGGGCTAACTGGAAGGTTTTCTGCTCCTGCAGCTCTCATAAGGTCCACCGGAAGGGAGAATCCCACCCTGCATTGAAGCCTCCTACTCCCCCCAGGCCTCCCCGTCCTCTAATCTTCTAGGGTCTGCAAGAAAATGCCCCTTCCTATAGATATAAGAAGGTCCACAGGGAAGAGGGACTGGACGAGAATAAGAGATGTAGAAGGTGATGAGGTCGGGGCCATTCCTGTCTTCCTGTGGCCCTCTTAAAGTCTGCAAGAGGGAAGAAATGAGCCTCCTGAAGTTCACTGTTTCCCTCAACAAGCCTGGTGAACATAAAGGGACTCAACAGAGGGTCCTGTGGCACCTTTGAGACTAACAGAAGTATTGGGAGCATAAGCTTTCGTGGGTAAGAACCTCACTTCTTCAGATTGCTTTTTACAGATTCAGACTAACACGGCTACCCCTCTGATACATAAAGGGACTCATCACCCTTCCTGTGGGCTTTTTGACTGGGGGGAAAAAACCCTTAATTTACCTGGTGACAGGCCTCCTTAAGATAGGGATTGCATCCTCCAGGGTTTTTTCCCTACACAGTAGCAAAAAAAAAAAATGAATTATGCAATTGTGTTAATTGCTACATCCCCTGACCCACAGGGTGTACAATCAGAAAAGGAAAAAGACAGATGAAGGATAGGGGAAAGGGAGGTAATAAACAAATGCCATGATCTTGGCCTTTGAAAGGACAAGAATAGAGGATTTCAGTAGAAAAAAATTCTATGGCTTGTGCTATGCAAGAGATCAGACAAAATGGTGATAATGGTCCCTTCTGGCCTTAACATTTCTGAATATTTATGAATCTATGAAAATTAACATCAGCCACTTTCATTTTATATCTCTTTAATAGATATCTCATGATTCCCGATGCTGTGTATACTATGGAGGTATTTGAGGAACAGAATGAGAATGTGCAGGAATACCAGTCTGTAGTTCCATAGAAAACCCTTTTCTAGGTGAATAGTGGAGAAAAGTTCCTGGATATATGAACTTTTTAAAAACTCTAGAACAATCATTTGTCAAATTAAATGCACTGAGGCATGGCTAAAGCAAATCAGTTTTCCAACCATTTTTTATAATCAGATTAAAAAAACCTTCAGGTTAATAGGTCAGTAATCTGTCTATGCTATAATACTGGTTACTAATTAAATCATTCTGAGACTCAGAAATACAGATAAAGCAAGCATGGATTAAACTGGTTTGGTGGGATTAGTCTCTTTAGGAAATTCCAAATTGAATTTTTACAGATTAAATACTTCAAATGAACATGGAGGCCATCTGTTGTTGATGGTGAAACACCTTTACAATGAGGAGTATTCAGTCCTGTACAATGAACACTATACACCATGTACCTCTCTGATGTTGATCTCTCTGTATATGTTAAGAGAAAAAAATTTGATTAGTACATGTTGGTGCAGTACTTACTGTAGATAGATGTTACTAGATGATGGCTATGTGTGGGTTTTCTCTGTGTGCTGTCCCGGATCTGTGCAGATAGTTGGCACAGCAGACCTCCATCGAACTGCCCAATAACCACAGACTCAGTTTGTAGCAAAGGCATTTGGTCAGGTTTATTGTCAATGAAGTACGGTCTTAATGCCCTGGCTCAATGGTTACAGGCAGAGGCGAATTTACCATGAAACAAACTGTGCAGTGGCACGGGGCCCCCAATGATAGGGGGCCCCCACAAAATACAGGACAAATCTCATCTGACGACCTGCCCCAGAGTCCCAGCCAGCAGCGCAGCAGGGCTCAGGCAGGCAGCCGGCCTGCATTCCGTGGCCGGTGGCCCCTTGAGCTCCTAGAAGTGGCCGGCTGCTGGCATGTCTCTACATGCCCCTGGTAGGGGGGGAGGCGGATCCGCGTGCTGTCCCCGCCCCAGGCAGCGCATGGAGACCTGCTGCCCCGCTCCCCACAAGGGGCACGCATAGACGTGCCAGCAGCAGTGCAGCAGGGCTAGGGTGGCTCCCTGACCATGCTGCCTCACTCCCTCCGCACCATGCTGCTCCTGGAAGCAGCCAGCATGTCCCTGCGGTCCCTGGGGGGAGGGAGTGTCTCCGTGAGTTGCCCCCACCCCGAGCACCAACTGCGCAGCTCCCATTGGCCAGGAACTGCGGCCAATGGGAGCTGTGGGGGCAGCGCCTGTGGGAAGCAGCGCACAGAGACCCCCTGGCTCCCCCCCACCTAGGAGCCATTGCCAGAGGGGTGTGCCGGTTGCTTTGGGAGCCGCGCCACCCCCCGACCCCTCCTGCACCCTAGCCCCGTGCATCAGCCCAGAGCCCGCACCCAAACTCTCTCCCAGAGCCTGCAGCTGTCCCACACCCCTGCCCCAGCCCAGAGCCCGCACCCAGCACCCAAACTCCCTCCCAGAGCCTGATCCCTGCACCCCCTCCTGCATCCCAACCCTCTGCCCCAATCAAAGTACCTCACTTTATTTTCATTTACTTCCTATTACTTATAGGATGAGGATGAAGGAAAAAAAGAATGAAAAATGGGGGGGGGGAATAAGATAATGTTCTTTTTCTTGGCTGGGTCCCAAGGGGGGAGCCCTGAAAATGAAGGTGTGCACTGGGCCCCACTAACTCTAAATCTGCCACTGGTTACAGGTATATCACACATGTATGCCTGTTGCAATGGACTAGTGCACTTAATGGCAGGACTTTCCATTATCCCCTAGGCCAGCCAAAGACACTCCCTCTGAGATATCTTTTTATACACCAGTACAAACAAGTTGTATATTGCCCCTCTGACATATCTGAGTGCCACCCATTGCCTTGTATCTGTTGGTTTGATCAAAACATCTCTTTCTATCTTGCTGTCATCCTGACCTTATCTTTAGGTGGGTCAATATGTTCCTGTTATCTCTGGGGAATATGCTGATATCAGGGTGATCTGGTACCATCCTTCTGGAATGTGTGTGTGTGTCTTCTTGTTCCTAGGACTACTTAGGAATATGTGTTCCTGCAATATCCGCCCTGTTCTTGCCAGATTCTGTGAGCAGGCCTTACCTTTTGCTCACAACTTAACTTAGCTTTATAGCAGCAAGTTTTGACCACTACTTTAATTCAGGCCTCAGGCCCCATAGAAGGCCCCTAATTCAAGGCCTTATATCTCAGGCTCTCTTTCTACTACACTTACTATAATATAGTAGAGTCCTAATCTTTTTTTACATGAGTTCTATGGCAGACAAACCATTTCTCCTTTACTCCCCACGTTATTGAGCTAAGATATTAATTAATATTAGGGCAAGTCTAGGTAAAGTAAACTACTGTCTATGCTGATGGTGAGTTGGATCCCTATTACACAAGGTGTAGGAGGCTACTGGTAGTATTATGAGTGACTGAGGCATAATGCTTCCAGGATGCCATCAAAGTGGACCCTACTACACTGAAGTGTGCTCATTTTCACCGTGCTGGCTCAGGGGCCTGGGGTATGGGAGGGGGTGAAGGCCCCGGGGGCGGGGGGCTGCAGGCTCTGGGGTGGGGCCAGAAATGAGGAGTTCAGGATGTGGGAGGGGGCTCCAGGCTGAGGCAGTGGGTTGGGATGCGGGAGGGTGGGGGAGGCGTTGGCTCCGGCTGGTGATGCGGGCTCTGATGTGGGGCTAGGGATGAAGGATTTGGGGTGTGGGAGTGGGATCAGGGCTGGGGCAGGGGGTTGGGGTGCAGGGGGAGAGTGAGGGCTCTGACTGGGGTGGGGCTGGGGATGAGGGGTTTGGGGTGCAGGAGGGTGCTCTGGGCTGGGATCGAGGGGTTCAGAGGTCAGGAGGGGGATTAGGGCTGGGGCAGGGGCCTGGGAGGGGGTCAGGAGTGCAGGCTCCAAGCGGCACTTACCTCAAGCAGCTTCCAGAAGCAACAACATGTCCACCCTCTGGCTCCTATGCGGAGGCACGGCCAGGCTGCTCTGCGCGCTGCCCTGTCCACTGGCGTTTCCCCTGCAGCTCCCATTGGCTGCAGTTCCCGGCCAAAGGGATCGGTGGAGTTGGCGCTTGGGGCAGGTGCAGCGTGCGGAGCCCCCTGCTGCCCCTACATATAGGAGCCGGAGGGGGAACATGCCAGCTACTTCCCAGGAGCCTAGCAGGGAGCCTGCCAGCCCCACTGTGTGGAGCCGCCAACCGGACAGTCAACAGCCCGGTCAGCATTGCTGACCAGAGCTGCCAGGATCCCTTTTTGACTGGGTGTTCTGGTCAAAAACCTAGGTCCTCTTCCTGTGCTTTCCTTTCTCGGTCATTGGACTCTGTCCCCTCCTCCGAGCAGGCATGTCTGCAATCCTCCCCCCAAACCAACATGGCCCCTGTTGTACTAGTGACTCTCCTCTCTTCCTCTGGGTTGCCGAGCAGACTCTGAGGGTATGTCTACACTACGAGAGTAGTTCGATTTTACTTAAAGCGAATTTGTGGAACCGATATTATAAAGTCGAACGTGTGTATCCACACTAAGGATAGTAATTCGACTTTGTGAGTCCACACTAACGGGGCAAGCATCGACATTGGAAGCGGTGCACTGTGGGCAGCTATCCCACAGTTCCCGCAGTCCCCGTTGCCCATTGGAATTCTGGGTCGAGCCCCCAATGCCTGCTGGGGCCAAAAATGTGTCGAGGGTGGTTTTGGGTAACTGTCGTCATTCAACTCTCACTCCCGCCCTCCCTCCGTGAAAGCGCCGGCGGGCAATCAGTTCGCGCACTTTTCTGGTGATTGACAGCGCAGACGCCACAGCACTGCGAGCATGGAGCCCGTTGCGATCATCGCTGCAGTTATGGCCGTTGTCAACACCTCGCACCTTATCATCCACCTTTTTCACAGGCAGATGCTGAGAAATCTGGCGAGGAGGCTACGGCAGCGCGGTGAAGACATTAAGTCTGAGAGGGGCACAGACCTCTCACAAAGCACGGGACCCCGCGCCGTGAACATCATGGTGGCAATGGGTCATGTTGATGCTGTGGAATGGCAATTCTGGGCCCGGGAAACAAGCACGGACTGGTGGGACCGCATAGTGCTGCAGGTCTGGGATGAATCACAGTGGCTGCGAAACTTTCGGATGCGTAAGGGAACTTTCCTGGAACTTTGTGAGTTGCTGTCCCATGCCCTGAAGCGCAAGGACACCCAGATGCGAGCATCCCTGACTGTCCAGAAGCGAGTGGCCATAGCCCTCTGGAAGCTTGCAATGCCAGACAGCTATGGGTCAGTCGCGAATCACTTTGGAGTGGGCAAATCTACCGTGGGGGTTGCTGTGATGCAAGTAGCCAACGCAATCGTTGAGCTACTGCTCTCAAAGGTAGTGACCCTGGGAAACTTGCAGGTGATCATAGATGGCTTCGCTGCGATGGGATTCCCAAACTGCAGTGGGGCTATAGATGGAACTCACATCCCTATCCTGGGACCGGCCCACCAGGCCAGCCAGTACATTAACCGAAAGGGCTACTTTTCAATGGTGCTGCAAGCACTGGTGGACCATAGGGGACGTTTTACCAACATCAACGTCGGATGGCCGTGCAAGGTTCATGATGCTCGCATTTTCAGGAACTCTGGTCTGTTTAGATGGCTGCAGGAAGGTATTTACTTCCCAGACCATAAAATAACTGTTGGGGATGTGGAGATGCCTATAGTCATCCTCGGGGACCCAGCCTACCCGCTAATGCCCTGGCTCATGAAGCCCTATACAGGCACCCTGGACAGTGAAAAAGAACTCTTCAACTACCGGCTGAGCAAGTGCAGAATGGTGGTGGAGTGTGCTTTTGGACATCTGAAGGGGAGATGGAGAAGCTTACTGACTCGCTCTGATCTCAGCGAAACCAATATCCCCATTATTATTGCAGCTTGCTGTGTGCTCCACAATCTCTATGAGAGCAAGGGGGAGACCTTTATGGCGGGGTGGGAGGTTGAGGCAAATCGCCTGACTGCTGATGACGCCCAGCCAGACAGCTGGGCGATTAGAAGAGCACAGCAGGACGCGCTGTGCATCTGGGAAGTTTTGAAAGCTAGGTTCCAGAGTGAGCAGGGTAACCTGTGACTATTAAGTTTGTTTAAACAGAAGCTGAACCTGCCCCCGTTTCTTTACCCAGTTAATGTTGACTATCCTCTCCAGTTACCAACCCCCGTTCCCCCCTTCCAACACACCTTTAACAATAAAATAAATGAAACTTTGTTCATTAACACCGTTTTCTTTATTAAGGATTTCGTGGTAAAGTGTTGAAACTGGGACGCAGACTGTGGTGGGGAGCGGGTGTAGTGATGGAAAGGACGCTTCTAAACTCGAGGAATGACAGGCTCCTGCTCCTAGAGTGGTCCGTAGTGGTGGACTGTTTGTTTCAACGGCGCCTGCCACCCCTCCTTTTCGGGACTCTGTGTGTGGGGGCTATGTGACTTTGTGGCGGGGGAGGACGGTTACAGATCCCCTGCTGCGTGGCTCTGTCATCCAGGCTAAGGACCGCTGCATAAGATCTGTAACTGCCCTCCCCCGCCACAAACTCACATAGCCCCCTCACACAGAACAGGAAAACCACCTCCCAGACTGACCAGGGTGCCTAGTTACTGCAATGTGTGTGTGACCTTCTGCTGAACCTGCCCCCGTGTCTGTACCCTGGTACATCCGAAGAAGTGGGCTGTAGTCCACGAAAGCTTATGCTCTAATAAATTTGTTAGTCTCTAAGGTGCCACAAGTCCTCCTGTTCTTCTTTTTACCCTGGTAAAGGTGACTGTCCTCTCCAATTACCAACCCCCTTCCCCCGCTTCAAACACACTCTCCTCTAAAAGAACATGACGGAAACAGTAATTAACAGAAACGTATTTTTTATTAACAACTACACAGTTAGGGGATGAAACTGGGACGGGGGCTTGGGTGAGATGCTTTTGGAGTGAAGGAAAGGACTTATCAAATCTTTGGGAATGAGAGCCTTCTGTTACATGAACAGTCTGCAGGGGTGGAGTGACTGTTTTCACGGCCCCTGCCACCCCTCCTTCTTGGGACTTTGGGTGAGGGGGATATGGGACTTTGTGGCGGGGGAGGGCGGTTAGAGATGGAATGCAGCGGGGCTCTGTCCTCCTGCCTCCAGTCCTGCAGAACATCTACAAGGCGCTGGAGCGTGTCCGTTTGCTCCCTCATTAGTCCAAGCAGCGTTTGAGTCGCCTGCTGGTCTTCCTGCCGCCACCTGTCCTCCCGTTCGCTGTGTGATCGCTGGTATTGCGACATGTTCTCTCTCCACTGGGTCTGCTGTGCCGTCTCGGCTCGGGAGCAGCCCATAAGTTCTGAGAACATCTCGTCCCGTGTCCTTCTCTTTCGTCGCCTGATCTGCGCCAGCCTCTGGGAGGGGGATGCCGGGGTAGCTCGGGAGACACTCGCAGCTGTGGGATGGGAAAAAGGGAGTGAATTCCTCAGAAAGATACAGTTTTGCGAACAATGAATATAGTCTTTCTCTGTGAACAAGACCATGCACAGCACCTATCACATGCACACTCAGTACAAGGTCGAATTTTCGGCCTTCCCATTGAGTGCCTGGGGTCTTGCTGTACAGATCACATAAGCGGGGCTGGACAACGGAATTCAGCTAGCAGGCGGACATGGTAAGCCGTAGACTTTTGGCTGCTTAAAGCTTAATTTATAGCAGTGCCCTCCTTTCATGTTCCAAGCAATGCTCCTAGCGTTGACCAGTTCCTGCTGCCGGCAATCTGGCCACCATGAACTCTGCCCCTGTCCTACCCCCCTCGCGGCTGTCCCCGGGAAAGATCCCTGCATGCTTCCCCTGTCACGCCTCCACCGCGTGGCTGTAAACGGCCGGTTACAGTTATGTAAAGGAACAGGCAATCAGTCCCAATACTAATATTCCCCTAATTCAAAGCAGGTCACCATGAGTGATATCACTCTGATGAGGATTTCGGAGACAGAGAAAGACCGCATGTTGCGTGAATGCCAGCAAGCACCAGGGCTGTATGCCGCCATGCTTTGCGAGGCAATGATCCCGGAGTACTTGCTGCTAGCCTAGCACAGAAAAGTTTCCTATCATGGAGGACGCAATAAGGCCGCTCTTCCCAGGAACCTGATGCAAAGGCTTTCACAATACCTCGAGGAGACCTTTGTGGAGATGTCCCAGGAGGATTTCTGCTCTATCCCCAGACATATTGACAGAATTTTCCAGTAGCTGCACTGGCAAGGACTAAAAACTAAAGCGCCTAGGGCAAACTAATCATGAAAAACCCATTGTTAAGATACCATTCCTATTCTGTTCAAAATAAATGTTTAAAACACTTACCGACTGATCCTTCCCCTGATTCACGGTCCGGGTTACCGCCTTGGGAGGGTTGGTAGGGGATCTCCGTGAGGGTGATGAAGAGATCCTGGCTGTCGGGGAAATCAGCGTTGAAAGCGCTGTCAACTGCCTCGTCCTCCTCATCTCCTTCCTCATCTTCCCCGTCCGCAAACATCTCCGAGGAAGCGGCCATCGACAATACCCCATCGTCAGAGTCCACGGACAGTGGTGGGGTAGTGGTGGCAGTTGCACCTAGAATGGAATGCAGTGCCTCGTAGAAATGGCATGTCTGGGGCTGGGATCTGGAGTGTCCGTTTGACTCTTTGGTCTTCTGGTACCCTTGTCTCAGCTCCTTGATTTTCACGTGGCACTGTGTTGCATCCCGGCTGTATCCTCTCTCCGTCATGGCTTTTGAGATCTTCTTGTAGATCTTCGCATTCCGTTTTTTCCATCGCAGCTCCGAAAGCACGGACTCATTGCCCCACACAGCGATCAGATCCAAGACTTCCCGATCAGTCCATGCTGGGGCCCTCTTTCTATTCTGCGATTGCATAGTCACCTCTGCTGGAGAGCTCTGCATCGTTGCCAGTGCTGCTGAGCTCACCACGATGTCCAAACAGGAAATGAGATTTAAACTGGCCAGACAGGAAAAGGAATTCAAATTTTCCCGGGGCTTTTCCTGTGTGGCTGGTCAGCGCATCCGAGCTCGGACTGCTGACCAGAGCGTCAACAGAGTGGTGCACTGTGGGATAGCTCCCGGAGCTATTAACGTCGAATTCCATCCACACCTACCCTAATTCAACATGGCCATGTTGAATTTAGCGCTACTCCCCTCGTCGGGGAGGAGTACAGAAATCGATTTAAAGAGACATCTATGTCGAAATAAATAGCTTCGTTGTGTGGACGGGTGCAGGGTTAATTCGATTTAACGCTGCTAAATTCGACATAATCTCCTAGTGTAGACCAGGCCTGAGTCTGCCCTTGGCTCCCCTTCCCTACCAGGGACAGTGTATCTCTTCCAGAGCTACCAGCACACAGAGTCCCAGGAATCTAGGTAATCACCTTGGGGGTTACACACAGAGGGAGCATAATCATGGGTCTGCCTTCTCCTTTCCCCTTTGGGGAGGCTAGTCCCATGGTTGGCACTAGTCTTTCACACTCCCTGTGCTGAAGGACTTCAAAGGATTTGGATTGTACAGGCTGTCTCCTCCTGCAGACCAAGAGGGAAACCCCTCTGCCACAAGCCTGTTGGTCTCTCTAGCTGCCACCTTCCGATCTCCTGAACATCTGTAGAAAAGGAACCACTTCCCTATAGTCCTCGGGAGGTCTGCAGGGAAGAGAGATTGGGTGAGAACATGAGGTTTGGGAGAAGAGGTCAGGTGCATTACTTCTTTATGCATCCATGAAGGGTTAGTCACCACCTATCCTTTATGCTGTATCCAGCGTGTCTTCTACAATACAATCTCATTAACTTGAACATTCACTCTCTCTGACTTACCTTGTCTCTGAAAGATGGCTTCATGGGGCCTGATCTAATGCCCAATTACGTTGATGGGAGCCATGAGTGCTGAGCATTTTGACAATGAGGCCATTTATTTAAGTGCCTAAATGTGAATGTAGGTACCTAGTTTCAGGCATCTAAGTAGACTAGGTACTTTGTGCCTGTGATTTTGAAAACCCTCTATGTAAATTACCAGAATATATAGCTTTCTATGGCTCTTTTAAGGCTTCTCTGTATAGACTTTAATCCGCTCCCAAATGTTTTGTTTGACCTTTGTGTGTCAGATGACATATAAAAACAGTTGGATTTTACTCTCTTACAATTGTGCTTTTGTAATTTAACACACCCATTACTGCGTTGTTGTAACTTATACTGGGAAACCCTCAGTTGGGAGAAAAGTGAGAATTATACAGGGGTTCTAAATAGCATTTGCTACAATTGTCTCTCTTTCAAATGTGATGAGGAAATGAAATGTGCTACTAATTTGAAACAATGGAGGATTAAGGCATTTGATTGCTGCTTTTTAACGCTTGGAAGTTAATATACTTCATTAATTGGAAGCAAGTTAATGCATTTCTTCAAGCTAAATGACACTTCATTTTTCAGGGAAACTACTCCAGAAACCGAATACTTTGTAACAGTTTGTCACAGTCAAAGAGCCATATAGTTTAGCGCAAAAACAAAATCTACAGCAAATACTCCCTATAAAAGCTATACATGATTAATAAAAATCCTAATTCTCTTAAAGTGCTTCACCTTGTTTATGGAGGGGGTTCAAAAGACAGCAGACTTGTAATGGAGCACTCCAGTTTACACTGTTTTTCCATTCTATACAGCATTAAGCATCTTGATTAACATCCATCATATGTGGTTTATTTTCTGTCATCAGGGCAGAATTATGTGCACAGTGAAGTGTTTTGTTTTCATAGGGTTGTTTTTAAAGAGTGTATATGCTGCTACATGTTGATGTTAGAGAAGGCAGGTCACAGAAATGTGCCTTGTACTTGGAGCAGAAGGTGCTGAGGTTTGTTATGGTCATTGGTTCCTTGCACAGCCTTGGACTGGCCCCCAAGAAGGCTTTGTCTATTGTCCAGATAAGCTTTTATCTTTACAGAAGAAAGTTCCATTTACTTCTGGGGGCATTCTGTGCCAAAAAAATAAAAATTCTGCCTACAATATTTTAAAATTCTTCAAAATTCTGCAAATTTTATTTATCTATAAATAAATGAGGAGGGTGAGGCTGCTCCCGACACTGACACAGCACAAGGACTGGGCCTGCCCCACAAACATCCAACAGCCCTGTCCCTCGACGCCACGTGCACCAGGTGTGGGCAGACAGGCTCAGCCCAGCAAGATCCAAGTGTAGATGGGCTTAGTGTGGGGGGGATCCTGGTGTGGGGTAAGAGGATTCTGTGGGGGGGCAATCTGGGTGTGGATGGCTCAGTAGAGGGTCTGGGTGTGTATGGGATCTGGATGCATAGGGGCTCGTTGTGGGGTTCTGATTGCAGGGGCAATGGGACTCTGCAGGGGGGGGTCCACGTGAAGGTGGTTGTGCTCAGCAGGGGGGTCTGGATGTGAGGGTCTGGGGCTCAGTGGGGGGGTATAGGTGTGCGGGGCTCATCAGGCTGGTCTGGGTGCTGGGGATCTGGCGCATAGTGGGGTGGGGGTCTGGAAGCAGCTGATTGGGGTTCAAGGGGGTGGAGGTATGGGTTCAGGGGGGCTCATTGGGGTGGTCCAGGTGCAAGGGGGGCTCATCCGCGAGGGTTTGATGGGCCTGCTCAATGGGGAAGCCCCAGCTGCTGCCGCTGCTGCCAAGTGGATGCAACATGCTGGGCTCTGCTTCTCCCCCCCTCAATTCCCCTATTCCCTTCTTTTTTCCCCATCCCCCTTCCCCACTGTCCCCTGACACATTCCCTCCCCTTTCCTCTTCCCACTATCCTCCTCCCCTCACTTCCAAATCCCCTCCAGCGGCATGTGATCCCACATGCCCCTCCCCACACCTCACCTCTGTTGTTTGGAGGGCAATACCCCCCAAACTATGCCTACGAACATCCTCAGCTCCACGCCACTCTGCACAGCTTCCCTTTTCTTCCCCATCATTTTATGCAGGGAAGCAAATAAATCTGCAGAGGGCATGAATTCTGCATGTGTGCAATAGCTCAGAATTTCCCCAGGAGTATTCCATTGTACCAGAGGAGTGGGGTTCTTGACCACCAATCCTCATACACAAGGTTTTGGTGATATTTTAGATATCCCAGGCACAGGTCATTGAGCATATTGAAGATAAAGACTGAGACCTTGAACTTGACTCCTTCATTCTTAATTACATTCCTATAACAGTGTAAAGGCATCCAAAATGGGCATAATTTACACTGCCAGAGAAGTGTAAAGAGGCCTTTGAGTAAATAAGAATCAAGCTCATTGACTTCAATGGACATTGGCTTTTGTGAGAGCGGAATCTGGGCCAGTGTATTTAGGTTCCACATGTACCCAGTAATTAACCAACCAAAGAAGTAATAATTTAACAGCATCCTATATCTGGATTTAAAATCTGCTCAGTATTGTCATAGTAAACTGCATGCCACCAAGATCGAGGGTCAGCTGACAGAGTACAGATTTAAACCGATTCTCAATAAATGTAATTAAAACTTGATTTGAATTATTCAGATTCAAATATTGTTCTGGAATTACATGCACTCTCCATATAAGCAGGATCTGAAGGAGCTCTCCCCTGACAGCTAGTGATGAGTTGGGGAGGGGAAAAGGCTTCAGGACCAGACTGTATTTACATGAACACACTCACTCTGCCTAGGTATCCAGCAGACAGAGATGTGTTGCCAAAGTGACCAATTTTTGTTGATGTTGGGTTACAAATCACTATTGACTGCTGGGGTAATGAAATGTTGTTATCCTTACTGTACAAGTAAAGGGTATCAGAACTGTGCTTAGCCTGTCCTGATTGAGGGGGTCACCCTCAACGGCATGGAACTTGCTAAGCAGTGTGCTCAGATGCCAGACCCCCGTGAAGGGCAAGAGTGGGTGGGATAGGTGTTCCTGCTTAGGCTCTACCTAAGAGTCCTAGGCATGGTTTAACCTTCCCTTCTCTGCTGTTCAAAGATAGACCTAATTAAGGCTCTGTTTTTGTTTTGTTAAGTGATCACTAGAGTTGAAATCATCTGTTGTGGGACAGCATTTCTGCCCAGCCTGCTTCAGCAGTGAGGTTCTCTCACTGAGAACTGATAATCACTGAGAGCTGGGTGGATCCTCAAGAGATTGACCCAGAGGTCATTGCAGAGAAGCAGAAGGTGATGGTGTGCAGTGGTGATGGTTGGCAGGGCAGTCAGCAGAGCTGCTGATGCCAGGGCCAGGGCCTGGACAGTGGAGCGAGGAAGATGCACCTATGAACTCTGGGTTTTCACTAACCAAGGACAACCACTGTGAGTGGTGTGGTGAAGGGACAAGGGAGGGGCACGTTAAAGGAACTTTTGGTTGTTGGACTCAAGAACCTGAGGCAAAAGACACTGCCCAACATACTCTAGGGTGAGTGTTTTGCTTGTGGTTTTATGTTTATGAATCCTGCTTGCGGCATTTTCCCAAATTCTTGCCTTGTTACTTCCCTCCTTTTAGTAAAAATTTATTTTTTACACTCAGACTTGTGAGAGGGGAAGTATTGCCCTCAAGTCTGGTACTGAACATAAGCCACCCAGACCAGAGAATCCACCCTAAAGAGTGCCATAAAGAGGTGAAGATTGTTATCAATAGGAGAGACATTATCCAGTTGCATAGGCCTGGGAGCCAAGAACTGAGCCAACTGAACTAATTCTGCCTCTGATACAGACTCTCCTCTGTATGATCTTGGGGAGGACATGTGACCTATCAGCCTCAGTTTCTGGGGTATAAGGTCAATAATAAATATCTGCTTTCCCCGAGGTGCTATGAGGATTAATTTGTTAATATTTGCTGTGAAGCTGAAAAGTGCTAAATATAATTTTATTATTTAGCTTGGAGCTAGGGTACTTAATCTGCTCATCCTGATGTTAGAAAGAGACTATTTGTGTTAATAAGAGCTCATTATAATTCATTCTATTGCTCAGAAGCAGAGTTAAAAAACATAAATTTGCTAAAGCAAATGGCTGCATCTGTGTAGATTTTACATGACAATCCAGCACACAGCAGGGTGTCTCCATCTCCTGCCTCGTATACAGCATGACACAAGGGTGATGTGCTTCTTTGGTCTTCATTGCCAGGAGCCAGTTATGCTTCTCTTACAGTAATGCTCTAGGCTCATTTCCAGAATGGCCTTGGCAAATGACTGCAGAGAAAATTACTGATCCCCTGTCCTCTGAGCTAAAAAGTGTGAGTGTCTGTTGCCAACTGTCAGGGAAGTAAAAGGATGGGGGTGGGGGAACCACCTTTGATGACAGGATGTAGAAAAACCTTTAAAACTCCTGGGGGGGAAAAGAAGTCGGATTTCATTCAGATCTAGATTTAGAGACTATGAATTGTCTCTGAGAGCACAAAGGTTGCCAGAATAGCCTAAAGCTTAAGGCAAAATGGGATGGTGTGTGTGTGTGTGATACCCTCATTCTGCAGGCAAGGTGGGGTTGTGTGTGTACTGTGTATAAGCCAAACGTTGTGGATGGAACGTGGGCACCTGTCATGGATTGTTAGACCTGGATACGACATTCAGTCAGAGACCAAAAAAGGTTCCTTTGTATTGTCAGCACAATATTTGAGTTTATATTATTATTTTGTTGTTCTTAGTGTCATTTACAGACAAATTAAAGAGGACAATTTATGTCCCAAGACAAACTGGCTTTGATATGGTGTTCTTCCTTTTTCTCTATGCTTAATTAGGCTAACAGGGAAAGACGACAGCTGTGATAGTGGGAATGATAAATGCCTTTGCCTGTCCTGGTTTTGACAGCAATCAGCCTGACAAAGGATTACCAATTGATTTGAGATCAGTGTTAGCGCTGGATGCAGCTCAGTCACCACTCCTGCCTTCTAGTGTGCTATAGAAACAGTTGTCCTTTAAAAAATGTGGAAAATTCTTTTTTATTTGAAGGGGGAGAATCCCTCTTCAGAGATGGGGGGAAGAGACAAAAATGTGGAAGGGAGAGAGGGATCCCTGTCAAACAATGCTTCAGGGCTTATTTGTGTGTGAGTGTGTGTATGCGTGGGGGTTGGTAAAAATGGAAAGGTTGCTCATGGACACCCGCTGTGGAAAAAAGCAGACCATCTTCTAGACAATCTTATATCACCTGCTAATGTTGCCTATTTACATATTTTTGTAGGGTATTCTGGGTAGAATCCATGACTAAGCCTAGCTATGTAGGGTCATCCCATTTAGTACAGGACAGAGGTGACATCCTTACATCTTTTGGATCAGTAGAGCACTTGGACTTCAGAGTTTATTGTTTTTGTTTTTGCTGACTGCAGGGGACTCTAAGCAAAAGGCAGGAATTTATGTTAAGAGAGCCCCTCATTCACTGTGGGAAGTGGCCTTCCCAAGAAGCCACTGGTACCAAGAGCGAGAATGCAAAAACCTGATTTCCGTGTTAGTTTGCCTTCCTTTGGAGCCCAGTCCAGTACCATTGGAGTCAGTGGGAGTTTTGCAGTTGACTTCAAAGGAAGCAGGATCTGGCTTTGGTGGATACGAACATCGCCACCGTGGCATCCCGGGCTCCAAATCACCTAGGAAATGATTGTTCCAAGGTCTATCCTGACCCTGGGTATCCCACATGCCAATACATAGGGCCTGGTAAATAGAGTTCTTAATCACTCCTTACTTGGGCAAAGCCTCTGTTGAAGCCAATGGATTTTTGACTGAGTAAGGAGTGGAAGAGGAGTACAGGATCAGGCCCATTGGCCAGCCTTTTAGTGCTAATCGCTTCCTAATCTGAATTGAAATCAATGAGTATTTAAGCAAGATTATCAAAAATCAAAGTCCACTGCTTTCATTTTTCTTATGGGGGACGGAGGGAGGCACAAGGCAGCTGTCCTTTGGCTCACATTCAGTTCTAACTGATTTAGCAATCTGCTGTCAGAGCAGCAGCCCTTGTCATAAGAACATAAGAATGGCCATACTGGGTCAGACCAAAGGTCCATCCAGCCCAGTATCCTGTCTTCTGACAAAAAGAAGAACAGGAGGACTTGTGGCACCTTAGAGACTAACAAATTTATTAGAGCATAAGCTTTCGTGGACTACAGCCCACTTCTTCGGATGCATATAGAATGGAACATATATTGAGGAGATATATATACACACATACAGAGAGCATGAACAGGTGGGAGTTGTCTTACCAACTCTGAGAGGCCAATTAATTAAGAGAAAAGAAAAAAAAAAAACTTTTGAAGTGGTAATCAAGCTAGCCGAGTACAGACAGTTAAGAAGTGTGAGAATAGTTACAAGGGGAGATAGATTCAATGTTTGTAATGGCTCAGCCATTCCCAGTCCTTATTCAAACCGGAGTTGATTGTGTCTAGTTTGCATATCAATTCTAGCTCAGCAGTCTCTCTTTGGAGTCTGTTTTTGAAGTTTTTCTGTTGTAATATAGCCACCCGCAGGTCTGTCACTGAATGACCAGACAGGTTAAAGTGTTCTCTCACTGGTTTTTGAGTATTTTGATTCCTGATGTCAGATTTGTGTCCATTAATTCTTTTGCGTAGAGACTGTCCGGTTTGGCCAATGTACATGGCAGAGGGGCATTGCTGGCACATGATGGCATATATCACATTGGTAGATGTGCAGGTGAACGAGCCCCTGATGGTATGGCTGATGTGATTAGGTCCTATGATGATGTCACTTGAATAGATATGTGGACAGAGTTGGCATCGGGGTTTGTTACAAGGATAGGTTCCTGGGTTAGTGGTTTTGTTCAGTGATGTGTGGTTGCTGGTGAGTATTTGCTTTAGGTTGGGGGGTTGTCTGTAAGCGAGGACAGGTCTGTCTCCCAAGATCTGTGAGAGTAAAGGATCATCTTTCAGGATAGGTTGTAGATCTCTGATGATGCGCTGGAGAGGTTTTAGTTGGGGGCTGAAGGTGACAGCTAGTGGTGTTCTGACAAAAAAAAAAAACTCCCTGACAAAGCACAGGAACAAATCTGTACAGACACATGCCTAGAACCCCGACCAGGGGTATTCTATTTGCTACCCAAGATCCATAAACCTGGATACCCTGGACGCCCCATCATCTCAGGCATTGGCACCCTAACATCAGGCTTGTCTGGTTATGTAGACTCTCTCCTCAGACCCTACGGTACCAGCACTCCCAGCTATCTTCGAGACACCACTGACTTCCTGAGGAAACTACAATCCATCGGTGATCTTCCAGAAAACACCATCCTGGCCACTATGGACGTAGAAGCCCTGTACACCAATATCCCACACAAAGATGGACTACAAGCTATCAGGAACAGTATCCCTGATAATGTCACAGCTAACCTGGTGGCTGAACTTTGTGATTTTGTCCTCACCCACAACTATTTCACATTTGGGGACAATATATACCTTCAAGTCAGCGGCACTGCTATGGGTACCCGCATGGCCCCACAATATGCCAACATTTTTATGGCTGACTTAGAACAACGCTTCCTTAGCTCTCGTCCCCTAACGCCCCTACTCTACTTGCGCTACATTGATGACATCTTCATCATCTGGACCCATGGAAAAGAAGCCCTTGAGGAATTTCACCATGATTTCAATAATTTCCATCCCACCATCAACCTCAGCCTAGATCAATCCACACAAGCGGTCCATTTCCTGGACACTACTGTGCTAATAAGCGATGGTCACATAAATACCACCCTATACCGGAAACCGACTGACCGCTACACTTACCTACATGCCTCCAGCTTCCATCCAGGACACACCACACGATCCATTGTCTACAGCCAAGCTCTAAGATATAACCGCATTTGCTCCAATCCCTCGGATAGAGACAAGCACCTACAAAATCTCTATCAAGCATTCTTAAAACTACAATACCCACCTGCTGAAGTGAAAAAACAGATTGACAGAGCCAGACGAGTACCCAGAAGTCACCTCCTACAAGACAGGCCCAACAAAGAAAATAACAGAACACCACTAGCTGTCACCTTCAGCCCCCAACTAAAACCTCTCCAGCGCATCATCGGAGATCTACAACCTATCCTGAAAGATGATCCTTTACTCTCACAGATCTTGGGAGACAGACCTGTCCTCGCTTACAGACAACCCCCCAACCTAAAGCAAATACTCACCAGCAACCACACATCACTGAACAAAACCACTAACCCAGGAACCTATCCTTGTAACAAACCCCGATGCCAACTCTGTCCACATATCTATTCAAGTGACATCATCATAGGACCTAATCACATCAGCCATACCATCAGGGGCTCGTTCACCTGCACATCTACCAATGTGATATATGCCATCATGTGCCAGCAATGCCCCTCTGCCATGTACATTGGCCAAACCGGACAGTCTCTACGCAAAAGAATTAATGGACACAAATCTGACATCAGGAATCAAAATACTCAAAAACCAGTGAGAGAACACTTTAACCTGTCTGGTCATTCAGTGACAGACCTGCGGGTGGCTATATTACAACAGAAAAACTTCAAAAACAGACTCCAAAGAGAGACTGCTAAGCTAGAATTGATATGCAAACTAGACACAATCAACTCCGGTGTGAATAAGGACTGGGAATGGCTGAGCCATTACAAACATTGAATCTATCTCCCCTTGTAAGTATTCTCACACTTCTTAACTGTCTGTACTGGGCTAGCTTGATTACCACTTCAAAAGTTTTTTTTTTTTCTTTTCTCTTAATTAATTGGCCTCTCAGAGTTGGTAAGACAACTCCCACCTGTTTATGCTCTCTGTATGTGTGTATATATATCTCCTCAATATATGTTCCATTCTATATGCATCCGAAGAAGTGGGCTGTAGTCCACGAAAGCTTATGCTCTAATAAATTTGTTAGTCTCTAAGGTGCCATAAGTACTCCTGTTCTTCTTTTTGCGGATACAGACTAACACGGCTGCTACTCTGAAACCTGTCTTCTGACAGTGACCAATGCCAGGTGTCCCAGAGGGAGTGAACCTAATAGGTAATGATTCTCTCCTGCCATCCATCTCCACCCTGTGACAAACAGATGCTAGGGACACCATTCCTTAGCCATCCTGGCTAATAGGCATTAATGGACTTAACCTTCATGAATTTATGTAGTTCTCTTTTAAACGCTGTTATAATCCTAGCCTTCAAGGAGTTCCACAGGTTGACTGTGCGCCGTGTGAAGAAGAACGTCCTTTTATTTGTTTTAAACCTCCTGCCCATTAATTTCATTTTGTGGTCCCTAGTTCTTATATTATGGGAACAAGTAAATAACTTTTCCTTATTCACTTTCTCCACACCACTCATGATTTTATATACCTCAAAGGTAGCCCTTAGAAAAAGTATGGTATTTTGTGTATACCACTTACTGCACAGCGCTCTTTACCAAGTGCATAGCGTCAGAGATCAATATTAAACAGAGATCAATGATAATGGCTGGGTGCACAATGAGTCATGCTTTTCACTACAAGATACCAGGTCTCCTATGATTATATCAAGCTAATGAGTTCACTGGTGTGTATCTAGGAATCATTTTAGAATGAATAAATCATGTGAGCGTTTCTAAAGAAATCAGACAGCTTTAAATGACTGATAAAAACTAAATGCAGCTGTATGAAGCCACGCTGGTGGCTTAACTCAAAACCACAGACCCAATCCTGCAAACCCTTGCTCATGTGAGCAGACACTGTCCCACTGAAATCAAAGCTAAAATAAATGCTGTCAAATGTAGATAGAGAGAACAATGTGAATTTGTATATAAGAGATGGTTGGAAAAGGTTTGATTTCTGTGGAAAATTTTGATTTTTTTTTTGTAAAAAAAAGAAAAAGAAAAATTGAAAATGAAAAATGATGGTCAAAAACTGGCAAACACCAAAACACTTTTGGTATTAATTCTATTGAAATCAATCGTCCCTAAGGTTTATTTGCAGGATTGGGGTCGAATTTTTTACAGCATCTCACACTCAACTCTGATAGGGGTTGCTGAGTGGTACTTTAAACATGAAATCCTACTAGCATTAGTAATAATACGTGTGTAAGAACTACTGACGTTAGTCAGGGTTGCAGTTTTGGGACATACCTGAGAAAAACCCAGATGGTGAGTCATATCATTAGTATTGGTAATTCATCGTAACTGGCACAGTCTTTTTCCCCTGTTTCCCCAGACATATATTTCTAATCAATGCGTCTAATTTATATTTGCAGCTTGAGTGTCCTCCCTGTGATAGGGATTTACTGCCCCTCTAATGAACCTGGAAGCTGCACTGGGCCATATTTACAAAGCAGCTTAAAAAGAATCTGCATGTTGCCTTAGCCTCTACTGAGTCAGATGGCTTCCGTATGTACAACCATTACCACAATGCTGGGGAAGCTGTCTGGGTTCAGTATATGTCCACAAGCTATTTCCTTTACAGTGGCAAAGGCATATAAAAATGGGTATGGGGGGAGGAGATAGGTGAAAGTGGGATGAAAGTCCCCAAATCCTGGCTAACCAGGTGTTCATTAGCAGCCATCATGAAAAGAGGATTTATCTATGCCTAGCAGTTGCTTCTAGCAATATTCTTGACAAAGGAATTGGGAAGCGCTGCTTGTAAAAATAAAAAAGCATGGTCTGATCGGTCTTGGTGTTCTATTTAAAAAGATTGGATTTTTAATTAGGGCTCTGATTCTGATCTCACTTGCACCAGTGTTAATAGGAATAATTCCACTGAAGTTAATGGAGATGCACTGTGTAAAACTGATGTGAGAGGAAACTCAGCCCCTAGCTAGCTGTAAAACAAATGTGAATATTTAACTTGTACTAGTAAAAATGCCCTACCCCCTCAAAAAGCATTCTGATCTGTTTGATAAAGACATTCAGTCCTTATATTCCCCAGGGTCCCAGCATCCTATTTACCTTATTAGTTGGGATTTCTAATCAAAAGCTGTGGGTAAGACCCATCCTTCTGGCGATATTATTGTTCTGCTGTCTGCAGGGATTTCATATCCTGGGTTTTCTTTTCATTAATTTTTGAAATAGAAAGTCTGTCTAGCACAGTTAGAGGCAAAGGGGCTTCTTTACCTCTTGGGATCTGTGAACATACAAAGAATCAGATTAATTATTGGATATTCATTTAAAAAATGGTATTTACAGTTCTTTTTGGCAATTTCTCTTTTCCATCCAGTAGATGGAAGAAATTAAATCCCACACATTTCCAGTAATCACTGTGGAAGTAAATCTGGGATTGAACTTCAGTAGTTCTTAGGGGGGCTAACCACAACATAAACAGTGCTATAGCAGGATTAATCTAGAAGGTTTTTAAATGCAGTGGACCAATGTATCAGCATATTATTAATTAGAAGTAAATATCTCCCTTTGGTAACTACACGAACTGCACATCTTTTTAATTTGTATTTAGCTTTCAGACAAGTAATGATCCAAATTACTGTTGGGAGAAAAAAATATCCAGAATTACCCTTGTTTTCTGTCCACACAAATAAATATTTAATGGGACATACTCTATGTATACTTTAAAGACATTTAAGAAATGTTTTTTTTATGGGGTGAGTGGTAGTAAGGAGGTGGCATCAGATTCTCATTAGAGCTGGATTTTTGTTTTTAATTTCCAGTCCCAGCGCAATGACAGTCTGCCAGGAGGGGTGCTTGGGAGTCAGGACTCCCCACGCTCCTGTCCCCATCAGCCCATCAGGTGGACTACTGAGGAACTGACAAGGCAGGCAGGCAGTGGGTGAGCTGGCAGGAAACCACACCTAGTTTCCACCAGAAGTTTCAATGGAATCATTATGTTCCAAAGGAATGTTTTGATTTTGTCAAATCAGCATTTTCCAAAGGAAAACCGTTCCACTGGAAAATTTTCAAGCAGCTGTAGTGCTGCTATGGATATATCAAGTTGTCAGGCTTTCTATTCAGGCAACAGATATTGGCCATTGCTGAAGGCAAGATCACGGACTTGGTGGGTGAGTGGTTTTATCTGGTACGACAAACACTAGTAGTTCTTTAGTTGCACAAGTTTTAGTCACCATTGGTGATCCTTTGTATCTCCATGTTTATAATTTTTCGTTGGTTTTACATTTGGAAGAAAATTATGTAGAGACTAGAAAGGGAGTTAGAGACTGACTAGGGAATTGGGCCTCGTTCTGTAGTGCCCCTTCGGGTAGGGAGCAGAGGCACTGGAACATAGGAATTGCCGTGGTGCAAGAAACTCATGGTCTGTTTATGACCTGATCCTGCATCTCTTATTCATGTGAGAGTAACCCCCCCTTGGAGTTTCCAGCTTCTGGAGCTCCAGACAGCCTCTAGGGGGCCTTATTAAAAGGACTACAAGTCAGAGGCCACCAGAACCCTTTGACCTCATTTCCCAGCATGCCTGGCGCTAGGAGTGGGAACAGAAAGGACTAGAAATCCCTACTGGGGCCAATCAGGAGGCTTCTGCATAGGGTGAGCTGGAGGAGCAGTCCACTGGACCTGTGACAAGCCAGGGTTGCAGGGCTCCCAGCAAGGGGACAACCTGACTCTACACAGAGAGATTAGTTTCAGGTTTCAATTTGGAAGCTGAGAGAGAGACTGCTCAGCTCATGGAGTATGCCGAACCCCACCCCCTGCCCAGGGAGTTCTTGCACCACTGTGAGATCTAGCTGCATGGATCAGGCAGCTCCAGTACTGCAATGACTAGGGTGACCAGACGTCCCGATTTTGTCGGGACTGTCCCGATATTTGCTCGTTTGTCCCGCGTCCCGACCAATGTTTGGTCGGGACACTGGACAAACAAGCAATTTTTGCCCTCCGCTCTGGCTCGCGCCCCCTCCCTCGCCCCAACTCCGCCCCCTCCTTCCCCCATTGGATAGCTCCCCAAATCCTCGCCCTGGCCCCACCCCCTCAACTGCCCCATTGGATCCCTCCCCAAATCCCCGCCTCTTTCCGAAGCACGCCGCATTCCTCCTCCCTCCCAGGCAAGCGCTGGAGGGAGGAGGCCTGGGGGACAGCGGGGTGAGTCCGGCCTGGCCCTGGCCCAATCGCAGGCAGGAGGGCGGGGGGTACCTGCAGGGGGGCAGCCCCGGGTCCAGCCTGGGGAACCGGCTCCCTACGCGCCCATGGGTGGGGGGGCAGCAGCTGTCCGCGTGGGGACTCTGGTTCCTCGGGGCTTCACCTCCGCCACGTGCGCCCCGGCCCCGGAGGGGTGTAGTTGGCGCTGGGTGCCAGGCACATGCCTCTGCCTGACATGCGGCGAGGGAGAGGCGGAGGAGCGGCTGGAAGGGCCGGTCGGGCGGCGGCTCCGCCGCAGTGCTGGGGATAATTAGAATCTGTGAGTCTGTCTGCCTCCGGGGGGCAGGGCGGGGGGGAGCAGTGCATGCCTGGCTGGGTGTGCGACCCTAGGTGAGGCGATCCCGTCCCGCGATGCTTGGGCGAGTCCCGGCCTGGGGGCCGCGGCAAGGTCCCGCTTCTCCAGCGGGGTGTAGCCCAGTGGCGCGAAGGTAGCTACAGCTCTGCACTCCCGGGCCCGCGGGGAGCTGAAGCCTGCCAGGGAAGGGGCTGCCACATGCTGGCGCGCCCGCGGCCAGCCCAGGATGGTCTCCGCGCAGGGACTTGGCGGGGGTGCTCCCCCTGTCCGTGCCCATCTCCGCGGCATCGGGCTCTGGGCGGGGGTTGTTGCATCCCGGGACCCGGGGGCTGCTGTTTACATCTGCGTGTGGCCGGCACCAGCCTAGGCACTTCCCGCTTGTTCGTGCTTTTTTTCCCCCTCCCTACCGGCTTTTTTATTTTTTGGCTCCGCCCCCTTCCCTCCCTCCCTTCCCCCTAGCAATGACCCACATAGAGCAGAGAGAAATTTGACCTGGCTCTGGATAAAGAGACCCAGCTGAGACCCCAGAAGGATTCCAGACTAGAACCAGTGAGCCCAGTTGAAGTTGGGAAAGGACCTTTCCCTGCCCAGGGATGAAGATAAAGTAATGTGGCTTTTGTTGAAGACAGCCAACACCACAGTGCTGCAACACTCCGTCTCAGGTCACACTATCTTGGCCATGCCATTTGCCTTGGGGAGGTGTCAGGGAGGAGGAGTTTGTGAGTTTTAGGAGATGGGGAATTGGCTTCTTTATAAGTGTTTATTAATTATTAGTTAACTTGAACTCCTTCCTTCCCCAGATCCTATTTTCTTGTTTTCAGTTAAGTCACCTTCTCTGTTACACTATTATTTTTGGTGTAATTCCTTTGCTGGCATTTGTTTTATTTACCTTATTGTCCCCTGTGTAATGTTTTATTTACTTTATTGTCCCCTGTTTACTCTCTTTGCTAGCTAGTAGAATTGTCATTGATGTCTCAAGGGAAAGCACCCCTGCGTATATAACGCGGTGAGGCATCAGTTTGAGTGGAGGCACCAGGTGCCAAAAAAGAACCCAGGACCTGACCCATATGAGGATAGGGGAGAAGCCTCTCCAAATATTGGTGATAACAAGCACCTGGGAGAGACCAAGGAGGAGGTTTAAGCCATACCTCAGATGAGGGGCTTCATGAGTAAACCCAATGGTTTCAAAGAGACTATTTATATGAGCAAGGGCTTGCAGGGTCTGGGTTTCAGTGATGCTACAAGGCTTACTCAGTAAAGTTTTTAGAATGGGTTTTTGGTCTAATATACTGCATTCAGTGCTATGTCAGTTCAGATAACTGAACCATTGGTAATCTAACATTTTGGTCAGCACCAGTGTACCAGTGGTTTAGTGACACCAGTCTTGCAGTGCTGGTTTGGGTGCAATTTTGTGTCTCATCACATTTGTACTGTACAATGCTGCTGCAGTTGCTCTGCCCCCTTATTATCATTTCCACAGTTTCTGATATATGTCTCTGAAGCAGTGGTTCCTGGGAGATTTATAAAATTCTTCTAGGTGCACTGGGGAATTCTCTGAGAAGAGGCCAACCTCCCATAAGTTGCTGGGAGCTGGCATAATTTCCAAGTTCTTTTCTAAAAAAGGAGTCCAAGATGAATGCTCAGCTCTTGCATAGGCTTGTGCTGGACAGAGCAGAGAACCAAATACTGAGATGAGTATTTAATGGAATTATTGCTGCAATGATGGCACATACCTCGCCACTGGAGGAGCTAGCTCAGTGCTTTAATATGATGTTCAGCAGGTGGAGTGCTGCTTTTGGTTTCTAACCATCCAAAGACTGGTGGGAACGAATCATTCTTGAGACTTGGGATGAGAAGCAGTGGGTCCATAAGTTCAGAAGGAGGAGGGAGACTTTTCTTTACCTGGTGAGCTAGCTGCATGCCAAACAGAGCCTCATGAAGAGAGCACCACTCACCAAGGAGGAGATTGCTCTGTAGCTGGCTACCCTGAATTAATTGATATCTTCACTTGTGGGTTTACATGCAATAGATCTGCGTTCTAGTCCCAGATCAGTCACTCACCTGCCCTGTGACCTTGGGCAAGTCATTTTACCTCTTTTTATGTCCCCTCCCACTTTGTCTCTCTTGTTCATTTAGATTATAAGCTTTCTGGGGAAGGGACTTCTCATTACTATATGTTTGTACAGTATCTACCACAGTAGAGCACAGATCAAATAAACAAATAAATAATAATAATTTGTTGTCTCTCAGCAGACTGGAAGGACATGTTTTTATTATTCCCTAACTTCCATAGCCTGAGTTATTTATACATTACATTGCTATAAAAGTATGCCAGTGACAGATTTTCATGTATTAAATAAAAGCTAGAATGAAATGGTGATTGGAGGTAGATGAAAACATGTTGCTAATGATGGTGCAATGAATAGACTGACAGTGTAATGTACATCAGTGGCTGTAATGCCCAATATGTCATTTCTTATTTGATATATTTTTGGCTGCCTTTAAAAACATTTTCCCCTGCTTGTCCACCGTTTTGAGTCTGGTCACATGGCATGGTTCAACCAACTGCTGCACAGACTGAGCTGGGCAGCTGATTTTGGAGCTTAGGTTGCAGAGGGGGATGCCAAATCTGTGGAATTATGGGGGTGGTGGAACAAACCAGGTGGTCCAGGGAGGGTATCAACAGCTTCTGCAGATGTAGAGAAGAGGGGAACTGGTGGAGCCCAACGGGAGAGGGCCACTTCCATCTTTCTGTGAGACTGCATGTGCACTAGTGGTGGCATATATTAGAACCCAGGAAACTCTTCCCTCATCCCCCTCACCTGCAAAATCAGCCCCATTGGTACATATTCCAGTCATAGAGTCATGAAGTTTAGCACTGCATACATGCTACAGAGGGCCCTTCATCCCCTGATTTCTCTTCCTGACTTGGCCATGGTCTCAGCTGCCATGTCAGTGACTCCCTGAGCATATCTTGAGATCCTGGCAAAATCCTGGGCATCTCCTGGTCTGGTCTTTTCCTTCTGATCCAGCCAATGCTCTCCTCTTGCCTCTCAAATCCCCTAGTGTTTTGAAGTCTCTCATCTGTCCAGTAGCACGTCTGACTGCATGTAGGGGGAGTACACAGGATTTGATCCAGCTTTTCAAATAATGAACATGTTTTCCTTTGTGAGCCTGTTATTATTGCCCTGGACTTCATTGTATTGGATCTTAAATCCCTGATTATTTCATGCTTATGCTTTATAACTTTTAAAAAGTCTGCAGACCATACCACTCAACCTACCAGGATCCAAATGCAGGGCACAATGCTGGCCAAAGTCCTCAAATGTCCAGGCACAGGAAAAATCATAATGTAGGAAAATGTTCATATGATGTGAGATTCACCTCTCTGACATATACAACATGTTCTGCAACCTCAGATTCACTGTTTTGTTCTGGAAATACAGGGTCTGCTTCTGGCATCAGTTATTGCTGGGGTTTTTTTGTGGGGGGCACTCCACTGAACTCAGTGGATTTGTCCCAGATTTACGATGATGTAAATGAGAACAGAATCAGGACTGTAAATAATTTACCACAGAAAAAGCAAGACAACACCCAACTTGAGCAGAAAGGGGGTACATTTTGGTTTGAAACTACGCACGTTCTTGGTAATGAGGGAAAGTTGAGAGGTATGCTGCTGACTTTGTGGATTCACTACAGCTATTTATAAACGATGTATGACATGAAAAATTCCTGCTCACCCAGTAGGATTTACAGACACTTCTGTCATATTGTGCTGTATTCTCTGCTCTAATATAGAGCTCAGGCTAGACATAGAAAGAAAAGCTCACAGAACCTAGAAGTCTCTGCCAAAAGAATGGAATAGATGACTTACTAGCAGTCATTTCCATCACTAATTTCTATAGGCTAAATCCTGAGCTTCTTATTCAATATTAATTGAATAAATCCTAAGTAATGCAAATTCCCAGTGGAGCCAGTGAAAGTTTGCCTAGAGTAATGACTGGGTAAATACTGAGGGCCAAATTCTGTTTGTCTTATTATTTTATTATAATAAGCTTGACTATACTTGATCTGCTGCTGTTAATGGCTCTTAAAAATTCTCCTTTGGCTAACCCAGTTGGGGCCTATGTATTTGGAGGCCCCGGATCTGAGTTTTATCCTTGCGGTTGAACTGCGTGGCCATTCTTTGCAGCATTTTGATAGCTATCAAATTCCAAGGTGATTAGGGATTTCTTACAATAATTTTTAAACCTAACTCCTGATTTGTTTTCTCTGTAAAAGATGTCTATCAGAGCTTTTTCTCTCTCATGCCAGAAGAGAGCTACATGGGTCTCACAGTCAGGGACAAACTTTCATTTTAAGCCTATGAGTGAGGAAGTCATAAAGAGACCCCTAAGGTGGGTTTTAAGTGGGAATAATACTAATACTTAGTTCTTATGTAGGCTTTGTGTAGGCTTCTTAGGATGTAAAAATATGGAGCAACTGAAAAGTCCACTGGGGTCAAAAAGCCTCTGCCCTCTTTCAGTTTATCCCAATTCCATTCTCCTGCTCTTTCATCATATCTTCTTATTTGCCCACTTTCAGAAACATATCTGGATATTCTTGGAACTCAGTTTGCATTCCTCATATAAGTGAGTCCATATCTTTTCTACAGTTTGCAAATACAGGGCCATATTACCTGGTCCCAGAGAAATCATCTAGGAGATGGGGACCAAAGGGGCAGGAACCTCCAAGAGATTCTTGTGGTAGTGTCCTGAGAGGCCCCTCATCAGTGGGAGGAGAATAGGAGTGATAGAGTTGGCAAAGGGTCTTGGCCCTCAACACCACATATTTTAGAGATCCTGGAACCCTACTGCATCAGCAGAGGCAGGAACCATTTGCCTAGCTGGCCACCCTTTCATAATGCTCTGCTGGACCCCTCGCCAATGGCAGCACATAGTACAGATACATGAATAATAAAAAAAAGAGGGGACAATAACTTACCTGCTTCATGGGGCTGTGAAGCAATAAAACCTGCTACCATTTACATCTGTGCAACCCTTGTTCAGTTGAGTTCTTACTTCTTGTTAGTAGAGTTGGGGAAATGCTACAAAATACTGAGTTGAATTTGTGAACATTTGTTCAAATTCATCCATCCCATCCAACCATATTTGTGAGCTGTTTTGTTAACTTTTTTAAAACGTGAATTTTTGTTTGCTCAAACTTTCAAGAAATGACAGTTCCATGTGTGAATATCTGTAGTTGTATGTAAACATCTGATATCTTCCTCTCCTCCTTGTTTATAAAGTTTCAGTCATCCACTTAGAGAACAGAAACAATACCAGGTGACTTAAGTGACCAGTCACATACCATGATTAATGAATAGTTGAAGATGCAGTCAAAGGGAACCGTTGATGAGCCACCCATATCTATCTCTCTAGTTTCTTATATGCCCTCTGACTCCATAGCTTGTACCAGGAATGTTTATAAAGTATACACAGTAAGATGTATTTCACTCTCTTTTCCTTCCAGTCACAGTCATGGACTTTGTTTATTTTGTTTTAACCTTTTTCTGTTAATAAAGGAGGAGAGAAAATGTATATGTTGAAATATGTTAAGGTAACCTGTTTATTGAACTATTAGGAATAATGAATGCAAATTGGAACTTGTTCATGGATAATTCATGAACAGAAAAAAAAAAACAGTTAAATTCGTTGGGTAAATAGTCAGAAGAAAGAACTTAATAGCTGAATGGAAAGAATGAAAGATGCTGTAACAGAGTCAAATCTTGATCCTAGTGAAGTCAGTGATAAAATTCTTATTCACTTCATTGGGACCAGAATTTAGCCCTAAGTATGATCATGTTCTTCTTCTTTAATAATTCTGTATGAAATATAAATTTAAGGCAATTTAAAACAGTTTAGGTTTGTTTAGGTTTGCTCATTTAAGAAGTCCAGAATCAAGTCTTCTAAATACCAGGGACCAGATGATGTAAATTATTTGAGCTCAATTTAAATCAACAGAGATGTGAGGGTTTACACCAGGATCTGGCCCTAGGAGAATCGGTTTGAACTCCCATTCTTACTTCATTGCAGTGGTCTCTAGGGGTAAGCATATTGCATGCCTCTTTTACATTCATACTGTTAAACAAAGCCATCATGTGCTAAAGTCAGCCTGAATTATTAAGACCTGGGTCCAAATTTTCCACAAGCCCTGCTTTGCTGTACAGATGGTTACATCAGTTGGTTGCCCCCATGCCACCTTAAATGTGGTGCTGTATGTTCTTGTGTTGCATTTTATTTGCTTACATAACATCTTTGCTCCAAGGTGCTCAGCAAAGATGACAGAGACAGTGCAAAACATAGCAATAATTGACCGCAAAAATAAACAAGTCAACAGTGGATGGATGGGCCTGTCTGTCCAGGCATTTAATACCATGCTTGTCATAATCATGGTATCTGAGCCTTCACTGTGGCATCTGTGTGTCTGTGAGAACAAAATATTGTGTGGAAGAGAGGAAATAGGAGCATTACAAAGTGGAAGAGAGAGAGATTTTGAAATGGGCTTTAGAATGACAAAGAAAGTCAGAAAACTGGGGAGCGTTTCTGCTGTGCAGGATGTGCAGTGGTATAAAATGATGCTTTGTGTGTATAGTGGGATGAAATGTGCTATGTGCATTATTAGTATTGATTATTATTATCAGTCTTGGGGCAGTGCAGTGCTGCACTGTGAGAGCTGAGCCTGAATTTCAGCATCCAAAATGCCATTGTGGAATGTGTAAATAGCACACACTGTTTTCATCCAAAATAAACCTTGCACTGCACACATGATAGTGAAGAGCAGCAGCACGAAATGGGTTAAGTTACATAAGCCCTTTTAGGGAGGGGTGAGGAGCAAACTCTATTGGTGTTGCTGTTGCAGCTCAGGTTGATTTAGAATGGATGACAGTGGCCTGGCGCAGGCCCATGACTGAGGAAAGCTGCTTATCCCTCTCTGGGTTGCCATGGAGATGAGCAGGAGGCAGCAGTGGCAGAGAGGCTGTCAGTGAGGGAAATCAGTATCAGGCATCTGTGGGGGTCTGCAGGAGGGGAAGGAGGCAGGATCAGGGACACGGCAGGCAGCAGACATGGACTTGCATTGCGATTGTGCCGAGACTCCGGCAGTCGAGCCACCATCCGGGAAGATTAATAAAACTGCTTTCAAATTATTTAAGAGGAGGAAATCTGGGGGCACCATGCCCAGCATATTTGGGGTGAAAAACAAAGGCGGGGATGGGAAAGGCTCGAGTAAAGCTGGGATGGTGAGGAGCAAGACTCACGATGGATTAGCTGATGTTGTGCTGGAAAGCAGCAAGAAGGAAGAATCGAGCCTTGGAGGTGGCGGTGGTGTTGATCAGCTGAACAGGGATATAAACACCAGGACTGTAGCCGGCCTCAATGTTTCATCAAACAGCTCCGTGGCTAAGTCACACAGTTTCTTCTCTCTGTTGAAGAAGAATGGGAAATCAGAAAATGGCAAGGGAGAGAATGCAGATCAGAGGGCGGGCAGCAGACAAAAGAAAGGATTGAAAGGGATCTTCAGCAGTATGCGATGGCATAAAAAGGATAAAAATGGCAAGGAGGAAAGGGGGGAAACATCAGAAATTCAATCCAGCCTTATTATGTCAGGTTCTCTGACTGCCAGCTTGGAATGCATCAAAGAAGAGGCACCAAAACCTTTGTCTGAGCCTCAATATGCCACAGAAGAAATTAGCATTGAATTGTCTAGTGATAAACACAGTGGAGATGTGCACGCCACGGCAGAGGAGCCTGAAGTTAGAGATGCTGGGGAAATGCAGAACAACAAAAGCATACAGGGAGAGGATCCTGCTGCCGCTGGAAACCAACATGAGGAGAACCGCCCTGAGCTGCCAGATCCGTGTGTGGAAGAGGTTGGGACTGCGAAGGATACGGCTATAACAGGTGACATTCCAATAAAGACTATTCCCCTTGTTGAACCTGAATGTCTTAGTGGTCAAGAGATGGCAGCAGCCCCTGACCCTTCCTCTATTGATCCACCCTCAGAGCAATCGATAGATCGTATTTGTTTGATGTTTGCTGACGTGACTTCACTGAAAAGCTTTGACTCTCTTACAGGCTGTGGAGATATTATTGCAGACCAGGAGGATGAAGTGGGCAGCAGCAGTGGCGGCTGTGAGAAGAGCACCCCAGGGGCCAGCAAGCCAGGCACTTCTAAAAAGAACCCAAACATGGTGGCCTACCAGGGAGGAGGAGAAGAGATGGCAAGCCCAGACCAAGTGGATGACACCTACCTTCAGGAGTTCTGGGATATGTTATCACAAACAGAGGAGCAAGTCCAAGAGACCCAGGGAGGAGAAGAAGGAGGGACAAAACCATCTGAGATTAAAAAAGAGACCAAGTGTGTTGAGGGGGCACAGGATGGTTCAATGGTGAAACGCATTGGTCTCAACCAGATTCCGATTCATCTCAACCACAAAGAGGATCAGAAGAACAGGGAATATGAGCAGCCAGAGGGCATCCCAAACAGTGATGAGGGCTACTGGGATTCCACTACTCCTGGTCCTGAGGAAGATAGCAGCAATAGTGTCCAAAAAGAGAGCATCCCCAGGGACAGCTACAGTGGTGATGCCCTCTATGATCTTTATGCTGATACAGATGAAAACATCACAGGGGTGCCTTCTGATGAAGAAGTCACCTGTGTATCACGCTCCAAACCTGTGTCTCCAGTAACAACCACATGCTCACTTAAAACACCTGCAGGTTCAGTCAAGGACTCCAAGATACCTATCAGCATTAAACATCTTACATCGCTTCCCACCAGCCATGGAACAGATGCCAGTAACAGCCATCACATTGCACACCATCACCCAACCAAAAGTGAGATTCCCAGAACAAAAATCCCTGTTTCTAAAGTACTTGTACGCCGGGTCAGTAATAGGGGTTTAGCGGGAACGGTGGTTAAAGCCACCACATTCCAGGACAATGCCAAAAAGTAGTTGAACAAGATCTGGAGACAAAGATGGACAGTGAGTTAGAGGTGGGAAAGTCTTTATAGGAAAACACTAATAAAAATGTTTGCAGCACCTAAAGAAAGGCACCTAAAAGGGCCCCATAAGTGTATTCTGGGGGCCAGCACTTCTGAATCTCTTCTTGATATACAGTATATAAAAATACAAAAATAGTCAAATTCTTTTCAAGCACTTTGAAAAATTTGTATCTTTTTTCTGAAGCACTAAACACTTAGGAGGTCACTTTTACATGCCTTTGTGGAAGCTGGACTTTGATTATGAACGTAAAATGAGCATCTCCCCTAATGCAAATTAGTGCCATGAGTTCTTCAGGGGGACAGAAATACAGAAAGAGATGAACAACAGGAATTCTCCAATACAGTTAGCTTTTACTGGTTTTTTGTTTTTGCTTAAATTGTAAAATGGTGTCTGCTCTACAATTATGTGGAAAAATGCCAAGAAAAAACAAACAACCCAACAGGTAATTATTTACCTGATGTACATACAGCAGTGCTGGTCAGCAGCAGACTCAACTTATGTGTCCAGTAGCTAATTAATGAGTTAGGTGGATTTCTATAACTAGAACAGATATTTTTGTTTGTTTGTCTGTTTTGTTTTGGATCTGTTACAATATAAATGGATAACAGAGACATCTGGCAAAGTTCAGATGTTTACTTCAATATTTGTCTGATGCATAAAAATCAGGTTCAGGGAATCATTTTACTAAAAGCCAATATATACACAACTTTCACATTTATACAATAAATTACTCTTCATGTGTAGATAGAGGCATATTTTAACAGTTTTACTCAATGCTACAATTTTTTTATATAAAAATGTCTGTCTGTATTATCTAGAGTTTAAGCAAAAGTTAGTTTTTATAGCTAGATAATTTTACAATTCTAAAATTATGGAACTTCTTTTAAGTACCGTACCTTAAACTAGAGCAAAACTCTGTTTTATATGGGCTCTTGCTTCCCCAGAATAACAAGTTTATTATGCTAATTTTATTAGAGTGACACATTCATCATGCCAGAGCCAAGGTTCTGACAGCATTGCCATTGCAAACCTCTATTTTCAGGGGTTTATACAACTTATGCTGTGCTCAAACCTGGCTGAGAAGAAACCTAGGATAGAGACACATTTTTAAATTATTATTTTTTAAAATATATAAAATGAGTTTTGGCTATTTAAAGAAAGTTTTGGACTTTCAGTTTCAGTCTTAATAACTTCCAAGTGATTTTACTTTAAGAAAGAAAAAAGACATGGTAGGTTAGTGATCCAGGAAATAGCCAGACAACCTGGGTGCTATGAAAAAATTGTTAATGGCTGAGATGTTTTTTGAAAAGTGGCTACTGTACATGGGCATTAACAACATTTCAAAGAAATTTCATAGGGATTTTATGATGTGCCTAAAGACATATTTTCATGATATTCTGAAACAGCTCCAAAGGTCATTAAAGTCTAATGGGTAAATACTATGCATCTGCAAAATATTTTAAAATCTGTATTTAGTCAACAGACTGCAAGTGATATGAAGGTGATGTTTCAATGAATCTGGAAATACACATTTTAAAAAAAATTATAAAAATATTATGAAGAGAATCCTAAATTTATGTAAGTGAATCTTACGTGACAGTTTGCTTTATCTTCTCCTTTTAATAAAAAAGAAAATTAGATATACAAAATATAAATTTAAAGAATATTAAGGTTGTAACTTGAACTGTGAAAAGCTAGGAAATACAGTTTTAAGAGCTCAGTTGTTCCTCCATTTACATGAGTGCAGCTCCCATTGGTATCACTGGGTGTTGCCCATTTAGCTAATAAGGGTAAAATTGAGATCTAGCTTTGAAATGGTCACTTTACTTAATACTAATTTGCGCAACCTCAATGGTGGTGTCCAGGAGGAAAAGTTATCCTTTCCATTCAATTTCCTGGCTTTATTGGTTTGTGTCACAACCTCAATATATTTCAAAGAAGTTTATTTTTTATGTAATTTCTTCATAATATATATATGTATGGCTGTAGCCACATCCACTCACACACACAAGTTGTACATATGCATGGATAATCATACATATACTGTACAGGCACACAAATGAACATGCACACTCGTACATACACACTCTCATGCAAACACTACCAGGCATGTACATTCCTATGCACAGACTGAGGGGACATACAGTAAATCTATCTCAAAACTTGTTGGCGATTATTTTCTTTGCCTGAGAAAGGGATTTGCATTTGACCTGACTCTGCTTGTATTTTTAGAAGCTACAGTTCTCAAAAGGATGAATGTACAGAACATGGAATTTTAATCCTAGCCATAAAACTAACAGTCATCCTGTCCCCCCCCCCCCATCTGACTGTAAGGATCATGTTGTTCTTTGCATGATGATTATACAGAAAATTCATGTTTGCCCATTTTGTTTTAAGGACAAATTGTACAGAAGGATTGTATAGGGAACTGAAAGTTGAGATGGAGAGAGGATGTTGTGATCTTGTGACATACTTTAAAGTGAGAAGAGTAGATAGTAGCAGCTGTACATCATTTAAAACACTAGGAGAAATGATCTACCACCTATACAGTACTTGTTTGTGGCAATTTTTCTTCATATGCATTTTGTTTGCATTGTGGCCTGTATATAGCAAGAAACAGTTGAATAATTTTAGATTAGTCCCCTCACACTTATAACTAACAACAACCACCATTAAAATATTTTGCCTTTCCTTCATTTTCTCTCTGTATTTCATTTCCATCCTTTTTTTACTCCTCTTGCTGCGTGCTGGCTGGCAAATACAATCTAAACAGCTACTCTCTGGCAAGGAGGTCTGAAGCTTTCACGTGGGAAGAGTGCTCAGGGTGGGAGGGGTACCTGCCTAGCCTCTTTTGTCCTACAGAGACTAGGTACTAATCACTTTCTCAAGCTTTATGCCCTATACCTAATGTAAGTAGGTTTTGCAAACCTGTTAATGATTCATGTGACTGCTTGCGATGTACAAAGGACAATCATATCCTTAAAAGGAGAGTGGGAAAGTAACGTGTAGTAGGTTATCAGTATTATTGTACCATAACAACACAGTGGCATTGATTCAGATTGAGAGCAGCGATTGTGTGGGAGTAAATAAACTTAAACACAAGTTAACACTTAAATTAGCTCTACATTTTTATTCACAACATTCAAAACCAATTATGTTTTTTATTTCAAAAATTAATAATCTGAAATGTAGTAGTTACCAGGACTTATTTTATTATAATAGAAATATATTTGTATGTTATAACTTCACACAAGGCTTAAAACAAAACACTAAAAGGCAGTTTAAAAGGCTTTCTTTAAATGTACATTTAATTCCTTTAAATCACATGTAAGGGACACTGATATGCTTAATGATTGAAAAATTGATGACTTGCTGGATTTAATGGGTTGAAACATAAAGAGGTAATAGTCTTGGAGGCATTCTGTAGTGATTTGCATTCTAATTTATGACATTATTGTGTTTAAGCAAATGTTTTCATGGCCTTGTTAAATATCAAGGTAGAAATGATCTTCCAGGTCCCAAAGATGCCATTCTTCTATATTGTCATGTTTTTTATTCCTTAAAGAACACTTTGTTTAGAATTGTGCTTGGGATGATGCTGTATAGGTATGACCCTGTACATAACACATAAAGAGGTTAATAGACCACATCTTAGCATTTATATACTCTTTGCACTTTCAGGTCACTACTGGTAAATTTTATATGTCCCTAGGATATTTCTATATATTGCATAACATTTTATAGTTACCTATGGTATCTTCAGTGGTATGTGTTTCTTTCCTAAATATCAGAGGATCTTCTTTTAGTAGCATGATATGCTGTCTTTTGTGGACTCATTTTGTCACAATAGAAGTAAAGTTTGCTGTGCTATAGGTGTGGTCTGCAACTGAGACATTGACAGTAATAGGATTTGAACACATGCAACAAATTTAAGAGGAGACTACACACCTACTAATAAGGTGAATCCATGTTCACTGTTACTCCATATATCATCATTATCTTCTTCATCCCCTATGAACATCCATGCCATCATTTAGGATTATTGAGGACCGAATTTGAAGAATTCTGTATGTAAACATATCCTATGGAAATGCATTCCCTGATTATTTTTTAATGAATCTCACTAAATTATTTATCTAGGCTAAAATAATATTGTGCCAAAGTCTTCAAAAAATGTCTGAATGAGATGGCATTTTCAGGAAAGTGCTTAAAGTATAGATGAGCCAAATTACCAAGCTTTTGCTTAGCAAAGCAAAACTCTAGTTGGTTCTAAAATTTATGGTACTGCCAGAGCTTGCTCCTCAACGGGAGCCATTGATTTTGCTATCTGGCTTCACTCTGAAGCTTTTTTGCCTGCTGTAATAGACTGCTTTTTGAAAAGGCTTTCCATTGTGTTAATGGTATGAAGGAGACAGTTCACTGCAACAATAACCACTTATAAGACAAATGGTTATCTAACAGCAAACAGTATAGGATTTTAAGCAAGGTGGCCTGGGAATTTATTTTCATGGCCATTGATACGAAATGCTACTGCTTCTTCTCAATTCTTGGAAAAACAAAGTGATACCAGCTGAAGGATGCTGCAGAACTAAGTCTTGGCACAGATTATACATGACAGTTGCTGCAATTTTTCTTATAATTGTTCATTCCGCTGACATAACCCATTTGCCCATGCAGAATAGTACAACAGTTAGTAAGTGCTCCCTAAATGTGCACTTCCTTTCTGTTTAAAGGTGAACATTTTAAGATCATACAGCTAGCCATGCAATCGTCTATATTGGTGTGTTAATATTTCCCCTCATCTAAATGCAAAACACATCTTTTCATTGTTTTTCCATCTTGACAACAGCCATTCCAGGGCTTGACCCCAATGCTCAGCATGTCCAAATTTCAGCTAATGCAATCATTGCCATCCTGAATTTAACTTGTGATGGCAGACGTGGGACCAGATCCATTCAAGTGCAGTAAATCCTGTGTGCGCTCTGTTGCGTCACTGCCCGTGTTTTGTAATCTGTTAACCAGTATGTTTTTCCTTTTAACTCTAATTGCAGTTTCAGTAAAATCTGTTTTTAGCAAAAACAAGATGTTGGTTTTGGTTTGTAAGGACCCACACAGATTTTTATTACTTCAGGCTATGCTATGTTAAAATGATCACCATTTCAGCATCAAACCATTTCAACTGTTTTTTCTATGCAGAGTATAATGTGCCCATAAAAGAAAATTGGTTGTATCTGCTTTGAATTAAATCTGACCTTAGAATGAAAGAGCTACAAGTCTGATACCATTTCTCCGCTAATGGCAGTAAATGCAAAGGCCCAGATAATCCCTGCCCACGGGACACCGTGCAGAAGGGAGGAAATCACAGTAGGGTGACCAGACAGCAAGTGTGAAAAATTGGGACTAGAGGTGGGGGGTAATAGGAGCCTATATAAGAAAAAGATCCAAAAATCGGGACTGTCCCTATAAAATCAGGACATCTGGTCACCCTAAATCATAGTGAGGATTTACTTGTGGAGGATGCCTTCTCCTCCCCACCCCCAAATGATCTGATCACAAGGGAGAGGCATGTCCCTTGTGGAAGAGGTTGTGGGGCTCACTCTCAAAATGGGCAGATCTTGGGGGATCCATGAGAGGCCACGAACATCTGCCCAGATGCTCTGTGAACCAGCTCTGGCCCCATGGAGAGCCCCCTTCTCTCCCCAGTATCTTAGCTTTTCTTCCCTTGGTTGCTCTTGGGACTCACACATTTTCTTTTCTGTTTAATTTCTGTGGGAGAGGAGGCTGGATGATGTGCATCTCTTATGCCCCTGTCCTGCCCACTCCTCCCTCAGCCTACTCCACCACTTTCCAGGTGGTCTGGAGCTGGGGGGCATGATGCAGCAGTTGTGGCTGAACTTCCCTTCCTTGTGAAAGAAAAGAGCGCCACATGTGGAAGCTTCCCTCCATGTGTGGATTGAGGAGGATGAGTTGGCTCATTGTACTGGCACTACAATTAGTGACAATATATTCACCCAAACTATGAGCCAAATCCTGCTCTCCTTGTTCATGGAAGTATAATAGATCTACTGAAGCCAGTGTTAACAGTAGTATATTTTTAGCTGTCTTGTAAAGGGAATGGAACTGTTTGGGTCAGTAAGGTGAGCAGGATGTGACACTTTCATTTAACATGTAGCTTTAGCACGTCTACTTCCACAGATCCAGCACTGCTCAAAGACTTTCTCCTGCATTTCAACCCTCATTTTAAAAAATTGTATTAAAACAATGGGGCTATATCAGTGACTTCAGTGTGGTCTTCTGCTTAAAAGTGGAGGGAACAATATGGCCCAAGAGTTGCAGAAGTGAAGTTGCTATGTACATACATGTAAATGGTCATAGATACATCAAATCAAAATTATAATGCAGCTGACAAACTCAGGTATATGACATTGTTCTGGCATTGCAGTCTAAACAGTTTCACTCTCCTTTTCAAGAGGAATAGTGAAATTAGACTCTCAGTTAAACAGTGTAAAATCAGAGTAACTCCAGTGATCTGGGCCAGACTACAGTACCCTTGCTCCCACTAAATAACACCTCATTCCACAAGTAGTCTCACTGAAGTCAATGAAACAGTTTGTGGAGTTATGGTGCTGCTCAGTATGAGTAAAGGGATCAGAATCTGGCACTCTAGATCTGCGCTGTTCTATCTATCAGCAGGATCTTACTCAAAAGTTCTGCTAGTCTCGAAGCTTCCAGCTTTCTTAAACTATGGAATACAAGTTATACTGCTGATGACAAAAAAGCCCCACCCCCCAGAGAAAGTACAGATACAATGCTAGAAAAATATTTTTGATTATACATTAAAAAGGAAATCAACAAATTGGTGGGAAGAAAAATAAATCTAATAAAATTGTAATAATATGTGATGGTGTTAATCTTTCATCACATCCAGTCTTGATTTATATATCAGTAGTGGGACTCGGGAAAAAGTGGGTGAGAGTATTCAGCACTGCATCTGACGCTGAAAAGTTGTTTCTTACGTGCTGAATAGGACAGATTTAACTGTTATAAAATACTGATTTTTTTTTTAAACGAGAGATGTTATACCTGACTTCATTTTTAACTGCAGGTTTTCCCATTAGTATTTGTGTTGAGCCATCTGCAGTGAAATAACGTATGGCCTGTTCAAGATGATGAGCAAGAAAAACCAGAACTCCACACTTCATGTAATTGATCAGTTTTCTGAGTATCTGGTAAACTCAAATTCACTAACTTTGTGTGAGCAGAGACAGTAAAAGCTTAGAAGCTTTCTAGGTGGTATTTTTATAGACTGTTAAGACACCCACTTCCACTTAAACAAACTTTGAAAAATACATCTACTGTTAAAGAACTTATTTAAAATATAACAAATAGCAATAGGTGGGTTTTTCCCCGACAGTTAAATGGGATAGATTGATTAATGTTTATATTTTTAATCTTGTAAATATTTATTTTGGGTACTCTGTATATGTGTTGGCACTGATTCTGGTGTTTGCTTATGTACCATTGTGAATGTTGGTGGTTTTGGTAGTCACCCTTCTAACGAATGTAAGGAACTCTGACTAACTGCACTTTCCTTCTTTCATTCAAAAACCTTAACGTGAAAAATATATCCACTGCCATGTTATATGTCATGATTAATGCAATTAATAAATTCAGTTGTTACTTTTCATTATTGTTGTCCCAATTAATGATAGCAGTGACATATTTAGTGAATTGAAAAATACTATGCTTTTGAAACAAGACATGGGTAGTTCCCAAGATGACACACTCATGATAAAAATATTTATTTTTAATGTATAAATGCCTTTATGTATGTTACTAAACACAACTTGGATTGATGAAACTAACTTTTCAAAAAAATTGCTTAAAACTTGAAAAAAAAATTAAAAAGCAAATTAATTTTTGGCCACTTGTTCTGTTGGTTTAATTCCCCTCCCCCCCTTTACTCCACTTGGATGATGAAAGTAGATTAGGCAGTTTCATTTTTATTTCAAGTCAATTTCAATTCCTGGTTCTCTGGTTTTAGCATTATACCACAGCATGTGAGTTGCAAATGGTATGTGGAAATGCAGGCCAAAAATAATGTCCACTGATATCTTTAAAAAATTCTCATAAAATATTATGATTATTAATAATATTTGTGGTAGGCAAAGCTGGGCAGAACTTTTTCAATGAATTGTTTTTTCCAAAAAATGCATGTTTTGGGGACTGAAAACTATTTGTCAGTTTGGATTGACTTTGCTGAATTTGGTTGAAATTTTTTTCTAAAGAGTCAAAATGTTCAGTTTGACTTTTTCATTTTGAAAATTTTGTTCTGAAAAAGTGAAAAGGTTTTGTTTTAAATTTTCAATTTGAGACAGTGTTTTGATTTCAAATTTGGCCAGTTTAAAAAAAAAAAAAAAGGGTGAAAAACACCAGAAACAGCCAAATCAAAATGGAAAAACTTGGAAAAAAATTTAATTTCAAGTCAACTTAAAAAGTTTGATTCAAAACTAGATTTTTTTTTTGTAGAGTTTTTCGATTTGGTGAAAAATAAAAAAAAGTTTCAGTTCAAATTTGAACCAGATTTCTATTTTTATTTTTATTTTTCAGTTCAGCCTCCATTATTCATTCAGCTCTAGCTGTAGGTTTCTTCTCCCAAACTTAAATTCCAGACTGGCCTAGTACTCCTTTAAAGTGGCACCTTATCTTCATTTACTCAATAAACGAGTAGTCTCTGTTTTAGAAAGAGCTACTTATTCTTCAATATTTGAAAAATAGAATTGGGATCAATTTATTTTTGCATCAATAATGTAAACTGATTTTTTAATAGTCACATCAGATCTCCTTTTTACTGGTTAAACAGCATTTTCCTTACATACCTCAAGTACCACTGAACTTGCTTGCTTGTTCATTGAAATATTGACCTGACTAGAATAAGAACCTAAACAGACTCTTTCCTGAAGTTTTCAATGAGTGTATTAACAAATCACAGGATAATTAGAAAATAATAAAACCCATCAGGATAAATAGCCTGCTGTGATACATAGATTCATAGACTCCAAGGCCAGAAGGGAACATTGTGATTATCTAGTCAGATCTCCTGTATAACACAGGCTATAGTATTTCCACCAAATCATTCTTAAAGCAGATCTTTTAGAAAAATAACCAATCCTGATTTAAAAATGGTAAGCTGACCCTTGGTAAGCTGTTCCAATGGATAATTACTCTCACTGTTAAAGAATTATGCCTCTTTCCAGTTGGAATTTGTCTAGTTTCAACTTCCAGCCCCTGGATTGTGTTACACCTTTCTCCGATAGATTGAAGAGCCCATTATTAAAATTTATTCGCCTTATAGGTACTTATTGACTGTAATCAAGTCACCCCATAACCTTTTATTTGGTAAGCTAAATGGATCAAGCTCTTTGAGTCTATCACTATAAGGCAGGTTGTCTAATTCTTTAATCAGTCTCATGGCTCTTCTCTGAACCCCCTCCAATTTATAAATGTCCTTCTTGAACTGTGGACACTAGAGCTGGACACAGTATTCTGGCAGCAGCCACACCAGTGCCAAATTCAGAGGTAAAATAACCTTTCTGCTCCTACTTGAGAGTCCCCTGTTTATGCATCCAAGGATCCTGTACGCCCTTTTAGCCACATTGTTGCATGGGGAGCTCATGTTCACCTGATTAACCATCACCTAATGATTTTCAATTCATACTAAGACCTTCTTCTTGCACAACAAGCATGTGAAGAGTTGCATATAAGAGGCTCAGTGTAAAAATGATGAGCAGAACAGGAAGTGCAAGGTAACCTGATCCTGCATTCATGAGAGTGCTGCTCCCCTATTAGATAGCGGTAATAAGGCCTAAGAGATGAATGTGTAGCTAAGCTCCTTATCTGTGCAATGGGCTCATATTCATGCCCATGCCTCCTCACCTACCCATTTCTCACATACGCCACATCCTTTCTTTTTGTCCTGCGCACTTGGGAGAAAAAGAATGGGAAAATAGATTACCTGAGACTTACTGCTGCTCAGTGCAGATGACTGCCTGGTGGTTACCTTACTTGTGCCTATGCATAGCCGCCACTCTCTTTTGCTCCGGAGTAGGGCAACCTTGCTTCATGAAGACTTCAGCTGAATGACTCTCAGACACACTGTTGATGGAGCATTTAACATGTTCAGTAAAACAGATTAAATACCCGGGGGAACAGTTGTGAATGAATCTGTGGGGAAGAAGTAGCAATAGGACCAGGAATCCTGGATGGAGAGTAAATTCTAAAGTAATAAGGCTGAGTGTTTATCATTGAGCTAATAGTTCCCTTCCACTTTAAAATAAATGAAGAAAACCCCAAACCAAAGCACCTCTAAGATTCTGGTGGATCACGATACTGGAAAATGGAATCCCAAGGTACCTGCAGGTGGGGAAGTGCGAATGTGACTCTTTCCGAAGTATCTGTGGAGCTGATTGCTGCATCCATTCTGCAAACGTGGCAGGTAAATGACAGAAGAGAACATTTTCAGCCCTTAATAAACCCTTGCTGGATCTCAGAGCCTGGGCTCTGGCCCAAGTGGGAAGATCTACACTGCTATTTTTAGCCCCATAGCACGAGTGCCGCAAGGCTGAGTCAGTTGACCTCTGCTCTGAGCCCCATTGCTGTTTTGTTTTGGTTTTGTTTTGGATTTTTTGCAGTGTAGCTGTACCCTTAGTGAGCAGGATGGAAGCGTAGCGTGGGAGGAGTGGGTGATTCTTTTGTTCTGTGCTTGTTAGACTAGTGAGTGCTATTTGACAGGGCCTCGCTGAGGGAAGGGAGGCCTGGTGGAGGAGTATTGCTGGGGGAGGGGAAACAGAGGCTGAGCCACTGCTGCGCTGTGCACTAGGAGGTATAGGGAGGAGATGCACTGACTGAGATAATGTGTGTGCAGTGCTTTGGTTATTTAGGTGTGTATTTTTGACAGCTCTGGGAATGGCTGTGTTTGAAAAGATATACCTAATGATGGAATGCTAAAGGGAAAATTGTAAATGAAGTGAGACAACTGCAAGGAGGAAAAGGGGAGCTGCAGTGATGCAAGGTCCCCATAGCTAGTCCGTAGCATAACAAGTATTACTTCTATTACTAAATGTTTTACACTTGTCTAGAGCCTTTTGTCCTGAAGGATCTCAGAGCACTTCACAAACTCCACCTACACAGCACTACTCAATGCAAACACGTGGGAGGTGGAGGGTTAGTAACCAGCTGCCATACCTAAAGGAGGGCGGGTTCAGCAGGTAGGGAGTTAGCCTGGGTCTGGGATTCCTGTGTGACTTTGGGAAAGTCACTTAGTCTCTCTGTACTCTAAGGGCTTGTCTATACTTACCGCGCTGGTTCGGCGGCAGGCAATCGAACTTCTGGGTTCGATTTATCGCGTCTTGTCTGGACGCGATAAATCGAACTCAGAAGTGCTCCCTGTCGACTCCGGTAATCCTGCTTGCCACGAGGAGTACGCGGAGTCGACGGGGGAGCCTGCCTGCCGGGTGTGGACCGCGGTAAGTTCGAAGTAAGGTACGTCGACTTCAGCTACGTTATTCACGTAGCTGAAGTTGCGTACCTTACTTCGATTTGGGGGTTTAGTGTAGACCAAGCCTAAGTTCCCCATCTGTAAAATGGGAATAATAATACTTCCTTACCTTACAGGGCTGTTGTGAGGATAAATATACTTAAGTCTGTGAAGTGCTCAAATCCTACAGCAATAGGGCCATGAAAGTACCAGAGGTAGATACAGTAGATATGCAAAACAAATGTTGTGCTATATATTCTCGCCTACCTAAGTCAATTAACCACAAATATGCAAACAGAACTAAGCATATCAGTACAATAAAATGTGTTTTAATAAATATGGGCTGAGAAAAATCTTTTTGGCCATACCTTTGATTTTGATTGTACACAAACTGGATAAAAGCTACAGCCTAAAATGGACAGCTTATTTTAAAAAGGCTTCTATGAAAAGGACAATCTAGAGCACTGTAAAAATGAAGATTTAAAAAAAAATCAAATGGGCTGTTTAGATGATTACTTTACAGAAAATAGACTCCTCAGATGCAGTTGGTATTAGTGTGAGTCTATGATGGGAATATGTTGCATCTAATTGTATCTTTTCCCTGGGCTCTCCCGCTTCATGCCTCTGCACTGGTAGATTTTGTTTGCTGACACTTAACAAACCTTATAAAAATGTATCATTTAAAGGGAAGAAATCATCCCTGCAATCCTTTGTCCTGGGTATCTGTATTTTTTCTGATTAATAAATTAAGCTTTTGATCCTTCCAATTAGACAGTATCCAGTCATTACCTTGCCACATCTAGGGTCTGATTATGCAGCCACTGCATATGAATAGCTTCTATTGAAATCAGCAGGAATTGCTTTTACTAAACAGCTGAATAAATTGGGGCCTAAGTCTTTCAGACAGCTGTCTATTGCAGCTTTCTCAGAAGCTTTAGACATTTGTTTGTATGGACACGAGGTTAGGTGAAATGTGTCTATGGTTTTACATGCTCTGCTAGATTGTGCCTCAGAATTCTGCAAGTTTTAAGAAAAACAGCAGGACAAGATTACATGGTTAAGTTAAGGTTGCCTGCATAACTCCTCAGTATGTAACGTGTACTCAGACAGACTTAAAGCAAATGACTATATAGGAAATAAAGCAGACAACAGGACAAATCCATAAGGGCAAAATGTCAACCCCTAGCACAGAGAGAACTGAGATCTCAACCTGAGCTATGAAACTCTACATTTCTGCATCAGTTCAGATAAACACACGGCACTATTTATAGCACAGTCCTTTACTACAGTTCTATTAGCATATCCTTCATCTGAGGATCTACATGACTAACCAAAAGCAAAAGGCTTTTGTATTTTGTTTCCAAAAGGGAAATCCAGGATGAAGCTCGTGTTCTTTGGGATGAATTATAGACCCGCTGATAGTAGAAAACCAACCACTTATTAAGTAACATTTGTTAGCACTGCACAGGTCTATTTAGTTACAGCCAGTCCCTCACCCAGTGATTCAGCTACCAAGTTCAGAACTTCAGAAGATCCAGAAAGAGTGCTTTTACTGTTGTTTTTAAATACACAAGCAGTAAATTTAACACATTTTGTGTCACTGGTGGTAGTTAATCATGACTGAGAAATAAAGGATAGAATTCTAGGAGATGGCTCTAAACTGATAAGTAGCACTAAGACTCCTATTAACAGATTAAAATCTGAATTGTGTGCTCAGTTACCTTCTTGTTTGTCCAGTGCTGTTATTTGGCCTGCTATGTTAATGTTCATATGAAGGTCAATAGCCTTTGACATACATAGAAGCTTGATAAACTTACAAAGCTTGCAAGGTCATCATTTTGGAAACTAGTATATACCATCCAGTCTCATGAACATGAAGACCAACTTTCCCATCCTCTTTTAGTCCTTAAAATCTCCAGAGCAGGCAGGCATATAAGGTAGTCATGATCCTTTCATCTTGCTCTGTCAGTTGCAAGTAACTTAGTTTCTCCCAGGAGAGATTTCTCACAGATCTATATCTCCTACCATCTTCCAGATGGTAGCGGGCTTCTTAACAAGCTTCTTAATCTTTCTTTTCCCTTTGGGAATACATGTCAGTGTCATCTTGTCACATCTGGTTTTCTCCAGGCTGATGATGTGCATTAGACATGTCACGTAATGCTTCTTCAAGAGCTTGCCAACCTACAGATATGTCGGCCTGTTTCAAACCTTCCAGATGGATTGTTGGTGCTTGCAGCAAGGTGCTTTGGAGTTATGTACTGTGCCTCTTGTAACAGCCCCTCTCCAACAGCAGAATAAAAGTAAGTATCACTTTGTTCTGTGCAACTGCTTGTTCAGTCCAATTGTTTTCTTGGCTTGATCCATATCATTTAATGTACTCTCTCTCCTCTAAAGTCTTTCCATTCTAATAGCACAGGTTCCTTAGGCTTCCCAATCCTTCCATTACAGTGTCTAAGAAGAATTGCCTCCATAGGGAGGAAGATGAGTGGTTAAAGAATAGGGCTGGATGTCAGATGACCATTCCTGGCTCTGCCACAGGCATCCTGTGTGACCTTCAGCAACTTACTTAACCTCTTTGTGCCTCAGTTCCCCATCTGTGAATGGGGATAGTAGTATTTCCCTAACTGAGAGGAGTTTTGAGAGGCTAAATGCATTAACAGTCTATCCAATGTCTGTGGAGTGATTTGAGATCCTTGCATTGGAAGGCACTAGAGCAGTAGTATCTTCTTCCTCATATCTAGCCTGTTACTGTTTCAGTCCTAGCTGGAGATCTTGGATTTCTTTTTCTTTTTTTAAACTATATATAATTTTACTGTGTTTTGCAGATCTTTGACTTGAAACCACAACCTCCTTATCTTTATATTTAGTTTTATTGAGAGAAAAATTCAGCTTGGATGTTTCTCTGGTTTTCATTAATGTTCTGTTTCCTCCATCACTGTCACCTTTCCAGATAGGTTGATGGTAGGTGTGACGTTGTGCAGTCTATATAGCTTCAAAAGAAGCTAAAACTACACAAGGTGAAAATTGCCCAGAAAGACTGAACACTGGGTGCTGGGAAAGTCTCTGTTAACTAAGAAGCCCCTGAGCTGAGTGCATCTCAGTTTCAGTGAACTGCAGATGGGTGTGGCCCAACCTCTGTCTGTGCTGAAGCTGACTGAAGTGTCTAACTTAGCAAGACAGGAGTGGAGGGGTGCCTGTTCTGGCAGGAGGGGGTTCTCTGTGGTATCCCAGCTCGTTGAGTGATGGTCTCAAGGAAAGACAAATGGAAATTGATATACAATTTGCCCGGGAAAAGCCTGACCTGGAAAAAGAAAAGGCTGCCCACCAGCCTGGACTTAAGAGACAAAGCAATTAAGACCCAGAAGCATGACCTGGCTGTAATGGAGTGGAAGAGGTGCACAGAGACATGTATCCTGGAGCTGGAAGTTGGGGTCCTGATGACTGCTGCGGTGGGAACAAACCTCAAGGACTCTAGCTGGAAGCAAACCCAACCTGAGTGAAAGGGGGGGATTTTGCTGGCCAGCGAAAGGTCTCTCATATCTGGTAGCTGTGAGCCTACAGCTGGATCAGGGTCTCTTTCCCTTTGGGGGTACACAGGAGTGTCTGCCCCATAGGAGAGCCCAAAAGCGAATTTTAGGTATACTGCCTCCGCCATGGTCAGTGTCCAAGTCTCTGGCAGTAAGTTCAGGAGGAGGGTGTGACGTTGTGCAGTCTATATGTTTTTATAAAAACATAATAATAAGTGAATATAATGTAACTGGGATAGTTTTAGAAAATATGGTAATAAGTGAATATAACGTAACTGGGATATGCTTCATGCAAAAGGTCTCTTGTAAGGTATCATTACAAAGCTTATAATCTACTGAGTGTGATCATCCGATTTGTATAAATGTACCACTCTTGTATCTAAAACTAGAAATATAAAATATAACTCTGAGGGCCTATTGTTATTATGTAAAGTGTGGGCCATTAATGATGGTTTGGAATCTTGATGACTCCCATTAACCAGGACCATTGTCTGCAGATGGCTGTGTTTACCTGTTAGTCTTCCTGTATATGTGTGTGCTGGCAAGTGGGTAATGAAGTCTTGCAGTGACATGTGATCATGTCACCTGAACTGGAATCCATCAGCACTGGGTGCTTTTCCAGTGAGGGGGGAGTGAAAACCCAGAGGGACAAAGGGTTCCCGCCTTATGCAAAAGATATATAAAGGGGTGGAAGAGAACAGAGGGGGAGAGGAGCCATCATGAAGAATCCCCTAGCTATCACCTGAGCTGCAACAAGAGCTGTACCAGGGGAAAGAATTGTGCCCAGGCCTGGAAGGTGTCCAGTCTGAGAAAAAGCTTACTGAAGCATCTCTGAGGGTTAGATTATCTGTATTCAGTTTGATTAGACATAGATTTGCGCATTTTATTTTATTTTGCTTGGTGACTTACTTTGTTCTGTCTGTTACTACTTGGAACCACTTAAATCCTATTTTCTGTATTTAATAAAATCACTTTTTATTTAGTAATTTACTCAGAGTATGTATTAATACCTGGGGGAAGCAAACAACTGTGCATATCTCTCTATCAGTGTTATAGAGGGCGAACAATTTATGAGTTTGCCCTGCATAAGCTTTATGCAGGGTAAAACGGATTTATAGACAAGCACAGTTCTGTGAGCTGTTTTCAGGTAAACTTGCAGCTTTGGGGCAAGTGATTCAGACCCTGGGTCTGTGTTGGAGCAGATGGGAGAGTCTGGCTCAGCAAGACAGCGTGCCGGAGTCCTGAGCTGGCAGGGAAAACAGGAACAGAAGTAGTCTTGATACATTAGGTGGCAGCTCCCAAGGGGGTTTCTGTGATCCAACCTGTCACAGTAGGGATCACTCATTTTCCCCACCACCCCACCAAAATGCAACCATCTCTGGGATTTGATTTGGCATTTGCTGAACAGCACAAAATAATATTGCACAATATACACTTGAAACTGCAGGGAAAATTTTAGATAGCCATTCTCCTGCCTTCCATCCCCTTGTGAAACTGACCTAATTTAAATGTGGCTAATTACATTCTGTCTATGTCAGGGGTAGGCAACCAATGGCACGTGTGTCGAAGGCGGCACACAAGCTGATTTTCAGTGGCACTCACACTGCCCGGGTCCTGGCCACCAGTCCAGGGGGCTCTGCATTTTAATTTAATTTTAAATGAAGCTTCTTAAACATTTTAAAAACCTTATTTACTTTACATACAATAATAGTTTAGTTATATATTATAGACTTATAGAAAGAGACCTTCTAAAAACGTTAAAATGTATGACTGGCACGTGAAACCTTACATTAGAGTGAATAAATGATGACTCGGCACACCACTTCTGAAAGGTTGCTGACCCCTGGTCTATGTGATGGTGAATGAATGCTTGATGATATGTGAGTGTGTTATAAAGTTTGTATTGCCAGGAGTTTGTCTGAAATGACTGCATTACTCATGAGTGAGAGAACACCTAGTAATTTATACTGTTTTCCCCCAAATGTGTGATAATAAAAGTATCATCACTTATTTTCCCTATGCTGCATCAGTCTTCCAGGCTTTGAATGGGTTGGGACTTGGCTATATTTGAAACCAATTTTATACTGAGGCACTGTTGCCTTCAGAGGCCACTTGTCTTTTAGGGAGTCTAACATCATGTCTTAGATCCATAGGTGATTGAGGATATAATGAGGAACTTGATCTGCTTTGACATCAGTCTTGGTCCATTTTCCCTCCACATTTAGAATCTCATCCTGCAGCCCTTACTCACATGAGTAATCTGATAAAGTTTGTGCAAGAAATTCGCTCCACCCACATAAAGCACAAGTATTCAGGCACCAATCAGTTAGGGTGTGGAGTGGCTGGAGAAGTGAAATCCACCCTTCAATCCAGGGCCAGGTTAAGGGTTGCTATGCTGGCCCCAGCTGTTGCTACTCCAGCCTATGAGCTGAAATAAAAGCCAGAGCCCCTCTGTACCAGTTGCAGGGCTCATCAGATTTGTGATGTCCTTTTTGTTCTACCCTGAACCACTCCCAGCCATGACTGTAGCTTATGACTGTAGCCTGTGTAAAATCAGCATGGAAACTTTTTCCATGGTGGAGGAGTGGGTGGTGTGGATGCCCCTGCATGGCCACCCAGGCAGTTCCCATGCATGGCTTAGCTGATTCAGAGGGTCTTGCACTGATCCTCTGCGCCAGGGTGAACTTCACCCTAGGGGACTACAATCAAAAGTAAGGGATGCAGGACCTGGCCTGTGAATGCTTTTTCAGAGGTATCATTTAGCAAAATTTCAGCAGTGACTAATGCGATGTTTGAGGCTGTTTTCAGTATTGATGGCTGAATAGTTCATTGTAGTTTAAAACTGTAAGATCAAACACTTCATTTCTAGGTTTGTGAGTCTGAATACAGAAGGGATCTCCGGGCTTTCAGACAAATACAGATTGGAGATCATCCTGAACACATCTGAACTTTCCTCCACTGAGTGCTCTCTTTCTCTCTGGGGCCATAGCTGTTGCATGCACATTTGGAATTGACGTAATGAGAAACCTAATGTATAACAAATTTATTTTCAAATCACGTGGAACTTCTTGCTCTGCTAGTTTCGATTGTCCCTCAGTTTGATTTATTTATCAGACATTTTAAAGGGCCAGCACTTTGTTTGTCCCCTCGTAGTTAAGGGAAAATGCAGGGATTTATGTTCCCTGTGTATTAGACCTTGTAGGAAACAAACTTTTGTGAATTCAGCTGAAGTTATTGTTTTGGGGATCTGTTTTTGTATCTCCAATGGTGTTACACCAAGGATTCACATGGCCTTTGTGCTTCCCTTTATGAATTAGCTCTGCCCTACATATAAACTCTAAGGGTATATCTACATTAGAACTGGAAAGTGTAATTTTCAGCTCAAGGAGACATACCTGTTTTAGCTATGATTGCACTAGCATACTAAAAATAGGGTGACCAGATGTCCCGATAAAATCGGGACTGTCCTGATATTTGCTTATTTGTCCCGCGTCCCGACCTACCTTCGGTCAGGATGCAAATTGTCCCGATATTTTGCCTCTGCTCACAGGCGGAGCAGAGCCCGGAGGGGACTCGCGCCCCCTCCCCACCCTGACTCTGCCCTCTCCTTCCGCCATTGGATCCCTCCCCAAATCCCTGCCCTGGCCCCACGCCCGCAGCCCCGCTCCCTCACTGCCCCATTGGATCCCTCCCCAAATCTCCGCCCTGGCCTCACCTTTTCCCCAAGCACGCTGCTGTGTCCAGTTTTGGGCCCCACACTACAAGAAGGATGTGGAAAAATTGGAAAGAGTCCAGCGGAGGGCAACAAAAATGATTAGGGGTCTGGAGCACATGACTTATGAGGAGAGGCTGAGAGAACTGGGATTGTTTAGTCTCCAGAAGAGAAGAATGAGGGGGGATTTGATAGCAGCCTTCAACTACCTGAAGGGGGGTTCCAAAGAGGATGGAGCTCGGCTGTTCTCAGTGGTGGCAGATGACAGAACAAGGAGCAATGGTCTCAAGTTGCGGTGGGGGAAGTCCAGGTTGGATATCAGGAAAAACTATTTCACTAGGAGGGTGGTGAAACACTGGAATGCGTTACCTAGAGAGGTGGTGGAGTCTCCTTCCTTGGAGGTTTTTAAGGCCCGGCTTGACAAAGCCCTGGCTGGGATGATTTAGCTGGGAATTGGTCCTGCTTTGAGCAGGGGGTTGGACTAGATGACCTCTTGAGGTCCCTTCCAACTCTGATATTCTATGATTCTATGATTCTATGATTCCTTCTCCTCCTCCCACCTCCCTTCCAGGCTTGAGCTGATCAGCTGTATGGAAGCACTGGAGGGAGTGGGGAGGTGGAGACGGAGCAGAGGCATGCTGGTGAGGCATGCTGGTGCGGGAGGTGGGGCGTGGAGCTCCGGCAGCCGTTTTTTTTTTTTGCTCCACTGCCCGCTTTTTTTTTTTTTTGCTCTGCCCCCCCCTGCGTCCCGATATTTCACCTGTGTGATCTGGTCACCCTATCTGCAGACTTGGGTTCTAGTCCCATGGATCCTTATGGGAAAAGACTGATGGATTAGGCTTTCTGAACCTATATAACTTATCCCTAAACATTCTTTCTCAGGGAAGCCTTGTGTGACAGGGTGTCCACCCACGCAAGGCCTAAAGGGGTTAAAGTGGCTAGGTGGGCTGATTAGCTGCCCTGGGTGCACCTGGAGGAGGAGCCAGGGAGCAGGGATTAATTAGAGATGAGGCTCAGCTGAACAGGAGGGGCCTGTATAAAGCCCAGGAGCTGAGTGTAGCTAGGGCATGCGGGGAAGTAGTCTGCACCCATTCCCTAGGAGGAGGGAGTCTGGGCTGGTAAATCCAGCGAGGGAGGTCAGCCAGAAAAGTAAGAGAGGTTTGGGGGAAAAGGTAGTAAGGTCCAGGATGGAACAGATCTTGGCTGTTGATTAAAGGGTCCCTGAGCAGGAACCTGGAGTAGAGGGTGGACCTGGGTTCCCCTACCAGCCACTGGGCAGGTAGGAGAGTAGACTAACTGGGACAGGTTGCCCCAAAATACTTTGATACTGTGGAAGGGGAGTGACATGGCTGGAGAGCCAAGTCACAAAGTAGAAGCTGCAGCTCCTGGTCAGAGAGGATAATGGGTGGAAAGGCTTCCAGAGGAGTGGACAGCACCTAGAAGAAGCTAATCCTCAAAGCAGCCAACAAGAGGTGTCCCTAACAGTGAGTAGACCCTGTGACACCTTGTCAACAATCATACTTGAACAACATGTTTTGATAATTTCACCTTGTTATCTCAAGATAGTAGCAAAGCTTCATTTGAGGCATTTTTTAAAAACAGTTCTTTCTATTGACCACATAAAGAGTGATGTTGGTTCTTAAGGCATTCATGCTACTTTCACAATTGTTCTCTTTAGTTCTGGTGAATGGGGGTCAGACCTTGCACCACTGACACAAATGTGAGGTTTGCAATTGATTTCAATGGCGATATGATCAGACCCTTGGTGTAATAGAGCGCCCATTCCCCTTCAGAGCTGGAAAGCCAAATTGCATACAATGTGCGAATTCAGCTTCTGCTCAATTTATAATTTCCATTAATTGTTTAAAGTGCTCCAATTTTTTATACTGTCTTAAAAGAATCTTTGTTTACATTGATTGCCGAGGATAATATTTCTAACATCAGTAACCATGGTAATGAATAATTCTATTCTCAGAATCTATGCCAGCTGCACTAGTGCTTTGATAGTAGCACTCAGGCAGTTTGCTAACGAGAGACTTCTCCTTTACTGTAGAAGGACATTATTGCTGTCCCTAGATCAGCCTGCAGTTTCTTAAAGACACATTCCATTATTAATAATGCTTGGAATGATTTCAGAGTGGTAGCCATGTTAGTCTGTATCAGCAAAAACAACAAGGAGTCCTTGTGGCACCTTAGAGACCAACAAATTTATTTGGGCATAAGCTTTCGTGGGCTAGAACCCACTTCATCAGATGCATGAAGTAAAAAATATAGGAGTGGGTATAAACACATGAAAGGATGGGGGTTGCTTTACCAAGTGTGAGGTCAGTCTAATGAGATAAATCAATTAACAGCAGGATACCAAGAGAGGAAAAATCTCTTTTGAAGTGGTAAGAGAGGGGCCCCTTACAGACAATTGACAAGAAGGTGTGAGTAACAGTAGGGAGAAATTAGTAATGGGGAACTTAAGTTTAGGTCTTGTAATGACCCAACCACTCCCAGTCTTTATTCAGGCCTAATCTGATGGTATCCAGTTTGCAAATCAATTCTGGTTCTGCAGTTTCACGTTGGAGTCAGTTATACAGCTGTCATAAGAACGGCCATACTGGGTCAGACCAAAGAGCCATCCAGTCCAGTATCCTGTCTACTGACAGTGGCCAATGCCAGGTGTCCCAGAGGGAGTGAACCTAACCGGTAATGATCAAGTGATTTCTCTCCTACCATCCATCTCCACCCTCTGACAAGCCAAGGCTAGGGACACCATTCCTTACCCATCCTGGCTAATAGCCATTAATGGACTTAACCTCCATGAATTTATGTGTAGTTCTCTTTTAAACCCTGCTATAGTCCTAGCCTTCACATCTCCTCAGGCAAGGAGTTCCACAGGTTGACTGTGCGCTGTGTGAAGAACTACTTCCTTTTATTTATTTTAAACCTGCTGCCCATTAATTTCATTTGGTGGCCCCTAGTTCTTATATTATGGGAACAAGTACATAACTTTTCCTTATTCACTTTCTCCACACCACTCATGATTTTATATATCTCTATCATATCCCCCTTAGTTTCCTCTTTTCCAAGCTGAAAAGTTCTAGCCTCTTTAATCTCTCCTCATATCGGACCCGTTCCAAACCCCTAATCATTTTACTTGCCCTTCTCTGAACCTTTTCTAGTGCCAGTATATCTTTTTTGAGATGAGGAGACCACATTTGTACGCAGTATTCAAGATGTGGGCATACCATGGATTTATATAAGGGCAATAAGATATTCTCTATCCCTTTTTTAATGATTCCTAACATCCTGTTTGCTTTTTTTGACTGCTGCTGCACACTGCGTGGACGTCTTCAGAGAACTATGACTCCAAGATCTCTTCCCTGAGTAGTTGTAGCTAAATTAGCCCCCATCATATTGTATGTATAGTTGGGGTTATTTTTTTCCAATGTGCATTACTTTACATTTATCCACATTAAATTTCATTTGCCATTTTGTTGCCCAATCACTTAGTTTTGTGAGATCTTTTTGAAGTTCTTCACAGTCTGCTTTGGTCTTAACTATCTTGAGCAGTTTAGTATCATCTGCAAAGTTTGCCACCTCACTGTTTACCCCTTTCTCCAGATCATTTATGAATAAGTTGAATAGGATTGGTCCTAGGACTGACCCTTGGGGAACATCACTAGTTACCCCACTCCATTCTGAAAATTTACCATTTCTTCCTACCCTTTGTTCCCTGTCTGTTTTTAACCAGTTCTCAATCCATGAAAGGATCTTCCCTTTTATCCCATGACAACTTAATTTACGTAAGAGCCTTTGGTGAGGGACCTTGTCAAAGGCTTTCTGGAAATCTAAGTACACTATGCCCACTGGATCCCCTTTTCCACATGTTTGTTGACCCTTTCAAAGAATTCTAATAGATTAGTAAGACATGATTTCCCTTTACAGAAACCATGTTGACTTTTGCCCAACAATTTATGTTCTTCTATGTGTCTGACAATTTTATTCTTTACTATTGTTTCAACTAATTTGCCCGGTACTGACGTTAGACTTACCGGTCTGTAATTGCCGGGATCACCTCTAGAGCCCTTTTTAAATACTGGCGTTACATTAGTGATCTTCCAGTCATTGGGTACAGAAGCCGATTTAAAGGACAGGTTACAAACCATAGTTCTGCAATTTCACATTTGAGTTCTTTCAGAACTCTTGGGTGAATGCCATATGGTCCTGGTGACTTGTTACTGTTAAGTTTTTCAATTAATTCCAAAATCTCCTCTAGTGACACTTCAATTTGTGACACTTCCTCAGATTTGTCACCTACAAAGGACGGCTCAGGTTTGGGAATCTCCCTAACATCCTCAGCCAAGAAGCCTGAAGCAAAGAATTCATTTAGTTTCTCCGCAATGACTTTATCGTCTTTAAGTGCTCCTTTTGTGTATCTATTTAAGTGCTCATTTTGTATTTGTATTTTGTATCCATATTTCTACTTTAAAATTATAATAAACTGCTTTTGAAGACTTTTTTAAGGTAAGTAGTAATCTCTCTCATACCTCCCCACCAAAATAAGGGCAAGCTTGGGTCACTTCAGAGCATGTGTTTGTCATACAAAATAGTATCACCCAGTAAACCTATTTATTCAGAAACTAGTTGCTTTTTTCACTGGAAAAAGAAGTTTACTTGAAATTTATAAAGTTAATCTTTTAAAATAAAGAACCATTTTGAAATATATTTTAATTACGCCATGTAGGAATTGCGTTGCTTCTGGATTTTAACTTATCAGATCAAAATATTATTTCTACATCTATATATGAACATGATTAAAAGATGCAGAAATAATATTGTGGTGTTTATACATATTGCACACAATATATAAAAAATATGGATAATTCACCTACTGCTTCTCTGTTGTCTGGTAAAGAAGGAATTGTATTCTAGTGATTATCCCTTAGGATTGGGAGTCAGGAAACTTTGACATTGATTACTATAGGACCTTGTGCAGGCAGATTCAGGTGTTGCCCTTCAGTTTTCCCCAGACCCACCCTACAGTCTTACTCCAATGTTTGCTGTGACCAATGGAAGGTGTTGGGGAAGAGCTAAATCATAATTGACATTCTCTAGACCTTGGTCTCTGAGCACAGACAAATTCAAACTCTCCTTAGTTGACTTCTCATGTCTTCCCTGATGCTATATAGGTAAAATGTCTGTAATAGAGCTGGAATTTTTGCCTGGGCAGGCTGCATTTTTGACCCAGACTACTTAAGATGTTTCCCTCATAAGAATGGTCTCTCATAAGTGTCACTGTACTTAGATTAGCACATAACTGTGGTGACTAAGTGGTATCTCATTAATGATCTGGAGGATGGCGTGCACTGCACCCTCAGAAAGTTTGCAGATGACACTAAACTGGGAGGAGTGGTAGATACGCTGGAGGGTAGGGATAGCATACAGAGGGACCTAGACAAATTAGAGGATTGGGCCAAAAGAAATATGATGAGGTTCAACAAGGACAAGTGCAGAGTCCTGCACTTAGGATGGAAGAATCCCTTGCACTGCTACAGACTAGAGACCAAATGGCTAGGCAGCAGTTCTGCAGAAAAGGACCTAGGGGTTACAATGGATGAGAAGCTGGATATGAGTCGACAGTGTGCCCTTGTTGCTAAGAAGGCTAACTGCATTTTGGGCTGTATAAGTAGGAACATTGCCAGCAGACCAAGGAATGTGATCATTCCCCTCTATTTGACATTGGTGAGGCCTCATCTGGAGTACTGTGTCCAGTTTTGGGCCCCACACCACAAGAAGGATGTAGAAAAATTGGTAAGTCCAGTGGAGGGCAACAAAAATGATTAGGGAGCTGGAGCACATGACTTATGAGGAGAGGCTGAGGGAACTGGGATTGTTTAGTCTGCAGAAGAGAAGAATGAGGGGGGATTGGATACCTACTTTCAACTACCTGAAAGGGGGTTCCAAAGAGGATGGATCTAGACTGTTCTCGGTGCTAGCAGATGACAGAACAAGGAGTAATGGTCTCAAGTTGCAGTGGGGGAGGTTTAGGTTGGATATTAGGAAAAACTTTTTCCACTAGGAGGGTGGTGAAGCACTAGAATGGGTTACCTAGGGAGGTGGTGGAATCTCCTTCCTTAGAGGTTTTTAAGGTCAGGCTTGACAAAGCCCTGGCTGGGATGATTTAGTTGGGGATTGGTCCTTCTTTGAGCAGGGGGTTGGACTAGATGACCTCCAGAGATCCCTTCCAACCCTGATATTCTATGATTCTATGATCTGTTGGCAACTGATGACTTCTGAATAGTGACCACTGGTACCTTTGCTCCCAGAATATTCTTTATTATTGTCAGCACCTAACAAATATTACTAATAATGCTTGGCACTGGATAAGACATATCCAGATATATGCTGTCCAGATACAGGCTAATGTAAACAATACAAAATGAATGAATTTAATGGGCTTACATAAATAAGGACCACAGGATCAGGTCCATTATCAGCAGAGAGATGTCCTGTAGCATCTTCAGGGAGACAATAACAATCCCAGCTCTGTTGTTCAGAGCAGACTCCTTAAGGAAGGATTTCTGGAGCAGATTGTTAAATTAATCACAGGGATTCAGAAATGCTCTGCCACAAGGGCTTATAACCGTATGTATATTCAAAGCTGTGTGTCGTGGGTCAGAGAGAAAGAGGAAGATGCCTTGACTGACATTACAATGCAAGGACTTAATTTTTTTCATATATCCAAGTGAAAGAAGGGCAGCCTCTCCTACTTGTAAGTGCTTTGATGCTCTAATTAATGTGCCCTGAAGTCAGTAGGCTGAATTCTCCCCACTGCTGCCTTGAGTGGAGATCACAGACTGAATATGGGCCATAGTCCCTGGTGTCAGAAGGAGCTGGTTGCACAGAAGCAATTCTAACTCACTAGAAGCTCAGAAGTAGTGGAACTCTGCTCTTCCATGCTGTGTCGCACAGAATGGCCCCCCATGCACCCTACCTCCCCTTACACGGGGGATAGCGAGGGTGGCTAGCACAGGAATTGGCCATGTAGCTTCCATTATCTTGAAATTTGGTGAATGGCTGTTGTACGCAGGGGAAATTCTCCATAGAGGCTAGCTTAAGTGACCTTAACAAACCAGAGAATCTGGCTCTGTGTGTGGGGTAAGAATATTGTTTGCTTGCTAAGAGCAGCTGGAAGCTTTGCCATTTAAATTGTGCGATTGCTTTATGCTGCTGGTCATGGGTGGCTGAGTCCCATCTCCTCAAGGTGCCTGAGCCCTGGTTGAACATAAACCCCGGGACTAGGACTTGATGCTGCAGGTAGAACAAAACCTCAGTTGCCTGTTATACTTTCTCTTTTAGGCCTGGGGAGGGACAAGGATAGCAGTAAGCAGTGTCACCCCCACTTAGGGTGACCAGATGTCCCGCTTTTATAGGGACAGTCCTGATATTTGAGGCTTTGCTTTATAAAGGCCCATATTACCCCCATTCCTTATCCTGATTTTTCATACTTGCTATCTGGTCACCCTACCCCCAACTCTCACTGGGAGGCTTATTTCAGCAAATCTTAGAACAGACAGTTGGTGTTGGAATAACTATTCATTCATTTAGGCATTAGGCCCAAGGAAGCAGACTAATACTTGTTATCCAAGACCTATGACAAGGGTATGTGAAGAACACAGCCCTCGGGACAAGAAGCTGGATTTTAAAGAAAGCACAAAGACCAGTTTGCTCTGCGTTTCCAAGTGTGACCCCTTGGGTTGAATCCTGTACTTGTTTAAGGTGTGAGGCAACAAGCAGGGACTGACACTTGGGCTGGATGAACAGGGAAAGAAAAAACAGGAACTTCTTTCTGAACTCCAACCCCCCTGAGGGTTCCCTGGCCTCTCCTAACTGCCCTGCAGAAACTGAGCCAAATCCTGCTCTGACTTCTGCTTCATGCAACCTCCCTGAAGTCAACATGTGGCTAGAATATTAACTTGGGGGGAGGAGGAAGGAGAGAGAAGGTGCTGTCCTTCCAGACTGAGGAGGTACAGTTTCTGCTTTCACTTACCTTGGTGTAAATCTAGACTAAATCTCTTGACTTCAATGGAGTTGCCCTTGATTTATGCTGCTAGGAAAGCAGTACTTGGTCTAGCAAGTAGTTGCAGTAATGCAGGACAAGTGTACAGGTAGGTTACATGAGAAGAAAAAACAAAGCCTTCATGAAAAGCAGAGATTCAGTTAAAAACTACACTAGGCCTTGGATCCCACAATGAGGCCACTGTTTCTTTGTTTATATAGGTTTGTTGACTTTAGTTTGAATGATTCCTCTTTTAAAGAATCCAGGGCTCAGTTTTAGACCATTAATTGCAGTATAAATGTTCTCTGTCCCTGTGTGTGTGTGTTCTTTTCTGGCCCATTGGATTTTTAGCGAAGGGAACTGAACCCAAAAGGGTTGAAGTATTTGTCATTTCAGAGACAATCCCAGAATCTGCACTCCTTTTTTTTTTTTTTTTTCCCCCTTCCCCGGCTGTAGTGCCGCTCATTAGAAACAATTAAACTCTAGTGCTCTCATCTGTTAGTTCACTCCACTGTCATGTGCCCAGTCAGCTGTGAAGAGGCAGCCAGGCATCACAGGCTGACCATCTCTTCAAATGTTTCTCCATTTCCCCTTCTCACAGGGTTTTAAATACACAAGTGCATGAACACAGTATATTTATGACACTCGCATCTAAATGCAACAAAACCCTTCTTTGAACACCATTCTCACAAGATAAAGGGTATCTGGGCACCTTCTGCTGCCTCTGAAAATTAGTCTTGTGATCTAATTAGTATTGGATTTTCAAGTGAGGGGAAAATCGTATTCATGGGTGTCTGAGTGCTTCGAGAGGACCAGCTCTGCTAGGGAGGATGATGAGGAGTCAGAGCCCTGCCCTAAATTTTCTCCAATAAGTGTTTTTCTTGTCAGCAAAGCAACTTGAAAACACAGTTTTAAAACATTGGCACATTCTCTCTAGTGGCTTCTCTTTGAATAACTGATGCTGTCATTAACCAGTGGGATTGTTGAAACACATTGGGGAGTGATGGGGCATCACTCAGCCAGCTCAGGTTCTATTTCTCAATACCCTTCAGCCATGCTCATTATATGAACCTTTGTAAAAACCTGTTCTCCCCCCTCCCCCATCTGAAATCTGGATTAAGGATTTCATGAATAGTGTGTGTGTGTGTGTGTGTCTCTGTCTGTCTCTCTATATAATTAATTTGAAAATGCTCTATGTATTTCAATGGTTTCCAACCTGTGGGCTGTGCACCACAGGGGAGTTGCTAGCAGATGTCTAGGATGGCTAAGCTTGCTCAGTTCCCTGTCTCTCATCCTCATTAAGTAGATTTGCTTAACCCTTTGTAACCAGGTCCACACTATGACAGAATACACCCCTGTATTCACACCCTACACTCTTGTAGTAATCTTCGTACAAAGAATGCCTTCTAAGGTATCCTTTGAAAACACACACATTTACTGGTCAGTGTTTCATTTTACTAAAGACATGTGGCAATGTTGTATGTGAAGTTAAGATTCCACTGTAGGCTCTTAACACATGTTCCAAACCCCACACAGCCTTGCCCAGGCAGAAGCCAGGTCTGTCCTAAGCAAAGGAAAGAATGTATACTTGCCTTTAATCTGAATTTAAGTAGTAAACAGTCATCAAGCAGGAAGGGAAGACAAAGGAAGTTCAAAGAGATGTGGGGAAAACATCAGGGACTATCCTTCCATGTAGACTTTGTCTCCTGGGTCTCAGCTGGAAATCCCTTTCAAGGGGGAGACTGAAACTATAAAAAAGAGGGACAAACCACCCAAGGCACCCCTCTCTCCCCCTGCCCATTGCATTCACTGAACCTGAGAATATAAAAATAAACAGCTATTGGACTGGGGGCAGTCCTGACCTGAAAGCTTGTTCAGTAATCTGCTAGAGCATGTGGCGAGTTGTGTGTTTTGGGGATAGATACTATAAGTATTTTATCTTGTAACTATTTGACATTTATGCCTCATTACTTATACACATTTAAAATCTCTTTATAGTTAATTTGTTTTACTGTTTTATCTAATCCAATATGTCTAAATTGAAGTGTCTGGGTACTCTCATTAAAGGAATCATACACCAGCTCATTATTTTAAAGGAATTACAGACTTAATATATTTTGTCCTGTCTAGGAGACCCACTAAATTAACCACCAATGCATCAAACACCGCATGTTGAATCCCCAGTAAGCGTAGACAAGCCCTTACATGCTGGAGGATGTTTGGTGAGCAGTCCAAGTTGGAGGCTACAGCAGCAAAGCAGTATAAAGGGCACCCCAGGTTACAGGGCAGAAATGACACAGCCTCCAGACCCTGCACCCCCGGCTGGGCGCTTCCCCTCCCGGGCTCCAGCTGCGCTGGGGAAGCGCTGGCTGGGGGTGCAGGGTCTGGGGGCTGCCCGGGAAACCGTGAAGCTGGTAGCACTGGGGCAGCCCTTTCCCCCTGGCTGGGAGTGGGAGGGAGGAGGGGGTGGAGTTAGGGTGGGGGAAGGGGCGGAGTTGGGGCGGGGCTAGGGGTGGGGAAATGGGCGGGGCCAGGGCCCGTGGAGGGTCCTCTTTTTTTTTTTTTATTTATTTATTTATTTATGAGATATGGTAACCCTAGCTAAAATCACTCAGCAGAGTGGCATTACAATGGCTGGAGACGGCCAGTGGAGAATTTTCTTTGGTGCAGTGGAGCAGTCTGCCCAAACAGAGCTCCTTTGGATGCAGCTCTTTGAATTTCTGTGACAGCCACCCCTCAGGCTCCTGACACAAAGGGAGGAAGGGGGCATGAGGGGTGTCCTGGGGGTGGTGTGTGGACAGAACAAGGGGGAAAAGAGGGCACAGTGGTGTGGAGCTTTACCATACACATTCTCCACTGGAGAAATGTCCCTAAGGAACCTTACTCTAGTGGCATAAACTAGAGCATCTCCTGGGCAACTCTATTTGTCCCAGGACTGTGTGGCTGATAATCTGGATCTTTGACAGGGTTTTCAGATCAATCCAATTTTCTCAGCTTTAACCCCATCACTCTTGAGACCTCCTTTCTTGTGGTAGAAACAGACAGAATTTGCTTTGCAGCACGTTGACACCTTTCCACAACTCCTTCACTGTTGCTGCTTGATGCAGCTTCTGTACGTTGGTCAAAGGTACCTTTGAAGAGGGACTAACCCAGTTTCAGGGGTTGGCCAGAGTAGATGGAATACTGGACTAGTACTCAAGAGACTTGGCTTCTATTCCTAGCTCTGCCACTGAGTAGCTGGATGGGCAAGTCACTTCACTTCCATGTGCCTCAGTCTCCCCGTCTATAAAATGAGGATAATGAGGCTTGCCTCTTTTTTTTTTTTTTTTTTTTTTTTTTTTTTTTTTTTTTTTGGTCAAACACTTCTAGATTTATGTTTGAAAAGTGCTATATAAGATCTAGGTATTCTTACTACTTTTGCTCAGTGTACCTCGTCTGGCATCGAAATGGTTAGCTAGAGGAATTTGTAAAGTGCTTTCTAACTACAGGTGCTGAGTGAGTTTCTTCTATACAGGGCCGGTTCCAGGCACCAGCTTACCAAGCAGGTGCTTGGGGCGGCCACTTCGGAGAGGGGCGGCACGTCCAGCTGTTCGGCAGCAATTCAGCGGCCGGTCCCTCACTCCTGCTCGGAGCGAAGGACCTCCCGCCGAATTGCCGCCGCAGATCGCGATCGCGGCTTTTTGTTTTTTGTTTGTTTGGCTGCTTGGGGCAGCCAAAACCCTGGAGCCGGCCCTGCTTTTATAGCACTTCCTTCCTCCACTAGTGTAGGCTGAAACTAGACGTTTTTCTTTTTGGAGTTCTTTAGCCAACAAGCCAAACCAATACCCAGTGCAGTATTTAATACAAAGGTAGCAGGAACATGGCAGTGCTTAGATGTCTTTTGTGTTCAGGACTGGAAATTAATATTTTATCCCAATTTATGCAGAATATTGAACTGTGATCTGATAGAGATGTGGGTGAACGAATCTGGATGATAAAAGAATCCACCTGACTCTTCACCCAGAACTTGATCCAAACTGAGCTGTTTTGAAGTTATCCTAATTGCTTTTTGTTTTTATTTGCTGTTGAAGGGTGATGTGCAGTGACTCATGATGCTTCCCAATGGTCTGTTGACATTTGGGATCAGAAGGATGAACTCAACGGTATGATGTGCCAAATGTCAGGAACTTAGCTGCCTCTGTGCTTGGTTGCTTAGTAACCCAATGAGCTCAGCTGGGCCGAATAAACTCACTAAATGATTGGTCAGAAGAGCCAAGAGATCATCATTTAAGATCTGTTGCAACAGCACTGTGGCTGCTCAATGTTCCATGCCTGCAGCTGTGCTAATCTGCTTCCTGTCAAGCCCTGGCTCCCCCATAGCCTGCTCCATGCCAGCCTAGTCCCTGCCTACTGAACTCCTGCCTTCCTGGCCACTCCTCCAGTCCTGTCCTCTCATTTTGCCCTGACTACTAGGCCAGACTCCTGCTCTGACCTCTAGGTCACACCACCTACACCTAGGTGTGTGACATCAAATACCTGCTGTGTTGCTTCCTGTTTGCTGTCTGTGACCCAGGGACCTTTTGGGGTAGGGGCCCGGGCAGAGACAGATGCATCCTGGAGGTGAATGCGTGGCTGCGAAGATGGTGTCGCCAGGAGGGCTTTGGCTTCCTCGACCACGGGATGCTATTCCAGGAAGGACTGCTAGGCAGAGATGGCATTCACCTTTCGAGGAGGGGAAAGACCCTATTTGGACACAGACTGGCTAACCTAATGAGGAGGGCTTTAAACTAGGTTTGACGGGGACAGGTGAGCAAAGCCCACAGGTAAGTGGGGAACATGGAGACCTGGGAGATGGGTTGTAAACGAGAGGGAGTATGGGCTATATTGGCAGAGAGAAAGGCGGTTCAGGACAAAACTGGGAGGCAAGATCAAACCAGTATCTTAGATGCCTTTATACAAATGCGAGAAGTATAGGTAATAAGTAGGAAGAACTGGAAGTGCTAATAAATAAATACAACTATGACATTGTTGACATCACTGAAACTTGGTGGGATAATACACATGATTGGAATGTTGGTGTGGATGGATACAGCTTGCTCAGGAATGATAGATGGGGGGGGAAAGGGAGGAGGTGTTGCATTGTATATTAAAAATGTACACACTTGGACTGAGTTGGAGATGGACATAGGAGACGGAAGTGTTGAGAGTCTCTGGGTTAGGCTAAAAGGAGTAAAAAACGAGGGTGATGTCATGCTAGGAGTCTACTACAGGCCACCTAACCAGGTGGATGAGGCTTTTTAAACAACTAACAAAATCATCCAAAGCCCAAGATTTGGTGGTGATGGGGGACTTCAACTATCCAAATATATGTTGAGAAAATAACACAGCGGGGCACAGACTATCCAACAAGTTCTTGGACTGCATTGCAGACAACTTTTTATTTCAGAAGGTTGAAAAAGCTACTAGGGTGGAAGCTGTTCTAGACTTGATTTTTAACAAATAGGGAGGAACTCATTGAGAATTTGAAAGTAGAAGGCAGCTTGGGTGAAAGTGATCATGAAATCATAGAGTTTGCAATTCTAAGGAAGGGTAGAAGGGAGAACAGCAAAATAGAGACAATAGATTTCAGGAAGGTGGATTTTGGTAAGCTCAGAGAGCTGATAGGTAAGGTCCCATGGGAATCAAGACTGAGGGGGAAAAACAACTGAGGAGTTTGGGCAGTTTTTTAAAGGGACACTATTAAGGGCCCAAAAGCAAGCTATTCCGCTGGTTAGGAAAGATAGAAAATGTGGCAAAAGACCACCTTGGCTTAACCACGAGATCTTGCATGATCTAAAAAATAAAAAGGAGTCATATAAAAAGTGGAAACTAGGACAGATTACAAAGGATGAATATAGGCAAACAACACAGGAATGCAGGGGCAAGATCAGAAAGGCAAAGGCACAAAATAAGCTCAAACTAGCTACAGGAATAAAGGGACACAAGAAGACTTTATCAATACATTAGAAGCAAGAGGAAGACCAAAGACAGGGTAGGCCCACTGCTCAGTGAAGAGGGAGAAACAGTAACAGGAAACTTGGAAATGGCAGAGATGCTTAATGACTTCTTTGTTTCGGTCTTCACCGAGAAGTCTGAAGGAATGCCTAACATAGTGAATGCTAATGGCAAGGGGGTAGGTTTAGCAGATAAAATAAAAAAAGAACAAGTTAAAAATTACTTAGAAAAGTTGGATACCTGCAAGTCACCAGGGCCTGATGAAATGCATCCTAGAATACTCAAGGAGCTAATAGAGGAGGTATCTGAGCCTCTAGCTATTATCTTTGGAAAATCATGGGAGACGGGAGAGATTCCAGAAGACTGGAAAAGGGCAAATATAGTGCCCATCTATAAAAAGGGAAATAAAAATAACCCAGGAAACTACAGACCAGTTAGTTTAACTTCTGTGCCAGGGAAGATAATGGAGCAAGTAATTAAGGAAATCATCTGCAAACACTTGGAAGGTGAAAGGGAATAGCCAGCATGGATTTGTAAAGAACAAATCGTGTCAAACCAATCTGATAGCTTTCTTTGATAGGATAATGAGTCTTGTGGATAAGGGAGAAGCTGTGGATGTGGTATACCTAGACTTTAGTAAGGCATTTGATATAGTCTCGCATGATGATCTTATCGATAAACTAGGCAAATACAATTTAGATGGGGCTACTATAAGGTGAGTGCATAACTGGCTGGATAACCGTACTCAGAGAGTTGTTATTAATGGTTCCCAATCCTGCTGGAAAGGCATAATGAGTGGGGTTCCACAGGGGTCTGTTTTGGGACCAGCTCTGTTCAATATCTTCATAACAACTTAGATACTGGCATAGAAAGTATGCTTATTAAGTTTGGAGATGATACCAAACTGGGAGGGATTGCAACTGCTTTGGAGGACGGGGTCATAATTCAAAATGATCTGGACAAATTGGAGAAATGGTCTGAGTTAAACAGGATGAAGTTTAACAAAGACAAATGCAAAGTGCTCCACTTAGGAAGAAAAAATCAGTTTCACACATACAGAATGGGAAGAGACTGTCTAGGAAGGAGTACGGCAGAAAGGGGTTATAGTGGACCACAAGCTAAATATGGGTCAACAGTGTGATGTTTTTGCAAAAAAAGCAAACCTGATTCTGGGATGCATTAACAGGTGTTTTGTGAGCAAGACACGAGAAGTCATTCTTCCACTCTACTCTGCTCTGGTTAGGCCTCAGCTGGAGTATTGTGTCCAGTTCTGGGCACCGCATTTCAAGAAAGATGTGGAGAAATTGGAGAGGGTCCAGAGAAGAGCAACAAGAATGATTAAAGGTCTTGAGAACATGACCTATGAAGGAAGGCTGAAAGAATTGGGTTTGTTTAGTTTGGAAAAGAGAAGACTGAGAGGGGACATGATAGCAGTTTTCAGGTATCTAAAAGGGTGTCATGAGGAGGAGGGAGAAAACTTGTTCACCTTCGCCTCTAAGGATAGAACAAGAAGCAATGGGCTTAAACTGCAGCAAGGGAGGTCTAGGTTGGACATTAGGAAAAAGTTCCTAACTGTCAGGGTGGTTAAACACTGGAATAAATTGCCTAGGGAGGTTGTGGAATCTCCATCTCTGGAGATATTTAAGAGTAGGTTAGATAAATGTCTATCAGGGATGGTGTAGACCGTATTTGGTCCTGCCATGCGGGCAGGGGACTGGACTCGATGACCTCTCGAGGTCCCTTCCAGTCCTAGAATCTATGAATCTGCTGCAACAGCAGCACTGTGGCTGCTCAATGTTCCATGCCTGCAGCTGTGCTAATCTGCTTCCTGTCAAGCCCTGGCTCCCCCATAGCCTGCTCCATGCCAGCCTAGTCCCTGCCTACTTCTGAACTCCTGCCTTCCTGGCCACTCCTCCAGTCCTGTCCTCTCATTTTGCCCTGACTACTAGGCCAGACTCCTGCTCTGACCTCTAGGTCACACCACCTACACCTAGGTGTGTGACATCAAATACCTGCTGTGTTGCTTCCTGTTTGCTGTCTGTGACCCAGGGACCTCTTGGCATCAACTGGTAGATGGCACGGGGCTCCTAGGAGTTTACAGGGATCCCTTGGGGCTGGTATATGCATAATAATTCACCAAAGGGTAACCTGTAAAGTCTCTACCAAGAGTCAGGAACTTACTGGTCATCATAGTCATTGTGATATGTATAGACTGATAACATTTAAGAAACTTGAAGTTAAAAGCAGATCCCCAGGAGGTGGCAGGTCTTGGACAGGTTCTGTTCAGGCAGGGGGTAGGAGACACCTCTCTCTGTCTGGTCAGGTGTGTATTGTGTGTCTCACATTGAAAGTCTATTTGCAACATAGAGCCACCAACTAATCAAGATTGCAAAATTGACAAGAGATTGTGAAATCTCCAGAAATGAACACAGCAGGAGGGGGTCTGGCTTATGAATATAGATCAAAGGACTGTTTTGATATATCTGGAATTGCAAGGAGAGAGACAATATCCTTCACCAAGGAAAGGAATTGCTAGCATGTTCTGCCTTATGAAAGGAGGGTCACAGCCAATCTGGCTGGAAAAACTTCGCAAAGCTAAATTTCATTAGACAGGGAAGTATCTTGATTAATTAAGTGTAGGCTGTAGAATGCATGCTATGGTTTTGTTTGACAACTAATTATTTCCAATATTTCTATTTTCTATCGTTTTGAGTCTCTATCCTTTTGTTAAATTGACTTATTTTCCACTATAAAAAACTAAGTGCTGTGTGTTAAAGGGAGCAGTGACCTAAAGGGAATCTGGTAAACTAGCATACATTGCTTCTTTGGGAGCAGCAAGTGGACCAGGGGCTGGTCACTCCAGGGGGAATCTCAGAGGGCTTGGACGTTGGAGCATGCCTATTGCTAACCTGCAGAGGGATAGCAGGACCTGCATAGGCTCACAGAGAGAGTATTTGTGTGGCCTGTGAGCACTGGAGTCAGGGAACTGACTCATGGCACACACAGGCAAGGCTTTTTCACAGTAAGGGCTAGTGGTTGCAAGGTGCCTCCCAATCCTGGGTGCCCCAGGAAAGCATCCCACTAAGGGCCAGAATCTGGTTCCTCACCCATGTTAACTATTACCTCAATCCACAAATAGTCCTATTGAAATCAATGGGAGTATACTCGGAGTAAGGCTCTACGCAGTGGTGTGGCAGATCCAGTGGAACTGAGTGCCATAATGGATACAGCATTTCCCACATATATTCCCAGATTTCATCCACATATGGGCTCCCTGACTCTGGGTCAAATTCTGTTACATAGAAATCTGGAGTCACGCTGATTTCCATTATTAAGGACTGACGGAGTATTAAGGACTGAGAGACTGTGATTGCAGTGGAGTGACTCTGGATTCTTACCTGTTTACGTGAGAGCAGAATTTGACCCTGCTTCCTGACACAGGAGAACAGAGTGAAACAAGGAACATTTTGAACATTCTTCAAAAACAGGAAGACCTACAACCATGTCACTGCCTTAACTAGGAGATCAGAGAGAAGTGTGTTCCTATGGGAACACTAAAGCTGAATATCTTGCTTGTTTATGGGTATAATTCTCATAGCTGTTACATTAATGCCATTTTTATATTTAATTCTGCAACTTCCTCAGGCTTCTTTTCTTTTGTGCTTTCTGTATCTGAGCTTTTGTTAGTCAATTGCTATACAGGGAGTTTTACAATGTTTCTTTTACGAACAGGCCTTTTCAGCTGTCATGCTTTGTGGTAATCCCATTCATTCTAGATGTATAGTACATCTATTGTTTGGGGTGTGTGGTTTTTTAATGCATGTTTCACTTGAGATTCAATCTCATTTGCCACTTGTCAGCAAGATCAATGACCTGTTGAATTTAACTTGCAACAGCTTCTGTTCACAGGTCATTGCTGTCCAGGTCTTGTTTTATCAATAGCTGTAACGAGACTGCAGAACTGTCTGCCAATCATTTATAGCAGATTGAAGATGGCACAAGTCGAAGTACAGACCAAACTGGGAATTCTTGATTTTTTTACTAATCAGACAATGATCCATTTATTCTCATGTCACTAGTAAATGTCTAGAGCTCCATTTAAATGTGATGTGTAAAGAGAGAAGACAGGTTTGTCCTCTTTTCCCCTTTATAAAATATGAATTGTGTGGGGGAAAAATGTTTCCCTTCTTGCATTAAAAATCAAGGGCTTGTCCATAGATTCTTCCAGGACAACTGGAGTATTATGATATCAGAGATACTATATAAGTGAAACCTGATTTATTAAGAATGTGGTGCGTTTTTTTGCTTTTTTAATTACACCCACTTAATTCTAACACCCAATAATATTTGGGAGAAAAGATATCCTGGTTAAAGGTTTGGTAACTCTCTGTCCTTTCAGTCAAGGACTGGGTAACCACAGCTCTGAGACCTCCAGTCAGGTAAAGTAAGCAGGAAGAAAATTTTGCAACTAAGCAAAATCCTTTCAGGCCTTGTTACTATATAATTAAGTGAGAGAGCACAAACCCTGTTTATTTCCCTAGCAGGTCACCTTTTAACTGGAACTGAAAAAAGCCTTTTTGAGAAATTCCAATAAGCATTGTTGTTTGGTCTGGTTTATAACCAGAAACAGATTAACATGTAATGACTTAACTTTGCTGATTGGGTTTGCTGTTGGGGAAGCAAAAACAATTGCCAAAAGCTCTTAACAGAACTAGCAACATCCTTTCTAAAATACTCCAGCATTCAGCTCTAATGGTCTCAAATGCTGCAGCCTGCCCAGCAGTGCTACTGTAGTGTTTTGGTCATGACAGTGGTGGTTTGTGGTGTGTTTACTGGAGGACACCAAAAAACTGGTTCTCATTTTCTTTCCCCCCACCCCTTTTCTTTTTTTGATCTACCTACTTCCCGTGCATATGTATTTGTAATACATCCATCATTGTGGCATGGTATCTGAGCACAGTTCTCCCTTCTAGTTCACTATTTAAAATAGGATTTGCATTTATAAAAAGCCCCATTATTCTGCTCCACTTCTACCAGCTGCTGTTAATTTGCCTTATTCCTCCCACACTATATGAGGGCTTAAAGAGGCAGCAGCAGCACCCCATGTTAGCCATTCTGGCAGGGCTGATGATTCTAGGGAGAAAATGGAGGACAGGGTAGGTTGGACAAATGATTTCCCCCCCCCCCCCCCAAGGTAAAAATAAAATTTCTATAATAGAAAAAAAGAGCTATCGCTAAGTTCACGTATTCACAACAAGGAAATCACCATGAACCACCAAGACAGAGCTGTTCCCAGCCTCAAGAGTTTGCAATCTAAAAATAAGGCTAAGGCAAGGCATAGTTAATGAGAACAACAAATGGTGTAGGGAAGGGGAAAGGGGTTGGGAGGGCAAAGGTTACAATGATACAGCCACGTGGTCACTTAGTGGAACAATATAGGTCCGTACGCTTGAGTCTGTATCCCATTTCCATCTAACAGTAAAATCAATTCTTCTACAGCTCTGGGATATTGTCTGGTTTTATTGTTGACCCAGCTCTTAATTATGGGTTTATAGACAATTTATTTTTATTTCTTTTAGTTAATCACACTAAAATATCAGCAGAATTACCGCTTAGCTGAGGATCCTTCCCTGTCTTAGTCCCTCGTGATCACTCCCTGGTCCTCCCTCAGAACAGCACACTACAAGCTTTGTTCCTGTCTCCTCTTCCACATCTCTGCTGCAAATCATTCCCCTCCCTCCACACAAGGCCCCATCCCCTGAGCAAAAGAAGAGGTTGAGAAAGTCCAACCTTTCTGTCTAGGTTTTTATATTGCACCCATTATTATAGTATCTGATCACCTCGTTGCCCTAGGAGGCAGATATGGCTTCCAGTGCTATAGAGATTTCTTTCATAAAGGAAGGAGGTTTGGTAAAGGAAGTTCCCTGTAAATGAATATTTACTTACCAGCCACATCCTGGTCTACGTATTGAACCCCTGTCGGAATGCAAATATGTCCCAAGCTGAGGGATGCCGCAAGAAGCCTGAAATGCTGCAGAATCCTTTAGCATCTCTAGCATTTTTACGTCCTCCACTTCATGGCTTCTCATTTGTAAAAAGAGAAAATGCAAGGCGTGTGTAGGCCTGATATAGGAGAGGAAGATAAGTCTTGTGGTTTTGGCCCAAGGCAGGGAATCAGGAGACCAGAGACCTATTCCCAACATAGATCTGCTAGTCTGAGCAAGTCATCTAATTTCTATATTCCTCCAATGTAAAGTGGGGGTATTAATGTTTGTCAGGGTATTAATGTTTGTCAGTCTATCAATCATTCGATTAATCTAAACATTTCCATTAAGGTTGGTAAAATGAGTTTGAGATCCTTTTGTGGAAGCTGCTTTAGAATTTCTCCTGTGAAATGAGGGACAACCCCCACAAAAGGAGGAACAGCTCAGAGCTAAAGTAGCAGATATACTGAAGTGGGAGATGAGAACTGGCAGCAGTATGCTGCAGAAGTATAGTAGGATGAACCAATGGAGGGGGTGTGCATACTACTAGTAGCTGAAAGCTCATGCAGTCACATGGGTGTGATTCATAAAGTCATATGTATAAAAGCCTAAAATGGCTGAGTAGGTCTACACTTTAAACCATTATAGTTGCAGAGCTGCAGCTGCTCTGTTGTAGCACTTCTCTTGTAGCCACTCGGTACAGTGACAGGAAGGGCTCTCCTACTGCTGTAGTTAATCCACCTCCCTTAAAGGCGGTTGCTAGGATGCCAGAAGAATTCTTCCATCAACCTAGCGCTCTCTACACTGGGGGTTAGGTTGGCTTGACCACACTGACTTTTCCACACCCCTGAGCCTGGGTCAACTTGACTTTTTAAAATTGGATGGTAACAGACTGCGAATACGAGTGATGACTTAGCTTGGTGATTATTCTAAACAAAAAGAGCTGTCAGCCATGCCTGTACCTCTTCCCATTGCTTCACATGGAATCAACAGACAACCTCTGCTTCAGAATAACACATACGTGGAATGACGGTCCTGAAATCTTCACTAGATGACCTACAAAAACCTAAAAGCATTAGGTAACCTTCATTGGTTAGGCCCTCGTTCAGGAAAGCATCCCAGGTCAAGGAGGGTATTTAAGCATGTGTTTAAACTTTACATTCCAATGACTTCAGTCGTGCTTAAAGTTAAATGTGTGCATAAGTGCTTTCTTGGGTGAGGAGAGACCTAAGCATGTGCTTAAGTGTTTCCCTATATCAAGGCTATAATGACTACAATTAAGAGAAGTGAAGGGAAATAAGAAGCAGAGGCTAAACTATTTGTACAGTATTTCTAAATGTCATTGTCTATACAGTAGTGTTGTAACTGTGTTGATCCCAGGATATTAGATAGACAAGAAGAACAGGAGTACTTGTGGCACCTTAGAGACTAACAAATTTATTAGAGCATAAGCTTTCGTGGACTACAGCCCACTTCTTCGAAAGCTTATGCTCTAATAAATTTGTTAGTCTCTAAGGTGCCACAAGTACTCCTGTTCTTCTTTTTGCGGATACAGACTAACACGGCTGTTACTCTGAAACCTGTCATTAGATAGACAAGGTGGGTGAGGTAATCTTTTGTTGTAGCAACTTCTGTTGGTGAGAGAGACAAGCTTTTGAGCGACACAAGGTCTGGGAAGTGTTCTTAGAATCTCACAGGTAAATACATGTTGGAACAAAATAGTACAATACAATCTGTTCTACTCTGCATTTAGCTGTGATACTCTGAGAACACTTTCTAGACCTGAAGAAGAGCTCTATGTAAGCTTGAAAGCTTCTCTCTCACCAACAGAAGTTGCTCCAGCAAAAGAGATCACCTCACACACCTTGTTTCTGTAAAGCATCCTGGACAATATTACAGTGTCACAGGCAATTGGCTCTAATTTTAAATAACTGAAACAATTGCATGATAAATTTAGAGGTATGTTTTCTTTTAGAACAGTTCTCGGTATAACTGGCATTATTTCCCAGTCTATAAATTTAAAAATGAGCAGTCTTGTGCTGTTTTCTCATACATTTTGGAGTGTCTCAATCTGAAACTTTGCTTGCTAAGTTTTTCATTATGATTGTCAATGGCCTATTAATTCTGAAAGCTCTAGGGTAAATTCTATCTGATCTCTCCACTGATCTGTTGCATTTGAGTTGTCATTTACATAATCCATCTGCCTCTGATCTGGAAGCTGCCTATGGTCCTGGGTGTCAGACAGCATGTACTCAGTATACTGTAATCCAGGAAGGAGGTACAGAAAAACTCTACACAACTCCCAACTCTTATTCTCAGTGTCTGGAGAATCCGTGCGATTCATGTTAAAGGGCTGCACATGTCCTTCACATTTACAATGTGAACGCATTTAATGTATTGATTCTTAGTCTCAGATCCTGTTTCGGATAGGTGGTGAACACACAACTCTCACTGACTGCAATCTGAGTTACAGATGCTCAGCACTTCTTAAATAAGATCTTTATTAGGGCACCAAACCACTGTTGCTATGCAATAATTAAATGCAGATATAGAATTTACACAACCCTGCCCTTCCCAGAGATTAGGGCTCAATCCTGCAAGGTGCAGAGTGCCCTCAATGCCCACTGGTTGCCCTGGGAGGGGAGGGTGCTCAGTACATCACAGACTGGAACTTGTAGAGTGTAGACACAACACTGATGGGTGCCTATCTTCCGACTCTGTTGGACTCCATACAATAATGAACTTAACAATATTTTACAGTTCTCTAACACCTGCCATACAAGGATTTTAATAATGTTCACGAGTAAGCCTAGCAATTGCATTGGGAGGGAAGGAAAGTATTATTGTTTCCATTTGTAACAATGCACTGGGGTGTGGGCTCACATCTCAATGAACCTTGAGCCCTTAAAAACTGGGCACTGGTATTGTGGGGCACACGATTAGGAGTGAGCATGTGACCTTGAAGAAGCCAGATATAAGCCTTCTTGCCCGGTAGGCGGAGGTAGTAGACAGGAAACACAAAGGGTCACTCAGGGAAGTTGATGGCTTCTCTCCAGAGGCCCAAGAAGGGCTAAGAAAAGGGAAGGTCCTTTCTCTTCCCTTCAGCTGGTGGAAGGTGAGAGAGCCTCCTGGAGGTAGTACCCAGTATCTTGAATTTAGTTGCTCTTGATTTGTGACCTTGCATTGACACTAGAGCAAGCCCTGAAGATAGAGACTTGGGGTGCCTTGTAGTTGGGACTGTATTTTCCCTCCCTGCTAGTGAATCTGCTTATACGATTTACCATTTCATAGATGAGGAAACTGAGGTATAGGGAGATGTAGTGACTTGCCCAAGGTTACCCAGAGCTGAAAGTAGAGCTCACAGATCTCCTGATTCCCAGTCTGGTGCGCCTCCTATTAAGCACTTGAGGAGATGGCTGCTATGCAGGGGTGGTTTCATTTATGTACAATTTATGCCCTATCTTTCTCTCATGAATCCTCTTGACTTGTGAAGCTTTCTAGTGCTAGTAAATGTTACAGTGCAGCCTGTTAGACTGTGGAATGGTTTCCCAAGGAAAGAGCTAAAAGCCCATTGCTTAAACTGTTTGAAACTAGATTGGACAAAGCACAGGAAACAACACAGCTCTGGCAAAGAGACTAACTACATGACCTATTTTATCCCTAACATCTATGATTGGATGATTCCAGGGCTGCTGACAGCAGGAGCAATTGCTGTGCACAGAGTAAAATTCACTGTTTTGGAAATAACTGTCTAGTGCATTCCATTTTTACAGTGTCTGCCTCCAAGCAGAACTGTTATCTCTTTCTGTTGAAACTTCCTGCTTTATACAAGCAATGCAAACCCTGTATGTTTTCTAGCAACCAAACATACAGAAGAAATCTGCTGCCATGACAAGATAATGGAAATTGTATTACTATTGCTATTACTAATTATTTAATATTTATATTACCACAACTCTCAAAGGCCCCAGTTGGCTTGGGGTGCTAGGTGCTGTACAAACCTATATGAAGACCAAAAAGTTTACAATGTAGGAAGAGCTACCTGGTACATCTTGAGTTGTGAGTGGGAGGGATCCAATCAAATATAGACAATAGTCACATACTCTAATTATAAAGATAACATTTATTGCAAATGTATGTGCCAACTCTTCCCACCTTTCTGTCAGCCTTGCTTTCATTAAATGACTGACTTCTTATGAGATTCCTGACAGAGATACACCTTAACAAGAGATTTGAAAAAGAGGGAAAACGTGGATATTTATAAGGGGACCAAAGTTTCCTTTTGTGTCCTGTTCCCTTTTTCAATGGTGGTTTCTGCCTTGAAACTCTCCTAGGATTTTGCAAAGAATAAGGCAAAAATGTTCTTTTTCCATAAATTGTTCCCTTTTAGTCCACTGTTTTTGAACAAGCATGCTTATTTTAGAGGCAGTGGAATCTAGTGGCTTGAACAAGGGACTCAGAATCAGGAGTCCTGGATTGTGTTATAGAACTGGGGACACATTTGTTGCATGGCCTTGGGTAAATAATTTTACTTCTGTCTCTTAATCACCATTTCACAGCAGGAGAAAACTATGATGCTTCCCATACTAGTGTATAATACTGAATAGCACCCGAGAAGTGCAAAGTACTATTAATACTACGTTTTTGTTTTTTATTTTATATTAAAAGACTCCTTGCAACCTTCCTCCAGTTCTAGAACTGCCATTGATAACTGCTTCCAGTGTATGCAAATATGAGAGCAGTTTCCAGTAGGGCTGAAGCTATAGTCGCCTCATTTCCCTTCACTAGTATCATTAACATTGCTGGAAAATAGGGAGTGCTTAAGGAATGAACAAAATAAACATAAATAGTAAGCAAATACTGGGAAATAGGCTCCTGCAGAGTAGGAAGAATTTAGAGGGGGCACAAGGACATGGAAGTAGAATGTCTCAACTGAGCAGTAACAGGAAACACACCTGGAAATTAATAAAATCTAAAATGTAGATAAAACACACAAAGGGGCTTTTCCCCTGGGGGAGAGTAATCCGTGTTTGACATTCTCTGCTCTGGAGAATCCACATTACTGGGTGTCATGGATAACTGACAATTTCCAAGATACTGATGGTGTTTCTTGGGGCATAGTGGCCATAGTGGGTTCAGACCAATGGTCCATCTAGCACAGTATTCTATCTTCTGACAGTGGCCAATACCAGGTGCCCCAGAGGGAAAGAACAGAACAGGACCAGTCAGGTGATCCATCCCCTGTTGTCCAGCCCAGCATCTGGCAGTCAGAGGTTTAGGGACAACCAGCACATGGAGTTACATCCCTGACCATCTTGTCTAATAGCCATTGATAGACCTGTCCTCTATGAACTTATCTGATTCTTTTCTGAACCCAGTTAAAGTCTTGGTCTTCACAATGTGCCCTAGCAACAAGTTCCACAGGTTCAGGTTGACTGTGTGTTGTGTGAAGTACTTCCTTTTGTTTGAAACCTGCTGCCTATTAATTTCATTGGGTGACTCCTGTTTATGTGAAGGGGTGAATAACGCTTTTTCTCTACACCATGCGTGATTCCATAGACGTCTATCATGTTTCTCCTTAGTTGTCTCTTTTCCAAGTTGAACAGTCCCAGTCTTTTTAATCTCTTCTCACATGGAAGCTGTTCCATACTCTTAATTGTTGTTGTCGCCATTCTCTTATCTTTTCAATTTCTAATATCTTTTTTTTGAGATGGGGCAATCAGAATTGCACACAATGTTCAAGATGTGGGCGTACCATGGATTCATATAATGGCATTATATTTTCTGCCTTACTATCTATCCCTGTCCTACAGATGCCTAACATTCTGTTAGCTTTGACTGTAGCTGCACATTCAGTGGATGTTTTCAGAAAACTAGCCACAATGACTCCAAGATGTTTCTCCCATCATTTTATATGTATAGTTGAGATTTGTTTTCCAATGTGCATCACTTTGCATTTACCAACATTGAATTTCATCTGCCATTTTGTTGCCCAGTCACCCAATTGTGTGAGAGCCCTTTGTAGCTCTTTGCAGTCTGCTTTGGCCTTAACTATCTTGAGTAATTTTGTATCATCTGCAAATTTTGCTATCTCACTGTTTATCCCTTTTTTCCTGCTCATTTATGAATATGTTGAACAGCACTGGTCCCAGTACAAATTTCTGGGGGACACTGCTATTTACCTCTTCATATTCTGAAAGTGGGATTAGATCAAATAAAGGTTGGGGGGTAGCATTCTATATTAATGATGAGGTAGATTCTAAAAAATTAGAAGTGATGGAATTGATAAAATGGAAACTGTTTGGGTCAAAATTACTTTAGGGAAGAGAGGTTCCAGGCTGCACTGGGATAATGCTTGGGGTCTGCTACAGACCACCAGGATCCAAATTGGATATGGATAGAGACCTTTTTAGTATTTTTAATGAAATAAATACTACTGGGAATTGTGCTTATAGGAGTCTTTAATTTCCTGAATATAGATTGGAGGACAAGTACTACTACTAATGGTAGGGACCAATATTCCTGGATATGTGATAGTCAACAGATTTCTTCATTAAAAAGTCACTGGACCAACAAGAGGTGATGCTATTTTAGATTTAGTATAGTGAGTAGCAAGGACCTCATGGAAGAACTAGTTGTAGAGGACAACCTTTCTTTGAGTGATCATGAATAAGGCAACGATTTAGTCATGAAATCTGTGACTTCCAGCAACCTGCATGACTTCAGTGGTGGGGAGCTGCAGGGTCCCCCGTCACCTGCGGGGGCCAGGAGCTGTGGGGTACCCCCGCCACCTCTGGCGGCCCCTGCAGCCCCCAGATGCCACAGATGGCAGGTCTGCACATGTTTTCAAATCCAATTCTTTTTCTTGGAGAGCTTGACTTGTGTGGTAAAAGTGTTGTAAAATTTCATTCCACATGGTCAACATGAATACAAACTCTAGTTCTTGCATCTTGTTTGCAATGTTTTCTGCCTCTCATATAGTTTCTCCCTTTTGTGATTGGTCTTCAGCTATACTTTCTAATGTATCCACAATCTTTGAGTAGGACTCCAGAATTGCACTTGTTGCCGCTGCATGTGCCTCCCAGTGAGTATTAGAAAGAGATTTCAACACACGATCATTGGCCAAATATGTTTTAAGAACTGCCCATCGGTGTGTTGAGGCAGAGAAAAATGTATAAAGTAACTGGACTGTTGAGAAAAACCTTACTGCCCCCAGACAACAATCAACAGCACTGCGGTCAACAAGATTGAGAGAGTGTGCAGCACATGGTATGAATATGGCATATTTGTTCTGTTCTAAAAGCTTCTTCTGCATTCCTTGATAATGCCCTGACATGCTGGCAGTGTTGACCTCTGCACTTTGAGAAATCTATTTTGCAAACTTGGCACAGATAATGCAGTACTTGATTTGCCATTTCTTCACCAGTGTGGCTTTTCAAATTGAGGAATGTTATAAATCGTTCAACTGGTTTTCCATCTGTGGGAGACGCATATCTTAGTACAATACTCAATTGATCAATATGTGAAAGATCAGGTGTAGAGTCGACAGATAAACTGAATAAGCTGTACTTATTTCATCCATAATAGCTGAATGAACTTTGTCACTCATTAGACCAATGAGTTCATCACATATTGTCTTGGATAAGTATGATGGGTTACCTTTGCCAGCATTCCCATATTTTGAGATATGGCATGCCAAAAATGGGTCAAACTGAGTCACAAGCTCCAACAATCCCAAGAAATTTCCATTCTGCAATGGTCCAAATGTGTCATTTGATCCCCAGAAAGGCAGGCCACGTTCAGCTAATGTTTGAATAACAGCTATAATACGCTGCAAGACATGTTGCCAGTATTCACACTCCCCTTTAATTTGTTCTTCCAATTTTTGTGTCAATCCAAAGCCCTGTCTTCGATTTAAATATGTCAACATTGAATCTCTGAGTAGTGCTATTTTCATGTTGTTCAATTAAAACAGTATTCCGCCAGTCATTAAATTCATTTGCAGCAAACCAGGATGTTGAAGGTTTACATGCAAAAAGTTTGCAAACAAAACAGTACACAGACCCTGTTGATGGTAAATACAGTAGCCATTCTCGAGTGTATTTCTCACCATTTGCTTTCATGCTGAAACATATTTTTTGTGGACAATATCTTGTTTGTTTGCCACTTGGTAAAAGTCCAACATGATTTCTCAAATGGCCCAGTGTGGTGTTGACAGTCATTTGGTCCACGATCTATCCAGTAAGCTACATCATCAGTACTGAAATCAACCCACATACCAGGATCTTTTCTCCTATTATTTACAGCATGAGCCGGTTCAGTCTCTGACACATCCACACCTTCTAGAACAATGTCTGTTTTACCACCAAGAGTAGGATGATCAGTTACAGTATCTGACACATCCACATGTTCTGGAATGGTGTTTGTTTCACCAATAGAAGAAGGGTCAGTCTCTGAAACCACCTACAGGTTTTGGAACGATGTCTGTGCTACTGAGAGAAGATGTTGCTTCTGATGGATTCGCTTTGAAAAATGTCAGCTTTGGAAGATTTTGGAAAATTTCACTAGTTTGTTTGTTTTCTTCTTCCAGTTTACGTTTCTGTGCTCCACTCAGTTGGTTACGTTTCATCCTGCCCCTTATCTCAGTTATCTGAACTTAAAAAAAAAAAAAAAATTACACAACGTACACTATTTTTGTGTGTGTATATATAATATAGATATGAAAGGAAAAAAAAACGAATCAAGTACGTATAACTCAGAAGAATATATCAATAATAAAACATAAATGTATTGCAATACATGAAAGGATCTGATTTCCTTGCATTATTTCGATCTACGTTAGTAGGACGCCCCCCTGGTTTAGATGGGATAAGTAATAAAAAGATAACAGAAAAACGGGGGAAGAGTGTATAGTGGAGTGTAAGGAAGTCTAACAAAATTCTTATTTTTCCCATGATGACTACTTTGATGTTTTTTTTGAAATATCAAATATCAATTTTTTTTTAATCTTTGTTTTTGGTGCCCCCTGCTTTGCTGGTGCCCTAAGCACGTGCTTAGTCTGCCTATTGGGTAATCCAGCCCTAAGTTTCTGCAACTTTGACTTAAAGTATCTGAAGCCTACATCCCAAGCAAAGGGGAAAAAATTCACAGGGAGGCATGCCAGACCAAACTGGATGAACAAACATCTGAAACTGCTTATTAAGAGAAAGCAGAAAGCCAAGAAGGGACTGATCAGCAAGGAAAGCTACCTCTTGTAGATCAGAAAGTGAGTACTGCCAAAAGCCAAACAGAGTTGGACCTTGCAAAGAAAACTAAAAACAATAGTAAAGGTTCTTTTGCCATATAAATAAAAAGAAAACAAGGAAAGAAGTAGGACTATTAAGCACTGAGAATTCAGTAGAGTTTCAAAATAATCTAGGTATGTATGGTTGAACAGCTAAATTAATACTTTGACTTAGATTTAATAAGAGTAACAAGGAGCTTGGGAACAGTGGCAGGGTGGCTAATGTGACCAAGGCTATGGAAGTAGATATTACCAAATCTGAGGTGGGCACCAAACTCAAACAGCTTAATGGGGCCGAAGTGAGGGGACCAGACAGAGGTGAAAGTAAGCTGGTACGGGCCGGTACGGAGGACCAGTAAGAAAAGGTGCAGTAGCATACCGGCAAGAAAATGGAGCATTCTCTCCCTCTCTGACTCCTCCTCCTGGCTCCAGCAATATTGAGGGTCTGGGGGCCCGGCTCCACAAATGTTTGGGGCCAGGGCTACACCCCTGGCCCCACCCCCCCATGCCTCCCCTGAGTGTGGGCTGGCCCCCCTTTGCTGCCCCCATGTATCTCCCTTAGGTGTCTCTCCCCTGAAGCTCCATGCTGCCTGCCTGCAGTAACTGTTGCCGCAGGGTCCTAGTGCCCCCCCCTCCATTACTGCATGGGCAGGCTGCCCTTCGCCCTCAGACCCTTTCATTTTCCGGTGGGACCCTCCACCAGCACAGCTGCCCCCCCTGCCTGCAGTCACTGCTCTTGCCCCACGCTGGGCAAGGAGCAGCCCCATCCCCCACCCCCAGTGAGGCTAGAGGCTACAGTGAAGGGCAGCAGCAGGGGAGGACGTGGACATGTGATAGCAGCCCCCCCCCCCCAGCATGGCACCCACCACAGGGGAGGCGAGGGGGATTCCTGGACCTGAGAGGGGCCCTAGGAGCATGTGCAGTGACAGTGGGGGGGAGAGGTGGGTGAGTGTGCTGCCGGAGGGGAGAAAGGGGTCCCTACCCCAGAGCTCGCTGCTGCTGGCAGGGAGAGGGCTGGGGGGAGTCCTCCTCTCTGGCTCCAGTCCCAGGGTAGCCTGCCTGCACCCCAAACTCATCCCCAGCCCCGCCCCACCCCCGAGCCCACACCCCCAGCCAGAGCCCTCATCCCCCCCACACCCCAATCCTCTGTCCTAGCCCTGAGCCTCTCCAACACCCCAAACCCCTCATCTCCAGCCCCAGCCAGAGCCCTCATCCCCATGCACCCGAACCCTCTGCCTCAGCCCTGAGTCCCCTCCCACACCCCAAGCCTCTCACCCCCAGCCACACCCCACAGCCCTTACCCCTGCATCCCCTCCCTCTGCACCCTCTCTTATCCCCAAACTCCCTCCCGGAGCCTGCACCCCTCCTGCACTCCAGTCCCCTGCCCCAGCCCAGGGCCTGCACCCCAGACCTCCTCCCCCACCCAAGCTCCCTCCCAGAGCCTTGGGCAGGTGGGGGGTGGAGTTGGGGGGGGCAGAGTTTGGGCAGGGGTAGGTTCTGGGCACCACCAAAATTTCTACAAACCTGCCGCCCCTGCCGGCAAGAGCTGGTGCGCCATACCGGGGTGGACCGGCTTCCTGAGGCAACAATTTAAAGGGCTGGAGCCCAGGGCCCTTTAAATTGCCACCAGAGCCCCACTGCCAGAGCCCTGGGGTAGTGGCGGCAGGGCTCTGGTGGCGATTTAAAGGGCCCAGGGCTCCTGCCGCCACTACTGCCCTGGGCCCTTTAAATCACCGCTGGAGCCCCACTGCCGCTACCCCAGGGATCTGGGGACAATTTAAAGAGCCTGGGCCCTTTAAATAGCCCCCAGAGCCCTGGGATAGCTCGGGTGGCTATTGAAAGGGTTCGGGGCTCCCGCTGCCTCTACCACCCCGGGCCCTTTAAATAGCCACCGGAGAACCCCCAGGGCTCCAGCAGCAGGGCTCCGAAGATGATTTAAAGGGCCCTGGAGGGTAGTGGCAGCCGGAGCCCCGGGCCGTTTAAATTGCCCCCAAACCCCAGGGCTCCCAGACACCTCTGCAGCTGGGAGCTCAGGGGGTGATTTAAAGGGCTCGGGGCTCCCAGGTGCTGCTACCACAGCCCTAGCTCCAGGCCCTTTAAATCCTGATTTAAAGGGTCTGGGGATTTAAAGGCCCCACCTCTTCTGGTGGAGGCCATGCCTCTTTCGGTGGAGACCCCTCCTCTCCCCAGGACTCCAGAGTACCGGCAAGTCCTTTAAGTTACTTTCACCCCTGGGACCAGATAATCTCCCTCCAAGAATATTAAAGAAACTGGCACATGAAATTGCAAGCCAATAACAATGTTTACTGAATCCATGAACTTGGGGATCGTACACTGTGACTAGAGAATTGCAAATATAATACGTATATTTAAGAAAGGTGGAAAATGTGATCTGGTAAACTACAGGCCCATTAGTTTGTCCTCGATTGTATGATAGGTCTTAGAACAAATCTTGAAAGTAAGAGTAGTTAAGGACAGAGGTAAATTGTAATTGGGATAAAACACAACATGGTTTTATAAAACGTAGATCATGCCAGACCAACCTGGTCCTCGTTTGAGATGACAAAAACAGTCTGTACCATTATGTTCATCCTTTTTACAAGACTATGATAAATTTTGTACAAAAGTGTCTTGTGAGGTATCCTTTGAAAACTCATAATTTGCTGATCATTATTGTTCTGGTGAAATGTGTGTGGCAAGGTTGTATGTAAAGTTATAATTCTACTGTATGACTTTACTGAGACATGCTCCAAGTTTAGAAAAGCAGGCACAAACCAGTTCCTCAGAGACAAAAGGCAAACTGATGCTCAGCCAAGTGTCAACATAATCAAATGGACTATCACCTGGTTAAGCGGTCATTCTTTGGCAGGAAGAAAAGCGTGAGCGAGAACTTTACATATTGGCAATGGAACAGCTGGAGGTTCCTGTTTAAACAGGCTGGCTGTTGCCTGAACCCCAGATGGAGACTATTCTTGAAAAGATATAAAAATGAGGAACAGAGGCCCCAAATAACCACTTCTCTCCCCTCATCTCTATTCTTGGCATCAACAACATTTAAAGACAAAAGCATAATTGAAGTATGAGAGGTGTCCTGGTGGAAAGATCCAGCCAGATTTCCTTAAACATGTGGTGAGAAAAACCTTTGCTTTAAATTCACTTATTTTGTTAAGTTTCAGAGTAGCAGCCGTGTTAGTCTGTATCCGCAAAAAGAAGAACAGGAGGACTTGTGGCACCTTAGAGACTAACAAATTTATTAGAGCATAAGCTTTCGTGGACTACAGCCCACTTCTTCGGATGCATATAGAATGGAACATATATTGAGGAGATATATATACACACATACAGAGAGCATAAACAGGTGGGACCACCTGCACATCTACCAATGTGATATATGCCATCATGTGCCAGCAATGCCCCTCTGCCATGTACATTGGCCAAACCGGACAGTCTCTACGCAAAAGAATTAATGGACACAAATCTGACATCAGGAATCAAAATACTCAAAAACCAGTGGGAGAACACTTTAACCTGTCTGGTCATTCAGTGACAGACCTGCGGGTGGCTATATTACAACAGAAAAACTTCAAAAACAGACTCCAACGAGAAACTGCTGAGCTAGAATTGATATGCAAACTAGACACAATCAACTCCGGTTTGAATAAGGACTGGGAATGGCTAAGCCATTACAAACATTGAATCTATCTCCCCTTGTAAGTATTCTCACACTTGTTATCTAACTGTCTGTCTGTACTGGGCTAGCTTGATTATCACTTCAAAAGTTTTTTTTCTCTTAATTAATTGGCCTCTCAGAGGTGGTAAGACAACTCCCACCTGTTTATGCTCTCTGTATGTGTGTATATATATCTCCTCAATATATGTTCCATTCTATATGCATCCGAAGAAGTGGGCTGTAGTCCACGAAAGCTTATGCTCTAATAAATTTGTTAGTCTCTAAGGTGCCACAAGTCCTCCTGTTCTTCTTATTTTGTTAAGTTAGGTATTAGTTTGCATTTTACCTTTTTATTTCTTTGTAACCAATTTTGACTTTAATGCCTCATTTCTTGTAATCACTTAAAATCTTTCTGTAGTTAATAAACTTGCTTTATTGTCTTAGCTAAACCAGTGTACTTGATTGAAGTGTTTGGGAACCTCCACTTGAGATAACAGTATTTGTGCATATCATTTTCCATGGGTGAAATGACAGAATTTCTATGAGCTTGTATTGTCCAGGAGGGTGCTGGGCAGTACAAGACCCACATCTCTGGGGACAAGTCTGGGACTGGGACAAGTTTGGGATAAGTTTGCTGGTGTCACTTTGCAATATAAGTCAGGAGTGGCTGACTCTAAGCACTCCCATAATTCAGCAGGGGGTGATATTTTTCACATGCTAGAGTGAACTGGTCAGGAGCGGTTGTTCTCATAGCAAAGCAGTGTAAAAGGCACCCCAGACTGGAAAGTTGAGGGGACACAGATGTTCATCAGTCCACATTGTACCCTGGGTAATATTGCAATAACCAATTTTCTAGACAAAGGAAATGCAGTGGATCTAATTGGCCTAGATTTCAGAAAAGCCTTTGTGCAGTTTCACATGAAAAATTTAAACTGGAGAAGATAGGATTCATGAGAATTGTAAGGGGGTCAGGGAACTGGATAAAAGACTCAGTGGGCCATGCTGAAAGGTGAATGGTCAGGCTGGAGAGCGGTAGCTAATGGAGTTCCTCAGGGATTGGTTTTGGGACCAATCTTATTTAATATTCTCATTAATGATCTTTGCACAAATAGTAGGTGTGTATTTCCAGTAGACATAGGGAAGTGTCATTACCATTATACAAGGTACTAGTGATATTGTGTGCCATTCTGGTCATCTTTAAGAAAGATTAACTCAAACTGCAACAGTTACAGAGAAGGGCTTCTAGGATGATCAGAGAAATAGAAAACCCTGAGAGAAGTCTTAAGGAGCTTGATTGTTTTGTTAGGCTAAACAAAGACTGAGGGGAGGTATGGTTGCTTTCTATATACCTCAGAGGGCTAAACACCAGGGAGAGGAGTTATTTAAGTTAAGTGCCAATGTTGACACAAGAACAAATGGATATAAACTGGCCATCAACAAGCTTAGGCTTGAAATTAGACAACAGTTTCTAACCATCAGAGGAGTGGTATTCTGGACCAGTCTTCCAAGGGGAGTAATGTAGGCAAAAAACCTAACTGGCTTCAAGACTAAACTTGTGGAGGGGATGCTATGATGAGCTTGCCTACAATAACATATGTCCCATCTGTGACTGCTATTAGCAAATATCTCCAAAAGCCAGACATGGGACACTAGATGGGGAGGGCTCTGAGTCACTACAAAGAATTCTTTCCCAGGTGTCTGGCTGGTGGGTCTTGCCCTCATACTCAGGATCCAACTGATTGCCATATTTGGAATCAGGAAGGCATTTTATCCCAGGTCTGATTGGCAGAGATCCTGGTTTGTTTGTTTTTTTGCTTTCCTTTGCAGTGTGAGGCTTGATCTGAGTTAAAGTTGAAGTCTTCAAATCAAGATTTGAGGACTTCAGAAATGCTGCCAGAGGTTATAGGCCTATTACAGGAATGGGTGATCGAGGCTCTGTGTCCTACAATATGCAGGAGGTCAGACTAGATGATCATGATGGTCACTTCTGACCTTAAAGTCGGTGAGATACTGAAGAATAATACTTAGAACTTATGTAATGGTTTCGTCCATAGAACTCCAAGTACTCTACAAAGACAGGTAAGCATGACTATCCAAAGACAGGTAAGCATGACTATGCCCACTTTACATATAGAGGAAAAAACAAGGCATAGAGAAGTTAAGTGACTCCAACACACAGCAGGTCAATGCCAGAGCCAGAAATGGAAGCCTTTCCATTCCTGTGCTCAAAACACTGGATCATGCTCTCTCCAATACTTAACACAAGTGATCGTTGTTCAGATAACCGAGGATGAGTTTCCAGGTTTGTACTCAGGATGTCATTTCCTCCATTATATTAATGGGGGACTAGGTTGTGTTTTTTACCTTCCTCTGGAGGAATGAGCAATGATCATTTGTGAATATTAGGTTGGCATAACCCTCATGATGACTTATCAATGCTTAATCCTTTGATGGAGCTTGATGCTGCTCCGTTGTTGTGTCTAACCATACCTGTCTTGTATTTTCTAAAGGGTTTACTTTAATGTCTTGGGGACACTCCCTCCATATCCTAACCAAGACTTTGGAATAGCCAAGAAACTGACTGCCTCTGGAGAGTCCATCCCAGGTTTTCTGCTAAGCCCAGTGCATGTTGGGACAGGACTTTGGGAGTTGAATTACTGCTGGGTGAATACTCAAACAGTGCAATGTGGTCAATGTTCCTATTGAGTCTCAGTGCCTCGATTTTAAAGAGCTCCCAGTAATGAGTGTCGTAACGGACACTTCCTGCCCAAACAGTAGGACTGGGAGGGACCCATTGAAGAGGCAGTATATGAAAGCCTGCAAAACTGTGCTGCAGTTGATAACAGCCTCTGGGAGAATACCAATCAGACTCGTTTCATGAGGACTGAAAATCTTCATTTAAAAACTCCAGTGTGATAAAATCCCAAAGGCAGGGTTACATTTTGTGGATCATTGTGGGGTTGTCTGCCTTAAAGGGTTTTGGTCACGTTTAGCTATGCCTCAGTGCCCAGTGCACATGTAAAGCTATGGATAGAGTGCATATTGCAGGGCTCAGGCATAACTGTGAAGGAAAGTGTTCAGTGAAGCCCGGCATGTACTCACTTGATGGACACTTACAAATGCAGGTGTCATACCAACACTTGGAAAGCCAAGCATGAACTGTGGATGGCAAGTTGTGCGCCTTTTGCAGGGCTAAGGGATCAGCCCAGATCACAATGAGCAAGGAATTAGGCTACTGCACATGTTAAAAAATGCCAGACATCACCCTCATTTTTAATAGTATTTGCCATAAGACTTTGTTCTCTGGAGCATTGCTCTGGAATCCATATATCTGAGTAGGACATGGCAGCCTGGTCCTGTGAGATATTTACACAACGGTGCCTGTAGGCAACTACTGGTTTTAATATCCGATTAAATAAAGGGTGTTTCAACTGCATTCAACTAGTTGGCTTACATAGCTGAGCCCTAACCACATACATCTATCTTAAGGTTTTATCCTGCCATCCATCACTGTAGTATCTGAGTGCAGCGTCCATATAAATTCAATAACAATAATAAAGTCTGCAGTTTACTTAATGGAGTCTCTGGCTCTTCTCCCTTTTTGGAGTGAAAACTCTGCTGAGGTAGCATTTGTCTTGTTCTGGGGTTTTTTAGATTCTTTTGGGGGGCTGAGGGGGGGGTTGGGGTTGTTTATTGGATGGGGGAGGTGTCAGAGCTGTGAGTCATTCTCGTGGAGAAAAGGCTCTTTCGAAAAGCAAGGCTTTGCAGTGTCTCCTAAAGATAGACTCTGGATTTTCCTGATTTCCTCTGAGGGTTGTTTCACAGCCTGACCCCTTTACCAAAAGGTCATGTTATATCTTGACTTGAATAAAAATCCATGAACAATGACATTAAATGGCTACCTTTCCTTTTATTTGTGCTCCTCTTAGAAACAGCCTGGGCCATAAAGTTCAGAGTCAAATTTAGATTTCAGCTTTCCCATCTCTAGTACCTCTGGGACATCTAAGTACACTTCAAGCAGCCATGATTTGTCTCTGTAAACGTTTCCTACAATGCAAAATGATGCTGTCATGGGGTTTCTGGACCTTAAAGGGAGTGTGGGCCAAGGCTACCTGTGATGAGCTAATTTAAGGGGAATGAGTCCTAGTTTGTTGTTTGAATAATAAGCACTTGGGCCTGATAAAAGGCCATCAGGACTCAAAAGAGTAGCTCTTGAGCAGCACCCTCTAAGGGTGAGGAGCTTCGAGAAACCGCAGGCCTCGAAGGGGAGGGCTTTCAACCCCTGGGCCCAAGTGTATTTGTATTTAATAAAGTAGAAGCCCAGGAGGGGAATTTCTTACACCCTTTTGGACTTTGAGGGGTTTCTAAGGCCCCCTCATAGAAGGAAAATTGAGGCAGGGAGTGCCTGCAGCATCACACTAGAACAGGAGGGGTGCTCCATGGCAGGGCATCCTGTGACACAGGTACAATCCTTTTACATTTTATCACTGAAGTAATTCATCTATTTGAAGACAAATATAACTAGGGTTACCATACGTCAGGATTTTCCCGGACATGGGGTGCCGGGCCGGGGCCGCTGGCCTTGGGCCGGGGGTGCCAGGCCGGGGGCCGGCGGTGCTGGGCCAGGGACCGGTGGTGCTGCCCTGGGGGTGCTCGGCCGGGGGCTGACCCGGGGCCGGCACCCCAGGGCCCGAGCCGAGTCAGGCTGGAGACGCTGGGGCTGGGGCCGGGGCCGGCCGCTGGAGGGAGCCGCTCAGTTGCGGGGGGGGGGGGGGGGGCGGGCAGACTGGACCGCGCCTCCTCCCCCCGCTTACCTGCTGCCTGCTTCAGGCTTCCCGTGAATCAAATGTTCGCGGGAAGCAGGGGAGGGGGTGGAGTTGGGGCGGGGACTTTGGGGAAGGGGTGGGGTTGGGGTGGGGGCGGGGCTGGGGGCAGGGCCGGGGCCCTGTGGAGTGTCCTCTTTTTGGACACTCAAAATATGGTAACCCTAATATAACAAAGCTTCTCTCCCCCTCACCCCCTGGGTTGGTTTCAAGCTTTCAAATCTGCAATTATCCTCACTGCCAGCAGATGGCAGCAGTAAAGCATCATTCATGTCTGATTTGCCTGCAGGTGTTAAGTTGCAAAACCCGTTTGGTTTTGAAAAATGTACGCTTTTAAAAAAATATAATGTCGTCAACGGCATTCAAACATCGTGGGTCTATTCTTCAGTCACTGCAGGTGTGACTTGCTTTCATTTTAATGGGCTCTATGTATGTATCAAGAGTAGAACGCATCTTGTATGCATGCGTGCTTTTAAAAATCATGTGGGTTTTTATATTAGCAGAGACCAGCGTACTATCTGTCTTAAGGAAAGTTGTCATGTTGCTCTAAATATTTTATACAGTATATACAATTAAAACAACCAGGTGAAAGGTAACTGAACGTCAGTGATTATTCAATCCAAACTCTATTTTTTTTATTTGTATTATCATTATTTACTCTGTGCTGCCTTACAGTTTCTGGTGTCCCAGTGAAGACTAATTTAGAAAATCCCACAAAAAGTCTGAGACAGGTGTCTGTAGCAGGACTATTTATCAACAGAATAGATTCAAAGGCCAGAAGGGACCATTGTGATCTAGTTCATCCCCCTGTCTAACACGGGCCATAGACCTTCCCAAAATAATTCCTGGCATCTGTGAGTACCTACATACATGGGAACAAATATTTAATAATGGACTCTTCAGTCTAGCAGAGAAAGGTATAACATGGTGCAATGGCTGGAAGCTGAAGCTAGACAAATTCAGACTGGAAATAGGGTGTAAATTTGTAACCGTGAGAGTAATTAACCATGGGACCAATTTCCCAAAGGTTGTGGTGGATTTTCCATCATTGACAATTCTTAAATCAAACCTGGATGTTTTTTCCAAAAGATCTGCTCCAGGAATTATTTTGGGATGTTCTAAGGCCTGTTATACAGGAGGCCACACTCACAATGGCTCCTTCTGGCCTTGGAATCTATGAATACTGCCGCATGACACGCAGCTGAGAATGCACTCTATTGGATTAGAAGTAAAACCAAAGTACTGACCACTTGTCATCAGTGATGCCATGGCCCCAATTCCCATCTTCATGCCCCTCCCCAGACCCTCTCTTCAAAATTTCTCACCATATCAGGGTCCCCCATTCCGCCTGAGATTGTGTGACCTCTCCTCCGTTCCCTCCTCCCCAATGCCAGGGGCTCTGTATGCCCCCAGTTTCCCCCTTCCCTCCCATGCCAAGGTCCTCCATTCACTTCTTCCCACCACCAGAGGTTTTGTGATCCACCATTCCCTCCATGCCAGAGGCTCTATTTGCTCCTCTTCCCACACCATTGTTTCTATTTTCTGTGTGGGAGAGAAGTCATTCTGGGTGTCAACATGTTAAGCTTTTGGGAGGATGGGCTGAGGTGAGATGGCAGGTATTGTTATGGTGCAAGGTGTTAATGGATGCCATCAACCAGTTCTTAACCTAGAGACAATTGCAGAGGTGGTTGAAGCTGTGTTTTTCTCGCTTCTGCTTTTTCCAGTTTTCACCAAAATCAATAGGCTAGTGTCCACGGAGGTCAAGACCTTACCCATAAATTTGGGGTCCACAATCCTACCTCTACAATCCTACCCTCTGGCAATACTGGACCAGTGGGATCCCTACCAGCAAGCTCCAGAGATTGAACAGCTGGGGCACTGACCCTATCCCAGGCTGCCTCCTGTGGAAGAGCCTCAGTTCCTGCTGGAGCAATTAGAAGAGCAAGAGCAGCTGGTACTGCTGGATCTGCTGATGGTCTCTTCATTCTCTCCAGAGGCCGTGATGCCAGTCTCCCCCACTGTGCCAGAGGACTAGAGTCTGTATCAGGAACTGCTCAGGAGGATTGCTGAAATCCTCCAGAACCTGCTGAAAGAGGTCAGGATCCCACACACAGGTTCCTGGAGATCCTCCAGTCAATGGTTGCCTACAAACGAGGCCATTTTGGAACCAGCCAAGGACATTTTGGCAGATTCCAGGCACCTGTGCCCATTCCCCAAAGAGGGCCAAAAATATATATATTCCCCCTAACGGGTCAAATAGTTATTCTCCCACCCGAACACTTTCTGTCCAAGCAGTCCCAGAGTGGAACAGACTTCACCAACAGAAAGCCATTCTTTCTGATAAGGATGCCAAGAGGGTAGACCTCTGGGTGGCAGACAGAATTTCTCTTTGGCTAGCCGCCTCCTCTGGATCACGAAATACCAGGCACCCATGTCAAGATATGACTTCATGAACTTTAACAAGACTTTGGAGTTTGCCAATGAACTACCTCTGGAGTGTGAGACACAATTCTAGGCTATGCTGGATGAGGGGATGCTTGTGGCCAGATAATTACTTCAAGTGTCACTGGATGCAGCGGACTCAGCCTTTCGCTCCATTGTGACCCCAGTCATCATGTAGTGGACTGCCTGGCTGCAGTTTTGGGGATTCCCAAGGGAAATCGAATTGATAGTGGAGGATCTCCCTTTTCAAGGTATCCAACATCTTCAGCAAGAAGACAGAAAAGTCACTTCACTCACTCACTCAGACTCTCTTGTCACCCTCTGTTCCCAGAAAATATACACCCCACAGGAAGTATTCCAGACCAGCACAGCATAGGCTGTGGCAAGTTCTGCAGCCTTCTACGACCAGAGGACCTATGAGCCACTGAGAAAGCACCAGAGGTTGCAGAGAGGCAAATATTGCTCCACCACTGTCCCCACTCCAGACCCAATAGATGCTCATAAAGGTGTATGGATAGGATGCTTGAGAGCTGTTGACCAGTTGTCAAATCACCATTCTTGTTCCCTTTTGGTGGCCTCCTGGCCTGTTTCCTTCTGAGGTGGTGGTCTTTAACCTTTGATAAATGGTCCTGGACAGCATCTCAACTGGTTATACCATTGAGTTTGTCTACCCCGCCGCCAACTCCGCCTTCCCCAGAAGATGGGGGGCTAGAGACCAATCCTGGACTGCAGGTAGTTTAATGTCCTAATATGTCTCAGAAGGTTCAGAATGATTACTCTGGTCACTATGTTCCCCACCCTAAATAAACATTACTGATTTGATGGCTCTCGATTTAAAAGAGACAAGCGTGTGCGCACATACACACCCAACATACAAGAAGTTGCTTCACTTTATAGTGGGTTCACAAAAGTCCACACTTCAGATCAACCTTATGTTGCAAGCAGTACACAGCATGCCAGCAAGTCCTACCTTTCATCTGCTCCACTCATGTCCAGGTCAAGTCAGACAATATGACCACTGTTTATTATATAAACAAATGGGAGAGCAAGGTCCACACCACTCTGCAGAAGGTTGTACAGCTGTGGAATTTGTGCATTCATCAGATCACCCTCTCAGCCGTACACCTTTTGGGGTAATGAACTCCCTAGCAGAGAGCCTCAGCAGCCATTTTCATGAGGATCAGGAATGGGAGCTCTGCTTGTCCATGGCTCATATTTTTCATGAGTGGGGATTCCCATTTTGAGAGCTTTTTGCCACCCAGGCAAACAAGTGGCCAGAGTCCTGCTCTTGAAATACACAGGGACACAGCTCCAGAGGGGATACCTTCCTAGTGCAATGGTCAGGCTCACTGGTACATGCCTTTTCTCCCATCCCCATCCTACTACGCATCCTCAGGAAAATCAAGATGGACAAGGTAACAGTAATCATAATGAAAAGTTTCAGAGTAGCAGCCGTGTTAGTCTGTATCCGCAAAAAGAAGAACAGGAGGACTTGTGGCACCTTAGAGACTAACAAATTTATTAGAGCATAAGCTTTCGTGGACTACAGCCCACTTCTTCGGATGCATATAGAATGGAACATATATTGAGGAGATATATATACACACAGACAGAGAGCATAAACAGGTGGGAGTTGTCTTACCACCTCTGAGAGGCCAATTAATTGGCCAAACCGGACAGTCTCTACGCAAAAGAATTAATGGACACAAATCTGACATCAGGAATCAAAATACTCAAAAACCAGTGGGAGAACACTTTAACCTGTCTGGTCATTCAGTGACAGACCTGCGGGTGGCTATATTACAACAGAAAAACTTCAAAAACAGACTCCAACGAGAAACTGCTGAGCTAGAATTGATATGCAAACTAGACACAATCAACTCCGGTTTGAATAAAGACTGGGAATGGCTGAGCCATTACAAACATTGAATCTATCTCCCCTTGTAAGTATTCTCACACTTGTTATCTAACTGTCTGTACTGAGCTAGCTTGATTATCACTTCAAAAGTTTGTTTTCTCTTAATTAATTGGCCTCTCAGAGGTGGTAAGACAACTCCCACCTGTTTATGCTCTCTGTCTGTGTGTATATATATCTCCTCAATATATGTTCCATTCTATATGCATCCGAAGAAGTGGGCTGTAGTCCACGAAAGCTTATGCTCTAATAAATTTGTTAGTCTCTAAGGTGCCACAAGTCCTCCTGTTCTTCTTTTTGAGTAATCATAATAGCTCCTTGGTGTCTGAGGTAGTTCTAGTTCACGATGGCTCTCCCAATGGCCTCCCATTCATGGACATCTCTGAACCTCTTGTGTCAGAAGAGGTTGGGGTGAGTGGTTCTGACTCTGGCATCCATCATCTGACAGCCTGGCTTTGGGTGGGCAATGGACTTGGAGATCCTGCTCGCAGGAGGTCCAAGCTGTCTTCCTCAATAGTAGGAAGTCCTCCATGAGGAAGTGTTACACAGCCAAATGGAAGCACTTTTTTTCCCTATGGTCCCTTGAGCATCAATTGCTTCCAGAGGAATCTGAAATTCCCCTTTAGCCAGACTATTTCCTCTCAAGCCGGACTATTTCCTCTCAAAATCTTCAGCCCTCTTACTCAGTTCACTGCAGTGTGTGTGTGTGTGTGTGTGTGTGTATAGCAGCTGTTTTTAATGCCTTCCTTCCCCAGGTGGAAAATTGTTCAGTTTTTACCCATGTATAACAATAAAACTTGTAAAAGGTATCATAAGAACATTTCCATAATTATCAAGGCTGGCACCATCTTCGGATCTGAAGCTGGTGCTCTCTACATTAATGAGCCCACTGTTTGAACCCTTGGCCTTCTGCTCCCTATTACATTTATCAGTTAAGGTTGCCTTCCTCATGGGTATCACCTTGGCTAGAAGGGTAGCAGTAGTACTTGGGGACCTTCATGGCAGATCCAACTTATTCCATCTCACAAAGACCTGAAATTGCATCCAAAACTCATTCACAAGGTTCCCTCTGATTTTCAGTTAAACTGGACAGTCCACTTACCTGTATTTTACCTGAAGCCTTGCAGGAATAGGGAGGCCATGAAGCTCTGCTGCTAGATGTGTAGAGAGCTTGAGCACTGTCATGAATATAGGGGAAGCAGTTCAAATAACCTAGTTGGCACCTGACCAGAAGGACCAATGAGGAAAGAAGATACTTTCAAATCTGGGGGAAGGATTTGTTTGTTGGTGTCTTTTGTTGTTCCCTCTCTGGACAGAGGGAGAAGCCAAGCAGGCACAATATCTCCTGAAAATATACCTGAAATACTCCATCTAAAACCACAGAAATTGTAAGTAGGGCAAGGATATGCATTAGGTCAGTGGTTCTCAAAGCCAGTCCGCCGCTTGTTCAGGGAAAGCCCTTGGCGGGCCGGGTCGGTTTGTTTACCGGCCGCGTCTGCAGGTTTGGCCAATCACAGCTCCCACTGGCAGCGGTTCGCTGCTCCAGGCCGATGGGGGCTGCGGGAAGCGGTGCGGGCCGAGGGATGTGCTGGCCGCCCTTCCCGGAGCCCCCATTGGCCTGGAGCGGCGAACCGCGGCCAGTGGGAGCTGCGATGGGCCAAATCTGTGGACGTGGCAGGTAAACAAACTGGCCCGGCCCACCAGAAGCTTTCCCTGAACAAGCAGCGGCCCTAGTTTGAGAACCACTGCATTAGGTTATCTTTTGTTTTGGCTTGTGAATTTTCTTATGCTACAGAGGTAGTTTTATTCCTGTCTTTGTAACTGTGAAGCTGAGCCCAGAGGGGAATCCTCTGTGTTTTACATCTTATTACCCTGTAAAGTTACCTTCCATCCTGATTTTGCAGGTGTGATTCTTTTATTTTTTTTCTTTATTTATAAAGTTCTTTTTTAAGAACCTGAATGATTTTAATGTCCTAAAGACAAAGGGTCTGGTCTGTGCTCACATTGCTAAGGCAATTGGTTGGTAGTTTAGTCTCAAGCCTCCCCAGGAAAGGGGGTGAAGGGGCTTGGGGGGATATTTTGGGGGGATAGGGATTCCAAGTGACCCTTCCCTGAATTTTTGTGTAAATCACTTGGTGGTGGCAGCAATACTGGCCAAGGACAAAAAAAGAAATTTGTGCCTTGGGAAAGTTTTAACCTAAGCTGGTAGAATATAAGCTTAGGGGGTCTTTCATGCGGGTCCCCACATCTGCACCCCAGAGTTCAGAGTTGGGGGGTGGAACCCTGACAGGCACTCTCTCTTGTTAGGATGAAAGCTTTTAGAAAACAATCATGTCTCTTCATCTCCACAGCAGAGAGGATGAAAGGAGAAGCAGTTTGCTTCCAGAGACACTCTCAAAATGGATTTCCAGCTGCATCCTTCTCTGTTATAAAATGGTAGGAGCTCCTTCTTCTTGATCCATCAGAGCTCATTTGACCACAGCAGGGGCAGCCTCCATGGAGTCTTTGAAAGGGCTGGAGCTCTAGACACAATTTCACCAGGTGCTCTTCCATGATTCAAGCCTTGGTGGAGGAAGCTTCCATCAGGTCAGCAATTCTCTTCATTGTGGTTCAAGACTCTTCCTTGCACCCACCTCTTTGTTAGTCACTGCTTGGGAGTCACCCACAGTGAATACCCATAGGAAAGAGCACTGAAGAGAAACGAAGGTTACTTACCTTATAGTGATTGACATTCTTCTAGATGTGTAGTCCGTGTGGGTACTCACGCCTCACCCTCCTTCTCCTCTGCTTTGGGTCCTAGAGTGATTCATGGCAGAGTAGGAACTGAAGAGGCGGTCAGTCTGTGCCACCACTTATGCCCTTATAAGGAGGCATAGCATGCAGGCCTGGACTGATGGACATTGCTACTGAAAAATGTCCAGTCCCAGGCTCACGGAGTGTATGTGCACCCACAGTGAATACCCATGGGGATCACACATCTCAAAGCACTCCAGTTACTGTAAGACAAGTAACCTTCCCTTTTTTTTTTTTGATAAGTATGCCTCTTGGCTCCTGCCTATATCCACAGATTAAAGTTTCTTCAAGTGGATATTTGTGGTGTATATCATGATCTAGATCCTTGGCTACTGTAATTCAGTGTTGCTATTACTGTCTTTATTGAAGCTATGCTGATTCCACCAGCTGAAAATCTGGCCCCATATATTCAAAAATTTATGATCCACCATGACAACAACTCACAGCTAATTCTGTCTCTTCTAGTTTCATAGAGATTGTAACTGATCTCCAAAAAGCAGTAAAGCAGTAAGTCTTGGTCAGTTGTCAGACAGGGAGAAGGATGTTCATGCATCTGCTTCTGTCTACTGTCTCAGGCCTTCTGGTGAGAAGAAATGCTCATTCCCTTGCCAATAGCTATCCTCCGAGGACAGGTATACCCAATAAACAATTGTGGTGGTGGTTCTTCAGGGTCCAGTGAAATGCAGACCTAGAGCCTGATTTGTCACTGCCTTACTACACATTTCTACCAGTACAACTCCATTGATTTTAGCATTGTAAAATCTGTTTATACCTCAGATGTTAAATTAGCAGATTTTAATCAATTCCTTTAATACATGACAACCTGATTAGGATAATGCTATGGGCAACTCAAGAGATAGCAAAGGCTATTCAACACTCGTCACCTGCCCAAGCTCCTGGAATCAATTGGATTCCAAGCTGATTTTATAGGACATTTTGGAAAGAGGTAAGACCAGTCCTGGGAAACTACCTCTCTCAACTATGCCAGAATGGTGTCATGCCTGAAAAGTGCCTTAAGTACCATCCTGATCAAAAAGGACAAGGCAGGTCAGAACTGTGGAGAATTTCACTCTACAGCTAAACATAGAATGCAAGATTCCAGTAGAGATATAAGTAGCTAGATTTTTAATGACCTTATACATAAAGATCAGGTGGGGTTCGTGAAAGGAAAACTCACAGCAGACAATACTAGAAATATTGTTCATTCACTTATCGTGCTCAGATGAAGGATCATGCTACAATAGCACTATCCTGAGCAGATAAGACTTCTATATAATTCTTTATTAGTATCAGTATTAACAAATGGGCAAACATCCACTTCATAGCAGAGGTACCAGTAAATGGTGTCTCCCTTTTTGATTTAATTGTCATTGGAACTATTAGGCAAAATCCTGTATTGTCAAGAAAACTTGAATGCTGATGATGCTTAAGAACACACCCCTATCTTGACCTCAATTCTTGACCAAATCATGAAATTTGGACGTCTATCTAGCTATAAAGTTAACTAGACTGCAGCTAATTTAATAGATATTTCCAAAAGACTAGACTAGACTCAATGCCAATACTTCTCCATTCCAGCATGAGTGGTGATCACACACCTAGGAGTCAAGCTTGTGTGCTAACTTAGCTAATACCATGGTCTCTTTTCATATTCTCAAGATTTAGTATTTAAAGAGATTGCACGTCGACACAAACGTCTTGCTATTAAATTGCATGAATTTGCTAGATACACATGTAGGACCCAAACTATTATAGTCTATGGGAATATTACCTAGAAGATATTTTTAAATGCTTAAATAAAGCCATTTTGAGTTGTGTAGGCTTCTAGGGGAAAAGAAATAGTCAAACACAATACTGAGAAGATCCTGGAGGAAATGGGGAATGGAGCTCCTAAATTTGTGCCTTAGCCTCCACAGCCTCCACCATGTGCTGGTTTGTCAAATTTTCTTCACTACATACCATTACATACCATCATGGCCCAGTGTAAAAAATGATTTAGCAATTCCATTTGATGCATTGCAGACATTTCCATATGTTAAAAACTTACCAGTACTCTTGAGAGAGAATCCCTTATTTAATACAACCTGCCAGTATCTTACAACAACTGATTCCACTTGTCAACTCAGATTTCATTTTCAGCCCCCTGGGGGACAATCCAAAGTTTAAGATCAGAAAAATTAAAACACATGGATTGAAAATCAGATCTCTCAGGCTCTGATTTTGAAAGCCGTCTGTGTGACGAGATTCCTGTACTTGCATAGAACACCACTGAAATGAATGGGCTGCGCAGGGATGCCAGGGTCTGATCGCATGGAATATTTTACAAGATTGGGGCATGAGTTTGCTGTTTAATTTTTACTGACAAATTGAATTTCTTCCATTTCTTATGCAAAACATATCCCCTACCACTTTCTGTATATGACAGATATACCACAGCAATTAGTCTATTCACGGACAAATAAACAAATGGCTCCAGTATCTTATACTTGTAAACTCTGTAGGACAGGGACTGTCTTTTGGTTATGTTTTCATACAGTACTTACAAACCAGGTCCCCATTGTGCTGATTGGGGTCCATAGGTACTACCACAATACAAAGCATAACTAATAATAGATTTTAAGAAAGCTGGTAATGAAGGCCACATCTTTCAGGCATATGTTTCAGGCTTAGCTGTCTGTCATATCCACTGACAGTAGAGATGAAAGAGAAGTGGGAAGCTGATATCTCCCAGTCAGAAGAAAACTGGGAAGAAACATGGCAAAGTCAATGTATCTAAGTTCATTAACTCTACACATTTATTTTTTTCAAGAACAAAATCTTAAACAGTGAGACGCTGTTTTGCAGAAACCTTTCTTTGGATTTTTCCACAGAAGGGAACAATTTAGCAACTAAATCCTGAAAGCCGTTAATGACCTGTAATCAAACTCTTTGAAAATCCCAGAGAAAAGCATTCATGACAGACGCTTAAATCTGTATCAGTCACTGTTCTAATAACCCAGCTGTTACAATTAGAGACAACCCAAGATCCAAAGCTTGGATCTGAGCTTTCCCAGAAATAGGGAAGGTTTGGATCTAGGGTTTTGTTTATCCATTACCCTACACTTTTGAACTGATCCTTTCTCCCCTTCCCCACACACACACTGAGCAAAATAACCTGCATACAACTATGAAGCTGTAATCCTTTATTTTATTGTTTCTCTATGGGACAGTGGCTGTACATGCAGGAAGATATATTATTGACGATGACTGGTTAGGCATCTTCATACCAAGGGGGAAAACCAGTATTATTGCTGCTAAATCAGACTCGCTCTTTCATCAAGCAGATGCTGGACTATTGGATTTTCCATGTTTCTCTTGATTGGCTGGTTTGATTGTGAGAATAGGATGTGACATCTGCCTGGGCTTTTGTGTGCAAAGTAGCAGTTACTTGAGATGTGATAGGCAATAATTGGCCTCCCACAGAGGAGGAAAACATCCACATAAGTGAGGTTCCTCTCTTCTAAAACATGTTAGGACAGGAAACCTTTTGATAAGAGTTAGGCATCCTATCAGGAATGAACTGTCCAATCTGGTTACATCGTTGTATTTCCCAGTTTAATGAGACACAACTCAACCATTCATTAGTTCTGATGGTGCATCATCCTTCAATCACACAAAAAGAAACAATCTGCTGGAAGTGTCAATCACACTCTTTACCAATCTTAGCGAAACTATTTCAATGCCTTTTAAACTAAAATTTAAATTCACATCTTTAGACCTTACTAATTTGGGAAGAAAACTTTGCTAGCCTGTACATTTGTTACAGCCATGATTTTGGAGATGAAAGATGTGACTTGCAGGCTTTTTACTTTTTTCCATAATCACAGACCACAATTTTATTTTTTTAAAGAAACGGTATTTATACTTTTCAGAGCAGATAAAAATAAAACTTATTGTTCAATTTCAAATAATGTCAGAGCACCATGATGAGTTTTTGAGTAAGAGATGGTACAAGACCAGACATTTAGCATCCAGCAATTCTAATCAATCCATATACTGGCTGTTTAAAGGAACAGATAAGTGTCTGATTTTGTGGTTACCCTGCATTCAGTAGTTGAGTGATTTCAACGGGATTTGCCCATGAGGAAGGGCTGCAGAGTTGATCCCTAAACTACTAAACAAACAATGCTGCCATCTGTGAAGTTGTCTAAACAAATGTGTAATAATTGGGTGAATAATGCTTCTCAGATGGAAAGATGTGTGGTGACGTTACTAGATATGGAAAAAGTAATAAATATCTTTGTAGATTTGAAGATATGGGGATAATATGGGGTTGTTTTTTTGTCTGTATTTTCTTGAATTTTTTTTCAGTGTCTGTTAATTAAGGGGCACATTTCAGAGTGAGTATAAGGTGTGTATTTTGTATTCCAGGAATGCAGTAATAAAATTGCACTGGGGAAGGTTGCAACAAACAGTGAAACAGAAGAGAGTGGTTTCAGTACTTTGAAAATTCACAAGCGTGGTACAATACTGTCTTTCTCACCCTTTTAGTAAAGTGGATTTCCACGTGGGACTGAGACCTGTTCACAAGCAGCAACATTTCTGACAATTTTTCAAGATTTTTTTTTTTTGAAGTTTGTCACCACTGCTGTAATACCTACAAAACACTCAACAGTAGTTAGGCAGCCAGCATGCTGTGACCACTACTTATCACACTGTTCAGAATCAACCAAGATCTTGTGCTCCCCTGGCAGTCTCTTGCATCCACCTTTCATATAATTAGATTGTAATCTATTTAATGGTGGGAATCAGCCTTTTATTATGTTTGTATAGTATTTAGCACAATGGGGTTCTGATCTCTGACTGGGGTCTTAGGCACTTCTGCAATATAAATATTGTTATTCTGAAAGGTGTTAATGGCTGCCATAAAGCATGTCTTTGATCTACAGAAAATCTCAGAGATTGTTAAAGCTGATGGGTGTACTTACTACCCATCCTTCTTCCAGGCTCAATGGAAGGAACAGTTAAGCCTCTCTAGGGAGTAAAATAGCTAGAAACAATACTTACTGCTGCCCAAGGCAATCAGCCTTAGCATGGTTAAGCCATGTGATCTGAGGGGTTTCCTTCAGACTGATTGCAAATGCAGGGGCTAAGGGATTGTTTGGAGGCAAGCTGTGTGTGAGAGAAGGGAGAGGAGCAAGGGAACCAAGAGAGAGTCAGCAGACAGCCGTTGAGAGAAGCAGTGGTGAGAGTGGTCCCGAGAGAGAGCAGGGAGAGCTCCTTGGGGCACAGGACCTGCTGGAGAGGCAGGCTTGGAAACTCTGACCAAGGAAACTGCCTGCTGTTGTTTGTTCCCATTGTGTCCCATTGTTTTTTTTTTTTTTTTAAGAAACAGGATTGCACCAGAGAAATACCTGACACAATCATCAATTTCTCCTAATAGAAACAACCTGAACAAGGCAAAGCCCCAAATACTGGCTGATCTTTTGGGCCAAAAAAGGGCAAAAGTAATAAGAATTTTGGTTCTCACACCTGGGCATCAGCAAGAAGCTTTTGACAGGAAAGGATTTTTAGAACACAGAAAAGCCCCTATCATCTCAAACTGAGACAGAGACCCAGAAAAAGCCCAGAGAAATCAGTAAATTAATTAGGGACAGGCAGGGAGAGTTGGTACTTTTTTATATTTATAATAATTTAAAAATTGCTCACATGGGTAACATTTTGAAAAGCACCTAAGTGACGTAGGCTCCTAAATCTCATCAGCCTTTAATAAGTTTTATACTAAATGCAGTATTGCCTACCCTAGGCATTTCAAAATCATTCATCAGGCTTGGTTTACAAATCATGATTTTTAAACATAATAATTTTAGGTGCTTTAAAAAAAATTTCCTTACTTGTTTCTGAGCTTTTCGGGTACACTTGGGTCATGTTTTCAAGCTTTTCTCTGCAACTTTGAGGATTAGAAATTGAAATGAAAGCTGAGTTTCTGCTCCAGGAGACCATTTTTTTCAGAAAAAAAATCAAGTAGTGCAACATTCACCGTAAAATTGTGAGATTTGGCGACCCTGTATATGTATAAATAATGACTATAACAACTCTGCAGGAGCTAGGGGAAGAGTACCTTATGCTGCTTATACAATAAACAGAGTGCTGAAACATACACTACAATGAACTTCTTTTTAAAGGAATTTAAAACTTATGATCTAATCCTGTGAGGTGCTGAATAACCCTCAGGTTCCACTGAGCTGAGGGTATTTGGTACATCCTAATAGGTGCTTAGTGCCTAACAGCATTGGAATGATGTGGCAAGCTGACCCCAAAAGAGTGGGGGAAACTGATTGTACAGGGGTTGGTAATGGGCTGAGGAAGTAATGTTGAGGTGATGAGAGGCAGATGGCCTAGTTGATAGGACACCTGAGTTCAGTTCCAAGCTCTGCCATGGGACTGCTCAGTGATTCTGAGGAAGTCGCTTCACTTTCCTGTGCCTCAGTTTCGCCATCTGTAAAATGGGGAGAATGATGCTGACCTCCTTGGTAAAGTGCTTTGAGATCTGTGGATGACAAATGCCATATAGGAGCTGGATATTACTGACTGTAGGGAGCTTTTCACCTCTAAATTGCTTGTTTAGTTTCATCTGTGGTGCAAGGGGTTAGTGCACAGTACTTATTGAGTTAGTGATGCTGAGGTTGTGAGTTTCAAGCCTCCTCTAGATCACCAGTTTAGGGGGGAGGGATAGCTTAGTGGTTTGAGCATTGGCCTGCTAAACCCAGGGTTGTGAGTTCAATCCTTGAGGGGGCAATTTGGGGATGTAGTTGGGGATTGGTCCTGCTTTGAGCAGGGTGTTGGACTAGATGATCTCCTGAGGTCCCTTCCAACCCTGATATTCTAAGATCAGAAGTTGGTACATGGAGTGCATGGTCTGGAGAAGTGAGCTCAGGGGGTTCTGAAATCTCTACCACACTAACCATGTGGCCTTGGGCAAGTTTTCTTTGCATCTGTTTTCCAGTCTGAAAAATGAGGTCATAACATCTCAGAGGGTTGCTGCAAGGATTCATGATAATGCTTATACAGTGCTTTGAGCATCTAAATCGCTAGAAAAGTGCTAATATTAATATTAGGTTGTCCATGTGAAATTAACTGGTGCTCTGAGTCCTGTTCCCAGTTGATAGAGCTGCACATCACATACCTGCCCCATAGTCTTTGGCAGATTCAGCAGGGAAGGCATAGACTAAGCAGATACAAAATCCAAGCCGTTCTTTCACCCCCCCAGTCAGGTCAAAAGCATGTTGTCAGGGCCGTGTAGGGCCTGCATGCACGGACTATGCCTGTGTTGCCCTTGATCTGTGGATTCACTCCCAACCCTGCACCTTTCACCAGCACCACATTCACTTTTTAAAATAACATAGGCGTGCGCACGGGATGTGCCAGGTGTGCCCAGGCACACCCTAATGCAGGGGTGGGCAAATGGTCCCACTCTCCCGGTGCGGCAAGCCGCTGGGTCCGCACTCCCGGGCCGGAGCGCCCGGCTGAGCGCAGCAAGTCACCGGCCCCTCTCCTGCCTTCCCCCCTCCTCTGGAGCCATGCCACCACGCGCGCAGCACTCTGGGGGCCGGGGCTGCGCGCTTCCACGGGGCCGTGTTGGCTCCGCGGGGAGGCAGACATGCTCCCTGCTCATCCGGAGCCATGCCGCCATGCGTGCAGCATTCTGAGGGGTGGGGCTGGTTGCTCCTGTGGGGCAGCATGTCTGGCTCTGCGCGGAGCAAAACATGCTGCTAGGAGCCTCATGGTAAGGGGTCCAGGGCTGGGGGGGTTGGATAAGGGGTGGGGGCAGTCAGGGGACAGGGAGCAGGGTGGGTTGGATAGGGGGTGCAATCCTGGGGGGGTGGTTAGGGGCAGGGGTCTCTGGAGGGGGCAGTCAGGGAGCAAGGGGGGTTGGATGGGGCATGGGAGTCCCGGGGTCTGTCGGGGGCAGGGGTTGGATAGGGGTCAGGGCAGTCAGGGGACAGGGAGCAAGGATGGTCCTGGGGGGGGGGGCAGTTAGGGCGGGGGGTCTCCGGAGGGGGCAGTCAGGGAGCAAGGGGGGTTGGATGGGGCATGGGAGTCCCAGGGTCTGTCAGGGGGCTGGGGGTGGATAGGGGTCAGGGCAGTCAGGGGACAGGGAGCAAGGATGGTCCTGGGCGGGCAGTTAGGATAGTGGGGTCTCTGGAGGGGGTGGTCAGTTGACAAAGATGAGTCGGGAGTTCTGGGGGGGGGGCTGTCAGGAGGCAGGGGTGTGGAGAGGGGTTCGGGCAGGTAGGGAGCAGGGAGGGTTGTATGGTCGGGAGTTCTGGGGGTCCTGTCAGGGGGCGGGGAGCGGTTGGATAGGTGTGGGAGTCCTGGGGGTCTGTCTGGGGGCGGGGGTGTGGATAAGGGTCGGGGCAGTCAGGGGACAAGGAGCAGGGGAGGTTGGGGGTTCTGAGGGGGGCAGTCAGGGGACGGGAAGTAGGGGGTGGGGCTAGGGCAGGGCGTGGGTGGGGCTAGGGCAAGGCAGGGGCGGGGCTAGGGCAGGGCTCCCTGGGTGTACACCCTAATGAAATGTGCTGCACACGCCTATGAAAAACAATAAAAGTAAATAAAACCAGCCTCACTTCCTTGCAATGAATGATCTTACTAAACAAAACATAGGTAACTTACCTTCCATTTGATAAAAGTTGTAGGCCAGTCTTACATGGGGACAGTCCCACAGAGCAGTCCCATGATTCCACCCAATTGGTGAAATGACGTTAGACCAAAATTTCTGCATAAAGATTGAACAATCAAACCCAGACCAGAGGGTTAAGCTGATGGTATTGTATGATATTACATGGCGGTGTCTAGTTCTGGGCTATTCACATCAGAGCAACATTCATTAACTAGTCAAAACACCACAGTCCAAAATGCATAAGACCAGCATAGAGAATTAGGGCATGAAAGACAGCTTATGTAGGAAGTCACAGACAATGAAAAGAGAGGGTATTGTGCTTGGGGCAATTCTCATCCATCAGAGTCTCGTCAGTCTGGTTAGAGACTGAAGAATAAATGTGTCTAATTACATTTTGTTTAACCAGAGTAGAAAACAAAGGTTACAAGGGCATCCCTCAATTTTTTTTTCATACAGCAACTAGAGACAGATGCACATGGTCTTCTTCTCTTTTATTCTTTCTCTTCACCATTCCTCTCTGTTTTATATTACATGGTGTTGTACCCTATATTATAAATGTTATGGAAATCAACCAACTTAGATACTTAAAACATGTGGGGCCAGATTCTCAGCTGGCATAAATCAATGTAGCTCCATTGAAGTCATTAGAGTTATGCTGATTTAGATGAGCTGAGGGTGTATGTCCAGTTCTTAGCCTGCTGCTGGGTGCCTCTTACTGCTACAGGCACTGAAAAATCCTTTAGGGCACCCCTGTCTGCCTAAGTAGGGTCTCTATGGTGCAAATTGCCTCAGATGGGTAGATGGGGCTAGGGCTTTGGCTTCCACTGCCCTTGTCTGTTTTGTCCATTCTCAGATTCCTGAACCCCAAAAGAAGTAGAGGGAATCTGCTTGCCTTGGGGCTTTCCAAACCTCTCTTACCTGGCCAGTACACTAGGGTTATTGTCTCCATATAGGCATGTCGGGGGGGAGCGAGTGGGGGGGGGCTGGTAAATGGCCCTCTTGAGAGCAGTTCCCCTTTGATAACCATGAGCTGCCATCTGCTCTCTCCCAGAGCTGCCTAGCAACTGCTGGGAGTGGGAACTTTCTATTTTTAAGGCCTTATTCCACTCTTGACATGATTGACAGGGCTGGAGGGTTGGGGCCAGCCTTGCCCACAACAGCTCTTTAACCCCTTCATCATTGGTGTGTGGCTTATCTACCCTGTCAGAGTCTGGCACATCATCTGTAGCCATATTCTTCTGCCATTCTGCAAGTTCTTATAAGCTGGATTGGGCTGGGTCAAGATTTGGACGGGTGACTTCTAAAGAAAACCTTGTGTCACAGGAAGTAGTGATGATAATTCAGTGGATGAAGTTCTTCCCTTTGAGTCAGTAGTCAAGCAATGCCCCAACCCGGTGCTAGGGTGTGTTGCATTGCTGCACATGCTGTCTTTGAGGTCAGACATAAAACTGTGGTCCTACCACTTATAGTAACTATTCCATGGCCTTTTGAAAAGATCTGGTTAATTTACTCTAGGGGCCTGGTTACATTCCAAATCAAGAAACTACATTCTCCCTGCTCCCTGACTGGATACAGTAAGGTCTTCTTCACTCTGAACTCTAAGCAGTTGTGCAGCATTTTTGTGCATGGTTAAACAGCTGCTGTGTCCTCCCCTCCCCCCCCCACCCCCACCCCCCCAGAGGCAGTTGTCATTCTAATGGCTTGCGGTCCCCTGTTTGGGACTAAGAGTGAGAGATCTGGGTGCATCCCTGTTTAAAGCTGGATAAGTAATTCTGAATTCAAATTGCAGCATTCTTGTTTGCATTATTGTGTCTTCACTATACAAGTGGAAATGAAGTGATTGGTTTTACAGTAGTCATAACGTTCACTGTAATCTAAGTAGCTCTAATGAAAAAAGGCTAGTTAATTAGCAGATGTTAGATGTGAGCAGTGAAAGAAATGTAGGAGGGAAAACATTGCTCACTTGTTATATAAAATACTTCCATTTATATGCAGAATAGCTCCTTTGTGCAGGCATAAACCATGCATTCATTTCCTGTCGTAATCTTACCTAGAGAATGTGAGTGACCCCCAAGTTCTTACGAAATTTTCGTTCACGTGCACTAAAACATTCTCTCCTTTTGCAGTCCTTTCTCCTTTGGCTTCACTGGCTGTCCTTTCCCTCCATTGCCATCTGACAGCTTTGGACTGTTTTTGTGTATATATATATGTCATTACAGTAAAAGTGAATGTGATCTAGTAATAAAAATCAGTTTTTCAAATTGAGTGAATCTTAATGTAGTCTCTCTCTCTCTTTTTCTCTCTCTCTCACTCACACACACACCTTTGTAACTGAAATACCGCAAAATTAGCAGATACTGTATAATTTCTTTTAAAGATCCTTTGCACCAGAGGATAGGACAGTGAGGGGATGGATAGCCTTGCCCACTTCAAGTCAAATTCTAAGAGCTGAGTAGCATTACTATAGTCTTGCCCATTTCTGGGACTTTGCATTATCTTTCATTTTAGTATAAAACCACCTGACCGCCAAGAAAATAAATGACTGGCTTGTCCGTATGCCCCAGCTCCTTCCACTCACCAGTCACATTTTCCCATGGAGAAAAGCGGCTTTGTTGCTTCCCAGGCAGCAAGCCCCTTCTCCTCACCTCCCAAAGAGTGTTCTTCACAGGGCTGAGGATGTGGACAGGCTGGGGGAGAGGAGGGGGATGGACATTAATTCCCCACTCCCCCCATCAACCTTGCAGAGTTCAGGGTGGAAAGATCATATCTGTATGATCTTTCCACCAGGAACCCTATGTGGTGCAAATCCCCCCCCTTCAGTAGGACTCGGGGCCAGCTGACTACTTCAGAAACTCTGGCAAAATGGCTGCAATGGAGCTGCACTGGCAGGAAGCAGGGGATCTATCAGAGCCATGTAAGTTCTGTGTGGATGGCCCTGGTCTCCTGCTGGTCTCCTGGGATCCAACCCTGATCCTAGGCAATCAGCGGAGTCTAGAGAGCTGGCTCCACAGTGCGTTCTGCAAGGGATGAACTCTTGGGGTACCAGTACCCATGAAATTTTCTAAAGAAAGGTGGCAGAGCTGTTAATGAACACAGATGGAGTTATAGTTTTCATGGATGATGTTCTGGTATATGGATATTTGATGGAAGAACACAACAAAACCTTCAATGAAGTCCTGTGCCTAGTCAGTTAGTCTGGACTGAAGCAAAACAAGGAAAAATGCATATTTCACTCACCCCAAATCGAGTTTTTGGGGCAGACAATACACAAAGGTGGAATCAGTCCTAGCCCTAAAATAGTAAAAGCAATTTGAGAATTGAATGCATGAACTAATGTATCATAATGGAGACATATAGGGGATAGTAAATTACCTTGGTTGATATCCACATGACCTTTCTAGAGTGACAATACTACTGAATGAACTGTTAAAGTCCAACACATCTTGGCTATGGGGGCCAAATCAAGAAATTGCCTTCAGAAAGGTAAAGGAAATGATCTCAACAGCTCCAGCTGTCAGGTATGAGGATGTGCACACACCCACAATGGTCAGTGTGTATGCAAGCCGCTATGGCCTAGTGGGGTATTGTTGCAACAACATGGCTGTGAGTGGAAGCCAGTTGCATTTTGCACTCTCACACTGAAAGAAGCAGAAAAACGATATGCACATATTGAAAAGGAGTCCCTAGCAAGCATATTGGCATGTGAGAACTTTCACAGATATGAGTGGACTGGATTTGTTTACACCGATAATGGACAATAAACTGCTCATAACTCTCTTCAACAGAAAAGACCTGGATCAAGCACTGCTGAGAAGCCAACATCTATTGATAAGGTTAATGCGAGTTTAATCCAATTGCCAAATATGTGCCTGGGAAATATCTGGTAGTAGGAGACACAGTGTCACGGAGCCAGCATTGCACCCAAATACCCATGAGCTTGAAGATAACCTAAAGGCGTACTTGGAGGCTGTGGACACATACAGCCTGGTCTTAGAAAAGAGACTACTCCAATTACAAAAAAAGCAACCTCGACAGACAAGCAACTTCAGGAAGTTCTGAGTTACGTTGGGGTGGTGGGCTCAAATATCTAAAAGACACTAAGGAAGTGACAAGAGACTACTTGTGGTGTGTGGACAATTAAGGGAGTTAAATGGACTCATGTTTAAAGGCAAAATTGCATCATAATGTCAAATGAAATAAGAGGAGAAAATCCTAAACCGCATCCATGAAGGACATCAGGGATTAACTAAATACTATGAACATGCTGACCAGTCAATGTGGTGGCTGGGCCTGAGCAAGGACATGCTGACTAAGAAGAAGGCACGAGGAACCACAGACCCATGCCGTGGGTAGCAGAATCTACTGACTGGTGAAGACCCCAACAAGCAGAGCAAAGGTGGGAGCAGCCCAGGGACAAGATGAAGGAACTCTACTCAGCTGTCTTCAGGAGCCCAGAAGAGAGGGTGGTCCTGCGTTCTCCTACCTTTTTCCCAGACCGGGAGGAGCAGTACAGGCATTGGGGGATGGAAGAACCAAAAACCTAAGAATTCCAGGTGGATGCCGAGGAGTGGGCTTAAAGGCTGCTAGATTTGGGGTTTTTCTTATTTTGGACTTTTCTGTTCACCCCGGAAGGGGAATGGCCTGAGAGGTGACCTGCCAGAGGGCTAGGCCACAGAAGCAGCAGATCGTTGTGGAACCAGGACAGACAAGGTGGCACTAGAGGAAAGAACCCCTATTACCCCGCTTTGACATGAGGGGGCACCCCAGTGGTGAGTGCACCCTGTAGCAGAGAGGCTAAGTCTCACTTTTCTTCTCTGCTTGTTAAATTCCTAGGAACAAGTAAATAATATTTTGGTTTTAAAGAAGCTGTCCTAAGTCACTGCAATTTCATACTGGTCTCAAGCTGCCAGAGAGAATTCTGTTGTAGGGTCCAAACCTAGTCAGGCCTGCTGAGGTAATACAGCAGATAACAGTTGAAGTACTGTAACCTGGTGACCCAATCCGAAAGGGGGTGAATTGTGGGATTCCACTCAGAGAAATGCAGGAGTGGACCTGTCACTTGGAAGAGTACCCATGGAAAGGAGGAGGAGAGTGGTCAATGGTTCAGTGCACCCGTGAACTGTAACAGCATCGTACAGCTAAAACAGTTTCCAGGAAATTCTAATCAACTACTAAACTTTTACTCCAGTCACCTTTAGCATAAGCAATTTCCATGTGTGCATCCACAAAACTAACGCCCATCTATGGTTTTTCTTGTAGTAGAAAAAATAAGTCTCTCTAATGACTCTGGATTGTTCATAAGTGTAAAACCTAGAAGATTATAATATTACATCATCAATATAGCAAAACACACCATGAATGCAGTAAAGCAGCCAGAGGGTTCTTTATATGTATTCCTAGTTTCTTTGTCTTTTTTGCCAAATTCAGACCTGCTGTAGGTAGGTGCCATTCAGCAGATAGCAGTGGAGTTGTTCCCATTTACACCAGCTCTGAATTTTGCCTGTAATCTCTAATCCATGCAAATGCTCTCTCTTCTGGAACTAGACACAACTGTACTCCATGTGTTAATCTCTCTTATCATACAACTACCAGTCACATAGCATTTTATAGCATTTATCCGTGGCCACCTGTAGAGATCTCTCGGTCTTTGTTTGGCTTTGACCATACCTTGATGAGTTTCTAGAGCAGTGGTTCCCAAACTTGTTCCACTGCTTGTGCAGGGAAAGCCCCTGGCGGGCCGGGCCAGTTTGTTTACCTGCCGCGGGAAGCGGCAGCCCGTACGTCCCTTGGCCCGCACCGCTTCCAGCAGCTCCCATTGGCCTGGAGCAGTGAACCGCAGCCACTGGGAGCTGCGATCGGCCAAACACGCGGACACGGCAGGTAAACAAACCAGCCCAGCCTGCCAGGGGCTTTCCCTGCACAAGTGGCGGAATGAGTTTGGGAACCACTGTTCTAGAGCAAACCTGGTTGGAGTCCCATAGGAATAATAAAAGGATTAATGCCATTTATCACATATATTGTATGCAGGGCCAAGTCATCATGGATATACATAACATGCTAGATAATTGGATCAAAATGTTTGGCCCACCTGCAGTTTGGCAGTTTTACTCTTTTGGAATTGTAGGATCTGTTCCATAAGGTGCTTTGAACTGTTTACTAGATGCAGAACTGTAAACACGTCATATCAATGTAACCATTTTGGCATTTTCTCCCAGGAAGGAGCAAGTTGTCTGCAGAGTAAGCAAACCAGAACCACTGACATGTGCATCCCCTGTCTTTATTTTGAACTTTATCGTGTGTGTGTATTTACACAAATCTAATCACTCTGACATCACAAACAAAAAATAATGTAAATAGATATGCTGATTAGGAGAAATCTATAGCTAACATGAAGAAAAACACAACTTTGTGTTCTTTCTTTACTGATAAAACAAAACACACAGTAAACTAATTCTGATTTGTTTGATGTTGTACTTATATAGGTTTTAGTGTGAACTAAGACAGTGATTTTGGCAGCTATGTTCGCTTACCAAACTAAAGTACTGATCCAAAGCCCATTGAAGTCAATGGAACAATTCCTAAATGCTTCAGCTGTACTAACCAGTGTTCACTGCTTCCCATTCTGTGAGATTCATATTATTTTTAATAAGACCAAAAGGGACCATTACAATCTTTTAGTCTGACTTCTGCATAATACAGGACATAGAGCCTCACCCAGTAACTTCTTCATCAACCCCATAATTTCTGTTCTGAGCTAGGGCATATCTAAAATTGTGATTTAAGCACTTCAAGTGATGGAGAATTTCTAGGTAAGTTGTTCCAATAGTTAATTACTCTCACTGCCAAAAATGAGCACTTTATTTTTAGTTTGAATTTGTCTAACTTCTACTTCCAGCCATTGGATTTTGGTATGGCTTTTTCTGCTAGATTAAAGAGACATCTGCTACTGGAAACCTCTTCTCCATGTGGGTGCTTGTAGACTGTGATCCAATTACCTATTAGCTTTCTCTTTGGTAAACTGAATAGGTGAAGCTTCATAAGACCTATTTTCCAGATCTCTTAGCATTCTTGTAGCTCTTTTCTAAACCCTCTCCAATTTTTCAACATCCTTTTTGAAGTGTGGACATCATAATTGGCCACAGTATTCCAGTAATGATCTCACTAATGTTGTATAAAGACATAATAGTACCTCCCTTCTCCTACTTGATGTTCTCCTGCACATGCATCCAAGGGTCACATTCACCGTCTTCGTCACAGCATCACACTGGCAGCTTATGTCAGGTTGGTTATGTACCATTACACTATTTAAGGATACAGTCTCTCTTGCCATGTAAGTGTGACCTACATTCTTTGTTCCTAGATATGACTTTGCATTGGGCTGTATTAAAGTGTGTCTTGTGCACTCTCACACAGGAACTTGGGCTTCTCCAAAGCTGTCCTGTGAGCCTGTTTTGGTGCAGCCCAAACTCCACTGTGGTTTAGAATATGACCATTGAACGGAAGATGAACAGTGTTGATGTGACATACAACATGTACATATATGTTTGTAGAAGATTATAATTTAGAGACGCTCCCTCATACAGGACAGTTCTACGAACATAGGAATTTGGATATGTGCCCTGGAGGCTGAGGTTGGGAACACTGCATGGCCGTGTGCAGCAAGTCACCAGAGATGTTCTCCAGTTTGTCTTACTAAAGTTTTATTCCTTTCTCAGTCACTGGTTTGTTTAATGAACCCCAAGATCGTTACACAAGGATCCACCCGCGAGGCTCATCTTTACGTTAAAGAGGGGGCTCTTATAGTATCAGTCCCCAAGCCTGTAGCACTGTGGGGACCACTGAACTAAAGGAATTACTGTGTATACCCTGTATAGCCATATTTCTGTTACTTCCCCCACCTCCCCACCAGCACAACAGTCTCAGATTCCCTGTCAGCTTGGCCCTGTAAAGATTAGACCTTTCTCTAATTTGGATCAAGGCACTACTATGACTACATTCTCTCTAATTTCACAAGATACAAATATGGGAGGAAGAGAATCTTTTGCAAATAATATTTGATAAGATAATCAAGTATCTTATTTCCCCATATTTTAACTTGTCTTTCATTCAGTTAATAAAGTGGTGGTGCTTTTAACTGGATGTAGACTCAATTATACATTCCCTTAAATTAGTAGTAGATACCTGCAAGAGTGAAAACTTCAAAATGACTAGTCAAGATACTTCTGTTTTTTCAGAGCGTGCTTTGCAGAACAATGTTCTTAGTAAATTTAAAAAGCTGGGGAAAATAATCAGTAGTGAATATTCTCATAGGCAATCAGAGGAAACGCTTCAGAATCTCTCTCCTTTTTAATATGTAGTCTAAAGGTACAGGTAATAATGCAAGAACCTCATCAGTTTCCACAGGCAGAGATGAATGAGGGTTGGCATTATGAACAGAAGTGGCAAACTTCAAAGTGGTTAGTCAGTTTCAAAAGCTGGGGGCAAACCAGCTGCCTGTGCCATACCTGTTCTGTGGATGAATAGAGGAATTCTGTCTCTAGAGCTGTCAATACATTTCTTTCACAGTCATTCAAATGACTTTAAAAAAGGAACAAGTACTAACAAGACAAAAATATAGCAAACTGCATTTGTGAGTCAAACTTTCTGAAAACTTTTTTAAGTGAATTTCATTTGTGTACTGGAAATTGATAGATACATTTATTTTCTATAATAGCATTCGTTTCTAGTTGAAATAGTGGGGCTGCTCAGTGGGATTATCAATCACTTGCTTCTGCTTCTAAAACTAAATGTCTTGAAGTCAAACGATGGTGACCTACTGTAAGTACTATTGTGTACTTGATACCGTTATGTGTGTACAATGGCAGACCTACACCATTATAAAGTGGCACATCCAAGTATAGACTACTCCACAAAACCTTTTTTTCTCTCTCCATTCCAACAGGAGGTCATATCCTGCTGCAATTTACACAAGTATAAATCTAGAGCATCTCCAGTGCGTGGAATTACTCTGGATTTTTGCCGGGGTAATAATTGAGAACAGAATTTTAAGTCCTTAAAATTCCCCTCACAGGACCAGAGTTGCAGCTTCTGCTCTGTCCTAAGCAGAGGGGCTCCTCCTTTTTAGGACCCCCTGCGGTGTAACCCATGGGGTATTCTGTGTACTCCCCTGAGACCTCTATGGTGACTGTGTCACCAAAACGTGAGGTTCTACAGGTCTAAAGCCTGGGTCTGCTGATCCCCCAGCAACTGCTGCAGCCTCACCGCCATCCAACAGCCTTGGCAGAGCAGTCATCAACAGGCTGAGGGCCCACGCACCACAAGCTGTGCTGCCAAGAGGGGCCCTGATTGGCAGTGCTCCTGGGTCTCTGGTCTGGTGGGAACAGTCTGTGCAACTCGGTGAATCCTCAGCTGCTTGCTACGACAGACCCTCCTGCTTTGCCTCGCTCCTGGGTTCCTGGCTTCTGGCTATGAGGCTCAGCTCTGGTCCTGGCCCCTGGCTCCACCCAGTAGGCCTGCCTGTCCATGCCCCAGCTGTGACCCACAGCCTCCACACAGGCCAATGTTCTTGAGACCACAATGGCCCATAATGATGAACCCCCCTCTATTGGGCAGGACCAAATTCAAAATGTCCTCATTTCTAGCTGTCCTTTCAATGCTTCTAAACAAGAGGTAGCCCCTCCGCACTGCCATAACTGCTTTGTCAGTGATTCAAACCCCATTACGCCACAACAGGTCAGAAAAATCCTTAACCCTAAAACACTCATGTACATATTGTTCTGGGCTGATTTGGACAATCCAGGAACAATTTCTGGAACCTGAACCAGCCTTTCCTTTCAGACTATCACAAATACTCAAATTTGTATTGCCACAAGTACACTGGGCCCTTTATATATTGCTCTACCCCACTTCTACACTGCAGCACCCCAGGAGAGTTACCTCACGGAGGTGCTGCCTCCAATGAGGCCTTCAAAAAGACAGGGTAAGTTCAGCTTGTCTGCTGCTGTCCTTTTTCCCCTCTGGCTTGATCATTCTGCTAATGCATGGCTGCTTTATGGGGTGACCTTTCAGGTGACCCCTAGTGTGCCTACTGCTCTCTCAGACGAGGCGGGAGATCTATGAATGGTGTAGCCAACTATCTAGTACAATAGCCTACAGTTTATGTGCAGGACTTGCTGCGATCAGTGAAAAGAAGGCTCGATGTTTGAGATAGCACAGACTGTTTTGGCTCCAGAGTGCTCTGGCTGCCGGAAAGAGAGAGGGGAGAAGGACTGTCCAGTTTTTCTGCAATAGGCAGAGGGACTGCACATTGTCTTGGGATCATCCCCCTTCATCTCCCTGAGCAGGACTTCTGAACAGCCAAAGAAGAGAGCACTGGCAAATAATCCACCCTAGGTTTTACCCTGGACCCAGTGCATGCCGGGGAAGGAGTTTGAGGCAGTGCTTTTTAGAACTCTGAGTGTGACCAGAGTCATCCCATTGCTGATGAAGGGAGGCAACTTGCCTATTCAGTGGCTGCCAGGGTCTAAGTAAGTCCCAGCACAGACTAGAACAGCCCTGAATGCTGCCCTAACTTGCATCCCTACTGCAATGGTTCCTGTGGACCATGGGAGCCCCATCCTCTGCAGAGATCCTCCTTCACTCCCAGGGGTCAGTGAAGCTGGGAGAGGCAGCTCTGTGACTCCTGTAAAGGGCTTCCAGTGGTAGGGTATTCCCCAGTGTGGCCTCCTGGCATGAATTTAGCCAGGACAAAGGGGCCACAGTGTTGGAGTAAATTCCTCTGACATGGACACTCCCAGTAAATGATACCTCTACCCCGATATAACGCGACCTGATATAGCACCAATTCGGATATAATGCAGTAAAGCAGCGCTCTGCGGGGCCGGTGCTGCGCGCTCCGGCGGATCAAAGCAAGTTCTATATAACGCGATTTCACCTATAACGCAGTAAGATTTTTTGGCTCCCCAGGACAGCGTTATATTGGGGTAGAGGTGTATTATTGAATATGGAATCTTCTTCCTGCATCAATTCAAGAATCTGTCAGCAACCTGAGACACTGATGGCACAACTCAGGAGACTTGTTTTGGGAAATTGCAGAAGTAACATTCCCACAGAGGATTTGCAGGCATTACAAGAGCTAGTCTTTTCAGTTGACTTGCTGCTCCCTGTCAAGTCAGGTGTTTGGGGATAATTGTATGAAACAATGTTTTAGACTCATAGACTTTAAGGTCAGAAGGGATCATCATAATCATCTAGTCCAGTGGTTCTCAACCTATTTACCATAGTGGGCCGCATGGCCCACCCAGCCCTGCACTGCCAGCCTGCTCCTTCCCACCCCTCACTCTCTCCCACACCCCAACACCCTGCCCCAGCCCAGAGCCCGCACCCAGCACCCAAACTACCTCCCAGAGCCTTAGGCAGGTGTATTGGGGGTCAGGACTTGGACCTGTTCTGGGCACCACCAAAAATTATACAAACCTGCTGTCTGTGGGGAAGCATTCTCCTCTCCCTCTGATACAAACTCTGGACTTTGTAAATCCCCTTTATTTTGTTTGGACTGCCCCAGCAGGGGAAAGCCCGCGGACTGATCTGGCCCAGGAGGGTGGGCCACGCTGCGGGAGAAGGCAGTGCTGCCTGAGAGAAAGGAACCTATCATGCTATGTGCAGCTGCCAAAAGGTGCATTGTGATGAGTGGACACCCTTCATGCTGCCTTAACTCAAACAGTGACCCTGGGACTGTCACAGAGGGCGTGATGGGAAGTGGCCCAGGGAGGGCAGCCTTAAGCACCCCTCAAAGGGGCCTGGGTCAGAGCACGGTGGAGTGGGAGGGCCTGGGCTCCCCTACCACCAACCCCCTGCAAGTCACCAGTCTGAGTCCTGACCACTAGGCAATGCTACCCTACCAACCAACCCCTGAGCGAGGACCGTCACAAGGTCTTGAACAGAGACTGCCAGTCATGCAGCAATGTGGCAGATTTGGTTGTGGCAGCTGAAGATCCACTAAATATTGGGATGGGGCCTCCCAAAACCGTTCTACCTCTGACCTAAATGACCCTCTAAATTCTAATGCTGACATGCTAATAGTTAGTATGCACCAAGGAGCTACTAGCTACCAGCACCATACCTTGTTTACTGTTAAATAAAAAATAAACCATGGAAATGTTTTCTCTGTGAAAACTGCAAATATAGACTAAGATTAAAAATGTATTACTTGATTAAAATATTCAGTGACAATTCAGTTATTCTTTTTGATCACCTACACTCTTAGAAAAGCTTATTAGTAATTGATAAGTTCATGAGGTTTTTGTCTCTTTTGGCTTTTCCTTTTCTAGCCATATGCACTGCATCTTTACATTTCTAGGAGTCTGCTGTCTGCAGTTGCCATGGGGTGTTCTGTTCAGACACAGCCTGTTATGAAAAAGTCACACAGGGCGCTTTTTTTCATGGAGACCTTACTTTTGTTCTTTCTTGTGGTGTTCTTTATTCTAAAGCTAAAGACCAGTAAGATGGCAATATGTGGTTGCCTTTAGAGCATGGAAAAACATACTTCATGTAAGCTATTTGGGGGCAAGGAGGGTTGTGCATCAAGGACAGTTGTGTGTTTATACTAGTTGCCACAACAAGGCCCTGATCCCTACTGGGGCATCTAGACTCGATCACACAAATCAATGATCAAATAACAAGAAACTGGATTAACCCTTAGAACTGTGGCATTTTCCACAAACTGCCAGCCCCAGGAATAAGAATACAGAGTCTCCAGTTCAAGCAGTCTATATGCACTGCTGGATTGAGCAGCATATAAATAAGTCCTGACGCACACAGGCGGAGGAGCTAGTCAGTAACCATAAATTAAACTGGTGCCTGTCACAACAACCCATTTTCTCAGCTGCCTTTTTTTTTTTTTTTTTTTAAAGCAGTGTGGAAGTGCCAGTAGGAGGGTCAGTGAGAGTCGCCTGCTTTTGTGCCCCTCTCAGGAATCAAACAGCGGTCCTAATGCTTTGGTTGCTTAAGAATGCTTGACCTGCCCTGGGAGATTTGAGGGATTGTGCAGAAAAGGTTTCTCTTCAGGAACACACACGCAGATACAGAATAGAACTGAGAGAGTAAGGACAATACGCCAAGCTTCCTGGACTCAATAAGAGTGAATTTACTGAGGAGAGCTCAAACAAATCAGATGAATTCCTCCCCCACCCCCGCTTTCCAACAATTCAGTAGTTCTCTGGTGTGGGTAGATTGATGCATATGGGGACTGATGGTCTCTGCTTGCATTGCACAGTGAGCCAGCTTGATGTAGCTGCTCAAGAACATTTGAAGCTGTCAGGCTTGTTTTCTTGTTTGTTCCATCTGTGTGTGTGATGCCAGTGATGGTGACAGCCTTGCAACTTTTGTTAAAGTCTAAGTCTCTGCACAGTTCTTGGGAAATGTGGAGTGCATGAATTTGCCCCAGAAATAGGATCTGAAGACTCTGACTTGTTATTTGGGTGATCATCAGTTTTTCTCCTTACAAACTCCAGGTCCTATAGCCAAGAAGACTTTCCTACAGTTGCAGGTGGTTCAGCTTGTGAACCCTTACATCTGCAGGTGCAACTGGGGTTAGACGTTTCCAGGTACTTGTGTAACCATCATTGTTGTAGCTGAACATTTATTGGGGCAAATTCACACTGGAGGGGTAGCAGATAGTGGTACCATTATTATCCTTCCCCACGCATTGCATCTGGGGAAGAGAGCAGGTCTATATTCTGTCCATGGTTCCACAAAAGTCCTGCTGGTGGAGACTGTGTGGGAGCTGTGCTGAATCAGTGCGGCTCCCAGCTTTCAGTGCTTTCAGGCCAGCCTTCACTTCCTGGGCTGTGCTGCATAGCTCCTGGGCCTCCTGGCAGATCTGGTATTGTAGCTGGCTTGCACTGCTATGCCCTGCTCTAGACAAGCTTTCCAATTCTGGGGACCCAAAGCTTGGTTCCCATGTCTCATCAAATGTATGAATCCCGCTTGGTAGGTGATGTGTTATGTAGGATCTTCCTAAAAGAATATGTCAAACCCTGAAATATTCTAAATTCTGCAATTCATTCTAGAGATGTCCCAACGCTACCTGTAGACAAAGATTATAGATCCTTGTCAGCTTGTGGGTGTTTGACTAATTGCCCTGATAAATCGTGCTGTATGTTCATTATCTGAAAAAGGAAGGGGGAGGCTGAGACAGATTATCTCAAATTCTTGCAAAGGCATAAAAAAGAGGATTCCCTTCCCCCATCTCCCAAGGAATGAAAAATCAGAGAACACGCTTAAACGGAAGCAATGTAAGGACTAGAGCTGTCTGAAGTCTAGAGCACTGCTTAAAGGGATACTAAAATTCTGAATTTTCAATGCCCTTTGTTCCAAGTATGTTTAATAAACTGTTTGATTTCTGTCTGGCCATACCACAATACTAGAAACAAACATTTCCGTTATTCAAAACCCTTGAAAAATAGTGGACATTTTGGATTATTTGGGAGGTAAATATAACCACATTTCATCAAGTCCTAAAATTGTATTTGCTTGGGATGAGTGAACTAGCTCATAAAAATACAGAGCCCGCTCAAGCCTTAGCAGTTTCTCCAAATCAAAATGAACAAGTAACAGAGGACTACCTGGCCCCTCATTACTATCTCCCATCCTGCATGCTCTCTCTTCCTGAATGCTATTAAATCTTTGCTCTCTAGGGAACCCACAATGAGCTCACTCTTCTTGACCCCATGGATCCACAGATCCTCTTGACCCTGATTCTTCTGCTCAAACATCATAATCTCCCATGTTGTGTCTTTCCCAACCAACGGAGTACAATATATTCTGGGGCATCTCTGACAAGAGGAACTCTGGGTTCCATGAGATTTGAAGAAAGTAGCTGAAGTACCTCAGCAGATGCTACTGGAAATATTCCCAGGCGATCATGAATGGCAGGGGTCTTTTTAGCTGCTTGTGGAAAAACCCTAAGAACTGAAGTTGCAAAGGGGAGAGGAAACCCCACTTTGGTTTAGGAAAGAAAATTGGGCTCAGGGAGCAGGGACTACGGATGAGGGAAGGAGAAGGATCTAGTTATGTTGGGAAGACCGGAGGAAGGGACAAGGATGGGAAATGGAGAAAGGGAAAGAAGCAAAACCTTCTTTGGGTAAACTTTGTTTAAGCACCTAAATTATTTGGAGATTTATCCCAAAACTGAACATTTGGAAGATTGCTCACTCCTAGGGCTATGTCAACACTGCGCACCTTACTACGGCGTGGCTGTGCCATGTGAGAGCTCTCCCAGAGACAAAATAAACCCACCCTGGAATTAGGGGTGATAACTTCATCACTGGGAGAGTGTCTCCCCTGTCAATGAAGCGCTGTCCACACCGGTGCTTTTCGTCGTTCAAACTTTTGTTGTTCAAGGGCGTGGTTTTTTCACACCCCTGAGCAACAAAAGTTTTAACGAAAGTGCAGTGTAGACATGGCCCGGTATTTAAAGCAAAGATGTGTCTCTCCTTTTTATATCACTTTTTAAGAAGTTGTGACCACTAGAACTATCTGGACTTTGATCTATTGATTCCATTTTGCATTGTGTGACAGAGCATTTCCTGGGAGAAGAACTTGGATTTATTTTTAATTGGGATATTAGGGGAGAAAAATACTCCAGTAATACTCCAGAGGATGGAAGGATAGTGTTATAGTTGAGAGAATCAGGAGACCCCCGCTTCTAACACAGACTTCCTTTGTGATGTGTGCAAGATACTTAACTTCTCTGTGGAATGGGGATAAGAATATTTTCTTCCATCACAGGGATGCTTGTGATGATGAGGGTTAATTCCTCAATGCTTGTAAATCATTGAGGACCATAGATGAAAGCTGCTGTATAGATTTTACGTTCTTCTGGGCAGGGACCATATTTTTCTGCTTTTTTGCAAAGCACCTAACACACTTTTGTGCATTTTAAAATTAAGAGCTATTCCAGGCTCCATCAGTTGGGTCAGACCATGCCAGCAAAATGGGGACATGGGCTCTGATTCTGCACAATGCTCCATGTAGACCGTTTCCACACAAAGCAGTTTGCAGAATCGGGGCCATCGTCATTTAGAAACAGGTGGAGATGAGCTTTGCTGAAACCCACAGAGTCTATAATTTAGTTATTTTTGGTGTATCCTGGGTCTCTTTTAAAGCTTAAATCCTGCAGAATGTGTACTAATCTGGGAAGCTGCATGTAAGAGTTTGTAACTGTAACTATATAAAGGGGGAATGCGCAAAACAAATGTGATTTTTTTTTTCACAATCCCACCTGGAAAAATTCTGCAGTTCCTTAGCCAACTGTAGTTTATATGAATTGGGAACAGTTGGACTGAAACCTGCATTTTTTTTTTCTTTGACCGAGGGATACAGGAGGAAATGCTTTCTCCCCAATGCAATCTTTTTAAATATAAACATGGATTCTCTTCCTCAAACGGCTCTCTGCATCATTTCCAATTCAAAACAACTCTCTGATTTCTTATCCCTGGGGGATTAAAAGGGGATGAAGACTGGCTCCACCTTTTGATGCATATGTATCAGCCCTGAGAGTAAGGAGGGGATAAGAGATCAGAATTTCAACTTGCCTCTGAATAAGCCTTAGTGGTTCCCTTTAACTAGGGGCATATGAGACTGGAAGGCTACTTATTGTGGAGTTCCCTGGGAGTTTTCACTCCCCTGTGAAATCTGATGTCTGGACCCACCCTCCAGAGCCTTGTTTGGATTCAGTGGCTATGAAGGTGACAGATCAAAGGGAGCCGCATCTCTCAGGAGAGTCCCCTCCTAACTTCTTTCCTTTTGAACATGCAAGTGACCCAGGATGTGGTGATGCTGGTTGTTGGTGGGGACAGCGAGGAGCAGATCTCTGAAGTGTTTTGTGGCTGAGCAAGACTTTACCTTTGTTTGGTGTTTTTCTTTTCCTTTTTTGAACTGCTCGTCTAATGGCTAAACTGCTCCAGGGATCAGCCCCGTAGCACTTATCAGGAGTGCTGGGAAAGGTAAGTTTGGAATGGAAAAATGGGAAATCGTTAACTTTGTGATGGCAAAACGTAGGCAGCTGTGGTGGGGCGTGCGTGCGCCTGCGTGGGTGGGGGAAGGATGGTTGTCTGATAAAGGTGAAGGGACGCCTAGACACGAGCAGGTGCACAAAGGGCTGAAAGCAGCTCTACGAAAGCGGCTAGTCCTGCCTTTCAAGCACGCACAGCACCAACACAAAGCGCTCACTATAAGGAGCCGGGCAAAGCTGGTGACCATGGAAACGGGGTTTTGAAATGGCTACAAGCAAGAAACTTTACCTCATTGCTGTGGAAATGTAACTGGTTACTGGGGTTACTAACGGGCCCAGTTGGGGGTGGAGAGTCTCAGAAGTCTTTAGGAAAGTTTCAGATTTACACGGCTAGTTTCTCAAATCTAGCAATTGCTCCTGGTAAGCAAAGCAGCCCAAAGGGGCTATTTTGTTTTGTCAGTTAACGGTCAGATCCTTTGACCTCCAGCTCAGAAAAAAAAACTGCTTTTCAGTTGGCTAATTAGGAAACATTCAATGATTTATTGAGCGGGATTTTCCTTCTGCTATTACTGGCTCGTCTGTCCATTGGATGCATCCATCGTAGATGATAATGATTAACAAGCAGGCCCCTAAAAGAATGAGAAGTAGTGAAAGAGGTGTTAACAGACTCCTTGGTATTTTAATATTCCATCTGCTTACAGTGCCTCTGTTAAACTGCTTTAGAATAACTTAAGCTTGACACAGTGGAACTAACTGGCCTTCATCTTCCAAATCCTATGCCAAAAAATCCTTGCAAATCAGAAGGCTTTTTAAACCCAGTGGTGTTCGGTGTTCAGAGCAGAGTGTAAATCTGGCTTTTAGTGAGGTAGGTATAATTCAAATCCCCAGTGATAACTCTGTTTGCACCTCAGGAGATGTCAAGGTGTCTGCTAGCAAATGTGAAGAGGGAGGCTGTTCTATTCACAGTCACTCAGGGCATACACTCGCTTTAAGTATTCTTGTGACTCTCCTGTGTGTAGACAAGCCCTTAGAAACATTTTAGGCTTCTCATTTTGCTTTGAGGTTGCTTGAAACATGAAGAATTTAAAATAAACCCTGGACTTCTTTCTGATCAAACACTACCTGTCAGTACCAGTACTTCCCACTTTTCTCCTGACTTTTGATTTTTGTTTTTTAAGACAGAGAGGAGAAATTTTATTTAAATGCTAATAGAGGTTAATCTTTATTTCCGATTTGTTTAAGCTTGGGGTGGGGTAGTCAATATTAGTGTTTACAAAAGGTATTTTTCTCCAGGGAGTTAACAACTGAATTGCATTTGCAATGCCCGCTCTTAAGCCATCAGCCACCCTTTCAAACAGCTCTGCTGAGGTCAGAGTTGGCACTGCCAGATTTCCACAGAAGCAGGAGACCATTCATTCTGCACATGGTTGTCACTGCGCAATCTTAACTTTTTTAACAATTAAAAAAATGAAATCCTCCTTTATACAAAAGAAGCTAGTATGTCCCAAAGGAAGAGAGTCCTTGCCATCTTTTACTAACCAACAAGATTTCCTTCGAAAGTAACTAATCTCTCCCTGTTGCTACCAAAAGTGTCCCAGTTGCCAATATCTGGACACAATTAAACTTTTCTCACCAACTTCATGATTTTTTTTTTAATGGACAGTTACTCAACCCAGATATTAGATGAGCTCTGTACTGCATTCCTAGGCCCTACATTGTTATTTATTTGTAGTAAGGTTGTGTCCAGAGGCCCCAAATGAGATTGCATTGTGCTATTTTCCCATTGTGCTAGCTGCTGTAATAACACACAGTGAGAGACAGTCCCTATTCCAGGGAGCTGACAGCTCAGACAAGACAGGCAATGGGTAGGAGATGAAACAGGCAGAGAGAGATGACATGATTTGCCCAAGTCATACAGCAGGCCAATAGAATGAATGAATGAATAGAAGCCAGATCTCTTGGCTCTTGACTGTTATCCACAGGGCCATGCTGCCCCCATGTTATCATTACAATCAGTTTATGATTTAGCTCTTGCTCAGTTCATTCACTTTTGACATCGCTGGACAACTGGAAGGATGAAGGGCATCTGGCACTTTGCTGTTCCATGATATAAAGGTGTGATTTAGGCCCACAGCATCAGGTCTAGTGCATTGCACATGCTTTCTTCGGCGCATAGCAGCACAGCTGTATATATTGTTCTGTCAAGACTATTTGATTTTTCCCCGACAAAAACATTTCCCCCGTCAATGAAGAATTATTTATTTACCATCAGAGGAGTCATGGGAACCGATCCCGTTCCCATTGAAATAAATGGGTGTTCCCCCAAACATTTCAAATCATGGAAGGGTTTGTCTTATTTCAGCATGCAGATTGAAAAGCAGAAAATACAGGACCTGCGCGTATGCACGCGCACACACCCACGGTAGAGTCAGTGACCCAGGATCCATACAGGCTTCTGCCATCAGATAATCAGGTACCGGCTCACTGGGGATCCATTATGGTGATGAAAAATGGCTTCAACATCCCCTTATGGTTGGGGGGAGGGGCAAAAATGTGGGAAGCATTGGCTGGGGCATGTCTAGGGAAAGTGGTGGATCTGCCAATTCAGCATATTTTTGATCAGCCTTCCTAGGAGCTCAATTATAATATAAAGTTTTTCTTCTCCAACTGAAACCCTGACTGAGGGAGAAGCAGCTGCAAAACTGCCTGTCTTCCCTCATGCTGAACCTCGCCCAGAGCATAGAAGGCCAGGCTGGCAAAGGGATTGCATAATTTACATCTCCCTGTGCCAGCTGGGGTCAGCTGTTAGGTGTTTTGTCAGGTGGCAGAAAAATCTGAACATTGTAGGCTACTTGTGCAGAACAGGAGGTTTGATAAGAAGTTAAATTGTGATTTCTTGTGCATAGAGATGAATGAGTTACCCCAGAAATCAATGGCTATGAGCTAGGGTGAGCTGACATTTATACAATAGATGCCAGAAAAGCTCCAATGGATTTCAGGGGTACAAAATGTTCAGAACAGAGGGTAGGAGTACTTGTGGCACCTTAGAGACTAACAAATTTATTAGAGCATAAGCTTTCGTGGACTACAGCCGACTTCATCCGAAGAATGAAGTGGGCTGTAGTCCACAAAAGCTTATGCTCTAATAAATTTGTTAGTCTCTAAGGTGCCACAAGTACTCCTGTTCTTTTTGTGGATACAGACTAACACGGCTGCTACTCTGAGAACAGAGGGTGGAGCCCATGTAGTTCTGTGGTCCCATAAATCTCTATGATAGGAAGCTCAACAAGTTTATTCAAAGATTAATAAAACCTCCCCCACCCCAAGCAGAACAACTAAATACGTAAAACTGCCTAATAGGCTTTGAATTCAAGAAGCCATGAGGCTGCAAAATGATTGTTGTGGGTTCTCAAATCTCTGTTTAAAACACTTGATTGTCTCCCTCTGAGCTCCCCAGCACACTTCTTGCTATCTTTAGCATGGATGAGTGGTGCCCAGAACAAGTTCTCTTGAGCTTCTCAGCCCTCTTGGAGCAGCCTTAGGAGGGACCGTTTAAAAGCTACATAGCCTTCCAGCTATGCATGTATTTATTTGTATACTTATTTCTATACAGATTCTGCCCATCACCGCAGAATCTAGGCTTCTTTCCATAAATGTATCAGCCACACTTCATATTAAGCTTCTATTAATGGATGTTAAACATTCAGGTAATATTTATTATACATGGTTATAAGCCCATCAGTAGAAAGTGTTATAAACCATGGTTATAAACAATGTGTTGGGCTCTATTACAATCTATAACAATCGATTCACCATTTATTAAACATCTACTAATAATTTATTAACCCTTTATCAATGAAACCTTAATATCAAGGGCGATCAGTGTATCAGAATATTAATTCCTTTGAGAGAGAGAACAAAAATCTCCTCCACCAATTAAAGCTGCTTATTTAGGAAGAATCAAATCTAGCTGCTTAGGGAGAGTTCAGAAACAAGCATCAATGCAGTGTGGCCATTGTCTCAGTCAGAGAGAGAGTCAGTTTTCTGGCATGACAAATACTTAATTAGGGTGGGATGGACGCCAGAGTTAGTAGTTTTAAAAATAAACATGAAAGCAAACACAGGAATTCCTTGAAGCAAACCAGTGTTTTCCGTTGCAGTTCACTGCAGACGGATTGACTTGGCAGGCCCATTGTGGAGGCTACAGTAGCTGGCATGGCTGATGCGTCATTCCAACTGTCACTTTTTGGACGTTTTGCTTATGCCTAATGCTATCTCATCTCAGTGAATGTGCTGTTCCCCATCTATGGCATTAAAGAGAATTCAGAATCAACCCAAAGTGTTCTAAAATAGAGCTGGGTCTTGCAATGCATTTTTTGCTGCCTGTTTATTAGATTGTAAACTCCATGCATTAGGGTCAGTGTCTTGAACAGTGTCTGACTTGGTGCTTACCAAATAATCATCATCCTTTTCACAGTGACTATGAGGGGTAATTCTTCAGAACTGCAGACATGTGCAATGTATCAATGTGCTGCAAGGTGTGTTTAAGTGACCAGTTAACTGGGATAACTAGCTACAAAGTTATGTACAGAGATCTAAATTGTTTGTGCAATTACAGCAACCCTGTGCATGCAATTTGGCAACCAGTTACTAACTTTACATAAGCAGTCTTGGTAACTAAGAATTTGGCACATGATTGCATGCACATTTTTGCTCCTGAAAATGTTAATGTGTGTACAAGTCAGAAGATATGTCTGTTAAAATGATCACTAAAGCTGATCAGGGAACTTTTCAACAAAAACATTATTTTTAACACAGATTTGTCTAAACCTTTTATTATGAAAAGTTTCAATTAGTTTTGACACACTTTTTTTTTAACTAGAACATTTTTGGGGGGGGGAAAGGGATTTGAAACATTTTGTTTTGATACTTTCTAAATGAAAAAAATCCAGTCCTCTGGTTCAAAATGACTTTTTGTTTTGACTTTTAAATTAATTTATATTTAAAAGGCTGGATTGAAAAAAAAATCTCGATGTTTTTTACCTGAGTTTCAGGTTGAATAATTGCTGGGATGAGAAAACATTTTTTTATTTTTAGATATTTATTAGGTCTCACTTGTAAGTTATATTACAAGAGAAAGAGTCTCAGTGATGCTAACTCTGGTTGACAGATAGCACAGGGATGAGTGCAGCATAAAAGCTTAGATGAAACTAGTGCTTATTAATTCATAGGCTTTTCTACATGTTCAGCACTGTAATATCTGAGGACCCAACATTAATGAATTCATCTTCACAACACCCTTGTGAGGTACTGAAGTATTATTCCCATTTTACCCATGGATAACTAGAGCACAGAGAGATTAAGTGATTAGTTGAAAATCTCACAAGAAATTGAGAATAGAACCTAGATCTTCTGATTCTTCATCTAGGGCCTGCAGCATAGGGTCATCCATCTTCTGTAAGATTCTACAATGAGTGTTTACAGAAACCCGTAAAATAGTCTATCATTAGAATGTTTAATTGATGACTGTTAATTCTAATTTGTTTACTGTTGCTGTAGCGGTAGATCATTCTGCAGCTTTTGATAGAGGATGCTATTAGTATCTGTAGAAGAGTGAGTTGGTCTGTCTGGTACAATATTTATATTGGCTTCATTCATACTTTATTAGTCAGCACAACTATTTAGAATTTTAACATGCTGCAGTTTATCATTCCTGTAGTTTGCATTATAGATAGATATGAGCCTGAGCCAAAAAGTTCTAATCTAGAGCCCAAAGATTGCTAGGGGTCTGGCTACAATAGCCCACACCAAAACTATGAAGAGGTAGAGGCCGTGGGGATGTTTGAATATAGATCCACATTTCCCCAAGATTTGGGGATGTTCATATGTAGGATTTTGGTTCAGGCCCCTCTGTAATTATAATCCACCTTTGGTGACAGCAGCTCTTTGGAAGGCAAGGGGGAATGGGGATGGGAAGTCTTAACTTTGTGGTCTGTTTAAAAAAGGCGCTTTAATTGGTATCCTGTCAAAAATACAGAGGTGTGGAAGTTTAAAAACTATGAGGTGTTAAACATTTAGCATAAATACAGCAATCAAATGGAACAAAAAGAGAAACACCAATATGTAAATAACTGCGGCCTCTCACTAGCAACTTCTTGATATAGAGCTTCTTCTAAGAGCACTCCCCAAGAAGGGATCATGACCCCTTTTACTGGACCCTGGGGTTCCCCAGATGCATCCATACTAGAAGGAGCAAACAGTGTTCTCCACTCCTATGCAATCAGTCCTAGATATACAGGACAGAACTTTCCTTCAGGAGCAACCTTAGGGCAAGAGTCTTTCCAGGAAAAACTCCCAAATCTCTTCATAAACTGCTACACTACAATGACTCTGTCTCATCACTCAAGCTTATTCATCCAGTTTTATCACTTGTCTGGTTAAATATTTTAATAGTTCTTTTTGGAAATGGGATGGGGATTGATACAATAGAATGTGTTATTGTATCCAGGAAAAATAGTGCGGGTTGTGGGGTCCTTATTTCCAAAAGGTTGTGGATCAGAAACAAAAACAAGTAACATAGATGCTCCTAATGTCAGGACCAGATGATGTCTCTTTCTAGAAGTGTCCTTGCATGAAAATCTGGCAGTTGAGAGTACCACTTGGCTTTATCTCATGGCCCTTTTGATTTCATCCAAGCTAGTCATCCAATAACACTTTAATAATTAAGTGGACCCCATCTCTGATTCATTCTGAGCTTAGTGTAATGTTATTTCCTTAATAAGTTGAGTCTTTCCCTCCTCTCTCATGCTACTTGTCCACAGCTCTGTGTATATGACACTCAAATCTATATTCCTTTCATTGTTTCAGTCCATTTCCTACTTTTTTATGAGCCTCAACCCCCTCAACTTCTAGCTCCTTCATAAGTTCCTTCTGTTCAATATATTCAGTGCCCCCAATGGGTAAGAATATCAACCTTAGTTCAAATGTCAGCACTACCATTTCATTCTTCTATACCAATTCCACAATCAGGACTTTGCAAAGGCTAAAGAAATAGTGATACTATCCAAAGCTATGCCCACAAACTAAACCCCAACCATTTGAAATAACATAATGAGATGTCACTCACACTAGATTACAGACTTCTGTTCTTAGGGGGGGAGGGATAGCTTAGTGGTTTGAGCATTGGCCTGCTAAACCCAGGGTTGTGAGTTCAATCCTTGAGGGGGCCACTTAGGGATCTAGGGCAAAAATCAGTACTTGGTCCTGCTAGTGAAGGCAGGGGGCTGGACTCAATGACCTTTCAAGGTCCCTTCCAGTTCTAGGAGATGGGATGGGATATCTCCATTAATTATAATTAATATTCCTCTTTCTTGCATGCAGTGACCTCAGCTGACCTTTGTTACTCTTTATTACATTCTTTGTTTTACAGTGAAATAGTTAATAATGCTACATTTAAATGATTCAAAATAAGCTTTAGAGTTAACACATTATTTAGATGAACAGGGGAAGTTCACACCTCTCAGGGTTGTTTTAGGCTGTCTACAGACTCAAGCAGACATCAGTGCAAAACATTTCTTTACAAACAAAATAGCTACAGACTTCTTATTATTTTATTTTAACAAAAGTTTAGTTTCTGGAATACAAGATAGATGTGTTCTCCCCTCCCCCGAAAAGCACCAGCTTGCTCTGCCTCCACAAACTGGTTGTAGTCAACCTATCTCAGCTTGACTCAGTGGTTTGAGCAGTGGCCTGCTAAACCCAGAGTTGTAAGTTTGATCCTTGAGGGGGCCACTTAGGGATCTGGGACAAAATCAGTACTTGGTCCTGCTAATGAAGGCAGGGGGCTGGACTCAACTGGGGTCCCTTCCAGTTCTATGAGATAGTTATATCTCTATATATTATATTATTATCATCCCATATCATCCACATCAGAACATGCATTCACCTATTTCATGCCTTCACCTCCTCTCATCTTGACTACTCTAATATCCCTTTGTGATCTCACTATAAAATGCTCTTTGTGTCATATTGTCCAAAATGTGCTAGCTTATCTCATTACACATGCTCAGAAAAATGGGTACTGACCAACCCCATCCTCAAATCTTCAGCGGGTTCCTCTGCATTTGAAAATCCTACTCTCTCAGGGTTTTCTTTCACTGTATTACATTCAGATTAGCAATTGGAACTGTCTTTTACAACCTTTGGAATACAGCCAGGTGATTCCTCTCCTTTCGCATGCTGATTTTGGACACAAGTCATTGCTTTCATTATTATCCCTAATCTGGCATTCCATTACAGTTTGTCTCATGTGCTTCCAGATTCTGTTATTCAGAAACCTCATATTATACAAAATGCTGCGCCTATTTCAGGATTCTCACTGGTACAAAAATGGCCTAGCCTGTATTATGCTTCTTGTCATGATATTACACTAGCTACAAGAGAAAATATTGATTTGTTTAGAAATTCTCCCTGGGGAACAAGAGCTTTCCCCCTTTTTATGACACATTTCTATTTTCATCTTCAACATTTTTTACAAATGTTAACTGATTGAGCTGGATTCTGATCTCTTTTACAGCAATGTACGTCCAGACTATTTCCACTGAAGTCAAAGGAGTTGCAAAGGATATACACCAACGTAAATGAGATCAGAATCTGGCCTGTAACAGCTAAGCTAATGGTGTTAGGTTTAGAATTAACTTCTCTCCTATTCAGTTCTGTTCTATTTAGGTTTTAATGCCCAGCACAATCATTCAGCACACACACACACACACACACACACACACACACACACACACCCCTTACATTATTTAAACAAGCAAATGGAATGCACCACTTTGAATATGAATTTGAATTGCTGGAAAATAGTTGAAAATAGGAATCACCAAATATATTGAGTGTTCCATATTGAGATACTTATAATTCTGTTACCTTGGAATACCCCAATTTTTGTTTAACTACATCAAACGTTACTGGTATGGTTCCAACTCTTGTCTTTCAATCCAATTCACTACATGAATGCAATTCTTTGGACTTCAGTGGAATTTCATCAGCTGATACTGCTGGTGAAGTTGGCCTGTGAGTTTTGGGAAATGGATCAGCTCTAAACCAGAACACAACATAATCCTTGTTACTCCATATCCAGTTTGTTAAGACTTATGTCAGGTGACTTGTATGATTGTGCTCATCCAGTGTGAAAGGTGGGGGAGAAATCAGGAGGTTGTAGCTACCACTTACTCCCATATGCTGTATATTGGACAACACATATTTATTTTACCAAATAACATAAATATCAGGCATAAACAGCCATTCAAAAAATCGGTGTCTGACATTTGTGCTATTGAATATTCAGCTACCCATCTCTTGGTTAGTCCTCATAGCTCTAACCTGTCCAGCCCATAAACAGGCAGCGTTGGAACCACTCCATGGCACTCCCAATCCCATGGTCTCTTGGGCGGGGAAGAGGAAGATTATCTTTCCCTTTAGTTCTCCTCCCTGGCCTCAGAGACAGAATTAAAGGACTCTCAGTCTCAAGGGGTAGGAGGGACAAAAGAGAAAATGTTTTGTCCTGCTGTCCCCCTCCCCAGGCAGAAGGGGAATGATGAGTCCTCCCACTCCTCTGAGTCTTGTGAGGTGGGGAGTGAAAATTTCTGAAACTGCAAAGCTGGCGAGGGAAGCAAATTAGCACAGCTTCCACTCCGATCTCCCCTTTCCACATCCACCATAGGCCTCAGCACTCAAGCCTCTACTTTCAGCCATCTTCTGGGTGCATGGGACTTTTTACCCCAGTTTCATCCCCCTATAGGGCATGGGTTTGGGGAAGAGACCATCTGGCTCCCTCCCATCTCCATGACCTTTTGGAGATCAACTGGTTACACCTACTACATCCTGCCCACCCCAATCCAGGGTATCACCCCTGAAAAGATGGCATCAGAAATCACAGTGGCACATGGAAGTGAAGAGGGTGCCAAGGTCTCACAAACTAGCAAACTAGCAGGATTTCTGCTTGTAGCTTTTGCAATTATTGTGGATGAAGGGGGAAAGCAGCGCTCCCCCCCCCCCCCCCCCCGCGCGGTTTGTATGGCTGAATTCCTGCAAATGCTTTCTCTAGTGCAGCCCCTGAAAACTATTTTCATTAATTATTACAGCACAAGTGCTGGAAAATTGCCCAGTCCAACTATTTTCCTAGTCCCATATGCATTCAACAAGAAGGGGAGGGAGAGGAACAGTTAGTCACATTGTGTTAGTATTTAATTGGTTAGTTAAGTGCTGTCTATTTGGAATTGAAAAGAACCTACATTAAATAATTCTGTATTGCAAGGAAAATGGCCTTTTTTATTTTAAAGAAACATTTTAATGTTTGAAAAGGAAAACCATTCTAAATAAAAGGTGACAGTAATGTGTTCATATTGACGCAAAACACCGCTAAGATTGTACGGAGGGAGGTTGTAGGTAATTAGCAGACTAAATACAATGAGTACAACAGCTCCCTGGAACTGGCATTTCCCCTTTGAATGTAACTCACCGTAGACCTGAGAAGTCAGCATGGTGTGGTGGTTACAATAGGGGAGGGAGCAGACAGGGATGTGAGTTCTGGTCTTGACTCTGCCACTGATTCACTGGCAGGAACCTCTGGTATTCCTTACTCAGACAGAACTCCTGCTTAAGGCAACATTGAAGTCAGTCAGAGTTTTGCCTGAGGGAGGACTGCATGAATAGATGGTGTGTGGCATTCGCTTGGCTGCACTTCAGCTTCCCATCAGTAAAATGGGGATAATATCCACCTTTGCAAAATACTTAGAGAACCTTAGATTAAAGGCACTACGTACGTGCAAAGTAGTTATACTCAGGGTATGTCTACCCTACCCACCGGATCAGCGGGTAGCGATCGATCTATCGGGGATCAATTTATCACATGTAGTGTAGACGCGATAAATCGATCCCTGATCACTCTCCCGTCGACTGCTAAACTCCAGCTCGGCAAGAAGCAGAAGCAAAGTCGATCGGGGAGCGGCGGCCATTGATCCTGTGCCGCGAGGATGCGAAGTAAGTGATTCTAAGTCGATCTAAGATACGTCGACTTCAGCTACGCTATTCTCATAGATCTTAGATCTATCCCCACCCTCCCCCCGAGTGTAGACCAGGCCTTAGTAACAAAGGCGACCTTGCGCTTGATTCTCCACTCATTTACAATGATGTAAGGACTTGATCTAAGTCTCATTCAAGTCAATGGGAGTGTAGATAAGGCCTAGAAAATGGATGTAGTGAGGACAGGCTGACTGGGAAATGCTCAGGAGGGAATGACGTGGAGTAGTTTTTGTAATAGTTACCTACCCCTGCACACAAATCCACAGATGTCAAAAGTCATGAAAATCATAGTTCAGATAATGCTGCTAAAGCTGCAGCTGCATGAGGCCCCAGGTCATCTGCTCCCCTGAGACCAATTGAAATGCTAGTGTAGTGCCTGCTGCTCATGCTTCAGGGTCATGTAGTGTGGAGTACAAACTGCTCCATGCTGACTCACAGCTTTGGAGTAGTGCTAATGACTTGACCTCCTTAGGGGAACATCGTCTCTCTTCACTTTAATGCCTGAATTGAGTTTTTTGCAAGTTCTCCCCTCTTCCTGTTGAACAGGAAACCTTAATTCATTATTTCCCTAACTTCCTCCACAGCCACACACTTCAGCTCTGGCACTGCGCTACTGCTACACCCCACTGGGTGAATTCCCTTCACCTCAGTTGGCACGGCAGAGCAGTTTCAGGAGAGGTGTGGTGAGAGGGGACTTGCAGCAGGAAGCCCAATCAATGACTTCATAGTTGGACTCAGATTTGCTCAAACCTGCCCTGCACAGAGATCTTGACTCCCGTGCCAAAATTAGTCTTTATGGCTGCACGTGTACCAGCTGAATAACCTGGTGTGTGACTCTGTGTACATACGCTTTTCTTTTTTGAAATACATTTTATTAGATTTTCTTGATAAATGATCAAATGAATGTTAGGGATGCCATATTCAGTGCTGATTCCACTAAAATCATGAGTACACATTCAAACAGAATTAAAACATCTCTCAAGCATGCACTTTAAAGTAATAAACATACAAGGGGTGACCGGGGTCCCAGTGGGGGCCAGCTATGGTCACTGAATTAGGGTGAACTTCAAAAGAATGGGGCAGACAATCCCCACAAAGCTGGTGGCTATTCCAATACTTAGATTTACCAAACCAGCATAAAACAGCTTCTTTATTACCTTACTGGTTACTCAGAAGTCCAAACAACACAGTTCCCTTAAAGTGATCCAGTCTCAGGCCTCTATCCAGGTACCCACGTCAAATATGAAGAAAATTTATGTAAATCTTATTTCATCATATAAAAGAAAAGGTTCTACCAATCCCAAAGGATCGGATACATTACCTCCGAGGTTATTGAATATTCCAGTTCTTACCCAAATACACACTACAGCCAATTCTTATTAACTAAACTAAACTTTATTAAAAAAAACAAAAGAAAGAGAGTATGGTTAAAAGATCAATATACATACAGACATGAGTTCAATTCATTTAGGTGCAGATTCATAGCAGAGATAGTTGCAAAGAGTTCTTTTAGAAATAGTTCATAGATTATAGTCCAATGTCCAAATCGCATATTCAGGGCGTACCAGCATAACTGGGACCTCAGTCTTGTGACTCAAACTTCCCCTAGTGAAGCCTAAGCAGATCTGAGATGACAGAATCAGGACCCAAGGTTCTTTTATACAATTTCATGTCCTCTTTGACAAGTGGGGAGTTCCTCGGGGAACAAAAGGTAATTAGGATGACTTTGAAGAAGGTCCATCATTGGTACTTAACTATAGAATTAACATAAGGCAATTTGCTTGTTCCTCCACCATTCACAGTGCATTTTAAAGAGATGAATACCGAGATATCCCATGTTTACAATTCATTTAAATGCTAGAATGTTCTTTTGATCTCTGAACTATCAGAATACAGCATAGACAGGGACTGTTGATTACATTACTCATACATATGTAAATACACAAAAACACAAACATTATCTCCCGACATGTCTTTTGAGAGTTATTTATTTTACAGGATGTTTAACCCTTTCTACCCATACATCACACCCCCAACATGAGACTGGTGTGGAAGGGCAAAATTAGAGCTCCTGGATACACCTTAAGGACCTTCCAACATTGATATGAGCTTTGTTTACATTGAATTCTTTGTAAGGCCAAATTATTGATGCATGCTTTGGCCCAAGTTAAAAACTTAGTCCATACTTTGTGAAATACTTTAGTGATTCCAGGGTTTGGGCAATGTGTTAATTTAACATAGCCATTAATGTTCTTCAGACAGCACTTACTCTGGCATTCAGCCATGAACGCTGTGAGGTGTTGTACCTCAGTTTCCCTTTGTGCACAGCAGTTCAAACTTGTAGTGGTTTTTCTGCTGTGGAAAGTTTTAGAAATGTGTCTATGCATTAGCTGTGAAACCTTAATATTATTAGGCCTTTTAACACAAAGTGTGTTCTTGTTGAACCCAACAGCATAATCATAAGGGTTTCTATTATGGACCACTCTGAACATGTTCAAGGGCTTTTCCAAAAAACCCTGCACATTGTACATTTTTACAGGTTTTGGTATCAGAAACAAGTTAGTTACAATCATTAGCAATAACATCAGTCTTATCACAAGTTTACATTTACAATCATTTTTGTCACGCCAAGCCTTTCGCTTAGACAAATCATTCTTTAGGTCATCTTGTTCAAAATCCCCTTTGAACCTTTGAAGCTTTTTCTTGACCGCAGGGTCTTCCTTAACATAGACTTTCAGTTTAACCACTTTTTTGGGGTTTTGGTATTTTAGGGTTAACCTGTGGCTTTTATTTATAAGGCTTAATCGTTCCCTTCCTCCCTGTCCAGGAGGGTCGAAATCTGAACTCTTTTGTGTAACAGAATCCATTGGTTGGGTGGGTGTGTCCTCTTTGCTAATGGCTATGGGCAAGTCTTTCTCCCCCCCAGTCAGTCAGGTTAATTTGCATCAACACAGACTCTAGCTTGTTTACTAGTTTTCAGATCCTCAAGCTTTACCAATTCCAAGGCTGGACTCTGTCTTAAAGAGATACCAACCATTTTCACTAGCATGTTGGACTCAAGGTTCTTTTGTCCTTCCCCTACCAACCTCTGCTTCCACATGGAATCAGATGTCAAGTCCACTAAGAGATTACAAGTCATATCCAAAATATCTAGAGATGAGAGTTTGCCTGCTCTCCCTGCATCCTTGTGGGTTCAGTTATAAGGCTGTTCTGCTCTGAAAAACCAGTAACCTGATCTTTCCTCAGTCCCTGAGTCACAGACTGCTTATTTAAAGAATCAACATGGAGACATTCATGTCCCAACAACATTGTTTCCCCAACAAGTGGGTTAAGCTTATAGGGCTGTTTAAACTCCCTAACAATTTTTATTCCATCTGAAATCTTCTCACAGCTATTCAAACTGGATTTTTTTCAAAGCAAATTCAGCGGATTCATTTTCATTTGAAAGACTTCGGCCATTAGGCACCAACACACTTTCCTCAGAAGAGAGACTGTTTACTATCAACAATGGCCCATTAAGAGTCAATGGAAACAATTCCTTTTCACAGACTTCAAAGACTTCAATAAAAAATTCCATTCCTTCTGCAATATCATGCACTGCAACAGATTCTTTCTGAGCTTTATTTATGTCCAGAACAGACTTTGGCACAACAGACAAATCACCACACTCCTTCCGAGTTTCACTTACATCCAGAATCACCTCTGGCCCATCAGGAGGATTTTTACACAACCTCCTTTCAGGTAACCTGCTAGACTTCATAGTCAAAAGATTAGAAGCATTCTCTTCCTTGTTACAAGTTTCCACACTGTTAGTGGGTAACATAGTCAAATCACCTTCATGCTTTCCTTGTGCCCTGGCTAGGATATCACCCTGGTCAGCCAAGGTTGTCATATCTTTACCCAGCAACACACTAGCAACAGGCAAAATAGAAGCACCAGAATCGCTTGGTCTCTGGGAGCTATTTATGACATCAACTGAATGCAACCTGGTTACAATGTCATTACCCCTCGCAGACACAAATTTAGGACCAGGGGCGGCTACAGGCACCAGCACAGCAAGCAGGTGCTTGGGGCGGCCAATGGGATGGGGTGGCACGTCCGGCTCTTCGGCGGCGGGTCCCTCAGTCCTTCTTGGAGGAAAGAGCCTGCTGCCAAATTCCACTGAAGAATGAAGCAGCGGCGGTAGAGCTGCCACCGAAGTGCCGCTGATTGCGGCTTTTTTTTTTTTTTCCCGCTGCTTGGGGCGGCAAAAACGCTGGAGCCAGCCCTGTTTAGGACCATTTCCTTCCTGGGCTTTAGTTGTATCCAGAATCAATTCTGAGTCAACTGATAAATTTTCAACCATCATAGGCTGACAGGCTTCTTCTGACTGCTTTACAGACAGAAAACTAGAGTCAAACTTTTTCTCAGCAGGCATGCTGCTATTCAAAACAGACAAACAATTGGAGACATCTTTTTCTTTGTCCCAGCACCCATGGCTGATTTCAGACACATACCTGGAGAGTGAGACAGTTTCCTTACCAGGCAAGTTGTCACTCCCAACAGATAAACTGCTATTCTCGACAAATAGTGTCTCATTACACTGAGCTACTTAAGCATATGACTTTTACCTGGGTCAGGCTCACTTTTACAAACTTCACTAGCCAACAATTCATCACTCAAAAAAAATTACCCTTTTCTTCCTCAATTAGGGCTTTAATCTGATCACCAACTTTAATTTGCTCGAGAGAAACATCTTCCAGAGCCTTATCTAATGCCAGATTCACTTCTGAGATACCAGACACTCAGAAATTTCTTCCACATATGCATTGCTTCTTTGCACAGATAAACTAGTATCTTCCTCATACAAACATTTGGAGAAACCCTCCATAGGCAAATCCTTGCGCCTAGTAGACACAGATTCAGGATTATTTCTTTCCTGTGACTAGTTTATGTCATCAACTTGACTGAACAAAGTTTTAATATCATCCCCAATCAAAAATATCCATAGGCAATGACTTCCTTACACCAGCTATAACTTCATGTTTAACACCATTCCATTCAAGATGGATTCTGGCTAAAGGCACACTTACAGTAAACTCATAGAGGATTACAATATCCACACTCTTATCTGGTAAATAATCTTCCTCTTTGACAAGATCTGCTTTAACAAGAGTGATGTTAGAAGCTGTAATTTGCCCTAAACAGCTTTTATCATTGATTTTTACATTCTCTGCACAAGTTATGGGGTTACCTTCACCTGAGCTCACAGTAAAAGTATTTATATAAAAGGTGGCAGGGTTGGGGTATATTTGGTTACACACAGACAGCTGCTTAAAGTCAAACAATATACTAACATTGTTACAAACTGGCTAGATTCTATCCCCATCCTTGCTGTTGAGAGGAGCTGGCTTTTCTGGATGATACAGTTCCTGTTGTTCCTTTATTCTCTTGAGTTGGAGCTTAAGTTTTTGCACTTTTGCTTTAGCTTCTAGTTCCTGCAATCGAATATATGCCATTCTTTGTTCATGTTGAAAACACAGGTGTTCTTTCAACAGCTTCTCCTTCTATATCAGCTAGTTTTTGCTTTTGTTCAAGTTCTAGCTGCTGGTTTCTCACTGCAAGTATTTTCGTTGGGTCTGCTTCCCTATCACTGGCAATCAAGGGCAGCCCGTCCATATAGGCTAACTAGGTGGTCACCTAGGGTGCCAAGTTAAATGGGGTGCCAAATTCGAGGAAAAAAAATCAAATAAAAAAAAAAAGAACATGAAAAAATAAAGAAAAAGATGAGAAAAAATACAAATAAAATAACAAAGATGTCATTATTTCAATTCCCGTGTGCGTGTCCCTCATACGGAGGGAATATGAATTATAATTCATTTCTCTACATTTATGAGAATTTATTAATATGTCAAATCTTTTATTTACTGAAAAAATAAATAATATTTTAGCAAAAAAAATTTCAATTTGTGATGTAGGGTCAAGATGACCCACTCCACAATTTTGATAAACAATAACTCAGCCACAATGAAACACATCTGCCAGCGGCAAGAGCTGCAGTGCTAGTGACACCTAACTCAAATATATATCAAGGTTGCATAGCTGGAAATTCATGTAGAGCAGAGCTATTGCGAGTTGATGCATGTCAAATGGTCATTTTAACACACGTCGCAGGTAGATGGTGAAGAATAGAGCAAATACTGTGGAAAATTGTATTTCTTGGTGCCAAAGAATAAAGAATGTCTTTCAGCATTATAAATCCAAAATATGAGTCTCTTTAAGCGTTATTAAACCTTAGCGTTATTATCGGGCTGTATAATTATGAACTTTTCTTTGTTATAACTGGTTCACATGTAATAAATAAGGTCCATAAAAGAAAAGTAACAGTGTTAACACTTAATAGACTACGAAAGTGATGATGTCACACTCCAAGTGGGTAACCGTGAGGAAGGGGATTACTTTCCAAACAACCGGTGTCGGGTTATAATGTCAAAAAAGGTCATTTTGTTTCCGTGTAAATGCTGTAACTAACTGTTTTAATAGCTAAGTGAGTGTATGTTACTAATCTTTGAACCTTTAAGCAGTGACAAGTCATGTTGGGATGGCTGTAATGTGGTTTAAATCGCCAACCATGTGATGTGTCAGCCATCCTTAATGCTATAATGCTTGCAGTCGGGAGCACAGTACATAACAATATTCAAATGCCCCATCGCAGAAAGAGGAAAAAGAAAACCCTCAGGAGCTGAGTATCGTAAACAAAAGGCTGAGAAGGGAAAGGACCAAGCAAAACAGCAGGGATCCTTCCTGAAATATCTTCTCTTCAATCCAAATAAAGATGGAAGCAGTTCACAGCATCTAGATGAAGGAATTTTACTTGGAGAGGAGGTTAGCTCACATCCGCATGGAAGCAGTTTGGACCATCAAGATGAAGGTACATTACTTCGAGATGAGGGTAGCTCACATCCACAAAAAAGCAGTTTGGAAACTCAAGATGATGGAAACTTCTAGATGAAGGCAGCTCACAGCATCAGACTGCTATGGAAGTGGAGAAAATTTATTCACCTTCAGAGACACATGCAGAAATTGAAGTAAATGAAATAGAAGGAAGAAAGGATGAGGAAGTTACAAACGAGTTATAGTATGGGGACCCAGCTTCTTGGCCCAGATGTGATGACAGTGTATGGCAAATTCTCATGGAACATGGACCTGAACAAGTTAATGAATTTCCCTTCCCTCAGGATGGAAATAAAAGAAAATTCTCTGTTCAGCATTACAAGAGGAAACTCATTAATGGGGAAGAAATTCATTGAAACTGGTTACAATATTCAGTGTCGAAGGACTCTGTGTTTTGCTTTTGCTGCAAGTTGTTTAGAAATCAAGCAATTGGTACATCACTTACTGAAAATTGTTTGAAGGACTGAAAAAACATATCCAATTCTCTCTTCACATGAAAGAAGTACAGAACATTTGGAATGTTTTCAAAACTGGAAAGAACTTGAATTACGACTGGAAAAAGAAAAATTATCGATAAAGAAAATTTACGTGTGATCAAGTCAAAAGAAGAATATTGGCAACAAATATTAGAACATCTGATTGCTTTAGTGAGAGTTCTCGGTGGACAAAATTTAGCATGCCATGGCCGTGGTAGAAATGAAAAATTATACACTTCAGGTAATGGAAACTTTTTTAAATTTGTTGAATACCTAGTTTTATTTGATCCAGTCATGAAGGAGTATCTATGTTAAATAACGGATCATGAAACACAGGTTCATTAGTTAGGAAAAAATATGCAGAATGAACTGATTCAAATCCTAGCAAATGCCATTAAAAAGAAAATTGTAGAAGCTGCCCATTCTGCAAAATACTTTTCAATAATACTGGGCTGTACACCAGATGTGAGTCATGTTGAACAAATGACGATGATCATTCGTTTTGTGGATATGGAAAAGTCTGTAGTTGAAGATAAGGTTGAAGTGCTCATAAAGGAACATTTTTTGGGTTTCGTACCACTGAAGGAGACGACTGGAGCATTTATGACTGAAACTATTCTACAAGAGCTTGAAACAATGTCATTATCTGTTGAAAACTTACGTTGCCAAGGCTATGATAATGGGAGTAATATGAAGGGTAAAGACAATGGTGTGCAAAGGAGAATGATGGAAATCAATCCTAGGGCCTTTTTCATTCCTTGCAGTGCGTATTCTCTGAATTTGGTTGTCAATGATGCTGCTAGATGCTGTTTGGAGGCAAGCAGTTTCTTTTACCTGGTGCAACGTGTTTGTGTGTTTTTCTCAGGCTCAACACACCATTGGGAGATTCTGACTCGCCATGTGAATTCTCTAACTGTGAAACCACTTAGTCAGACAAGATGGGAAAGTCGCATTGATGCTTTGAAGCCTCTTCGCTATGAACTTGGAAACATTTATGATGCCCTAATTGAAATGTCTGGTGATACTACCTTTACTAGATCATCTGGCAATACAGCACGTTCAGATGCAGAAGCTCTTGCAAATGGCCTTTCCAAGTTCAAATTTGTGACTTCACTCATTTTGTGGTATAATAGCCTTTTCGAGATTAACCTTACTAGTAAGCAGCTTCAGGAAAAGAACTTGAACATACATTCTGCTATTCAAAAACTGCAGCAAACTAAAAATATTCTGGAGGAATTCAGAAGTGATGAAGGGTTCAAAAGAACACTGGTAGATTCTCTCAAGCTTGCTGAAGAAATAGACTTTCCGGCAGAATTTGAACCAGAGCCAATTCATATTCGGCAAAAGAAACAGCAGTTTTCGTATGAAGGAAGAGACACACTCATTCAGAACCCAAAACAAAGGTTCAAAATGAATTTCTACTTCGCAGTCCTTGATACTGCTATTCACTCAGTTAACGAAAGATTTCAACAGATGCAGCAGCTAGAGTCAGTATTTGGCTTTCTATATGATATCCACAGCTTGCAAAAGAAAACAGCAAAACAGATAAGAGAATTTTGTATAAAACTGGAGTTGGCATTGACTCATGAAAATTCAAAAGACATTGATGCTACAGATTTGTGTAGTGAGCTCCAGACTTTTTCAAGACGATTTAAGAAACATTCCACTCCTGAAGAAGTACTGAAGTTTGTTTGTGAAAATAAACTCACAGACAGTTTTCCAAACATTTTTATAGCTCTACGCATTCTTTTAACTTTGCCAGTTTCCGTAGCTAGTGGGGAACGTAGCTTCTCAAAGTTAAAATTGATAAAAACATATCTGCGTTCAACAATGGTGCAAGAGAGACTTGTTGGACTTGCCACAATGTCAATAGAGCATGAAATAGCTGAAAAACTGGATCTAAAAGAACTAGTGACTAAACTTTCAAAACTTAAAGCAAGAAAAGTCATGTTTTAAGACCACAGAGTGTTGTTTATTCAGTGTTTTGTAAATACAGGTTAAAGTTTATTGAAGAGTTTTCTTATTTCTTTCTATATTGGATGTGGTGGTAATGGCAGTTAAAGCAAGATAGCTAATGGATGATTTTTTATTTTTAATAATAAAAATTATAATTAACATTTTAATGCCTTTTTATTTGAAATCGGACTGAAATATCATCTAGCTATCGTGTACAAATCTATTCTGAAAATTTCGTGTCTCTGTTTTATCTGATCTTAGAAACGTTGGTTGGACAGATGGACGGACGGACAAACTGAATAATTAAGTCTCTGTTTTAAAAAAAATGCTTAAAAAACATTAAAAGGAAAAAGGGGCAAAATGTTCCCCAGTTTACCAAAAACCTCAGCCTAGATCTGCCCTTGGGGCTTGGGGATGGGGAGTGCCAATTGCATGGTTCGCCTAGGGCGCCAGTTGCTGGCAGCTAGTCTAGGGCCGCCTCTGCTGACAATTAACAGATTTATCAGTTCCTGCTCTGGGGCCTTTTTCTTAAAATACAACCTCCTCTGTGATTATTCCAGCCTTTTTCTGTCAGGATCTTGATCATCTACTCACTGTAACTAATTTTTAACCCTTAAACTCTCCAATATCAAGCGTGTCCAAAAACCCAATTAACCTGTGGTAATGTGTATCCAATCACGACTACGGGTAGGTCTATACTTACCTCCAGGTCCAGCGGTAAGCAATTGATCTTCTGGGATCGATCCCGGAAGTGCTCGCCGTCGACTCCGGTACTCCTGCTCCGCGAGAGGAGTACACGGAGTCGATGGGGGAGCCTGCCTGCCGCGTGTGGACCTTTGGTAAGTTTGAGCTAAGGTACTTCGACTTCAGCTACGTTATTCACGCAGCTGAAGTTGCGTATCTTAGTTCGAAGTGGGGGGTTAGTGTGGACCAGGCCTATGACACTGTGGCCTGAGTCCCAGTGGGGGCCAGCTATGGTCAAAGAATGGGGCAGACAATCCCCATAAAGCTGGTGAATATTCCAATACTTAGATTTACCAAACCAGCATAAAACAGCTTCTTTTATTACCTTACTGGTTACTCAGAAGTTCAAACAACACAGTTCTCTTAAAGTGATCCAGCCTCAGGCTTCCATCCAGGAACCCACGTCAAATATGAAGAAAATGTATGTAAATCTTATTTCATCATATAAAAGAAAAGATTCTACTAATCCCAAAAGGATCGGACACATTACCTCCCAGGTTATTGAATATTCCAGATCTTACCCAAATACACGCTACAGACAATTCTTATTAACTAAACTAAACTTGGTTAAAAGAGCAATATACCATACAGACATGAGTTCAATTCATTTAGGTGCAGATTCATAGCAGAGATGGTGAGCTTTGTAGTTGCAAAGAGTTCTTTTAGAAATAGTTCATAGGTTATAGTCCAATGTCCAGATATCCTATTCAGGGTGTACCAGCATAACTGGGAGCTCAGTCTTGTGACTCAAGCTTCCTCTGATGAAGCCTAAGCAGATCTGAGATGACAGAATCAGGACTTAAGGATCTTTTATACAATTTCATGTCCTCTTTGACAAGTTGGGATTTCCTCTGGGAACAAAAGGAAGATATCCCATGTTTACAATTCATTTAAATGCTAGGATGTTCTTTTGAACTCTGAACTATCAGAATACAGCATAGACAGGGACTGTTGATTACATAGTTGACCCTATTCATACACATGTAAATACACAAAAACACAAACATTATCTCCCCACATGTCTTTTAAGGGTTATTTATTTTGCAGGAAGTGTAACTCTTTCTAGCTTTGCGTCACACAAGGATTATCCCTATAGTCAAGGTTTTCATACGAGGTTAATCACCACAGTATCTGAGTGTGTTGTTTGCAACAAGATTTTTTTTTTAAACAACCTATACACAGAAACTCCCCTCTTCTTCTTATCTAGTCACTGAAACATTGGCTTTTGTTTTGCATCCTTAAAGCCACTGTGTGCTGCACTAGGGCTCTGGAGTCCTGCTATGAAATAAGAGCTTTGTTTCAGTATGATAGAACCTGTATTTCAATACTAATTGCCAAATTCTGGCTCTACGACAGGGCTTTGTAGAGGCTGTGTTGTCTACAAAAAGCTTTCTGAACAGGCTACCATTCGGCTTGTTCAAAATGCAACACCTTTCCAATACCTTATCATAGAGAAAGGTCTTAACTATAGTCCTAGATCTGTGAACCCTTTTTAAATTGTGTGGAAGGTTGCCTCCAGATCAGGCTATAGATTTTACAAGGTAGGCCTCTCTCTACATTGTGCACATAAGGCCAGAACTAGCCCCGAGACACACAATTCTTCTTCCATTTGATGGTATTTGAATGTAAAATTTGACCCTTAATTTTTTTTCTTCCACTTGCCTGATTTTCTGAATTTGGATGTAAAATGTGTGATTCATACGACTGTTAGATACAAAAGTCAACTGTTGCTTTTCTGACATTTCTAGTGGGGTCCCTCGGGGTTGTTTCTTGTTCCAATGCTATTTAGTATTTTTATCCACAATCTATGTACTGATATAAAATCCTTGCTGGTAAAGTTTGCTGTTGACACAAAGAGTTGTGGGAAAGTAAATAACGAGGAGGAAAAGCTTTTATGGCAGAGTGATCTGAATTGCCTGGTTAGATGTTCACAGCCCAACAAAATGCATTTTAATGTAGCCAAATGAAAGGCAATACACCTGTGAACAAAGCATGCAGGTTATACTTACAGGAGGGGAGACTGTCTTGGAAAGCAGTGACTAAGGCCTGGTCCACACTAACCCCCCACTTCGGACTAAGGTACGCAAATTCAGCTACGTTAATAACGTAGCTGAATTCGAAGTACCTTAGTCCGAACTTACCGCGGGTCCAGACGCAGCGGGCAGGCTCCCCCATTGATGCCGCGTACTCCTCTCGCTGAGCTGGAGTACCGGCATCGACGGCGAGCACTTCCGGGATCGATCCCAGAAGATCGATCGCTTACATCCGGACCAGGAAGTAAGTATAGACGTACCCTAAGAGAAGGATTTAGGGGTCATTGTAGATAACCCCCTCAGCATGGGCTCTCAATTAAATGCTGTGACAAAAAGGACTAATGAAATCCTGAGATGTATAGAAAGGGGAATACCAACTAGAACTAGGGAAGTGAACTTGACTTGTACTCAGCATTGGCCAAAAGGCAGCTTTTGGAGACAAAACAGTGGAGGTGTACACACTGCAGTGCCACTTTTGGTGACAAAACTCTTCAGTTTCAGCGACAAAACTCTTTAGTTTCAGCGACAAAATGAAACCATCTCGACAAGAGGCATAAAGCTTTTAGCAGCAAATTAAAGCGATAAAGTGTCAGTGTAGACCCTGCCGTTCATTATATTGCCAGAACTGGCTTCCCCCAGTATCCCACAATGCTGCCATGACCGTTCTGCTCACTGTTTTAAACTCGGCTGCCTTGCAGGCATGCGCCCCTCCCCTTTCAAAGCCCCCCGAAGTTCTGACAGCTCAGCCTGCTGCTCAACTCTGGCAGGAAAGAGCAAATCATTAACGTGGAATGCTGCTGTCTCTGGAACACAGAATCAGGCCTATTGTAAAGAGCCCTTCATGGGATCCACAGCTTATCTGTTTTTGTCCTCTCTCTGCCTGCTTAATGCTCAAGTCAAATTTTAGCAAGATGTGTGTCTCTTAGCCAGACCTCCTTTTCATGTTATAGAGCTCTGTTCTGCCAAAGGACAGCCCTGGATTTAACGAGGCAGATTGCTCACTAGAAGAGCTGGTTCGACTGAGAACACCCCATGTTGATGAACGGGCAATTTGCCACTTTTCAGAGCCTCCAGTGCTGCAGATGGATGTGTAGAGGAGCCCTTTCCCTCCATTGTCCCTCTATCCCTTCCTGTTAAAAGCACGGCACTTCTAAGTGCTCTAAAATCCTCATGCTTGCAGATTCTCTCAAAATTTGCTATGGTTTGTGGGATAGCAGAGTAGGGCTGGTGACCCACATTTGGTATCATTCAATCCAGGAGTTCCAGAGATATAAGGCCTGAAAAAATAGCTGTTTTTCAAAACGTTTCTCAGTGGATTTTGTTTGCACAGATTTAGAAATTAAATTATTGAGGTGATGTGGGTCAAAATGGTCTCAGTCGGTGTTTACTCAAGGTAGCACATGGCAAACACTAAGTCTTGGGAGGACCCACATTGTGAATAGTATTTAAGAACACATTGACTTTGCTTGCTTAAATGTGCAATCTGGAAGGATCATAGTGATCACGGACCACATCCAGGGGAAAAAACAAACCTGTGAAAGGGTTTCTTTGCAGCTACTTTATGCTCGTCTGGGTAGTCCAAGGGAATGTACCAATGCCATTGCACCGATGAACACCCTGCCACTGATGTTTCTAGTCTGAACTTTGTACACCCATGCAATAAAGATTTAATAACCCATGTTGCTTGCTACAAGTTGTCTCCGTTGTATTATAACATGTTTTTATTTTATAGGGAGGTTTACTGTGAACACAGCAGACTAGTCACCAGCTGGTCTAACCAAAATTGTTGTTGTATCGAGTGGGGAGGAACTGTAGGACTTTGGGTGGGGGGAGGCAGGACAGGGTGACAGGGACAGCGAGAGGGGTTCCAGCTGGTTAGGGGTTGGGCAATTAGGATGGATGGTAGGCAAGCTTTGGACTGGTTGTTGGAGAAAATTTGTATTTTACTAGATCCTAGGGAATGGGGTGGGCAAGAGGCTATTTCCTGATCTTGGGCAAGATTAATGTGGTGTTCCAAGTAGTGTGAAGATTTGAAATTGACAGGGCAGGTACCTTGACTTTTGAGGGAAAATAAATATGTGTGGCCATATGTGTGGATTCTGGGAATTCCTGGATTATGAGGTTGCAGAAATTTCCAGGAGAGCAAGAAGTACGTCTGCACATGGGGATTGCTGACTACAAGCTGATTTGTCTCAATATGCAAACTGCAGGACACAATATGTAGAACTGCCTGACTGGCTACTAACTCTTGTCAATAACATCTCTCTTCCTGTTTTAAAAAATATCTAGGAAATTTAATGGCAAAAAACTACTTTTATGCAGAATTAAAGTTGGTTGGTGGTATGTTATCCCCTTGCAGTACGCTGAGTTGAGCAAAACTCAGACGTCTGAAAATCTGGAAATGCACAGTTAAGATTGCCCATTGCAACCTTAATTCTTCCTTCTTTCAGCAGTGCCCACGTACACCCCATTAACACTCAGACCTTTACTCTGCCAACCCCACAGTTACTGAAATGTACAAACTCTTCACCTCCTTTTATAGCCCATTTACTCTCACCCATAGGATTCCATCTAAATCTAGTAAAGGACAAAATGGAGGGGAAAAAAATTAAAGGTTGCTCCCGTCACCTTCCCTCTGCTCCCTTCAAGCAATGTCTCCATAGCACATAGTGACACTGGCCCGTGGCACTGTAAGATTCAGGAAGTTCTAGATCCTGGCACGCGCACACACACTTTGTCAACTCCCCCAAAAGAATATCACACGTGTGCAATTTAAGAAACCCTTCACAGCCTTTTACAACTCCACTTACTCACAGGATACCATCTCAACCTACACTTTCACTTTACCATGATTAAAGCATTAGCATTCTCTCATATTCCACCTCACTGCAGACAACAGCCTTGGTAATAAGAGCCCTATCTTCTGACATAATCTACACCGTACTGCATAGAAATGATGCATCCTGGAGGTATACATGCACCTCTTACCTTTCTCCTCATGTCACAATCACAGGCCTGTCACACTCCTCAAACTAACCCACACATCTCACAAACACAACTCTACCAAGCAGAGCTAACTATTGCCTCCACCATTCAATACAGCTACACCTGACACTGACCACTGGCATGCAGAGAATAAATGCCCTCCAGACAAAGTGTATAATTTTCAAAGTGACTGTGTTAGGTTTGCGAAAATTCTTTTGTTTCTGTCCTTCTGACCATTTCAATTGCCTGTATATCATTTCTCTGACTTTAGCTCACCTGACTTGTTACACTTATGTCTTTAAACTGTTGCTAATTAAAATTTAAAAATCCAGTTGTAGGGCTAGCATTGAATCATAATGCCTTTCCCCTTTTATGTTGTTTAGTAATTTGCACTATTCAGTGGTAAATAATATAGCCATGTTAAATGGCAGAAACACTAGTTTCCCTCCCCACCCCACTATGATAAGGCTCTATAAATGATGTGGATTTCCCAAGTAGCAGTTTCTATATATGGCCCTAATCCCTATCTGCATTGCCCAGATGAAGCCTAAAGTATTAAGTATATTCCATTGTATAATAGAGAACTATCAAGCTGTTTCATTTAGGCACAAGAAAAGGACATTTGGCACCTACAGGCCTCTCTTCTACCTTCCTCTTCCCTTCCTGTGATCTCTCTTTTTAGCCATATTTGTTCACCCCCCTCTTCTCCAGAATGAAACCTTCATGTTTTCACACATTCATGCTTTGGCTCAACTCCTTCCTTCAAACTATTTGTCCTGCATATTTGTTCCCATCTATGGCATGTGTTTCTGCCTGCGTTTCCTAATTGTTCTTTGGTCTAGTTACCCTGTTTTTTGTACTATGTTAGGAACCATATTTTAGTTCCTGCCTACACAATTTGAAACAGAGTAAAGTTGAGAATGTTTTAAGCTACATAGGAATCACTTTAGCTCAGTCAGTGTGGATGGGGTCAAATGATGTTTTAAAGAAACCTGTGTTCTTGCTGGCTGGAGTACAATTCTTAAACGCTGGTCTGATATTGATTGACCCAGCCATTTTAGAAATTGGTCTAAATGGGACAATGTTGTAGAAATAGTCTTTACATATACTTAAATGTCTATTGTAAACAGGGCCTTCTCCTAGTCTTGAGGAGAGAAACTGTCAAAAGTGGTGATGGTAAGGTGCTACCTGCACACTCTGTAGTGCTGGATGCTTTTAAATAATCTTTCTCTCCTGCTTGCCTCCAGTATCAAGTACTATTTTTATTACAGTAGTGCCTAGAGGCCCCTATCAGGGTCCCAATGTGTAACACCCTGAACTCACCATAAGAAAGTCATTCCCTGTCTGTGATGGGGTGGACTAGGCCCAGAGGACCCCAGATGGAGGCTCTGTGGTCCTACCATACACCTTTCCAGAAAGGAAGAGTAGAGAATTTCTCTAGGCTGCCTAGAGCGGCTGCAGGGGAAGCAGCCACTGAGAGAGACTGCATGATGCAGCCAATCAATGCCCAGCAGGCCCATATAAAAGGATCTGCAGTACTGGAAGACAGTCAGTTGCTGCCTGGAGCTGGAGGACTCTGAACTGTGTTCCTAGCTAACTGAAGGAGCTACAGAACCATGGACAGAGCAGTTATTGGCAGGGACTGGGGGAGCAAGAAGGGAGAACCATAAGATAAGTGTGAAGCATTTGTGAAGGTGCTGGGGCTGTGGGGACATGGCCAGGGGATCTGTAGCACCATAGTGACTAGTTAAAGGGGATGCAGTGGCATGTCGCTGCTATTCATAGGGTCCCAGGGCTGGGATCCGTAGTAGTGGGGTGGGCCCAGGTCTTCCCTGCCCCATTTGCCACTAGGGAAGTGGCATAAGCTCCAAAGAAGGGGAATTTACATAGGCCCAGGAAAGGGGCTTAAGACCTGGAAGAGGGTCAGCCTTTAGGACTTTGACACCATAGAAGGGGGCCCGAACTGTTAAGTGGCCCAGCTGGAGAGCTGGGACCAGAGTGGGCAAAGACAGTGTCTCCAGGGATTAAGCCCTGGAGGGTGCAGCCAGGTACTAGGGCCGGAACCATTTAAAGACTGAGCCCAGGGAGAGCTACAAAGATATCAACAGAGGGGTACTGGGATAGGACCCTGTTGGACTGCATACCCCGGAAGGGGTCTGTTTTGTTTTACATACAGACTGTGTGTGTGACTTGGCTGGAGGGCTGAGTCATTGAAAAATGCCTGAGAAACCACTGATAGAGGTCACCACAGACTGAGAGTCCAGGCACACACACTTGGCCAGGGAGCACTCACAAGAGGTGGGTGTCACCCCGTCATGCTGTTCCAAAGAGCTTACCATTTACCTGGCAACATACTCTTCCTTGCCTTTGTAAAACGTATTCCCCCATTATGGGAGTCTCTGCGATTGTAAGTTACCATCTTTTTTCCGTGTTTTTTATGAAACTGCTAATGATCTGCCACCTTTGAATTGTGGTTCTCATTCAAGAGCTATTTGTATGATCCGCTAAGGGGTAAAAAAGACAAGGTTTCAGATTGCCATTTTCATGCTACTCATATGACCAAGCACAGCTCCATCTACTAAAGAAGTCAAAGGATCAATATTAGTCTCAGTAAATGGCACCCGCAGATGATTTTTTAAAATAATCTAAGAGCTACTGATTTCTTACAATTTTTTTTTTAAAGATTAGAGACATGTTTTTCCATTTACTATTGATGAGCTGTTTAGAGGAAAAATTCTTTCATGGACAACTTTTCAATCTTGGTGCTATGTTAAAATTTAATTCTCAGTAGAATGAAAGCTGGAAGGCTGTCTGTGGCAGTCCCAAGGTCACTTCTGCAACATTGCAAATACTGTGAAACAAATGCTACTAATCAGTAAGACACACAGTTGGTACTTTCAGAACGTGACCTGTTGACTTTGTTCAATATTTGCTGTCGTGCACAGAGACGTGCCAGAAGCAATAAGAATAACTCTTGCTAAGCTATTTTTGTCTTACAAATGTAGCTGTTTAAATGAATATACAGTGGAAGGTTGAGGGGCCAGGGTCTGTCATTGTCCCCACAGGAAATCAAGTATGTGTGCTGTGCTCCTTTGATTCCATTCCCAGCCAGTGCAACATGTGACAGTTTGATACTGTAGATATTTGTTCTTCAGAACCTCTTGCGAAAATTCTTTTTTTAATGAAAACTCTTATTAAATATGAAAACTGTATAGAAACCACAAAATTCTGGTAAATTGAATAGGTTTCTAAAATTGGATTAAGCCTTATACTGGCGACACCCAAAACTTGGACATGATGGTTATTAACAGTTACCCAGAGCTTTCTCATTCTCCATTTATAAGAAAGTCAAAGTCAGTCTGATCCAAAACCAGAGAAATCCCTATTGTTAAACTTGAAGTAACATCTAAAATTAACTACTGCATGTAGGAAATAGAACCAATTTGTTAGTCATCATTTTTGTGAGGAAGGGAAGACCTGCACCTGCTGGAGACAATGTTCTAAATTACTACACCAAGCTCATTTCTAATGAATGCAATTAAAAACCATATACAGATTTCTGGCATGCTCTGCAAAATGGGTACATCTTTTCTTCTTTAGCACAGTTAATAGTCATAAAGGGCTCATTCTTGCACTCTTTACCCAGGAAAAACTCCCATTTATGTCCATTGATGCGTTGCATGAATGATTGGCTTTCCACAATAGTATTTGGTGACTTTGTGACAAGCTACTGAATTTACCAAAAGATCATAGAATTATAGGACTGGAAGGGCCCTTGATGTCATCTAGTTTAGTCCCCTTATTATCTAGACCGTCACTGACAGGTGTTTGTCTAACCTGCTCTTTAAAATCTCCAGTGATGGAGATTCTACAACCTTCCTGGGCAATTTATTCCAGTGCTTAACCACCCTGACAATTAGGAATTTTTTTATAATGTCCAACTTAAACCTCCGGTCAAGGCTGAATCCCCACTCTGGCACTTTGAGTGCAGAAGGTGGGGGCCTGCAAGGAGTCTAAAAATTAATACTAGCCACTCCAGGCTTGTATTAAACTCTCAAGGTTACAGCTTTTCTCTGACCTTGGCTTGGTAGAGGCTGCCACTACCCAAGTGCAAAACCTCTTTGAGAACCCAGAAAGGTGCACTTGGGAATTCCTTCCTTTGGGGTAACCTCAAGCCCTTTCACACACACCCCTTCCGGGGAAGAGCTGAGAAAGAAAAAACAAAGAAAATCAGCTGTTGCCACCAGCTAATAAAAATAAACATGTGCACAAATCTCTTAAGACACAGAACTCCATTTCTGTTATTAAAAAAGGTAAATTTTATTTAAAAAGAGAGAAAGAAAATACATCTGAAAACTCAGATGTAGATTGCTAGATTTTAAAAGAGCAAATACAAGAATTAAGCATCAAGAATAGCTTTCCTGAGGTTCAGCTTAAAGGTTACAAGCTAAACAAAAGCACCTGGGGTTAGCACAGAGGAATCTACAAGCCATAAAGAAATAAAAGATAAACCTAATTGCGTCTTCCTAGACATTTCCTGATCAATTTACATATCTTGGGTTTCAAATTAGTTTTTCTAGGTATGATACAGATGATTTTTCATACCTGGCCCAAAGCTTCTTACAGCATCGCTCTTCTGTCCCCCTCTTCCCGGGAGAACAACAAAGTGGAAACTTTTTCTCAATTTTAAAAAGTTCTAGCCTTCCCATTGGCTCTTTTGGTCAGGTGCCCACTCACTTCCTTTTACCTATGCCTAGCAGTGAGACTTTTAACCCTTTACAGGTAAAGCAAGTAGAGGACAGCTACTAAGAGGGATTTTATAGCTAACTGGCTGGCTGGGTGTTCATAAAAGGGAGCAACTCCCCCCTTCCCCATTCATCACACCTCCCTTGCTGCAATTTAAGCCCGTTGCTGCTTGTCTTAGCCTCAGAGGTTAAGGAGAATAATTTTTCTCCCTCTTCCTTGTAACAATCTTTTATGTATTTGACAATTATGTCCCCTCTCAGTCTTCTCTTCTCCTGACTAAACAAACCCAGTTTTTTTCAATCTTCCCTCATAAGTCATGTTTTCTAGACCTTTAATCATTTTTGTTGCTCTTATCTGGACTTTCTCCAATTTTTTCACATCTTTCCTGAAATGTGGTGCCCAGAACTGGACACAATACTCCAGTTGAGTTGAGTGGAAGAATTACTTCTAGTGTCTTACTTGGAACACTCCTGCTTATACATCCCAGAATTATGTTTGCTTTTTTTGCAACTGTAGTACATTGACTCATATTTAACTTGTGATCCACTATGACCCCTAGGTCCCTTTCTGCAGTACTCCTTCCTAGGCAGTTATTTCCCATTTTGTACGTGTGCAACTGATTGTTCCTTCCTAAGTGGAGTGCTTTGCATTTGTCCTTACTGAATTTCATCCTAGATGTTTTACTTTGCTTTCAGTTTTTAATGCCCCCACAGAAATAACCAGAGTCCTTTACTATGCAATTCCATTCCTCCAAACCTTGTGTGATGATGGCCTTTACTTTCACTGGCCCCAGGGACTGAATCAAGAACTTGCACAGCTAAAAGCATGAATCTTTACAGTTTCTACAGAGTCTAATCCCATTTTGGAACATCCTATCACACAATAACTTGCAGGTCTTCCTTTATTCAGTGCAGACCTAAACTGCTTCCTGACAGTTTGGGCTAGAAATATAAGCTACAACATGGCAAACAGTCAACTGTAAATAAAAACAGATTTTTGAAAAACATAGAGTTTATTGCATTGGAGTGTTTCAGCACTGCATTTGTATATCTGTGTATGGACAAGAGTAAGGGGGGAAAGATATACTATGCATAGAACAAGTTTCTCCAGCATTGAAGTTAACATTAATGGAGCATCATGTACTTGTGTTTGTGGAAGTCTTTCCTGAAGCTTTTGCTGTCATTATACTAGGGTGCACAAATGGGATTTAATACTGAAGAACCAATAGTTTTTTCTAAAATTATCTTCAGAATTACTGGGAAAAGCAGAACTGATAGAATAATTGGGGAGTGGAGAAGACTTATGAAGAAGCAAGCAAAATTTGATTTGCTGCTATTTGTGGGGTCATGCCATTCCTTATTTGTGAATATTTCAGTGCCCATCAGACATCCAGGGAATGTTTGTGAATGCTGAAAGTTTCACAAATTTGTACTGGAAGCGTATTTCACAGTATTATTTGTTTGCTTTATGCATTATTCTCATGTTTAAAAGATTCAGTCAGGAAGAGGAAAAAAATTATGTAAACTGGATTACTAATTTCTTCACTTAAATAGTGAATATCAGCATCAGATACTTCACAAATAATCACTAGTCTGCCATTGCTCCCTGGGGATGCATGTTGTTTATCTCCAAACAGTGAACATATTCACAAACACTGGGATGTGTTTGCGAATGGTTCATGGAGTCCCAAAGCCTCAAACGTCATAAAATGTTTGCAAAATACTATTCGACCTGCTCTAAACAAACAAAAATCTTTATGCGGAACACTGGTGGAATTGCATCTGTACTGTACTGTCTGTGTGTCGAGTCAGCAACTGCCATTGACTAGTTAGCGCTCTCTCTCCCTTTCTTTCTCAAGTTCCCTATACATCTATCACAATACAATGCCTCACCATGAGTGTATCACTGGCTATTATTGCTTAGAAAGCACTTCAGATTTTTCAGCAAGAGGCAGAAATAAGATCGAGTATTAATTGTGGTCAGATTTACTTAAACTTTGCTTGGTTTATCCGTAGGTCTGTGTCTCCAAAACCTTTAAGAAAGACCCAGTCCTAGAAAACACATGAAGAGTTCCATTGATTTGTTAATCTGAATGCTGTTCAATTTGATTGAATATGGGATTCAATATTTGTAAGCCTACTTGACTGTAATTTTCATGTAAACTCCGAGCGCTCCAGGCCAAAAGGTTGTGTTTATAATATTTAGATTCTAATACCTAATTAGTGTATTACTTACACTAATGATTGGACAGAATGTTTAGTCTGAGAGACAGGTGGAGAGCAAATGGGATGGAAGAGATGTAGTAGATTGTTTAACCTATAAATACAGCTATGCTCTCAGTAATAATGAAAATATCTTCCTGTTGCATACTGATACTTCCTTTCAAAGCAAATGAAATTCCCGTATATCGTCCTGTAGTAATCAGAACATGTTTAAATAACCCATTCTATATAGGTATAAGAACCTAGATGGGTATTAATAGAAAAAATGAAACCTAAATTGAATTAGAGCATTAAATTGTCCATCTACTGTGATGAGATTTTCTACACAGCTAATTGTGGGGATGGGGAGCTTCAGGGGCTTGGGGCAAAGGATCAGACGAGCGTGCTAATAGATGAAGTTGCATTAGTGAGCACGGTTCGACACGGAATAGAGTAGGGCAGAGGATGATGAACAGAGGTGAGTAACATTTTGCCTTTCTGATATTGAGAAATGGGGAGATTTCCATTTGGTGAAGGGAAACATTCTGCCGGAGCTTACCCTTTGGAGTGAAATAGTTTTGAGAACTAAAATTGGTAGAGACAAAACTGATCTCATTAACACTGTGAGAATAAAGAGTAACCAAAAAACTATTCTCTCAGTCTCATGACAAAATTGTGGCCCCAGTGAAGTCAGAGGAAAAACACCTATTGACTTCAGTGCTGCCGGGATTTTTCATCCACACTTCACTTTGCAGAACACAGTGGCAATTGCCTGTGGAATCTGATGGAGAAGAGAGAAAGCAGAACATAACAGGCCAAATTCATGCCACGTGCTGTTCCATCAAAGTCCTGGATGAATCCTATCCCATTTGTCTTGCAGAACTAGAGCTAAGAAATATGACCAAACATCATGTTGCTGAAGTGCTACTGCTTTTAGAACGCATGAGACAATAATAAAAAATCCAGTTTGCAGCCTTAACTGGCAATGACTGAGCTCCACTACCCAGATACAGTGCATAATAATGATACACTGTAATGTGCTTCAGAAGTGACACTAGACAATGTTTTAATTTACTGAAATCATGATTAGCTTAGATGATGAACCCAGAGTTTAATTAGTAAACTTTACTTAACTCTACTGCTAATAACAATTTACACAATTTATTTTCCTCCCCAGGGGAACAGATGGCTTAATGCACAGATGCTCAAGGACAGCAAGCTGAATTAGCTTTGTCTAATTAAATATTTTCAGACAAAAATATTTGATTTATGTCAGTGCAGTGCCTAGCTTACCAAGGACCAAATGGGCACATGGGCCTTTAAAATAAACAATTCAACACTGAATAACAGAGGGATGCTAAATTCATGTGTTTAAAGAGTTATATAAATTCAGTTTCTCTGTCCAGCATTTATGATGTCAGTAATTTGATTCCACTAATAAACAGGAGATAAGAGCATGTAGGTAAACTTGGTCTACTACAAATCACCTAACAAGTTCAGGGATGTTGGATTGTGAGCTCTTTGAGACAGAGCCGGTCTCTTTGTTTCATGTTTTGGGGGAGGGATAGCTCAGTGGCTTGAGCATTGGCCTGCTAAACCCAGGGTTGTGAGTTCAATCCTTGAGGGGGGCATTTAGGGAACTGGGGTAAAAATCTGTCAGGGGATTGGTCCTGCTTTGAGCAGGGAGTTGGACTAGATGACCTCCTGAGGTCCCTTCCAACCCTGATATTCTATATTTGTATATTATCTAGCACAATAGGGTCCTGCTCCGTGACTGGGGCTCCTGACCCTGCTGAAATACAAATAGTAGTGTTCTGGAAAAGGCTATCATCTAGCTGGGTTCTAAGTATTTAGAGTTGTACAGATTCCTGTGTAATTAGTGAAAATAGCTTTGCAAAGATTTGTTGTGAAACTTTGGCTGTTAGCTTTGCACAGGATAGCAGTGGCCACGGAACATTTATTTAAAACACTATTTCTAATATATCAGTTTCTATTTGGCACTGGAAGCTGGACATTGTGTATAATTTAATACAATAATTAATTCCCCTTTACTCAGCGAGCTCAATGCACGTATCATCCAAGTCCATTCATATATTCAAATCATTTACTGCATTCCTGTTGGCTTTTCAATTAATAGTGCTGATCACTGATGTGCAGCTGTAGTTTAATAATTAGAAAAAGAAGACGTACTGTCTATTAAATTAGCTTTTGCTGCTTTCAGGCCTGGGGAAAAAAATATTTCTCAGCCTGCCTGTATGAAATCATTTTCAGCTAATTGAAGATTTTCTCGCTCCATTTAGCTGTTAAACCCAAAGCATATGGGCTTTGATCAGTATTCTTATTCAAGCAGATCTTTGGAGAGAACTAACAGTGAAAAGAATATTAAAACAAAAATATGTCTTGGATTGAATAAATCTGAGATAATTCAGTGCTCATGAAAATGGTCAAATTGACAGCCCAGGAATATGAAATCCTCCCTTCATCCAAGGAACAGAGGTTGGCATGGGCAATGGTACAAGCTTCCCATGCTGCCCTGTCAACATTCCTCAACCCTGGAGGGACCATCTTTACAGGTGAGAAGATAGCTCAGTCTCCATGCCCATTCTGACTTTGATCTCTGCCATGTTGTCATCAAGTATAAAGCAGATGGTGGTACAAGAGTAACCCTTTGGCAAATGTATCTATGTAGGTAAATCCCCCTAAACAATCATTTGAAAGGTAATCTAGTAAAATACTTCCACGGTAGGTGCTAAGCAAAAAGAAGCATTCGCTTGATGTTTGCTTTTGGGAAGTGGGAAGAGAAATGAATGATAGCAGTCATGAACAGAAGTTTTATCATCTGTCTAGTTACTTATATGGCTTACTGATCATGCAACATTGGAGTCCTTATTATTAGACAGAACACTGACCATATGCTATGAAACCACAGTCTCTGGTCTGATGTGTTTAGCCAGCTAGCTGTCAGTTGTTGCAAAGGGCTTGCTACAATTGATACTGTAATTCAGTTTTCTTTGTTAACAAAATCTAGCACAATACCATTCTTTTTGTTGTTGGGGCATTTTTTATTTATTTTTTATACAGAGATGTTTTGCTTTTCCTATGAGCTGTGCCAGGGAGCTGTTATGTGTGGTCCTCTGTGTCTTTCATGTTTTCTGTAGTGTAACATGACACTCAATTCAGTGTTACCAAGCCAAAGAAATATTTGGGCCCTTTTGTTTCCAAGATTATTCTTGAATATTGATAATTGGGACGAGAAAATGTTCTGTACCTGATCTTCCTAATTAAATTTCATGACCAGTGATTTTTGTTATGGTGTTAACTGATTTGGAAACATGACAAGGAGCCCGAGATACATTTAGAGAGTCTGATTTTACTTTTAGGAAGGAATTCATCACAATCTAAAGGCCCAGTCATACTGACATTTACATGGTTGAGTAGTGTTACTCATATAAATGTATGTGGCAGGATTGGGTCCTAAACTTGGAGGGAAATAAAGATTATCTACCTTTATATCTGCCTCTTATTGCAGGACTTGCAATTTAATGCTAGCCTGGCTGCCTTTCATAACCAATTGTATCTGCAGCAGACAGCGTGTGACTCATTATTGTTGCTATTGACCAGAACTAAAAGCATTCACTCTTTCAATTCTCCAAGTTACATTTCACATTTTTGGAGTGTTTTCAGTTTATACTTCAGATTTGGAAAGTTTTTTATTCCTGGGGGAATTCTGTGCCAAAATAATAAAAATTCTGCGCACGATATTTTAAAATTCTGTAAAATTCTGCAATTTTTATTTGTCAAAATAACACTACATGATTATGTCAGTTTCAATTATTTTGGTAATGTATTTCAAAATACCTGTTAGCAAGTATGTCTGTAACAATATTGACAACAAATTCCTCCAGGAATAGACAGCTAAAGGAAACCCCTATGACAGCCCAGTTCCTGCTTCTCTGCCCCCTCCTGCTCAGAGCCCAGCCCTGGGCCCCCCCCTAGCTCAGATACCCACACACCAGAGCTCAGCCATGCCCCCACCCCCGCCCAGATACCCACATGCACTCCCCCTACCTCTCAGAGCCCAGGGATCCAGAGGAAGAAACAGCCTGACAACTTGTGTGGGGTTTCGTGCACACCGCTGTTGCCTTCCCTTAGGGCATGTGGGGAACTGCAGCTGCCGGGAACCCTCTAGCTCCCTCTCCCTCCCCTAAGCAGTGTCTTCTATGTGTGAGCTGGGTTCTGCTGGGTCCAGCAGCTCCCAGTGGCAGCCAGCAGCACTGCAGCCGATTTCTGGGGATGGGGGAGGAAATTCTGCGTGCACAACATTAACATTTCTGCAGAATCCTGCATTGCACAGTGGCACAGAATTCCCGCAGGAGTAGAAAAGGTATTTTTTGGTAAGTAAGGACAATGCATAGGAGCTTGGATGTTTCTACAACACACATGAATTATTATACAGCTTAAAGTAATATATGGAAAATTGTTGCAGCACAGCTACCTCTGAAATCTGATTCAATCAATCCAGCTCTCCCATCTTCTCTGTTTTATATATATGGTACCCAAAGCTCTGGATGACAAACTTCCAAGCCATGAGCTTGATTAATTGAGTTGCCTAGTATTAGCAGTACTGTTATTTAACTGAATTTCGTAGTGCTGTAGAGCAAACCTTGGCTCTGTCTAGGAATGGATCAGATGGTACTTTCATATGGAGAAGGTAGAATTCCTCATGTATATGAGAAGATGTATGGCTCAAGGTACATTAATCCTTTTTATTTCCTGTTGCAGGAAAGTTTGGGAAGAAACAGCTGACAAAATATTAAAATATCACACATCAAATAAACCATTCTACCCCAGCCCCAAAAAAGAGAGAAACTTCTTGAACTTTTGTCTAAGTTTTGATATTTCCACTAAAAAAAATGTCTATAGAAAATTCTCAACCAGCTCTGCCCCTGCTGTTGGGGTTATGTCATCAGCAGTAGTATCAGTACAAAAGGCTACAGTTAAGTAACGCAATAATGTGTAGGGGGCACCCACAATTACAAGCCTTTTGTCAACAACATGCGTGTAAGACTTGAACAGCTTCAATGATGTAAGACACCAGATTATTTTGTCACGGGTAATTGGGAAGCTGCAAATCCTGAATAATGCGATTTCCCCAAGTGTAGGGTCGTTTAACATGTAGCAAAAGGCATTTTCAGAAGGCTGGATGGTACACTAATGGCCTTCTGTGGTAACTTGTCACAGGTTCTGGTCTATGCCTCAGCCTGCAGCCAGTCTCCTGGGAGTGACCCCATTAGTGTTCCAGGCCCCAAGGACTGCACAGTTCCACATGAGCAGGCCGGCGGCCTCCAACATTCCAAGACTGGGCCTTCGGTACCAGCTAAACCTGATCTCTCTGTGTCTCCCTGCAGCAGATCCAGCCAAGCAGACTCCTGCGAGAGGCTTGTACTGTAGCCCTTTAGGGTGCAATGCTCTCAGTGAGTGTTCACAGTGACACAGGCAGCCTTTTCAAAAACAAGGTAACCATTTATTAGTCACCAGGTGCAATTTAAAAGATGTGTTATGAGGTTTTCCCACACCTTCATCTGCAGTAGCACTTATTGGGAAGGCTCTTTATCATAGAAAATGTTGGGAAAAAAATCGTGGATGACCCAGGAGTAGAAACAGCAAGTGCTGGGAGGAGGAATGGCAGAAACTGTGGGCCAGATTGGCTGGTGTAAATTGTCATCGCTCTTTACATCAACCAAGGGTCTGGCCCATCATCTCCCTGCTTCAGGAGGGGAAGTGGCAGATCTCTGCATCCCCTGTAAGGCGGCACCCAGGAAAGTCTTTTTACGAATACATACATGTAGGGAGCTCTGACTTGGAGTAGTGAGTCTCTTTAGCCCTTTCAGGTCTGAACAGTAGGGAGCGGTCATGTGCTCCCTGAGGGGGGGGGGGGAGGGGGAATGGGAATCCTGGAGGCTTGTAACAAACCAGGCCTAGCTGTTGCTCATGGCTGCAATAAGATACCAAGCTAGATTGACACATGGACCAGTATAGCAAATCCTGTATTCTTAGGTCCATATTTATGACTACAGGACCTGATTGGAAGAAAAATAGCCTGTCTTTAGTATGTGGCTCTTTCATTTTGTGTAGTTACTATCATTCTCCAGCACTGCAAAGAGTCTGGTGGTTTAGTTCAATAGGCTAGTCCCAATGTGCTACTTGAAGAATAAATCATTTTTGTTCTTTTGGGGGCATTAAGCCATGCACTGGCTGCTCTGCCTGTTACATAAATGTTCCGTTTTGCTGTAAACGTCAAGGTTGGCCTGAGGTCATATGAGCTCTATGATGTGAGCAAATATGACCTGAGCTCGTAGCATATATGTAACCCCTTCCAACTACCTTCATACGCATGGCAAAACCAGCTATTGTTTTCAAAAGAAAAATCCATCATAGTGGTACTCATAGCAAAGTGCAGTTCTTGTGTTACATACCCTGGAATCCCTGCACTGTGGATGCAGGAGGCAATGGAGTATAATGCAGATATTTGGGATTTCTTACTGAATCTCATAAATTCCTCTGAGGAGGAATTCACTTTTATGAGAGAGCAAGTAACCTAGAAAGAAGAGATCTATTGGTCTCTCTGCAGTGCCATAGATGTGCATGGTATTTTACAGACAAATATAAGAAATCAAATTCTCTGGCCCAAGGAAGCTGCAATCTAGGAACCCTAGCCTAGCAAAAGTTCACTCTTATCTGTACTCATGTAAAGTTGTCATCTGTACAGTATTAAATATGCTATTCTTTGAACCTGGTGAGCATCATCTCTGTGTCCCCTCCCCTGTGACTGTGTACATATTTTTATTTTGGAGCAGATATCAAGCCTTAGTTAAACTAGAATTTCTCTGTAAAGGGTAACAAGGCAACTGCATGAATGCCTGGACGTGGGGCCTGCCAAGTCAACCTCTGCACCACCGCAAGCAGGGCCGGCTCCAGGCACCAGCCCTCCAAGCATGTGGTTAGGGCGGCACCTGGAGGGGGGCGGCGCTCACCCAGGGAGAGCGGGGCCGCGGCCGGGCTCACCGCCCTCCTCCCGGCGCTCCAGCCGGTTGGGGAGAGCAGGGCCCCGGCCGGGCTCGGCGCCCTCCCCTGCCGCACTCCCCGCCGGGGGGTGAGGGGCGGCGGAAGGCTTTTTTGCCTGGGGCGGCAAAAAAGCCAGAGCCGGCCCTGACCTCAAGGAATGGACTGGCTCTGCTCCAGTGACCCTAATTCTTCCATCTCATTGATAAATAACCATTATGTTAGATGGGCATGAAAAATCACACACCCCTTCTTTTGCAGCTTCAGATCCCAAGCTTGGCTCCTCAGCCAAGCTGCCGCTGTCAACAAAGAAGCACGAGGCATCACTGGGGAGAAATGGAGAGCGTACTCTGAGAGAGACTATTGAGAAGTCACTTTTGCTGTAAGGCCTATTATTTCATTAGCCTGGTTTATTTCAAAAAGAGGCAGCAGCTTGTGTACTGCCCTAGCATGGTAACTGGGAGGTAGGTATTGCACAGAAAACAGCAAAGGATCTGACTTAGGGTAAATTAGCCTTGACTATTCAAACCCATGAATGGTTAACAGAATCCCATCATTGCTTTCCCTATTCCGCCTGCTTGCCGTTCTGGCTCTATCAGTTTCATTGTTTATTAGCATCTATTATAACTAACATCTGTCTGTGACTGGCACAGACAACTTGGTGTCTACTAGGTAACAGGCAGGGAGCTGTAGATATGTGATGGGAAAACAGCCCTGTCGTTGTTTGGAAGCAAACTACTCTTGTGACATAAAAAGAGAAATCCACCCAACATTATGTATTGACCAGTAATCTATATTAGAGAGTTGACCAATAAAAGCTACGGGAGTCACAGTGAACAAACTCATTTCTGATAAGATTATGTATATTCATAATGACAGACCTAGATGAAGTTTGCTAAGCCCTTCATGATAACAGAAACCTGATGTTCATGTTGTTGCTGATGCTATTGCAAATATAAAGTGGCACACAAGCCACTGTCCCTATATTTCTACTGACTACTGTATTGCAGTATAAAACAGTATCTGTTTTGTTTAGTAGTGAATTACAGCTGGACATTAAATTCTGCTTTGGTCTTGTAAGACATTTTTTATACAGTCAGTGCACCACTTGCCAGGATGCCCTTTTAAATAGTGTGAAAACAAGTTGGACTAATTTTTACATCCACGTAAGGGCTGATTAATATTTGAAAAGCACTAAGTATTCTTTATGGTTGTTTCACCAGTTCATACATCAGTTATGTATGTTGCCTAAACAAGAGAATTATCGAAGTACCACTTTATACCTGAGGTTCAGTCACTCAACCTCTCTTTGTGGGTTTATTTTTCACTGTAATTCACAAGGTGAAATTCCATGTGTCCATTAAATTAATGGTTAAAGTAAATGAGATTTTTGCAACCAACTTAATGGAAGTAGGATAAGACCCCTTAGACAGGAGTAATAAATACTTTATGACTAGGGCTGTCGATTAATCACAGTTAACTCATGTGATTAACTCAAAAAAATTAATCACAATTAAAAAAATTAATCATTGCAGTTTTAATCACACTGTTAAACAATAGAATACCAATTGAAATGTATTAAATATTTTGGATATTTTTCTACATTTTCATATATATATATATATATGTTCTATGTTGTAATTGAAATCAAAGTGTATATTATTTTTTATTACAAATATTTGCACTGTGAAAATGATAAAAGAAATAGTATTTTTCAATTCACCCCCTACAGGTACTGTAATGCAATCGATTTATCATGAAAATGCAACTTACAAATGTAGATTTTTGTTGTTGTAAGATAACTGCACTCAAAAATAAAACAATGTAAAACTTCAGAGCTTACAAGTCCACTCAGTCCTACTTCTTGTTCAGCCAACTTCTAAGATAAACAAGTTTGTTTACATTTACGGGAGATAATGCTGCCCACTTCTTGTTTACAATGTCACCAGAAAGTGAGAACAGGCATTTGCATGGCACTTTTGTAGCCGGCATTGCAAGGTATTTATGTACCAGATATGCTAATATTTGTATCCCCCTTCATGCTTCGGCCACCATTCCAGGGGACATGCTTCCATTCTGATGACGCTCGTTGGAAAAAAAAAATGTGTTAATTAAACTTGTGACTGAACTTCTTGGGAGTGAACTGTATGTCTTCTGCTCTGTTTTACCTGTATTCTGCCATATATTTCATGTTATAGCAGTCTCGGCTGATGATCCAGCACATATTGTTCGTTTTAAGAACACTTTCACTGCAAATTTGACAAAATGCAAAGAAGCTACCAATGTGAGATTTCTAAAGATAGCCATAGCACTGGACCCAAGGTTTAAGAATCTGAAGTGCCTTCCAAAATCTGAGAGGGATGAGGCATGGAGCATGCTTTCAGAAGTCTTAAAAGAGCAACACTCTGATGCAGAAACTACAGAACCCAAACCACCAAAGAAAAGAAAATCAACCTTCTGCTGGTGGCATCTGACTCAGATAATGAAAATGAGCATGAATTGGTCTGCACTGCTTTGGATTGTTATCAAACAGAACCTGTTATCAACATAGATGCATGACCTCTGGAATGGTGATTGAAGCAAGAAGGTACATATGAATCTTTAGTGCATCTGGCACATAAATATCTTGTGACGCCGGCTACAACAGTGCCATGCAAATGCCTGTTCTCACTTTCAGGTGACATTGTAAATAAGGAGTGAGCAGCATTATCTCCTGAAAATGTAAACAAACTTGTTTGAGCAATTGGCTGAACAAGAAGTAGGACTGAGTGGACTTGCAGGCTCTAAAATTTTACATTGTTTTATTTTTGAATGCAATTTTTTGTACATAATTCTACATTTGTAAGTTCAACTTTCATGATAAAGAGATTGCACACCAGTATTTGTATTAGCTGAATTGAAAAATACTATTTCTTTTGGTTTTTTTACAGTGCAAATACCTGTAATCAAAAATAAATATAAAGTGAGCACTGTACACTTTATATTCTGTGTTGTAACTGAAATCAATATATTTGAAAATGTAGAAAACATCCAAAAATATTTAAATAAATGCTATTCTATTATTGTTTAACAGTGCGATTAATCGCAATTAATTTTTTTTCATCGCTTGCCACCCCAATGATGACCCAACTCAAAGAATGGGGAAGATAGTGTTGAGAAGACGTAGCGCTCAGTCCTGTGAGCTGCTGAGTGCCCTCAAGATTTGTTGAAGTCAGGGAGTAGAGGCTACCTTTTGTGAGTAAGTCTGCAGACTCAGCTCATGAGTGCCTGGACATGACAAGGGCTCTGCAGAGTACAGAAAACTGTTTGTTAGAAGTCATTTTACACGGCTGGGGATTTGGATTGTAAACACATTGGATGAGGAAATGCCTTATCTAAATAAAATTATCCATAGGAGCAGTCCAGCACTCATGAGCAACCCCGCCATGCCATGCCAGTATGTTTTCCTTGCTCTCATACATATACACAACATGGTCCCAGCTTCAGGCTGCCAGTAAGTTTTAATATTAACCACAATGAAAACATATTTTAAGATCTTGACTTTAGCAAAGCTTTTGATATGGTCTCCCACAGTATTCTTGCCAGGAAGTTAAAGTATGGATTGGATGAATGGACTATAAAGTGGATAGAAAGCTGGCTAGATCGTTGGGCTCATTGGTTAGTGATCAATTGATCGATGACTAGTTGGCAGCCGGTATCAAGTGGCATGCCCCGGGGTCTGTCCTGGGATCGGTTTTGTTCAACATCTTCATTAATGATCTGGATGATGGGATGGATTGCGCCCTCAGCAAGTTTGTGGATGACACAGCAAGCTGGGGGAGGGGGGAAGAGGTAGATACGCTGGAGGGTAGGGATAGGGTCCAGAGTGACCTAGACAAATTGGGCTAAAAGAAATCTGATGAGGTTCAACAAGGACAAGTGCAGAGTCCTGCACTTAGGATGGAAGAATCCCATGTACTGCTTCAGACTAGGGACCAACTGGCTAAGTGGCAGTTCCGCAGAAAAGGACCTGGGGATTACAGTGGACAAGAAGCTGGATATGAGTCAACAGTGTGTCCTTGTTGCCAAGAAGGCTAACTGCATATTGGGCTGCATTACTAGGAGCATTGCCAGCAGATCGAGGGAAGTGATTATTCCCCTCTATTCGGCACTGGTGAGGCCACATCTGGAATACTGCATCCAGTTTTGGGTCACCCATTAAAGAAGGGATGTGGACAAATTGGAGAGAGTCCAGTGGAGGGCAACAAAAAAGATTAGGGGGCTGGGGCACATGACTTATGAGAAGAAGCTGATGGAACTGGGCTTATTTAGTCTGCAGAATAGAAGAGTGAGGGGGGATTTGATAGCAGCTTTCAACTACCTGAAGGGGGGTTCCAAAGAGGATGGAACTAGGCTGTTCTCAGTGGTGACAGATGACAAAACAAGGAGCAATGGTCTCAAGTTGCAGTGGGGGAGGTCTAGGTTGGATATTAGGAAAAACTATTTCACTAGGACGGTGGTGAAGCACTGAAATGGGTTATCTAGGGAAGTAGTGGAATCTCCGTCCTTAATGGTTTTTAAGGCCTGGCTTGACAAAGGCCTGGCTGGGATGATTTAGTTGGGGTTGGTCCTGCTGTCGAGCAGGGGGTTGGACTAGATGACGTCCTGAGGTCTCTTCCAACCCTAGTCTTCTGTGATTCTATGATCTCATGGCAGGCACCTTGCCAGCATCCTTCTAATTGACACTGAACTGATTCTTGAGCTCTTTCTCCCCTCATTCAATTATCTGAGAGCAGCACAGAAAAAACTTTCAGAAATGTCCCCCCCCTTTTTTTAAAGCAATCCTAACTTGCAGGTTAAACTTCTAATGCCAGTCCCCCAGTGGTTTTTCTCTGTGCTGTCACTGCCTGCCTGCCAGCCAACACGATTCCAAAAATTCAACAAACCCCATTCAGTCACTCCCGTATTTGGGGCAACATTCATTTCTCACAGAAATGCTTAAATTTTTGGTGATGTTTTCTGATATAAACCTTTTGAAAGTTAGAAAAAACTTAGAGTGGTAGTGACGTCAGGAAACCCAAACCTTTCTTATATAACCATTAATTAGGCCCTTGGAATCAGAAATACAGCTTCAAAGTAACTTTTAAGCATTTCTCAGCCTGATGAGTTTGGTTTCTGACAGCAGCCTAGCCAACTTGACTGTGCTATTACAAGGTTGTTTGTTTGTTTGTTTGTTTCCAGCTGCTGGCTGAATTTTAGACAGTTGCTCACAAACAATGCTTTAATGTGCTGCTATTTTTCATTTTACGAACAATTAAAGATAGTGAGCCAAACTTTACCCTCTCCTCCACTGAAATCAAACGAGTTATACTGTGGTTGCATATGGCACATCGTTTTAAGAGCCATTTTATTAAATGCTAGAATAAAAGCTAAAATCAAAACCTCCAGGGTAGAAGAATTAGGCTGAGGAAAAATTACCGTTGTGAATTTTTTAACAGTTTTTGTACTGGAAAAAAATGCATATATATGAAAAATTGAAGCCTTTTATTCTAATTTCTTACCAAATACAGCAAACAGAACTTCACTTGAGTTTGAATAGTAATATTTTGCACTTACACAGCTTCTTTCATCATAGGATCACAAAGCAATTTACAAACTTTCCTTAATTAATCCTCAGCAGCCGTTTGAGGAGGGTAAGTGCTATACAGACAATCAAACTTAGATACAAAGAGGTTAAGACCAACATTCTAAAAAGAGTTAATTTATTTTGGATGCCTCTGTTTTTTTGGGTACCCACCTGTAAGCCACCCAGAAACCAAGGAGCTCCGGCTTAAACATTGGGCCTAACTGACTTAACTAAGGTCTCACAGTAAGGCCAGTGTTAAAAGTGGCCTCCAATTTTGGGCTCCTCTGTTTTTGTGGCCTGCTTGAGACAACTTAAGTCTGATTTTCAGAAGTGCTAAGCACTCACAATTCCAACTAGAGTCACTAACTAGGAGCTGCAGGTGATCAGCATCTCTGCAATCAAGCTTAAGGCATCTCAAACTGGGCTCACAAAACCAGAGGCCACTTTTGAAAATTTGGCTCCAGAGGCCCAATGTTTTCCTCGTGCTGAACATCCTTAATTCCCACTGAACTCAATAGGAGTTGAGGGTTTTCAGTACCTCACAGGATTGAATCACTGGGTCACATTTATCAGTGGCAGAATTAGCAAAATAATGCAAGAGACCAGCACTAGCTTCCCAAGAACACTGACAGCCTTGTTATTTCTAACTTCCAAATCCTGCATTTAGGCTTGCAAATGTATGTTTTTACCTGCTAATGTGCTGACTTGAGCATTCAGGCATGTGATCTGAATATCCTATTTAGGCATCAGCTGGGTCTCAGTTTACACACAGTACTAGGCTGTGAGCGGAACTGTGATTAAGTTATAAGTGGCCATCTTTGATGTAGAATTTTCCTTGTAAAAACCTGCTATTCAGGCCACATAGAGATTTTCTGGGATTAAGAGGTGCTGGCTGAGACATTCTGCTTTAGTTAATACACTGTCTACCCACTTCTATGTATTGACCTGTTTCTTTCTTCTGTCTCTTCCCAGAGTTTGCCTGTGAGAGCAGTCATCACTCCCAACTTGGTAAGAACAGCTAATTTTTTCCCCATGTGATACATATTCCTGCTGCCTTGATAAAAACCTGCTTTTACTGAGCTTGGAGATATGCAAAATGTGTCTTGAGAGTAGTGAATTCACTCAAAGTGGCATCTCTATTCTTAAGAACCTTTTCAAAATGCAGATTAGAACCTAGGCCAATGGAAACAAAAATTTTAGAACATATGTTAATTTCACAAATCTGAAATGGAGGCACTGAATGCTGTGCAGTCAGTCAGGCTTGTGTTAATGTGCACTCTCCGAGGACTTGTATCAGTAGCTTAGAGCAGCTTGTGAGGAAAAGCAAATCTGTTCTCTAACATTAACTGCAAAGCTAACTCCCAGCTCTATCCACTTGTCCATGAGGTTTCGGTTTAATGTTTGTTAACACAGTCAATGCCTTTGTAAAAAAAATTGCATCCAAATCATTTATTTAGGGGCTGAAATGTTTTTTACAGTGTAAGTATGTAACTCACATGGTAATAGAACTTAACAGAAAACTCTGAGGGAAGCCCTGTGACCCCAGGCTTTTTCAAGAGACATTAGTGTTTGGTTTTGTATACTGTGCGTGTGGGTTTATGTGAATCCTTTACACTGAACAGCTAACAAATCTTCAGTAGCTGAATTGTCAATATTAGGGGGCTATTATATCTGACCTTCATATAGACACGTGCTCAAATAGTAGTGTACACAAAAGCCCTTTTTAAAGTTATTGGGCATGAAAATGTGATCCAGTAGCCAAGTAAATGAAGGAGTGGGAGACCTATTGTTGCACTGCAACAGCTTCAGAGTTTCTAGCGGTGGAGCTCATTTTTAAGGCTGTGTTTCTGTTATGTGTGGCTTTTGAACAAAGCTCCCCAAAACCCCACCCTCTTGTGTCCACCCTACTGATCTAGGGATGCTAGCAGTGCCCATTGTTTTTGACATAGTCCTGATTTTAATTGGACCAGTCCTGCATCCTACAAACCTAGTTTACAAGACAATTATGAAGTCTTATTTTTCTATCACACCTCACAACTTTACTTTCTTGCCATGACACTGCTTCAACAGCTGGAGTTGACTCTATGCTGGGACGACCATTATAAAGGACTAATGAGAGGACCAATTGTTATCAGGCAAAACAAATGTGTGCAGCCCAAAAGACTCTTTCTCAGAGTCCCTTCCTGATATAGGAGTCCTTCCCCTCTTGGAGATGCTACACCCTTTAGGGGTTCTCTGCTGATGTAACTCTAACTTATGTTAGTGCAAGTGAGCAGAATCAGGCCTTGCTTTGGCTAGACAACAAAACATACCTGTGACACCCTGATGCCCCAATATTCACCACTGTCATGTAATTAGGATACATTCTGTACAAAGTATGTCTTGTGAGGTATCGTTCTAAGTCTTGATCTGCTAGGCATTAATATCTCGTTGGATTGAATGTGTTATCGTATGTGAAGTTATGAAGTTTGGCTATGTATGTGTTACTGAAATGTTGTGAGGTTGAAAGCACCCACAAACAGCTGTTCAGGTACACCAGTAAAAAGGCTAAACAATGTTAATGGCTTATTGAGGAAATGCACACAAGCACCAGGATTACCCCAGGAACTGTGTACAATAGAAACCTCTCAGAGATAGCAGTACACAATGGGAATTGTTTGACCCAGGTCACAGCAAAAGAGCTGTCCAGCAAGTGGGAAGAAGATATAAAAGGGAGACAATGACATCGGGGGTGTGGGGGACTCACTCTCCCTGCAACAACACACCTGGAAACACCTGAGGGGCAAGGACTGAATGGTGGGAAGTGATGGACCCAGGCTAGAAGGATATTTAGTTTGTGTATGAAAACCTGGGAAAGCCAAGACAACTTGTGTCTTAAGAGTCTGCCAGTCTGTTTATCACTCAGGGTGAGAATTTGCTAATTTAAATCCCACCTATCTAGTGTGTTAAGATCAGTTTGCAGTTTTTGTTTATTTATGAAGGCAATCTGCTTTGATCTGTTGGCTATCCCTTATAATCACTTAAAATCTACCTCTTGTACTTAATAAATTTTGTTTTTGTTTTAAACCCAGTTTGTGTAATTCATAACCGGGGGTGGGGAAGCTGTGCATATCTCTCTCCACATTGAGGGAGAGGGCGGATTTCAAGTAGCTTACGCTGTACAGTTCTCTGTCCAGCACAAGACAATACTATTTTGGGTTTACTCTCCAGAGGATGAGTGTGCTTGAGTGCTGGGCAATTCCTTAGCTGAGAGCCTTCCCATGCAGTGCTGATTTCAGTGTCTGTGTCTTTCTGCAGCTGTGTGTGTGTGTGTGTGTGTGTGTGTGTGTGTGTGTGTGCGCGCGCTAGAGGAGGCTTGAGGGCCTAGCTTAGCAGGACAGGGTGAGGGAGCCCAGGCTGGTGGAACAGGTAGGCTCAGAGGTATCCCAGTACATCAGGTGGCACCCTGAAAGGAGGGGCAACCCATCACATATTGAGTCTGGCCCTGCCTGGACATATCATATTAACGACATGTGACTGTCTTGCATTGGAAACTTCATATCTATGGGGTAATGTGCCTCATAGTGAAAACTGTGACAGGTACCACCGAGTCCAGCATGGCACAACGCTGGAGGAGAGACTCAGCATGCACAGTAGAAAGGAGCAAACACTCACCGCATAGAGCAGCTGGGGGATCTTGACCGCTGTGAAATTATTGATCTTTTAGTCACGTGAGCTGGTCAATGCTGGCGTGGCATGAGCTGCAAGGTGTGGCTTAAAGTGGTATGTGTATGAATGTACCATACAGCTATATTTGGGACAGCGTCTTTCAGCCATGCTGTATCCCCACGTGCTGTGCCATGGGACTTACATAATAGTTACAGATTGGTTAGGAGGCATAGGAGAAGAAATGCTTTCTGATCTAGCTCCTCAGGGAAAGGTAATTCCATTTTGTGGAGGATTTTGAAATTGTTTCATTACACTTTGGAATGAAAACAAAACATTTCAAAACTCTCTATGAAAGGGACAGGCCTGGGTCTGCAACACTGGGGTAGTCTGCCTGGCTGACGGCCATGGAGCCACAGACTCTGGGAGTGAGGATCCACATCTTGAACCTGGGTCCATGGGTCTCCAGCAACCCTTGTATCCCAGCCACCATTGGCAGTTTGTGAATAACTGCTGGGCTGAATGGCTAATGGAACCCACCAGAGACGCCGCCCACAGCAGTCCTGACTGGAGCAGCCCCCAGCCCCATTGATTGGTTGGCCTGTGCTATTTAAGCCGGAAAGAGGCACAGGAAGTTGTCTGTGCAACTGGGTGAGTTCCTGGCTGGCTGATGTGTTGGACCCTGCCCTCTCACCTGACTCCTGAACCCTGCTTATCTGACTTGTCCCTGGGTCCTGCTGTGTTACTGATCCCTGCTCCTGTTCTCTCTGATTCCCACTCTGACCCTTGGCCCTGGCATCTGGGTGCTGACCCTCAACTCTGTCTCCCGGCACCTGACTCCTGTTCAGGCCCCTAGGTCAGACCATCCATGTCACGGTCCCTAACACTGGGCTGATGAGGAGCTGGGAGATTGGAAGCTGGTGCTCCCAGATCTTCCAGATTCCTGGCTCCCCTTCGTCATACCAGGAGGAGCCTGGCAGTTCTGCTTCCTGGCAGCCCACCAGGTGAGCAACAGAAAAGGCTGGAAACTTAGAAGCTTGGGAGCAGGCTCTCAGCTCCCCATCAGCCCACCAAGTGAGCTGCCAATTGAGGCAGGCAGGCGTCTGCGTGAACCCTGCCTGCTTTCCCTCAGATGTCCATCAAAAGTCAGCCATCTTGTTTGTGATGAATTGGCATTCTCTGATGGGAAAACAGCCTGTTAGGGAATTCCAACCAGCTCTACTTTCTGATGAGATTTGAAAACAGATGGTGGCTTGAAAAGGCAGAGAGACTGTTCCAGCTGATAAGGAATTATGGGGGAGAAGGCTCTTACCCCAGCAGCAGTGAGATTGTGCCTGTAGGGATCTGTCTTCTACTCCTGAGTTTTCATAGCTACGCTCAAGTGGATAACCCTGTGATGTGGGTTAGGGGTACCAGGAAGAACTGAGCTGCTACCTAGACAGTCTGCAGTTTCCCACCCAATGAGCATCAAAGGTAGCTTGCAGCTGGGAAGCAGAGTTTGGCTCTCTGCTGTGTGGACAGGGAGAGTGGCCTTATTCATACAGATGGTTGACCTATGCCATCCTGCCTGGAGCCACACAGTTACGGTTACGGCTACCTCACCCATGCCTAGGTCAAATCTTCCCTCCTATCAGGGCTGACAGCCCAAAGTAGGTGTGCAGTGTAATTGCAGCTGTGTCAGTTCCAGGATATTAAGAGAGACAAGTGGGTGAGGTAATATCTTGTATTGGACCAACTTCTGTTGGTGAGAGAGACAAGCTTTTGAGCCACACAGAGCTCTTCTTCAGGCCTGGGAAAGGTACTCCAGCATCTGCAAGGTGGAACTTGCAGGAATGACTGTTCACAGCTGGCCTGCATTTAATTCATGCAGATACTTCCCCAGCGTGCTGCCAAGGGTGATAGTGAATAAGAGTTCAGCTCCCCTCCCCGGACAGATTTTGGGCAACTGCAGCAAGTTTTTCGGCACTTTCATTCTACAGCTAAAATCTATAGGGATATTTTGATCTTACATTTGTATCCACCTTTAGCTCTCTGTTCCCTCCCAATGCATGGAGCTGTAGTTAGAATGTCTTCTTAGAGACTGGAGGCAGCAAGCAATGCTGAGTCTCTCCTCTGTGCCTCCTCTTCCTATCTTTGCAAGAGAACTAGAGAAGAGAGGTTTCAGTCTGGCCTCTCTCTTCCTCTTTCAGCCTGTGGTTTGCAGCCAGCAGAGCTTTCGAAGAGTAAGGTCAAAAGAGACATCTCAAAATAGACTACGGGGATTTGTCACCTGACACCACCCTCACCTTTTCCCTTGAAAAATACATACAGGAGCAGTGTGATAACTGCTGGCTTCAGACAGATCACCAGCACTTAACTTTTCTTAGTATGAGCTAATTGCAAAGTGCACAAATATCAGGCTCTCACACTTTAACTACTTTAATAAAAGCCACTCGCTGCCTTCCCTTGAACATACAGGCGCTAGAAACTTTCAGTATAGACAGCATAAAGATCCAGAAAGGTTTTTCTCCAGAGCTATTCTAGTCCCTCCCAAAGGCCTGCAGTCCCTCCTGGATGTGACCTCAGATTTCCTGTGTGGGAGCAGATGGTAAGCAGATGTCTGACACAGGGGACCAGGGCCGGCTCCAGGTTTTCTGCCGCCCCAAGCGGCCCCCCCCCCCAAAAAAAGCGGCAGCAGCGCAATCGCATCGCTTCACTCTTTGGTGGCAATTCAGCGGCAGGTCCTTCGCTCCAAGAGGGACGGAGGGACCCACCGCTGAAGAGCCGGACGTGCCGCACCGCCCCAATAGCAGCTGGAGTGCTGCCTCTTGGTATTGGTCGCCCCAAGCACCTGCTTCTTTAGCTGGTGCCTGGAGCCGGCCCTGCAAGGGACAACTGGGTTTTCAAGGTTTTGCCCCTTCTAGTGATCTTTAGAGCGGTGATAGAGGAGCAGCGATGCTTGGGAAGGGGGGCAGAGGCAAAGAGAGAGCTGGTTCTTACAAGAGCTTTAAGAGTTGATATCAGGGGCTGCAGTGGAAGAACAGCAATGGTGCAGTGTAGCAGATTTTAAACAATTGTGTCAGCTGGTGAGAAAGATCCGGGTGAGGACTGGGGTGCATGCTGGCATCTGGAAAAGGCTTGTGGTGCTAGACGAGCTGATGGTTGGACAGTCTTGGATGCAGTTGGGTCAGGACCTTCTCTGTGCTGATCCATTGACAAGTGTGCTCAGCTACCGTAGAGCAGTATCTGCTCTGTATTTTCTAGCTCACTTCCCTACCCCCTTGAGAAGCACAAACCAAACAACATTATCATCACCCATAAATGCTTAGACTCTAGGAACATGTCAGAAAATGTAACTAATGGATAACCTGCTTAAAAATTTCCTGGACTTGACTAGAATATTCAAAGGAACCTAATGAGGTTTTCAGTTGGAAAATAGTGCTACACGACAGACCCATTTCTGTTTAAAAGGAAAAAGTTAAAATTGCAAATGTTAAACCTGGTTTGGAGAAAAAAGAGGTAGTATTTGTAGAAATAAATGGTTAGTATTTCCCATTGTTGCAGCTCAGGTTATGTGAAACAAATATGTTTTGACTTTCTAATTCTCCGTAGGGTCAGAGTAATCTTTCTAACACACACACTGTCAGAAAAACTTTAGTCTGAAACAAGAAATAAATTACAGCTGGTATAATGTCCTGAAAAGGTTAACCATGCTGAATTTAGTTCAAGAAAATGACAGACAGCTTTGTTCATATATAATACAGAAGGGGAAGAAGGAGAGTCTTGTAGATAATGCACTGGACTGGGACACAGAAGATGGGGGTTAAGTTCTGGCTGCCACAGATTTCTTGTGTGACTTTGAGCAAGTCACTTTGGCCTCAATGCACAAAAGGAATTAAGTGCCGATGTCCCTGTTTTAGACATTAAAGTCCTTGTTTCAGCACAACTGCAATGCACCAATCTCCCCCCTCCCCCCAACCCTGCAGGTGCCTAAACTCATTCAGCACCGAAGTGGTGGTGGTTTTTTTTTTTTTGTTGTTTTTTGTAAAAATTCCCTAGGCACCTATGTTTCAGTCTCTGGGCATGCACTCTGCTGCCTCTCTAGATGTCCTGGTGCCTCTCTCATGTCTAAACTCCAGAGCAATTCACAGAGGAAGATGTGCATTCAACTGCCTAAGTCACGTGCAGGGCCTGATCTGTAGGTGTGCTCAGAGGCTGCCTAGTGGATTGGGGCTTTCAGGTGAGTTTGCACAAAACATGGGGGTCTGAGGAAGAGGACTTCTAGCCCTGTGGTTCAGGTACTCACCTGGGTTCTGGTAAGATCCCCAGTTCAAGTCCCCGCTCCACCTGAGAAAGGACTTGAACTGAGATCCACCTCATGTTCTGCTGTGTGCCTCCCTCAATTTCTCCTGTTGAAGCTATTCCACTATGGAAAAATTAAGAGTCATTGGAGCAGGGGTCTCCCACATCCTCGGTGACTGTGCTAACCACAAGCTACAGAGTCACTTGCATGGTTATGTGTGTGTGCACTCACTTGTGCTTTCTCTGACCCAAAGGACTCTTTATGACACAAAATGAGCCTGAGTGAGAGAACACACACAGGCATGACAGTGACTTTACAGCCTGGTGGTTACAGCACTCACCCAGGAAGGATGTGGGAGACCCTGGGTCCAGTCTCCTTGCTCCAGTGAGTCTTCATTTATACACAGGGGAATTAGTTCAATAGGAGAGAGGGAGGGAGTCTCACATCAGAATGTCCCCTAGCCCAGTGGTTCGAGCACTCACTTGAGAGGTGATGGATCCCTGTTAAAATCCCATCCCTAGCAGGATCAAGTACTGATTTTGCCCCAGATCCCTAAGTAGCCCCCTCAAGGATTGAACTCACAACCCTGGGTTTAGCAGGCCAATGCTCAAACCACTGAGCTATCCCTCCCCCTGTTTAGTAATGCTGTATGTTTTTCAGTCCATAACTCTACTGCTTTTGATAATTCTTGTATACCCCAGAGTTACTACTGATACAAATGTCACACTTGTGATCACAGAAATGAATTCTTCTCAACAGGCTGTTTTATTGGACTGTTGGCAAAGCAAAATGACAGTATTTCCTATCGGGCCACCAGAAGGAGCTGTTGAATTCCAAAAGCATTTTCTTTTGGGATAAGGAATCCCTTGTACATGAGAGCCGGCTGCACTGACAACAATAAACAGGCATGCAGTCTTGCTTGCAAACAAGTCCTGTTTTGAATAGCGTGGGAGATTCTCCCTGGGAGTTTACATCCTCTTTCAAACCAGTGCTCTGCACTGATCAAAATTGATTTCATAAAGTCTAACATGCTTCAGGGAGAGACTTCAGGGCTTATTCCTAAAACACATAATGACCAAATCCTAAGGCATGGGATGTTCAGTGAGGCAATTCTGTCTGTAGATTTTTCAAAGTGTGGGCCTGCTATCTCCCATTGAGTGTAACTGGAGAGGCAGGGCTCAAAACTCTGCACAACGCTCACCAGTAACCTAAAATGCCAGAGTGCGGTTTGAAGTACTGCCCTTTCAAGTAATGGTAATAGTATGCCAAGACGCACCCTGGACTTGTAGTGCTCTGTAGTGGGATATTACTGCACGGCAAGCTGGTGTGATGTAGATTCACATGCTGGCTTGCCATACAGTAATTTGCTGTGTAGATAGACCCATACAGTCAATGCCCACATGACTAAATGAATCCTGAAGGTTAGCATCTTCTCTTCTCAAAGATGATTAGTGACTAAAGCATTGATCTACGGTTGTAGCTATTATGATGGATATTTTGATGCACACTTGTCTCTAAAGTTATTCATATAGTGGAGTTCTGGGGCCAGAGTCACCAAAGCTGGCACAGACAAGTGTAATTTACACTTGCCTGGCCCTTTGGACTTGAACAGAGGAATCCTTCCCAAGGGAGAGCAAACAATGTTGCATCTGCCTGCCGTCCCTTTGGGCTTTCTTCTGCTTGGAGACAGTTTTCAACTTCACCATGGGTTCCTGATAAGCCTTGCTGGTGGTGCTGCTGAGGGGATGTGCTCAATCAGCGGTAGACGCAGAACCTAGATTAAATCTGGCCCCAGGTGTTTATAGTCTATTGTCCTGTTATAACATTGTCAACTTTAAATTTTCACATCTGCTTGGAAAAATATGGCAAGATATAATATAGTAATGGTGCAGGTATCTCCAAAAATGGCCCAACAACTGACCCAAGGGGGGAAGCAGGTGCCAGAACAGCACCTCAATAACCTAGTTCCCTTTACCTATCTGCAGAGGAGGGCAGAAATAAGTCACGGCGGTGGAAAGGCTGATTCTCTGCATTTCTGGAAACGTTGTCTTCCATGGAAATACATTTTGGGTTCTTCTCAGTACCATGTGGTGTGTGTAGGGATGGGAGGGAGGAGAAAAAAGGGTATTGTGCATGGACAAGAGGCATGCTGACATCTTGAGGGGGTTACCCACAATGAGTGGCTATCATTGAGTCCTCCAAGAAAACAGTAATTAATACTGTGTTTTATAGAATCATAGAAATGTTGGACTGGAAGGGACCTCAAGAAGCCATCTAGTAGAGCCCCCAGTGCAGAGGCAGGACCTAGACCATTCCTGACAGGTGTTTGTCTAACCTGTTCTTAAAAATCTCCAGTGACAGGGAACTATCAACACTCATGAGTGAAGGAGACAGAGCTTGCTTGGGAAGTGGCCCAGAAAGTTGGTACTCAAAGAGATGCTCCTCCACATACTTAGGGAAAATGTGAAACTCATGGCTTTATCTTCAAGAAAAGCAAAACCAAAGAGGGAAAAGATACAAATAATTTTGTCTACACTTTATCACTTTTGGAGGTGCTCAGCTAGCATGGTAACGGAGGGCCATATAAGAACGTAGGTTGATAAATTAATGCAAGTAGACTAGAATAAATGAATATGAATTATTAGCATGAGAGAAGTATCTTTAACTGTACATTAGTCTCTTTGTGAAATACTTGATTGTCAATAAATTACTAATAGGAAAGTGAATCTCCTCTCCCCTTTATAAAAACACAAAAGTCCTCCAGAGGCATAATTCCAGTAGAGAATGACAACCACTGCATATCTAGCCAGTTGCAGGCATTGCTATTCCCCCGACACTGTAGTGTCTATGCATTGGACAGGTGCATTAGATCTGCATGGCAATGTCCACGGTGGACTTCATAATGGTCGCTTTTCTTTGCTTTTTCCAGGTAGCTTTACTTTGCTGTAGCTGTTTTGTTTGTGTTTTTAGGGAGGTTCTCTCTGCTTTTGCGCAATAGGTTGTTTTGTTAGGATTCTTTCTTCTGGTTTCAGTGACGGAGCCTTGTTGCCTTTTGAAAACTGTGTGTGGGCTCCAATCCTATCATTGGTAGCTCTGAGGAACAGCAGCAGTCCATCCACATACTGTTTATGGTAGGATGGGGCCTTTGTCTTTGCTCACACTCTGAGTCAGAATGAATCAGCAATAAACATTATAACAATTTATTTTCTGGTAGGGTCAGATTGTGAACCCCTTGCATGATTAGTTTAATTTCAATGTAAGTACTCATCCGAGTAACTACTCACCATCAAGAATAAAGAGTTCATGGTCTGGCCCTTTCCTACATATAAAATGTTGAGTGCATTGCATGTAGTGCAATTATTCATCATTCTTACTAGCCCTGAGGTGTAGATTTAAAACAACCCACTTTTTCAAATAATAATTGTAAAGTCTCTTATTTTTTCTGTGACAGAGATCTGGGTTGGGTCAAATTTTAGAGCTGTATGAGCAGGCAGGAATACCGTCAGACAACAAATGTCTACCAGAAAATGTAGCATGTTTTTCTTTTGCAAAGCTAACGTTTTCACGTATAATGATATTAAATAGCAGAGATGGAAGAACTACTTGGAGGTGTATTCATGTCATGAATTGGCTGTCTCCACATACATTTTGACCATCTGTGAATCCTGTTGAATAACACTGGGCAGAGCAAATCGCATGACTAGCCTCTTTGCTCAGCTAGTGTTTGTTGCCCTGGCGTAGTAAGATGGATCAAGCGCAATGCACATCGGTAGGGACAGAGACTTGTTTATCTACACAACATCCCAGCCACTTTTTTGAGCTCTTTCTTTGGTGCTGCCAATGACCACCAAAAGAACAGCATTGACATGACAGTGAAGGTAAACGCATGGTTAGATAAATCTCTCTCCACCCTTAGCTCTTCGGAAGCAAAGCTAGATGTGTGCAGTGTTTGTCACCTCTCTGTTTGAGCCCTGAAAAGGGAGACAAAGGCACTCTCAGAAAATCTTTCATCTGCTTACTACATGCACTAATTTGATTTGTTTACCAAGGTCTTTGCTCCCTTCCCCCACCCAAACTGTTCTGCTAACCTGTTAGTCTCAATGCAGACGGTAAAACCAACTAATCTGATTAGTTCTGACACAGAGGAAAGGCTGCTGGGAAAAGCTGGGTCCCTGCAGCTATTTCAGGTTTGATCAGTCTGTCATGGGTTTGCCAAACGGATAGTGCAGTGTAACAGGAGCAAGGCAGGATGCACACAAGTGAGCAGTGTGGATGCCACTGACCCACAATTCCAACCCTACAACTGAAACCACATGAATCTGAGCCATGTTTCGAGTCACGTTCAATGTAGTGACCGAGAAAGTTACCTTCACCTTGGCAGCCTGCCCCTCCATCACGTGGAAGGTAAGCACAGCAACGCAATGCATACAAGCACCGAAGGAACTGCCAGGACAGGAAATATGTATTTGAACCATTGCACTTACTTTCCCATGAGCTAAGGTTGTGGGCTGTATGTACAATATTTTAAGGAGGCTGTACTAGGAAGTGGTATGTTTCAGGACTTGACTTGGTTAGGAGGATAGAATTATCTGGATCAGCTTTTAGGAACCAAGCTGCCATCTTTTTGCCTTTTTAAAAAAAAAAAAAAAAAAAAAAAAAAAAAGTTGGATGTTCATTAATTTTTTGTCCCTGGCAAGGAGGTGACTATTTTGTGGGACTTCCTTTGAACTGCCTACATGAATTTGGGAGATGCCAGCCTTCATAAGCTGGGAAATGTATCTCAATCAGGGAAAAGGACCTTAGTCTGCCCTTGAAAGAAATTTCCATAAATGTGGCAGAGGCCTTCTCCAATGAAAACTTTCACTATATGCCAGTTTCTCACTCCATGCAGTAAAGGCCCAAGGGTCAAACCTTGGACTCATTTTAGTGAATGGAACATTCTACATTTATTTTAATGCAGCTAGAATTATGCCTTTTTTATTCTCAAAGTGTGAGCTTCCTCTTCCCACAACTGGTTTGAAAATATACTAGGCATCTCACAAGGTTGCTTTGCAAACCTCCATTTAATTTCCATCGTGCATAGATTAGCTACTCCTGGGAACTCTCCTCCATCATAACACCTTTAAGAATTCTGCCTTTTAATGGTGGCTGGATGGAGAGGCAGGTGGGGATAACTGCTACCTACTTCAGCTATTCTAATCATTACAAAGCAAGTGTATATAAACATTGTATATGCTTATTTGCACCTCTTTCTTTGTCCTTTGGATGTCATGTCTCCTCTTAAATTATAAGCTCCTCAGGGCAGAGGCTGTCTTTCTCTATGTATTTTGTACAGTGTTTAGCACAATGGGCTCCTAAATCCTGATAATAGCCTCTGGGCACTGCTGCTATATGCTGTGTTAAATAAAACTAATCAGAGCTTGTACAGGCAAAACAGGCATGGGATAAAATTAGTACGGAGTGAGTTTCCAACTCATTTCAGAGCTGTGGTCCGTGTTGAGGCAACATAGACAACCAAGCCTCTGAATAGATCCGTTTCCATTTTCAGTGACATCAACTTCTTACCTGCACAAGCCTGAATATTCACTGCAAAATAATGCATAGTGGCAAGATAATTTCAACAAGATGCACTGTAGGTCTCAGATGTGCTTGATGACTGCACCCAGAATACTATTTATCCAGGAAACCTTGAAACTGGTTGCCTGTCAGGCCGCAGAGAAACTGTGAGGAATGGGCTTGAATGAATAACATGCTGTATTACAGCATTCCTAGGTGGGCGTGGCTCACCATTTCCTAACACAGTGTAACAGGGGTCCAAATATAACCCAGCATAATGCTGCATTGGATATCTTCTCTTGGATTTGCTTCTCAGCATTCATAAGATGGGGAGTGTTGGATATACATTTATTGTGGCAGATGCAACTACAATGAAGTAGTGAATGCCAGTACCTGCACGCTGGCACACAGTTCTAATGCGTCAGCTCCTTGACTAGCTTCATACATAGCATATGAGCATCTTCAATAGGATCATATTTGATATCTGTTGAATATATACAGCATACATATTTGACTTATGCATTCTATGGAAGCACGGATGAGCACTTTATTGCAGAGTAGTTTCTCTGACTTGAGCTTTCAGAAATGCAGCCCCGTACATCTGTTAACAAGGCAAAATCTATGAATAAAATTATATATGCAATGTGTTAGAGAAACAAAACAAGAAGCATCTCCTGATTTGGAGGCAGAGCCCAGAGAAGAACAAGCCTTAGACTAAAGCCTGCAGAGAGAGTGCTAAATTTAACAGTTCGGAGCTGAAAGAGGTTGCATTGTTTGAGGTGAGGGAGGGCGGAGACACAGTTGCTTCCCAAGTTCTGAGCCCTTTTTTCTTTAAAAGAAAGGTGGCTCAGTCCATCAGACAATGCTTGAACTTCCTAGACCTCCACATACACACATCAAGGCTTGGTAGTTGTGATTCATGCTGGGTGGTACCTATAGAGCTCCCCAAATTCCCTCCCACTCACAACATGGGATTCCCCAATCCTCTCACACTGTGTATAGAAGAACTGTGCTAGTTCTGCCTTTGGGTGGCCAGGGAGTCTGGTGGAGGATTTGCCCCATGCTGTTTATGTGACTTTTCATTGCTACACCCTACTTGCAAGAGCCTAGTCTGACATTTTGGTTATGTCATACAGACTAACACGGCTGCTACCCTGAAACTAGCATATTTGTTTATTGAATGCCATCAATTTACATGGCACTTCACAAAATGCAGAAAAAGACAGGGCTCCTGTTCCAGACAGCTCATAATCTAGCCTGGACTAAAACAAACATGGGACATCAGCTGAGGTATGGGAGGGGGAGGAAAGCAACATCAGAAGGCTTCATGGAAGGGATGGGTGAAAGGGACACTGACCAGGTCAAAAGGTTCAAAACTGACTCTATCTTTTCAAAGTGACATCTTTAAAAAAATGTGCCAGGCTGCCTTGGCAATGCCGGCAGGCTCCTCACAGAGCAGAATACTGGCACTTTTCAATCTGCTCACAAGAATGGACCAGACAGGCAGAGCAGAGAGACAGACACACATGCCCCTGTGCAAACCAAACCATGGCTGATGTGAACTTGGGTAGTTTCCCTGTTCAAAGTTACTTTTGCATGGTCAGGAACTGTTGATCGCTGTGCCATTTTCAGTCATGAGCAATTTCAGCCATGAGTCTGTGTCCTACATCTGACTTTGAAACCCGCTGCTCTGACCAGGAAGCTGCATTTTAGATATACAAATAGACTCCTGCATGTGATATTGCTAGCAGTGAATTGTTGATATAGTGCTTGGATGATTACAACTGGTATCCATAGCGTATAAGCGTACTTAGCTATGGAGTGTGCTGGCTGGCTGAGGATTAGCTACAGTTGAGTCCTATTGATTTTCTCTTATCAGTGATCTTAAAACCTGCTTTAACTGTTTGTAGGGGAAGCTGCTGGAATAGGTCTTTTGTAGCTTTCTATTCAGGGATAGGACATTTGCTCGATGGGGATCAATCTACCCCAGAAATCATTTGCAATGTCATATTGGCACTGTGTCTCTCTGAAATGGATACATAAATGAGCTCCGGTCTGCGATGGAGATATTTGGAACAGAACCCAAATGCGTTGACAGCTTTCCAAATATACACAATAGCTGGTGTGAAAAGGCTGTCTCTCTCTGACACAGCCGTTAAAGTAAGGATTCCTCATCTGAAAAGCTATTGTGTAGTGATGATGTAAACTCTTACAAAGGAAGCGGACACTGTTATGTCAGAGTCCTGCAAACAGAATAACAACCATAGCAGGAAAACAAGCCAAATCGGGGTCTGGGAATTAATTTTCATTAGCAGACATTAGTGTATTGAACTCTAGGCTCCTGTTTTTAAATCAAGTCAGCCCTAAGGAATGTCGGGATCCCTGGGAACTCTGCCTATTAAAATGAGCCTGTTTTGTTGCTCTACTTCGGTGACAGAAATCTTAGAAGGCTAAATGAAGCTTGGGAAGAGCTGGCACCGGCCTAGTTCAGCAAGAATAACAATTGGTGTTCATGAACATGTCACAAAGGGAACACATTCTTGTAAGGCTGAATCCTATTAGATAACTACTGCCTCCTGGTGAGGGGTTCAGTTACCTCCATTCCCACTGAAGCCAAGGGAATCCTTGGAGCCAATGGGAGTTCAGGGGCACTCAACTAGCAACTATCAGGAGGTGCTTAGCTTCTTACAGGGTTGGGCCTTTAGCTATCGAAGATTTTTTTTTTGTTCAGTTAACAGAACTTTTGCCACAGGCAGCACAAATTTAGTTTTTACATATAAATGTAAGTATGAGCTTGATAAAACCTTTGTGTGAGCTGCTTGACAAGAGTCTAATAACTACTGTTGAGTTGTAGGCTTTTGGAATGTCCTTGTAGCTGATGTCTCTTCTTGAGCCCTAACCTCAAAACCAGGTCCCATTTATTTGCATGCAGGGCCTGGTCCCAAGGAATCTTTACATTGATTCACTGGGCTTCGGATCAGGCCCACAGACGCCAGGAGAAACAGAAAAGACACATCTCACACACGGGCAGGTGGGTAAACACAGACTCAAGCCATTTTGTTATGGTAGTCATCAGTATTTTTTCTCGTGGGGTTCTACCCCATTGTGCTGCTGGAAGAGAGGTTTCCCAAAGGTCAAATCAAATTTAACTCTTCTTATTCACTAATATTTTTGTTGGCAGTGGTTCTTGGTTTGCAAGTCCAACATGAAATGTCATAGCTAGTCTTGGCCCAGGAGGAGGGAAATCCCCTTGAGGAAAATCCAGTTCCACCACTACTTGTTTTTGTGTTTGAGAAAGCGTAAGAAATATTTGTAGCAAATCAGAAATCTTACTGGATGGCTGGGCTGGCCTGGAACAAAATCACTCTGGTCTTTACAGGCTATAAGAGAGCTGGTCAAATAATCCATTGAAGATACTATTCCCTGCAAATTTTGTCCCTATTTTTTCATGTATTTTTTTTTCATACATATTTAAAATGTATGCATCACTTTCCAGGGGATTATTATCCACCTCGAGAAACTACCACCATGATTGACACTAGAATGGCCCTCTTTTCTGGCAGACCCAGCAGAAAGGACAGAGACTAACTAGGCATGGAGACTCTCCTCCTCCAACTAGGCATGACCTCACCTCCCTAAAGCTGTTCCCTCTGGCTCAGGGTTGAGGCATGTTGGCATTAAGGAGAGGTTTGCCCTGCCATACTCCATGGTGTCCTGTTCTCTGCAGAAACAGAAGCCTTCAGTCTCGTTCAATCCATCCAACAGCTTTCATGAACACTAAGTTCATTGGTTGATAGGTTGTTTTTGTACTATGCCCATGAATGAGAGAAATGGGATGGGAACCTTTCTGTAAATCAAGCCCTAATTGTCGTCTTCACCCGTTCCAAGGTCATGCTCTTCAAAAGAGGGAAATCTTGCTGTTACTAAAATCGAGTTAGTTTTTAGTTTGTGTCTTTGTTTCTATAGCCTTTACTTCCAGCTCCGAGGGAGAGCAGCTTGAAGGGAAAAGATGGGTCAGTCACAGCCTGATCCAAAGCCATTGAGATCAATGGAAAACTTCCCATTGACTTTGGCAGGCTTTGGATTTGTGTCTCCTGAGTGAGACTCTAACATTCTCCGTTGCTTCCTTGGAATTACAAATATCTTTGCTTTCGAGGTATCCTCTGTCTCTCACTGTGTCTTTTGTTATAGACCTGCAAATGGATGTGTGGTTTTGTTTTTATTTAAACAACTGCTTCTGGTAAGAAGGAAATGTGATTCTGTGATGAGTTGCCTGAGCTTGATGTTAGCGTGCTGTAGTGCATCATATGAGCTGTTCATTTCCCAACAGAGGAAATAATCTGTAAACAACATAGTTGTGCAACTCAGGACAAGGGAGGCAAATATTTTGTTTCGTAAATCTCTAATGTGCTGGAAAATATTACTGCACTCTTGAGAAAATAAATTTAAGTACAGGCCCAAACAAAAGCACTCCCATGACTTGCACTGAGCAGCATGGAAAGCATTTTGGTGTCCCTATTACTGTTCTCATGATGATAAAAAGGGCCATTATTGGCAACATAACAAATGAACAACATTCAAAGCCATATGGTAAAACCAAAACTGCTCCAAGGTCTGCTCTGTCTGTGTTTGTTGACCCTTCATCTTTTCACAGAAGATAAATGGAAAGTTCACTTGAGCCATTTCTAATTGCTTTGTTTTTCTTCTGAGCCCTACATCTCCTTCTCTTTTAGATTTAGTATGTACCTTTGGCTACCACTGTCATTCATCCTCTTCTGTGTGCTACTTATTTATATAGCTTGGTGTGACTACAACTCCTTGAAGTCTTTTTCTTGTAGCAATAGTCACTGAAACGCATAAAGTTAAACAACCTAAATTGTGGTGCAGTCCCTCAGAGGTCACTTCCCCTCTTCAGTTAACATTGTCCATGCGAGAACACGTCAAACTATTTGTTTGATTTACTGGGGAAAATTCATCCTTGTTTCTGTTTGCAAACAGACTTTAAATTGTAGTAATTTACTGTTTGCAGTCATGTTGGTCCCATGACAAGGTGGGTGAGGTAATATCTTTTATTGGACCAACTTTTGTTTGGGGAAGGGCCAAGCTTTCTAGCTTCACAGAGCTCTGAGGAAGAACTCTGTGGCGGTCGAAAGCTTGTCCCTTTCACCAATAGATGTTGGTCCAAAAAAAGATATTACCTCATCCACCTCGTCTCATAAACTTATTGGTTAGGTGAGGTGAAATGGGTTGAACACTTCCTGAAAACACATCTCAGCATCTGAGTGTGCAAACAGCCCTGTCCTTTGACCATGTCATTGCTTAGTTCTTCATGGTTTGTGATGTGATTGGTCACCGAAGTCTCATGGCATGACTGAAAATTGCTTATATGAATGTTAATGGGAAATGAAAAGAGAGTTGTGAATACCATTTTAAACAAGGTAATGGCTTTTCTGTGAATAAATATTAATACCTTTTTCATTACTTATCCATCTGTAAGCCTATACATCTTTCATGTATAGGTTTACAAGACAAAAAGAGAAATGGAAGAAAGGAAAATACTGTGCTATATTGTTACCTTTCCAGGTAACACTGCAAAAACCAGCAGAGAAATCAAGAGATCAGCTGCATCTCCCATTAAAATCAGTGGTTACTGGACGTTTGTGGGAATGCAGTGTGAGACTGGCAGAATTTTGCCCTGGATTTAAAAACTATCTATTTCTTTTGATGATTTTTAAAATAATTTCTATACAGTGGGGCAAATCCTCTGCTGATATAAACTATTATAGGTCCATTGGCTTCAATGTGTCTATATGTGTTGCTATCTCAACAATCTGTTTACAACCCACCTCTGAATTCAGCTTCTAGCTCTGCCCCTGCTCACCAGTTGTTCCTCCTTCCCTGCTGCTGCACTAAAAGGCAGAGAAGCATGAAAGGAGCTGTGAGGTTACAGGAGCAACCCAACAGCATATCCCTAAAGTAACCAGGAGCTTCTGTTGCTCCTACAAAGACCTGAAATTGGATGACGTCATTGGCAAGAACTGCCTGGTGTCCTTGTCAGTCCCACTGCGCTCAGATTCAAAGCTGCTGTGCTGATTGCAAAGAGAGATAAAACAGTAGGCAAAGCATTTAAACTTTTACTAGGTTTTGGTGCAAATATTTTGTCTGTGGTCAGCTAGAATTTCCTCATTGTTTCATTACTGTAATTAGGAATTTCACAATAGTACTAGGGATAGAGCTCAGAATACGTGTTCCAAACACACAGGCCACCCTGCCACACACATGCTAAAGGACGATCACCATGGACAGAATTCTCCTGTCCACATAGCTGTGTCTACACTGGGGGTTCTGCTGACATAGCTGTGCCAGCAAAACATTTTTGCTTTGGCCAGGTCTACCCTACAAAGTGAGCAGTGTATGAAATAGAAATCAACTGCAGGATTCAGATTCAGATTTCCAAACCCCCAGACACCAAGGGTATTCACACTTGGGGCTTATGTAAGTCTCAGTACAAAACTCCCTATCCAATTTCCAGAACAGTGAGCTGGCTCACTCCTGGTGCAACAAAATGGTGGTCAGTCTTAGCCCTGATCTGCACTACAAAATTACTTTGATATAACTACATCGCTCAGGGGTGTGAATAATCCATAACCCTGAGCACATAATTATACTGACCTAAGCGCCAGTGTAGACAGAGCTATGTCATCAGTAGAGCTTCTCCTGCCAACATAGCTACCACCTCTCATGGAGGTGGAGTTAATAAGCCAACGGGAGAGCTCTCTCCCATCAGCTTAGAGCGTCTTCGCCAGAAGTGCTACAGCAGCATAGTTGCATTGGTGTAGCTGCGCCAATGTAAATTTGTAGTGTAGACCTGCCCTTACGTTCAGTGCAATGCAAAACCCCTTCTGTAATAGCATTGCCTTACCCTGGATCGTCAATTTTTAATCAAGTGTAAATAAAATCCCCTTATTCTGTAGTGACATGCCAGCAGGGCCGGCTCTATCTTTTTTGCTGCCCCAAGCAGCAAAAAAAGGCGCCGCCCCGCGCTGCCGGAACCCCCCCCCCCCCCGAGCGCCGCACCTCGCGCCGCCCCCCTGCCGAGCGCCACCGGAACCCCCCCCCGCCAAGCGCCGCGCCCCGCGCTGCCCCCCCCCCGCCGAGCGCCGCGCCGCTGGAACACACCCCCCCGAGCGCCCCGCACCGCCCCCCCACTGAGCGCCGCGCCGCCGGAGCGCCCCCCCCCCCACGGAATGCCGCACTGCCCCCCGCCACCCCAAGATTGGCCGCCCCTTACCAGGTGCCTCCCCAAGCATGTGCTTGGTTGCCTGGTGCCTGGAGCCGGCCCTGCATGCCAGGCTTCAGACTGTATTGCAGTAACAAAGGCATATAAACACTAGAACTAGTCAGAAATTTTCCAACAGAATATTTTTCCCATCAGAAAATGCTGATTTGTCAAAATAGAAATGTTCTGTTCTGAGTTTCCTGCCAGCTCGCCCTGCTGGGCTGCTGCGGAGCAGGGAGCCTAGAAGACCTGGGAGCCTTGCTTGAACGGCGGCTGCCAGGCTCTCGGCTGAAGAGCCAGGAACCTGGAAACTCTGCAGCCTCTCAGGGCTTCCAGGGTCCTGGATTCTTGACAACCAGCTTGGAAGGCTGTCAGAGCTCTGGGCAGCTCGGCGGGTCTGGGGAATATTTTGAAAAGATCTAAACAAAATTTTATTTTGATTTTTCTAAACAAAAGTTTGGAATTCCTCTTCCCCGGGACATTGTCTACACAACAGAGCTAAGTTGACTTAAGTTATGTTGATGATCATAAATCAGTATAATTACATTGCTTGTGCATGTTCACACAATGCTTCCTCTGTCAGCAGAGTGTGTCCACTGTAGGTGCTCTAGGATCGACAGAGAGCAGTGCACCATGGGTACCTATTCCACTGTGCAACACACCATCTTATGCTGCTAGTAGTTGTGGGAATGGAGAATGGATCGCAGTGCATCATGGGAGTGGGCTCACCATCCCATGATGTATTTTTCTCCATCCCATCATTCTATGGGCTTCCAACTACGTTTTGGGCAGTTTTTCAACAGCCCCTGGAAACTGTGTGCCCGCCATCTCTGTCTGAAAGCACGGATCCTGCACTGCTCTCCAGTCTTGTTATGAGCATTATGAACACAATGGGACTGATCCTGCAGTGTCTGCATAGGGGGAAAGTGTACAGAAGGGAGTGATTTATAAGAGCACTACCATGTTGAGCATTAATTGATCCTGCTGGTGCACACTAAAGGTCCCCTAGGGCGCTTTAATGTAGGGAACCTTTAGTGCACACCAGCAGGGTCCCATCCCTGTAGCAGGCATTGGTGCACCATAGAGACAAGCCCTGAGTCTCTGTTTCTGTGCAGATGTTTAGCACTTAACAAACACAGTATAACTGGGGTATTGTAACTCAGTTACACATCTACTGCTTGTTTAACAATATTTGAAGATGGTCTCAGTATTCTAGGAAGGGCAGTCACATGTGGCTGTTTACATAGACACTCATTCCACAACAGTCCTAATTCATTTCTCTTCACTCACGTATAGTGTCATATTCAGATGATAGCTCACAAGTATGCTAGGCATGTCACAGATCAAATACAAAGACGTGATCTCTGGCCCAAAAACCTTATTATCTAAATTTAGACTTGACCAAAATGAGTAAGAGTAATAAACAATAGGGGGGATGGGATGAGGAAGGACAAGAGTTACTTACAGGAATACGATTACTCAGTTATGGAATGTACACATCTTCAGAGTTCCATTAGTTACCTTTTTTAAACGTTAGCTTGTGTTTCTTAGGTAACATAGAAGAAAGTGAGATTTCGGAGGGATTAGAACAGGGGTGGCCAACCTGAGCCTGAGAAGGAGCCAGAATTTACCAATGTACATTGCCAAAGAGCCACAGTAATACGTCAGCAGCCTCCTGCCCACCCCCATCAGCTCCCCTGCCCTGCTCCCAGCACCTCCCGCCCACCGGCAGCCCCGCCAATCAGCACCTCCCCCTCCCTCCCTCCCGATCAGCTATTTTGTGGCATGCAGGAGGCTCCAGGGGGAGGGGGAGGAGCGAAGGCACGGCAGGCTCAGGGGAGGGGGCGGGAAGGGTGGAGTAGGGGCAGGGCCTGTGGCAGAGCCAGGGGTTGAGCAGTGAGCACCCCCCGCACATTGGAAAGTTGGCACCTGTAGCTCCAGCCCCGGAATCGGTGCCTATACAAGGAGCCGCATATTAACTTCTGAAGAGCCGCATGTGGCTCCAGAGCCACAGGTTGGCCACCCCTGGATTAGAATGAGCATTTTATATGACAAATTAACTGCATCTAAATGCCTTAGAGTGATGGCCATTTTTTCTTTTTGATCTGCAACTGGAAACGCTTTCTTGCTGTGTGTTACATGTTTTCTAGATGAATATAATACTTGTAGAAGGGTATAAACAAGGCTCCTGCAGGTAGATCCACTGTGGCTCCTGGATTACTTATCTCAACAGCTCCTAGTGCCTATTCATAGGACATCTCCCAAATTCCTTGTGTTGATGTCCGCATCAGACACTCAGAAAGAGAGCACGTGGCAGAGTAGCACTGGAAGCTGTGGCTTCACTAATTCATCTGAGCATGTGCTTATGAGTTGGAATCCTGCTAATGGCTCCACCATGTGGCATAACTTTCACACTGCATCTGAATGGGATTTTTCTTGTGGTGGCTGAGAAGTATTTTGTCTCCCTCAGTCTGGTTTACATTTGCCCAGGCCATTGAGTAATTTTGAGAGGGTGGAAGCTCTGGACATTATAATGTGACAGGCTGTGTGCATTTCTTTGAACGTGGATGGAGTTTCTGTCTTTCTGTTCTGCATAGCATGAGAAGGGAATAGAAAATCCGCTCCAGTTAAGAAGCACCACCACACCCTTCCAACTGTTTTGATAACCAAACTCAGACTGACCCTTCTCAGAGCTTCTTGGGTGTACTTGGGTAACTGTTTGTTTTGATGCAACTTTGCACTGGGGCCAGCTAGTGCCAGAACTCCAGATGGCAAAATACCAAAAGAAGCGCCCACTTGCAGGTGCATTTGGAAGATGCAAGCTCTCTAGCAGAGTATCCAGACTTCTGTATACTTTAGAAAATTGAACCACATCTCTGAACCTTTTGAAATCTGCCCATTGGTAATGCCAACGTGCTTTACAGTACATCAGTGAAGCAGTACAGTGCTTTACATCTTATCTGGAGACAAATTGAAGTCCTGTCTCTGTAGTAACTGCACGTACCTTGGTTCTAAACTCGATAAAATCCTCTTATAACCATCCATTGCCTCCACCTCTTAATAGCATTCAAATTATCTTTTGGCTACTGGAGATGATTTTCTGATATCAGTGGAGAAATGGAGAGTGTGTGTGTATATATCTCCTTTGGTTTTAAAGTCAACTTCTTCAGCAACTTCTAAGGGGCTGCTTTCTCTTTACAGCATTAAAATATAGAGGGAGGGCAGACTCACTGGGCAATCCTAATATAAACATCTCAAAAGGTCAGACTTTCTCAGCAAATTTCCATAATTTGTTACAGATTCCTAACACATTAAAATTCTGTAATAAATTTCCCTACCCAGAAAAGTGGAAAGAACGCCAAACGGAACAAATTAGACGACTCTCAAGACAAGGACAGCAGTGAGAGTAGTAAATGGTACACAATTAACTCCTTAGCAGACTTTAGGCTGCAATCTCAGGTTCAGGGCTGTAGAAGGCAATAGCTTTTCCATGTGATTCAGGTCCCATTACTTGAGTTACAAAACGACAGTTTACAGCAGATTTTTTTTTTTTAATTGTGAGTTCACTCAAATAAAAATGGCCCCTTCCTTTTAAGACATGAATTATTTGGTGGTGTATATAATGTCTCTAAAAGAGATACTTTGGCACAGGCAGCTTTCACAAGCTGCTAAATGCAGTGCTGTACCTTGACTGAGGCTGTGCCCTGAGGGTTTGTCTTGCTGATAATGAATCTATCCTGGTGTTTCTTCGTTTGAATATGTCAGTTGTCTTTGTAGTGAGTTTTGGGGCTGGAGTTTGGTGGCATCTCAAAACTTAGTTTTTTCCCCTCTTCAGTTCAGTGAAGCTCTCTCTCACCTTCCAGACTGGCTAAACATACGTACAAACTAAAGCTGTAACATGGATTACTTCTGTCCATTCAGGGCACTTCTCTAGCCTAGAGAAAAACAGCATCTCTTGTAACCCATTAGCTTACATATGAGAAAATTAACTTGTTAGTTACTGGAGTAAAACACTGTGCTCTTCTCAGCTCTAACAAATTGTTGCCCCACCCCATTTAAAAAATTGGTTCCCAGAATCTGTAGATAGAAGAAAAGAGGAAAAATCACTAGACTTAGGACTCCTTATCCTTGATTTTATTAGTTACTCTAGGTACTGGTGTCAATGCAATGCACTGTTTTGTCAACTATCAGCCATAAACCATAGAAATAAGAGGAGAGTGCCATTGTGGGAAATCTGCATGCCGTATGAAATCTCTGGCTACCTCACAGCTGATCTGCTGATGTTGAGAAAAATTGTGAATAAACTCTAGCAAATCTGTGATTTGCCAAAATATCAGTAGGTATTGCAGCTGCTGTCTCAGAACTAAAGGGAAATATGCATGAGTGTATACAGTAGTATTATTTATAATTTTCCTTCATGTATAGACATGAGGGGCCTGCTCCGAAGCCCGCTGAGGTAGTGGAAAGACTCCTATTCCTGTCAATTTCAGTGGGCTTTGGTTCAGGCTCTAGAATCAATATAGTACCCTGATAACAGAAGCCAACTTTGCTATACTGGAGGTGTGTTAAGGATTCGTTAGTTAAAGGTTATAACGCTATATAAGTGTTCAGTGATATTATTAGAACAGCTAATCAGAGTGTGTAAAAAGCAAACAGCTCTAGAAAACACTGAACACTGACTGACGGATTACTAATAGTCAGAATGCCAGCTTTTTAAAGTGAAGGAAAACGTGTTTTCCCTAGCAGACTCCAAAAGGTGACTATTGTGCCAAAGAAAATATAGCAAACCATGTATTTTAATACTCTTAAGAAAACAATGTCTAATGTTACACACAGGCTTTTGTCTTCCAGGACATGACTTCAAGGTTCTCTTCTAATAGCTTTTAGTGATGTCATCAACTAACGTGCTGTGGTCCTGTGTTCCTTATGCTGCTTTAGGTGTTGCTTGTACCATCCTTAACTGTAGTGAGAGAGAGAGAGAGAAACCTAAGATCAAATCTTGGCAGGAAAGCAAAGGAAGAAATTATTTTTTAGATCTGTTTTTAATTATTTTAAACTCTCAGTCTATACACATACCTTGTTAGTGCACTGGGATCTTACGGAATGTTTGTGTAATTCAGAAAAGCCTTTCAGTTCATCTTTGAGTTACTCAAGGCTATAATATTTAGCCAGGGCTAGATTACATTATTGAATGAACAGTGGTAGACTGTAACTGACTAAATAACGAGGGGCTTACACTGCCAGGTAATACCTGTCCTGGCCATTCTCCAGAATTCAGTGCTGGAGGAGGCCACAGAGGTTTACTTACTTTGTACAGTGCTTTACAAATCTTTATATGAACAACTTTGCTCATTCCAATCCATTCTTTTAATCCTTTTTTATAATATCTCTCCCTTGCCCCTCTTGCTCCAGGGAGAGATGGGCCCTGTCTCCACTTGAGGAATCTTCATCAAACTTTCCCATTTTCACTAACAGTTCAGCTCTACTTGACTTAGCAGGGATGGGAGCAGACAGGCTGCTTCTGTTTTTTTTTGTTTGGTTGGTTGGTTGGTTTTTTTTTTAAGCACTATAGCATGCTTCCCCTGCTGAGGGCAGAGTTCCATGATGGACGCCGTTTGTTATGGTGTTGGGGAGAGGAGTTCATGTAAGGAAAATCTGGAGTTTGTCAGCTGTGACAGTTTCCTGTCATGCTGCCATGGGTAGAGCAGCTGATTCTGCTCAGTCTCCCGAGTCCTATCTGATCCTTGCATGTCGCTGGACCCCATTCACAGGCCACAAACTCTTGAATGTCTGCTTCTGAGTTGAGACATCCAATGGGACTTAACATGTATTTTGAAAAATGCGATGCACCTGAGCCTTCATGATAGCATCGTCTTTAGGAGCTGACAGTTATTGTGAAAAGAGGTGGAATGACAAGGCTGATCAAGTATAATGTCCCCTACATCTGCAGGTGGGAGGTGAGATTTAATTCTCTAGCCACATGCATTAATAAAGCACTTAACGCTGTCCTTGTTTAAGTCCTTTGAAATCCTACTGTAGAAGATGCTATGTATTACTACAATGGTTTTAGTTTATCTATATGGCAAAGAGGAGATGGTCTGGTAACAAAGGGTAAAGGGAGAGGTTTTCAAAGGCACAAACGGCAGTTATTGACATGATTTTCTGTAGGAGTGTGATGGACGGTGTTCACTGGTGGCGTCACCCAGTGGTTAGGGTGTTAGGCCCTCGTTTGCCATGACTCTAATCTTCCCCTCCGGGCCACGATCACACCCTGTGGCAGTCTGTCTTTTGATGGGGGTTGACCCTACCTTCCGGTCACGTCACCAATCAGTCTTATCTCTCCCTGCTGTGAGGGGGATTCCAAGGAAGATATGGGGTCCACCTATTGACCCCTGCAGATGTCCAATCCCAGCTAGGGCTTTCCAAAGGTTCCCCTGGGAAGATTTTAGAAATGAGGGTTTTCGTGCTCCTGTTAATGAGGGAGGTTGGTAGCGGAGCCCAGGCCCTCCCACTCCACTGGGCTCTGTGAGAGGTACCCAGGAATGCCTTAAGGCTGCCTCTTGGGGCCACTTCCTACCACTCACTCTCTTGCCAGAGTCTTAGAGCTTGCCACAGTAAAGGAAAAGATAAGAGCTGAACTGCCAGCCCATCTGGGCTCAGTAGACAGGCTTTTTCTCTCCAGAAGGTTTCTGCAGCGCCCTTTCCCTGGAGCTCTCGGGGTAAGGCTCTCTCTGCTCTGCTCTGTGAGGCCCCTTCTGAGCTGCCTGACTGGCTCCTTTTAAGCTCCACTTCCAGCTGGTGCATACCCCGCAGGTGTAGCTGGGCAGGGTTGCCTGGGCCGTGAGTTGATCCTTATTCCCTTCAGCTCCAGTACGGGGGGGTTATACACCCTGTCATAGGGAGTTCGGTGCCTAGCTGCCATTTATGTCTCTGTAAATCACCCACCCTCAAAGTGGGGGCAAATTTTGTCCCCTCTAGAGCCATGGAGGACCCAAACATCAATGGAAATGATGCATTTCTGCTAGTCAGGTGGAGAAGGAAAGATCTGGAGCGCTCCATGGAGACTCCATGTCCATCCATGACCTGTGGGGTCAGCTGGAGTGGAGTGGGAGCAAGGGAGGTTGACCCATGGCTGTGTGGATTTGCTTGCCATTGCCTCTACAGAGCAGGTGGAATTATTGCCCCTGTGTAGGCTGCAGTAGTAGCCACAGAACAGCCTGGGAGAAGAATTGCTTTTCTCCAGGCCCTGAAGAACACCCTTACCCCAAGCGTGGCTGTTGGAGAGGGTTTAGCTTTCAGTGCTTGTTATGAACAGCACAATTAATCGTCAGTTTGGAAGTCATTTAATATTCACCACAGAGACTACTGGGCATTTCCCATTGTTGAGGGGATCTTTGAAAATGTTAAAAACTCAGAAATCAGTGGCCTTTCAAAACTCTGTGTGTGGGACATTCGAGCTGAGCCATGTAGCTGTGAGCCTTAATTTCATTTTTTACATTACTTGCCAACACAGCAGCAAAACCTGATATAAACTTTAAGAGCTGCTCCTCATTTTAGTTCCTTGGAAACAGCCAGTGCACATACGAGGGAAAATGTCAATCCTGGACTGGCTAGTTAAACTGGCTTTGCTAGCCATCCCATTCAGACAGTGCAAAGCCTGCTCCCAATGAACTCCCATTGTCTTCATTGGGAGCAGGATCAAGGCCTAAGGAGGTGAAAGAATAGAATGCTTAGATATTTTGGTCCTTATCCAAAGCCCATTGAAGTCAATGGTAATCTTTGGTTTCAGAGTAGCAGCCATGTTAGTCTGTATCCGCAAAAAGAACAGGAGTACTTGTGGCACCTTAGAGACTATCAAATTGATTAGAGCATAAGCTTTCGTGGACTACAGCCCACTTCTTCGGATGCATACAGAGTGGAATAAATATTGAGGAGATATATATACACACATACAGAGAACATAAACAGGTGGGAGTTGTCTTACCAACTCTGAGAGGCAAATTAAGTAAGAGGGGAAAAAAAACTTTTGAAGTGATAATCAAGATAGCCCCGTACAGACAGTTTGATAAGAAGTGTGAGAATACTTACAAGGGGAGATAGATTCAATGTTTGTAATGGCTCAGCCATTCCCAGTCCTTATTCAATCCTTGTGTCTAGTTTGCATATCAATTCCAGCTCAGCAGTCTCTCGTTGGAGTCTGTTTTTGAAGTTTTTCTGTTGTAATATAGCCACCTGCAGGTCTGTCATTGAATGACCAGACAGGTTAGTGTTCTCCCACTGTTTTTTGAGTATTATGATTCCTGATGTCAGATTTGTGTCCATTAATTCTTTTGCGTAGAGACTGTCCGGTTTGGCCAATGTACATGGCAGAGGGGCATTGCTGGCACATGATGGCATATATCACATTGGTAGATGTGCAGGTGAACGAGCCCCTGATGGTATGGCTGATGTGATTAGGTCCTATGATGATGTCACTTGAATAGATATGTGGACAGAGTTGGCATCGGGCTTTGTTACAAGGATAGGTTCCTGGGTCAATGGTTTTGTTCAGTGATGTGTGGTTGCTGGTGAGTATTTGCTTTAGGTTGGGGGGTTGTCTGTAAGAGAGGACAGGTCTGTCTCCCAAGATCTGTGAGAGTAAAGGATCATCATCTTTCAGGATAGGTTGTAGATCTCTGATGATGCGCTGGAGAGGTTTTAGTTGGGGGCTGAAGGTGACAGCTAGTGGTATTCTGTTGTTTTCTTTGTTGGGCCTGTCTTGTAGGAGGTGACTTCTGGGTACTTGGCTCTGTCAATCTGTTTTTTCACTTCAGCAGGTGGGTATTGTAGTTTTAAGAATGCTTGATAGAGATCTTGTAGGTGCTTGTCTCTATCTGAGGGATTGGAGCAAATGCGGTTATATCTTAGAGCTTGGCTGTAGACAATGGATTGTGTGGTGTGTCCTGGATGTAGGTAAGTGTAGCGGTCAGTAGGTTTCCGGTATAGGGTGGTATTTATGTGACCATCGCTTATTAGCACAGTAGTGTCCAGGAAATGGACCGCTTGTGTGGATTGATCTAGGCTGAGGTTGATGGTGGGATGGAAATTATTGAAATCATGGTGAAATTCCTCAAGGGCTTCTTTTCCATGGGTCTTTTCCATGATGAATATGTCATCAATGTAGCGCAAGTAGAGTAGGGGCGTTAGGGGACGAGAGCTAAGGAAGCGTTGTTCTAAGTCAGCCATAAAAATGTTGGCATATTGTGGGGCCATGCGGGTACCCATAGCAGTGCCGCTGACTTGAAGGTATATATTGTCCCCAAATGTGAAATAGTTGTGGGTGAGGACAAAATCACAAAGTTCAGCCACCAGGTTAGCTGTGACATTATTGGGGATACTGTTCCTGATAGCTTGTAATCCATCTTTGTGTGGAATATTGGTGTAGAGGGCTTCTACGTCCATAGTGGCCAGGATGGTGTTTTCTGGAAGATCACCGATGGATTGTAGTTTCCTCAGGAAGTCAGTGGTGTCTCGAAGATAGCTGGGTAATCTTTGCATTTACCTGAGGCTTTGGGTCAGAGTTTAATGGCAAGCCATTCTGACTTTGTTTCCTAAACAACAGCACAGATTCAGGTAAGATAACAAAGGAGCTGGTGTACCTTACAAACATTTAAGTTGACAAACAGAAAGGGATAAGAGTTCTTTGAGAAGCCTGGGGATAAAGTCTAGTTCAAACAATCAAACTTGCTATGGGGACTGGGGTGGGGGCACAGGAACTAGTGGGGTGCCAACACTGAGCCAGGGGCTGAATGGGAGAGGGGTGCAGGGCCACAGGGGGGAACGAGGGATATAGGGGATGGGGATAGTGGAGGTGTCTGAGTGGGGATGCAGGGCCACATGGGGATGGGGCAGATGTGCCTGACTGAATGGGATAGACTAGGGGTCAGCCAGGGTCTGCATTGGGGAAGCTTTCCAACTCCCGAACAATCCCTGCCCCCTTAAAAAAAAAAAAAAACACAACAAAAAACAAACAAAAAACTGTTCCATACTTCTTCCACCCACACCCAACAACCCTGCAGGTTCACTCCCAGGCTCCTTCCCAGCAATTACTTCCCTCTCCCTCAGCTCCTCCATTACCCCTGATTCCCCCAAGCCTTGGCACTGCTTCTGTACATTGGCTCAGTTACACTAGTGCAATCTCCTAATGTGCCTAATATAGATAGGATCTACGCAGTTACAGTGCTGGTGGCTGTGTCATCATCATCCTCATCAGTACTCCCCGCACAGGGGTTTGTAAAAGATGCTTTATCTTTTTATGTTTGCAGCAATTAGATGTAGAGTGGGGGAAGAAAGCAAATGGAAACTAACCCGGTCTATTCCCAGCATTACTCACTTTGCAGTCTAAACAAGATAAAGGTTCGTATCACAACTGAAAAATATCTGTAGAGTTGGATTTAAGGTGTGTGTATGTGTGTCTATAGGGAGGGACATGTTCCCTCCCACCCATTCCAAAGCTTCAGAATAGGACATTTTGCTTTAGTTGGAGAATTCTGTCAAGCCATAACAGCTGGGGAAATGAACATTCTGGGCAAACACCAGACCTCGAGGGGCACATGCTGCTCTGGCACACTTTATTTTTGAGTGGAAATCAATAGTTTGTTCTGCTATTTAGTTAGTTATAACCTGGTATATGTTTTACTGGTGATAAAGTTTACTTTTACTTTGGCTATGATTCTGTGCATTTAATATTTATATTGCAACAGCAGCCAGAGGCCCCAATCAGAACTGGTGCCGGTGTGTTAGATACTGTACAAAAGCATACAAAGACACTTCCTGCCCAGGAGAATTTATAACCTAATAATTCTGGTTCATTTCACACACAGGCTATCCAGTAAGGGACGCAGTCAGAAGTCTCCATGTGATGGCGCTCTCTCTTCCCCCACCTCCCCTTCCCCTCACAAAATGCCCTGCTGCGTGTGCTTCTAGATAGCTAACTAGATGCCAGGTAAATGGACAATGAACCAAACAAGGCTTGGAATGGCCAAACTACTGACCCGATCCTTGTGAAAGCAGCTGAGTACCCTCAATTCCCAGTGACTTCCATATTTACTTCAGTTGGAGTGGAGTGTGGGCAGAGCCTTGTAGGACTAGGCCCCATGTTGTCATTACAATACCTCTATTTCGTTACAAAGAAAACTCTTGTGAAAATCAGATTGAATAGTCAAGGTTCACCCTAGCTATCCCAGCCACTGTCAGATCGAATTAATGGAATCAGGAGACAGGAGAGATCTTGTCCAGAGTGTGCCAATGCAGGATTGTTTCCTGCCTAATCTGAAATGACTAGAACGTCAGGGCTTTTCTTGCTTCCTTTGAGAAATTATTCCACTGTCTAATAGGCCTAACTCTTTGAAACTTTTTCTTGATATTCAAACCAAATTTTACTGTACTCAGTATCATCCGAATGTCCCTAGGTATAACTCTTCAACCACCTTAATCCATCCTTCCTTGTCCTTTATTTTCTGCCAAAATGTTTTTTAAAAAGTACAAACTACAATGTTCAATTCAAAAAGTTTTCCTACCAGTCTGGCATGCCATTTTAAACCTATATACAATACAATCTGCAGGTTCTGTCGATGAATTCCTGGCCTATCAATGGCAAAACTCACTGCCTTTAATAGGGCCAGGATTTCACCCTACATGTCTTGTAGGGAAGAGTTTTGTTAAATACTTTTCCCATCTAAAGTGTGCATCAGCTCCCAGGGATCTAAATAACAGGAACTGTAAAATCAGCAATTACAGTACAGATTTATTTTTGAGAGAGAGAGAGAGAGAGGTAAAGAGAATACCAGCAAAGAACAGGGGACAGCTTACTGGAGTTTGGGCAGGGAAGGTATATTTTGATATTTTCCACCTTCATACTTTGTAAAAGTATATCGAAAGCTCAGTGAGGCCAATTACTTCTGAATGATTTAATATTAAAATGACAGGCAGCATCAAACATAAATCTCTTCTAATGAGACTTAAATAGTGCCACTGGGTTGGCTCTGTGGCTCTGCTTGTATCAATAGTGTGCAGATTTCGCTAGTGGGGTGCAGGGGCGCCCAGAGGATTCAGGGGGCAATTTTGGGGGCCCCTTCCTTAAAAAAAAAAAAAGTTGCAATACTATGGAATACTATATTCTCATGGGGGCCCCTACAGGGCCTGGGGCAAATTGCCCCACTTCCCCCCACCCCACCCCCCACGGGTGGCCCTGGCGGGGTGCATGACTACAAAAAGCATCATACAGCCATGTGGAGTGAAACTCAAATGTGTTTGCTTTGGAGAGAGTTTGGTGGCTTATCACAAGCTTATCTGAATTCTTTTTGCCTAGAACCCAGGCTGGAAATTTCACTAGAACAGGCTTAATTCAGTGATTCTTGTTTTCAGCTCAGCAGTAAATAAGAACCATTTTGCTGTTTCTGTTTGTTTCCAGATGAAGCCAGGAAGTGCAGAGGCAAATGAAAATTAAAACAAACAAGCTGCTTACATGAAACTTTTTTTTTCCAGTCCTGAAAAAAGCTGTTTTAGATTAAGTTAAAAGTGAAGTTTAGACAGTTCCAGTAATCCAAATTTTTTCTCCCAGTCTTATTAAACAGTCATCTGATTCAGACAGGGGATGGGTCCAAACCAGATGTCAGCTCCGCATATCCCTGAGCTATATGTGGGAGTTGAAAGTCCATCTGGATTCAAATTTTGTAAGTAACCTCTCGCTTTGTACTAGGGCTGCATTGCAGCAAACCCCCAGATCAAACCCCCTCCCAAACTTTGAAGTGTTCAGAATGTAGATTCGGCACAGGTGCAGTGACTGGCACTACTTGCATGTATAAAGTCAAGCAGGTGCACATATTTTTGCAGGCCAGATTTACAGACACAGTTTAAAGTCATATTTTCGGTGGACTGAAGATTCGAAGTTGCAGTTATCACACTTACCCCTAGAGGTCCCAAGATGACACAACTGAGTTATGGTTCCAAAACTACTTCTGAGGAACCACTCAGAATCCAGCACTGCGGGAATACACTGAAAATGTTCTGTCACATTAGTCTTAGATGCCCACTTCACTCTTTGGCTCCTCAATTAGATTCTGACTATATAGTAGTGCTAGATGTGAAGTTTTAATTTTTTCAGGAAAAGTATAACTGTCATTAGCAATATGAAGAAAAATCCTGTCTAGATTTTCAAAGACCAGTTGATGAGTCACAAATTTCTGCATAATCTAGTTCTCAACAACATACAGGCTCAGAAATTAATTTGAAATCACCCAGTACAATAAAGATGTCTTTCATGCTGCTTTTTGCAGTCTGTGCCTATTACTATTACTTTGAATAAAATTATTTCATAGAAATTACAGTGAAAACAGGTTTAATCTTCCCCATCACATTTAATAGAACACATGGATGAAGTCAATTTGAAACAATAATAAGAGGCAGAGAAAGAAAGAAAATTTAGCATGTATTTCTATGGACAGAACCAAAGCTAATATTACAGTCAAACTCATTGACCCTGTGTCACTTTTGATGTATTGCTTCAAACTGGCTTGATACTACTCAGTTAAGTAAAGTAGTTCATTATGAATAATTTTGTATTCGTTCTTTTCCTCCAAAAAATTTTTTTTGTATTGATCACAGAGTAAAAAATCCTTTACTTGTATGGGAACAAGGATGTAGGTGGGCTGGCCTACTGGTTAGAGCAGGAATCAGGTCTACTGGGCAGAGCAGGTGTCAAGGACAGGACACACAAACTGATTCAGAGCTGGAGTCAACTGCCAAATACCAGAGCCAAAGTCAGGGCCAGGAATCAAAGCCGAGGATTGGAGCTGGGGTCAGATGGCAAAGGATGAGGCAGGGTCAGAGTCCGAGCCAGGATTGGTAGCTGATGGTCAGGAGCAAGGTGAAAGGGCAGGAATCAGAGAGAGGCAAGGATCAGGCACAGAGCAGGAACAAGCTAGGAGCGATGAACAGATCAGGAACGATATTGGAGCAGACTGCAGGAGCCAGGCAAGAGCAGAATCCAGTGTGTTTGCTATAAGGAAGTTTGCACAGCTGCTCAGAGAGCCCAGTCAGATCATTTCCTGGTTTAAGTAGCAGGTCTGAGCCAATCAGGTGTCTGCAGGCCTTGGATACTCCAACTGGGCTTCCTGTGCAGCCTAACCTTCCAGGTTTATCAAGATTGTTCTGCACCCATTTCCATTGGTGGTGATGAGGGAGTGTTAGAGAGCTAGGGCCCCTTCCAGGACTGGTTCTAGACCTGTACCTTTGGATCCTTACAATTTGTGTGTATTTTCATGACCATCTCCTGCCTCTTTCCAGCCTGTCTTTACAATAAAAGTGACTTTTGTTTTAAACTCTAACTTCACAACTACGTAACTCAGGAATTTAAAAAGAACTGAAAAAAATCTAGCGAACTCAGATTTATTATTTCTCTTACTTTTCTCCACAAATATTTAAGTCTGAAAAGGTCCCATTAAAAGGGAAATTCTGACTAGCTGGATTCACTCCTTCCTCGTCCAGTCACCTACTTACACAAATGACTTTGGCATAACAGTCAACAGAGAGCCATGAACTAGAACAAGGTGAGCAGATCAAATGCTCTGTGCTCAGCTCTGTAAATCCAATGTGTGACGTTGTGCAGCCTATACGGTTTTATAAAAACATGATAATAAGTGAATATAATGTAACTGGGATAGTTTTATAAAAAGATGGTAATAAGTGAATATAACGTAACTGGGATATGCTTCGTGCAAAAGGTCCCTTGTAAGGTATCATTGCAAAGCTTATAATCTACTGAGTGTGATCATCCGATTTGTATAAATGTGCCACGCTTGTATCTAAAACTAGAAATACAAAATATAACTCTGAGGGCCTATTGTAATTATGTAAAGTGTGGGCCATTAATGATGGTTTGGAATCTTGATGACTCCCATTAACAAGGACCATTGTCTGCAGATGGCTGTGTTTACCTGTTAGTCTCCCTGTATATGTGTGTGCTGGCAAGTGGGCATTGAAGTCTTGCAGTGATATGTGATCATGTCACCTGACCTGGAATCCATCTTTAACCTGGTGCTTTTCCAGTGAGGGAGGGTGGAAACCCAGAGGGACAAAGGGTTCCCGCCTTATGCAAAAGATATATAAAGGAGTGGAAGAAAACAGAGGGAGAGAGGAGCCATCATGAAGAATCCCCTAGCTATCACCTTAGCTGGAACAAGAGCTGTACCAGGGGAAAGAATTGTGCCCAGGCCTGGAAGGTGTCCAGTCTGAGAAAAAGCTTACTGAAGCATCTCTGAGGGTGAGATTATCTGTATTCAGTTTGATTAGACATAGATTTGCGCATTTTATTTTATTTTGCTTGGTGACTTACTTTGTTCTGCCTGTTACCACTTGGAACCACTTAAATCCTATTTTCTGTATTTAATAAAATCACTTTTTATTTAGTAATTTACTCAGAGTATGTATTAATACCTGGGGGAGCAAACAACTGTGCATATCTCTCTATCAGTGTTATAGAGGGCGAACAATTTATGAGTTTGCCCTGCATAAGCTTTATGCAGGGTAAAACGGATTTATTTGGGTTTAGACCCCATTGGGAGTTGGGTGTGTGAGTGCTAAAGACAAGCACACTTCTGTGAGCTGTTTTCAGGTAAACTTGCAGCTTTGGGACAAGTGATTCAGACCATGGGTCTGTGTTGGAGCATACGAGAGTGTCTGGCTCAGCAAGACAGGGTGCTGGAGTCCTGAGCTGGCAGGGAAAACAGGAGCAGAGGTAGTCTTGGTACATCAGGTGGCAGCTCCCAAGGGCGTTTCTGTGATCCAACCCATCACACAATGTACTGCACAGTACAGCACAGTTGTAAATTTCTGTGCACCCATGCGCTGGTGCTTCCATTTGGTTTTGTGTCAAGATCCTGGCGTTGCATATTGTAGGTTTGAGGTGAGATGGTGGTTCCTTTATTTAGCACACAGTGGGAGAGGATATTGCTCTGTGTTTGTTCTTAAAAGTGCCCAGTGAACTTTGTAAAATACTCTATGACAATATCATCACTTCAGGGAATGAGTCTGGTGACATTCTTACTGCTTATTGTGAAGAAGTCTATTGCAGAGAATTTATTGTTTTACCTGGACACTTCCATGCCAGCACTTATAATTTAGTGACTGTGTGTAGTTCATGCAAAAGGCCTCAAAGATACTCTGCAGTACCTGTGCTGTGGTTATAATTTGGTTATAAACCTTATAATTTTTAGCAAACTGGTGATTAAACTCCCTCCAGTAGTCAGAAGCCCTGATGCTGGGATCTGGCTAGATGCACCAGTCAGGGTAATACCAGCCGTAGGGATAACATTGAAAAGCTATGTCCAGGTGTTTAAATTCAGATGTAGAAACCACAACCTTTGCATTTATTGGTTCCTTTATTGCTCTAATCCTTGAGGCCAATGGACAGATGCAAATAGCTCCTTGTGATTAGTACCTTCTGCTTCATAGGGGACCTTACAGAACGGATATAGCACCTCACATCCAGATGCTCACTTGAAGATTTCATCCTGGGACTTGAGTTGAAGCTTCTAAAACATTGCCTGAACACTCAGCTCCTTCTGTTCTATGTGGATGCTTTCTTCTGCCTTAGTCAGAGTGTCTTGAATGTTGGCTGAGAACGGACCAATGTTTTCTGTTTCAGAGTAGCAGCCGTGTTAGTCTATATCCGCAAAAAGAACAGGAGTACTTGTGGCACCTTAGAGACTAACAAATTTATTAGAGCATAAGCTTTCGTGGACGTGGGCAGTAGCCCACGAAAGCTTATGCTCTAATAAATTTGTTAGTCTCTAAGGTGCCACAAGTACTCCTGTTCTTTTTGCCAATGTTTTCTGTGTTTTTGAACAAGATCACATCCAAGTTGTCCTTAATTATTTTGCAGCACTTGGCAGAAATAATCTAGAAATGTAGAGTTTGTGAGAGTATCTGTTTTGCTTGGAGTTAACCAGAACATTCCTGACTTTAATAAAGTGATACAAGCTTCCTCACCAGATCCTGCAAACTCTGTCTCACTGCAGATTTGACAAAATGCAAAGAAGGTACCAATGTGAGATTTCTACACATAACTACAGCACTCAACCCAAGGTTTAAGAATCTGAAGTGCCATCCAAAATCTAAGAGGGACGAGAAGTGGAGCATGCTTTCAGAAGTCTTAAAAGAGCAACACTCCAATGCGGAAACTACAGAACCCGAACCATCAAAAAAGAAAATCCACCTTCTGCTGGTGGTATCTGACTCAAATGATGAAAATGAACTTGTGTCAGTCCGCTCTGCTTTGGATTGTTATTGAGCAAAACCCATCATCAGCATGGACATGTGTCCTCTGGAATGGTGGTTGAAGCATGAAAGGACATATGAATCTCTAGCGCATCTGGCACATAAATATCTTGCAACGCCGGCTACAACGGTGTCATGCGAACATCTGTTCTCACTTTCAGGTGACGTAAACAAGAAGCGGGCAGCATTATCTCCTGCAAATGTAAACAAACTTGTTTGTCTGAGTGATTGGCTGAACAAGAAGTAGGACTGAGTGGATTTACCGGCTCTAAAATTATACATTGTTTTATTTTTGAATGCAGTTATTTTTTTGTACGTAATTTTACATTTGTAAGTTCAACTTTCATGATAGAGATTGCACACCAGTTCTTGTATGAGGTGAATTGAAAAATAAAATTTCTTTTGTTTTTTACAGCACAAATATTTGTAATCGAAAGGAAATATAAAGTGAGCACTGTTGAAATCCATATATTTGAAAATGTAGAAAACATCCAAAATATTTAAATAAATGGTATTCTATTATTGTTTAACAGTGCAATTAATCACGATTAATTTTTTTAATCACTTGACAGCCCTAAATGTAACTATTCCACCAGTAAAGTCACATTTGTTCTTCTGTCTACTTAACTCCAAGGTTTCTCTGTCAGCTGAGATTTATACAGCAGGGTCCTTTTGACTTTTCATGGTGCACATTTCTTTCTCCACTTTAGCCACATTTCTGAAGATCCCTTGGAGTCTCAGCATTTCCTTCTTGTAATTTTCCACATCTTCTATTTTTGTGGCAATTTAATTTAACTCAATTGCTCATGCTCTGACATTCCTAATTGATCTTCATTCCTACTTCACATACAGTCATAGATTTGTCTTCAATACCACTTATCTTGTGACATCAATTCATTATTCTTTCAGTGGTAGAGCACAGCTTTTCTACAAAGTCTGCCATGTTTGTGATGTGGCCTTTCACTGGTATGTGTGTTTTGTTCGGTTTCAGCACTGAGGCTAATCTATGAAGGAATTCTAATATTCCTTGGATTTCCCAACCTGTTGATTGAGAATGAAGCAGTACATAGTTGTTGGTGTATTCTCTCCCATGGAGGCTTTTGGTAAATATGAACATTGCAGAGGAAAGTTCTTTTAAATTGCTAACCTGTACCCTGTGTGACCTGATGTCTCTGCACAAGTTTGTAACTGCAAAGGGTTCTGGTTCTCCTTCCTACCAGAAAATTTCTACCAACCCCTCTGCAATTTCATACTGAACATTCTATGTCCTGATATATAAGGAAATTATAATACTACAAGGACTAGGTGAGAACCTCCCTGGGCATTTTGTGTTTGAATAAGAAGTAGGTCCCAGATACACAAAGGAAATGACTGGCATTGATATGAGCTCTCTTCTCTAAACTCTTTGCTTTCTGACGGGGGATGTGGCCTCCATTTTCTCACAATCTCCCTCATGGCCCACACCATTAAGATGTAGTTGGGAGTATCAAGGGTAGGTAACCCTGTGCCTTCCAGAGGGAAGACACAATGGCACATGGATATTTTTAACAGACTCTTGTATTGTAGGAAACTGTCTGAGCAAAGCAGAACAGTACAAATAACATAGACAACAATAATCTCTGGAGGGTTCGTGGCTGGGATGTTCTCAGGAACTATACATTGGGGCCCTGGACATTTCAATGAGCCATATAGCAAAAGCTTCCCATGCTAGGGAACAGGCCATATATCTACAGTGGAATAAAAGACCTGTGGCTGGCCCAGGTCAGCTGACTTGGGCTTGTGAGTTTCAGGCTGCAGAGCTGTAAAATTGCTATGTAGATGTTCAGGCTCAGACTGGAGTCTGGGATCTGGGACCTCTCCCCTCGCAGGATCACAGCCTGAGCCCAAACGTCGACACAGCAGTTTTTACAGCCCCACAGCCTGAATGCTGTGAGTCTGAGGCAGCTGACCCTGGACCAACTGGGTCTTCCTTCCTTCCTTTGTGCATTTTTGTCATTAGTCAAAATGGCTGGTATCTCCCATTCATATCCATGTGACTGAAGTCACAGGCTGCACATAGTCAAAATGGCAGCCAACAGTCTACAGTCTTTGCAGATGGCAGGGTGAAAGAAGCTGCTATCTCCCATTGTGTTTAATTGCTGTGTAGATGTACTCAAAGGGTCCCCTGTTATCTTTTACAGTCAGATGAGGGGATGTAATCAAGAATCCCTGTAAATGCCATGGGAAGGTGGGAACTAGGGCCACCTCTGGCTGGAGCAGGAGGTGGGCTAGTTTCCTGCTACCTTCTGAGCATAATCTGGGAGCTATTATTATTTACTGATTGAATTAAAAGTCCTTTTGAGTCACCTGAAGCAGCTAGAAAATTAACATGGCAAAAGGCAGCAAAGAAGTCAAACGTAATTATCTTGGCTCATTGGTGAATGCCAGTAGCAAAAATCTCCTACAGCTGGAGACGGAACACTAAACTGGGAGGCTCTGAGTTACTACAGAGAATTCTTTCCCAGGTATCTGCCTGGTGGGTCTTGCTCACATGCTCAGGGTTTAACTGATCGCCATATTTGCGGTCGGGAAGGAATTTTCCGTGGGTCAGATTGGCAGAGACCCTGGGGAGAGGGAGGTTGCCTTCCTCTGCAACATGGGACCCGGGTCACTTGCAGGTTTAAACTAGTGTAAATGGTGAATTCTCGGTAACTTGAATAACTTATTCTCTTTAAACCATTATTTGAGGACTTCAGTAACTCAGTCATAGATTAGGGATCTATTTCAGGAGTGGTTGAGATTTTGTGGCCTGCACTGTACAGGTCAGACTAAATGATTACAATGGTCCCTTCAGACCTTAAATTCTATGCGTCTATTATTAATTTTAAAATCTCAGCAGAAATTGAGAGCTTCATTTTTGCACTGGCTGCAATTTCCATATAGTTATGGTGTAGCCAGGTAGAATGCACTACAGTATTCCAACGTACAATGTTTGCAGCACCCTCGCTGTGCTTCCAAAATGTTTGCAAACAGGCTGTGCTCCCACGTGTCTAGTATATTTACTTTTTAATTACATTCAGAAGAGGCGCCAAAGCTGATTAATGCAGGTCTGCCATGTTTAAAGGGGCTTTGTAACTGGGGCCCCCAAACACATGATCATATTAGTTAAGATCCATTGATCATGATTAAACTGAAGGTTAAGTCTCTTGAAAAAAGAGTCTCTTGAGAAAATCTCTGTAGCTAAAGAGTGTAGTTTGATTTTGTAAATCCATAATCTCCCAATGTTATGCCACTGGTAAAGTGGAATATTGTGTTTATCTAACGTAAGAAAATGATAATAAAAAAATCACACAACCATTACAGTGCATATTCAATGCAAAATTTTCTTCAATGAAACAGAGTGGTGGTTACAAAAACAAAAATATTTTTTTAAAATTCTGAATTTAAGCACAGATTTAATTCCACATGTTGAAACATTCAAATAAAGTCACAGAGAATTACTGTTCAGATCTGTGGCTAGCAAAACATCAAACAGAATTATGCAGCAACCCACCCAGTCTAAAGAGAAGGAAAGGATGCAGGTGCAGTGTTTGAAAAGAATAATTCCACTAAGAATATTTCATTTAAAGATGTTTTAAAAATGGAAGCACGTTAGGGAAAAAGACTTTAATCATGCAATCTATGCAGGATGACACTACAACTATACCAATTCTGCCAGTTGAGAAATATTTCCCCATATTTTCACTGGTTTTTAGGTACAAAAATAAAGTCCCCCTGTACAGGAAAAGTAGGGCTTGATCTACACTTAAAAGATAGCTACGGCAGCCAAGGGTGTGAAAAAAACACACGTCAACCGAGATAGTTATGTCAACTTAACTCCCAATGTAGATGCAGCTATGTCGACAGAAGATTGCTTCCACTGATGTAGCTTCCATTAATGTTGGTTTTCAGTAAGTCCTGGATCACTAGAGAAATTCCAGAAATTTTGGAAGAAACCTAATCTGCCAATTTTTGAAAAGGGTAAACAGGAGGATCCCGGTAATTATAGGTCTGTTAGTCTGACATCAAGCCCGGGCAAGATAATGGAGCAGATGATACAGGACTCGATTTAAAAAAGAAATAAAGGAGGGCAATGTAGTTAATCCAAATCAAGATGGCACAGGAGCCAGCAAACAGAGCTGTAAACAGGGGAGTTTCAGTGGGAGTTCTGTTGTAGGAGAAGGTTTTAGTATTTTGTATTTGTATGTGTAGAAGCTGATAGGGGCGGTGTGCTGGGAGAGAAGCTGAGCCCTGATTAGGGGGCAGGGCTTCTCTGCTTAGGGGTCCTATAAAGGTAGGCAGCCAGTCAGGCAGCGACACAGACAGCTGCAAGGGCACAGGAGCCAGCAAACAGAGCTGTAAACAGGGGAGTTTCAGTGGGAGTTTGCGGGGAAGACTAAGAGAGATAGGCAGTGGAATAGACAGGCTAGTGAAGGGAGTGGGTGGTGGTCTGCCAGTGTTCTGGTGCCCATTGGGGGTTTGTTTTGCTGTGGGTGGTGGTGTTTTGCTTTGCTTTGTGTTTCCCGGACTAACAGGTTTTAGGTGGGAAGGCTATGACCAGGGCCGGCTCCAGGCACCAGCTTGTCAAGCTGGTGCTTGGGGCAGCCGCTCCGGAGAGGGGCGGCACGTCCAGATATTCGGCGGCAATTCGGCAGACGGTCCCTCACTCCGCCTGGGAGCGAAGGACCTCCCGCCGAATTGCCACCGCAGATCGCGATCGTGGCTTTTTTGTTTTGTTTTGTTTTGGCTGCTTGGGGCGGCCAAAACCCTGGAGCCAGCCCGGGCAATGACAGATACAGAGGCAGCAGTGGAAGACACAATGAAGATGACTGGATGTGGAAGCTGCAGCATGTATATGATCCTGGAGGGGGTACCTGAAAAGAGTTTTGTCTGCATGAAATGCCACCTGATAGAGCTGATGGAAGAAAAGATCCGAGGATTGGAGATGCAGGTGGAAACTCTGGTGGAGTTTAGAAGGGGGTTCGAGCAGATGGTGGAACAAAGACATGAGGAAGCTGAAGGGAAAAGCTCAGACTTGCAGATGGAAGCAGGACCAAAGAACTCTGAGGGGAGACTGCTGGGTGAGGAAAGGGGACAGTGGAAGCATGTGACTAAGAACCAGGGAGAGGAAAAGACAGGCTAGTGAAGGAGAAATAGAGCTCAGGAACAGGTTTGCGGAGTTGGAAAATGAAGAAGGGGCACAGCAGGTGGTCGCTGAAGGTGAGAGGGCAAGGAAGAAGAGAAGAGCAGCTAGTCCTATAGGAAGAGGAGAAGAGTCAATGGGGATAACAACACCAAATATGAGCCCCAGGAGGGTACAGGATGGGTTGCAGAGGATTGCAAGGGACAATAGGAATCGAGAAGACTTGCAGCTAGAGGGAACAGGGGATAGACCGGAGAATCACACCATCAACAGGAAAAGGCAGGTATGTGATTGGGGACTCCTTACTGAGAAGAATAGACAGGCCTGTAACTAGAGCTGATCTGGAGAACAGAAGGGTGTGCTGTCTGCCAGGTGCTAAGATATGGGATGTGGACCTGAGGCTGAAGAGGATCCTAACGGGAGTGGGAAAGAATCCGTTGATTGTCCTTCATCTGGGAACAAATGATACAGCTAGATTCTCGCTGGAACGTATCAAGGGAGACTATGCCAGGCTGGGGAAGTCGCTTAAGGAAATCGAGGCTCAGGTGATCTTCAGTGGGATTCTGCCTGTTACTAGAGAAGGGCAACAAAGGTGTGACAAGATTATGGCGATCAACAGATGGCTCAGGCAGTGGTGCTATAAGGAGGGCTTTGGGATGTATGGCCACTGGGAAGCATTCATAGACAGAGGACTGTTCTCTCGGGATGGACTTCACCTGAGTAAGGAGGGAAATAGACTTCTAGGATGGAGGCTGGCACAACTGATTAAGAGAGCTTTAAACTAGGAATTTGGGGGAGATGACTGGGAGATGTCCAGGTAATCTCCATGCCGGAATTTAATATTGAAAGGGAAGAAAACGAAGTAAGAAAGGATACAGCCGTGGGTATGAGAATGGACATAAGGAGGAAGGGTAGTGTAGATACCAGTCTAATAGGTGATACTTGTGGTAGAATGTCTGTGCCTAATCGGGTAAAGAATGTCAGTGAAGCCAAACGCCAAAAATTAAGATGTTTGTACACTAATGCGAGGAGCCTAGGTAACAAAATGGAGGAACTAGAGCTACTGGTGCAGGAAGTGAAACCAGATATTATAGGGATAACAGAAACATGGTGGAATAGTAGTCATGACCAGAGTACAGGTATTGAAGGGTATGTGCTGTTTAGGAAAGACAGAAATAAAGGCAAAGGTGGTGGAGTAGCATTATATATCAACGATGAGGTAGACTGTAAAGAACTACTATAAGAAGTGATGGAATGGATAAGACAGAGTCTGTCTGGGCAAAAATCACATTGGGAAAGAAAGCTACTAGAGCCTCCCCTGGGATAGTGCTTGGGGTGTGCTACAGACCACCGGGGTCCGATTTGGATATGGATAGAGACCTCTTTAATGAAATAAACACTAATTGGAATTGTGATATCATGGGAGACTTTAACTTCCCAGATATAGACTGGAGGACAAGTGCTAGTAATAATAATAGGGCTCAGATTTTCCTGGATGCGATAGCTTATGGATTCCTTCACCAAGTAGTTGAAGAACCAACAAGAGGGGATGCCATTTTAGATTTGGTTTTGATGAGTAGTGAGGACCTCATAGAAGAAATGGTTGTAGGGGACAACCTTGGTTCGAGAGATCATGAGCTAATTCAGTTCAAACTAGATGGAAGGATAAACAAAATTAAATCTGGGACTAGGGTTTTTTATTTCTAAAGGGCTAACTTTAAAGAATTAAGGAAATTAGTTAGGGAAGTGGATTGGACTGAAGAACTCATGGATCTAAAGGCGGAGAAGGCCTGGAATTATTTCAAGTCAAAGTTGCAGAAACTATCAGAAGCTTGCATCCCAAGAAAGGGGAAAAATTCATAGGCAGGAGTTGTAGACCAAGCTGGATGAGCAAGCATCTCAGAGGGTGATTAAGAAAAAGCAGAAAATCTACAAGGAGTGGAAGATGGGAGGAATCAGCAAGGAAAGCTACCTTATTGAGGTCAGAACATGTGGGGATAAAGTGAGAAAAGCCAAAAGCCATGTAGAGTTGGACCTTGCAAAGGAAATTAAACCCAATAGTAAAAGGTTCCATAGCCATATAAATAAGAAGAAAGAAAGAAAAAGTGGGACCGCTAAACACTGAGGATGGAGTGGAGGTTAAGGATAATCTAGGCATGGCCCAATATCTAAACAAATACTTTGCCTCAGTCTTTAATGAGGCTAATGAGGAGCTTAGGGATAATGGTAGGATGACAAATGGGAATGAGGATATGGAGGTAGATATTACCACATCTGAGGTAGAAGCCAAACTCAAACAGCTTAATGGGACTAAATCGGGGGGCCCAGATAATCTTCATCCAAGAATATTAAAGGAATTGGCACATGAAATTGCAAGCCCATTCGCAAGAATTTTTAATGAATCTGTAAACTCGGGTTGTACCGTAGGACTGGAGAATTGCTAACATAGTTCCTATTTTTAAGAAAGGGAAAAAAGTGATCCCGGTAATTATAGGCCTGTTAGTTTTGACATCTGTAGCATGCAAGGTCTTGGAAAAATTTTGAAGGAGAAAGTAGTTAAGGACATTGAGGTCAATGGTAATTGGGACAAAATACAACATGGTTTTACAAAAGGTAGATTGTGCCAAACCAACCTGATCTCCTTCTTTGAGAAGGTAACAGATTTTTTAGACTTGCATCTGAAGAAGTGAGGTTCTTACCCACGAAAGCTTATGCTCCCAATACTTCTGTTAGTCTTAAAGGTGCCACAGGACCCTCTGTTGCTATTTAGATTATAAACTGCCTACGCCTCTACACACAAGCACATACGATACCAGTACGCTCACTACTGTACACTGTCAACCACATACCACAACTGTAACTCTGCCCGTCATCCATACCTCCCATTACCAAACTGCCACCTCCAAACACACTAAACTACAATAAGCATCCAAACAACTAACAGTGTTCAGAGAGGGGGTGTGGTAAAGGGGTGTGCAGAAGGGACGCATGGGAGTAGTCTGGTATGCTTGGTAAAGTGGTATTAGAAGGCTGGTGTCCCTAGGGGGCAGAGTTAAGGTTGTAGTGTGCAATGGTAAGGTGGGTATCTGGAAGGGTGGTAGGAACATGTACTGTTAGTTGGCTTAACTTCTCATTTCCTTGCTTTTGTAATTTTGTGTCAGCTGTTATGTGCACAGAAACCTCAAATGCTTTATGACAAAGTTTCTTGTGTATGAATACTCTTCACTCAATCTCTCTTTGTGATTATAAAGCTCCTATTCGCTGTTTGGGATACTACAGAATACTCCAAACCACAGGTGAGCTATTGTAGGCATTTCCCAAGCAGTGAATCAGGGCACTCTACCACTGCTGAAAGAGACTCACTGGACTCTTGGCGCTTTACTCTTCTCCTTTCTGGGTCCTGAGCCCAAGAGCAAAGCAAGGAGAAGGGCTGCCACAGCAGTAAACCAAATCCTGGCTTCTCAGGGGGAGGCACAGCAAAGCAGAGGGCTGGCTCTAGCACAGAGGTTATGTACCTATTACTAGAGATCTCTTCTCCCCACACAGTGGAGCAAACAATCCACTGAGCTAGGTGTTAGGAAAGATGCCTGTCACAATGTTCAGCCAATCAATCTGAGAGAGTAGCCATTCCCAGTCGCTTTATATTAAATGTGTGGCGATGGGCTGACTGCACGGCAGTGCTGCAGTAAGATGCAATAATACAAATAAGAGATGAAGCACTTTCCCGGCACCGCAAGTGCTGTGGTGGTATTTTGTTTTTTTCAACCTGCAGCTTGTAGCACATGCTGTACTTTACGTGAGTGGCCCATAGGGCAGCCTCAGTTGTTAGCAAATGTGAGGTTCTGTGCCCTTTGGCATCACTAAAAGCCAGTTATTGAAGTAGTAAACAAGCTTAGCATTTGTGGCATTCTGGAGTGAAACTGCTTTTAAAATGTTCTTTTTTTTTTTTATTTAAAAGGAAAATGACTCACTGGATGGTGGTATGTTATAAATGCTAGCATGAAAGACAGTCTATAATAGCTCTTTTCATTGCAGGCCCTCTGCTTACATGGGGTTAGAAGAGCAAACTCTGCCATTCAAACACGTCCTTTTCCCCCTTTTAAAACAAGGCTTTGATGGTGGCACAGAGACAGCTTCAAACTTAATGTGGCTACTTGCCAGTTTGTATAGGTCTTGGAGAGGCCACTGGGAATCAACACCCATATGAATAGGTCTTCTGGAATTTCACAAATTTTTAGTCACACTCTCCATGGAACAGTGCATAGCTGTTGTCTTTTTAGAGCATAGTAGTATGTTTGTCAGGGATGGAGTGAAATAACAGCTTTTTTCCTCAGTAGCCACAAACAACTATAAACCTAAGCTATAAAAAGTATACAGGGTCCCATTGAGGCTCTTAAATAATATCCCAGAGGTGGCCAGTCTTTGGTATAGGGTAGATTTAGCCTACAGAGTTGTATGCTGTGGGCTGCAGCCCTCTTTATCCTTAACATGGAGGTACTGTACATTATATGAAGAGTACATAACACACTGCTCCACGTGGCCTGAAGCAGTTGAGACCTGTGAGCTACACTTCCATGTTAAAGATTACAACAGCTTCAATCTGTCTCATTTTATATGTTAACTATGACCCTGGGACTTCTTGCAACTTAATTTGGCTATTGATTGGTCAAGCTAAATACTCTCTTTCTAGAAGCAGTCGCCACAATCATGAAGTAGGGTCTAAGCAACAGATGGCTGAAATATACTTCCAATAGATGTGCTGCATAGTTACTAATACACCTATGGGAGAGAAGTGAGAAATATTGATCCACAAACTTTCTCACTTTTAAAAAATGAAAAATCTAGATCCAGGAAACAACATTCTACGGAAACTGAGGAAGACTCATGAACTACATTAATATTGAGAAGACCTTAAAGGTCTTTGGACCTACAGCAATCTATTTTCTTCCTATGTTTGTTACCCACAGTCAATTGCATAGTTTATAGACAGCCTCCAGCTTATTGTCTCCATTAGCACTAATTGCCATGATAACAGTAAAGTAGGATATATGCGCACCCATGTGTACATATTTTCCCCCAAAACAGAATCACTGTGGGAAAAACGTGAATAACATGAAACAGCCACTTGTTCCAAATATGAGTAAATATGAAAGCTGATAATTTATAGAGCACACAAGATATGCTATATTGAAAATAGGCACTAAAAGGAGGGAAAATGGCCCAGTGGTTACGGAACTGGCCTAAAAGTATAGGAGTCCTGAGCTCAACTCCCTGCTCTTCCATAGACTTTCGGTGTGACCTTTGGCAAGTCACTTGATCTCTCTGTGCCTCTGTTTCCCCATCTGTAAATGGGGATAATAGTACTTCCCTAATACACAGGGGTGTTGTGAGTATAAATACATTTAAAAAGATTGTGAGGTGCTCAGATACTTCTACAATGGGGGCCCAATTGGTACCACAGATAGATAAAGTAAGAGGGTGTCAGACGGAGGGCAATTCCACCTCCTCTGCTAACCCCAGAGAGAACAGAATGTTTCCCCTCTTCTCCATGACTTGGGGCAACTCCCCCATCCTTCCTGGCGGGTGTGGTGAGAACTTCCCCCTCTGATCTCAGTCTGCTGTGACCACTGGCTGAAATAAAAGCTAAAGCACTCTGGAATACCTGAGCTGATATCCGCATGTGTTTTCTTGGATTGGCCCATGTCTAGCACTGCACTGATATTATCAACACTAATGTATTTAAAGCTTTGGTTTAAGGCTCTCCTCACTAGGGTTTCTATGAGAGGTTGGTTCCAGGAGAAGGAGCAGTTTTAGCATGGGTTCCTAGGTTCAGTTGCACCCACAGAAATCATGAAACCAAAGATGCCAAACCTGAGTGGTGCTGTGACCCCCATGCATCATGTCACAATACTACTCACTCAAATTCGGCCTCACCGCCCTTCCATCCTGGAGGGTTTGCTGGGCCAAACCTGAGTGGTGCTGCGACCTCGTGCACCAGGTTGCAATGCCCACAGCCAGGCCTAGCCACCGCTTGTGGTGAGTGCAGGGTGGGCTGGCTTTCCAGCCTTTCCTTCTCCCTCCCCCACTCCCAGAGCCCCTCCTCTGAACTGGTCCAGGATTAGGGTCACAGTGCCAGGGCAGAGGGAGCTGCTGTGGGTAGTCGGTGTCTCCCTTTACTATAACTCAAAATCAAGTCTGAGAAGATATTTTCTGATTTACTGCGATTGCACTAGAGGTTAGAATCGTGCAGCCATTGAATCGGAAGGCTACATATGCCCCTGGGCTTCTTTTAAAGCCCCCAGGTACAGAGCCTGGGCTGTTTAGTTCAAGTTTTGCTTTTGGCTCTGAAGCTCTCTGCGCTGTTGACCAAGAGGGTGGTCATCATGCAAATATATAATAATCGAATAGTAATATAATATTAATATTTTTGAACTAATTTTGACTCAAGTGGACTAAATCTGCATGAGCAAAGTTTCTCACCTAAGATTTTGCATGCCTGAAACTTGTTTTATTTTTAATCGGATATGCTATGGTAGTGGCGATGAGATGAGTAATTGCAGGCCTGCTTTGCGAGATTACAGGAATAGTACAGACAAGGGGAAAGAATGAGCCAATGAGTGTACAAGTTTCCAGTTGTCGGCTACTCAGTACACCTCTGGTTTCAGGTTCAGCTAGGTTGGTATTTCATCCAAACTGATTTACCCATTCCTACCCCCACCAAAGGGGAAGAAAGTGTGTCCTGTGCTTTCCATGTTTTGCACCGCTTTCACGTTGGTCACGTGGCAGTTGTTGCTTATAGTGTGCTATTGAGAGAATGAAAATCAGGAGTTAACTATTTAAAAACAACTGTATTAATACAATAAATACAAAAAGAATGAGGAGTACTTGTGGCATCTTGGAGACTAACAAATTTATTTGGGCATAAGTTTCGTGGGCTAAAACCAACTTCATCGGATGCATGCAGTGGAAAATACAGTAGGAAGATGTGTGTGTATATATACACAGAACACGAAAAAATGGGTGTTGCCATACCAACTCTAATGAGACTAATCAATTAAGGTGGGCTATTAGCAGCAGGAGAAAAAAAAGCTTTTGTGACATATTAATACAGTAAGAAGAAAGATTGAGTCAGAATATAGTTTACTGTATTTACACTGAAGGCAATTTTGCAGAAATGGAGGCATTGTTTTGTTTTTACATTTCTTCAGCCCAAGGTTTGAGAACTTCCTACTGGAGACACTACTGCCATGTGCTTAGTGGAGAGGCTGGAGCTGGATCCTCAGTTTGAAAGAGATGGGATGGACACTAGAGTATTCCCCATGAGGGGCCCTCAGTTTTGGAACCAGCTCCCCACTCACCTCCTCAGTCAAAATAGTCCAAGTCTGTTGACCTGTTCAAGGGCGCTGGAACTATTTGTATAGTGGGGGTGCTGAGAGCCATTGAACCAAACTGTATATGATGGAAACAACTTCAAGCCAGGAGGTGGGACAGCACCCCCAGCATCTCTAGTTCGAGCATCTATGGACCTGTACAAAGTACATCTGTTTGCTAGGACTGTTGCAGAGGGAAAAACTTGATAGAGGTTAGGTCTTTGTAAGGGCAGAGCATGTGGTGGGAGTTCTGTAGGAGGCTGAGTTTGGTTGGCCCTTGTGGGCTTATCTTCTAATTTATTATTTTAGTTCTTGTAGGGATTTGGATCGGTGCCTCTTCTTGTAAATCTAAATATATAAATGATGTGTTTCACTTTGAACTGACTCTCTTCCTGGTGAAGTGAACCTGCTGTGTCTCAAGTTACTAGGAGCCTTCAGTAGATTAAGATTCTGGAAAAAGATGCTGGACTGGAGCACCCATGGAAAAAAATTAGTAGGTGCATAGCACCCACTGGCAGCCAGCCCCCCCTCACAGGGCCTCCTGCCCGCCTGCTGCCCCGCCGATCAGCACCTCCCCTTTCCTCCCAGCACCTACCACCCCCCATGATCAGCTGTTTTGCAGCGTGCAGGAGGCTCTGGGAGGGAGGGGGAAGGAGTGTGGGGATGGGACACGCTGGTGGGAGGGGGTGGAAGTGGGTGGGAAGAGATGGGGAAGAGGCGGGGCGGGGTGGGGGCTTAAGGGAAGAGGTAGGTGGGGGTGGAGCCTGGGGCAGAGTGGGGCATTGAGCACCCTCCGGGTCCAGAGGAAGCCAGCGCCTATGAGTAGGAAGGAGACTTATGCCCCTCCTGCAGCAGAGGCAATTGATAGGAGAGTCTAGGTCCTCCCATTCCATTGACCCAGGCTCTGATCCCGTGAGAGCCAATCACTGCCTTGGAGTTAAACCCCCGCCCACGGGTCACTTCCTACCATCCGTCTCTCCCCACGGCTCCAAGTTCAATATAAGATTCCAGAAGAAAAAGAAAAGACTATTAAACCTTCAGCCCCAACTGGATTCAGCAGGCAGTCCTATTCCTCACAGGCAGGTTGCTTAGGCAGAAGCCCTCAGGATAGGTCCATCTTCCTCCCCAGTCTCCTCCTCCTGAGCTGGGTTGCTCCTTTTTAATCTTCCTTTCCTGTTGGAGCATGCTCTGCATGTCTGGAGAGGCTGGGCTACCTGGGCCCAGTATTGTCCTTAAGCCTGTGTGGGGTTTGTGCACCCCATCACACACACAATTATCAATTCCAAGGCCACAAGGGGCCACTGTGATCATCTGGTCTGACCTCCTGCGTAACACAGGCCATAGAACCTCCCCAAAATAATTCCTAGCACACATCCTATGATTCTATGATCTTTTAAAAAAACATCCAATCTTGATTTAAAATTTGCCAGTGATGGAGAATTCACTACGCCTCTTGAAATTTTTTTCCAACAGTTAATTACCCTCACTGTTAAAAAGGTACACCTTATTTCCTGTCTGCATTTGTTTAGCTTCAACTTCCAGCCATTGGATCGTGTTACACCTTTCTCTGCATTGAAAGAGTCCTAACCGGCAGCTTGATCAGCTGAACCGAACATCTGTGGTTCAATTTATCCCTAAAAGAGTATTCATTTTTGCCATTTGCAAATTATTTTCAATTGAAAGTTTTTTGCTTTCTCTCAGTAGGACTGTATTTATTAATTCATAAAACTTTGCTAACTTCCGGAGAAAAGTTTGTCTATGACCACTGGAAAAAAATGTTCCTCCATCACTAAAAGAGGAATATAATCTTACTTGGTGAATTATTTAAATTTAGATTTATACAGAGAATAAGTCCTAGATTGTACTACCAGGAATACCTTGGGGGAGGAGAGCTCATTGATAACATTACGTGTTTGATATATTCCACTGATGAATTTGAAAGAACATATTTATCCATCAGCTAAAAATCTGAATCCAAATAGTGAACTACAAAGCTTAGAAAACAAACTCTTTAAAAACTTTAATCAGTAACAGAATATAAAGGAGAAGGTTGAAAAATGTCAAATGCACAAAAGATTTGAAATCTGATTTCTAGTTTAGATGTAGTACAGGGTTCCCATTTGCCATTCAACAGGTAGTGACATCTCAGTTAGTTAGAGGCCCATAATGCAAATTCAGATGCAGATCTGCATTTGCCAGACACTAAAAACTAAGGGGGTTGTTGAGTCCTTTTTAGAACTGGGACCTGCCATGAAGTTCAGTTTGGTTCCCTATCTAATCTTAACTAGGTGTGACTGCACTTGTACAGATAAAATAAAAATGGAGCCCAATGCTTCACATCAAGGTCAAAGTCTGTCTGAAATGAAACTCTTCTTACATTATGTTCTTACAGATGAAAAAGTTTCCTTAACTGGGATGAGTTTTGAATCCCACAAAGGTTTTGATGGAATTTTTGCAAAACTCAGTGATTTCAGATGAGTTTTACTCTCAGCTTTTGGCTTTATCTGAATCCTGAAGTCAATGTGGAACTCAAGGGCCTCATACCAATGGGAAGCCAAAGCAAGAAAATTGTTTACACGAACCTCCGTGGAACTGTTGGGTCTTGTCCAGTTCCTTTGCTAATCCACAATATTGGCCTTAGGTTCATGCACATGCTAAGTGAAGAAAGCATTTGGTGTTCGCCCATTACAGTCCTCCTTCCTCCCTCCCAATTTACTGTCTCACTTAGTTTCCCATCTACATCATTTCTTCCTCCAGTTTCTGATCACATGTGTATAGCCACCAGACAGAGAAGAAGTGAACAGAAACTCTGCATTGGAGAAGAGCAGTTTGGAACTGGCCTATTGGTGAGTGACCATGAGTATTCTAGTGCCATTCTGGTATCCCAGAGGTGTGTGTGGAGCTGTAGGTGGCCACTTGGCAGACTATGCCTAAGTCATTCTTGCTTGGTCCAATCCAAACTCAAGTTCTGACCCTTGGGTGGTTTACCCATCACTGATTATGACCGCCTGAACCGGCACTAGTGCCTGTACCGCTTTAAATGGTAAAAGATGTTGCAAGGGAAACCCAGAATACATTTCTAGGTAGGTAAGTAAAGGAGGAAATTGTTTTTAAATACTTTGTTTTAAATTGTAACTATATTAGAAATTTTGGTTCGACACATAAAGTATATTCTCTTAGGTACAAATCCTGGGTCCAATGGAACTAGATTTTGGTTCATTGATATTTTTGGATATTTAAGAATATTAAAAAAGTGTTTAAAAAGATTCTGCTCCTTTGGTTAAAATCTGTTAATCACCAGCCAGAAACCAGTTGTTGTGTTTGAATCCTTCTTTAATGTTTTGAGTTGCCTCTCTTACTCCACATTTTAATGGAAATATGAACTCTACCATAGTTTTTTAAAGCTCACAAGAATGCAGTGTGGGCAGACAATATTGAAACTGAAGCTCTGTGTCTCCTTTAAAGTTTAGTGGGGAGGGTGCAACATTAATAATTCACAGTTCTTCTTATAGTCTCTTGTATTAGAACTGGGACCACATTAGCTGTCTCTGTCAGGACAGTTTTTCAGCTTATGACAGGAAGTAATAAACCAATGAATGGTGTGCCTGGGGCGCAATATACAAGCTTGCTAACGAATAACAGGTCCTGCTGCATTTGTCAGAGGGAAGTTTAATATTTTCTTGTTTGTTATCCGGAGGAATTGCATCTGAGGCAGCAAAGAAGTTTCCTTCTATGTAGATGCATGGATGAGATTACAAGCATGGGAACTGCCATGCTTCTGGAGATGCCAGCTTTGGGATGAGATGTGAAACTACTGCCCACTTGTAGTAAACAAGGAACCCATACCACTTTTTATAAGAGTAAGGGTATTATTAAGCCTTGACCTGGCTAAATTCCGGCTTAGATCAATACATTCCATGTGTGTATGTTTATCCCTGTAGTTTTAATTGAGGACATTATTCTTTTGATTTCCCTGCCAAAAACTTTTGTGCTGTGTTGCGGGTACAGAAGTCTATTCCATTCCACCCATAAAACCAGCTGCATTTAATTGATGACTGAGTGAACCCTATACTCTGAGCCAGACTGAAGCCAGCAGAGAGCAAGTATTGTCCTATGAACTACTTGATAGATGGTGGTGGTTCTTCCACTTCTTCTGTGACTGACCTGAACAAGCATTAGGAAGTGGACTGATTCCTACTGTTTATCAGATGGCTGAAGAGAAAGTAGGTAGGCCAAGGTGGAAGGTTCTTTACAGACACATTTACATAGTGGTGTACTAACCCATGGTGTATGTTCAGTAGGTTTTATATATTTACTTCTAGTTACCATGCATCTTTGAAACATTCACCAAATGCTAACCTCTGCAATTGTTTGTGGGGTGGATAATTATGTATATCAATACTCTTTCTATAGGACTGAAGTCAAGCTATTCTGAATACATTTTTCAACTAAAAAAGAAAGAAAAAGGAAAACTTACTTGTATTCTGACTAGGGCTGGTAGAAGATTTTCCACTGAAATTGTTTTTGAAGAAAAATTGCGCTTTTTCGAAAACAAAATTTTTCATTAAAAGAGTCTGATTTCTGCAGAAAATTTCAATATTTTGTCAACAACCAATGGATAAGAATATAAAAAAAGCCATACTGGGTCAGACCAAAGGCTATCTAGCCCAATATCCTGTCTTCCGACAGCAGCCAATGCCAGTTGCCCCAGAGGGAATGAACAGAACAGGTAATCATCAAGTGATCCATCCCCTGCCGCCCACTTCCAGCCTCTGGCTAACAGAGGCTAGGGACACCATCCCTGCCCGTCCTGGATAATAGCCATTGATGGACCTATCCTCCATTAATTTATCTAGTTCTTTTCTGAACCCTGTAAACAAACAAAAAGCCTGAAAACTGCAGTATATCTATTGAAACCCAAAATATTTAGGTTTTTTTGGCATTTTCCGTGAAAACTTTGATGAAATGAAAAAAAAAATTGTCAAAATTTTCTGCTGAAGAAACCCCGTTTTTCTTCCAGCTCTAATTCTGAGTTATGAATAACAATACATTATAAACATGGTGACTTTCACCCAGAAGGATCCCATAGCACATCAAAGCACTAAACTGACATACAAACCATACAAAAGGTTCATTTCCATCTAAAAACATAACCTTCTTTGGGATGAAACACTACAACCATTAAACAGCACGTAGCAGTTTACAGTAAGAAGTGAGGAAGTCCATACGGACTACAGGTTAAATCAATATTTATTGTTGAAATTTGCCTTCTGGAATTAAGGTCACAATTTGCCAGAAAACATTCATCCGATTAAAATGGAGAAAAGACCATCACAGAAAGCAGCTGCTTCCTGTGATGATCTTAGCTCCAGTTTAAATTTCTTCTCTTTGGGCCTTGCTTTATTTACTTATGTGGGCCTAACTGCAGAATGGTACAGCACAAGTCTTACTGCTGAGAATGAGTGAAACAGAAAAATACCTCCACCAAAATTGGATTTGCTTTATTGGTGATCTCTTCCCATCCCATAATGTTTCCATAAGTAAAGGTCAGAAACCAGTGGGATAGCACTGAGGTAAGCACCAACAGTGCAGGCTGTCCATAATAGCGGGGCTGTTCTGCTTGCAGTCTTCCCTGCATTCATGATTGTGCTGTACTACACTGTTGCTGTTGCACTGCCTGTTGAGTTCCTATCTGACAGTTTCTGGCACAGCTCCCTGAAGCTGTGGCTCCTGGGAGATTTTGAAAGACCTAGGAATACAGGGAGTCTGCGGGAGCAAAAGAGGTCAAAAGGTTATAATTGCCTGGGAAAGTCCCATTAGCCATTGGATATGGCACTATTTCCAAATCCTCTTTTTATGGAGGCCGGGCTGAACAGTCAACTCTTGCTCTTTGCTGAACAAGAAAAGTTTCTGGTGGAGCTTCTAGAAAGCAGTCACGAGACAGCTGAAATGGCTGCAGCAAGCTGGTTGAGGATGTTCTAGAATTACCTGTACAGTGTTGGAATGCAATATCTGCATTTGATAGTTTTACTGCATCCTGTCCAGCTCCATGCACTTGAGGGAGACTTTTTTGCTGGGTTCAGCACGCGTTTAGGTCTGGACAGATTCATGGGACAAGTGTACCTTGGACACTTTTTTTGTACCTTGGACAATCATCAGTGGCTGAATAACTTCAGACTGACGGGAAATACATTTCTGTAACTCTATGAAGAGCCAAACCCAACATTTCATTGCAGGATCACCATGATGGGAGCACTCTTTCCTAGAGAAATTAGATTAGCCATAGCCCTGCAGAAGCTGGCTTTCCTGCACAGTCACCTGGGCATGAATGTGGGGTTGGGAAATCAATGGTAGGTGCTGTTGCCAGGGGTGTGTGAATGGTGATACTTCTTGTGCTGCAGGGGCATTGGATCAAAGTTGCCAATATGCCACCGATCATTAACGGATAATTTCAACTAGTTGGATTCCTAAACAGTGTAGGAGCCATCAAAGGAACTGATGTATCCATCTTGTGCCCACCCCTCCTCCCCCAATAAGCCCAGATGTACATTAGCAGAATGTGCTACTATTCAGTGGTGATGCAAGCCCTAATGGATCATGGGGGCAGGGTTCTGGATGTGTTCAGATCGTGCCCAGACAAAGGACATGATGATATAATTTTCAGGATCAGGTATAGAGGCTCTCTATTCTTACTGTGTAACATGTACATTAGCGGTGTGTGCATCCCGCCCCTCTGATTCTGAATGGTAGGGGACTGGACTCGATGACCTCACGAGGTCCCTTCCAGTCCTAGAATCTATGAATCTATGAATGGCTCTGCATAGCCAGTTTTACTATTGTCCATGAAACCCCTCCCAGAGAGATCCCAGTTCACTTAGCAGATGTGGGATGGTGATGCAGAATGCTTTTGAAGACTAAATTCTAGGTGAAGATGTTTGTTCGCCTGCTTTAAGTTGAGTGAGTGTAGGGATATTAAAGAAGGTACTAACAGTGATTTCCCCCAAGTGACAGTGACCCCCTCGTAATTTGTCCCTCACACTTTAAAATCCAACAGTTTCACCAAGTACAAAAATCTCTTGGGTCTTCGTTAAAACTTGTAAGCTACTGTCTGTATAAACCATTGATTATATCTATCCTGTGAAAGATACTTTATTACTATGTAAAACTTACAAACAAGTTAATTGACTTTGTTCTTAAAGTAATTAATACAATGAAAACAAACACTATAAGCCGTTAAGTGACTTTCACTTCATTGTAACAGCAACGGTTCCTAGGACAGACCCCCACCCTCTGTGATTAAAGGGCCGGGAGTCTCAAATGAATTAGCACACACCCCGAAAGTGGTGGAGACAGTAAATTAAAATATGGTTAAGATATGGAATGTATGTTAATGAATGCTTGATGTACATGAATGGTTAGGGAGGTGCCAGCCTAAAAAGGGAGTATCCATTGGCCGAAGAATGTGTCAAGTGGATAACCAGACAACCCCCGGAGGGTAAACTGGGATCCACCCCATCACCTGGAAGGATGAGAGAAACAAACTTTGGACAGTTTGGAGCCACCAGAAATGTGCCCAGGAATGTGTCCAGGAATGTGCCATCTGCTGATTGAGTCAGCAACAACAGAATGAAACAGCTCCCATAGACTAACATAGGAATGAATTCCTATAAAAATGGACTCTCAAGACTGAGAATTTTGAGTCTCTGGTTTTGCTGCCAACCTCCAGGAGCATCAGGTGCACCTGACACAGACTCGGCTCCATCCTCATGACCAAGATACCTGGCCAGTAACTTGGCATGAGCAACTTCTAGGCTGGTAACTATAACACCTGTACAGAACTTGAATGAATGATTGTGTGAATGAATGTGTGTGTGTGTGTGTGTGTGTGTGTGTGTGTGTGTATAAGGAATAAGTAGTGATAGGAATAAGTAGTCAAAACAACGTTGTTTACTTTTATCTTTTGCTTTATCATTATATTTACAATAAATGTGGCATCTTTGCCTTATCCCTCTTAATAAGATCCTGCTGGTTTTTATTCTATTGGTATAACATGAGGAAGCAGCGGCTTAGCTGGTGTCACAATGGGGCCGCTGCTCCGTTTCCTCTTGCTTGGTGCCTCAGTTTCTCTTTGGGTAGACAGTTGATTTGGAAGTTTAGATGGTGATTTTAGTACTTAGGCACTCTGGCCAATGCAAAAATTATCCCCTGCTGGGGCAACAAGAAGTCCCAGCAAAAAGCAATGTCCAGTCTTTCAGCCATCCCCAGGCTCAGTTGTCGTTCAGCCATCAGTGCACCAGCCTAGCCAAAGGAGAAACTGAAGCAGTGGATACATCCTAATACAGGACCAGGTAACTCCCTGTGCTTATTGAATTAGTGTAGACAAGGCCAGATTCTTACCAATGCCATCACCCTCCTTTGGGAAGGATGGCACCCCAATTTAAAGAAGTGCTTTCTAGACAGTTTTACATGTCAGAGATTTTGAGAGCCCATTAGTGAGCTCTTTTCACTGCTTCTCAGAAAGGTTTTCTGCTCCTATGTCTCATCATCATTTCAAGAAGCGTCTCTATTACGTTCTGATATTACAGAGTTCAAGTACCTAGACAGATAAACTGATATTGTATGTAGTTTGCTGCCACTATAAGAACAAAGGTGCCTACCTTTGTTTAAAGGAATAGGGAGTCATTAGTAAAAGGCAGGCCTCTGGGCATAAAGGTTCTACAATTTCAAGCTTGATTTCTCAGAGGGAGGTTCTGTTTTGCATCCAGAATCACATTCTTGGCTGTAAAGCTCTCTGGTATAATGGCGAAATAAAATACTGACTCCTGACCCTGTTATAGAGATCAGTACTGGTGCTTCAGGCTCTTCGAACTGTTACTTCAAGCTTCTTGCTCCCTGACTTAAAGAGGATGTTTCCTAGTGTGCTGCCACCATGCATCTCTCAAGCGATTGTTCGTATACTGAGCCACAGTGGAGTGAGGAATGCTCCATACATGACTGTTACAATCGGATTAGAGAAGCCCATATGCCAGTACAGGGTAGAGTTCTTACAACTGAATATAAGGTATCAGGGAGTGGTTAATCCAATGCGGATGTTAGTCTGGTAAATTGGGTACGGGTGCCTGGAAAGGTGGGGAGCCAATGGGTTAAAATCCTGCCTGTGTTACAAAACCAAAACCATGTGAGCTGCTGAACCATTTTTAAAATCACATTAATCCTGACTGGTTAAAAACATTTTCCTTGACCTTCACGGACCAACCAAAACTTTCATTCATGAAACTAGGCATGTTTCAAGAGGTGTTCCAATAGGGGATTTTAACAGTCTTTCCCTGGTCCATGCTGACCATGCCCTGGGTTAAACCCACAAAGGCTGAGCCTGTTTTTCAAATGAGGTCTGTGAGCACAGACATTTTGTGGTGATGATGCCTACAAAACTGTACAAACCTACCACATGGGACAGTCTTTGTCTCAAGCTGGTGTGAGGCAAATCCTGAGAGGTACCAAGGCCAAGTTGCTAACATGAGTGGCATGTAATGATATGCTTCTGAGTGCAGTGCTCCTGTATCAGTTGCTGTTAGATTTGGAAGAGTGTGATGCATTCATTTTCGCCTCATCCTTGACCCAGCTGTTGTTCAGACTGATCAACTGTGGGCGATGTTGATTTATTAGCATTTCAAAGCAAACATGCCTATGACACTTCTAGTTTTACAGATGATGTTCCCCTCCTACACTGTCTGGTTTAGGAGCAACATGGGCACCGATAGGTTGTCACTAATATCAGCGTCTACTAGTATAGCTCAGCCTATACTAGTAGACACTGAGTTTCCACTACCTCTGGTCGGCAGGATACTGATAAGAATGAATCTTTGCCACTTGAATAAATGGATAACACGTTACTGCAAACTACCACACTCTGTTCTGCACCAGCTGTCAATTTGTAGCTCTTTTGAAACCAGCGAGGATTACACAGTAGTTCATGGTAAGATGGTACATGCTCCAGCATGACTATTGACCTGATTCAAAGCCACTGAAGTAAATGGAACGACTCCCATTGACTTTGCTGGGCTTTGGATCAGGCGCTATAGATCTGATAATGTGCAAGCTTCCCCATCTGAAGGAGTTCTGCATTATCTTTCTATGATTGACTGGGGACAACTTCTGTTTTCACGTACAGCTACAGTGGGGATAAGAGGACAGTTGGCACAAGTATAAATGAGTGGAGAAGTCAGTCCAAATTCTGTTATTTTTTTCAAGACCAGATTGCTTGCTTCAGCATTGCTGAGAACTTGTGGGTCAGTGTGAAAAGCCTGAGAACAACAATGGATAAGGCATGATCAGAGAAATTGATTGCTCCTGCCCATGTGCTCTGGTAAGGGCTTCCAGGGCACTGAAGGGGGCCATCAAGTCAAACATGTTATAGGCACCCTCTTCTACTTCTCCTTGTGGATTTTGTTTTCCAGAATCACATGCTCACACAAGGTCATGGGCGTGGATTTCTTTACCCCAGCATCCCTACTTTCCTCCTCCTCACCCTTGACCCTTCCTTCCCAAGAGCCATTTTGGTGTCCTGTATTTTTGACTGATGTGGGTGTCAATCTATCCCTGCCTGGGAAGCTTTTCCCCTAATTTTTGCTTTAACTTCTTCATAATTGTACCGGGTCTATACTGGTATTTTGGGTTAATCATCAGTTGTGTACAGTGGCCTTTGTTCTAGAAACCTAGCCCACGGGGATGGTGCACTAGATAGTAATAACCACAAAGCCAACTCTGAGTCCCATCCCCTGAAAACATTCCAATGTTTCTGTGTGGTCTTGTATTAAATAAGCTATTTTAACAGGGCAACCTTGTAAGTTAAAGGCTCATTTATAAGCAGTCTGTGGTCTACAGTGCAGTCTAAGCACGTACTATGGACAAGAAGAAACTACGCCCATGTAGGGCAAAAACAAAATGTAAATGGGGAACTGGAAATCTGAAGGCGTTAATGATAAACTATGAAATCCAGGAGAGTAAACAATGGAAAGGAAACATCGAAAGGCATTTATTCTGAATAGCTGAGAATGGTGTGGGCTGCCAATGTTATCTTTGCGGATCATTGTGACTCACTAGCATGCTTAGTCCTTCTGCAAGTTTCTGGTATATTCAGCTTTCATTGCCGATGTCGGGCAAATCAATCTTTCCAAAAGTGTTCACAGTCAGTGTGAGAAAACTGTGACCTGACTAGCATGGAGCACTGCTATTCCAAAGAAGTTTGGGAGGAGCGACAGAAACCCAATCCCAGCTGGGAGCGTTTCTATTGTTCTGGACCAGAGGGGTGCCAGTTGAACATGGAGCAACCTAGTGAGGAGTTAATTAAAGAAAACAAGTTAAGGTCTAATCTCATCTGCTGGAGAAGATGGTTAACTCTCTGTTGTAGTGGGCTGTTGGGTGTTTGCAATGTTGGGATGAAACCCCCTCCTCCTCAATCATTTCCTGGCAGAGCAAAATTACAGATGTCAGAAAGACTCATTTTGTACAATTAATCAACGTGGATTAAAATGCAACTGCTTCTGAGCTGCCCTGTGTAGCTGTGGGACATCAAAAAGAGTCACTGAGCCACAAGACCAAAAGCTTGTGTCGTCTGCTTTGAAATATTGTAGTCAGCCAAATGTTTATTAGAGTGGCATGCTAGTTGAATTGTGGCTAGGAGCATGTTGGCATTTAACTGCTTGTGTTCTATCTCCTCCATTATAACATAATTGGTTAAGTAATCATCTGGTATGCTCAGGTGCTTTTATTGGAGGAGTTCAGAGATCCAATTAAAATCCCAGCCATCTTCTTCATTTTAATTATTCTCTAATGGTTCTATAAAGTATTCTATAATGGTCTACCACAGAGCCCATTCATGCCATTCTGAGTAAATCCACAGCTATCTATGTGACATCTGTAGAATGTTCTCTAAACACAGGATGTTTTCCTGGCTAATGCTTTGAAGAGAATTTTTCCTCTTCTTATGAGGAAAGAAAAACAGATTGCAACTAGAATTGTGATATTTCACAACAGCCAGATTTCCCCCCTCCCTCCAAAAACCTGTTTTAAATCACTTGTTTTACATTGTTACTTAGCGACACGTTTGACAAGAAGAAGAAGGCTGGAGTATAAAATCAGAAATCTGGATTAAGTGTGAAAAGTAAAGGAGGCACTTGAGCTAGCTTCCCCCCCACCCCCACAAAATGTCACACACTATTTTTGTGTGGAAAAAATATGCATGTGCTGTCACACATGGCATTAGGCACATGTGACCTTTACAAACAGGGAGTGAAGTAAACATGTTTCATGCATGTCTGCACAGATGGTTCTGCTTCTTTTAAAAATACAGCCAGAAAGGCCCATTAGATCATCTAGTCTGACTTCCTGTGCATCTAGGGTGACCAGACAGCAAGTGTGAAAAATCGGGACAGGGGGTGGGGGGTAAGAGGAGGCTATATAAGAAAAAGACCCCAAAATCTGGACTGTCCCTATAAAATCGGGACATCTGGTCACCCTATGTGCATCACGGGCCACGTTTTTTCACCCACATACCCCTATATTAAACACAGACTTTAGTTAGACTAAAGCACTCCAGTCAAGAGGACACTAAACTGTGTGCCATGGGGAGAGAATGGGAGAGCCCCGGCTGCTAACAATGTGCCACGCCCTGCAATGGCAGGTTGCGGGGGGGAGACAAGCACGCCCCCCCGCCCCCGGAATTATGTGGGGCACAGAACTTCTCCGGTCCCAGGTCTGCAGAGGCAGGGTAGAGCAAGCTCCTGCTGGGGCGAGGGGAAGGCGAGCTCCTCCAGGGGCCAGGGTGGGGCGAGGGAGGATAAGGCAAGTTCCGGCCAGGGCCAGGGCTGGAGCAGGGGAGGGAAGAGGCGGGGGAAAGAGAACTCCTGCAGGAGCTGGGTGGGAAGTGGGGAGAGCAAGCCCCTGGCGGGGGGGGGGGGCACAGAAAGGGGTCAAATTTAAATTCCATTGCACGCCCCTGCTTACAATCTAAGGGCACAGCTACACTAGAGAGTTTACAGTGGCACAGCTAATGTACCCGGCTGCTCTAAGCCAATGGGAGAGAGCTCTCCTCTCAGCTTAACTACGCTAACCCCCATGAGCGGCAGCCGCTACGTCAGTGGGAGAAGCTCTCCCGCCAACATAGCGCTGTCTACACTGGCTCTTATGTCGGTGTAACTTCTGTTACTCAGGGGAGTGGTTTATTAACACCCCAGAGCAACATAAATTATGCTGACATAAGCTGAAGCATAGACATGGCCTTAGCTTGGAAGGCAGCTTTCATTCCACTGAGCTTCGGAGTATTTACACTAGCTGAAGGGAGACTGAAAGATCTTCCTGCCTCCACACTGCTCTCAGGATGTGATGCGAGTATAGCTGCAGATGCTGCTGGTAGTTCAAATTTTGCTTTCTAGAAAAATCCTATTAAATATTGAGTATTTTGAACTCACTGGGGCTACTCCATGTGAGTAAAGTTGCTTAAGTTTTTGCAGGATCGGAGCTTTAATTTTGCAGTCTTGCAAGCAAAGGAATCATGACGTCCTAAGGTAGAATTTGACCAGTAAATATGTAATTTCCAAAACAATGTTTTCATGTCACAACAGGCATTTGTTTTGCACCAGTGTGACAGATTCTGGTCAGAGGCGGAGATTGGCAGGGGACATATAGGACCATTGGCCACTCCCTCCAAACTGCATCTTTCCACTCCCCTGCCAACCATGGACCTTCAGCACAGCTCCAGGGTACACAGTCCCATCCACTTGTCCTGCCTGACAGACCCTGTGTGGAGAGCATGCATGGGAGAAGCTGGGGTCAGGGGAGCAGCAGAGGTGCAGCAGGAAGGTTTCCTCCTCCCTTCCTCACTGTCTGGCTTGCAGGTGGCAGGAGGGGAATGTTGCTATTTTGCATTGGGGAGTATTGGGGACACCTCCCCCTGCACTGAGCTGTCCCCTCCATCTTGGTTGCTGGTGGCAGGGTATGAGTGTGCTGTTTTGCAGTGGGGTGTTGGGGGACCCCCTCCCCAGCACACTGACCTGCCCCCTTCTCCCCTCCCGTTTCCCCTGCCTATGCTAGGAGCCACCTCCCTCTCCATTGCAGGCTGTGACCAGTGCCCTCCCCAGCCATCCCTTGCCAGGGTGCAGCATGAAGCTGCCAGCGGGAGCATCCTCAGCCTGTCCCCAGCAGCTGGGCCTGCTCAGCCGTTTTGCCAACTGGTGACAGGCAACACCAAGGGACCTCAGCCACCCCCTTCCACCATTGCCCTGGGGGCAGAGGCTAGGGGGACCTTGCTTATGGTAAGGAGGGGACATGGAGCTTTGGCTCGATTTGGGGGGTGAGGTCAGGGCTTTTGCCCTGGCTCTGAAAGGGAAGGGATGCTAGTCATCAATGGGGTGCACTGCCTTTGGGGTGGAATGGTGGTACCTGCCCTCAGGCCACAGCACTGAAGGGCCAGGGTCGGGAGGGGAATGGAAAGATGCACCCCGTGAGCACTGCCTCCCCCAACCCCTGCGATTCTGGTCCCTCAGCCCAGAGCAATGTGCTTGCAGCAACTACTGCAGAAATTCTGATACTGCACTGCAGAGCCTGTGACGGGAGGTGCACGGGATAGCTGATTTTTTGGAAACTAGGCCTTCTCGAGCTTACTCATTTTTATTCTTTCTGTGGAACTTAGGCTTTGATCATAGAGGGAATGAACTATGTGGGAGGCAAGAAAGAGAGTCTTATACAACTCTATCTGTAGTGATTAAAAATCCATCTCGCTTTGAAATCAACCTGAACTTCCAGCTTGTAGAAGCTTTTAAAACAAATTCAAGCATCAGATTTCAGGAATTTCAAATCTTACATATGTCTACTGCAGATAATTGCCATTGGGGAACAACATCCAGCTAGTTCTGCCAAAGACCTGAAAGACTTTTGTATATACTAGAACAGTGGCTCTCAACCTTTCCAGACTACTGTACCCCTTTCGGGAGTCTGATTTGTCTTGTGTACCTCCAACTTTCACCTCACTTAAAAACTATTTGCTTACAAAATCCAACATAAAAATATAAACGTGTGTCAGCACACTATTACTGACAAATTGCTCACTTTCTCATTTTGTCTGTATGAAATTTTAGTTTGTACTGACTTCACTAGTGCTTTCTATGTAGCCCGTTGCAAAACTAGGCAAATGTCTAGAAGAGTTGATGTACCCCCTGGAAGACCTTTGCTTATCCCCTGGGATTAACATACCACTGATTGAGAACCACTGCACTAGAATATTCTAGTACATTTCAATGATAACACAATTCTGCCAACCAGCTCACACTGAGTGTGAGTACTCTGCAAGTAGTCAGCATGACTACTTGCGGAATCTGGCCCTGAGTTTCTATCCTATCCAGCCAAACTTGGGGCTAGACAGTGACTAGCTGTTACACAAATCAGAGAAGAGCTAGGAATATCATGCAGGTCTCCTGACTTCCAGTCCAGTTTCCTGGGTAGGCTGCATCTCTAGATATAAATATTAAAATATCTCCATAATACCTATCAGGATAAGGATAAAGAATGTGGGCTACAGCTGGAGCTGTATAGATTCATTAATCTGGGATCTCTTTGGGATAATGTGTGTAAATAAATGTGTGACAGAGCATTGGAAGCTGACAGGTGAGCCAGTGCTCTGATCACTTAGGGTATGTCTACACTGCAGTTAGACACCCGCAGCTGGCCCGAGCCGGCTGACTCAGGCTAAGGGGCTGTTTAATTGCGGTGTAAACGTTCTGGCTCAGGCTTCTGCCCGAGCTCTGGGACCCTCCCACCATGCAGGATCTGAGAGCCCGGGCTCCAGCCCAACCTTGAATGTCTACACCACAATTAAACAGCCCCTTAGCTCGAGCCCCATGAGCCTGAGTCAGAGGACCCAGGCCAGCCATGGGTTTTTAATTGCAGTCTAGACATACCCTTAGGCACCCATCAGTTCCCCTGGAGAAGGCTGACTGGGGATATGCTAGCTGATCAGGCTGGGAGGGCTGGTCAACCAATTAGCCCATCAGCTGAGGGGTATAAAAAAAGACACGGGCAGGACTTTAGAGAATAATCAGTGCTAGCTGAGCCTAGATCTCAAGGAATGGAGACTGCTGTTCCTTACTGGTCCTTCTACAGCTAGAGAAGTACTGTATGTAATATTGTAATATGAGACTGTATTGGTGGGTTGATGGGAATTGAAATAAATCATGCAAAGTTGCCACTCAACAGAGAGAGTCTGAGAGGTTCCTGTGGCATCTGGGGATAGAGTGTGCCCTATTAGAGACTATTTTACATACTTTATTTCATTGCTTAAAAGCTCTGCTTGTTTAATAACTAACCTTAGTTAGTTCAGTGGCTGCATCTTTACCATGCAGTGTTGTATCTTAATGTGACAGCTATGACCCAATATCGCTAGTCATGCCATAATGAGGAACTGGCTGAACTGAGTGGGAAGGCCCTGGTTTGAATCTGGACCAGGCCAGTAGTGGCTGCAAGCTGTTAATATCTGTTCTTTGATAGCTCATGTGAAATGAATTGACCTTTGTGGTGTTGATCCCAGGATAGGAGACAGACAGGGTGGGTGAGGTAATCTCTTTTGTTGGACCAACTGCTGTTGGTCGAAAGGACAAGCTTTTGAGTTATTCAGGTCTGGGCACAATTGTACATTACTTCCCCAGACCTGAAGAAGTTGGTCCAACAAAAGAGATTACCTCACCCACCCTGTTTGTCTCATGAATTGATGCTGTCAGCTAAATTGATGGGGGACAAATGAATTACTTCAGTTTCAGAGCAGTCAGGCATTTTCCTTGAACATTAAGAAATACCTTAAAATAAATTAAAAGTTCTTACAAAGGTCTTAGTGGGGCTGGGCTCTCCAGTTTAGTATATTGTATCACAATTTTGTCTATCTAGAAAAACAAAGAGGGATTTTTGGAGACCCCGGGTCCTGTACCAATCTTTCCTTCACTTCGCATGCTATGAACCAGAACCATATAAAGAAAGGGTGACTGGTGAAGCCCAAATGACTTGTGAACCGCCTACAGTTCCACTTAAGTGACAGCTTGTTGCTTTGACCTAGTGTTGAAATGTAGTTTTCCCTGGCTATAGAATGGGTAAGTAAAGCCACTGTCTTTGACAGAAGGGCTGTGGCCACACCTAAGCCACTCTTTCCCACCCTTACATTTGAGTGAAACAAATGTAGCAATTTGAAGATTTTTTTTGCTTGTGGTTCTAATGTTACAGGCATTTCTGCAGACTAGGAAGGCCACCATAGGGCTTGTGCTTTCTTCACTTTAGTGCAATGTTAGCGACACCAGGAATAAAGAAGCCATTTTGGCCGCAGATGGTGGTAATCCATCAAAGCTGAAAACAATGGAGTCATGGCCAGGTTGAAGAGAGGAAGGATGATCAAGTGGTTAGAGCACTAGCCTGGGACTTGGGAAATTCATGTTCAGTTCGCCGATCTGCTGCAGACTTCCTGTGTGACCTTGTGCAAATTACTTAGTCTCTGTGTCTCAGTTCCCCATCTGTAAAATGGGGATATTAGTGCTGCCCTACCTCGCAGGAGTATTGAGAGGATCCTGTTAAGAAAGGACGGGGGAATGCCCCTGGATCCTGCCTTAGGAGAGGGAAAGGGATGGTGGGACTAGACCTTAGTGTCTGAGCCACCATGCAATGGAAGGCTCAGGAGAGCCTTAACTGAGGGCCTTTTGCCTATACATTATTACCTTAGAGTACTAATCATACTGTACATATTGTACATTACTTATGTGTGTGTGAGTTCACAACATGGATTTTCTGCATCACATCAGACTGTTTGTGTAAAATTGGTCTAAACTGCAGGAGCTTGTTTTGGCTTCGTCCTGCACCGGTCCCCCACACTGTGCCACAAGAAGGTGAAGACTGCATTGGTATGATTTGTATTGACAGGATATAATGAGTAGCAAGTCTAGGGGTTACTGGGGCTATGCTGAGAGAACTCACTGTAGAATAAGAGACACTGTTAAGTAATCTGTGCCAGCAAATGAGTGACTGGTGTTACTTCTGTAACACTTTATAAATAATCCATTAGACTAGATTAAAAAACAAATCAAGTCATACTTAGTTACAGGCATGTAAAGTTACACTTTGAAAAAGTGACAAGCCTCTGTAAGAAACCACTATCCCCTGTCTGTTGATTTCTTATAAGAGCAGGAGAAAAACGGGGAGACATTTTGGCCTATTCTGATATGAAGAGATATTTATATTTGCCACACTGGCCCTGGTATTTTCTATGTATGAACTATGACAACTGCAACCATCTGAGGGACCTAAGGGAACACTTTCTACTTGTCACACTTGGGACACAAATGAAAGTTCCTGTGTGATATTGACTGTGTAGTATATCATACATAATTTAGTACCTCAGTGAACCACTCTACGGTCAGGCTACAATGGTCAGAGATCATAAGTTTAATCAGGGTCAGTACTTAAATGACATACCATCAAGAAATGCCAAGGGTGAAATACTGGCCCCACTGATGATGATGGATGTTTTGCCGTTGATTTTAGTGAAGAGAGGAATTCATCCCAATAATGCAGCAGGAAGTGGTGTCAGTTATTCAGTAGTGGCATCTCCCTTTGGAGTCAATGCCTTGGCATAGTGTAAGCGAGTTTTGGGCTGTTGAAGGCTCCATCTTTTTGGAAGATCCAGAACCCTAATGTCCTGATAATTCTGATCATTGAGGATTCTATGTCACTGTTCTCAACAGTTTGGGTGTTAGCCTGAGTGTACACATGAGCTGAAACACGCCCAATTGACACACTGTTGTTGGAAAATAGTAGCTGTTTCACAGCACCCAACACTACTACAAAACAGATCATCACAGGAGGTGAAGAAAAATAAGGCACCCTTTTATGTTCTGCCTAAATTCCTCCCAGAAGTTTTAAATCACTCAACCTGAAATTTAGCCGGGGGCCCCCTGGCTAATACCACAGTGCTCAAGAGTTTGGGTATCTAATATACATTCTAGTTTTAAGTGTTTTGGGACAGATGCTTTATCATTCTTGTGGGTACTAAAGACCAACATTAAAGTACAATTAAAATAAGGGGATCTCAGTTCCCCAGTAGCCAGAATTTTTCTAAATAAGTGGTTCTCAATGGAAAAATTGATTTTGATTTCCATTGCCAAAATGAAAGTGTAGAGCACCAGCAGGATTAGCACGTGAACGGAAATTACTATTAATATGAGACCCACAACTTTTGCAAACTACAGTATAACACCAGAATGTTTGCTCATACTTGGTATTACCAAATTAGGATTTCTCATCTAGTGACTGCCTCAGGATTAAAGGCGTTCAGATGGTTATACTTAGAAAAGGGACAATGTTTTTGTGTACAAAGAGCTTGCTTACCAAAGATGACAATCAAAGACCAATCCCAGAAGTGCATGCATTAAATAAAGCTGGGCAAATAATCAATAAGAAATAATTTATGTGACAAATATTCCCCCTTGCTGTTCATGAATTGTCCATGGACATGTTGCAATTTTCTTGGATGTACTCCTCATTCAAAATTATTTGTTGAAAGACTTTTGAAAATAAGTGTTGATTTGTAGCTTTTTTTCAAGCAGTTCCTTGCAAGAATAATATGTAGGTCTTGTATAACGCTTTCTAGTCTTGAAAACACAGAAGGAAACAAAGGTTTCTTCTTTACATGTGAATACATATTTGTGGAAAACATTTCGCAGTTTGTCTAATTCAAGCACTGAATAATAAGTTTCAGATCCAAAAGGTGGATTGGGTGAAATTATATTTGGTGAAGGCACTGAAACTGTATAATGAATTGCATTGTTGCATGATGACTTAAGGAGGAATTACTACCCTCATGAATTTTATATAGTGTGATTGATTGCCTGGCATTTTAATAGTGATTTAAATCACTTCAGTGGTCAGCCTCCCAGATGGAACTCCTCTTCACCCACCTCTGTATTTAGATTTCCTTTGTCTCTTTTATTTGACTTGATTTCCCCCCCCCACACACACACACACTTTTTTTTAGCAATGAATTTGTCCCTCTCACAATTGCTTTTGCTTTGTTTCCAACTTTAGAGGACACTGTAAGATACATTTGAAAATCTAAAAACACTGCTGTAGGATTGACAGAGAAGACCACAGTATGAATTCTTTCATAGACTGGAAAGAAGCAGAGTCTAAACTTTCCTCAGCCTAGGTTCTCGCTAGCAACTTGACAAGAACTAATGCACCACATGCAATCCGCAATCCTGCATATACTTATGCATGTGTGTAAATTTACTCATTTGGATCACTCCACTGGGGTAAAGAACTATTGACATGAGTCAAATAATGGACATATGTAAGCACTTGTAGAATCAGGGTCTTAAACTGCGAGGAGTCTGGTGGCACCTTAAAGACTAACATATTTATTTGGGTGTAAGCTTTCGTGGGTAAAAACCCCACTTCTTCAGATGTATGGAGTGAAAAATACAGATACAGGCATAAATATATATTGGTACATGAAGAGACAGGAGTTAACTTACAAGTGGAGAACCAATGATGAAGGTCAATTCAGTCAGGGTAGATGTGTCCACTCGCAATAATTGATGAGGAGGTGTCAATACCAAGAGAGGGAAAATTGCTTTTGTAGTGAGCCAGCCGCTCCCAGTCCCTATTCAAGCCCAAATTGATGCTGTTAAGTTTGCAAATGAACTGTAGCTCGGCAGTTTCTCTTTGAAATCTGTTTTTGAAGTTTTTTGTTGTTGAAGGATGGCTACTTCTAAATCTGTTATTGAGTGTCCAGCGAGAGTGTGCAGGCTTTTGTATGTTACCATTCCTGATGTTTGATTTGTGTCCATTTATCCTTTTACGTAGGGACTGTCCGGTTTGGCCAATGTACATGGCAGAGAGGCATTGCTGGCACATGATGGCATGTATCACATTAGTAGATGTGCAAGTGAATGAGCCCCTGATGGTGTGGTTGGGTCCTATGATGGTGTCGCTAGAGTAGATATGGGGATAGAGAAGGCAACTCTTTGCAAATAAAACACCCCTGTGATACTAGCAGACCAGGTGCCAGCTCATGCCAAGGCCTGTAGGTGTCAACTGAAAGCTGACCAATACATAGCTGGAACCATCATGGCTCACCCATGTGTTAGTATTGTTAAAATCGGTATTAGTTTTATAAAAATGTGCTTAGAGTTTAGACTTTATGGAATGCTTGTAAATTGCTGCATGCATTAATCTTACTTATAATATCTGTATCCTATGCTAAAAGGTAATATTTAAGTGTTTGCTCTGTAACTGTAAATCATCAGACAGGAGAAAAGCATTAATGTGTGAAATACTAGTCTTCAACAGGAGGTGCGATCTCCTATCCAGCAAAGAAGGCCCATCAACACCAGAAGAACTACAATAGAACCTCAGTTACAAACACCTCAGGAATGGAGGTTGTTCGTAACTCTGAACAAAATGTTATGGTTGTTCTTTCAAAAGTTTACAACTGAATATTGACTTAATACCGCTTTGAAACTTTACTATGCAGAAGAAAAACGCTGCTTTTAGCCATCTTTGTTTCTGTGCTTGTTTTATTTAAATTGTCTCCTTATCTTGTCAAATCTTTTTTAAACTTTCCCTTTATTTTTTTAGTAGTTTGTGTTAACGCAATACTGTGTGTTTATTTTTTGTCTTTGCTGCTGCCTGATTGCATACTTCCGGTTCCAAATGAGGGGTGTGGTTGACTGGTCAATTCATAGCTCTGGTGTTAGTAACTCTGAGGTTCTACTGGCTTGTGAACATCAGAGGACAAAAGACTTTGATTGCTCTGCCTCCTGTCATGAAGAGGAGATATGCAAGTGAACTCCTCTCATCAGCTGAACTGGCAGCTCAGGGAATGGGATAAAACCTCTAACAAGAAACTATTTCTCTGCTGCTTGGACTCTCAAGGGCAAGGTTTTCTAGGCATAAACAAGGGATCCTGCATTGTTTAGCCTAGGTTAGCCCTAAGGGAGATATAGGATCTATAGATATATAGATCATTTTAAAAAAGATGTGGAGAAATTGGAAAGGGTCCAAAGAAGAGCAACAAGAATGATTAAAGGTCTTGAGAACATGACCTATGAAGGAAGGCTGAAAGAATTGGGTTTGTTTAGTTTGGAAAAGAGAAGACTGAGAGGGGACATGATAGCAGTTTTCAGGTATCTAAAAGGGTGTCATAAGGAGGAGGAAGAGAACTTGTTCACCTTAGCCTCTAAGGATAGAACCAGAAACAATGGGTTTAAACTGCAGCAAGGGAGGTCTAGGTTGGACATTAGGAAAAAGTTCCTAACTGTCAGGGTGGTTAAACACTGGAACAAATTGCCTAGGGAGGTTGTGGAATCTCCGTCTCTGGAGATATTTAAGAGTAGGTTAGATAAATGTCTATCAGGGATGGTCTAGACAGTATTTGGTCCTGCCATGCGGGCAGGGGACTGGACTCGATGACCTCTCGAGGTCCCTTCCAGTCCTATAATCTATGAATCGAGCTTGCTTATTCTAGAAGCTTCTATTACCTTTTGAACTTAACTCTGTAACTCATTTGTTTGTGTGTATATGTGTACCTGCTTTAACCTTGTAAATAACAGTCCTTTTCTTTTCCTATTTAATAAATCTTTGGATAGCTTATAAAAGGATTGGCTACAAGCGTTGTCTTTGGTGTGCGATCTAAAGTACAGTAGACCTGAGGTGAGTGACTGGGAATAACCTGAATAGTGCTGTGATTCGTGGTGTAAGGGACTCTATCCCAAAGCTAGGCTTACCTGTATGGCAAGATGGATCGGAGTGTCCAAGGGGACTGTCTGGGACTCCTTTTTAAGGCTGTTCTAGCGCCCGAGGAGTTTACACTTCATGATTGGTTGGTGAAATCTAAGTATGGAACTCCTAGCCAATTTGGGGTTTGTGCCCTGCTTCTTCACATGCTCCGGAGACCCTGGTATTCATACTCCTGAGCCTTTGCAGGACAGCTTTACGCCTGCTTCTAGGGGGTGTAGCCTGCAGAGATGACAAATACCAACATGCACTGCTCCACCCAAGCATGAGATTGGAGGCAAAAAATTGTGATACTCCTCCTAGTTTTGCCCACATGAGTTGCCAAAATGAGACCTTGCTCACAGTATTCTGTGCAAACGTTCAAAATGTGATTGTACATGCTCTCAGTTCCGCTGGGCTCCTTGAGGATGGCTTCCCCACAGAGGGACTTGAATATGCTTTTCCTGGCTCCTTGGATGTAGCTTCTTCTCTTGATCTTCTTGCTGAAAAAGAAATCTAAATGGGAATTAGGCAGCTCAGTACAGTGTAAGATTTTTGTAAAACATTCTGTGGTATAACAAAGGAGGGCAGAGCCATAGGGCAAGAGTTAGCAATGGCATTTCTAATCCACTGCTCACAAGGGTAATGGACAAATTTCTTAGACTCTTTGCTGGAACACTTGTACAATTAAATGGAGAGGTGTGTGTGGGTATGTGTGTGTGAGAGAGACCTAATCTCTGCAATTCGATGACTGCTACAATAGTTATAGATTGACTTTTACCCTAGCAATCTTTTTTTAATGGTTTTGAAATATTTTAAGGGTGGTGCTTATAAAGGGTCACATCCATTACTGCTGACTTAAAAAATAAATCAAATTAAAAAAATTCAAGTTTTTATCACAGAAATAGGTATGTGATATATTTCCTAGAATCCTGGGAATTATTTGTTAACTTCTAGTAATGCAATGGATCTTTGTCATCAAATGCAATATCAGTGTTGCTTCAGATATCCTGTATAAGTTTGATCAGGTTTTGTAAAGTCCATTTAAAACTAAACCTACATCAGAAATACTAGTGGAAGCAGACCCCATGATGGCCCAGATCCTCAACTGGTGAAGATGGGAGTCATCATGTTCATTTACACCAGTAGAAAATATGGCCCAATATTTTTACAGTTTCACTCAGTCACTTCCTATTTAGAAAATATTTGCTTGAAGCAGTTGTTAAATACTTTTGTCATTTGTCCACTAAAGCCAAAGCCATAGTTTCTTTCAGGTATGCTCTTTGGAATGAGGATATAACATCTGAGAAACTAAAGTAATTTCCAGAGCATTTTGGTAAAATAGTGACGTAGTGAGGAAGGTTCATACTGTGTATGTTTGCTTTCTGCTCAGTAAAGTAACAGTCCTGTTTTCACTCTCTTTGTAAGTGAGTGGTGGTTGTCAGGGTTAAAAGGTCAACACAGGCAACAAATATCACTGGGTGGCCACTGTATATCCCTTTGTGACTAACTGGAAAACAATCACTAGGTTAAAGGAAGATGATCTCTTGAAAAGAGCACTAGCACAGCTAAAACCAGTGAAAGCGTGGGACTATGATAGTTTATATAGAAGTTGCTGGCTTTTGTAAATCACTATACCATTCACTATGAACTTTTTTTCACTTTTTCCCTATGAAGTAAAATCAGATCATGTGAATAAAATGAGGTGTCTTGGTGTGAGATGATACAGAAGACTTGCTTGTTGATAATTTGCCAGTATATGACCACACTTCAGGTACTGCATGTAATCTGGATGTCTCATTTAAAAATCAAAAGCCTTAAATCTAAAAAGAAATAGCGCAAGAATGACAAGCACTAAAAGAATTAGAAGATTTAACTTCTAAGGAGGAGTTAAGGGAACCTGATAAGTCAGCCCTGTTTCCATTTTTTATCAAAAGGGAGTTTTGCTATTGACTTCAGTATGAGACTGATTGGGTTTCTCATATAAGAAAGCATGGGTGAAAAGAAGAGAAAAGAAATGATTGATATTACAAATTGCTAGAAATACTTGAGAGGTGGCAATATAGCAGGATATGTGATTTACCATCAGAGCAGGAACTGATTTGAAATTAAAAAGAAAATACTTTGGGCTAGGAAACACTTCAGAATGGTAATTCTATTCTTTATACGTTCTTATATTTCCATCATTACCATAGTATCTGAGTACCTTCTAGTAGAGCATTAAGCAACATGACTAACATCTGTTATGCGTGGCTAGTCCTCGCTCTTATCCTCTCCTTTCCTCTTGCAATTAGAAATGAAATGATGTAGCTAAGGAAGTGGTAGAGGCACAGTCATTAAGTTCTAATGGCTACATTAGGGTTAGATTTTTCTGTTAGTGTTTATCTAACTCAGTACAGCGGGACATCCCATGGTCTCTTCAGTCCTATTGTCTATTGCTCTATGCAAGATGTTGTGAAACCCTCAAGTCTGTTTACAGAAGATAAACTATATAATAGCTAATCAGTTAGCATATCTCCATTTCAGATCAAATTAATTTTCTGATATACATTTCATATGATAAACCAGGGGTCGGCAACCTTTCAGAAGTGGTGTGCTGAGTCTTCATTTATTCACTCTAATTTAAGGTTTCACGTGCCAGTAATACATTTTAATGTTTTTAGAAGGTCTCTTTCTATAAGTCTAAAATATATAACTAAACTACTGTTGTACGCAAAGTAAATAAGGTTTTAAAAATGTTTAAGAAGCTTCATTTAAAATGAAATTAAAATGCAGAGCCCCCTGGACCGGTGGACAGGACCCGGGCAGTGTGAGTGCCACTGAAAATCAGCTTGTGTGCCACCTTTGGCACGTGTGCCATAGGTTGCCTACCCCTGTGATAAACCTTCCTATTATGGTGTGGAAAGATCTAATACAATAAAGCAGATGAATCAGTAAAAAGCAATGTTCTGCTCCATATAAATTTCATTAAGAGCGCAAAGTGATCTTATAATGCATTGATAATCTAAAGATATTGAAACGATATAGGTCATATGTAGTGGCAGAATTCTTTAGTGTTATCCCAAAAGGAAATCCAATTCCAAATGGCTAAATTTGGATAAGCCCTGGTTTCCATCCAAACTTCTTTATAGGGCTGGTTCAGATTTACTCCTCTGAAACTGGAAGTCACAAGGGGCCTAGAATTGGGAAAGATAATTGACAAGTGGCATTCTAGAGGTGTGTGTCTGTGTGTGTGTTCCAGACCATATATGAACAAATGGCATTTGTAGGCAAGTTCCAGTGCCTGAACTGTACCTTTTGTTCTTGCAGAATAATCTTTTTTTTTTTTTCTCGCTTCATTCTAGTGATGAGGTTCAATCTTTAAAATGAGAACTCAATATTGCTTCTGCATTATTTCACCCAGTTTAAACCTTTCTTCCTTTTAACCTCCCACTCCTCCCCCCCCCCCCCACAAAAAAAAAACCACTCTCCAAAAGATCAGAACAAATTCACCTCCTGGTATACATGAGCACAACTCCACTGATTTATTTTTTTAATCAGGCTGTGAATTTGATCTGTAGTCTCTAGTCATGTGCAGTGAATCCCTGAGAAAACACTAGTAACCTGAGACCAAGCCCAGAGCAATCAAAAAGAAATGTTCTGTCTCTTGTAAACTGTGTGTTTGGCTTTCAGAAAAAGCACCTAAGGATGATTGAGTTGCAATCTGCATCAAAGCTCTTACCAACACATCCACATTTCTGCCCTTCCCCCTCTTCCCCCAGTTAATTGCTAAGGGACCTTGTTTCAATTTATTTCAGAATGGTGCTTGAATTGCTGAGAAGCTGATAATAGGCATAAAGTAGTTAGGAGAAGAGCCCCAGTATTTGAAGTTGTATTCAATTTTATGTCTCCAGTTGATACATTGCAAATTGGCACACCAGGACAGGGATGTTTTAATGGGGAGAATTAATTACATTCTCTGATGCTCTCAATCGTGTATGTATAACTCCCATCTTAGAACTACCACAGCTGCTTAACTTTGATGGAATTCTCTCTGAGGGATTTCTTTGGTCACAACTCAGCAGGCACGGAAAGTGAAGGGACAGCATAACTCAGCTTGTAACGTGTGTATACATATGTTGACCTATCTTACACATGCCTGTTTGCAGACTAGAAACAAAGCCGACTCAAAGATTATTGATTAAATATTTACGAGGTACTCAGATACTGTGGTGATAGGGGTCATAAAGGTTCCTAGATTGAGACAATAGTGCCATGAAAAAAACAAAAATTCACCAACAGTTACAACAGATTAGTATCCATGATGCCACAAACTTCCTCTTTTAACCATAAGGGGAAACTTGCTTCTTGGGCACCACTATGTTGTAACTGTTGGCAAACTTTTTAATACCAATCAGAGTAGGTCTTACAGTGGCTGGGGTGGGGTTTACAGATTGAAGAATCTGAAGTTTATAGAAAATTTTTTTGGAATATTTTAGCTCTCCCTCTGCATCTCTCTCCACACTAATTCCTTGCCTCACTATAACTTCTGTTCTCCCCCTGCTATTTTTTTCTTTCTATCCATATCTGGTAGATTTGAGAAATGAGAAATTTTAGCTGCTATGACAATGAAGGGGGCATGAATTACAGAAGTTTGGAGATGTCCCTGTGGCCACGTCTCCACTATAGTCTCCCCACACCCCACTTTTCCATAGTTGTTGCCAGTGATTCAGTGGCAGTTTAACCCAGTTTTCAGCTGGGTTAGTGTCATCCTAAGAGCCTCAAAGCGTTCACTGTTCTTTTAACTTCTGACAGGCCTGACAAACTGTTTATACCTAGCACACTGCTTTCATAGTATTTATCCATAAAAAACATCCTGCAAGACCTTAAATCAGGGATCGGCAACCTTTGGCACACGGCCTGCCAGGGTAAGCACCCTGGCGGGCCAGGCTGGTTTGTTTACCTGCCGCGTCCGCAGGTTCGGCCAATTGCGGGTCCCACTGGCCACTGTTCGCCACTCCAGGCCAATGGGGGCGGCGGGAAGCGGCGGCCAGCACATCCCTCAGCCCACGCTGCTTCCTGCAGCCCCCATTGGCCAGTGGGAGCCGCGATCAGCCGAACCTGCGGACATGGCAGGTAAACAAATTGTCCCGGCCCACCAGGGTGCTTACCCTGGTGGGCCGCGTGTCAAAGGTTGCCAATCCCTGCCTTAAATGATCACACTGGTCATTAATATTGTTGTGAAATATGTGTACAAATACTATGTAAGAAAGTGTGTGTGTGTGTGTGTGTGTGTGTGTGTGTGTGAGAGCCTGAATCAAGGCATTGTTGACAACAGGTTTCTGCCAGACAGGCTATTCACCTGTGTGCTCCGGTTCACATGTAAATTGAACATTGTAAACCAACACAGCGGAAGCTCTGTTTGCATAGGAAGTAGTCATGAGGATATGAAGTCAGCACACCAGGGAATAAACCCTCGGGTGGGTCATCCTGATTCTGGGGACAAACAGTGAATTTCTGTTAGCCAGTGATGTTGGCTGGATACCACAAAGGAGCTCTTCAGAGGGGCTTGAGGTACACCTATTGTTAACCTGCAAAACATAGTGAGCCGGTCCTGGCTAAAAGCCTCGTAGTGTAGCCATAGCCTCAGTCCTTGGCACCCCGAGGAAGCGTTACAGTTAGGTGACACAGTATTCATAAAGGCTGATAGACGCCACCTTGTCTACTTTAGCCTCTGGGGTGAATTGGTGGCAGCAACAGTGGAAAATGTTAGTGAGAAAAGACTAGCATAGCCGCAGGCTTAGGGAGTAAGTGACTGGGTTTTTTTTTTCTATCTGCATGTAGCAGAAGACAAAACTCCAAGATGACACAACTTGTCCTGATAATCATTATTGTAGCTTGTTAAAGTGGAACAATCAACTCTTGTTCATTGACACATGTTTGGTATTTTGTGAGCACTAGAGAGAGACTCTGTATTAGGTTGCATTCTAACAGTGTTTAACGATGCAAAATGGAAGAATGTAGTCAACCATCTAGGAGACTTCAGTACATTCTTCATTTTGGTATTTTGATATGAAAATGTAGTTAAGATGACAGGCTTTCAGCTCTCCAAATGTAAGCCTGTTAGGATTGCTCTTTAGTAATGATATTCAAAGCATGTGAGCCAATGACTCTGAGTAGAAAATAAACTCATTTAAATTCTTAAGGCATATTTAACCATTTTGTAGAAACTTTACCTTGGAGGAAAACCATGGGTCTTGAAACTAAATGTCCAAAAAAAGATTTTGATTACACACACCTTTTTCCTACTGTACAGTTTAAGTGAAGACTTTAAAAATTGGATGCTTGCTTTTAATTCAGAAGCAGTGAACACAGGTTACCCAGAGGAACTACTAGTCGTGTGACACTTCTCTCACCTGCTAACACATCTGTGCAGTCTGGGACATCAGAACATGACTATGCTTCACATCATGGTCACTTTTGAACTCCACAACAGTGGAGAGACGACCCAAATATTCTATATCCAAAAGCACAAAGCCAAAACATTTGAGCTTAATGAGAATCTTCTTGAGCTGTGCCCTGTGACCGACTTATGCAGTCCTGATTCCAGCCAGCCAGGCCACTACCATATATTTTAGCCTACCTCATTTACGCATGCGTGGGTGTGGGTGGGTCGGTGGATGTGTGTAAAATATAAAAAGACAATCAACTATGAAGAGTAGAAGTAGAAATGAGGTTTTTCAGCCAAATCTTGAAGCCCCCAAAGACTGGATAAGATACATGGTAGAGAAACATCTGAACTTTTGAGTGATCATCAAAATCTTCTGAGGCTTGTCCATTGCTAGTAGCAATCTATATGCTCTTTTTTTCTCTCAAAGGCTCAAAAGTTCTGTCCCCCCCCCACCCCATGCTTTTATTCCATTAAAGTTCTTGCCCTTGACAGCCCTTGAGTGAACATAATCCAAGACACACCAACTTTTGACAGCCTCTTTTAACAGGCATTCCAGTAAGTTTTTCATAGTTTATCCTTCACTGCTTCCTTAATTATCCTCTCTTGACAGAGAGATGATACAGTTCACCTACAGCACTTCTAAGCATGAATTCCTTTGTTTAAGCTCTCTTTTTAGATTGACAGTGAATTCCTAAGTTTGAAAAAAGTTATGTAACAGACTTTGTTTCTCAGACATTCTTCAGTGCATATAACAGTTTAACTTTGCCATTCTAATGGTCATATTGCTGGGGAGGGAAGTGTCCTAATCAGGGCCGGCTCCAGTATTTCTGCCGCCCCAAGCAAAAAAAAAAAAAAAGCCGCGATTGGCAGCGGCAGTTCAGCGGCAGGTCCTTCGCTCCTAGAGGGAGTGAGGGACCTGCCGCCCCCGAATTGCCGCTGGTGCCGTCCCTCTCCCTTGGCCGCCCCAAGCACCTGCTTGTTAAGCTGGTGCCTGGAGCCGGCCCTGGTCCTAATTCTGATTTAAAATAACGTAGTCAGTTTAATCATGCTGCCGACTCATTTTATATTACTGAGGATTCAGCCTAGCAATGGGTTGTAATATTTTGAGGCTATTGGATCAATACTCAGAAGTCTAGTAGTAATGTGCTATGGTATTCTACCATGAAAGTCACCTACAGTTAAGTAAATGTACTTGTAGTGGATCCTTAGATGGTCTCCTCTTGCTTGCATTATTCATTTGCATAGTCTCAATGGTTTCAATGAGAGAGAATATCTCTGAATTATCTGATTAGGCAGCAGATCTTTTCACCAGGGACAAGACTTAAAAAAAAAAAAAAAAAAAAAAAAAAAAACTATAGAAATATCATAATTCTCTGTTTTGTGGGCGGTTTAAAAACAGAACAGCTTAGGTCTTTTGAAGGCATAGCTAGCTTTGACCCAAAAGAGTTCATGGGCCGTCATACGGCTGTTAACTGACAATATTTGGAATGTGGTTTGTTGTTTTTGAATAATTGTTTTTTAGCTTTGCACTATCTTTTTTTTTTTTTTTTTAAGGAAATATATTGGGGCCCAATTAATCCCTGGAGGAAATTCCATTGCCTTCAGAAGAGGCACACCAAGGATATGAATTAGCCCCTCTCCCCCACCCCCCCAAAAAAGCTTCAGAAGGCCACATATGACTTACTGGGATAAATTCAAGTGACTAATTCAGTCAAGATAAAGTTTGACAGGGGATTCTGTAACTCTGGCCACTGATTTCGGAGTTGCTGCAGTTCAGAAGAAACTGGTATAAATGTGATTGTTGGGTTGTATTATGGCTCTGCAAACCAGAGTCACATTCAGAGAGAGGGTGGAGGTACATCACCTGAGCACAAGCCTCTGGATGCCTTCCGCCTGAGCAGTAACAGGTATAATGCCTCAGGGGTACTGGAGGAGTAAAGCACTTACATAGCGGTTGCTACATCTGTTCCACAGGTGTAGCCTGTGCTCACCTCACTGTCACGCTGTAGCTGTTAGGCAGTATTGAGGAGAAGCAGAACCATGACCATGGCCTCTCTCCAGCCAGCACTCCCACGCTGGGGTCTCAAGTGCAGCTCTCAGCTCTGCCTGGCCTCTCCAATGCTCCTGGAACTCTGACAGCCACGTGCCCATGATCGCCCCTGTGGGTGTGCTGGGGAGGCAGGAAAGGAGCTCCCTGCACCCTCCATCCTTTAGTACATTGGTGTATGGGGGCCCTGATTCATTCTACTGCATGTAATAAAAAGGCCGACTCCTTTATACATACAGGTAAGTCTGTGTTCTTCAGGGCATGTAGAGGTATAGTTAAAAAGGTTTCTTCTAGTTTTTGACTGGTAGGTGAGCTATTACTGGTTCTAGCAGTATTCCCCACCACTAGTTTAAGGAATTCAGCTGTAATTGTTAGTGACATCCCTTCTGATGGAAAAGGTGGAAGAAAATGGTTAAATTTGTGCCCATTCTATTGCCTTTGATTTCCTTGTGCAATTGCAGGTTCTTCTGAACTGGGTGGCCAAAAAGACTAATTTTCTTTTGCCTCTGAGCTTAGACGTGTAAATGAGAGGAAAAGCTAGTCCCTTTTGTCTGACTGTTTTGTTCATCCCATTTGCCTCACCACCCCACTAACATCTTGCCACTGGGGCAAATTCTTTGCCTGTCCATCTTCCATAGTGTAGCGGCTCCTGGATAGTGTCTTTCCACTGTGTGGAAGTGGGGAAGGATGGGCAGGCATCCCTAGGCCTCTTCTGAGGTTTGTTTTTGAGCACTCCCTCTGCTGGCATGCTGTGAGTGGCCTTAGAGGCAGGGTATTCTGGGGATAATTAATCAGAATGTAATCCTATAGATATCATGTGTCTTAAGTTTAAGGTAATCATTAGTCTCTTACTTCGGATTCTATAACTTGGTTTCTGTAGAATGTTTTTAACCTGGTACGGTTGATGTCAAGAGCATTATTTTACTCCTAGGGAGTAAGTAATAAAAATGATCAACATCTGTTAATGTACAGCAATTCAATATCCTCAGATTTATGAACTTGTAGTAGGAGTTTAATTAGGGATGATTTCAGCATTTTTCACTGTGATGACTGGCTGGTTTTGGGTTTTTTTTTTTTGTTTAAATTGCCAAGAATAGCCACGTACGTAGGAGCATATTAGAAAATACCAAGGAAATATGCTTCCCACCCACTCTGAAAAGATTCACTCTCAGCAGTTTGATTTGTTGTTTTTACTATCTCTCCTTCCAGTAGAAAGTCCAGAGACAGGCATACTTGCAGGAGGAGGGCTGTAGTACAAATAGTCTCCTTGGAATTTTAAAATGAACACTATGGAAGATGAGAGGTGGATATTTAATTTGAAAAAAATCATATAAATGGAAGTAACATTAAATGGATACTGTCAACATGCTGATGCCCAATAATTTATTTTCCTTAAATGAAGATAAATTCCCATCCGGTTGACATCATTAAGACACATCAGTTTCATAGCCAAGGGTACACAGGGAAGTGCTGTGGTCAGCATCACATCCGACTGCTTTAACCCTATAGATCAGATATCCATTTTGCTTCTAGGTGAACTAGAGGTGGCCTTTCAGTGTGAGATTGAGCCAGACTCAAACCCACACTCTTCAGATTTGTAGTTGAGCACATTAACCACTCAGCCACCATACTCCAACTCAGCTCTACCTAGCCTCCCAATACAGTGTAAAGTGTTGACAGTCTCTCCCAGATAGAAAGAAATGAAAATGGTGGGGAAATGGGGGCAAACATAGAGCCCGTGGGAAGGGAGGAGTGGGAGACACTGGCATGGAGGGAAGAGGAAAATGGATTTTCGCACCTGGTATTTTCTCCCCAAGAAGGTACTTTCATCAAGTCACCACTCAGTCTGCTTTTTTATGAGTTTAATCATTTTTAGCTTTAAGATTCACTATAAGGCATCTTCTCCAGCCCTCGAATAATTTTTGTGGCACTCTTCTGCACCCTCTCCAATTTTTCAACATCCCTTTAAAAACAGTTTGATGCAGTTCTCATCCTAAACAAAACACCATATTCAAAACAATTGCAAATTATTTTTACATCCACTAAGATCTTAACAAAAATCAGTCTGATGCATCCAAGTGGCAACTTGTTCCTTTGACTGACAGAGCACTTGTCTAAATAAATTTCATTTCCTAACTACGAATGTATAGAGTTCCTATCCCCCACCCATCACTCTGCCATGTCTGAATAAGAGGAGTGTAGAAATAACAGCCTAAATCACTGCTTCACAAGAAGGATTTATCAGACCCTCTGAGCAAGAAACAATAGCAATTCATATGCAGAGTACTTTCCCAGGAGCTGCCTGGAAGCGGCTCTGAAACATATTTTTGAGAGAAGCATTGTTTTGCACTACAGCAAATTTGTGTACTTACACAGTGAGAGATATACACCTACGGGATTAATATCATTGTGCAAATTAGTATTTTACCCTGTGTTGCATATTCCTACTGAGACCAAATGAGACTTCTCAATCAAGTCTCCTACCAAGAAATAGTTTTAATAATCCTATTCTTTCAAGCAGCATTTTTAAAGATCTTCTTAATTGTAACTGTGAAGTGACTTTATTAGGGTACAAAACTAGAACTCTAGTTCAAAATTTTAAAGAACACAGAACCCTATTTTAACCATATCTCAAGAAGGCCTTCCACTCCAAGAGCAGAAGCAACAAAACAAAATGGCTGCTTCCTGTGGTCAAGCATTAGTGGATGAAGAGGCTCCCTTTTTTCCTCCTCTTCTCCACTACTCAGTATTTTCTCCCCATGAAGGTACTTATACACCATAAACAAGTCACCTGTCCATCTTCTTTCTGCTAAGCTCAACAGATTGAGCTCTTAATGATGTGCTCATGCTATCCCATGTTGCTAAAATGAGTTGCTCTGTTCTTTATTAGGAGTTTACTAAAGCCTAGCTTAATTCCCAGGTATATTGCATTGCTGTAGTCCATATGGGAGATGTGAAGTCATGTATAACCAAGGCCAGTTCTTCATCCACCAATGTCCTAGCCAACCAGAGATGGGTAGCAGCACCCACAAGCATGGGCAGCGGATGGGGCCCTTCTTTGGAATTAGTTATACTCCTTTTCAAAATCCAACCATTGAGAGAAGATACCAAGTGCTATTTTGGAACACTTTGACAGCTAATAATTGTTTGTAGCTTGTTTGCTTGCAAAAAAGTTGCAGTTCTATTTTGATAGCTTCCTTTGTTCTCTTCTAAAAACATTTATTATAGTAAGTACCTTGCCCGCTCTGACCTTAACTGTGATGGGGGGTGATTTAGCCCAGTGTTTTTCAATGACCGGTCCATGAACCGGCACCAGTCCCTGAGACCTCCCTCACACAGTTTAGGAAGGCAGCAAGCCAGTCCCTGGTATCAAAAAGGTTGAGAAACACTGAGTTAGCCAATCGCAGTAGTTGCTTACAGTCAAATGCTTATCTTGTCCAGTCCTGTTAGTCTAGCAACAAGATATTTGATAATCTATTATTTATGTAAATCCATTGAATGCAGGGCCGGCTCCAGCTTTTTCACTGCCCCAAGCGGCAAAGCAAAAAAAAAAGATAAAGCCGCGATCAGCAGCACCTTGGCGGCAGCTCCACCGCACCGCTTCAGCCTTCGGCAGCAATTCGGCGGCAGGTCCTTCGCTCTGAGGGACTGAGGGACCTGCCGCCGAATTGCCACCGAAGATCTGGATGTGCCGCCCCTTTCCATGGGCTGCCCCAAGCACCTGCTTTCTTAGCTGGTGCCTGGAGCCGGCCCTGATTGAATGTAAATTGGACTTACAATGTAAAGCAAAACAACAAACTAAATTTCTTGTTACACATTCTTTTAATTTTTTTTTATTTTTATTTTTTTGCAGGGTCTTGAAATAGCAGAACTGAGTTGTTTGAAACATTTATCTCTTGCCATTGGCACTATCTGTTCAGACTCAGAGTAGAACATGTTCAAGCTTCTCAAGCATAAGTACTATGTACTTTAGGAAGACTAATTTAGACTCTTTATGAAACTGACATTAGTTATATAACCATCAAGCTGCTTCATTAAATGTGGATTAATGTCAACAACATTCCTTTTGGAGAACTTTGCAAGCTCCTTTCCAGGGAAAATCTGTCTGACACGATGGAAGGAAAATTCATGATTTTCATATTTCTATGAAGTACATTTCCATCTGAGTCATGTTTCATTTGAACCTGTCTCTTCAGCACATGTTTAACAGGATATTTTGGGATAAGCTCATCCTGAATAACAACAGACATTTGAGTATTTTTATTAAATGACTAGAATCCTCCTATCACATATTCTGATATGTGTACTGTGTTGGCCCTTGTCCCTGCAGTATCTGGGCATCATTCATATAATTTGAACTCTTCTGCTGGGTCAGCAGCAGTCACATGTCAGAGATCCACAAGGTCACATATGAACTCTATGCACACCCAGACTGTGAATCGTTTCTAGAAGTCCTATCTTTTTTTTTTCCCCTCCCCCGCCAACTGTAGGACTTTTCACTGACTAACTAATCACCTCCACTGTAAACCCGGTGCTACAGGGAAAGTAGGTCTTTTCCAGCCACCACCACTAAATATTAAGGACATTTAGCTGGAAATTATAAACAGGCATGTAACAAAGAATATGATGGTACTCTGGAGGCATACTGACAGAAATCAGTTAGTTCAAGGTTATGCTAACACGGAGAATAAACATACTTCACAAACATTAGGCAGGTAGATTTGAAGATATCCCCAAACCAAAAAGCTTCATTTCAGAAATGAGTCAGGGTTGCTAAATGACCCTATACTTACTACATTATTCATAAAACCCAAGCACTTTTAAGCAAGAAAACGAATACGTTATCCTTACGAAGCCTGATCCAAAGCTCATTAAATCAAGGGGAGGCTTTCCATTCGCTTCAAGGTTCAGGCCTCCAGCTTCTGGTTTTTAAACAAAGTTTGTTTTTAATTCCCGGGTTTTTGTATATAATCATTGCTTTGAGTAAGTTTATTAAGATACTGTGGGTGAAATCCTCAGCTGCTGTAAATGAGCTCAATTAAAACCAATAGTTAGACTGATTTACTCCAGCTGAGGCTGTGAGCCAGTATTTTTTAAATTTTAAATATGCTGGATAAAGGAGGTCACCAGATTATTAAACCAAAGAAGTAAACGGAGATGACTAACATAATAATGGCTGAGAACCAACATCCACCCTCCCCTAGTAGCTGTGAAATAGTTTTGGAAAGCATCAGGCGTTGAAAAGGGCATGGAAAAGGGGAAGAGAGAGAGGTGAGATGGAAAGAGACACAATTGGAGGAGAGGCGCTATGAAGCCTGAATTCTAACAATTCATAGATTTTTTTTTTTCTAATTTCTATGGGTACAAGATAATACCATAATAATGGTATTAGAATTAAAAAGGTGAGTTTAATTAGGGTTACCATATTTCAGCAAGCAAAAAAGAGGACGGGAGGAGCCCCGCCCTAGCCCCGCCCCTGCCCCTCCCACTTCCCGCCCCCCCAGAACCCCCAACCCTCCCCCCGTTCCTTGTCCCCTGACTGCCCCCTCCTGGGACCCCTGCCCCTAACTGCCCCCCGGGACTCCACTCCCTATCTAAGCCTCCTTGCCTCTTGTCCCCTGACTGCCCCAACCATTATCCACACCCCCACCCCCAGACAGACCCCTGGGACTCCCACGCCCCATCCAACCACTCCCCACCCCCTGACAGCCCCCCCCCAGAACTCCCAACACATCTAAACCCCTCTGCTCCCTGTCCCCTGACTGCTCCGATCCCTCTCCACACTCCTGCCCCCTGACAGCTCCCCCCCAGAACTCCCAGCCCCCTACCCCCCGCTCCTTGTCCCCTGACTGCCCCCTCCTGGGACCCCTGCTCCTAACTGCCCTCCAGAACCCCACCCCCTACCTGTACCCTGACTGCCCAAAACTTTCTCCACTCCCCTCCAAAAGCCCCCCCAGAACCTCCCTGTCCCTTCTCCTGCTGCTCAGAACAGGGTGTTGGGCTCTGTGCCAGCCGGACACATGGCTGAGCTCCCCTGCAAAACACAAAACCCAGTCCCTGGCCCTGCACAGGGTTGCCGGAGCGGGCTGCAGGAGCAGGAGCTGCCGGCCGGCTCAGAATGCAGGGAGGGGGGGGTGGGAGGAGGAAGCTGCTCCGGAGTCCAGCCCGGGACTTTCCTGCAGCCCTTCCAGCCGGGGGAGGGGGAAATCCCGGACATTGTGAGTGCTTCACAAATTCCCCCCGGACGCTATTTTTAGCACACAAAAGGAGGACATGTCCGGGTAAATCCGGACGAATGGTAACCCTAGTTTAATAGAATTTTTTTTCATGAGTTGGAGTGTTTATGGTTAAACATCGGTAAAGCTCAAGCAGACGCACCTAATTTGAAGATTGATCCTGCCACTTCTGTGCAAGTTATATTTTACAGTAATCAACTGAAGTGGTTTTTCTTTTTAGGATTAATCCTGTCTTCCTTAAGGGAAGGGAATAGTAAACGCTCTCTCAAACACAGAAATATCTATACACCTAGATCAAGGATGTCAAATTCAGGGGCCAGATCCAGCATGCTTGATGTATTTATCTGGCTTGCCATGCTGTTTTGCAGAATGCAAGAAAAAAAGGTTTCTAGACCTAATTTACTTGTTACATGAACCAGTGTAGCTTTAGACTGAAACAACAGCTCTAAGCAAGATGTAAAACTGCCCCTCAGTTGTGTTACCTTCAAAACTAATAATGAGCCTTCAAGGCCCCATTATCCTAAAACAATAGATGGGCAATTGTTTAAAAAATGCATATGCAGTTGCATAACTTGTCAGTTATGAAATTTATAATAAACATGACATTGTGATAAACTGTAGAACCATGTGATGAATTCTGTTACGCAAATGGACAAAAAAATAAGGCAGAAAATCTTAGAAATTTAATTTTTTCCCCATTGAGTGATGCTAAATGCACTGGTAGTGTTATTAACTAAAAATGTGGCTACTACATAAGGGCCCTTGTCCACTGAAGCGGAGAGAGACCTGCTGTGGATTGAGGGCAATATAGCTATAATTTTGTAAGCCCTGCTCACAGCCTAGAATTAAAAATGTATTTCAGCACGCTCGACAAAATGAATTGGCCATCCCTGAAATTCTAGGTACCGCAGTGATAGTAGCTGTAGAAATCTACTGATATACAGACCAGGCGTAGAGAGCCTGACTGTCATTTACACTATGCCCTATTAGACCACTGGCAGTGTAAAGGGCATTTAAAACGGGCCCCTTTACACTCTTTGTGGTGCCAAGGAGCCTTAATGTAAATGACAATTAGGCCCTATGTGTTTTCCATTATAGACAATTCACTAGATCTACATGACTTCTGTGGGTAAGAGCTGCCATGTGACGTGTGGGTGGCGTGGGCTGAAAAGAAAGAATGGATGAAAGCTTCAGTGATGAACGGTACCTCTCTAGACTAGGATCATGTTAAAGAGAAAAGAGCTGCGAGGTCAGGAGCACAGCCCTCAAAGAACAAAGTGGGAAATTTGTCTGTGTGGGAGGAAAGGAGGGGCCCACTAGGTTTCTCATCCGCAAACTTGCACTTTAATCCCTACGTTCCCATGTTTGATCCTTTCTTTTTCCCTGTATCTGTAGCAAGATTCTTTACAAACACGTCTCTTCTTCAGAATATTATACTCAAGTAACATCACAGTGACACATACCTAGCATAAGCCAGGAAATTCAAAGTTATGGATGAGGCAATTCATCCTCAACCATCTGTTTGTGGGGGAAATGGGATATTGTTAAGAGGCACAATAGCCTTTCCCAGAGGCGTGTTAACTCTAATTTTGAAATTTGGTATTTGTATCACAAACTTAGCATTATTTATACTTAAGGCTTCTGTTTTTCAAGTTTGGTTTATTTATTTAGTTAGTTAGTTGGGGTTTTTTGTAGCAATTTTTGAGTTGTTATATAGATATAAAAAAACAAGGGGATCAATGCTTTCTTTGTATATACTTTAATGAGTAATGTATATTTATATAAATTACTCATTACAAAGATTACAGTAGTATACACTAAGGTGTAATGTTCTCCAGTGCACTTTAATAGAGTGCTGTTTGAAATAGCACAATGGTAAAGCACACTAGAGAACTTGTGCACATCAGCAGGGTCTACACGGACCAATTAATGCACAACACCCTTAATTCGCATTACTGCTCTGTGTAGACAAGCCCACAAATAACAATTTCTGCCATTTATTGGATAAACACCGACTTCATTTTTGTTTTTGTTTTTTTGTGTTGGGGGTGTTTTATCAATTTAAAACCTAAAATCAGAAGCCATATTGTTACTACATCGTATCTTTTTCTGTAAATTGCCTTACTTGAAAACACATCTGTACTATTAGACCCACATTTCCCTGAGAGCCTGGAATGGGCAAAATCCATATCTTAAATGTTATTTAGGATTTAAAAGATAGTGTAACTTACATGATCAATTAGAATACTGGAAAAGAGCCATTATATTTAGTATCTGAATGAGTCACATTCGGGTCCTTTTGTCTGAGGGTGAAGTCATAGATTCCACACTTCCACGAGACTTGATAACATATTAAGTCACCACCAACCTTGCTCGTCTTGCCAATAAATAAGGTTACTCAGTATTTCCTATACTCTCCTACTCTTACCCCAGGGAGTAAGAGAATATGATAAACATTGTGGTAGAGTTTTGTAGTTATTTCATAGACATGGTGAGATTTTTAAGGTGTGTACCTGTTAGTGTTAGAACAGTGGAATGCTATAGGAACTGCAGGATTGCTAGATAAAGGCACTATCCTTCAGGTGACACATTTAGCTGAGATTCTTCCTGCCTGCCAGCTGGCTGGGAAGAAAATTCACATGTCCGTATTGGACAGTGGATCATCCCAATATCTTTACTAAATTATTCTCTCTCAATAAAGGTTCTAATGTCCAAGGCTGAGTGTAAACTGTCCTTGTGCACATAGGGCTTGATCCCTGACTCTAATGGGGATTCTGCCTGAGGAAGGATGACCGGCTCTGTCCCATAATGTTTTCTCATATTAGCCTAGATCAGTGGTTCTCAAACTTTAGCAACCCGAGGACCCCTGTTTTGATTTACAATTTTTCATGGATCCCCAAACCCCCCACTCAGCCCCTAGTCCCACACCCACTTCCCCCCTGCCCCTCCTCTTCCCCGCTTCTTTCCACCCCTCCCCCAAGCATGCCCTGTCCTTGCTCCTCCCTCTCCTTCCCAGCACCTCCTGCACACTGCTGAATAGCTGTTCCCGGTGTGCAGGAGGGAGGAGGAGGAGTTGAGGGAGGGAGAGGAGTTGATCAGTGGGGCCAGCAGACCCCCCTGGAATACCCTCACCCCAGTTTGAGAAACGCTGGCCTAGATGGTTACTGCAATGCATGTATTTAACTCAATTCATTTCAAAGTACTCTGAAATGCTTCTGTGTGAAAGCTGATGTGTTAAACCAAACCCTGGTTAAACTCTATCATGCAAATATTAATATAGGCAATTTCTCTCTGGAATCTCCCCATTTTACTAACTTCTTGCCTCAAGGGCTGTCCATATTGCAGCAATGTTCCTTGTGTCATGGAGAGTTAGATGCAGCTCTATCCTGAGCTAGTCCTTCGTTTGGCCTGGTTGGGCTTTGTCAGACATACAACCCTGGTAGAGCTCCCTTTTGGCTGTTGTGTTCAGGGCCTACCTCACTGGTCTCGTGTGCCCTTTAAGCTGTTTTGAGATTAAGCAGAGGTCTGTCTCTGTCTCTCTCTCTGAGTGCACTCTCTGTATAGATTCTCTGTCTAGTACCCCTTTCTGAGATACTATGATCCCACACAGGGCCGGCTCTGGCTTTTTGGCTGCCCCAAGAAAAAAAAAAAATGGGGTGGCCAGAACGGCAAAGCAAAAAAAAAAACAACCTGCGGCGCAGCCGGAGCGCAGATGCAGGGGGACCAGCTGGGGAAGGGGGAGGGAGAGGGAGCGGGCGGCAGAGAGAGAGAAGGGGGCAGCCAGGGCTACAGCAGGGGCACTGCCACACGGCCCCTCCTGCTGCGTCGCCACCTGCCGCGAGGGCTCTTCTCCAGTCGGTGGGGAGGGAAGGAAGAGGACTGCCCTGCAGGGCACTCTGGTTCTCCGCGCCGCCACCCCCTACTACAGGGCGGCCGGAGCGGAACAAGAACAACAACAACAACAAAAGCGGCTGTGCCGCCCTAGGATTGGGCAGAGTGCTGCCCTAGGATTGGGCAGAATGCCGCCTCCAACAATCTGCCGCCCCAAGCACCAGCTTGCTCAGCTGGTGCCTGGAGCCGGCCCTGATCCCACAGCCTGGAGACTAGAGCTGGGTCCTTGAGGCTCCCCAATAGCTCTTAGACACACCCTCTCCCAGCACTCCAAGCATGTGGTAGCTCTGAGTTTACAGTTTAACTCTTTGCGGTCAAGTGACAGTGAGAGCAAACAGATGCACAGACTGATTTTGTACAGGATTCTAAACACCACTACTCTTTACTTAGCATGAGAAACACACAGAAGTAGATAAAATAAGCACACCTATATGCATTTCCCTGCCTCAGTTTCCTCACCCCACTGGATAGTTTGAACTTAGAGCTGAGTCCCCTGTGGAGTCCAGGTTTCCCCTCTTGCACACACAGTTTCTCTGATTCTGACCTCTGCGGTCAGTCCCGTTTCGCTCTTCTACCCATGCGTCCTTTGTGTCTGTGTCTTTTCTGACCCACCTAGCCTCTGGCTTTTAAAGGCCAACATCAATACCTGGGTTTCTTTTCTCTGATGCTAGGGATTTTCCACTCCCCACTTTCCCAGCCCCCTGCAGAGAAACTTTATCAAACTTGGTTCCCTAAGCGTCAGTCAACCCACTGTACCAAGGTGCTTACACCTGAATAAGTGACCATTAAATGTCTAAGGGCCCACAATTGTGTATAGGGTGGACATGCTGCAACCCTGACCGGCCATAGCTGACTCCACGGCCACACTGAGGTATTCAATGATCCGACAATTTCATAGTAAGAACTTCATAGCTTCAGCAAGGATTCACAAGTTGTACATAGGCAGACTCCCCAAACCATCCTGGGATTGCTAATGCAACATTAGGCAAACCTCTCCTCTCTCTGCAGCAGTAACAGCCCATGCTAGTTTAGAAGAAAAGGCCAGAACTAGAGACCTGAAAATTGACCTCCTGTTTTGCTCCGTTAAACCACCTGGTTTGCTCTAGTTATACATTTTTAAGTTATACATTTTTAAGCATAATATTTATCTAGTCTTGGCTGCATAGTATATGCTTGTATTATATATATTATTTGCCTGGTAGAAACTATGGGTCAGATTTTCTAAGAGCCACCAACTTGTGGGCTTGTAAAATAGAGGGTCATTGCTTACCTGGCTGAGCTTGTAACAGCTGGACTCTTGCCCCTCCCCTCCAACTTGGTCTGTTTCTCCCTCTGAACACCAGAGAAGACTGATTTTACAGGCTTTTCTATTCTGCTGATTTTGGTGAAAATCAGAAAGGGTCTGACAGAGTTTGGAGGTGGGGGAGCAAGGGGCCTGGCCAGAGGGGGGGCAGTCAGAGGTCTGGCTGGAGGAGCTGGCCAGACCTGTGAGGTGAGCCCAGCTGAGGGACGGCTGTCCAGAGTGAGGCAAGGAGCCACTTGGGTGGGGTCCTGACCTGAGTGGGAGACAAGGGCACAGCAGGACGGGGGGATTAACTAGAGTGGAAACAAGGTGGGATCTGGGGCCTGGCCAGAGAGACTTTCACCATCCTCATTTCTATTAAAATCAGGGTCACAGAGTGACCCGTTTGGTGCTGCGAACAGAAGAAGCTCTCTGAGACTCTAACAGTAATCCATTATCCCAGCCCTACGGTCAGTGCCTCACCCCTGCAATCAGAGTGACTCTGCTCCCCTCCCAAAGGCCTGTATGAAGTCTCTGCCTCCCCACTACTCAGTGACCAAATGGTGACTTTTGTGGAAATGAAGCTTTTATTTTCACCAGAATCCATAGGATTCTGCTCATTGATATTGAGACCATTCCCTGAAATTTTGGAATTGATCAAATATAGTTTTCAAAAACTACTAGGTTACAGACACAGAGAAATGCCATCGAGTTGAGTGTAGGGCCTCACTTCACTCTGCCAGTTAGGGCCTGCACCTGTTCGAGTACAAAAAAAAGTAAGCTGTGTGTAGACATAAGCATGTCAATGTATCCATATTTTTTGCATTCGAAACAGATAGGCCTCTGTGCATATAAATTTTAGGTTGCATGCACTTTGGGGAGCTTTAAAAAAAAGTGGTTCTTTGATGATATTTTTGAATCAGATGAATTAATATTTTATAGTGTGATATTTTATGTATTTGATATACCACCAAATTGAGGTTAGTAATAATGAAAAATATGTATTTAGATAAAGCTTGTTTAACCAAAGCACTAGTCTGTTTGCTTTCTGCATTTCAGCAGTAGATTCTATAATAAGTGGGGAATTCTTTTCAGGATCATGACATAATTACAAATTCCATACTGTGTACACAATACTCTGTGTACTGTTTGCTGATCTGGGATAAGACAAACTTTACAAAAAAAAAATTGCCTCCTTGGTTGTGGAGCCTCTGGTGTGCATTCAGCTTCTGCAATATTAGAATACTTTGGAGCATGTTATTGCTATGAATTAAGAGCTCGATCTTGCAAGAGCTAAGCACCACTTGGGTGATGCTGTGACTCCTCCGTGCTCACTGACAATTAAGATATCTTCAGCACATTCACAGAACTGAGTTCTTAACACTGGTTACTATAGTGATAAGGTGTTTCTTTCTTCTTTTCAAGTAAGACATCTTTAAGCTAGCAGCCTATCACCTGATTCACTCATGCTAATACATAACATATCTTTTCAGCTTTAGTATCCTACAGCAGTATGCCCTTTACAAAGAAATATACCTGAGACTTTAAGGGCTATAAATCTTCATTGCTATTAACTATATGGAACTGTGTTGAGTCTATTTTAAAGAAAAATGTTACAGACCTTTAAAGTTGTCTGCAGTGACTCAAATTCCAAGGATTTCAGTAACCTACTGAGGTTTCTGGTGATCACATATGATAATGGTTTTACTCCACCATCAGCTTTGTTTGGCCATGAGCCAGTACAGTACCACATGCTCCCTATTATGATGCAGAAACAGGCCACATTATGTGCCAAAATCATTGTCTAGATAGACCATAAGCAACCAAAATGGACCTGAATTCTATAAAACTGCTGCATTTGCATAAACCACTGGCATTGTTCCATCAATGTAATGTGTTATAGCTATTCTATGGCAATTGTTATGGTCAACCAATTGTGTTTATTATACCTTCAAAAATTAAATAGGCTTTGCACATTGTGGCTCAGATTCTGTCTGGGCTGAGTTAGTGCAACCCCGCTGAAGTTAGGGGTTTAAATACATTAACTGAAAACAGTTTGGCCCAGTATATTTAATATAAATGCTGTATTTTCAAGTATAGCTTCTAAAGAAAAGCACCAGGGTTGATTTATTTACTAATCCCCTTCCTAATCCCGTTATCTGTGAATGGAGTACTAATAAAACTCTGACTCAAGAAGGTGCATTATTTACTTAGGAAAACTAGCAGCAGTCTTTGGGGAGCCCCATAATGATTCATTTGCCAGTTACCGAACCAATTTGTCACATGGAGTGCTTGCCCATTTAGCAAAGCTGAAAAGAAGGGGTGGGGATGAGGTCTTTTTTGATCTTTTGGAAACAATGCGTTCTGTTTTTCTGTGCAGGACTGATCCCACTTTAAAAAGTCTAAGACAAATCCTCAGATGTTATTCAAAGAGTATTATTGTGGGGGTGGGAAGGAGTTGAAATTTCTCTAGGCATAAAATAATCCAAATAAGATTAGATCCTGCCACTTGAGTTTTTCTGAACTCTGTTTTACAGTTTGCATAAAAGTTTCCAGTTTCTTTTTAACAAAAAACATGAAATATTCTGAAGTTACTTAAACTTCTCTATGGGCAAAATTGTGCATGCAGATACAAGGGGACACACACACACACACACACACACACACACACACACACACACACACACACACACACACACACACACCGACCTACATAAATTCGTTTTATGTAGTGTGTCTGGAATCAAAGACACTTTACAGAGTGCATACTCTAAAATGAATGTAAATCCAGTAGACTTCAGTGGTGATGGCAGCTTGTTTCTAATTTCCTCACCAATTTAGCTTTCCACAGCAGCCATTTTGCAGAAAGCACTCTTGTATTGCAAAATAAATTACAAAAAAAAGAACTTGCTGAAGTGTGTGTGTGTGTGATATGCTGATGGGGAGATCCTTATACAGTTCCGTCATCCTTTTCATTAAATGGTTAGTGAATATCTGTAATAAACACGCTGAAGTTCAGCTCTCAGTTGCCTTTACTAGTTTGAAAAACTGAGTAAACCTTTTACTTCTGAATTGGTGAATCTGCTAAGGCTATCAATTTCATTAGTATGGCAGATGGATGAAAACTAATTAATGAATCTGAAATTAATCTATTTGATTTGATCACTGATTTCATGCATCTTTTCAAGGTTAAGAAGAATTTTAAGGGTTTTAAAATATCAATACACTTCTAGTGAGTGTGTACAATTGTCCGTTTTCCATCAATTTAATGCAACTGGCAACTTCATCCAACATATCAGAAATAACAATGTATGACACTGGTATGCTACAGTCTCCTCACCTAAAGGAAACCATCTAGTAAATGTAGTGTAAATATCACTAAACTTTCTGCCTTATGTCTCTCACACAGACAACTTAATAATCCTCAATAGGGGAGATGGACAATATTATGATTTTAGTGACTCATCTGCATATTTATCACAAATATCTGCACATATGCTAAAGATAAGATAGATAACTAGTTCTACTAACTATCATCAGATTTGAAGTCTGAGTGCTTTGCGATGACATCAGACCTACAGAACTATATGTAGCATTACTCACTATTTTTGTGCATTGTCTTCCCTAAGACAAATATATACAAAACTCATATTTCTGTGATTACCATATCCTCACTGGAATCCCATGAATGATCTGTGTGCATCTATTTCGCAGGCCTATCGGTAATATCCTTTCCCTCGTGTGAGTGCCTTGACACACAGACATATATGTGAGAAAAAGAGATAATGGACATAATAAAAATTATTCTCATTGAGAGAAAATGTGCTAAAGTTTGATACCTTTTTTAAAAAAATCCTCTTTACTGTAGTTCAAATCCTCCCTGTAGGGCCAGCCTTAGGGGAAATGGTGCCCTGGGCAAACTTGTATTTTGGCACCTCTGGTCCCCGCTGCCTCCCCAGGCGGCCCACTCATCCCCTCCATCACCTCAGGCCCGCTGTGCTCCTTGCCTCTTGACCATGGAGTCCTGGGTGGTCGCCCACGTGTAAGGCCAGCCCTGAAGTGGACCACACATAGGGAATCTCTGGGGGGACAAGAAGAGAAGAAGTCCTCCCCCACCATCAGTTGTGCATCCAGCCACTGATTGGAGATAGAGCTACTCTGTACCTAAATGGGAAGGACCCACAATACATATAATACTAGTTCTTCCATTCCCACACCATCCAACCTCTTTTCTGCCCCACCTCTAACTAACCCCAGGTCTCCCTTGCATACAGCACGCAGGAGGACTCCCTGGCAGTGGGCTCTGCACAAGTGGTCTTTACCCTCTGTGTAGCCTAACCAATTCCTGCCCTTCCACATACCACAGTTGTTATGTGCACAGCCATAGAGGAGAGAATAGCATTTGTCCATGTATTAATATGACTCTTCCTTTTGTCCAGAAACTAGGTGGAGGATGTGCTTTGGGGATAGGTGGGGTTTGTTTGCTACAAATGGGATTTTTAAAAGTGCTCAACACTGTTATGTTTACAGCATACACACAGAGAAATTTAGATAGAAGCATAAATATTCTTGCTGGACAGTTGCAATGTAACACTGTTTCTTAGAATACAAAATGAAAACACTTGAACTGAACAACAGTGAGAGAGAAAGGAGGCTGCTCCCTAAGGCAGAGAGGCACTACTCACCCTACCAGGCTTTAAACTGGCTCTTTTCAGATTGACTCTCTGATCATGTCCTTTCCTACAGAGCCCCCTAGTCTGCAAGCAGCACCAGAAAACTTCTTGCTCCTAAAATAACACAGTCCTTAAGACACCCCAGGTGTTGGTCTAGCTCTGCTGCCAGCTCTGAGCACTTTTTAAAATCTCACCCTACATGATTAATTTTTCTTTTAAAAATATCTTGAGGAAACAGGCATTCTAAATTCACTAAGGCAGCAACAAGGCTTGGAAAGGCCCTAAAATGAAACCATATTTTTCATCATTGCCTTCTCCAGCTCTTATTGGAATAATAGACCCTAGAGAAACATTAGTATTAGCTGTCAGCAGAGCCGTAAGCAGGGCAGGGTGAGTGGGGCAGCCACTCAGGACTCAAACCTGGGGGAGGAGGGGAGCAGAAAAATAGGGTGGACAAAAAACAACCGTAGGGGGTAGAGCCCTGCCGCGGGACTGGGATCCGATGGGCCCTGCAGAACCCACGGCCATAATAGCAGGAGTGGCATAAAAATTCAACAAGCAATGTGGAAGCGGGTTGGAGTGGGTATTGTGGGCAGCCAATAGGGGCACAAATATGATTGCTCGCCCCGGGCACTAAAATGCATAGTTACAGCACTGGCTGTCAGAATTGTAATATGACTGTAAAATGCCAAATATGTAAAATGACTGTAACTGCTTGGTTATTAGCCATGGGCTGATTGTTTCGTGTGTGTGTGTGTGTGTGTGTGTGTGTGCGCGCGCTCAAAACTTGCAGCTCGCTCAATATTTTCTCTGAGGCAAGAAACATCAGGGCCGTGAACAACCTTGTCAGAAATACAGCATCTTCTAATCCAGGAAAGATTAGACTGAAACAACTTGTCTCAAGGTCTACATTTTTCACTAATCTTTTTATCAGTAATGTAAGACCATCCAAACTCACTTAATTCACACTCCAGAGCAGCCTGTATTGGTTTAAAACTTACTCTTGGAAAGGATGCTGTGGGAATGTCACAGGATCATAGTCTGTCTCTCGAGAGTGGCCCAGGTACAGCATCTCTTCTCCTGAACTGGAATATTTCTAGAAAGCAATTTCTGATAGTTTTGTCATCTTGAAAATCTAATTGAAACACAGCCCATTTCTCATCTGGAGTGGGGAGGGGGAAGGAAGTATTCGCTAATCACTACACTAATGGGGCAGTTCTTGTCACTGGCAATCTTCAGGACACTAGTTTTAGTTTGTGGAATGGTGCCTGCATATTTTGGGTGCAGTAGTGTATGTTGAAATACCACAGTGTGAGGAGTAAGATATTTCAGGGGACTGATAAAACCCTTTACCTCTGGGTTGCTTGGTTTGAATCAGGCACAAGTCAGTAGTGACTGAAGTTATAGCCTCAGTCAAGTTGCTAGGGGACAGATGTGCACAGGGCTGGCAGTCAGGAATTCCTGAGTTGTAACCCTGGCACTGCTAACAACTCACTTCGTAGCCTTGGGCAAATCACATCATCTTTGTTTCTTCATGTGTAAAATGGAGTAATAATACTTGCCCACTGTGACGGGTTGGATCACAGAAACTCCCTTGGGAACTGCCAACTGATGTGCCAAGACAACTTCTGCTCCCGCTTTCCTGCCCTGGCAGCTTAGGACTCCAGCACCCTGTCTTGTTGATCCAGACACGCCAGTCTGCTCCAACACAGACTCAGGGTCTGAGCCACGTGCCCCAAAGCTGCAGACTTAACTGAAAGCAGCTTACAGAAGTGTTCCTGTCTTTAACACTCTGATGCTCAACTCCCAATGGGGTCCAAACCCTAAATAAATCCGTTTTACCCCGTATAAAGCTTATACAGGGTAAACTCATAAATTGTTCACCCTCTATAACACTGATAGAGGGATATCACAGCTGTTTGCCTCCCCCAGGTATTAATACATACTCTGGGTTAATTAATAAGTAAAAAGTGATTTTATTAAATACAGAAAGTAGGATTTAAGTGGTTCCAAGTAACAGACAGAACAAAGTGAATTACCAAGTAAAATAAAATCGAACACGCACGTCTATGTCTAAGAAAACTGAAAACAGATAAAACCTCACCAGTTCCAGTAAGCTTCCTTTTACATATTGGTCTCCTTCTAGTCTGGGTGCAGCAATCACTCACACCCCCTGAAGTTACTGTCCTTTGTTCCAGTCTCTTTCAGGTATGCTTGGGGTGGAGAGGCTATCTCTTTAGCCAGCTGAAGACAAAATGGAGGGGGTCTCCCCGGGGTTTAAATACACTTTCTTTTGTAGGTGAACACCCCTCCCTTCCCCTGTGTAGAATCCTAGCTACAATATGGAGTTTTGGAGTCACCTGGGCAAGTCACATGTCCTTGCATGACTCAGAACTTACAGGTAGCAGCCATGGTTCACATGCTACCTTGAACGTCCTCAAGTAGACTTCTTATGTGGATTGGAGCATTCCAAGATCCATTGTTCCTTAAGCGCTTCTTGGTTGGGCAATTAAGTTGCACATTCCTTTCTCAAGAAGCTGACCAAATGCTTTACAAAGGCTACTTAAAAATCAAGCCAGTTCCCAGCCAATATTCGTAACTTCAAATACAAAAATGACACATGCATACAAATAGGATTAATAGATTCAGTAGATCATAACCTTTACAGAGAGATGTTACATGGCATATGTAGCATAAAACATATTCCAGTTATATCCAGGGCTTTGGAGCTGTGCTCCGGCTCCACTCCAGCTCCAGGCAAAAACCTGCAGCTCCACTGCTCCGGAGCTGCTCCGCGCTCCAGCTCTGGACTCCGCTCCAAAGCCCTGGTGTATATTATATATACATTCATAAGCATATTCCCATGAAGCCTTATGGGGTACACCATCACACCCACCTTACAGGGGGGCTGTGAGCATTAATTAGTTAATGTCTGCAAAACACTGTGAACATATAAAGCATTATATAAATATCCTATATTTATTGCAGATACTGCCATTACAGTGTGCCTTAATGGCTGGCAATCTCACAAGAGAGGCCAAAGAATGAATGGACATGGAAATTATTCTCTTACCTTTAAAGAAAGATCAAATGGGAGTTTTGCTTGACTAAGGACTTGGGGACTAGACCCATACTGCACAGCATTTGTTGTCTCTTGGGCACAGAATCCGTCCTTCTCAAAGGCATTGTTTCCCCTCTGTCAAACAGCCATTCTTACTCTCCTTCCCTGAGCATCTGTGAAAGAGTGTAACTGAAGTTAAACTCTTTTTTTCAGCAGGGATCAGAGAGTGCCCCTGTCACTACGTCTCGTACCTCTTCGCATGTATTATAGAAACTGATAGTAAATATCTCCATTTTCAAAAGCTACTGTGTATCTGAAGCAGCAGCCGGAGAATTCGTTACACCAGTCTCATGAAGGGTTATTGTCAGCCCTTTTTGACCCTACTGGCTAGTTGAAGTTCAGGGACCAGTTGGGAGTAGAATTTGGTGATGGAGTCTGGTATTTTCTTTGGTGCTATCTTAGAACTGACCAAGAGTAAGATGCCGGGTTGGGAAAGTTTATGTACATTTGCATTTCTTTTTAAAATTATAATTACAGTCTTAATGACACATTACTGCCCACAAGACATCTGCCTATCTCAGCAAAGCCATCGGCATCTGGGTTATTGCTGCATGGGGAACAGGCCACCCACTGAAACTTCTTTCCAGCAGGATTGCTATTAATGCGTGGCACAAACGGGACGGATTGTCAGTCAGAGAGATCAAGATGCTAATTTTGCTTGCCAGTTGCTGTTTCAAGCAAGGCTGGAGTGTAAGGGTGCAAAGCATTCGTTGTTGTGTATTACATAATGCTAAGCACGCAACAGAGGAATGTATTCCTCTGTAATTAAGACCAGATGAACTCTCTCCAATGGCTCTCTGGGCCTGCAGATGTCTGAAAACCGAGCTTGTACTCCGTCCTGGCTGTAGCATGCAGGCTGTTGCAATAAGCTGCCAAGAAACCTATTGCTCCTTTCTGTGTAATCAAGGTGCTTAATATTAATTTGAATTTAGACATTTAGAATGCCAAAAAATAGTCCATACAGAGCACTAGGGTATCAGATTCTCATTGCCTCAGGATTTGGGGGTGCTTGTTTTTACAAAAATGTTTTAATATACTCATTTTATTTGTGGTTGATCTGCACCTCAGAGTGAAAGAGTAGAATCTACCATACACTGACTTTTTAGGGTTCCCCTCAAGAGTTTGACATTGGGTCTTCTTGATATTCCTCCTTTCTCTGCAAGATAGAGTTCAACAGAGGTACTTAGTAACTATTGGGGGTCGGGGGTGCGGATAATACTTACATGGCAATAGTTCTGGACTGTGGAAAGCTGGAGAGTCGTGCAATCAGAGAGAGCTACAAATAGCCATGGCATGATCTGACCTCTGCCATCTTTACATTGGTTATTGCATCACTATGATATGCTATCATTAAGTATAGACGTAACATTGCAGCTTGAATATTGCAAAGTGATGTCAGAGCATCTCACTGCAATTATTTTGTGGCTTTTAGCTACTGGGAGAAAGAGGGTGTTTCTTCTCTAGTCCTATATCTCCCTCTCGCCTAGCTATTCTTAAAGAAAGACAGAGCTATTACTCCTGTCTTTCCCCACCACCCTTCTGGTTGCTCCAGTGTGGGTTCACTCTGCTCAGTGTTCCCTGCCCTACCTTGCATGTATTTAGCAGCCTGGATTAACCTCCCATGATCAGGACTCCACTTGCTCTGCCTGAGACTTCACAAATTCCCAGGAAAAGCCATGTACAGCCCTACGGACTATAAGCACCCTTTTCCTGAGGTTTTCTGAGCTGCTGTGAGCACATGGCTTGTGAAATCACAAACAAGCCCCAAAGAGCCGATTAATTAAAATAATCCAGCACTAGAGCACTGCCTGGTACAACCTCAGTTTTCTGAGCCAAATTGCCGCTCTCTGACTAACAATGTTCTTCATGCCGGTGGCTGGGTCCTGGGCAGAGGACAAGATCAGAGAATCCTTTTTTTTTTATTATTATTTCCTTTGCTTTTCTCAAAGTTGCTTCATAATGGACTTAGAGTGACTTTCCCAGGGCCTGCGCAATGACACTTGGAGCCTTACATACTTTGGGTCTGGTAGGAAGGAGGGTCTGATTGCTCTTTGCAGACTATGTGACATTAGTCAGTGGCTTCCGTTCAGTTCCTAGCAGAGAGGTATCCACATCACAAAACCACTCATCACCCTGGAAGTTCCAGCAGACAGGCCAATGACTAAATAAATCTCATTATCCTCCAGGTGGCCCCTCCAAGTCTGGCTGGAGCCCACTGGATAGCAGGGGGAAGCTTGAACTGCCACTGCTAGTATTATTGTTGCTTTTTGGATAAGATAAAAAGAGTGTGGCACTTTTTGCAAGCACTGAATTAATTTATTTTGTTTATTATTTGCTGAGTGCCAGCTACATGTACAGAAGTTGGTCCATCAAAAGATATTACCTCTCCATCTTGTCTCTCTAATTACATGCTCAGCATTTTAATAGCTTCTAACCTCTGTTTCCATGGAATCCTCCAGAAATGTGACAAAATGGAAAGCAAGCTTTTTGTTATGGATGGTTTTGGGGTCTTGTTTTTTGGGGGTTTTTTAAAGGGCAGCCGAACTAGAGATGAAAGTACTTTTGTCACCAACAATTTCCATTTAAAAGCACAAATGTAGAGCGTTTGGATTCATAACATCAAGTGATGCATTGGTATAACTGCACAGAAAGTTTGGATCCAATAATGACACTCAAGTTGACAGGAAGGATCCAGTCAGGAAGTGCAGGATGCTTTTTAAAACTTGGGTTTTCCTAGTTACCTTAGGCCATAGCAGTAAGGGGATGTGAGGGTACTTGTGTTTGCTTTTTTAGGTGTGGGGGAAAATAGTCCACTGCCCATTTCCCATGTCTCTCCAAGGGGACCTATTCATCATTTACCCCTCAGGGGTTCTTAACCTTTTTCTTTCTGAGGTCCCCCAACATGCTATAAAAACTCCACGTCCCACCAGTGCCACAACAACTGTTTTTCTGCATATAAAATCCAGGGCCAGCGTTAGGGGATAGCAAGCAGGGCAGTTGCCCAGGGCCCATTCCACAGGGGTCCCCGCAAATCTAGGTTGCTCAGGCTTCGGCTTCAGTCCCAGGTGGCAGGGCTGGGAGCCCCACACAGTGGTGCTTCAGCTTTCTGCCCTGGCACCCAGCAAGTCTAACTGTCCCTGATCCCTGGTTGAGAACTGCTGCCCTAACTAGATTCCATTATCATATTCTTAAACATGGCAATTTTAGAAGTAGGAGTCAGTAAGGGATATGGAGCTGAGTCCTTTATTTCCATTCTCATGAAATCCAAGGGATTCTTCGTGAGTAAAGTAAGCAGGATTGGGCCTGTGACGTTGCCGCGACACGTATTGTTTGTCCCGTTCTCTGTTCTAATTGTTTCTTGTGCTTCTCTTAGTGCATTTCTGTATGTGACAAAAGGATCTATTCTGAATGTTACAGAAATAACCGGCAGGAAAGGCAGTTCTATTCACTTCCCACAGCAATAGCATTGCTGCCCCCACTGCCTCTCTTGCTGTCCTTACTGGCAGTGATGGTCTCTGTCTCAGATGAAGTAAGAAATTCTGTTCTGATTAACAAGATGACTGTGTTGGGAGAGGGGGTTTCCAGTGACATCTGCCTTGGCTCTCGTTGTTTCCTTTGATGTAGAAAACAACAGGGACTCTGCCAGGAAAGGCACTAATTGCCCATCCACATCCATTTAATTAATGATGACCCTAGACCACGTGCCGGAACGGACTGTCCCCAAACTGTGGGAGGAGAGAGAAAGGAGCCACAATCCGGATTTTGAGCCTAAATCATAGCTGATTCTTCTCCATAATGGGCTGACCTGAAACCCTAGTTCTAAGGAGCCCTGAACTTTGAGAAGTTCAAAATCTGGATACAAATTTGGCATCTTGGATCTGTTTATCTGCATTTCACTAGTTGATCCAGCTGCTCCTCCTTTGACTTCAGTAGGAATTCCCCTTCTCACATTTCTAATCTGGTCCTATCTCCAAGTCCTTCACCAATGCTTACATGTAGTCTACACCATAGAGAAGAGAGGGTGGTTTTTAAGCAGAAGCTCTAGTGGGAATTTTCAGCATCCATTTAGTTTGCTATGTGCAGATTCTGAAGAAGATAATGCAACATTTTTTAGGTTCTTCCCCCATTACTTCCATCTCATTCTAGCCCTCCAGATGCCATGTTAAAAGTTTGCATCCCTTTCTCACCGGCGCCATACTGACCTCACTTACACAGGGGCAACCTCTACTGAGCTCACTGAAGTGAACTTGAACTCAATGCAGGTGCACCTGTGTAACTGAGGGGCATATTAACTGATACACTTGCTGATTCAAGAATATACCTTTTCTATCTTGCCTATTCCTTTTAATTTCCCTTTCTCCCTTCTGTAATTAAGCTCTGTGACTGTATTATCCAGTTTCATGAAGCATTTGCATGAAGGTCGCTATACAGAAGAAGGGTAGGACGGTGGCCAACCCCTGGGAGGGGCTAAAAGAGGAAGAATAGGGCAAGGAACCTACCCCACAACCCCCAACCAACTCCTGCATCTTGGACAAAAGGACAGCCAGAGCATGGATGAAGAGTCCAGCTTCTGCTTTCTGTGAATCCTCCCATGTGCGCTAGCTGCTTGAAAGAGGGTAGGGAGGGATGGGTGAGTATGGAAAGGGTTGGAAGTAGGAAGATAGAGATTCTGCTTCAGTATGTGCTCTCTAGGAGCCCCTAGGAGGAATTCTGCCAGACTCTCCCAGAATTCTTCCTGGGAACTCCAGCTGCAACATGGCCCATTCCAGTGTGCCTTTGCCTGCATGATTGTATTACTCTGACCGAATGCACCTCCGTATTCAAACCCTATTACACCACTGTAATTATCTTTGTACAAAATATGCCTTGTGATGTATCACTTGAAAACTAATAACTTGCTGGCCAATAATATCATGGTGAAATGTGGGTAGCAACATTATATGTAAAGTTATGAACATAAGCTGACATCATGACTGAAAGGTGACTACAAAACAAGTCTGGGTAAATCCGTTTTTCAAAGATAAAGGACAAGCTGACGCCTCTTGCCAGGTGTCAAAGGTGATGGGCAATCATCTGTCAAGCGACCATTCTTTGGCAAGGAAGTGGGGCAGGAACAAAATGATCTGCATTTTAGTAAACAACAGCATGGAACCTCTTTCACCACAAAATGTCTCTGTCCTCACAGCAGGAATTAACTCTATCTAGGGGTAACATCAGGAAAATACTTTTCAAAGGGTAACTAGACTATGAAGTGCGGGGCAAAACCACCCCAAGGTGTCTCTCCCTAGCCATCTCTCTCTCTCACACACACATGCACACACACACCAAAGAAGACAAAAGAAACAGCCTTCGGACTTCAGAAGCAGATTTGGAAATTTGGTCAGCAATGTTACTGGGAACATGCGGTAAGGGATTTCACCTTTAACCAAGTCTAGTTTGTTTTACAAGCATTTTACAACGCTTTCTAGTACTGTCTTTATTTCTCTTGTAACTATTTCTGACTTTAATGCCTTGTACTTGCACTCACTTAAAACCTCTCTTTGTAATTAAATAAACTTGTTTTATTCTTTAATGAAAACTAATTCAGTGTTGTGGTTAAACTGAGCTGTGTGGTAACTCCATTTAAAGTAGCAAAGTGTTGGACATTGTTCCCTTACATGGGCAACAGACCTAAAATATCTGAACTATCCAAGAAAGGGCTGGACAGTGCAGAACACACATTTTGGGGGGAAATTCAGGACTGGGAATGTGTTGGGGCCACCCTGCAAGTGGTAACCTAGGCTGGTGGATGCCAGAGTGTGGCTGGATAGTGTTGGCAGGCCGCAAAAATGCACAGACATTCAGGGTGTGACCTGCATGCTGTTTGTGAGGGGCCTGGGTTGGGAGCTATAGCAACAAAGCATTGGGAGGCACCCAGGGCTGTAGGGCAGTGGTGACACAGCCCTTCACTGGTCTGGATTGTACCCCAGAATGTGAAAATTACACTGCACTTTATTGTGCAGTTCCAGTCTGACTTTATTCACTACAATACATTTTCAACGAGGTGACAGCACCCAGAGCCATTCATTGCGTATTTATACATTGCAATAAATAAATGAGGCGGAATCTGGTCTTAAAGTATTTTCAAAAGGGAAAAACATCCATTTCTCTGAGTCTCTGAAGGCTTCATGCTTTGACAGGGAGCTGCCTATCAGGTAGGTAAGATTCAGGGTGAAATTCTTCAATGGACCTAGATGAACATTAGATGCAAGGCATCCAACATTCAGCTCTTCTTGGATACATGATTTTCATTTTTTGCTTTCAGCAAAGTTCATACCACTGCATCAGATCAAAATGCACATATGCTTTTTTCCCTTAAATAAATCTTATTTCAAAAAAATGGTCACTGTCTGCCTGTCAAACGTTTTGCACAGGTCTGAAAGAGAGGCATTGTCAGAGGCCCATCAAGCCATGAAAAGGCTTGTAGATCCAGCTCAGATGTTTGTGTTTTTTTCAAATGGAAATGAATTTATTTGGCAAATCCCTCCCTTAGAAAATAGAAATGGGTGTCATATTTACCAAGATCAGCAAATATTAACCAGAAATTCAGGCAGGTTGAGTCCAAACATTGATATGTTATGAAATGCGGTGTTTGGCCTGGATCCAAAGAAGCAGATAAATTATTTTTTTCTATGAAAACTTGGACAGGTGAATGTTGTTCCACTGTACCAGTCTTTAAATTAATCCCTATGGAAACCTAAAGGGGGATAAGTTAGCTGCTTTGGAATCCCAAGGTATATTATGCTTGATACATAACCAGGATCTGTGCAATCTCCCCTCTGAGCCATCCCCCTCCTATTTGTATCAGGAGATTGCCATTTGCTCGCTTAAAATCCAAATACAAGGTTGTGAGGAAACTGCACTGCCTTAAGTGGCAGCAGCATGAATGGCTTGATCTATGTCTCAGTCATTTCTTTATAGACGCCCCAACAGTTTAAACTGTCCTGTCCTTACTCATAAACACTTTCAGGCATGCCAGTCAAGGCCAAATAAATAGTACTAAATTAATGCTTAAAAAGATCTTCTGTGAGAAATACAGCCAGGTCTCCTTCCTAAACAAACTTCATCCTTTTATATAAACACTGGTTTTGCCTAGTTTCCTATGTCTTTAAAGCATATGCTGGGCTTCTTCAGCAGAAGGAAAGCTGGTTTTCCACAAAATAAGGAAATGATGATTCTAGGACATAAAATGCTCTGCTGCTTTACTAACATTTGATTGATTGTTGGGATACCATCTTCCCTTATAAACAAATAGCTACAGTGTTCAACTAAGCAATAGCTGCAACAGAGCTATATCCTCAATAATCCAAGAAAATGGAATTATCATTATTACATGGGTCAAAATGTCATTATCACCACCTGTGGCTAGGAGAAGAGTTGAAGCAGATATCTAGATCAATCTCTGAGTCTGCTGAGCCAAATCTTGCCTTTGTGAGCTGGGGTCAGCAGAAAGGAACACTGATGAGGCTATTCAAGGAAAAGTGGATGGCAAACCCCCCCCCGCAATACTCCACAAGACCCTCTCCAAAATGCAGACAGGAGGACTAATTGGCTATGTTGCCACCGCAGGGTAAGAAGAGTTCCTGGGAGTTAGCTCCAAGAGTATGGGATGAAGAGGAAGGCTAAGGTCCAGATTCTGTAATGGCACCTATCTAGTGCAAAACAGAACCCTCAAACGGTAGGGTTCTTCCACCCCTAAGGCACAGTCTTATTTTTATTATCTATAAGTAGCTCTGTTAGTGATACAGTTTATTTAATGCATTGGCATTGCCATTGCATTTGTCACCATAGTAACTGAGGGCCTAAACGTAGGAGTAAATGTCTCCAGTAGATCAGAGTAAATGGCTCCAGCAGATCAGAGTTTATTAAATCCAAAATTAAATTAGTGCACTCATGCAGAAGGCTCTCAGCACAGCTGCAAATGATAAGCAATACAGGTGACTTATTGGCAGTGTCAAACTAAAAGGGGTCCTCTCCCAAATAGGAGACTTATTTCTGCTCCACACCTGCCCCCTATCAGGCAAAAGTCATCTGATTAAATTCTGGCCTCACACTGTTGTCCAGAGCTGGAGCTGAATTGCCTTGCCAGGATCCACAGCCATACAGATTTGAACCAATGCCATGAAGTAGCTGCTTAGTATAATCTGTGGATGGAAGACAGAATGGCATAGTGTGACCTAGACATAGTATGTTCTAAAACACAGTTCTCAATTGGAAGAATATGGTTCAAAAGGGAAGATCTCTCTCAATAGCCAGAGGAAAGAATGCCCCTCCCTTTATCCCCTTACAGTCTCATGACCGGGACAGGTCCCTCAAATCCTCTCTTCTTGGTAAATTCTCAGAAGTTATCGCAGTCTTAAGGTTCCTAGTTCTTGCAGAGTACATCCAAATCACTCCCCTTCTGGCCACTTCTGCTTTTGTCCTGTCATCCCTCAGAATTTTGGAATGCCAAATACCACATAAGTGTTGCTGTGTGAATCTGGCCCACAGTGAATAGATAAGCAAAAAAAAAAAGTCAACACACTCAGATTCTGATGAACCAATGGGATAGTGAATTCCAGCGCTGAGGGCTCTCCACTGAGAATGTTCCATCGCCTTCCAGACATTCAAATCTTAAGGGCTATTAGCAAAAGACAGCATGTAAAATATGAAAAGTGGTTCAGTTAATACACTAGCCTTTCCAGGGCACTCACTATTGTGGTCTAAGTTAGTTACACTGAACAGTTTGTAAAAATACTGATAAATCTGCATAAAATTAAAAAACTTTTACGAACAAGTTAACTATTAGTCCCCCAGCATTTCCAGAAATCTAATAAGCACACAAGTCTAATTAGTTCTTTTTAAAAAAGCTATTTGTAGGACCTGAACAAACGCATTAAGAAAGCCAGGGCCAGGAGTTGAAATGTGGGGTGTTACTGTCACACCCTGACTCGTCCAAACTTCAGAGTTCATAATTAGAAGGCATTTTGCAGTATCTTTATGCGTTAGCCCATGGCAGTGGGTTGGGAATTGTCAAAGGGCTGGGCTGTAAATTCAGAGGGAATGGCTTATTAAAATCCCCATTAAATGCAGACTCTCCAGGTCTGCCCACAGCCTTGGAACAGCCTTTTATTTCATGGATTGTTTGTGCTCCTAAAACCAGTAACATCAGTAGATAACTCTGCAGGGTGCTGTGCGCGCAGACCAAGACCGGTTAGCATACAAGTGCAAAATAAAGTGTCATTGACTTGCACCCATTTTGCAGTTAAACCTTTAAAGAGTCAGGATGGAAAAACAAAAACTCACATGGAAGTTTATCTAGTTATCACTATTTTTATGTGTATAGGAAAGAGAGAGGGAGAGAAGGTGATATTCCCCCCCCTGTATTCATAGGTTTTAGACCCAAAATTCTATGGGCCTGATTCTGACATGCTCACTCACACGGAGTAGCAGCTTAGTAGCCAGCTCTTCTTGGGACTACTCAGCCTGAGTAGTGGTGGCAGATTCTGGCACAGTTATTTGCCCAAGGCCACTGTTAGTATCAGAACTTGGCTTAAACTAGGGAAGAACATAATGCAAAAATGACATAATCGCTCTGATCAAATAATGCTGTCCTGTCCCACAAGAGGATATGCCTGAGAAAGCACACAGCCTGCAAAGTCCACTGCTGTCAGCACCCTTTCCAGCCACAAGGAATATTTATGGGTAAAGGAGGAAATTAAACCTGTCAGGCAAAGCTGAATGCAAACTGGTCTTACAACTTATTAGGCCAACAGGACAAGAGCCTTGTATACTAGTGTTCTAGGCACGGTAACAGGATTTTCCTTTTAAGAAGGGAGGGCACCCAACCCACAAGGTTTCTTTTTCTCTGTAAATGAGGCGTCTGGAAAAACACTTGTTACCATGGGTGAATGATGCTAAAGAGTACAGTGAATACAACTGTCTCTCTATCAGCAATTCTTATACAATTTGGGAGGGTTTTTTTAAAAGAAAAACATACTATAGTTCTAAACCAGCAAAGTATTTAAGAATGTGCTTAATTTCTAGCATGTAATTAGTTCCATTGGCATCAACAGGACTTAAAATGAAACACCTGCTTAAGTGAATTGCTTGATCATGGTTAATGACAGCAAAACTTACATTCTCAACAAATATTAAGGGCCCTACAATAAACGGAACCCAGCACACATTTCTACATAGTAAGAATGAATGCAGAGACCTGACTGAACAGTCAGAAGTCACAGGATGACATTAAATCTCTCCCCTGCATCCCCCCAAAAAACAAACTTCTAACACAGAACCAGGTGTCCTTTAATAATTAACAGAACTGTGCTGGCCAGAAGGCAATGGGGAAACAATTGTCACCATCCTTAAGACTTTGTCCTACTCCTTGCAAATCTTTAATGAGCAAAAGTAAATATAGATTTTAGTGTTAAGTGGGCACTGTGCTGTGGTCTCCAGAACCTGTTCTTTTATGTCGACTGCCTACCCATTACTAGTAGAGTTAATCTGTCCCAGAAGGCTTTGCTCCTGTCAGTCACAACAGGAGAGGTGCTGTTGCAGGTAGGCAAAAAGCAGGAACTGAAAGGTTTAGGAGCTTCCCATGCTACCTCACACACACACAAGTCATGCACAACTGGGTCATCTGCTTTGGATTCTCAGGTATTATGAGGCATTTCTGGAGGTGCTATGGGTCCTGTTGCTCCCTTCAAGAGCAGTTTTCATCCTGACAATGTTGCCCTCTCCATTTCTTTAGAATTTATTCCAAAATGTACCAGTTGTGCTTTTCCCACAATTTTTGTACGGGGAGGGATACCCCATCGGAGCTCCCCTGCAACACAGATGAGTGTATTCGGCCTAATAGGCAGGCCCTGCATGGCTCCACAAGGTGTGGAGGACACAGGGAGCCTTCCCTCTTGCAGTTCCCTGAGGCACATGTGTAGCCATATGCTCTCCTGAGTGTGCTCCCCACATCCTCCCTACTAAGGGCTGTGCCTTAATGGCCCAGTCTATACCATTTACTTGAGAGAATGGTGTAAGAACCCAAACAATGCCATAAAAAAGAGCTTCCTCTACAGGGACTGTTTTGGGTGACAATGGATTTTTAAAGCTTACTTAGACAAAATGTTCAGCCTGTCCTTGCGGTACGTTGTGCTGTGGGGACCAGTTCGGCAGAAGGTCAAGGAATGGGAGATGGAAGTTTGGCAATAAGGCGCTCACATTAAGGTGTGAAACGAGGTGAAGCGACGTCCCTAGAATGTTTCTGAACTCATGCCATGGGTTACCGCAGCAGTACACTATAGTGTGCTAGCACTTCCTACTGATATTTGACACTCCATGAATTCCTTCCCTCAGCTACCCAGGTACTCTTTGTTTATCAGCACATAAGTGCCATCAGGTGTGATGAAGTGTAAGGCGGTGGTGATACTTTCAGTGCTGGCATGGAGGAAGAATTGTGTTTACAGTAAAACTATTTAAGATTCATGAGCTGAATTAAGAAAATAGCTGATTTTAGTAAGAGATTAATACACATGAGCTTAACTGAAACTGCACAAGCAAGCTGCAGAGAGCATTCCAGCTCCCTCTGGCTCCACAAAAACTTCAGCCACCAAAGCGCTCTGGCTGGTTATCCAGTTACAGGCATTACATCATCAGAACAAACGTTCATTGGTGGATCAATCCCAGGGAAGCAGTAGCCTTACATAAATCAACCCTTTCATAGGAGTCACACCTTTGCACCACAGGGAATGATACCCTCTCCAATAATTATTTAAGCTGCCCATCTGAATTGATGATTACCTGTAAACTATGCCCTACATAGACAGTCAGATCAGCTTGTGCATGATCCTAGTAGCTACAGAAAATATAAGTGTAGGCAGCAGAGACTCAGTATATGTGCCTCAAGCTTGGTTATTGTGTGTTTGTCTGTAAATCTATGATATTTTAATAGAATCATCCAGTAAAACACTTGACCTCAAAACTCAGACTTAAATGCTTTGCTGAATTGGGGCCCAAGTGCACAATTTGCTGATTGGATGAGAAAGTTAAAACAATTACAGGTGCTGAATTCACCCATCTCTGGTTTATGGGTACGGGTTATGCCTTTTTATGTAGGTTATGTCTACACTACAGACCTTCCAGCAGCACAGCTGTACGGAAGAGCTCTCTCCCGTTGTCATAATTAAAGCACCCCCAACGAGCTTCTCCCACCGACATGGTGCTGTCCACATGGGTGCTTCTGTCGGTGAAACTTATGTCGGTCAGGGGGTTGATTTTTCACACCACTGCCCAACAAAAGTTTTACTGACAAAATGCTAACGTAGACATAGCCTTAGCCACTTCTTCTCTCTTTCCCTTTGAAGTCAATGGGAATTTTGTCTTTGACTTAAGCAGCAGAAGGCGCAGGCCATAAAGTGCTCTTTGTTTTATATGGGGGCTAGTCTACACTAGAAAGTTAGGTTGACCTCACTCAGGGATGGGAAAAATTCACACCTCTGAGAGATGTAGTTAAGTCAACCAAAGTCCCAGTGTCTACCTAGCTCCCACCTCTTGGAGAGGTGAATTTACTACAGTTACAGACGAATCTCTTCCGTTGCTGGAGTAAGTGTCTACACTACAGTGGTGTAGCTGCAGCTGTGCTGCTGTAGCATTGCTAGTATAGAAATATCCTGTGTGTCTTTACTGTGGGAGTTTAAAAAAAAAATTTGGCTTAGTGTTCTGCTGCCCTTTATTGAAAAGTTCTGTAGAATGGAACAGGGATGGAACCAACTGGGTTCTAAATAAATAATTTAAAACCCTATGTCATTCAATAGAGAGTGATCTTTTTTCTTTAATTTTTTAAGCCATCCTATAGAATTCTCTTGCGGGGATATAATTCTGAATTAAATTTGATAGGATAGTTCAAAAACCTACAGAAAGGTTATAATTTTGTATTAAAGGATTTAGGAGGTGACACAGAGAGGCATTTTGCTGGGTTCACTTCACCTTGTTTGGTACCTTAATGCAAAGATCCTAAGGAAGGACAAAAGCAAGCTTCCTCATCCCATTCTGTGATCTTCCATCAAATACGTCACCAGTACATGTGACAATGCAAGAGGTGCTGAGTATGTTGTCTGAATAATTAAGCTTTAAAAATCCAGCTGAAAATCTATTATCACACAAAACAGACCCTGGAAATAAACAGCAGGTAATCAAAGATTGTCCCCTGCTATCTGCACTTAACCATAAACCCTGGCCAGAATTCACAGAGGATTAAGTGCTTCTCCAGGAACCAGAGCACAAATAAGATAGCTGGCAAATACTGCAGTGAGCTGCTGCTAGTGATTTTTTTGCATGACGCTTATGCACAAGAATCCATTTCTTATGCTGATTTGTGCTTTTGTTTTCTAAAGTCCCATTATAAAATGACATGGAACCTTTCTGCAATCTGATCAGTCAAACTCTTGCTCTATGAGACTAATTGTAATACCCAGACTAAGCTATCTCCAGTTATGTCATGACATCCCATGGAATGAAACTGCTTAAACACCTCCATTCTAAACCCTCTACATATTCTAAGGCATTCCAGTTATTGTATAATGCATGAGTCAACAGTGTCAATATGATCTCCTCACACTTTGGCAGAAAACAGATTCAAATAAGCAAAGCTAACAACACTGAAAACTATAGTGTGTATCTTAACTAGGAATGGTATTTCTAGAACCTTGTTAATGATAACTTGTGAAATGTTTATGAGGGTGTTTTTGTCCATTAATATTGTATTGCACAGAAAATGGATTCACTTTATTTACATAGGGTGCAATTCTTAAAAGCACCAAAGTGACTTATATTCCTAAGTGCCATTGACTTTCAAAGTTCCTAAGTCACTTTTGAAAATTTTGCTCATAGTATCATGTTGTTTGTGTTTAACATACAGAAATGTTGTACTCACTATTTCTTTCCATGGCTAAGACGAAAATATTTTCTCTGTCTATGAGCTAGGATTCATTGAAGGAAATCAGATCTAGTTTTGTTCCTGTGAATGTCATTTTTTTTACCTGGTGGTGTGTCTTTATATTCTCCATGTTTGATGGAAGCAGGATCAAGCCCCATATAAGTCAACTCTTAGAACAAGATAGGTCCATGCTGAGGAGAGCGGACTTATATATCCAGGGTGCCTGCAGATAACCAGGTTCAAATGATCAGAAATATTGTACTCTAATTACCTACTGAAATTAAAATTCAGAGCATGTGACACATCTCTCTATCATTGGCCTGGGCTACCACTAGAAAATTAGGTTGATTTAACTCCATTGCTCAGAAAAATCTCCACTTGAGTGGCATAGTTAAGCCAACCTAAATCCTGGTGTAGCTAGTGCTAGGTGGATGGAAGGATTCAGTGCATTACCTACACTGACTGAAGAACCCCTCCTCTCCCTTCCTAGGCACCAGAACCCGAGCGCCAGCCCGAGCCACAACTGCAAAGCACTGTCTGCACAGCTGTCTGTAGAGTGCTAGTGCGAGCCCGGCAAGCCCCCATCTGTCGGCCCAGGCAGGGAGTCTCAGTGCCGTGGGCTGTGTGACCTACCCAGAGATGCTAAGTGATTTGCACAAGGTCAGACAGGAAGCCTTTGGTGGAACAGAGACTTCCTAGTCAATCAAGCCCTAGGCTAGTGCTTTAACCACTGGACCATCCTTCCTAAGCTAGGTGATATGACTGATCCTTATTCATACTGACTTCAGTAGCATTACTATTGTGGTTAAATCAAGCCCCATCTCTTAAGAATAAATATATCTGAAAGAACTTTAAAAACCCCACCCCTTATAAAAGCCAGATGTACCCTGCTGAGATTTTTTTGTCTGTATGATTTTGATGAGCAGGAGCAAGAGAATCCAGATGAATTGCAGGTCAGCATTTTGTGCACCATAGTTTCATAAGCATCATACATTTTGGTTTTCTAAAATAAAAAGAGCTTGTTCTAGGATATTATCTATTGTATGGGAGTTCTATATTTGAATTGAAAATATGTTGATCCACCCATATATTGATGCTGGAATTTTATTTCAGAATTGAACCAGGATGCCTCCGATTGGCTGCCCAAAAAAAAGAGGCAACCCACATTATAAGGCATGTTTGACAACTTAAGCCAGGCTCCTTTCTCCTCCTTCTCTGTAAAGTGATTTTTTCATGTAACGTCAAAATCAGTTTATCAAGTCACAGATGCTTCTAAAACAGCATTCCAGCTACTGATGTCAATGAGAACCCTGAGAATGAAGACCCTCTGTGGATCTGTTATTTTAATATTTGGCCCAGGCTTGCAGAGTATACTCAGTCCTTACCTAAAGGAGTTTTCCCTAGGTGAGGAATGCAGGATTTGGCCCCTTGAGAGATCTGTAAATGGGATGTATTTTTTTAAGTAATATGTAAAAACATTAAAATGCTGCTAATAACATTTTTCAAATCAATAGGCCAGATTCCACCACTCATTATTTTGCCCACCCCTTCCAAGTGAGTTCAACTGAACTCTTTCAAAGTACCTATGCTGAGACCAGCCTGCTCCCACAGTGACAAGAGCACGAGATCCAAAGGGGAGAGGTATGCAGGGACAGCCGATGGGGAGGTGCATTAAAATGCATGTCAGCCCTGCCTCTGAATACTCTCTATCCCACCCATCCAACAGGACTGAGTGCACGGAGCATCAGCTCCATGGATTTTGGGAAAGTCAGCTCAGGATGCAACAGTGTCATGCCATAGGTTTGTTTTCTGGCTTCAGCTAGTTCTGTGCACATTTATGTGTATCTTAAAGCCAGAATTTGGCACTACATTATTCCACCAAATATTTTTTGTGTATTTTATAAATGCTATGGGAAGTTTTGAGATGTTACTACATTTCTTTAGAAGAATTCAAGCAACTAGCTTGGGCCAGTCAGGGAAAAAAAATACTGAACATTTTTAAGGACCTAATTCCAAACTCAGAATATTTTGCTTTGTTTATGCTTGTCAAAAGGACTGTTTATTTCAGTAATGAGTTTTCCTTTTACTCTGTAATATGTTTCCTGTTAAGAGATGTTAAAGATTTTTAGATCCTAACTGGTAAAACTGTCCTAATGAGACATAACTGGGCCAGGTGTGAAGTCTCCAATGTATAAATACAAACTGTCTATTTTTCTTTCCTACTGAAAAGCAAAACCACGTAAAACCACAGTGCTGCAGGCTGGATAAATCTTTCTCATGATGAATTGTTTTCTGCAGACGGCTTCTGAAGTAGCAAAAAGTTAGGTGTGTTTACTGAATTTTTTTCAAGGACAGACGTCTCCAAAAAGGCAGAGGGAAAAATTATGAAGCGTATTCTTGTTCTTAAACTGACATGCTCTTCCAGCTGTACCTCCCACCACAGAGTAGGGGGAGGCACAGAAGCTGCTGATTGGTGTGGAGGTTCCTACAGAAAACACTCTAGTGTTCTGAGCTTTCAAGCCTTTGAGTTACTCATTTGGAGTTAAACTATGCTTCGCCCAGGCTTAGGAAGGGTAAACTGTTAGCAACAGGACGAACAGGACAGCTTTTTTGGGTGTTTTGGAGGGTCACTAAAGTGCTTTTAGGTTTTCTTCTTGCTGCTTAATAGACATTCTGGGATCTTCACCTTGTTTCTGGAAAGGAGTTGTGATTTAAAGGTTTCTGCTTCACTTTCTTTTGAATCCACAGAGAGGTAAGACAGTAATAATTGTGGATAATTAGTTTCCCTTTCTTTTCCCTTTTTCTGCTTCCTTTGATAAGTTACCTACTCTCATTAATGTTATATTCATACTCTATCCCTCAGTATTGTGCAGCTGACTGCATGCCAGTTGACTGCTGCCATTCCATCGCAGAGGTGGCTGCATTTCTGTAGTTTGTAAAGCAATTTGAGATGAAAGGTAAATTAATGGAGACAGGCTCAAGTTGCAAAATTTAATCTGGATTTCAAAGTTCAGGGTGTTCAGCTCTGGAGTTCAGCTCTCTGTAATAAAAGCCACTTGCAAAATTTGCAACAAAGTCCGGATATGGGCTTGCAATACCCCCAAAGTTTAGGAGTGTTTGGATCTGGGGTTTTGGTTTAGAGTAATTTGCATATGTGTATATGTGTGTTGTATGTGTATGTACATAACTCTGTGTGTATGAGGATATATATACATAGTATTGTTATATCCCTTCACATGTGGTCTGGTAAATTAGTCAAATGGGTGATCTGCCTAGTAGAATTCGGCACACAGGGAGATATCAAGAAAATTAGTGAAATGAAAAAGCTGATGCTGGGAATTGCCCATCTGCTTTAGAAGATCATTCAGTGCTGTGCCAGAGGCTCCCTTTGGCTCTTTCCAATCCTACCCACCTGTTTGATCCTCCAGCCCTTCCCTGTGTTGCCAGCACAGCTCTCTGCTCTCTCCCCACCCCCAATTATTGTCATCAAATTGGTCTAAAGCAGTGGTTTTCAATCTGGGGTCCACAGACCCCTGGGGGTCTGCAGACTGTGCCTAAGATTTCCAAAGGGATCCGCACCTCCATTTGAAGTCTTTTTTAGGTGTCTGCAAATGAAAAAAGGTTGAAAACCACTAGTCTAAAGTTTTCTAAAGAGATCTTAGAATTCATCATAAAAAAACCCCAGTGATTTTTGCGGTGGAGAGGGAGCCGAAGTCTAACTTCTGCCATGTGTGCATCCATAAATACTGATCCCTGAAAAGCTGCTACCTCCACTGGTGCCAGTGAAAACTCTTCAGGGAAGCAAGACAAAAGCCCAGCCAGAGCTTCACATGTTGGGCTGAGGATAATCAATCTCAATCCTCCTGTAAAAAAAGCAGAACAGCTGTGGGGAAAGATCAATAAACACTACCAGTTGTTCTAGGAGTCTTGAAGAGGAAGAATTCCACAAAATAAAATGAGCAGTAAAGGACTCTGTCCCTAAAGACACCAGGAGGAATCATGGGGAATGCAGCAATTAAGGGGAAGTCTGGTTTTTGCTTTCAGTGGTCCCACAACACAAATATACAATTATAGGAGGGGAGGAAATCGCTGGAATGGGGAGATTTGCTTGTCTGATGCTAAAGAAAAACTTGTTTGTGCTTAATACATTGGAGAAATTGTTCAAGAACAGGTCATTCATGTGAAAATATAACTCCAGCAAGGCTGCCAAGGTCAGTAAGACCTCAGGGGAGCTGCTGCACAATTGCTAGCTGGCTATGCCAGGTTAAACTGTCTGGGGCTACTTTAATTGATGCACTCAATTTATCCAGGATTTCAAAAACCTCAAGAGGTTGTGTAACTTGCTGTTTTAGTTCAGTTTTTCATCTCTCAACCTGTCTGTCCCATTCCAATATAATTCTTCCACCCCTCCTTCCTTGCACATAACCTGTTCCTAGTCTCTAGTCCTTCTACCTTGGCGTATCCTAGGCACCTAGACTCACCGTCTTATGAATATGCCTCTCTCCTCACAGAATCCTACTTCCCACTTCCACCCCTGCCCTTCCTGCACATAACTTATTCCCTCACCACGCTTCACCTTGCCCTCTTTGCAAGAATTTCATTCCACCACCCCAGTCCTTCCTGCACACATGCTATCCCGTTCCACCTCTGCTCTGCCATCCCTGCACACATGCCATCCCCTTCCACCCATGCTGTCCCTGTCCTGTTCTACCACCACTTTCCACCTTGCCTTTCAGGCACACATCTCATTATCACCACTGCATCCCCACCTGTGCACATACCATCCCATTTAACCATTGCTTTCCCACCTCCGACTTCCCTGTGCATATCCCATCCCCTCAAGCAGGTTTTGCGGCCCCAAGTTAAAAAAAAATAATACCTCCGAGAGTGCAACTGCTGAGGCGGGGGGGGGGGGGGGGAGGGACGGGGGGAACCCTCCGAGAGCGCCCAGAATGCCGCCCCTGAAATTGTGCCACCCCAAGAAGCACATGCTTGGTTCGCTGGTGCCTAGAGCTGGTCCTGCCCCCAAGCTTCCTGAGATGTGCATAAAATTCTATATAGACGGTAACCATGTCACACAGCAGCAAGAGGAGCTGCCCAGCTCACATCGTTGTTCAGAAGCTTTTGGAAGGGCTGACTGGATTTCCTCTGCTTATACAAGACAGTTAGACTTCCCCTTAAGATTCTCTTGAGGTTCTGGTTCAAATTAATTTGAACAGCTATATATATATATATAAATAGTGCCTAGCGCAATGGGGGCTTGCTCTGTTGCTGGGGCCTATAGGCACTACTGCAATACAAATAATGAATATGTATATGTAGAAATCCAAATGTTATTTAGCAGAGATCTTTTCTACCCTTAACATTTCTTGTGTTAGGATTAAAAGTCCTTTTGACAACCATGTGCTTATAAGCTTGATGATCCTTATGGTGGGATTGATTAATCAACCTTTCTAAATTGTTTAAATGCTAGGCTCTAAAATGAGAGTTGAGTGAAGGACTTCTCTACATGGGGAAACTGACCAGCATAATTATACCAGTATAACTCCCCAGCCGGACACTCCTATTCTGGAAAAAGTGTGTCTGCACAAGGGAAGGGAGAGGACTTACTGGTTCTGTTATGTACTTCTGTGATTCGTTCCTTCCATTTGTGTGATAAGAATGTCTCACATCATAAGGAGGTGGTTGCAGTGACACCCTGTTGGCCATGGTATCTATGTCACTAGTGCAGAGTAAAATGTTCCATTATAATCATTCCCCTCCATATGTTATAAACAGTCTATTCCAGCATAAGGTGGTGAAATGGACTACATTATGTAAGCCCTGTGCTTTGACCCCCACATATCTGTTTCCACCTGCACATCACCCCTTGCTTATACATTTTGTTTTTGGAACAGAGGGGCGCACTCCTATCCAGGCAGCAGCATTTGGGTACTCTGTTTGTGGCAGATGTAATAATTTTATTAATTGTGATGTGGTGAGTGAGGTGAAGTTATTGCATAGTGGGTTATAAGACTTTCCTATATGAATGTACTGATGTAACTTAACAGCGGGCTCTGGGGAAAAAACAAACAGGAAGGCTTCCCAGATAAGAACATCTCAGCAAACCCTTGAAAGACAACGGGGGAAGATCCTGTCTCCAATGAAGATGCAAGCCTTGTTTTGCAAGCCTGGGAGTCCAGACATCAAAATGACAGTAAACAGTTTAAAAGGCCTTATCAGGATTGGAGGTGGGGGTGAATTGTTAGGTGCTGTCCAGTGGACAGGCGGACACAGAGGCTGGGTCTACACTAGCAACTTATGCTGGTATAACTATGTCACCCCTGAGCAACGCAGTTATACTGACCTAACCTTTGGTCCCATCACCATAGCTACCGCCTCTCAGAGAGGTGGAGTACCTAGGCCGATGGGAGAAGCTCAATGTAAGTAGCATCTTCACTAAGTGTTAAACCGGTGTGGCTGCAGCGCTGTTATATAGACAAGCTCAGAGAGAGACTTCACGGAAGGAATCTGAAGCAGTTGGGCCATTCTCAGTGCAGAAAATGGTAAGCCTTAGGGAAAGGCAGGCAAACGTATAGACTGGTTTATTGTTTTAAGATCTGTTTTCTCTAGAACACTTTTGTTCTAAATATATAATACCTTGCTTTAAGAAGTCCATTTGGTTATTAAATACCACTGCCATTGCTCCCAAAGACAGGTACAGAAACTGAGCATAAGTCAGACCTGCTGAGGTAATCACAGTTGATCTCCGGAGACTGCAGTCTGGGACCCAGTCTGAGAGTGGGAGAATCATGTGATTCTACCCTGAGACAGGTGATGGCTTGAGGCCAAAAGGCCCAGAAGAGGTCAGAGATGCAGTAATTGTGACTATAACTCATTCTCATTATCAGATCTATCATAGCACATGATGGTATCTAGGGATTTCTACTGTCATTATGGAATGAACACAATCACATTCACACACCTGCACACTCCTACCTGGAAAGGAGCTGTTGAACTGAGTAAGATTTAGCTAGTCTGCTCTTGCTCCTCTTAGTCCTGTTGTCTAAGCAGCAGATTTGTTCCTTGACATTCATGATCATTTCCTCAAGGCTACAGGCAGTGAATTGGCCTTTTTAGGTAGAAAATATAAATGAAGAATTTAATTGTGCAAAAATTTACGTTCTTGAAATTGCTGGGTGTTCTCCCATCCTCTGGCTGTGCCTGCACTGAGGATTTTAGGGAAAATTCCTGTTGGTCTGGCACATGGGCAGCTCCACCCGACCTTCAACAGTAGTAGTGCTAGCGTAGATCAGGCACCAGCATATTTTCCATCCTATGATCTAGGCCATGGTTTTCAACCCGAGAGGACACAATCTGTGGAAGGGGTTGAAAACAGGTCCAGTAGTGTTGTGAGCACCCTCCACTTCTTTATGTCTAGAGGGGAGTGATCCCAAAAGTATAGTGCATTGATCTGGAAACTTAGTTTTGTTTTAACATGAGGTCATGGTATGGAAAAGGTTGAGAACCACCAATATAGGTGTCACTTGCCCTTTAAGAGAAAGCAAGGTCCAATGCACTTTTGACTTGTCAGCTGCCTCCCAATTTGTTGTAAGAGAGGGTACGGCCATATAAATGGAGGAAGCCAGAGGACAGACAGTGAGAGTCAGTCAGGAAAAGAGGCAACTGTGAGTTGCTTGTTTCAGTCAGGAGAGGGCAGGTGAGAGTGCCTGGGAGTGAGAGAGTCAGGAAATCAGAAGGTGAGAGCTGCCAGAGACCCAGAGACTGGAGGAGGTCCCTGAAGGAAGCTGTAGCTGGTTCATGGAGGAAGACTGAAAACAGCAAGAGGGGTTTGCTGGCCCGAGAGCCAGGGCTGGAGAGGTCTGAAGGCCAGAGAGCAACAGAGGGAATTGGCTGCTGCTGCCTTCTAAGCTGGAGAGCCAAAGGTGAGAGCTGGAGAAGACTAAAGACGGGAGAAGCAGAGGGGGTTTTGTACAGTCTCCAGGCTGAAGAGCTGGAGCCAGAAGGCTGAGAGCCAAGGGAGTAAGGGATGCTCTTCTCATGAAGATAAATTCCCAGCAGAGAGAGTGTGGCAGCTCCTCCTGGAAAGAGAGGGATGCAGTCCAGCTGGAAGGGCTGGGGTTGGTGACCTGGTAAAAGGATGGATGAGTTCGGAAGAAGAGCCCAGGTGTGGCAGAAGTGTGTATGTGGGGCATCGAGGGACTAGATATCTTGGGATTTTAAGGACTACATGTTCTTGGTGATAAATGGACTTTGTTTGGGACTTCTGTTATGGACTACACTTTTGTAATAAACCAGCCCCAAGTAGGGGCACTATAGAGGCAAGACAGCCGGACATGGGGACTCTGAAGGAGAGAAACGGAGGTAGGAGTACCTCTTGTACCATGGCCTGCTGCAGGAGGGCACCCGTCCCAGGTTGGGTCACCCCATTACACTAGGATATATAAAACTGAGGCCAGAAGGGACCACCATGATCCTCTAGTCGGATGTCCTGCATAACACAGGCCATAGAACTTTCCAGAATTTATTTCTATTTGAACTAGAGCATATCTTTTAGAAAAACATCCAATCTTGATTTTAAAATGGCCAGCAATGAATACTCCACCACAACTCTTGGTAAGTTGTTCCAATTGTTAATTATCTTCACTGTTTAATGGGTGCCTTATTTCTGGTCTGAATTTGTCTAGCTTCAACTTCCAGCCATTGGAACTTGTTACACTCTTTTCTGCTAGATTGAAGACCCTATTATAACATTTTTGAGCCGCATTTAAGTGCTTGTAATCAAGTTACCCCTTAATTTTCTTTTTTGCACAACTGAGTAGATTGAGGTCTTGAGTCTATCACTATAAGGCATGTAATCCTTTAATCATTCTTGTGACTCTTCTTTGAACCTTCTCCAATTTCTTAACATCCTTCTGGAATTGTGGACACCAGAACTAGACACAGCATTCCAGTAGCTATTGCTGCTGTAGTTGGCACTGGTGCAATTTGCCCTCTCTAGACAATGTCAACACTACAAAATTATGTCATCCTAACTTACATTGGCATACAGCCACCACGGTTATTAAATCGTTATGTGTATGCACACTTGGCTCTTGTGTCAGTGGTGCATGTACTCACCAGGAGCACTTGCATTGTCAGTATAGGCAAACTCCTGAAGCACAGTAGCAGTTGAGATAAACAATGCAGTGTCTACACTGACACATTGCATTGACTGAATTACATTGACTGTGACTCAACACTGCTCGGGGAGGTGGTGTTACTAAATCGGCATAGGGAAGCCCTTACATTGGCGGCAGCCAAATCTAAGTGAAGATGCTTCCACAGCTAGATTGGCTAAGGCAGCTTATGTTGACCTAACAGTGTATAGACCAGGCCCTACTCCGACTTGATATTCCCCTGTTTATACATCCAAAGATCACGTTAGTGCTTTTGGCGATAGTGTTGCACTGAGAGCTCGTGTTCAGCTGATTATCCACCATGAGCTCCAAGTCTTTTTCAGAGTCACTGCTTCTCAGGGTAGAATTCCCCATTGTGTAAGTGTGGCTTACGTTCGTTGTTCCTATATTAATACAGCTAAATGTATACTGTGACACTGCACCCCATATTCTTCATAGTGATATTATTGTGATATGATTATGACATATGTATGATGTATTTTATGCAAGATAAGTTATGTGAGATATCATTGGAAAGGTTATGATTTGCTGAATATGATTATCCTATTTGCATGCATGTATCATTTTTGTATCTGAAGTTATGAATATTGATGATATCTTTATTTCCAATGTAGTTACACCTGTGTAACACCCACTAGACAAGTTGTTTTCATTCTAGATAGCGGGTGGGGAAGGGCCTATTCAGTGCAATGGCCCCTTAGGAAAACAATAGACTTTAGGAAAACTTATCCCCCACCTGGGGAGCTTTCCACACTATAGACAGCCTCTGAGTAATGGCTGCTAGGACTCTACAAAGATATGTGATGAGACCACATGTCTCTAGACTCCATCTTGGAATGTCAGTGTTTTTCCACAGACCGGACTGGGAACTAAGCTTTGAAACAAAGGTTCCCGTCTTAAGCAAAAGCAATATAAGGCAAGGAATGACATCACCTGGGGTTCTTCATTGACTCTGCACTCAAGAGGACTTGTGGAAACACCTGAGGAACAAAGGCTGAACTGGGGGAAGTGCTGGACCCAGGTTAAAGGGATTTTTAGCCTGTGAATGGAACACCTGGGGATCCAAGCTATAAGCAAGTGCAGCTTGTGCCTTAAGAATCTGAAGCCTGCTTGTATCATCACCTAGGGTGAGAATCTGCTATTCATATCCGATCTATTTACTATATTAAGCTTAGTTTGCGTTTTTTGTTTATTTGCTAGGTAATCTGCTTTGATCTGTTTGCTATCCGTTATAATCACTTAAAATCTATCCTTTGTAGTTAATACATTTGTTTTTGCTTCACTAAACCAGTGCATGGAAATCATAATTCAGGGGGCAGAAGGCTGTTGCATATTCCTCTCCATGTTGAGGGAGGGGGAGAATTTGATGAACGTACGCTATACAGTTCCCTGTGCAGAGCAAGATGGTATCCTTTTAGGTTTATACTCTGGGGGGGGGGGTGCTTGCCTGAGGAGCTGGGAGGTGCTCTAGCTGAAGCCTTCCCATGCAGGTGCTGGTCAAAGAGCCTGCCTGCAAGTAACTGCAGCTGGGTGTGTCCCTACCTGTAAGTATGCTGGTGAAAGTGCAGGCTGAAGCCTGCAGGGCTTAGCAGCTTGTCACAGCAGTACAGTGTAAGAGAGAGCTCAGGCTGGTGGGTCGAGGGGGCTCAGTGGTATCCCACTTCCAGATGGCACCCCGGATCTCACATATACAAACAGTTTTTGCTTGCACCCTAAGCAATCCAGATCACTCTGTATCCCTGTCCTGTCCTTTTCATTATTTACTACTTGCCCAATATTTGTGTCATCTGCAAACTTTATCAATGATTTTGTTTTTTCTTCCGGCTCACTGATGAATATGTTAAATAGCATGGGCCAAGAACTGATCCCTGCAGGACCCCCTAGAAACATAACTACTCAGTGATGATTCCCCATTTACAATTACTGTATGCTGTATAATTGTATCCCCAGATATTAGAGAGAGAAGGTGGGGGGGAGGTAATATCTTTTATTGGACCAACTTCTGTTGGTGAGAGAGACAAGCTTAGTTTTGAGCCACACAGAGCTGTTCTTCAGGTACTCCCAGCCACAGCAAAATGCAAGGTGGAACAGGTTATTTAGCATAAGTAGTTAGCACATATTGTAAGGGACCATTCAAGTTAGAGTGGCCTATTACTTCTCTGCAATCATATGACAAAAAGAGGGTGTTGGAACATTACAGATTGTTGTAATAAGCAGTGTCTCTGTTCAGTACATGATTTGTAGCATCTCAGCCCGTCTCTGTCACCCAAGGTCTAACTTTTAATCCATTCCTGTTAAAATTTAATTTCACAATTTTCTCCTTAGCCAAATATTTAAAGAGCCAACCCAAATGTCTGAATTGTAGGAACAAAAAATTGAAAGATACATTTGTTTTAACTACAGCACAACTAAAAAAATACAAAACCAGAAAGCAGACAGATCCTTTTACAAATACAACAATTCCTGTCATCTTTGGAGAAACGTAAGTTTTTAATAGACCCAAATTATGCCAATAAGTACAACCCTGAGAGGGCTTCCTCCATGGCTGGCCAGCTCTTCTGGCTGGTATTACGGGAAGTGGGTCCATCACCCCAATCCCTCTCTGCCCCTTTGGAGTGGTTATTGCATATAGAGATTAGTCCTGAGCAAGCTTTGCATAAGAGCTGCAATTGTGGTGAGTCCCTGCATGGGGGCATAGGAGAAGGAAAGTTCCTTCCACTGCCCCACTCTGCACCCTCAGAGCCAACAACAGACTGGGATACCACGGTGTTACCCCTGAGCTTAGACAAAGTCAAAAGGGATTTTGTTTCAATCAGACTTAGGCACTGTAATATTGTTTGGGGTTTTGAGCAGTTGTCCTTTCTATTTTCATGGTGCTACCACTGTATTTAAGAATCTGATCCTGCATGAGTACTTCCATTGTTACCTGCATGCATAAGAAAGGGTTTGCAGAACCAGGTCTTTAGATTTGTACCAGTAATATGCAAAAATCTATGCCACTGTTGTATCATTGCCCTACCATTGCTCCAAAAATCTGCCATTAAAAATATAGCCATACTTCCAGATTCTCACTAACAAGATATATTGTGTTAAGAGTTGGCTATCACACAGTAATATGCCAGTTTCAAGTGGGCATGAGTGCTAATGAAATGTAGATTTGAACAGATGGTCTGTGGAATACGAAGAGTGTCACCTTATCTGCATGAAGATATTCTTAATGGCAAGCAATGCCAATTTAGAAAGGGAAATGCATACATCATTATAAGGGATTACACATCTTGATTGCTGAACGCATTATACCATCTAACAATCCTCGGATATCTTTTCCTTCTTTGTCTCCCTGCTGGGAAAATCGAAGGGGAAGGAAAGGTTTGCACACATTAACTACAGACAATAACGAGCTTCTGTGAATTCAGCCATTTCTTAAGTCTCCCTCACAAAAATTTAAACCACAAATTAGTCTTGTTACCCAGTGTTGCATCCATCCACATAATGACCCTACGATCCCTGAAAAGGTGCATTTTGAAGTACACTTTAAAAGGGATGCTTTCCTGGAAGAGAGAATGAAGGTATTGTCAATCAAAGCAGATCAGTCGTGGATAGAGAAAACCATATACTGAAGAGCTTATTGATTTTTGACACTGGGCTCTCAGAATGCTACTTGCTTGTTTTTGTTGTTGTTGTTTGGTTTTTCTTTTTACTTCTTATCCAAGCAAAATGATTTTGAAAAAAAAAATGGGGGCAAGATTGGGGCTTTGAGCCACTGTCTGTATTTAGAAGGTGGGTTGAGGAGGCCCTGCAGATAGCACCTTGTAGGATCAGCCATAAAGATCTGAAGTCTCGAGGTCCCTTCCAGCCCCCCATTTCTATGACTCTGAGTCAACAGGGAGCGTTGCCACTGGTTCAGATGGGAGCAGGAATCCCGAGTACTGGAGGCATGTTTAGGAACCTCATTTTGTATGCAGTCTGTGCTAAATAGCTGGTATGGCAGCCATAACGGATCAGTCTGCGACAAAGGCGGTGTCATGTGGGGAGGCCTGAGTGAGCACTGCCGATGGAGCGGGGTAAGGATGTAGGACACAGTGAAATTACAGAGACAGATAGGAGCATGGCCACCAGGGTCCTTAAATTTCTTGGTATGAATGGAAACTTTGCTGAAATTACAACCTGGCCTCTTAGTGTGATAGAAAACACAGCTGAGCTTCTATCCTAGCCCGGAGAAGAAAGGGTGTTAAGGCTGTCGTTTAAAGTTCTCTGTGTTGCTTTTTAGAGATGCTTTAATATAGTGTAGTTAATGCTTCCTGGGGTTTATTGAGTAAATAATTATTTGGCCATTAGTTAAATTAGACCCAGATGGCAAAGGGTTACTGAGCAGAAACCAAATTATAAGAAGCATTTGTTCCTTCCATTAGTAACGCACTAACTTCAAAGTGTGAGCTATTAATTAAGCAGGGATCCTTTTTGCTCAGCCCTAGATGAACACTAGAAACCTTGAGACTAAGCCAGTCCCATAAATACAGTCAAATATTTGATTTGGAAATGAAATATTGTATGGTAGAAACACACTAATTCACTCAAGTGATGGGAGACCCTTTGCAGAGTAAGGACCCTGATCCTGCAAGGAGCTCTGCGTGGGTGACCCCTGTGCAGAGTCGCTTGCAAGATTGGGGCCTAACAATTTTGTGCACAAATTAACAGACCCTTTTCTTTTTTTAAATCCAGGACACAGTATCACTAAGTGTGTTTTGTTCATTTGTTTTGAGACATGTAGTTTCATTTTAACTGCTTATGATAACACGACTGTCACGGGGTACGCTCACCGCAGGTGGCGCCGACTCCTTGCCATTCTGGGGATCAGCTCTTTCTGGGCCTGAGGCCCTCTTCTGGTGATCGCTTCACTCATTGTCCCCTCTCACTCCAGCTTAATCTTTGTGATGTGGTCTTCCGGCCAGGCCACCATGGTCCTCCCCCTTCAGGAGTATCAAAGTCAGGCAAACTGTCCCAGGCAGTCTACTCTCCTCTGTCTGGTCTGGGCCACTTCCCCAGTGGCTGGTAGAGGAACCTAGGCCTGCCCTCTGCTGCAGGTTCCAGCTCAGGGACCCTCTAATGATGCAGCCGAGGTCTGCACCATCCTGAACCTGGCTGCCTTTTCCCAGAGTCTCCTACTCAGTCTGACTCCCCCACTCTGGGTTTGCCATTGCAAACTCTCTCCTCTCAGGGAGTAACTGTGGACTAATTTCTATTCCACAAACACTCCTCCCTTCCTGCAGGGAGCGACTGCAAACTACTTTCCTACAACCCCTTTCTACTGCCTGTTCCTGCACGGGTGAGCTTTCCCTAATTAGGGCTTTCCTCTCAGCCTTAATTCTCCCATCTTGCAGCCTAATAGGTTAATTGGCCCCTCTGGCCTCCCTTAACCTCTTCAAGATGAGTGTGGGGAACACACCCTATCGCAACTACGTAACAAAGTAGTAAAGATTCTGTAGTACATTTTGTAAAAGTCAGTCAGTCAGTCAGTCTTAGGCCCAGATTTTCGGGTCCAGATGAGGTGCACTTGATGCGGGGGGTAGAAGGTGGGTAAACATCATGTTATGCAACCCTAGCAGCTTTCCAATCCTGGGGCTGACTGGGAGCAACTTCAACCCCAGGTGCAATTTAGAGCTGCCTTCAGATTGATCTAATCTGCACCCAGCTGCCTCTAACAGATAGCAGGAATAGCTGGACTGTACAGGTGCTCTGGCCACATCCCCTTTGCTGAGGTCTGTGTCTCTTATTTTTATGTCCTCCTCTCTTATCATGACTCACCCTTGTGGACACTGGCAGTTTCATTGCTAGGGGCTTTTGAATCTTACTAATGTAGTTGAATCTGCCATCCATGGGTGAAGTTCTGACCCTGGTGGAGTCAATCGAAGTTGTGCCATAGACTTCAGTGGGGACAGGATTTTACCTCATGTGTTTTCATATGAGAACACAAAGTCTTTCTCCTTTGCTTTCCTATGTTCTGACATCTTTCTTTGCACTATACAAATGTTTTATGTTCCCAGGAAACACAGTTCATTTGCTTAATCAAGGTAAACAAATAGGATTCTTTGTAGCTCTCTACACACATGTATGTAACAGAAAAGATTTATTTTTTAAAGTGTTCTTTCACACTACTTTGTGTGCGTATAGCATGAAATCATAACCGTATTGGCATGTAAAAACAAGATGTCAGGGATAGAACCAACTCTTGTCAAGTGAGCTTGATCTGGCTCATTTACAACAGATGCATGTTGTTATACTTAATGAGCAACAAGCTCATTCTTTATCTTGGGTTGTTGTCTTAATGAATTTTTTCCCCGGTAAAATTAAGGAGTAGAGACGTTCGTAGGTTAGTCATTCCAATTAGGATGTTAAATCATATTTAGTTGCCTTGGATGAAATTTTGTTGCACTATGTAGATATTTCTTTGACATCCCAATGTGTTTATCTTTCATCTATCTCTGCAATTTAAATCCCCCAGTTCCTAAGATGAGAAAATAAAAAAGGCTTTTATAAATGTGTAGGAATGGCAGCTAAAGGTTGGCTGAACATGTTCACAGAAGTTCAGGCACTTAAGGGCTCATTTGTATTTTACTGCCACTGCAAACAGGGTAAGTAGATTGAAATAATTTCTGTATGTAATGCTCACAAATTTAAGGAGAGCGTTGCTGCTGCTTCTTTTTTACCAGAGGGGACATGTCACTCTTTCCAAAAGATCCTCAATCTATTTATGTATCCTGCAATGCTTACCACTTTTCAGTGGTGAGGAGTATGTCTCATTATCCTTGTCATCCCCCCCATAGATCTTTCTTACAGTAATGATTAATGTGTTTATAGTTTCTCGGCTCTTTATGGCACCTGATTTTATTTTTCATTTACAAACAAGAAAACTAAAGCTAAGAGAGCAAATGATTTGCCCAAGGGGGCATAGTGATTCAGTTACAGAATATGGAATACAACCTAATCCTCCTGTTCTAACTACTAGACAACCCTATCTCTAAATAGCCAGTAATATGTAAATAGTTCAATTTGAATATCGATTCATTATCTGACCAAACAAACCAAATCCAAACCCAAGTAGTACTAGTAATTGTTGAAATAGCTAAGTGCACTAATTAATCTATTGCAATTAATATGGCAGGGTAAATAAAAATCTTGACAAAAAACGTGTTAAAATGAATTTCCTGACTGATACTAGTAATTTGTGATCACTGAAAGGATCGATGAGGACTGTTTGGCTGCTTCAGAACACTATTAGATTGTATTAGAGAAGTTGGCATTTTTACAAATTGCCCAACTAGGACTATCAATTCATTCAGAAGTCTCCTTCTATCTTTGCCTCTTGATTCCTTGCCTCTAGGAAGGTTAAGAATTTGTAAGTGCAGTAATCGGGTCTGCTTGAGGCAAGCTAGGCTCTTATTTTGGTGCTTACATGGGAGCTCAGCTCTTCTGGAAATCTGGCCCCAAGTCTTGCACCTGATCTTTCATCATTTGTATTGAATTTCTCCGATTTAGTTATAAACTCCCAGGACGGAGGTGGTTTTTTTCATAAAATGCTGACCTGCTCTTATCTGGCATGATATTGAATAGATCTTCTCCTTGTATAGTATCAGGCACTTCACCTTGCTTCCATAACCAAAATACCACTGCGTTCTACTGTTAACACTGCAGAGCCAATGGCCTCATGTGCTGCATAAACCTTTACGTAGGGCCTGTATTCTGTGAATTTTACCATACAAGAATCTACATGTATAGGTTTTGTATTTATGGATGTGAAATATGTATGCCCGTGTATAATGTGTGCATGAAAGGAAGAAAAAAGCAACTAATTACCATTTATTAAATTTCAATATAAAAAAAACTTCATGCAACTCCTTGACTACTAATAGAACATAAGTCCGACATAGCAATACTTGTACAATCTTCATTACTGTCATGGAATCCTGCTCCAGAAACTGCAAAGCCAGGTAAACAAGGGGAGATTGAGCCGTTCCTCATAAAGGCCAGCATCTGACATCACTGTCTAAATCCAATATGCATGGGACAGTGAAATGATTATGTAACACCTATGGAGCAGGAATTGCTCTTTCAGGGCTTTTATACAAAGTTGCTATTTTAAAAAATCACTTAATGGTCTTTTAAAGAACATACATTTCCCCCCTCTTGTTTCAGAGAATCAAAATTGCCTCCTCACCCCTTCAATGGAGTTCTTTGTTAAATGGCAGCCATAGCACTTTGAAGGCCTTTAAAGAATATTATGCTACCTGAGCATTATGCTAGTGCCTCAATTGTACCTCTGCGATGGCAATTCTTTGGCGAAAAACCATCCTCTTTTCAACAGCTATGAAACAATGTTGTTAAAAACATAGCAGGAGTGTTTAAAACACCTTTTAAAGTTGCAGTCCTTTCTCCTTCTGTCCCCAGTAATTAGTGGATACATCTATTTGCTTTCTGTGACCCAGTGATGAATTGGCCTCTTGATGGGATCTTTGCCTTTATTACATTCCTGTTGCTATCCTAAATATTTGGAGGAAGAATTTCCCTACTTAAAAGAGCATGCTGTGTGTTGTGTGTAATTGTTGAGTTTATTTTAAGCGCTATCAATGAAACACACACACAATATGCAGAGGTAGCCTACACAGTGATATATTATTTCCATTTCTTCCCATTTTTTGCTGCTTTTAATGTAGCGAAAGACTTGTTAAGACCCACACATGGTGAATTATTATTTCATGTTTCTACATCCTCAAGTGACTTTAGTGCTAATGAAAAGTGCTGAATTGATAGCCCTGGAGAGAGAAACTCTTGTTATTCACAGAACAAGTACAGCATGGGAATCAGGAGCCAGATTTCCCCACACTGTCTTACAGATGTGTGGCAAGAAGGGACTTAACCATGTAAATGTTAGCAGGGTAATACAGTGTCCAAGCCTATATCCTTGGCTGATCTGCTGAGACTGCTGCCAATGATGGCAATAGTAATAGTGGTTGTTGTGATGAGGACATCTGTGCCCTAGGAATTTAACTGAGACTTCCAACTAGTGGCAATGCAGTGTGTTTGCAGCCATGTTGGTCCCAGGATATTAGAGAGACAAGGTGGACTGTAGTAGCTTTTATTGGCCCAACTTCTGTTGGTGAAAGCAACAAGCTTTTGAGCCACACAGTCTGCTAGAGCTCTTCTTCAGGTCTGGGAAAGGTACTCTTAGGCCATGGCTACACTTGAAACTTCAAAGTGCTGCTGCGGGAGCGCTCCCGTGGCAGCGCTTTGAAGTGCGAGTGTGGTCGCTCTCCCAGCGCTGCAGGTACTCCACCTCCACAAGGGGATTAGCTTATAGCGCTGGGAGTGCGGCTCCCGAACACTGCCAAAGCAAAAAAAAAAAAAAAAAAAAAGCCCAGACTGGATGGAATGCCGCCCCTTAGCACGGGCCGCCCCAGGCATGTGCTTCCTCCACTGGTGCCTGGAGCCGGCCCTGCAAGTCGGCTGGCACTGGCCAGGTTTTTCTTTGCTGTATAGACATACCCTGTGTGACTTGAAAGCTTGCTCACCAACAGAAGTTGGTCCAATAAAAGATATTACCTCACTTACCTTGTATAACTAGTGCAGTGGTTTTCAGCCAGTGGTCTGCGAACCACTGGGGGTCTGCAGCCTATGTATAAGATTTCCAAAGGGGTCCACACCTCCATTCGAAATTTTTTAGGGGTCTGCAAATGAAGAAAGGTTGAAAATTACTGACCTAGTGGCAATGACATTGTGAGAAATCTCAGATACTTTGGAGTATTCCAGCTACCATGAACTTTACAGCTGTTGAACTGTGCATAGGGACTAGGGCTAATCTACACTGGCAACGTTAAAGCGCTGTCACGGCAGCGCTTCAACATGGCAGTGTAGTCGTGGCAGAGCGCTGGGAGAGAGCTCTCCCAGTGCTCTTTAAAAAAACCACCTCCACGAGGGTCATAGCTACTAGCACTGGTGCACCGTCTACACTGGTGCTTTACAGCGCTGAAACTTGCTGTGCTCAGGGGTGTGTTTTTTCACACCTCTGAGCAAGAAAGTTGCAGCGCTGTAAAGTGCCAGTGTAGACAAGCCCCTAGATTTACAGCCCTAGAATGCACTGAAATCATTCAAAGAACTTTCCTATTCCTGCTGGAGAAATTAGGCCAGGTCCACACTACAGGCCTATATCGGTACAACTATGTTGCTCAGGGGTGTGGAAAATGCACACCCCTGAGCGACGCAGTTGTAACGACCTAACTCCCAGGTAGATATGCGCTACTTTACCATGTAGGTGTTAGCAGGGTAATCTAGTGTCCAGGCCTGTACCCTTCACTGGTCTGCTGAGACTGCTGCCAAGGATGGCAACGGTACTAGAGATTGTGGTGATGAGGACATCTGTGCCCTAGGAATTGAACTGAGGCTTCCATAGCTACCACCTCTTGGGGAGGTGGATTCTCCCGTCGGTGTCTTCACTAAAGTGCTGTAGCGTTGAACATGAAGACAAGCCCTTAGTCTTGAAATGTCAAACAGTTCTAAAGACTCTCACCTTTACCTTCTTCTGTCCATATTTTCTAGGTATCCCTTTTCATGACTTGCAGGATAACAAGGGCATTTGCCTGTCTTAAGTGGAGCCATTGAGAACCAGAGAGAGTGTTCTGTTATCCTGCAGGAAAGTAAGTTCTCACAGCTTTTTCAGAGCATGACACTGCAGGTAAAGATTGAATTAGCACATCATTGAGTTTGTGATACTTCTGGCCTGATTTGCAGAGGTGCTGGAAGTCCACAATTCCCAGTGAACTCAGATTGAAGATGCTCAGTACTATGGTGATGTGAATCTGAATGGAACAGAATAGAACAGGAATTGCAGCATCTCTGAAAATCAGACCATTCCAGTCCGCCTGACTGACACCTTGACAAGTATTAGAACTGGTCATGCTGAATGATTTATTAATTGGCCTGCTGTAGGCTCTTTTGGACTTGTTTGGCTGCTTCTATTTTAGGTAACTACGGGATATATGAAAGAACCACAGTGAACAAATAAAATTCATTTTCAACAAATTAGTTCTTTTAACGAGTTTGCTCTGTCAACAGTTGTCTGTTCTGGGTTATGTTCCAAACAAATGGAGAGATTCCCTTCCCCTTAGTTCGCCTATGTTGACTCAGTTTTAAATGAGTCATTGCTACTGCCTTTTGGCTCTAACTTGAGAGGGACTGAGCTGTCAAATCAGAATAAATCACGAGAATGGAGCCATGCATTTTCAGCAGGAAGGTAAGAGTAACAGATCCTTTTGTTTTGCCACTGACTTGCTCTAGGATCTTGAACAAGTCACTAAAGCCAAAATATTCAAAATTGGCCACTCATTTTAGATGCCTCAAATGTTGGTATCTTAGGGTCTGAGGTTGGCAACCCAGAAAATGAAACATCTGAAAGTAGAGGCCACTTTTGAAAATTTGGGCTTTAATCTATATGTGCCTCACTTGCCCCATCTGTATAATTGGTATAATAAGGCCTTAACTCACATGTCAGTTGTAAGGCCTAATTTCATTAATGTCTGTAAAGTGCTTTAAGATCCTGAGCTGACAGGTGTAATAGAAATGCAAAATATTATTTTCTATTATACAGTACATTGAGGGGAAAGACAATCAAGATTATTCTGCTTACTGAGGTGTTAACTACAATTCTGCTGTAAATCTGCCCAGGAAAACAGGCATTCTGCAGCTTTAAAACTTCGGAATGTCTTCTACACCAGTGCTTGATTTTCTAAGCCTCATATGAAGACAAGAAATCTCCAAGAGATTTGTCAGACAAGTTTCTTTGTGGGTTTGAATGCTGATTTTATTTTATTTTATTTTTGGCCTTCTGGTTCTGATTCTGGCTCCTGCTTCCCTTCCTCATACCTGTGAAGGACTGTAACCAGGATGGGGCCAGTGGGGAAGCCGCCCAGGGCACAAAGCTGCTGGGGGTGGAGAAATAGAGCAAAAAAATGATGAAAAAAACTGGTAAGGGGCTCAAATATGTTTGCTTGCCCCAGGTACTAAAATGCCTAGTTACACTTTGTACCTGTGACCTGCCTGGGAATTGACCTTTTACTTTACAGTTGAACCTAAATTTCAGTTTCTCGTGAAGTGCCAAACCACAGAACAAAGTCTGCTGTGTCACCACAGCATCATCTCAAATATACATTTACATGGCAGCACAGGAAATGAGGACTCTGGTGACTGATTTGAGGCTAAGGAAAATGTAGTTATTTTTTGGCTGTCCTTTAACGATATAACAACTTTTACATCAGATGGAGCCCTGTAACACGGGGTTTACGCAAAGCTCAGTAGAGTCAAAGGAAATACTCCCATTGACTTCAGTGATCTGATCCATAGCCGCCACAAACCCCCTCCCCCTCCATCTCCACCCAGTTAGGAAGCTTCTGCTGCCCCTGCCTCTACAGATAAATGGCCAAATTGTACTTCTCCTACCCCAGTGAAGCTACATAGGCAGTTGTAAATTTGCTTCTAGCACTGAAGAGCATGAAGTAGTGGAGCTCTTGCCTATCTGTAACACTGGTCTACAATTTTTGAGAAGTCGTCTGCTTCAGAGATAAAATGTGCTATTTATTATGTATTTTGATGTGCTGAATTCAAATATGACAATTAAAACAACTGATTGGCTACTGTTTCTAAGATATTTAAGTTTTTACATTTTATGTCTATGTATATTGTGTAGATAGTAGAGTTTTAATCATACATTGTAAACCTAGGTCTTTTCATGTGTTTATGGTTGCTTTACATGATAATATTTCACCTGTCCTGTTTATGTAACACTTTAAAAATCAGCAAAAGGGTTATATAAATAAATTTTATTATGAAACAAAAGGCAAAAAAATTATGTACATAGTTTAGTCCTATTCAGTGTCTACTCGGCGCTTCTTGGCTTGTCTCTTGTATTCATTAAATGGAGCATCTCTTGTCACTGTCCAGCAATAGTCTGCAAGCATTGATGGGCTCCATTTGCCCTGATAGCATTTCTCCATTGTTACAATGTCCTGGTGAAATCGCTCGCCGTGCTCGTCGCTCACTGCTCCGCAGTTCGGTGGAAAAAAATCTAGATGAGAGTGCAAAAAATGTATCTTTAGTGACATGTTGCAACCAGGGCTTTTGTATGCCTTGAGGAGGTTTTCCACCAACAACCTGTAGTTGTCTGCCTTGTTATTTCCGAGAAAATTTATTGCCACTAACTGGAAGGCTTTCCATGCTGTCTTTTCCTTGCCACGCAGTGCATGGTCAAATGCATCATCTCGAAGAAGTTCACGAATCTGAGGACCAACAAAGACACCTTCCTTTATCTTAGCTTCACTTAACCTTGGAAATTTTCCACGACGGTCCTTGCAAGTTGCTTGTGTTTTGTCAATGGCCTTGACAAGTTCTTCATCAGACCCAGCTTGATGTGTAAGGTGGTAACAAAATCTTCCTTGATTCAACAAGTGGTGGATGCTGAACACTTTTCCTCCCAGGCTCCAATGACTGTCGGAGTGGCCAATCTTTCTTGATGTAGTGGGAATCTCTTGCACGACTATCCCATTCGCAGAGAAAACAGCAGTACTTTGTGTATCCAGTCTGCAGACCAAGCAAGAGAGCAACAACCTTCAAATCGCCACAAAGCTGCCACTGCTGTTGGTCATAGTTTATGCACCTCAAAAGTTGTTTCATGTTGTCATAGGTTTCCTTCATATGGACTGCATGACCAACTGGAATTGATGGCAAAACATTGCCATTATGCAGTAAAACAGCTTTAAGACTCGTCTTCGATGAATCAATGAACAGTCTCCACTCATCTAGATCGTGAATGATGTTGAGGACTGCCATCACACCATCGAGGTTGTTGCAGGCTACAAGATCACCTTCCCTGAAGAAGAATGGGACAAGATCCTTTTGACGGTCATGGAACATGGAAACCCTAACATCACCTGTCAGGAGATTCCACTGCTGTAGTCTGGAGCCCAACAGCTCTACCTTACTCTTGGGTAATTCCAAATCCCTGACAAGGTCATTCAGTTCACCTTGTGTTGTGAGGTGTGGTTCAGAGGAGGAGGATGGGAGAAAATGTGAGTCCTGTGACATTGATGGTTCAGGACCAGAAGTTTCATCCTCTCCTCTTCCTCGTCTGACTCAAGTGAGAATGATTCTGGTGCATCAGGAACCGGCAGTCCTTCTCCGTGGGGTACTGGGCGTATAGCTGATGGAATGTTTGGATAATGCACAGTCCACTTTTTCTTCTTTGACACACCTTTCCCAACTGGAGGCACCATGCAGAAGTAACAATTGCTGGTTTGATCTGTTGGCTCTCTCCAAATCATTGGCACTGCAAAAGGCACAGATTTCCTTTTCCTGTTCAACCACTGGCAAAGATTTGTTGCACAAGTGTTGCAGCATATGTGTGGGGCCAACATCTTGTCCTGATCTCCAATTTTGCAGCCAAAATAAAGGTGATAGGCTTTCTTAACCATAGTGGTTATACTGCGCTTTTGTGATGCAAAAGTCACTTCACCACAAACATAGCAGAAATTATGTGCACTGTTCACACAAGTACAAGGCATCTCTGCTCACTTTGGCTAAACAGAAATGTGTCCCTTTGCAAAATCAAACACTGACAAATAAGAGAGCACCACACTGTATGATTTCTAGAGCTGATATAGGGCAATTTGTTCAGCAGAGTGATGTAAACTTTGTTATGATTGCATCATCCATGACTTCTAGGAATAACATGATGCAATTCGTATCATGTATGACGCAATACCAGCTTCAGATTGCATCATTCATTGTTTTGCCTAAAAAGCAAGTACTGTCCAAACCCAGTCATAGATTTATTCATAGATCCAGTCAAAGATGTATTTTAGTCATTTCTGGTTTAAATTGAGATCCCTTCCCTTTATAACTCACTTATCCTCCACCATTCCCAAGTCAAGGGTCGTATATACTGACCCAATAGCATATCTTGAAAACTAGAGCCAATCAACAATTTTAAGCATCATTTTCATTCTCAGTGACCCAGAATTAGTAAAGTTTGACTACATTTATTTCAGAAGCATTTTGGCTGTAGAGCAGTGTAATGCAAATTTCCCAAAGCATGGCCACTTCCGTGAGGCCATGTCTACACTACAGTATTATGTCGACCTAACTTACATTGACACACAGCCACAGCAGAGATTAAATCACCTGTGTGTGCGCTTGCAGGAGCGCTTGTATCAATTGTATTGTCAGTGTGTAGCATTGTAGGATGGCTCCTGAAAGTCAATAACAGGCTTCTATAGCTAGGTTCATGCAAGGCAGCTTGTGTCCATCTAACCCTATAGTGTAGACCAGGCCTGAGAGATGCCTGTCTGTCTTACATCTTGATATAGTGCTATATCTGTGGTTTCTGAAAGCTGCTCTACCCACTCATTCCCCCTCCGATAGTATTTTGCACCCTTCAGAGTTATAATTAAGCCCCAAACTTTTATTTTTGCCTGTTTCACTTTCACTCACCTACTACAGTAATTAATCTTGTTGCACACAGTCATTATTTTTGCAGGTGCAAATAGTAGAAATAAATGGTATGGTCTATCTTTTAATGCTTGTTCCTATTTAAATTCTATGCAGATGGATGTTTGACCTGTGTTCCTCTTGGATTGCCATTTTGTCGACATTGTCAAATGCAATTTACGCATGATGAACTCCGATCCATTGTAAACATCTCTTAACCTGCACAATATTTAACTAGACGTCTGTGGTTATTAGCTTCTTATATTGCATTCTTCTTCCTCCACGTACTAATTTTATATTTGACACAATAAGCCAGTCCTTAAACTCTTGCTTCAGTATGAGCAAATGAACATGAATGTTTTAAACAAAGGAGCCTTTAATGAAACACCAGTATAAGTTATGCTGATTTCTTCTGTTGCTTCATTTTTGTAAGTATATGTTTAACTTGGTGATTTCACACACTGGTTGGAACCATTCGTTATATATTAACTTAGAGCTCGATCCGAAAAGGTACTGAGTGTTCCTGTGAAGTGCCAAGTGGCTTTCACACCCAGTGGGAGTGGAACGCACTCAGCACCATGCAGGACTGGCCCTTAATACCCAGGCAACAGCAGGCACTTTAAACCAAGCAGATTTTCTGTGCTCTAGTATGAGACAAGGTTCATATGGTAGTTGTGTAATATTTTCATGCAATGGATTTTCATGCACTTACATTAAATCTCATCTAAAAGAATCAATGGCTGTTGGAAGACTTAAAAATTGAGGTATGTGGATTGGTATTTAATTATGTTTAGTGTTTGTTATGTTCTCAGTTGTTCTAATTAGGTGCTGAAGAATTTTTTAAAAAATCCTGTATCTTGTGTTACTAGAACCAATCTGTGTCCAGAATCAGAATATTAGATTGAGACGAATGTTTTCACTCTTTAGCGTCTTTAGCTTCTATGTGACTTTCACCACTGTAGAAAAGTGTTTTTTATGGTTGTGGATGATCTGAGTAATTTATCTAAATAGAATATCTGTATATTACATGTTATTGCATCTATATATTGTACAGCTGTGAAGTCTTTTGCACATAGATGGCTAAAGCTGATTCAGTAGACACTTAAATCGGAGCTTAGGGGACTGGTTTGTTAGGAACTATCCATGCCAGCAGTTCCCAAGTCCTGAAACATTTTTTCAAGGTCAGTTCTGGAAAAGTGTTTTCAGTAATATGGTTGTGCCAATTGTTGTGGACTCTCTGGGCCTCATCCAGATCAGTGGGAGTCCTGTTATTTGTTTCAGTAGGAGTTGGAGTAGGCCTTGTATGCAGAGTAATATCCTGGTCGACTGGAAGTCAGAGGGAGTTTTGCTATGGACTCCAGTAAGATCAGGCTTCAGCCCATTACACTTATGTAATTCTTATTACTTAAATGTGCACTACCACAGCAGAAATTTTAAAAGGTCAAAAGTATGAGACAGCACTTAGGAAACAGATCAGCTGCTTACATTTTAGGAAAACAAGTAAATAATCAGCGGTTCAAGCCCTGCCCCAATTGACGTTGATGTCAAAATTCAGATTTATTTTAATGAGACCAGGATTTGGCACAATATGTGCAAACTAGAGTGTTTATTCTTCCTCCTTCTCTGGAATTTATATAACTTTTCCAGAGAAACAGGTCTAGACTGCTGTGTTGTTTATAACCGAAGAGAGTTGTATACAAATGGAATTCTCTCTCTTCACTAGTAAATGGCACTTGCCATCATTAAGAAAGTGTGGAGAAAATAGTTGACTTTTGTTCTGGATTCACTTGCTACGAGTGCTAATTAGAAACTGAAAAAACCAACATAATTTTGCATGCAGACTTGCACTTCAAGTCTGTCAGAGGAGAGTGCCTGCAGCATTGTTGGACTGTCAGAATTGAAACAGAAATGACTATAAGGAAGGAGCAATGGCTGTTTTAGGGATTGTAGGATGAGCCCTAGTTTAGTTTTGATAAATAATTCTATGTGATAATACCTGTGTCTTCTCGAAGTAAACCACCCGACTGTTGGAGACTATTTTGGCCCCAATCCTGAAAACACCTACATATGTGAATAGTCCCATGTGACTACATAAGTAACTTTATGCATGTGAGTGAACGGGACTAGTCATGTGCATAACATTACTCAGACATGTAAGTGTTTGCAGGATCAAGGCTTTAATGATTAATTTTAACTGAAATCAGTACAGATATAAGTATGCTACACTCAAGCAAGTTGCTGAATGGCCAGTTTGCTGGGATGAGTTTGCCAGGTGTTTCTTGTGAGTAAACAAAAGTAAAAAAGAAGTAAGTGAGAAAAAGAGGTGGAGTAGGAGACAGTCATAAATTAATGAGAGGCACATGTGTACCTAAGGTACAATTTGCTAATCTAGCATTTTTCATGTGTAGGAAGCTAAAATGACTAGGTTGCCCCTTAAAAGGAAAATGGAAATATAAGTGGAAGTTTATGTAAACAGAGTGGGCTCTCCATAACAAAGAAGCATTTATCAAATCCTTTCACTGTAAAATGCAGGCACCATTAGATTCCATGGCAGGAAATTGTAGCAATTAGACATCATTCTCTCTGGGAAGATAATTTTCCTATTTGTGTTAATGAGTTTGTTCTTACATACTAATATTATTTTTATTAATATTAACAAAATGTAAACATGTTTAATACTGTGAGACTTAACCCACTGAAAACTCTTGATTTGATTCTCCTTTCACTTAACACCAGTTTAAATCTAGAATTAATTTGTTTTTATTTTTAGAACCCAAATTTTCCCAGTTGTGCTCACATCTACAACTAAAAATATTCTCAAATGTGACTATTTTTACAAGCACAAATTTAGGATCTTTCATGCACAGTTCTTTGTTAAGTGTTTAAAATTCAAAGTACAGAACATTGTGCATAGAATGTTATGGGATTAGTGTATTTATTGGCTGCAACCTAAACGATTTAAACTAAAGTATTGATCTGACCACAAAAAACACTGCATACCAAATATATAAATAAATAACGGCCCAGTGAATTCCAAAAGGCTTTTAAACTAATTCATATATTTTCTTGATTTGGCTCGGTTAGGATAATATCAGTCAGCTGAGATAGCTGGTTACGGTGGTGCACTTTTTTACTCTTCTGTTTGTAATATTTTACTCTTTCACAGGAAAAGCAGCATGAAAAGATTATTTCCTACAGATCTTTAAGATGTTTAGAATTAAAACTTTCACATAAGTTTTGTCTAGCTCGGATAATTACCCGTTGCTGACAGTGGATGTCAGCAGTGGGTCAGGTGAACAGGTGCTAAACATGGTCTAATCAGAAGTGTAGAACAAGAAAATCATGGATAAAACAGATTTAAAGTGAGTTGATTTTAATACACTGTTAAAGGTTTGGCTGAACCAATTGCTGGTCCCGTTGTCAGCAATGGGTATTTTTCCTAGTGTAGATAAGGCTATAGATATTTTTTTTAACCACTTTAAGAATTTATTCCAGACAGTATGTTTACTGAATGATTTTTATAAACAGTGATTTTAGAGGTATATAGAAATAATGTATGTACATATATGGGCATATGCATTATGGAGGCCTTTGGGATTTATATATAAAGCAGAATTAGAATCCCTCTGTTTAATGACTGATTTTCATATTTGGCACAATAACTCTTCATGGAATTGTATTTTCCATGTAATTTTTAAATGAAAGTATTTTCTCACTTTTGCAGAGGCAATATTTTAAAATACTCCCTGATTGAACTTTTGCCCTGATAATTTTGCATTTCTTTGGGTTCCTCTCACTAAACAACCACTATCTGTACAAACACCAAACACACATATTCCAATAATATCTCAGGCACAGGCCACTTCTGACATTTAAAAACTAAATACACAGAGAGAATTATTCCCCTTACTCATAATAACCTGTTTGAGCTACGCCAAGATTAGACAATGGTATTTTTTATACCCATCAGCCAGTTCCATTTTCCAGCACTGCCAGCCTGCCCCGATTTAACATACTGTCCTCATAGAGACCAGGGGGAGCTAGGAAGGCAGGCTGAATAGCAGGGAGCATGAGGATGGGCTGTGGAGGAAAGAGATGGGGACCTAGGGGTCCATGGCGTAACATGTGGTGGAGTGAAACACCACACACAGATAGGGTGACCAGATGTCCCGATTTTATAGGGACAGTCGCAATATTGGGGCTTTGTTTTTTATAGGTGCCTATTACTCCCCACCCCTGTCCCAATTTTTCACACTTGCTGCCTCGTCACCCTACACACAGAGCACAGAATGTGTTCTAGAAATGTCACAGCAGGCGGGGGGCCGGAGCATTCCTATGCTTTGCTATTCCCTAGATGTCACAAGCCCCATGGTACAAGTTAGAGCAATAGTAACCCCAGGCTAGGAGTGTCACAAACTGCCTCCCTTGTTACTTGCTCTAGAATTGGGGCTCAAACCTCTGCCTCAGTTTTTAACAGACAGGCAGCCAAATTCATGGAGGTGGGGGAGGGACAGGACCGTATTATTGCCTAGGCCGATAAGGCCTAGGCCTAGGGCGGCAAATTTGCAGGGGCAGAAGCTCCCCTCCACGCCCCGCCCCCCTGCTCCAGCTCACCTCCACCTCCTCTGCAAGTGCACCGCCGCGTCCTGTTTCTCTCCTCTCCCAGCGCTTGCGCCATGAAACAGCTGTTTTGCGGGGCAGGGAGGGAGGGGGGAGGAGGGGGAACGCCGCGCGCTGGGCGAAGAGGCGGGGCCGGGGATTTGGGGAAGGGATCCAATAGGGGAAGGGAGGGGGCGGAGTTGGGGCGGGGACTTTGGGGAGGAGGTTGGAATGGGGGCGGGAAAAGGGCGGAGTCGGGGCGGGGCCAGGGCAGCAATTTTTTCCCAGCCTAGGGGGCGGCAAAATTATTAATCCGCCACTGGGGAGGGGAGGTCGGTGCTGAAGTTATTTCAGTTACATTTTTTGACCTGAGATTTGACAAGGTCTTTTAAAAGGGATAAAGTCACTGACAAAAATAGAACTGTCCATTTTGTTATTTGGAATCTTTATGCAAAGATAGGACTTATTGAAGTAAATTAACTACTGTTGTAAGGAAACTTGCAATCTTACGGTTCAGAATGATACCATGATTATATAAGACACAAATTAGTCAAGTTCAGAAACTCCAGCATCAAAATAAATCAGGCAGAAAGGTCTTCCAACAGCCACCTTAGCCTGAACTCTTTCTGGAAAACTAGCCTTCTTGCTTTGGTTCTTGTCACAGGTGCACAAGGGCAGTAGATTATTTTTATTCATATATAGGCTTTTGTATGGCACTCATCACTATGGTATCTGAGCACCTCACAATCATTAATAGATTTGTCCTCACAATGCCCATTTGAGGTAGGGAAGTATTATTACGCCCACTTCTTTACAGATGAGGAATTCAGACAGAGAAAGAGTGAGAGCTCAAGGTCGCACAGAAATAGAGCGCAGAACTCCTGTGTCCCAGCCCAGTGCTTCAACCACAACACTATCTGCTCTGTCTGAGATGTGAATTTTCCTTTTTTTAAAGACTTTGGCATTGTTTTCAATACTGGTGAAATTCTGAACATTTGACCTCTACTTTTATTTCCAATTGGTTCATTCTTGACAGCAACTGGAATAACTGAGTTCATTCGAAGTCCAAGGACACTAAGAAAAGGACTCTGTAGATAGACCTTGCTTTTTTTTTTTAAATCAAAGGGCCTATTTGCTCTGTGGGAGGGGAAGGTTGAGCTTGGCAGGGAGACACAGAGACATTGAGAGTATTACATTTATGGCATCATTTCCCTCCTTTCTGAGGGGGGCTCTTCAGTGGTCAGGATCTGCAGCTGTGCAGAGGCAGGCTAGGGCCTTAGAGGGGGCGCACCACAGACCCCAGAAACTCATGTTTGTGGGTAAATTAGTGCTGTCCCTGTCAGCATTAACATACTGGTGGTCCCCAGCACAGTTTGGAAACCAGGTCCACTAGTCCAAGTGGGGACCAACAGTAGTGCAGAAGTACAAGGCCTCTGGACAGATGGGCCATCTGCAGAGCTCAGGGGATCTGTGAGTTTAGGAAGTGGAACCCTTAGCTACTTCAATAAGAAGTCAAACTCAGGCCCAGTGGAATAATTCTAGGGAAATTCTGTGAGTCTAAATTTGCTGAGTTTCCTCCCCCCCCCCAAGTAAATACCCAACTAGTGGAATAATTTGATCCTCAGCAATAATTTGACCCTCAGCAAGTTTGTGGATTACACTAAGCTGGGGGGAGAGGAAGATATGCTGGAGGGTAGGGATAGGGTCCAGAGTGACCTAGACAAATTGGAGGATTGGGCCAAAAGAAATCTGATGAGGTTCAACAAGGACAAGTGCAGAGTCCTGCACTTAGGATGGAATGATCCCATGCACCGCTACAGGCTGGGGACCGACTGGCTAAGCGGCAATTCTGCTGAAAAGGACTTTGGGACAAGAAGCTGGATATGAGTCAACAGTGTGCCCTTGTTGCCAAGAAGGCTAATGGCATATTGGGCTGCATTAGGAGGAGCATTGCCAGCAGATAGAGGGAAGTGATTATTCCCCTCTATTCGGCACTTGTGAGGCCACATTTGGAGTATTGCGTCCAGTGTTGGCCCCTCCAATACAAAAAGGATGTGGACAAATTGGAGAGAGTCCAGCAGAGGGCAACAAAAAAGATTAGGGGGCTGGGGCACTTGACTTACGAGGAGAGGCTAAGGGAACTGGGCTTATTTAGTCTGCAGAAGAGAAGAGTGAAGCGGGATTTGATAGCAGCCTTCAACTACCTGAAGGGAGTCTCAAGCAATGGTCTCAAGTTGCAATGTGGGAGGTCTAGGTTGGATATTAGGAAAAACTATTTCACTAGCAGGGTGGAATGGGTTACCTAGGGAGATGGTGGAATATCCATCCTTAGAGGTTTTTACAACTCGGCTTGACAAAGCTCTGGCTGGGATGATTTAGTTGGGGTTGGTTCTGTGTTGAGCAGGTGGTTTGGACTAGATGACCTCCTAAGGTCTCTTCCAACCCTAATCTTCTATGATTCTATGACCCTAACTAATTAGACAGTGGCTGCTACTGAAGGGAAATGAAGTAATTTTAAATTTTTAGCTTTCAGGCTGTTAGTCTTACCTGTGCCAATTCAGCCTTCATATAGAAGTCACTGGGAGTTGTGACTGTCTGAGGAAAGAATTGGGCACCCTATGTATAACAGGAGTTGATATCAACCCTGTGCATAGCTTGCATGAAATGAGCTACTTGTAGCTTAAATTAATCTGAGGTTTTTATTACTGACTTTTGTCAGTTAAAATGATGTATACAGTGATCCAATGCAAAGGAAGCCAGCCATTTATTTAGCTGCCAAAATATGAAGGGATGCTGAATTTTAATCACCCAAGTTTGAAAATTTTGCCATTGATTTTAGTATTATTAAAGAAGAAGATGGTTATTAAGCAAGAGGAGATAGCACTGTGATGGATACCAAATAAAGGCTTGTAATAATAACAGTAAAACAACTAAGGCTACGATTTTGGCATGGAAATTTTTAGTAAATTTCATGGCAGAGGTGCAGAGAAAAAAAGCAATATGTCACAGAAAGGTCACCAGATGATCCTCCCAGAGCCCTAGAGGGAGGACCTCATGACCAGCCCAATCCCCATTGAACCCTCGGGAGCCCTCAATACCACTAACCCGATCCTCCTGGAGTCCCTGCCTTCTCCCCAAGGGCCTCCTTACCTTACCTTCCCGACTGACAATCCGCTGGTTTAAAATGTAAAGGGGGCAATGGCCCTTTGGCCCCCTTGTCTCTGGCGCAAGTGGAGGCAGGCCTGGGCCCTCCCCATCCCCAGGACAGGAGGCTCCACTGCAGAGTGGGCTCATCATGTATTTTATTCAAATTCACGATTACTGGGAACACTATGGCTTCTGTGCCAAAATTGTAGCCTTAATAATAACAGGCTCATAGTTAAAGTTGTCAGCCACATTGCATTCTTAGCACATGTATCATCATTTAATGGGAAATTATCCCAAAATTATATTGACATTTTCGTAACCTATGAAGCTTTTCATTGTTGTACCCCTATTTTAATATATTGTTTCTATAACTTTCCCATTACAAGATTTTGTGAACAAGCCGTTTACTTGAAACTAAAAGGAAAATAACTTTAAAAAAAAAAATCAAAGATGTGGCGGCTATACGACAAACCAGAGGTAGAATTAGCAAGAGGAAGACTTTTTTTATTGGAATATAGATAGAAACATGAGAGAGATCATAGCTGAATCTTTTGGTACAGTAGACATGCCCACGGATGTTAATTTCAGCTTACACTATGCAATAATAAAGGCAATACAGTAGAACCTCAGTTACGAACACCTTGGGAATGGAGGTTGTTCGTAACTCTGAACAAAATTATATGGTTGTTCTTTCATAAGTTTACAACTGAACATTGACTTATTACAGCTTTGAAACTTTACTATGCAGAAGAAAAATGCTGCTTTCCCTTTATTTTTTTTAGTAGTTTATGTTTAACACTCTACTGTACTGTATTTTCTTTTTCTTTCTTTTTTGGGGGGGAGGGAGGGTTGTCTCTGCTGCTGCCTGATTGCGTACTTCCGGTGCCAAACAAGGAGTGTGGTTAACTGGTCAGTTTGTAACTCTGGTGTTCGTAACTCTGAGGTTCACCATATATAATTGTAAAAAGAGACTAAACAAATAAAAGTCCTCGTGCTAATTTAAAACACTAATAACACAGGAAAGTAGACTAGAGGCACAGAATTCTTGTGGGCTTTTTTTTCCCCCCTTCCCCTTTTCTAACATAGTTCAGACTTGGATTGCTGTGACTTTCCTATGCACTTACAAACCTGTAATTGTCCAGAGCTTATTGGCATAGCAACCAAGATAACAGCTCTGTTAAGCCTGTTGAGTATTTCTCTTGCATCATACTGGCTCAGTCATGCTATCGAGACCTGTTGCTTCAGTTTTTTCTGTAAATATAATAAACGTAGATATGAACTAGTGGAACTTTGCAGAGATTTTTTAAAAATAATTTTTAATCAACTGTATTGGCTGCTTCATTACAAGGCACTTCTTCAGCAGCTAGATTTTTAGTTGATTTTTATACCTGGGAAGGGGATAAGGTAGAACCTTGGCTCCTTTGCCTTCTCTTAAGCACCAGCCTTCAGGATGGAGGACATACTACATGTTGAGGGTGTTACAAATTACTCTGTCCACCCTTTACTCCTCTACCTCCAGCACAACAGGAAGCAGTGGGATGCATTGTGCCTCACAGATGAAACGTTGCCCCTTGCTATGGATGATGTGCAAATAACATAGAATCATAGAACATCAGGGTTGGAAGGGACCTCAGGAGGTCATCTAGTCCAACCTCCTGCTCAAAGCAGGGCCAATCCCCCAGACAGTTTTTTGCCCCAGATCCCTAAATGGCACCCTCAAGGATTGAACTTACAACCCTGGGTTTAGCAGGCCAATGCTCAAACCACTGAGCTATCCCTCCCCTCCAATGAAAAAAGAACAGGAGTACACAGATGGTGTGTAAGAGACTTGAACTACTCTGTCCCTACCAGGGTCTGCAAGAGGAAGATGGATGGCTGCCTGATAAGCTAAGACCTGCATGTAAAGCTGTTCATTGCTTGCAGATCGGTTCTCTCTGTAATGCGTTTGTTCTAAATAAATACTTGGCTTTATGAAGGCTGGTTGGGTTGGTCACTGGTTAACCCTGTTATAGCCCCTGTGGGAGAGCAGGATGACAAGTGCTGAACTGAACTCAGACTTGCTACAGTGATCACAGTGAAATGCAACCTAAATCCCAGGTCTGCAAGAGATTGCAGGTTCCATGCCCTGAAAAAGGTGATTGCTAGAGGCCTGAGACCCAGTGGGATACCATTATAGAGGCTACAAAGGGGTGGGAGGTGCAATTATTTCAGGAATTATGACAGTGGGATGGCAGTATGTTGGGATGATTTAGTAAATGTCTATCTGAATCAAATTGGGAGGGGTCAGGATGGGATTTGGAGTTGGGGTAAGGTTGGGAAGGGAACAAAACACAGATGTAGAACACTTTGGTTGTCTGAGAAAACATTAGTCACAGCAGTTCTTGGAAGATGACATGGAAGAAGGATCCTGTGTGGTGCTTGGATGAACACCGTGTAATGTCTGTCTGCAGTGGAAAGGGGCTTGTGATACTGAACTGAAACTTCGGGGAACAAAATAAAGTTGTGGGGTATCTTTCTTTCCTTGTCCATTTCACCATTGTTAGTCTGTCTCAGAGACAGAATTATCTGGTGATGCTGGGGGGTAGGGAAGTTGGTGTTCAAGCTTCATATCTCTCTTTGTATGGAAATTCTGTATGCAAGCTGAGAATAGTCAATATCCAGCTGTGTCTGCTAGTAGAACCCTGTACGGTTACAAAATTTGTATCCACATCCGATCCGCAAACACAGTCCGTGGGTATCTGCAGATTTCCAGGGCTCTAGATATAACATTTGGATTCATATCCATCCGTGATCCACAAACATGGTCTGCAGATATCCTTGGATATAAAGCAGATATCCACAGATTTGCAGAGCTCTACCTGCAAATATGTCAGCAAACTTCTGATGTAGCAGACAGTCCAGCTGGCCTTGTGGTTATATGGCAGTGCAAATCTGCTTGGTCCAGCTTCACAGCTGACCAAACTCCATGATTCAGTAGTATGTAAGGGGTGACCATTAGCAGAGACACGATTGAGCCTTAAATTGGTTCCTTTGATTCAGAGAGTGCACCTATCCCTTGTTATTTAGTCTCACTAAAATGTCACTTACTGAATGAGCAGGGCAGCCTCTGTGAGGGGGCCTCAGCTCTAGAATTCAGAACCCCTTGCTCTATAAGAGCCCACGTTTTTGATCCTCCTGAGCGTACTGCAAGATCCATTTATTTCCCCAGGTATGTTTGGTGGGGGTCGGTTGAGAGTTGTGATGACAGGATGGGAAGGTTACAATTTGATAGTTATTTAGTGGGAGGGGATTATAAAGAGCTATTAATAGGTTTTTTAAAATATAAATATTAAGAATAAGGATAATAGATAAATTACGGCAATGAGGCAATCTGATACCTGGGTGATAGGTGTGGTATACGAACCTGAAAAGAGCAGAACAGAAAAAAATAGAATCTAAATGGCTATAATCAAGTGCTAACAAAGAGCCCACTCTAGCTGTCTCTTATAGTCAGTACCTTTTCCTCTCAACATGTGGTTCCCCGAGCATCTTAATGTACTTTTCACTTAACAGAAAATCTATTTCTAATAACTTTACAAGAACATAGAGAAAATGTTCATGGGCCCAAACTTGCAACACACTTCACTGCTGAATCTCTGTTCCTTCCCACTTTTCTGTATTTTGCATCTCCACAGTCCTCCCCTCTTTCTTTGTTCCCTTAAACTTTTGTGAGTCACAAGATAAAGGTAGAATGCAGCCTTCCTAATTGGAAAGAGGAAGTTGTCTTTATGTTTGGACACAATGAGCTATTTATTGAAAACAGCTCTTCTGTAGTATGAAGCATCTCTTCATGTCATGCTGTCTTAATAATGCCTCTTGAGGATGGGAACACAATAATAGCATCACAGTGAGACTCAATGGGGATATAAATAGCATTCGAACAGAGTGAAAGGCCGAGTCCCTCGTTAAGTTGTGTGCAGCTGCAATCGTGTAGGTGGATGAGTAAGACCAACACTGAGAGGGGACAATGGTAACCTGGTACATAGGGGTCTTTTTTTCATTGATGGCGTCATTCCATCCTGCTATTGTGTCCACCCTAAATTAGGTCTGCGTGCCAAATGGAGTGCAGCGAACTAAGTGAAACAATCTCTCAACGCAAATTCAAAAGAACATTTTAAATGATAAAACTGAAGTCTATTTCAGTTATTTATAAGTTGTATTTCAGCACTTGTTTGGAACCATATTTGACACACTTTCTCGCGTTGATCATTTCTGTACTCCACAAGCAGTCCTATTGCAGTCAGCACGGATATATGTACACTAGAGCTGGAGGTGTAAACTCCAGCTCCAAGAGATATACCTGCACTAGCCCTGATGGAGCTAGAATACTCAAGTAGAAATGAAGCCGTGAGCAGTGAGAGGGGCTAGCCACCCAGAGTTTGTACCAATGATCTTGGACAGGATTTACTCAAGGTGGCTAACAGTCTCTCACCATACTCAGTGTAGTATGTTGATTGCAATGGATTTTTTACCTTCAGTCATCCGAAGAAGTGAGGTTTTTACTCACGAAAGCTTATGCCCAAATAAATCTGTTAGTCTTTAAGGTGCCACCAGACTCTTTGTTATTTTTGTAGATACAGACTAACACGGCTACCTCCTGATACTCAAGGTGGCTAGTTCTTCCTGCTGCAGTTACACTTCTGTTTTTAGAATGCGATCAGAGCTAGCACAGATGTAGCTCAATGAGCTGGAATTTATACCTTTACTCACTTAGGTATTAACGTGAGTAATAGGGGGTGACCAGATGTCCTGATTTTATAGGGTTTTTTCCCTTATATAGGCACCTATTATCCGCCATGCCTGTCCCGATTTTTTACACTTGCTATCTGGCCACGCTAGTGAGTAAGAGCATCAGAACCTGGCTTTTAGTGAACTATTATAAAGTAGCTATATGAAGAGACTTGTATTGGTGAGGACTCCTCACTTGCCTCTGTCAAATTAAGAAAATTAATCAGTTTAAACCAAGCAGCCCTTTGAGCCCTTTCCTTAACAGGATGATTCATGAACTGGAATGGGAGGTTTAAATGCCAAGATGACAGAGCTATTGAATTTGGAGAATTCCTTTTGGTATATTATTATGCCTGTTAGAAACTTATACTAAGGTTGTTTCTATTTGTGTATTTGAAACCTAATTTATACATAAAACAGACAAACTTAATTTGCAGTGCATATTCAAATGTGCTACTGTTCTTCACTTTTAAACTGTCCAAATTAAGGGCTTGATACTGCTCCCCTTGAATTCAGTAGAGGAGTTGCTGTTAATTTCCCTGAGAGCATGACTCAGCCTAATATCCCCAGTGGGACTTGTAAAGGTTCTCATGAGGGTAATTGTTTGCAGGATCAGAGCCTTAGTCTGTCTGAGATGCAAAAGACAGATACAAATTGCAACATTAGGTAAATACTGTAAACCTCAGAAAACACTCTATAGTTTAATGAAAGAGAATCAGTTATTCTAATACTTCCACCTATTCAAAATTGCATCGGGTACCTATTAATGTAGGATGATTTTTAAAAAAAAACACTCAGAATATTGCACTTACCCCCCCCCCATCCTTCCCAGTTGTGTGCAGTATAGCAAATTCTTTTTTTGCCATGGCTTTCTTGAGTATTAATAAGCTCCCAGTCTCTCTCTCTCTCATTCTTATTTTAAAAGTATATTTAAAGGAAAGAATCACAAAATATCAATGGATGAGCATCGGGGTTCCTCCTCCTCCATTGGGAGTATCCTTTCATACAGAAGGTAACAGAACTATTCTCCTTCAGACTTTCCCACCCTGAGACTATGGAAGATGACAATCTTGATTAGATAAGAGCTGCTGACATGCAGCCACGGATGTGCTGTGATATTTGAAAAAATATCAATACCCACTAAAAGCTTCCATTTCACTTTCTAGTTCATCTTGCTCCTTCACCATGAAAGATCTTAATATCGCTTTTCCAGTGTCACATTTTTTATAATCCTTTTCCACCTGTATTGCACTTCAAATAATCCTTCTCATTCTTTGTCACATGCACTTTAAACCTCTTTTAAATCGCAGATTTAAACTTCTAAAACAAGTTAAATTTTTTGTTGCTATGGCTATTTGTGATTATCATTATCAAGTAATTAATAATACCATTGTGCATGTACCAATCTGGAATTTATTCTTGGAGTTCTTTTGGACTTGGTCTCCCACAGTTTATAATGCCAGCACAACCACTGATTGAATTACATCCTTTGTTACTCAGCTGGGGTCAATTAGTCTGTAAATAATAGGGTATAGTGCACCTTCTCAGAAGTACCTATACAAGTGCTATTCAATTTTTCTTATTTCCATCTTTTTGCACAATCTCTAGTAACAAATAACATTTATCTTCTCAAGAAAGGAAAAACTGGAAAACAAGCCACTATTTCTGCTTTAAAGCAGCCTGCCTTGGTAATAAACGTGGGTGACATTTTGTATTTGTGGAATAGTGAAACAGACATTTATATTCTGTGAAGAGTTAACTTACTGAAATTTGGCCATGTCCTAGGGCTAGTCTAGATTGGCAACGCTAAAGTGCCTTATGTGGTCGCTGCAGAGTGCTCTTAAAAAAAACCAAAACACCTCCATGAGGGGCGTAGCTCCCAGCCCTGGTGCACTGTCTACACCAGCGCTTTACAGCACTGAAACTTGCTGCGCACTGGGGTGTATTTTTTCACACCCCTGAGTGAGAAAGTTGCAGTGCTGTGAATTGCCAGTGTACACAAGCCCTTAGCTGTTGGGAATCTATGCACCTTTCTTTCCTAGAAATATGTGCTAGAAAAATAGAGTAATGTTTCAAATCTAAAAGAAGAATACTGGGCCATATTCTTCTTCCTTACACTATGGCAATCCCCATAATTTTGGCTGGTATCTTTATAGTGGACCTTGATATAGCTGCACTTGGGGCACTGTATATATGGGTCTGAATCAGCCTATTTAAAAAAAAGGATATCCAAGTTAAGGAGAAAGTACAGACACTCATTATTCTCGATAACAGCAAATTAAAATCTGTCCTCAGATACTCACAAAATTCCCATTGAATTCAGAACTTGTATACATGTATGCAAGGGCAGTACTTTGACCCAATGAAACCACAAAAGTCAGAAATGGGTTTTAGCATAAGCTGATGACCGAGTATGTAACACAAACAGGTCTGTGAGATACAAAATACAGCAGTCAGTCTTAGAAACATGCAATCACCTCAGACAGAGGTTTATATAATTGTTACCTTAGTAATTGCAACATTCTAGGTATTCCCTATAGTATGTAGAGACAAGAATAAGGGATATTACAAACAGTGATGTAACAATCTTATCTAATTATCCAAGGCAAGTTTTTAAGAGTGACCATTATATGAGGTCAAACCTGCAGAACTTTATAGGCACTTAACCAATATTTCTATCAGAGAGAGTGAGTGAAAGTTTGATATACTGCACTAATATAACATGTGGTAAAACTATATTTACAGTCCATTTCTGATATATTTGCTGTTTCATGTACAACGTGATGTACTTACCCCCTCAAATCCGTCCAAATGCTGATCATAAAATCACCTTCTAGTCTGTCATCCCCACTTTAAATCCCTCAATAAGTTCCCCCTCTTCTAATGCATGAAACACGAACTTCTTGTCCTTATTTACAAACCCTTCCACAATTTAGCCCCTCCCTTGATATCAGACCTATTATCTTATTCCAAGACCACCTCCTGACATCACTCCACTAGTGATTCTAGACTCATTCTCCGTTTCTCTAATAAGCACTTTTGGGCTTCCTTAGTCCAGATCCATAAAGTCAGTATCTTGTCCTCCTTCAAGCCCTTCCTCAAAACTCACCTTGTCTGTTAACGCATACAATAAAGAACAGCCTAGTAATGGCTAGGCAGGTGAAAAGCTACAGTCACTACTACAGACTGGCTAGGAATTCCACATATGCTGTTATATTTATGTGTTACCACATTTCCCCTGGCCCACTTGTCTCATCCACCTGCGATGTCACCTTCTAGACTGTAAGGGCTTTTCTACCCTTGAAACGCTACAGCTGCTTCAGCGGAGACGCTCACAGGAGAGGTTCTCCTGTCATCATAGGTAACTCACCTTCCTGAGAGGCGGTAGCTAGGTCAATGGAAGAATTCTTCCATCAGCCTAGCACTGTCTACACTGGGGATTTTTCACACCCCTGAGTGATGTAGCTATGCCGATGTAAATGCCCAGTGTAGACCAGCCATAAGGCCCAGATCCTCAACGTTATTTAGGCACCTAACTCCCATTGAAATCAATGAGAATTAGGTGCCTAAATATCTTTGAGGATTTGTGCCTCAGTGTTTTGGATCAGGGACTGTTATTTATTATATGGTTTTGGTAGGAGTCACCAGATGGTCTTATTTTCCTTTGCATGCAAGTAGTGTTCAGACTTGGATGGTATTGTAGGTTTTACGATTGTTCTCTGTCTTAATCTCTTTAATTCAAGTCAATGCTTGGGACAGAGTCATATCCTGGGAACCACAAAAAGAACAGGAGTACTTGTGGCACCTTAGAGCCTAACAAATTTATTTGAGCATAAGCTTGGAACATATAGTAAGAAGATATATATACATACAGAGAACAACTTTCACCTTTTCATGTTCTCTGTATGTATATATATATATATACATCTTTTTACTATATGTTCCATTCTATGCATCTGATGAAGTGGGCTGTAGCCCACGAAAGCTTATGCTCAAATAGATTTGTTAGGCTCTAAGGTGCCACAAGTACTCCTGCTCTTTTTGAGGATACAGACTAACATGGCTGCTACTCTGAATCCTGGGAACCAGGCATTGGTGTTTGGGCTGAAATTTCTGAAAGAGGTTTGCCCTCTTGCTGTTTGTAACTACCTCCATTAAAGGACTGGTGTATTAGTGTAAATAAAGCAAGCTACCCTAAGGAAATACCCCACATCACTGATTACTCTGCATCACTGATTTTTTCTCTAATGGGAAACTGATGTGCATCACCCAACATCTGCTATTAGCTGGCAGAGGGCCGACAATATATTTGCATGGCACCTTACATAATGGGGCCAAGATGGCTGAGACATTACTGCAATTTAAATATTTAAGCAAGGAAGATGTTTGATATGAAGGTGATCATTTTATAACAGATTGTTATTGGAATGTGGAACAGTGGCTGAAGACAATGTACATAATGAAAATTTGACCAAAGGCAGAAATAATTAAATTCAGCCACATGTAATAACTAGAAATATATAGTGAATAGCAAAATGAGGCAGGGCATGCCTGACACGGAGGACTGGTTCTCTCCAATCACAAATTCTGTGTGTTTTGCATTGACAGCATCATCCCTATGGGGCCAATCCACCTGTGGAGTAACTATAGAAATAAATGGAGTTGCACCAGGGATGGATTTGGCCTTACACATTTGAAATAAAAAGGTAAGTGTTTTAAACCAACCACAGCTTGGAAGACTCAGATGGAAAACCAGGCATTACAAGTGAAAGTCTTTGCAAGAGGTGGGGAAGACTAGCTTTGAAGCTGAAGATTAAAGTACATATTTTCTCAATACAGCAAATGAGAATGCAACTTGTAGAGGACCAACAGCTGAGGAGAGGGTGTGGGAACCAGAAATACATTCAATGATTGGGAGGTTGTTGAAAATTAAGATCAGGAGAACAGATAATTTGGAGGGCTGCAATTTCTCCTGCTCCTGCGTCCCCCACCTCCTTCATATTCAATCCCTAATTGGCAGCCGACTTGAACAAAGTAAGCAGCAATGACACCCAATACGGAAGGGCAATTGCTTCATTATTAATGTGTGCAAATGCCACACCCTCCTAGTTTAATCTTTATCTGTTTTGATAGGATGATAATTAAATTCAAACACAACAAACAGCCCCACTTTGTCTCTTGCAGGGCGGAGGGCGAGGGAAAGGGGAATCAGCCCCTTAATTACTGTGTGCACAGCACTTTGAAAACGTAAATCACTCGCTAGGTGCTAAGTATTCCTAGTATTATTTATCGGCAGCCCCAGGCCTGGGCCAACTTTGTTTTAGTTGCAGATGCAGGGGAGCATGGACTCTGCCTCCCAGGTGGGAGGGGAGAAAAGGCCAGAGGGGGCCAGCAGCTGGGACACTCCCCCGCCTGTTGGCTTGCTGAGGAAGGCTGGGGAATCTGTCATTGAAAAACGAGCAGTGGGGGAAGAATAGCTTCTTCTAGCCCCTCCCTAGAAAGGCCAGCGGCAGGCCCCCAACCTGACACAGTAGCTGCTGGGCGAGACACAAGGGTGGGTGAGGTAATATTTTTTTTATTGGACTAACTTCTGCTGGTGAGAGAGACCAGCTTCTTCCCCTGCCTCTCCTCTCTTCTCCTCAGGCTGCTCTGCACAGCCCCTGCACGCAGCCTTTGAACCCAGCACTGCTCCTGCAAGTCTCTGAAGAGCTGCCTCCTCCCTCAGTGAGTCTAGAGTTTCCCTCCCCTCCCTCCCGGCTGCTGCCATAGTGATGTGGAAACAGATCGCTCTGTCTCCAGGGGAGCAGCGCGGGGGAAAGACTCCTTGGAGCTGCTGCGGGTAGGGCTGGGAGCGGGGCTGCCCCCTCGGGTTCTGAGTCCTGCCTGCTGTCCTGTGCCTACTAGCTCCTCCCAGGTAATGGGCTCCTGCTCCTTCTCAGTCCCCGCACTGGGGCAGGGAGGGGACACCGCTTTCTCTGCTCTCCTAGCTGCGATTTTCCTGCTGGGAGGATGGGTGAGGCCGTCTCTGGTGAGCAGCGGGGCAGGTGCTTCTGCCCGAGTCAGACCAAGCGAACACTGACGACACTTGGGAAACCCCAGGCCCCTCTGGGTGGCTGAGGCATGAATGGGCTTTGGCTGCCCCATGGAACCAGGAGTGTGCAGCGTGCTTTCTACCGTCCTTGTGTTGGGTAAATAACGTTTGCAAGTTAGTCTTCTCACTGCCCTTCATTTGTCTCCTCCCCCCTGTAGTTATTTCTTGAGGGACTGGAGGACCCGAAATATAAGCATCTGGTGTGTCTTGGACTCAGTGGCATTATTTTTAGGTGTGCTTCTCTCTGCACACACCGCTCTCCCACCAGACTAGTGCTAAGGGTGGAAGAAATGTTATGAAAAGATGCGTTACTTGGAAAGTTGGCGTGTTTTGGGGGGTGAAAACCATGTTGCTCAAAAATCCTCTTGTTTTTGCATGACAATAGAGTAAAAGTAGCAGCAGTTTTGAATATGCAACAAAATGAGGGGCAGGCTTGAACTTCAAGCCGTTTGGACTTAGTCAGACAGCTCTTGCCCATTCCTAGTTAACAAAGCTTCTGTTAAATCGTTAGAATAAGCTTCTCCCAGGCAGACTCAAGCTGAGACAATTTGAATGAGGGGGATTAAAAAATATGAGGAGGATTTTAAGCGTCACATCGAAACACACTCCATAGGGAACAAGATTTTAAAACCTCCATTTAAAATTTTTCCAAAAGGAGGGACTCAACTTCAAAAGTCTGGATCCAATATTTTTAAAGACTCCTAAAAGCTTAAGATTTGGGGTATCTTATGTTTGCTTATAATTTGACATGTGCACTGTTTACTATTTATAGTGTGTTTAGTATGTATTCATGCTAAGGGGGAAATGTAACCATTAAAAAGCTTCATGCACTTTTGAATGTACTGTACTCCAGGTGGCGATAATTGTTTATATGTGCACGGGGTGGGGGAGGGTTGGTACATTTACAACTGGGGCTTCTCCCTTTAATATTCATTGACCTGCCAAGTGTGGAGAGGTGATGGGAATGGCTTGTTTAAACCCTGTGAACGGGGAAGCTTTCTGACTTCACGCTGTGCCTAAGTGCTTCTTCCCGGCTTCTCTGGTTGCTAGGGGGCTCTTACTTCCTGTTTCAAATTAGCCTTTAAAGTTCACATGACTACTTGAGACCAAGACCTTACCCTCTGAAGCTTGGTCAGTTTTTTTTTTTTTTTTTTTTTAAATCGTAAGGAGCAGATTTCACGGGTACTTCAAGCGTAGTACCTGTTCTTATCAGTTTAATATCTGTACATTTCCTACTTTCTTTTATTTTATGGCCAAGACCCAGGTATCGAGGAATGGGCTATTTCTGAACCCACTGGCCCTAGCAAAATTTGACAGTACCAAGGAAACTTGTCATTGCTCTCATGGTAAGGGCAGTAGCTGCTTAAGGTTGAGGGTCCCTGAACTTTTTAAATTAATTGTTTACCACCCTTGTTTAATTTCCATCCCTCCCAGCACCTGTGGATAGTATATGAACCAAAAGGTCAGGAAAGCACAACCCAGTGAACCCTAATTTGTCTGTTTGTAGTACATGAAGCACAACACGTGCTGCTTCCTCCCGTGCTCATCTGCATCACATCCCACCATCAGCTGCCCTAGGTCATTCTTCTAACAGCACATCATCAGGACAGGCTTTTATATGTCATTGCCTACTTTTTTACTGCTTCAAATACCTGCTTGTATATTTTTCTTTTATTAGAGAAAATTACATTGCTGTAGATTTGACTGACTCAGGCTTCTCTGCCAAGGAAATTACAAGATACTTGAGTGTCTTGCATTTATTACTTCAGTGATACTCCATGCATGAGTAAAGTGATCAAAGTTTGGCCCTTGGATAGCAACAAACATGTTCTATTGTTGTTGTATTATGTCAACAATATTCTAGGAGTAGGTGGCACATGATAGGGAATTTGTAAGTCTGAAGGCATTCAGTCTTTTTGATGCAAGTCTTCCCCCTTGGTTGCATATATGGTCATGTGTCTTGGAATTCAGGAACTTAGTATTGTGATGAGAAAAATGGCTGGATCTCTCTCTCCTTTCTGCCCCCCCAGAATAGTATTTTTTTAAGTTTCCATTTTGCTTCAAGTTAAGTATAAAAGAAAGAGCAAGGCAAGTGCTGAAGCATCTGTCATTGTGTTTCAGTCTTATAATTTTGTTTCTTGCAATAGTTAGTATAATGTAATGTGCTTTAGAGGTGGGACTATATTTGCTTAAAATGTATTGTTAAACTGGGTAGAATAACTCACATAGCATTACAGTATATTTGCTCTGCTAAGGTAGGTTTGATTATTTGAGTCAGATAAACAAAAACATATTTAAGTTAAATTGGTCTTTTAAATAACTAAACAGAACATAACTATACCTCTTGTTGTTTAAAGTGAACTATTAACAGCTTTTCCCCGAGCCCCATGATACAGCTTTGTTTAGTTAATAGTCCTTGATTTTATTCATAGGGAACCATGTCTCATTTCGTAGGGAATTTTGTGGGGGGGAAAATGGCTAACTGCTGGCTTTGTTTTCTTGATGCAGGCAGTGCAGTCTGAAGAGCTCAGCTACAGTTCACACAGTAGATGTGAAAACAAGGCAAGAAGAGGTGCAGTAGATGAAGGGCTGGGACCTGGGACAACTGAGGAAGATGGTATTGTGGATCTGAGCCATAGCACCTTCTGCCCTCATGCTAATGGCACTGAGGACATGACAACATTTCAGAATGGCTGCGGAAATGGCACCACTGTTACCTGTATAGTAATGGATAATAAAGAACCAAGAAGTATAACTAGCAATGGGGGATGCAATAGCAACAACAGTGCTGAAGAGGAAATACAAGATGACCATCTCAGCCCTTCAAAAATCATGCGCTTTTTCTCTACCCCTAGGAAACGAACTACCTCCAACTCGGAAAGGCCTCGTTCTCTGATTGTGATGGGCAGCTCTTCAACGTGGAATGCTTTGTCTTCCATTAGAAAAATGGGATCTTTCAAGAAATTAAAATCTTCAGTTCTTCAAGGAATTCAGGCCAGAGAAAGCTCAGATGTCTTAAATGAGAACACTGTGGGAAAACATGTCTCGAATGGTGCAGTGGTGAGAGTTCAGACTAACCGGTATTCTTATTCAGGGCCTTTACGTGATTCCCATAATGCAGTGGATGGTTTGGCTTCTGATTGCTCTGATGTAGAGGAAAGTGATGATTCCTTCCTGAGGAATACTCACCGATCACGCAGTATCAGACGCGCCTATGGTGTTGGCCGCATCAATTTATTAGACACCGATAAAATTCAGAGTCAGCAGAACTGCACGAGGCCAACGTCTCCCATCACCCAGGAGCCAAAGATCTGTGAAATTTTAGTGAAAGATCCTGAAAACAACAGGATTATCTACAGGAGAAGCAAAAGCACAGATAGCTTAAACTTTCTGAAAAAGAGCTCGTTCAAACGAAAGTCCACCTCAAATCTCACTGACCTCAAGATTGCAAGTGAAAAGCAAGTGCCACAAAGGACAGGAAGCACTTCCTCTGCTGACTCCGACAAAGCCAGTGGAAACCCAGAGAGACGGTCAAAACGCTGGAAGAGCCCTATCAGAGCAAAGGATTTTGACAGAGTTTTGAAACTTGTAAGCAATGTTACAGATGTTGCATGGAAGAAAGATGGTCCTAAGAGCACGATGACTCCTCTGAATGAACAAAACCAGAGAACAAGGCCAAACAGCAGACTACATGACGACTACTCCCGCAGGGTTTCTAGTAGCAATGAAAATGACAGACGGAGGTGCATTTCCCCTGTGTGCAGTCCAGATTCTACCTTTTCTGGAACGCCACATCTTCATAGTCCAACTGTTTCTCAGGATACAGACACTGAAACAAATGTATTTACTGGTGAGACCAACAGCTTCAGGACATTATCATGTGTCTTAGATGATGTCCGTTCCTCACACGCTTTTAACGACTTTAGTGCACTTCCTAATGAAGTGTTTTATGAAGACTCTGATGAACCAAAAAGTACCAGCCAGTTTACGTGTGAATCTGAGCAGCCTAGCATTCCTCTTAGGCCCACTGCCCCTAAACCTCAGAGCCCCAGTGCTGAGAAGGTCAAGTGCAATATTAATTTCCATTGCCCGGATCGTCACAGTACACTGTCACTGAGCTCAATGGAAAGCGAGGAAAGAGTTGAGTTACCTGCTCCGAAGCCGGGGAGAAATCCTGTTTGCCTCCAGGACTCAGTGCAAACTGGGTACTATGATGATGGAAATGAAGACAGTGGCATAAGCAGCCACTCTCAGCTGAGCCTCAATTTAGTTTCTGGTACCGAAGAAAAGAAGGAAGAGGTAAGAAGGAAAGCAAACCCCACTATATGTTAGATGTTCAGTTGCAAGGTTTGTTTTTATTCATACAAAAATGACAACCTGAATGCTAGGAGCTGTTGCAGCTTGTTACTGCTAAAATATGCTGACAGCCAGCAAGCAATGATTTTTTTTAAATTTATTTAAATACCAGGTTTGGAAGCTAACATCAAATTATTTTTTCCTGTGCATGTTAATATTAAAGAAAGTGTTGGCAGCAAAGCTGCTCAAGTACATTTTCAAGGGCAGTTTATTATGGCCTGCGGTTATACCACCTTGTGATGTGATCATGTTGGATTTTACCAAGCTAAGCCAGGACTGGCTGGGTCAGTTCTTGGCTGGGAGATTGCTGAAGAACACTTAAGTGGTGCTCCGTGCAGTCATGTTAATTCAGTAGGTTGCACTCTTCCCTTGGACCAGAAAATGTTAATGTTTGTAGAGCACAAAGGGGTTGAAAAGCACAACATAAATCAAACCTCTAGTTGTTTTTACTGTGCATTACCAGCAATGATTGTTGGTAAATTAATGAAATATTTGGAGGCATATTTCAAAAGCAGTCAATTATTTTACCTGTAGTTGTCTATTAATGTTTTTAAAATGATGGGCGGAGACTTAATATGTTGCTATTAACTATAATTGATTTCATTGCACCTAATTAAAAACTTACCACTATCAATGGATGTGGCCAGTTATAGTGCTTCATTTTTGAGTAAATGGGACACAGTTAAGGTCTTATGTACAGTGTGGGTTTTGCACTAGGCTGAATCAGTGCAGAAATCTAGTGTAGACATCATGCACCTGTTTAAACTGTGACTTACCTCACTTTCAAAGTACAACTGGTGCAAGTCACAGTTTAGACTGATGCAGCCCATCTGTGCTAAGGGTATACAACTACATTGGTTTAACTGCACCAGAGCCCCCAAAAACAAAACAAAAACATTGTACATAAGGTCTCTCCCTTTTGTATCCCAGATGAAAAGTTTATAAAATCAGAAGATTATATGTTCTGCTGCCTCCTGTTTGTCAGAATGACCATTATACTTCTACAAAAATGTGGAGTGCCGGCATTAATTATAAATCACAAAAATCTCAGCTAGTCAAATTATAGATTTGAGATGGGTGAGGATTTCTTATGTTGTTGAAACCTGATGCATTTTGTAGAAAGTGACTGTAAATATTCATTATAAGCAGCATCTTTCTTCTGGACAAAGTAATACAATTAAAAATAGGTTAGATTACTGTGATACTCAGAATTGTGGTAAAATTGGGAAATATGTACTATATATGCATCAGGGCCGTAGAAGAGTTTCTCATTAGTTCTTGGGATGACAAAACCAGTCCGCTTCATTCTGCAGTTTTCACACCCAGAGTGCTCATGCAGAGATGCTTTTTAACAGCCTGGAGACATGAGAATGCTAATGTATGTCAGTTGCATTTCCTGGAAACTATATGTAGCAGTTAAATGACAGAATTAATGCTACTTAACTGCCATCTAGTGGTGAACTATAACCATGATATCATCAAGCATTGAATCCAAACTCCTGCCTTCTCCTCCCAAAATAACTTAGACTAACAAATTTATTAGAGCATAAGCTTTCGTGGACTACAGCCCACTTCTTCGGATGCATATAGAATGGAACATATATTGAGGAGATATATATACACACATACAGAGAGCATGAACAGGTGGGAGTTGTCTTACCACCTCTGAGAGGCCAATTAATTAAGAGAAAAAAAACTTTTGAAGTGATAATCAAGCTTGCCCAGTACAGACAGACAGTTAGATAACAAGTGTGAGATCATCAGAGATCTACAACCTATCCTGAAAGATGATCCTTTACTCTCACAGATCTTGGGAGACAGACCTGTCCTCGCTTACAGACAACCCCCCAACCTAAAGCAAATACTCACCAGCAACCACACATCACTGAACAAAACCACTAACCCAGGAACCTATCCTTGTAACAAACCCCGATGTCAACTCTGTCCACATATCTATTCCAGTGACATCATCATAGGACCTAATCACATCAGCCATACCATCAGGGGCTCGTTCACCTGCACATCTACCAATGTGATATATGCCATCATGTGCCAGCAATGCCCCTCTGCCATGTACATTGGCCAAACCGGACAGTCTCTACGCAAAAGAATTAATGGACACAAATCTGACATCAGGAATCAAAATACTCAAAAACCAGTGGGAGAACACTTTAACCTGTCTGGTCATTCAGTGACAGACCTGCGGGTGGCTATATTACAACAGAAAAACTTCAAAAACAGACTCCAACGAGAAACTGCTGAGCTAGAATTGATATGCAAACTAGACACAATCAACTCCGGTTTGAATAAGGACTGGGAATGGCTGAGCCATTACAGACATTGAATCTGTCTCCCCTTGTAAGTATTCTCACACTTGTTATCTAACTGTCTGTCTGTACTGGGCAAGCTTGATTATCACTTCAAAAGTTTTTTTTCTCTTAATTAATTGGCCTCTCAGAGGTGGTAAGACAACTCCCACCTGTTCATGCTCTCTGTATGTGTGTATATATATCTCCTCAATATATGTTCCATTCTATATGCATCCGAAGAAGTGGGCTGTAGTCCACGAAAGCTTATGCTCTAATAAATTTGTTAGTCTCTAAGGTGCCACAAGTCCTCCTGTTCTTCTTTTTGCGGATACAGACTAACACGGCTGCTACTCTGAAACCAAAATAACTTGGCACTGCTGTAAAGACATGGGTTTTGATGTATGTGTACATCAGACATATAGGTTATTACTAAATATTGTATTATGTCCTGTTTTCTGACACTCCTCTAAAAATAACCAAATCTCGGTGTTATATCTCGGTATATATATCTCCTCAATATATGTTCCATTCTATATGCATCCGAAGAAGTGGGCTGTAGTCCACGAAAGCTTATGCTCTAATAAATTTGTTAGTCTCTAAGGTGCCACAAGTCCTCCTGTTCTTCTTTTTGCGGATACAGACTAACACGGCTGCTACTCTGAAACCAAAATAACTTGGCACTGCTGTAAAGACATGGGTTTTGATGTATGTGTACATCAGACATATAGGTTATTACTAAATATTGTATTATGTCCTGTTTTCTGACACTCCTCTAAAAATAACCAAATCTCGGTGTTAATATTGACTATGATTTTTACCCGTGAGGATGTGGAGTACTTCTGTGAGTTTTCTTTGCAGTTTATCTCCTTCAGTTGTCTAAACTGAAATGCACACCCTGCACTAGTGGTAGTTATGTATTTTGAGACACATCAGATGGTGATACCCACGAGAGGAAGATGAAGAACTCAGGAAAATCCAGTGGAGTTTCTAATGGCCCCCTCAGCCTCAGGGCATTCAACCATTGGCTTCTCTGCCCATGCCTGCACAAAGGAAATGTTTTTGTGCCTTTTGTGAGGAGGATACAGGCATGGAGCGGAAGCTAGTAATGCAAGGAGCAATGTTAACTTGGTGGATACCTGGATACAAATTGTGCATGGAACCTGCCGTCCACGGCGAGTGGAAACTTTCTCTTCTCTTCCTATCTGCTCCACACCTCATCCAGAGCCATAAAGCCATAGTCCACGAAAGCTTATGCTCTAATAAATTTGTTAGTCTCTAAGGTGCCACAAGTACTCCTGTTCTTCTTTTTGCGGATACAGACTAACACGGCTGCTACTCTGAAACCTGTCATAAAGCCATAGTCACTTCGAGGTTTGGTCTACACTACCAACTTATGTTGGTATAACTACATCGCTCAGGGCGTGGATTTTCCGCACCCCTGAGTGATATAGTTATACCAGCCTAACCCCCGGTGTAGACAGTGCTATGTCAAAAGGAGGGCTTCTGCTGTCAACATAGCTACTGCCTCTCAGGGACATGGAGTTCCTATGCTGACAGGAGAAGCTCTCCCATCAGCATAGATAGTGTCTTCACTAAGTGCTACTGTCAGTGTAGACAATCCCTGAGTTGCCATGGATGGGAGGGAGAGCATGCTCTGCTCTGTTCTCTCCACATTTCCCAGCAGAGTGGAGCTATGGCATCTGCTTTGTGCCCAAGTTTACAGTCACCTCAGATGTCAGAAATATTTTAAATCTGTGCTTATTCAGCCAGTAGGCTCAACCCTAAATGCCACGTGACGACATGCTGGTTTGAACTTTTGACTGGGATTCCTTCATAGCTTTGCTTTCTACCTCTCCATTACAGCATTGCATTCTCCCCCCCCCCCCCACCCCCCCCAAAATGCCTTTGTGGCAGTTTCAGAGCATTCAGAATAAGCTATCATTTAAGATATAACTTTGGATAGCACGAGTACACAAATCTTAGGATGGAGTCCTAATGATAAATACAACACGCTGATGGGCAATCCTCCAAAGGTTCAGAGTTTCACTGGATCTTATCTGTACACTTATGCAATGCATCCATTAGCATTCTGTGGTCACATCTACATAATTAAATATGCAATACACATCATGCTGAACAGAGATAGGCCCAAGCCAAAACCACAGAGCCCCAGCAAACTTGGGGAAAGTTCAGATCCAGATTTTGACTTTGTGGTACAGTCCAGTTTGAATCTTATACAGACTCCATCTAAGCGTAATCGACATGTTCCTTTGCCTCAGGCCCCAAACTGTTCTTAGGTAAGTTAGTTTAAGATAAACCCCTGAAAGTTACCTAAATTTTTTGGGTTGACCTTTTAGGAAGGTCAAAACACCTCAACGGATAGTTTTATGTTGAGGAATTGCCTTGATATGGGGCAGAGGGAATGAGATACGTACTTGGATAACCTGTTTGTCTTCTAACCAACAAATCTGCATCGTCATACTTAGTAGCACTATTGCTCATAGCTCTGCTGCAGCCTTTTCTGGATCTATTCTTCTTTCTCTTTCCTTCTCCCAGAAGTTGGGTGACAAGGACATAGCGCACTTATCCCAAATGTGTTTTTGTTTGAAGTGAGTTATGGGTGATCTAAGCCCTGAGACTACAAGCTATTCTGTAGGGGCAAACTCTTGCACCCATGAGGAGCCCCTTGAAGTCAAATGTTAGCCTGTGCAGATCAGCATGAAGGATTGGGGGTCTACTCAGCTACTAAATTCAGGAAGCAGAAGGTTGAGACCATTTTACTTATTTATTTATTTTTTTAAGGCCTTGTTTTGGGTGCTCCCTAGAGCATGTATCCTTGTCAATTTCACTACAGATGTCCACTGTCTTTGGTTGTTACTGTCAGTGGAGCAGTAAGGGCTACCCTGGAAACCCCTACTCCTGGCAGTCCTTACCCAAGTACTTCCAACCAAGCTGAGGGGCAACTCATGTTTGGCTAATGTAGATTAACTATAGTATTAAAAACAGAGTACTTATGTGAGCAAGTGTTTGCAGGGTCTGTCTCTTAATGAAAGAGACTTCCTTGGTGTCTCTACATTTCCAATCTGACCACCTTGTTTCTCTTAAACTCAGCTGAGTCCTGTGTTCTTTTTAGCCTTCTCCTTTTCGAAGGACTGGCAAAAGTTGTTTAAAGGTCAAATAGACAAGTGTTGGGGTATTTCTACACTACAATGGCACCGTAGTATAGCTGCTTCTTGTATTGACAGAAGGGGTTTTTCTGTCGATGTAGTTAATCCATCTCTTTGAGAGAGGATAGCTAGATTGACAGAAGAATTCTTTTGTCAATCTAGCTCATCTATGATGGGGGTTTATGTTGACCTAACTATGTTCAGAGTGTGAAATCTTTCACAGCCCTGAGTGTAGCGAGGTTGATCTCATTTTTAGGTGTAGATCAGGCCTTAGTTGCCCTACCCAGTCAATTAGTAAGTACTTACCAGAGAACTAGCAAATAAACTTCATGAAACTTTGTTAATCTATATCTGTGACTAGAACTGAAAATTAAGACCTTGTCTACACATGCAAATTGTCCTGATTTTAACTAAATTGGCACAACTCCCCTGTGAGGACACTTAAATCAGCTTAAGAATGCCTTATGTTAATTCAGCTTAAGTCAGTTTTTTCAGCTATAACGGAGTGAGTTAAGAGGGTCCACACAAGAGGATTGCACCAATGTAACTAAAGCTGTTTAGCTAAATTGGTGAAGTTTTTGTGTGTAGGCAAGAGCTAAATTCCCCCCAGATATCAGGATTTTGCTGCTCTTGCTGAGATCTAGTTTCCTCTGCATTATGCTTTTCTATAGCACTTGTAACACACATTTTGCTTTCAGCTGGCATCAATAGATTAAGTATGATGATGGGTTTGGAATATTTCCCATGCTCTTGTCCTCCCTAAAGACGAGTCCTATGGAAGATGTGGAAATGACAGAAGTGTTAAATGACTTGTTTGTTTTAGTTTTCACCAAAAAGGTTAGTAGCAATAGTGAATGCCAGTGGAAAATAAGGTGGGATCAGAGGCTAAAATAAGGAAAGAACAAGTTAATTTTTAACTTAGACAAGTTAGATGTCTTCAAGTCACCAGGGCCTGATGAAATACATTGGAGAATGTAGGTTCTGACTCCCTGGGTGCTCCAGGGCTAGAGCACCCATGGAAATAAATTAGCAGGTGCTTTGCACCCACTGGCAGCCAATCTCTCCCCTTCCCTACCAGCGCCTCCTGCTTTCCAACGGCTCTGCCGATCAACTTGTCCCCCTCCCTCCCAGTGCCTCCCGCCTGCGTTACCAGCTGTTCCGCGGTGTGCAGGAGGCACTGGGAGGGAGGAGGAGGTGTGGGGATGGGGCGTGCTTGGGGAAGTGGAGTGGGAAGAGGCAGGGCAGGAGTGGGGCATTGGGGGAAAGGGTGGAATGGAGGCGGGGCCAGTGGTGGGGTGGGAAGAGGCAGGGGTGGGAGCATGGGGGAAGGGATGGAGTGGGGGTGGGGCCTAGGGCTGAGTGGGGGTTGAGCACCCCCCAGGACAATTGGAAGTTGGTGCCTGAGTTCTAGAATACTCAAGGAGCTGACTGAAGAGGTATCTGAGCCATTAGTGATTATCTTTGAAAAGTCATGGAAAATGGGAAAGATTCCAGAGGACTGGAAAAGGACAAATATAGTGTCCATCTATAAAGAGGAAATAAGGACAACCTGGGGGATTACAGACTAATCAGGTTAACTTTAGTACCTGGAAAGATAATGGAACAAATAATTAAGCAATCAACTTGCAAACAAAAAAGATAATAAAGTGATAAGTAACTAGCAGCTTGGAAGAACAAATCATGTCAAACCAACCTAATAGATTTCTTGGGGGAGGGGGGTGGAGGGAGGGAAAATAAGTAGATATGGTATATCTTGATTTTAGTGAGGCTTTTAATACTGTCTTGCATGACCTTCTCATAAACAAACTTAGGAAATACAACCTCGTTGGAGCTACTATAAACTGGGTGCATAACTGTTTGGAGAACAGTTCCCAGAGAGTAGTTACAGTAGTTCACAGTCAAGCTGGAAGGGCATATCGAGTGTGGGGGTCCAACAGGAATCAGTTCTGGGTCTAGTTCTGTTCAATATCTTCATCAATGATTTAGATAATGGCATAGAGAGTACACTTATAAAGTTTGCTGATGATACAACTAGGGAGGAGCTGAAAGTGCTTTGGAGGATAGGATTAAAATTCAAAATGATCTGGAGAAATGTTCTGAAGAAAAGTAGGATGGAATTCAATATGGACAAATACAAAGCACTCCACTTAGGAAGGAACAATCATTTGCACACATACAAAATGGGAAATGACTAAAGGAGTACTGCAGAAAGGGATCTGGGGATCATAGTGGATCACAAGCTAAATAGAAGTCAACAATGTAACACTTGCAAAAAAAAAGCAGACCTTTCTGTGATGTATTAGCAGGAGTGTTGTAAGCAAGACACGAGAAGGAATTCTGCTCTACTCCATGCTGATTAGGCCTCAACTGGAGTATTGTGCTCAGTTCTAGGGTCTGAATTTCAGGAAAGAGGTAGACAAATTGGCGAAAGTCCAGAGAAGAGCAGCAAAAGTGATTAAAGGTCTAGATAATATGACCTATGAGGGAAGATTGAAAAACCTGTGTTTGTTTAGTCTGGAGAAGAGTGAGAGGGGACATGATAATTTTCAAGTACGTAAAAGGTTGTTAAAAGGAGGAGGGAGAAGAATTGTTCTATTTAACCTCTGAGGATAGGACAAGAAGCAATGGGCTTAAATTGCTGCAAGGGAGGTTTAAGTTGGACATTAGGAAAAACTTCCTAACTGTCAGGGTGGTTCAGCACTGGAGTAAAATTGCCTAGGGAGGCTGTGGAATCTCCATCACTGGAGATTTTAAGAGCAGGTTGGACAAACACCTGTCAGGGATGGTCTAGATAATACTTAGTTCTGCCATGAGTGCAGGGGACTGGACTAGATGACCTCTCGAAGTCTCTTCCAGTATTACAATTCTATTATTCTAAGATGTACACATTATTGTAAATACTAACGACATACAACACTTCACTGGCTTGCTTGTGGACTCGCACGTACCACTGAAGTTGCTGAAATTAGTTGCTGGTCTAAATTTGCCACAGCAGAGGAAACCAAACTCTCTGATGCATAGGCTCTGTCTACCACAAGCATGACAGCACAAACTACTCCATTTAAGTAGCCTTAGTGGTAATTTGGGGAAATTACATCAACTTTATTATAATTCAAGCACAGTGCTCTACCTGCACGACACTGAAGAATTATAAATCTAAAATATAGCAATTGCAGCTCTGTGTAACTAAGGTTGAGTGATGCTTTTTGTCTACAGGTTAACTATTCTAGGTGCTCTAAAATCCACGTGCTGACTTGGACTGTGTTGAAATTTGTTGTGCCTCATGAGGGTGCAGGACCGGCTTAGTGAGTTGTAGTCATCTGAGCAATTGGCTCCTACAAAATCAGTTGTTTACAGAATCACCTTGTTCTTCTAATGTTTTATTGCACACATCTGGGGTTCAAACCATGGCTCTAATCCTCCAGGTTGGCACATACTAGTCATGCCTAAGGCATGATCTACACCAAAACGTAGATCGACCTAGTTACGTTGCTAAGGGGTGTGAAAAATTTCACACCCAGTGCTCTATAGTTAGATCAGTCTAATCCTCACTATAGATACAGTTAGGTTGATGGAAGAATTATTCTGTCTACCTACATACCTACCACGTCTCAGAAAGGTAGATTATGTATATCACCAGAAAAACCTCTTCCCTTGATGTAGGAAGCATCTACGCTACAGTGGCAGCACAGCTGCAGCACAATAGCTGTGTCGCTTTAGCTGCTGCAGCATAGACATACCTAAGAGAGTGAAATGCACATGTGTAGCAAGACCAGACTCTGTTAAAAGCTAGAAGATTTGCAGGCAGTCTGTTGTCACAGTAAGTGGGAGGCTCAAGGTGACATGTTGTGGCCGCTGAACTTGAGCTGTACCCAGGCACTGTGAATTTGAGCCCTACCCTTGGCAGCTTTGAGAGATCATGTGCTGTGCACACCAGTTGCTCTCTATCTGCATTTGAGGGGGACTCCTTTTGGAAGTCTTGCCCTGAGACCAATATTTCTGTTTTAAGAGCAATACTTTAAAGTGCTCTAAATCCCATGTGCAGACTCTGATTTTGCTTTACAAGTATTGTCAAAGCAATTAGTATTAACTAAATAGATGAAAGAGCCAAGGGTAATGCAGTCATGGCTCATGTCCTTCACTCTTTCCTGAACAGTAGGACTGAATGTGATCAAAGAAAAGCAAGTTGCAGGGTCTTTTGGTCAAAGGGTTCCTGCTATACATTCCCCACAACATGACCGGCTCATAATATTTTCAGATCATTATAACTATTGCGGTGCCAAGCTAGGGAATAAGTGTGATTGGGGCAGTGAGTGTGACTGTGGGGTGTGTTGGATCAGGGCAGGGAGTGTAGAGTTTGGGAGGATGCAGCGTGACGGCTCTGCCCCTTTGCCAACCTCTAGGGCTGTTCTCCAACACCACTATTAACGGGCCAGCATATCCCTACACAACAATCCTCAGTAGTACAAGGCTCGCTCAAATGCCGTGTTTCTGAAAACCCAATTCAGGGGCTAGAGCTTTGATGGAGAACTGAGGTTCCAGAAAAATAGTTTTTCTGTGATATCTCAATGAATAAGGGATGGTCTTCAAAGGGACTTTATGCACTGGGAGCTGAGGAGTGCTGACAGAGCGGGAATATAGTGGGGAAGGGGGAAAGCTGGGCATATTGACAATGACATGCTCAGGGAAAGGGAAGTGAAGTCATCTCTGCCCTCCTCCCCCCCCCCCATGGCTGCTCCCCGATAAGGGGAAGGACCCTAGAACTCCCCTGTGTCGAGCAGCGAGGGAGTGGTTCCAGGCTCACTCTTCCCTCCTGATGATGATGCTTCTGGAGGGAGAGCGAGTGTAGTTAAGCTGTGTGGTAGAAGAGGATATAGAGGTGCTTCAGCTCAGCCCTGCTGAATGTCCTCACTTCTATACACCCCCCATTTCTGTCTCCCTTTCAAAACATGCCCCCACAGTGCTGAGCCCAGGATGGGGATCTGGGAATGAGCATGGTCAGTGCATGGAACAGGCACACAGTGCTGAGAGGAGTTAGGGAGCTGACAACAGGCAAGCTTATGGCATAAAACAAGCATACAGTACAATGCATAGATGAGTGAGGAGTGGAATGAGCCTGTTCAGTGTGTGGCATAGTATATAGCACCGAGATTGTAGTTTTCAGCTGAGAACAGGCATGCTGGGAGCATTCAGCCAACCACATTGCTGAGACCAAGGCCTCATCTACACTAGAAAATTAAGTCGGCTTATCTACATTGCTTAGGGGTGTGACAAATCCACACCCATGAGGGCTGTAGATAAAATGACCTAACCCCCACTGTAGGCAGTACTAGATCAACAGAAGAATTCTTCCATCAATCTAGCTACCCATCTCTCATGGATGTGGAATGCCTATGCTGATGGGAGAATCCCTCCCATCAGCATATGTACTGTCTACACTGAAGTGTTACAGTGGCCCACTGTAGACATACCCCAAGGAGGGAGGATGGAAACATCCGCTGAGATGCATGGAGCTAACTAACAGCTTACAACCAGGAAATGAATACTTAAGGTGCACACCACGCCTATAATGCAATCTGAACTATGCCCTCTATGAGCAATGCCCAACACACGAATAACACATACTAGCACTACCCCTAGAGATGCTACAGGACATTGGGGAATAGAGCATATGAGCTCTATAAGAGAAAGTCTAACACTCCTCTGTGCAAATGTAAGCGGGGGAATGGTCTCGCTATTGTGGGGAACTTTCCTGGCTTCTGTACTACCCCGGTGAAGTGGGCTAGCGAAAGGATCTGAGTCCTTGCTCCCACTCCCTTTACCCAGAGGCCTCCCTGCCCTTGAGGGCTCCCCTTCCACTCTTCTGTCTGGCAGAGTCCTCGTAACCCCAACAAGGCTGAGCCCAGGATTCCTGGGGGGCTCAACCCCCAACCCTGCTGTGGTCACCTAGGACAGGGGCTAGGGTGTCCCCACTCCGGGGTACCCTCTCTGCACTGGGCACCTCCCTGACCCACTGATTATTCCATACAATTTAAAGCAAATACAAGTTGTTTAATTAACAATTAATCTAAAGAAAAGAATAAGGAAAAATGGGAGAGGTTAAAGGAAAACACATCACCCCGCTCTGTGGCAGGGAACATCACAAACAGTGTCTCTGGACATCAGGGCACTTTGCAGTCTGTTCCTTGTAGGTCCCAGATTTCCTTCTCAGGCCCTGGCTCTGCTGCAGGTATGCTGCGAGCTGGACACTTGCAATGGTGGTGGCCACACACCTCCGGGCTTTGAGTGGTGGGACCCTTCTTCCCAGCATCAGCCCCCCGTCAGGTTAAGGTCCCCCTCCCAGTCTGGCCTGCAAGGGCCCTTGGCTAGGGGTGTCTTTCTGTGCTGGTCCCTTTGCCCAAGGTCCCCCCTTGGCTGGCCCCACTTGCTCACCACACCTGGCTCTGTGGCTGCAGCTCTGCTCCCAGCACAGGATCTGCTCTCCCTGGGCTGCGTCTCTGGCCCCTCTGGATCTGGCCCGGTTCTGCTCTCCAGCTCAGCTTGGGCCCCTGCTTTCTCCTTAGCTCGGCCCCACTCAATCTGACCCAGGCAATTCCAACTCACGCGGAGGACGGGACCCACCCTGGCCTCCTGTCATGCTGATTAGCCTGCCCGCCCTGTCAATCAGGCTGACCTGGAGCATTGGCCTCTTGCCATTGTTCCTGGGGACTGTCAGTCTCAGGGTCCTGATTTCCCATCGACCCCTCCCCTTTTAGTGCTGGGAGCTAGCCAACCAAAACACCGCCACTGAATGTTAGTAAGGGGCAACGGTCCCCTTACACAAAGGCAAACTTTGGGTTTATGTCAAGCATGGCGTCCCGATTGTACATCAATCAGGTGCATGCCCCCAGGTGCAGCCCCTGCTCGCCAGTGTGGCTAAGTGACCTGGGCAGCAGCTCAGCCCGGGCCTGCCCTGGGTGGAATCAGCACATGCAGAGCTCTAGCAGCAGCCTCTGCAGCCCTGCCCCCAGCATGGCTAGACACGTCCTTTCCCTGGCTCCGCTATGAGCTAGTTGGGCCGGTCTGCACGCACACTGCTGGGGAGAGGATGCAGCTATTACCTCCACGGGGCACCTGCCCTCCCCCCCCATCCAAAAACAGGTGGTTAAAAAAAAAAGCTTAGAAATGGCAACTCCAATTCTAGCAGCCTCCCCCATTGAACACGGAGCCGCGTCTCATTTCAGCTGGCAGTTCTTGCCCTTCCGCTGCATCCACAGAGCTGGCTGCGGGGGACTTCCTGCCTGGCTCTGCGAACCAGGACTTCCTGCGAGCTGCCCTGCCCAGCCCTTCTTAGGGGCACCCAGAGTGCAAAGGGGTTCCGCTCCAGGGCTGTCATTCAGCCCTGGGTGCCGAGAGCCATTGGAACACTCCAGCCCTGGGCTGGGCTGGGGGTCAGCAGCCGCCTGGGCTCAATTGACAGGAGTGGGTTTTCCTCTCTGTTGTCTCTGCAGAGTGAATCTCCTTGACGTCAGAGCTTTCTGCGGGTGCTGCTCCACCCCTTAAAATAAATGGTCGACTTCAGTTCACTTTGGATCGCTCGGATCCCAAAGCTCCTTCGCCAAGAGCGGGTCTGGATCTGGTGCAGCACTAAGCCTGATCACAAAGAGCTGGCTGGTGACAGCTGACTTGAAGCGTGACTTTTGTTCTCAGCCTCAAGGAAAGGGCAGCTCTTTCCAGTACCGAGTTTACAATGGTGACTCAGTGGTGCTGGGCCCATATGCAGAAGGGGCCCCGGTGTGGCCTGCTTCACTTGCACTGCGTTCCCAGGCCCCACTGAGCCCACTGGTTCCTCTCCGCCCCCAGCCCCGCCTGCCAGCTCCTCTCTACCCCCGACCCCTCCCCCCCCCGCTTGATGCACAGGGCACCGGGACACTCAGTGCAGAGCCCACTCCTGCCCCTGCAGCACTAGCAGCCTGAGCACGCTCCGCCAGACTCCTGGTGCGTGCGCACTCCCAGGTGCTGGCGCAAGGCCCTTGGCAGCAAAGTGGGGTGCGCACTGTGGAGGGAGTGAGGTTCAAATGTACACACAACAGGCAGCCTCCCCCCTCCCAGAGCGAATGAGACTCCGCTGGTGAAAGGCAGCAGTGGTATGAGCCTGGGAGCTTCGGACCCAGCAGCAGTCCATGTGTGGGGAGGGCTGTCCCTCTCCCCCAGTTGCCTCACACAGCCAGCGCCCCGTGAACCCTGCCCCGCATGGGCTCCGTCCCCTGCTTCAGGGGCTCCAGTGGCCCCCACCTCAATTGGCTCTGTCCCCCCTGTGGGCCCCCCATTTTCACAGGCTCCAGCCCCCTACATTCATGGGCTCCAGTGCCCCCCTCTAAGACTCTCCCCTTCCTGGGCTCCATTCCCTGTTTGCTGGGCCCCTGGGCATCCCCGCCTCTCTGTGCTTTTCACACTGTCCCCTCTTGGAGTTCTGTCCCCTTCCCCCCCCCCCCCCCGCAGGCTTTATTCCTCCCCGACCTATTTCTTCCCTTGAAAATAGGCTAGTGTCATTGTGAGGCCAGCGAAGTGGGTTGTGGCTCCTTCCTGGAGCTGTCCATCCGTCCTAGCACCCGAGGGCATGTGTGTGGGGGGCAATCAGGCGTGGTGGATGCTGTGTGTGTCCCCAGAGAAGTGGTGAATCTGGATCCATACAGAACAGCCTGCCTCCTGGTGAGTGTGGCCAGGGCAGGAGGCAGGGCATGGGGAAGTGAGTGTCTGGGAGGCCTGTGGTGTGGTGTGGGACTGTGAGGGGGTGGAGGGCAAGGGGGGAGGTTTGTGTGTTTTGGGGTGCTAGGCAGTGCAGGCCTGTGTGGGGCACTATGTAGTTGTGGCGGGGCTGTGGGGAAAGGCACTGGGTAGTGGGGGAGGGGAAGATCTGTGTCCCAGCAGTGCTTACCTGGGGTGGCTCCTGGGAAGCACCTGGCAGGTCCCTCTGGTTGCTAGGGTTAGGGGCGGCCAGGGGGGGTCTGCGCGTGCTGCGTCTGCTACAAGTGCCGGCTCTGCAGCTCCCATTGGCCAGGAGCCATGCCAATAGGAGCTGTGGGGGCAGGACTTGTGGGCAGCGCGCAGAACTCCCTGCCACTTCTGACCCTAGGAGCCAGAGGTACCCGGCGGGGGTTGGGTCCCGCCAGCGCTTACCTGGGGCGGCTCCCAGAAAGTAGCTGGCAGGTCCCTCTGGCTCCTAGGGTTAGGGGCGGCCAGGGGGGGTCTGCGCCCCTCCGCCACAGCTCCCATTGCCCGCAACAGAGCTGGCGTTCATGGCGGGTGCAGCACACGGAAACCCCCCTGGCTGCCCCTGTGCCTAGGGGCCGCAGGGTCCTGGTGGCCACTTCCCAGGAGCTGTGCAGAGCCAGGTAGGGAGCCTGCCAGCTAGGGTGACCAGTCCATTCCCGCTCCACGCCAAAATATCAGGACAAATGGCATCCCAACTGTACATTGGTCGGGACGCGGGACAAACAACTAAATATTGGGTCAGTTACAATTTTATCTGGACGTCTGGTCACCCTAGTTCCAGCACCTCTTTCACTACAAATTAAGCACTCCATGCAACCCCATTTTCTTCACTGAGGTTTCATAGGCATAATTAGCAATTAAACCAGTGCAAAACATTTTTAAGGTAGACAAACCCTAAGAGTAGAATTTGATTAAATCACATATTTATCATGTACTATTTATTGCACTTCCTAGGAAAGAATGATTTCATTCCAGTGCTTTAAAAGCCTTCCTTGTTTTAAATGACAGTATTGATGGTGAAGAGTTGGGAGGGGAGAGAAAGGATATGCTTGTGGGAGTTGCATTTAACCATAAGGGAAACCTGAACACTTTTATCCTGTGTATGAAATGGAATGGTTAATGCGGATGATTAAGTCATGGTAAAAGATGCAAACAAAATCTTGATTGTTGTAGTTTCTGTCTAAAGAAAAAATATTCATCTGTGTGGTAACAATTGGTATATTGACTATGCCTACACTCAAATCTATTGAAAATTGCCTATCTTCCAGACCTAGTCAACTGTGAGTTGTTGCACACTGCTTCAGGCTCATTGTAGGAATGATTGTTGCACCTGAAATTTTGAAAGACTGCAGCAGCTTTGTGTTTTCTGACATGGAAAACCTTCACAGTAGTCAGTTTGATTATATCTGTGACCCTTTACTGCTTTGTAAATAAAATATTGATCATGTCCATCAAATATAAAATGACCTTTGTGACCTTAACAAGCAGTGATAATGTGTGTGAGCTTCAGCTAAAGTTTCCTGCCACTGTTTAGCAACAAGAGAAAGAGCAAAGGTTAGCTCCTATAATTTAACTGGGTGGAGATACTTTATCTGGCCTTTTACACTGTTAAGTGTAGATGATAAAATTATTTATGACCACATTGTTCCCACATGCTCATGTACATTGTTCTGGGGCATATGGCTTGTAAAACCTATTCTGACATTACTATTGACTTCTTAGTATTTGTCAGCTCTCAGACTCCACAGGAACTTTGAGTACTTAAATAGTCAGCAATTATAACAATGGGTTTGTGGGAATAAGAAGGTTCATACATTTTCACACATTACTAAAAACACACTAAAATTTGTACTAAAGTTATCAGAACTATCAGGTAGCTACATAAAATAACATTTGGGGTTTTTTTTCTGTTGCTTTGTACAGTACTTGAGTGTCTGCCTTGAGCCTTTTGTCATATATGTGAGGATGGGATGGATTATCTACTGCAAGTTTTCAATGAAAACATTCAGTTCTGAAACCTCTCAAACTGCTCTCATCTGTTTGTTACTCACTCTCAGTCAGCATTTTTATCTTCTGTTTAGCTTACTAAACCTGCTTATAAGTTGCCATCAGAAATTCATTTTTTTTTTACATAGGCATTATTAGATTTTTATCTCTAGTTTCCCTGAAAGTTAGAAAAAGGATGCTGATTATTTTTATTTTTAAATAACCTTTTCAATGAAAATACTAAGGCTAAAGGCCCTGTCCATTATAACTTTTAAATTAGTTTGTAACTGGTTAGGCCATATAGGATATACTTTACACTTCTTGTTCTACCTACAAACTTGAGGGACTGTAACAGGGTGGTATGTCTGGAAGGCCTGGGGCTGGTCAACCCTGATTACTAAGGAGTCACACCTGTGCTGCGTTAGCAACCCGATGGGGCCTGATGAAGGACAGATGATTCCCCTATAAAGGGCAGCAGGAAGATGTGGGGAATGATCAAGGATCAGAGTGTGCTAGAAGTGAGTCAGGGGGGTGTCTAGCAGAGAATTGGGCCTGGGAGTGGCCTGCCAAAGCAGGACAGGCCCCAGGCAGGAACGCCTGGGAGGAGGAAGAGAAGCCTTTGCTTTGTGTGGACTTTTGGATGGACTTTGTTCTGGGATTTTAAGTTCTGTGTGGAGTTCATTTTATATGAATAAACCCAGTCCTCAAGGAGGGGTATTTTGACCACATAAAGCCTGTGTGAAGTTTTATTTGAATAGTCCAAGATGAGAAACTGAGACAGGCTGCCTGTAGCATGACTCTAGGTGATATAAGGTGGCGTACAGGAGGTGGCTGTCTTGTTACAAGGCAGCAGGTTTAAAACGAAGGGAAGTACTTCTTCACACAATGCCATCAACCTGTGGAACTCATTACCAGGGGATGTTGTGAAGGCCAAACGAGTAACTGGGTTCAAAAAAGAATTAGGTAAGTTTCTGGAGGATAGGTCCACCAATAGCCAAGATGGTCAGGGATGCAACCCCATGTGCTGGGTGCACTGTAGGCTCTGATTGCCAGAAGCTGAGACTAGATGATAGAGGATGGATCATTTGATAATTGCCCTGTTCTGTTCATTCTCTTTGAAGTATCTGTTGGATACTTCCAACAGTATTGGCCACTGTTGGAAGACAGGATACTGGGCTAGATGGACCATTGGTCTGACCCAGTATGACCATTCTTATGTCCTTATGTTCTAACATTAAAGGTATTTATTTACTTTCATGCTACCATGACTGACAACTAGCAAAACAGTTGAAGACAGAGCCAATTTTCCTTTGACAATTAATACCACCTGTGATGGGGTATACCAGACTCTCTGAGGCCCCCTGCTGGAGGCCTCATGCCCTGCCACACCACACCCCAAAAGAGGGCAGTGGAGAGGGTCTCCAAGCTGCCTAGAGGGGCTGTGTGGGATCCAGCCAATTAGGGCCCAGCAGCCTAGTATAAAAAGAGCTGCAGGGCCGTCAAAGGGAGTTCAGTTCCTTGCTGGAGCTGTAGGGGTGTGGCTGGCTGGAGGAGCTACAGAACCTCAGACAGAGCAGCGCTGCTAGAAGCTGGGGAGAGCGAGAAGGAGCCTTGAGCTGGTTGCTGAGACTCCATTAGGCCAAGGCCCTGAGCTAAGGATGAAGATGGTGCAGGGCTGCGGGGAAGTGGCCCAGGGAATTAGAGAAGCTGTATGACATAGTTAAAGAGACACAGCAAATGGCTGCTACCTACAGGGTCTCTGGGCTGGGACCCGGAATAGTAGGCAAGCCTGGGTTCCCCCCACCCCACCATTAGCCACTGGAGGAAGTGGCCTGGACATTGAAGCACCCCAGAGGGGGAACTGAACTATAGTGGCCCAGCTGGAGAGCTATAACCAGGACGCCTCAGAAGGCAAATACATTGTCTCCAGGGCAGGAGCCCTGGAGCACTGCTCTATCCCATAGCAGAGACAATCGGAGAGAGAGTGTACAGGCACACACACTCAGCCAAGGGGACGCTTACAAGAGGTGAGTGTACCCCGTTACAGTACCATTAGATTAGCTTTGTAAACCTCCGCACATTCATCAGCACAAACAGCAATATTTTAGAAGGTACAAAGAATAGCTACATGTGCATGGGAATCAAAGTAAGAGTAAATTGGAAAATGAAAGAGGCAGAGTTTGAAACAGCTAAGGCCATGTCTACACTACCACTTATGCTGGCAAAACTTATGTCGCTCAGGGATGTGAAAAAGCCACTCCCCTGAATGACATAAGTTTCGCCGGCATAAGTAGTAGTGTTCACAGTGCTGTGTCAGTGAGAGAGCTTCTCCTACCAACATAGCTACTGCTGCTCATTGGGGGTGGTTTAATTATGTCAATGTGAGAGCTCTCCTGTCGGCATAGAATGGCTACACAAGAGATCTTACAGTGCCATAGCTGCATTGGTACAGCTGTTCCACTGTAAGGTTTCTACTGTAGACATTGCCTAAGAGAGTGTTAGCCAGTGCTAACTTCAGCAGTGCAGCATGGAGCAAATGGGAAAATTTGGAGATCCTGAAATGGAACGCTATTAAAGTTTCCTTGTGGAGCCAGACAGATAAGGTTGAGAACTGTTAATTCAATACTCTAGTGAGAAATAGCTATGGAGTATAAGGGGAATGAACTCAGAGATACACCTTGAAATTTGAGTAATAATTGGATCCTGATGGAACTACTAATGTTGACTTTAAAAGAGAATCAACTTATACCCTGATGATACCTGAAGCAAGATTGAAGAAAGGCTAATCTTTCAGAGAATAGGAAGCTAGCTGCTTCCCCACAATATCATATCTGGTAACAACAGAGACCTTTGCTGATGCTCTCAGGGCTTATGGACACAGTTATACTGGTATACAAGTGCTTATACTAGTATAGCTTTTTCCAGTCCAGGAACTGGAATAAGCTATGTGGCTATAAGGCACTTTTATATCAGTACAACTGTGTCTACAGTAGGTCTTTTACTGGCAACACCCCTAAAAGACGGTTATACTGTTAAATCTTTTAAGAGTAGACCAGTACTTTCTATCACACCAACAGATCTTGCAGCAGAGGACTCATTTGGGCAAAACTCCCACAGAAGACAATGCATGGGACTGAATGTATGAAGTCACTAGTTTTGTCTAAGGGTATGTCTGCACTATGGAGACTACACTGGCATTGGTAGGGTGCCGTAGCTAAACTGGCATAACCCCGTAATATAGATTCAGCCTACACTGACTGAAGGGTTTTTTCTGTCCATGTAGGACCACCGCCTCCCCAAGTGATGGTAGCTACATCGACGGAAACATTCTTCTGTCAACATAACTGCATCTACATTGGGGGTTAGGTCGGCATAGCAACGGTGCTTAGGGATGGGATTTTTTTCACACCCCTGACTAATGTAGCTATGTCAACCTAAATTTTAACTGTAGACCAGGCCTAAAGAATCAATGCAGAACTGGTCCTTATCTAGCTATAAAAACTGAGCTAAGATTAAAGCTGCTAAACGTCTGATGCTGATCTGGTTTACACTGATATTAATAATACTTATTGCAGTAATAACTCCAATTAAGTCAGTAGAGTTATACATTGGTTTGGCATTGGTAAGTGAGGTTCTAACTATGGAACTGCTGTAGCTTGCCCCCTGTCTGTGAGATCAGCCAGCCCACAGACAAGAGGTTAACAGTGAGATATTACATAGTCATAGAAAGTAATGGCTGTGATTTAGCAACTGTTCATGTAGTATGGTGCGTTTTTAGGAATGCTGTCATGGTGAAAAAATAAAAACTATGGAAATACTAAAAGAAAAATGGAGTGTTACAAGCATTGTTTAATTCCCCAGACAACCTTTATTCTCCCACATTAGTGCAAGTAACTAGAACTCTGCTTGAACAGTGATTGTTTGTTTATTTTTTTTATTATCCTTTACAGTGCTTGCAAGAATCCTGGGGACTTGACAGTGTAAAGAGAAATATAAAGCCCCAAAGAATTTAATTTTAGATTTATGTGAAGTGATGAGGGAAGGGAAGAGTGGACAGATTTGAATACAGTATTTGCTGTACAAGAACAGATCTTTCAGCCTAACTCTCTAATTTTCTTTTTAAGACATTTTGTTTTTAAACTTTATGGGAAGGTGAAACTTCAGCACTCCAAGGAGTTAAGGTCTCCCTCAAGCTGTGCCTGCTTTGGGGATTTTCTGAAATTTCCCCAACATTAGCTTTCTCCACTGGTGCTAGCCATGAGTGCTAGTGTAGAGCGACTGCCAGTGTTTTTACCGTTATGTGATCTAGACCTGCTCTGAGCAAGGACAAAAGCCTTGAGCCTTCTCTACACTAGAAATATAAAACACTACTGATTCCCCATTGCTAGCACTAATGGAGCTGCTTTAGAACTAGATCAACAGTAGGATAATTTTGGAGACTCCTGTGTGGACCTAGCCCGAGTGAGACCTTTAATTCCCCTGGAGTGTTGAAATTCATCCAAAGGTGGTGGTGGTTTAAGTTGTGCTGAAATGGTGCATAGATGTGTGCTGGACCCACTGCACAGGGGTGATTTTCACCCTACATGAAGCAGTCTGCCCACCTGTAGTGCTCTTTACAAATGCTGATGGTAGTAATGTGTGTGGATCTGATCTGATTTATACCAGTATAAAGCAGGAGTAACACCTTTGAAGTCAGTTGAGTTACACCAGTGTAAAAGAGATCAGGACTGGGGCCCAGTGGCCTGAGACCTGTACATTCTGCACACATATGAGTTATCCCACTGATGTCACAAGTCACACTCATACTTAAACGCTTGCAGGATCGGGGCTGCCTGCTAGATAATGAACTCTTTATTCCCACTGGTAAGCAATTGCTTGTATGAGTCCTCTGACTGACATCAGTGGGACTACTACTTAGCAAGTAACTGATCACCAATGGGAATGAGATTATGATTTTGGTTTTGGGAGGATTATGTTCTTTGTTGTATCAGTGCTTTATGTTATCGATTACATATCTAGGCCCAAAAATAGACGTACTTTAGCATCATGTATTGGAAAACAGAAATTAAGCACTACTATATGGATCTGCTACTGTACTTTAGGTGGAGTGCTGCAAATGGTGAACAGTCTGTCTGTTTGCACAGGTTTATTGCTCAAGATGGGAGTGTGAACAGCAGATTAGGAGATGATATGTGACGTGTTCTTTCCTTAGTCTAAGAGTACAAGGTCATGGAATGAATGCTTTGCCTTACTAGTTGCACTGCAGGTCTGTTCGGATGTGTTTTTCTCTAAGAAAAAAATCCATGTAAAACAAAAATATAGAATGACTCGAGTCAACTCCTTGCTCTCTCAGTGTGTATGGAGCTCCATTATCCATGTCAGACCCTAAGGTAGGTCTTTCTAGGACCTTATTTAAATCTGTGTTCTGCTGCTGCTATCAGAGGAGTAGTTTTTAAATGCCAGATTCTCAGCTGGTGCAAACTGACATAGCTCCATTGACTTCAGTGGAGCTAACCTTATTTACACCAGTTAAAGTACTAGCCATTTGCTAGGATCTATAGATTTGTTTGAGATCAATTTTAATTGTTCTCTACAGAAATTGCAATAGAATTCGTACCTATTTGCTCTATTTATAATAATAAATTTTGCATTGTCAGTGGAATAATTTAGTGCAGAATGATTCCCCCCTCTTATTGCAATAATCAAATTAAATATTTAGACTACAAATTCCTTGTAGTACCTAAAATTATTGCACACAATGATGCACTCAAAGGACCAACAAAAATTTGGCTGCTTAATGATGGTGGCCTTCCAAAAAGGTGGGCAGACATAGATTATGCATGTTCTGTGAATATATAAAATTCCAGCAATAGAAAATGGCTGAAATGCCATGGTGCCCTGCTCTAATTGACAACCAAATATTGTATCTTAAGTGCTTTCCTTGTTTGCTGAATATGTGTCATTTCTAATCTTTTAACGTTCGCATAAATGTAATATCGCAGGCTGAAATATTTGTTATTTAGGAGCACTGAGAAGATAGTACCTATTTTCTAAATTGTAATGCAAGCTATAATAAAAAAATGGGCTGGAGGAAAGAGGAAGGAAGGAAGCGAAAGCAAACAGCACAAGCTTGTGGTATATTTGCGTTATTACAACTGGGTCTGCTAGCTCAGCAATGATTCATTATAGCCATTATAGCCTGTCTTTTTTTAAAGAGCTTTCTAATTCAGCTGTTTGAAATCTCATCAGGCATCCATCCAAGTTGGTTGTCAGCCCAGGGACACGATTTTCCTTCTCTCTCTTTCTCTTTTGGTTCTCAGTCAAAATTGTTCAAGAAGTTAAGTTGTTTCTCTGCTACAGAGCATTATGCCAGTTGTAGCAGATTCAGCACTTTTCTGGTTCTTGTGTACTATTAAAGCTGCTTAAGAGTTTCTGTGTTGCATTTATCATGACACAAGGGACTGAAATCTCTGTTACAATCCATTGGCTCCGCCATGGGTCAAAGATGGTTTCATTGAAGCAGCCTTGGTTGACCACACAAAGACCGTAATATAGGGCCAAGTTATTCCCTTTGGTGTAAAAATCTGTGGAATGGGAAAATATACCTACAAAATTCTGTTGAATTGGAGGGCTGCTGTTCTGCCACATGCTTCCCTTACTAAGACACAAAGGCCAAGGGAAAGAAGCTAAGGACACTGAACTGAATCCTGCAGTTTTCTAGCGCTGACATCCCTCTATGCACCTATCAAGCTTCCTTCCCCCCAGTATTGGTGGTGTAGCAGGTGGATGTGCTGGCCTGCAGTTGGTTCTCTCTTTTTGACTACCTGTATATGCATCTTGTGCTTGTCTTTGGAGGTGTCACAGAGCAGAACTTAATGCCAAAAAACTGCTACGTTAACCCACAAGTGACTTTGCTATGTAAGCTAAGAACACTTCTACTGAGAGAAAAACACACAGACCACATGCCCTACAAATTCTTCCACAGTTCACTACCCCAAATGCATGCAGATTTTGCCCTGTGCTAAGCTGCAGCACAGAGGATGCCTGTGGCTATGTACTGTAGATGAGCGAGCAGCTGAGCAGCCTTTTCTCCTCCATTCAACTCCACATCCCTTTTCTATGCAATTCCCATGGGTTGCTCCCCCTACACACGGCCCCGAAGACCCATAGTGTGCAACAGCATCATTTTCAGTGGGTTGATCTTAGCAATTACATTTTATATAGATGTAAATTGTTCTCAATAGATTGTGAATCAGGCAACACAGTAAGAGTTCAGATTTCCCTTTCAAGCATCCATGCTTTGGCCTTGTGGAAGTGATGAACCAAAGCCCACACTAAGTCACAATGAAACTGGCTGAAATTCACTGTTCATGAAAGTAATTAACAATTGGTATGCACAGCACCAGCAGATCTACAACACTTTTGAAAAGGGGGTAAGCATGGCTATCTTCATTTTAGAGACTGAAGCAGTAGATCCTATGACTTGTTCATTGTCACACACTAAGTCCCTTGTAGAGACAGGACTAGAGCTCAGTTCCCCTGATTCCCAGACTCAGTGCTCAGTCGCCGAGTTCACAACTACCCTTGTTAGCTGCCTGCAATGTTACCTCTTTTCATTGTGGAAGGAAAATAGAGCAGAATAATACATTTCTGTTAAATGTTTGCATAAAGCTCTTTTAAAAAAGAGAAAACCGTGTATCATATTTTCTGTGCAGACATATTTTCAGGCTGTTTGTTCAGCAAATTCGGTATTTATGTCGGGATCTGTTGCCACTGGGAAGATAATAATCCAATCATAGTAATGTTGTTAGCAATGCTCATTTACCTAATTCGTGCTTATGATTATGGGTCATAGTTAGCCATTACATACAGTGTAATGTCTCTGTGGCAAAGTTATGTATTTAATTTGTTCCTGAAGCGTCAGTTTCATTTATTATAATATGGTGTTGTTTATGAATACTGTAACACTTTTATAGCAAGCGAAACCATATGCCATATGAAAAACATATTTAAAATTTTTCTGTATCTGAAAATGCTGTGGCTTATTTGACTTGTTCACCTTTAAAAAGGTTGTTATTGATGACCAGTGGAGGATGTCCCCATCCCAGGATGAAGAAAGAACAGATGCACAAAAGTTCACTCCCAGAAGATGGGGCTCTGGAAAAAGATCTCGGCCAAGGCCACTCTCAGACTATGGTCAGTTGGCAATCAGGAGTCTCTCAATACCAGAAGATTCAGTTGCAGTGGAGTCTCAGAAAACAGACTGTGTAGATGGTGAAAGTCAGCCTGGATTGGCTTCTGTGGAGTCTATGGCTCAGATCAGTACAGTAGGCCTCCAAAGAGGGCGAAAACGAAGACCCATCTCTGTAATAGGTGGGGTCAGTTTCTATGGGAGCAGCCAGACAGAAGAAATAGAAGATCTGCTGACACAAGTAAGATATAAGATGTGCTCTCTGCAAACTACAAAAGATTCTTCCACCTCCTTGCCTTTATCTTCAAGCTAGAAAATAGAGTGGACATTTCCTTTCCTTTCTTCTTTTTTCCAAGCTGACATCACATACTTTGTTTCGCTTTCCTTGTCTCTAATTTTTTGTAAAAAAAAAAAAACATAACATAAGATCTTGACTTTTGGATAATCTTGCTTGCATTGTAAACTAACCCTCTTTCTTTCTTGGGACGTTATTTCCAGTAGCTGTTTAAAAATGCTTATTTGTCTATAATAAGGTCACATGTATTTTTGATTAGTCTACAACACACAGGATGTAGAATTCAAGTGAGAGGTGCATACAAATAATATTATAAATACAATAAAGTATTCATAATCCTTTGAAACCGAGCCTCTTAAAAAGCTATGGGTATGAACTGCTTGGTATTAGCACACGTCTAGTTAAATGGATAATCCGTTCAAAAACATTGTAGAACAGACCAGGATCCCAGACTGGATGTCTCAGGGATTTGCTAACATGAAATGGAGTCTTTCCATTGACTTTAATGGGTTGTGGCTCAGGTTCAATCTCTTTTGCTTAAATATGCTTATGAGCAGCAGCTAACCAAAATTGATATAATCTGACAGCACTTGGGTAGCTTGTGAGAAATTAGTGGTCTCAGTCCAGTTTCTAATTGACAGGTATTCACACAGGAAAAACATACACTACTTTATTCCTTGGGGAATTCTGCACTACTGTGCAATGCAGAATTTTGCAGAAATTAACGTGCAGGCAGAATTTTCTTTCCCCCACAAAATGGGCTGCAGTGCTGTTGGCCGCCACTAGGGGCCACTGGACCCAGCAGAGCCCAGTTAGCACATGAAGACACTACAGAGGGAGGAGGAGGGGGCTAGTGGGTTCCTGACAGCTGCAGATCCCAGCATGTCCTGAGGGAAGGAGAGGGCGGTGCACAGGAAACTCCATGCAAGCCTGGGACCGATCATCAGGCGGTTTCTCCCTCTGGATGCCTGGGCTTCGGGGGAGTGGAAGGGGGCAGAGAAACAGGAACTGGGTTGTAATAGGGGTTTCTTTAACTCTTTACTCCTGGGGGAATTTTTTTCTGTCTGTATTGTTACAGACATACTTGTAGACAGGCATTTTGAAATAAATTACCAAAATAATTGAAACTGGCGTGATTATGTGGTGGTATTTTAACAAATAAAATTTGCAGAATTTTTCAGAATTTTAAAATACTGTGTGCAGAATTTTTTATTTTTTTTGGACCAGAATTATTTGGTGCAGAATGCCCCCAGGAGTAACTACTTGAACTGGCCCCTTTGTTGGCTGTGCTACGAGGTCAAGGAATGAATATATTTGGGAAATGAAAGCACCCCTCTCTCCCCTAGAGGTAGTCTACAGTAGAGTTGAGGCAGTGAAAAGAAGCCTGCTTAGTTGTACATGTTCTACAGATAGTAAGAGAACTTTGGTCTCAAGTCCTAACCACAATGCATTCTCTCTGTTAACATGTTCTCCACCTAACGAAAAGGTTTGAGAACCCCTAGTTCAAGCAATCGCTAAATTGACTGAACACGGAAAAAAATTATAGCATTTCCTTTAAAAGTACTTTGAAGTTGTTAAAGAGACCTGATTGCTCTTAGTCTTAATTGTCCTCATGAGACTCTACCTCATGCTGGGAAATTCAATGCAGTGTCATTAAAAGCAAGGCCCCCACTGAAAAGAAACAAAGATCCCACTCCCTGAATAGAAATGCTAAAACAATGACAGGTTTTTCAGAGTTTCCTTTGAAAACTATTTTTTAACATGGATATTCTTATGTAGTCAGTAATTCTTTCGCTCTGTAGTATAATACAGTTGTCCTTTACTTTTTCCTGATCAAAAATAGCTGGATTCTCCTGCACTCTTTTCCAGCAAAACGGATTGAAATCAATGGAAGTTTTGTCTGTGTACAGACCAATGCTGCAGTCCCTAATAAAACATCTATATTGTTTAATTAGTTCATTAGATACTTAACTTTTTGTGTTCATGTGAGCCTTTAGCATTATTATCAAATCTATGCCTTCATGAATTGTAAATAAATGTTAGTTGGTTTTCAAGAGGTGCTCTTTAATACTGTTAGGGCTTTAAGTCCAACCTACCTTGAAAGGTGTCCCATATTTTTTGAGACTTACCTCAAGGATTTCAGCAATATGTTGTCATTTTTTTAAAACCAATCTTTGCTACAGTGTGCAACTTATTTAAAAATAACCTCACCTGTTTCCCACTGGAAACAAATCAGTGCTTTCCTCTTGTAGCTTCCATGCATCAGTTAATGAAGAGCCAAAGAACAGAGTAGGTTTTTTTTAATTGCAGCTTTTCTGCCACAAAGATGGGGTTAAACAAATACATTGTTTTTGGAGTTAAGACCAAAAATATGGGACAACTTCCAAGGTAGGTACATTTTTATGACCAATAACAATGGACATTTAGGTCTCAATCCTGCTCCTATTGAAGTTCAATAGCAGTTCTTCTGTTGCCTACAAAGGGATCAGGATCAAAACTTTAATGATTAAATTATAATTGCCCAGGAATAAATACATTAAAAGTAATTGGCATTGCGGATATTGGGTGTTTGTTATGGAACAATTTGGAGTTGCTTTTCTTGCTTTAGTTCAGTAGTGCAGTTCTGAGATATTGATATACCATAGGAGGAGAAAATTTGTAAAGAATGAAATAATAATTAGATCATATTAAAATATATCAAGATATTTTTCAGTCTGGTGTTTGGTAGTTAAATTGCTAGTTAAAATGTATGAAAAAGACTTATGATTGAGGAACACATATATCAGAACTATTTCATAAAGAGCTTTTAAAGCCTAATTTTCATGTAGCAGATTTTTTTTTTTGTTGAAAGTGTTGAACATCAGTGGAATGTGAAAAAAGTGCTGTTAAATCGTTTTGTTTTGTCTGACAACTTGGTGTGGGGGAAAAAGCTTTCGCAATAGTAAATCACTGGTGTCATACCAGTGGGTCAACAAATAGTTCATAGAGAGGATCTGGTGTTTCTATATGCTTAATTTACAAGCCTAAGAGGAAAAACAATTAAGAAACTAAGGCCATGTCTACACTAGTGAGCTTACAACGGCACAGCTGTACCGATGCATTTGCACTGCTGTAAGATTGCTCGTGTAGCCACCATGCTGACAGGAGAGAGCTCACCTGTCGACATCATAAAACCACCTTCATGAATGTCAGTAGCTATGTCGGTCGGCAGGAGAAGCTAAAAGATGCCTAATTTGCATTAATGTAGTCCCGTTTCAAACAGGACTACATTAATGTGATCTAGGTACCTTTTAGTTCATGCTAGCAGCGTCTACACAGGGCAGTGACAGTGCAACACTTCAGTTCACACCCCTGTAGTCCAGAGGCCATGCAGATAAGCTCTAAGAAAAAAATCAGGTTTAAGATTCTTTTTTTGGCTTAACTATAAAGTATGTTCCTCAGCAGCAGGACGTTTATCTCAAACAACATTCTGGGAAATTAACACACCTGGTTGTATAATGTCTATTCTTTCTTTCTTTTCAGTGTTTCCATTCTGTTACATATTTATAGTTGGCTGACATTACAGTAAACTGTTCTGAGATGTTAGCTACCAGAGCATTTTAGACATGGAATATTATGGAGTGAAGACTGTAAAGCAGAATATACAGTGTCACTAAACGTAACAGAAGGTTATGGAGTTTTTAATATAACAGAGAACCTTAATGCTATAAGATATTTACCATAATATTGTGTATGGAATGTGGTGTTCAATCAATTTAAATGACTGCTTGAACTAGGGATTCTTAGTGTCCATATAGTCAGCTTGAGAGTGTAAGGAAACCCCGTTTCATACCTGTAGCTGTCTTTGGCTTACTAGTAGCTTTTACTACTAATAATAATAAGGGATTTTCTTTTTTCTCTCTGTAGCCAATAACACGGCCACCTGTTCCAGCCCACCAAGTTCCCCCATATAAAGCTGTTTCAGCCAGGTTCCGGCCCTTCACCTTTTCACAAAGCACCCCCATTGGCCTGGATCGAGTGGGACGGAGGCGGCAAATGAGAGCATCTAATGGTAAGTTTTACAGGTCTTTTTAAGGGGTTACAAACCAAATGTGTTACAAAAATGGAGAGAATGGGCCAATTCATCAGTGCCTTGGATGGTAGGTGTAAACTACACATAGGATGTAAATTGATGCAAATGGTAAAGTAGCTTATGATGTAGCTGCTTTATTTTATACCTTCCTGTTAGTGCTTGTCCTGATATGCTCAAGTTACACTTGTGTTGCACACCCTCTGAATGTTAAATTGATTCAAGTTGCTCCCCTTTACCGCTTGTACTCATATTTCAATCCATGTACTCCCTACTGCTCTCTGAAGGCTTGTCTACGTGGAAAGGTAGGCTGCATTAACTAAGGGCTTGTCTACACTGGCACTTTACAGCGCTGCAACTTTCTTGCTCAGGGGTGTGAAAAAATACCCCCCAGAGTGCTGCAAGTTTCAGCGCTGTAAAGTGCCAGTGTAGACAGCGCACCAGTTCTGGGAGCTATTCCTCTCGTGGAGGTCGCTATGCCACGACTACACAGCCACGTTAAAGCGCTGCCACGGGGCTAGCGAAGACGTGCCCTTAAGGCATAAATTTAAAGTCCATTAAAGCACACTAAGCCTTTGTGTGGAGGCTCTCATTCAGAAGTCAAGTGGCAACTGCTGAAAGAGAGTGTTCAGAGAGGGATTTAATGAACTTTAACTAAGCACTTTAAATTCACGCCTTTAGTTAGTTCAGATTAATTTCCAATGTAGAAAAACCCTAAATCACCAAAGGATTTGTCCCAGAGATTTGTATGGGAGTTGCACCTACTTACTATAAGAATGAATGTAGCCCATGACATTTATCCAGTTTTATGTGAAGTACAAATCCTTAGAAAGGACTGTAAAATCAAATGCCTTTTTGAAGCAGTGTCTTTTAATGTCCTTTTGTTTTGCCCCTTACATTTATTCTCCAGTTCTGCTTATCATTAGCACTTACTTGCCACATTATCTCAAGCTGATAGCAAGAACAGTAGTATCGTCTCATAAATCATTAATTGGCAGGAGATATTAAAAAGAAGCTTGGTCAATACCATCTGTCTTCTTTCAGACACTAGAGAACATCCTCTGAGCAATTTTACTCATTTTTCATTATCAAGGGCCTAAAAAGTCAAAGTGCATTCTTCACTTCAGGCCCCTTCACTTCAGTATTCTAAAGAATAGCTGCTGTAAAGCCACTTACAACCTTCACTGTACTGCTCCATATATACATGGAGTAAGTAGTGTTAAAATCAGGATCTACTGTGACTGAAGTGGAAGATCTTATCAAATAGCACTTTCCGTGTTTCTTTATTAACAATTAAGAGCATTAATCAAATAATTTTTCAGGAGCCTGTATTTGTTGCAGATTCATACCAGTTCCAAGTTGAATTGTTAACTAGATCATGCAACTTTATCTAAATTCCAGGGAAGGAAGACCCTTAATCCACAAATACATTATTTTAGCTATCAGGGTATTTACATACTGCATGCTAAAATCCACAGAAGACAATCACTGAGATGGGAAAGTAATATTAGGTAAGTATTCAAGGTACCTTTAGCCTCTTCTAATGTAATTTCACAGCTAGAAATGGGACCAGCCAGTTCTCCTCCGATCACTAGCAGGTGCTCCATGGACCACAATTTGGGAATTACTGGCTGTAGTATTGAGATTGTGTGTGTGTGTGTGTATAAATATTACAATATTGGAGACAGTTCTAAGTGTAGAAGAATTTATAGTCCAGTTGAAATGATTAAGTAGTACCTCTCACTATGAGTAATCCCATTGATTCCAGTAGGACTTCTCACTGAGTAAGGAACTAATCCATCATGAGCTAGGATGAAGAAGTCAGGCTTTTAAATATCATAAAGTAGGGATTTTTTTTTAAAAGTTATGCTTTCTGTTTCATCTTTGGAAAAATAGCATTGGCTAACAAATACAGCTACCTCAGATTAATTTCTTCTTTGTTATTTTAGCTTTAGTATATCCCAGGTTTCATAAATATAAATGTTTGAGGATAACAGATTATGAAAGTAAGGATTTCTGTCATTTGGGAAAGGAGTGAAATCAAAGCAATGCTGGTCATATCTAGATATTACGTTAGCAAACTAGTTATTATAACTACAAAAGTCATGCGTGAATAGCTTTCTAAATCAAAGTCCTGATGGCAAGTGGGTGGAATATTAGGAGACAGCAAGAGCAATGCTTCTATTTTTTCTCAGTTACAGGAAAGTTTTATTTTGTGTTACCTAATATAAAATTATAGATATAGTCAGGGGTGAAAGTAATAATAAATGCTTATCGGTACGGGGGTGGCTCTGGCCCACAGAAGGGGCAGGGCCTCGGGCGGAAGGGATGCAGGGCTGGGGGCTCCGCCTCCCCCAGCCAGCCCATCTGCACTGCCTGGCCCCCGCCACCTGGGGCTCTGGCAGCAATTTAAAAGGGCCCGGGGCTCCGGCCGCTGCTGCGGTAGCCAAGAGCCCCGGGCCCTTTTAAATCACCAGCCCTGGGGCAGCTGCCCTTACACCCCCCTCCCGTCAGCGGCCTGGGGGGGGGCGGGGGAGGAAAAAGGGCAATGACGTTAAAGTGCGGCAGCAGCACTTTAACATCGTTGCCCCTTTTGCCTCCCCTGTCGGTGGCCCTGCCAGTACGGGGACCCAACAGGCGGGGGGGGGGGGGGGGGGCAGGGACGTTAAAGCACTGCTGTGGCAGCGCTTTAACGTGCTGTGTACGGGCCAGTACCGGCTTCTTACCGGTACGCTGTACCAGCTCACTTTCACCCCTGGGCATAGTGTACACCCACTAAAAGCTGTTTTTTGGGTCTCTGATATGCAAGCGGCACAAGTAGAGGTGATGTTTTTGTTTGGGGTAGCAGGAACATGTTTGGTGGGAATTTAGATTCAATATTCAGAATTTCCCAACAGACTTGACTCTTGTTCGATTTGGAGTTACAGTTCATGCTAGCTGGACATGAGAGGATTTAAATGACAACTCTCCCTCACCCACAGCCAATCAGAGTTTCATGGTGGGGTTGGCTACTGTGCAGGAAAAAGATGGAAAGTAAAGGAAAATAAGGTTCTGTCGGGGCCATACCACAAATATTGGGAAATGATCTGGCAGTGGTTGCAGAGTTTTTTAAGTAGTTCCAGTGAATAATGGAAGGTCACACAGTTAATTTGCCCCCCCCCCCTTTTTTTTTTTTTTTTTTTTTTACATATTCTGATCTTTTCCCTTTTCCGGCTTCAGGGTCTGGGAACCCACCTGGAGAGGGCCTTGGCTCCAGGGTGAGGAAAAGGTCCTGGCTGCTGGGGAGAACGGATTCTCCGCTTCCCTGCTGCGCATTCTTCTCCTCCTCCTCCTCCTCCTCCTCCTCCTCCTCATTCACAAAATCTTCCTCCCTGTTGCGTGAGACTCTCCCCTTGCAGGTTTCCACAGATAGTGGTGGGATAGTGGTAGGGTCCCCCCCCAGAATGCCAGGCAGCTGATCATAGAAGTGGCATGTATGGGGCTCTGACCCGGAGTGACCGTTTGCCTCCTTTGTCTTTTGGTAGGCTTGCCTGAGCTCCTTAACTTTCATGCAGCACTGCTGTGTGTCCCTGTTGTAGCCTCTCTCCACCATGGCCTGTGCGATTTTGGCATATATATTAGTATTTGTTCTTTTTGATCCGAGTTCTGCCTGCACAGATTCTTCTCCCCGTACAGCAATCAGATCCAGTGTCTCCCATTCACTCCATGCTGGAGCTTGTTTGCGAATCTGGGACTGCATGGTCACCTGTGCTGCTGAGCTCGACACGCTGATCAAACAGGAAATGAAATTCAAAGTTCCTGGGGCTTTTCCTGTGTACCTGGCTAGTGCATCGGAGTTCAAAGTGCTGTCCAGAGCAATCACATTGGAGCACTCTGGAATAGCTCCCGGAGGCCAATACCATCGAATTTCATCTGCACTACCCCAAATTCGACCCAGCAAGGTCGATTTTAGCACTACTCCCCTCACCTGGGAGGAGTACAGCAGTTGATTTTAAGAGCCCTTTAGGTCGACGGAACGGTGTTGGGTGTGTAGACGCATTGCTTATAAAATTGACCTAACACAGCTAAATTTGACCTAACCTCGTAGTGTAGAACAGGGCTCTGAAGCAGACCTGATGACAATGAGAAATCCTACCATGGAAAAACCTGATTCTAAGACCCAAAGCCTGAGATTAGGCTTTTATTTTTATATTGAAGCAATAACTTCTGAGCAGTATTGATGTTTCTTCTTTCTTCCTAGGAAAGAAGGAACTGTGTAAACTGTACAGTTGTTACGACTTGAAAAGAGGTGGAATGTGGCTGGACCTATGTTCATATACATGGCCTAGAACCCTGCAAGCCCTGCTGAGGTGCTGGTGCAGAGTTGTGTTCTTATTGTGAGGGATGCCTCATTTTGGCCTCTCTTTTTGTGTCTGCATTTATTTATGGATGCAGTTGATGTCATTTAGATTTCTGCATGTCTGATTGTGTCCTCAGTTATTTGTGCTTCTTCATTCCCGTCCTTCTCCACTTCCCCCAATCCTCTTGTGCAACAAGCAACTGACCCACAATAACTCATGTGATATTTTGGCTGCCTTGCTTAGCATGGGGCTGGGACCACAAGGACATACAGAACTTTTTGGGGCAAATGCTGGTCCCATTGAAATCAATGACAGTTCACTATTGACTTCACATAGGCCAAGGCCAGGGGATATTAGACAGCTACCATAATTAATAAACAGATATTTGTTGGTCCCTTGAGTCGCTACTGAAAGGAGTTTTCAATGTAGTGAGATCTAACCATCTTAACTTAATTTTTTTGTCCATATTTTATGCTATTCCTTTTTCAGTTGCCTACTCACATTCTCAGAGGTGTAATAGAGTAATTCAAAGGGGTGAACCTGTTTTATGTTATAGTTTTAGGATTTTGTCTGGACAGCACTTGTTCAGTGTGAATTCTTCAGTCGTTGATGCAGATCCCAGGGTTGGGGGCTTTTTATGACTTAAGCAAAGGAATTTTCTATGGATGACTCATTTTTTAGTTGTTTACTGATTTGTATTGCAAGACACCTTGCAACTGTGCTGTATATGTGCTTTTCATAATATACGGTAGCTTATTGTAACTGATTATTCAGCAAGTCTGTTCTCAGCAGGGAATTATGATGCAGTTCAATGATTCAGACGGGAGAGCTGTATTTTTCATGTCCCCTGGTCGTCTTCAAAATGCAGCAGATCCTGGATTTTAGTAAACAAACGTCATTAATATTGTGTTATAAGTTTGGAATTCCATTCTCTCCCTGAGATGGTACAATAGGAAACCATGTGATTTCTGTGGGTGTTGTGATATGCTGTACACAAAGTCCCTTGGTGGTTTTCTGAGCATATTACTAGAGAAACCAGCCCCTAGTAACAGGACTGGCATAGCTAAAGGATGTTGTTTCCATATAGAGAATCAGTAATTCTGAGTCCCATCCACAGACATATAGCGCCATGACTTCTTTTACAATTATTTCAGGATTTTCTTTTTATACCAGTTTTCAAAAAATTAGTACAAATGCAGGTTGTTGAAGAGTACATGATTTGACTGTAGGGGCAAATCCTGCCCTTGCCTCTAGAACCGATGCAATTCCCCTATGCAAAGGGGAGCACAATGCTGGGATGATAGATGCTAATCTCCATAGCATCCCCTGTGCTCTGACATGAGAGGGTTGGTGGGGTCATTGCTGAAGTGGGCTATGGAATGAGTGGAGACAGGGCTAAGTGGCTATTCGTGTCCTTCCTTCTCTACCCCCTGTGGTAGAGTTACACTGAGGCTGTGGCCTGAGTGAGGGAACGCCTCCTCTGCCCCATCACCCCTCAGAGCAATTGGCTGCTGTTTAGAATTTGGGTTATAATGTAGTGATAGTCACTTGTAACCAAACAAATATATCACAGTTTAGTTGTGAAGTAACAGCAGCATATAAGAACTGTGAAAAATACCTTTGGGTGTATAGTTATACCTACACATTACATTTTGGAATAATATCATAAATGCACAATGTTATGCAAAGCAGTATTGGAAGACATATTTTTGCATACGGCTAGAAGAAATTGCAACTCCCAATAGCTTTTTCCTGTGACTTGGAGTAAAAGAGATGTATCCTTTGAATTTAGGTTGAAACTCTAATTCACATTTAGCTGCTTTAATAAAAAGTAGCAAATACACTCTCTGGCACTGACAGGACTGAAAAACATTCTTCATTGCAGTGTCATTAGCTACAGTGCAGTAGACTGTAAGTACATTATCAATGAACACTGTATATACAGGTTTTTTCTTTTCTGTAACTTCCTCCCTAAGGGTACCCCATGATGTCACTGATCCACTAAACCCACAGCTATACGGAACAGTGAGTGCGCTGTCAGTTTCTAAGTAGGCTCCAGCCTGATATGCACATACAGAAGCTCAAAGCAATGAATAAGCTGTTTCTGAATTTTCAGTAGCTCAAAGGCTCTAAGCCTTTCTGGTTCTCTGTGAATCTTTTAGGACTAAGCTTCACCTATTAAAGGCCAAGCCCCTACTCTGTACGTTGTTTTTGACAGCAGCATGGTAGCCAGGGGGGAAATGGCACGATTTTGGAGTCTGGAGAGCCTTCAGATGGGTATGTGTGAGTAGAAGGTTCACTCTTTTATTCTCTGTAATGTTTCTAATTTAAAATTATCAAGTGTTAGTGTCCCTGGGCTTCATTCTGATCACATTCATGTTGTTGTAAATAATGTAAACTCCACTGCAATCAACAGTTACACCAATGGAAAGCTGGATAGAGATCAGAATCAGGCTCACATTGCAATCCATTAGAGCTCCAGGGATACCCATCCCTATCCGTAAAATATTTACTCCTGCCGGTAAACGTTAGAGGAATAGATACAGAGAGTAAGTGATTGGTGGTTGGTTTTGTTTGTTTGTTTTTTTTAAATCTAGCTACCAAGGCAATGGAAGCCTCTTGACTGGTAAGGAATCATGAGCAGTTACCAGCCCAAAAATTACACTCCTTTTTCATCTTTAGTTAAATGTTTTAGAGTATTTATGTCTACTATCTTTGCTGCAACAAACCAGTTGTCAGTACTGACATTACAATGCGGCTGTAAAAATGAGATCTGGGATGAAATTTAACACTTCAGATTTGAGGCTAGAAGCTGATTTGTATATATTATTTATTTACAGATTTTCGGGAAAACAATGTCAGTGAGTTTTAAATTATACCACTTTTAAAATATATAGTTCTATTCGTTTTCGGATTTGTAAGCCTATGGCTGAGAGAGCTCAACTTTTTAATAGGAATTTTGCAGCCTCCTTGATTAGCTCGATGAGACATTAATATGAATGTGTATTTTAAAATGTTTTGTGGTGGGTAGAATAACTGTGTTGTTTTACGTCAAGACTAAGGGCAAAATTGTGCCCTTCCAAAGAAAGAAAGCCACAAGGTAAATGTTTTAACTGATCTCTGCATCCTATGGCCTTGATTACTCTTGAAAAATTAGTATCCATATAAATGGAAATGCTTGCAAGGGTGCAAGTGTAAGCACTAATATAGACAGGGCTATCTATACTGTCATGAAAACCTATGGGTTACACTGTACAGACTATCTGTGTGCGATCCAAAAAGCAAGGCAAGCCTCTCTGGTAGAGGTGGTTGGGAATTTTTTGGCTGGCTGGCTTTTTGTCGAAAAATGCTGATTTGTCAAAAAACAAGCAAACAAACAAAACAACCTTTTTGTGGAAATGTATAATTTTTGACAAAAGTTTTGCTGGGGAGGTTTTTCAGCTTCAAGGTGGAATTTCTGGTCAAAACAAGAGTTAGAGAGGGAGAAATCCAACCTAGAATAGCCAATAGCCTGCTGGTTAGATCACTCACCTGGGATGTAGGAGAGTCAGGTTCAAGTCCCTCTTCCAAATCTGGCAGAGCAGGGACTTGAACCTGACTCTCCCAGCTTCCATGTGAGTGCCGTAATCTCCCCATCTCTTCTGCCTGCCTTCACCAAAAAAAAACCAAAAAACAAAAAAATTAAAAATCGCTTGATTTCATCCCACCACAGAATGGAGAATTTTTTTTTGAATCTTGAAAATTTTAATGGGATAGGAAAACCATTTCCCGCCTAGTTCTACTCTCTGCTTTTTTCTCCTTCATAGCCTACTCCATGCAGGATTACACTGCAGGCCATCTGCAAGGGCAGCGCATGAATCCCCCCTTCGGGGAGGCTACCCCGGCTCCGCCCCTTCCATCCCTGCCCCCTGGAGCCCTGAGCCTACCCCTACCCGCACCATGGCCAGAGAAGCCCCGGCCCACCCACCCTAGCATCTTGTGGCTGCTGGGCAGCCCATCCTAGCCACGCCAGTCGGCCTGAGCACTGGCCTTCCTGCCTCAGCTGCCAGGGCCACCGGCCAGCCCAACACCGGCGTGACCCCCGGGCCACCGGCCAGCCCAAGTACTGGCCTGACCCCCAGGCCAGTCCGAGCACCGGCTAGTGTTGCCAGGTGTCCAGTTTTCGACCGGAACACCCAATCAAAAAGGGACCCTTGTGACTCCGGTCAGCACCACTGACCAGGCCGTTAAAAGTATGGTTGGCAGTGCTGCCAGTGCAGCGGGCTGGCAGGCTCCCTACCCAGCTCTGCATGGCTCCCGGAAGTGGCCAGCATGTCCCTCTGGCTCCTAGGTGAAGGGGCAGCCACAGGGCTCTGCATGCTGCTCCTACCCCGAGTGCCGGCTCCACAGCTCCCATTGGCTGGGAACTGTGGCCAATGGGAGCTGCAGGGGGCAGCGCCTGCAGGCATGGGCAGTGTTCAGAGCCCCATGGCCGCCCCTTCACCTAGGAGTCGGAGGGACATGCTGGCTGCTTCCAGAATCTGGCTGAGGTAAGTGCTACCCAGAGCATGTGCCCCAATCCCCTCCCGCACCCCAACACCCTGCCCCAGCCCTGAGCCCCCTCCTGTACCCCAAACCCCTCATCCCTGGCCTCATCTCAGAGTACAGAGCCCTCACATCCCCCCCTTCACCCCACTCCCTGCCCCAGCCCAGTGAAAATGAGCGAATGAGGAAGGGTGGGGGAGAGTGAGCAACGGAGGGAGGGAAGATGGAGTGAGCAGGGGCGGGGCCTCAGAGAAGGGGTGGGGCAGAGGCTTGGCCTCAGGGCGGGGCAGGGGTCAGGGCAAGGGTGTTCGATTTTCTGCAATTAGATAGTTGGTAACACTAGCACTGGCCCAACCCCTCGACTGCTGGTCAGCCAAGCTTCCTGAGCTCGCCAGGCCGCCAGCCCGAGCTGAGTCCCTTCTGGCTTCAGGGGAAGGGAGAGCAAGGGTGGAGCTTCGGGGCGGAGTATGGGTGGGCCCATGGCCTGGGTTAGGGGAGACTAACCTGTCCTATTATGCCCGCTGCCTCTGACCATCTGCCTAAGAGTCATATAAAGATTATGGCCCAGATTTTTAAGGGTATTTAGGCATTGCTGTGCTCAGAATTGCAATGCCTAAGGGCTGGTCTACACGGGGGGGGCGGAGGGGGAGAGGATCGATCTAAGATACGCAACTTCAGCTATGCAAATAGCGTAGCTGAAGTCGAAGTATCTTGGATCGAATTACCTGGGGTCCACACGGCGCAGATGGACGGCCACGGCTCCCCCGTCAACTGTGCTACCGCCGCTCGCTCTGGTGGAGTTCCGGAGTCGACGGTGAGCGTGTTCAGGGATCGATATATCGCGTCTTAACGAGTGGCGGGTAGTGAAGACACCCTAAGTGTCATTCTCAAAAGAGACTTAGGCACTTATGAGCCTAAATTGTTTTTGACAGTCAATGGGATTGAGGCTCCTAAGTGCCTAAACCCTGTTTGAAAATTAACTTAGGCTCCTAAATAAGTTAGGCATTGGACTCCTGAGCTCAACAACACCTAAATACCTTTTAAAATCTGGACCTAAGTTCTTTCCCCTGAACCAGGGACCCTGCAGGAAACTACTGTATCTACCTACCTGTGACACAGGCCCAAAAATTTTAATCGTTTACATCCAGGTCTACTTCTGTGTAGCTCAGTGGGGTTATTCCCAATTTGTATGAGTGTGTAAATGAGAGGAAAATTACTCCTTAAGTACATGTGGTGGTGTTATATTTTCAAGAGCAAAGGCACTTTCTAAGGGGTTTTGCCTTAGCCTATTGGCAGTTTTATGTTCACATTTTTTATTAAATGGTTTTTATATGTTTGCTTTTCTGAGAAGGCTTTGATTAAACCAAATTACTCTGTTTCAAGCCTGTCACTATTGTTTTAGTTGTTACAGATGGTGGAACTGAATCTTCTGCCTTAGTTGATGACAATGGTAGTGAGGAGGATTACAGTTATGAGGAGATCTGCCAACCCAGCCCTAGATACCTGCAGCCTGGAGGGGAACAGCTAGCAATTAATGAGGTAAGAGGAGGATACTTTCCAGTATGTCTAACCTTTTGGTTAAAGTGATGATGCCTCATATAACTGTACTCAAGCTTGGGAGTCTGGGATCCAGACCTTTTTGCTGCATTATCTAATTTCTCAGACAGATAATTATACAAGGACAGATTTCTCAAAATACTCAGCTCATCCTGAAACAGGTTGTATTTATTTATCTCCTTTTTGTTTAATTATGCTTGTTTAGTTTTCTAGCCGTCTACAGATTGGTCTTTGCTGAGCGTTTGTCCTTCACCAACTCTCCCCCTTCCCCCCCCCCATTTCAGCTGATAAGTGATGGCAGCATGGTCTATGCAGAGGCACTGTGGGACCACGTGACTATGGATGATCAAGAGCTAGGCTTTAAAGCTGGGGACGTCATCAGAGTCCTTGAAGCTTCCAACAAAGACTGGTGGTGGGGAAGAAATGAAGACAAGGAAGCCTGGTTTCCAGCTAGCTTTGTCAGGGTTAGTAACCTATGTCTGTTTCTTTTCTACAACCAGGGCCTGATTCACCACTGCATTACTGCAGCTTTACATCAGTTTCCTGGTAAAATGTCAATATAACAATGGTTTGTTTTATTTTGTTAAATGTTGCTATTCTCGATTAAGCATTCATATCTTTATATCCTTGTTTCATGCTGAATGCCCCAAACCAAGTGCCTGATTCTCCACTGCCTTGCATTTGCAAATCAAAATTGTAACACCTTATGACCACTTTTCACAGGCATAAAAGACTACACAAGGGACAGGGCAAAAAGAGAATCAGGCCCAAATATTTGCAATCTACTTGGCCACATATTACTGTCACTTACTCCTGGGTAACCCTTTCAAAATCCAAATAGAAATGAGGACAGAGACCCAGCTTATCATTATTATTATTTGGACTATGTCCCATGGAGGTAAAGGAACCAGCACTAATACCACTCAAGAGTGCTCAATATGTACAGAAAGAGCACAGCAGTTTGGGGGATGGAGGTGGGAACATCTGTTCTACTTCTGATACTCTCACTTCAGAAAAATGTATTTTTAACTTTAGATATCAGTGTGAGTGTGAGTGCCCCATTCTTTGGGAAAGGAGGACAATTGGGGAAAGAAGAAATGACTGTAACTGATTACTTCAGATCAGTGTCATCCGAATTTAACATGAAAAATAAAGCCACAATTTACTTATTTGAGTATTGGCGATGAGCGCCCACTGCTCATGGTCTCTCTAATAAATCTGCACTTCTGTTAACAAAAAATACAGGCAACATTTATATGATGGCCTTGGGATATTATGGTGTTGAAGGCCATATGGGTACCCGGAAAGAAAGAGTGGGCCCATTACTGAAACCTTTACATTAGTAGCCAGTGGAAATATTTGCATAAGAGTTACATGATAGACCTTATTAGGACTGGGGACCAGTTATATAATAATAATTAATAATCAGTTATGAGCTGCCTTTATTGTAATTAAATAAAGTTTGTAATAATTTTTAACATTTGTTTTTGTAATACCTTGCTGCACTACTCTAGCTGTCTTTTCTGTTATGAATGCAGCTACGAGTTAATCAGGAAGAACTTGGAGAAAATTGTGGTAGCATCCAGGATGAAGAGCAACATGCAGATGCTAGCAAACATCGCCAAAAAATTGCTGAAAACAAGGATCAGATGAGAACCAATGTGATACAAGAAATAATGAACACGGAGAGAGTCTATATCAAACATCTCAAGGACATCTGTGAGGTACAGTATCAAGCCATAGACTTAGAGCATTCCACAGACCTAGTTTGAAGAAATGTCCCTTATGAGAGAAAACTTGAGCATTTTCTGTTGTCAAAAGATTCATCCTTGCAATTCTAAGGCTGTCAATGAGAATGCTCTCTTATGCAGTTCTAACTCTCTTCTTTATTGAACGCCATAATATACTTTTTTGAAAGAACACTTCATTTTGTACCTGTTAACAATGCATTGCTTTCCTGACTGCAGTTTCCATGTTGGGGAGAGAGTCCAGCTTACTTAGTATTTCCTACCACTTTGCTTCTGTATATAACTGTAAACCCATGTAATACTGTAGTACACCTCTACCCCGATATAACGCGACCCGATATAACAAGAATTCGGCTATAACGCGGTAAAGCAGTGCTCCGGGGGGGCGGGGCTGCGCACTCCGGCTGATCAAAGCAAGTTCAATATAACGCGGTTTCACCTATAACACGGTAAGATTTTTTGGCTCCCGAGGACAGCGTTATATCGGGGTAGAGGTGTATCTAATTACAATTTAGTGTCTGAACATTTTGAAGGTGGCCTGCAGAGGAAAAAATGAAAAATTGGATTTGTGCTTTTTTTTCTGCAGGCCACCTTCAAAAATGAAAAATTGGATTCTATTTTTTAAAAATATTCTGCTTGTTTAAACTGCAGAAAGATCAGTAGTATCAAGACTTACCTTCTCTGTTTGTTTTTTGCTGGAGTTTCCTTGGAGGACCAGAGACCTGTAGTAGGAGCATTCTCACACCTTAATTGAAGTTTGAGCCTTTAACTATGAACGTTTTTTCTCCCACGTGTGGTTTGGGTGTTTGAGTTAGAATAGTAAAAAAGAACCAATGAAGGATGGTAAACAGCCTGACCAAAAAAAATCACTTCTCCTTTCAGTTTGTTAGGTTTCACTTCCTTTCTGCTTGTTATGTCATAGTCCTATTAGTTCTCCAGTCATATATAGAATCTTCCAGGAAAAATAAAAATAATAAGAGCTGCCCTTCTAGTGTGGCAAACAAGCAGATTATTTTTTATCAGGCCTAAAGAAACAAAACAAAGGCACAAACCCATTTTTTCAGGTAATCTTTAAAATGTTTTGCTAAATTTCAATTCCTTGAGCAAGATCATCATTAAGATACACTTTTTATCTATGCCAGGGTAAGTGTAATTAAATCTTATACTTCAGGACATAAGCTATAAAAGGTCAGGGGGATTTTTACCAACATGTGTATCTCTGACACATTTGGCTTGCTTCATGGTGGGTGAATTTCCTCTTCCATTGAAGCATCAGGTATTGGCAATTGCTAGAAGAATACCAGTGATGCAGTATGTGTGAGAAACTAACGTTAACTTTCATTGGCTTAATTCTGTTGCTGAGATACATCAGTACATACATTGATGTCAGGAGGAGCTGGAGCTCTCAGGATTTGGCCCACTGATATTAATTCTTAAACATCACTAATCCAGTTCATCTGTGTGTTGTTGTTTTTTTAAAAGACAGAGTGGCTGTGTATTTAGTGGACCAGTGCTAATGCACATGTTTTCCAAGGGGAATAAATGTGCCCAAGTTCAGCAAAGAGTGAATCACTCATGGCTGTGCAAGCAGGACAGTGAGTGTGCTTACGTGTAGGTCTGAGTCAGAGAAAAATTTACTCCAGAGGCTGACCCAGAGTTACAAGATCTGCACAAGAAATAACTTCCCTTTTGGGAGCCTGTGCACCAAAGCAAAAGGCAAAAAACACCAACTTGGCTTGAAGCATTGGCACCTCCCTTAAAAGGCAGGGGTTGGGAAGGTAGGGACATGCATGGTAGCACCCAGCAGTACCCAGAAATGGTATTCAGAAACTCCAAGCGTCTGCTTGAACCTAGTTACCTCACTGCAGCAATTGCAAGTTCTTTGGTGCTTGCAGCTCACGGGGAGATCTGGGAGCAACATGCCTGACAGCGTCCAAAGGTACAGACATCTCCTAACCACACGGCAAACATCTCCTAACCACACGGTTTAACCTCAGTGCTCACATGTACCTGGGTTCCGTACCCTATTGTGTGCAACAGATGTTTTCTGGCAGCCATTTTAGCATACTGTATCCCAGTCTCCCCACAGTGCGTTAAACAGCAGATATTTATTAGCTTGCCAGGTGTGCCTCGCTGCTACATATTTGTTGATCATATGCCTCTCTGTGACATGCGGCAGGAGCTGACCACTTACCTCAGTAGAACCCTAATCCTTTCTCTTCCTCCTGGCTGCACAGTTGTTTGTATTACCTGCTCTTTGGTACTGAATGCAGAGTAGAAGTTACTTCAAGTGCTTTGTGGGGTTGGAGCATTGTAACATATCTACTTAGAGACTGAGACAGATGTACTGAACTGAACCCATACAGATAGATATAAAAGAGAGAGAAATATTTGTTAATGGAGCATTTGGGTTTTTAGGTAGCAGTCATTCCAGTACCAGTTGGGTCCTGTCCATGCTATAGATTTTGCCGTGTTTAAGCAGTGTTTAAACACAGTAGCACTTCAAGCGTATTATAACAAGGTAATCTTATCTATGTGGCTGGGACCAAGCCCTGAAATACTCAAGAACCATGCGCTAGTGTAACACCAACAGACCCCTGGTCGTCAGCAGGCAGGATTGAACTTGGGACCTCTGGAGCTTAGTGCATGAGCCTCTACTGCAAAGCCATATGGCCCTTAGACTCATTAATCTCTCTCTAAGTCAGTGGTGGGCAGCCTGCGGCCCACGGGCCACATGCGGCCCATCAGGGTAATATGCTGGCAGGCCGCCAGACAGTTTGTTTACATTTGCATGGCACCTGCCCACAGCTCCCAGTACGCGCGGTACGCCATTCCTGGCCAATGGGAGCTGCAGGAAGCAGTGGCCGGCACGTCCCTGCAGCCTGCACTGCTTCTCGCCGCTCCCATTGGCCTGGAACGGTGAATCATGGCCACTGGGAGCTGCAGGCAGCCGTGCAAACGTAAGCAAACTGTCTGGCGGCCCGCCAGCAAATTACCCCAACAGGCCGTGTGTGGGCCACATATTGCCCACCACTGCTCTAAGTGGTTTCGGTGCCACTAGATGGGACAGAACACTATCCCCCAGAGGTGTGTGGGTTACACTAGCCCTAGCAAAGATTATCTTTAGACAGTGTTTTTACAGAATTTGGTCTCATCTGTACAGGCAAGATCAAACTCTGTCATAGCACAGTTGGGGCAGTTACTACTAAACACTGTGGCAAAACTGGTAGTGCAGGCTCTTCTCCTCCTGGATTGATAGTTATAACAATAAGATGCAGCTCTGTATTAGATATTATACAAGTGCTGACATCTGGCTTCCTGACTAATCAACTCTAGGGTGAAACAGAATTAGGATTGGGAGAATCAGTAACATAACTGTTCAGACACACATCTGAATTTGTACATCCAGTTTTGTAGTGAATATGGCCTTGAAATCAGAGACCACAAAAATCTAACCTTGGAAAGCATAGGGTTACCATATTTCAGCAAGCAAAAAAGAGGATGGGAGGAGCTCCACCTTAGCCCCACCCCTGCCCCTCCCACTTCCCCCCCCTCAGAGCCTCCAACCCTCCCCCCGCTCCTTGTCCCCTGACTGCCCCCTCCTGGCACCCCTGCCCCTAACTGCCCCCCCAGGACTCCACCCCCTACCTAAGCCTCCCTGCCTCTTGTCCCCTGACTGCCCCCTCTTGAGACCCTCCTCCCCAAATGCCCCCCAGGACCCTACCCCCTACCTGTACCCTGACTGCCCAAAACCTTATCCACCCCCCCCCAGAAAGCCCCACCCCGTCTCTTGACTGCCCCCTCCAGAACCTCCCTGCCCCTTCTCCGACCCCCTGGCTCCCTTGTTGTTGGCCTTTGCCTAATGTCTCTGTGAACTTGCTCAGGAACGGCCTGAGCCGCTCGTCCCGGCACGCTGGGCAGCAGTGGGGGAGGAGCTCCAGACTGCTGGAGGCGATCTGCAAATGCAGGGAGGGAGGGAGGGAGTGATCTCTGCTGCAGGGGAGAGGAGGAGTGGCGCTTTCTGGCTGTCAGAGCCCCATGTAAGTGGCACCATCCGGCCGGCTGCCCTGTTAGCCGCGCGTGCTCTGCGGGGGGGTGGGGGAAGGGGAGAGTCCGGACATTTACAAATTCCCCCTGGACACTATTTTTAGCTCAAAAAGCTGGACATGTCCGGGGGAATCCGGACGAATGGTAACCCTAGGAAAGTAGAATATCAAATTGAGTTGCCTTGTTCAGTACAAACTCCATTTTCAAGCTCTTGATCTCTTTCAGATTTGATACACAGAGGTTTTCTTGTTTTATTTCCAGGGATATATTCGGCAGTGTCGTAAACATACAGGAATGTTCACCGCGGCTCAGTTAAACACCATTTTTGGAAACATTGAAGATATTTACAAATTCCAAAGAAAGTTTCTGAAAGATCTTGAGAAACAGTACAACAAAGAGGAACCTCATTTAAGTGAAATAGGATCCTGCTTTCTTCAACATGTATGTCATTAACTCCATTTTGCTTATGAAATAAACAAAATATAATTAGTAAATGTTAAACTACCATGAGGAAGACACTTTAGTTAGTGCTGATTATATGAAAACATTTAAAATCCCTCCCTTTTTTCCACCTCCACCCTTTGAGTAGGCCTATTTTCCTTGTAAGTGAACAGTCTTTCCATTTTCATAGCTATGGTGATCCCAAGGTCCCAGATGAACAGGACTGTTTCCAACAATCACAGGCAATGTTCCCTCTAATTTTTTCCATCCATATGTGGAATACATATTTTTATGTGCACTGAGGTATGTGCCTATATGCACCACCAGTAGAAACAAAAAACTTAGATATAATATATATATTTTAAAAGTTACCAGAGGGATAATTACTCCAGCCAGGACAGGTTAGGCATTTTAGAACTCACTACTCAAAGAATTAAATTTAAGTGTAAGAGAAATAAAAATTATGAAATGCATAGACCAGTCAAAACACTAAAATAACAGTTTGAAAGAATAAAATTACAGAGCATATATGTGCATTGCAGGAAGTACCAAGAAGTAACAATAATAATAATACAAGTATGTGTTGGGAGGTGTGTGAGAAAGAGACAGAGACTCTGTGTGTGAGTGTGAGAGAGAGCGAAAGACAGAGACTCCGTGTGTGTGTGTGTGAGAGAAAGAGACAGAGACTCTGTGTGTGTGTGTGTGTGTGTGTGTGTGTGTGTGTGTGTGTGTGTGTGTGTGTGTGTGAGAGAGAGAGAGAGAGACAGAGACAGAGACAGAGACTGTGTGAGCTGGCTTCTGGGGAAATGTCAGAAACAATGCACTGTCTCTTTAAGAAAGGCACTCAGTCGACAGCTACTCACCATTCAGACCACAGCAGCTCCTAGTCCTCCTGAGCCAGGCTATCCCCTCTGCCCTGCTCTGCAGAGATGGGGTACAGGGGTGGGGGGAGGGTGACATCCTGAGAGCACCCTCCTCCCTCCCCCACCTTCTGCTCTGCACAGCCAGCAGGAAGGTCCCAGGAGCAGCTGCAGGATGGGCAACATGGGGGGGAGGGGCACTTGAACACATGCTGCCTCCTGTGCACAGAATGGCACTTAAATCTCTCCTGCCTGGCAGCCCAAGCGCGCAGCTTACAGGGAACACAGATCACAGGTTAACATTTACATAACTGCAGGCATCTGAGTTGATTTTGTTCTATGAAAACTACATCCAGTATCTTCCCAGAGAAAATATTAACCAGGGTGATTGATAAAGGTGAGAAAAGAGTCGCATATCATTGCTAATCACCTACATAACCTCCAAGTAGACTTGAGAAAAAAAGTTTGGCAAATAAAAATGTCACCGAAAAATGCATTTTGGAGGGTTCAATAACTATTCATGTATTTGGGTAGAACTCACTGAATAGTTCAGGCTGAAAAATACTCATTTTTTTTCAAAGTCATTTTGCTTGAAAAGAAAATGCTGTTCTCAAGTTTGGCCAGTTTAAAAAAAAAAAGTGGGGGGGGGGGGGAGAAACCCCAAAAATGATCAAATAGAAAAACTAAACAAAAAATTGTTTAGAGTCAATTCAGACATCTCACTCAACTCAAAATGACATTTTTTCAATTTGAAAAAATCTCTTAAAAATTGGTTTGGTTCAAATTGAACTAGATTATCATTATTATTTTTAACCAAAAAATCTATTATTCGCTCAGCTTTACCAATAACCATAGGAGGCTTCCAATTTCCAAGGCTCCTCAAAGAAAACTCCTTCTTAAAGTGAGTTTGATTATTGTGATTTTGTGGAGGCCTCTGTTTCAGTGTTCACAGAGAACCCCGTATGACTGAAATTCACAAATCTGGTTAGAGTAAAGAGATATTTGGGTTTTTTCCATTTCAGAAAGCAGCAAGCACTGCTAGTCAATGCACTCCCCTGCGATCCGTATTAACAGGAGTTTTACCTATTACCAATTGTAGAATAGATTCTTCTGTGTTTTCTAAATAGATTGTTATTCAGTTTGGGTGTAATTTAGCAAACTGTCTAATTAGTGAAACCAGAAGTATTTTATAACTTCAATATCGATTTTTGGTTTTGTCTTTTTAAGATGAATGTTTTAGCTAAAGCTTTGGTTTTTCTTTATAGCAAGAAGGTTTTGCCATCTACTCAGAGTATTGTAACAATCATCCCAGTGCCTGCCTTGAGCTTTCCAACCTAATGAAACAGAGCAAATACCGTCACTTCTTTGAGGCCTGTCGCCTGCTTCAGCAGATGATTGACATTGCTATTGATGGCTTTCTCCTTACACCTGTTCAGAAGATCTGTAAATACCCTCTTCAGCTTGCAGAGTTACTCAAATATACTACCGAAGAGCATGGGTGAGAGAATTAAAATGATCTGTCTTAGACCATAATGTTACCTTATTGCTAAAGCAGTCTAAGGTAGATTTGGTCAGGCAGTGGATGACAACCTGGCTCCTTAAGATCAATGGCAAAGCTGTGACTGACTTCAGTGGGGACAGAATTTCACCCAATATGTTTATCATCCTGGGACTATGTGAAAAAATATTTCAGAAACAATATACATGTTAAATAGTCACCCTTGCATATAAGGGGACTGATCTGGAGAGAGAGAGAGGGAGGGAAGAAAGGAAGGAAGGAAGGAGAAGAGATTTGTAAACCAGAGTGGAAAAAATACCAGTGATTCCAAGGGAAAAATGAATAAGGGATACATGTAGGGAAGAAAAGGGAAGAATTAGAAAAGAGAAGTGTCTCAGGGTATGTTTACACAGCAAAGAAAAACCTGCAGCTGGCCTGAACCAGCCAATTCGGGCTTGCCAGGCTCGGACTGCAGGGCTGTTTCATTGCTGTGTTGACTTCCCTCTCACCCCTCACCGTTCTAGAGCCCAGCCAGCCACAGGTTTTTCTTTGCTGTGTAGATATACCCTTAGAGATAGAAGAGGTGAAGATGGTCTTAGAAGAACAACATAAACTGAAAGTGTTTAATAGCATTAAACATTGAAAAATATGTTCAAGGGGAAAAAAGATACTGAAAAATCCTTATGAAATGATGTAGTTAGATACTGCAAGAAACAAGTGAATCAAAGGGGGTGGGGTGGAAGAGGAAACAACCAGTATAGAAAGACTCAATAATTTTGTGGTGGAAAAATATATTAATGAGAGATACCCAGACTATCTACATTCATTGTTACTATCTTCAGTGTAGGAAACAACCCTGGACATAGGAACTTAGTCAAGCAAAACTCCCTCCAAAGGTGGTATTGAATATTTTCCGGTGATCTGACAATCACTCGTATATGGATCTTCATTCAGTGTTTGGTTAACTGGCAGCCAGTTCAGGAAATTACCATTTCCTTTGCTATTACTGCACTATTTCTTAACCCAGTAATCCCTTCTCCAGTATATATTTTTCCAGATGATGCCCATGATTCAACTGTCTTGGGTTTTATCAGTTGTTTTGGTCTCTCCCCCACCCCATTTTCCCCTTCAAAATTTCTTCAGAGCCCTCACAAAATTCACTTAGAAAATGCTTATCTGTGCTCTGTGTGGAAAGAGGCCATGGGCTTCCCTTGGTCTGAGCTGTTTAATTTTGTTCACTAAATGTGCAAAGGAACTGAGGCTGTCATTTTCTCAACTCACCATGAGGATCCCAGTTTATCAGACCTAAGAGAGCCTGTGTGGTAACCAGAAACAGACTTTGCCTTCTTCATGGAATCATAGTCAGTGATGCTTAATAAAGAATGATCTCCTTTCTGTAGAATACTGAACCAAACTATAGAACTTAATAGAGATTAAATACCTGCTTTAGTTCTGTACAAGTCTCAATAAATTCTGTAGTTTGGTATAAAAACTGTTGAAAGATTATCATTCTCTGTTAAATTATATTATTGTAGTAATTTCTATAAAGCCCTATTTAATATTGGTTTAATCCCCATTATACTCTATAGGACTTTTCTATAATAGATAAGAGAACAAAAGTCTGCAAAACCTGCTTGTATCTTGAGATATACGCAGAACCATTCAGCTACGTGCATTGTTGTTGTTGTCATCATCACCATCATCATCACTCCCATAACTGCATTGGTTGTTGGCGCACCATCATTGATGAGCAATCAACCAATTGTCTCCACCCCGACGATTGTGTGTCAGTGCTTGAGTCTCCACGAACTCCATTCCTGTCCACTCTTTTATGTTGTCAATCCATCTCTTCTTCTGTCTACCTCTTCTTCTCTTCCCCTGTACTGTCCCTTGGAGGATGATTTTGGATAGGCCAGATGATCTTGTTACATGGCCATACCACTTCAGCTTGCGCTTCTTCACGGTTGTCAGGAGGTCTTCATATGACCCAGTGCATTGGGTAATGATGTTGCAGACCTCTTCATTAGTGATTTGATCAAAGTAGGAGATGCCCAGGATTTTACGGAAGTATCTCATCTCTACTACCTGTATTTTCCGTTCAAGTTCTGCCATAAGGGTCCATGTCTTGCACGCATACAGAGAAATAGAGATGACCAACGCGTGCAGCAGTTTCAGTTTGGATTCCAGGGAGATGTTCTTATTCCTTCAAATTGGCTTTAGCTTTGCCGCTGCTGTTGTTTGTGCAGTTCTTGCCCGAATTTCTGCCTTGCATCCTTCATCAGTGATGATTGCCCCTGAATACTTGAACTGTTTCACTGTCTCCAGCTCTTCTCCACTGGCAGTGATATGTGAGCTGATCCTATCACATTTGTTTGTCTTCAGCTTGGTTTTCTCTGCACTGATTTCCATGCCATATTTTGCAGAGGTTTCATCCAATCATTTCACAAGGTTGGCAAGTTCATCTTTGCTGCCTGCCACACCATCAATTTCATCAGTGAACCGAATATTTGAGATTGTTCACCTCCCAATGCTGACTGTGCATATGTGATCTTCTAGGGCATCAGTCATTATGTACGCCAAGTAGATGTTGAACAGTGTGGGCGAAAGAAGGAGCCTTGCCGGACTCCAACAGTGTGACCTTGTGATGCTAAATTTTTGGCTGCAGCTAAGGAAAATCGTCAGGCCAAAGTTCACCAGAACCAAGTTTGACTTAGAAAGACTCAGAGACCGAAACATTACAGAGTCATTCCAAGCAATGATCAGCGGAAAATTTGCCCCGCTGCTTGCTCTAGAGGAAGACGTAGAAACAACGACCAACAATTTCAATGCTGTAATGAATGAGGCAGCAATGGACATCCTTGGAGACAGCTGTGAAATCACTCAAGAATGGAAAAGCTACAGGTATTGACAACATCCCAGCCTAACTGATGAAATTTGGAGGAGAAATAGTAATGTACTCACCAAGATCTGCAACAAGATCGGCAGACCGGTGGGTGGCCCTCCACATGGACACAGTCACTAATCATCACTTTGCCAAAGAAAAATAAACCTGCAATTGTGTCAAAATGACCAGACCATAAGCTTAATTAGCCATCCCAGCAAAGTGACGTTGAAAGTCATATTGAACAAATTGAAGCCACAAGCGGAGAATATTATTGTTGAAGACCAGGCTGGCTTTCATGCTGGAAGAAGTACCACAGAACAGATTTTCAACCTTCGTGTTCTATGTGAGAAGTACTTACAACACCAGCAGGACATCTACCATGTCTTTGTTGACTTCAAGACAAGAGTTTGACAGAGTATGGCACGAAGTCCTCTGGGCACCCATGAAGAAGTACAATGTTGGTTGTAAGCTTATTCTTACCATTAAACAACCGTATGCCAAGACCAGCCATGCAGTTCTCCTCAATGGCACAATAGGAGAGTGGTTTTGCACCACTGTTGGAGTCCTGCAAGGCTGCTGCCGTTTGCCCACATGTCCGACATCTACTTGGAGCATTGTCGTCGTGAAACTTAAAACTATGGATTTAATTTTGTTCTTTATGATTTCCTGCTAATTTAAGTGATGAATTAATGTGTACTGTGTGCTAGTGCACACTTAGTATGTGGATTGCCTGACTGTAATTTAAACTATAGTCCATTCATTTAGTAAGCAAGCAGTGAATCTGAGTTTCTGGCATACACTCTATAAACCATACAAAGCTGAACTGAGACCTAACTAACTGACTTTACTATGAACTCATGAAAAGCACTGTTATGGGCAAGATCTGTGTGCAAGCTTGGGCTGTCAGAAGTTAAAGGGTGATTTTATCCTCTTGCGCTCCTCCAATATCTTTGTTTATTGTAAAAGCTAGAGGCCAGATAATGTGTTGGTATAAATCAAAATAGCTCCATTGAAGTCATAAATCATTAATAAATAGCCATTCTAAGTACTTCCCTGTGCTGATTTACTTTCTGACTAAATTAAGCTTTTATCTTTAAAAGTTTGTGTTTCTAGCCCTTACGGTTGCAAGGAAAAGGTTCCATCTATGAACCAGTCTGCAGAGACCCAGCCTGAAACAATCTCTCTGAGTCCAACGTTTACAGTATTTACCTTGGAAAAATTCCCATTGAATACAATGAAATTTTTGCTCGTGGACGTAGTGCGGGATTTAGCCCAATAAGAGAGATGGATTATTGCCATTCAGTTCCATGGTTACTGCCATTATTCATCTCCATGATTAACTTGGAAGCCCCATGATATCAATTTGAATACCAGTATGTGTAGCTGTTTCACTGCTGGTAACTTTTGAGCAGGAGCCTCCAGTAATACTGGGCTGTGGGTAGAGCTAGGGCAGGGTATCATCAGCCTCCCCCACATTTTCTGTTTCCCTCTCCTCCACCAGACTCACACACACAACCCAGGCAAAAGAAGATTGTTTTGGATTGGTGGGAGCTGCTTTCTTCTTTATTTAAACTTCAGTATTTTATTTCAAAACTAATTATTATTTTTCAAATGCCCCAAAATGTGTGAGAGGCACCATAGAACAGTTAAAGACACAGAGTTTATAGTCTGCCAGTAAGGGCACCTGTTACACAACAAGTGGCAGTAATAGACAGACCAAAAAGAGGGGGACTAAGGTAGGAAGGGCAAGGGAAACAGTGATGAGATTGTGCGGTCACTCAATAAGGCATGTCCACCCTTACATTAGTGGGATTTTATTAGTGTTACTCTCACTTCTATGTGTGATGTTGCAGAAGAGAGTTTCTAGTGGGTATTTGAATAGGGAGAGGGAGGTGGATTGTGAACACACACATCCAGACGTGTGCAGGTGGTAAGGCAGAAGCACGTGAGGAAATTTGCAGAAGTGGAGGGGAAGCCAGGGCTCTCAGTCTTGCCCCTCAAACACCTGTTTACATGCAATGGCCCAGCCTGTCAGCAGCCATTAATCAATCCCTCTATGTTCACTGGGAGGTCGGTAAAATGATCCAGTGGCCAATTGATATTGGTATGTTGGTGGATTTGCACAAAACACAGAGCACAGAAAACACCAGCACTTAACAGAAGCACCACGAGAGGGTTCTCGTCTTCCTCCCAAACTTCTGTGACCAAGTAGCTTCACTTACTAGCCACTCTGAGGCAGGATTCCAACGTAAGTTGAAGACGGGAATCGCCCTTGTTGATCTGTCCTCGGCATACGACACTGTCTGGAGACAGGGCCTCCTTCTCAAGGTCTCCCGCATCATTCACTGCTGGTGAACGATCTGCCTCTTGGCAGCGATGACTGGGGATCGCTGCTTTAAGGTACACCTTAATGGCCAGATCAGTAGACCAAGAACTCTTAACTCAGGCATCCCTCAGGGCTCCAGTACTTTTTAATTTATATACCATGGATATACCAGCAACAGAGTCAAGGAAATTCATGTATGTGGATGATATTTCCCTAGCTGTTCAGCACACAAGCCTACATACCACCAGCTGCACCCTAACCTGAGATCTTAGCAGAGTGGCTGATTCTTTCCAATGCTGGAAATTTATGCCTAATCCAAAAAAACCCCCATGGTAACTGCTTTCCATCTGAACAATAAAATGGCTAATACCAAACTTGATGTGCAGTTCTGCAGTGAGAGAGTCAGCCATGAAGCTAATCCAAAGTATCTTGGCGTTACACTGGACTGGAGTTTGACCTTTCGACAACACCTCGAGAACACCCACGATAAGGTCAGGTCTCGTGTCGCACTTATCAGAAATTGGCCAGAACATCATGGGTGTCCAGTCCACGGACCTTATGAACTGCAACAATTGCCTTGTAAAAAGCAACCAAGAGTCCTGTGGCACCTTATAGACTAACAGACGTATTGGAGCATAAGCTTTTGTGGGTGAATACCCACTTCATCAGACGCAATTGCCTTGGTATATTCTGCAGCTGAATATTGTGCACCAGTGTGGTCTCATAGTAGTCACACTAAACTCCTTGACACTCAACTCAATAATGCTATGGGCATAGTGTCAGGGATGCTCAAATCTACTCCAGTTGACTGGTTCCCGGTCCTATCGCACATCAGCCTCCACAGATTAGAAGAGCTGCTCAGACATCTCGCTTTCTTACTCATGTCAATGCAAATTCGAGGATCCCACTGCACCGTGAACTGCAAAACCCACCAAAGACAAAATTAAAATCTTGCAACCCTCTATGGAACCGTATGAAGATCCTTACACCCAACTTTGATGCTGAGGCTCAATGGAGAGTCACATGAAGCACTTTGACCGCTCAAAACAAACAGCTCGTCGTTGATCCTCTTGAGGAACCACCAGGTTTTGATTTATGTCGGAAAGACTGGTGCAAATTGAATCGCATCATGACATCTCATGGGAGATGTGAACAAACCCTCTTTAAGTGGAAAATGAGGCATACACCTGTGGTCACCAGGTACAAATGATGGAGCACATCGTATCTGAATGTCCCCTTTGTTCTTTTGCCGGGGGCCTGAAGGACATTCCACCAGCTCACTGCTGCGGCAATGTATGGGCTATCAAACTTAGCAACAACTACAAATTTATATCTATCTACCCAAGCCATGCAGAAGAAGAAGAAGAAGAATCAATCCTTCCTCCTTTCATTTCTCCTTGTTTGTGCTCATGACCCCCTTAACTCACAACAGCTAGGTAGATTTCAGCAACTCCTCATCCTCTGGATCCTTTCATTGGCCTTTCTAAGAAGAATCCTTGTACGAGACAGAAGAGGACATTCCTCTCACCGCCTATAACATTGCAGCTAAGCAGCTGGGACACTAAGCTGTGCTCCCCTTATCAAGTCACCCCAGCCAGTCCCATGCCTCATTCCCAGCTATTGGGGAGGAGGGAGAGGAAAATATAATCTAAAAATAAATTATTAAAGAGAACATTGTTTTACACAACTGGATTCCTGTTATAAATAAACTTTTTGGGTGAAACCATGTCCCCATTGAAGTCGATGGTACTGGTGCCATTGATTTCAATGGAGCCTGGATATCACAGCTTAGGTTTGATTCTCCACCTCCTTGCCCTGTGTGTAGTAATTTACACCTGTGCAAAGTGGGTGATAGGGTAGCATAGAATTATGTAAATGACTATACAAGATGCAAGGTAGTGGGGAATCAGGCCCTTCAGATTTAAGAACTCTGGTTAGGGGGATAAATTGATACTGTAGAGAATCATGCTTCAGACAGTCAGGTAAACTGTGTTGATGTGTTATATCCAGTGCATATAATGTCTTTGAAATCTGCTTCCACTTTACAGTGATTATAACAATATACAGGCAGCGTATGAGGCCATGAAGAATGTAGCATGCCTCATCAATGAGCGCAAACGAAGGCTGGAAAGCATAGACAAGATTGCACGCTGGCAAGTATCTATTGTTGATTGGGAGGTAGGTATCATTCTTCCATTTTCATGAAATATTTAAGATTAAAATGTACTTAAATGACTTCTGGGGGGCATCTTTTTTTCTATGGTAGTAGTTTATGTGCATACATTTCATGTGGTCCTTGGTCAGTTAAAAGTTGAGTTGCTTCATTTGCAATCTGAAGAAATGAGGTTTTTACCCACGAAAGCTTATGCCCAAATAGATCTTTAAGGTGCCACCAGACTCCTTGTTGTATTTGTAGATACAGACTAACACGGCTACCCCCTGATACTTCATTTGCAATGACTCTATTACTGATTATCTTATGTCTTACTCAGAAAGAGCAACAGTTATAACACGTATTTGTATCTTTGAGATTACAAAGACATGTTGAAAGAGAACAAAATGTATTTTCTTTTAGGTTGGGACCATTATATCCGATTCTGATTTCTTGATAGTTTTACAGTCGGATAACTCCATTGACTTCAATGAAGTTATGCCTGGTTTGCACTGGTGAAACTGAGAGCAGAATCAAACCCATATTTTTTTGTGAATGCAGCTTGATCTACTTTTTATATTTATAGATTTTAAAAAAGTTCATTGAAACTGAAGTACAGTTCTGTCTGTCGTGTGACCAAATGCTACAAAAATAATAATTAGTAATATGATCGCTTAAAACTGTGTATTTATTTATTACACATACACTTCTATATATTTTAGGGGCAGGATGTTTTAGCCAGAAGCTCAGAACTGATCCACTCGGGCGAACTGACCAAAATCTCAAAGCAAGGCAAAAGCCAGCAGAGGATTTTTTTTCTTTTTGACCATCAGCTTGTGTTCTGTAAGAAGGACCTGCTGCGACGGGACATGTTATATTACAAAGGTCGGATTGATCTGGATGAGATGGAACTTGTGGACATTGAGGATGGCAAAGATAAGGACTTTAACATTAATATCAAGAATGCTTTCAAAACTGTGAATAGAGCAACAGAAGAGGTTCATTTGTTTTGTGCAAAAAAACAGGAAGATAAGAAAAGGTGGCTGGAGGCATGTGAAAATGAAAGGCGAAGAGTGCAGGAAGACAAAGAAATGGGTGAGTGCAAAGATGTACAGTGTGGGGGGAGGTGTTAAATCAAAAGGCAAAGTTTGGATTTCTCTCCTTTTTGGCTCTCTGCAAATGGGTTCTCACCCTTTTTGGGCAGCTGTGCCTGTTTACTAGACACAAACTTCAGCTATACAAGCAAGTGTCTGTTGTTTCCCATTCAGTTGTGTCAGCTCTGTGATCCTGAGACTGGGGATTGGAGTGGCTGTGGCTCTGTGGTGGGTTACATCTTGCATAACACACAGAGCAGGAGGCAGGATGAGTGTACTGACTGCAGCACAGACTACTCATTGAGAGCAAAAATCTGTCCCCCCGCTGAAAAGCTTTGTGGAGGGAGATTCTACAGGGATGGGGGAAGGAATGCTCACTATTTGGTAATGGAGCAGCAGTAAAACTGCCCCACAGCCACTTTTGCAGCCCTAGATCAACAGTAGCTCCTTAATCCCCATTCTATGGCCTTCCCCTGCTCTCCCGCTAGTCCTCTCAAAGTAGGTATGCAGCAAGAGACCCTGTGTAGCTGACTTCTAGGGCATGGGGTGGGGTGGAATCCCTCAAGTTCCCTCTGACTGCATAGTAGAACTTCATGTAGTTCTACTGGGTTATTGGAGGCCTTCCACAGCTTCAGAGATGTGAGAGAATTCATCTCATGAGGGGGAGCTTAGAGTGCCAGTAACAATAACCTGACATACCAGTACCGAGGGCTTGTCTACAGGTGAAACACTTACAGCAACAGCACTGCAGCTGCACTGCTGCAGCACTTAAGTGGAGACACTGCCTATGCTGACAGGAGGGGTTCTCCCATTGGCGTAGGTAATCCACCTTCCCGAGAAGTGGTAGCTAGGTTGATGCAAGAATTCTTCCATCGACCTACCACTGTCTGCACCTGGGGTTAGGCTGGCTTAACTGCGTCACTCAGGAGTGTGGATTTTTCATACCCCTGAGCTATGTAGCTAGGTTGATCTAACTTTTTAGCATGGACTACACTTTATATGTGAAATAGTGGTTGGCAGCCACTTTTCTAAAGAACATTTTGTTATAAAGCCAGGCAGTAGTATCCTTAGGTCTGTGCAACCTATGTAGTATAGCAGCACTCAGCCAAGTTATAGAGGAGGAAAGACCTAGTCATAAGTGAGGAGGGGAATGGGCATAACCACTTCAGTTTAATAAAATCAGTGGTAAAAGATTCAGCAGAATTGCACTGAGAAAATAGAGACATAAAAGGACAGTAGTGATAGGAAACATAAAACTGATTTTTACATTCCTAAGGCAATGGTGGGAGGGGAAAAATCCCAGTGTGTGTGTGTAATGTATGATGGCTGCTCTCTGTTATGACATTTATCTTTAATGGGGAGAGCTGGGATAACTCATAAGTAACATTCTTCAGGACTGAAATGGCTCTAAATGACAGCAAATTAAAATCCAAAGTGCTCTGAATGTGATTTCCTGGATGACATAACTCACAAGTCATTAAAACTTTAACATGATTAAGAGCCTTATATTCCCAACCCACCCATAAAATAGGAGCAATCCCTATGTACGCCAAGGCTGATTCTAATCTCACACCAGTGTAACCCCATTGACTTTAATGGACTTCCTCTTGATTTACCCCGGTGTAATTGAAACAAGAATCAGGCCTCTTGTGCATATATTCTAGATAGTGGCTGTTCTCTGTTAGGCCATTATTTTCTCTCCTGCTGAGAAGCTCAATAGTTTATGGCTCTAAAGTTATCCTTCTCCTTATTCATGAAAATAAATGTCATGAGCAATCAGTCGTCATTCAACACCCCCCCCACACACACACACACACCGCCACGTAATGAAAGAAAAAGTCAAGACATTACCAGCTAATATTCCAACATCAGCCTTAACTTTCCCCCATGGACCATACGTTACAAGTAGCCAAGGGTAGCTGGTACCCAAAATAAAAGATGGAGCTGAGACAACTAAACAAACTACCTTGCAAATTAGTTTCCCTATTCTCCCTTGCTCTGCAGTGCACTGGGAGCCTATACTCCTGTTGGGCACCCCAGCCATTGTTTTCAGAAGCGGCTTCTAAATGGAGTGCACACACTGCCCAGGCACACACTTATCACTATTGGGCCCATCTCCAGACTACTGAATATTAGCCCAGCGGAGCTCTAAAACAACATGTGCATTGGGGCAGGATGGCTGATGGGAAATAGAAGAACAGTGTAGTGCATTTGGGAACTAATATACAATCTATCCCATTTATCACAACAAAACGACTCAAACTAGCTCAAGCTGTCCAAAAAATGAGGGACTAATAGTGAATAGACTGTCACATCAAGGAGCAGGGCTCCCTTGTTTACAAAACAAAATACAACATCCCCACCCTACCCCGGCCCCCACTTAATTTCCAAATCCTTGATGGGCCTTAGCTCCATTAAACCTGATGACTGGGCACATTGCAGTTGGGGATTTGTGAATTGGACTGGGCACAAGGAGATCAACAGATAATCTTTGTTCATCTTTGGACCTTTCCAGGGTTCACTTAGCTCCTCCACTTTAGCTTTGTGAGCCAGGATCTGAGCTCTTTACAGTTATAGCAGTTCCTTTCTGGGGGGTTCCACAAAAATGGAACCAAGAGAGTATGCAGGACAGCCCAAATTTCTAGGCAGTAGCTGTGTCAGTCCCAGAATATTAGAGAAACAAGGCGGGTGAAGTAATCTTTTATTGGACCAACTTCTGTTGGGTAAAAAACAAATTAAGCTTTCAAGAAGGGGGAGGGATAGCTCAGTGGTTTGGGCATTGGCTTGCTAAACCCAGGGTTATGAGTTCAATCCTTGAGGGGGCCACTTAGGGATCTGGGGCAAAATCAGTACTTGGTCCTGCTAGTGAAGGCAGGGGGCTGGACTCAATGACCTTTCAAGGTCCCTTCCAGTTCTAGGAGATGGGATATCTCCATTAATTTAATTTATTTAATTTGAGAGCTTGTCTCTCACCAAGCAGAAGTTAGTCCAATAAGAGTTGTTGTTTCACCCACCTTGTCAGCCCAAATACTACACATTTGGGGGATTTTGAAGTGCAGACCAGTAGACCCAGACAGTACTGCTACTGCTGGCGCCTTCTGCTGCTGGCAGAGCTATGTACAGTTTATCAAAACTCATATGGTGGGAGAGAAGGTTTGGAACCTTCCTACAAGAAAACACATGGGTGATTGGGTGCTAAACCTTTCCCCCAAAGTAATATTGCAACAAAAATAGCCACATAAAAAGGCCTGAGACTGATAAGACTGAGGAATACTATTCTAAGGAAAGTTGCAGCAGCCAAATCCCTGAATTTTTTATTTTACATCTTATATTTGAATGTATAATCTCATGATTTAACTGGCAGTGGGCATTATAATGATGATGATGATAATAATAACTTAGCATTTATAGAGGGCTTGATCATGCATATCTTGTAGTCCCAACATTTCCATTGTGTTCAATGCAAGGAGTGCAAGTTAGGGATTTATATCTACAAAACATTGTACAAATATTAATTAGTGATGTGTGTAGCAAACAAAAACAGAATAATAAGAAAATGTATTTTCTATAATGTTAGATTCATAAATCCAGCTTTATATATCACTGCATATATGTGTGACATGTAGGCTGCTGTAAAATATCCTTTATCAGACATTTCAAATGCTTGTTCAGACCAGGAGCACCAGAAGCTCCCTAGAAGTTAGAGGAGTTACCAGCGCCCAAAATGTGGCCCTGCCCCCGCTCCTCCTCTTACTCCCAAGGTCCCACCCCCCATCGCTTGCCCTTAAGGCAGGTAAAAAGTGGGAGGCCGTAGCCCTCCCACTTTTAAAAGTGATGGGGCCATGCCTCCTGGCTGCCCTGTTCCAGTGCCCATGGTTCAGACCTAGTAGTATCCTGTGTTATATAGGTATCTTATGCTATAGAAGGGATGGTTCAAATTTAATGTCCAAACCCACTTTATTTAGGTTGATATGCCCTCGTAAGTCTCTATGGCTTGGATCTCTTCTCCATTACCCAGGAGAGTTTGTTTTCTAAAATTTCACTTTTTTGGCATGGTTGAACACTATCCTTTAGCCAAAGCCAAAGCCAGTGGAAGATCTCTGGTATTCTCAACCTCAAACATCTTGTTTGATTTTGTAATTTATCATGCTGGAATTCAGATAAAGTCTCTAATTTAACTATTCAAGGAACAAATAAATCACTCTTCAAATTCTAAAGCTTGAATGGCTAGTTCTGTTTCAAAGACATTTCAGTAGAGGTCAGAGCCTCCCAAACCATATCCAACTCTTCTGAGCTATTATAAGTGCATGCTGGGAATGGGCCACAACCAGCAGCTCTTTCTCCAAAACCACTAATGGTAGATCTAAGAAAACAGTCTGCTTCCTGTTGCTGCAACTTTTTGATTTCTTTGGCTGCTTTTTTGTCTCCAGGAAGAGAGAAAAGAATTGAATAATTACAAATGATATAAAAGGAATAACTGGTAACTGAAAGAGTATGGTCAGATTATATTAAAAACAGTCACCTGAGGGATGTAACTCCTCCATGAATGCAGGCCAAAAAGTGCAGGGAATTCAAAATAATTGAAAAGTGTGAATGAAGAGCAGAATGGAATCCAAGTGGCTGCTTTGTTGGGTCACCTGGCTTTGGGTTGCAGCACTTTGCAGTCCATTGTATATATATGAATGGAACGAGAAGCACCACACACACCTTTTTAGTTGTGCTAATATAACACATTCATATGCTGCAAACAACACGCACAGTTACTAGATGAATCTCACACATAGGGAGATGGAACTAGAACATCAGTACTTGAACTCCAAAAACATAATCCATTAGATGTAAGGAAAAATTCCTCTAGCTACACTAATAGCAGGTGCCTGTCCTCTTTGGGAGCCAGCCTCTCTCAGCCACATTGAAATCCCTTAGACACTTAACACTAGTACATTACAGTAAATTGTTAGGTTAGACCATGGTATCATGTAACATGACACTGACCATGTAAGTGTGTAAACAAGTGTATTTAATATCCCTCAATACACTGACATGCATAACACACACCAAAGAAGGCTACAAGCTCATCGTTAAAAGAAAACACCACCTGGTTTGTTCAAACTGAAGACATTACATTTTGTAAAATGCCAGTTTAACAGTGACGTAGTTTGAAATTCATTCATATTCTTAGAGTAGCTTTTCAGCTTTTAAAATATATATTTTTATTAAATTTGGATCAACATAGATAAAATGTATAACACCAATACAGTAAACACAGGAACAGCAAAAATTGACGTGTTGGTCTGAGAAAAATGGGTTCAGTTTTCTTTTACAGAATACAAGCAGGATTATGTCTATACATACTGTAACCTTGCTTTTCTCTTACCAGCTTTACACCAGTATAACTCTAATGACTTCATTTAGTTATCCCAGGTTTACCCCAGTGTGAGTGAGAAGAGAATCAAGCCTCATATTTATCTCTCCTAGCAATCCAATAACTGGTTTGTGGATCCATTGGCCCCCAAAGTGTCATAAATCCACATAATCTTCCTAGGTGTTAGTTTGCTTTGTCATCACCAATTTAGCTGCGAGAGTTGTAAAATGACAAGTAGCTAGTCAGATCCCCAATGACCACCAGCTGGAGATAATTATTTCAGCACAGGTTGGCATCAATTTGTGCTCAAAGGGCCAAATTAGTATCTCAGTTATGCCAATGTTCCTCAGAAATGCCAGAGTTAAACTGGTGAAACAGTAAAATCTGGACTTGTATTTCTCAAAAACATATGGTACATTACTATTAAGAATTATTTAAAAATCACTAAAGTATCATTTTAAAATACTGTTTGCTCAAATGTTTTTTAATTTACTGTTATCAAATAGCAGATACAATATCTTAATACTGAGACCCTAATGTACTTTAAAATCCAGGAATGGAAATATCAGAAAATCAAAAGAAACAAGCCATGCAAAATGCGAGAAAATCAAGGCATGGAAAAATTAAAGGTGAGTACAGTATTTAAGTATTATTGTAAGTTTTAAATATATCATTTATTTTTTCAGTATTGAACTTACGATGGGAGATATTTGTAACCCTTCTGCCAGTCACAGTTGGCAGCAACAAGGGCCGGGTTCAGTATCGAGGGGTTCCTTTTCAACAATACAATGCAAAACCGGCTTGAGCCCCCACCCAGTGACCTGGGACAATTACACATCATCCCGGGGCACCTCTAAAAGCAAAACTTTCCCTCTTGCAAGCACAGAGTCTGAGTGTAGCAAAAAAAAAAATTAATAAAAGGAGGGAGGTAACTCGGCATTAATTTGGGGAAAAATCCCAAACAGGACTCATAAACATAAACCATGAGCGAAAGACCCACCCCCCAAGTACGTTGGGCAGTGTTCTTAAGTTCAGCAACCCCAAAGTCCCTTTAATGTGCTCATCCCTTCTCTGCACCCCACTCACAGTTGTCCTTGGACAGTGCAGACCCAGAGTTCAGAGATGTATCTGCAGTGTTCACCTCCCACCTTGGGTGGAGGTGGGGGATGTAAGGAGGCACCTTACTCATGCCACTGCTCGGGCACTCATTCGCCGGCCCTCTCTGCCAGCCACCCTTCTGCCCACTCACCCTGCTTCACCACCAGCTGCCCTACTATCTTCAGGGCCCACCACTTAACACAGCTGTCAGTGACTTCAGCTGTTAGTGGGGGAGCCTCACTGCTGGTGCACACTGGGCAGTCTCTTACATCAGAGACACTGTCCCAAAGCAGGTCTCATACTTAGACCTAGGTATCAGTGATTTCAGCCCTGCAGCATGTAACAAGACTCTCAATTGAGTCTAAATTAGCTCTGTTATTACACAGTAGAGAGAGGAAGAGTCCGATGGTGTCTGGGACCCTTAGGCAGGGCCCACACAATGGGCTGGTCTACACTGAGGGGGTCGGGGGGGGGGGGATTGATCTAAGATACGCAAATAGCGTAGCTGAAGTCAAAGTATCTAAGATCGAATTACCTGGGGTCCACACGGCGCGGGATCGACGGCCGCGGCTCCCCTGTTGACTGCGCTACTACCGCTCGCTCTGGTGGAGTTCCGGTGTCGACGGTGAGCGCGTTCGGGGATCGATATATCGCGTCTTAACGAGACGCAATATATCGATCCCGGATAAATCGATTGCTACCCACCGATACAGTGGGTAGTGAAGACGTACCCAATGAGGGACAAGTACCTGTTCCCATCCTGTCTCAACTCACTGGGCTTTGGAACCCATGTCCCCTGCCTAGCGAGTGCTGTTTAGTTGAGGATGAGTCCCACGATTGGGAAATGCCAAGTTCAGTTCTCCTGCCCTTGATTCACATAAGGATAACAACCCTTTATTACTCCTGCCCCAATAACAAGGAGACTGGGGATCCCACACCACCAAAAGTGACCATTTTGGCAAGCAATCTCATCATGCTAAGCACCTAGGCCAGGTGGGTGTGCCCATGCAAACGAGATCGGCTCCTGAAGTCCTCTTCCACAGCTCATCACTAGATGTCAAGGGAGAGCTCATTCAGACTCTGCTTACATATTCAAATATAGTCATTCTCTTTGATCCTTTGCAAATCTCTTTTGGGGTTAGACTTTCTAAAGTGATTTTATTTAGCATGTATTTCAACTTCAAAGCCCTTTATAAACTATTTACTAAATAATCCTCACAAATGCCTTCAAACAGGCAAGTTAGTATTAGCCCCACCTAAAAGAAGACCTGAACAGAGAAGTTGAGTGATTTGCTTAAAGGTACAGAGGGTGTCAGTGGTTTAGATGGGATTAGAAACTCAGGAATCCCTGGTTCCATTCCCATGTTCAGACCCTTCCACCCAAGTTCTCTCTAGAATTCAACACTGTTGATTTAAAATATTCTTTGGACCGAGATTTTGTTGTATTCAAAATAAAATTCTAAATGGTTTTGTGTGTGTGTGAGAGAGATTTGGATACTTTTTGATGGGTTGAGTGGATGAGTTGAGCAGCTGGGAGTCAGCCTGGGTCTGAGTGGGCAGTTGGTTAGGATGCTTTCCTGGAAGGTTGGAAGAGGCATGACTTTTGTCTTTGTTCAAATGCATCAATGTCAAAATTTTGATCTGCAGTTGATAGATTCTTATATGCATATTAATATGTAAACATATCTATCTCTCAATATATATAAATAAATGGCATGTTACAAATTGGGCCAGATTTTCAGGTCAATGGCTGTAAAATATTGATCAGGAGATTGTGATCTCAATACTCAAATGTCAAAGTCAGAGAGCATTACCTTGGAAAACTATTTTCCCTTCCAAGGTACCTTTTCTTCACCAGTCAGAACATTTTACATAATATTACCCAGCTATTGCTTAAAAAGTCAAAGTATCTGCTACATTAACCATCTTTCCTCTTAAAAGCGCAATGCTCCTGCACATGTTGTCTGGTTTTGTGAAACTACTGCTGATTTTCTGGACAATACTGTAAAGTTATTTGAAGTCATACAATTATTTGTCTTTTACCCAATCAAAATTAAGACCAAAATAGAAAAGTGGAAAGTCAGATATGATAAGATCTGATCTACTCCTATTGACTATGATGGCAAGTTTCAGACTTCATTGAGAGCTGCATTTGGCCCATATGCTCTGTGCATTTTCTCTGGGTTGATTACTTTGTCATTTGTCTCACACATTCTTCATTTTTTCCTTCTGTAGGTATAAGTTATAATGGATGTCCCATGCCGCCTCCACACCAGAGTTTACATCCTATTCATCAACGCCACATCACTGTCCCCACCAGCATTCCACAGCAGCAGGTCTTTGCCCTGGCAGAACCCAAACGAAAGCCATCCCTTTTCTGGCACACCTTCAATAAACTTACCCCATTCAAGAAATGAGAGGGCCAAAGTCATTGGAAGGACGTTGGCTGAAGGAGAGATGTCTTCCTGAGAAGAACCTTTGGGACATAGTTGAACATGTTTGAGCTGGAAAACCATGAATTCTCTCTTTTGGAGGTAAAGACCTAGCTCTGCCTGAGCCAAAAATATCACCTTTGTCTAGAAGGAAAATGAAGTTCATGAGGTTCTATGATGAAGAATCCAGATGGTTCTGAAGTAAATGTTGACATGCGTCAATAAGCATTGCTAATGAGGAGCACATCACTTGGTGACGAAGGCAAATTGCTGTTATCCTATAGTAGCAGCATCTAATCTCTCTTTTTAGTCGCACTGCATTAATGGTAGGGTCATTTGAACATTTCATTTTTCTTAATAGTGAATTGATGGCCAAATTTAGGATTAGGAAGGAATTCTTCCCTCAGGGCATATTGGCAAGGGACTTTAGGAGATTTTTCTCTTCCTTTGGATCACTGAGCAGGGGTCATCCATCAGGATCAGGTGAGTGAATCCCACCTGATTTAACTTGATGTGGATGCAGAAACTAGTGGACCTTAATACTTCCTGTCTTTTTCAATGTTTCTTTACATTTGCCAAATGGCAATAGGAAGTCCCGCAAGGCCTTATCTTCTAGGTTAGAACAGAGACATTTTTTGACTCCATATTACGGAAAATGAACAAAAAAGACTGCAAGGATTTATGTATTTACTGCATACAAGGACTGGAAAGAGGAAGGACCCACCAAATGATTCTTTCCAACCAAGGCACCATACTGCATTCTAGTATGCACTTCCATATACATTTCATTTCTTGCCCACACCTCTTATCCTGTGACACTCTTCTCTGTAATTCCAGTATGCCTGTGTTTCAGTATAAAAACTAAAGTGTTTTGTTTTTTTAATCAAATGAAGATAATGTGAACATACAAAAATGCAAAGTTAAGGAACCATGAGAGACTGCTGGCACTAGATAGCTTTGGTTATACAATTCACACTTTAAGTGGAAAGTTGTATATGGATGGAATTTAAAGTGTATGAACTGTAACAAAAGTTTCCATCAAGTTCCTGAAGCTGTCTTTGATTCTGAGCCTCTTACACATCAGTGAAGTGACAGTGGGTTTTTATTACTTCAAAATGCTAAAGAGAAGATGCCACCAGTATGGACAAAAGATGTTGGTGGAATCAGAAATGGGCTTTGACTGAGAACCATCAGTTTCTCTTGGAGAAGGATGACTTTTTTTTTTTTTTTTTTTGCGCTAAGGTCAGCTCTGGCCAGGATCTGTAATATATGGTTTGATTTGAAAGAATACCTTTAAAAAAATCCAGTATGAGAAAATAGGATCTTGGAACTGGCAGCACTGATTTTTCCCAGTGGTCATGTGTAGTTCTCATTAATGCTAATGAGAGTTATTAAAAAGTATGGAGGAGAGACTCCATAGGTTTCAGCACTGGTTTGTAAAGGATTTATTTCAAATATTTTACCATTACAAGATTCCTATGCTGCTGATTAGGGGCATTATCTAATAATAAAGGCAGTTCCAGGAGTGTTCTTTGACAAATGAACAAAATCTTCTTTGCCATGAATGTGTAAAAATATGTGAAGAACAAATAATAGGTTAATGGGCAGGCATCTTATTGACAATGTAAAAAGCCTTATTTTAAACTCTGCTGTCGTTACTCTTTCTATTTTTACTTGTAGCCAGTCTTGTAGAGTCCAAAAGTTGGAGTGTAAAATAATTTAATAACCATAGTAGCTTCTACAAAGCATGAACAAGCTCACTGAGGATGCACACCAATAAATGTTTGTCAATAGATGTGTTAGAAAAATACTTACACTTCAATTTTCGATGAATACATACATGACCTTTTACTAACAAGTGGTTTTAACTTTAAGTAATGCATTTTGGGAACAGTACATTTGAAATGCCTTCTGTACTTAGCTTATCAACAACTGGGAAGATCTGCTGATGTTAAACTGAATTGTCCAGTGTGTGGTAAACCTTAGTGCTTGTGCTTTTTTCCTATTTATTAGTAAGGTGAAAACTTGAAATGTTTGAGAACTGCTTCATGGCAGATCAAATTATTCACAGGCATTTTTTTCTAAACAATGATCCAATTTGAAAAAAAGTGTGCGGGAAAGCCAGCGAAACAACTTGCTGGGTATTTTTTTAATGTCTGTATAATATAAGCCAACTCCTTTCAGATTTTTTAAAGATAATTCTGAATGTTCAGTGTAAGTATAAGGACTGTATTTCCAGATGAAGGAACCTACACTTGTGCTCCCACTAAAATGGGTAGCCATGTTGTATTTCTCAGTAGCCATTTGTCTGCACAGTTGCCCAGTACTGCTGTACGAGTGCAAGTTACGCACATGCAGTAGGCAAGCAGACGTTTTTGAAGTCCTAGCTTCACCACACACATTTGGAAAGTTTTGCCCTAGACACAGGAAAAGACTCCTGGGCTGCATTGTACACCCAGCTGTTCCTCCACCCCATCAGCTTTCTATGTCATGCTGGCATGAGCCTAAAGAGTTTGAGAGGCACATCCATGGTTACACACTTGTCTTAGATAAAAACTATTCCACTCCAAAAAGCTAGTCCCTGTGGCAATACTGGAAAGCAAGTTAGATTTCTGAATGTACTTACTGGCATGTGAGTACCTACAAAGACTCTTCTTTGCATAGCGGTGCTTAGCCTTGGAAATGAAGGCAAAGGTTTGAATGTGCTTTTGGACGCACAAGTTCCTTTCTTCAGGAGAACCTCATTCATTTCAATGAGATGCAAGGCAAAGCATTTCATGATGCAGATTATTCAGGATAGGTTTTATGTACAGTATATTGCATATGCATCTGGTTTATTTATCATCTTCTGTGTGTCTTTCCATGCAGCCTAATCTTGCACCAGGTGGGAAAAAGAGAGATCAATATGGCATGTTTATGTACATTTTATTGGCTAATTTATTCATCCGTGGTCTAAGAATGTGCTCACCTGATGGCAGAATGACACAAAATGGGCCAAAGGGAGACTCCATCACAGGGTTTTGAAGATATCATAGTTAAACACTCAGTTACATTATCCAACAATCAAAGCACCTATTAACCAAGAAGTTCAGCATGATTGTAGAGTCTTCATGGGAGAACAGTTGCAAATTAAATATGATGGGTAGTAGTTTATCAAAATCTACCTTGAAAAGAACCTTGTCATTGTCTGACTCCTGATGAAATGGCTTTTCATGTGCATATCAATAGAAAAATCAGAATTCAATAGCTATTAATGTCATCCTATTTTTCTTTGCTTTAAGTTATTTCATGTTCTAATGCAACAATTAAGCACAGCTGTGCCTCATGTAGGTAAAGCACAGGCTGGGGAGAGCCTTCCTTATTACCTATTGAGCAGATAACCTCAGACTTTTATGCCTGAAAAGCATTAAAACAATCTTCCTTGAATGTGTTTCCTTTGGGTTGGGATAATGCCAAAACGTAACTGCATCTAAGAGTTTTGATCTTACTACAAAATAAGTTTGTTTTACAAGTGGCTTTTGCCATGCTGAATTTCACATTGATTTTTAACAGTGAAAAGCAGTGAAGGAGTTTGAAGATAGAATACACAAATATTCCACATTTAGTTATTTTTTAAATGATCATAACTTGGAGTTTGGGAGCCAAAGGTTCTTCGCCATAACAAATACATTACCTTTCATTGACTGCCTTTCTTTTTCTATGTCTGTGGCATTTGTATTTACGAGATGCCTTCTGAATGATCCTGTAATTTAAGACTCTTTGTTGTAAATATTAGAGATGACTTGCATATGTATTTTACTTGACAAATGTTTTTGTAACATTTTATCTTATGTACATGCTTTGTGCATCTTACCATCTGCGTGCTGTTACACGTAAATCAAGTGTCATGGCTACAGAACAGATGAATTGGCTGTTGACAGCTAAAGTACAATGTATAGGACTGCGGTGACTTGTTCTGAAGTAATCAGTGTGTTGCAAGATTTATTTCCGCTTAATACGTGGTTTGTCAAAATGAATCTATTTTCTGGAAATGAGTACAAACCTACATTTGCATTATTTTGTTCTTACAGTATGTTTTAATTAAATAATGGACAAAACTGATATTCCTCAGCAGTTTGTCTTATAAAATTATATTGTGCAGTTTTAAAAAATGTTGGTGGCTGGTTTTTTTGTCTGTCTTTTCACAGGGGTTTTAAATACTTCTATTATCACATTTCTTTAGAGCAAAAATGTCATATTCTCCTCTATTGGTTTTATGATTGTACCCACCTACACTGTATAGCCTGGACTAATTTTAAACAAAACCACTTAAGTTTGACTCCAGAGTTTAACTCCTCATCATTAAGAAAATATTTTAAACCTGGTTTTGCCCCAACTATGTGTCTCTACCATCATTGCTCCTTGCCAGCTTTCATCTGACAGACAGTACCCATCAGTACCCCTTGGAAGTAAATATAAGCGTAGCATTTTCTGGTACTAATGAAATTGGTGCTGAACAGAGGATAATTTCATTTTGCAGCAACTTTTGGGGTTTCAAAATTTTCCCTTCCAGGTGGGAATAAAAACAAAATTTTGAACATTTTTTCTAAAATGGAATTATGTCAGGGGAGGTGTGTGTATGTGTGCATTCACATGCATGCTGTCGGCTGGACAGTGAGTAGAGATGTAGGAGACCCAGGTTCAAATCCCTGCTGTGCCTGATTCAGAGCAGAGTTTTGCATCCCAGATTGCTTTGCGTCAGGCGCAGAAGGGACTTATCACAACCGGGATGTGGGCAGTTTGATTTAGTGGTTGGAGCAGGATTTGGGAGTCAGGCCGGGTCATATACCAGGTCAGAGGACAAAATGGGAGTCAGTTGTCAAGAGGCAGGGTCAGGTTACCAGGAGATTAGCAGCAGGAACAGGTATTGCCAGGGAAGCCGCCCTGAGCAGGAAGAACACAGTTGCATGGACAACTTTCTGTTCCTGTGTTTGGGTTAAATTGAGGCTGGGGACCAATCCAGTCCCCCAGGGTTATATCAATCAGAGCCTAGGACTGCAGTCCTCTTAGAGTTCAGCTCTGTTACTCTAGCAGCCCTTAGCAGGTCCCAGGATGGCAGGTTGGGACTGCCTAACTCCTAAGAGCCCTGTGGGGCAGGGTGCAAGACCCATGGTCCCTGACAGGACTTAAGTCCCACATCCCTAGCCAGCAGGCTACAGAGTGGAGGGAGAGTCTCCCCCAGAACAAAAAACCCCACCATTTTTGACTAAATCGCCACAAAATGTTGTCTTTGAAAGAGCATATGTCACAGAAATTTCATGTCAACAATATTCTGACCTGCTCTCGTGTTGGCAGAATGGAAGGGCTTGCAAATTCCTTTCCCTTCCTCTCAAAGATTGAACCTTTGACTTCCACCATTTGGCTGTCCCAGAAAATGAGAATTACATGGGCCTTTCAAAGCCTGGGTCTCCCGTGTGCCATTGAAACCTTTCCTGGGGACCATGAGGCCTCCAGCAGGGGGGGCCTCAAAGGGCCAGGTACATCCCATCACAAGATTTCAGTACAAAAGAAATGGGTATGTGGCAGAATCTATCATTTACACAGCAAGCCCTCAGCAGATCAACACAGCGCCCATGCAAATTGATGATCACTTGTACCTTCCATCTACCTGCTATCTGTTTCCTTCTCTTTTGTCTTTATGTTAAATTTTACTTTGGGAGTGTAATTTGTGACCTGGGATGTTTTTTACTTGATAGCGCATTTTAACGTGTTGTGTTATTCAGATAGTGCCAATAACATGACAGATACTTTGCAGGCCAGTAAAGGGTTACTGACTTGTACATTACAGGGGTATTGTGACAGCAAAGTTCAGAGCTGTGTGTGTGAGAAGAAAAGAGGTTAGCAAAGAGAGGGGCATAGCTGCCCTTGTAAGGCCAAAAAATCCACCTGCATTTCACAAGGAAGAAAAGAGCATTGTGAAGAACTTACAAAGCAGGGGTAGGCAACCTATGGCACGCGTGCCGAAGGCGGCATGCAAGCTGATTTTCAGTGGCCCTCACACTGCCTGGGTCCTGGCCACCAGTCCGGGGGGCTCTGCATTTTAATTTAATTTTAAATGAAGCTTCTTAAACATTTTAAAAACCTTTTTTACTTTACATACAACAATAGTTTAGCTATATATTATAGACTTATAGAAAGAGACCTTCTAAAAATGTTAAAATGTATTACTGGCACGTGAAACCTTAGAGTGAATAAATGAAGACTCGGCACACCACTTCTGAAAGGTTGCCGACCTCTGTTAGAAAGGATTTCTCCTTCCTTGTGATTTTCAAAATATTGAAACTGCTGCTGGGGGAAGGAAGAGCACTAGCACTAAGCCCCTCTGAGGCCAGGAGAGAGAGGCTGGAGTGCAGTATCCCTGTGTCTGGGCTTTAGGACATGAGGAAGGAGATCCAGAAATTAAGATAAGGTGAATTTGGACACTGGGTGAAAGAGTTTAGGTAACCGGCTTGAACTTGGCCTGGAGACTATACACGGAGTATTGTCTGGCAGCCAGCTCCTCTCTCCTCATGGTCTATTCTGCACTGGTAGGTCCTGGATCAGTATAACAAAATTCAGCATCACTCATGAAATCAGAGTAAAATCCCTATGCAAATGTTCCTTGCATTCTTATTATTTTATTACAGAAGCAGTCAGGGATCCCAACCGAGACTGTTCTATCATATCTTTATCTTTCATGGTTGTTACCCATGTAGTCCCTGCTCATCAGCATTATAGTCAGTTGCTAACAAAATAAATTAAAACAACATTCAATCCGAAGAACTGTATTCTCCTGCCCTTTCCAAACTATGTCATTTGAGTGCACATGGTGGATTTTTGGTTATTATTTAACTATTTCTGGCCAATTTTTCAGGGTTATTGCAGGTGCAGTTGTACAAAAGAGCTGGGTCTAACATTTGGCTCCTGCATCACAGCCTTCATTTTTCCAGCTGAAACTCTGAATGGGACTGGCTTCAGTCTGGGAGCCCATCAAGGTTGTGGTTATTAATGATTCAAGGCACTCTTGTCTCTCAGAGGTGGAGTGCGTGGCCTTTACACTATTCACAATCTCTTTTCGCTTAGAAAGGGAGCCGCAGGAGTGGAAATCAAGTTAGGCTGTATAGAGCACTCCTAGTAGAGCACTACGCCAGCATCAATGCATGGATTTTATTAACCAAAACACTGTATAAAAGAGAGGAGACTGAATGTAATAGATCTTGGGAAAATGCCAAGTAACTGGCCAATAGGTATGGAGAAGATGGATGTTTTGTTGTTTGCTACCATTTCTGCTTTTCATTAGCATGAAGACAGGCCATGGAACTTCATTCAGAGAAAGCAGAACATGTTTCTTGAAGCACACTGTGTCATATCAAAGGTAGATCAAGCCATTAGATACTGCAGCATATTGCCAGTAATATTTGATATTGCCACAAGATGGTGATACAATCCTTTCTGAAACTATTCAACTGTTCTGATCTGTGGTGACGACGCAGGAAAGGAAACAGAACACCAGGTCTGTGGTAGCCGAAAAGCCCCTCTACCTCCAGGAACTTTTCCTGGGGCTTTTATTCTTTACACTTCCCTGCTTACAACCCTTCTCATTGGTACAAATCTTGCGCATAGAAAAGCCAGGCAGTATACATGCACATAAGATAACGAACCCATCTCTTGAGCGCGTGAATGCCAGCTGCGAGGGAACAATCAAATCAGCCAAATAAGTTTCCCAAACATAGGCGCTAGAACAAGGTCACTCCTGCCTCATTGCCAAGGGAACAGTTTGCCGTTCTTCAAGGCTTGTGATTAGGGAGGAACACATTCCTACACTGATCTGAGCTTTTTAATTGGTTCAGTTTACTGAAGTATCAGGGGGTAGCCGTGTTAGTCTGTATCTACAAAAACAACAAGGAGTCTGGTGGCACCTTAAAGACTAACAGATTTATTTGGGCATAAGCTTTCGTGAGTAAAAACCTCACTTCTTCGGATGCATCTTTTTCTTTACTGAAAAGACTCATCATGTCCCTGCAGCGCGTGAATCCCCATTGGGCGTAGTAATTTCCAGCCTCTTGCACCAGGGGGGTGAATTGTGTCCATTTCCTGTGACACACTAACTTCTGATAATACACATATGTTTTGTCTTTCATTGCTCACATTTAGCATCTGTGAACCCAATGCTGCTCAGTCACTCTACTTCTATCAGGCTCATAGAAAGCAGCAGTTGTTAATACAACACAATTAAAACACCAAGTTATGGCCACCTTGATTACTCAGCAATACTATGCTCTAATACTGGGGTTGGCAACCTTTCAGAAGTGGTGTGCCGAGTCTTCATTTATTCACTCTAATTTAAGGTTTCGCGTGCCAGTAATACATTTTAATGTTTTTAGGTTTCTTTCTATAAGTCTATAATATATAACTAAACTATTGTTGTATGTAAAGTAAATAAGGTTTTTAAAATGTTTAAGAAACTTAATTTAAAATTAAATTAAAATGCAGAGGACCCCAGACCGGTGGCCAGGATCCAGGCAGCGTGAGTGCCACTGAAAATCAGCTCGCGTGCCACCTTCAGCATGCGTGCCATAGGTTGCCTACCCCTGCTCTAATAGCATGACTGCTTTGACTCATGCTTGAATGAGTTAGGTAGCCTGTTTAGTTATTAATTAAAATTTCTTGTTCGCTCAGTTTACTCCTTTATAAACAAACAAACCAAACCATTAAGTTACTTCCATATTATACACTTGCTAATATTTGCAACCCTGTGGTCTCATGACTGTCACTCTTTTGGCCCCCTACTCCTTTGTTAGGGGTCCTACGTTCCCCTGCTGTCAAGTCTCAACCCTATTTAGCTTGTAAGGTACTTGGGGCAGGGACTCTTTTACAGTACATTTGTGTAGCACAATGGTGGCCTGATATTGATGACAGTCTCTGGGTTCTACAGTACAACCAATAAATAATAACAATAGATCCAAGACTAACTCTTTAAAGTCTAACTGGAATGCTGTGCATAAGCATTGCAAAATCAGGCTCTCACCCAACAAACGCCAGCAGCATTCAGAGGTAAGGTAATGAATTGGATATTCATTATTAATATACTGCAGTGGGCCTCCATTAAGAGGCATTAAGGCAGGAGAGACTCTCTCCTGAAAGGGTAACTATAGGCAGGTGTTGTGAGGCTAATGGCCCAAGCCACCTGGTCAGAGCATGAAGCCCAGAGGGAGTTGTGGAGCTCCAGGGTTCCCTAGGGATGCCAAATGCAGGGGTTGGTTGCAGATTGTATGACTAAGCCAGAAGAGGCAGTTGTGTGTGATCCTGAAAGTAAGTAGCAGCAGGGAGGCAGCATCTCCTTGGGCACAGGGCTAGACGGAGTGGCTTACTTGGGGATTTTTGAGCAAGGAAACTACCTGTGTTCTGTATATTCTTACATACTGCTGTTCAGGGAAATAGGACTTTGTGGTGATTTCTATAAATAGCCTGTACCAAGGAGTACTATATCACTGATCATATTCACGTAGCACAAACATGCAAGGCTCAGAAGTTCATCTTTTCACTCAGTCTAATGGGCTGAACAGTAGCATTATTATTACATTTTCCTCCATGTTACTGCCTTATTTTATGTTAATACAGTTTTCGTTGGCTTAACTCCTGTTGCTTGTTTGTCTTTAAGGCATGGCTGGGTGGGGAAATCACTTCTTGGAGTCCTTATAGTCCACTCATTAAATACATAATGAAGAGCATTTTAGAAGTAAATATCTGATCTAGCTGAAGCAAAGAATTCAAATTTATATTTGCCAGTGTACACAGGTTAGTACTGTCGATCTTAAATATATAGATAAAGGCTCAAGATCCTGCTCCCTTCGAAGTCAGTGGGAGTCTGGCTGTTGACTCCTTCCATGAGACTAGGATAGAGATCTGGGCAGTAAAAGAACAGTTAATTATTCTCATACTAGGAATGTGCAGTGGTTCTATTTTAATATCACTATTTTGCCAGCTGTAGATGTTATGAATTAGTCATCCCCAAAATGCTAAAATGAGAAAGATTGACTTCTCTTTCCCCATATTTTAAATTCTAATGGTATTAATAGCTTTTTTTTTTATTCCCTAGAACTGAGCTTTTAGGGCTAGTATGGCAGGAGTCGAGGAGTAGAAATGTTTACGCTTTCCTTTTAGAAGTGTGAGATAGCTGTTCAACAAAATTTGAAAGGTGATCATAATTACCTGCATTGGGATTTTATTACAAACTTCAAACTCAGGTCACTTTCACCAATATCTATGAAACCAGGTTGATTTTTGACCCAGTCAGGGTATGGATTAGGTAGAAACTATGTTCAGATTGTGGGGTTTGTACTGAAATGCAATTTACTGGCCTGATCCCGGAAAGGGCAGAGTGCCTGTGATTCCCTCTGATAACAGTGATTGTGCAAGGTGCTGCACAGGCACAGAACAAAAAGACGGTTCCTCCCCCAGAGATCTTACTGTCTACGTTTAAGACAAGAGACAACAGGGGGAGACAGACAGATCAGGGCGATTTCATTTTCATTTCTTGAATCGTTCAGCCAAATTCACATAACCTCCAAAAAACAAAACTCTGGATTATACTGCTGGCTATTGTAATCAGCATGAAAACAGGACAGCTACTTTCAAGGGCATCCTGGAGTCCCCGGGAACCCTGGACACAATGGCTCACCTGGCTGTGATGGATGAGGTAGATCAAAGGATGACAAAGGGCATACAGGTACCAAGCTACCTATTTTGCTGTTAACATGACTAATATTGTATCAGGTTGTTGGCAACCTTCCTTGTTTTGAATGACTCAGCACTTAAAGCAAGAGCTATATTAGCTAGCATTTTCAATCCAGCTTTCAAAACACACTTCAGACTCTCTTCCAGATGCTTGCTTTTGTATATAGAAATGCAAGAAAAGAACTAATAATGAAAGTAATTCATGGGTAGAGATTAGCTGTAAAAAGCAAAAGCAAATAGCCACAAAAAGGACTTTATTCTTTAGTTTATTTTGCGTACATTTTTAAGACCGTTTGAAAACGTAGAAGGTCATATTTTGCAATCTGAAAACCAACTAATACATAAATATCAGGTGTGTCCCAGTGAAGAACTTAAAACAGAGGAAAAAATGTGAAATCACTTGCACAATGTGACAAGGTGTGTGGAATGACAGGAAAACTCTCTTTATCTGACATCTTAAATGTAAATTTGTAGGGCCTGATCCTGAGCTCAGTAAGTTGGAGTAAATCAGCAGGTATTCCAGTAACTTCAGTGGAGCTACACTTGTCAAAAACTTGTGTAAGTGAGAGCAGGAGCAGGCCCATTGTGTTCTTGCAGGCTATAAAAGAGATTGAAGCCAGAGGTAACTCTTTGCTCGTCTGCATGCTGACTGATCTCTGATAGTTCCCCCAGTTCTTTAAACCTCAGATAGGCTAACATAGCTTTTGGGCCCCAATACAGGAAAGAATCTCTCTGTTCATGAAAGCACATAAGCACGTGCTTAAATCCCATGGAAGTGAATGCATTAAATTAACGTTAAGCATGTGCTTAATTGCTTTCCTGATCCGGGCCTTGGCTCCTAGGATGTGATCCACAAAGGTATGTAGGCACCTAAGTCCTATTTTTAGGCACCACTGTGATCCATAAAATTCCTGTTTGGCTGCCGCCTAACTCCATAGGCAACAATATTCACTTGGTGACCAAGTCTTTGCCTCTGAATAATGTGCACTGAAGCATCACTCTAGGTGCCTGAATGCTTATCTCGCACCTGCGTTTGCGCGGTGCTGCCTCATGATAGGCAGCAGGTCGCCTATCTCCTGCCTAATCCCAAAAACAATTCACACACCAGGACGGGTAGGCATTTGGCTGCCCAGGTAGCAGCCCATCTGGTTTGTGTATTTGGCAGGCCGGGATGGAGGGGAGCAGGAGAACCCCCCCTCTTAATCTATTGCTCAGTGGTTAGGGTCCTCATCCAGGATGTGGAAGACTCCCTGTTCAACTCCCCCTTCCTCCTGAGGGGGAGAAGGGATTTGAACAGGGATTTGCCACCTCTCAGGTGATGCTCTAACCGTTGGACTATGGAATATTCTGATGTAGGTCTCCCTCAGTTTCTCCTATTGAAGTTGTTCACCTTTAATTAGAATTGACTAATGAAATATTAATTGGGCCAGTGAAAGAGTTAGAATGACTCTATAGCCTAGAGCACTCACCTGAGAGGTGGCAGATCCCTAATCAAATCCCTTCTCCCTTTCAGGAGGAGGGGTAACTTGAACTTGGGGTCTTCCACATCCTGAATGAGTACCCAGTCCACTAAGCTGAAGGTTATATGGGAATGGCTCCTCCTCCCACCATTTTGTTTTGGGCCCCGAACATGACATGGGCACCTAGCTCTGCTTTCAGTCCACAAGCCAGGGGAAGAAAGGTGTTCAGCTACCTATCTCCAGAGAGGGTGGGGCTTAGAACTCCCCCTCTGGTTGGCATGTCCCATTGGCTAGCTTGGGCAGTTCCTTGCCTAGCATGCTGGCTACGTGGATTGCAGTCTCAGGTGCTATCTCTTCCCATTCATTGTACAGGGAGCCTAGACACCTATCTCAGGCTTTGTGGGTTGCAGTGGTGTTATGATTTTCTAGGCACCTAAAAGTTAGGTGCCAGGACACTTAAGCTATGGCTACACTACAAGGCTTTTAGCGACACGGCTGTGCCGCTACAGCTGTGCTACTAAAAGGCACGCAGTGTAGATGCTGTTTGTCAGAGAGCTCCTGCTGACAAAGCGCTGTTCACACCGGCGCTTTTCCTCAGTAAAACTTTTGTCATTCGGGGTGTTTTTTTTAACACCCCTGAACGACAAAAGTTTTGCCAACGAAGCGCCAGTGTAGACAAACCCTCAGTGTTACAACACCTAAGTTCCTTTGTGGATCTGGGCCCCCGTGTCACCACATGGGATCTCCAGAAGTGCCAGGTAGTTCTGGATTGGGCTGTTGACTACATAACAAAACCCAGCATCTCCTTATTTATCAGAAAATTATCAACATCAAAAGAAAATGTATTCTGCAGAATCAAATCTAATTTGATCTAACTGGCACGGGAGGACTGGAACTGAACTAATTTGGAGAGTGACTAATTTATCATCTTGGTACTCACACTATGAAATGTTCTATAGTTCCCAGATAAGCTCCTTCCACCATGCCCCTATTCTTTCAATGTACCAACTATGGCAGAATACAAAATATTCATCTAAAATCTACATACAAAAGAAGCTTGTCATTGGCTTCTTAAAATGCAGATCACTGTTGATTACCTTCTGGTTTTCTCATACAATGGGGCTCCAGGAAATCAAAGAGGGGTTGAAAAGTGAAAATAGAGGGCAAAAATACTCATTTCTTTCCAGTAAATTCCCATCTATTAGTGCAGTTGCCTTTAAAAACCCACCATTTACCAACATTTACTATGTTGTGGTATCTCAAATACCACAGGTTTGTTTTCTTATTCTTAAAATAACTGTGATGATTGTATGGAGTCTCTTGGCAATTGTTGACTTTTTAATGGTTACCACTCTGCTGTAACTGTCCGAACTGATTTGTGGTGTCTGTATCACTCTCTATACTGTATATTGCAAATTTATATTTGCATTTGCAGACATTAGAGTTAGTCTTGTTCCCTTTGAAGCCAAGGGGAATTTTGCCACTGACTGCAATAGGAACTGGACTGGGCCCATTATCTACAATATTATACTTTGAAATAAGTGCTCTCAAGCCCCACTGAATAGTGAAGGAGAAGAGGATAGTTACCTTGGCTCATGTACGATCACATCCATCCTTTTAATACAGGACAGCCTCTTTTTCCTTTAATCATTCCTGGGCTGATTGCTCATAATTTGCTATCCCACCATTTCATGAGCTCCCTTGAGATTATGGTAAAGATTGTTTCAACATTTGCCCATCATAGAACAGTTACAGAATTGAGGTTTACTAGGTCCATGGAACAGGAGTCTGAATGTCTGCCTGAGATCTGTATACTCTGCCTAACAGGACAGTATGTTGTTATGACACCACTGGCCAAGCCCCTTTTCATGACTTGACTTACTTTTAAATGAAAATAAGTTAATGCTTAAATAAAATAGTCTGACCCAAAGCCCCTTAAGTCAATGGAAAACATCCTATGACCTTCAATGGGCTTTGAATCAGGCCCATAATGTACCGGGCAGGGAGAAAGTACAGTATGTGCAGAGGCTAGACGTGAACAAGTAAGGCTGAGCACTGAGACCCTGATCCTGGAAGTCCTTGTGCAATAAACAGGAGGCTGTTCAAGATTGCTGTGCTTCATTGCAAGTGTAAAAGGAGGGTACATGCAGGAAGAAATAATAATGTATTATTTGTATTAAGGTAACATACAGGGAGCCCAATCACTGATCAGGGCACCATAGTGCTAGGCACTGTACAAACACAGAACAACCGAGTGCTATATGTAGTCCTCCTGAATGGAAGTCTCAAGCCTATCATGAGCCAATTCCCTTACTCTGAAAGTCATAGGGTAAAAAAGAATGTATGGGCAGAGAATGTTTGTGTTTGAGGTGACTAGGACGTTCAGTGCAATCCTCAGCATGAATGAAGTACTCAGCTGCACACTCCCTTCTTTGCCATTATTCCTGTCACTAGCTAGCTGTGCAGCTGATCTCTCATTAATGCAGGAGGAAGTTCGCCATTACTTTTTATCTTGAACTTTTATGTGTGACACTCCTCACTGTACTGTGCAGAAACAATTCTTCAATATCTACAAATTATGTGCTCAAACTTAGTGATGTGCCTCGGTAACCTGGTGTACGATTATAAGAAAATGTCCTTCCTTTTTCATTTAGGAACTGATGACAGAGTTGAAGAGAAGGGAAACAAAGGAGATCAAAAGGAGAGGATGACCTGGGCAACTGGGACCAAATGGAATTGCTGGAACTGTACAGGACAAAGGTCAAAAAGGAGAGCTCAGACTGTAAGGACAGAAGAGGATAAAAAGTTGGTCCCGTGGGCCCAAAAGGGATGAAGGGTAAAATTCGGCATTCAGTTGTAACTGGTTTGCTGGGTTCCATTGGTAATTCAGATCCTAAATGAGTTACTGGAGGTCTGATAATCCAGGAGTTCAGGGGGAAAAGGACTGGAAAGGGGACAAAAGAAACATAGTGATACCCCACTCATGCCAAGAAGTGCCTTGAATGTAGGTCATACAGTTGCTATTAAATTTCCCCCCTGCCCATATTCCAATCAAGTTTCACATGGAGATGTATAATGGCCAAACCATTAGCCAAACCCAGCTACTGGGAAATTTACCTGCAAATTTTCTGCGGTTTACTATTTCACCTACCACATCACTGTTTATTCAAGAAATGTAAGAGTAGCTCTGGTTAAAAATGGGATCAAGATGCTGCACATTGTGTGTTACTCAATTCACTCAGAGTTACACACTTTACTCCTCCTGAACTGCCTGGGCAGTTAGGAATCAAAAACTATCAGACCCTCCCAGTTTAGGAACACCTCCCTCCCCCAGCGTCTATCACTGTCAGCCTCCTACCTCCACCAACCTTCCCAGCAGTGAAAACGATCACAGAGGTATACTTAAATAGAAAAGGGATTTTATTAATAAACCACTTAATAGGTTTAACACAACAGAGGCATGAAGCCTGAACCCAAACCCCAAAACAAGAGTGGACAACAGGAAGTGTCGCCAGGAACCCAGGAACCATAGCTCAAGAACACCTCCGACAAGGACATCAGGAACAATGGTAAGTGACACGGGTCTTCTGTCTTCTCCTTCTCAGACCTCCTTCAGTACTACCAGAGCTACCCCTGCTTTCCCCAAGTCCTATAGTACTAACAAGCTAGCCTTGCTTTCCCCCCGATGAGACTTAGACACAGGCTGCCACTAGGATGGACAGCAACCAGTCTCTCTGTGTCAAGGCCTTATATAGATTTTCACACTGATCATATGTCCTTTCCCACTTTTTCTGGTTACTGGGCAGATTTGCCAGCAGTATCCAGGCAGATTGCAGTATCCTGCTTCTGGAGCCTTAACCATCCTGGCATGACACTAGCAATTCTATATTGCATCACACTTAATTGATGTAGGGATGCTGTCAGTGGATGTGATAGGGAAGCTATATCTGCGCCTAGAGCCCCTCTCTTGCTAGCCAAGATTTCCTTATCTATAGTGTTAAGAACACCTAGGGCAGTGCCCACCCCTCCTAGGATCATAACTAGGATGTCTCTTTTGCTCAGTCTAGAGTTCCTCATCGTGACGCTTTCCAGCCAGGAGCACCATCCCACCGGGAATGGCATTACATACGGTACACACCTATACTGTACTGCAGAGATATCTAACTGAAGTGGCATTATAATTTTTTTTCAGGGAGTAAAGAGAATTGATCAGCAGTAGTCTTTTTACATCCCTCTTAACCACCATAGGCCCGATATAACTTTTATATGGTCTAGGAACAACAATAACTTTTTTGACCTTCCTGACACCATACAGGCCCGTGAAAACCCATTTACCTGTATCGTTTACATTTACGTCTACATCGATGCTACCTGTGCACCTAACACTGAATGTAACATTTCCATAGTCACAAAACTTGTTCTTATTCTGAGAACCAAAGTATCTAACGTTTGTGAAGCTGATACATTGCATGTGTCTAGTAAACATTTGAACAGGGGTATACAAATTAATCTCTACATCCCCTATTTGATATTGGACATTGCTTATAATATCAGTAGTGTGTACCCCAACTTTCATCCAACTATTCACATTTGTTTTCACATATGAACAAAGGGAAGCATTGTCTGCTGCCACTTGCAGAGTGCAGCCAGTGAGAAAGGTATCACTAATTACTCACTTGCATCCAACATCCAATCTATACGCAGATGCAAGCGTATCCCCATTAACATCTTATAGGGTTACATTTGACTCTCAGTTGTCTACCGTGAAGGCAGTCATAGTCCTTCCACTAGACTTGTCTTCCCAGACCACGTAACAATTGCTCAGTATTTCATATGCGTATATTGCTATGGTGCCCTTAAGATGAAGAGACATTCCTTTGATTACATAACTGTTATTAGCTTCACAACTAAAATGGTCACCAGTGTTAACAATCACTGCAATTCCAAAATGCAGGGCCATAGACATAAACAAATACAGCAGAGCATTTTTCTGTGGCACCTAGAAAACAAAGAAAGAAAATGGATGGGTTACTATATTTAGCACTGATAGAGCTTACTGGGACTCATACCGTAGAAGCCTCTGCTTTCCCCCTGGGCAAGTAGTACTGACAGAGCTCACCTCTTCTTTCCTCTACATGTTTATTGGCCCTTCCAGCTCTTCAATTGGGAAGAGTGAAACCACTTTAAGACCTGCTTCTTTTTCCCTTTAATTTCAACCTGGTAAACGGTGGGACTTTCTTTATTAACAATAACAACGGGGGCCAGCCACCTGGGGCTCAATACATGTTTTTTCTCTGAGTAAAACCTATACAGCACTCTGTCCCCAATGTTCCACTCAGTTACCTTCAAAGTGTTCCCCAGCTGTTTGTCCACTAGCTTTCTATTCGCTTTCAAGTTAATCACAACCTGTCTCTGGAGCTTACTGATGGAATCCAACAACTCACTCATGAACTAATCCATCAGAACCCATGGTTGATAATCCTCAGGTAGAATTCACCTAGCCACCACTGCTCTGGGATCTTCATGAGTCTACCTGTCAGGACTTCGTGAGGTGTAAAGCTGTGCGAAGTTACCATTGACCTTTGTGCCATGAGAATCTGTGGGAGCTTTCTATCCCAATCTTTACCTGATTCTTTCACTATCTTCCTCAATGCAGTCGTTAGGGTTCTACTGGTTTGTTTTACTAAACCCAAACTTTGAGGGTGACCTGCAATATGAAACCTCTGCCCTAATCTGAATCGATTACATCAGGTAGACCAAACCTGGAAAAGGTCTGCTCGATTACATCAGGTAGACCAAACCTTGACCATAGCACTGGCTGTGTTGTTTCTCATTGGGTATGCCTCCACCCACTTTGAGAAAGCATCTATCACCACCAGACAGTACTTGTTATCTCACTCGGCCTGAGGCAACAGGCCTATAAAATCAATTTGCAACCTAGACCATGGACCTACTATGACCTGGTGCAGCAAGTGTCCCTTCACTACCTTGCTATCACAGGGTTGTTCTCTGCACAGGGTAGACAGTTGTGGATGTGATGCTCAACATCCCTCACATAACCAGGCCACCATCCCACGGTCAACATTCTATTGACTGTCTTCTCTATACCAAAATGTCCCAGCTATGAGCCAATGCAACAAGTTCTTTTCTTAAACACACAGGTATCACTAATATTGGAGCTCCCACAGTGTCACTCTTCCTGACAGCCATAACAAGGTCACCTTTTGTTCTAAAGATGGTATAGTTCTATATATAAATCCAATACAGTGAACCACATGGCACCTGTTGAAATTGCCACCATAACCTTCTGAAACTTTGCCATCACCGGCACCATCTGGGGAGCTACCTTGTTAAACTCTCGATAGTCCACTGTGAGCCTCCAGGTCTTCTTGTCAGCTTTTAGCACAAGCCATATTGGTGAATTACATGGACTAACGGGTTCCACCAATACTTCTCCTTCAGAAAGGCATCAATGGTCTCTTTGATCCCTTCCTTAGCATTCTTGGCATATCTGTATTGCTTCTGGGGCTTCAGATCAGAACCCAGCACCACCACCTCTGCATTGATCTTATTGCATTGTAGCTTGTTCTTTGCAAAAGCTTTTGGGTACCTCACCACCACTTCTGTGACCTCTTGCTCCCATGCAGGAATCACCAATTCCTCTGGAACCTTGAGTGTAGCTACTTAGTGGGAAGCAGGGACAACAAATCCTCCTGCTGATGTTTTGTCCTGAACCAATACTCTATTGGGAAATGATACTGTATCAAGCTTCATTGCTTGTTAGTTTAGAATTCTTCTGTAATCCTACATACATTAATCTTAATAGTAGTTATACACTCTTTTAGTTACAGTGGCTATTCATAATTGGCTTTGTTTTTTATTTTCATTATTAAATTTTATTCTTAGCTCATCTCTAGAGACACAGTCACACTCTGAAGAGTTGATCATAAACTCCTCTGTCCCAGACACTTAGGAGTTTATTTATTAGACTGTTCTAACCTATTACTGTTGAGTTTTGTTTTTTAAATACATAAAGTAACAAAATCCTAATTTATGTAAGTTATCTTTACGCAAACAGTCCCAACTGCCATTGATTTCAATGAGTCTCTTTGTATGGCTAATGGCTACTCACATAAGTAAATGCCTGCAGGATTGGGCCCAGTGCTTGTCTGCTTATACATAGGGCCCTAACAAATGCACAGCCATGGAAAAACACGACACGGACCGTGAAATCCGTTTCTCAAATTGGGGATTCTGACCCAAAAGGGAGTTGCAGAGGGGTCGCAAGGTTATTTCAGGGGTCGTGGTATTGCCATCCTTACTTCTGCGCTGCCTTCAGAGCTGGAAGGCTGGAGAGCAGTGGCTTTTGACTGGGTGCCCAGCTATGAAGAGGGCGCCCTGCCAGCACCCGCGCAGAAGTAAAACCCATGCCATGCCATCCTTACTTCTGCATTGCTACCTTCAGAGCTGAGCAGCTGAAGAGTAGCAGCTGCTGACCGAGGGCCCAGCTGTGAAGGCAGCAGTGCAGAAGTAAGGGTGGCAATACCATACCATGCCATCCTTACATATGCACTGCTGCTGGCGGTGGCTCTGCCTTTAGAGCTGGGCTCCTGGCCAGCAGCCATTGTTCTCCGGCCGCCCAGAAGGCACTGCCACCATCAGCAGCAACGCAGAAGTAAGGGTAGCAGTACCGCAACCCCCCACAACTCCTTTTTGGGTCAGGACCCCTACAATTAGAACACCATGAAATTTCACATTAACATATCTGAAATCATGAAATTTGCAATTTTTAAAATCCTATGACAGTGAAATTGAGCAAAATGGATCATGAATTTGGTAGGGGCCTACTTATACGTTTGGTTAACAGTTAACTGGCAGCTGATATACAGAAAGGTGCTGTCAAGGCTCCTTCCCCACTCTGAACTTTAGGGTACAGATGTGGGGACCTGCATGAAAACTTCTAAGCTTAACTACCAGTTTAAATCTGGTCCGCTGCCACCACTCCCAATGTGCTAATTCCCTTCCCTGGGTAGCCTTGAGAGACTCTTCACCAATTCCCTGGTGAATACAGATCCAAACCCCTTGGATCTTAAAACAAGGAGAAATTAACCATCCCCCATCCTTTCTCCCACCAACTCCTGGTGGATCAAGATCCAACCCCCTTGGATCTAAAAACAAGGAAAAATCAATCAGGTTCTTAAAAAGAAGGCTTTTAATGAAAGAAAAAGGTAAAAATCATCTCTGTAAAATCAGATAGAAAATAACTTTACAGAGTAATCAAACTTAAAGAGCCCAGAGGAACCCCCTCTAGCCTTAGGTTCAAAGTTACAGCAAACAGAGGTAAACACCCTAGTAAAAGATACATTTACAAGTTGAGAAAACAAAGATAAAACTAACACTCCTTGCCTGGCTGTTTATTTACAAGTTTGAAATATGAGAGACTTGTTCAGAAAGATTTGGAGAGCATGGATTGATGTCTGGTCCCTCTCAGTCCCAAGAGCGAACAACACCCAAAACAAAGAGCACAAACAAAAACCTTCCCCCCACCAAGATTTGAAAGTATCTTGTCCCCTTATTGGTCCTTTGGGTCAGGTGTCAGCCAGGTTACCTGAGCTTCTTAACCCTTTACAGGTAAGTATTTTGGAGTCTCTGACCAGGAGGGATTTTATAGTATTGTACACAGGAGGGCTGTTACCCTTCCCTTTATAGTTAGGACAGGTGCACAAGCCAAGAGGGAAAAATGCACCTTAAAAGAAGGCAGAACAAAAATAACTTCTTCACATGATTCACTGAAAGCCTAGGTGAAAATCTTACAGTAAGTATTTAAAATATTGTATTAGCCATACTTGAAATTGCACATGTAGGTTCCCTTAAGGATGTCTCTCTAACTGCCTTCTATTTAAGCTTTTATATAGCACCTCTCACTATGGTATCACTTTCTCTTCCCCATATCCCCACATCAGACAATTTTTGTTCCTCTAGCTTCCCACTGGCATTTCATGTTTTTAATTTTTACTGCTTCATCTGTATTGCCAAACTCAAATGTTCAAGCAAGGATCATAAACGAGACCCCAACAATCATGAAATTGATTTTAAAAATTATGAGATTTAAAAAAAAGAATAAATGTGTGGTTCTTTTTCTTTTCCTTCTGGTTTCTGAGCCTTTTAGGGTGCAACTTGCTTTACATTTTCAAACTCTTCTCTGCCACCAAAAGGCCTAGAAAATTAATTAAAAAAAATAATGAAAGCAGAGTTTCTCATGCAATCTCTTGATTCCAAATAGGGGCTTTAGAAAAACACCAAATATCACAAGACTAGCAATAAAATTGCAAGAGTTGGCAACATGGAAACAATGTTCCTTGTTCATTGTTTCTTTTTTTTCATATTTTGAGATGTTTTATATTCTCTGTGCCCCTTCTAATTTGAGGCTGACTCATGATATCTAACTATTCTAACCTGAACCTAAAAATGGGTCAAGAGTGCAGTGTCATGGCAGAACCTCAGTGCTGCAGTCATTCTCAGGAATCTCCAGGAACTAATGCCATAGCCCTGCAGATCTCTTGTAGGTATTTATCATAAACCAGTTTTGCTGCAAATGAGTTTGAATGTTTACATATGGCTTTTAAACATGGTTTTTTGGCCATGATTAGCTGGAGGGAGGTCAGAGTCTGACACGGACACATATAACACTAGGGGTTAAAGGTTTCATTCACACTAGTAAATGTTAAATAACAGGTGCAAAAACAAAGTACAGAGTTACTGTACTTAAAAATTAACAGGTGCAGAACTAATCCTCCAGTAAAATGAAACATAATCTTCTTCATCAACTCTGAGACAGAGACACTGGACAAATGATTGATCAGTGTATTATTTTCTAAAGTGCCCATCTTTAATTTCTATGATTCTGGTAAACTTTATTATACTACCTCCAAAAGAAAACAAAACAGGTCTGTGGGGGTGGGGATACATCATGCATTATGATACATTTGCACTCTTGCACAAATGCAATGAAAAACAATAAGGTCCAATTTTTAGCCAACATCTAATATTGCTACAGAATCAAGGAAATAAAAATATGATGAGAGAGCAGCTCTCTTAAATTAATGCCCAAATGTGGAACATACATCTAAAATAATAGAGGTGAAAAATAGCACCAGAAGCTAGGTAAAGTGAAATTCTTTCCTTTAAGAAAAATGTCTATAAATGCTGTTTCCTGCATCTACAGTTCTGATATCAATATTGTACTGTAATGAAAAAGATACCATAAAATGGATGTGAAGCAAAGACTGATTTGGATTTAAAGTAAAGGGTAACTGAGCGGTATCTGAGTTTGGTCAGAAGCCAAGTCTATGCCACAGAAAAGAGCCCGCTAGGAAATGCTTTTTAAAAATAGATTTAAATGACCATTCTAGCCAATGTCTCTTGGTTGCTGCCAGCGTGGGCTAAATGATGCTAGTCTGAAACCGTTCTTCAAAATCTGCTCTCAAAACTGGAAAGTGGCAGCCAGCCAAGGACAGTTTGCAAAGCACATTTTAACCCAACTATTCCCTGTGTGGCTCAGCTAATCGGCCTGAGGAAGAAACACGCTCAGCCAGATTAAACCCCATGTAACTCAGAGTATGTCTACACTACAGCCACTACAGGAGTGCACCTGTGGCCCTTCAGCTATGCCACTGTAGCGCTGTGGTGTAGATGCTTCCTACATCAACGCAAGGGGGCTTTCTGTTGATGCACTTCGCTTCTCTGAGAGGCAGTAGCTAGGTTGACAGAAGAATCCTTCCGCATCTTCACTGGGATCAACTTGACTATGATGCCAAGGGCTTGTCTACACTACTCACCACAGAGCCGTAACAAGGAATTTTTGCGCCCCAGGCAAGGGCCGGCTCCAGGCTCTTTGGCGTCAATTCTGCGGCGGGTCCCGCAGTCCCTCTCGGAGGGAAGGACCTGCCACCGAATTGCCGCCGCCACTTCATTCATTCTTCTGCGTCAGTTTGGCTGCGGGTCCCTCAGTCGAAGAAAGAATGAAGTGGCGGAGGTAGAGCTGCTGCCGATCACGGCTTCCCCCGTCCCACTTGGGTGGTAGAGCTATGCCCCTCCGCTTTGCGCGCCCGAGACAAGTGCCTCACTCGCCTCGCCCTTGTTACGGCACCGACCACCAGATCGGCAGGAGGCAATCAATCCCATGGGGGTTGATTAGATGTGATAAATCAACTGCAGAATGCTCTCCCGTCAACTCCGGTACTCCACCATATCGAGAAGCGCAAGTGGAGTCAACGGGAGAGCATCAGCTGTCGACTTACCGCAGTGAAGACACCGCGGTAAGTCGATCTAAATACATCGACTTCAGCTATGCTGTTCACGTAGCTGAAGTTGCGTATCTTAGATTGACCCCACATGGTAGGGTAGACAAGCCCCAAGGGGTAACATTTTTCAACCCCCTGAGCAAGGTCGATCTAAGTTTCAGGTGTAGACCAGGGCTCAGCTGGGCAGTCAGAGCCTTAGGCAAAGGCTGCCGGGGAATTCGTGTGTCAGCCCCAGGGCAGAGGCTGGCTCATTCTTCATAGACGCGGTGAGCAGGGGAGGCCAAAGCAATCACTAAAACACACAGCGACACGCTGTTCCCAGGACCGGACGCCGCCAAGGCCCCGACCATACCTCCGAGCCCTCACTGCGCGCCTCGCCGCGGCTCACGCCCCGCCCCGCCGGCTCCTCCTCGCGCAGGGAGGGACGTGCCGGGGTCGCGGCCCTCAGCAGTAGCCGGAACTGGGAGGTGACTCCCGTCCCGGCGCTGACAGCGCGAGCCCGGCCTGGGCTCCTGCTCCTCCCGCCATGCTGTCCGGGTGCAGGCGGGCGCTGCCGGCAGCCCTGCGCCTCGCGGTGCGGGGCTGGGCAGGGGGCGGCGGCAGGAGGCGGGTCAGCACCAGCTGGTCCCCGGTGGGAGCCGCCTTCGATGCCAAGCAGCAGCGCAGCCGGCTGACGGGCCAGAGCACGGTGAGCGGGCGGGGCCCGGGCTTGGCGGGGCGGGTTGAGGCCCGCCCCCTCTCGGAGGTGGCCGGGGCCCCGCGTCCTGCCCCCATCCTGAGCCCGGCGGAGACTGTGAGGCGCGCTGCGATCGGTCGCCTCTTGGGTGCGCAGCTGCGCGCACAGCGGCCCCCGGCTCCCTGGGCTGGCGCCTCTCCCCGAGCCCCTGCTGGGACCTGGGGGCGCCCCGCATGCCCAGATCTGCGTCCGTGGCATGTTGGCGCCAGGATCCGGATCTGTTCCGCTTGGGGGGAGGCTCCCTGCAGCGCAGCGGGAGCCGGGGCCTCCCGTGGACCCCACACCTCAGCTCAGGCAGGGCGCTGCAGTCCTTGGGGTCACACGTTGTTATTCCAAATGAGGGTGTCCATGGGGTGCGCTCAGTCCCTCGTGCAGGAGCCTAGGGGAGGGGGTTTTGATTCATAGATTTTTAAGGCCAGAAGGGACCATTATGATAATCAAATCTGACTTTCTGCAGTAGGTAGGGCCCACAGAATCGTGCCCAGCAAGGGTCCAGGATTGCTCCTGTGATCTTCCCCAGACAGGGAGCAGGCAGTACAGTCTGCACCCTGGGAAGCCTGAAGGGCGATTGTGCCATTAAAGTACTACACCTTTGTCCTGGATTTATTTTAAAGGTATCATCTAGTCCTGAATTTACCTATTACTTACCACTTCACACTCACTCCCTTTTAAAGGCAAGTCTGCACTTAAAATGTTGTAGTGATGCAGCTACACCACTGTAGCACTTTAATAAAGACAGCCTATGACAACCACAAGAGAGAGCTCTGCTGTCCCTTAGGACTAGTCTACACTTTTGTGCTAGTACGTCAGTGCAGCTGTACCGGGTCTGGTGAAGACAAGCTGTGCTGATGGGAGAGCACTCTCCCATCGGCATATTACTCCATCTCAACAAGAGGTGGAAGCTATGTCGGCAGGAAAGCATCTCCCACCGAGAGAGCGCCAGTGTGGACAGCGCTTAGGTTGATGTAACAAGCGTCGCTCAAGGGTGGCTTTTTCACACCCCTGAGCAATGTAAATTACATCGATTTAAGTGGTAGTGTAGACAACCTTAGTTAATCCGCTTCTCGGGGAGGCGGTAGCTATGTCTGCGGGAGAAGGCCTCCTATCAACATAGCGCTGTCTATAGCCGGGGTTAGGTTGGTATAACTGTGTTGCTCGGGGTGTGGATTTTTCACACTCCTGAACAATGTAGTTATACCAATATAGGTCTGTAGTGTCGACCAGAACTAGGATAGCTGCTTGCTTTGAGGAAATATTCCTGTGTAGTGACACGTAATCTCTGTTTTGAGGATTTAGATGGTGGGGAGTGAGTGGTGTGTAGATTTTGATCTGATGTTCTGCAGGGGAGTGAGTTTCACCAATAAATTAAAAAAAAAATTTCATTGGAAATCACTAAAACAATTTATGACCCAGCTGGCAAAATTATTGAGATGATTCTGTGCCTTGTCACCAATAATTTCTGTATTGAAGCAAGGCAAGAAATATTCTCCTGTTGTATTCTCAGGTAAACCTTTTGTTCCGGGGCTCTTCCTATTCAATTACTTTCCACCCTGTTCAGTTGCTTCCTACATAGAGAATTTGTGCCTAACTAAAATGCAAAAGCTCTGATTACACATATAGTTTAGTCAGCCAGTTTTAAAATTTGTCCCTGAGTGTCATTTAATTTCTTTTTAAGCTGTGTGTCTGAAACATCCTCTCCTCCAAAGAGAGGAAGAAATGGTGGTAGGAGGGGATCCACTCTGGCCAAAATGTTCATACCTGAATGTCTAAAGCAGAGGTGGGCAAACTACGGCCTGAGGGACCCTCCTGCCCGGCTCCTGAGTTCCTGCCCCAGGAGGCTAGCCCCCGGCCCTTCCCCTGCTGTTCCCCCTCCCCTGCAGCCTCAGCTTGCCCCAGCGTAATGCTCTGGGCGGCGGGACTGCGAGCTCCTGGGGCAGTGCGGTAAGGGGGCAGGGAGCAGGTGGGGTTGGATAGAGGGCAGGGGAGTTCAGGGTGGTGGTCAGGAGGCAGGGGTGTGGATAGGGGTTGGGGCGGTCAGAGGGTGGGGAATAGGGGTGTTGAATGGGGGCAGCGGTGGGGGGGGGCAGCCAGGGAGGGGGGGGTTGGATGGGGTGGCGGGAGGTCCGGGGGCTGTCAGGGGACAGGGAACTGGGGTTGGATGGGGTAGGAGTCCGGGGGGGGCTGTCAGGGGGCGAGAAGCAGGAGGGGTCAGATGCGGGCGGGCCTGGGCCATACCTGGCTGTTTGGGGAGGCCAAACTGGATGCGGCCCTCAGGCCAAAAAGTTTGCCTGCCCCTGGTCTAAAGTGAGGGTCCTAAATCCATATTAGGTGCTCAACCCTTTGAAAATCAGGCTGCTTCTACTTACATGCTTAAATATGGATTCAGGAACATAACTTTTATGAACCCAGTTATGAAAATTTTGGTCTTGTGTACTGGAACAGTCTTTAGGATCTACACCAGTGGTTGACAACCTGTGGCCTGCGTGCCGTGTGCAGCCCATCACGGTAATCCGCTGGCGGGTCGCCAGACAGTTTGTTTACATTCGCACGGCCGCCTGCAGGTCCTAGTGGCCGCAATTCACCATTTCCCGCCAATGGGAGCTGTGGGAAGCGGTGTGGCCGCAGGTTGCCCACCACTGATCTTACACAGTAAGAATTATTTTTCCTAATTTATATTGCAGTTCAATGCAAGAAAAAGCAATCAGTTTTTCTGAATAAAACTGTTCTGTGATCATATCATAATTCAGATAGGAACATTTCAAACTGAAGGTTTGTGAAGATTATTCTGAAATGACTGTGATATTGTGGAGTTGAAACAACTTAGTTTTGTCTGCTGTTTTACCCTTTTGTGTCCAAGGTTTTTTTTTTTTTTTTTTGATATATTGACTACCACAAGCAAATGTTTATCTGTGGAGTGTTGCCACCAGGCCTGTTGATTTTCTTCTTTTTGATGAGTCATTCGTTATTATTATTTTTTTTTTTTAGTGAAAGTCCTGTGGTAGATTTCCAGGAATGAGCTATAATGCAGAATTACCTGGAATTAAGAAACTGGCAGACCAGATACTAGTAACACTGTTTTTCATTATTTTTGTATTACTTACTTGTTTCCAGTAGTGCCCACAGTGTGCTACTCACTGTACCAATGCTAAAGGGTTCCTGCCCTGAAGTTCCAAGTCAGGCAGTTGAAGCTGCTGAGATCAGGCGTAAAATTTTCAAAAATGCCTAAAAGTGACTTAAGAGCCTAAATCCCATTTTCAGAATGATTAGGTGCTTTCAAGGAAGCTTAGGCTCCTGAGGCCCAGAACCACAAGGGTATTTAGTATCTAGGAGGATTTGGGCCTAAGTGCCTAAAATAGGACTCTTTAGTCACTTAGACAGTTTTGAAAATTTTATCTCAGGTCTGTAACATAAACCTCATGATATGAGTGCTATATTTCCAGGCCACTAACAGTTTGCTTTCAAGCATAAAAGTAGCTCTTCCAAAATCTGTGGCACCCAAATCCCTGAAAAACAGAAGTAATCTGAAATTCTTTTATATCAAACACCCATTACAGAACAAAGTAACTTTCTTGACAGTTATGGCAAAAATAATTTGTTTGCTGATTAATGGAAATGTCCAAGTTTTAGCAAGGGTTTCTATAGCAGACAGAATTATATTGTAAATAAAAGAAATGTTTTATTCTGATTTTTGTCAGTTTGGTGTAGATCTGAAACGGAGAGATTAAAAATGAGATACTCTAGTTTATTTATTCTAGTGTATTTGCACTGTTTGTTGAATCTGTACTTGGTATTTTAGGGTCTATTTGGTGTTCCAGAATTGAGTTCTCCAGAAGGATTTCAAGAAGCACAAGAAAAAGCATTACAAGAAACAGAACAGCTAGTCCAGAAAGCATGTACTACACCTCCTGGGCCACAGATAGTAATGATCTTTGATCAGCTTTCAGATGCATTGTGCAGAGTAGCAGACTTGGTAAGATTTATTGTTAAGTTTGATTTTCTCTTGTAAATTTACTTTTTATTTGGATCTTTCTAGCTTAGTTCAGACTTTTGTTTTGTAAACTCTTCTGCTATAAAAGATACTGTATCAATATTGCGACTTCCTATATCAGGATAGAAAATTGAAAAGACCCTCCTTAGTGGGAAATCGTAATCAATTACAAAGTCTTTCATTAAATTATAGGTAGTTTCAGAAGTTATATCTGATGTGATTTGTAACTGTGCAGTGAACTTTAAGTGAGATTTAAAAATAATATATCAATGACAAGCAAAATAACAGTAAAATCAGATCAGTATTTTATTAACATTCTTGCCTTTTGCAAGACTTACAGTTACGAAGTGTGTACATCTGGGAATCAGACCACTCTGAAATATAAAGACAACTCTAGGCTATAGCATAGATGGCCTTTTCATTGTGTCAACAACACTCAGTTTATAGCTAGGAAATGATGAATCTCTTAGGATATGCCTACACAAGAAACGCTAAAGCTGTGCCACTGTAGCGTAAATACCACTAGAGTGATGGAAGAATCCCTTCCATCACTCTAGTAGTATTTATGCTACAGTGGCACAATAAATAAATAATAAATCCACCTCTCCAAGAGGAGGTAGCTAGGTCAATGGACAAATTCTTCTGTCAGCCTAATGGTGTCTACATCAGAGCTTAGGTCAGCTTAACTACATTGCACAGGGGGTGAAATTTTCACAGCCTTGAGCAGCGTAGTTAAGCAGACCTAACTCTGTAGTGTAGACCTAACTTTATCCAACTAAATTAATTTAGATAGTGTCATCCCCTTAACAAAATAATGTAATCACATTTATTATGTCTAGATAGCTGTCACTCTTGTGAAAAGATTCATGGGATCATTAATTCCGGAAACAGTCGGGATCTCTGTTTTATATTTCATACAAAGAACAGCACCTGCAGTAAGAACATAAGAACAGCCATACTGGGTCAGACCAAAGGTCCATCTAGCCCGGTATCCTGTCTTCCGACTATGGCCAATGCCAGGTGCCCCAGAGGCAATGAACGGAACAGATAATCATCAGGTGATCCATCCCGTCACCCATTCCCAGTTTCTGGCAAACAGAGGCTAGGGACACCATCCCTGCCCATCCTGGCTAATCGCCATTGATGGGCCTATCTTCCATGAACTTATCTAGTAACATGATGCTGGAAAGGTTCAGTTCTGGCTTAGAGGGAAGATTGCTAGATATTGTAACATTAACACCGCTTCCTGTAGATGCCTGGGTTTTTGTTAGAGGTCTGCCATCCTATTACTTATTAAGCCTGACACTGCTTATGTCATGAGATCTTATAAGATTGCATCCTCACTTGTTATGGCTACAAGCAATATATTGTTTAACACAAAATCCAAGTTCAGATAATATTAATGATCTGTTTTAAACCCAATAAAACATGCAGAGTTGAGGATCTGAAGCTCTTTTTAATTCACCATATTGTGCTTCAATACGTAAACGTACTGAGGTGTAAAAATCACCATACTTTCAAAGTGGGTTGTTCATGATGAAGTTATGATCATGACAATTCCCTGTAATTGAAGCATATATTGGTTTTATGAGGTTTAATTTTACTTTTCTTATGGTAGTAATTTTTTTTAATAAGTGGTCTTATGAGTTGAATTTACTGACTGTAAAGTCTCCTGCAAAGAAACTTTGTGAAAGGTTATTAATACATATAATAAATGTTTACTTCATTAGTATTTGAGCCGTTTATGGTAGCACATGATTTATTGCTGCATTAGTGGTATTTTTTCAGGTTATACTGTATGACCTTAGGGGCATAAACAAAATCTAAAAATATATATTGTATCCCAGTGATTATGTTAATTTTGATTTATATATCAACCATACCAATAAGAGACTCCTTCAATCCCTTCTGAGGTCCTACAGAATCTAGGGACTGATGTTTTCTCACACTAAAACCAAGAAGTGTTTTAACAATGACATCCATGGAAGCAGAATCTGTCTCTAAGGCCCTCTCCAGTCCACCCACCCCATTAGGAAATGTCTGCTTAAACACACAAACAACCCTTAAGGTCAACAAATTTATCAGGTGAAAGGGGGAAGATTCTTGTAGAGTTGAGAGCCCTCAACAAGAGAATACATTGTCCTATCCCAGATGTTAACAAGTAGAAAGGTGGTGTCTCAGATAAATGGCATACAAGCCATAAAGGGCTTGATATAGCAAAACCAATAGTTTGAATTACACCTCGAAGTAAACTGGAACTCAGTGCAGTCTATGTGCACAGGTGTAATACATTGTATGTGGGATATACAACTTACCAAGTAGATAGCTATATTCTGCACTTCATGAAATTTCCAAGTGGGCGTGAAATATTGCTCCAAGCAGAGCGCAATGTAGTAACCCAATCTGGAGGTGAAAAAGGCCTGGATAATTATGGTGAGGTCTGAGTTTGAGAGGAAACTTCTTGTCAAGTATAGATGGGGAGAAAAATGCACCTGGCCTTTGCTGCTATTTGTACATCCAGACACAGTTTCGGGGAGGGATAGCTCAGTGGTTTGAGCATTGGCCTGCTTAAACCCAGTGTTGTGAGTTCAGTCCTTGAGGAGGCCACTTAGGGATCTGGTGCAAAATCAGTACTTGGTCCTGCTAGTGAAGGCAGCTCAAAAAAATTAATCACGATTAATCACAGTTTAAATTGCAGTGTTAAACAATAGAATACCAATTGAAATTTATTAAATATTTTGGATGTCTTTCTACATTTTCAAATATATGGATTTCAATTACAACACAGAATACAAAGTGTACAGTGCTCGCTTTATATTATTTTTATTACAAATATTTGCACTGTAAAAATGATAAAAGAAATAATATTTTTCAGTTCACCTCATACAAGTACTGGAGGGCAATCTCTATCATGAAAGTGTAACTTACAAATGTAGATTTTTTTTTTTTTGGTTACATAACTGCACTTAAAAACAAAACAATGTAAGCCTACAAGTCCACTCAGTCCTACTTGTTCAGCCAATCGCTTAGAGAAACAAGTTTGTTTACGGTTACGGGAGATAATGCTGCCCGCTTCTTATTTACAGTATCACCTGACAGTGAGAACAGATGTTGGCATGGCACTTTTGTAGCTGGCATTGAAAGGTATTTACGTGCCAGATATGCTAAACATTTGTATGCCCCTTCATGCTTTGGCCACCATTCCAAAGGACATCCTTCCGTGCTGATGATGCGCGTTAAAAAAATAATGTGTTAATTAAATTTGTTACTGTATACCTTGGGGGAGAATTGTATGTCTCCTGCTCTGTGTTTTACTCACATTCTGCCATATATTTCATGTTATAGCAGTCTTGGATGATGAACCAGCACATGTTCATTTTAAGAACATTTTTACTGCCGATTTGACAAAACACAAAGAAGCTACCAATGTGAGATTTCTAAAGATAGCTACAGCACTTGGCCCGAGATTTAAGAATCTGAAGTGCCTTCAAAAATCTGAGAGGGATGGGGTGTGGAGTATGCTTTCAGAAGTTTTAAAAGAGCAACACTCTGATACGGAAACTACAGAACCCGAACCACCAAAAAAGAAAATCAACCTTCTGCTGGTGGCATCTGATTCAGATGGTGAAAATGAACATGCATTGGTCTACACTGCGTTGGATCATAATCGAGCAGAACTCGTCATCAGCATGGACGCATGTCTTCTGGAATGGTGGTTGAAGCATGAAGGGACATATGACTCTTTAACATAAGAATGTCCATACTGAGTCAGACCAAAGGTCCATCTAGCCCGGTATCCTGTCTTTCGACAGTGGCCAATCCCAGGTGCCCCATAGGGAATGAACAGGACAGGTAATCATCAAATGATCCATCCCCTGTCGCCCATTCCCAGCTTCTGGCAAACAGAGGCTATGGACACCATCCCTGCCCAACATGGCTAATAGCCATTGGTGGACCTATCCTCCATGAATTTATCTAGTTCTTTTTTGAACGCATCTGGCACATAAATACCTTGCAACACCGGCTGCTAGAGTGGCATGTAAATGCCTGTTCTCAGTTTCAGGTGACACTGTAAACAAGAAGCAGGAAGCATTTTCTCCTGCAACTGTAAGCAAACTTGTTTGTCTGAGCGGTTGGCTGAACAAGAAGTAGGACTGAATGGACTTGCAGTCTCTAAAGTTTTACATTGTTTTATTTTTGAATGCAGTTATTTTTGTACATAATTCTACATTTGTAAGTTCAACTTTCATGATAAAGAGATTGCCCTATAGTATTTGTATTAAGTGAATTGAAAAATACTATTTTATTTTTACAGTGCAAATACTTATAATAAAAACAAATATAAAGTGAGCACTGTACACTTTGTATTGTGTGTTGTAATTGAAATCAATATATTTGAAAATGTGAAAAACATCCAAAATATTTATATAAATGGTAATCTTATTGTTTAAGAGTGCGATTAATCACAATTAATTTTTTTAATCGCTTGACAGCCCTAGAAAAAAGTGCACAAAATATAGATGCATATTTTAGGTGAGCAAATTAGGAGATGAAGTTGGAGTGCCTTTGGAAAATACAACCCATAAAATGACTCCAAACACTTAAAGAAAAAATTATGTGTTTTCAGAACGATTATAAATGTATGCTGTATTACACAGTAAACCACATTCAGTTTCAGTTTTTCGTTTGAAAGGAGTTTCATATACCGTATTTTAAATAAATCCAAATAAAACCTTTATCAGAATAAAATAATTTTTTCAAAAGTTGTAAGTATAGCAGTCTGCAGTTTATTGCCTTATGCAAACTAGTCTATTCTTGTGTATATAAAAATATTTAAAAATCTGAGTGTGATGACATTTACCATGAAAAGCAATGCAGTATGGTAAATATTTAGAATAATCATATGAAAACAGCTTAGCCTAAAACCAAGATAAGTGTCTCTTGCAGTATCTGAAAAATGTTAGTACATTTGAAAGATTGAAACTACTTAGGCTTATTTTTTCCATTTTAAAAACAATTGGGACAAAAAGCAGGCCACAAGATCATACATGGTAAGAGAAGTAAAACGTATCATTGCTGGCACTGTTAGGTTTGTGTCCTCACGTCACCATTGAGCTGGGCATGGGTCAGCAGGGAATTCACAAGTGTAAGCCAAATCCTGTAAATCCTAGTGTGTAGTTCTTATTTATGTGGTAGTCCTGTTGGCTGTAGAAGTACTGTTTGTGTGGATAACAATTTGCAACATGGGGCCTTTGAGCCCTGGTCCTACAAAGACACACATGCTTAAATGTACTTATATGAGCTATGCCATTGATTTCGGTGGGACTTTTCATGTGAGTGAAGTTAAACATTTGGGTGTTTGCAGGATTGAGGCTTTAGTGAGCATGGAGGAAATCTATCACATTGCTCAAGGCAGGATTCCCTATTTTACTGAAAGTTTCTGTTGATCCTTTAATCTTATGTGACACTTTTTCCAGTAGTATGCTGGCATTTATCTGTTTCTCTACAAATGGTGGCGAGACCTTTGGAAAGATGTAGTCTCTCATGGGTTTTCATCAAATTTTGATGAAAGATTAAAACTGTAGCGTAAAGTTATAAACGAAGTACAGAAAACCCTTTTTCAGGCAAGTGTGTAATATTTATAGCTGCAATATTTAAGATATTTCTTAAAACATGTTTCTTAGGAGTAGTAGGAGTAGATGGTCTATACTAAATTTTGAAAAACAATACAAAAAGCATGTTTATTTTTCTGGAATTGAGTTTAGTAAGAAATAGAAAGTTTTCTAAGCAGTAAGATTCAAAGGCACTGTTTTTTTATGAGTGTTTCTTGCAAGGGAAAGAACCTTTTTCTAAGGTACATACCTAACTGAAAATAATAATAAAAAAACCCTAAGTGAAAATATTTTCTTTGGAGTGAAATTTATACTGTAGCAATTAATAACTGTTGACACATTCTTAACAGATGCTGGTTCTGAGAAGACAAATTTATGTGGAAGTGCTCAGTAAAAAGAGATTGCATGTAACAGTGGAAATACGTATGTGTTAAGCTGAGTGGAATTGCCAACTTTTAAAAAAAACTATTTATTTAAGAAGTTTAAACATGTTTACAATTCTGTGCCATGTAAATTCCAACTCTTCTCTAAAAACTAACTTGCATGTAAGGTTTCAAATTATCGACAGTCTTTTCCCATCACCACCCCTTCTCTTTTTTTTCTACTATATCAGGCCGACTTTGTGAAAATTGCCCATCCTGACTTTGCATTCAGAGAGGCTGCTGAAGAAACCTGCAGAAACATTGGTACCATGGTAGAAAAGTATGTTTTGTTCATTATGTTGCTGTAATGTTGGCTTTCATGTCTGAAAGATTCTGCGTTATCCAACAGTTAACTTTTTTCTTATTGTTGTCGTGTATCTGGAGGTTTTTATGTGTGGAACAGAGAGCAACTTCTTTTAAAATCTTATTTAAAGATTCATTCTTACACTGTCTGGTGTAAGGTCATTCTGTTTTAGTTTCAGGTTGCATCTTGAACACTATTTCATTGCCTAATTCACTATGAAGGTCTGTGCCAATGGAACTCATCAAAGCCTTGGAACTAAATTTTCTGAAGTTTCTGGCAGTTAATTTTTTGGCTCTGAAGTCTGTATAATTTAGGGATGGCAAATCTAAAGGCACACAACACCTCTTTGTCTGGCATACTGACCACTTGGATTCTGATTGTGTAAGAGGGAATGTGAGAAAAGGGAAGAAAATCTTCCATTGAGGTTCAGAATATAGACTTACAATTTGAAGCTGTATCCAGTCAGATATCAATATTGAAGTGCTGTGCTGTCTAATTTACTAACCTTGAGAAAGTCCATTCTGGCTGAAACATCACTTCTTAAAAAAAAATCTCATTTGATAAAATATATGTTCTTAGATTAGTATTTGAATCAGATTTTGAGTATAGTGGAAATCAGTTTAAAGAGTTGCTTGCATTATGATGAAGGCAGATGGGTATATTTAATTTGATATCAGAGTGGTAAAAATTTTTAAGCCCGGACAACCTTGTCTACATTTTACAGAGAGCTTCCAAACTAGCCATATTACTCCCTACTTGCCAGAGTAGTTATAAAAGATGAAGGAAAGTCATTTCCACCAGCAACTTGTACAGGCAATATCTTGGTAAGAAGTCCAGTCAAGCTGAGTGAATAATGGATGTTTCAGATCACTGGCAGTTAAGGAAAATAATTTTGTTTCAGGTTGAACAAAAAACATTTTTTGAAAATTTCTGGTGAATCAAAAAGTTGAGAAAATTTGAAGTCAAAATGAAACATTTCAGTTTGGCCTGAAAAATTTAGTTTAGGTCTTCAGGCATTTTGACTAAAGCAAAGGAAAGGAGGACTAGATTCACAAAACAGCAGTGAGGGGAGGGGGAGGAGGAGGAAGAGATGGTGGTACCTCTCTCTCATGAACTTCAGCCTAGTGGTAGACCCAGGTTCAATTCCTCCCTCTGCCTGATGTGGAGAGAAGGACTTTGAACGTAGGTTTCCCCCATTGCAGCAGTGTGCCTTATCGCTATGAGCTGTTGAAGCTGTTCCACTTTTCATAAATAGTCATCAAAGCAGATGTTGTATTTGGACCTCCCACATTCCAGGTGAGTGTCCTAACCACTGGGCTAAAGCTTACATGACAGGTACCAGCTCCACCACCTCCTATAGCCATTTTCCCTCCTTTCCTTTTCTTTTGTCAAAAATGCATCCTGAAAATTTAAACAAAAACTTTGAGGTTGAAATGAAAATTTTTTTATTTTGACATTACTAAAATGTTTAGATTATTTTGTTAGCTTAAAACCATTTGGCAAACTCACCACAAATTTGTGAATAGTTTTGGTTGACCCCAAATTGCATTTTTTGGTGAGTAAATTAGCTCTGGGAGGGGGATTTTGGGTGAATTAAGTCCAGTCCACTGCTGTTCCTGGATGCTAGGAAGGGGGTGGGTGTTGAGGTTTCTGTAGGAGTGTTATCCCTGGGATGTGTTCCTATTTGGATGTTATCCTGGGATGTGTCCCTGTTTCAAGCCCAGCCTCCATTTTTTTGGGTGGTCCTCCTATGTGAATGCTTTACCAAGTAGCAGTATGAAATTGACATGATTCTTAAGAGCTCCACTGCTGCTTACAGGGTTCCAAACAGCAGTAGAAAAACTGACCAGAGTCGTCATAAGTTTTCTCCGCTAGTGTCTAACAAAGTTATGGCCGGCAAAGGCAGTGGAGCTTTCTGCAGTCTAAGGAGGATAACACTGCATCAGTGTGTATACTTGATAGGCTTCACACCATCAAGGCTAGAAAAATAATAATTGTAAGATTAAATTCAATAGAAACTGATGGGTTGAGCCTGTGCACTTGTTTGGGAAATCTTCCCACCTGCAAGTGAATTTTTCAGGACCTAAAAAGGGGGGTTGCTCAGTAAGGCTGACCTTGCTGCGGACTGTCTGTTTTTAAATGTCAGTTTGGTTTGAAGTAAACTTTTAGAGAAGAGGAAAGCACAAATTAACCTGAATCTCAGAAACTTCTTAACTAGTATGAAAGTTTGGAGGCAGCTATCGTATTTACGTTGTATGTTTCTTTCTATGTCAAATAGCATCCCTGGATAACTAGCTTCTGTTTTGTAACAGTAGTAAGTTTGCATGTATATAGTTCCTTTCACACAAGGTGTCAGGCTGTCTGAAGTGGCTCACAATTGTGAGTGCCAACTTCAGGGCAGACTGTCAAGAAACAGGGCATGAATCTCAAACTGGTTGTGTGTTTTATACTTGGATTTAATCAACCAAGTAACAAGTGTGAACTGCACAGGCACTATAACAGCCTTAATAGGAAGCCACAGACAGTCCCCTGAGTACTCCAATCTATCTTGCCACCCAGGCAAACCTTCCTCTGTGACAGATGGTCCCTTATACCAAAAATCACAACAATATGCAGAATACTCCCGGTGCCAAAGGACCTGTCACTTACCCCATGTCAGTTGTACTCAGATCTCAAACCAAAGAGAACGCTTTTAACCAATTGTGTAACAAGCTAACTAAAGGTTTATTAACTAGGAAAAAGAAATGGAGTTATTTACAAGGTTAAAGCAGGTAAACATACACATACAAATGAGGTACAATCTTAAGTTCAAAAGGTAATAGAAGCTTCTATAATAAGTAAGCTTTTATGTCTTTTAGGGCTAGCCAGAGCCAAACAGCTTGGGGATCTCTTGCTTATGTTTAGGAATCTTTGCTCCTCAGAGTCCAGACAGCATAATTATATCAGTTGTTCCTTAGCAGGAATTTTTATTCCCTTTCTCCAGCATTCAAGCTGTGATGGGACATGGGATTGTGCACATATCCTTTTCAGGGGTGTGGGGGAAGCATTCTATAAACACATTCTTATAATTCTAATAACTATTTTAATAATGCTAACACACAGGTAAGCCAGTCTGGTTTCCAGCTATACATTTATCAGTGTTCAGTGAGGCCTTATGGTCTTGGCATGAGCTGGCGCCTGGTCTGCCAGCATCACACAGGGCCTCAACTTGGCTTCACCGACATTAAGTTATTAATCCTTGCAGCATTTCTGAGAGGTAGATACGATAAGTATTATGTCCATGTTATAGATGGAGAAACTGGGGCACAGACTGGTTTAATGAGTTGCACGTAGTGACATAGGCCTTCTGACTCCCAGTCCTGTATTCTAAACTGTAGATCAGGGGTTCTCAAACCTCATTGCATTGCAACCCCCTTCTGACAACAAAAATTACTACAGGAGGGGGGACTGAAGCCTGAGCCCACTCGAGCTTCAGCCCCAGACAGGAGGCCTATAACCTGAGCCCCGCTGCCCAGGGCTAAAGCCCTGAGGCTTGGGCTTCAGTCCTGGGTGGTGGGGCTTGGGCTTTGGCCCTGGACCCTAGCAAGTCTAAGCCAGCCCTGGCAACCCCATTAAAATGGGGTTGCAACCCACTTTGGGGTCCCGATCCACAGTTTGAGAACTGCTGCATAGATTATGCTCTCTGTCAGAAACAACAATTTTCTATTTAATGCTTAAAATAAGCACTATCCTTAGACTTTGTCCTACTTGCCTCAATATGTCATGCAAAAATATTTGCCTGTTGAAAATAAGTACCCACCTGCATAGTCATAAATGCTAGAATGTATAACTTGTATCCTTATATTGTACAGTAGTTTCTGAGCACAGTTACAACTTGAAAACATTTTGAAAACTTCACCCTTGATTTCTAATAGTGTATATCAGAAAATAGTAAGCTCTGCCTTTGAACTAGTAATGCCAGTAACTATTTCTGATACTTGGTTGCTTTCATCTTTATCTCTTTAGGTTAAATACAAATATCGAGCTGTGCCAAAGTTTGAAACAGTTGCTGGCTGATAAAGAGGTTATGGATTCCCTAGATCCAGAAACCAGGTACTTGTTAATGTTTAACATTTTAGAAGTTAATACGCTATAAATTATTCCCCCAAATGCTTGGAAATATTTCTGTATCGTTAAATTGATGGACAGTTCAGCACCCTTTTGTAAAAGAACTGCAAAACACAATGGGCCAGAAAATCTGAGACTACATTTTTATGCAACTTTATTAACCACTGAGAATTTAACTGTACAGTAGTCAGGAAGTTCAGTTATTATTATGAATAGGCTATGTTGGAGTACACATAGTGTGTGTGTGTGTGTGTGTGTGTGTGTGTAAGCTATGTTAAGGTTGCCCAGTTTAAATCTTTAGACAATGAGGAAATGCAAAAGTTAAGTTTCCCATAACAAAATCAACTCAACCAAATTGCATTATTCTGCTATGATATACATCTAACAATATAAACAGTAATAAAGTATACATTTAAGAAGGAAAATAGGGAGTGGAATGTATTTAGAGTCGTATAAATTAAAATGAGTGCATGTCCATTCATCTAGAAGCCTCTGACATAACTTAATTTTTTAAATGTAAATTGTATCTGGATCACACTGGAAAAATATGCCTATGTGTGGTTAGCTTTCTGTTTGGTTTTCTTATTATTGGGGTTTCAATCAAATCAAGCATTTTTATTAATGACAGTTGTGCATGCTTTCAGTCTGTAGGGTCAAATTAACGTCAGCATTTTTTACATTCACTTTATTGTTGTTATAAAGCGCCATTTTTACTGCTGCTTATTCATTTCTGCCTGACATATTATTTTTTCTCTCACACAGTAAGGATAACTATCCTACTTTTTCCCCCCCAAACAATCAAATGTTCTAGGCTTCAGGGCTTTTTCTCTCATCTGTCAAAATAAATGAAATAAGTTAAATTAAATTGATGTTTTATAGTTTACCCAAATTAATGTAATACGCTTGTTAAAAGACATTTTTCAGTGCAAATCACCAAAATGGCTACAAGGAAAAACATCCAGTTTCACTGAATAAACAAAGGAAAAACCTACTGAAAGTGTATGTGCACAGAAAAAAATAGAAAATAATTACTTATTATATAATCTTTTATATCTTAAATCAAAATATAGTCAGTAAAATGTAGCACACTAAAATCCGACTGCTGTGAAATGAGGTAGTCTTTAACAGGGTTTACTGTATTTTTAGGCAAGTGGCGGAACTTTTTATGTTCGATTTTGAGATCAGTGGTATTCATTTGGATGAAGAAAAGGTAATGTTTTTTGTCTGTGATATGTGAATAGATGTTTGCCTGACTTTTAAAAGCAGATAGCAAAATGCAGGGCATATGTAATGGAATTCTGTGCTGAATTGCGCCCCTGAATGCTCTGGAAGTCAGTGGAGCTCAGCCTTCTCAAAAACCTATTTGTCATTAACTATCAGGTGGCTGGATTTGTAGTGTCCTGTACAACTTCCCAGAATCTAGTTCAGCCTTCACTCTCCAGACTGCCTTGTTACTCAGTCCTGTACAAGCGGGGCCTCTGGCCTCTTAGATCTGCCATTTGGGTTTGTATCTGCACAGTACAATTTTTGTGAAATGGCTAGTTGTTTCAACAGTGTAGCTACACAGGGTGGGAAAAACATGCATCCCGTTATCTGGATAACCGGCTACTCAAATACAGCACTTCCAGAAGGAATCAAACCACATGTCTGTGCCACAACCTAAGATTTTTAGTGACTCTAGAGCCTCTAAGTTGTGTGTCAGTGTGTCTCTCTCCCCTGCAAGAGTCCAAGATGGATTTGCCAGAGCTAGCAGATCTGAGCTAGTAATATGTTGGAGATCTTGGGCTGGGTGTCCATAAATGTTCCTGGTACTCATGACATATCTCTGCATGGGGAAATCTCCTATAATTTTTGAGTTTCTAGCAGTCGAGGTTCACACAAAGACTCTTTTTTACTAAATTCAGGTGGCCGACTTGCAGCGAAAACACCGAAATGCATTGTTTTGGTAGCAGCTTGCAAACAGGAAAGCCCTTCCAGAATAATTTTCTTACAGTTACTGTGTACTGAGATTAACACCTCTTAAATCTGCAGTGAGGTGGAAAAGTACAACAGGAAGGCATGCAAACATTTAAAATATGGCTACTGTGATATAGAAATATTAACTGACATGCAGAAAAACAAAATTGGCATTTTAAAAAAATTTAATCCCCACTTGTGACAGGCTCTTAGCTATTTTTTATGTGATTGTCTGACCATAGTTACTGTTCCTTGCAAGTCCTGCGATTTTGAGTTCATATTAAGGTGCACTTGGTTAGAGGTATGTTGCCATCCATAGTGAATGTCTGACCTCTTCCTAAGATTTCCTGGAATGCCACATGCTGCTTTCTCTGCATGTCTACAGAGCATTATTGCTTGGATTCAGCTTCCTGGCACAAATTTAGGTTTGAATCTCTTTGTGTTAAAGAATTTAAGATTGAGAATACCTCCGCTCTCCTGTCCTCCTAGGTATCATGAATGTTTTCTTCAGAATGTCTCTAGAGGTTGGTTTCTCTTTGGATTTTTTCATATATAGTATATTTATCTGTTCAGAATGAACTATAAACATTTATTGCTGTTCTTGCAGTGGCATTTTTTCATCCCTTTTGAAACATGTATGTTGAATGTTGTCTTTTGTAACATCTTATTGCGTCTTGTGTAGTTGAGCTTTTCATAGACATCCCTGGGTTTTTTTTTATTCTCCAGGAGTGGGGATCTTTTATAATCCATTTATTTTGGAGTTAACAAAAGTGCCTTCTGAGAACACCAGTTACAGGATGTAACTTATAATAGATCCCTACGGAGTTGGGATAAATTTGCTTTTTTACTTGACAAAGAAACAGACTGTTGGAGGAAGTCATATTCATAGGCCCCAGCATGGATCTATTACATCTGCATGCCTTCTGAGAACAAGAATTACAGATAATATTCTTTTTATCACCTCTTGCCTTGTTTATTACTTTAAACTATGGATAGTATTTCCAAAAGTCCCCTGTTGTTCACATCAGGATTTAGAATAAATTAGGCTAGACCATATTATATATTTAATTTTCTTATGGTCTGGGCAGATAAGAGGTTGTAGTGACTATTGTGATCCCTTTTGTATTAGGCTGTATTATAAATTTTAGGCTATGGGTTTTCAAATATTTTCCCAGTGTGGTCCGTATCTTGATAGAGAGACCATCTTGTGGACATCTTCCCTCTTATTCACATCATGTAGCATCCCTTTGGCAGCTACAGAACTTACCTAATGGAAAAGTAATACTAGGGGGAAATATTTAATGTAGCCTAGGTATCTATAATGTGATGTAACAGCAGAAAACAAGGGGATAAAGTCAGTAACGTTGAGTTCTCTGGATCCTTCAGTGAACTCAGAGGTATCTGCCTGGGCCACCTAGCCCAGCAACTTGCCCTTCATCCTCCACATGGGGAACAGTGTTAGCAACTAGGAGCAGCTTGCATGGGGCAAGCTATGAAAATGCCAGGACTATCAGGGCTCCTTCCCTAAAGCAGTCAGAACCAGCTACAGGCAGGAATGCAAGGGGAATTCAGGGCCTTCCAGCCTCTCTGCTCCTGGACCTAGAAAGACACCCAGGACAATGGGCTTATCAGTCTTTTCCTCCATTCACATGGATACAGCAGCAACTGGAATGATCTTTCAGAACCTCCTGCCATCATAATTCACTCAGCTCTGAAACTTGGACTCTGACTTTTATTTCTCCCTTGTTGTGTTGCCACTGGTTGTTAGTCACACTTCATTTTTCCCCTTTGTATCACTACAACTCTTCAACGGTCCAGTCTCTCTCACATTTCTGCACATTGTGCTTATTTCTCCTTTTCATTCCTCCTGCTAACTGTCCTTTCCCCCTTCTACTTATTTCCTCCCTCAATTTTCTTCCCTCTGTCAGACTCCCAACAGTCCTTTCCTCTCCCCACATCAACTTATTTGCCCCCTCAAGAAACCCTAAGCGTTTGGAACATAAATAAAACAAATATGCTTTTGAAGAAGAGGATATGGGAGTTCCAAGACATGTTTCTGTGGTCATCGTGGTCACTTTACCACTATGCTATATTCCTTCCCCCAGGCTTTGTCTGTTTTGTCTATTTAGGCCCAGATCCTACAGACACATTAATAAAGTTAAGCATGTGTCTAAGTGAGCAGTCCCATTGACATCAATGGGACTATTCTCAGTAGTAAAGTTAAGTGCATTAATAAGTGTTTGCAGGATCGAGGCCTTAGATTGTAACAGGGCAGGGGCTGTCTTCCTATATGTTTGTACAGCACCTATCACATTGTGGTCTTTGGGCAGTGCCACAATCTACATAATAATAGGAGAGTCATTGATTGTGGTGATTAGTTAGCTTCACACAAGCTACCAGTGGGACCTGCTTCTCTAGCTGATGTCTCCTTGATTTCCTCCATTACTGAAAATCTCTCTTTCCCTTCACTTATTTACAAAATAATTGGAATATACCAGCATTTTAGAAGTATTTACCAATTGTTTAGAAAAAGTAGTGTAAAACATTCCCAAGTTCTGTTTTTTATGAACTTGTTTTGATTTTTCATGCATTGTTACCATGGCAGAAATGTGAGAGAGAATTTTTTTTCTTCTGAAAGACAAGCATGTATAATGCATATTTGTACGCTGCCTGATTTCGTTCTCACTGAAGACAGTGGTATGGCTCCCATTGATTTCAGTTGCACAGGCTCAGCCCTAAATTAGGATTTCTTTAACGTCATAGGCCTGATCCTAAGTAAGTATTTGCTGGGAATAGATCATGATTTGATTTAGTTGTGCAAACATATCTTAATACTGTGGAAAACTGAGAGCTACTTGTACTGTATTTTAAGTGAATGTGTGTCTTTTGCTTTATTTTTCCTAATTACAGCGTAAAAGAGCAGTGGACCTCAACGTCAAAATATTGGATTTATGTAATCAATTTCTTATTGGAGCTCACCTGCCCAACAAGATTGACAAGCAAATTTTACCAGAACACATTCGCTATAACTTTGCAGTTGAAGGCAATTACATACAAATCACCGGCCTGCATGCAGACTGTTCTGATGATCTGGTATGTATTGTCTAAGTTCTCTATAGCACATCCTATAATACAAAGGTGCATCTCAGTGATTTTGACACTAGATGACACAAGTGTGCAAACAGCTAAAAATAGAACATAGGAACTGAGGGTTAAGATTTTTAGTGCTCTCTATGGATACTTTTCTCAAAAGAATTCAGTTAGAGCAAAAGCATTAATAATACCTTTTCAGACTGTTTCATGTACAGCTGTTAATATTCATCAGGGTAAACTAAGGAGAATAGCTGAACCCACGTTACCAAGACTGTTTTTAAACACTCAAAATCTTACGCCCATTCTTTACTGGATTTCCCTGATAGCATCTTTATAAGATGGCCATTCAGGTTGCTTATAAATTGGAAGGCAATTTCCAAATTTAAATTTCCACTTTAAAACCTGCCTGGAATGGCTCCCATTTTTCTGGGTGTGGGTCCAAACCTGAGTTTCAGGAAAGAAACTGTCACAACACTTTAGAATCTTCAGTTTATGTAGTTAAGTAATTGCTGAAAAGGCAGAAAATGGTTTTTAAACATGTTAATTTTATCCTTCTGGGATACAAATAAGTTCTATTCTTCAAGTTCTTTTTGTATTTTTCTAGTACAGGTGTAGAATTCAGTATGTAACTTGTCAGTTTAATGAGAAAAATTCACACCCAAGTATTTTAATAATGATGATTTCATTTAGTTGTTATTCAGCAATTTTGCCATCCAAATTGAAGTTTAGGGTTATTTTTTGCTTTTTCTCATACTAATTTTGCATCAGACACTTAAAAATGCAGAGGATAATATGGTCGGTGGAACAGGGCTTGTTTAAATAGTGTCCTCCTCCATAAATAAAATCTACATATGGTGAAATATTGTTTTGTGTTCCACCAGTTGGTACATACACCTGATGTTATTGGATGAGCTTGTCAAGGGTTGTAAGAAGAACACAACTATTAAGAGGGAAAGCAGGCAGGCTGTCCTTATCCCTTTTTCTAATGGGTAATAGGAGGATATCATTGTTGTTCTTTTTTGATAGACTTTATATAAAGGGTTGCTTAATCTGAAAGCATTGTGGCTGTGATACGTGGCCTTTCATTGGTTTGGGAGGAATTGAATTGTTTCTTTGTGAATTATGCTATTATGAGACCATTTCTTTTCTTCTGCTGTTAGGTACGAGAAGCTGCTTATAAGATTTTTCTTTACCCAAATGCTGAGCAACTGCGCTGCTTAGAGGAACTGCTTACCAGCAGAAACCATCTGGCACAGTTAGTTGGCTATAACACCTTTGCTCACAGGGCTCTTCAGGGAACAATGGCCAGAACTCCAGGTAAAGTACATGTATGTTCAGAAATGATAAGATGTGACTTGTGTCAGGCATGAGGATAAATGTTGGTAGTTTAACTTGTCAGCTGTTAATACACCACAGTTGTTGCACTGGAGAGTCTTATGTTGTCATCTGAAATATTTATATTTTTCAATAAGAGAGAATATTAATTTGAACAGTCACTGAAATCTACACAATTCACTACTCCATGTTCATGGCTTAGGTAACTAAAAGCCATGATTATCACATCTGATTTTTTTATATGCTGCCTTGATATACATGTACAGTTTCTGATCTGTGTGTCATCATTTCACTAGATAAGTTAAAACCAGGCTTGCTCTAGGAAGGAAATATTGTTTGCTTCTTGATGTGAACTAATATATTTAAATGACATCATCATTTTGTTTAGTAATTTCCTTTCATTTCATATTTCCAGAGAAGGTAATGCAATTTCTTGAAACACTTTCTGACCGATTGTTTCAACGGTGAGTCTATTTTTCATTTACTTATATAAAAAATCCCATTTTAATTTCAAGAGCATAGGTCTTTTGATGCAAGACAAGACTCCAGTTACCAATAATTTGAGCATTTAAAAAATTCCTCTAAGGTTATTACTGAAATATTAATTTCCCTCAGATCTTGATTAAAATATTAACTTTCTTATGTTTAATTAAACAGCATGATGTAAAGATTAACAAATGTCTATATTATCATACTTCCACGTGTGGTGGGAAATAGAAGTAGGAAATAAGTCCTTCTCCAGATATTTTTGAGTGTAGTCCACAGTTCTGGTGTGACTCCTACTGTAAAAGGAGATTACAGAGTGCATAAGATTGAAAAAAAAAATTCTAGGGAGCCCAGGTAGCCTCACAGGGACCCCCAATCAAGCACTAAAGCAGTGGGCTTCCCCTCCATATGCCCTACATCCATTATCACCCCTGATTTTCCCCACACAAAGCTGCTCATCCTACCCCATCCCCTATGGTTCCTCCAGTGCAAAAAGCATCATCATCATGCGGCGTGGAATGGTGGCTGAGCACGAATATGGAGGTTGCGGTGGAGATGGGACAGCAGGATTGTTTGGGAGAGAATGAGAGGGAAAAGTAGGACCTGAGAGTACCTGGAGTGGGCGCAGCAGAGTGGAGAGTAGCTCCACTGTGATGAGCTGCCTGTGGTTCTTCAGATCACAGCCCAACTCTGATGCATCATAGGCACTTGGTAATAGTAGAGTATTCATTTATACTGTACATTACTAGGGTGACCAGATGTCCCGATTTTATAGGGACAGTCCCGTTTTTTGGGTCTTTTTCTTATATAGGCTTCTATTACCCCACCCCCATCCCAATTTTTCACATTTGCTGTCTGGTCACCCTATATAATACAGACAATAAAACGTCAGTTGCCATTATACTGTACTATACTGGCTAAAATACGCTTTAATTAAAACTTTAAGGGCGAAATTCTTTTTTTACAGAACTCTAAAAGATTTTGAAATGATGGAAGGAATGAAGATGAAACTAAATCCCCAAAATTCAGTAAGTTATATTGTGCATTTATTTTCTTTTGATTTTATAAATATGAACTAGCCAGACATCAGATGGGGAAAATAATTTCAGTCTTTACAATTGTAATATGAATTGCATGTTGATAAATACTTGCTTTTTTGGGTTCAGATCGTTTTGGTTTTAAATAGCGGTTTCTCGTATTAAAACCAACCGTCAGCTATTGGTTTTAACAGAATGATTCATGTGATAACCAAAAACTAAGGTGGAAAATGTAATGGTTGGTTTTGAGCATGTTAAACATGTTTTCAAATTTTAAAATATGGCCCTTTATTTTTTCAGAACTGTGCATTCCCAATTTTCCTGGTATCGTGCCTGATCCTTCCACACTCAAACCCTGATTTTGCATGTGAATAGGTTTTCTTTACATGTCCGCTTTTGAAAAACTGGCTCATAATCCCTAGTTTAAGGTTTATGAATTTGGAGTCAGATGCTTTTTTAGAGTGCTGTGACTATAGAAGTGATAAACATACTGAGTTATGTAAAGAAAGTGAGATGTTTGTCTTTGATTCACTTGGTTTTCACTGAGGTAATTGCAAGTTGAAATCTTATGTTTCAGAAATTGATGCCTTGGGATCATCCCTATTACAGTGGTGTCCTGCGTGCTGAGAGGTAAGTTACACTGCTAGCACATACCTAAGTAAATATGAGAGAGTGTTCATTCCAAGCCCTTGCAACAGGGGTAATGGAATCCATAAATATACACAGGATTTCTTTGTATTAAGGCTGTGCTTTCATATGATAAAAATCACGAGTATCAGTAGGGGCAGTTGTTCATAGCTATTCTTCACTACAGCCACAATGCCCATCAATGTTTCTGTCTATTCCCTTTCCTTTTTTGTTTGTAAAGTCAAATGTCAAACCTCTTTGGGGATATGAGATAATGAAATAATCAGTTTCAGAACAGATAAAGATTTCTTACTCAACTTAATATTGTTTATTACGTTTATTGTGTAATATTTCTTAGCTTAATGCAATAGTGTAAAATAATCATAATGGCCATTGAATGCAAAGTCTGCATTCACCTTTCCTTTGCATGGGGGAAACAGGTATAGTTGAAGTGATTTGCTCCAAGCCTCAGGAAAAGGGGTCAGAAATCTGGGCTTCTGATTATCAACTCTCTTCTCATTCTTCTGTACCAGCTGCCTCTCAGTGTGAAAGCAATATTTCACAATGCTCCAGTATTCACCTACCGGAAAGCTGAAATAATAATTGCACTATAGAGGCGATCAGAAATCTGTATATGCATATATTTCCAAGTGTCTAAATTCCACGTTTCAGATCTAAGCCAATCCCAAACACAGGCTTTGTGGAAACACATTAGGGCTTCCAATGGATAAGGGTTAATGATCTGTATTAACATAAGAACATCCATACTGGGTCAGACCAATGGTCCATCTAGCCCAGTATCCTGTCTTCTGACAGTGGCCAATGCCAGGTGCTTCAGAGGGACTGAACACAACAGGCAGTCATTGAGTGATCCATCCACTCATGTCCACTCCCAGCTTTGGGCAGTCAGAGGCTAGGGACACCCAGAGTATGGGGTTGCATCGATGGACTTATCCTCCACGAACTTAGCTAATTCTTTTTTAAACCCCTATTATAGTTTTGGCCTTCACAACATCCCCTGGCAACGAGTTCCACAGGTTGAGTGTGCGTTGTGTGAAGAAGTACTTCCTTATGTTAGTTTTAAACCTGCTGCCTACTAATTTCATTGGATGACCCCTTATTCTTGTGTTATGTGAAGAAGTAAATAACACTTGTTTATTCACTTTCTCCACACCAGTCATGATTTTATAAACCTCTATCATTCCCCCCCCCTTCCTCCCCAGTTGTCTCTTTTTTCCAAGATGAAAAGTCCCAGTCTTTTTAATCTCTCATATGGAAGCTGTTCCATACCCTTAATCATTTTTGTTGCCCTTCTCTATGCCTTTTACAATTCTAATATATCTTTTTTGAGGTAGGGTGATCAGAACTCTACACAGTATTCAAGATATGGGTGTACCATGACTTTATATAGCGTTATTAAGATATTTTCTGTCTTACCTATCCATTTCCTAATGGTTCCTAACATTCTCTTAGTTTTTTGGACTGCTTCTGCACATTGAGTGGATGTTTTCAGAGAACTATCCACAATGACTCCAAGATATTTCATGAGTGATAACAGCTAATTTAGACGCCATTATTTTGTATGTATAGTTGAGATTATGTTTTCCAATGTGCATTACTTTGCATTTATCAACCGTGAATTTCATCTGCCATTTTGTTGCCAAGTCACTCTCTTTTGAGAGAGCTTTTTGTAACTCTTCGCAGTCTGCTTTGAACTTAACTACCTTGAGTAGTTTTGTATCTTCTGCCAGTTTTGTCACCTCACTGTTTATCCCTTTTTTCAGCTCGTTTATGAATGTGAGGGATGGTTTTCCTAGCCTCTGTTTGCCAAGAGTTGGGAATGGGTGATGTGACGGGTTGTCTCCTCCCAGGATGCAGTCTGGGAGCTATGGGCTCTGAACCCCGACCTGGGCAGGCTTCTCTCACGCTGCTTTGTTGGAGATTTACAGCCAGCCTCACCAGGCCCTGTTATCACCCAATACAACAGCAGGTGGCACCACACACCCAACTGAGTTACCTGTATGCTTTACCTAAGCCACTCAAGAGCAGACAGCCAATTTCCCAGCTCCCCTCGCCTTGCACCCCTGCTGGAGTATAAATCCAGAATTATAACGTCTGACACTGGACAGGGAGCTGTGCAAAGTAAGCTCATTAATATAGTTTGCTCTCCCTCGGTGTGGGAAAGATATGCAGAAGCTTGTGTTAACCAAACTGAGATTTTCCCCAGACACTTCATTTAAAGGCACACTAGTTTAGATAAAATAGAAAACAAGTTTATTAACTATAAAAAGATAGATTTTAAGTGATTACAAGTGATAGCAAACCGATCAAAGCAGATTGCCTAGCAAATGAACAAAAATACAAACTAAGTCTAACATACTAGAGGGATAGGATTTGAATTAGCAGTTTCTCACCCTGACTGATGATACAAGCAGTCCACCAAGTTTCCATACACAGGCTAGAAATCCCTTTAGCCTGGGCCCAGGATTTCCCCCAGTTCAGTCTTTGTTCCTCAGGTGTTTCCAGGAGTTTTCTTGAAAGGGAAGTGAGGCCCAGAGATGATGTCACTCCCCACCAGATATAGCTTTTCCATATGGCGAATATCCTTTGTTTGAAGCTCAGTTTCCAGTCCAACTTGTGGAAAAATACAGGTACCAAAATGGAGTTCAGTGTCATTTGGTCTGGTCATATGCCCTTGCATGTCTTGCTGAGTCATAGCAGCCATTATCCATAAGCTGTCTGGAGCGTTTCCGAGAAGGCTCTCCAGGTGGGGGATAAGCTTCTCCTAAGGCCTATTGTTTCCCCTAATGGCCCATTACCTTGAATAGGCCCTTCACAACCAGCTGTCTAGACTGGAAGCATCTTGCCTAGTTGGTGTCACCCAGGTGTAACTACATCTGAAATACAGATACATAATCAATATCCATAACTTCAAATACAAAAATGATACATGTATATGAATAGGATAATTATATTCAGCACATCATAACTTTTCCATAGACATCTCACAAGACATATCTTGTACAAAATGCATCATAATTATGTCATCATCATGTTCTCATTCAACTATGAAGAATATGGAATGCAGTGTCACAGGCAACAGAGGATGGATAATTTGATGATTACCTGTTCTTTTCATTCCCTCTGAAGCATCTGGCCTTGGCCACTGTCGGAAGACAGGATACGGGGCTACATGGACCTTTGATCTGACCCAGTATGGCCGTTCTTATGTTGAGCAACACTGGTCCTAGTACAGATCCCTGGGGGACACCACTATTTACCCCTCTGTCCATTTTTGAAAATTGGCCATTTAATCCTACTCTGTTTCCTATCTGTTATCCATGAGAGGATCTTATCTCATGACTGCTTACTTTGCTTATGAACCTTTGCTGAGGGATCTTGTCAAATATTTTCTGAAAGTCCAGGTACACTGTATCCCACTAGCTCACCCTTGTCCACGTTTGTTGACCTCCTCCAAGAATTCTAATAGATTTGTGAAGCATGGTTTCCCTTTACAAAAGCCATGTTGACTCTTCCCCAGCAAATCGCGTTCATCTATGTGTTTGACAATTCTGTTCTTCACTATAGTTCCAATGAATTTGCCTGGTACTAAAGTTAGGCTTACTTGCTTGTAACTGCCAGGATCACCTCTGGAACCCTTTTAAAAAATTGGTGTCACATTAGCTATCCTCCAGTCATCTGGTACAGAATCTGCTTTAAATGATAGGTTAAATGTTCTTCTGAGTCAAGTATTTTTTGAAAATCATGTTTACCAATCTGAGATTTTCCAATGAGACTGAGCAGATAAAAAATGTGGTGATGTTGGTTACAAATAGATTATCCTGCTCATTTTTGTACTGTGAGGAAAAACCTTGTTCCTGGTGAAGCATTGTAAAATAACTGGTGAGGTTATTGCATTTAAAAGACAGCCTGGTTGTCATGGTGAAAGGAGTTCTGAAAATGGAACAGATCATGACATTGGGGGTGTACAACTGGTTTTTTTTGTTTTTGTTTTTAGTTTACTAAGTCCCTTATCTTGCATCTGGCCTGTGAGAGTGAACCCCTGCTCCCCTCTGCAACCCCATTGATTTCAGTGCAGGATTGAGGCCTACACATGCTTTACCCCCACCATGTGGGACCAGGAATATTTTCACCAAAATGTTTCTAAAGTATATGCAGGAGAGTGAAGGAGAGGTATTTCTGGATTAGAGCACTATCGCTGTTTTGCTCAATTGGTTGAATTTTACACAAAAGTAGGTGGCATTTTTCCACCTCAGATAGTTTTCTAGTAAAAATACTGCACTAAGGGCCTGATCGGTTTATAAGTACCTACACGGGGAACAAAAATGGTTTCTTCAATCTAGCATATGGTATAACAGGATCCAGTGGTGGGAAGCTGAAGGTAGACAAATTCAGACTGGAAATAAGGCTCAGTAGTTTAACAGTGAATGTAATTAACCACTGGAGCAATTTACCAGGGATTGTGATGGATTCTCCATCACTGACAATTTTTAAATGAAGATTGGATGTGTTACTCAAAGATGTGCTGTAGTTCAAATAGGTATTAATTCAGGGAAGTCCTAAGACGTGTATTATACAGAAGGTCATCAGATTAGATGATCACAATCCTTCTGGTCTTACCTGTGAATCTATGAATCCTCCACTGCCCTGCTCCTTCTGTAGTAACTTTCACTTATGCAAGGTTGGTTTAAAATACTGTTAGATCACTGTATAAAGGGTAATGACTAGACAAAGTACCTGGCAATGGGGAATCAGGCCCAAAGAGTGAAATTCGCTCCCTCATCGCAGAATATTAGTGATTAGACTTTTGCATGGAACTAAGTGTGACATTGCACTCCAAAATGCCTTATAGAAATATGCTTATGAGTGTAAATATGACATAACTGGAATATGTTTTATGCTAGATATGCCATGTAACATCTTTGTGCAAAGATTATGTTCTTCTGCATGTATTCATCCTATTTGTATGAATGTATCATTCTTATATCTGAAAGTAGAAATATGAAATATAACTCTAAAGTCCTATTGTAATTATGCAAAGTGTGGGCCATTTATGGTGGTTTGGAATCTTGATGGCTCCCATTAACCAGGATAACTGACTGTAGATGGCTCTGTTTACTTGTAAGTCTTTCTGTATACCTGTATGCTGGCAAGTGGGTAATGAAGTCTTACAGTGACATGTGATCATGTCACCTGAACTGGAATCCATCTTTAACCTGGTGCTTTTCCATTTAGAAGGAGGGGTGGGGACCCAGAGAGAGACAAAGGATTCCCGCCTTGTGCCAAAGCGCTATCAGGGGGTGGAACAGAACAAAGGGGCTGCAGTCATGAGACATCCCCTAGCTAACACCTGAGCTGGAACAAGGACTGTACCAGGGGAAAGGACTGGGCCCAGACTAGGAGGAGGCTAGTCTGTCAAAGAAGCTTATTGGAACATCTCTGAGGGTGAGATTTACCTGCATTGTTTCCTACTGTATTAGGCTTAGACTTGCGTGTTTTATTTTATTTTGCTTGGTAATTCACTTTGTTCTGTCTGTTACTTGGAACCACTTAAATCCTACTTTTTGTATTCAATAAAATCACTTTTTACTTATTAATTAACCCAGAGTATGCATAAATACCGGTGGGGGGGGGGGGGGGAGCGGGAGGCAAACAGCGGTGCATATCTCTCTATCAGTGTTATAGAGGGCGAACAATTTATGAGTTTACCCTGTATAAACTTTATACAGGGTAAAATGGATTTATTGGGGATTTGGACCCCATTGGGAGCTGGGTATCTGAGTGTTGGAGACAGGAGCACTTCTTAAGCTGTTTTCAGTTAAGCCTGCAGCTTGTGGGGGACGTGGTTAAGACCTGAGTCTGTGCTTGCAGCAGGCAAGTGTATCTGGCTCAAACAAGGCAGGGTTCTGAAGTCCCAGGCTGGCAGGGAAAACCGGCTCAGAGGTAGTCCCAGCACATCAGGTGACAGTCCCAAGGGGGTTTATGTGACCCAGCCCATCACACTAAAGTATTTGCACCAAAATCTTACAGGCTATAAGAACAAGCACTGCCATCTTACATGACCCTTCTGAATGTCTTCTCTCTGCTCCAATGTGTGCCTTAGCCCTGCCCCTACCTTATTGGAGGCCCTCTGCAAGACTGTTGTCTCCAGTTCACTTCACTAATTTTCTTTTCAGGCCTGGCTGCACAGAACCCTCAGGCATCAGTTATGTAGAGGTAGCCAGCCCATCAGAGTTTCACAGTGTGTCTGAGCTTTAATCATTTTGTGGCCATTTGTTATGATTGTTCATTTCTGATTCAGTCATCAAGTATTACCTCCCATGAAACTATCTTTGCCATCATCTCTCCTTTCACCCAGGGTTCTGTACAAGTTTCTCAGTACTTTTTGATAAAAATATTTTGTCCTTTCTGATGATTTGAAGCATTCTATAATTTGTGCACCCTGTAATATTTTGGATGTTGCAATAGAAAATATTTCCATTTCAGTCTGTGTTCCACATTGGTTGCATAGTTGTTCCTCTTTCAGTTTTTACTGTGCCTTGTCTTCCAGGTTACACCCCCAGTTTATTCTTCCAGATTCTTTATTTAATAAGAGACTGCATTAGCTTTGCAAATCTTGCTGTAGTGAGGTAGTCATTCTAATCTGATAGTACTCTGGCTTGTTGTTTGTTTCATTTTTTGTTCTTTCCAGTGACTCATTAATATTTTAGGTGTTCGTCTAGTCTTGAGTGTTCATTGGAAGGTCCACACTTGGATGAATTTCATCCCAAATGACTATTTTTACTTTTCTGAATAAAATATGTTTTTGTTAAAGATGATTACATGTAATTACATGTAATCATCTTTAACAAAAACATATATTATATAGAGAGTTTATATTGTGTGTGTGTGTGTGTGTATATATGTACATATATATAGTGTGTGTGTATATATATGTGTTGTCATCTTATATTTAGCTATATATATACATATATAGCTTATATAGTTTTATATTGTGATAGCCCCTGGGAGCCCCAGTCAGTGTTCAGGTCTCCATTTTGCTGTGCAGCTATGCAGACATAACCGACAGACAGTCCATGCCCCAGAGTGCTTACAAGCTAAATATAAGATGACAACACAGGTTTTTAATTGTTTAGTAAGCAATTTTCCCATTTGTTGGAGTAGGCATGTATTGCTTAACCGCCAGGAAAGGGAAGAAAAAGTACAAAAATCCCTTTTGAAAGAAATAAATAAAAAAACTGTTTCCTATTACGTTGTTTTAACTTTTGTTTCAGTGTGCAATATATTTTCTTTCACTGTTGTTCATGTGATTGAGATTTGTAGTCTTGAATAGTATTTTGTATAGTTAACATAGTTGTTTAGAAAGAGAAGCCAGCCATGGCCCTAACATGTCTGGAATGGTTAGAAGTCAACTGTGCTGATTCTATTCTATATTTTCTTAGGCTATGACAAACAATTTTTGTGTGGCAAGAAGGGAAACCAAAACATACAAGTCATATACAGTTGCGAGGGGAGGAGAAAGCACTGTCAGTGGAAAAAATTCTATCCTGAGATCCCAAAAAGCGATGGGGTCCCAAGCACAAAATTGATTAATTTTTTAGAACCTATTGTGCTATCTTTACTAATGTTGATTAGTACCTTGCTCTTAAACTAGTCCTTTAGGAACTGTTGGAACTAATGATGGAGTGCAGCACTGTTCTTGAGGGTGACACAATCTGATTCTTAATTAACTTATTCCTCAATCATCTTGAGTTTTACTTAAATATACTACTACTACTTGAATCCATCACTTCAACTAGAATTGCATTCCCTTTAGTCACCATGCGATCTGAAAAATGACACCTCCTTAAATTCCTTTTAATATATATGTTTTGTTTTAACTTCATATAGTATTAGGGACATTTGTCTAGGTAAATTCAAATGGAACCCCATCCTTAATTTTAAGATGCTTGATAATTAAAATTGGGTGCCTTCATCCCTCTCCTCTACAGAATATCATACATCCTGATCAGTTTGAGCCAGTACATTAATAATAAAATGGAATACATATTGTATCAGTTTGTCCCTGTTTTCAGTCATTGTTTTTGCTATTGTTAATTGTCAATAAAGTGAACATAGGTGCTGTATTGTAGACTGAACATCAGGAGGAGCTCCAGACTCACATGCAGAGCAAACTCTTCTTACTCCCAGTTCATCTGTCCACAATCAAGTTGTTTTTCTCAGCTTTCATCGAGTCTTTTCCCTGGAAACTTGATCCCACTTCAAAAGCGTAGGTCTCCTACCAGGCAGTAACAGGATAGTTTGCTTAATATACTTTTAAGAAAATTCATTTAAAAAATATTGTTTTCAGCTTTAAAAAAATTTGTCAGTTGAATGTTTTTGTACCCATAGCTTAAATGGCAAAGATGATAGAATGCATATACGTATATATTTAACAGACATTGGAGGCAGAAGTCTGAAATGTGTATTATCAGTGTCCTTATAAGAAGATAGAATAATTAGGAGAACCTCAAGAATTTTGGCAACATATAGGTGATAAAACAGTGAATGCTAGAACATGCTTCACCTCAGACAAGTAAGAAGTTGTCTAATGTGTATCTTATAAAATATAATATTATGACTAAGTTTTAGTGCAGAAAAATACCATAATGTTAAGTAAATGATGACAGTATATCTCAGCCAGTGCTAATAATAGTAGATGTACTCCCTAAGGGGCTGATCCTGCAAAGACTTATGCACATAAATAGTCTCACAGAGTTCTCCTAGGTAATATCGGTAGGTCATGCCTGGGAGAAAGGCTGAATGTTGACATAATTGTTGCATGCCCCGTTTTGCCAGCAAAAGTTACTTACCAGTCTGGGCTGGTTTTTTTGGAGGGGTGCGGGTGGGGAATCTGACTCATTTTTGTGAAGTTGTGCTAAATTAAGTTTGTTTCTAAATGTGGACACTGACAAATGTGTATTTCTTTGCCCTCTATGGTGACCACTATCTGTGGGGCTGTAGGGATAAACCAGGTAGAATTAGGGGTGAATATATTAATTGTGAAGGAAGCCTGTTTCCCACTATGGAGAAAGTAGAAGCTAGCCAAGTAACTAGAGAAATTTTTGTATCCCAGGGAAACTAGCTATATAGAAGTTACTAAAATAACTTGGCCCTTCCTCCAGCTTTCTTGTGGGCTCTGAAGTCAGGCTTTTTGCTTCACTAGGAGTAAAAAGGATTTCCCACTTTTCCACAGTGGAAGGGAAAATACCAAGGTGCCTGGATATAACTGTGGATGAATCTTTGACTTTTCAGGGAGAGCTAGTAACTGTCAAAGGCTTCCCTCAGATTCAGGGAATTACTTCCTGGCATTCTGAGCCTCGGTGTAGAGGAAGCTTCTGGTTCTTGACGAAGCAAGAGAGCGAGAACTGCTCAGGGAGCACTTCAAGATGTTTCTCCTTTTTTCTGTTTTTTACCATTTCTGGTTTGGGTAGCCTGGGGAGAGTGCTCCCATGTTGAAGAGAATCAGCCGTTTTAGAGAGATTGCTTTTAAATATTCCCTAAAAAACATATCGACCTCCACCCCAAGTGAAGGAAAATGTGGTAAAACTCTTACTTGTCCTGTTTAGCTAGAAACCTAAAATTCAAGAGTAACATAAGGTTTAAAAAGAAACAGGAAATCACAGTTCTGCCAAATTACCACCTCACAGAGGCAGAACGTTCCGTAACTGTTTAGGCATTTGTACTGCATCCATCACTGCTGGATCTGAGCACCTGTCTTGAGTAGACCGTGTTCAAGAATATGACTGAAATCTCATTATCTGCCTCTGTGCATTGAAGTAAAGCACCCAACTTGTCAGTGTCTAGATTAGTGGACATGGCATGTTAGAGAAAATCCTGACAGTTAATTAAAAAAAAAAAAAGTACTGTGTATTTTTCAGGCAGGATCAGGAGTTTCCAGTAAACATGCATATTGTGACTTTATCTAGCTAAGTGAAGGGATCAGAAAATATATTCAGGCTTGTTATTCAGTTGCTTACTGTATGATGTGCTGTTAGTTGGCAATGGTTGTATAAATGTTTTGAAGTACAGTGGAGTCACATCATACGCACATTTAACGTATGTGAATTCAACTATACGCATGCAATGAGCGTATGCCCCAGAGTGAGCGTGAGATGGGAGACGTGAATCTGCTGTTCGCTCAGTTGGCGTCAGTTCCTGCGTGCCTCTCATAGTGTGAGCATCTCGCCGTGCTGAGTGTGATTCTAGTGTTTAAAGATACGTATTTTTCATACAACATGGCCCCTAAATGCAAGCCAACTACTTCATCTGGTGCTCAACCAAAGAAACAGCGATCTGTTCCAATGCTGGAGGAAAAACTGGCTGTGTTGGACTTATTGAGAGACGGTATGTCGGTCTCCAGCGTGGTGCGTAAATATGGCCTCAACAAACCTAGGATCCGTGCCATCAGGATTTGAGAGAGAGAAATTCGTCAAGCCGTGGTATCAAGTACTCCAATAACTGCTAAGATGATGAGCCAGGTGCGTGATAAGACTTTAGTGAAGACTGAAAAGGCATTAAACTTATGGCTGAAAGACATGAAGCGTAAATGTGTGTCTATCGATGGCAACACGTTGCGAGAAAAGGCTCTTAGCCTCTACGCGCTGTTCAAACCTCCTGCTGAAGAGGGACAGCCTTCTGATGAGAAGGAATTCAAAGCCAGCCAAGGTTGGCTTAACAGTTTTAGGAACCGCTTCAACCTCAAAAATGTGCAGACTACTTGTGAAGCTGCATCTGCTGATGAAGAGGCAGCAAAAGCCTACCCCAAACAATTAAAGAAAATCATAGAAGAAAAGGGCTATCTTCCGGAACAAGTTTTTAATGCTGATGAGACTGGGCTCTTCTGGAAAAAAATGCCCAACCGCACTTATATTTCGAAATAAGAAAGACAAGCCCCTGGCTTCAAAGCAGCTAAAGACTGTGTGACTGTGTTGTTTTGTGGCAATGCGGCTGGGAATTTAATAAAGCCGGGCTTGCTCTACAGGGCTGCAAATCCCCGTGCCCTAAAAGGCAAGAACAAAAATCTCCTGCCTGTGTTCTGGCAATCAAATAAAAAGGCTTGGGTGACGGCAATATTATTTCTGGATTGGTTCCACAAGTGTTTCATTCCGGAGGTCAAGCAGTACCTCAAAGAGAAAGGACTTGACTTTAAAATGTTGCTGATCGTAGACAATGCTCCTGGCCACCCTGAGGCACTCCAGTTTGCGCATAACAACGTTGAAGTCGTCTTCCCCCCCCCCCCCCCCCCCAGTACCACCTCCATCCTCCAACCTCTCGACCAAGGCGTGATTCGCTGTTTCGAGGCCATGTACATGAGGCTTACGTTCTCATGGATACGTAGCACTGAGGATGCTGATCCCAATCTTAATGGGATGGAGTGTTGCAAGTCCTTCAACATCGCCGAGTGCATCACTTATATTAAACAGGCAATGGATACAGTCAAGCCTGAAACAGTCAATGCATGTTGGCGAAACCTATGGAAAGAATGTGTGAATGATTCTAAGGGTTTCCCGACATTGACAAAGAAGTGAAATGCATTGTTCAGGTGGCCAGGCAACTGGGTGGTGATGGCTTCAGCGACATCCTTGAGGAAGAAATTGAAGAATTAATTGAGAGCTTTAGAGAAACATTGACTAACGAAGAGTTAGAGGAATTGATAAAATCATCTGCAGAAGACGAAGATGATGACGACGAACAGGAAGAGCCAGTAAGTTGGAATCTTCATAAATTTGCTGAAGCGTTCCAAGCAGCGAAACACTTGAATGATTTAATTTCTGAATACGATCCCTCTATGGAACGAAGCCTCAAAATCACACGTCGTGTTACAGACGATTTGAGACAGTATCAAGAAATGTTTGAGCAGCTCAAGAGACAACAGCAACAGTTGCCGATCACCAGGTTTTTCAAGAAAAAACAACCAGCAGCAGATGAGCCTGGCCCATTGTCTCCTGGATTGACATCAAGCCCTGATAACCCCCCAATAGCGTCATTGTCATCGTAGACTAGCAAGAATATCCAGGATGAATGGTGAGTGGTTAGGTTTACTGTTTTTTCCTTTTTTATTCGTTCATTCTTCTGATTCCCTCTTTCTCTCTCTTTTATGTAATTAGAAATACAGTACTGTAAAATTATATTTTGCATATGTACTCTTTATTGTATACTGTACATTACTGTATACATTATACATTTATACATATTACTGTACAGGGTTGCATACTGTACACAAAACCATGTATACTGTCCTTTATGGGCGATTTAAGGGATTTTCAAGGGTAATTTTGACTATACGCGATTTTCGCCTTACGCGCTGACTTTAGAACCTAACCCCCGCATAAGATGTAATTCCACTGTATATCAGTAATGTGACCTGACTTACAAATATTTTGTTATCTATAATTTGGTTTCAGTTACTGCCGAGCATCTCCTTGGTTTGATATCTTGTATTCATAAGAGTTAAAGGAATTAAGGTAATATCAGGAAAGCATAGTATATCTTACATACCACGGTAATCAGATTTATAAAAACAGTAAATTTGCCTTTTGGCAGTCAAGTGATAACTTACATGGTAAATGGGTCAAAAAGCAGAATCACAGCAACCATCAGGATGATCTCTTTATAATGATGTGGTTTTAAAGTTGTCTTTCATCAGTTCTGAACAATCTTGCATTATAAGTGAATTAGTGTGGTTTTTGAGCTCAATTATCTGAATTAACAAAATACCCCAAAGGTACAATTAACGGAAAAGAGAAAGGGAACATAAAATAGTTGACAACTTGTGGGGAAGCACACAGTGTAAAAAAAAACCCAAACAACCTCCCCAAAATCACCAACTCTATGAATTCTCTCCCTTCAGGTAAAGGTTTAAATGTCAGAGTTTATTGACCGGTAATGATAATTGGAAGGGGCTTTTCCTTGTTTTGATCTCTCTTCTAGTTAACCCCATGGGCTCCTCTCCCTTTTATCTTGTACTTAAGTTGTTTTCCAACTTTCTTTTAATGTTTGTGGGGAGCAAAAATCAGCCCTAGATTTTTGTCATATTAGAGTTAATAACATTATATTTCTGTATTTTATTGATTATAGTGAGAAAAAGAGCCTTGTGAAAAACGAGAAAATGTCCAGATCTTTCAGATTTTACAGTTAATGCCTGCCAATAACAAGCCTTGCCAAGCAGCTAATTTGTAATTTACAGATCTTAATGTTTAGTCCTTAGTGATATTTGAGTAAATATAATCATTCTTTGATGTCCAAGTTTATCAAAAGCATTTTGAATGGCATAGATGAAAGTCATGGTGCACAAAACAGTCTTAGTTTCTTTCCAAATGAACAGGTTAAATGAAAGCCGTTTTAGAAGCTTGCATTTTATTTAGACTCAGTGAAGTCATACAAGCTTAGAAATAATTATTTATAATGAAACACCCCGTCCTTGTTCTTTATAGCAACACTGCCTTTTTGTTTGATGTATACTGTTCTTGAAGAATAACCCCACCCCATTGTGTCAGTTCATTTTGTTAAATCAGTTAGATGCATGAGTTTTTAAAAATAGTGCTGAGCCACATACTTTAAGATGTCTAGATTTCTCCTAAAGTTCATCTTTTAATATAAACCAGGATTTCACATCAAAGAAGCTGTTGTATTTGGTATTTCTGCTTTCTTTGAGAGTGTATTGTGACTTCTTGTTGAAAATCTCTACACTCATCTTCTGCCACTAAGTGCATTATTAAAATAGTTCAGGTTTTTTGGCATGGATTTTGATACAACATGCAAATTCCTTGGCTTTAGAAAACACTCAGGGGGCAGAGTTTGGGGAATTTGGGGAATAAAAGATGGATAATGAAAGCAAGGAAACTAAGTTAGTTATTTACTCTATTGCATCACTGTATTACAGAATTTCGGAAGCGTACCCTGTTGTACATACCGTACATGCTGCTATTCCTACAAGCACAACAGGATAATTTAAGGGGCATCATTACCTTAAAATCATACTGGTGTCTGATTTTTTTTTTTTTTTTTTTTTTTTTTTTTTTTACCTAAGGTAACTAATTGAAAGGTTAAAGGAGATGAAAAAGCATTGTTGTTTTACTTCATGTATTTGACAGCACTTTGTGCATAGTCATTTTCACGGTTTCTCCCATGTCGGTAAGTAGGTAGTTTTACCCTCAGTTTGTTGGGTTTTTACACAGCAACAAGTGAGACAAACATCTTACAATCACATTTTTTCCTATATTTTAACACCACGAACATTACCAGAGGCACTTGATGGCAAAGTTACTATTTGAAACTATTTTTTAATTAATTTTAAAAAATTGACTAAATTTCCAGTTAGCAGTGGCCCTTTACAGATGGAGAAGCCCAGCCTCACCTCATGCTTAAGTCCCTTAGCCTTCAGTTTTTACTGATTTTTTTTTAACTGAAAATTTCCCAGATTTTACAAAAGCCGTGGTTCATTTTTTCAAATGATTTTTTTTCATTCAAATTTTGGATTATTAAAGTACATGAAAATACCGATTACATTAAGGATGTCCAATACATTACATAGATGTGTTTACATTAATAATTAATATGTGTCAATGAAAGGTTATTAAAGTAAAGGCAGTGTAGTGGAAGAAACTCGTGTGTGTGTGTGTGTGTATGTATACATACTGTTAATGTACAGTTCTTAAAACCATAGAAATGTAGGGCTGGAAGGAACCTTGAGAGGTCATCTAGTTCAGCTCATGCTGAGGGAGGACCAAATAAACCTAGACCATCCATGAAATAAACCATAGCATTAAACTGCTTTTACTTTTATTACTCTTACTTTTCTCTGTTACTTTTCTTCCTATCCCCCAATATTAACTCTGATATTTACCTAGAAAACTGTTAAGTTAGTTTTTGGCACTCCAGTTTTTTAATTTTTGTAATAAACACTGAAAAATTCCTGTGAATTTTTAAACAAAGAATAAACCAAAAACAACTCTAATACATTCTCAGGCAGCATTTGTCTTCCTTTGCCTTCCTGGAAATATTTTTGTTGGTTTGTGTGTGTACAATGAAATCAATATTTACCGATTTAAAAATGTAATCCTTCCAAATGCCTTTATAGGCAGATTCAGTTGCTGACAATGCCTCAGAATGAGACCAGCAAACCACGATGAGCATTCTAACTGTCTAACAGGTCTAGCAGATTGCATGTGCGGGGGACAGATAAGCAAACGGTAACATCAGGAGAAACTGTGCGTGCTTAGACACAATCTCCCCAATATATGTTCCCTACTCAGGGTTCGTGTTTCAATAGTGGCATTTGTGGCACTTGTTTTTCCACAGCATGATGAGGGCCTGATCCTGATTAAATATTAACAATGGAGAAGTTGTGTGACTAGGCCAAGGTCACATAACAAGTCTGAGGCATTGTCAGAACTGAATCTTCCTATAAAGGCATTTATAATTAGCTTGGACAGTATCCTTCCCAGTGAATGGCTGTACCTGTGCTCCGCATAATACAGTGAGTGAAGAGAGGAGCTGTTGTAAAGAGGCCCTAGGCTTTTGGCGTGTCTATCTAATTCTGCATGATTGCTGAAGATCTATAGTTAGAGATAATCCTTGTCCCAGGAGCTCACAATCTAATTACACAGACAAACAAGATATAAACAAACATGTCTTGTTAGCCAACCTCCTTTAAAAAAAAAAAAAAAAAAAAGGACAGTCCACTTGCTCCCCTCTTCCTCTACATTGTCCACAGGCCCAGCCAGCTTATTGACCTCTGTTGACCCAATCTGTCTCCTTTCCATTCTGTCTGCCCCACTACAACACTATCTGCTCTCCTCCCAAATCAGATAATGCTTGTGTCAGAGTATGTGAAGGCAAGCCGTGTGGTTCCAGCTGCTCTCCTCCCCTCCCCTCCATCTCAGCATGGGGGTATATTCATGGAGGCAGCTTTTGCCTCAGGGTCCCCTAAGGTGAGGCCAATGGATCAACATATCCTCTCCTACCTCTGCAATCCATGCACTCCAGTAGTTCTTCCCTCCCCACCCCTAAAAACAGAGAGAGTAAAATTACCTACATCTTCTGGAACACAGAGATTTATACTCACTTTTGTGCAGCACTTTGAGCTTCTTTGGTAAAAGGTATTATATGAATGTAAAATATTATGATTTGCTTGTGCCTTTTTCAAGCAAACATATTTTAAAACATCATGCTAATATAACATTTCCATTGGGTTTCGGCAATAGCAGAAAACATGCTGTTGTCTTTTAACATAGTTGAAATAATGTGCCTGGCAATACATCCACATGTTCTTATCATCAGGTCTTGCATCATCCCTTTAGAAAGTACTGTGCGGTTCTGATCTCTACATATGTATATGAAATCCCATACCACAAATAATTGACTTTATTTTTTATCTTTAGAAGGTATGCTTCAAAAGGTATTTATAATGTAACTATCACTGTATTGTTATGGGTGCTCCGTGTACTTCCAGTACTATACAACAAATCATAATGTTTGTATCTAAGATTCAGACTCTTTCCAAATTTGTCCTATTTATTTGAAAATTCTTCACGCTGTTCTTTCAAAATGGACATCAATTGAACTGAAATATTATCAGACCAAAACAGAACAGCCTTGTCTCTTATTCCATTCTTAATTTCTTTTGGAATACATTATTATTATATCTATAATGATAAGAATCATATACTTCCTGAAAAATCCTTACTTTACATTGTTGTCTTGAACTTTCTCTTGTCAGATGATAAATCATGTGCTACAGGCATGAGTATAATACAAAAGGGAAATTGGGCTCTTAAAAATTCGATCTTCTAATAGCTGTGTAGACTGACAAAATAAGATATCAAAACAATGTGTATAAAGACAGTAAGCTTTCACAGTAATTACTAAGTCTTTCCACATTTTTTAAAAAAGAACCATTAAAACACAATTTGCTGTTTGTGCTCAGGTCAGTACTGGAATCAACTCCAGAGAGAGTGGTATAGCAAGAGTAACGTGCTTTGGCAGAGGTTTTTGAGAGGTTTGCATAGTAGCCGTCCTTCTAACTTTCTGAGCTGAGTTAGACAACACGGTAAAAACTCTCGAGTCTGTCTGAGCTTTTTCTACTACAGTTTACAACAGTGCTACTACTGCTGGAGCTGCACCTGTTAGGAATCACAGGGCTGAAAAACACTAGCATAGGTGCAGTCTATGTACTGTACTTTACACTACTATGAAGTGTACCTGCATGCAGAGACAGCAGCCATTTTGTTCTCACAGTTGCTATGTGTGCTGTTACGGAAGACACACACACACGCACACCCACCTCCCCTCCCATGGAGACTTGTGTTCTGTCTTTTTATTTTCTTTAATCTAAAATGATGCCTTTTAGGCTGGAAGCATATGTTTTGCTCTTTGGAGACTTATCAGTGATAAAGGAGGAAAGTGTGTCTTGTCTTGTCTTTTTGCTGTGTCACACCCCAAAGTGCAGCTGTTACATAAGTGGGGTGAGTTTAAATGGTGCTGCCTGTATTGGGGGAAGTAATGACCAGTACAATACCCTTTCAGAGTTCTTGGGTTTTTTTCTGCGTTCTGTTATAGATAAAATCAGAATGATACACACGCAAGAAGCCAGAAATAAAATCAGGGTGGAGTGTGCAAATATGCGAAGTCTTGAAACTAAACATCTCCACTATCTTCAACAAATGTTGCCATGGTGGTAACAAAATACTGCTGGAGTGCATTATAGGGATAATATAAAAGATGGTGGGGGGAAAAAAAACAAACCCACATTGAAATGCTTAAAAGAACGGGTGTAGTGGCTTAGAGCGCTAATCCTGTCCTGCTGTGCACCACAGCCTACTGAAGTTGGGTAGTGAATTGTAACTGCAGTTATAAGCAACATGACTCCAAAAGACGATGCCAAAGTGTGTTTAGTTCTAAGGCACTGCCTTTTGTGTAGGTTGGGGTGAGGAAGAAGGAGGGGTGAGCAGTTTGGATGAAGAGTGACTGACTCTTTCACAGCTTAGCTATAGTTAAGCCTTTTGATCAGAGGCTTTAAAATAGCAGTGTTCTAAATGTTTGGTGTTCAGCTGTTGTAGTCTTCCTGATGCAAATTTAGACTTCAGTGACTACTGATTGGTCAGGGAGAAATAAAAAAAAAAATGACATGAAAGAGGAAAAGCCTATAAGATGGAAGGAGCAATGATCTTCTAAAGAAAAAGCCACACTAAGAGTGCAGTCATTCAGTATTCTGGAGCCTGGAAGAAATGGCAGATGTAAGGGCAGCTGCTCCCTTGGCTAGTGTGTATCAATTGTTGGCAATTTGTATGCAAATCCAGGAAGCAGGGATGTTTTTGTGGTTGAGGGCCATGCAAGAATCAGGCACTAGGCATTCTGTTCCCAGTTTTGTCACAGACTGTGACCTTGGGCAGGTCACTTAAGCCCCAACTTTCTTAAGTGTTCACTAGTTTTGGATACCTCAATTTTTGGTGCCCAGTTTGCGACATGTAGGGACTGATTATCAGGGATTCTGAGCACTAGGTTGCTTAGGTCTCTAAGGCACTTTCATCCATTCTTACAACTTTTTTGCAGTTTTGGCATTTTGTTGTGTCCTTTGTATTATCCCTATAATGCATGCTACAATATCTCGCTATTCATCTGGCAACATTTGTTCATGATAGACAAGCTGTTTAGTTCAACTCAGTTTGAGCTAGGGGTGCCCAGCACCTATGAAAATTGTGTCCTCCATGTGTCAAGTTGGGTACTCAAAATTAAAGACTGAAACTAGTGGATGCTTTTGAAATGTTGTGCCTTAACCGCTGCCTCACTTTCCCTATTTGAAAAATTAGGTTATTTATTCTCAACAAGGGTGTTGGGAGGTTTAATTCATTTGTAGTTGTGAGATGCTGGGATACAGAAGATGAGCACCATAAAGTGCGTATAATAAGTAAATCAAGACCATATTTTACCCCTCAGATTGTAAAGCTCAACAAATATTTTAACTCTTTTTTTTGTTTGTTTTCTTAGGTATAACATTGAGCCCAGTTTGTACTGTCCATTTTTCTCTCTTGGAGCATGTATGGAAGGTCTGAACTTCTTGTTCAATCAGCTCCTAGGAATCTCTCTCTATGCAGAGCAAACTGAGAAAGGAGAGCTCTGGTGTGAAGATGTTCGCAAACTGGTGAGAATTCTAATTCCTAACAGTCTTAAACACAGAAGCGTATGGTAGAGCTGCTCATGTGGTCTCTTAAGAGACAAGGAACGGGTTTTCAAAGGTATTTAGGTGCCAAAGGATGCAGATAGGCATCTATTGGGATTTTCAAAATTGCGTAGGGCATTTATCTCCAATTGAAGTCAATGATAGGTGACTAGTCACTTGCAAAAATGCCTATCTGCATCTGTAGGCGCCTAAATGTCTTGAAAAATCTCTCCCCAAGTGAAAGATGCCAGATTCAGAATGGCTGGGTCTCTCCGTAGAGAGAAACAGAGAGAGAATTGTATTTTCTGAATTAAACCTGAAATAATGTACGTGGTTGTTAACTCATGCAGCTAAAAATGTGCATTCTTACTGGGTAGGGCTTTTACTCTTCCCTTCTTTCCTATTGTGCATGTCTTATTTTCTTATTTGACTCAAGCCTTTCTATTTCTGGCTTGTTCTGTAGGATGGAAGTAGCAGACATGGACTGCTCTCTATTTACCATTTTGCTCTGTTCTTTTGTCCTTCCACTCCCTCCCAGTATTCTCCAGTGGGCATCCTCCCTCCCTCCCTTCCACTTCCAAACTCAGCCTCCAGTGAGGACTGCTGCTCCTCAAATCCTCAGTGGTTAATCTACCAGTTCTGGCTACCCTCTCATATCGGTCTCCTTGGTAAATCAACTCCTGCTGTACTTAATTTATGTTCTGCAGCCCTGGAGTAGTTAACTTGCCATCTGATGGTAAAAGATGGGGTGGTTATTTTTATTGTGTGAGAGTAATCAGTTTATATAAACTACAGAAATTTGTGCAGTTTGAAGGACAAGCTTTGAAATATTTGTACATCAATATTTCAACTGCAGTAGAATAAATTATTCCTATATTATTTTTTATGTAAAAGTATAATGTGCTGCAAAATATATGCAGTATAAACCTTTTCTATTGAATATATCTGAGAGTGATACTTTCTCACCTTCCCAGCTCAGCAGAACTTTCACTTTGGAAATTATATATTTATTTCTCTTCCAGGCAGTCGTCCATGAAAATGAGGGTTTGCTGGGGTACATCTATTGTGACTTCTACCAACGAGCAGACAAACCACATCAGGTAACAGCTATGGGCTCACTTCACTGGTGGTTTTGCTTGAGTAAGGACTACAGTATTAGGGTCATTTACTATTAATGTTAGTCCAGCAACATATATCCGGACTTAGAATCATAGAATATCAGGGTTGGAAGGGACCTCAGGAGGTCATCTAGTCCAACCCCCTGCTCAAAGCAGGACCAATCCCCAACTATTTTTTTTTTTGGCCCCCTCAAGGATTGAACTCACAACACTGTGGGTTTAGCAGGCCAGTGCTCAAACCACTGAGCTATCCCTCTCCCCTAACTAACAAACAAATTCACACATAACAAGACCACCTGTAAGGCCAAACATAATTATAGAAAAATCTATAATGTATTTAGATTCTAGGAATACTTAATTCCAAAGTATATATAATTACACTGATTGTTTAACTTCCTTTAAGTTTGTTTTTTTTGCCAATAACTTCCTTTTAATAAGCCCCACATATGTTGAATCCTCAGATACTACACTGACAGGCACTATGAAAACCCTAAAATAAGCAGGTTTTTGAGAGTTAGTGCTTTCTTATTATCTACCTGCTGCTTATGAACAACCAATATCTGAAATCAAATACACTCTGTACCAAGGCAAAAGTCCAGAATGTCAGCTTGATCATTTCTCAAACTTCACGTTAAATAGGTGAAGCTGTCTACAATTTTTAGACATGCTGACTACCACCGTGGTGCCAGTCTATAAACTACAAAACAAAATACAACAGAACCTCATTAATTGGCATTAATGACTGAGAAATGTTTTGCAAATGCCTGAATTTTATGAATTTGTGAATAAGCAAACACACACTGTGAAACAGCATTATTACTTATTTTATCAAGTGTGGTTTGGTTTTAGTTATTTTTGCTAACACTTTGTAACATGTTCTGCGATATATTTTATAAAAGAATGATGTCTTAATAAGATGTCTCCTCACAATAGAGCTTGCTGTTAAAACTCTGCCAATTAATGGGGAGAGACTATATATGATATGTAGTATTTGTAGGTCAGCGAAGTTCTGATGTGACAATAAACTAAATCTTTTTGGGATAGATGGGAATTTTAACCTTTTGGATATTTACTCCTTAGATGGATTAAACTTAAACATGCTGCTTTTAGAAAATAAAATTTTGTTCAAGATGTTAAAGCTATTGCAATATTTTGTTTTTATCTTTATGAAATAAAAAAATCTTTTAACATTATTATAATCTCAAGTAAAAAAATAGTAAACAGAGATGGGAAAGTATAATAAAGACTGGCTCAAATTCTGCTATGTTACATTGAAGCAACTCTATTGACGTTAATGGGATTGCATTGGTGTAACAGAGCAGAATAGGACTCTTAATGTTAAGACATTCAGCATTTATTTAATACTGTGAATGTGATAACAGTATCTGTAAGCATGGCTTTTTCTGAGTGGTTATTTTATCTTCAAAGGACTGTCACTTTACAATTCGTGGAGGCAGGTTAAGGAAAGATGGAGAATACCAGCTCCCTGTTGTTGTTCTGATGCTGAGTCTGCCCCATTCGACTAAGAGTTCACCCACATTACTAACCCCTGGCATGATGGAGAATCTGTTCCATGAAATGGGACATGCTATGCATTCCATGCTGGGAAGAACTCGGTACCAACATGTCACTGGTAAGACATCAGGAATAGTGATTTTTGTTGTTGTTAAATGTTTGAATGAATAATTCGCACTTATTAATTTCCTGAAGTAGGGAGTATGTATTTAAATAACCGTAGTATCTTGAACCTGATAAACCAGTAGTTAGGTAGGTAGTTTAGTTTAGTTCTTCAAACCTCATTTTAAAATAAAGTGTGCAGCTATGGAGTAATTCTGTCTGCAGGGTTTATGTATTTCTTAATCTTCCAAAATATTGTATAATCTTTTAAATTTTATTAGGGTATTCGAGATCTTTATATCATAATGCAGGTTTCAGTGACAAGCCTGTGAAAAGTCACATTTCCAATTAACCCTCCACACCTGTTGATTCAATTTATGATCTCTGTTTACTGTCTTGACTCTGTTAGCACGTAGGAAAAGTATAACTTACTCTTGTAAATGCAACCTGGACGTATATTGCAGCATCATGCAAAGTATCACAATTCAGATGCCTGGCTGCTTGGCTGGCAAGGTTGGAGATTGAAAAGCAGCATGCTCAGTCTTTGGGATGGGATCATGGGTAGGGGGAGATCCCATTAGTCACTGGGTCGTCTCTAGAGACCCCAGTGACTAATGCACAGAGTGACGTTGACTGGCTTCAAAGGGACATGTATCCAGCTTTTGCTCAGAGGGCGGATTGTCATGATGTGTACCTTTGAAGATGATGGGAAAAATGCAGTCGGTGGACCATCTCACTTTACTCTACCCTTAACTATGAACAAGGATGAAAGGAGCTTTTCCTTCAAAGTTAAGACAAGGACTGTTCTATGTTTCTGATTCAGCTATCACTTTCCTTAATTGAAACTTTAACTCTGCTCTGAAGGCCAGAAATTTAGAGTAATCCTTGACCTCAAATTTTCTTTTTCCTTTTTCATATCAGTTTGTTGTAAGTCTACTTACCACTCCCTTTGGGATGCTGTGAGAATTCCTTCAGCCTCCCGATATTAGTTTGATTTTCAGAGTCCCAATTACAAAAAGTGAAATTGGTCCCCTTTTCTGCTAAGGAATCCAACAAACTCTTTCTTGCTGTCCCTTTGATGCTTTCTAGTGGTGTTGCCCAGTGCCCTGCAAGCTCCCCTCTCAAGTTCTGTTTGTAGTAATAGAATAATGGGTTGATTGAAAGTAATTTGAACTCAGCTTGCACCCAACATAAAAGTATGATGATCCTGGGTTGTAAATGATTTAGAAAACTTATTGTGAAAAAAATTGCATCAAAAGTGATTTTTTTAAAAAACAATGCACTTGCAATATGGAAATTCCAAAGCCAGGCTGTACATTTTGTTAGTTGGTAAACAAAACAAATTGGTAATTTATCAGTGTGGAATTTAGTACGTCGTCTTATCACAAATAAATGAACGTGAATGAACACACTGCCTACCAAGTCATATATCACCAGACATACACAAAAGGGGTAGTGCACATGAGAAAAAAAGAGAGCTCCTTTTTCATTGTCAGTCCTTTTCAAACCATGGCACTCAGCATCAGTGTACTGGATGGCAGCTGGCAAGCTGTATGGCCCTGCTCTCATCTTTGGTAAACAGGTCAGAGTCCTGGTTTTGTCCAAACTGGTTGGCACATCATATGCTGCATTTAATATTTGCAGACAGTTCAGAAAGTTCTTTTACATGGCTGCAGGGGCGTGTTTTTTGCCGCCCCAAGCACGGCAGGAAGGCAGCTTTCAGCGGCGTGCCTGCGGGAGGTCCACTGGTAACGCGGGCCGAAGCCGCGGGACTGGCGGACCTCCAGCAGGCATGCCGCCGAAAGCAGCCTGACTGCCACCCTCACCGCGACTGGCAGACTGCCCCGTGGCTTGCTGCCCCAGGCACGCGCTTGGTGCGCTGGTGCCTGGAGCCGCCCCTGCATGGCTGTGTCAGCTGACTTGAGCTTGTGGGGCTAAAAGTTGCAGTGTAGATGTTCTCACTCAGTCTGGAGCCCAGGCTCTGAGACCTCCTTCCCTAGTCACGTTCCAGAGCCTGGGCTCCAGCCTGAGCCCGAATATCTGCACTGCAATTTTTAGTCCTGCAGACCAAGCCCCACGAGCTGACCTGGGCCCTGTTAATCAGTTCCATGGTTTTTTACTGCAGTGTAGACATGCCCTAATACACATGCAGTGAAGTTTGAGGTTGGAAGTGATATTTGCTTAAAGAGTTTTTTTTCTTCAAGGAAGGAGATAGCTTAACATTGGGATCAGGGAGGAAATAAAATAACTGAGGACTTGCTATTCCTGACTCACATTTTTGTTGCTGCTGTATATACAGCTTTGGTTCAATGATGTCTCATTTTTTCTAGTACCTCTCAGTGTTGGTACAGTGCTGATAACACAGAGCTAGAGTGAAGGTGATCAGGGAAGAGAGAGAGGATTTGGGGATTGTGCTTTTTAAAACACCATTGTGTGACAGCAAATAATTACTTCCTCAAATTTATTTAGAACATGTTTTGAACCTGCAAAAATGCTTTCACCTGATGATTGCATTGTAAAGAAAGGCTAATATAAAACAGAGATACATGAGCTCAGCAAACAGATGGGAGATAAGATTGTGAGTGGGATTAATGCAAAGTTTGATTTACATTGTGACTGGATTTAGGTTGAGGACAATTCAGAAGATTTGATGTTTTATGTAGGGCCAGATTGGCTGCAGCTTGGTTTATTTTAGCAAGGTGTGGTCCACAGTTTCATAAAGTGCCTCACCCAGCTGTTCAAATATTTTTTTACTTTGTGATTTATAGTAAAATGTGTAGGATAATAATGAAGTTTTTCTGCCAATATGTACAGTAATGGTATAGAAATAAAATATTGACTTAAGGAATGAAAGAATATTACAGTTCATTAGAAGTCCAAATTAAATGCTAAGGAGCTCTTGGAAAGATAGAATTATGTGTGCTAACGTAAATAGCTGTATACTCATATTCTCAATCTTTTCCTTCCCTAGGGACGAGATGTCCTACTGATTTTGCTGAAGTTCCTTCTATCCTCATGGAGTATTTTGCAAGTGACTATCGAGTGGTTAATCAGTTTGCAAGGCATTTTCAGACTGGCCAGGTAGGAAAAATGAACATACAGACTATTTAAAATATTATAAGCAGATTTGTTAAATGAATTAATTTTTTCAGTTGTCATTTATAAAGAAGTATTAAGACAACAGTAAACTTTGCTAACATTAACCTTATATTTTAATTTATATCTAATGGTTGACAAAAGAATTGTTTACCTCCCCACAATAAGAAGCACACTGTGTATAAAAGGAAATTGAATCTCTACATCTGAAGTTGTACTGGCAGTTTTAAACTTTCAACCAAAATCATTTTGCAAAGTTATACAAAAAGTGGTACAATAAGTACAATAAATAAGCTACTCTATGAACCAAATGATGTGAAAAACAGCGTTTAATATTAATACCAAAGTTAGAAATTCAGTGTCTTTTTAATATTATTTTTGCTCACACTTTATACAGTGTTAAATCATGTTGTCACAAAATCATGGAAAATAATGGGGTATCAACAGTATGAGGCATTTCTGCTTCAGAGCAGGATTGTTCCCATAGGGTACTGTAGTGCTTTAAGTAGTTTTAAACACTTCAAGTTATTGAGGTTGCAGTGCTTCACCTAAGAGACCATTCCCCCCCGCCGAAACGTTACCTAAGTGTGCCTTTTCTTAGTTGTATCCCAGTAATCCTGCCTGTATGGCCTTGTACCACTCTGTCCAATTCCTTCCCTCTTTTGTGTTTACACTTTACAAGGACTTGCAGACAGTGCTCAGATTTTCCCTGGGTTCAGATTTTTAGAAGCAAGCTCCGTTTTTACAATTGCTCCTGCAGGCACAAATTCTAGTAGATTTCTGACTGTCTGCACCCACAAACTGGGTAGCTAGCCATCTAACTACAGTATTTGCATATGCAGTACACAGCAGGTGCAAAATTGTGCCTGCCAAAATTGAGGCTTAGTTGAGACTTATCTGAAAATCTGGCCCTTATTCACCGTGCTCAGCCTGCACTTCTCACTCAGGCACCTTCACGCTTTCTCCCACCTGTTCCCATACTTGAGGGAAAAAGTCCATAAAAAGTCCCTGTCCTCTTTCACATCCCTTCTTAAGATTTACCTGTAAAATCCTGCCATCTGACAGTGGCTAGGCTAATGGCAAGATGAGACTACCAGTTTAACTGCAAAGCTTCCTCATTATGCTGTCATCTTGTCCTCACATCTCTCTCTCTCCTCCCTGCTCCCCCACCTCTTTTGCCCATTTCTTCCTTTTGTTGTGTCTTGTAATATTATTTGACTGTGAACTCTCTGGGGCAGGAACTTTTTTTGTTTTTGTTGTAAATTTCAATGTACAGTGCCTAATACAGTGGGGCCCTTATCCTGGGATGGGGCTTCGAGGAGTTACTGAAATACAAATAATAATAATAACGATAATCTATATGTATCCAGTTCTTTTAGTCTTGTCTCTCATTAAATCCCTTAATAACTTTGTGGTTGTTCTGGGAATTCTCTTCATTTTGCCTAAATCTTTAATGTAATTCTTTTTACTGGGGCCATAGTGTATGGAACCAGCAGTTCAGTGGAAAAGTACTATACATTGGAGTGTTTTATCTTTGCAGTTATGTTTTGAGAACATATAAAATGTTGTTATGTTTGTTTCTGGTCATTTTGCCTCTTTTACTTTACTTTAGATATTTTAGATCAGTGGTTCTCAAACTTTTGTACTGGTGTACACAGCAAGCCTCTGAGTGCGACCCCCGTTGTAAACTAAAAACACTTTTTTATATTTAACATTATTATAAATGCTGGAGGTGAAGCGGGGTTTGTGGTGGAGGCTGACAGCTTGTGACCCCCCAGGTAATAACCCCATGGCCACCAGTTTGAGAACCCCTGCTTTAGATAATGTTGAAAAACTTGGGTATATGACCTACAGAACAGTAGCATAAGAAAAGTACACTCAATTTCATGGTGAAAATTAGTAGTAGTAGAATGGAGTCATTTTAGGGATTTATTAGGAATAATTCTGTTGACCAAACCAAAATATAGTGAGGTCCTTTCAGTTCAGTATCTAATGATTTGCTTAGTAAGCCCACTACATGAATGCATTTCCACTTGAAAGTTACCCTAATTACAATAATTGATCTTGAAACGTTACCTCTCTTAAATTAGTACATATTCTGTGTATCAACTAAAGCATGCTCTTCAGTTCCACAGACTTCAGTGGGTGAAGAGCTCTCACCTCATGAGGCATTTGGATATTTGCCAGATCATACAAGACAAATACCGTCTTAACAGTCTGATCCAAAAGCCATTGACGTCCGTGGAAAGAGTGCACTTTGGATCAGTCCCTAAATGTTTTTAAAGTAAAATGTTAGTGCAACAAGCCTACCAGTGTAACATGTTAACTCCTTATTAATAATCTTTTAATAAGGAGTTTTTCCAACAGCAAAAATTTTGTTGTCAACCTTGGTAACTAAGTGCAAAGTTAGGAGTACTGGAGTACTCATTCAGTTCAAAATAAACTTGTTGAATTTACTCATATCTCATTCTTCCTTAGAGATTTATGAATCAGGATAAGTGCAATCCAAACAGTACAAAAGTTTTGGCACATTTATATTGATAAATACATGTTTTCATTATGTTACCACACATAACATTTTCACATTACAGCATGTCTACAGAATCTCATCCCACATCAGTTTTGGATTCCTGCATTAAAGCTCACTCAGATGTTTTTTTGACATAAAGTGATTCTATGTCAGGCTCGGGCAAGGATCCCTTCACCATAAGCAGAGGAAATTAGAAGAAAGCACTGGGTGGGACAGAGTGACCATAGCTGGCTAGCTGTTCGCGCATGGTAACAAAACACAGTTTATATTTGTTAAGCCATTTCAGAGATACTAAGCAAGTGAACGATATATCAGAAATCTGTTCCAGATGCTTTATTAGCCAAGCTCCAGTGTACTCAAGCATGTAGTGTGTTGCATCCACAGTGGTGATCTGCAGTTAATTCCTCAAAGCAGGAGAGTATTACATAGCATGAGAAACTTTCAACAGACATCTATAAAGTCATAAACATTCAGTATTATGAAAAGTTTCAGAGTAGCAGCCGTGTTAGTCTGTATCCGCAAAAAGAAGAACAGGAGGACTTGTGGCACCTTAGAGACTAACAAATTTATTAGAGCATAAGCTTTCGTGGACTACAGCCCACTTCTTCGGATGCATCCGAAGAAGTGGGCTGTAGTCCACGAAAGCTTATGCTCTAATAAATTTGTTAGTCTCTAAGGTGCCACAAGTCCTCCTATTCAGTATTATATTTCAGTAGTATGAGAGTAATTGGAAATATTTTGCTGTCTGCTTCTATAGTAACTTCGTGTGGTTAGATAAAATAGCTTGTATAGTATCTATTAAAATTGAAATTATTGGTGAGGCTAGCTCTCTCTCCGTTTGTGCCTTGGGAACTACACTATCTAATGTTGCTCACTGGAGATTCCCATAGCACTCAATAGTTTTACGCGCCTTACCAAAGTGGTAAACATCTGCTTTCATATGGGACACTCAATCCTGTAAGGTACTGAGCACCAACAAGTCCTGTTGAAGTTAGTAGGAGTTAAGGGTGCTCAGCACCAGTGTGTTCATCATTTGGCAGGTTTTAACCCATATAACATGTTGTTGAAATAAATATCAAAATTGAAAACTGATTACATTCTAGCATTCTCTGGGAAGTTTAAGTGTAGTGTTGCTTAAGTATTCTGAAGTTATCTGACTGCATATGGATTCAGAGCATGAACACCCTTGATCTTCAGGGAAAAACATCTGAAAGAGATTTGTGGAACATCATTTACTGCTCTGTGTCTTCAAAATGGTTTAAATCTAAACCATGTTTTGTTGCAGCGCACAAGCTAAGAACCAGACACTATATCCCATCTAGCACTTTCTTTTAAATTTCTTCTATTGGGTGTAGATACTTGCCCTTGTATGGCACAGAATTATTGTGTGCCAGGGAGCAATTGAATTGAGTGAATGTTAATGTAGAAATTCAATTTTGCAGGGAGACACAACTGGATTAGGCTGTAAGATTAGGAATGGAGCCTGGAGCTACTATGTGGCACGCGAGGTTTTGAACTGCTGTTTTTTATTGTTAATTTTTAAAATTTAGATTATATTTATAAACCACTATCTAGAATCTAGATCAATCTGCTTTTCCTTTCTTTAGTCAGACTTCAGAAATTGAGGAAGCTGATGTAAAAGATTTCAGTGTCTCGGATTTACATATGAACAAAACGTAGAAATTAGGAAAAATGCCTATTTATTACTATAGTAGTCATCAGTAGCAACTGCTTTATTTAAGCTTGCTAAGTAGATTCTGTAATAAACCCCTGGTTTCACACACTTATAACTTCACAGAAATTGACATTTGGGGTTCAATTTTCCATGCTTGGTCTCTGCCTGGAGGTGATTTTTTTTGTGTAGAAAGTTTGAGCAAAATTCCCTGGAGCTGTTTGAGTTTTGTGAATATAAAAACAAAATCCACTGTATCCATTATGAAAATTATTCTAACCACACTCTTGAAAAATATGGCTATGGCACAAATAGCTGAAGTGTGAAACTTGGCAAAGGCATTAGCACCAAATTCTGTTTCTTACACAAACTAGGCATGTCATTAATTTCACTTATGAATAAAGGCACTCTAACTGTGGCCTACTGCTCCCTATAAAGTCAGTTGTAGTAGGATAAGGTCCTGGGCTCACAGTCTTCATTGAGGTTTGATTCCTGGCTTGTTGAATGGAAAGCAGTTGGTTTTGATTTTTAAAACATATGAACATTTGAAAATTAAGTGAGTATATACAGCAGAAAAATTATTCTATAGGAACACTCTTAAAGATACATAAGTATTATGCACATGTGTGCAGCTGGATAAAGGCCTCATCCAAAATCCACTGAAGTCATGAAAAGACTCCCTTTGTCTTCTATGGTTTTGGAATTGTTCATAAGTGAGCACTGATGGGTTTAAAGGAACTTACAATTTTCACTGGCAAAATTAGCAAAACTGAGTTCAAAAAGCTAGCCAGCCCCAAAGTAATAGTTCTTCGAGTGCTGGTTCCTATGTGTTTTTTCCACTGTGGGTCCGCATGCATCCAGAGTTGGAGAATTCTTGCAAGCAGCGTCCATTGGTTTGCACATGTGCCATAACTCTCTTTATGCCTCAAACCAAGAACATAAAGGGCAGAGTGGACCAGCCACCTCTCCAGTTCCTGCTTATCACCACATGGCCTGGGTCAGAACCTCCAGTGTACGTAGCTGCTGCTTCCTCATAGTTATTCTTTCATCTGTAAATATTTCAAAATTGGCCTTAGTGCCTTTGTATATAGTTTTTTCTAGTTAAATAGATTTCCCCACCTCTGGGACCCCTTATCCGGTTATGAGTATTGGACTATGCCCAGAATTCTGGGCTTCAAAAACTTGTGTCCGGCCCTTGTTATTTTTCGGTCAACAAAGACCATAAACACTGTCTGTGTTGCCTGGGGGAGGCACTCCTCGTGGCTAAGTGCAAAATCTGCCACTCTTTCCTTAGCTGTACCGGTGAGGCACGGGAATTGCAGCTTAGAAAGTACCTTATGGAGAAGGCCATGTGGCTGCAGTCAGACCCAGGCTGTGGGAGTTGTACTTCGACCTGAATCAACACAGAGTGTGTCTTCCGCCGTGAAGTCAGACTCTGGTGCAAGGGAATCCTTTCCTATAGACACTCAGTTAGGGTCTCATTGAGAAGGCAAGAAATGCTCTCATAAGCATATAAGGAGGTCACCCTCTACGTCTATCTCGAAGACAACCAGTACCACTCTGCTTAAATACAGCAGGTCTTATCTAAATATTCTTTAACCTTTGCTGGCTTACACGTTCTGGTTAGCCCCATGGTGCAACAGAAGAAGAGACCGTTCATGTGCGGGACCAAGGGATGCTGCCACCAAAGTTTTTCAATCAGCAGTGCAGGGACTCAAGCACACCTACAGTGGAGCACCCATAGGGGGACACACATCGAAGAACCATCATTACTACGAAAGGTGAGTAACTTCTTTCCTCCCATAACACTCCTGCCATTGGTCTTATGGAAACTTCAACAGGACAGGGCATGAATCATCCTCATCACCCCCAACTGACCCAGACAATTTTGGTTCCCAAATCTCCTATGAATGTCATCTTGTTGTTATTAGTTTAGTTATATATTAGAGACTCATAGAAAGAGACCTTCTAAAAATGGACACAAATCGGACATCAGGAATGGTAACATACAAAAGCCAGTAAGTGAACTCTTCAATCTCCCTGGTCATTCTATTACAGATTTAAAAGTCACTATCATTGAACAAAAAAACTTCAGAAACAGACTTCAAAGAGAAACAGCAGAACTAAAATTCATTTGCAAATTTAACATCATTAATCTGGGCTTGAATAGGGATTGGGAGTGGCTGGCTCATTACAGAAGCAGCTTTTCCTCTCCTGGAATTGACACCTCCTCATCTATTATTGGGAGTGGACTACATCCACCCTGATTGAATTGGCCCTGTCAACACTGGTTCTCCACTTGCGAAGTAACTCCCTGCTCTCCATGTGTCAGTATATAATGCCTGCATCTGTAACTTTCACTCTATGCATCTGAAGAAGTGAGGTTTTTACCTAAGAAAGCTTATGCCCAAATAAATCTGTTAGTCTTTAAGGTGCCACCAGACTCCTTGTTCTTCTAAAAACGTTAAAATGTATGACTGGCACGCGAAACCTTAAATCAGAGTGAATAAATGAAGACTCGGCACAGCGCTTCTGAAAGGTTGCCGACCCCTGCCCTAATCAGTACCTTCCTGCCAGTGAGGATGTCTACTACTCACTGAGACATAAACCTTGTACTTTTGGCTCTCACTAAGCTTACACCCTTTGAACCGCTTGCTACATGTTCCATGTCTCACCTATCAATGAAAGTTGCTTTCCGTATAGCCATCACCTCAACTAGAAGGGTAGGTGAGCTCAGAACCCTAATGGCGGAACCATGATACACCATGTTCTGTAAGGACATAGTCTCATTACAACTATATCCAAAGTTCACAACAAGGTAGTTTTGGAGTCGCAAAGTAATGCAATTGGAAAACCTAATCCCAGCTATACATATTAAATGATGGGGTCTAAATTAGCTTTTGCCACTCATGAAAGGGATCTTGGAGTCATTGTGAATAGTTCTCTGAAAACTTCTTCCTCAGTGTGCAGCGGCAGCCAAAAAAGCTAATATAATGTTAGCAACCATTAGGAAAGGGATAGATAATAAAACAGAAAATATCATAATGCCTCTATATAAAGCCATGGTACACTCACTGCATGCAGTGAGTACTGCATGCAGTTCTAAGCACCCCATCTCAAAAAAAGATATATTGGAATGGGAAAAGATACAGAGAAGGGCAACAAAAGCGATTAAGGGTATAGAACAGCTTCCATATGAGGATTCATAAAACTGGGCTTTCCAGCTTGGAAAAGAGACAACAAACAGGGGGATATGATAAAGGTCTATAAAATCATGAATGGTGTGAAGAAAGTGAATAAGGAAGTGCTGTTTACCCCTTCCCATAACACAAGAACCAGGGGTCACCTGATTAAATTAATAGGCAGGAGGTTTAAAAGAAAAAGAAGTACCATATATACTTGTTAATTAGCCCATTTGTTTATAAGCTGACCCCCCAAGGTGGATAGGTAAAAATGGCAAAAACTGTATGACCTTTTCATAAGCCGACCCTATATTTCAGGGGTTGGCAAACTTTGGCTCCTGGCCCATCAGGGTAAGCCGCTAGCAGAACGGGACGTGTGTTTACCTGGAGCATTCGCAGGCACGGAGCCCCTCAGCTCCCAGTGGCCGTGGTTCACCGTTCCCAGCCAATGGGAGCTGCGGGAAGTGGCGGCCAGCAAGTCCCTCGGCCCGCACCATTTCCCGCAGCTCCCATTGGCTGGGAACGGCGAACCGCAGCCACTGGGAGCTGAGGGACTCCGTGCCTTCGAACGCTCCAGGTAAACAAAACGACAATGTATTAAATATTCATTTCAATAATTCAGTAGAGCTTAAAATCACCATATTCTGTTGTAGACCTGTTGATAAGCCGACCCCCGCGCTTCAATGCTTTACTTTTTTACCAAAAAAATTCGGTTTATGAACAAGTATATATGGTACTTCTTCACGCAATGCTCAGGCAACCTGTGGAACTCATTGCCAGGGGATGTGAAGGCCAAAAGTATAACTGGGGTCGAAAAAGAATTAAGTTCCTGGAGGATAGGTCCATCAATGGCTATTAGCAAAGATAGAGATGGAACCCCTTGCTGTAGGTGTTCCTAAGCCTCTGACTGGCAGAATCTGGGTCTGGATGTCAGGGGATGGATGACTCAATAATTGCCCTGTTCTGTTCAATCCCACTGAAGCATCTGGCATTGGTCACTGTTGGAAGATGGGATAGTGGGATAGATGGGCCATTGGTTTGACCCAGTATGGCCGTTCTTATGGTCACTTACATGTAAAAGGATTGACTGGATTATTTTTTTTCCCAAAACTGCATGCATTGGAGGAGGACAGGAGATTTCATTCCCTCAATGTATGACAAACTGGTCCTTTATCTACAAAGGACAAAACTAATTAGAAAATCACCTAGACCTTTTTTTGCCAAAGCAGAATGTATTTGAGGCCAAGCAGTTGCCTTCCAGAGACTCTCTAAATGGATCTCAGGCTGTACTGTGCTCTGCTACCAGCTGTCACATCTTCCTGCCCTCAGAGATAAGGGCTCATTCTACAAGAGCACAAGTGACAACAGTACCAAGTATCATAGTTTCATGAAGTATCTCTAATTGACATTTGCAAGGCAGTTACGTGGTGTTTCCTCCACATGTGAAAGACATTATGCTCTAGTACTGGATACCTCTATTGATGCACGCTTTGGGACAGCAATCCTTTGGATGGCTCTTCAACCTGTATCCTCGCACCCTTTTCCTACTTGAATACTGCTTGTCAGTCACCTGCTGTGGAGTATACGTATGGACCAGTGCTTGAAGAAAAAGAGAAAGTTACTTACTTTGTTGTAACGGGAGTTTTTTCAAGATGTGTGGTCCCTACCTGCCCTCCTCCTCCTCTGCTTTGCATCATTCCTGATTCCGGGTAGAGAAGGAACTGGAGTGGCAATTGGACTGCTTCACCCTTTATGTCTTCAGTTTGAGGTATGAGGACTATAGGACATGTGCAGACCTGCGTACACTGCTTGCAATAATTCTGCAACTCCTAGTGCATGTACACCCGGAGGGGGATACAGATAGGGACCACACATCTTGAGGAACCACCAGTTCCCACAAGGTAAGCATCTTTCTCTTCAAGAAGATGCATACCAAGCTTAGTATTTTTCCTTAAAAACACCCACACACAAAAACAAACCTCTGGGAAATTAAATACAATACAGATACCCATGTTAATATTGAGGTTCCACTGCACAGTTAAAATCACAGAAATGCAAATGTTAAAGCTCCAAGAATGTTAATTAGACCACCTTGTGGACATGTACTATTTTGTGTTCCCAGTTTTCTTGTTAAATGTGTAGCAATGTGATGGTGCTGAATGTCTAAACTAAACCATTTTTCAACTTAATGCCTTTTTGGATGCTGGCTTGAAAAAGTCATTGTCTCAACTGTTTGTGAGTTTATTTATTTCCAGTATTATAGGCAGATGGAATTACAAAGATGGTGGTTTATTAATCTAATTAAAGAAATGGGCCCAGATAGTCAGAATTATTACTATGATTTTGTTATTGTAGAATATTAAACAGGTAAACATGTTTTGGGGTTTGGGAGCACAGATACTTGGGCTTCCTTAGGCACCATGACAAGCATTGTAAAATTCATGCCAAGGTCTTAGTTTATTGAACATAAAAGACAAGAAAAAAAGAATTTAAAGTAAAAAAATTGAATGTTTATTCAGTCAAAACAATCTTAACCAAAGCTCGGCAAAGTTTTTTTTTTTCAGAGAGTGGATATTAAAGTCCTTGGTTTTATCAGAGAGTCCTTCTTTTGGGGTAAGATAAATAATAGTTCTATAGCTGGACCTTTAACTCAGTTGGTTGTTTTTGGGGCTATTGCTGCTTTTGGCAAGGAGACAAAGTGGAAGAGAGAGCAAAATAGAAAAGTATGGGGAAAGACAGCTTTCTGTTGATGTCTGCAAGAGCTGGTGTGTTGATCAATCATGGATAGGTGCCTGAGGCAGATGAATCAGCCATGACAGGAGCATATCTAAACCTTGGCTTGCTTCCCCAGTCCAAAATGCCATCTGGCTGGTCTCTGCAGGTCTCTCTCTTTCCAGTGGCTCTCGAACTAGACTAGGCTTGATAGGCCGCCTCATTCTGGTCATGCTGTTTTTGCTGACCAAAGTCTCTCTTTTTTGAGTCCCATGTCCTCATCATTTCCCCCAGTGAAACCTAACTTTTGACACCAATTTTAGCCATTGTTTTCTTCTTGCTTGTGAATTATCCTTTCAACACAGCCCTTGGGTGTTGATATTATTAGTTGATATTAGACTATACAATTAATCGCTATATCCTATTAGTCACAAACCTCATATTGTAGAATGTCATTTGTCTCTGTGAATTTTCATGATTTCCCCTGAACTCATGAGATAGATGTAATTTACTTAAAATTATCAGCTGTTCTTCTCTGCTTCTCATGCTGGTGCTATGTCTCAGGTGGAAGGACAGAGTCTTGCGGTGGGAGAACACTTCAGCCTCTCTAACCACTCAGTGACAGTCTTGAAGGTGGCAATTTTGCAACAAAAAAACCTTCAAAAACAGACTCCAAAGAGAGACTGCTGAACTTGAATTAATATGCAAATTAGATACAATTAACTTGGGTTGAACAGAGACTGGGAATGGTTGGGTCATTACACTAATTGAATCTATTTCCCCATGTTAAGTATCCTTACACCTTCTATGGGTCATCTTGATTATCACCTCAAAAGTTTTTTTTTTTTCTTCTTCTGCTGATGATAGCTCATCTCAATTGATTGACCTCTTACAGTTGGTATGGCTACTTCCACCTTTTCATGTTCTCTGTATGTATAAATATCTTCTTGCTGTATGTTCCAGTCTATGCATCCGATGAAGTAGGCTGTAGCCCACAAAAGCTTATGCTCAAATAAACGTGTTGGTCTCTAAGGTGCACAAGTACTCCTGTTCTTTTTGCTGCTGTTGTGGCACTCCTATAGCTACAAGAGTACATACAAAGCAAGTTAGTAGGCTGAATGAGGGCAAGCAGTTCTTTTAGAAAGACTATGGCTGTGACCCAACTCTACATCTTCAGCAGCAACTTTTTGGAGAGGTCTCTCTGATCCTTTGGCGAGGTAGATTTGGTTGGCACAGAGAACAACTAGTGCCCATCTCTATTTGCTCCTTGCACTTGGACTCAAGGAGCTGGAGAACATAGTAGAAACTCCCATCAGAGCAGTTGAAGAAGAAGAAGAGAATAGTGGAGTGGAAGCAGTGGCTGACTTTCTATATCTTCTCTGCCATGGCAGCACCTATTCACTTTTCCAGCATAGTGAGAGGATTCCTATATTCACTCTTCCAGTGTAGCAGAAGCATGGCAGTGAAGAGAAATAGTCAATTGTAAGTTGTGGATTAGAGCTGTTTCCACAGCTGCTGAGAGTGCATGAGCTAAGCTAGGGGGTGAGGTGGTTTGTCCTACATAGCCCATGGAGAGTTTGATATCACTTGCACTGTCTGTCCCCATCACTGTGAACTGCAAATCTGGATTTCCCATTTCAGTGAGGATTTGTGGGATTGTGGTTTACCAAAATGCCTATGAGTGAAGTTCTAGTGTTTTGTTCTGTTTTAAATAGCATACTGGCTGACAGCTGCTATACTTACATTTATCTTTATGTTGTTTAAAACAGCCAAAATACAAAACTGTATAAATCAGTTGTGCTGAAAGAGCCAATTTAGTTTGAAGTATAGCAGTGATCTTGGCTGTAGCATTTGTTAAAAGTTGTAACTATATAAAATATATACATCCACTGCTGCTAAGATTTTAGGTGTTCAGATTTTGTAATGCAGAAATTTTTTTCAAATTAAAGCTACATATCCAACTTTTCGTTATTGTACTGTATCCAAAATGTATATGTTGGTTGTTGGTGCTTAATAACAAAATGTGCTTAAACATGTATCAGGCACAAAGTTTCTTCCATCAGGCTGTCATCTTGCATACATTTATGTGCTCATTTATTTCCATGATGAATGGTCGTTGAAGTGGCTGAAGTAGGATAGGGGGCAAAATGCACATAGATAGGACAAAATGCACTGGCAGATGTAGAGGAAGAATTATGTAACCTAAATAATTTGTCATCTGCAAATTTTGCTACTTCATTACTTACCTCTCTTTTCAGATGATTAATAAATACAGTAAACAATAATGGACCTAGTACAGAACTGTGAGGTACCTGCTGTTAACCTTTGTCTATTATGAAAATTTAACATTTTTTTGCTATTCCTCCCTCCCCCTCCGCCCTCTTCCCCCCCCCCCCCCCCCTGTCTCTTAGCCAGTTTTTGGTCCAGGACAGTACTTTGCCTCTCCCACACTGATTCTTGGTTTCTTTGGTAGCCTCTTGTAAAACACTTTTGAAAATCTAAATAAATTGTGAGCTGGTTCTCCTTCATCCACTACTTTGACACATTCAAAGAATTTTAATGGATTAGTGAAACATAATTTTTGTTTGCAGAAACTGTATCATATCATCATCTTCCACATGTTTTTTATTATTCTATTTTAAATCTGTTCAGCCAGTTTACCAGGTACCAATGTAATGCTTACTGATCTGTAATTCCCAAATCAGCCAGGCGTTGTTTTTTAATATTTATTTGTTTGCTACCTTCCAGTCTGCTGGTATAATAGCTGTTTTTTAAATTAAAAATTACCTATCTTTGCTAGCAGCTCAGCCACTTGATACTTGTGCTCCTTCAGAACTCTTGGATGTACAATCCGGGCCTGGTAAATTGTTGCTTTTTAAATTATTAATTTCTTCCAGTCCTTTTTCCAGTCTCTGAGAATACCTCATCTTTATTACCTACTCTGGACCTACTCATTTTTGGTATCTCTCTGATATTTTCAGCCATGAAGACTTATGCAAGGATGTTTTTCTAAAAGATATGCTCTAGGAATTTTTGGGGGGAAGTTCTATGGCAGGAGGTCAGAATGGATAATCACAATGGTCTGTTCTGGCCTTGAAAGATATGAATCCTTTTTATTTCTCAGCAATGTCCTTATCATCCTTAATTGCTCCCTTTCACAACTGATTATCTAGAAGACCCACTGATTCTTTCACAGGCTTATTACTTCCAATATACTAACCTTTAAGTATTTGCTCTTAAAAATCCATCTAAGACCACCTAATTTCCCTCTTCCATATTGCCTGATGCTATTTATTTCCTGTTTATTGGCTTCAGTAAGGTCAGATTTCCTTATTTTGAGAGATCTCTGGTGCGAATAGTCAGTTATGGTCTACTCTTTGCCTTCCTGGTTCCATTTTTATTCAGCAGCACACATGCTGTCTGACATTGTTATTTTAAGTGGTATCCGTGCCACATCTAAGCAATTTACTTCCTTTACTTTTAATTTGGGGCTTTTTTGGCTAGCACCTCTTCATTTTATGGAAATCTTCCTGTCCAAAGTTTAGTATCGCTGTGTCAGTTTTTGGTACCTTTCTCTCCTATAGGATGTTGAACATTACTATATTGAGGTCAGTATTACATCGTGGTTCAACTACTTTTAATTTTTGAATTAATGCCTGTGCATTAAGTAAAACCAAGTTGAGAAGCAATCATTTAATCAGTTGAGAAATTGCTTCTCTAACTTTTGTCCCATTGTGCTATTAGACCAGTCTGCATATGATTAGTTGAAGTAATCCATTATTAGCCTGTTAACCTTTGCTGCCTTTTTATCTCTCTTTACACTCAATATCCTTTTCTTGATCTGGAGGCCAGCAATATAGCTAAGTTTCTATTCCAAAAATCATCACATACTTCTAAACGAGGAGTCTTCTATATTCAGGAAAGAATTAGCACTGGAATAATAAGAGTATTGCAGGACAGAGTTAATGGCCATTAGTCCATTCTGTAGGTTGAAATTTAACAGCTATATACATTATGATTGGCAAAATAGTGAGTATTATTGTAGCACATTCTCAGGACTACACTGCATTTATCTGGGGGAAAAAAGTTACAAGGTCCTGACAAGTGGCTGCAAAAAAAGGTTGTGCAACTTGAGAGTTACCTGTTTTTAACTTCCAGATTCCATTTAGTTAATTGCTAACTTTTTTCTCACTTTTGTATAATTTGGTATGCCATTGTTATGTATTTTTATTTTATGAACATCAACATAGTTTGGTTTGAAGTCATATCATTTGTACAGAATCTAAACATATGGCTACGGGATCAGAATCTGTAAACTTTGATGTATTACTTCTTAAACACTTCAACACAATGTAAAACTTCAGGTATGCTTTTTGGGTTCTGTGTAATAGCAAACATCTGTGTTACAGTGCAGAACCATTGCATAATATTGTTTAACATAATAGCAAGAACTGAGTTATTTTAACCCTGATTAACATACTTTAAAATACTTACAAAAAGAATATGCTTATTGGGAAAACTGATTTATTGAACTGCCTAAAGATGGACTGACAAGAAATTTAGGGCCAGACATTCACCTACCAGTATTTTGAAAGACATGGCATTGAACAGTCTCTGGATGTATTTATAGAGATCTAGATGGAAAAGGGAAAACTAGACTGAATATTGGGAAAAATCAATCAGTCTTGCAAGGGATGTGGTGGAGTATTTAAAATAACTTTAGTCATGTAAATGTGAAACATAGATTAGGTTTTATTAAAAATATCAAGAATAGTGTTCAGTTTCGCAAAACATCTTCATGTTGATAAAAAAGTAGGATCTGAACCAGTACTCAGTGAAGACAATGAATAGCCTCCTGTTGACGTCATTTGAGATTGGATCAGGCCCATATGGATTTGTACTAAATATGCTCAAACCTCAAAAGGATTTTTTTATTTCTAATATCTGCTACTGAAGACTAGACTGGATGACCCTGGGGCACTGCCTGCAATAGCTGTGTTTTATTGTTTGAAATAATAGTCATAATATTTTAAATAGGTACATGTTGATAGCAAAGTACAGTAACTCCTCGCTTAACATTGTAATTATGTTCCTGAAAAATGCGACTTTAAGTGAAACGATGTTAAGCGAATCCAATTTCCCCATAAGAATTAATGTAAATAAGAGGGGTTAGGGAAATTCCAGGGAAATTTTTTTCACCCCACACACACACACACACACACACACACACACACACACTATAAGTTTTAAAAAATTTAATACTGGACACAGCGATGATGATTGTGAAGCTTGGTTGAGGTGATGAAGTCAGAGAGTGGAAGAGGGAGGAATATTTCCCAGGGAATGCCTTGCTGCTAAATGATGAACTAGCACTCGGCTGAGCCCTCAAGGGTTAACCCATTGTTGTTAATGTAGCCTCACACTCTACAAGGCAGCATGAATGGAGGGAGGGAGGGGAGACAGCATGGCAGACAGAGACACACACCTTGTGTGAGAGAGAGATGCGCATTGCCCCTTTAAGTACGCTGACCCGACTCTAAGTAAACAGCCTTGTTAAGTAGATCAGCAAGTTGAGACAGCAGCTGCTCCCTGGAAGCTCCTTCCGTCCTGAGCCCTATCCTGTCGTTCCCTCTCCCTCCCCCCCACGAGGCGGGGTGCAGGAGCGGGGGGAGGGGGACACTCTGACATTACCCCCTTTCTTCCCCCCACTGCACAGCAAACAGGAGGCTCCCGGGAGCAGCTCCAAGGCAGAGGGCAGGAGCAGCACACATCAGTGGGGAGAGGGACAGTTGAACTGCCGGCAATGGATAGCCTGCTGGGCAGCTGCCATACAGGGAACTTAGGGGAGTACGGAGCTGATGGGGGGCTGCCGGTCCACCCTGGTTCCAACCCTCCCCCCCCCAACTAGTTGCAACGGGCTGCTCTTCCTGCAAGCAGTGGAAAAAGCAGGCAGCTTTATAAGGGAGCATTGCACAACTTTAAACAAGCATGTTCCCTAATTGATCAGCAATGTAACAGTGAAACAACGTTAACCGGGGCGACTTTAAGTGAGGCGTTACTGTATTGTTTTATAAATATACACCTATGAGACAATAAATGGTTATCCCAGTTTGCTAGTTAAAAAGCAAAGCCAATGTAGTAGTCTGTCATTCTGTATTTGCATGTTCAAACCTTCTGTTTGACAAATTAGTACTTGTTGAAATTTAATAGAATGTCTTCATCCTTGTCAGTTTTTCAATCCAAAGTGTTTTCTAAAAGTCATAATTGTTTTAAAAATGACAGTAAAAATACATTGTTTTACTTTTATGTTCTCTGTTTGTCTTCCTTAGTCAGAAGTACTGTACATTAAATGTTCTCAAACAATGTGCTTAATTTACTTAATTCTAAATGTATTGTGGCTTTTTTCTTTATTCAAGTCGCTGCCAAAAAGCATGGTGTCACGGCTCTGTGAATCTAAAAAGATTTGTGCTGCAGCTGATATGCAACTTCAGGTATGTTCTTTGGTTTCAGGTTTCTCCAGGACCTAAATGTGAAATGACTTCCTACATTTATAGGAACTATATCAATTTAATTTGACTCTATTAATTTGTGAAATCTTACAAATGTTTGTAATTTAACACTTAACTCAGTGATGTTTCTGTGCTATCTAAACAAATGCAAAATATTTAAACTGAATTGTTTTCAACTTCATTTTAATATATTTTGATCAACATTGTCAGTTGTCTGCATAAAGTTGGTATTTTAATATGGATTTAGATGCTTATCTTTAGGTACACAGCTTTGAAAATGATTGCCTTTCACACTTAAGAAAGTTTTAACAGGAAGCCATGAATTAAAATTGGACTTGATATTTTGTTTACTGAATGTTTTAAAATATCTCAAATATAAATTGAAAACAAAAGTATGCTGAAGTAGCCATTTTTAATTGTATTTACTTTGGCCAAAATTTTCAAACCTGGGTCCCTACATTTAAGCTCACAAATCCATTTTGTGGCTCCTAAATAAAACCAATTTAATTCTCAGAAATATGGAGCACCTTTAAATCCCACTAAACTTTGTGTGAGCTGGAGATGCTGAGAACCTTTTAAAAATCAGCCCAGTTTTATTTAGGTGATGAAATACGGATTTTTGGTTTCCTGACATAAGCAGCAGCCAGGTTTGAAAATATCAGTTTTTATTACTAAAAGGACACTGTCAAAGTTTGTAGGTCTAATATCTGATCTACCTCATTATATTGTTATAGCTGTTGCTAAGTTCATGCAGTTCTGTCTGGCTTTTCCAAAACAAGTGTTTCAACACTTTCTTTAAGAAGAAAATCAAACTCCTCAGCTCAGCATTAATGCACAGCTCTGCATTCACAGTTGGTGAACTTGTGCAATTCAGTTAAATAATGTTAGTAAGAAAACACGTCTGCTTCCACCTTCTAAGTCTTAGCATTATAATAAAAGGGGAGTTAAAACTTAGGTAAAATATGTTAGTGTCTTTCACTCTTCTTTTAAAACAAACAAACAATAAATATGTGTCATTGCTGAAACAGGGAGCTTGTTTCCTCAATCCTAATAGAGCAATTCCAGTAAAAGTTAATAGTCACAATGGCATTCAGATTAGCTATGTTTTTCATAGCGATTAGTCTGCTTGTGTTTATATTCTGCTAATGCTTATTTTGTATGATTTTTCTCTATTCTTTTTTCCCTTTGCTAAATACGGTTTGTTTGTTTGTTTGTTTGTTTTTAAACCACAATTGGTATAGCTTTAAAGTGAGAACAATTGCTTTTAGGTGCTCCAAATGGGAGCACTCAGTCTCTTTTTAAGAAATGCAGAAGCAAGAATCAGGTGGCAGTTTGGACATTTGGGCCAAGGCCAGGGATTTGTGATTTCTTCTCTCTAAAAGATGTCCCAAAGACTGTGTCCTTCTCTACAAACACCAACTGTATGAGTTTAACTAAAAACTGATTTTTAAAATATCTTAATTAAACTTGTGCCAACTGCTGTGTGGACACATCTATTGGTTTAAAACTGGTTATAATAGTTGAGCTTATATCTGTAAATTTACATGTGCAAATTAAACCAATAAGCCAGGTTTATAGCAGGTTGAGTATCTGCACAGGTTTGCACTGATTTAACTAAGTCAGTTTTTAAGTCACACTTTTAGTTAAACTACTGCAACTTTGGGTGTCACTGGCCATGGTGGGTTCTGTGAGAACTGAGTGATGTGGAGGGGAGCGCTGCTTTACCTTTGTAATGTGAAAGCAGTGAAATGCCCCTGGCAGTTCTGATTTTGAAATGCATAATTGTTGCTTATAATTTTTTTCATATACAGACATGTGCTATGCTACTAAATTTGAGAGATATCAGAGAGATTGTTTGCAATTTAGAAGGAATTATACAAGAATTAAAGCAGAATTGCTCCGAACTGTACAACGGTTCTGAAAAAGCAAAATTTACTACTGATGAATGAATACTCAAAAAAATACCCTGTTCATGAGAGCCACTAATTTTGAATAATCCACCAGGGTACAGACCAGTAATTGACTTGAAATTCTGAAGTGATGGACATGTGCTTTCAAACACAGACATTCTTTGTTCAGTAATATCTGTACTAGCAATAGAGCCCAAGGATTTCCTTTCAGCAGTCAATTTATATTTGTCCTGGACCAGAGTTGCCATAAGTATTTGACTTTCTATTTCAATGCGTCTTCAGGGAATCTAACAGTAATGCCTGCAGGTGCATATAAACTTAATCCCTGATCAAAAGATTGGCTGACGGTCACTTCAGTTATTTCGTTCACAAAAATTGTTCCTGGAGACGGGTGCATGGTGGTGAATACAGAGTTCCCACATTCCTTTGTAGAGATGTATATTGTTTTCTGTGTAGTTATTTGAAGTTATAATCATTGGAATAAACTCTTGTATTTATTTTAATTTAGTTGTCCAGATATGTTCTCCTACATATGTATTAATATCTGAATAACCACATTCATTGCACACAAATTGGTAAAGATATAAATGAAAACTCAAACTCATTTTCATCAAACTTAGCAAAAGCACATATTTCTCTTTGAGGGCTAAGTGCCATACATGCCATTCATTACTTGACCTTTTGAAAATGAAAATGCTTTGAATTTTCCAAGAGTAGGGAAATATAGATGTGTTTTAGCCTATTCAAAAATAAATAAACAAAACAACTTTCAGATACCCTCTACTAATTTTTATGGTATCTAAAAAAAAGGAGAATAAAATTAAATTGCTTTTTCATCCATAAACTTGAATTTTTCTATAATAATTTCAGCTGCTGATCTCTAGTAGATTCTGGAGAGAGATGAGGAAACCTGAGTTCTGTACTCTACATTTAAATACACATCTTTTCAATAGGCATATTTTTGTCATGTGGAGTAAATTCCTGTAAGTTTGGGTGTGCAGTAACTTTATTGGCACAGTGTCAAAGGGGTAGCCGTGTTAGTCAGTATCCACAAAAACAACGAGGAGTCCAATGGCATCTTAAAGACTAACAGATTTATTTGGGCATAAGCTTTTGTGGGTAAAACCCACTTCTTCAGATGCGTGGAGTGAAAATTACAGATACAAGCATAAATATACAGGCACATGAAGAGAAGGGAGTTACCTTACAAGTGGAGAACCAGTGATGAAAAGGTCAATTCAGTCAGGATGGATGTGGTCCACTCCCAATAATTGATGAGGAGATGTCAATACCAAGAGAGGGAAAATTGCTTTTGTAGTGAGCCAGCCACTCCCAGTCCCTATTCAAGCCCAAATTAATGGTGTTAAGTTTGCAAATGAATTGTAGCTCTGCTGTTTCTCTTTGAAGTCTGTTTTTGAAGTTTTTTGTTATTGAAGGATGGCTACTTTTTAAATCTGTTATTGGATGTCCAGGGAGATTGAAGTGTTCTCCTACTGGCTTTTGTATGTTACCATTCCTGATGTCTGATTTGTGTCCATTTATTCTTTTACGTAGAAACTGTCCGGTTTGGCCAATGTACATGGCTGAGGGGCATTGCTGGCACATGGTGGCATATATCACATTAGTAGATGTGCAGGTAAATGAGCCCTTGGTGGTGTGGCTGATGTGGTTGGGTCCTATGATGGTGTCGCTAGAGTAGATACGGGGACAGAGTTGGCAACGGGGTTTGTTACAGGGATTGGTTCCTGGGTTAGTGTTTCTGTGGTGTGGTGTGTAGTTGCTGGTGAGTATTTGCTTCATGTTAGGGGGCTTTCTTAAGCGAGGACTGGCCTGTCTCCCAAGGTCTGTGAGCGTGAGGGATCATTTTCCAGGATAGATTGTAGATCGTTGATGATGTGCTGGAGAGGTTTTAGCTGGGGGCTGTCCGTGATGACCAGTGGTGTTCTGTTATTTTCCTTGTTGGGCCTGTCCTGAAGTAGGTGATTTCTGGGTACCTGTCTGGCTCTGTCAGTGTGTTTCCTCACTTCCCCAGGTGGGTATTGTAGTTTTAAGAATACTTGATAAAGATCTTATAGGTGTTTGTCTCTGTCTGAGGGATTGGAGCAAATGCGGTTGTATCTTAGGGCTTGGCTGTAGACAGTGGATCGTGTGATGTGTCCTGGATGGAAGCTGGAGGCATGTAGGTAAGAATAGTGGTCCATAGGTTTCCAGTATAGGGTGGTGTTTATGTGACCATCACTTATTTGCACTGTAGTGTCCAGGAAGTGGATCTCTTGTGTGGACTGGTCCAGGCTGAGATTGATGGTGGGGTGGAAATTGTTGAAATCCAGGTGGAAGTCTTCAAGGGCCTCCTATCCGTGGGTACATATGATGAAGATGTCATCAATGTAGTGCAAGTAGAGGAGGGGCACTAGAGGACGAGAGCTGAGAAAGTGTTGTTCTAAGTCAGCCATAAAAATGTTGGCATACTGTGGGGCCGTGCGGATATCCATAGCAGTGCTGCTGACTTGAAGGTATAAGTTGTCCCCAAATCTGAAATGGTTGTGGGTGAGGACAAAGTTACAAAGCTCAGCCACCAGGTGTGCCGTGGCCTCATCAGGGATACTGTTCTTGACAGCTTCTAGTCCATCCTCGTGTGGGGAATATTGGTGTAAAGAGCTTCTACATCCATGGTGGCCAGGGTGGTGTTTTTAGGAAGATCACCAATGCATTGTAGTTTCCTCTGGAAGTCGGTGGTGTCCCAAAGATAGCTAGGAGTGCTGGTAGCCTAGGGTCTGAGGAGAGAGTCCAAAGAGCCAGATAATCCTGTTGTAAGAGTTCCAATGCCTGAGATGATGGGGCGTCCAAGATTTCCAGGTTTATGGATCTTGGGTAGCAGACAGAATGCTCCTGGTCGGGGTTCTAGGGGTATGTCTCTGAAGATTTGTTCCCGTGCTGTAGCAGGAAGTTAGTTGAGCAGATGGTGTAGTTTCTTTTGGCACTCCTCAGTGGGATCGGAGGATAGTGGCCTGCAGAATGTGGTGTTGGAGAGTTGCCTGGCAGCCTCCTGTTCATAATCCGACCTGTTCATGATGACTACAGCACCTCCTTTGTCAGCCCCTTTGATTATAATGTCAGAGTTGTTTCTGAGGCTGTGGATGGTATTGCGTTCTGTATGGCTGAGGTTATGGGGCAAGTGATGCTGTTTTGTTCACAATTTCAGCCAGTGCATGTCTGCAGAAGCACTCAGTGTAGAAGTTCAGTCTGTCATTTCGACCATCAGGAGGAGTCCACACAGAATTCTTCTTCTTGTAGTGTTGGTAGGAGGATTGGTTGGGTCAGTGTGCTGTTCAGTGGTGTGTTGATAATATTCCTTGAGTTGGAGACGGTGAAAGTAGGCTTCCAGATCACTGCAGAACTGTATCATGCATGGGGGTGGTAGGGCAGAAAGAGAGTCCCCGAGATAGGACAGAGTCTTCTGCCGGGCTAAGTGTGTGATTGGATATATTAACAATATTGTTGGGTGAGTTAAGGGTACCATTGTTGTAGCCCCCTGTGGCATGTCTGAGTTTAGATAGTTTACTGTCCTTTTTCCTCTGTAGAGAAGCAAAGTGTGTGTTGTAAATGGCTTGTCTTATTTTTGTAAAGTCCAGCCATGTGGAAGTTTGTGTGGAAGGTTGGTTTTGTATGAGAGTCTCCAGTTTTGAGAGCTCAGAACAAAGGTATAGCTCATTGGCACAGGTATAGCTCATTACATAATGACTGTTAACAAGCAGGCAGGGAGCTAGAAATAATTGGAACCAAATTAATTAGTAACATTTTAAGTGCACTGTTTAAGCTAATTAATGTAGTAATTTATAATAATTACAGTAAGACACTGCTTCCTCTTATTTAAAGTCTATTCTAGATAAACACTGATAGTAGAAATCTACCCGTATCTAAATGCTTAAAAATGGGGTCCTCAGCAACAATATCCAGATCACACAGCAATGTGAAATCTTTCATTCCCATAACTATGGCAGACACACCTAACTATGGCTCATAGTTGAAATTACTTACGTATGTAAAGTCAGTGTTTATTTCCAGGGTGGATTTATTTTCGCTATGCACTCCTGGTGGCCTGGGTCTAGGCTGACCAGATAGTAAGTGTCAAAAATCAGGACAGGAGGTAGGGGGTAATAGGTGCCTATGTGAGAAAAAGACCCCAAAATCAGGACTGCCCCTATAAAATCGGGACATCTGGTCACCCTACAAGAGTCAGAACTTCCTTCTAACACTCTACATGTGCCAGGGAAGGGGGAAACTTGTAACTCGCTTCAGTGGCTTATTTCTCCAGCTCTCTATTTCTGCATTATTCTCTAAGTAACCCACCTCATTGGTTTTTAGCAGAGGGTCCAGAAATAGCTCCCAGAAGTCCTGACACCCAGTTCTCTGCTCTAACCACAAGAGCATACACATGTGCCATGGAAAAGCAGCTTTTGAACGTCTTACCAGAGTTTATCATTTTGAAAATCTAGTTGAAAGGTTTAATAAGCTGCTATATGTTTGGAAGAGAATAATTCAAACAGAAGTAACATAATCCTTAGGAAATGTTTACATTTAGTCGTAAAGACTTAGATAGGACATAATTCAAACCAAATCTATGATAATGAATGAATTCTGGCTAAGTCGCAAGCTGTCAGTGGGTTTGGATTTTTTTTACCCAATCATAAGACTTTCAAAGAAATAGTTGAGCGTGCTATAAGACACAATTCCATTTTAGTGAGATCATCTCAACTTTTTTCTTCTGAGGCCCCCCCCAGCATCTTATAAAAACTCCACGACCCACCTGTGCCACAACAACTGTTTTTCTGCATATAAAAGCCAGGACCAGCATTAGCGGATAGCAAGCTAAGTTGCTTGGGCTTTGGTTTCAGCCTCGCATGGCAGGGTTCAGGCTCAGGTTTGGGCTTTCTGCCCTGGGTCCCATACAGTCTAACGCCAGCCCTGCTTAGCAGACCCCCTGAAACCTGCTCGCAGCCCCCCAGGAGGCACGGGACTCCTGGTTGAGAACTGCTGATGTAAATGATTCGCTCATCTTTTTCACAGTACCGTCTCCCAAGTTCCCTATTTCATGTACAGATTTTTTTTTTAAAGGGAATAGAGGGGCCCAGAGATCACCTGCCATTATGTGAGGGGAGAGAGAGACGGAAGCTAGCTGTGTGAGAGAGAGCAAGAGAGACTCCATGATTTGGAGGAGAAGCCCTGTTCAGGAGGGTGCGATCCTGGACCCCCTGAAGTACTCTGACTAAATGGCTAAATTTCAGTACCCAGAAAGATAATGGAGCAAGTAATTAAGCAATCAGTTTGCAGACAGCTAGAAGATAATAAGGTGATAAGTAACAGCATGGATTGTCAAAAACAAATCGTGTCAAATCAACCTAATAGCTTTCTTTGACAGGGTAACAAGCCTTGTGGATAAGGGGAAAGAGGTAGATGTGGTATATCTTGACTTAGTAAGGCTTTTGATACCATCTTGCGTGACCTCATAAACAAACTAGGGAAATACAACCTAGATGGAGCTACTATAGGGGGGGGGTGCAGAATGATATAACTGGTTGGATAAACGTTCCCAGAGAGTAGTTATCAGTGGTTCACAGTCAAACTGGAAGGGCATATGAAGTAGGGTCCCACAGTATCGGTTCTGAGTCTGGTTCTGTTCAATATCTTCATCAATGATCTAGACAATAGCATAGAGAGTACACTTACAAAGTTTGTGGATGATACCAAACTGGGAGGAGTTGCAAGTGCTTTGGAAGATACAATTAAAATACAAAATGATCTGGACAAACTGGAGAAATGGTCTGAAGTGATAGGATGAAATTCAGTAAGGACAAATGCAAAGTACTCCACTTAGGGAGGAACAATCAGATGCATACATACAAAAACAGGAAATGACTGCCTAGGAAGGAGTACTCCCAGAAAGGGATCTGGAGGTCATAGTGGATCACAACTAAATATGAATCAACAGTGTAACACTGTTACAAAAACTAAAACAAACATCATTCTGGGATATATTAGCAGGAATGTTGTAAGGAAGACACAAGAAGTAATTCCTCTCTGTTGATTAGGCCTCAACTAGAGAATTGTGTCCAGTTCTCGGTGCCACATTTCAGGCAAGATGTGGACAAATTGGAGAAAGTCCAGAGAAGAGGGAGAAAGTCCAGAGAAGAGCAACAAAGAAGATTTGAGGTTTAGAAAACATGACCTTTGAGGGAAGATTGAAAAAGTTGGGTTTGTTTAGTCTGGAGAAGAGAAGATTGAGAGGGGACATAACAGTTTTCAAGTATATAAAAGGTTGTTACACTGAAGAAGGAGAAAAATTGCTCCCCTTAACCTCTGAGGATCGGTGTAGAGATGTGATGACTCACCTGCGCAGCACCTCCTGTCGGTTGTCCTGGGAATTAGCTCAATTCCAGCTTCAGAGCACCTCTGCAGGCCAGTGTCTCGCCTGCTGCTGGCCCTGTGTCCCTCCCGGACCCTGGTGCCCTTTACTTCAGGATTCTGCCCCAGCAGTACCCCCACGCTCTGGGTCACCCCTCCCAGGGGAACCCCCAACCCTCTAAGCTCACCTTGCCTCAGTGGCTACTGCCAGTCGTCATCTAGCCCCTGCTTACTGGGGCAAACTGCAGTCTGTAATGGCCACTCCTCATTGGCAAGGAGGTTTGGTCCAGCGGCCTCTGCCTAACCCCAGTACCTTTCTTTAGGCCTTGCACAAGGCCTGCAGCCTGGAGGTTTACCAGGCCCTCCTGCCTTATTCCCCAGCACTGCTCCAGTTCAGGTATCCTTTTCTCCCAGGCAGCCAGCCCTTCTCCCTCCAGGGCTGGAGAGAGACTCCCCTGTCTTCTGGCCCTCCAGCCCTGTTATCAGGGCCAGCTGGGCCCTGATTGGGCGCAGTGACAGCTGTGGCTGCTTCCCCAATCAGCCTACTTTTGCTGCTTCTACTTCTCTATCCCTGCCGCAGACCTCTCCAGGGCTACTTTTAACCCTTTTTAGGACAAGAAGCAATGGGCTTAAATTGCAGCAAGGGCAGTTTAGGTTGGACATTAGGAAAAACTTCCTAACTCTCAGGGTCGTTAAGCACTGGAATAAATTGCTGAGGAATGTTGTGGAATCTCCATCATTGGAGATTTTTAAGAGCAGGTTAGACAAACACCTGTCAAGGATGGTCTAGATAATACTTAGTCTTTCCATGAGTGCAGGGGACTAGACTAGATGACCTCTCGAGGTTCCCGCCGATCCTACAATTCTATCATTCTAAATCCCAAACAAAGAACACTTGAGTGGTGAGGAAATTACGGAAGGGAATGATAAATAGGAGTTCTGTTGGCTTGTGTAGATCAGTATATCTCATAAGTTTTTTAAAGTAAAGGATAAGTGTTTTAGAATCCCTTTTGCAATGCCTGTGTGTTACATGTTTCATCTAAACTGTACACCAGAGTGCTCACCAGGCTGGAATTATGAGAAAGAGTGTGCTTAAGCAACTGGTGTACCTTGGCAGGGGGTGGTGGTGATTCTGAGAACCTAAAGCAGTTGAACCCTGAGTTCCCACTTCTGTGAAGGATAATAGACTCTCTGCCCAGTGGGATGTATTCCGGAGAGGCCAAAGAAACAGTGCCGGAGGCTACCCAGACCAAGGGAAGCTTAGAAGCAGATGGGTCTGGCATGAGAGTGAAATGTGGCAGCCTGGTGAATGTCCAGCAGGGGGAGCTTTAACAGGGCTGTGACAAATGTTTGTTAAAACTTTAATCTCGTTATATTTCAGTAAAAAGCCATTTCTGTTTGGATTTTCATGATAGCACAGAGCTAGTACACAGTTAAGCTCCTGAATTGTCTCAGGGCTCCCAAAGCAGTAAAGGAATTAATATAGTAGTATTGTATTACACAAGTGTTGATAAAGGATAAGATGTTAATGTTACCTCCTGACAGCAAGAATCCAAATTCATCTCCTTCCAGCAGGAGCACAGTGGTTTCCTGTGAAACATCCTGGTGCTCCACTTAGATGTCGGGGAGGGACTGCAGTTAACTATTTCTTCCTAACTCCTAAATATATTTATTTCCATGGGATTTGCACTGGGCCACTTTATCCACAGACAAGAAATCCTGTATGGGTCCCTAGGGTGCTTAGTGTGGCTGCTGCTCCACCTAATAGTTGGTCCATCCTACTGCAACCTGACTCCTGGTTTAGGCCTAATGTCTGTCTCCACCAAATCTTTGCAGAATATCATGAATTGGACAGTTGTCTCTCATTTTATCTGCCCCACAAACCTCCCACAAAGCATTTAGTCTCACAAATCAACATGCTGCAACTCCATTTCCCACTCTGTGACTTCCAACCCTGAAAAACCCTCAGCACCTCTCATACAATTCCTGAGTCCCATAAAAGTCCCACATATGCTGCTCCAAGCACCAGTAAAATATTGATCTCTTTCAGTAGCACTTCTTTCCTAATTCCCTTACCTCTTCTTATGCCTTGGACCAGTTCTAGAGGGAACTTGAGAGGTGCCACCAGTGGCTCCTTCTGCCATCCATCTCAAGACACTTTTGGTGTCCACTGCTTAGCCTTCTTCACGGCAGTTGTGATCTTCTACTCTTTATGGCCCCATACACAGCATGTGCATCTTAGTGACATCGTGTTAGGCTGTGCTGTGTCTGTCTCTCAGAACCCAAGGAAGGTATTTTGAAAGTCTCTTATTAATAGGAGTATTTTAAAACTCCCCCCCTCCCCCCCCCCAAAAAAAGATGGACTTCTTTGGGATATTAGGCATTGGTTTCAATTTTGTTTAAGGTAGACAAATACATGAGCTTGCAGAGGTTGACAATGCATTTTAAGTGTCAGGGAACTAATCTTACAAGACACAAAGTCCTCAACATCTGTTTGTCAGTTGGATTGAGGGCACTCAGCACAAGGATCAGTCCCTTATCCTTTTATTTTATACCAAAAATAGAAGAGCCAGGAAATGTACATATTTTAAGTTCTCATGGTTTATTCTATTGCCTCTGTCTTTGTTGGTTAACCACATGTCAAATGCCAAGACTGTGAGCCAAAGCTGAATATATGTTTTATCTGTCTAGGTCTTTTATGCTGTCTTGGACCAACTCTACCATGGGGAACATCCTCTAAAGAGGTCAACCACAGAAATTTTAAAGGAAACCCAGGAGAAATTTTATGGATTACCATACGTACCAAAAACTGTGAGTATAATATTTCATTCTCATTCATACTTGAAAAGAAAAGGAAAGTTTGGAAATGCTTAGGCCTTGTGACTTTAGTAGGCTGACTAAGCTGTCATCCGCTTTCAGCAGAATCTTAAAATCTCCACATTTCCTATCAGCATAATTCAAAACAGAGGCCGTTTACTGAGGTTTTTGGCATAAATATCCAGGTGTGTCACTACTGAAACTGAAAAACTTCAACTCCAGAACTTCTGTCAAGCTACTGTGCCTGTGTGTGCTTGCATTTAAATGTAATTTCCTTGCTTCTGTGATGAGAATGTGGAGTCAGTACTCTATTAGTACTGTATTTCCGAATGACAAAGAGCTTAGTGGAATTAGTTTTTCTATAATTTTGGGACTGTGAAAAACAGCATTTTTGTTCCATTCTAACAGTCCAACAGCCATTTTGGCAAATGAAGCAAATTGTGTAAAACATGTTGTATGTTATTAGCATTCAGAGAATACAAGAAAAATGAGGAGTCCTTGTGGCCCTTAGAGACTAACACATTTATTTGGGCATAAGCTTTCGTGGGCTAGAACCCACTTCACCAGATGTATGAAGTAAAAAATACAGGAGCAGGTATAAATACATGAAAGGATGGGGGTTGCTTTACCAAGTGTGAGGTCAGTCTAAGGAGATAAATCAATTAACAGCAGGATACCAAGGGAGGAAAAATTACTTTTGAAGTGGTAAGAGAGTGGCGCATTACAGACAGTTGACAAGGTGGTGTGAGTAACGGTAGGGAGAAATTAGTATTGGGGAAATTAAGTTTAGGTCTTGTAATGACCCAACCACTCCCAGTCTTTATTCAGGCCTAATCTGATGGTATCTAGTTTGCAAATTAATTCCAGTTCTGCAACTTCACGTTGGAGTCTGTTTTTGAAGTTTTTTTGTTGAAGAATTGCCACTTTGAGGTCTGTTATTGAGTGACCAGAGAGATGGAAGTGTTCTCCTACTGGTTTTTGACTGTTATGATTCCTGATGTCAGATTGATTATTAATTATTTTTCTGAATGAGAATGTGTGTGTTTTAATTATGTGAAAATTATATTCTGAAGATGCAAAACCGTTTATCCTTGGAATTTAAATCACATTTTAAACAAACAAAAAAAAGTGAATCAATTGTTTAGTTATGCACATAGTTCTTGTACTCTATCCTATCAAATTCTGAAGCTAGGAGCCCAGCCTGAGTAGCCGTTCACTCCTCCCATAATGCAGTTGTGTTCTTTCATTGCTTGGTGCTGTGTAGGAATCGAACAACCCTTCCCCACAAAGAATGGGGCTCCAGTTACCCTAAAAGGTGTGCATCCTTTCCCTACAAACCCTTCCTGCTCCTTAGGTAGCAGCTGATTCCACTCCTATGGCCCTGTTCTCAGCCACAGAGTCAGAGGCAGGATATCCCTAGAGAATAGAATTTGATTGTACATTGTCTTCAATACTCAAACTTTATTGTTTAAATACTCTTAATATAGAATGATTAGGCACATGGAGGCATTTAATATTTGTTCACATAGTCTTGACCTTTAGAACCCCTCTCCCCCTGCAAATCCCTAAGAGGGGAATGTTGGCCAGGTCACCAGATAAGTTCCTTTCTTGCTTTGAAGATTGTCTTGTAATCTTTAATCTCCACCTTCATAATTTATCCACAGGATGGTGCCTGTAACATTAAGCAACATCTTGTAGTGCAGCATAGCATCACCATTTTAGTACAAGCTTTGGTGTATGACTTGATCCCACAGTCTGTCCCAGTACAAAAACACTAATAATTGAGTTATATTGTCAATATACTGTCTAGTTTCTTATATTCAGAATTTGACGGCATCTGGGCTAGGACTTTTAACACATTTAACATCTAAATTACACTTATCAAGAAACTACACTACAAGAACAGTTAGTAACTTTTGTAGCATAGCTCTTGCTACTTGATATGATGGAGGTGCAGGAGGCATCCCACAAACGCTGATATCCTTCAGATCGTTGGACTCAGTAAAATTGCACTATCTATTAATGACGTGATCATGGAACCAGCAAAGATGGTGTGGCACACACCTGCCACATGTGCTCCCACCCTTAAAAGGACAGAGAAGCCAAAGGGACAGAATTTTTATTTAGTCATCCAGCACCAAATCCACTGATTGCCCAAGCAGCATCAGAGAGAAGCAGGCAACACCAGGTATGATCTTTTCTACTTGATAAGGAAGCTAAGGGACTGTACTGTTGGCAGAAAGGTCTTTTCAGCTACCAGCCTGCAATTCACAATAGCAAACTGTCAGGTGCTTTTGACCAAGTACAACCTTGTGAACTACAACATATTCACAGAGTTTTCAGATAAGATTCCATGTGAGCTTAGAGGACAGTTTGAAGCACTCATCTAGGAGGGAAACCTGACTGTGAAGTCATCACTGCCATCAATGCGGCTGGCATGGCTGCTTGGTCAGTAGCCACTGCTGTGGTTGTGAAAAGAGTGGCGTGGCTTCACTCATCTGGGTTCCCAAAGGAGAGCCAAGTCACAATCGAGGATCTGCCCTTCAGAGGAAACTTAGCTATTTAGTGAAAGAATGAACAAGTCCCTAGGTTCGTTAAAGGAATCCTGGGCAATTCTCCTCTCCCTCAGGATTCATGCACCAGACAAAGATCAACTCCTGAGCCATTCTTCCATCATAGCCATTATGAGCCCCCAAAGAAGTGCACACAACTACAGAGGCTTAGACAAACAACTCCTTCTGCCTCCTCCTTCCAACTGGAACCTAAGGAACTGCAAATCATCTCTATAGCTAAATTTGTCTATTTTTTTCTGATATGGGGGTCATTTAGCCCACTTCTTTGACAACTGGCAGAGCATTACATCCAACAGATGGATTCTTGATATTATCCAAACAGGATATACAATAGAATTCCTCTCCCTTTCCCCTCCTCATCCTCCATCCCGATTTCTCTTCAGGGATCACTCTCACAAGGAGATGTTCTCTCAGGAGATAAACTCCCTTCTTCAACTGGGAGCCACAGAACCTGGTTCTCCCCTTTACCAAGGAAGAGGATTCTATTACAAATATTTCATGATTCAAAGAAAAAACCATAAACCTACAGCAACTCAGTGTCTATATCCCAGCAACACGATTTAGAATGGTAACGTTGGCAGCAGCAATTCTATCATTAAGCAAAGGAGACTAGTTCACAATTCACAACGTGAAGGATACCTGTTTTCATGTACCTCACTTGCACACAGGAAAGTTCTCAGGTTTCCATAGGTTCCTATCATTAACAGTATAAGCTACTTCCCTTCAGTCTGGCCACAGCCCCAAGGGTGTTTACAGAAATGATGTCAATGGTAGCCCACCTTTGCCTCAAGGGAATCTCAATATTTCTGCCCCTTGACAAATGGTTATTGACTGGGAGATCTCACTAAGAGGTCCATTCTGCAACAAGAGCCCCTATTCTAGCTGCATCAGTCCCTGAGCATCTCTGTAGACAAAGAGAAATCGTTGTTAGTCCTCACATAGACAGAAGAATTCATTGGAACAACACTGAACTCTGTTAGAGCCAGGAGCTTTCCTGCTAGACAATGACAACAATGGTCATGCAGCTTCAGGCCAGTCCACAGACCTGGGTTCAAACTTGTCTTACTCTTAGGCCAATGGCAGCCTGTACTTATGTAACACCGTTTGCAAAGCTCCGATCTTGTGCCTTAGCTCAAAACAGTGTACATCCCAAGCAGAGACTGCATTGAAAAAGAGCCACCACTCAGAGAATACAGGACTCAGTAAGCTGATGGGCAAACAGCGACCAGGTTTGCACAGGAATTCCTTTCACTTCACTACCACCTGAAAAAGTATTAATTCTGGATGCCTCCTCCCTAGGCTGAGACAGCCATCTGGACGAACAAGTGGCAGAAGATACTTGGACACCTCAAGAGTTCAGAATGCATATAAATCTGCTAGAACCGCAAGCAGTCCGCAGGGCTTGCAAATGCTTCCTCCCATGCACAGCAGTGAGACATGCACAAGTGCGATTGAACAAGTCAACAGTAATCTATATCAACAGACCAAGTGATGCAAAATCCACTCCATTATGCGCAATAGCTGTCAACCTATGGAATTGGTGCATCAGTCACTCTGTCAGTAGTGCACCTCCTGGAGCAATGCAACAAGCTTGTGGACAGCCTTAGCAGATTCCTATCAAGGGACCATGAATGGGAACCAGACAATTTGATAATACAGCATATGTTCTACCTATGGGGGCATGTGATATGTGAGCCATCTAACATGTGATATGTGAGCCTGTCTTAATGTAATTTAGATGGAATGTGCGGATGTGACGTTCTGCTTCTCAGCTAATGGCTGTTGCTTGGCTGCTCTTTTAATCTGGCTGCACACAAAGGCCTTAGGCTTTAGGCCTTACAGCAGGGGTGGGCAAACTTTTTGGCCCGAGAGCCACATTGGGGTTGCAAAACTGTATGGAGGACCGGGTAGGGAAGGCTGTGCCTCCCCAAACAGCCTGGCCCCCACCCCCAATCCGCCCCCTCCCACTTCCCACCCCCTGACTGCCCCCCTCAGAACTCCCAACCCATCCAACCCCCCCTGCTCCTTGTCCCATAACCGTCCCCTCCCGGGACCCCCCTACCCCAACCACCCCCTGCCCCTAACTGCCCCCCGGGACCCCACCTCCTATCCAACCCCCCTGCTCCCAGTCCCCTGACCTCCCCGACCCCTATCCACACCGCCGACCCCTGACAGGCCCCCCCGGGACCCCACACCTATTCAACCCCCCCTGTTCCCCTGTCTCCTGACCCCTATTCATACCCCCGCCCCCTGATAGGCCCCCCGGGACTCCCATGCTTATCCAACCCCCCTGTTCCCCATCCCCTGACCACCACCCCACCCCCAGAACCGCTTCCCCATCCACCTGCTCACTGCCCCCCGGGACCCCCCCGCCCCTTATCCAACCCCGTGGCCTCGGCCCCATTACCATGCCGCTCAGAGCAGCATGTCTGGCAGCTGCGCCGCCTGGCCGGAGCTAGACACGCTGCCACTCTGCTTAGCAGGAGCTCACAGCCCCACCGCCCAGAGCGCTGCCCGCGTGGCGGCATGGCTGCCAGGGAGGGGGAACAGCAGGGGAGGAGCTCGGGGCTAGCCTCCCTGGCAGGGAGCTCAAGGGCCAGGCAGGACGGTCCCATGGGCCGTAGTTTGCCCACCTCTGCTTTACAGTATGGCTGCAGACAAAGGCTTTATCTTTACAGGGCCCTCCTGGCTGACCCAGTCTTTCATAAGAAGGCTTTCCTTGACTATACCCTACATGTACAACCAATGTGATCTCAAAATTCCATTTAAACTAGACTATCTACCTGTCTTCTCACCAAAACTCCCATGACCAGCAAAGACAGGACACTTCATACTCTGGAAGTGCGAAGAATGTTAGTGTTCTATCCAGGCAGAACAAAATCTTTTTGAAAGTCTCCCAAGCTACTTACATCCTTTACTGAACACATGAAGGGAGAAGCTATTTTGGCGCAGAAAATATCCAAACGTATCTCTGGCTGGATCCTGCTGTGTTACGAAGTGGCTGGCATCCCTCCTCCATAGGGTATCAGGACTCAGGCGGTGTCAGTGGTTTTCCTCAGCGAAGTTCTCCTAACTGAGATTTGTAAAGTTACGACTTGGAGTTCATTTCATAGCTTTGCAAAATATTACATTGTAGGGCAGACCTCAGCAGCTGATGCGGCAGTGAGCTTAGCAGTCTTCCATTCACTGACTTCTTTGAGGTACTCACATCGTCCTCTATAAGGAAGACTACTTGTCAGTCACCCACAGTGGAATACAGATAGGGGCCAGTGCTTGAAGAAAGAGAGATTACTTACCTTTCTATCACTTGAGTCCTTGGAGATGTGTTGGTCTTTATCGGTATTCCACTACCCACCCTCCTTCTCCTCTGCTGCAGATCTGGCCAGTTGCAGTAGAGAGGAAACTGGAGAGGCAGTCCTTTCACACTGCCTTATTGTCTCAGTCTACAGCATGAGGAGAGGAACTGCACAGGCTGGTCTTCAGAAAGTCTTGCTTGTGTGGAACACGTGCGTGCCCACAGTAGAATATCGAAAGGGGTCACATAACATGAAGAATTCAGGTTACAGAAAGGTAAGTAACCTCTCCTTTAAGCTATAGAGAGTATTAAATGTAGCACATACCAAACTGCATACTTTTTGCTTTCCCATCAGTGCTAGTAATAATGAAAAGGGACTATTGTGTATTTCCAGTAGTCTTAAATAGATGTTTATATGGCTGTCAGAGGAGCTTTAGTAACATCTCGAAGAATCACAGTTGCTGTATGATAAATAACTTGTTTTCTGCTCCTGAGTAGGGGAATAAAATTGAATAACTCAATTATACATTTTGGGTTTATTCTCTTCCTGACATATGCATGTAACTTTTGTTAATGCTAATGGAAATTATCTGCCCATGTTGAGAGGAGACAACTTTGAAGCAGCAATGCCTATATTACAAGAAATCATATAGCTATGAAAAGACAATAGTAATGGACTAAATTCTGCATTTTCCTTCATCCAGTGCAAGCCCATTGACTTCATGTGGGTTTCACTGTATGTAGATCAGCACAGACTTTCCTGATACATCTAAAAGAAAATCGAATGACACAATTCTTCTCAAAGCCTCGATTTTAAACACTGCTTTTCCACATTAAATTACGAATTGCTCTTAAATTGTCACTCCCCTATAAATAGTGACTTTGTAAAACTGAACCTGTGGAGTTCCGTATTAATTGTTTGCTCTTCATAGCAAACTTTCTCAATTCTCAAGTAGACGTTTGTTTGTTTTTATATCTCCTTCACTCCCAGCTCCATAAACTCACCCTGGGCTCTGAAAACTTGTGTGCACTATAAAAATTACTCACTGCTGACAAGATTTCAGCAGTAGATGCAGCTGAACTATTGTTGAACGCTGTTTAGCCAAGAGCCATTGGATCAACTGGATCCTATCCATCTCACAGACCCTCACATCTAATAAAGATTCTGCAGGCCAAATTAGATCATAGAATCATAGAACCACAGGGTTAGAAGGGACCGCAAGGGTCATGTAGTCTAGCCCCCTGCCGAGACGCAGGATTTGTTGTATCTAAACTGGTGATACTCAGCCTCAGCCTCAGGAGCCACAAGTGGCTCTTTAATGCGACTCCTGCGGCCCTTTGCAGCACCTGATATTAAAACACTGTGCAGTTTAAGTATTAACCAATCAGGAGGCTTTTACTATGTTATTAACCAATTGTAGAATACCTGGTCAGTCATTTTGCTGTGAGAGTAATGTGTATCTAAAAATAGTAAATGAAACAATGAATTCACACTACTATGGCTCTTTTGGGTAGTGATCACTAATTTGGCTCCTGAACCACTGAGGTCTGAGTATCACTGGTCTAAACCATCCAAGACAGATGGCTATCCAACCTCTTTTTGAAAACCTCCAGTGAAGCAGCTTCCATGACTTCCTTAGGCAGTTCCTTCCGTTGTCCTATTGTTCTTACAGTTAGGAAGTTTTTCCTGAGATTTAATCTAAATCTGCTATGCTGTAATCTGAACCCTTTGCTCATATGGCTTGCATTCCATCCCTTTGATCACCTTTGTCGCTCACCTTTGGATCCTTTCCAGTTTCTCTACATCCTTTCTATACATTGGTGACCAAAATTGGACACGGTACTTCAGCTGAGGCCTAACCAGCCCCGAGTAGAGTGGTACTATCAGCTCCTGTAATTTGCATCCTATGCCTCTGTTAATACAACCCAAAATTACATTTGCTTTTTTTGCAACAGCATTGCATTGTTGACTGGTGTTGAGGTTGTGATCCACCAAAACTTCCAGATCCTTCTCAGCAGTGCTGCTGTCAAGCCAGTTATTCCCCATTCTGTATTTGTGCGTTTAGTTTTTCTTCCCTAAGTGTAGCACCTTACATTTGTCTTTGATGAATTTCATTGTCTATGGCCTGGTTCTCCAGTTTATCAAGGTCCCTTTGAATTTTAGCTCTATCTTCCAAAGTATTTTCAGCCTCCCCTAGCTTTGTGTCATCAGTAGATTTGATCAGTGTGCTCTTTATTCCTACTTCCAGGTCATTAATAAAATGTTAAATAATGCCGGACCCAAAACAGATCCCTGTGGAACCCTACTTGAGATCTCCTTCCAGTCTGACATAATTCCATTAATAGTTAATCTTTGTTTGCGGTTGATTAACCAATTATTACTCCTGAGGGAATTCTACATCAAAAAAATAAAAATTCTGCACACTATTTTAAAATTCTGCAAAATTCTGAAAATTTTATTTGTCAATAAATAAATGTGGAGGCTCCAGCATGGCAGTGGGGAGCACAGGCCACTGGCTGCATGGAAGTGGGAGATCACCCTGCAGCCCACCCACCCCTGCCCCAGGATACAAACTTGGCAGTGAGGCTGCACCTGACTCTGATACAGTGCAAGGGCTGGGCCTGCCCCAGAAGCAGCTCACCCCACAGTGACCCATTCCCATGCGGCTGAGGAACGATGGGGCCTACGGGATGGGGGGATGCAGAGATTTCTGCAGCTGGGGGAGGTTTCTGGGCATGGGTCAGGGTCAGCCCCAGCCCTGGCCGCTCCTTGAAGAGGAAGAGGGGACTTGCAGCTAAGCCCAGCATAGGGTAGGAACCACCAGCCGGGGCATCCACGCCCTTCCCCTCCCCCCACAGTGATTTAACTCTCTGCCAGCTGCTCCAGGTGCCTGAAACGATGCACCTGTGATGCTTTAGAGGGGTGTGTGACTGCTCTTGTGACTTTCCTTTGTTTCCCTGATAGTCATTTTTCTGTGGGGAAGCAAAAAAAATCTCCATGTGCTCAATGAATGAATGAATTCTGCATGTGCCCAGTGATGCAGAATTCCCGCAGAGGCACTGCTGACTGCTAGTGATCACCCATTCATCCTCCAGGTATTCACAAATTGAATGTTTTGTACATTGCTCTAGTAGCTTCCCAGGTGTTGAGTTCAGGCTGACAGGTCTGTAGTTCCCCGGCTCCTCCTTTTTCCCTCTTTTAAAGATGGACACTACATTATCCCTTCTCCAGTCTTCCAGGACCTCTTCTGTCATCCATGAGTTTGCAAATATTATTGCCAGAGGCTCCAACATTCCTTCAGCTAATATCTTCAGCCCTCTGGTGAATAGCATCAGGCCCCGTTGACTTGAATTCATTCAACTTAGTCAGAAGATCTCTGACATGTTCTTTACTTATACTTATCTGCATCCCTTCCCCGTTATTATCCGTAATAGCTTAGCTAGTTGTCCGGTCACATGTTAGTTTTGTGTGTGAAGACTGAAGCGAAGTAGGCATTGAGCAGCTCTGTCTTCCTATCATCTTCCGTTACCAGCTCACCTTCTTCATTGAGCAGCAGACCCATACCATCCCTGATATTTCTTTTTTATCTGACATATTTGTAGATCCCCTTCTTGTTGTCTCTAATATTTCTTGCTAGCTGTAACTCATTCTTTGCCTTGGCTTTCCTGATTTTGTCCCTACACGCTCGTGCTATTCCCATATTCACTTCCTTGGTGACATGCCCCCCCTTCCATTTCCTGTATGTGTCCCTTTTGGTTTTCAGCTAGCAAGATAGCTTCTTGTGCAGCCACATTGGCTTCCTGTGACTCTTATCTTCCCTCTGCATTGGAATAGCTTGATCTTGAGCCTCTAGTATTACATCTTTTAGGCACTGCCAGCCCCTGTCAACTCCTTTTCTTCCTAATTGGTCTTTCCATGGGACCTTGCCAACTATTTCTGAATTGGTTGAAATCTGCCTTTCTGAAGTCCAGTGTCCTGGTTTGTTATTCTCATGTCTTCCTTTCCTTAGGATCTTGAATTCTTACCAGATCATGATCACTTCCTCCCAAGTTCCCAAACAGCTTTGCATTTGCAACTAATTCACCCCTGTTGGTCAACACCAGATCCAAAATAGATGACCCCCTAGTTGTTTCGTCAACTTTCTTAATCAGAAAGTTATCCCCTACACATGCTACGAACTTGCAGGACATATTATGTTTTGCTGCATTAGTCTTCCAACAGATATCAGGGAAGTTAAAATCACCATTAATACTAGCCCATGTGTGTTAGCTAATCTTGTTACCTGGTTGAAGAATGCCTCATCCACTTCCTCTTCTTGATTTGGTTCTCTATAATAGACCCGCACCGTAACACCACTGTGATTGTTTTCCCTTTTTATCTTTACCCAGATACACTCAGTAGGTCTGCTGCTCACTTCCTCTTGGATCTCAGGACTAGTGTATACATTCTTGACATATGGTGCAACACCCTCCTTTTCCCCCCATACCTATCCTTCCAGAACAAGCTATGTCTCTCAATGCTTGTGCTTCAATCATGGGAGTTGTCCCACCAAGTCTCCGCAATGCCAATGAAGTCATAATTTTCTTCAAAGATCATGACTTCCAGTTCATCCTGCTTGTTTCCCATACTCCTTGCATTGGTTTACAGGCATTGAAGATATTTGGCAGACTGTCCTGTTGCTTTTCTTCGTGCCTCTTTAATGCAGTTGTGGTTTCTAATCCTTTCTCCAGAATTTAGCCCCTTCCCCTCACTAACACCTCCGCAGCCCATTGTTTAAGATTATAGAATCATAGAAATGTGGGTCTGGAAAGGACCGCAAGAAGTCATCTATTCCAGCCCCCTGCTGTGAGGCAGGACCCAGTATGCCCCTAGACTAACTCTGACAGGTGTTTGTCTAACCTGTTCTTAGGGGATTCTACAACCTCCCTTGGAAGCCTAGCCTAGTACTTAACTATTCTTGTAGTTAGAAAGTTTTTCCTAATATCTAATTTAAATCTCCCTTGCTGCAGATTAAGTTGATTACTACATGTTCTACATTCAGTGGACATGTAGAACAATTGATCACCGTCTTCTCTGTAACATCCTTTAACATATTTGAAGACTGTTATTAGGTGTTCCCTTCCTCCCTCCCGCCTCCCCCAGTCTTTTTTCTCAAGACTAAACATGCCCAGTTTTTTTTAAAACTATCCTCATAGGTTGGTTTTCTAAACCTTGTATCATTTTTGTTGCTCTCCTCTGGACTGTCTCCAATTTGTCCACATCTTTCCTAAAGTGTGGCACCCAGAACTGGGCACAGTGCTGCAGCAGAGACCTCACCAGTGCCAAGCAGAGTAGGATGGTTACTTCCTGTCTGACATGATACTCCTGATAGTACACCCTAGGGTATTAGCCTTTTCCACAACTGCATCACGTTGTTGGCTCATATTCAGTTTGTGATCCACTGTAACCTGCAATCTCTTTCTGCAACACTACTGCCTAGCCAATTATTCCCCATTTTATATTTATGCATTTGTGTTTTTCCTTCCTAAGTGTTGTACTTTGCAGTTGTCTTTTATTGAATTTCATCTTGTTAATTTCAGACCAGTTCTCCAATTTATCGGTTTATGCTCTTAGTGGCATCTGTGCAGGCTGAAAACAGTGGGGTTGAATATGTATAAATGAGGGTGTAATTTGGTCTGTAGGGCCTCTGTTACTAGTGATCATGTCTGACCTGGAAATAACTCACCTTAATTGTCAGAGCCCAAGTGAGTGTGGCAGATGTGGGGGACACTAATGGTTAGTTTGATTTATGACCGAAAAGAAATTGGTATAGAAATTGGTGAAATTCAATTAATAAGGAACTATACAATGCCAGTATTGCAAAGTTAATTTTGGGGGTAGAAACTTTGAGCTTGTTGCCTAACCACTTTTGACTTTATGTATAAAAAATGAATAAAAGTCCAGATAATTGAAAAGATGCTTTTAACGAAAGAAAGCAATACCAGGTTCTAAGGGAGAGCACTCAGTTTTCGTTAATCTCTCTTTTTAGAGCACAGCAAAATAAAACAATTTAATTTGGGAAAAGAGATGGATTTTTGGTGAACAGTGTTTCCTCCTATTATGTACTTTATTCAACATTTAGAGGAATTCCTTCGTTGTATTCATATATAATATGCATCAGAGCTAGCATGCACAAATTGTTGTAATTACCCATGATAGGAGAGTACACGTTTTGGTTTATATAACTTTGGATAGCAAGCCTTTTGATTATTTTCTGGGCTGCTAAATAATCTGGCAATACACCTGATTTGTTCCAACATGTTAAAAAATGCAGTATTTCAGAAAGGTCACTTCTATTAGTGACCTAAAGCTTCCCTTAGGTAACAGGTTTAATTATGCTTCATACCTTTGTTCACAATGCAGTTTGGTTCATAGCGTGAGAAGTTTTCTTCATATTTAGTAGGTCATATCAAAGAGAAACACTTTGTTTCCTATTTGATGTTTTTGCTAATAAAGGCATTGAGGCTTTAATGTATAATAGATGGATCCTTTTTCTACTAAGTAGTGTAGCTACTTGAGCAGACACTGATGCAGCTCTGATTATAACTTGTTAGTTTTCTGAAGAGTGATGCAGCCATTTGTCTACTTTTTGGGTTTGGTATAACCTCTATAGAATCAGTTGCTACTTTTGCCAAGTTGGAAACCCCACTTGTTTACAAAAAATTCAAATTCCTGGATTAGCTTTCAAATGGGCTTTCTTAAAATATACTATACAATCAAACATAAGAATGTGAGTATGGTGAGAGGAAAATTAAATAAGCATGCAATGAACTTCAGAGAAGTTTGTATAAATAATTAATATCTAAAAGCAATTTGGAAAGGACTGATTCCATATTGAGCTAAACATTCAGTTCAAACCTATAACAATGGTTAGAACTTTCAAAACCTCGTGAAGTCACTCTAGGAGGTTTGTTTGGCTTTTTTTTTTCCGTTAACGTATTTCAGATCACCTTTATGACAGGGAAAATATTGATAGCAAAGTATCATGAAATATTTATATTCCAGCAACAATATGACTTTCTTCACTGAACAACTGTGTCTGTGGCCGCAGAATGTTTACAGAAATTGTAAGACAGTGAAGCACTTTTAAGGAATTTCTTTTTACAAGTGTTACCTCCATGAAACTCAAACAAATGTTTAGCAATATTTATGTGTAATGGAGCTGCTTTTTAAAGAACTATGAAGAAATTTGTGTATGTCCCTTACTGGTAATACTTTTAATTAACTTTTATAAATCACTTGGTGAGAAGAAGGGGAGGAAGGGATTAAACTCTATTATTTAGTCAGTGTGTAAAATGAAGTTCTCTCACATGCCAAACTCCCATTATTTTCAGGACAGAAGGACTGGTCCTACATATACTTAATTGCTCAATTATATCTATTATTTATATTTCAGTAGGGGGTAGATATGATATCTAAGATATTCCAACTGATAACAAGGCCCTATTATTCGAGGTGCCATATAAACATATAGTAAGAGACAGTGCTTTCCCTGAAAAAGCTTTGCTTTAAATAGAAAAGACTGTCAACGTATCGGAGAAAGGAAGGGGGACTAATCCTCAGTGAAACTTTTCTTCACTGCAACAGTTAGCTAGAGTTAGCATTCTCAAATGAGAGCAAGCACACTTCAAAACAACACTCAAGTTAAGCATGGGGCTGGGTATACCCTGCATACCATTGGTGGCAATGTAGAGTGTGAAAAGCAGGCTGCCTCTGCACTCTGGTGTGTAGCTACATGTGTCAGTGAGAGGCTCTGGCAGGGGGAAGCAGCAGGAAAAGACTTGCAGCAGGGCACTGCCAGAGTCTTTCCCTGCTGCTGGTACACTGCTAAAAATAGGGGAGGCACTGAGTGGGCGTGTAGAGAGTCATGTAGGATATATACCCTAAGGTTCTGGTGTGTCTTTATTCTATTTGCCTAAGCAGTGCCTCACTGTCTACACTGCTGTTTATACCTGTGCTGGCACAGCATTCAGTGTATGTACTCCATATGCTGCTGTAAGGAGTGTGCAGTGTAGCTATACCCTGGATTAGCTGCTGTTGTAACTGCAGTGGGGGATGCAACAACTGCATTACTAGCTCAAGGATCAGTATTGCTCAAGCTTCAACTCAACCACCCCCGACAGGCTAGTTAGATGGAGTTTAAAGCACCACTTAACTCAAGCTAGAGAATTTTGTGTGTGGATGGGAGTTGTTAGGGGTAACCCTCAAGTTATAACTCAAGCTAACTGCTATGAAGATACATCTTTTGGATATGTCCACACTTTGAGCTAGGGGTGTGAGTCCCACCTCCAGGAGACATTATCTCTGCCAGTTTTGATCAAACTAGTATGCTAAAATTAGAATCTAGTCATAGCGATGAGAGTAGCAGAAGGGGCTACACTCAGTTTTCAGAGCACTGGCTTGGTCAGAAATTACACCTCCAGCTCAATGTAATAGACATACTCTGTGGTTTGCCCAAGGTCACACTGTAATAGGGTGACCAGACGTCCCGATTTTATCGGGACTGTCCCGATATTTACTTGTTTGTCCCGCGTCCCGACCGAACATCGGTCAGGACGCGAATTGTCCTGATATTTTGCACTCTGGCGCACAGGCAGAGGGGGCTCGCGCCCCCCCTTCCTCCTCCCTCCCCCATTGGATCCCTCCCCAAATTCCCACCCTTGCCCTGCCCCCTCACTGCCCCATTGGATCCCTCCCCAAATCCCCGCCCTGGCCCCGCCTCTTCCCCAAGCATGCTGCATTCCTCCTCCTCACCCCTCCCTCCCAGGCTTGCGCTAATCAGCTGTATGGCGGCGCAAGCGCTGGAGGAGGGGGGAGAAGCAGGATGCGGCAGCCAGCTCAGGGGAGGTGGAGGCGGAGTGGAGGTGAGCTGGTGGGGGGGGGGGGGGGGAGGCAGGAGGTGGAGCTGCCGGTGGATGCTCAGCCTCCGCCAATTTTTCCTATGCTCCGTCTTTTCTTTCTTCTTTTTTTTTTTTCCTCCGCTGCCATCTCTTGGGGTTTTTTGTTTGTTTTTTTTCCTCTGCCGCCGGTTCTTGGGTTTTTTTTTTGTCCTGTGCCAGAACCACCCCCTCTTCCCCCCCGCATCTCTCATCTGGTAACCCTACACTGTAAGCTGTGGCAGAGTCAGGAATTGAATCCTGATCTCCTCAATTCCAGTCTGGTGTGCTCAGATATTCAGGCACAAGAACAGAATGGTACTAAAATAACATTAGTTTACAATATTAAATGTCTTATTTTGTAGGTACAGAGGTTTTACCTGATTAAGCTGATATATTGGTAAAGATGTGTTTATAACATCATATAGATTTTTACTAGTAATTTTAACTTCTTACAATAATTTAGTTAAAAAGGGGAAACTTATATTCATCACAAGTATTATTTGTATGTTACCTTAAAGCATTGACTCATTTAATTTAAGCCCAGTGTGTTACTAACAGAAGGTACTGAAAGATGGACTAAGACCTGCTCCTGTGCCCATCTGAAGTCCTGCTGACCCTTAGTGGGACTCTTGTTGGGAAAAGATCTGCCGATATTGACCTGATTGTAGGCCTGAGACATTAGTATTACTCATTCATGGTTGGTAACATGCTCTTTTTGAGTGTATTGCATGTGTGTATATATCCAAAGCTATTTATCACGATAGAAGGGATGAATTTGGAAATTCTCAGGTTTGGGTATTATGTCAATATTTTACTTTAGAAAGCTATCATTTTATTGTAAAATGTGTAATACTACTAATATAGAGAGACACAAGGTGGGTGAGGTAGTTTCTTTTGTTGGATCAACTTCTGTTGGTGAGAGGGACAAGCTTTCAAGCCAGACAGAGCTCTTCTTCAGGTCTGGGAAAGGAACTTGAAAGCTTCTCTCTCTCACCAACAGAAATTGGTCCAATAAATGATATTATCTCACTCACCTTGTGTGTCTCATAGCCTGGGACCGAAACGGCTACAACTACACTGCATAATACTACTAGTATAGCCTGTCTTAATTTACTTCTTGTCCAATTTAAATATCCTAAATTGTCAGAATTTCCAGTCAGAATCTTAATATGAACATCTAACGCAATTTTTGAAGCAATGCTGAATCATAAACGTAACCTTTTGAAGTATATATTCTTCTATATCTCTCAAATGGCAATTTTCATCACATGGTCTTGGAAGTGGATATATAGTGGTATATAGCTTTTGTAAATTTGAGTTGTGATGATCACGTCATTCAGTAGGTTAAATTAAATATGTTTATATTTTTGTTAATAATTCAAATAATTCAACAACCATATGGTACATATCTAGAAACACTTAAGTGGTTAATTGCACGTTAAATTCCTTTCCTCTTCCCCAATATAAACAACTGCAAAAATATTTACATTCCCTGTCTTGCTAGATTTATTTATGACTTTATAAGAAAAACACAGAAGTGTTATAAATTGAAACTTTAATCTCTTGTTTGACTCACTTTCTAAAATGTCAATGGTATCTTAGTTGGTTTATCTTACACACTATCCCACTCCTAACCTCAGAAAGGCACTTTACTGTAAAATTTTGAACTATTGTGACATTAGCCAAGCTAGTGGGAAATAAGAAGTTGTTTCTTATAATTAAGTTCAAGTTATTCCACCCAAAATCAGAAGCTGCAACTAGAGAAAAAAGGTGTTTTGGTTTTTTTTAATTCTTTAAGAATCTTTTTCACCTTTTTGTAACTCCAGTGTTATGCTGGTGTAATTCTGTTGAAATTGGAAGAGTTTACACCAACATTAAACTGCAGTAACACAATAGTGAATCAGACCCAGCATATAGAAAAAACAACCTCATCCCAAAACAAACATATAAATGATAAAACCACCCACTGAAATTCTGTGTATTTAAAATGAGAGAATGTATGGCTCAATGCCCTTCCAAAGTGTGTTCTTTGTTTAAAATAAAATAGTGCATGAGTACCTTGATTTTCTTCTAGAGCAAACCATACCTCTCAACTTTCAAAACTGAGAGACAAGCTATGAAAATGTGTGACAAATTACCAAATTGTGGAACACCTGCATTTTGGGCCATAATTTTCAGATCATCATGTTTTTTTAACCTGGTTTAGGGATATTTTGTCATTCTGTGAATTAAACTGGTATTTTAAATAGAAAAGTTGAAAAACAAATTCCATCATTTACAACCATAATGACTCCCCAACACTTGTGGCTTGCTAACAGATCTTGAACCATGGAGTTTCAGATCCCCAGTGCAGACTTCTACCATTTGAGCTACACTTTGTGGGCCAGCCACTAGAAAGGCACCTAACATACACTTTGTCATTAAGTTTCAGAACTAATTGTCAAACAGCACTAGAATGTTGGAAATTCTTTTCGTGGCTCTGGCATGGGTGTATGTATATTGGTTAGAGTCTGGGTAGCCAAGCACACAGATTTAGCTTGTTAATTCTTGGAGGCAGAGTTGATGAGACTTGGATTTGTCATACTAGAGGCCTGGGCACTATTTCCCAGGTCTGCCCTGTGCAAACTCTGTTAACTTCTTTATAAAATGGGTAAGAACAATACTTCATTGCCCTCTTGGTTAAGATATGAAGGCAATAATAAGAGCTCTGAAGTACACAGAAATGTAGACAGCAGTCAGTAAAGACCAGAACTCCTGGTTCCCAGCTCAGTGCACCTTCCTCTAGACCAGTGGTCTCCAAACTTTTTTGATCGTGCACCCCTATCAGTAAAAAAATTTTGAGCACTCACCCCCAATATATGTATATTTATTTATGTATAAATTATATACATGTACTACTATACTAATATATTATGTACATTATAAAACATACACAAAAATATAAATTAAAAGATGAGTTAAAGATGATAATATTTTTTAGTAAGAGCAATGTGATTCAATATGCTTCATTATTTCTGAAAATCTTGGTTTAACACTTTGTGATATAGCGATTCGAAGGTCTAGATTAGGGTTAGGGTGCAGAAGGGCGCTCAGGGTGGGGGTGCGGGGTCTGGGAGGGAGTTAGGGTGAGGGAGGGCGCTCAGGGTGTGGGTGTGGGAGGAGGCTCAGGGCTGGGGCAGGCAGGAGGTGCAGAGCACTTACCTGGGGAAGCTCCTGTTTGGTGCAGGGGGTGTGCAAGTGGCTCTGCGCAGCACAGCTCCTCTCCCATGGTCACGATTCTGGGAGCTGCCCCCTCTCCTCCTCCCCCCCGGCCCTCCAGCAGGCAGGGCCACCCGGAACGCAGGGGCTGCAAGGCCCTGGGCCCTAGCTTGTAGCTCTAAAGCCCCTTTCAGAATGCGGCTGTGCAAGTACGGGCCAGAGGACTCAGGAGGAGCAGGGGCAGCCACACAGCCCGCGGCCAGAGGGAAGCGGCGCTTTCCCCTTCAAAGCCGGCTTTGAAGGGTAAAGCACCGCTTCTCTCCAGCTGCTGGCTGCGCAGCTACTCCTGCTCCTCCACATGCCGGAGGACTCAGGGCCACATTCTGAAAAGGGCTTGAGAGCTGCAGGCCAGGGCCCTCTTGGCCCAGGGCCCTGCAGCCCCTAAAGCCCCTGCATTCTGGGTGGCCCTGCCTGTGGGTGGGGGCAGCTTCCTCGCTCGCTTGCTCCCTCCCTTCTCTGGCCGCCCCTTTTTTCCTCCGGCGGCGCTCCTCCTGCCCAAAGGAAGAAGGGCTGCTAACAGCCTGGCTTATAGAATGGCTTTTATAATTAGCCAGGAGCTCGTTGATGACTTTCAGCAGTTTTTCCACCTCATGCTGACGCCCAACTTCATGGGCCGTAGGAGTAGCAGCACCAAGCTGGCGCCAGATCTATGGCGTCTCCACCCAATGGTCCCTGCAGGAAAGAGGAGCTGGCTGTTCATCTGCTTGCATCTACTGCCAGGGATAAAAATTTAATTGGGAAGGGAGGGCCCCACCAAATATTACCTCCACCAAATATTTTTGCTTATGGAAACTATTTAGCAACTCTCCTGCTAAGATTTAATACAGTTGAAATTTTAAATTCAAAATAGTAAATGAAGGGGGAAAAGTATTTACGTCGTTAATGTTGGATTTTGTAATATTTACCCTGTGATTTGTCTTCAGACTCAAAACTGAATGGAGACATTTCATCTGCTCTGAAATAGTTGAAGATTTATGGAGACTAAATAACAGCACAAACTTTCAAAGAGCATTTTGAAAGGTTCAGGCACTTCTCGAGGACAAATCAAACAGTGTTTGGCTGGATTAGCACAATCACTATGAGTTCTTTTCTTCTAAAAGGAAATTGTAGTCTAAACAGTTACGACATTTTACAGCACTAATGCCGTTAAATGAAAACAAAGACTAGCTATAGATCAAATGAAAACTAGTTAACAATGGGAATGTAATAAGTTATTCAGCGCTATTTGCAACTCATTTTCCCTTCTACAATTTTGGTTTAGTCTCGTAAGGACTATGGCTGAATTTTGTATTAATTGATTTTGTTGTACTTTTGAACATTGCTAAATCTGAGAATTCAGTCTAGTCTTGATAGGTATAGGCTGGAAACATCTTTAACCATACATAACTGAAGTATCAGCTAAACTTTAAAGGATATCACTTATTAATAGGTTGTAGGAAATTGTAGTAATATCTTTAAAGTGTTGTTCCATATACTAAGAATGCAGCAAATGTGTATCTTCATTTAAACTCCTAATAAGACTTACAATTTATTTTAGTTAAAGTAAAACAGGGTTTTTTATTAGAAAGGCTGAAAAGCCATTGCATATAGGATTTTGGAAATTCTTCAGACAAGATAATCAGGGAGGATTGATGGTATGTTGATAGAAAGCAGGCATCTTTAACTAATAATTTCAGTGGATCAGTCACGCACCTTTATTTCTGTCAGCTATACTGTACAAAAAACAGGTAGTAACATGACCTGCAGATGGCATATTATCATAACCCCTGGGCTATGCTATAGAATACACTGTTATTTAATAAACTCCTGGAATGTCTTCATGGAACTTTTTCATAATTATTACATATATTCCTGTAGTAGATGATGTACTCAGAATCTTCATTAACTTTCTTGCAGCTTAACAGAAACATAACCTGTAATAAAAAGTGCGTCCTAATTGTGTATGTCTAGCCTGCAGGTTTTCCAACAGGGAAATTCATGTGTCAGATTTTTTTTATTGATATGGAGAAATGATTCAGCCCTGGAAATTGGAAATAAAGAGGATTAACTGAGCATTAACTGAGATCTACTGAGAGCTGGAGTAGGGGAATTGGTAATTGCTGCAAGGAGGACAGTAATTAGAAGCTATTTTGTGTGGGGAGGTTACAGGAGGTTGGGGGAAGAGAATGGTGACATACTAAAACTACTTGTGTTCTGCAGTGAGACAATCTGGCCTCAGACTTTTTGCCTGGTTACTAAACACATTTTAAAGTCCAGCCTACACTGAAACCTAGCTGGGGGACAGCTATGTTATAATCAGGTTTCTTGATGTGGTATTTGCAGAATGAACAAAACTTTGGTTACATTATTTCATTAGGTGGTTTGGGTTAGACTTATCCATAGTAATTGCCAGGATTATTTCCTTTTCTTAAAATCAGTGTGGCACTTGCCACACTAGGGATATAACTCCATTTTTCACTACCAACCCAGTTGTCCATAGCTTTATTTAAAAAAATCCTTTGGTACATTGAGTTTATAGCTAATTCCTTTAATACCCTGGAATGTATGTCATATCCACTGGCAGTTTTTAAAATATATTCAACTTTTGCTAACATTCCATTATCTGTTCTTGTCTCTTTAAGTTATATTATATGCCCTCATCATTGTAGTATCTGAGCACTTTCCAAGGAAAAGTGATGCGATTTATGTTGGTTCTTACATTGGGAGTTGGTTTCATAGTGTTGGACCAAGAAAGCTCTTTGTCTTGCACATTTGTGGTACAGTTTCATTTTGCCTGTGGAGTGGAGCTGTTGACAGTGGTCCTCATCCTGGAGCTATAGGTGATCTTTTAGTTACAATGGGCCCTGGCCATTGAGTGCCTTTGAGGTAATGAAGACATTTGGATGGTATTCTGTGGGAAGTCACTGTAGGAAATGGAGGGACAGTTCTATGTGTTCACAGTAGCCCGTGTTGCCGAAGAGACATGCTGCTGTGTTCTGTACTAGGTGGCATTTATGAAGGCCATTGAAATTAATCCTTTCTGAGGAACATAAAACAGGATTAAGCATTTTCCTCTCATGTCAAACTCCTGAAAAGGGTTTTCTTTTATAACAGAAAAAGCAGATGTATTCTTTCAGTTTTTCATAAGCAGATATATTTGGAAATTATTAAGATTTTAGGCATGTGAAGAGTGATTCAACAGTAAAGCTTTTTCCATTCTTGTGAGAGCTGTAACCTTTCAAGCTGAAACTTCAAATCCTCAATCTGAAGACTTAATATAGAATAAAATAAAGACTGACATGTTTTCCTGCTTCAGGCTTCTAAAAATACTGGCCTTCTGATCTGTTTTTAAAATGTGTTTTCAGTTTAGTGATTATGGTTAAAATTAAGGGACGAGTTAGAAAAATTGTAGATGTTATGTATAAATGTTGCAACCACAGTACTTTTCATTGCAAGCTGAAAAATCTGAATTCAAGCTGAACTTAATTTCAAACCCTGGACTGAAGGAGGTAAGAATAGTTGGAATCAGATAAAAAAAATCACTTCATTTTTAAGAGCTTGCACAAGATCGCTTGTAGTGTGATTTTTATATATTTCACTCTATCAAAAAATTAAAAATTGATAATATTTCAATGACATTTAGTGACTGTGGCTTTATGCCTTGCAAAACAATTTGAGTAGAAACCCCTCATTAAATGGTAAAGTCAAAGCAAGAAGAAAGTTTTTGACTCGTGCTGATATTGTAGGAACCGGGAGCCCATTTTCCAGTGCTCTGGGAGTTGCATGGCTAAATTCCAGCTCACTGCTTTTGAAAATGTACCCCTCAGGGTTTTATTTCTGGCTTTTTAATGCTGAACAGACAACATGCTGCTAACTCCTGTTTTTCCTCATCCCCTCACATGGATCTGGATCATGGAATTGGCCACAATTCTTTCCCTTGATTTGAGGCAGTAGGACTGATGATAAGCCACAGTTTTATCCACCAGAAGGCCAGCATTTCGTTTGACCCCACTCCTGTCTCTGTTCTGTGTTAGGTAGGTCAGAAACGCACCAGCACTAGATGGAGCACAACAAAGCAACTCTGTATATTTCAGCTGTCACCACTTTGATCAGGCTGCCTCTTCCCACTCTTATATTTTACTTCTGGTGCCTTTCACTCTTCTGCTTAGCCTGCCTCAGCACTTCATGGCAGCAATGTCAGGAGCAGGGAGCAGACACCTATGGACCATGGATTCTGATTCAAAGCATCTGCAAAGCTACCTCATTTCCCTCTCTTCAAAACTTTCCCTATAACTACTTTGGCATGATACCTACCAAAAAAATTGACAATGGTAGGCCACTGGTTTGCTGATACCACTGCCTATCATGCTGTCCAAAATTGTCTCATTGTTTCCTTTGTGACAAAGTTCCTCCTCTGCCTTGGTGGGTCCTGCGCTTTCTGGCGGATTTGCTTGCCTCAGAGGTTCACAGCAGCCTTCAGTTTGGCTGCTTTTGCTAGAGGCTCAAACCCGCCGTTCACTCAGCTAACCTCATAGCTGGCCAGCATGGGGGAAGCGGAGAACAATCTCTTCAGTCTCTGTCCCACCAAGTGGGTCGGGGATAGACCAGATCCCTTTCCAAATATGACCTTCCTCTCTGGTGTTTGTCACAAACCAGGTCAACTCCTCCTTTGTCAGATAGGAAGTTGGAGGAATGGGGGGGAGCCCAGGCCCAGCCTCTACACCAGGTTCCAGCCCAGGACCCTGTGGATAGCAGCTGTCTACAACGTCTCCTGTATCAGCTGCGTGACAGCTACAACTCCCTGGGCTACTTCCCCATGGCCTCCCCCAAGCACCTTCTTTATCCTCACTGCAGGACCTTCCTCCTGAAGCCTGATAATGCTTGTACTCAGTCCTCCAGCAGCAGACCTTCTCACTCACTCACTCCTTGTGCGCTCCCCCCCCCACTAACTGATGCAAGGTTCTTTTTAAACCAGGTGTCCTGATTAGCCTTCCTGCCATAATTGATTCTAATAAGTTCTTAATTGGCTCCAGGTGTCTTAATTAGCTTGCCTGTCTTAATTGGTTCTAGGAGGTTCCTGATTGCTCTAGGGCAGCCCCTGCTCTGGTCACTCAGGGAACAGAAAACTATTCATCCAGTGCCCAGTATATTTGCCTTCTACCAGACTCCTGCACCCAACTGGTCTGGGTCTGTCACACCTTGTACTCCCCAGTAGTCTGTCTGTGTCCATCTGTTCTCTCTTGCCTTACGTTTAGACTGGAAATTCTTTAGGGCAGGGGTTGTCTTTTTATTCTGCGTTTGTACAGTACCTAGCACAATGGAGTCCTGGTCCATGAACAGAGCTATTAAGTACAGACACTTCCTGGGTTACGCAAGACCCAACTTACGCAAATTTGCACTTACGGAAAAAGTTCCATAAGCCAGAAATAGGATTTTCGAGTTGTGGAAATTTTTGCGTAACATACAGGTATACGTTTCCGACTTGCGCAAAATTCGAGTTACATGAGGCTTTCCGGAACGGAACGATTGCGTAAATTGGGGGTGTCTGTACTATGGTAATGCAAATAATAAATAATAATCAATGAAAAAATTTACCAGGCCTAGCCAAGCTTCTCCATTAAGCCTTCATGAAAGCCTGGGATGGGACAATGTCCTTATATGAGCCTCCCATCCAAGGGTGCTTCTCAGTGGCCAGATGAAGGTGGTGAGCTCTGGATTACACTTGTCCTCAGGATTGAATTGCCATCTCTCTCAAAAGCAAGAAGCTGAGAGTGAGAAAGGACACCTCAGAAGATTCTTCACTGTTGCCTTCCAGAAAGACAACTGCAAAAGGTAGGTCTCTGTTCATTTTCCACCATTTTATATAGCAACTCCATCTCTCCTCATTGCTTTAAAAATGATGAATATCCAAGAAAGGCCTGAGTTTGCTCCCTCACAACAATCAGAAGATGGAGAACTCTTGGATTCAGATTCCTCAGTGCTTTTTGGCAATACCAAGCAAATCATAGACTTCAGTGCTCCCTTCCTGAACTATTCACATACAAAGAGTACTTCTCTGAGAGATCCATTTGGGTGAAAGCCTTTCCCCTCCTGGTTAGTTTCGATAAAATGGTGACCAAAGTTTGGGAAAAAACAGTAAAAAACAGTAAATATTCTTTTCCCAGATCTTTTCCTGGGACAAAACTGCCCCTTGGGGAATGATCCACAGAATTTACTCATGAATTTGTGGCAACTTTCCTCAAGATCCAGGGGATCCAGGTCTTTCCCTACTTTGACAAATGGTTAATCAAAGCACATCTGCCAGAGGTCCACTCAGATAGGTCCTGTGACTTTTCCCTCTCAGACTTCTTTGTTAGCCAGAACTAGAGCTCCCTCCTTTGCATATGCCACCTAGCAGCAATGTTTTGTACTTGAAGGGATAGTCAGACCATCTGCTGACAGAATGGAAATGATTTTACCCGCCACACAGTCTCAGTGTCTGCAGGTTCCATCTGCCCTCTTAGTGATGCAAATGCTTGTGGCCTTCTGTACAGTACCCTGGACCAGCTTCTGTTCAAACTTCTTACTTCCCTCAGTTTAACTACAATAGAACCAATGCTTGCAGACCCTCCATTATCCTGCATCTTGTTGGATGAACAGTTGCAATTGTGCAGAAGGATTCCCTTGTCAGAACCAGAATAAGTATGGTCACCAGTGACGTAGGTCCCAGGGTGAGGAGTGACTGATTCTAGGGTCCAACTTGGGGCATATAGGCTCATCAATAGGCTAAAATTCAAGGATGTTAGCATACAGTAACCACATCTGTTTAGAATCAGTGCCACCAGAGGTGAAATAGAAAGATTCCTAGTGGGGGTGTCATTCCCTGGTTTCCAGCTTTCTCAGGGCGCTCTCCAATATGATGATCAGGATCCAGCACCTGGAACCTCAGGGGATGTTATCTCTTTACACCAGATTTAACTACATTGAAGTCAACGGGGTAATTGCTGTGAGAGGAATTAGTCCCTTAATCTTGAGTCCAAGATCCTCCTAATGCATCCCTTCTACCCCGATACATTTTGTGTCCCTAAAGCTACTTGCATACAAAACAGCATTTCTTGTAGCCTTAACCTTGGCAAGGCTCATAGAGAAATTAGCTGTCCTGTATTCTAGGTAATGTTTTCTTATTTTTCATATGGTCACCACAGGACAAAGTGGCTTACTCATAGACTCATGAAGACTTTAAGGTCAGAAGGGACCATTATGATCTTCTAGACTGATCTCCTGCACAACGCAGGCCACAGAATCTCACCCACCCACTCCTGTATCAAACCCCTGACCTGTCTGAGCTATTGAAGTCCTCAACTTGTGGTTTAAAGACTTCAAGGTGCAGAGAATCCTCCTGCAAGTGACCCGTGCCCCAGGCTGCAGAGAAAGGCGAAAAACCCCCAGGGCCTCTGCCAATCTGCCCTGGAGAAAAAATCCTTCCCGACCCCAAATATGGCGATCAGCTAAACCCTGAGCATGTGGGCAAGACTCACCAGCCAGACACCCTGGAAAGAATTCTCTGTAGTAACTCAGATCCCACCCTCTCTAGTGTCCCATCACAGGCCATTGGGCATATTTAACATAGTCCCCTAATGGGAGATTTCTCCTTTCCATATTAACCAAGAGTTAACCCTTCTTTCTGTCAGAAACCTCCAAAACAGGAGAGGATGTTGCATTCCCTAGACATTATTAACACAATCATCCAAAACACAGGGCTTGGTAGTGATAGGGGACTTCAACTACCCAGACATCTGTTGGGAAAATAATACAGCAAGGCACAGATTATCCAACTAGTTCTTGGAATGCATTGGAGACCATTTTAATTTCAGTAGGTGAAGAAAGCAACTAGGGGAGAGGCTGTTCTAGATTTGATATTGACCAATAGAGAGGAACTGGTTGAGAATTTGAAACTGACAGGCAGCTTGGGTGATAGTGATTATGAAATGATAGCATTCATGATTCTAAGGAATGGTAGGAGGGAAAAGAGCTAAGTTCCCTCCAAGGCTGCGCAGCAGCCTATTAAATGCTGCGCAGGCGCTCAGGACTGCAGCGGGGAGAGATGACTCTCCCCCAGCCCGGACCTGCCGCAGCTGGGGGAGAGGCACCCCTCCTCCAGCCCCGGTCCGGACCTGCCGTGGCCAGGGGTGAGGCGCCCCTCTCCTGGCCCCAACCCGGCCTGGACCTGCCATGGCGGGCAGAGGCACCTCTCCCCGCTGGCCCCAGCCTAGCCCCGGACCTACCATGGCATGGGGAGAGGCCGGGGGAGAGGCACCTATTCTGTGGTCCCAACCCCAGAGCTGCTGTGACAGGGAGAGGTGCCTCTCCCTCTCTTCCAGCCCAGGTGTTGCTGCAGGAAGAGAGAGCTGGGGGGAGTCTTCTTTCCCTGCCGTAGCCCCGGAGCAGCCTGCACCCCAAACCCCTCATCCCCGGACCCACCCCAGAGCCCGCACCCCCAGCTGGAGCCCTCACACTCCTGCACCCCAACCCTCTGCCCTAGTCCTGAACCCCCTCCTCCACCCCAAATCTCTCATCCCTGGCCCCACGGCAGAATCTCCCCACACACCTCAGCCCTGAGACCTCTCCTGCACCGCAAACCCCTCATCCCCAGAACCCCCAACCCTCTGCCCCAGCCCTGAGCCCCTCATCGCCAGTCCCACCCCAGAGCATGCACCACCCGCAACCCAACCTCTTTCCCAGCCTGGAGCCCCCTCCCACACTCTGAACCCTTCGGCCCCACCTCCCCCACATGAAGAGAGTACACTTATAAAGTTTGCAGAAACTACAAACCTGGGAGGGGTTGCATGTGCTTTAGAGGATTGTTTTGAATTTTAATCCTATCTGCACAAACTGGAGTAATGGTCTCAAGTAAATAAGATGAAATACAAAGTACTAGGACAAATACAAAATACTCCACTTAGGAAGGAACAATCAATTGCACACCTACAGAATGGGAAATGACTGCCTAGGAAGGAGTACTGCAGGAAGGGATCAGGGGGTTATAGTGGATCTCAAGCTAAATATGAGTGTAACACTGTTGCACCCCCCCCCCCAAAAAAAAAACCTACTATCATCATTCTGGGATGTATCACCATGAGTGTTGTAAGCAAGACACGAGAAATAATTCTTCCACTGTACTCTGCGCTGATATTGTGTCCAGTTCTGCGTGTTACATTTCAGGAAAAATGTGGACAAATTGGAGAAAGTCCAGAGAAGAGCAGCAAAAATGATTTAAAGGTCTAGAAAACATGACCTATGAGGAAAGATTGAAAATATTGGGTTTGTTTAGTCTGGAGAAGAGAGGACCAAGGGGGAGACAACAGTTTTCAAGTACATAAAAGGGTTTACGAGGAAGAGGGTAAAAAATTGTTCTTCTTAACCTCTGCGGATAGGATAAGAAACAGTGGGTTTAAATTGCAGCAAGGGCAGTTTAGGTTAGACATTAGGAAAAACTTGCTAGCTATCAGGGTAGGTAAGCACTGGAACAAATTGCCTAGGAAGGTTGTGGAATCTCTGTCATTGGAGGTTTTTAAGAACAGGTTAGACAAATGTCTGTCAGGAATGGCCTAGTTGTTATGTAGTCCTGCATTGAGTGCAGGGCACTGGACTAGGTGACCTATAGAGGTCCCCTACACTTCTATGATTATCATAGATCTCTGATCCTGTTTGAACAGGACAAATGACATATTTGAATTGACTCCCTCTTTGTTTCCTGAGAAGGAGCCAATAAGGGAGAAGCGGTTTCTTGTTGATCCATTGCTAGATAGAGCCATCTTACATTGAAGAAGCATATAAGACTGCAGAGAAACAGTATGTCTTTTCAATTTACTTCTACTCCCCTTTTCACATTACAGGCAGGGGAAATCTGAGAACATAAATTCTGTTTCTATGTGAGTAGAGCTGATTATTTCAATTTTCCAAGGTAAAGAAATGGAGCCAAATAGGGAAGTACTCTATTTAAGTAAAAGAGAGGAGTCCAGCAACACTGGAATGAGTCATAAAACTAAGTAACAATTTATAGACAAATAACAGTATATTACAATCTGCTATAAATATACAAACAAATCTGTGAACAATGGTATGTCATGTGGATGTAGTTCATTTACCTCTGAGCTTGTACTTTGGCATGTGGGAAGATGTACTTTACATATACAAGTCTCTACTATAATTTTGTTTTTGGCAAAAACTCATGGATTTAACTTTTTCAGGTGTGACACTGTAATTATCCATGTGGAAAAATGTGGTGTTAATTGTAACAAGTGAATTGTGGTTTTCTTTTAACACCAAATAGAAACAATGTGAATATTATTAAATGTCTGAGTTTTTTACTGGTTACAGTTTTCTGTGCCTTTGATTCTGTTTGCTCATAATATTAATTATAATGATTAGCATTGGAAAAATGTAGTCTTTAGCTCAGAAAATATTTATTAGAATGAGGTTCTACACATTAGTTTTTCTTTCATTGTTTCTCCTTAATACTATCAGATTTCTGTCAATGTAATATATGAACCAATTCAGTATATAACTCTTGCAATCTTTGATAAAAAGTTCTCAAAATAATCAGAAGGATATAAGTGATGTGATTTCCATTCTGTTTTCTTTTCCCTATAGGCATGGCAGCTGAGATTCAGCCATCTAGTGGGATACGGTGCCAAGTATTACTCCTACCTCATGTCCAGGGCCATTGCCTCCATGGTATGGAAACAGTGTTTTGTGCAGAACCCATTTGACAGGTAAAAAGAGAGAGTGCATGAAGTAGACCTGAATGGCGTACTAACTCTGGGAAGCAGAAAATTTGCTTGTCGTACTTATAGCAACATTTAGATTTTTTTATGTCATTTTAGTTGTTTTTTCTAAATATGTTGATTTTAAAAACATAGCAAAATATAACATAACCACAGATGATAAGATGAATTGTAGGACATGTTCACTGATGCAAAGAATACGGCATCAGCATTTTAAAATGTAGGTGCCAAGTGGGAGGCTCCAAAATCCATATGTAGTCATCTAATTAAAGAGCTTGATTTTCAAAAGTGTTAAATACCTGTAACTTCCATTTGACATAGAAGAAGCTGTCAGTATTAAACAAGCTTCTTGTCATCACCTTCAAAGCTCCACATAGCTCTTCATAGTTATCTTCCCTTTCAAGCTTTGCATTGCATCCCTCTGCTCGGCTAGTATACACAGCTTTATCTGCTTGTTTATTAGTTTCTCATCCAGTCTCCTCCGTGCCGCCTTCTGTGCAGTATCCTGTGCATGATGCAGCCTCCCTGAGCTCATCTGCAAGACTCCCTACCCTGTCTAAATCAAAGTCACTCTTGAAGACCAATTTTGTCCTGCTTCTTACAATCAGTCGAGCTGACTTGTACATCAGTTGCCTATTCTGCTTCTCTTAAGGCTGGTCTACACTGGGGGGGGGTGGGGTGGGATCGATCTAAGATACGCAACTTCAGCTATGAGAATAGCGTAGCTGAAGTCGACGTATCTTAGATCAACTTACCTCCCGTCCTCACGGCGCAGGATCGACGTCCGCGGCTCCCCCGTCAACTCCGCTTCCGCCGCTCGCTCTGGTGGCGTTCCGGAGTCGATGGGGAGTGCGTTCGGGGATCGATTTATCGCGTCCAGAGGAGACGCAATAAATTGATCTCCGATAGATCGATCGCTACCCGCCGATCCGGCGGGCAGTGTGGACTTACCCTTAGCCTCTTTCTACTAGTCTGTCTCCTTACGGTGTGAGCTCCGCGGAGCAAATACTGTTTCTTCCTGAATGTTTGGGAAGCACCTACCACACTGTAGGTACTACCATAAATAAATACATTTAATAACAGCCTATAAGCAAATAAATTCACATGTTCAAATATATTTGAAACTGTTTGCCTTAATTTGTAAATCTTTTTACCTGAATGTGTTATATTTGGCTGATATCAGAGAATCTAACTGTTTGTTTGTTTTGTTTGTTGGATGAAACTTCCAGCTTATCTAGACAAACTACACTGGGGGGTATTGCTTATTTGTACTGAGGTAGCACAAAATTTGAACATCTTGTGAGCTATCAAAATCTATCAAATCTCACTACAATTGAGAAAGTACCTTTTAGGACTTTTGTCATCCATTTTGACATCTATTTTAATTTTGGGCCAAAACTGTATTTAACATTCAAATAGTGATTTCCTAAAACAAGGAAGTTCTGTATTTGTTCAGGATGTGTGCCACTGGGCGGCAATAAGCAAAAGCATTTCCTGATGTATTTAGAAAACTGTTATTTAAATGTGGCTAGAAGCTATAGCAGTGTAGTTGTAGCCGTGTCAGTCCCAGGATATTACAGACACAAAGTGGGCGATGTAGTATCTTTTATTGGACTTCTATTGGTGAGAGAGACAAGATTTGAGCCACACAGAGCTCTTCTTATTTCAGAGCTAGTGACCATTTCTCGTCCTTGGAGGGTCTCATTTAATAACTGAAAAGGCCAGCACAAAATATAAGCAAAACCTTTATCCCCATGTCTGACTCTCAGCTCAATCTTAGCTTATTTGTTCCATCTGAGTCCACTGCTTGCCTCTGTCCAGGGCCAAGCCCTTTACAAGCAGGTCCCTTTCCTAGAGTCCATGGACTAGAATCCTTCCCTAGAACTAGGTGTCTGCAGAGGCCTGCCAACTGCAGCTGTTCTCCAGGAGAGCTCATATTTCTTGATAGACTGGGCTTCCTGCCACCATTTGGGAGATTTGTTTGCTGGGACCAGGTTTTCCCAATGGCCTGCCAATTGTAGGTCTCATTGTTGAGATCTCCTCTCTCTAGGAGCAGTGTATACCTTCTAGGCTCCTTACCCCAGTGAGCTGTCCTGGGAGTTTCCTGTTCCTAGGAGCTCACCTTCTCTCTGTGATAGCATGTCTAGAAGCACTTTCTCCCCAAGAGTATCTAGCTTAACTAAGCTCGCATAACTTTTTTATTAGGTCCAGTGCTCATTTACTTTAATAACCACAGGGCAGTCAGTTACTCCCAGATGGGCCTTCAGAAGGCAGTGGTAGGCAGACTGGGTTCTGATTCCCATGAAAGGGACCAGTCGCACCATGACAGTGAAGAAGTGGGATATTGCATGCAGGTAAGGAAGAAAATCCACAGTAGAAATGGAATCATTAGTTCTTATTTGTATTATTTTGACAAATTGACTTTTTTCATTTTAAAATCTTATGTCACATTCTTCTTCTTTGGATATATTGGCAAATGACAAATTCCAAACTGTTCTTACACCATAGCTACCGGTAAGTGTTCTAAGCAGTTATATCAGAGACTTATTAATTTGCCCCTGACAACAGTGAAGACTTAACAAGTTCTTTGCAAAGTACAATATTGCATAAAAACAACATAGTTTTTGTAAATATTAAATCTATCTAGCTTAGATCATTCTTGCATAATTTTAAATAGTGTGCATTTCTCTAATCAGTATATGATGAAGGCAGCTATTGTCTAAAGGTGGCAGGTTTTATTAGATCTATAGCTGTGTCTGTTCTGTAAAGAAACCAGAGACAAGTGTGACTGAAAGCTGAACGGGTTATGTATGCAGGTGGCTGTAATATTATCTGTCTTTTCCTTCAGGGCAATGGGTGAGCGTTATCGCAGAGAAATGCTGGCACATGGCGGTGGCAAAGAGCCCATGCTCATGGTTCAAGGTAAAAGAAAAAGGAGGATTGTTTTGTTTCTGTGACCTTCCTCCCCCTGTTCTGCCCTCTTTCCCCATTGCAAATATTAGTGGTTGCGATTAGATAGCAATAAATAATTTAAGAATATTTCCCTATCCAATCCTTTATACTTAACCAAAGTTTTCATAGGATTTATTAAAGGGGATATGTAGAGTAGATTTACCTAATTTAATAGACTGGATCTCAAATAATGCTTCATGGATCACTAGAACTCATGGTAATACCAAGAATGAAATATTTTGAGATCCAAACAACAGGGGGAATAAGATGTTGGAAAGGAATCTCTTTCAGAGTGGTCCATAGAATTCAAAGGTACCAGTCAGATGCTCTGAAAAAGGAGAGACACACCATCATTAATTTTTTTTAAGTTCGTTTTACTGATTTTTACCTATATATTAACTGAAAGGCCATCATTCTAAGTATTGCTGATGTGGAAATAGGAAATCTTTTGTTCAGTGTTACTTTGATAGCACCAAAGCAGGTCAGGTAGTGTCAGCACTTTGATAATGCACTCTCAATATAAAGGGAGGTTGAAGATTGTAACAAAATTTGGTTTTGATCAGTATCCCTCCTAGAATCCCCTTCTCGTATTTATTCCTTTTGGTGCAGACAAGAACATAAACTGCATTCTTAAATCAAGTCTCTGATTCAAATATTATTTGAATAAAGAAATCTACAAGATGTTTCCATTTATGAAGCACATGAAACCATACATAACTGCACATGAGTTTTCCCTTCTGTTGTGGGAGTACATCATTTCATTTGCTTATATTTCCAGACAAAAATATATTACTGTGAGTTGCGGTTGAGAGTATGTATCAGTAATTTTAGGGTAAAATTCATTCCTGAAGTGGTATATTGATTCCAAAAAGAAGCATTATAATTTCAGGAAATTCAGCGTTAAGGTTACATTTAAAATAAATCCAAATATGTTTAAATATAGAAATGTACAGTTACGGCACCCTGACATCCATAGCTCTGCCATGCATAGGGGGCAGTATGGAAAAAAAGTCATATAGACTGTTGTAAGGAAAGCAGATAATGGGGGAGAAAAGTGAGCATGGTCACTTGTAAAATGTAATCTGTTTGCCTTTTCAAATTTTATTTAAATAAATGGAACCTTAAAAACTAAACTGAATCTTATTATGTCACATTAAGCACTATCATAGTGGAGTTGCATTTAGTCTGTTGTTTGTACAGGCATCACAGTAATCAGATAACAGTACCTCTTTCCTATTTGTCAGTATGAGCATAATTGATACTTGCAGTAAGAATGCTGAATAAAAAATCAGCATTATACAGTGATAAATTCACTGGCACCATGTATACTTACCTAATTTTTTCTAGTTGTTCTTTAAGATGATTTTAAAAAGAGAGCTTTTAAAGGTGGATGAAGTCATACAAATTAGCAGAGAAAATCGTCTCTTCTTTTCACTTTATGTAGGGTTCTTGTTTTAGTGCTAAAATAGTTCATCCAAAAAAAAAAAAGGGGGGGGGGCAAAACGTGTCCCAGTAGAGGGATGGAATAATTGCCACTGAAAATGAAAACCTTTATTGAAATGAAATGGTCCAGTTTTGATTTGTCACCCTGACTTTTCATTTTATGCCACACCCATGTGAGGTTAGGTAGTTCCTTTGCTTATCTTGCAACAGTTATGAATACTGTGGACTGTACATATGTGAAAGCTTTTTACTCTCCTGTCCCCATCATTCTATATTTAGTACAGGAATAAGATTTTAAACAGAAAAGTAATGTCAGCTACTCTAATGTGTTGTCATTCCTTAATATCATCCAGTTACCCTTTTCAGTGAGCTTTTTGTGTCTCTCTCACCATCCTCCTCTTCATTAAGACATTCCAAAACACTGTTCCTCCAACTGCAGAAATGCTATTTCCACACACCTCCTCCAAATACATCCTTTACCACCAAGCAATAGTGACCTCTTGCTGACACTACTTTCTTATGGGGGAAGTTTCAGTATTCTCTGATAATAGGTGCCACATTTCACAAGTCTAAATTTTCTAGGCTCTGATTTCAAGATCTAACTTTTAGATAGAGTTATGCTTGTGCAAGTCTGACTACTGGTTAAACACACACACAAAGCTCTTCCCTTCTAAAGCACGTTAATGAACGTGTCAGTGCTAAGGTGGCCATATTTAATCATTTCCATTGACTTTTTGGTAAAATCTCCTTAATATGACACATTCTTTCACTTGTTCACTTTCTTTATTGCAGTGTTGTAGTGTTGCTTCTCAGATTGTATCATCTTCTCATTTTTATTTTTTAAATGTTTAGATATAGCCCTAGCTTCAATCTTTCTCTCACATGATCCTTCAGATTCACTGATGAGGAAGATATAGAACTCGATCCAACTTCCACTGAAATCAGTGGAGAGACTCCTTTTGGACTGGGCCTTTAATTAAGGACCTGAGATTTATACATCTGTTTGCTTGAATTTGAATCCCACCAGTAACAGCAATGTGCATTACTATTTTAAAAGATGCAGTGTCACCATGAAGTCCTTTCAGAATCTTCTCATGATATTAACTCTGTTGCATGACCAATTATTTACTAGATACAAATATGTGCTGTAGGAACCACAGATAGAAAATAACTTCAGCTGTTTTGTTCAAGAGGCCATCATTTGGTATTTAAAGAAAAAAATACAGTTATGACATAAAATCCATTCGTTCACCTCTGCCAAATGTCAATGTAGACATTATTGATCCCTGCTTTGCTTTGTATCATGAAATCCCAGTGTTCAGCACTTCAGAATAAATGGGTAGGATGGTGCTCAGGGGCCACATAGTGTAGTGGGTTGATCACAGAGATTGAAGCCAGACCTGACTCTTTGTCTAACTTACCATCTTCTAATCTTGAGAGAGAGCACAAAGCGGAGTTCAAAACCTAACTGTTCTTTGTCTTTGAAAATCTGCCTCCTAGAGACTGATTTTAAAAAGTGCACTTGCAAAATAGATGTGAAGTTGTGTTCCTAAGCCATTCATACAATGACTGTATTGTAGGCAGATACCTAATTATCCACTTCTGTGCATGAATACCCAATATACATGTGCAAAGTAATCACATATGCAAATTAGGCATGTAGTTGCTCCTGTGCAATTTTGCAAATCAGGCCCTTATTATCTCTGTTTCTCCATGTGTAAAATTGTACTCACCTCTTGGAGTTATTGCAAAGATTTTAGATAATATTTGCCCATCTCGTTTAATGTATAAGGAGCTTATATAAATGCTAGTGCTTTTATAATATATCAGTTATGAACAGCAGTAGACATTGGCCAAAACTAAACAAGGCCAAAACAATTACGGTGTTTCAGAGGGACAGAGACCACAGGTTTTTTATAATTTTCCCAATTACAGGTGATTGAAGGTTATGGTTAACCATCCCCAGAAAGGGTGTGGTTAACCACAGGGCTGTAATGTGGAAGAGAACTTCAAAGCACAGAAGGAGAGCAACACAGCTGCCCTAGGCTTGGGAGAGACTGATCTGAAATGGGAGTCAAACTGAAGTTACGAAATATACTCTCAGCGTAAAAAACTGCAACCGTCAGTCTTTGTGGATATCTCATTAAATAATTTAGACTGGAGTGTTGTGTGTGTACATATTGTAATACAGATATTCATGGAGTTTAAAGCCAAAAGAGACCATTATGATCTTGTAATCTGTCCTCTTCTATGCAGTAATAGATTCAAACACTGCAGTAGGATTATTCTAAATTACAGTGTTTTGGATCTTTACAATAGAATCTCTAGTACTTTATTTAATCAGGGAGTGCTCTTTTTGCATTGGTAGAATTTATTCTGCAGATATTCCTGATCCCGCCTCCTCTAATACCTTAAAAGCAGCTGTTGTCACAGGGCTGGGTGCTGTTGAAAGAACAACAACCATGCAGTATATCATTGCAGTGATAAATGAGAGACTTCCATTTGCATTCTCAAATGATGCAACTACAGTGTAGAGGGCCAATTAAAATTATGATTATGTGTCTGATTCCGGAATATTGAAGATGGGTATTTAAAATAATTTATTTGGAACAAAATCTGGTACTTTTCTTTCCTTTGTTATGGTCCTTTTAACCAATTTTGAATCTACATTAATATCCTTATGTAAGCCAATTTCAAATAATTCACAATGATTTTTAAAATAAGTTTTTTTCGACTGTTTAGCTTTATAAACATCCAACTATATTATAGTGTTCCCTTTAGTCACACATTTTATAATTTCCATAGGGTAGAATTTTTACTGTGTTGCTATCGTACTAAGGTAAGAAATAAGATTTACTTGAAGGTAATTCCTAGCATCGCTCTTCGTTCCTTTTTTGAAAAGCAACCGGTACTGTATTTGTTTTTCTTTTTTCTTTGCATACCTGGTTGTCAGTTTTTCAAGGAGAATTGTCAGTGGTCTATAAGTTTGTCAGCTAATACTTTTGACACCCTGGATGTATGTCCTCTGGACAGGCTGATTGTGTTTGTAATGAATTTTTAAAGTATTTTCTTACATATTCTTTGTCCATAGTTATTTTTACATGATATCAGAAAAGTCAATGTGTCCTGTTAACATGCTCCTGATCACCCTTTCCCATGGAAAATCTGGCAGGAAGGGGATGCACGGGACTGGGGAAACGGTTCTGTTAGAGGGACAGGCCATAGGGATTTTGGTGGCTTGACTGCCCCTGTTCCCCTCACACAGCTAAGTTACAATGGAGCCGTGCTTGCAGGCTTGTCAGTTGGGAGCTGCCCCTGGAGGCCTCCTTACAGGGGTATTCCCACTGCAAAAAGAGCTGCTGAAAAATAATACCAGCTTTGGCTGTATTGTTCTGGGCGAGGGGGGGTTCTCCATGGCTGATAGTGTGGCAATATACTTGTCTTCCAGCCAGCCCATCTCACTTGGGAGGAGGAGACCCACACACAGAGTGAATCTCTTCCATGCACAGAGCAAGTATCTTTGGGATAGAGTCAGACATCTTGCTGTTTGCAGGTCTTCATTCAAGATGGAGTTTGTTTTTCCATCCACCATAACTGATTTGTACAAACAAGTAGGTCTTTCTCTAAGCCGCACCCATATACTGTACTGCAAAAGTCGCTCAGTTGTCTTTATGAACTAAAGGTGCAAGCCACACCCTATTGTGCTAAAGGGAAAAGTAATGAGTGTGTCAGGTTGTTAAAAATAACCATTTTTCTGCTCCTTTTGATATTGAAAATATCTGAATAGAAGTGTTACTTGACTGCATTTTAATTCTATCTGCAGTGTGAACCTTTTCTTTTTCTTTTAATTCTTGATATTAATCAACTGTGTCATGGCAGTTCACGTTGACACTTGCAATATACACTTAAACCTAATTAAAATCAGGATGCTGTGAGATCCTAACTAGGAAAGTCTTTTAGTAACCATCCAAAATTGCCTGGAGACTTTCTTTCTTCTTGCTTTTTGAACTATTGTATTTAGCAATTACTTAACATACAAGAAACGTCTAATGAAGCCAGTTGGCTCCAGTCAGATTTTATTACAAGATGCACTGAAAGATTTTGTTTTTCATAAATGCTGCAATTATTATTCCCACTGAAACCAAATGGTCTAAGGATGTGAAAGAACGTAAGAAGATGTGCACTATGTGTGCCTATAGTAAAGGGTTGAGCAAGGTTATATTTACATTGGCAGTTTTGTCAGTAAGAATGTGAATCACTTCAAAGAACCACAAAGTTTATATTTTACACTAACTGGCTCTGAATTAGCTGTTTTTGACATTTTCCAATACAAGTAATGTAATTTCCTTTTAAAGTGTTTAAAATATTAATAATTGATAAACTCACACAATGCAAACTAATGCATTTTTATTACAGCGAAACAGCTGAAAATAATTTAGACAGTATATTCTGATGCTTTATAGAAAACATGTTTTTTCCTTTAAAAAATCCATTTTGAGTTGACTGTTTAAAATCTAAATTCCACTGCACACAGGGAAACTTTCTGATTTGAATAGATAGAATCTTCTTGGTTAATCAGATTAGAGCGAGGCAGTTAATTGAAATGACATGATTTATTTTCCCCTCCCCAAGCAAAGAGTCTGCAAAATTTGCAAGTAAAATTTTGTATTCAGGAACAATACTATAGAGTCTTTACAAAGACTAGACATTTCTAAATTTGTGTAAAATAGGAACATAATTCTTGTATTATATAAATTAAACAAGCTTAGACCCACATGATCTTATTATTTAGTCAACACTATAAGGGTGTGACGCATTTAACAAGCCAGTAAGAAATGGTCCCCACCTTCAAGAAAGCTTGATACATGTTTTGCAGGATTGAGCCTTAAATTTGGACATAATAGGACAAGTGAAGACAAGAGAAATGAGATAGGGAGAGGAGAAGGTGTGACAGGATTTATATCCAGAAGGTTATGTGACATGCTTAGGTTATGCATGTATATTAATGATGGGGGAGGTGGGAGCGTTAATACCATGAGGGTTGTTAGAGAATGTGGAAGAAAAATGGAGTTTTCCAAGGGATAAAATGTAAATCTATTTACAGTTTGATTTTTATATGTAGTACGTAGTGACAGTTTGATCATCTGGCATTTCTAAATCAGAGTAGGAAGGATGGTCTAGTGGATAGGGTGCTGACCTGAGACTCAGTAGATCTGTGATCAGTTCCCTGCTCAGCCACAGATTTCCCGTGTTACCAAAGTCATTTACTCTATTCTGTTTCTCATTTCCCTATCTGTAAAATGGGGGTAATACTTCCTGGCTCACAGTGGTGTTGAGCGGATTGTGAGGCTCTCAGATACTATTGTGATAAGGGCCAGATAGCTAGGTAGAAAGTAGATTGATTAAATAATCCCCATGTAGAATGGTCGCATGCTTCTTGGTGAAAAATCATGACAGCTGTACTGGAGCAGTTCAGTATGACACACACAAATTAGTTCAGGTAAACGTTGTCAAGGCTTTCATGTTGATGCGATTCTCACTGCGAGTTTCTTGTGCTCCTTTCCATAGGTATGCTTCAGAAGTCTCCTTCTGTTGAAGACTTTGTGGACGCTCTTGTTTCAGACTTGGATCAGGACTTTGAAACGTTCTTCATGGACTCAGAATAACATGGAACTGAACTGATTGTTTTTTGTTTCACAGCTGTTCATTGAAAAGTAGAAACAAATAGCCACGACAGTACTATGTCCATCATTGTTAAGACTGGTCCTCTATAAAAACAAAGTTATTATTTGTAGAATCTTAAAATAAATAGTTTGTTTTAATGGATTGTATGTGGTTTTATTTAAGAAGATGATGGGCTAATGTTTCAAGTGGACTTGTAGAAAGAAGACTGTTGGGAATGTGCTCTTTGACATGTACCTTATGAGTGTGTGGCTATCTGGAAATCCAACCCTTCACCAAGATGGGTGGTAGGAATGAGACCTCTTTCAGTACACAGTTATTGAATTCGGGGGGAGGAATAGCTCAGTGGTTTGAGCATTGGCCTGCTAAACCCAGGGTTGTGAGTTCAATCCTTGAGGGGGCCACTTAGGAATCTGGGGCAAAATCAGTACTTGGTCCTGCTAGTGAAGGCAGGGGTCCCTTCCAGTTCTAGGAAATAGGATATCTCCATTAATTTAAATTTAATTTATTTAAATTTAGGATTAGCACAAAACTTTCATGACTCAGGGTTGTTTGCATGGTTCCTTCTCACCTGCCTACATCAGTACTTGTCAAGCTTTTTCACCCTATTCTTTATAGAAGACTATGGGATGTTCTGCATCAGAGGAAGGAAGAGAAACAGCCTGATTTGCTGTGCGGAGAAGAGAAACTGGGGAGAAGTGAGGATGGGAGTCTGTATGAGGAATGGAATGAGGGCTGGGAAGCATATAGGGAAAGAAAAAGTTGAGTGGAGGAAACGCTAAGGATGTGGAGGGAAGAAAATTTTTAAGAGAGCGAAAAAAAGCATGGAGAGAGAGAGTGGGTTTCCTAAATTATTTCAAAATGGAGGAGTGACATAGAGAGAGTAAGCAAAAGTAAGAGAACAAAGACTGAGTTAAGGACTAAAAGTATGTATCCAAAAAGAGAAGTGGAATGAAGAACTAAGGACAAACACCAAAATGGAATTCAGCTTCATGACAGGGAGAAAGAAAAGACAAACTTAGAAAACAAAGGACTTGCAGGAGGAAATAGAAAAGGGAAGAGATGACAAAGAAAGAGAGTTGGATAAGGTATCAGGTGTTTAACATAAAAAAAAATATGGGGAGAAAGTGGAAGAAGAGGAAAAAAAACTGTTAATTTATTTTTCATTTATGGGACAAACCGTAATTAAGTTGTATTTGATATAGCTTGTGAAATAAGTCACGATTTTACATGCATTGAAAAATGGTGTCACATCTTGGACGCTTTCCCTCCCACTTTGATACTCATTGGATGCTTGGGATGTTGAGGTACAGTCGAACCTCAGAGTTCCAAACGCCTCAGGAATGGAGAAAGCAACAGAGGGTCCTGTGGCACCTTTAAGACTAACAGATGTATTGGAGCATAAGCTTTCGTGGGTGAATGCCCACTTCGTCAGACGGAATGGAGGTTGTTCATAACTCTGAAATGTTCGTAACGCTGAACAAAACGTTATGGTTGTTCTTTCAAAAGTTTACAACTGAATATTGACTTAATAGCGCTTTGAAGCTTTACTATGCAGAAGAAAAATTCTGCTTATCCTTTATTTTTTTAGTAGTTTACGTTTAACGTAGTATTATACTGGGATTTTTTGTTTTTTGTTTTTTTGTGTCTCTACTGCTCCCTTATTGCGTACATCTGCTTCTAAATGAGGTGTGTGGTTGACTGGTCAGTTCATAATTCTGGTGTTTGTAACTCTGAGGTTCTAATGTATCTGTTCAGGACATTTACTGGTGCTTAAATTGTTAGTACAGGAATCCTATTCCTAACTGATATTTAACTAAAAAAAAAAAAGCATTATTAGGAAAATTAGACTATTTGCTCTGGATTTAGATGCCAACACCACCCACCCACATGTTATGAAGACTCAGGCTTCTCAAAGGATACCATAATAAGCGTCGGCATTTTTGTATTAATTTAGATGGAATATATGGGCCAAAAGTGTTAACATAACCAGTCACTTTACAATGTTAAACAGTGTTAAATAAAGTTCAGGGTTCAGTATGCAGAGACCTCAGCTTGCTTAGTACCATGGCAAACACACCATTAAAAATCCTTTTAACCTTTTATTGAAGAAACAGAAAAGAAGGAAAAACAGTTAAAGCATTTGAAATGTAGAGTGTTCGTGTTTTAACAAGATTCCTTGTTCCCTTTCCCTGTAGCTGGAGAGAGTTTTAGAAAGAAAAAAACACTTTATGACAGACAGCCTTTTAGATGATATCAAAGATGGTAATAACTGTCAGCCCATGTAGTGTGTAGTATTCAGCTGATGCTCGTATGGGTGGTGATGGCATCTGGATATCACCCTCTCTGGTCTGGTCGCCTCTCAGGATCAAGCCTGGGATTTTAAGAGACTGTGGGGGTGGCAACAACTCACTCTAGTAGCGTCTGTCTGTTCTTTTTGTTCCTTTTTATTCTTTTGCACCTTTCCCACAAAATCTTTCTTTTAAGGACCTGGAAAGGGAGTGATGGGTGGAATAGATCATCCCCTCATTTTTTTGTTGACCGATTAGGCCTTATATCTGACATACTAATTCTGGCTCTTTAACTTCTGGCTCCATATCTCCTTTTTTAAACAAGCATAATTTCAACACAGTCCTTGAATTATATCAACTTGGCCTTTTTATTTAGACTAATTCAGTTATTCTGTCTCCCTTTCGTACCTTTCTCCATCAACATTGTTGTTATAGGTTATTGTACCATTTAATGAACGTTTGCATACTTTTTACAGTTGAGATCACAATTTGGGTAAATTTGTAGGCCCAGTTGTCACAACAGTATACCAACACTTCATGGAATATTTCAAGGACCGCCGGATGCTGATTTGAATTACGAGATTGGAGTAATTAATATTCTTTTACATTTTTTCTCCAGAGGATCAAGCTATCAGTATCTATCCAGGTCAACATGTTTGAATAACTGATTATGATAGAGGGAGGGTGTCATAACTATAAAGGGAAGGGTAACAGCTGTCCTGTGTACAGTACTATAAAATCCCTCCTGGCCAGAGACTCCAAAATCCTTTTCCCTGTAAAGGGTTAAGAAGCTCAGGTAACCTGGCTGGCATCTGACCTAAAGGACCAATAAGGGGACAAGATACTTTCAAATCTTGGGGGGGAAGGTTTTTGTTTGTGTTCTTGGTTTGGGAGTGTGTTCGTTTCTCGGAACTGAGAGGGACCAGACATCAATCCAGGTTCTCCACATCTTTCTAAACAAGTCTCTCCTATTTCAAACTTGTAAGTAAATAGCCAGGCAAGGCGTGTTAGTTTTCCTTTGTTTTCTCAACTTGTAAATGTACCTTTTACTAGAGTGTTTATCTTTGTTTGCTGTACTTTGAACCTGAGACTAGAGGGGAGTTCTCTGAGCTCTTTAAGTTTGATTACCCTGTAAGGTTAATTTTCATACTGATTTTACAGAGATGATTTTTACTTTTTTCTTTAATTAAAAGCCTTCTTTTTAAAAACCTGATTGATTTTTCCTTGTTTTTAAGATCCAAGGGGTTTGGATCTTGATTCACCAGGAGTTGGTGAAAGGAAGGAGGGGGAAAGGTTAATTTCTCCTTGTTTTAGATCCCAGGGGATTGGATCTGTGTTCACCAGGAGTTGGTGGGAGGAAGGAGGGGGGATGGTTAATTTCTCCTTGTTTTAAGATCCAAGGGGTTTGGATCTGTATTCACCAGGGAATTGGTGAAAGGTTTCTCAGGGCTTCCCAGAAAGGGAATCTAATTGGGAAATGGTGGCAGCGAAACCAAAGCTAAGCTGGTAGTTAAGCTTAGAAGTTTTCATGCAGGCCCCTACATTTGTACCCTAAAGTTCAAAGTGGGGATCCAGCCTTGACAGAGGGTTTGTACAGCACAATGGGATCCTGATCTTGGTTGGGGCCAATGTTCCCTCTAAATTGCACACATGCGTGGCCATACAACATTCTTGCATACACTACACATGGCACAAACGGTGCCACCCATTTAGTCCACAGATTGTCATGGTCTGTAGAAGGCCCATATACTGTCACTGTTGGGGTTTGGACCCCGCTCAGACAGAGAGTGAGAGATGGAGGCTGAAGAGGGCCCTTGGGTGGAGAGGCGGGGAGGGAAGAAATAGGTACGTTCCTGGGAAGGGTGAGGGGAGAATGCAGAGTACTCATGCTAGTGAGGAAAATGCAGGGGCTTGTGACCACAGCGTGAGGTTGACAAACAGACTCCGCTTTCCCAGTCAGGTTGGACGCCACAGCCAGGCCCTCCTCCTGTGGCCCTGCCCTTAGAGTTATGGCTGATTACCTTGAGTTTCTCATTCTGCAAAGAGGATGTTTTTTCACAACAGAGTGGACCTGAATTAGTTTTCACTCAAATTCTTAGCTTTTGGGATTGCTAATGGGGAAATAAATAAAACTAATAATCAATTCCAGCTTTGGATTTTTGCAAAGAAACAATTTGTCAACTCCACTGATTTTTATTTTGTGAATATCTTTGGGAAATAAAACAGAAGACATGATCAAGTCTCTTGAGAATGCATTGTATAGCCACTGTGCTGCTCATTATAGAAGAGGAAATATGATTCTAAATGAAAATTTCTCCCTCTTTTATATGGTGTTTCCAAAAATGTTTCCAGCTGTTCAAATGACTGATGCATTTTCCTTTTTTTTTTCTTTGAGGAACTTTTATTTTCCAACAAATACACATGTTTTCAGTAATCTGAGATCTCTCTTGTGACCAGCAGTGCAACTCCCCTTAAACAACAAAACCGCTGTAATTCTTTTCCAAATTTTACCATTGGGGCTTCCAAACTAGCTACCCAAAAATTGTTTTTTGTTAACACGGTATCTTGGAGTCATATTTTAATCTCAAATTGTGCTGTATTCTTGATTTAGCGGCTATAAAATTATAAGCCTTTCAGAGGAGGGATCATATTTTTCTGCTGTGTGCACAGCATCTAACACAGTGGGGCCCCAACTGGGCTTCTCCCCAGCCCCAAAAGATCCACTGCCATGCCCACAGTCTCTTTTAGGCAGTTTTATTGTCTCAAACTTAAGCAAAACAATCAAAAACAGTTCTTCAACTCACCCTGAGCTGTTACTCCCAGGGGATTTTTCCCCCTTAAACCTCGCAGGTTCTCACTGCCTCCCCTCCTAAGGAACTCTGGGCAGTACTGCTGCTGCTCCTGCTTCCTAGCTCTGACTCGCAAGGTCTCTCCTCTCCTCTAGGTCCAGGTGCCCTCTTTTAAAGCTCATTTGGGTCAGCCGATGCAGCACAGGTGCACTGGCTCCGCTGCCACTGAAAGCATGAACTAGTATCAATTCATGAATTTGCCACGGGTCAGTTAGATTTTTACATATAATAAAATATAATAGATATATAATAGAATCCAATAGGATATCCTCTTTTTGAGTGATGGCCCTATGTGTATTCCACTACTCATTCTCTGTGAGCGACAAGCACCAGCAGTGCCTCTACTGCCTCAGCGAGGCACACATCACAGCTCGCTGCTCCATCTGCAAGTCCTTCCTGCCTCACACCTGGGAAGCTCAAGAGCTCCGCCTCTGTAAATACTTGGAAGGAGGAAGCCATGAGGGCACACTCGGATCTGGGCCTGGGAGCCTCTCCTGTACGACCATCACTGGCAGCGAGCACCACTCCGAGTACTGCACATGCCCCAGACTCGACGGTACCGAAGGACAAGTGCCAGCATGAGAGTAAAAAACACTCTTATGGGATCAGGAGCAGATCCCCGCTGTGGACTGCTCCCAACTGCTGCATTTCCTCCTCAAGCCGGGCCCGGTCAGGTGAGATGTTGCGCATGAAACCAGCTGGACCAGCACCCAACCTTCCCTGTGTGGAGGATAAGGCCAGGCAAAAACAAGATCCAAAAGTACCGACAGCAACCTCAGTACGCAGGCATTTAGAATGCTCATGGGTACATGCACCGCCTGTTCCACCGGTACCTCGGTGCCACCCAGACAGGCCAGCTCCACAGATGCCACCATGCCACTTTGGCATCTCCAAAGGTACACCGTGGACTTCCGGGCACTCTGGGCCTTTCCTGTCTCCGGAGGAGCTGATCATACCCTACCCACAGTCTCCACTCCTATCCAGCCCCCCACTCACCTGTGACATCCTCACTCCAGAAGATGAACCTCTTCTATTGTTCCTGGAGAAGCCCGCCCCATTGCTATACCGCAGCCCTCTGATACTGATGAAGACGGTTCCAGCAAGGGAAGAACCGGAGTTGGAGTAGCTTTCGGAGCCAGAACCCTCGTTCTCCTGGGTGTGATGCCGGAGTCCAGACTCAAGGCCCAGACTGCCTTACCTACCGTCATACGATCTGGCAATGGAGACCTGGTACCACTACCATGGAGCCCACCACATCCGAGGAACCCTTCTTTTTGGCCATTCTGGGGAACAGATGCCAGGCACCATCTCAGGTGTCCTATTAGCTGTCTCCTGCTCACCCAACGGTGCCATTGGTTTATGAGTAGGGCCCTACAAAATTCACGGCCGTGAAAAACGTGTCATGGACTGTGAAATCTGGTCTTTTGTGTACTTTTACCCTACTATACAGATTTAATGGGGGAGCCCAGCATTTCTCAAACTGGGGGTCCTGACCCAAAAGAGAGTCGTGGGGTGGGGGGACTGCAAGGTTATTGTAGGGGGGTTGCAATATTGCCACCCTTACTTCTGCACTGCTTTCAGAGCTAGGTGGCCAGAGAGCGGCAGCTGCTGGCCAGGCACCTAGCTCTGAAAGCAGCACCCTGCCAGCAGCAGCACAGGAGTAAGGGTGGCAATATTATACCATGCCACCCTTACTTCTGCACTGCTGCCTTCAGAACTGGACAGTCAGAGAGTGGTGGCTGCTGGCTGAGGTCCCAGCTCTGAAGGCAGCAGCACAGAAGTAAAGGTGGCAATACCGTAACCCCCATACAATAACCTTGCGACCTCCCCACAGCCCACTTTTGGGTCAGGATCCCTACAGTTACAACACTGAAATTTCAGATTTGAATATCTGAAATCAGGAAATTTACTATTTTAAAAATCCTATCACTGTGAAATTGACCAAAATGGACCATGAATTTGGTAGGGCCCTATTTATCAGGAAGAGGCAGACATTGAACTGGTACCGCCAGCTCCACTAGTCCCCACTGCTGCATCCTCCTTGCCAGACAAGGCACTTATTCCCCTCCTGCTCTCTCCGCCAGATGACCAATACCAGGACCTGCTCCAGAGGGTAGCAGCAGACCTGGGTATCCCTTGGAGGAGGTTCAGGACCTACAACATCCTCTATCCTCCAAGGGTAGCTCTGCCCTTTAACGAGGCCATTCTCCAACCAGCGTGGGCAATGTGGCACACCCTTGCCTCCTGAGAGGGTGGAGAGGTGGTATTTTGTGCCAGCAAAAGGGGTGGATTTTCTTTTTACTCACCCATCCCTCCAGCTTCCTGGTTGTCTACGAGGCAGCAGAGTGGGCACATCAACATCCTCACAAGTCAACCCCTCCAGACAGGGCAGCTAAACAGATGGATCTGCTGAGGACGGTATATTCTTCAGCAGGGCTACAATTCTGCATTGCTAACAACCAGACTCTGCTAGCCAAGTATGATTTTAACAACTAGAGCAGGTTAGCAGAGTTCAAGGACAAGCTGCTGCCCGAGCAACAGCTGCTCCAGGCACTGGTAGACAAAGGGTGACTGGTTGCCAAGGTGGGCCTCCAGGCTGTTGTAGACGCGGCTGACACATCCTCTTGCTCTCTAGTGACCAGGGTCATTATGCACAATCGTCCGGCTTCCCAGAGGAGGTCCAAAATACAATCAAGGACCTTCCCTTTGACAAGAACAAGCTGTTACACAAAGAGACGGACTAATCCCTCCACTCACTGAAGAACTCCAGAGTCACACTATGGTCCCTTGGTGTGTGTGTGTATATATATATATATATATATATATATATATATATATATATATATATATAATCTCCCTGAGATGCAGGCAGCAGAGGCAACCGTTCTGCCTATCCGGCCTACTGTCAATATCAGGAGGAGTCCCCACATCAGTGGCACCGATCTCAACGGCCACGCTTCCCTGCCTCTATCACAACCACCTCCTCGAACCTCTCCCTTGACTGCAAGCACAAGAAGACACATGCGGGTCAACAGACACTGTTAAGAAACACTTCTGGACTCAGGTGCTTTGTGCTCATGCGCTCCTTCGTGTGGAATACAGATAGGGAGCACCCATCTTGAAGAACCTCCAGTTACAGGTAAGCAACCTCCTCTTACTGAGTTCAGAGAGCATTAGCTTATTAGTTTTAATGCTGGGTTCATTTTAGGTCAACTTTTTGCTTGAACAGTTTTTCTCAAATCAGGACACTTGCTTATTCTTAACCAACCAATAATTTATTAATTCACCCAGAACCACATTAATGTATAATCAACAGTTCACCGCTCAAATGTAGACACAACTCATTGTGTGTACTACATGCACAATACAGTCTTGCAAACAATTATCACAGACTAGAGTTGAGGCTCAACAGTTATATCAAGGAACGATGCAAAATACTGTATCAAGATTTATTATATTTACTTATGATCATCACTTCTCAATTCTTTAGTACCCAACACATTTGTCTCACTTCCAAGGATGCACTTGTCTTTAAGGGACTTTGAAGGGTGTGGTTAGTACAGTTTGAATGGATTGGTCCAAAAGGGTTGCTTAAAACATTTCTTTTCAATCTCTTAGGCCAATTTGCTTGGATTTATAAAGGAGTTAAAATCTAAAATATGACTACGTTAAGGTCTCAGTAGAGAATGTAAGTTTTGCAAGATATAACATACAGTTATTTATATTAAAGAATAGAAAGGGAAATACAATCTTTTAAATGAAATCTCATCTCTTCTTCTTATCCTCCTAATGTTGGGATGAGGAAGATTCCTTTCCACACAACTCTGTTCCAGGAATCAGTCACACTTAGGATTCTGCAGCTTTTGTTTGGGGTTCAGTCAACTCTCTTATGCTCAGGAGGGTTTCATATACCTTAGTTTCAGGGTTTGTTGAAGGGGGCCACTCTCTGATTCCTATTGGACATGTGCCAAGTAGGTGCTCAGATTTCAGCTTCTTAGTTTTTCTGAGTAGCAGCCGTGTTAGTCTGTATCCGCAAAAAGAAGAACAGGAGTACTTGTGGCACCTTAGAGACTAACAAGTACTCCTGTTCTTCTTAGTTTTTCTGCTATTTCCACTGGTATCCAGTGGATGGCGCTGCTGTGTAACAAATTTCTGTAATCCTTTTCTTATCGGAAGCTTTTTAAGTTTGATTCATTTCAAGGGTTGTTTTTTATTAGCTCCTACTATTAATTGGGATTCTCACCTCACCCTTAGGCAATTTCTCTTAATATTTCAAAGTTTTATGCTGGTTTACATCTTTTAACATTTCTTCTTCCTTGAGTCAGACAGTTCCTATTCTAGAGTGCAACAATTATTTACAATGCAAACCAACAAAATCCTTTATATCTTCTAAGTTTGGAGGACATACCCCATACATTTTTATTTTGATTGCACATAAACATTTCACATTATTTAGGATTTGCAATAGAACAAGAGACATTATTCACATACTGAAGGACATAGATCTGACTCACAGGACAAACAAATGTGAAGTTTCTGATTTGAGTTGCTCTTCTTCTACCCTATAATTCTGAATTGCTAACTATCAGGTGATGCTGGCAAAATACAATCACATTAATGATATGCGGTTTAGCTCATTTAATCTGCCACAAGAGCCCAAAGAACAGTTTCAAGTTTCATTGCCAAAGGGCAGCTCTTGGGTACTGCAACACTGCAAGCCTCTCTGGATGCAGCTGATATAGCAGCTTGTTCCATCACTACTGTAGTAATGCACAGCCTCAGTCTTCAGGATTTCCCTATGAAGTCCAGAACATAATTGAGGACCTGTCTTTCAATGGTCTAAAGTTATTCAGTGACACTACGGATGATTCGCTGAAGGACTGTAGGACGACCCTTCATTCACTGGGAATATATATGCCTGCGAATAAAAAGAGGTTTAACAGAACTCAGACGGTGCAGAGATCACACCCGTCTCAATTCTCCACTTTTAGTTTAAATGTCTGTGTATTTTATGCTACACCTGCCATGTGGTCCTTTGAAGGAGGAAACCAGAAGGCTCGCACCTTTGAGTGGAGTTCTGGGAGAGGATGTGATCAAACTTCAGAGGGAGTCGGGGGAGTTAGCACTGAGCTCAGAGGTTAGGTAGCTGGGCCATGTGGTCACAGCTCTCAGATGGTAGATAGGTAGGTCTGCACCCAAAGAGTGTGCTTACAGGATGGGGGACTCTATCCTGGGGAAGCAATAACTCAGAAAAAGACTTGGGCGGGGGGATTGATATATAATCAGCTGAATATGAGCTCTCAGTGCAAAGTTGTGACCAAAAGGACAAATACAATCTCTAGCTATATAAACAAAGCAATAGCAAGTAGGAATATGGAGGTGATATATTCCTCTGTATTGGGTAATGGTGTGTCCCCTGCTGGAATACTTTGTCCAGTTATAGTGTCTACAATTCAAGAAAGATGTAGATCAATGGGACCCAGAGTTTTTACCTTGCCCCTGCCTGCACTCCCTTGCCCCAGCCCGGGAGTGGGGGGACTATGGATGGGTTAAGGGGGTCAAGCCTGGGGCCAGAGCTGCGGATGGGGCCAGGAGCAGAGCCTCGGCCGGAGCTGGCAGCCAGGGCCCCGGGTGTGGAAGCTGGCCCAGGCCCCAATCACGCCCCCGCAAAGTGTTTTTCTTCACCACCCTAGGAAAGAGTGCCCAGGGCCGGCTCTAGGTTTTTTGCCACCCCAGCCCTGGGCTCTCACCCCCTGACACCAGTGTCCTCTTCCACCCGCACCCCCTGCCGCCCCAGCCCTGGGCTCTCTCTTCCCCCCCCCCACACCCCCCCCCCCTGCCATCCCAGCCCTGGGCTCCCCCCCACCAGTGCTGACTCCGCCCACTCCCCCCTCACCTCCAGCCAGTCCGGCGCTGGTAGGGTCGGGGTAAGCAGCGGGGTTCCCGGGCCGCGCCTCAGCCCAGGGTCCCTCCAGCCGGGGCTCCCGCCTCCAGGACCGGCCGGGACCCGGGAGGGCAGAGCTGGGGGACCGCCCTGGCAGGGGGCTGAGGAGCCGGGGCAGGGTAGCCCCAGAGGGAGTGGAGCCCCAGAGAGCAGGACACAGGCCCTACATGGCAGCACCCTGCCCTCTATGACCCCGTTGCTGCTGCTACTTTTGGTTGCCCTGCCGCAGTCCCTGAGCGGCTTGGGCTGCTTCGCCCAGCCCCGGCCGCGGCACTGGGGGGAGGCCGCCCTGCAGCACCTGCAGGCGGCTCCGTGTGCCCCGCGGGGCGGCCCCCAGCCTGAGTGTCCCCTGCTCGGAGCCTGCCCGGCCCAGCCACAAGGTGTGGGTGCTGCTCCCCCGCGGCGCGAACCATAGCGGCTCCAGGGCGCTCCCCACACATGACGCACTGCTGCTGCCAGGGCCGACTCTAGGCTTTTGCTGCCCAAAGCAAAAAAAAAAAAAATGGCCGGAATGCCGCCCCTGAAAATGTGCCGCTCCAAGCACGTGCTTGGTTTGCTGGTGCCTAGAACTGGCCCTGAATATGCCCCACAGTTTGGGGAATTCTGATGTTGAGAAATTGGAGAAGAGCCATGAAAATGATTAAAGGATCGGAAAACGTGTTACAACAAGAAACTCAGAGAGCTCAATCTATTTAGTGTATTAATCAGAATAGGTTTATTCAATCCGTTTATGTAGCTTATCAGAATTGGATGATTTTCTAGAAGACATGCTCTAGGTTCCAACTGGAATTAATTCAGGGAAGTCCTATGGCCTATGTTATGTGGGAGGTTAGGCTAGATCAGGGGTCGGCAACCTTTCAGAAGTGGTGTGCTGAGTCTTCATTTATTCACGGTAATTTAAGGTTTCGCGTGCCAGTAATATATTTTAACCTTTTTAGAAGGTCTCTTTCTAGAAGTCTATAATACATAACTAAATTATTTTTGTATGTAAAGTACATAAGGTTTCAAAATGTTTAAGAAGCTTCATTTAAAATTAAATTATAATGCAGACCCTCCCGGACCGGTGGCCAGGACCCAGGCAGTGTGAGTGCCACTGAAAATCAGCTCGCGTGCTGCCTTCGGCACACGTGCCATAGGTTGCCTACCCCTGGGCTAGATGATAACAATGGTTCCTTCCAGTCTTGTAATTTAAGACAGAATAAAGTATTGATGGAAGTGAGTTTTAAAGAGTGCATGTGAGAATTGGGTTGGTGGCCAGGAAGTGCTGTAGGACAGCAGTTCTCAACCAGGGGTCCGGGAGCACGTTTCCAGGGGTCCTCCAAGCAGGGCCAGCATTAGACTCACTGGGGCCCAGGGCAGAAAGTCAAAGCCCCGCCGTGCAGGGCTGAACCCGGGGCTCCAAGCCCCGCCACCTGGGGCTGAAGCTGAAGCCTGAGCAAGTTAGCTTTGTAGAGCCCCCTGTGGCGTGGGACCCTGGGCAAGTGCCCTGATTGCTACCCCCTAATGCCAGCCCTGGATTGTTGTGGTGCAGGTGGGCTGTGGAGTTTTTATAGGATTTTGGGGAGGGGAGGCTCAGAAAGAAAAAGGTTGAGAAGCTGCTGCTGTAGGAGGCTGTTTTAAGTATAGGTGATAGCGGTAGAAAAGAAGGCATGAAGTGAAAAGTGAGAAAAGGAGAAATATGATGCAAAATGCTTCTTTGCTTGTTTTGTATATAATGTAACAGGGCATCTGGCATTTCAAAATGCTTATTGGCAAAATGTTGGAAAATCCTTTCTTCCAGTGCCAAGAGTTTATTAATCTGATAGGAACTGATTGAAGGAAGATATGGCAGATATACAAGATATGAAAAGAAGAATATTATCTTAAAAACTAGAACATTAACTGAATCAGGCAATGGAGATGGAAATGCTCGTAGAAGGAACGAAACACATAAAATGAATTAAGAAAGAGGCTGTGGGAGAAAAGACCATCAGCGTGCTCAGAGAGAGGAAAGCAGGCAATAAAAGATAAGGAAGCATAAACAGGCCAGGGAGTACTGCATGTCGGCCTTTGTGATCTTCTTCTGTGTCTAAGATTTGTTTACTTATTATGTACACCAGGATTCTTCTTCAACAGATGGCTTTTTGCTGTGGGGATTTGGTTCTCTGTGGCTTTGCCGAAGTATGAAAACATTCAGATGTGTTTTTAGAAGGAAGAAATACCCAAATAACCTTTGATAAAAACAAAGACATATAAACCAATAGCAAAAAAATAATGACGAAGATAAATAAGCAGGATAAATAACTCATTCTCTGCTAGTGTGTAATTTCAGCATAGAGGTGATTATTCCACTAGCAACCTTTAACATCAAGTGCCTGTCTCTGTCTCTCTCTCTCGGTAGTCAAACACTGATGTTGTTTGTAAAGTGAAGAGCCATTAACCACATTGTGACTATTTCAATTTTTAACTTATAATAATGCGCTTGCAGAATATAGTGTTCCCACCCATAGGCAAGTATTTTTCTTCACACTGTACAGAGGGGGGGAAAAATGAATGCCAGAGAAACTAAAGGAAAATATTTGTAACCCCGCTTGGTAGTGTTGATAATATTAAATTTTAAAAATAAATATTAACTATTGTGAAATACTTTTCTATGGCTCTGACCTTGGCCTGCCAGCTGCCATCTTGTAGGATAAAAAGCTAAATGAGGGTGAGGGTTACTTGCCCAACCCTCCCCCACATTGTTTTTGCAACACCCCCACAGTTCCAGCAGTTTTTTTTTTGTACACACTTCACAGCTACTGCCTTGACGCCACACAGTCTAAAATATATCTCCTCCTCGAATTGTGGATCCCACCTGACTTCACCTCTGGATTGTGGGAATCGAGCAGCAGGAGGGGTGATGAGGCCGTTTAAGTATAAGCTGCTGTGAAATGTATAAGAATCATAGAATCAAAGAAATATAGGACTGGAAGGGACCTTGAGAAATCATCAGATCTAGCCCCCTGTGTTGAGGCAGGACGAAGTAAACATGCCGGACAGGTGTTTGTCCAACCTGTACTTAAAACCCTCCAGTGATGGGTATTCCGTTAACGTGACCTGCTGAGAAGACATGATGTTGCCAAACCAGTGGAGAATTTTACAGGATTGGTTCCGGATCTTTGCCCAGAGGTTTTTTTCCTGTGTAGAAAATAATAATCTGACATTTCCCTTTAGCAACTGTGAATATGTAGCCAGGTCCTCAGCTGGTATAAATTGTCATAGCTCCACTGAATCTAATCAAGCGCTATGTGCTGAAGATCAGCACCAAGATTATCTGAGCCATCAGCATGGTAAGACAACCCAGTTTCTGAAAATTGAGTAATGGTGCCTGCTTTCTAAATTAACAGACAGCACATAGACCCCAGCAAGGGATAGGTTATTTGACTATGTCTGAGGAAGTAAATAGCCTGTTTTGCTTTGAAATGCTGATGATGCTGAAATCGTGATTGTGCTAGGAAGCTAAACATATGGCTCAGAACATACAAAGGGAACAGAGTAACAAGGTGCTATTTGACAGTATTCTGTGTTGTATCCACTCTAATGTTTTTTCCCCTCAAGAGCTTAACTTCTAGAAATGGAAAACCAAGCAAAACTGAGTTTAGAGTCTCCAGGTTAGATGCATCTCATTAGGTACAAGCATGTTTGGTTGTCTACATTTTAGTTCCCAAAGAAAAATACAGAGGTATAACAATCAGTTAATGATAGAGCCCCAAGGAAATACAAGTGATAGAACAACTTTTATAACTTACTAAAAACTCCTATAAAACTAATTACTCATGTTATCAGAAGGATTCAGACATTAGACATAATAAATTCAATTTATTACAAAGGGGTGTTTAAATTATAGTTCACTGCCTCTTTTAAGAATTGTACAAATAGCATTTACTATTGCTATAGGATTGAAAACAGGCATATGGTATCAGCTTCTATAAATGATTAAGAATTTGGGACTTAATTGCTTACATGCTGGAGAAAAGAGACTGTTCAAAGTGGGCCCATACCATTCTGGTTCCCTTATTTATCAAAGAATAAGTTATAGAAAATCCCAAATGAACAGGATGTCTTCAGTCCCATATAACTCCAGATCCTGCTGAAAGTATTGACCTGCTTGTTTCTGTACCACAATTGTTTGCTGCATAACTTTCTTTACAGCTTGCAGTAAGTTTTTAAAATGTCCTCTTGCCCTGCTGCAAACCCACTGAATAAGGCCTTCTAGTCTCTCTCAGGGGTCAAGCATCTATAGACCAAGCTGTTGCCGTGGCTTTTAGACATAAGGAGATGCCTTTTGCTAGACCACATGCTGACTTGGCATTGCTGTTCTCCATATTTAGATGCCTGACTTTGGACATGCAGAAGAAAATTTTGCATTAGTTGTCTTATTAGTTCAGTTTCTGTTCTTTAATCCAAATTCCAGAGTTCAAGTAGTAAAGTTCTATTATAATTTGTTTGGATTGTACAGCTCACCCCAACAGTTTTTGTTTCTGTTCCTACATTTTCTAATTGCTTAGACCATGTGCTGGATAATATGGGAAGTATTAATGATGGGTGTGTAAATATGAAGGAGACATTAAATTGTCTGGCTTTAATGCACAACCTCTTAATTAGTGTTCCTCATTCATCCATTAGTCATAGTCGTTTTTTCAAATGGTTCCCTATGTTAGTCTGAATTCTCTGTGTTCCTGTTGACTTGCTCCAAATTCTTAGATCATCCTGTCTAATTGGTTTACATAGATGTTTTTTTCCTGCATTGCTTCACCTTTGGTTTGTCATCTTGTCTTGTCTCATTTCATGTGGCAAAGGGATAAGGTGTAGTTTATTGCTTGTGTCTACTGTGAGCTAGTGTTAAGTGAATATAAAAGCAAAAACCCTTTTACAATTAATTTTATGTATGCAAACCCTTTGTGTTAATTGAAAATACACTGATTCCAAAACATTTAAAGTAAAAAATTTCTAGGTAACAAGTTGCCTTCTTTTTACTAACTGAGAAGCTCTGCGCTTGTTTATTTAAACAGGGAGCTGTTGAGTATTTCTCTGGCATTCATATCTACTTATTTACATTTTCACCTATTCCCTTTGATTTTTCCACATATTATAGTGCCAAGTATCAGAGGGGGTAGCCGTGTTAGTCTGTATCCACAAAAACAGCGAGGAGTCTGGTGGCACCTTAAAGACTAACAGATTTATTTTGGCATAAACTTTCATGGGTAAAAACCTCACTTCTTCAGATGCATGGAGTGAAAGTTACAGATACAGGCATAAATATACTGGCACATGAAGAGAAGGGAGTTACCTTACAAGTGGAGAACCAGTGTTGACAACGCCAATTTAGTCAGGGTGGATGTGGTCCACTCCCAATAATTGATGAGGAGGTGTCAATATCAAGAGAGGGAAAATTGCTTTTGTAGTGGGCAAGCCACTCCCAGTCCCTATTCAAGCCCAAATTAATGGTGTTAAGTTTGCAAATGAACTATAGCTCTGCAGTTTCTCTTTGAAGTCTGTTTTTTGTTGACAGATAGCTACACTTAAATCTGTTGTTGAATGTCCAGGGAGATTGTATCAGGGGGTAGCCGTGTTAGTCTGTATCTACAAAAATAACAAGGAGTCTGGTGGCACTTTAAAGACAAACAGATTTATTTGGGCATAAGCTTTCGTGGGTAAAAACCTCACTTCTTTAAGGTGCCACCAGACTCCTTGTTGTTTTTTCAGGGAGATTGAAGTTGTCGAATTGCACTCCATAAGATTTTATGAAAATATGCTAATTAGTGTGAATATAATGTAACTGGAACATGCATAAGAACATAAGAACGGCCGTACTGGGTCAGACCAAAGGTCCATCTAGCCCAGTATCCTGTCTACCAACAGTGGCCAATGCCAGGTGCCCCAGAGGGAGTGAACCTAACAGGTAATGATCAAGTGATCTGTCTCCTGCCATCCATCTCCACCCTCTGACAAACAGAGTCTAGGGACACCATTCCTTACCCATCGTGGCTAATAGCCATTAACGGACTTAACCTCCATGAATTTATCCAGTTCTCTTTTAAACGCTGTTATAGTCCTAGCCTTCACAACCTTCTCAGGTAAGGAGTTCCACAAGTTGACTGTGCGCTGTATGAAGAAGAATTTCCTTTTATTTGTTTTAAACCTGCTGCCTATTCATTTCATTTGGTGACCCCCTAGTTCTTGTATTAAGGGAATAAATAAATAACTTTTCCTTATCTACTTTCTCCACATCACTCATAATTTTATATACCTCTATCATATCCCCCCTTAGTCTCCTCTTTTCCAAGCTGAAAAGTCCTCTTTAATTTCTCCTCATATGGGACCCTTTCCAAACCCCTAATCATTTTAGTTGCCCTTCTCTGAACCTTTTCTAGAGCCAGTATATCTTTTTTGAGATGAGGGACCACATCTGTATGCAGTATTCAAGATGTGGGCATACCATCGATTTATATAAGGGCAATAATATATTCTCCATCTTATTCTCTATCCCCTTTTTAATGATTCCTAACATCCTGTTTGCTTTTTTGACCGCATCTGCACACTGCGTGGACATCTTCAGAGAACTATCCATGATGACTCCAAGATCTTTTTCCTGATTTGTTGTAGCTAAATTAGCCCCCACATTAAATTTCATTTGCCATTTTATTGCCCAATAACTTAGTTTTGTGAGATCTTTTTGAAGTTCTTCACAGTCTGCTTTGGTCTTAACTATCTTGAGTAGTTTAGTATCATCTGCAAACTTTGCCACCTCACTTTTTACCCCTTTCTCCAGATCATTTATGAATAAGTTGAATAGGATTGGTCCTAAGAATGACCCTTGGGGAACACCACTAGTTACCCCTCTCCATTCTGAGAATTTACCAGTAATTCCTACCCTTTGTTCCCTGTCTTTTAACCAGTTCTCAGTCCATGAAAGGACCTTCCCTTTTATCCCATGACAACTTAATTTACATAAGAGCCTTTGGTGAGGGACCTTGTCAAAGGCTTTCTGGAAATCTAAGTACACTATGTCCACTGGATTCCCCCTTGTCTACATGTTTGTTGACCCCTTCAAAGAACTCTAATAGATTAGTAAGACACAATTTCCCTTTACAGAAACCATGTTGACTTTTGGCCAACGATTTATGTTCTTCTATGTGCCTGACAATTTTATTCTTTACTATTGTTTTGATTAATTTGCCCGGTACCGACGTTAGACTTACTGGTCTGTAATTGCTGGGATCACCTCTAGAGCCCTTTTTAAATATTGGCGTTACATTTGCTATCTTCTAGTCATTGGGTACAGAAGCCGATTTAAAGGATAGGTTACAAATCCTAGTTAATAGTTCTGCAATTTCACATTTGAGTTCTTTCAGAACTCTTGAGTGAATGCCATCTGGTCCCGGTGACTTGTTAATGTTAAGTTTATCAATTAATTCCAAAACCTCCTCTAGTGACACTTCGATCTGTGACAGTTCTTCAGATTTGTCACCTTCATGAAAAAGGTCTCTTGTAAGGTATCATTACAAAGCTTATAATCTACTGAGGGGGTTCATCCTGTTTGTGTGAATGTATCATTCTTGTATCTGAAACTAGAAATATGAAATATAACTCTGAGGTCGTATTGTAATTATGCAACGTGTGGGCCATTAATGGTGGTTTGGAATCTTGATGGGTCCCATCAACTAGGACAATTGACTATAGATGTCTCTGTTTACTTGCAAGCCTTCCTGTGTGTCAGGCTGGGAAGAATGAAGGCTTGGGGTCTCACAGGACATGTGACCATGTCACCTGGTACTGGAATCCATCTTAAACCTGGGGCTTTTCCATTTAGAAGGAGTGGTGGGGACCCAGAGAGGCAAAAGATTCCCGCCTTGTGCCAAAGCTATATAAGGGCCAATCCGTGGACCAGAACAAAGCGGGCTGCAGTTATGAGAAATCCCCTAGCTACTACCTGAGCTGGAACAAGGACAGTACCAGGGGAAAGGATTGGGCCCAGGCTAGAAAGGAGTCTAGTCTGTGAATAAAGCTTACTGGAAGATCTCTGAGAGTGAGATTTACCTGCATTTAGTTTCCTATTGTATTAGGTTTAGACTTGCATGTTTTTGTTTTATTTTGCTTGGTAATTTACTTTGTTCTGTCTGTTATTACTTGGAATCACTTAAATCCTACTTTTTATATTTAATAAAATCACTTTTTACTTATTAATTATCCCAGAGCAAGTATTAATACCTGGGGGAGCAAACAGCTGTGCATAACTCTCTATCAGTGTTATAGAGGGCGAACAATTTATGAGTTTACCCTGTACAAGCTTTATACAGAGTAAAATGGATTTATTTGGGGCTTGGATCCTATTGGGAACTGGGTATCTGGGTGTTGGGGACAGGAGCACTTTCTAAGCCATTTTCAGTTAAGTCTGCAGCTTTGATGGACATGGTTCAGACCTGGGGCTGTGTTTGTAGCAGGTTAGCGTGTCTGGCTCAACCAGGCAGGATTCTGAAGTCCCAAGCTGGCAGGGAAAATGGTCTCAGAGGTAGTCTCAGCACATCAGGTGGCAGTTCCCAAGGGGGTATCTGTGACCCAACCCATCACAGAAGTGTTCTCCTACTGGCTTCTGTATGTTACCATTCCTGATGTTTGATTTGGCCAATGTACATGGCAGAGGGGCATTGCTGGCACATGATGGCATATATCACATTAGTATATGTGCAGGTGAATGAGCCCCTGATGGTGTGGCTGATGTGGTTGGGTCCTCTGATGGTGTCACAAGAGTAGATATGGGGACAGAGTAGGCAACAGGGTTTGTTACAGGGATTGGTTCCTGGGTTAGTGTTTCTGTGGTGTGGTGTGTAGAGGATGGACTACAAGCTGTCAGGAACAGTATCTCTGATGAGGCCACGGCACACCTGCTGGCTGAGCTTTGTGACTTTGTCCTCACCCACAACCATTTCAGATTTAGGGACAACTTATACCTTCAAGTCAGCGGCACTGCTATGGATACCCACATGGCCCCACAGTATGCCAACATTTTTATGGCTGACTTAGAACAACACTTCCTCAGCTCTCGTCCCCTAGCGCCCCTCCTCTACTTGCACTACATTGATGACATCTTCATCATATGGACCCACGGGAAGGAGGTCCTTGAAGAATTCCACCTGGATTTCAAGAATTTCCACCTCACCATCAACCTCAGCCTGGACCAGTCCACACAGATCCACTTCCTGGACACTACACTGCAAATAAGTGATGGTCAAATAAACACCATCCTATACCGGAGACCTACTGATCGCTATTCTTACGTACATGTCTCCAGCTTCCATCCAGGACATATCACATGATCCATTGTCTACAGCCAAGCCCTAAGATACAACCGCATTTGCTCCAGTTCCTCAGACAGAGACAAGATCTCTATCAAGCATTTTTAAAAATACAATACCCACCTGAGGGAGTGAGGAAACAGATTGACAGAGCGAGATGGGTACCCAAAAGTCACCTACTATAGGACAGGCCCAACAAGGAAAATAACAGAACACCACTGGCCATCACGTACAGCCCCCAGCTAAAACCTCTCCAGCACATTATCAATGATCTACAACCTATCCTGGAAAACGATCCCTCACTCTCACTGACCTTAGGATGCAGGCCAGTCCTCGCTTACAGACAGCCCCCCAACCTGAAGCAAATACTCACCAGTAACTACACACCACACCACACCACAGAAACACTAACCCAGGAACCAATCCCTGTAACAAACCCCGGGGCCTACTCTGTCCCCATATCTACTTTAGCAACACCATCAGAGGACATTGGTTCTCCACTGGTAAGGTAACTCCCTTCTTTTCATGTGCCAGCATATTTATGCCTCTATCTGTAATTTTCACTCCATGCATCTGAAGAAGTGGGTTTTTTTCCCCACAAAAGCTTATGACCAAATAAATCTGTTAGTCTTTAAGGTGCCACTGCACTCACATATTATAGTGTTATGTCTGAATTATTGTCAAGGGAATTAAACCCTTAAGGGCAAAAGTTAGTGTGGCCATTCTGCTGTTGTGATTTCATTAATAATTGTAGTTGCATAGATAGTATATATAGTCATGGACTCTAAGTCCAGGAGGCACCACCAGATCACCTGACCCTCCTGTGTATCACAGGCCACCAACACCACCGAGCACCCGCACACTAAACCTAATTTCAGACTCTGACAGTAATATGAGTATGAAAACTAGAGATGTGCAAAATTGCAGCTGAATTTGGTTTTATGGAGCAAAATCCAGGGCCAGCTTGGGTAAACTTCTCAAATTTTATTTCAACTTGCTCAAAATTTGGCAGCAAAATATTGGATGGATAGGAGATTCCGCTTTCTGCCCATCTCTACCAGAAACGTCTGTGTTATGCCAAATCTCCAAATCAGGTGTGGGGTCCCAGTTGCATCGTTTTTGCTGCGTTGCACAGCCTTCTATGTATGTGAAACCAGGATTTATATTTTATTAACCTCTTAGGATTTTTTCTTTAGAAAGGTGCGTTATACTATTCAAAAATAATGTGAACAGTCAGCTAACCAGGGAATTCCCTGCTTCACAAACGAGGCAGAGTGATTTAGATATTGAGCTAAAGGTTCCTGCTGTTATGGCAGACTGCAACTAATCCCAACAATAAATTCATTCCATTTACATGGACTTTTCCTAATGGGATGCCTTATACAATGGTATTTAGAAAACTAACATGACAGTGTAAATGACCCCTGTATATATTCAGTTTATCATTGCTGAGTTACATTTTTTAATATATAGATCTCTCTCTCTCTCTCTATGTAAATCTGAATTTTCAAAATCTGACAAAGGATGGTAATGTGGTAGAATTGCCAACTTAAAGGTAATTAAAAACCAGACACTCCAGCAGGAGTACCGGAACCTCCCCTGCCCCGCCTCTTCCCCTGAGGCCCCACCCCCGTCCACTCCTCTTCCTCCCACCCACCATCGCTCACCGCTTTTTCCCTCCCACCCCCCGGTCAGGAGGGACTTGCCTGCGGAGCCGGGGCTGGGAGCTGCAGCTGTCCGATGCAGGTAGGAGGCGGAACCCGTCTGAGTAGGGGCTGGCACCTCCCCGCCTTCCCCACCCGCAATAACCAGACTTTGGGTGTCTGGTCAGTAAATCTGACTGGACACTGTCAGTTCCCCTTTTCAACCAGATTTTCTGGATGAAAACCGGGCACCTGGCCACCCTATTGTGTGGTTAAGGCTGGGGCTCAGGAGATCAGAGTGCAGTTCCCAGCTATGCCAAAGTTTCCTGTGTGACGTTGGGAAAGTCACATGGGTGTATCCACACAGCCCCTGGCAGCAAGTCGCAGAGCCTGGGTCGACAGATTTGGGTTTGAAAGCCCGAGCTCCAGCCTGAGCCACAATGTCTGCACAACTATTTTTAGCACAGAAGCCCAAGCTCGAGGTTGGCACCCCAGGCACAGAGGCTTGCTGCCATAGGCTGTGTAGACGAACCCTAAATCTCTTTGTACCTCAGTTCCCCAATCTATAAAATCCAATGATACTTCCTTTGTCTTTCTTCCCTATTTAGAATATAAACACTAAGCACTACTGTAATACACATAATACTAGTACAAAGGCAGATAACCGCACAAGGGGCTTCTTTTGCTTGCATGTATATCTCTAACATCTCCGCATCTGCCCTGTGTAGTGTATGCTAATGCTGTAATTGCTGTTAAGAGGTTAACTCCAGTGTAGTGTAATCAAGTATAATCACTACATTGTTTCAAAGAAGAGTAAATCAATTCCAATTAACTGGACTTTCAGAGATTCTAAGTACACTCAGTTTGCCTGGGTCTTCAAAAGGGTTCTAAACACCCAGAAAACTAAACCACATGTATCTTAAATTTTATAAACTAGGATTGAGAGGAGTGGATTTCCAATTAGAAAGTATTTGGGAATGAGAGTGTTTGGAAGTTGTTGTAATTTGGGGTTGCTATTTTATGACATCATTGTACTTCTCAGTAGGAGCCTACTTGGTGATAAAAATCTAATGCACCCAGATCCTGTAATCACTTACCCATGTACTTAATGGGCCTGCTCACATATAAACGTTACTTCAGTTGAACTAGTTATATCAGTTAGGTTAGGTATGTAGAGAAGTGTCTGCAGGATCAGGGCCAAGGACTGCCAGGATCAAATTTTCCTTTAGGAAGCATTTCAAATCAAATTGCCTTAAAGCTGTTGTAATAAAATAAAGGGTATAACTGAACCAAAAAAGGTTTTTGATCCTAACCATTTTTTTTAAATGATAGAACATTTCCACTAGCACTTCTCCCTCAGTAGTAGAAACAGTATAGACAGGTAAACAGTGTTATAACAACCCTATCATCCACACTTGCTCGATGAACTCAGGTTAAAATAGCTATGGCCACTCTATACGAGGAGTAAAATTTTCAAATCCTGTTTTCAAAAATGACTTAAGAGCCGAAGTCTCAATGAAATCCTCCTAAGTGCCCAGGTTACTAGGACCTAGGTTTCTAAGACGCTCAGGCAATTGTGAAAATACACCTCTACCCCGATATAACGCGACCTGATATAACACGAATTCGGCTATAACGCGGTAAAGCAGTGCTCTGGAGGGGGTTGGGGGGGCTGTGTGATCCGGCGGATCAAAGCAAATGCAATATAATGCGGTTTCACCTATAATGCGGTAAGATTTTTTAGCTCCCGAGGACAGCGTTATATCGGGGTAGAGGTGTATTACCCTAAAGCTTGGAGCCTTGTCACCAGCAATGGAGCTACAGCAGTCTGAAATTTTAATTAACAAACAAAAAAAAAAGCTTAGTGTAGACACAGCACCAGGGAAGAGCCTGCAATCAAATTGTAGCATGCATCGAAGTGGGAGTCATGCTGGCAAATACAATGGTGTGTCATTAATACAGCTGCCCCCCTCGACACCCATTGAGAGAGACAAGAGTCCCATTCACTGAATGGAGATGCTGAAACAGTGACATGCATTTCTAAAAACTTGCTCAATAAATGCCTTTGTGTTATTATATAGTAACTATTTATTTAGCTCTCTGGTCTCACCGCTGTAACTATGCATTGGATCGCTCCTTTAAGGCTCTTGCAGCTTTTCCATGATAGCACTCACCTCCAACCTACAGTAACAGGAGAGCCCTCAGTAATATGCTTGTAGTGCTAGTTGTCTCCTATTTCACTCCCTTTACAGCCCCCAAAAGTCCCAGACTAAAATAATGCTCCAAGGGAACTGGAGCATAATCAGCCCCTTAAAAACAATTTGGATAGTGCTAAGTCTTATTCTGTTACAGTAGGTTAATGGATCTGTGTGGACCACACATCTGGTAGTAATAAAAAAGGCCCACACTAGCGCAGCATCTTGGCAGGCCCTGAGCAACTCTTCAGTAGTCCTCATGCAAGGATTTTGTGACTGCCATTAGAGCACATTAGTGACCCATGTCGTGTGTTAAAATGCAGGTGTAGTCATGTAAAACTGATACAATGGGGCCACTGAACTCCAATCTGCTGACTGTTAACTCTGCTTCCTTTAGAGTGTATAAACAAGCAGAGAAAATAGAGCACAGATTTTGCCTCCAAGGCTAGACTTTGCCCATTTTGCCTCCAAAAGCCAGTTTGTCTGGGCCCAGCGCCCCCTCACCAAGGGATAAGGGCAGCACAGTACACCAGGAGCAACCTGTCCTCTGACTTCTAATGTGGGGAGGGGAAAGAGATGAACCCTTGGACCATTTTCAGAGACCAGAAAGATTCAGGCTCTGGCACACTGTGGCTTGGTCTACACTACCCCCCCTAATTCGAACTAAGGTACGCAACTTCAGCTACGTGAATAACGTAGCTGAAGTTCGAAGTACCTTATTTCGAATTAGTTCAAACTTACCTTGGTCCACACTCGGCAGGCAGGCTCCCCCGTCGACTCCGCGGTACTCCTCTCGGCGAGCTGGAGTACCGCAGTCGACGGCGAGCACTTCCGGGTTCGACTTATCGCGTCCAGACTAGACGCGATAAGTCGAACCCAGAAGTTCGATTTCCAGCCGTCGAACTTGCCGGTAAGTGTAGCCAAGGCCTGTGACTCCCTCCCACTCCAAACACACTCATTTGTCGTCTTGGCAGCACCAAGGGCATTTAAGAAAATTCTGGTAACTCTGAAACAGATTCAATCCATTCCTGGATCACTTGTTCTTTAAAGCACTACCAAGAAGCCATCATGAGAGTTCTAATGAAACATGAGTTTGTGATAAATGACACTCAAAAAAGCCACCTTGCCCCTACTCAGTGACTTATCCCCTTGACTTTTCTAAGGGGCACCTCTGTTGGACAAGTCTCTGTCCCAGAAGTGATTTACCAAAATCAAGGGCTTAATATGTTAGATCCAACTATCAAGAAATCCTCCAGGCAAACTCATCTTATAGCAGGGAGGGATAAATGCTTACCTGTACAAAGAATTTCTTGTGGGCAATGTTCCACCTGAGAATGCTATACACAATCAGGAAGAAGTAGGGAGTACACCCCATCATGCCACAGGACCTAGGAACTGCTCTAGTCTGGTGCACCCCAAAGCCCTGTATGATGCAGGACTCACATCTCCAGCCTCCTCCAGGAAAATGATCAACAAAGAGTCTGAAGGGATGGGGCCAAAGCAGTGAGCATCAAACTGCTTAAAATAGCTAGAAGTCAGGGAGATAACGAGAGCCTCAACATTTTCAGACTCACAGGACAAAGACAAGCTTAGAAAGTGCAACATCATCACGACAATCACAGCAGCTTCAAAAACGTAGAAAACTCTGGAAGAAGGGAAACAGCCTATTCACCACATTCAAAAAAGAAAGAAATGTCTCTCTCTGATAAGGGCTATGAGATTATAGCCGTGGATTTTTGATCCCCAAAATAATATAGTATTTTCTCACCACTTGGTTCTGACAGCCGTTTCTGAAGAGGATCCGTATCCTTATATATACACACATTATCTGTAAATTTCTTCTCAGAAACTAATAATGTCTTTATGATCTAATCAGAGCACACTTTAGCTTTCATTTTCTCCCACTCAGAAGCAAGGTAGCAAACTTCAGGATGGAAGATTCAAAATGCATAACCCAGCCTTGCTGAAGGAGATCCAGACATACTAAGAAGCTTTATACTGTCCACTACCACCTGTTCCTATACTGACGGCATTTCCCATTACGAGGTCTGACTCTGCTACAGGGGAGCTTATACACACAGACCTCCCCATCAGGGTATTGTCAGGAAGGCAGAGAACACTCATACAAACAAGAGTAGGTCCCCTTTTAAGTTGGCTAAGAAATTGTCTGCACAACGCCACATAAGTCAAGCAAACACATTCAGTCAGCCTCTAAGGAGTATGAAGTCCCAGAGACAGGATTCTAAAGCCCATAAAGTGAGGGCTCCTTCAGTACCAAACCCCATTACAGCAGCACCCTTCCACCGATCCCATCAAAGTTGAAATCTTGGGCTCCGTCAGTTCCAGTACAATCAGAGTGGCTGCCACTGACAGTAGAAACATGAAGTCTCACTCCATCAACCTCTTGCACTCCAGGGGGTCACAGACTTATACCACATCAGAGGATGTCTTTGCTCTTCCCCCATCATCAGGATCTTCCCTATTGAGGGGGGGTGACGCCACAAAGGGATGCTACCTTGGACAGAAATCTACCCATCTTCCAGCTATGTCTTTCCAGCCTCAGCACCGCCAGTGCACTTGGATCCTTTCTTCTCCTCCTGGGGAGAATCCAAGCCATCAGAACACCCACCATCTCCTCTGCTGAGAACTGTTGGCCCCATGAGATCTAAAGCCTCCTCCCCGGCACTCACCTTGGGACTGCAGGAACTCCATGCCTTGGGGACCTCAACAACCCCCTCCAGATCTGGCATAATGGCCATACTGGGGAACATGGGGCCCATATGCCAGATATACAGAATCCATGTGTTCTGCCAGGGAATGCATCCCCATTCCCCTCTGAGGGAACTTCCTCCTGACCTTGCTGAAGATGAGGATTTTGAACTTGTTCCTCTGATACTGGTGAAATTCTTTGTCTCCTGATAAAGCAGTCACTCCAGCATCTCCATCCCTACCGGATGCCCCTAAACCATTTCAGGAGTTATTATGCAGGGTGGCAGAAGCACTCCAGATCTCCCTGGAGGAGGCCCAGCATACCCAGCACCAGCTCCTAGATATTCAGTCAACCACTAAATCCAGTCAAATAGCATTTCCCGTCAATGAAAGTAGTCTAGAACCTGCTAGAACAGTTTTACATATGCCAGCCGCATGTGCCCCTACCTTCAAGAGGGCAAGGAAATGATATTTTGTCCCAGCCCAGGGAGCAGAATTTCATTTTACCCAGGCAGCCATGGACAGAGCTAGACTCAAAACATTAAATCAACGCCTTCTGACAAGGAGGCTGAACATCTAGAAGAAAAGTATTCACATCTAGTAGCCTTTAGTTTTGTATAGGAACTATTGAGGGCTGTTGGCTAAGAACAACTATCTCAACTACTCACAATTCTCAGATTTTGTAGACAATCACAACAGAACAGCGCTCATTGCTAGGCTCTTATTGATGAAGGCAAGCTGGTGGCCAGAACTGCACTTCAATCAGAAGTTGATGCTGTTAGAGGGCTTTCCCTTTACCCTCCCACTTCCCTGGTTCTTGTCACACAGACAGCAAGCAGCAGAAGATCAGAAGTCCAAAGTGCAGACAATGCGATGTTTATTGGGGTTAGTTTCCAAGCAAGCATATTCCAAAGCCCTTTACACCAGTCGGGCTTATCTCTATAGGCCAATAGAGTCTGTTTCCCAGTGTTCTGTTCCCAGCTTTGACACCGCAGAGCCTGGCCTGTGTCCCTGTTCCCCATTCCCAGTTCCCTATTCCCATCCCCCACTTAGCAAACAAGATTCCAATTTCCCTTCCCTCCCCTTCCTGTTTGACCCCAGTTTATATAGTAATATTCTCAGCTATACCTTACCTTAACCAGTCATTTTGCTGAAATTTAACTAACCAATCTTAATGTATTGTAACATAATTCTCTAACCAATTATATCCCACTACCCTAATTAACTTACACCTAGCAAAATTAATTATACAGCAGACAGAAAATTAGAGAACCAGACAGATTAACAATAGAAAAGTGGGAGCCATAAAGATAAAACAATACAAAAATGAGGGTTTCACAACCATTGATAAGTGATTTCTTGCCAGACGGGATGCTATCATACTAAGTTTTCTTTACTCCCAACTGTTTACTTCCCTCCCTGCCTTTTACCCTTTGCTGTCTTTACCTCGGGATTGTTCAAAAAGTCAGTAAAAAACTTTTATCTCCATGGTTGCCCATGGATCTTTTACTTTAAAAATGTCAACAGAATCCAGCAGACTTCCATCCAGAAATGAAATTGAACTGGTACGCCCTGGTACGGCGTACTGGCAAGAGCCGGTGTGCTGTACCGGGGCGCCCCAGCTTCCCAAGGCCCTTTAAATATTCTGGGGACTATTTAAAGGGCCGTGGCTCCTGCTGCCTCTACTGCCCTGGGCCCTTTAAATAGCCCCCAGAGCCTCTGGCTGCCACTGCCCTGGGGTAGCAGCGGCAGCTGGAGGCTCTGGCAGCAATTTAAAGGGCCCGGGGCAGTAGTGGGGCCAAGCCCTGGGCCCTTTAAATAGCCGCCGGAGCTCGCGGCTGCCGCTGCTACCCCAGCGGGGGAGGGGGAGGACATTTACCGGTACAGGGCAGGCCAGGGCTGGCTCTGACCCCCCCCCATCTCCGCCCCTTCCACCCGAGGCCCCGCCTCTTCTGGGGGCCAGAGCCGGCCCCAACCCAGCCCTGTATCGGTAAGTCCCTATTTCTACTTTCACCTCTGCTTCCATCATGCTTTTTGCAAAAAAAACCCCCAAACATTTCACATAAATATCTAAAGTACCCTCCATTAAAACTTCAGAAAAAACATAAGTGTGGGAGAGGGGGATGGGGTGGAAAGCAACCCTGTGAAGTTATTTTAAAGTACAGGCTAACAGCATCAAATTAAGCAAACTGAGGAGGAGGAGGAAGAGAAGAAAAAAAAGAAGTGAGAAAACGGTAGGGCTCCCTAAGTCTAAACAGTTGGGAACCCTTACCCCCAGCTTTTTATCCTGGCTCAGGGAGAAGAGTGAGGGTTGTTACCCACTCCTGCAAACCCTGCCGTTTTTCACTTTGAAACCTTTTTTTTCTCCGCTCCCCTAAAACCAAGTCCCAGCTCCTGTCTCTTAAGGTGGTCTGTTAACTCTGCTTTTGACTCCAAACCCTATGGAGCCAAATCATTTTTAACCACCCCAACTCTAATTTATAATCTTCCAGTAGCCTTTGCTGGAATAGCACCAAACTTGAAAGATTACTGGCAGCTTCCCATAATGCTGCCTTTACTTCAAACCTCTTACAAGCCTCCTTTCCCTGGAAGGCATCCAGTCCCCACGGGCATGGACCTCCTTCCACTACCTATTTACCAAGGAGGGTGGGCTCCTCAACCAGCCCCCATCCCTCTGGGTCCCCTAACAGATGCAGCAGACACATCCTCTAGGTTGATGGCAATGGCTATTCTAATGCACCAGGAATTATGGTTGCACACCCTGGGATTTCCCAGGGAGGTCCAGAACACCATAGAAGACCGGCACTTCGATGAAGCTCACCTTTTCAGTGAAAAGATGGATGAGTCCTTGCACACTTTAAAGGATTCTAGAGCCAGCCTCTGCTCCCTGGAAATATATACGCCTGCACCGAAAAGGAAATATCACAGACAGCCTTACAGACTTAGATCAAAATCTCAACAGTTTTATCACCAGCGGTCTTATGACCCTCCTTGTAAGAGGCAGAAAGTACAGAAGTCTCATTTCCCTTCACCACTTGCATCTACAATACCAGCTCAATCCCATCCCCTGGTGAAAAAATATTTTTGACAAGTTTGAGAATTGCAAACCACTAATGATACCACCGCTGCTCAATCTCAACAAACTATTCAGTGATAGTTTAGCAATGTTTCCATAACTGGAGTGCCATAACAATGAACATGTGGGTGTTAGATAGCCTCCAATCTGGCTATACAATTGAATTTACTTCCCTACCTCCTCCAAAAAAATCCATCTCCATCTGTCTTCAGGGACGATTCTCACAAGGGGATTCTCATACAGGAAGTGGAGTCCTTCCTCCAGCAAGGAGCAATAGAACATATGAGGTTTTTTACTGTAATTACTTCCTAATCCCCAAAAAGAAGGGAAGCTGGAGACCTATCCTCGATCTTCACAACCTTTACAGATTTATCCACAAGCTGAAGTTTTGCATGGTTATGCTGGCATCTATAATCCTATCCCTGGAGAAAGACATACATTTTACAGCTCTCAATATGAAGGATATAATTTGGATATTCACAGTGATGAGCTGCCAAAATCTTAACAACCGGTTCCCTACCAGCTCTTCAGCGGCACTTCGGCGATGGGTCCTTCACTCGCTCCGGGTCTTCAGCGGCACTTCGGCAGTGGGTCCTTCAGTGCCGCCGAAGATCGGAAGCGAGTGAAGGTCCCACCACCGAAGACTCAGAGCGCCGCCCGGTGAATACAAGCCCCACGTGGTTTTTTACGTGGTTTTTTTTAAGTTATCCCTGCCAGGGCCCTGTCAAAACTGTTCAAATCGGGCCCCGCACTTCCTAAAGCTGGCCCTGCACATTGGGGTTGCAAAATTGTTTCGGGGTTTCCCAAAACAGCCTCTCCCCCCAATCCGACCCCACCCACGTCCTACCCCCGACTGCCCCCCTCAGAACCTGCAACCCATCAACCCCCCCTGCTCCTTGTCCCCTGACCACCACCCCCTGAGAACCCCCACCCTAACTGCCCCTCAGGACCTCACCTCCTACCCAACTCGCCCCGCTCCCTGTCCCCTGACTGCCCCGATCCCCCATCCACCACCACAATCCACAGACTGGCCAGGATTTCCAAAGGTGACTGCACCTACATTCAACATTTTTTAGGGGTCCACAAATGAAAGACAGTTGAAAACCACTGTTCTACTCACTGCTGGATGGCACTGCCTATTGGTGGCTATGGGGATTAGCTTGTGTGACGTTATTAATATGTGACCATATAGATCATTGTTGGAACCAAGGTCCTATAGTAGCCCAAATCTTGTACAAAGGAGGTCACGTAAGGTGTCTGTGAAAAGGTTATGATTTGCTGGTTATGATTATGCTATCTGTATGCATGCACCATTTTTGTATTTAAAGTTACAGTATAAGTATTGGCTCTATACTGTCTGCATTTCAAATTTGTGCCATGCTTCTGTGTGACACCCCAGACAATTTGGTGTCAGCACTGCCTAGCCTGCTTGATGGCCCATTAAGGACCATCAGCTATACAATTGACCTATTGAGAGAAGGCAGATATACCTTGTGACTCAGCAAGGCATGTAGGGACATGCCTATGGACAGAACTCTAAAGATTTTCCATGCCGTGTGCTGGGTAGCTTGTCTTTTTGGAAGAGACTATAAAAGGCAGCTGAATCTCCTTCATCTTGTCTTCAATCCTGCTTCTTGCCTCTGGAGGAACTTTGTTACATTGAAGCTCTGAAACAATGGACTGAATGACCCATCCAAGCTGTGGATGTACTCCAGAGACTTGATTTGAACCTGCACTTTATTCCATCACTGTTACAAGCCTGAACCAAGAACTTTGCCATTACTGTATGTAATTGATTCCATTTAACCAATTTTAGCTCTCATCTATATTTCTTTCTTTTTATGAATAAACCTTTAGATTTAAGATTCTAGAGGATTGGCAACAGCGTGATTTGTGGGTAAGATCTGACTTGTATATTGACCTGGGTCTGGGGCTTGGTCCTTTGGGATTGGGAGAACCCTTTTTCTTTTACTCAGGTATTGGTTTTCATAACTGTCACGGAGTCCCCGGGCAATGCTCTGGGACTGCTCCCCACAAAGCCAGTCAGGACTCTGGGGAGCCTCCTCTCCCTTGGAGCAGACTGTCTTCAGGGCAAGAAGCTCACACGGCTTCACCTTCCTGGGTCTGACCTTGGAGCATTCAGCATCCTCTTCCCCTCCGTGTGCTTCCGACAGCAAGTCCGCCCAGGTGGGGTCCTGGGGAAGCCAGAGGGTCCCGCACGCACCCCCACTCCGCAGTCAGACGTGACTCTTAGCTAGTCAGTAAAACAGAGATTTATTAGATGACAGGAACACAGTCTAAAACAGAGTTTGTTGGTACAGAGAACAGGACCTCTCAGCCGGGTCTGGGGCCCAGCGAGTCAGACAACCCTGTCTGCACTCACTCCCCGTCCCCAGCCAGCTCCAAACCGAAAACCCCTCCAGCCCCTCCTTTCTGGCCTTTGTCTCTTTCCTGGGCCCGGAGGTCACCTGATATCTTTGTTCACCTTTAGCTATTCCCTTGCAGGGGGGAAGGGCCCCAGCCATTTGTTGCCAGGATACAGAGTGTCGGCCATTTATGCACACTGGAGACTTAAGAAATGCATAGGGGAAACCGAGGCAGGCACATGGTATTCAGGGGAAACATTAAGAACAGTCCCACTTCATCACAATAACCATTCTTCCCCATAACGAGTGGCACTGGTGGTGATACTGAGAAACTAGAGTGTCTAAGGGAATTGCTTGTATGACTTATGATTAGCCAGTGGGGCGAGACCAAAGTCCTCTCTGTTTGGCTGGTTTGGTTTGCCTTAATGGTAAAGGAACCCCAGCCTTGGGCTGTAACTGCCCTGCTCTAAGCAATTTGTTCTGAATTGATGCTCTCAATTGTGTCCTGCCAGAGACCGCATCGTTACAGCTTGATCAGGCCAATGACCCTTCCAGTGGTTACACCCCATCAATTTGTTCTCTGCAACCGCTCTCTTGCTCCAGAAACTGCAGCATCCTTTCTGTGACTCAGCTCTCTAGTCAGGTCACTACTGTGGTTTCCCCTTACGGAGGGGTGAGGCGGGGTAGGAGGTGCATCAAGCAGTCTCAGGCAGTCTTCTGTTTCACTGCCTCAGAGTGCTACTCCTCCTGCTGTGGCTGGCAGGAGAACCTGGACCCACCCTCTACTCCAGGTTCCAACTCGGGGACCCTCTACACTGCAGCCAAGCTCCATTCCCTGCTTTTCCCTGAGCTGCTTTCATACCTACTGGCTCTCCCCACTCCTCTGGGTTTGCCAGTCTCTTCACTCCTTCCTCCCAGGGAGTAACTTTAGTCAACTCAGCTCTGCAGTACCCCTCTCCCCCCCAGGAGTCACTGCAAACTTCTTCCCTGCAGCCCCTTCTGATTCCAATTTCCTGTCTTTTGTAGAAGCCCCACCTGTCCCTCACAGGTGAGCTTCTCTCTAATGAGCTGCCTCCAACCAAAAGCTCCCCCCCATTTCCAGCCTAATTAGCTGATTGGGGCCACGTGGCCCAATTCATCTCTTGCAGGGCCAGTGTGGGGGCACATCCCATGGCAGGAGAATACATGAAGGTAAGGTAAGTAACTATTAAAAGAGTCTTCTCAGTTGCGTACATATCTCGTAACTAGGGGTATTCTCCATAGAATAGCAATGCTGCATTTTTCAGTAGGACAGAGTGTCATGTTTGCATCTGAGGAGTTGTCCGGGACTCATTTGAAGTATTTGGTAAATGTCTAACTAGATGATCAAGTGGCTGCCCTTTGTCTCTTCTGAAGCAGTGTGCAGGGGCTCTGTGTATGACTATGCTGTGGCCCTGATTGAATGTGATAGTGTCAGTGCTTTGATTCCCCTTGGGCAGACTAAGGGCCAGACTTTCAGACGATCTCAGCACCCAACAGCTCCTGTTAATCACAATGGGTGCCCCTGAAAATCTGGCTGCTTCATTTTTATGCCCTAAAGTAGCAAAAGAGCCTTTCTGAAAACCTCGACGAAGCCCTTTCCAGCATTTGGGAGAAGGGCTTGGGAAGCTGTGGTAGAAGGAAACCAGTCCATACGCCTCCCCAGACTACCAATCAAATGCCTTTCACTTACACTATGTTCTGCTACTAAGCATCATTGCACACACTGCTGAATGAGAATGAGACATTTTGTTTCATACCTGCACATTTCTCATCTCAGAAACATCATGTCCAGCTATTCTGCCCCATCTGTGACATAAGATGGTGCAGCAGGTTGGCAGGATCTATCCTTCACTCACTCTGTTAGCAGGAGATAGTACCTGCATAAAGTTGCTGAGAAAGTTCTGCTTAGTCTTTGGGTGAAATCCAGGCCCAATTAAATCAATGGCAAGACTCCAATTGAGTTCAGCGGGGCAAGGATTTAATCCATTATGGCAGGTACATGCTTCATAACTCCACCCAGATATAAGAGGGAGCAAGAGCTTGGAGGTCTTTCAGGAAACCCTAGGAAGAGCTGGGTAGGAGGAGAAAGCTTAGGCTGATCTTGTTCTAAGATACTGGTCCTGAGTTACCAATGAATCCAAACTGCAGGAAAGACAGTAAATTTTGCATACATTTTAACTGAACGAGAGTGGGAACATTGCCACCTCACAAAAATATTTTTAATTATTAATTTGTCTAAGAAAGATGTGGACAAAGTGGAGAGAGTCCAGAGGAGAGCCACAAAAAAGATAAAAGGTTTAGAAAACCTGACCCATGAGGAAAGGTTAAAAAAACTGGGCATGTTTGGGGGGAACTCTTCAAATATGTGAAGGGCCTGCTACATCTTGGGTGTCCAGAGAGGGCTGTACAGTGCAAAAGATACGTTTTTTGGGGGGGGGGAATCCGGGACTGTGTGTGCATTGGGGTCACCCTGCAAGTAGTAACCAGGGCAGCTAGAAGCTAGAGTGTGACTCGTGTTTGCTGACAGACTGCTGGGGTCAGGGCTGCTGGACCAGGGCTGTGGCTGTACACAGACAATCAGGGCGTGACTTGCATGCTTGTAGGCTGGTTGTGAGCAATCCAGGTTGGGAAGTGCAGCAGCAAAGCATTGTGAGGCAACCCAGGTTGCAGGGCAAGTGGTGACACAGGCCTGCACAGGTCTGGATTGCACCCCAGCATGTCATAAAGCTAGTATCAGTATACTAGTATCAGGCAGTATAACTACATCCAAGTGGGGCTTGTAACTATTTCAGTAAAAAAAAATCACTCACCTAACCAGTATAATTATACCAGAACAAAAACTGTATGTAGACCAGGCCAAAATTCCCTTTGGTCAGTAAAGTAAGCAGATATAACCCAAAGTTACATATGGAACTTTCTGAATGAGAAGGGACCATTTTCCCATAAACACTTTTTAAAAGCAGCCTCTTTAATTAGCTGAATGAAATGTTCCTTGAGGCGTATGTGAGATGGTGGCAGGAATTAATACCTGCTGGGATTTGAACAAGGAACCTTTGGATCTAGCGGCAATACTCCTGCTTTTTGAGCTAAAGAGGAAGGAATGTTTAAACAGCTTAGTTGCTATGGGGCAAAACCATCTCTATTATCTGGGCCGCTATGTAGAATAAGTCTGAGCTGCAGATTTTTAACCCACTAGCTATCTCTTTTCAACAGAAAACCTTTTGTTCCAGTTTGCGCTTTTAGGGGACTTATGTCTTGTTTTTTAAGGCAAGGGGTAAAATTTTCAAAAGTGCCTAAGTCCAATTTTCAGAAGTCCCTTAGGCATTTAGAAGCCTGTGTCTGGGATTTAAGTTCCTAAATATCACTTTTGAAAATAGGACTAAAATTCCCAAGTCACTTAGCCACTTTTTAAAATGTTACCCAAGGACTTTAAAGTGACCAGCTTGCATATCTCTCTATCGGGTTTTTAAAAATACACTAGAGGTATAACAAATATACCTTAGGACAGATACAACTACTATCATCACACCCTTCCCATTTGAAGTGTTCATGCAATGCATGTCTGTGGCTTGTTGACATTGCCAGGGGCTGCCTAAGTTCAAAGCTAGTCTTGAATTTGTTTGCTCTCTCCACCCTTTGCCTGGCTTTTGGGTACTCTTGAATGTGCTAAATATAAATGGGAATACAAAGAACTAACCTAGATGAATAAAGCAGCACAGGTGTGCTTTACAGACACACCCTTTAGGAGTCCGTTTTATACTACAACTCAATATATAATCATTAAACTGTCCCATCACTGGATGGGAATAAGGCACTTTAGGTCTATTAGACAATGGAAACTGTAGATAAACATCGATTTATTTAGTATGTATATTTCAGTAGCGGTAAAACTTTAGGGTAATTCATATTTACTACTCTATATTTTGATAGAATGTCAAAGAGGCATTTTGCTTGCCCAAACCTTGTAGATCGCACAGACAACGTCAGGGAAATCTTTGAATGTGTTGCCAACAGGCTATGGAAAATATGGTTGGGGTTGTGGGAGCAGTGTGTGTGCTGACAAACTGACATCCCCAAAATGCGCACCTGAACTATCAGAGCAGGAGTAAACTAACATGGGGCAGTTGGTATTGAAAGCAAACTGTGTGCACCATGGATGAATGCTCTAGGAACTATCAGTGCTGATCGTGTCGGTTTGGTTATGTGCAAATGCTATTAGGAGTCAGTCAGTTGGTGGTCCAGAAGCAGCACTAAAATATGTGCAATTGGAGTTTATAGGTACTTTCCCACCACTCCTAAGACACAGGCCAACCTTAACTGTGACACCATCCTTCATCCCCACATGTCTGATGGCACTTTTGGTCAAGACTGGTATGTGGAGAGTTCCCCATTTTGATGCAGCTTTATTTCCAGGGTGCACTTGAGTTACAAAGCCGGCGACATTGATTAGTGCTGCAGCTTGATACAGTGGGCTGGAGTTCCTTTGTGTTTAGAAGTCAGTTTCTGTAACCTTCTTCCCTATACCCTGGGCAGTGCGGGAAGGTCCTTACCATCACTCATAGGTACAAAGCCTTCCATAAGATATCACGTTTTCCCCTAACATTGGCCTATATGGGGACTTGCAGCTTGACGGGTGAGGAATTTCATCTTATTAAATTAAATTTAATTAAATTAATGGAGATATCCTATCTCCTAGAACTGGAAGGGACCTTGAAAGGTCATCGAGTCCAGCTCCCTGCCTTCACTAGCAGGACCAAGTACTGATTTTGCCCCAGATCCCTAAGTGGCCCCCTCAAGGATTGAACTCACAACCCTGGGTTTAGCAGGCCAATGCTCAAACCACTGAGCTATCCCTCCCCCCTATGTGTTGCCAGAGCATATGGTAGTTGCACCTACATTTTATAACTATTTAAGGGCACTGGGATGATTGGCTCTGAGGTAATAGAGCAGATTCAGTTATTTCAATAACAGTTGTCGCTTCAACCTTTAACTAGTTACCAGTTTCTTGTCTTATTTCAGTGTCAACTCTGGTGGAAATGGCCAGGACCCATATCCATGAGTCCTTGGCTGGAGGGTGGTTGTAAGGTATTGACAGTGCAGAGAGTAAAGCAAAGAATTAGGAGACTACGCTACTAATTTAATGCAGCACTAATCCTGGGACATTGTGACAAATCATAGACCAGGTGACTAATCGGTTTGCTGTTGAACAAAGGGGCATCTGTGTGTTCGTACAATTCCTAGCACAATGGGGCCCTGATCCTGATCTCAATAATAATCTGCTGCATATAGAACATTGACCTATAAATCGCTCATCTATCTTCTGTCACTTTCCTATAGTCCTAGCACAATAGTCACCAAGTTTGAGCCTCCCACCCACTACACCGAGAACAGTGACGAGTGTCTGTTACAGGGTGGAATAATGTAAAGTCAACAGGGACATTTCTCAGACAAGAACTACAGTTTTTCCATGGGAGATGGCATTTTGTCAAGGAGAGCCTCTTCCTGAGCCCCCAGTCTCTGAGGGACAAAGTGCATTTCTGATTTATACTCCACTTTGATGTAATAATACAAGGGCTGTAAAGCAGCACTGAATTTGACCCTTCTTTTCTCTTTGTCTCTCCAGTCATTTACAGAAATGCAGCTCCTCCAGAAGGAACCTGAGGGTCAGACTGCTCATGACCTGCTGCCTCCCTACAAAAGTCATCAGTATAATCCTCTAAAACAAATGGATATATAATCCATTTTTTATTAAACTGCTGCACATGCAGCTGCTTTCTGTGCCCATGTCAGTTAATGAATTCAATTTGACAGAAATCCAAGAGGTAGGTAGATGGAATTTCTTTACTTGTGCATCTAAAGTGCACTCGTTGAGGACAGGGTCCATGCCTGGAACATTATGTATGCAGCTCTACGTAGGCTGAGCCCCTTGTGTGGTCAGCATTTTATTTTTTGAAAGTTCATCAATTTGAATTGAATGAGGCATGAAAATGAGTGGCAGAGGGGAAACAAAGGGGCACCCACTGGAGATCTGGGAAAAGTTTAGGCAGAATGAAAAGGGAATAGGAGGAAATGAGAACAAAGATGTGTACAGGGGCAGAAATATGCAGATTGTGGAAGCTCAGGACACGGAGCATGAACTTGGTGTAGAAGGTCAGTGAAGGGATTAAGAGTGGGGAGTGGCAGGTAGTGGATGAAGTTGATTTTAACAACAGCACTTTGAATTTTCTGGAAGAAGGGAAAGGTGGGAAAAGGAGGTTGCAGTGATGCCTAAGTGAGAAATGATCAGGGGCTTTAGCAGTATAGGACTGGAGAGGGAAGAATGGATTATAGCAGAACAATGGTGTAGAGATGAGAGTCTGAATATACAGTTAAAGATGATTCAAAGTTTCAAGTCTTTGTGATGGGGAGGAAAATATGGTTTGTGATGGAGACAGAGTGAGAGAAGGATTTGTGGGGAAAAGATGAGGTGTTCATGGTTGTCCATGTTGCACTTAAATGGTGGTGGCACGTATGAGCCGAAGTGAGTGAATAAAAAAAGAAAAAGAAAAGTGAATAAACTAAATCAGCAAAGGACCCAAGGAACTGATGTCTAAATGCTGGAGTGATGCAGATTATCTCCTGGACAGAAGCATAGATTGCCACCATAATGGGGACCCTGGATACAATTTCCTCTTTTGGAAGGAAGGTCTTCCAAGTGGCAGTCCCTAACTAGTATAATTAGACTAATTTGAAGGAGGGAGGAAAGCATGTTCCCCTAACCCACTTATCTCTCCTGCCTACTGTTTTTATTTCTTGATTGCTGTGTCCCAAATATTTCAAACTGAAAGAGAGGTCACAACCCAAAGAGGAAAATGTTACCTGATCTTTTATTTTCTGGGATTGATCTTTCCACTGGTCTATCCCACTTTGGATAAATTCTTGGATGCTTCTATGAAAGCCTCTCTGAGGTCCTCCATGTAAATCATTAATACTGTTGTATAAGGTACACCGTTTTAAAAGTTTGTTTAATTTGGCATAGAGAGTTTAGTGTTTCTATACAGCTTTGGAAGTTACCCAACTGGAGTGAAAGGAGAGTGGCCAAGCTCATGGGACAAGTGTGTATGACCCAAATATCTCACTGGGAGAGGAGTCAGTCCCAGAAAGAGAATAATCAGGTAACAGATTTTCCATTTCATGAAAAAGGAATCATCAAAAGTGATGCAAGATTCTGAACTTGTCTCACTCCCTCTAAATAAGTAATTTCACAATTATATCAATGCTACAGTTAAATACTACAGCTTACTCAACAGGAAGTTATGGGGTTTTGATATTAATTATAGGTGTGACCTGTTACCATCCACACAAAAACCTTTACCAATCAGTCAACAAAGGAGCAGATAATTAAAGAGTTCCAGTTTAATAAGCTATTCTTAGCATTGCAAAATGAGAGATAGTGAAGGTAATGAACATGTTAGTCTCACTCACAAACTCCTCATTGTAAGTTCTTTTCATGTATAAAGATCATAAAATGAAATTGTACTTTAAAAATTACATTGCTTCTTTGTTGGACTATCACATCACACAGCTGTCCCCCTTTCAAAAGGGAAAATGATGTTCAACTATAGCAGCAAGAGAGGAGGAAGGGTATTGTAGCTTCCCAGTGCCAAGCTAGGAATGTTTTCAGAACTTTTTTATTCTTTGGCTGGAAGCACACAAACCACCATGAAACCACAGGTTCCAAATGTTGTTTAAAGTAAATGTTCTATAAAAAAGAAACGTCCATCTTTGAGGTTTTCCCCTAATATATATATAATTCCAGTCTCTGCCCGACATTATCTCCTTCTCTTTAATTTTGTATTTGGCTCAATAGGTCTCAGCTTTTTCCATTCAGGGAACCCCTCCAATTATCTTTTCCATTCTGGGTCCCCCCCTTTTGATGCAACTGAGACCAATATACACTTAGCTTTGTGGGAAGGGCAAGGTGGTTGCAACCTATTGATACCCAAGGAGGCTAGGACACCCCTGTTGCGAACCCCTGCCTTACTCCATCAGTTCACTTTTTCTTCATTTTCCCTTGTCACTGGTGGTCTTGGAAATGGTGGAGGAGATGTCCTCATAACCTCTCAAATGCAGGAGGGGAGTGTGGGTGAACATACAGGTGTCCTCTTTCCAATACAGATGAGTTGACATCCTAACATTAGGGGCCATAATTAGCAGGCCAGTTGATATGCCTGTATATGACACAGTCTAATAAACTAGGTTACCTATGTGAGTTGCTATCTTCAGAGTCTCCTGGCCAATGATGATCTTGACCAGACATTGCAGATTTCCGTGTTAATGGAGCTGCTTCTTTGCCTTAAGGCTTGAATCAGTAGATCCTAAATTTGCATTGTGTTGATGCTGTATGTGATTAATATTCCTGTACAAAAAGCTTAGTTAAAACATGTCAGGTTGTAAACAGAGATAAATTAGTTGAAAACAACATAACTATGTAATTAACATTCTGGAAATTGAGAGTTAATGATCTATCAACAGCCTTAACTCTTTCTGTGTTTCCCTCAGTTTAATCCATGGACTCCTTACCTATGCTCAATGGGCCTTCTATTCTATTCTATATACATTTTTATACTGCACTTATCATAGTATCTTGAGCACGTATTTAACTTTAAGCATATGCTCAGGTACTTCTAAACTGGGGCCATCATGCTTACATCCTGGGCTACAAGTGGCAATGGAGGACAGCCGTGAATTCTACAGATGGCTCTCCGCACATGTCACAAACTGGGGTGATTTCTGGCCTCTCAAGCCAATTTGTGTAGAGGGAAAAAGGTAAAGGAACATAGGTGACTGGTTTCCACACAATGGGAACTTAGAGCCGTAGATGGCGTCTCCCTTAAAGGATATTGGAGCCCAATCCTTGACCTGGGCTCTGGGGATGTGCTGCTGCTGTTCTTCAGCACTCCTGCCCCCATCCACCATTTCAACTCTACATGTGGGATGGCATTCTAGACACTAAATGACAGGGGGGCTGGAACAATTTGTATAGTGGGGGTGCTGAGAGCCATTGAACCAAACTGTAAACCTTCTATATGCTGGAAACCACTTCAAGCCAGGGGATGCAACAGCATGCTCAGCATCTGTAGTCCCAGCACCTATGCTAAATGACCCTCCACTTGCATCATTAAAAGTGAGATACATTTTCCATATGGTGTATAAGAGTCAGGAATTTTATTATCTCCTGTCTCTCTTTCCTTGAGTCCATAACTCCTCTTTTTCTTTTTGATCAAAATTCACCATCACCACAGGGGCAGTTTACACTTGCAATACTTTGTATGCTAAATCATTCGCAAGAGCTTTAATGTAGTGGCAGAGAGCTGGAAATACAGTAGAAGAGTATGATTAAAAAGCACTACATTCCAGTTAAAAAAAAGACTATGAATTTGCGTCACTCTGGATGTTTATTTTATGTAACTATGTAGCCAAGTGTGAAATAAAACAGAATTGCAGACAAGTAATAGTCACAGATGTACATTTTCAGATCTTCATATTCAGGGATTTGTGTGTGTGTTACTGTGATTGAACATACAAATCATGAACATGCATGCTTGCACTCAGAATTGTACACAATCTTGTCTAAAAATGTGGGCCCAGACATTTGGCTCCACAACTGGTCAGGACTGACAATGTGCAGTAAATGAGGTTACAGAATATTTTTGTGTGTGTTGGAAAGGATAAAATAATGATAATACAATTTCATTTTATAATTTAGTCTGTTTTCACTGGCAAATGATCTCTCTTCCTCTTTCTTTACTGAGGCATTAGCTTGTTATGAAGAAGAGAAATGCCCAGCCAATTAAAGTTCTTACTGCTATTAAAAGTCAAAACAACAATGGAAAATACCCCTTCCCAGCCCTAAAGAAGAGCTCTGTGAATCTTGAAGGCTTGTCTCTTCCACTAACAGAAATTGGTCCAATAAAATACGTTATCTCACCTACGTTGTCTCTCTCAATGGAAAATGACATATTTTTAGTGAAGTTTCACAAAGACCATAACAAAAACAGGAAATAGACTCCTGACCCATTCTTGTTCCAGTCTTAATATTATAATCATGTCATCTGGCATGTGCTGCTTGCGGGAACAAGATATTTCAAAGCCTTATTTGTTTTATAGCTCTGCTTAAAATATCCAGATGCCAAATTAGCCGCCAGTACTGGACCAGATTCAGGGGATAAATCTAAGATAGTGTAATTGACACATTCTTTTGGCCCTCTCAATATGTATGTTATGCCAAACTAGACCCACTTAGGGTATGAGTACACTGCAAATTAAGGGCTTTGACATGGGCTAGCTACCTCTGTACAAGCTCGCTGGGCACCCTGGGTACATACTTGGGTGGCTAGTCCACACTGAAGTCCATGCCACCATATCTCCCCTACTCTGATTACCCGTGCTAGGTAGATTAATGCTAGGGTGGGTATGTCTACCCAAGTTGCAATCACACCTTAATTTGTGGTGTAGATGTACCCTGAGAGACTCTTGTACCCAGGTCCACTTACCATTATGAGACTTTGCATCCCCTTATAGGTCACCTCTGAATTTGGCCTACTCAGTCTCAGGGAGATTGTTAGTGTAACTTACAAGGCAATCCCTATTTTCACTTATATCCTCTTATAACTTCCTTTGGCTTTTCCATGGCCTTCTTTCTGTCCCTTCATTGTGGTACACCAGCCAGGTCTCCCTTAGCCTCAGTTAGCCTTAGGGCCTAATTTAGGGGTGATGTGTAAATCAAGCACGGCAGTCAGGTGGCCTTCGGCGGCATGCCTGCAGGCGGTCCGTTGGTCATGAGGATTCGGCTGCGTTTCTGCGAGTGATCTGCTGGTCCCGCTTGCTGCGCTGGTGCCTGGAGCCACCCCTGAGTGTGAGCATGTCCAAGAGAGTCTAAATCTGAGAGTCTGCGTCTAAAATAACTTCACTTACATGCCAAAAGAAGGTATAAAATACATCAGCTTTTACTCCCTTACATTCTTCTAGACTTATGCTGCATTGTAATATTCTATTGTAATTTGCTATCACCCATATTTACACTTGGCAGAATTTAATTTAAAAAAAATAATTTACATGAATAATATCAATGTTTATTTTTTAAATTGTCGATTTAAATTTTCACACTTGTGGGTAAATTAATAGGTGGTCAGGCAATAATTATTTAGTGACAGCAGATGTTAAGAGTCAAGAAGTTAAAGCTTTATAACCATTAAAACACAAATTGGCAACATCACATGTCAAAATAAGTTCTCAAGAAGCATTTTTCATACTTTGCTTATCTGTAAATTTTGATTAGCAATGGAAATATTTTTTGTCAGTTTATGTGGATATGGTGAAAACAACATTTACCAATAAAAATCTAAGCCTTCTAAGTCTACCTATATTTATTTATTTAGATTTGGGCAAATACTAAACCTGGTGTCTGTCTGTGTACTCTGGAAATCATTTAAAAATGCAACACAAATGTGTTTAACTTCACCCGTCAGATACATTAACTTCACTTGTTACCATATAGCTAGACATGAAACGGTTTAACTATTCCATTTAAAATGTTATATCCAATTTAAAAAAATCTCTAACTGAGCAATCAATTATGAACCACAAATGGCTCCCAAGAAAAACAATTATTAAAAAGACGTCCATGGCCTGGGGTGTGTGCCAGTGGTTGGGGGGAGGGTAGTGGGGACTGATAGGTAGGGAGCCTTTCATAAAAACATAAGAACGGCCATACTGGGTCAGACCAAAGGTCCATCAAGCCCAGTATCCTGTCCTCTGACAGTGGCCAATGGCAGGTGCCCCAAAGGGTGCCCTGTCACCCAATCCCAGCTTCTGGCAAACAGAGGCTAGGGACACCATTCCTGCCCATCCTGGCTAATAGCCATTGATGGACCTATCTTCCATGAATCTATCTAGCTCCCTTTTGAACCCCGTTATAGTATTAGCCTTCACAGCACCGGCAAGATGTTCCAGAGGTTGACAGTGCGTTACGTGAAAAAATACTTTCTTGTGTTTGTTTTAAACCTGCTACCTATTAATTTCATTTGGTGGCCCTTGTTCTTGTATTATGAGAAGGAGTAAATAACACTTCCTTATTTACTTTCTCTATACCACTCATGATTTTATAGACCTCTATCATATCCCCCCTTAGTCGCTTCTTTTCCAAACTGAAAAGTCCCAGTCTTATTAATCTCTCCTCATACGGAAGCCATTCTATACCCGAATCATTTTTGTTGCCCTTTTCTGAATCTTTTCCAATTCCAATGTATCTTTTTTGAGATGGGGCAACCACATCTACATGCAGTATTCAAGGTGTGGGCGTACCATGGATTTATATAGAGGCAATATGATATTTTCTGTTTTTTTTATCTATCCCTTTCTTGATGATTCCCAACATTCTGTTCACTTTTTTGACTGCCGCTGCACATTGAGTGGATGATTTCAGAGAACTATCCACAATGACTCCAAGATCTCTTTCTTGAATGGTAACAGCTAATTTAGACCCCATCATTGTATATGTATAGTTAGGATTATGTTTTCCAATGTGCATTACTTTGCATTTATCAACATTAAATTTCATCTGCCATTTTGTTGCCTAGTCACCCAGTTTTGTGAGATCCTTTTGTAGCTCTTCACAGTCTGCCTGGGACTTAACTATCTTGAGTAGTTTTGTATTATCTGCAAATTTTGCCACCTCACTGTTTATCCCTTTTTCCAGATGGTTTATGAATATGTTAAATAGGACTGGGACCAGTACAGATCCCTGGGGGACACCACTATTTACCTCTCTCTGAAAACTGACCATTTATTCCCACCCTTTGTTTCCTATATTTTAACCAGTTGCCAATCCATGAGAGAACCTTCCCTCTTATCCCATGACTGCTTATTTTGCTTAAGAGCCTTTGGTGAGGGACCTTGTCAAAGGCTTTCTGAAAATCTAAATACACTATATCCACTGGATCTCCTTTGTCCGCATGCTTGTTGACCCCCCTCAAAGAATTCTAGTAGATTGGTGAGGCATGATTTCCCTTTACAAAAACTGTGTTGACTATTTCCCAACAAATTATATTCATCTATGTGCCTGACAATTTTGTTCTTTATGATAGTTTCAACCAATCTGCCCGGTACTGAAGTGAGGCTTACTGGCCTGTAGTTGCCAGGGTCACCTCTGAAGCCCTTTTTAAAAATTGGCATCACATTAGCTATCCTCCAGTCATTTGGTACAGAAGATGATTTAAATGATAGGTTACAGATGACAGTTAGTAATCTTGCAATTTCACATTTGAGTTCCTTCAGAACTCTTGGGTGAATACCATCAGGTCCTGGAGACTTATTACTATTTAGTTTATCAATTTGTTCCAAAATCTCCTCTAATGACACCTCAATTTGGGACAGTTCCTCAGATCTGTCACCCAAAAAGAATGGCTCAGGTTTGGGAATCTCCATCACATCCTCTACAGTGAAGACTGATGCAAAGAATTCGTTTAATTTCTCCACAATGGCCTTATCATCTTTGAGTGCTCCTTTAGCATTTCGATCGTCCAGTGGCCCCACTGGTTATTTAGCAGGCTTTCTGCTTCTGATGTATTTAAAAAAATTGAGGTATACATTTAAGTTGAGCCTCTATTATCGTGTCTTTAAAAAGTTTCCACGCAGCTTTCAGGGATTTTACTTTTGGTACCGTACCAGTTAATTTCTGTTTCACATTTAGGTCACCAGTTCAGACACTGTTACAGTAAAAGCTGTGTTATCTGGCACTTTATCAACTGGAAAGCACTATTAACTGGCATTTCTGATATCTCCCAATATAATCTTCAGTCTAGTAACTGGAACAAGTATACTGCCCAGGAGGTTATGCAATTGCACATTCTGCACTCTACTTTTATGCAGAAGAGGAAGAAGACAAGTAAGCAAGCTGATATCAGGGATTTATTCAAAAAAGCAGCCTCCAGGGTGTGTCATAGGGTCATTACAGATTCAGCCCAATCTCCTACACCTTCTACATCTACAATGATAATTGATGTTGATAATGATGACCCTGAGGCACTGCAAGATCCTGATGTGCCTTCTGAATCATCAAAGAAAGATTAAATTATGTTCAGTATAGTTTTAGTGTTGTGTATTTTTAGTGATCTCGGTATACACCATGTGCTGCCCATAGTGATATGTAGTGTCATAAGATAACCTACTGTTTGGAAAATTTTACCTGTATACACCTAAGTGCTTCAAGAAACCAACCACTCTGTAGTGCAATACTACTACTGGATCGGTGAGTACCTGTATACTATTTTATACTTTATTCATTGTATTGTATTCTAATTCTTTGAAAATTGCTATTCCGTTGATAAGTATAACCCTTAGTTAATTTTTGGCTAACCAGAACCCCTGATTTCCCCCAACATGCCAGATTACAAAGCTTTTACTGTGCTATCTGATGGCTGTTCACAACGGGATATGGCTTGGTGATCTCAATCCAGTTCCTGTTAGACACCACAACTATTTCGAACTGGTACTCAGCAGACAACCAAGTATGAAACTATATTACCCTTTCATCTCTTGAAATGACTCTCCAGATAAGGGTTAGAGCATGTGCTGCTACAGCCAGTCTTATGGATAAATTTCCATCTTCAGGACTGTCAGTCTAGCATTTTCACAAACAATCAAACTCACTTTTAAAAAGTGACTTCTAATGCCAGAATTATTTTATAGGTGTTGGAACGTTACCTTGGGATTGGTAACTTTTTCAAGCTCTGAATCTGAGCTTTCAAGTATTACCGTACTTAAGCTAAAATTGTATGTGGTTGCGGAAACATGCAAACATTACCCTTAAAAGGAACAGCATTGTAGATGCTCAGGGATGAGAAGCCAAAGTGTCTCTGTTCCACAAAAATCTAATGCTTGGATGTGTGAGGAAAGGGTGGCTTTGGAGTGAAAAGATCTCTAGCTAGCTAGAAAGAACCTAAAGATTAAAGTTGAAAAACTAAAGTGAGCCTGAAGGCTTCTTGAGCATGTTAGATGCCAGGAGTTCTCAATATCCCTAAATAAAAAAGGGAGAAGAAATGCAAGAAAAAAGTTCAGTTGAATGCTAAATTACTGAACTTATCCAAGACAGAAGTGTATCCTTCAAAAAGTGGAAAGGTAGCCCAAGTGTTGCCAGTTGAATAGGAACGTACAATAAAATATATAAATATATGGTGGAATTTAGGAGAATTAAAAGGGAATTTGCAGAACAAAGAGCCAAAGACACACAAACTAAGAGGTTTCAGAGTAGTAGCCATGTTAGTCTGTATCCGCAAAAAGAATAGGAGCACTCGTGGCACCTTAGTGACTAACAAATTTATTGGAGCATAAGCTTTCGTGGGCTACAGCCTACTTCATCGGATGCATGTAGTGGAAAATACAGTAGGAAGATATATATATATATACACACAGAGAACATGAAACAATGGGTGTTATTATACACTCCTAGCTATCTTCGAGACACCCACTGACTTCCTGAGGAAACTACAATCCATTAATGATTTTCCTGAAAACACCATCCTAGCCACTATGGATGTAGAAGCCCTCTACACCAACATTCCACACAAAGATGGACTACAAGCCATCAGGAACAGTATCCCCAATAATGTCACGGCAAACCTGGTGGCTGAACTTTGTAACTTTGTCCTCACCCATAACTATTTCACATTTGGGGACAATGTGTACCTTCAAATCAGAGGCACTGCCATGGGTACCTGCATGGCCTCACATTATGCCAACATTTTTATGGCTGACTTAGAACAACGCTTCCTCAGCTCTCGTCCCCTAACACCCCTACTCTACTTGTGCTACATTGATGACATCTTCATCATCTGGACCCATGGAAAAGAAGCCTGTGAGGAATTCCATCATGATTTCAACAATTTCCACCCCACCATCAACCTCAGCCTGGACCAGTCCACACAAGAGATCCACTTCCTGGACACTACAGCACTAATAAACGATGGCCACATAAACCACCCTATACCGGAAACCTACTGACTGCTATACTTATCTACATGCCTCCACCTTTCATCCAGACCACACCACTCGATCCATTGTCTACAGCCAAGCTCTACAATACAATTGCATTTGCTCCAACCCCTCAGACAGAGACAAACACCTACAAGATCTCTATCAGGCGTTCTTACAACTACAATACCCACCTGCTGAAGTGAAAAAACAGATTGACAGAGCCAGACGAGTACCCAGAAGTCACCTACTACAGGACAGGCCCAACAAAGAAAGTAACAAAACGCCACTAGCCATCACCTTCAGCCCCCAACTAAAACCTCTCCAGCACATCATCAAGAATCTACAACCTATCCTGAAGGACAATCCATCACTCTCACAGATCTTGGGAGACAGGCCAGTCCTTGCTTACAGACAGCCCCCAAACCTGAAGCAAATACTCACCAGCAGCCACACACCATTCAAAAACCAGTTGGAGAACACTTCAATCTCCCTGGCCAATCGATTACAGACCTAAAAGTCGCAATATTACAACAAAAAAACTTCAAAAACAGACTCCAATGAGAGACTGCTGAATTGGAATTAATTTGCAAATTGGACACCATTAAATTAGGCTTGAACAAAGACTGGGAGTGGATGGGCCATTACACAAAGTAAAACTATTTCCCCATGCTTATTCCCGCCCCCGCCCCCCGCCACAGTTCCTCTTATTTCCTTAAAAAGAACAGGAGTACTTGTGGCACCTTAGAGACTAACAAATTTATTAGAGCATAAGCTTTCGTGGGCTACTGCCCACTTCTTCGGATGCATATAGAGTGGAACATATATTGAGGAGATATATATATACACACATACAGAGAGCATGAACAAGTGGAAGTTGTCTTACCAACTCTGAGAGGCCAATAAAGTAAGAGGAAAAAATTTTTTTTGAAGTGATAATCAAGCTAGCCCAGTACAGACAGTTTGATAAGAAGTGTGAGAATACTTACAAGGGGAGATAGATTCAATGTTTGTAATGGCTCAGCCATTCCCAGTCCTTATTCAATCCTGAGTTGATTGTACCTAGTTTGCATATCAATTTCAGCTCAGCAGTTGGGGACAATATATACCTTCAAGTCAGTGGCATTGCTATGGGTACCCGCATGGCCCCACAGTATGCCAACATTTTTATGGCTGACTTAGAACAACACTTCCTTAGCTCTTGTCCCCTAACGCCCCTACTCTACATGCGCTACATTGATGACATCTTCATCATCTGGACACATGGAAAAGAAGCCCTTGAGGAATTCCACCATGATTTCAATAATTTCCATCCCACCATCAACCTCAGCCTAGATCAATCCACACAAGAGGTCCATTTCCTGGACACTACTGTGCTAATAAGCGATGGTCACATAAATACCACCCTATACCGGAAACCTACTGACCGCTACACTTACCTACATGCCTCCAGCTTCCATCCAGGACACACCACACGATCCATTGTCTACAGCCAAGCTCTAAGATATAACCGCATTTGCTCCAATCCCTCAGATAGAGACAAGCACCTACAAGATCTCTATCAAGCATTCTTAAAACTACAATAACCACCCACTGAAGTGAAAAAACAGATTGACAGAGCCGAGTACCCAGAAGTCACCTCCTACAAGACATGCCCAACAAAGAAAATAACAGAACACCACTAGCTGTCACCTTCAGCCCCCAACTAAAACCTCTCCAGCGCATCATCAGAGATCTACAACCTATCCTGAAAGATGATCCTTTACTTGCACAGATCTTGGGAGACAGACCTGTCCTCGCTTACAGACAACCCTCCAACCTAAGGCAAATACTCACCAGCAACCACACATCACTGAACAAAACCACTGACCCAGGAACCTATCCTTGTAACAAAGCCCGATGCCAACTCTGTCCACATATCTATTCAAGTGACATCATCATAGGACCTAATCACATCAGCCATACCATCAGGGGCTCGTTCACCTGCACATCTACCAATGTGATATATGCCATCATGTGCCAGCAATGCCCCTCTGCCATGTACATTGGCCAAACCAGACAGTCTCTACGCAAAAGAATTAATGGACACAAATCTGACATCAGGAATCATAATACTCAAAAACCAGTGGGAGAACACTTTAACCTGTCTGGTCATTCAATGACAGACCTGCGGGTGGCTATCTTATAACAGAAAAACTTCAAAAACAGACTCCAACGAGAGACTGCTGAGCTGGAATTGATATGCAAACTAGATACAATCAACTCAGGATTGAATAAGGACTGGGAATGGCTGAGCCATTACAAACATTGAATCTATCTCCCCTTGTAAGTATTCTCACACTTCTTATCAAACTGCCTGTACTGGGCTAGCTTGATTATCACTTCAAAAAAAATTTTTTTTCTCTTACTGTATTGGCCTCTCAGAGTTGGTAAGACAACTCCCACTTGTTCATGCTCTCTGTATGTGTGTATATATATCTCCTCAATATATGTTCCACTCTATATGCATCCGAAGAAGTGGGCAGTCGCCCACGAAAGCTTATGCTCTAATAAATTTGTTAGTCTCTAAGGTGCCACAAGTACTCCTGTTCTTTTTGCGGATACAGACTAACACAGCTGCTACTCTGAAACTCATCTTATCTCCTTGTCAATTGCTGGAAATGGGCCATTTTAATTACCACTACAAACAATTTTTTCTCTCTCCTGCTGATAAAAGCTCACCTTAATTGATCACTGACCTTATAGTGTGTATAGTAACACCCATTGTTTCATGTTCTCTGTGTATATATATATCTTCCTACTGTATTTTCCACTACATGCATCCGATGAAGTAGGCTGTAGCCCATGAAAGCTTATGCTCAAATAAATTTGTTAGTCTCTAAGGTGCCACAAGTACTCCTGTTCTTTTTACAAACTAAGAGCAAATTCTTGAAGAAATTTAACTATGAGACCATCTGATTTTAAGTTAATGATACCTAAGCAGATGCTTATGTATTTTACTGAATGGGGATGTACTTAAGTGTATACATAAAGTGTTTTGCTGTAAGATTAACATTGATTAAAGGAAATAGTTTTTTACATAACTAACTTGTGGCGCTCATTGTCACAAGATATCACTGAATCAAAGAGCTTAGTAGGATTCAACAAAGTGTTAGACACACATGAATAATAAGAAATCATCTGATGTTACAGTAGCTAGATGAATGTAAGAGTCCTCATGTTTCATGGTATAATAAACCAACCACTAATTGCTTGGCGGCTAGGCTTCAGCATAGTTTGGGGATAGGGTCAAGGTCAGGTCTACAACACAGAACAGAGACTGTGTCAGGGAACAATTGTGTTGTAACTATGTCCCCCGAGGCAGTTGCGTAGATGGTCTTCATAGAGTTTCTAGCTGAAAAGAAGCTGTGGTTCTGTTTTCTGATCTCCCCTTCCCTGCACCGGTATAGCTGTACAACACAGTTTATAATTTTAAATAGCAATAGCAAATAAACATCATCTGTCTTTTAAAAATCCTCCAAGATCAATTTGCAAAGTCTGTGCCCTGAGGGACGTGCAGGCATGGTTAACTGATATTTAGAAATGTATACAGTGCAGTCAGCAGAAAAAGTGTGGCAAACTTACAAAAATGATAGGAATTCATATTGTGGGCTCTGCAGAGAAAGATCTGAGTCTCTATGAATGTCTACAGGGAGAAAAAAAAATCCAACCCTCTCCTCCCCCGCAGGATTCAGCAAATCCCACACAATGGGAATCCAGCATTTCATAGCTGATGGCATTGTAGACCACCACTTTCATCAGCAAAAGAATCAAATAATTTAACTATCTAAATAATGGAAAGATATCATGTATGGTTAGTATATTAAAAGGTCAGGCTCATGTTTGACAGTGTCTTTGTTATTTGGCATCAGCAAGTTTCATTGTATTGCAGTACAAGACAATATAGTATACATCCAGTGCATCAAATATGTTGATGCACTGCAGCACTTCATGCAAACTTCAAGAGAATGTTTTGCAAAAGGGGGATCTGATGACAATATAATGCAATATTGCTCCTCTCTGGGACAGTGTTAAATGAATGCAATGGATAGTGTGCATGAATTAGCGGGCAGCTTGGACTGACCAATAAGACTTAGGTTTCTCTAGTATCCAATTTCCTAATATTATATAATAATAATATTGCTAGAACTAACCCAGTGTTTTTGGATTAGCTGAGTGTCATGTAGGGACTATCAAGGTGGCACTGTTAACGTCAGGGAAGCGACATCCCTCAACCTTCAAACCTGCCAGTGTGTGGCACAAGCCACCCAAAATGTGTGACAATTGACTGAAATGTGGAATACATTTGTTTCCCCTATTTTTGCTCATTTGTTTCTCCTCGTCCTCCCCTCCTTACTCCTCCCCTTGTTTTCTCCCTGTGTATGTCCCTGTGCTCTTACCCCCTCACTTACAGACTTCTGAACAACTGTGAAACGCAGCTCTGGACTCCCTCAAGCTGAACATGGCGCCTGTAGCTGGGGCTTCCAGCTGGCAATAGTAATGGGGGTGTACCACCCACACACTCCTCCTCTTCTGCTCCCTCTTTGCAGCTGGTGCCCAGAGACACGGATACTGAAACCTGTCTCAGAAGGCAGAAACAGACAGCAACGTTCAGCTCCAAGGCATGATGTACCATGAAACCTCATATAGTTGAGAGGTCTGGTGAGGGATGAAGGGAGCAGGTGAGTAACTTAGCACATGGTTAGGGCAATACAACGGAGGTGATTTGGGATGCAGCCAGGCCATAATTAAAGTGGCTTTTATAACATTTTTCTCCATCCCTGTTATCTATTCAGTGTTATCTATACCCAGGTGCCTTTTAGTTATTGCGAGGCTGCACATTGCCATAGTACCAGCATACCACGTACAGGGATTGAGATACACATAAAAATGCCTTCAACAGGCTCAATAGAAGCCTATGAACACCATCTCTCATCTTTTTTCTCATGGTCTGATGTTGTCCTTTTGTTTCTGTTGTAATTCCTTATCTCCAGTTTTTCTAGGGGAATACCCCAAAATCAGGCAGCATGGTAGGGAAGGGGGCATGCAACAATACTGAGGCAGTGGGAGATGGTTAAGGAGGAACACAGCACATGAATGGAGGAGGAGGAGGAGGGGGAACAAAGTAGATTGGGAGGGGAAGGAGAAGATTCAGAACATGGAGAACATTTCTATGTCTGGTTTTCTGCTTTGTAGTTCTCTTGGGGCTGGGAGTGCTGTAGCACATTCAGGCTTTAGGGAGAAGACAGTGTCACAACTCACAATGGAAATTCCCCCAAATGCAGTAGGAGTGTTGGTAATGAACTCCAGAGTAGGGCTTGTTAGTGGTTAAAGTAGATTGAAACTGAAGTGGGCGCTCTCACCACACCAGTTGAGAAGCAGGACCTGTGGGAGTACAGCTTTCCCCAGCCAGGGAAGGAAAGGGGAGTTCCTCTCACTCCCCCCTTGCTTTTAATCCTGAGTCTTGTTAAGTCCTCTGTAGCTTGGATGATGGGGTCTCTGACACAGAGCCTTGAAGGTGTGTCTTTAAAGATAAGGATGAGCCATGAGGGGAAGACAAGGAGACCATGGGTTCCCTTTGACAGTTGATTGGGAATATGGTTGAATAAACATCCTCTGTATCTCAGTGAGGTCATACCAGGGGAGGAGATATAGACACACGCTAGCACTAGATTGCAGCTCACTGCCTTTCAGGGTAATCTCCAGTAGCCATTGATACTAAGGTAAAAGCCCCATTATAAAAGTCTTCGTAGGGACCCAAAATATCCTATATTTCTCCAACAGAAATGTAAGTGCAGCATGTGCGCACTCCCAGTACATCCCACTTTAATTTTCAACGGTGCTAACGTTCACTCTCTTGCTGTGTTGCACATATGCTTTAATATTCTTTTGAAATCAATGCATGTGTTAGGGCAGACCTGATGTATTTCACAGCTCAATGGTCCTGAAATAAAACCTAATTGAAATTCTTAGTCCAAGTCCAACTGTAAATGCGCTTGCACATTTGCACAGCATTGTTTATTACTTTGAACAATAAGTGATCATCTGGATTTGAATAGTATCTGAAAATACTGGACCAAATTCACTCTGGCATTAGTGAGGGCAATTCTTATTGAAGTTAATGGAATTCACCACTTATGCAAAGATAAATAAGGCTTATAGTCTTTACAAGGTGGGTCTTCACGTTTGCCAAGAACTGATTAGAAATCCTATGAACAATCCCCAATGCAAAGTAGCAGTTTACAATGTCTAATATTGAACACAACAGCTAGAGTAGATAAATACCCATACCTGCATTGTGAGTAGTAAATCCATGGATCTTCTTGTCAACATCACATCACAGATTTTACAGAAGGTTATAAGGCAAAAATATCTGGTATGTTCAAGATATAAGACAATTAATCAGAGAGAGAAAAGGAGAGTTCTTCCTGAGAGCAATTTGCCTGTATACCTATCAGTCAGTTTAGTAAAGGTAGGTAATATGCAAATGAGATTTTGCTCAGTGTCGCTCCAGTTGAATTCTTCACAGACAATATAGGACAATCTGAATCTTAAACCTAGTCTTCTTCTTATTATTATTTTACACCAATGATGAATTATTATGCAACTTCAAAGCAACTTCTTCTGGAATTGTTTAATAATGGTCTGACCACAGGAGTGCTGGCAAGAGACGGATTTTGGGCCTCACTAACATGACATGGATCAAGGTACAAAACATTATACACCTGTCACACAGTACGAGTTGGTATCTGCTCACACCTGCAACTCCTCTTCTGGGTAACAGCTTGATATTTCACAAATATATCACAAAATGTTCTTCCCTTAGAAAATGAAAGTGGAGTACTGTAATAAGCAGCCAGTGTGTGATAGTGCACTTTATGGGATTTCCAGCCTCCAGATATAATTATATCTAATTTCTCCACAGCTGAGTCACCTGCACTGAGCATTCTAGTCTGCCAGAATTTGAAAGTAATAGGCTGTAACTCATTGCTGACATGTCTGAGTACTGTATGTTGTTTTCATTCTGGCCTATTTGTCAGTTATTACAAAAAAAAATCACCTACTGTAAAAGGAAAAGGGGGGGAAAGCCTCTTAAGTACTGGACAGGAAAACAGCTGGTTATAAATGTAAAAAAACCTTATCAATGAAATTCTATGTTTTAGGAAACTTCATCTGGCGGACAGATTTAAAATTTTTTTTTTGCAGGTATTCCTATTACAGGATTTGCCAATGTCTTTGTTTAAACTTGAACACTATATATTTGTTATTGAAAGCCATAGAATATATAATTTATGGCATTCTTGAGCTCTTGTCCACAAAGCCTATAGGCTGTTTAAATTTACGAAAGAGCAATGAAACCACAGATTATCTTCTTTTTAAACCTACAATAAAGTAGGTATTATAGAATCTACAGGGTCTCATTTCCCATCTGCGTATGCGCGTCAGTCCTGCTAATGCAAGTGGGAGAGATGACTGTTCATCTTGGGCACAGTCCTTGTAGTTATTAAATCACTCAGCTCTTTAAGAGTGACCAATGAATACTTCAAAGCAGAAAAATGCAATTCAAAAAGATACTGCATTTTGTATATAATTTTTAGCTTTTGCTTTTTATTTTCTTTTGGAGATATTAATATTTCTTTCTACATAGTCTGGATTGTTGTGTTAGTATATATGTCTTATGGGTTGTTTTGTGGCATCATTGTCAGTGATAATATCAAAGGTACTGGCATAACCCATAATAGGACAATGTGTCTTTTGTCCTGTTCTAGAGCCTCCTGCAGTTGCCAGCTCAGTGAATTTATTCTTTTAGTTCAAGTGAAAGTCTCATGCTTTCAAACCTGAAGGTCGTGGGTTCAAACCCTGCAGACCAGCTAAGCAGGAGAACATTACAAAAGTGGCATTTCAAGTGGGGCTTGAATTTTGGTAGACATTAGTTGCTTTGGACAAATATCCCAGGCAGGGGAAGTATGCAATTCACATTGGGGGAATGTGTCTTTGTTCCCCTCTAGTGGCTGGTTCACATAAGAGCCTAATAAAGGTATCTGATTTAGCTCACGTAATAAAGGCTCATGCTTTTAGTTCAAATGGTCCTGATGACCCAAGGAGGGAGTTGTTAAACTGATACAAAGAAAAAGGATGATCCAGTGGTTAGAGTGCTGGACTGAAATTCTGAACACCTGGGCCATCTTCCCTGCTAGGTCACAGATTTCTGTCACAGTCTCTCAGTTCCACAGCTATAAAATAGGGGTGTTACTACTTGCCTACCTCACAGGTGTAGTGTGAGGATGAATACAGTAAAAATTCTGAGACATTCATATACTATGGTGATCGAGAACATATAAGTACTTAAAAGAGATACTAGGAAACTAGGTTACTAGCTAATTGGGGCTCATTCTTTGGGTTGGATGGATGTAATAAACTAATAGGTTACTTATGTCTCTGTGTTCTATGATCCTACATTTCTCTGAATGCATGAGGTCAGTCTCCAATTAGCTGTTTTTCACTTGTATCATGCATGAGCAGCCATGAGCAAACTATGACACTGCAGAGTTTCTGGATGCTAATTCCAGCCCGTTAGCTTCCCAGCTATCCTCCAGCTCACAGGTAATGGGCCGCTCATTTACAATGTCTGAAGCCCTATCACTCATTTACAATGTTTATACATTAATTTTTTCTTTCAGCATGTTGAGAATGACTAATAAACTAGGAAATCCTAAGAAGAAGAAGACACTGCTCTTGTGAGGAGACAGGGCAACATTAACCCCAAATAACTAACCAGGTTTCTCAGCTCTGCAGCAATTCTTGTAACAACTGGGTTTTTCATGGAGGTCGCCTAATCTCATATGAATCAGAGCTGGCACAGGCTGAGTGTGGAAATGAAGCAAGAACAGTTTGAAATGGTATAGCATGATCTCTCCCACTATCCTACACAAGTGTCCTGTCCTTTCTGCTGACATGCTAAAAGCACATTTTTTGTACTTGTGCTTTTTAAACTATGATTTGGGTAGGTTTTCTTTCATTATTCCCCAATATTCCAACATGGAGTAAAAGCTTGTAAAATTTAATTGTAAAAAAACTACCACTGTTTGCTAAATGAATATAAAAAAACTCCAGACTAGCCAACTTCTTTTTTCTCTTGTTCTAGAACTTAAAAATGGCCAGACAGACATATGTGTTTGACAGACCTTCAAGCTAAGATCTATTCTCATACATGTCAAGGGTTAGTCAGTAATAAATTAAAACCCCCTACATCCTAGCAATACTCATTAGTAAAAATAAAATAAATACAATAAATGCTGTTTATTCTGTAGAGCTTCAGTATCCTGGCTCATTCTCTATGGCCCAGCATGGAGTTTATATATGTTAAAAGAACAGCTAGAGTCTATAATCCCCTTTTCTCTGACTAGTGAAGGATAAGCGGATTCATTCCCCATCTTTTAAGACATCACTGCAAATACAGAACCTATGAAAATGATGCCTTTGAACCTTTTTTTTTTTTTGATCCTCTGAGTATAATCAGCTCAATAAAATATCTCCCTTCCCTTTTTGTTATCATATAACTAATGCAGTATAGCTGAGAGACAATTTATTAGTATGTGTTCATTTCACATATTCACATACTTGTCATAGAATTGCTCCTTAATACCAAGAGGACTAATGGTAATTATGGCTACTGGCAAGGGCAATACGTGAAATGGTCACATCGAACTTTATATAAAATCAATCTTATTGTGAACATTCTGATAATTGACATTTCTGATGGTGCTTTTGCGAAGAACTTGGGCAACCGGATTCTGCCTGCTCATGTTCCCACTGTAATTTCAACTGGGGACAGACGTCTACGCTTCCTTTTTTATGAATAATGCTGAGCACTGTTAAATGGCTGTTGTGCCCTATGCTGCAAGTTCTGCTATAGTTCAGACACAGAATTACACTAAGCAGAATATGTGACAGTGATATATGTACCAGTGGCCACTGACTCCAGTGGCTACTGACCTCTGTCATGTGACCTTTTAAGGTAAACGAGGTCAGGAAATTCAGTGCAGTCTCTAAATCTGTCATTATTTATTTATTTATTTATTATTTCTCTTGTGGTAGCACCGAAGGACCCCAATCAGGGATCAGAGTCTCAAAGTACCAGGGAGTGTACAAACACATTACACAAACACAATCCCTGCCCCAGAGAGCTCAGGATAGAAGACTGGTTTTTTATGTGTTGCACCTTTGTTGCAATAACGAAGTGCTGAATCACACACTACACCTGTCCCCTCCCTGCACATTAATCCATCCCCCAGGATATTATTCCAATCTGAGTGCAATGTCAGATAGCTGCCATTTTAAACTTGACCTGCCTCCAAAACAGAGTTCTTTCTTTCCCCTCAACAGGGGAACCGCCCTCCTCCCACTCACTTCCCACTCAGAAATTACACAGGCCTGAGCCATGGTGCAGTGGTATATTCAGTCCAGGACCCAAAACATGATTAAAATTCCAATAAGTTGCCACCCTGCAGAGTTAGAAATGGCAGCTTGATATGCTCAAAAATGGAAGATTCCCAGTAGGAGGCACAGTACTTGCTCTGTCCCTGGAAGCCGTTCACATATTGGATTTTAAAAGCATAATAGCTTTATGTATAGAAAAACTTGTGTATGTCACTTTTAGAGGTGTTTTCTTTAATTGGTTATTGTTTTTCTTCCCTGTAGCTTTGGGCTACTGCTAACTAAGGCAACTGACTTTACAGGCAGAGATATATTAAAAAAAATCAAATAAACATTTAACGCTCCAAAAATAGATTTTTAGTAATCTGTGCATATGCAGAATAAGTGTTTGTTTGGCATAAAGGTTTTATCAGCACATGACTTGTGTAAATTGCATGTGGTTTCACTACTCAGGGGCAATGTGATAATGCCAAACTGACACTGATAAAACTGCACCCTATTAGCTTGTACTCATTTATTCTTCATTTATTTTAATTTTATTTAGTGATTTTATGTATGTGTGTGTGTGTGTGTGTGTGTATTTATATATAAATTATATATACATTATATATACAAAACAAAGGTACATATATATGGAGAGAGAAAGAGGGAGAGCAAGATTCTAGATAAAATCTAAAACCAATTGTATATTTCCACTAATTTACATTGGCCTTGAGCAAATATGAGCAGTGATTTCTTCACTTCCAAGGGCCTGATTTTCCTAAGCTTTTTCCCAATGTTATCCCTTAAACTGTTGATTATATAAACGGATTTCAAGATGTTATTTGCTACATATTAGAGAATAATATGCTGTTGCCACCGAGATACAAAAATGTATACACTGCACCTGACTTGTCCAGCGGTGAACTGAAATTGGGAACTGGGCACTATCCAGATAGAGGTAATAGACCACTTTATAATGTAAGACTCAGGATGGGGTAAGCATTTTCTAAAAGCTGCATGTTTTTTTGTCTGTTTCAACCAGTGCTTTAGAAAAATTTCATTTAAAAATTTTTGAACAAGTTGATTCTCCCTTTGCAGGTCAACACAAACATTTCCAACTGTGATGGGGAAGGATTTATAAAAATCAAATGATGTGAAAAATCTAAATCTTATCCCAGTGACCCTATTGGAGAAGTTGTGTCATTTTTTATGAGGCTTAGCATGCCCTCAATCAACTACCCTCCTTTGTCAAGACACTATTATGAACATTTCCCCTAATCCCATTTATTCACCACTGATGTGAATAACAGCAGGATCGCTGGCAAATCCACCCACTATTATTTTTATCTTATCAAAGGTACTGCATCACAGGACATAATCAAAATGGCTCATATGCACTGTGGAGGCCAAGAAGGTTTTGCCAACACTCATGCCTGAACTAAATATGGATTAAATTGCACCCTGCTAGCATAAAGTGTGCATTGTATAGCTTTGTTATGCAGTACACAACCCCTGCACTCTCTCAGATAAAGCGGCTCACATAAGCTTCAATAAGGAGTCTTTGTTTTGTCTTTAAAAAAAATAAAACAGTGTCTGAAATGGAATGTGCTTCAGGTAGTAAACTAAACTTCAGTTGCCAAAGTCAGCGAGAGGGAGAAAAAGGATTAATTTAATGCATGGGGATTGTTGCTTGGAGGGACTTCATAGGAATGCAAACCTAAGGCCCTCAAAGAGTTCACATCAAAGGGGAAATTTGTCCTATCTCAAACTTTTGCTAAAATGATTAGGATCGGATTAATAACCTGGTCTACCTTGCAGAAAAGATAAGGACATCGTTCTGCTTAAAAGCAACACAAGGAAGGAAAAGTGTTTGGCTTTTTGTTTGGGTTTTGATGAGATTATTTTAGGTGGCTATCATAGAATCACTAATGACATGTTTATGTTGTATTTGTGTTTGGGACTTGAAATGATCAAATAACTATGCAGTCTTTTACACTCAGACATTTTATCTTGTTTTGGGGATATATTTCATTTTTACCTACAAAAAGACAATATAAATACCTGCAAGAAAGCTTCTTCTTTTCTTTTTATTTCCTGGAGGAGGGTCTCTATTTTATCCTAGAACTGGTAAAAAAAACAAAAACAAAAAACAAAAAAAACCCACTGCCACTGAGGCATCCAGCTTGCAAAAGCAAAGCTATCTTGTCAGCTTAAACTAAAATGTTCAAAAGCAAACTAACATAACTAAATAAATAATGTGGCATGTGCTGCTTTGCGAACTTACAAGTTTCAAGTGATCTTTCAGTCCCCTCAACCCTGACCTTAGAAATACCCATACCTTTTATATAGCCTTTTTAATCTGGTTTTTAAAAGGGCTGGGATGATTTAGTTGGTGTTGGTTCTGCTTTGAACAGGGAATTGGACTAGATGATCTCCTGAGGTCTCTTCTAACCCTAATCTTCTATGATTCTAATGAAAGCACTGTATGCACACACTGAAGGAGACTTCTAGGCTCCTAGGGATGTAACTGTTCATCCTAGGGTGGCGAACTGTTTATAGCTCATAGTCATGCATAAATGATCTGTTTGTTTTAATATCTATATTTTCAGACACTAAAGGCTAGCCAACCTCATCTAAGTTATGATCTTGTCTGCTGTAGCCTGCTATTTAAAATATTTTATTGACCATCCTGATATATACAAGAAAATAAGTGTTACACGGATGGCTGAAGCTGTGATATGATCTATACTGGCCCTAATGTGCAGAAGAGTTGTAACCAAATAACCTTTTCCACTGCTGAAATCCAGAATGCTTTGTTGTTGGTTAATATTGAACAATAATTATCATTCTTCCAAAGGACAGGAAACAAAAAATGTACTATGCCTGTACGCTCTGTTTGAAAATAATGGCCTGTCCTCTGACAATTGTTTTGTGTACAATGATGTGGCTATTATTCATGCTTATTGAATTACTTTTATGTTTTCTATTTATATATTTTTATATGGCTCTCCCCACCATAGTATTTAAATTAATCTCTAAGCATTGTAGTATCTTCCAGTATCTATGGAATTCTTTTAAAAATGTGCCTTATGTCACTGGACCCACTATATTATTGTATTTCATTTTAGCCTTTGAGCTCCTCTTCAGTTTCTCATCCATCTCTCTCACCGCACCTTAAAGAATCCTCATCTTCTACCAGTTATTAATCCTTCCACACAAGACACCCAATCTACTCCTATGTGCTTTATTTTACCACAATCCCCTAACAGCTTCTCAACTCAATCTGCCTCTGGCCCCCTTCTAGCTACAGGATTTGTCTCTTTCCTTCCTCTCAGCTCCCAACTTCTTCTTCACTAACTACTCTACTGTTCTCGCCCATCCAACACAGAACCAGGGAGGACACAAGGTAGACACAGGACTAAAGAAGCATGGAACAGAGGTTCTATCAGCAGGGAGGTAGATCAGGTTAAGACTTGTCCAGAATACATACCTACCTAGCCTGCCTCCTGTCACCACACACTGCATTGTGCTCTCTGTACCCAACTCCTAGAAACGGTGAGTTTCCAGGTGTCATGCCTTTGGAAACTTGACAACAGGGCTCTATTATAAACTCTTTCTGTTTAAGTTGAGCTATTCCCTGTAATAATTAGAACGCACAGTGTGTGACTCACCCTAATCTCTGCTAGAAGCACTGATGATAAAAAGAGTCAAGTCTTCCAGCCCTAATGGTAAGATAAACACGGCACAACCTAGATCTCTAGTGCTATTGAGCTTTCAGTTTTTTCTATTTGAAAATACATCCCAATAATTCCCTAATATAATTCCCTGAAGCGGAGGCACTTAACAGCATATTACAATCCATACATTTTAAAGCCAGAAGTGACTGTTTGATTATTTACTGACTTCTTCCATTTCACCAAGTGGTTTCTATAGTAAACCCATAACTTCTGGTTGAGCGAGAGCATCTCTTTTAGGCAGACATCCAGTCTTAACTTAAAGACTTCAAGTCATGGAGAATCCACCACATCCCTTGGTAAATTGGTTCAGTATTTCATTACCCTCACTATTAATGGCATATTAGTGCCTCATTTCCAGTCTGAATCTGTCTGAGTTCAACTTCCAGCCATTGGATCTCACTGTGCCGTTGTCTACTAGGTTAAAGAGCCCTCTAATATTGGGAATCTTCTCCCCATGTAGCTACTGGTGGGCTGTGATCAAATTACTTCTTAACCTGCTCTTTGATAAGCTAAGCAGGTTGATTTTTTTAAGTCTCTCACAATAAGGCAGGTTTTCCAGATCTTGCTCTTTTCTGAAGTAGAAGAATGAGGTGAGGTCATGCTGGATTGAGTAAATCAGTTAATTGTGTTAATCCAGTACCCCATAGACAAGAGTCCACCTAACAAAACACCCCATCATGCTTGGCACCCTTATTGGCATTCTGCTAAGAGAACAAGCATAGAGCTTAAACTACACTTTGCAGGTCAGGAGTGAGGACACTAGCAGGATAATGTTGAGGAAACTTGCATTGTTACTGCCTTACTGTACCTGTTCCCTGGATAAACAGACTTTAAACTTCAACTCTGCCAAGCCCATGCTTTTCAAAAGCATATTTACAAAAAACTGTATGTAAGAATGTACTCCAGATAAATGGTCATTCACATGTTAATGCTTCATAGACTTAGGCCTTGTCTACACTACGAGAGTAGTTCGATTTTACTTGCATCGAATTTTTGTAATCGATATTGCAAAGTCGAACGTGTGTGTCCACACTAAGGACAGTAATTCGACTTTGTGCGTCCACACTAACGGAGAAAGCGTCGACATTCGAAGCGGTGCACTGTGGTCAGCTATCCCACAGTTCCCGCAGTCCCCTCTGCCCATTGGAATTCTGGGTGTAGCCGGCAATGCCTTCTGGGTAACAAAATGAGTCGAGGGTGCTTTTGGGAAACTGTCGTCATCCGTCCATCACTCCCGCCCTCCCTCCCTGAAAGCGCCGGCGGGAAAACAGTTCGCGCGCTTTTCCAGTCATTGACAGCGCGGACGCCACTGTACTCCGAGCATGGAGCCCGCTGCGACCATCGCTGCAGTTGTGGCCGCTCTCAACGTCTCGCAGCTTATCATAAAGGTTTCCCTGAGGCAGATGCAGAAAAGTCAGGCGAGGAGGCTACGGCACCGCGGTGATGTCCTGAAGTCTGAGAGTAGCACAGACCTGTCAGAAAGCAGGCGACCCAGCGCCGAGGACATCACAGTGGCAATGGGTCATGTTGATGCCGTGGAACGGCGATTCTGGGCACGGGAGACAAGCACTGAGTGGTGGGACCGCATAGTGCTGCAGGTCTGGGATGAATCCCAGTGGCTGCGAAACTTTCGCATGCGGAAGGGAACTTTCCTGGAACTTTGTGAGTTGCTGTCCCCTGCCCTGAAGCGCAGTGACACCCGGTTGCGAGCTGCACTGAGTGTACAGAAGCGAGTGGCCATAGCCCTCTGGAAGCTTGCAACGCCAGACAGCTACCGGTCAGTCGCGAACCAGTTTGGGGTGGGCAAATCTACCGTGGGGGTTGTTGTGATGCAAGTAGCGAAGGCAATCGTTGATGTACTGCTGCCAAAGGTAGTGACCCTGGGAAACGTGGAGGCGATCATAGATGGTTTCGCAGCGATGGGATTCCCAAACTGCGGTGGGGCCATAGATGGAACTCACATCCCTATCCTGGCACCGGACCACCAGGCCACCCAGTACATTAACCGAAAGGGCTACTTTTCCATGGTGCTGCAAGCACTGGTGGACCACAGGGGACGTTTTACCAACATCTACGTGGGATGGCCAGGCAAGGTTCATGACGCTCGTGTTTTCAGGAACTCTGGTCTGTTTAGACGGCTGCAACAAGGTATTTACTTCCCGGACCACAAAATAACTGTTGGGGATGTGGAGATGCCTATAGTCATCCTCGGGGACCCAGCCTACCCGCTAATGCCCTGGCTCATGAAGCCCTATACTGGCGCCCTGGACACTGAAAAAGAACTCTTCAACTACCGGCTGAGCAAGTGCAGAATGGTGGTGGAGTGTGCTTTTGGCCGTCTCAAGGGGAGATGGAGAAGCTTACTGACTCGCTGTGATCTCAGCGAAACCAATATCCCCATTGTTATAGCAGCTTGCTGTGTGCTCCACAATCTCTGTGAGAGCAAGGGGGAGACCTTTATGGCGGGGTGGGAGGTTGAGGAAAATAGCCTGGCTGGTGATTACTCACAGCCAGACAGCCGGGCGATTAGAAGAGACCAGCGGGAAGCGCTGTGCATCCGGGAGGCTTTGAAAGCAAAGTTCCTGAGTGAGCAGGGTAACCTGTGACTTTATAGTTTGTGTACTGAGAAGCTAAACCTGCCCCCGTTTCTTTACCCAGGTAATGTTGACTATCCTATCCAGTTACATACCCCCTTCACCCCCCCTCCAACACACGTGTCGAAATAAAAATAGTTCTACTTTGTTAAAGCACACCGTTTTCTTTAATACTGTTTTCGCGGGAATTTTTTAAAACTGGGACGCAGACTGTGGTGCGGAGCGGGTGTAGTGTTGTGACGCGAATGCAGCTTCTAAACTCAAGGATTGACAGGCTCCGCTGCGGTGGGATGCTTGTTTCAACGGAGCCTGTCACCCCCCTCCTGATCGGGACTGTGTGTATGGGGGGTCTATTTGACTTTGTGGCAGGGGAGGACGGTTACAGATCCCCTGCTGTGTGGCTCTGTGATCCTGCCTAAGGACCGGCGCTCAAGATCTGTAACTGCCCTCCCCCGCCACAAAGTCACAGAGCAACCCCCCCCCCAACATAACATGAAAACAACCTCCCAGACTAACCGGGGTAACTAGTCACTGCATCACTGCACTGTGTATGTGCCCTGCTGCTGTGCCTGCCCCCGACTATGTACCCTGCCAAAGGAGACTGTCCTGTCCAATTACCAACCCCCTTTCCCCTCCTCCTCCAAAAGAACATGATTGAAACAGTAGTTAACAGAAACAAATTTTTTATTATCAACTACACATGGCATTGGGAGGTGAAACTTGGACGTGGGCTTCTGTCAGGCGGGAAGGAAAGAACTTTTCAAATTTTGGGAAATGAGAGCCTTCTGCTACTAGAGCTCTCTGCAGGGGTGGAGTGAGAGTTAGCAGGGACTCTGCCGCCTCTCCTTCTTTGCACTTTGGGTGAGGTGGGTATGGGACTTGGTGGCGGGGGATGGCGGTTACAGATGGACTGCAGCGGGGCTCTGTCCTCCTGCCTCCGTTCCTGCAGAACATCCACAAGGCGCCGGAGTGTGTCCGTTTGCTCCCTCAGTAGTCCAAGCAGCGTTTGAGTCGCCTGCTGGTCTTCCTGCCGCCACCTCTCCTCCCGATCCATGTTGGCTTGGTGCATTCGGGTCAAGTTCTCCCGCCACTGGGTCTGCTGTGCTGCCTGGGCTTGGGAACAGGCCATAAGCTCAGAGAACATGTCCTCCCGTGTCCTCTTCTTCCTACGCCTAATCCGCGCTAGCCTCTGGGAGTGTGATTCCAGGCTAGGTTGTGAGACAGTCGCAGACGGGGCTGTGGAAATGGGAAAAAGGGAGTGAATTCCTAAGAAAGATAAATGTAGTTGTGAACAAAGAACATAGTCTTTCTCTGTGAACAAGACCATGCACAGCACCTTTCACATGCGCACTCAGCACAAGGTCGAATTCTCGGCCTTCGCATTCAGTGCCTGGGGTCTTGAACAGCACATTTGAGAAGCGAGGCAGCACAACGGAATTTCTGTTGCAGGCAGACATGGTAAGCCGTACACTTGTGGCAGTTTAAAACTTTTATATTACCACTGGCCTCATTTCACATTTAAATCAATGTCAGTCCCTGCTGCCAGCAATCCGGCAAGCGGGAACTCTGCCCCTGTCCCACCCCCTCGCGGCTGTCCCCGGGAACGATCCCTTTCGGCTGCCCCTCTCCCGCCTCCACCGCGTGGCTGCAAACCAGCGGTTACAGTTCTGTAAAGGAATGGGAAAGCAGTCCCAACACTAACATTCCCCTACCTAATTAAAAGCAGGTCACCATGGCCGACATCACCCTGATGAGGATCTCCGAGAGCGACAAAGAGAGAATGCTCCGGGAAAGCCTCCAAAGACCAGGGCCGTATGCCGCCCTGCTGTGCAGAGCAATGATCCCGGAGTACTTGATAATCTCGTGGCGCGGCAACGTGTCGTACTTCGGAGGACCCAATAAGGCCGCTCTCCCCAAGAACCTCATGCAACGGCTTTCAAGTTACCTCCAGGAGAGCTTCATCGAGATGTCCCAGGAGGATTACTGCTCTATCCCCGGACACATAGACCGCATTTTACTGTAGCTGCAGTAGCAGGGAATAAACAGTAGAGCGGCTTGTGCAGGACAATCACTGAAAACCGGACATTGCTAGATTTCTTTTCAAAACTTGCACTGCCCCTTACTAAACCGTTAAGCGCCTAGGGCACACTAATCATGAACAACCCATTCTTTTAATTGTTAATATTCCTGTTTTGTTTAAAATAAATGTTTAGATGTTTACAACACTTACTGGCTGATCCTTCACCAGATTCTGTGTCCGGGGTAACGGCTCGGGACGCTTCGTAGGGGATCTCTGTAAGGGTGATGAAGAGATCCTGGCTGTCGGGGAAATCAGCGTTGTGAGAGCTGCCGACTGCCTCGCCCTCCTCATCTCCTTCCTCATCTTCCCCGTCCCCTAACATGTCCGAGGAACCGGCCGTGGACAGTATCCCATCCTCAGAGTCCACGGTCACTGGTGGGGTAGTGGTGGCGGCCGCACCGAGGATGGAATGCAGTGCCTCGTAGAAACGGGATGTCTGGGGATGGGATCCGGAGCGTCCGTTTGCCTCTTTGGTCTTCTGGTAGCCTTGTCTCAGCTCCTTGATTTTCACGCGGCACTGCGTTGCATCCCGGCTGTATCCTCTCTCTGCCATGTCTTTAGAGATCTTCTCGTAGATCTTTGCATTCCTTCTTTTGGATCGCAGCTCAGAAAGCACGGACTCATCGCCCCACACAGCGATGAGATCCAAGACTTCACGATCAGTCCATGCTGGGGCTCTCTTTCTATTCACAGACTGCACGGCCATCACTGCTGGAGAGCTCTGCATCGTTGCCAGTGCTGCTGTGCTCGCCACGATGTCCAGACAGGAAATGAGATTCAAACTGGCCAGACAGGAAAAGGAATTCCAATTCAAATTTTCCCGGGGCTTTTCCTGTGTGGCTGGTCAGAGCATCCGAGCTCGCACTGCTGTCCAGAGCGTCAACAGAGTGGTGCACTGTGGGATAGCTCCCGGAGCTATTAGCGTCGATTTCCATCCACACCTAGCCTAATTCGACATGGCCATGTCGAATTTAGCGCTACTCCCCTCGTCGGGGAGGAGTACAGAAGTCGAATTAAAGAGACCTCTATGTCGAACTAAATAGCATCGCAGTGTGGACGGGTGCAGGGTTAATTCGATGTAACGGCGCTAACTTCGACATAAACGCCTAGTGTAGACCAGGCCTTAGAGTTCTAATCTGGCTTTATGATTTATGCATGACAGGTCTGCCAAGACAACAGGCTATCTTAGTGAAAGAATCTCTTAAAATACGCAACTACAGCAGCCCCTGGGTAGGATTTGGTGTGTGTGAAGGAGATTTCCAATGAGACGGAGGGATTCACTTTTTAAACAGCCTATGTAAAAAATAGCGCAAGGTTTAGTGTCCCCTGGGACATGTGAGCTGAAGTAGAAAAGTAGAAAAGTTCAGTGGATCATCAGGGCAACTAACCTCATTCAACATTCTGCTCTTGTATTGTCCCTGATTGTGTGCTTCTGGAAGGTGCTATCATGTCTGTCAAACTGGGGAGATGTTTAATTGTAATTATTTAACTATCAAGGATTGGCCAGTTCCTCCAGGAATGCTTACCATGCTCAAACATATTAAATAGATCAATTTTTATTTTGTATATATTTAAAACAAACAAACAAACCACCAATAAGACATGTTACTGAGTAACCAAAGCACTGCATGGATCTTGCCCTCAGCAATCTCGGTCCTATCATCTCATTATTTGCTCCCTCACTCCAGGACCACAGTTTTGACTGTAAACTCTTTGGGGCAGTCCATTCAAGTCCTGGCTTCTCTTCTGAGCCTGCTGAAAAGGATATATCATTTAGCACAAAGCACCAATGGGATGGGGAGCTATGATACAACATGTGGACAGGGCTGTGGAAAACCCAGTGTTTTTGTTCAGCTTTGTTTTGATTGTTTGTTTTTAAACCAACCCAGTAGAGTTAATCTGGGACATGGGGTTCCTTTCCACTTGCTTCAGTTTCTGAACTTATGTCGCTCTGAAGTATCTGCATGAACATAATATATATTTGAAAGATTTGAAAGAAGCATTAAGTTTCAATTTTTAATCTGTGAATGAAAACTTTAACTGTTCTAAAAACTTGTAAAGAAATTAATAAGACCAGCAAGTGTCTTTTATCCCCTAATAGGATACAAACAGAAAAATTATAGAAATATGTAGGAAGTCAGAGAAGGGAAAGGGGTGGACCCATCTTTGAAGAGACCTCGGTGGATGAGTAGAGTTGTGCACTATTAAGAAGAGTTGGTTTGCTAGAATCTAAAAACTTCTGGAAGGTGGGAAGGGCAGCTGAGCACATGGTTCTACATAAAACTAGTTAGCTTAACTTAACTTATTTTTCCACATCTTTCTGCACAGTCTTGAATTCAGTATGTTAATGTTTCTTATTTTAACTGCAGTAAATATGAAAGCTGCTGATCAAAACTGCAAGCAGGTAGCTGATGTTTAGTGAGCATCAAATATCACAGGAAATATAGCCTGAAAGAAAGCAAGAATTATTCTCAAGTAAAATGTAAACAGCATCAAGAATTTCAGGCGACAAAATCCAAAGGTTTCATGCCAATGTCAAAAAGTGCAGGAACTTTGTTTCTTTGAATTCTTCAAGATCAAGTGCGTCTTTGGATGAAACTGTCTGTTGATGTGGAAGAGCAGAACTGTGATGGATTTGATGATCCAGTATGAAGAACATTTTTGATTATATGCACTTTGTATTTGAGGCATAAATATACTTGTGAAGTGATTAATATAATTTATATTTTATATTTCATTTCATAAAACCTTCGTGGGTTTTGTGTGGGAGAATTAAAGGGGTTTTCCCTGGTGTATATCCAGTGTTCCCTCCTGTGACGTTGCACTCCATATGTTTTATGGAAATATGTTTATAAGTGTGAATATGATGTAACTGGGCTATGCTTCATGCAAAAGGTCTTTTGTAAGGTATTATTACAAAGCTTCAAAGAGTCCTGTGGCATCTTATAGACTAACAGACGTATTGGAGCATAAGCTTTCGTGGGTGAATACCCACTTGGTCGGATGCATGAGGCATGCATCGAAGTGGGTATTCACCCACAAAAGCTTATGCTCCAATACGTCTGTTAGTCTATAAGGTGCCACAGGACTCTTTGTTGCTTTTTACAAGGCAATTGTTGCAGTTCATAAGGTCCGTGGACTGGAGCCCCATGTCACTTTTTACAGATTCAGACTAACACGGCTACCCCTCTGATACATTACAAAGCTTATAATCTACTGAGTGTGTTCATCCTACTTGTATGAATGTATCATTCTTGTATCTGAGCTAGAAATATGAAGTATTATTCTGAAGTCCTATTGAAATTATGCAAAGTGTGGGCCATTAATGGTGGTTTAGAATCTTGATGGCACCCATTGACCAGGACTATTGGTTGTAAACGGCTCAGTTTACTTGTAAGCCTTCCTGTGTTCGTGTGAGTTAGGCCAGAAAGAATGGAGGCTTGGTGTCTCACAGGACATGTGACCATGTCACCTGGTACTGGAATCCATCTTAAACCTGGTGCGTTTCCATTTAGAAGGAGGGGTGGGGACCCTGGGTGACAAAAGATTCCTGCCTTGTGCCAAAGCCATAAAAGGGGGTGGAACAGAACAAAGGGGGCTGCCAGTCATGAGAAATCCCTAGTTACCACCTGAACTGGAACTAACAAGAACTATACCAGGGGAAAGGATTGGGCTCAGACTAGGAAGGAATCTAGTCTGTGAAAGAAACTTATTGGAACATCTCTGAGGGTGAGATTTACCTGTATTCAGTTTTGTAATGTATTAGGCTTAGACTTGCGTGTTTTGTTTTATTTTGCTTGGTAACGTACTTTGTTCTGTCTGTTGTTACTTGAAATCACTTAAATCCTACTTCTTATACTTAATAAAATCACTTTTGTTTATTAATTAACCCAGAGTAAGTGATTAATACCTGGGGGAGAAAACAGCTGTGCATATCTCTCTATCAGTGTTATAGATGGCAGAAACATTATGAGTTTACCCTGTATAAACTTTATGCAGAGTAAAACAGATTTATTTGGGGTTTGGATCCCATTGGGAGCTAGGTGTCTGGGTGCTGGAGATAGGTGACTTTCTGAGCAGTTTTTGGTTAAAATCTGCAGCTTTGGGGGCATGGACCAGACCTGGGTCTGTATTGCAGCAGACTACCATGTCTGGCTCAACAAGGCATAGTTCTGGAGTCCCAAGCTGGCAATGGAAAATGGGCTCAGATGTAATTCCAGCATGTCAGGTGACAGCCTCAAGGGGGTTTCTGTGACCGAACCTGTCACACCTTTCTGAGTTCCACATCAATCTTGTGGAGAAATTTGGGGTGTAACCTAAAGGAGACCTTCTCTTTGTGGAATACTGTATAAGGAGGGTCTGCCATCATGGCTCCTAGCTCACTGACCCCGAAGCACTAGCCACTAAGAATGTCACTTTCATGGACAGGTGGGTCACAGCACATGTTGCCATAGGTTCGAAGGGTGGATCTGTGAATGTTGACAGGACAAAGTTGAGGTCTTATCAAGGTGTAGGTTTAATGACCAGTGGGAAAGTCCTGATCAAGCCCTTCATAAATTGCACTGTGTCTGGATGTGTAAAGACCCAAAGGGAGTCTTTCTACCAGAGGGAGGAAGGCACTAATCACTGCTAAGTGTACCCACAGTGAACTAAGGGCCAGACCTAACTTTTTAGGTAGACGAGATCAGGGCCGGCTCCAGGGTTTTGGCCGCCCCAAGCAGCCCCCCCCGCCCCCCCAAAAAAGCCGCAATCGTGATCTGCGGTGGCAATTCGGCGGGAGATCCTTCACTCCGAGCAGGAGTGAGGGACTGTTCGCCGAATTGCCGCCGAACAGCTGGACCTGATAAACTGGTGCCTGGAGCCGGCCCTGGACGAGATAGTCGTGGATAACTGAAATACCTACAGCATCTAGCACATGTTGGTGATGACATACCCAGGCCGAAAAGCGCCACCACTTAGCCAGGGAGCAGGCTCTAGTAGAATCCTTTCTACTTTGGTTAAGGATTTCCTGAATGGGGCGGAGCCTGAGCATTCTATTTCTGACACCCATTGAAATACCAGGCTAGGAGGGGGAGTGAGTCCAGATTGGGGTGCTTGATCTTCCCCCTATCCTGAGTGGCTGGATTCTGATAGGTGGGCATGTGGCCATCTTAGGACCCAGAATTGTCTGGGTCAATAGAGTGCTAGGAAGAGGATGGTGGCTCTGTCGCAATGGATCTTCCATAGAGCTTGCGATAGTAGGGGGATGGGAGGAAAGGCATATCTGAGGCCATCTGTCCAGGGGAGCAGGAAAGTGTCATCCTGGGAATTGTGGCCTACAGCTTCCCTGGAGAAATACATGGGAAGCTTTTTATTTGTCTGGGATGCAAAGAGGTCCCATAGCAGAGTTCCCCACTCTGTGAATACGTTGATTAGAACTGTGTTGTGGATCTCCCATTTGTAGTCTGCAGAGAAGCATCTGTTTAACTTGTCTGCCAGGAAGTTGTGTACACCCGGGAAGTATGTGGCCTGTATCGTAACGTGGTTTCTGGTGCACCAGTTCCAAAGTCTGACTGCTTCTAGGCAGAGGGGATGGGATCTCACTCCTCCCTGTTTGTTTATATACACCACTGTGGTGATATTGTTTGTTATTACTTGTACCTGGAAGGAGTGTATGAGGAGAAGAAAGGCCTTGCATGCAAGATGGGCTGCTCTCAGGTGAGCTCCCCACCCTGTAATTGATACTGGCCCTTGGTATGGGATGGCTGAAGAGAGTCCCCATCATGACTCTGTTTTGGTTGGACCACCAAGCAACTCAGATGAGAATTCTGGTGAGAACAGTCATGGTGGGAGTTGATGCAATCCCTGTTTGGTGGGTAGGTGAAGTGTAGCCAAGCTTAGAGGCACCACAAGTGAAGTCTGGTGAACAGCATCACGCAGGTGCATGTGGCCTAACAGAGAGAGACACCCAGTGCGCCATAGTTCATGGTTTGCAGGTGATGCAATAGATCAAATTGTACATCACATAAAATCTATCTGTGGGGAGAAAGGCTCTCACAGAGACTGAGTCCAGCCATGCTCCTATAAAAATTATTATCCTTCTTGTTGACTGTAGTAGGTCCGGGGTGGGGCTCGTCCCTTCCTGGGGCGCCTGAAAGTCAGGCCGCCCCGCTACAAAGCGAATAACAGTTAGGGCTCCGACCTTTGGGTAGGGGCTAAGCACACAATTGACAGTTCAGGGCTCAGGCCCCTATGCAGGGACTGAGCACACAATTAACAGTTCAGAGCTCAGGCCCTTAGGCAGGGACTGAGCACACAATTAACAGTTCAGAGCTCAGGCCCTTAGGCAGGGACTGAGCACACAATTAACAGCTCCGGCCCTGGGTCAGGGCGAGGCAGCACACCAATAGTCAGTCAGTGGCCCAGGCCTTGTAGCAGGGGCTGGGTCAGTTTGGGTTAGCCCAGGCCCTAGGTCAGGGCGGGGCAGCCAACAGATAGTCTGTCAGGGGCCCAGGCCCCTTGGACAAAGAGGAGGAGGAGAGACTGCCACCCGGCGTGGGGTGGCAGGGGGGGGGAAACACAGGCCCACCCACTCCACTGTGTTCCAGCCCGGGGCCCTATCCGCAGCAGTCCATCTGCCGCGCAGTCAGTGGGGATCCTGACCGCAACACACTGACATGGGTTCGGGGTCTGCTATCCCCGGGCCACTTCCCATCTCCTCCTCCATGGGTACCTGCTCCTCCTGAGTTCCGTCTGCTGGGTCGCAGATCATGGGCTCCTCCGGGCCCCGAGCACCAGGTAGGTCTGTCGCTCCCTCTGGGCCCTCGGCGGGGGGGAGCTCAGACCGCTCCTCAGGATACCGGGCTCTCGGCAGGCTCGGCCAGTCCTCCTCAGGATACCGGGCTCTCGGCAGGCTCAGGTCGGCGGGAGCTCGGGCACCAGCGTCTGTCCTCTCCCACTGCCGGCCAGCTACTGAGCGCTGGGGCCTGGCCTTTATACTTCCTGTCCCGCCCCTTGACTTCCGGGGGGCGGGGACAGGCCGCGGTGGCTCCGCCCACTCTGGCGGCTTTTCTGGCTCATCGCTTCCTGGGGCGCCTGGAAGCCAGGCCGCCCCGCTACATTGACAAAATGGACTTTTCTGTATTTATGCAAACACCCAAGGTAACAAGAAGGTGCCGAAGATAATCTGTTGCTGATATGTATTCCTGGTCAGAGTGGCCTACGAGGAGCCAGTTGTCCAGATATGGAAACACCATATAGCTTTGGCATTGCATCTGGGCTGCTACTACAGTGAAAACTTTCATGAATAACCTGGGTGCCATAGCAAGCCCAAAGGGGCAGAGGTGAAATTGGTAGGGCTCGTGGCCAACCATGACCTGTGAGCTGGGTGAATATTGATGTGGAAATTTGCATCCTTCATGTTGAGAGCCACGAACCACATCCCATCCTGAAGGGATGCATAATCATTCTGAATTTCATCTTTTGAATAAAGATGTTAAGTTACTGAAGGTCCAGAATGGGTCTCCACCCTCCATCTTTTTTGGAGATTAGGCAATATGGGGAATAGAATCCTCTCCGTTGTTATTGAGGTGGGACCAGGGCTGTCTCTAACTTTTTTGCCGCCCCAAGGAACAAAAAAGAGTGCCGCCCTCCATAGCGCTGCCATAACACACATCCTTAGCACCGCGCCGCCACACATCCCCTGCGGAGCGCCGCGCCGCCGAACCCCCCAGTCCCCCGCGGAGCGCCGCGCCGCCAAACCCCCCAGTCCCCCGCGGAGCGCCGTGCCACCGAACCCCCCAGTCCCCCGCGGAGCGCCGTGCCGCCGAACCCCCCAGCCCCGTGCGGAGTGCCGCTGAACACCCCCCGCCCCCGCGGAGCGCCACCAAACGCCATGCCGCCGAACCCCCCAGCCCCGTGCGGAGTGCCGCTGAACACCCCCCCCGTGGAGCGCCACCGAATGCCATGCCGCCGAACCTCCCAGCCCCGCGCGGAGCGCCGCGCAGCCAAACACCACCCCCACCCCCCACCCACCCCGCGGAGCGCCGCTGAACCCCGTGCCACCAAACCCCCTCGCCGAGCGTCGCCGAACACCCCCCCCGTGGAGCGCCACGCCGCGCTACTGAATCTCCCCACTGAGTGCCGTGCTGCCGAACCCCCCCGGCGCCACACACACCTCCTGCCAAGCTGTCAAACCCCCCCCGCCGCCGCCACACACACCTCCCGCCGAGCGCCGCGCCGCCAAACACCCCCACCGCCGAGCCATGCTGCCGAACACCCCCCCCCCGCAGAGCGCCATGCCACGCCGCCATACCCCCCATGCGGAGCGCCGCTGCCGAATCCCACCCCCCAGCGCCCCCCGCGCGCGCCAGCCGCCGAAACAAAAACAACCCACCCCACCCCCAGTGCCGCCCGACTGAACCCCCCCCAAAAAAACCCTGAGCGCCCCCCGGCCCCCCCAAGATTGCCTGCCCCTTACCAGGTGCTGCCCCAAGCACGTGCTTGGTCGGATGGTGCCTGGAGCCGGCCCTGGTTGGGACTGTTTCTATCACCCTTTGGTGTAAAAGGTATTCCACCTCCGGTTGAAGAATCAGTTGGTGAGAGTGGTCACCAAAGGGGGATCGGGCGAGGTGATTTTTGAGGAGGGAAAGAAAGAAACTCTTTGGAATACCCCTCATGGATAATTTCAAGGATCCAACTGTCTGTGGTGTTATTATTTCAGATATGGGTGAAGAAAGTAAGATGGCCTCCAAAGGTGACAGGGGCAGAAGTAGGTTGCGTCAGTGGCTGATATACAGATCTTGACCTGCATGGCCAGAGTTCTGGATGCTGTATCTGCGGACTATACCACAGCCTGGAGAGTCACCTTTGCTACTAACTTCCCCTCGTCCATAAGGGACTGGAACTGGGCTCGGTCTTCCATGAGAAGTTTGTCTTTAAAGTCCACAAGCCTGGCATATGTGTTAAAACTGTATTTTGTTACTAAAGCCTGATAATTAATTATATGAAACTGGAGACCTGCTGAGGGGAAGACCTTCCTACCCAGGAGGTCCAGTCTCTTTGAGCCCTTATTTGTTGGGGTGGATTTCTGGTAGTGCGACCAAGCTCTTTCCATAGTTGTCTATACCATCCACAAGCTAGGGGCAGGATGCGAAAACAAAAAATTAGTTCCTTTGGCAGGAACAAAATAATGTCTTTCAGCTCTTTTTGGTGTAAGGGCACAAGATGCTGGTGTGTGCCAAACCACTCTGTCTGGTTCTAATATGGCCTTTTTAATTGGGAGGGCCACCCTGCTTCATCCTAGCAGTTACAAAATGTCCAAGAGCTGGTGTTGAGGATCCTGGATCTCCTCTAATGGGATTCATAGATCATTAGTGACCCTTTGTAACAGCTTCCGGTACTGATGGTAATCATCTGGTGGAGAAGGTGATGAAGGATGAATGGACTATAAGGTGGATAGAAAGCTGGCTAGATCGTCGGGCTCAACGGGTAGTGATCAATGGCTCCATGTCTAGTTGGCAGCCAGTTTCAAGTGGAGTGCCCCAAGGGTCGGTCCTGGGGCCGGTTTTGTTTAATATCTTTATTAATGATCTGGAGGATGGTGTGGACTGCACTCTCAGCAAGTTTGCAGATGACACTAAACTAGGAGGCGTGGTAGATACACTAGAGGGTAGGGATCGGATACAGAGGGACCTAGACAAATTAGAGGATTGGGCCGAAAAAAACCTGATGAGGTTCAACAAGGACAAGTGCAGAGTCCTGCACTTAGGACGGAAGAATCCATGCACTGCTACAGACTAGGGACCGAATGGCTAGGTAGCAGTTCTGCAGAAAAGGACCTAGGGATCACAGTGGACGAGAAGCTGGATATGAGTCAACAGTGTGCTCTTGTTGCCAAGAAGGCTAACGGCATTTTGGGCTGTATAAGTAGGGGCATTGCCAGCAGATCGAGGAACGTGATCGTTCCTCTTTATTCGACATTGGTGAGGCCTCATCTGGAATACTGTGTCCAGTTTTGGGCCCCACACTATAAGAAGGATGTGGAAAAATTGGAAAGAGTCCAACGGAGGGCAACAAAAATGATTAGGGGTCTGGAGCACATGACTTATGAGGAGAGGCTGAGGGAATTGGGATTGTTTAGTCTCCAGAAGAGAAGAATGAGGGGGGATTTGATAGCAGCCTTCAACTACCTGAAGGGGGGTTCCAAAGAGGATGGAGCTTGGCTGTTCTCAGTGGTGGCAGATGACAGAACAAGGAGCAATGGTCTCAAGTTGCAGTGGGGGAGGTCCAGGTTGGATATTAGGAAAAACTTTTTCACTAGGAGGTTGGTGAAATACTGGAATGCGTTACCTAGGGAGGTGGTGGAGTCTCCTTCCTTGGAGGTTTTTAAGGCCCGGCTTGACAAAGCCCTGGCTGGGATGATTTAGTTGGGAATTGGTCCTGCTTTGAGCAGGGGGTTGGACTAGATGACCTCTTGAGGTCCCTTCCAACCCTGATATTCTATGATTCTATGATTCTAAGAAGTAACGGCGTCATCTGGAGTTGATGAGGAAGCCCCTATCGGAGCAATTGATACCAGCAGAACCGGTTCCAGCTCTTCCTCCTTGTACACCAACGGTTCCAGCTGACGAGAGGGGGAGGAGCAGTAGGACTCCTCAGAGGGGTCCCAAGGGCCCCAATAAGGCCACAAGGAGGTATCCACTGGTCACAGTGAGCCCCATGGAAATCGGTGTTGTTAGTCCCTGGGGGCAGGATGGTCATATGTGTAGGTACAGTAAGTGTAGCGTCTTGGTTGTCTGTTGGGGCTTCTGTGGGTTCATAGAGATACTGGTGCTGCTCTGTCCTCTGACTCCTCCAATTCCAAGGACAGTCCCATCGGTAGTGGCGGTGTCATCAGTACCAAGGTGCTTCTTCCCGATGAGTTGTGATGGCATTTCTCGGAGACCTTGGTATAACAGCCTGTACCCCATGGTCACCCCTTTTTACAAGACTAAGATAAATTTCATACAAAGTATGCCTTGTGAGCTATCATTTGAAAACTCATGATTTACTGATCAATACTGTCCTGGTAAAATACGTGTGGCAACACTGAATGTAAAGTTATAGGATTCTGCTGTATGATATTACTAAAGACATGTTCTGAGTCTGGGGAAGAGTCACAAACCAGTTCCCCAGAGACAAAAGGCTAGCCAATGCCTCAGCCAGGTGTCAACAAAATCAAACAGACTATCACCTGGTTAAGTGAGGGGGCCATTCTTTGGTAGGAAAGAGGATATGGGCAAAAATCTACAGCTTGACAAAGAAATAGCTGGGGCTTCCCATTCACATAGACTTTGTCTCCTGAACCTCTGCTGGAGATGATACTTAGAGAAGAGAAAGCACTATAAAAGGAATGAGGAGGCACCCCAATGTATTCCTCCCTTTCTCTCTACCCATGACATCCACAACACCAGAAGAAAAAAGGAAACAGCTTTGGCCTGGGAGAGAGGATCCTGACTGAAAGGAATTCAGCCAGTGACTTCTGTAATATGTGGTGAGAGAGGGTTGCTTTGAATTCATTTAGCTTGCTAAGTTAAGTATTAGTTGTCTTCTTCTTTCATTTAACCAATTCTGAATTTTATGCCTTATTTACTTGTAATTACTTAAAATCTATTTTTTATAGTTAATAAACTTGTTTTATCTAAACCGGTGTGTTTGGACTGAAGTGTTTGGGAAACTCCATTTGAGATAACAGGATTTGTACATATCATTTTCTATTAATAAAATGATAAACTTTATATATGAGCTTGTATTGCCCAGGAGGAGAGATCTGGGCAGGACAAGACGCACATTTCTGGAGGGATGTCTGGGACTGGGAATTTGTTGGTGTCACTCGTCAGGGTAATTCATGAGTGGCTGGCTATGGCACGCATAACTGGGAGTAACTTACATGCTGGAGGCTGTGTGTGAGGCACCCAGAAGTGGTTATTTGCACAGCAAAAGGTAGCCCCAAGTTGGAGAACTAAGGAGACAAGGGCTGTTTCTCAGTCCAGATTATACCCTGCATACTGTCACAATCAATAATGAGTCCTCCTCTGGAGTGAGGCTGTCCCGAAAGAGCATAGGTACAGGAGGAATATATTCTCTGGTATTAGAAAGCTCTACAAATGGCTGGAGTCCAGGGAGTTCCAGCAGAAATGCCTGAAAGACTTGGCTCATCTGTCTCAGCCATATTCACACAGTCTCTGTGTGAATGAGGTGGTAAAGACAAGGAACCCGGCCCTGCACTCATGATGGTGCTGGTGAACATCACTCTCTCTGCTTCAGTACTGCAGTCATTGGAGGAACCCACTTTTAGTGTGCCTTGCCCTCCACTCTGGGGGTTTTCCATTGGTTCCATCCAGGATGTCTTAGCTGACCTGGATCGGCTTGGGGAGAGAATACATTTCTTCTGGGCAGTCCTCTGTGGGGTTCTGCCCTGATGCCCATGTGCATGTCCCTTACGCTCATGGGGAGCACTGTGGGACGAGTCCTTGGGCTTGGGTGTTTGAGGTTCCGCGCCAAGGCACATGCTTGGAGGGCACTGCTGGTTGGCTCAGGCAGATGTACAAGTATGGAAGGAAGGGGGGAATCTCCCCAGCCCAAGTCAGAACAGGGCCTCATAGCTGCCTCCATCAGGAAACTTTTACAATCAGAACTCTCAGGCCTCTTGCATTTTGGGTGGGAAGGATTTGGAAAGACTGCACTTTGCAGCGAGCTGTGCCTCACCCAGACAGTACAGGCACTGTTGATGCTTGTTGCTGATGGAGAAGAAACAAGGCAGGAGACACAGTTCTTCAATCCGAGGACACGGGGCCTAGTCCCACGCCCCGGGGCATAGTCCCGTGAGCAGGGAGCATGGCCTTCAATCGTCGGGGAGGGGAACACTTCTATACTATATACAATAACTACCAACCTAAGCTATAAAAACTGTTTACCAGGATTTTACTTTACAGGTTATGCACAGAGGGAAGGAGGACGTGCTTCTGACTCAGGCCTTGAAGCAGTGAGAAGGAATTGGTCAGGCATCACCCTGCACTGCCTCTTATACCCACTGTCAGGAGCACAAAGGAGGTGACTGTGCATGTGCTGGTCAATGGCCATGGCTTTGCAGCATTTCCAGACTCAGGCACATGGGCGCATGCACACCTACATGCGGAATACACATAGGGACCAGCACTCAAAGAAGACCCAGTGGAGATTTTCAGATTGGGGAAAAAATCATAACTGTGTGGATGGCAAATGTAGCCAGGAACCTAGTGTCCAGATCACCATTAGCAACATCAACTGTATCCAGGAGGGAGTAAAGGGCAAGATGAGGTCTCCTCCCTTTTATTTTATTGTTAGTGGTGATGGAGGACTCAGGAATAGATATTGGGGGGGGAGGCGATTGCAGCCCTGAGTTAGGGAGAGGCCTGAATACAGGGGCAAACAAAAGGGGCAGAGAAATGAGAATGTAAAAAGCCAAATGTAAAGAGCCAAAAAGACAGGCCAGACCAAGAGGAGTGTAACAGGGTACTGGCCTCTTAGAGCCAGAGGAGGCAGTCTGGGAGGCCAGTTACCTTGCTTCACGTGTCCAGAGAGGGTGAATGAAGGCCAAGGGAATAGGCAGAATGGACGTTGGCTGAAAGAAAGATGGTCCAAGGAATAGTTAGTGTCTGGGAGGGGGAAGGGTTAGGAAAACCCAGGCTATTGTTCTGTTAAGGGCCCAAGACCAGGAACCTTGTAGACAGGACGGGTAAGGCTCCCATCTCCCTCACAGTCCAGACAGCAGTTTTTGGTTATTAGTCCCACCCAGGAAGCGTCAATGAAAGCAGATGATTGGATGGGTAAATTAAGAAGAAAACTCCAAGCCCAGTTATGGAGCGGCTTCTTAGAGGAAGAACTCAGCCAAGTCACAGACCCCACAAGGGCTGTGAAACCCTTGAACTTAATGGGAGAGCTGTAGATTGGGGTGGACATGACTTGAATCACCCAGCCCGGAGAAGGAAGGGCTGTGTGAACCCTGACTGTAAAGGAAGAGTTTGTAGGCTGGGAAAGTCAGGACTTGAATCACAGTCCCAGAAAGGAGGACTGTACAGTCCTGAACCTAACGGGGGGAGGCAAATGGGAGGGAGGGGCTCTTTTTTGGGGGAGATGGCGTCTGTGCAGTAAATTAGACCCACAGTAGAGGGTCTATTGTTTTGAAGATGTTGGGTGTGAGTAGATGTATTCCCAAAACTCAGACAGGGGACTGCAGTGGCACATCATGATGCAGAGGGGGCATATTCAGAAACTGCATCCTCAGGCCCTCTTAGAGATCCAGAGAGGCCTGGGCCACTTCAAGCTTTTGAGGCCCCTAGCCATAATACAAATTAAAAATGAGGACACCTGAAAAGAAAATAAGGCACCAAAAAAAGAGTGAGATATAATTTGAATATTTTTTTAGTTAACAAATGCTTTTCCGGTCCGATAGGGATGCACATAAAAACAAGTTGCAAATCTTATCAAATGCCAAAAAATTAACAAGTGTCTAAATTTGGGCCTCCTTTGAGCTTGAGGCCCAGGCCAAATGGCCCTCCTGGCCCACCCTCTGATTGACCCTGTGCATCCTACATGGAATAAGGGAACAGACACTGGCTAAAGCAAAGGAAGGGGTCGGATAACAGAATGAGGAAGGGGAAGGACTGAAGAAAGGAGCCACTGCTTTTCAAAGAAAGAAACGGAAATTCAGGGTAAGAGAAAGACAGACAAATAATAAAGACAACTAGAGAAATGAGGGGGGATAAGGAATAAAAGACAAAAATGCAAGTAAGCGCACACATTTCAGGATGGTGGTTTGTATGTATGCACATGCATGTTTGTAAATGCTAATGCATTTCGTTTGCAGCTTTCATAGACAACTGGCTGAAAGGGATGGCATGGCTCTGATGAGCACTTGGAATTTTGTTGGCTCCACTGGAGTACAGTTAAGTGACTGGAGAAAATAACTGCAGTAAATGAGACGGGACTAAATTAAATTTACCAGAATTAACAAATCACCCCTGAGGGTGGGGAACATTGCCACTCCCAAATTATTTGGAGATTTAGCCATTGAAAACAACTTTAGATATTGGCAACTCTAGATGGACCCACCAATACAAGCAGGCTGGCTCTACTTTACCTCTAATCAGGGCCGGCTCCAGGCACCAGCATAGCAAGCAGGTGCCTGGGGCGGCCAATGAGGGGGGCGGCACGTCCGGCCGTTTGGCGGCGGGGCTGTCACTCCCTCTCGGAGCGAAGGACCTGCCGCCAAATTGCCGCCGTAGAATGAAGCGGCGGTAGAGCTGCCGCAGCTTGCGATCGCGGCTATTTTTTTTCCCCCATGCTTGGGGTGGCAAAAAACGCTAGAGCCAGCCCTGGCTCTAATAATTAGGCTTTTGAAGTTTATAAGCTCTCCCCACAGCATGCTTTATTTAAGTTTAAAAATAAGTTTCAGTTTTGAGCTTGGTTATGGGTCAAAATCTCTCACTGGACTTCCCAATATCCCAACCCTTGACTGTACTATAAGGATGCTGATAAATTGGCAAGGGCATCACACCTGCAAGCTCATGTTCAGTTGGTTATCTAACATGACCTCTAAGTCCTTTTCTGAGTCACTACTTTCCAGAACAGTCCCTAACTGTCATGTAAATGTGTTGGGATTCCCTTAATTATCACAGCCAACTCTATGAAGTATTTGGATTTAATTTTAATCAGATTACACTACAAAAGCAATCTGTTGAGCTTACCAAATGATTCTCTCTCCACGTGGGACCAATACCCAATTTGAAGCATCATGCCTTCAATGGGTGATATCTTCAAGCTCCCACAACTTGGAGAATTAATAATTCATGTACCTCAAAATAATATTGGGCCAGATTATGCCCTTTTTTAAAGAAGCACTCTACTAAAAGCAATGAGGAAATCTGTTTAAAAGATTATGGCCTGATATGGTCCATCATTATAGTAATGAGTAATATTCACTGGTTGAAATCAACAAATGAAGAACAATTCAGGTAACAGTTTATTCACAAATAGAAAAAGTATTACAAAACAATTTACATAAGATTATAATTTACAGATTTTTTTAAAAAGTCCAATATGTAAAACAGGACTGAAAAAACTATATGTTAGGCACACTGTCTAAATGTGTTGGTATTTGTTTTCTATTGGCATATACGTTGCTTGCATATACAATATAAACAAGACCAATTTGGTTAAATTAAGAAAAACTATATACACAATATACATATATATTTAAAGAGACTTATTCGGCAGTGTTTTGGTGGGGGTGTTGGTTTATTTTTGTTTTGATTTTTTTTTTTTTACAATTTGCTGTTAAACTATAGGTCTCTCTATTAGAAGAACTTTGTATATAGCTGCTGGATAAAAGTGATCAAAGTGTAAATTCCAATGGGAAACATACTTACTGGTGAAAGAGTCTGGCAAAGTTTCAGTACCATTTTAAAAGGAATTCCTGATGGCAAACATTTTAATCTCCACACCTATTCTAACAATATTTTGCAATATAATGAAATGCACTTTGGATTTTTCTCTTTACACAATATATACAAAAACAAATGTATGTTCATGCGGTAAATAGTAGAAAGTAATATTTTGATTTTCTCTTATGTATGAAAGTAACAAAAGGAATTTTGAACCACAGTTTTCTGATCTGAATAAATCTTTAGCAAATTTGTAGATTAACAATTGTACTGCAGGCACAACTGTGTATGTAGTCATAAGTCAGTGATCATATAGTAGCATTTACTGTATAAATATTCTTACAAATGATTTCATCAGTAACCCTACGCCATCTTCTGGAACTCTTACTCATGATGAGTAGCTCTTATTCACACAAGTAGTCCCATTGTCTTTTGCCAAAGCAACAAGATGCTTTGGCATTCAACACTGCATATAATTATTCTTTTGCCAGTCCAAACTTTGCATGACAGTATAGATACTGATAAATCCACTTGCAGCAAGAGGGAACATTTATGGCAAATCTACAGCATTTTGCTGATTACTTTTATTGTGCCAAGACCACACTCGGTGGTTTATAGTACACTTATAAGAAGAGTTCAAAAATCTCACAGCTCAATCCTGCTGAATGTAGTTCTTAGTTCAGTTCATGGGGACTACTGGTAGTAAGCACAGTACCTGGTTGAAAGTGTGTGCAGTTCAAACCCTAACGTAAGATGCAAAGTATTTCAGGGAGTTACACCAGTAAGATGATATGTTTAACTCAATTTAGTCATGTGCATAACTTGACGGTTCAATTAAGGTATATGCTTAAATAATTATTGTGAACATGCTTTTTGGAAGAAGTGAATTTTTAAAAGATATTAAAATGAGGAGAGGATAGTGGCTTGGATGAAATTTTAAAAATGAACCAGTAGAAGAAAAGGGACTAGGCCACCATGATACGACCCCTGAAACTCATCCATGACTATAGTAATAGTTTAGCTCTCACTTATATGAATACTTTCATGGTATGTTTACTGTAATCTGACATGACAATTTATTACAAAAAATATTTCAACATCTAAAAAGTATGTGATATAACAAGTCCAATATGCTGACCCTTCCACATATTGAACATACCAAACAACAAATACAAAAAGCCCTATCTATGAGGCTGATTTTTATAAATCTAAATCTAAATTAAGGCAAATCTCCTGGTTTAAAAAGAAGTGTGATGTTTTTAGGGCACTTCAATAACCCATATTATTGTAACATGCTAATTGCTTGGTTCCCAAGAGTAGCTTAATGGCTAAAGTATAATACATAATAAAAGCGTCATTTTTATCAATAGATGATCATCACATAAATAGAAGTGTTAATTTTTTTTACTCATTCTCAGAAGAAATTGTGAATTAACATTACATCTAGCCAAGGCAGTTTCCTAATACGTGATTAACTTTGCAAACAGAGTAACTGGCAAACTTCTGCTGCACATCTTCTGTCATTTGTAGCCATATTTAACAGATCAGTATAAACACACTAATTTAATTCATTTTGTTATATTTACATAATCTTCTTAGGCTTTTCAAGCACCTTTGAGGCACAGAAGGTTGTTGTTTACAAGAGATGCAAAGTACAACAACAACAGATTCCAAGGCCAAAAGGGACCATAGTGATGATCTGGTCTGACCTCCTGTATAACACAAGCCAGAGAACTTCCCCATAATAATTTCTATTGAACTACAGCAATTATTTTTTAATATCATGAATCCACCTCAGTCTTCTCTCAAGTTGCCCCTTGATGGTTCAGTTACAGCTGCTATGGCTCAGATGCAACTTCCTGAAAGGTCCAAAATGCTGCCAATTTATTTCTGCTGTTTCTGAAATCATGTAATACTGAGGACCAGGCTGTGTTTAATTCACAAGCATTAACAGACAGGCATTAGGGTAGCATTCAGTTCTAGTGCTGGCAGAAAAACTCCTTTTGGCGTCCTAAAAGAAAGTGACACAACAGTGGTTACACAAAATCACATAAAAACTGTATGTACTTCTATACAAAATAAAATGTTAAAAACTTATTGCTGGTTTTACAGTCACCTACTGTAAAAACAACAAACAAAACAAATCACTAAAGAAGGCAAGAAACTGACGTGTCCTAAAAACATTCACTTGTAAATTTAACCATACACTCACACAATTCCAAGCTCTGTTAAAAATCACTCTTATTTGAAATGATTTTATTCTAATTATCATTTATTTGCATTGCAATAGTGCCTAGAGACCCAACCAAGATTGGAGCCCCATTTTGCTCAGTGCTCAAACACATACTAAAAAGGCAGTCCCTCCCCAAAGAACATGCAGTGTAAATAGACTAGAATCATAGAATATCAGAGTGGGAAGGGACCTCAGGTTTTTGCCCCCATTGCTCCCCTTGGAAGGCTGTTCCAGAACTTTACTCCTCTGATGGTTAGAAACTGTTATCTAATTTCTAGCCTAAACTTGATGTTCAGTTTATATCCATTTGTTCTTGTGTCTACAGTGGTGCTTAACTTAAACAACTCCTCTCCCTCCCTGGTATTTATCCCTCTGATGTATTTATAGAGCTATCGTGTCTCCCCTCAGCCTTTTTTGGGTTAGGCTAAACAAGCCAAGCATTTTTGGACATTGGAAACAATGTTATTCCTAGATATTATTCTTGAAGGGTTGGCACCAGAACTGGACAGTATTCCAGCAGCAGTCACACCTATGCTAAATACAGAGGTAAAATAACTCTAGTCATACTCGAGATTCCCCTGTTTATGCATCCCAGGATCACAATAGCTCTATTGGCCACAGTGTCACAATGGGAGCTCATGTTTAGCTGATTATCCACCATGAAAACCAAATCTTTTTCAGAGTCACTGTTTCCCAGGACAGAGTCCCCCATCCTGTAAGTATGGCCTACTTTCTTTGTTCCTAGATATATAAAATTACATTTAACCATATTAAAATGCATATTGTTTGTTTGCACCCAGTTTACCAAGTGATCCAGATTGCTCTGTATCAGTGACATGTCCTCTTCATTATTTACTACGCCCCCAATTTTTGTGTCATCTGCAAATTTGTCACTGATGGTTTTATGTTTTTTTCCAGGTCACTGATAAAAATATTCACTAACGTAGGGTCAAGAACCTATCCTTGCGGGACCCCTCTGGAAACACACCCACTCAATGATGATTCACCATTTACAATTAGATTTTGAGACCTATCAGGTAGCCAGTTTTTAATCCATTTAATGTGTGCCATTTTACTTGTATATCATTCTAGTTTTTTAATCAAAATGTTGTGTGGTACCAAGTCAAACATCTCACAGAAGTCTAAATTTATTACATCAACACTATTACTTTTATCAACCAAACTTGTAATGTCTTAAAAAAATATATCGAGTCAGTTTGACAGGATCTATTTTCTATAAACCCATTGATTTGCATTAATTACATTAACAAAAAAGGGGAGTAATTGAGTTCTGGATCAGCTGCTCCATTATTCTGCCCAGGATCTACGTCAGGTTGACAGGCTATAATTATCCTGGTCATCCCATTGACCCTTTTTAAACACTGGCACAACATTAGCTTTTCTCCAGTCTTCTGGAACTTCCCCAGTGCTCCCAGACTTATTGAAAATCAACATTAATGGTCCAGCAAGCTCCTAAGTCAGCTCTTTCAAAACTCTCGGATGCCAGTTTTCTGGACCTGCTTATTTAAAAATGTCGGACTTTAGTAGCTTCTGTTTAACATCCTTCAGAGATACTCGTGCAATGGAAAGAGTGTTAACATCATCATATGATGAGACTATGTAATTTGTTTTTTCCACAAACACAGAACAGAAATATTTATTGAACAGTTCTGCCGTTTTTGCATGATTATTGACAATTCTACCATTTCCATCTAGTAATGGACCAATACAGTGGTTTGAGCAATGGCCTGCTAAACCCAGCATTGTGAGTTCAATCCTTGAGGGCGTCATTTAGGGATCTGGGGCAAAAATCTGTTTGGGGATTGGTCCTGCTTTGAGCAGGGGGTTGGACTAGATTACCTCCTGAGGTCCCTTCCAATCCTGATATTCTATGAAATCAACCATTGTCAGGATTCTTTTAGTTCCTAATACATTTAAAAAACTCCTTATTGTCCTTAACTCTGCTGGCCAAAGAGTCCTCTTTGTTTCTCTTTGCTTCCCTTACCAATTTTCTACAATTATGTCCAGCTTCAGTACATGTTTAAAATTATACTTAAATCTAAATTTCTGAGACATAGGCTCTGATTTACAAAAGGTTTAAAAACCAGTTAAACAGACTTTGGCAGGATTTGTTCTGTACATTTCCAAAATATTCACATTCTTGTTAATTCCTAAACCCCTTTTATTTTTCATTCAAGAAATAGAACAAATAAGTGTTCAGATTGAAGGGAAGAGGATTAAAGAGAATCATTTTATAAGTGACATGCAATTTTTAAAAGTAAGAGTAGGATTAGGTACTTTATGCTCCAAATGCCATAAAATTGCTACTTTTCAGATACAGGGCATAAAAGTATTATAAAAGAAAAATGCCCATCCAGTGGTACTGTGAACTTTTGTGATCCTTACAATGCTCTAGCAGAGACAATGGTTTCTCTCCTCCCTTCATTTTGACCTTGTTTACTCTGTACATAACACAATATTAAAAGATGCAGATTAAATTAAATTGGTTAAACATTTTATTTGTCAACAGGGAGATGTGACTGGCATAAAAAGAAGTTTTATGCTTTTTGGGGGGAGGGATAGCTCAGTGGATTGAGCATTGGCCTGCTAAACCCAGGGTTGCAAGTTCAATCCTTGAGGGGGCCACTTAGGGATCTGGGGCAAAATTAGTACTTGGTCCTGCTAGTGAAGGCAGGAGGCTGGACTCAATGACCTTTCAAGGTCCCTTCCAGTTCTAGGAGATCTCCATTAATTTATTTATTTAATTTAAGTTTGATGATCTCTTATATCTTTGTTTCTTCTTTATGCTGTAGTGGCTTCATAGAGAAGGGTTTGTGTAGCCTTTCATACAGATGAACAATGACGAGTCTGCAATTCTTATTTCATAAGCAGGGGCTTCCTATGAGTTCCACCATATAATTATTAAACTAGTCTTTGCACTTAAATTTTCACAATACTGAAAACTGTCAGTGGAACTTGTTCATGCTGTATACAAAGGCTCAAACCCTCCATTCTGATTCACGCTATTGTTACATTGTAGTATGGGGAAAATACCATACTTTTAAAATTCACATAATGCATTTAAATTTTTGAAGATTTTGCAATTATATAATATAAATTACTCCACCAATTCTTCTATTTATATTTGTCTCAATGTGGCTGGAGGACTTATACATTCTTATCTTGGTCTCCCTCAGAATGTACCATTCTAACAACAAACAGGTTTTCTTAATTTTTTTTTTTACAGATATGTATCTTACCTTACTATCAGTCTGTGGGATGATTAACTGTTTCATCACACTCTGACATTGGCAGGTTTTTAGCAGCTGATGAGTTCTGAACTAATGAAGCATCCACACATATGCTCTGTTTGGAAAGTTCAGTGGATTCTGCAAAGCTTCCAGCAGACTTAGCTGAAATAAGTACATCACTTAGATCCTGGTCATTATCTGAATCTATATTGGCCGTGTTTTCAGTCTCTGGATCGAAGGAAGTGATATTTCCTCCAGTCAGTTCTGGATAAGATTCACAGAAAGAGATGCTGTCACAACAAGCAGGGTTTTGCATAAGAGGCCAAGCATCTGAAAGGTCTCCACAGGCAGAGTGTGAAAGAGAACCGAGGAATGCAGGAATCATTTCTCCGACTGAATTTAAAGTCCTGCAAAGAGAAAAGAAACAAGTTTGAAAAAGTTTTCCAAAGACTATGACACTAGTAAGTGTTACATTAAGAAAATTAAACATGGGGGAAAGATAGCTCAGTGGTTTGAGCACTGGCCTGCTAAACCCAGAGTTGTGAGTTCAATCCTTGTAGGGACCATTTAGGGATCTGGGGCAAAAATCTGTCTGGGAATTGGTCCTGCTTTGAGCAGGGGGTTGGATTAGATGACCTCCTGAGGTCCCTTCCAACACTGGTATTCCTTGTTAAGCCAATACTCTGGAGGTAGCCATGTTCTGCTGGAGGAGAGATCCTCTGGCAGAGGTCTGTTGGCCTACTCCTCAAATCTGAAGACAGCAGGGGCATTGAGAACACTATGAAAGGTAGAGAGGATGTGCTGATGGTTCCTCACACTCATTTGTACTCCTTAGTAACTGTCTTCTTTAGACTTCTTCATCCCTTAAAACCAGACTTCAAAATAGTATCTGATATGACTAATAAGAATGGTTTTGCTCTAATTTCTGTTTCTGCATTCAATATACATAATATTAGAGAGCACTGATAGGTTATTTTTATCTTTAGAGGGACTACTTCCATCTTACACAAAGAAAAAGAAATTGGAAGCAGTTTTCAGGTAAGTCACAATCTAGGTCAAGTATTTTGAAGGTGACTATTACTGTGGTATCTAAGGGTACGTCTACACTGAAAACAAAACAAAACATGGCAATGAGTCTCAGGGTATGTCTACACTGTAATTAAAAACCCACAGCTGGCCCATGCCAACTGACTTGGGTTAATGGGGCTCGGGCTAAGGGGCAGTTTAATTGCCATTCAGATGTTTGGGCTCAGGCTGCAGCCTGAGCTCTGTGACCCTCCCATCTCACAGGGTCCTAGAGCCCAGGCTCCAGCCCAAGCCTGAATGCCTATACTGCAATTAAACAGGCCCTTAACCCAAGCCCCACATGCCCAAGTCAGTTGACACAGGCCAACTGAGGGTTTTTAATTACAGTGTAGACATACTCTCAGAACCCAGGTCAACTGACTCAAGTTTGTGGGACATGCATTACAGGACTGAAAAAAGCCGTGTAGACGTTCCTGCTCAGGTAAGGCTGTACGTTTCAGATCCCAGACTCCAGCTCAAGCAGGAATGCCTACACAGCTTTTATTAGCCCTGTAGCATGAGCTCCGTGAGCCTGAGTCAGCTGACTCTGAGACTCTGTCCCACAGTTTTTCTTTTTGCAATGTAGTTGAAGGAAAGAGACTTTTCTGGGAAAAGAAATTGGGGCAAACCCCTACTCTTATGGAAACCACCAAGGGATCTTTCATATCCTGAGAGAGTAGACCGGACTTCTATTTTTAAAGTCTTAACCAAAGACCCCACACAAACTGCATGGAACTCAATTTGTCAGCAATGGAAGGATAAAGGGGCTGAGTCAACCTGGCACTTGAACATGTAGCTGCAGAATGCCTACATGTTCTAAATTTGATGCTTAGACTACTAAGCCATATTGTATCAAGGGCAGCTATTTAAAACCACCCCTAAATTTTTAGTCACATTTAACCACAGGAACAAAACAGCTAAAGGCCAGTTAAAACCTCATATAGAAAACAATTCTGGTTAGAAAATATTCAGTGTTAAAATCTACAGTTAGGAAATATCAGATGACATCAAAAGCTTTCTATTTTTCCTCACTGTGATTGGATTTGTGATGCATAAATAACTGTACCACTTCTATATTTATATTTGGCCAGATGCAAAGTTGACTAGGAGTAGATGAATAGTTAGTACTATGGGACTCATCAACATTACATTAATCCAATACTGGACATTTGTACATAAATGATTAAACAAAATCTCATAGTAATCTCAAAAGAACTAGAACAGATCAGCCAATTCGGAGAGCAATTTAAAGTTTCTGAACCAAAAAAATATAAACTGAGTTCATGGAGATTACAAGCCATACCACTGGCTTCCAGAATTCTGGTTCACTGTAGTAACTGTTCCAGGCAAACCAGAGGCCGGAATGAGATTACACAACATCCTGCTGGCCCATTGGGGAATAGAGGGTCACCAAAAGGCTAAAGGCGGATTGGGAGAGAGGAAGAAAATCCATCTGTGGAGGAAATTAGGACACTCTCCCAGATTTTATTTTACTAGTGTCCAAACTTAAGGCTTGGATCTTGTATAGTTTTTTTTCTGGGTGAAAATGCAGAATTTGTTTCACCATAACATGATTTTTTCATGAATCTGGCAAACAGGATTGCCAGCAGTTCAAAGTTTTTCATTAAGCTCCACTGGAACTTGTGTAGCCTGTATAAATATTAATTTGTCTAACGTGCAAAATAGTTAATACTCGATACACTCTAAAAAAACTGTGTTACCTTTCATAAAGTGTAGTGTGAGAGTGGAAAGTGCAGCTGTGACTGCTGTGCTCCATGCTGCAGGTCTCGTCACAGCACAGTGATGGAATCAAATGAACTGGGCCTACAGAAGAAAACTTTATTTTAATAGAGGTAAAGCATGTCCTCAATTAATTCACAACAGGGCCATAAGTTTAAAGTCTGTATTCTTGTAAACTTATCATTTTTCCCAATTTTACATAAATTAATTCATGAAGATGTGAGATGTCATTGTAAAAATGTTCTTTTTTTATTATTCCTTTAAAACCAGTGTTACCCAATCTTTTAAAAGCTGAACCTTCCCTTCAGGAAAACGAAAGCATTTGTGCCCTCTTTCAGTCCCAAGGTGTGTTAGTAAGGGCCTCGACCTACCACTACTTTAGTTCTTCATAATATGATACTTCCTCTCCTTTCTTACATGTTTTAATGAAGAGTAAAATAGCTAACAAACGCTGACATTTCAACCGTCATCACTGGCATCTGAGTTAGTGCCTCTTGAAAAGAATGGGCAGTCCTTTCCTCATAGCTATTGTTTTAGGTTTTATTTTGAGGGTTTTCTCCACAACAATAACATTAACAATAACAATAACTGAGAGACTTCGCTTTCATTTAAGAAAAAAACGAGTCTCTGGAGAAAAATTATAGGACTGCCCATGCACTCTCAGCTAATCTTTTGTGCCTATCCTTTGGGAAACTGCACAAAATCATTAAAGACTGTTGCATTGCATAGAATCATAGGACTGGAAGGGACCTCGAGAGGTCATCTAGTCCAGTCCTTGAACTCATGGCAGGACTAAGTATTATCTAGACCATCCCTGACAGGTGTTTGTCCAACCTGCTCTTAAAAATCTTCAATGATGGAGATTCCACAACCTCCCTAGGCAATTTACTTCAGTGCTTAACCACCCTGACAATTAGGAAGTTTTTCCTAATGTCCAACCTAAACAACCCTCACTGCAATTTAAGCCCATTGCTTCTTGTCGTAGCCTCAGAGGTTAAGAAGAACAATTTTTCTCCGTCCTCCTTGTAATAACCTTTTATGTACTTGAAAACTGTTATCATGTCCCCTCTAAGTCTTTTCTTTTCCAGACTAAACAAACCCAATTTTTTCAATTTTCCCTCAGAGGTCATGTTTTCTAGGCCTTTAATCATTTTTTTTTCTCTTCTCTGGACTTTCTCCAATTTGTCCACATCTTCCCCGAAATGTGGCACCCAGAACTGGACACAATACTTCAGTTGAGGCCTAATCAGCGCAGAGTAGAACAGAAGAATTACTTCTCGTGTCTTGCTTACAACACTACTGCCAATACATCCCAGAATGATGTTTGCTTTTTTTGCAACTGTGTTACACTGTTGACACATATTTAGCTTGTGATCCACTATGACCCCCAAGATCCCTTTCCATAATACTCCTTCCTAGGCAGTCATTTCCCATTTTGTATCTGTGCAAGTGATTGTTCCTTTCTAAGTGGAGTACTTTGCATTTGTTCTTATTGAATTTCATCCTATTTACTTGAGACCATTTCTCCATTTTGTCCAGATCATTTTGGATTTTAATCCTGTCCTCCAAACAGTGCAGTCCCTCTCAGCTTGGTATCATCCACAAACTTTATAAGTGTACTCTCTATTCCATTATCTAATTCATCGATGAAGATATTGAACAGAACCAGACCCAGAACTGATCTCTGCAGGACCCAATTTGATATGCCCTTCCAGCTTGACTGTGAATCACTGATAATTACTCTCTGAGAATGGTTTTCCAACCAGTTATGCACACATCATATGGCAACTCCATTTAAGTTGTATTTCCCTAGTTTTTTATGAGAAGGTCACATGAGACAGTATCAAAAGCCTTACTAAAGTCAAGATATACCACATCTACCTACCACTTCCCCCCTATCCACAAGGCTTGTTACTTCAACATACGCACAATGGGCCACAGTTAAGGTTACTCATGTAGTAAAGAGGCAGGGCACTGAGCTGCCATGCTGTGGGTAGCAATTTAATATTAGTACAGGCCAGCAATAAATTACTATCCTTCTGAAGCAATCCTTGAACTGTGTGCTCTTTCTTTCTTTTACACATTCATCCTTGGGCAGAGACCAATGTCTGTAAAATTTCAGTCTAGAATGGAAAGTTTTAGTAAACTCTGAGCCACTAGAAACAGGGGATAAGAGAGGAAATTATTATGCTGACACTATAATGGTAATTACAAATGTACATAGAAAAACAGATCTTTTAGTATGGTGTTAGATGATATAACCTATCAGTACCATATGATGATTTTAACTGTGTCTATACTGATATTAGTTTACCACATTTGAATAACTTTGAATGTTCAAGCCTCCTAGGGTAGGTTTACACTATAATTAAGATCCTGCAGCTGGCCCATGGGTATTGGGCTAAGGGGCTGTTTAACTGCAATGTAGACATTCGGGCTCATGTGAGATGGGAGGGTCCCAGAGCTCAGTGTGCAGCCCAAAGTCCTGTGAGCCCTAGTCAGCTGGCATGGGCCACCTGTGGGTGTCTTACTGCAGTGTAGACATATTCTTAATGTAACCTTGGGATTAGGTTCACTGTGAAAATGCTGAAGTTCAGGCTGACTGATCACACACATCAATTTAAATCTCAAAGCCTGAGCTAACAGTACTTTTTAGGAGCAACAGGAAACAAACATGTCTAAACAGATCTGCAGAAGAGTTCTGTGTAAGCTCGAAAGCTTGTTTATTTCACCAACAGAAGTTGGTCCAATAAAAGATATTAGCTCACCCACCTTGTCTCTCACATGTCTGAACTGGCAGATTATTTACATGAAGGATCAACTGACCCAAAACAATAAAACAAAACCTACCTCGACAGCTTCTGGAAAATTCTAGGCCTATAATGAGAAGGCCACTTTCTTTTAACACTTATAATCAATCCTAACCTTAAGAAAGACTTATAATGTCCTACCATAACTAGGAAACCAACCAAAGCAACTCAACTTCTAGATGAAAGCTCAGCATTCCATGTGTTCCTGATGTTTAGACTTCTCATTTCCATAAGGCCTTATGGAGACCTAACTTACCACATGTCTGTGATGCAGCTCGTTGACACTGACAACATGTTCTGTGAGCATATTCATTAAGCCGGGGTCTATCAAAACACGACAGTTCAGAACCATTGTAATGAATATCCTGTGATCTCACAGACCCTTTGAGTAAAATTGAAGAGAAAATGTATCAGTATGCTCTATTTGTTTTTATTCACAATTTTTTATACTTATGGAGTATTTGAACATTATAGTTCACAAAATGTTCACATTTCTAGTTTCATAGATTTTAGACCAGAAGGGCACCTTATGATCATGTGGTCTGATCTCTTGCATAACACAGGCCATTGTATTCTTGCACTGAGCCCAAGAAATTGTGGTTCAACTAGAATCTCTTCTAGAAAGACATCTGATCTTGATTTAAAGACTTCAAGTGATTAAGAATACATCACTTTCCTTAGTAAGATCTTCCAATGGTTAATTACCTTTACTAGTAAAAATGTATGCAGTATTTTCCATTTGAATATTTTTAGCTTCAGCCACTGGATATTTATTTTGTCTTTATTTGCTAGATTACAGAGCCCTCTACTATAAGCAATCTCTACCCAATGTAGTTACTTATGGACCATGGTGAAGTCACCTTTTAAATTTCACTACAGTAAGTTTAACAGATTGAACTCCTTAAAACTCATTATAAGATCAGCCCTCAAATAATTCTGACAGCTCTTCTATGAACCTTCTCCAATTTTTCAATGAGTGGCCTCACCAATACCATATACAGAGGTAATATCTCCCTACTCCTACCTGATATTTCCTCTTTATACATCTAAGAATCATTTAAAGTCATTTTTATCTTAATTAAAGATATTTTTAAAATGAGGGCAAAATATCATGCTTTAAGTTTGCTCTCATTTTAATGTTAATTTTAAGCAATCTGAAAATATGGATGAAATGTTGACAAAATTATTAATTAAAAACATAGCTGATTAAGGCATTTCACTCATCTTGAATATGTCTATAAATATGGATAAATCCTTAGTGACAAACTTGGGATTTTTTCTTCAATAGTATAGTAATATTAGTACTGAAATTTTAAAGCGACAAGTCTCTCATTGTACATTTTGTACTATTTTAAACAGGCTTACATTCACACCATATTGCCAAAGGCTTGACCCTGCAAAGGGATCTGTTGTACTGCACAATCTTGTTACTCTTAAAACAAACAAACAAAAAAATAGTTGGAAACTCACAGCTTTGCTTCTTCTCCATAAACTGTCTCTTACAGTAAATAACACAGAGGATGAGAAGAGCTAAGAGCACTGTGGCCAGTGCACTGCATATAACAGCTGCTAGAGCAGTATCCCGAGGACTGGAAGCAGTTGATGGGATCTTCACAAGATTCACTTTGATAGTACCTAAAATATAATTAAGCACATAGGTAAGGCATGCTGTGTGGACAGTTTAGGTATATGGAAAATCCAAGAAATATAACTAGAACAGGCTCTTAGCACAGAAAAAAAAAGGACTTTCCATCTGCTAATGTATCAACGGCAAAGTTGTATAACTAATATTAATATAGCTTATCCTCAGTTATGTTACTTACTCTCAATTACGCTGCCAGGTGCAGACACTTATAAAATAGCACAATCGGTTAAATGGGCATATAATGAATTGTAGCCGCATACATATAGACACCCTGGTTGTCAGGGAGGATTGAACCAGGACCTTTAGCACCAAAACACAGGCCTTTGCTACTTGAGCTACAGGAAAATTTGTCTAGCTTTGAGAAAGTAGCTAATTGTATAGTTAAAGGGACCACCCACTAGCAGGAGTTACAGTCACACAGTAGGCCATATTTTTCATGCTCCCCTGTTAAGGAATCTTGTTGTCAGTTAGAGGTCCACAGGAATTCAAGTCCATTAGAAGCACCATTTTGTCCTAAACTTGGTTGCATATACACACAGACACCAAGGCTGTCAGAAGGATCAAACTCCGGATTTTCAACTGTGATGGGACTTTATGTACACATAGTGATGGTTTGTTATACACAGATTACAACTCTTACAGCCACCATACTAACAATTTCTGCCATCCTTTTGGTTTGGGGGAAAATGACTATTTTTACATGGCAAAGAGAATAGGAGTTGACTAGTGTCAAAGAGGTCCAATTGCAGTTATGGGAGGTATCTTATATATTGAGGATGTGCCAATTATTGTTTTCATTTTTCATTAAATGCTTTCTTATAACTGCTTAAAAAAGCTTTCTTACAGTGGCTCAGTTCAGATCCGCTTATCAGTTTCAGTGCATACTGGAATCTACATTAATTCCATAAACTTTCATGAGGAAAAAAACAGACCTTTGAGCTTTTATCTGACTGCAAGTTTTTAAAAAGCCCAACAAACCACATTTTATTAACTTATGAAAACATGTAGAATATGCCTAGTCCTGAAAACATCCTTGGTTAAAACTGAAAGACTATAATTTCCTAAGAAATGATCCATAGTAATAATTTTCAGTTGGGAGATCAAGGCCTGCCAGAATACGATAAAATCACTAATCAAGTCTTACATGTAATAGGTTGTTATCCTAAGTTTGCAACATGATAATAAGAGAGAACAGGATCCTTAGATTGTTTGAACTATCAAAGCATATTACTTTTAAAATACATTTTTCTAGACCAAGGCCTGATCTACACTTAAAAGTTAGGTCAACATAGCTCTGGTACTCAGGGGTGTGAGTTTTACACACCCCTGAGCACCATAGTTATGCCAATCTAACCCTCAGGAGTAAATATGGCTAGTTCAATGGAAATTGCTTCTGTCGACCAAGCTACTGCTGCTTAAGAAGGTGGATTATCTACCCCTTCCATCACTGTAGGAAGCAGCTACACGGCATATCAATGTAGCACCTGTAGTGTAGACATGGCCTGAGTATAGTATTTCCAATGTACACATCAGTAGGGTTTCTGGACACCAAGTATTTAAAAAAAAAATCCCAGACCCTCTTAGACCAGTCATATTAACAACTGTATTGGCCACAAAACAAATTGGTATTACTATTAAATATTATGTTCATTCTGACCAACTGCAAGTCTGCAGAGAACATGCTTTTTGACTAAGAAAGCATTGACCTCTAGGCAAATGGTTAATCACAAGTTTTAAAAATTCCTTAAGGAGTGACCATTTCCTTGGGGCTTCAGGAGACTTGTAGTGAGTGCTATGTCAGGGAAGTAGAGGGGATTTGGCCAGAGTGAAGAGGGGATCAGCTCAGGTGTCCTGGAACAGAGGTAAGGCTTTTAGTGGAGGATTATCTATTGAAAGTCTGGAAATTAATTGTTTTCATATAATTACAACATTCTAGTAGGCCTTGAGGCTGTATTAGGAGCTGCTAGTATGAATCTGTGTACTCATGCAAAGTCTCACTGTAATCAGTGGGGCTCTGCAGAGGAACAGGGTCCATGCTAGGGGATCCCTTTGCAAAGCTAGGGTATAAGATAAAATGTGGGTTTTTCTTGTACCATTGTGTCTTGCCAAAAGATAACAGTTTTTTTTTAAAAGTCATGTCTCAAAACTCATGTCTATGAAGATGTTAAAGGAATACTACTCCATGAATTTTCCATGCTTACTGATTGTATATGTTGAAACTTTTTCCTTGTACTGAAATCACAGTATTTTTTATTATTATGGCACATGGTCTACCTATTGTTTAGATTTCAGATGATGGGATAAAGGCATTTCCCTTCATTAGTTTAGAGCAGGGTTACAGAATGTTAGGAACCATTAGGATAATAAGACAGAAAATATCATAATACCACTATATAAATCCATGGTACACCCACACCTTGAATACTGTGTGCAAAAATGATATATTAAAAATGGAAAAGGTACAGAGAAGGGCAACAAAAATGATTACGGGTATGGAACAGCTTCCATATGAGGAGAGATTAAAAAGATAGGGACTATTCATCATGGAAAAGAGATGACTAAGTGGGGATATGATAAAATCATGAACGGTGTGGAGAAAGTGAATAAGGAAGTGTTATTTAGCCTTTCACATGACACAAGAACCAGGGGTCACCCAATTAAATTAATAGGCAGCAGGTTTAAAACAAAAGGAAGTACTTCTTCACACAACAAGCAGTTAATCTGTGGAATTCATTGCTGGGGAATGTTGTGAAGACCAAAACTATACCTGTATTCCATAAAGAATTAGATAAGTTCATGGAGAACAAGTCCATCAATGTCTATTAGCCAAGATGGTCAGGGATGTGACCCCATCCTCTGGGTGTCCCTAAATCTCTGACTGCCAGATGCTGGGACTGGATGACAGGGGCTGGATCACTTGATGATTGCTTTGTTCTGTTCATTCCCTCTGAAGCATCTAGCATTGGCCACTGTCAGAAGACAGGATACTGGGCTAGATGGACCATTGGTCTGACCCAATATGGCCATTCTTATGTACTTACACTCTTATTTGAGACCCACAAACTTATTGGCCCAGATTAAGTGAACCACTGAAGCATGTGATTACCTTTAAGTTTGTGCTTAAGTTATAGGACTTAAGTACATGCTTAAATGTTTTCTGGGATAGAGATGAATTTAATCACATGCTTAAAATTAAGCACATACTTAAGTGCTTTGCTGAACTGGTGCCAATATGCTGTTAAAAAACAATAACCGGGGGAAGGGGGAGGGAAGACCCTACAGTGAGATTCTGGAAAGAACACTATGTTGTACATTGTTAAAAATAAACTTTAAAAAGGCACTTTATTTCAGAAAAAAAATATTGCGTTTAGTTTTCAAACTCTGAGTTCCAGTATATTCTAGGACAGGGATCAGCAACCTTTGGCACACGGCTTGCCAGGGTAAGCCCCCTGGCGGGCGGGCTGGTTTGTTTACCTGCTGCGTCCACAGGTTCGGCTGATCGCGGCTCCTACTGGCCGTGGTTTGCCGCTCCAGGCCAATGGGGGCTGTGGGAAGCAGCGTGGGCCAAGGGATGTCAGCACCAAGGGTACTAAGTTTCAGAATTCTATGCAATGTATTCCATTAGTCAGATACATATTGAGTCAAATCATTGTTAACTAGTAGGAATAGTATTGATTAAAACAATGTTAATTATGGCTTCATTTAGAGCAAAATGGCACAGTGCGTGATGTGCTACATCTTAATGTTTAGGTTAAAACCCTGCATAGACTAGAGATAAAAATGAATTCAAATATCTTAGCCCACATATTAGAATAATAAGGGTGTTGCTGATCAAGACAGAAACATTAGCATGACTATAAATAGAAGTTTCCACTTTAGCTGTCCATTCTATATTTGGTTCAAATGAGTGCTAATAACTTTAGTTTGAAAAGAATTCAATTTGCAAATGTTTAAAACATGAGTATGCTCATTTAAAGGAGAACAAACAAAACAAACAACACCCCTCCAAGCTCTCCTGCCCTACTCTCCACCATACAGAAAAAACACAAAATTGATAAGACATTACAAATACAATAAAGAGATAACATCTTTGGAAAAAAGAAATAATCCTGATGATATTTCTGAATCTTCCCACAAATAAAAGATTGACTGCTTTCTCCTGATTTTTGAGTAAGAGGTAAGAAACGTTATTAAATAGGACCAGAGACTGTGGTAAACACTGGAAAGACTGTCTCCTAACATCTGCAAAAGGACAGCCATTTGCGTGCATGGACTAGATCCAAAAGTTCATCATGTCAAACCACATTTTTCAAATATGCTCCAACTGCTGACTTTGAAGCATTTTGTTTCCAAGTTGGTGCCCCACACAGTTTTTCAAAGAAATGTACCAAGAACCCTTGGGGGTGGAGGGTGGAAATACAATTATACACATATTGATCATTTGTTGAGAAATCTTGCAATACTTGTTTATAAATAGAAAGCTTTAGAACTTAATTTCTTCTTTTTCAAGCCCACTTCTACCACAATACATATTTTTAAATGACTCAAATTGTTGACAGAGTCAGTGTACCGATAGGAAACAGCATCTTCTTGGGTGCCATTTGAATATTAAAAGATTTTTTTAAAAGGCTTTATATACTTAACCCTACCTAAACTGAAATAGGACACAAAAATATGCCTTTCCACATGTAAATCTGGAACATCCAGAAAAATCCAGTGGCAAAGAGAATATATAATTGTTAATGTGGGTATAATGTTGGCAGCAATGACTTGTTTGGGATTTTTTGTTTCTAGGAGCTCATTTTGCATCTTCTGACATCTGAGGACGTTTACTGCCCATCTATTTTTTTCAAGGATCACCATATTTCCTTCATTTTGTTGCAGGGCTGCCATCCCTTGAATCAAAGTCATGTCATGTTTGCACAAGGACTTGGCAGGATGCCATGCAGAGCAGAACAAGTTATTTTTTTGACTTCATATTTGGGTTTGATTTGTACTTTGGGCCAAATTCTTTTCCCGAAATTTTTTTATGAACAAGGATTGAATATTTTGGGATGGTTTTCTGTTCAGATCCAAATATGAACAATAGCCTTAAAGTTTATGTAAATCCTTTCCAAAATGTATTCAAGGTATCCAATAACTTCTTCCTTTGAAAAGCTTGCGAATCTTACTCTATTTCTTGTACTCTGATATTAGGAAATTTATGTTTACTAGTGTTTAGTTTAACTATTTAAAATATTGACTGTATTAGAATAGGTTGAATATTAACCATTTAAAATTTGGCTGCAGCCAAGATAGAAATCAGAGGATCGCACTCCACACTCAAATTTCAGAATATTCACCTTTTCCTTTTATTCTCTATTTCATAGTAGGATAACAGATTCAGATCCTGTACTTCAAAGTTCTAATTTCATAGAGGTCTGTATGCCCATATATATTTCTACAATGCATGCTTGTATTATCATGTGTGTGCAGACTAATAAGATTCAAAGTTCTTACAAAACTATAGACTGAAAAGCCTTCAGAAATCACAAATATTTATTTTGGTTGATAAAAATGTACACATTTGTTACGGTTTTAATTAGAAAAGATTTTTCTGCAAAAACAAAAGGATACAGTATAAGCTAACTAGAACTGTACATGATGGATGGGCCTGATTCTGTATTCCTTACTTGAGTAATCCTCATACAAAATCAAGAGGGTTGCTTGCATCAGAGGGCTAGATTGGCAACTTGATGTGCCAGCCCTTTCCTGACACAGCTATTTCCTCCTTTGTACTGGCTCAACTGTACTGGCTGGCATATGGAAGGGAGGGATGGAACCAAAGCTTGCATGGACACATAGGATGGCTCATGAATGAGCCCAGAAATATTACTCATAAGAGTTGCAAAACTGCAGCTCAACATTGTTACTGCAAAGGGTTGCAACAATTAGATTATTAACTATCACTAATGTTCTATGCAGTACTCATCATGCAAAGAGGCAAACATACTTTAAAAAGGGACCTGTGCTTTTATTGTATGCTTTAAACATTTTTTGCAACCACTGAAGATAGTAAAGGTGTTGTTTAGTTTCCTCACTTCTGTCTATTAACAGGATATTTGCTTTATTATCAATATCACAATACACTACACTTTCTTGAAAGTAATGGTTTACTCTTAATTTTTGTCCACTCTCCATCTAGATAGCTTTGTACAACAGCTATTTTATTGTATCTATAAATATGACTGATGAATCTGAATGTCAGCTGTAGCTATGGCCTTTTGCCTCCCCAGATTTTTTTTGTCTTTATTGACTCAGATCAAAATGAAACTCTTGTGGTGTTCAAATAATTTAGCTCCTACAGAAAGCTGGAATTTCCCTGCCAAAACATTCCATCGCTGATAATTGGATTCAGTACAATTATTGAGCAAACAGGTCCTCCCTCTTCTTGGGCAGCATCTGAATTAAGATTTCTTTCCATGCTAGCTGAAATTCTCCAGATAGGCAAAACTAGATTATTTGTAAGATTAGACTAATTAAAAAAGAATGATCAAAATAAACCTGTATGAGGCATTTAATTTTTTAAGACAAAAGTTAGACAGTGTGAGGAACGATCAAATGAAAATTCAAGAGATAGATCAGTTACTTCTGAGTTAAGAGAATAAAGCAAATATAGGATTCATGAATCCAGCAAGTTTCAGATTTATCTTCACATGAATTTGAATGTAAGAATAAACACAAACACATAAAATGGCTGCTACCATATAACACGTCCCTATTGATCTCAGACATGCATGTACCTGTTCCTCCTTTGGTTGCCAAATTTTTACTTTTTATCTTGTGGATTCAGAGGCCTGAGAGCTGATGAATCTAAGGAAGAATAGTAAAAGGCCAATATGGCTCTACCAGGAACTTTTTAATGGCCTGAAAATCAATAAGGAATTATAAAAAAAGTTGAAACGTAGACAAATTGCTAAGGAGGATGTCATAAATATAAAGGGAAGGGTAACCACCTTTCTGTATACAGTATTATAAAATCCCGCCTGGCCAGAGGCACAAAATCCTTTTACCTGTAAAGGGTTAAGAAGCTCAGGTAGTTAGCTGGCACCTGACCAAAAGGACCAATAAGGGGACAAGATACTTTCAAATCTGGGGAGGGGGAAAAGGCTTTGTTATGTCTTTTCTTTGTCTGTCTGTTCTGTGTGCTTGCCGGAGACAGATCAAGAAAGCAAGCAATCCAACTCCATTAGTATTAGTAAGTACTAGCGAAGGAATGCATTAGCTTACTTTTATTTTGGCTTGTGATTTCCTTTGTCTAAGAGGGTGGTTTATACCTGGTTTGGTAACTTTAAAGTTTTGCCTAGAGGGAAGATCCTCTGTGTTCTTGAGTCTTTTGTTATTCTGTAAAGTACTTACCATCCCGATTTTACAGAGGTAATTCTTTTACCTTTTCTTTAATTAAAATTCTTCTTTTAAGAACCTGATTGATTTTTCATTGTTTTAAGATCCAAGGGTTTGGGTCTATGTTCATCTGTACAAATTAGTGAGGATATTATTCTCAAGCCTGCCCAGGAAAAGGGGAGTAGCGGCTTGGGGGGATATTTGGGGAAGGTAGGGCTCCAAGTGACCCTCCCTAAATGTTTGTTTAAATCACTTGGTGGTGGCAGCGTTACCTAATCCAAGGTACAAGGAAGGATTTGTGCCTTGGGAAGTTTTTAACCTAAACTGGTAGAAATAAGCTTAGGGGGTCTTCATGCAGGTCCCCACGTCTGTACCCTAAAGTTCAGAGTGGGGAGGGAACCCTGACAGAGGAGTACAAAATAATAGCACAAGCATATAGAAACAAAATCAGAAAGCCTAAAGCACAAAATGAGTTTCATTTAGCAAGGGACATCAAAAGCAATAAGAATAGGTTCTTTAAATACATTAGGAGCAAGAGAAAGATGAAGGAAAGTATAGGTCCTCTACTTAGTGGGGAAGGAGAGCTAATAACTGATTACATCAAGAAAGCAGAGGTGTTTAATGCCTATTTTGCTTCAGTCTTCAATAATAAGGTTAATGGTGACCAGATTCTCAACACAATATTACTGTAATCAAAGAGCAATCACAGAACCATTAACAATTAGCTTTGAGAACTCGTGGAGGATGGGTGAAGACCCAGAAGACTGAAGGGCAAACACTGAACCTATCTTTAAAAATGAGAACAAAGAGGACTCAGGGAATTGTAGACCAGTCAGAGTAACTTCAATACCTGGAAAGAACAAATTATTTAAAAAAAAAAAAAAACCAAAAACCCACCCCCGCCCCCAATTTGTAAGGACCTGGAGGATAATAGAGTTTTAAGGAATAGCCAGCATGGATTTGTCAAGAACAAATGATGCCAAATCAATCTGATTTCTTTCTTTGACAGGGTTACTGCACAAGTGGATAGGGAGAAGGCAGTATATGTGATAAATCTTGATTTTAGTAAGCCTTTGAAACAGTCCCACATGACATTCTTATAAGCAAACTAGGGAAATATGGTGTAGATGACATAACTATAAAGTGGGGCATAATTGGTTGAGCGACTGTATTCAATGAGTAGTTCTCAATGGTTTGCTGTCAAACTGGGAGGGAATTATCTAGCAAGGTCCCGCAGGGATCAATCCTGGGTCTGATACTATTCAATATTTTCATTAATGATTTGGATAATGGAGTGGAGAGTAGGCTTATAAAATCTGCAGGTGACACCAAGCTGGTAGGGGTTGCAAGCACTTTGGAAGACAGAATTAAAATTCAAAGCAACCTTGACAAATTGGAGAATTGGTCTGAAATCAAATGCACAACTTCAAAATGGGGAATAAATGGCTAGGTGGTAGTATTGCTGAAAAGGATTTGGGGATTATAGTGGATAATAAATTGAACGAGAGTCAACAATGTTATGCAGCTGTGAAAAGGCTGATATTATTCTGGGGTTTATTAAGAAGAGTGTAGTATATAAGACATGGGAGGTAATTATCTCGCAATACTCGGCACTGGTGAGGCCTGACCTGGAGTACTGTGTCCAATTTTGAGCACCACACTTTAGGAAAGATGTAGACAATTGGAGAGAGTCCAGAGGAGACCAACAAAAGTGATAAAAAGGTTGATAAAGCCTGACGTATGAAGAAAGGTTTAAAACTGGGCATGTTTAATCTTGAGAAAAGAAGACTGAAGGGAAACCTGATAACAGTGTTCAAATAAGTTAATGGCTCTTATAAAGAAGAGGTGATCAATTGTTCTCCATGTCCATTGAAGGTAGGACAAGCAGTAATGTGCAGTAAAAGAGATTTAGGTTAGATATTACAAAAAACTAACTAAATATAAGGGTATTTAAGCTCTGGAGTAGAATTCAAAAGGAGGCTGTGGAATCCCCATAATAGGAGGTTATTAAAAGCAGGTTGGACAAACACCTGCCAGGGATGGTATAGATTTGTTTGGTCCTGCACAGCACAGGAGGCTGGACTTGATATTACTTCTCAAGGTCTCTTCCAGGCCTATATTTCTATGGGCTGGTCCACACTAAGCCCCCAGTTCGAACTAAGATACGCAACTTCAGCTACGTGAATAACATAGCTGAAGTCAAAGTATCTTAGTTCGAACTTAAAGGTACTTAGCGCGGGTCTAATCTTCAGGACACAAAATAGGGCTCACCAGTTTATGCAAGTTTACTCATGGTATTGACTACTAAAGAAAGAGCTCTGCTTTTATTATATATTCTTTACAGTAAGAAGCTAATAACGCAAACAGTTTAAGCTTAATATACATAATCAGAATATCATATCAATAGAGATTAAAAAACTAAGTAATCCACACAACAGTCCACTAAAGTAGTTAAGCATTATCTTCACTTTACAGCTCAAGAAACTGAGGCAGAGAAGTGAAGTGACTAACCCTATACCAGACAGTGAATCAGCGTCAGAGCTGACATTTGAAATCAGTATTTTCTGGCTCCCTATTTGTCACATTAATACCTATCCCTTTTTGTCCCTTTCTACTTTACACCATGTTAGCAATATTGGGACTCTGACTGCCAATGGCATTTTAAACAGCAAGTCTAGCAGAAACATAGACTGATTCATTGTTGTTCCACCTCTTGTGCAGTCACCAGCGCAGTCACCAATACCATATTGATTGGCATAATTCTGCATTCAGTTTGCAGTGGTATAAATGATGATAAATTGGACCTACTGTGCTTAAAAAGCCAGTTGCAGCTGTCAACCCAACCGGGCTGAGACTGCCCATATTACTAATACAGGTGGAGATGAACTGATATTATCAATGGTTGAAAATGTTTCATAGATTCATAGATTCATAGATTCTAGGACTGGAAGGGACTTCGAGAGGTCATCGAGTCCAGTCCCCTGCCCTCATGGCAGGACCAAATACTGTCTAGACCATCCCTGATAGACATTTATCTAACCTACTCTTAAATATCTCCAGAGATGGAGATTCCACAACCTCCCTAGGCAATTTATTCCAGTGTTTAACCACCCTGACAGTTAGGAACTTTTTCCTAATGTCCAACCTAGACCTCCCTTGCTGCAGTTTAAGCCCATTGCTTCTTGTTCTATCCTTAGAGGCTAAGGTGAACAAGTTTTCTCCCTCCTCCTTATGACACCCTTTTAGATACCTGAAAACTGCTATCATGTCCCCTCTCAGTCTTCTCTTTTCCAAACTAAACAAACCCAATTCTTTCAGCCTTCCTTCATAGGTCATGTTCTCAAGACCTTTAATCATTCTTGTTGCTCTTCTCTGGACCCTTTCCAATTTCTCCACATCTTTCTTGAAATGCGGTGCCCAGAACTGGACACAATACTCCAGCTGAGGCCTAACCAGAGCAGAGTAGAGCGGAAGAATGACTTCTCGTGTCTTGCTCACAACACACCTGTTAATACATCCCAGAATCACGTTTGCTTTTTTTTGCAACAGCATCACACTGTTGACCCATATTTAGCTTGTGGTCCACTATAACCCCTAGATCCCTTTCTGCCGTACTCCTTCCTAGACAATCTCTTCCCATTCTGTATGTGTGAAACTGATTTTTTCTTCCTAAGTGGAGCACTTTGCATTTGTCTTTGTTAAACTTCATCCTGTTTAACTCAGACCATTTCTCCAATTTGTCCAGATCATTGTGAATTATGACCCTGTCCTCCAAAGCACTTGCAATCCCTCCCAGTTTGGTATCATCCGCAAACTTAATAAGCGTACTTTCTATGCCAATAACTAAGTCGTTATGAAGATATTGAACAGAGCCAGTCCCAAAACAGACCCCTGCGGAACCCCACTCGTTATGCCTTTCCAGCAGGATTGGGAACCATTAATAACAACTCTCTGAGTACGGTTATCCAGCCAGTTATGCACCCACCTTATAGTAGCCCCATCTAAATTGTATTTGCCTAGTTTATCGATAAGAATATCATGCGAGACCGTATCAAATGTCTTACTAAAGTCTAGGTATACCACATCCACAGCTTCTCCCTTATCCGCAAGACTCGTTATCCTATCAAAGAAAGCTATCAGATTGGTTTGACACGATTTGTTCTTTACAAATCCATGCTGGCTGTTCCCTATCACCTTACCACCTTCCAAGTGTTTGCAGATGATTTCCTTAACTACTTGCTCCATTATCTTCCCTGGCACAGAAGTTAAACTAACTGGGCTGTAGTTTCCTGGGTTGTTTTTATTTCCCTTTTTATAGATGGGCACTATATTTGCCCTTTTCCAGTCTTCTGGAATCTCTCCCGTCTCCCATGATTTTCCAAAAATAATAGCTAGAGGCTCAGATACCTCCTGTATTAGCTCCTTGAGTATTCTAGGATGCATTTCATCAGGCCCTGGTGACTTGCCGGCATCTAACTTTTCTAAGTGATTTTTAACTTGTTCTTTTTTTATTTTATCTGCTAAACCTACCCCTTATCTGCTAAACCTACCCCTTAATTTCCTTAATTTCCTTATTGTAAATGAGGCCTTTATATGTGGTTGGTTAAAACTAATACTCTCAGGCTAACCATAGAATTGAAAAATTATATCACAACCTTTTCAATGAGTCAAAGTTCTGAAATTAGGAATTGTTAAAAAAAACTGCACATATCCTTAACTACTGCATTCTGACCAGACATTTTTCCAGATAACCCCAAATAAAACACTACACATCAAAATTCTACTGAAAAAAATCTCTCTAATTTATTTTGATTCATGGTATAGTTAAATCTGATCAACGTGAAAGCCAAACTAAATAATAAGCATGTAGAGCCAATACCAGCAATCCGTTTTTTTTAAATGACTTTTAGCTAGTGTAAGATTGCTCACAAATTAAGAACAAATACTGTATTTTACAATCAAAGCAATTGCATTCATGAATGAATATGAATTCTGTAGGTGGATTGAAGGGTAAGATACGTTAATAAGTAATCATACAAGAAAGAACACAGGCACTGATACTTATTCAATACAGGTCAATCATTGGCCCCTTCTCTGTAACTGAGGAATTTCAAGTTCATTTAAAGCTAGTGTAATTAAGTCAACCATCTCCACCATTAAAGAGCAATGATTAAGTTAAATTTCTTGCAGACACACAGTACCTAAAACAAACATTCAGAGTGCCTCTGGCAAGGAGGAATACTAATTATAATATGAGTGGCACAAGTCACTACTAGAAACAGAAACAGGTAAGCTATTTAGAAGAAATTATTGAAATTCTCATACTTGGTAGTTAAATAGAGCATTTCATTTTGTAACTGTATTCACTTGTTTCAAGATTCAAAACTAAAATATTTGCATGCTGCTATATTTTTATATATGAACATAAATTAGAAATGCATACTGTAATTACAAAGTCCTGCTGTATGCCAAAGAAATTCTTAACCAAAGAAAAGAATGAACTTCCTAAAATGGGCTTTTATATAGCAAAAATAAAATTATATAGAGAGGCTTTCAAAGTATATTTGGTCACACACAGCTCTATTTATTTATTTAAACAATACATGGTTTTAAAAATGGATATTTAAAGATTCAGTGCATAGTGAGGCTTCTAGACTTCAGTTCCAAGAATTTAAAAGGAATCATAAAAGAAACACGTCATTAAGGCCCCAAACATCTGTGGGGAAGGATACACAAGCTCAAAAATAGTTTTGTATTTCAAACTGAAGTTTCCACTGGGATTAGCAGACAGGATTGCCAGCTGGGAGTTAGAACAAAGATATGAAACTTGGGCTCCTGCCCTATACATTACCGACTCGCTTTAACCTTTTGAATGCCAGACAAGCCCCATCAATAGCAGGAGAATCTTGTACTGGACATTCGTGAAGCAAACAGAATCCAACTCAATTTTTTTAAGATTAGTTGACATTTCAATTTTGGTGTGTAACAGAATCTATACATTTATTATATTATACATATGTTATTTCTGAGTAAATATTTCTTGTTAAATACTTTCAAATGGATTTGCTTAGGAGTTCTGTGTTCTTTATTAAATAAGTTCATGGATAAACACATTAGGAAGACAGATAAAAGAGGATTACAAGTAATCAGTATCAGTTTCATACAGGCAATGCTTAGCAATGCAGTTCAATTTACTGAAATATTTTCAGCTTATGTTTATAGAATTTGCTTAAAATCGAATTAAGCTATTATCATGTACATTTAATATACATACATCTTTTCCTATCATTCCTGATTACTTTGATTTATGTATATAAACAAATACTTTATAAAACAGCATCTTCTCTTTCCTAACTTATTTCAGGATTTTACAGTTTCTACTATAGAAGCAACTGATGTCACATATACTAGATCAGAAAATCGCTGAATGATTATAGTCTCCTTTTTTCTAACAAATACCTTGACATTAGTAATAACAGGGAAAGGAAACTTTACAATAATTTTACAGACTTTTCATATTAAAATATTTCTGGTGGTACCTTGCAGATAGATAGTAGCTTAAAATCATGAGATTTAAAAAAAAGAATAAATTATGGGTCTTTTTATTTGTCTTTTGGTTTTTGAGCTGTTAGTGTTCAAATTTTCTAACTTTTCTCCAAACCCATACGGGCTAAAAAATGTATCTTAAAAAAGGCATTTAATTATAGACTCCAGAAGATGAAGTTTTAAGAACATCACCAAATAATGTGAGACTCATGAAAAAATTTGAATTTACAATATTATATACATTGTTTTTAACAACCAACAACTACAACCACCACTCCCAGAAGCTACTGACAGCATCTTTATTAAGTCTTTCAAAAGTCAAACAGTTAAATAAAAAACAAAAACAAAACAAAACTCTCAGTCCTTGCAATCCTAGCACTGGCTGAACAGCTGGAAGCCACAAAGGCACCTTTATGTCTTTGTCTGCAGAAACTCACAGTGTTGCCAACTCTCAAGATTTTGTCATGAGTCTCATGATAATTATTGTTTTCCTTAAAGCCTCAGCTCCTGGAGTCAAGTGATATGTAATGTTTTCAGCCTTATTCTTAAAGAAAAAGTGAGTTTCTAGCCCTCATGGCTATGGAGAAAGCTTCAAAATGTGATCTTTAAAGGCTCAAAAAGCAGAAGATAAATAAAAAGAACATCAGATCTATTATTTTATATAATCTCATGATTTTAAAGCCAATCTCATTATTTTTGATGACCCTGACTTATGATTTTTGAACATTTGGGGTTGGCAATACTGAGAAAGAGACTTCAAACCCACCTATATTACAACTATGTAAAGTGCTTTGAATTTACTTGATAAAAGGTGCAATACATGTATAAGTACAGTATATTCTCCACTGAAGAGAATGAGGCTCCCTGGCTTAAATGCATGGGTGAAGATAATGCCTTGAGAACCCTTGCACGACCTAGACTGATGGCCATTGCATCACCTATACAATGAAAGCAAACCACAAATGATGAGAAGGAAAGGTAAACTGCAGTTGTTACCAAATGATTCTTGCAAAATACTCCAGAGGAGGAAAAAATTCATTCCTTAAAAAAAAAAAAAGCTAATCTGCCATGAGGAAAAATTCCTTCACAACTCCAGACATAAAGTCCTGTATAATGCTATGCATTTAAGAAAGGGTTGATGTGCTGTATCATCTAACCATCAAACAATCCTAACAGGTGTTCAACCCAACAAACCCAATTCAGCCAAATCTAGATAACACTAGAATTTAAAGGATGGGAATAGAGTGACTGGAAAAGTCTGGTTGCCAGCAAGAAAGCAGCTCCTCCCCTATCAACAGCTTACTATGGCCTCAGGCACATCTGCAGAGGTCAATCAGCATAACCGGTGGGATTCAAACACACCAGTTCTGGAAAAGTCAGGCTTCTGACAGAATCCCATTTGTGTTAAATCACAGAATTACAGAAACTAGACATAGAAAAGAGCTATTAGGTCTCTTGCCTGGATGGAAGAGGGCACTGGGGCAGAGTCACAGTAAAACATGATTTCTGAGGAAAGAGGAATGTTAAAATTAAAAAGGTGCTTTTTGATTGTTGCTTTTATTGATTTGCAAACAAAGAAGTAATATTTTGGGATATTAAGTGATCAGATGTTTTATAAATACAAAAACCTCTTTATGCTACAATTTTCTAAGCCATATTTCAGTCCAGAATGAACTTCCACAGTTGAAATCTAAAACCCTTGAAAAATAAGGGGGATATAATGGAAATGCTGATACAGCCCTAATTATGGCCGTGTGTAAGGAATCAGTCTAATAAATCTTGTTTTGCTAAGAATCACATATGTAATTACTACATGTGGTGAAAATGCAGGGTTTTTCAATTTCCTTGAAAAACAAAACAGGAAGGCGGGAGAGTGGAAGCACATCCTTCAGTAGATTGTACAGAAAAGAGAACTACAAAGAAAAATTCACAAAGACCATATTTTGGTTGGCTCTGTATCTGCTTAATTCAATTGGCAAGGTCTAGTCTACTGAATTATAAATTTAGCTGGCATGTACCACTACAGTCTTGTACTTTCATTTTAAGGACATTTTACAATATTTTAATAATGATGATTCTAAAATTTCAACATTTAAATGACATGCAATGAAAAAAGCAAAAAGCATGCACTCTAGTGCAGACCTGCTCCGAAGTTACACTCTCCATTTCAACAGGATATTCTCCCCCCCACCCCCGCCTTCCGATACTTGTCTGTGGCCATGCAGATGGATCTGGCTGCAATCTAGTCATTAAAAATCTTCTGATATATGCTCTAATATAAGAGCTTGGCCATATCCAGGCACCTACAGAAAATTAGGAATGGAAAATCCTGTTGTCCATCCTCTTGGTTATGCAGGATTGATCCATATGATACAGGGTTATTCAATAAAGCACAGTAAGTAATTAAGCACCACAGATTCCTTTTGGAAACTATTTCTGTCCAACAGATATTACTTTTAGAAATGCATCCCTGATACTCCACTTAAGTTTTCATTTGTTTCATTATTCATACCCATACTCATGGGCTGTTCTAGCCTCTTTCCCTCTCTACTGGCGAGATTTTCTATTCTCACTGGCATAGGTAGAAGGAAACATCTTGCTTGCTCTCTCCTTTCTCCCTGCCCTATTTTTGATACACTGAGCACCAGTCGCGCTGGACCCCTGACAGCCTTTTAAAGAGATGAGATCAGCAGACCTAGGTCGGAGTTACTGCTGAGTCTTGCTGCACCTGTAGTGGACGAGGGTGAGGGGAAGGGAAAGACAGAGCTACCCAAAGAGAAACATTGAATGGATTATTTGGGAAGAAGCAGAAAGCCTGGTTATCGCCCCAGTCACCTACTCTACCCTAACTTACTACAAAGGAATACAGCAGTAAGTAAGGAGCTAGGACTGGTTGGGTGCTCAGATAAGCATTTAAACTGAAATACTAAATCTCATAGCACCTTCACTACTTCACATCTAAAACTTTACTTTCAAGTCACTCCAGACATTCAATTCTTCCTGAATGACATCACGTTCATTTTTTCATTTTTCAGGAGTAAATCTAAAGTATACAATATTTTATTATATGGTGTCTTATTCTTTCATGAACAGATAGGAGCATTGTCTTTTGAGTTTAATCTTTAGAGAGCTCTCTTGAGTACTGTTTGGATGACAGACCCAAGTAGTGCAGGTGAATGATTTTGTTACTCTAACAATTTGTCTAGGGTGGACAATTGCAATATGTTAGAACATGATCTTGAGAAGTCCTGGTAATTAATGTGACATTAAATATGACTTAGTGCTCCGTATTGACAGGATCTTTTGTTTTTAACTCTACGATGAATGAAAGTCATGGGATTTATGTCACTTTGAGCACTTCTGAAAATCCAACCAGACAGTCCACCTGCACTGAGGATGGGATTCTCCTAAACACTCAGCATAGGCCTAACTCTGCTCCTATGGACATCAATGAAAGCAGAGATAGGCCAGTGCTAAGATCTTTTGAAAATCCTATCCTCTGAGTTCAACATCGAGTTATTCATCATCGCTGCTCAGGGTATGTACTAACTGATCATTTAGACATGGCAAGTTGGGGTGTAAATCTACAGTGCTCCAGTGTGCTGTGCACCAACTGTTTGTGTGGACCCTGCTGCCACGCACCATAAGTTCCCTAGTGCACAATGATGTACTTCTATTTCACAATATATCGATGTGCACTAGGGAATTTTTAGTGCCTAGCAGCAGAGTTCACATGGACTCTGACAATATGTGGCAAACTGGAGTGCAATAGATTTACACCCCAGCATATTGCACACTAGCTGATCATTTAGACAAGCCCTCAGTGTTGTGTTTTAACTTAATATAATTTTACAGTGTGGACAAGCCCTCATTAGACACATACACGAGCACAAAATCCCTCTATCCCAAAGTACTTTTATTTGTGTACATGAGCCTATATATCTAGAAGGCTGTGTATTTGAAGCTCACTCAGCAAAATAAGTTGTTTGTGTACAAATAAAAGTCAATAGGCTAGATATGTACTAATATGCATAAAAGCAGAGACACTGCTTATTCCTCTAAAGGTACGTCTACACTTACAGTGGCATACAGAGTACAGACACAGCATGCCCAGCTAGCATGGGTATAAATAGCAGAGTAGATGGTAAGGCACAGCTTAGGCAGGTAGAGTGCCCTACATGCTGGAATCCTAAGATATATATTTTACACAGCTCTCTAAATGCCCAAGCCGTGCCTCCCACATCCATACGGCAACTTTCAGCCGTGTAATGTCCCACTGTCTCCCTGCTGCAATGAAAGGCTCTAGCAGCTGGGAAAGGCTCTACTGGGGGGAGGCAGCATGCTTCAAGAAACTTGTTAAAACTGATGGAGATATTCAGATAACTAAAAGTGAATAGATTCAAATGAAAAGGACTTATAACTCAGAGTAGAAGCCAGATCCTGCAAACCCTTATTCTCATGAGTTATCATTAATCAAGTGGGTTGCCCCATTGATTTTAATGGCACCTACTCACACAAATATCAGTTTTCAGCCTTGGGCTTTTTTATTAGAGCTGGTCGGAAATTTTCTGAGGGAAAATATTTCTTTTGGAAAATCCTAATTTATCAACATCAGAACATTCTGTGGGAATGTTTCAATTTTGACAAAATTCAGACAGGAGCTTGGCTTATGGGGAGCCAGGATGGTCTCCAATTCCAGGCTTGCGACTCCTCAGCAGCCCAGGCTTCCATGGTCCCCAGTTTCACACCAGCCTGCCAAGCACATTGCCAAGGAGACGGCTCCCTGGATTACCCACAGAGTTGTGGAAATATTTTAGAAAAGGTTGAACCAAAATGTCATTTCAACTTTTTCAAATGAAATTTTGTAATTCCCATTCTGTAGGAAATTTCAGGATTTAAATTTTTGTTGGGTTTTGGAACTAAATTTAAAAAATGCCTCAGAAAAGGAATTCCAGTTTCTGGACAGCTTTTTGTTATCTATAGTCTGTCTTAAATGATAAGTGATCTACATAATGAAGGACTAATGTCGTTAGTGGCATAGAAATGTGAAGTAATGAAAACCTACGCCTAACTAAGTCCAAGTTAGTGGGCATGCGTGTGCGAAAAAATATATCACAGTGATAACCCTGGTCTAGGTCAGAGATTGTAGAAAATTATGGAAAGTTATAAAATATGCAATAATTCTTCAAAAAATTTCCTGATTTTGAAAAATATTTACACATTTACAACACATAGCAATGGTCACTCCCCTACTGCCTGATCAGTGGAAAATTGAAGAGAAAAAGTCATTACCCTCTGCCTGTTGCTTTTTTGTTTGAGGGAGCAGGCACCTGAAGCAAATCAGAAAGGTAAACTAAGGGAGAGGAGAGACCAGCTGGATTTAAATCAGATAACGGGCCATAGGCACACCAGTCCTTATTGAAGCCAAGACAATTAAATAATTTAGAATTTCTAGGTCAAGCTATTTTTGATCTATGATGAGTAAAAGAAATAAAAGAGTCAAAAAGCTTTATAGGAGGTGAAAAACAATTTTTATATCGCTGAAATATCTTGCCAAATTTGTCTCAGACTTCCTGAAAATGTTTTACTTTGCCATCAGGTCACATATGGAAAAATATTGGATGGGTTGATTTCATTTTGGCAAAAGTTGGGGTGGCAGGGTGGGGTGTGTGTCTTTTAAAATCACTTTTATAATAGAAAGCTAGTCTCTTCATAATAAACTAATGCTAAGGTCTAATGAATATGTTAATGAAATGGTGCTATGAGTTCCCCTCTCTGTTAACAATAAGTCTTTGTGAAAGGCTTATAGAAGTTGCAGCTTCTTTCTATCACAATTCTCTATGTGATGGCAAGGAGGGCTATGAAAAGAGGATGGTGGTGATATAATCTCAAATAAGGAACAAAACTGAAAAAAATGGACATACAAATTGCAATAAACCTGAAATAATTTCACCCTTTATATACTTTCGGCATCTATTTCACAGATTGAAGCATTAACTGCTCAGCAACTAACTACACATTTTTGCATAAAGTCCTACTGATAACTTTTCTGATCTCGACTTGACTTTTTTAAATGTCAGCTTTACTCTTAAACAAACAAACGTAAAAACTCAGTACATTACTTGATATTTGACAAAAACATTCATTTGGAGGCTGATAAAATTCAAACCACAAAATTCTGAAATGTTAAAAGAAAATGAGACCATAGGAAAGGAAATACCATTATATAAACAGAGGGAATATTATGGAATTGCATGTCATCCAAACTATACCCTCAAGTTAAAACACTATAAATATGCTTGATGAAAGAGAATCAATGGGGAAAAAAACAGAAAAAGTTTGACATGAAAGGAAATTCCCTCCATGTCTAGTGGGAAAAGAAGACTCTTACAGAGCAGACAGCCAGCAAGCATCTTCCTTTTTAAAGATTATTTTAAAAAATATTTATTTTGTGATCCTGTAATTTTTCCATTTAGGCTGTAACTTACAGTTTTGATCGTTACCCTTTTTGCTGCTGCCTGAGCAGTCGCTGATCTGATGTTACATTTCTTGCGTATCTTAAACTACAATTACTTCAAACAAGAGTTTGCAAGATCTCATCCTTATGTCCCAATATTGCACAAATTTATGCACGTGAGTAAATTTATGTCAAATTTTCCCCTCCCTATACTAGTTGCACTCGTTGCCTTCTAACCCTGTGGAGGAAAGGCAGACTACCAAGATTTTCCCCTTAAATAGTGCTGTCCATTGGAGGAACTCAGAATACTTCATAAACATTGGTCCAGATTTGCAGTTATTTAGGTGTCTAATTCCTATTGATATCATTGGGAGTTAGGTGTATCAATAATTTTGAGGGTCTGGGTCACTAAGCCTCCACATTCATGTGTGACAGCATTATTCTAGGGCTGTCAAGCGATTAAAAAAATTAATCACGATTAATTGTGTAATGTTTTCTACATTTTCAAATATATTTATTTCAATTACAGCACAGAATACAAAGTGTACAGTGCCCACTTTGTGTTTATTTTTGATTATAAATATTTGCACTGTAAAAAACAAAAGAAAGAGTATATTTTAATTCACCTAATACAAGTACTGTAGTGAAATCTCTTTATCATGAAATTTGAACTTACAAATGTAGAATTATGTAGAAAAAATAACTGCATTCAAAAATAAAAAATGTGTAACTTTAGAGCCTACAAGTCCACTCAGTCCTACTTCAGCCAATAGCTCAGACAAACAAGTTTGGTTACAATTTGCAGGAGATAATGCTGTCTGCTTCTTCTTTACAATGTCACCTGAAAGTGAGAACAGGAGTTTGCATGGCACTATTGTAGCCTGCATCAGAAGACATTTATGTGCCAGATGCACTAAAGATTCATATGTCCCTTCGTGCTTCAACCACCATTCCAGAGGACATGCGTCCATGCTCATGATGGGTTCTGCTGGATAATGATCCAAAGCAGAGCAGACTGATGCATGTTCATTTTCATCTTCTGAGTCAGATGCTACCAGCAGAAGGTTGATTTTCTTTTTTGGTGGTTCGTGTTATGTAGTTTCCGCATCTGAGTGTTGCTCTTTTAAGACTTCTGAAAGCAAGCTCCACACCTCGTCCGTCTCAGATTTTGGATGGCACTTCATATTCTTAAACCTTGGGTCGAGTGCTGTAGCTACTGTTAGAAATCTCACATTGGTACCTTCTTTGCATTTTGTCAAATCTGCTGTGAAAATGTTCTTAAAACGAACACGTGCTGGGTCATCATCCAAGACTGTTATAACATGAAATGTATGGCAGAATGCAGATAAAACAGAAGAGGCGACATACAATTCTCCCCCCAAGGAGTTCAGTCATAAATTTAATTACCGCATTATTTTTTTAACAAGCATCATCAGCATGGAAACATGACCTCTGGAATGGTGGCCGAAGCAGGAAGGGGCATACGAATGTTTAGCATATCCGGCACGTAATTACCTTGCAACGCTGGCTACAAAAGTGCCATGCCAACGCCTGTTCTCACTTTCAGGTGACATTGTAAGTAAGAAGCAGGCAGCACTATCTCCCGTAAATGTAAATAAACTTGTTTTTCTTAGCGATTGGCTGAACAAGAAGTAGGACTGAGTGTACTTGTAGGCTCTAAAGTTTTACATTGTTTTGTTTTTGAGTGCAGTTATGTAATAAAAAAAATCTACATTTGTAAGTTACACATCATGATAGAGATTGCACTACAGTACTTGTATGAGGAGAATTGAAAAATACTATTTCTTTTATCATTTTTACAGTGCAAATAATTTTTTTAATCGCAGATTTTTTGAGTTAATTGCGTGAGTTAACTGTGATTAATCGACAGCCTTACATTATACCTGTTTTACAGATGGGGCAACTGATATATAGAAAAGTTACATGGTGTGGACAAGATCAACAAAAAGTCTCAAGAGCCTATAATAATAATAATACCATTTAGCTCCTGTAGAGCACTTTTCATTAGTAAATCAGTATCATTATTCCCATTTTAGAGATGAGGAAACTGAGGCACAGGGACGTTAAGTGATTTGCCCAAGGCCACCTAGTAGATCAGTGAGAACAGAATCCACAATTCCTGACTCCAGCCATGTGCTTTAGCCACATGACTATTTTTCCCTTTAGAAATGAACTATTAGGGCCATGATTTTTAAAAACTGGATTACTTAAAGCAAGGTTCCTAATTACATATTTTGATACCTAAATAAAATTGACCTCGTTTCCAAAAGTGCTGAACACTTGGCATGTCCCACCAAAATCAACTAAAATACAGAGTGTTCAGAAGTTCTGAAAAATCAGACCACTTATTTGGGTACCTGAAAATAGTCTTAGAACTTAGAGGCACAAAATGTATTTGGGGTGTGTGTGTGTAAAATGCTTTAGGGGAAAAAAACATGTTGCGCACATTTTACACACAGCAATGAATAACTAGCAAAGTTGATTCCTCCAGGCATATCAGGTCCCCAGATGGCGCTGTGCATTTGACTCTAGATGGTGTTGTGCATTTTGATGGATTTATTAAGCTTTTAAAGCATTATACAAAGTTGTTGCCATCTGTACATTATCCATTAATTGCTATGATGTGGTGTGCAAATTTAAATTGTAAGCATCAACCACAATCACAGTTTTGCTTTTGCTTTTATTACAATGGATTGTTGACTCTGTTTGAATCAATGCCTTACTGTTTTTAATATTTAGTGAGAATTGCATTTTTTATTGGTATATGCACTTATGCGGCAGGAGGGGCAACAAGTACTACAGACACAAGGAAGGGGGGTGTGATGAAATAAGTTTGAGAACCACTGATCTATGATGATTTAGCTTGACATCAACTTGGGTGTTTAAATGAAATAACTTGTTGTCACAGTGCATAGTACGTGGAGTTTCGTATTACAAATTTATTTAAAAAAAAAACCCCAGAAATATTGGTTATTTCAAAAAGAGGATTCCATATCTTTTACCTCGAATAGTAGTTCTAGACTTGAAGAGGATAAATAACTCTACAGGATTGCAGGGTTCAGTTTGTTTCCTGACACACCTTGGAAACAGTCAAAGAAGTTGCTTAAATGAAATCTCTGTAGAAACCACCCCTCGTACTATCGAGAAATTATCAATGCTTGACACACACATTGTTTAGTTTGACATTATGACCCTCCCTATATATTTACATACGTAAAAGAGGCATAAATCTACCGGCACAAAGAAACTTAACACTTCCATTCTTAATTAAAAAATGGTTCCTACACTCTAGTTGCGCTAGATATTTATCAGAAGTGCAAACGCATGAACATTTAGAAACCAGGAGAAAACTAACATGCTATACTAAAAATGAAAAGTGAACTTAGAAATAAAGCTCAGTGGAGGTGGTCAAAATGCAAAAGATATTCATTAGGGTATAAAACATTTCAGTAGGATAAAATTAGACATCAGCACATCAGCATTGTAATGCATTCATTATCATCTTAAAAACCTATTTATTTGTCTTCTACATGGAGTGCTCTGTGGTTTGACTCTCACTTCTCACCCTTAGAAGCTTACCATATCTGCAGATCAACAGAACTCAGATCAAAAATCAAATACAAGTGTTTATGTTTTGCATTTATAACACTCAGTGGTGTACCTGCTTAAGGTTTCATTTACTTTAACTCTTTGTGTTTTTATGTATGATGTATATCTGTTTCATACAGAAAAATAAATGTTTTTAAAATTGAAATTTAGGCTTAGCCTTTGGAACCATTCTGGTGAGTATTTCTGAACATGTCCAAATTACAATCACAAATTATTAAAACAAAAAAACAGATCTTCAAACGTGTGCACACAAACCCTGGTGACTTTGTGTGTCTGGAGTAGAAGGTCAAAACTGGTTTAGTGTTATCCAAATGGCACAATATATATGCCAGAAATTTATTCCAGAATTGGTTTAAAGTAGAAAAATGAAATTAAGTATATCAGGCCTCACACATACAATGGAGCATGATAAGGATGATAAGTAGAGCTCCACGGATTTCAATAGAGGTCCACCAGCAGATATCTCACTGCAGGATCAGGTTCACACAGTTCAAATGTCATAAGCAGTGCTGCGCTTCACAACCTTGCCTGGCATAAGACAGTGAACCTATCAAAAGTTAAATTTCTTTATACTATCTTTTGCTCAATTAATTTCATTACGGAACATGCATTACCAGTATATATTTGATCCCACTCCTACACAGTTATATATTAAATTCTTCCCCATATTAATCTTTGCTCCTTATTGTCCACATTCATTCTGGATTAAGAAAAAAAATAAAGAGAAAGTTCCACAAGTTCCGAAGTTGAGATAGAGTAAATGTGCTTAAAGAGTCTTCCATTCTGAAACTTTCCACTGGTTTGAGAGATATTCCCTATACTTAAAATGAGTACTGCCACTGGAACCAGTAATATCTCTAAAAAAGAAAATTTACATAAAACAATTGAATATATACAAAAATTAGTGCCTCTTTTAGGTCTAACTGAAGGTATACATCCAATACATGTAATACTACAATCTTCAGTTGTAGACACTTCCACCACTGTGAATTATTCAACAAAACATTTCTGATTCACTGAAGCAAAAGATGCAATTGTCCTGGAACCTGCAGATGCTAGCTTCTCAAGCTTGATTCAGAGTTGGGTTTCATCTCAACCTTCCCCTGCTTTCTTAAAGGTGCGGGGAGGGGCTACTACAGAGAATGAAGCAGAACTTCTTAGGAGCAGGAAAAAGCGCCCAGAAATGTGGCTCTCTTAATACAGCAATCACCAAACAGTGACTAAATAGCAACTTCATTCTGAGTACAATTGTGAGATGTTTTAAGCAGGAGTTTCCTATGCGCTGCAGAAAGTCTTCCTGGAAGTTAAACAATTCTAGACATGCTCCAAAGGGAGTGGAGTTATGCTGTATACCCATAACTGACAGTTCTGGTTCTGTCTCCTGAACTGAACAGTAGTAAGAGAACCATCTGTAGGAAAAGTCAAGATGGCTAAGGAAGACAAGCAATTTTCTTCTTAAATTAAGCTTTGATTTGACTGTATCTTTTGGTTTATTGCATTTGTTGGTTTATTGCTAATGACTAATCCAAAGTACATGATCTCCTCCAGGCTCTCATCTCATGCACTGTGATATAGTGGTGGTATTCAAAATATGGAAATAACCCCTTTTCTAGGAACAACTTCATCTGCAACTGCCTGCTTCCTAGAACTATCCCTATTGCAGAGTTCACTTATTATGGTGACTTTTTTCTCAGCATATCTTTCTGGGGCTGGCCCTTTAAATGTACCAGAGCCAAAGAAATCCAGTCCTAAAGATGCCATTTTAGAACTGATTGCTGCATCTTTCTCTCCTTTATCTTGTAAAAACCTGCTATTTTTTTTCCTTTCTGGTTGCTAAGGAGATGGCACATTCTCACAAGTATTGTTTTTGAAGTGTGTTCTGAAACATCCTCTTGTAATGGGTAAATCTCAGATTAAGGATCCGTGCATAATAAAATATAATACATAAACTGCATTATCAGGATAGGAGTCTGTTTTATCATCAGCATACTGTACATCTGTTCTTTATATTCCTTACCTCCTACTTTTATCTCAATTCTTTAAGAGCTCTGTTAGATTGTATCAGCTAAAGTTTTAAGAGCTGTATGTGTAGGGAAGTAGAGGATACATCTGTTTCTGTGCCCTTTAAAACTCAACAGAGACCAATAATCCCACTGGTGGTTATGTAAATCTTTATCTTAGAATTTGTTTAAATTATATTTGAGAAAACTATTTCAAGATTATTGTTAAAGTTTGTACAGTCATCTGATGTTTCATCAGCTTCAGAATTACTGAAGCCAATTCCTTCTTGGGCTAGTAGACAAGAAATTACTATTAAATATAACAGATCAGTAAATGGCGATTAAGTCCTTTTTATATCTAATTAATGCATTTGTATCTTATAACTTAAAAAATTTTAGAATAAATTGACTTGAAATCCTCAAGCTGTGCGTGTAACTAAACTATATAACCAGGTCTCCTATTCCTCTTCTATTTAGTCTGACTTTTACATCCACTTGGGTTTTGCCTTAAATTACACTGAAAGCTCCTCAGGTCATATATTGTCTTTTGCTTGCATTTGTACAACATGTGCTCGGCCCTCATAGGGGCTCTACTGCAATACAAAATAATTTAATGATAATAAAAAACGCCATATATTAATTCTTAGAGGAGCATTCTCTATGCTCTTTCCAGAATTAGACATATATGTACTCAATTCTGTACGCTATTCTCCAGGGACTGGCTCTTTTCCAATATTTCTTTTTCTTTTGTAATCCTCATCCAAATTAGCGTTTTTGTTCCTTGATTGTAATCAATCAAAATATATGATACATTCTTCACAGTTAAACAGTTTTACTATTTGAAAATTATTAAATAATTAGCTTAAAATATATAGATTCATAGATTTCAAGGCCAGAATGGACCACTGTGATCAGCCTCTTTATTGGTAAATGCAATTGGTATTAGTGGAGAAAACACGGTTTTCAATTTTTCCAAAATTTGTCATTTGTTTACCTGCTTACTCCCAATTTTAAATATTTAAATATGAAATTCAATTAAGACAAATGCAAAGTACTACACTTAGGAAGGAAAAATCAAATGCAGAAATACAAAACAGTGAATAATTGGCTAGGAAGTAATATGCAGACAAGGATCTGGAGGTTATATTGGACCACAAATTAAATACGAGTCAACAATGTGATGCAGTGGCAGAAAAGCTAATATTATTCTGAGTTGTATTAAGTGTTTTATCTAAGACACAGGAAGCAATTGCTCTGCTTACTCTACTTGGCACTGGTGAAGCCTCAGCTGGAGTACTGTAGCCAGTTTTGGGCACCACACTTTTAAGAAAGGTGTTCACAAATTGGAGAGAGTCCAGCAGACAGCAACAAAAATGATGTAAAATTTAGAAAACCTGACCTATGAGGAAAGGTAAAAAACCTGGGCATTATTAGTCTTGAGAAAAGAAGACTGCGGGGGACAGGGATGTGATAACAGTCTTCAAATATGTTAAGGCCTGTTATTAAGACGATGGTGATCAATTGTTCTCCAGGTCCACTGAAAGTAGGATAAGTAATCACCTTAGTCTGTAGCAAGGGAGATTGAGGTTAGATATTAGGAAATATGTTCTAACTTCAGGGATAGTTAATTACTGTAATAGGTTACCAAGGGAGGTTGTAGAATCCCCATCATTGGAAGTTTTAAGAAAAGGTTAGAGAAACACCTGTCAGGGATGGTCTAGGTATACTGCATAGACCAGTGTTTCTCAACGACTGGTCTGTGGACTGGAACCCAGGGCTGGCTCTAGGTTTTTTGCGGCGCCAAGCGAAAAACAACAACCAAAAAAAAAAAAAAAGAAGACCTCAGAGAGTGCAAGTGCCGCCCCTAGAATTGTGCCGCCCCAAGCATGTGCTTGGTTTGCTGCTGCCGGCACCAGTCCCTGAGATCTGCCTGACACAGTTTAGGATGCAGCAAGCCAGTCCCTGGTATCAAAAAGGTTGAGAAACACTGAACTAGTTGACGTCTTGAGGTCCCTTCCAGCCCTGTATTTCTATGATTCAACTGATGCTTAAAAAGTGTATACTTGTATTTCCACTAAAGAGCTGTTTCCAAAGCATCAGCCAATTTTCTAGACTGGTACAAGCACCTGTGAGTGCCCTCAATTTTCATTTACTGTAACGAAGCTTTCTCCATCTTGCAGACATTATATAGTTTTGGTTGAGCCTCAGACAACTAGCCCTCATCCATGACTAGAGCTATATAAAACACCAACACAGTGAAATAAATGAATATATAGATTTGAATGTTATTAGCATATTGAAAACATCATGACTTATACTTCTTCACAGACCTCCTACTGGTCCCACATTAAACATGAGGTGTAACAAGTCAACCCAAATAAGAGGATGACTGATTTCCCAGGAGACGGAGAGATCTTTCAGAACTGACTCTCTCTGGGTAGTTTTTCAGTGAACACTAAAATAGGTGCATTTAATTAAGTATATGTGTGTTTCATATCTCTCAAAGTTAGAGTGTGATTGCCTATACTATTCTGAGAATAGTTTGGAAACTCAAACACAATGAAGCTTCCTAAGGCAAAACTTTATCCTTTGAAAAGAAATAAGAGATGGAAATTAATGTTTTGGCATAGCTTTCCTTTTACTTAATTATCAAACTTCCATCTTCAACCAAAAATTCTATCCCTTGCAAAACACACACAAGTACATCTTCTCATGATCCTGAAATAAAGTTATGATAAATATGGCATTCACAAATTATTTCTAAAAACGTGACTGTAGGACAATGCAGATGATAAAGCCAGGTTTGTAAAGAAGAAAGCTCTTATTCAAACACGTTTATCTGCATAGATGGGAAAAATAGGTAAAGCAAAGTAAAATGCCTTTTTGGTAAAAGTTCTCACTTTTTCAAGTCTGCCCCAGTCTGACAGCTCCTCTTCAAAATGGAAGACTTCAGTAGGATTGTTCAGTTGTACGCTTTATTTGATACAATTTGTTTTCTTTGGGTATATCTACACAGCTGATGTTAAAGTGCTGCCGAGCCACGACTCCAGTGCCGCGAGGGGAATAGCTACTAGCGCTGGGAGCACAGCTACCAGAGCTGTAGCACTATCTACACTGCCACTTTACAGTGCTGAAACTTGCATCGCTCAAGGCGATGTTTTTTCACACCCCTGAGCGAAGAAAGTTTCAGCACTGTAAGTGGCAGTGCAGACAAGCCCTTAGTTTTTCCTTTATTTCCTATTTGATGAGACCAAGACTAGCTTCAAGAATCTCACTTACTCTGTCATAAGTTCATTGCTGGACATGGACAAGTCAGGGTTAGACTTGCATCTACTTTTCCCTTCCCAGCCTATAGTATTGTTTGTTTGTGTTTGACACTAGGTATCTAGCACAGACAGATGAAGAGTACCAGTTGCATTCACGTAGTTGCCAGGAATACATTGTAACTATGTCTGCACTTCAGTTTAGAAAGTGAATGCGTATAGCCATAGCACAAATACATCAAGCACTCCTAATCTAATGTTTGACTGCTGCACCAAAATGTAGGGGAGGTTATTTATAATTTATTTGAACTCAATATTTTAAAATATAGTTATATCTATGTATATTTAATTTTCTATTATGCCAAATTACACAGATAATTCATTGTTTTCCCTTAAAAGTTTACACAAAGGTGATAATTCTCCTGGCCTTTAACACTCTTTACTTGTCCATTATAGAACCCTTTCAACTTCATCTTTAACAATCCACAACTTGTTTTTCCATGAGTAAATATTTAAACCAAATTTCTGTTTTAAAATGTCTGCAAAAAGACAGAAGATAAAAGCAAGAACTTAGATTTATAGCTAACTAGGTAATAATCAACTGCTCCCCATACACAGAGATCCTCATCAATGGCTCAGACTTACTATGAACCTTTAGCCCAGGAAGTTCATGCCCTTATGGTAGTGTTCATAAGCAAATAAAAACTTGCCAAAGCACCTCACAAGACAGTTAATTTATTGGAGCAAGACATTCAAACTTTTCCTTTTCCTATATAATAGCTCAACGGAGTTAGCTGCACAAATATTTGTCATTCTATTTCACACTGAAAGAAGAAAGGGATTAAGGAGTGATAGAGCATTAGACATCTAAAAGCCAAACAGTACTTAGGATTGGGGGAAAAGTGTATTTTCATCTTTTGTCATTTACGTTTCTCAACACCACTGTGTTTTCTAGTTAAGACTCAAAAGAGAGACTTTCCCCCCCTTTAATGTTACATGGACCCTACAAGACATCAGTTTATTCACTTTTTCTTTGAGAATTCCCTATCAGTCCCTTATATAGAAAACCTTCTGGGCTGCTTTGAGGACTGGAGTCAAGACTTTCCTAAAACAAGAAAGCTCATGTCAGAGATCGGTGAAGATCAGACTACTCAACCCCTTAGTTCACATATCATACCAGAAATATTGCACTAAGTGAAGAATTTCCATTAAATAATTGACCATTTTATATTACACATATATAGACAAAGTTAAAATTAAAATGCGCTAAAAAATTGTCCTAAGAATTGTGCACTGATATAGACTTAGTCCTTATTTCAAATCATGCTTAGTAACTATGGATTTTTAAAAAAAACTTTTCTTTGATTTTTACAAGGAAAAAAATACATGGTATCTGCATAAGCATTCTGTTCTCATTATAATACCATTAAACATGATTGATTGTGTATCTACACTAAATTTCGCTAGAATTTCCCAAGTTGCTGCCACCAGCTCAGTTCCAACAGTGGTAAAAGCAATAATGCACTCAACGCATAGTCAACTTGTGGAACTCACTGATGGGATAATGTGAAGGCCAAAAGTATAACTGGGTTCAAAAATAATTAGCTCAGTTCATGGAGAATAGGTCCATCAATGACTTTTAGCATGACCACTGTCAAATAACATGATACTCGGCTTACATGGACCATGGGCCTGACCCAGGATGACCATGCTTATGTTCTTAAAAGTGCTACTGTAGAAAAGAATGAATCAAGGTCTGGAAAATCTTGATTTGGTGAGACACTTAAGAATCTCATTCTACATAGTTTATCCAGTAGAACACTGAAATGACTATCACAGTTTATAAGCACATATATAGGGAGATTTCTGATAGCAGATGGCTCTTTAACAGATAGTGACAACAAATTCCAGTTCCTGGAAGGTGAAGCTTGACAAATTCAGCTAGATGAATAATAATAATACCTAATTCTCATTGTGCTTTTCATCAACAGATATATATGGCATCTTACCTCCAAAGCTAATATTACTCCTGTAAGCACAAATTCCTACAAAATCCGTAGAGTCTGTATATCGGATCTCAAGACCCTTCAAGAATTTTTCTTGCAGATCTAAGGACATCTGAGTTTGGAGACCATGGCCCTATAGGCCTCCAAACCCTTCCTACTCAGGTACATAAATCAAGAACTTCTTGGATATCTTTTCAATTTTCATGGCTGTTTCATGGGAGGAATGATATAACCCTATATTTCAATCATTGTAGACTGCAGAACAGAAGGAATCTAGACTTCAGGAGTGAAACACAAAATTCAGCCTTCATGTATGTAACTGATTTAAACATACTTTTATTGGTGCATTTTGAGTTCCCAAAGGAACGTTGGACACTTATTTGCTATATAAGAGATGATCAAGAAATTAATATTTTTATATGTGATAAGGAAAGGAAAAGTGTTTTCTTTTCCCGATTAATTATGTAAAATTTTATTTCAGAAAGGTGCACCAAAATGTGGGGACTCTATCCACTTCATTCACATGCTGAAATGTGACACTGAATTTGTGAACATTTAATTGAGAATAGTTACAATATAACAAAAACTTTTTCCTTTCTTCATGTTTTCCCCATTTCTGCACCTGACTCCATTTAAGGAATTATGTGCTATGAAGAATGTGAGATTCTTATGGGGTATCAATTATATTTATTTCCAAATATTGGCTTTTTTTAAAGCAAATTGTAAAATGCAATTTCACTGTGAATTTAAGATAAAAAATGGTAACATACAAACAGATGACCTGAAATACCATTTTAAATGCAATTTGAGCTAATATTAGACTTCTGTGTATATTTTACAGAAAATTAAGAAACTTGACATAAGTGGAGCTGAAATCTTACCTAGAGAGCATATGTGAATCATAGAACTGTCTGACTGGAAGGAACCTTGAGAGGTCTTCTAGTCCAATCCCTTGCACTCAAGGCAAGACTAAGTATTATCTAGACCAGGGGTTGGCAACCTTTGTTGCTCTGCTCTGGAGAATGGAAGAATTACTTCTTGTGTCTTGCTTACAACACTCCTGCTAATACATCCCAGAACAATGTTTGCTTTTTTTTTGCAACTGTGTTACACTGTTGACACATATTTAGCTTGTGATCCACTATGATCCCCCAGATCCCTTTCCACAATACTCCTTCCTACGCAGTCATTTCCCATTTTGTATGTGTGCAACTGATTGTTCCTTGTCCTTATTGAATTTCATCCTATTTACTTCAGACTATTTCTCCAGTTTGTCCAGATCATTCTGAATTTTAATCCTATCCTCCAAAGCACTTGCAACCCTTCCCAGCTTGGTATCATCCACAAACTTTTAAAGTGTATTCTCTACGCCATTATCTAAATCACTGATGGAGATATTGAACAGAACCGGACTCAGAACTGATCTCTGCAGGACCCAACTTGATATGCCCTTCCAGTTTGACAGTGAACCACTGATAAATACTCTCTGGGAACAATTTTCCAACCAGGTGTTCACCCACCTTATAGTAGCTCCATCTGAGTTGTATTTCCCTAGTTTGTTCATGAGAATGTCATGTGAGACAGTATCAAAAGCCTTACTAAAGTCAAGATACATCACATTTACTGCTTCCTCCTATCCATAAGGTTTGTTACCCTGTCAAAGAAAGCTATTAGATTGGTTTGACATGATTTATTCTTGACAAATCCATGCTTACTGTTACGTATCACTTTATCATCTTCTAGGTGTTTGCAAACTGATTGCTTTATTATTTACTGTGCTATCTTTCTGGGTATAGAAGTTGAGCTGACTAGTCTGTAATTCCCCAGGTTGTCCTTATTCCCCTTTTTATAGACTGGCATAATATATTTGCCCATTTCTAGTCCTCTGGAATCTCACCCGTATTCCATGAGTTTTCAAAGATAATCACTAATGGTTCAGATATCTCCTCAGTTAGCTCCATGAGTATTCTAGAATGTATTTCATCAGGTCCTGGAGACTTAAAGACATCTAACTTGTCTAAGTAATTTTTAACTTGTTCTTTCCCTATTTTATTCTCTGATCCAACCTCATTTTCACCGGCATTCATTAAGTTAGATGTCCAGTTGTTACTAAACTTTTTGAAGAAAATTGAAACAAAAGAGTCATCTAGCACTTCTGCCATATCCACATTTTCTGTTATTGTTTTTCTCCCCTCATTGAGTAATGGGCCTACCCTGTCCTTGGTATTCCTCTTGCTTCTAATGTATTTGTAGAATGTTTTCTTGTTACCCTTTATGTTTCCTGCTTGTTTAATCTCGTTTTGTGCCTTGGCCTCTCTAATTTTGTCCCTACATACTTGTGTTATTTGTTTATATTCATCCTTTGTAATTTGACCTAGTTTTCACTATGCAGTGGGATAGTTTGCTCCTGTGCCCTTAATAATGTCTTTTTGAAAAACTGCCCAGCTCTCTTGAACCGTTTTTCCCCTTAGACTTGCTTCCCATGGGATCTTACCTATCAACTCCCTGAGTTTGTTAAAGTCTGCCTTCTTGAAATCCATTATCTTTATTGTGCTGTTTTCCCTCCTACCATTCCTTAGAATCATGTACGCTATCATTTCATGATCACTTTCACCCAAGCTGCCTTCCACTTTGAAATTCTCAACCAGTTCCTCTCTATTTGTCAAAATCAAATCTAGAACAGCCTCTTCCCTAGTAGCTTTCTCCTCTTTCTGAAATAAAAAATTGTCTCGGATACATTCCAAGAACTAGTTGGATAATCTGTGCCCTGCTGTATTATTTTCCCAATAGATGTCAGGGTAGTTGAAGTCTGCCATCACCATCAAGTCCTGTGCTTTGGATGATTTGTTAATTGTTTATAAAAAGCCTCATCCACCTCTTCCTCCTAGTTAGGTGGTCTGTAGTAGATCCCTACCATGACATCACTCTTGGTTTTTATCTGGTTTTTACTTAGAAGGTCCTTTCTAAGCTACTTCTGGTAACTGCAGTGACATACTATAATAACACATTCTTTTCAAAGGTGTTTAGTTAGTGCAAATAAAGGATTTTTAATAGGTTTAGTCAAGAGCTATTTATGCTTCAATTGCAAATTCTCATAACTTGCCACAGGAAACATGAGAAACAAGTAACTGCACTGGTTCCTCATGTTATTTTGTTGAAGACCATCAGCCTTGAGTTGATGGAATAAAAAAATCTCTTGTTAAGATTTCGGCTCACTCCTGCAGGTGTGCCAAAGAAAGCACTCTTCTCTGCAATATGGTTTTCTGCCCAGTATGAGTCTACCTAATTTGTCTACCTTAGGCTCCATCAATAGACTCAAACCCTATTCTCTAATGAAAGGCTAAAGTTGTGTAAACTAAACAATTCAGAGTTGTTTCAAAAAGGACCGATCTTCATTCTTTCACCATCTGTGAGAATCAACATTTGCAGAAGTTTGTGAACATTCACAAATTAAGCTATTATATTTACTTTATTCATCTTTCAACTAAAAGGGCTTGATTTTGAAGGGAAATACTTGCCTATTTTGTGGCCCTAAACAAACAGTGGGAAAAATGTATATGAATGGCTAGCTGCAGTCTGAGCTCAAGGAAGACAGAGCTATCCATTTCTCTCACCTGCCTCAGAGTTCTTCAGGAAGCAGAATTATTGTTTCAGTATCCTACTTTCTTACAGGAACGGACTAGGTGGGAAGATAGGAAAGATTGCACAACATGCTGCAGTTAGGGTTACTCAGCTGGGAAGTTGGGATGTTAATACTGTTGCAGACTTCATTTAAGAAGGCTGTTATGTTTTTCTTTTGTATCGCAAGAGTACATTACAAAAATAGTTGAGGGGTCAGTTTTAATTCTGGCCTTTATTTCCTTGAGGTAAGACATTTACCTACCAACTTGTTTATTCGGAACCAAATTATACCTTGAAATATCCTGTGCAACCCTCTTGTTCAAGGTTGTTACTCCAGGTAAGTCAGAGCAGAATTTATTCCTTGGTGTCAAAACTGTATATATACTTATCAAATGCTCAACACTACAAAACTAGCTGAAAAAGGTCCAATTTCCCTTCTAGACATACATCATAATTGGAGGGGAATTATTACAACTTTAATAACTTGCTTAATTTATTCTTTCTATTGTAGAAATATGACTTAATAGTTTCAAATTTTGTAATCTTGAATAAAAATTGAATTATTCTGACTCAGAGTCATGTAATATACTGCTCTGAATCCATTGCAGAAATCCAGGAGAAGTCAGATTTTAAAGGTTTCAGAGTAGCACCTGACCAGCATCCTATACAGCAAACAGGGAAAGATTAAGAATGAGCTCTCAAAACTGGATACTCTCATAAAAAACCAACCTTCCACACAAACTTCCTCATGGATAGACTTTACAAAAACTAGACAAGCCATTTACAAGACAAACTTTGCCTCTCTACAAAGGAAAAAGGACACTAAACTATCTAAACTGCTACATGCCACAAGGAGCCACAACAGTAGTTCCCTTAACCCACCCAGCAATATTGTTAATCTTTCCAGCTATACTCTTAGCCCAGCAGAAGAGTCTATCCTATCTCGGGGCCTCTCCTTTTGTCCCTCCAGACCCACGAACATGATACAGTTCTGCGGTGACCTAGAATCCTACTTTCGACGTCTCCGACTCAAAGAATATTTCCAACATACCTCTGAACAGCATACTAACCCACAGAATCCCTCCTACCAGCACTACAAAAAAAAGATTCTGCGTGGACTCCTCTGGACGGTCGAAACAACAGACTGGATTTCTACATAGATTGCTTCCGTCAACGTGCAAGGGCTGAAATTGTGGAAAAGCAACATCACTTGCCCCATAACCTCAGCCATGCTGAACACAACGCCATCTACAGCCTCAGAAACAATCCTGACATCATAATCAAAAAGGCTGACAAAGGAGGTGCTGTTGTCATCATGAATAAATTGGAATATGACCAAGAGGCTGCTAGACAGCTCTCTAACACCACATTCTACAGACCATTATCCTCTGATCCCACTGAGGATTACCTAAAGAAACTACACCATCTGCTAAAAAAACTCCCTGACAAAGCACAGGAACAAATCTGTACAGACACAAGCCTAGAACCCCGACCAGGGGTATTCTATTTGCTACCCAAGATCCATAAACCTGGAAATCCTGGACGCCCCATCATCTCAGGCATTGGCACCCTAACATCAGGCTTGTCTGGTTATGTGGACTCTCTCCTCAGACCCTATGCTACCAGCACTCCCATCTATCTTCGAGACACCACTGACTTCCTGAGGAAACTACAATCCATCGGTGATCTTCCAGAAAACACCATCCTGGCAACTATGGACGTAGAAGCCCTTTACACCAATATTCCACACAAAGATGGATTACAAGCTATCAGGAACAGTATCCCCGATAATGTCACAGCTAACCTGGTGGCTGAACTTTGTGACTTTGTCCTCACCCACAACTATTTCACATTTGGGGACAATATATACCTTCAAGTCAGCGGCACTGCTATGGGTACCCGCATGGCCCCACAGTATGCCAACATTTTTATGGCTGACTTAGAACAACGCTTCCTTAGCTCTCGTCCCCTAACGCCCCTACTCTACTTGCGCTACATTGATGACATCTTCATCATCTGGACCCATGGAAAAGAAGCCCTTGAGGAATTCCACCATGATTTCAATAATTTCCATCCCACCATCAACCTCAGCCTAGATCAATCCACACAAGCGGTCCATTTCCTGGACACTGCTGTGCTAATAAGCGATGGTCACATAAATACCACCCTATACCGGAAACCTACTGACCGCGACACTTACCTACATGCCTCCAGCTTCCATCCAGGACACACCACACGATCCATTGTCTACAGCCAAGCTCTAAGATATAACCGCATTTGCTCCAATCCCTCAGATAGAGACAAGCACCTACAAGATCTCTATCAAACATTCTTAAAACTACAATACCCACCTGCTGAAGTGAAAAAACAGATTGACAGATCCAGAAGAGTACCCAGAAGCCACCTCCTACAAGACAGGCCCAACAAGGAAAATAACAGAACACCACTAGCTGTCACCTTCAGCCCCCAACTAAAACCTCTCCAGCGCATTATCAGAGATCTACAACCTATCCTGAAAGATGATCCTTTACTCTCACAGATCTTGGGAGACAGACCTGTCCTCGCTTACAGACAACCCCCCAACCTAAAGCAAATACTCACCAGCAACCACACATCACTGAACAAAACCACTGACCCAGGAACCTATCCTTGTAACAAACCCCGATGCCAACTCTGTCCACATATCTATTCAAGTGACATCATCATAGGACCTAATCACATCAGCCATACCATCAGGGGCTCGTTCACCTGCACATCTACCAATGTGATATATGCCATCATGTGCCAGCAATGCCCCTCTGCCATGTACGTTGGCCAAACCGGACAGTCTCTACGCAAAAGAATTAATGGACACAAATCTGACATCAGGAATCATAATATTCAAAAAACAGTGGGAGAACACTTTAACCTGTCTGGCCATTCAATGACAGACCTACGGGTGGCTATCTTACAACAGAAAAACTTCAAAAACAGACTCCAACGAGAGACTGCTGAGCTGGAATTGATATGCAAACTAGATACAATCAACTCCGGTTTGAATAAGGACTGGGAATGGCTGAGCCATTACAAACATTGAATCTATCTCCCCTTGTAAGTATTCTCACACTTCTTATCAAACTGTCTGTACTGGGCTAGCTTGATTATCACTTCAAAAAAATTTTTTTCTCTTACTTAATTGGCCTCTCAGAGTTTTAAGACAACTCCCACCTGTTCATGCTCTCTGTATATATATCTCCTCAATACATGTTCCACTCTATATGCATCCGAAGAAGTGGGCAGTAGCCCACGAAAGCTTATGCTCTAATAAATTTGTTAGTCTCTAAGGTGCCACAAGTACTCCTGTTCTTTTTTCAGATTTTAAAAACGTTTGCCTTCAAAGATACTGCCTGAATATCTGGTTTAGTCAGGAGAAATGACTTAGAATGACATATTTTCCAACAGAAGTCACTAAAAATTGAGTGGCAACATAATTCATTTGGAAAATGTTCACAAAGCGATCAATTTATATCTGACCTCTCTGTCCTCATCCTCAAAGGAAAAGTGCACAATAGCTTCAAGAGATGAGCTTGGAAGCTTAAATTCGTAACTTTTGCTAGACAATAAAAATCACAGACTGAAACTCTATATTTATGGCTTATTACAACAATCTATAACCCACGAAACCCCCTCCACCCCCAGCTATTTTTTTCCTGCTTTCCTCCCATGAGTGGAGAGGTGTTAACTGTACACTTCACCTTGAATGGTACTTTGAAATATGAGTTAACTACATATGCTAAACAATCTGTTCCCACCTGTATTAGCTGTGACATTCTGAGTGCATTTCCCAGACCTCAAGAAGAGCTCTGTGTAAACTCAAAAGCTTGTCTCTCTCACCAGTATCATTTGGTCCAATAGAAAATATTACCTCATTCACCTTGTCACCTGTCACACAATAAACTTGATTCAGCATTTCACTTTTTTATAAGGCTAGGTCTACACTATGGACCTTACAGTGGCACAGGTGTACCGCTGCAGCTGCGCTGATGTAAGGTCTTCCATGTATCCACTCTATGCCCATGGGAGAGAGCTCTCCCACTGGCATAGTTAAACCACCCCCAATGAGCGGTGATAGCTATGTTGGCGGGAGAGCGTATCCCACTGACATAGCACTGTCCACAACAGTGCTTTTGTCGGTGAAACTTGTGTTGGTCAGGGATGTGTTTTTCCACACCCCCGACTGACAAAAGTTTTGCCGACAAAAGTGATAGTGTAGACAAAGCTTAAGACTTAAGCTAAGATAAAAATTATCTTGAAGTCAATATTTTTTCTTTGGGTACAAATCTACATACTTTTTAGTTTTTGAATTAGACAATGGAAGTATGAAGAATGTTTATAAGAAATCTGGCAAGTTTTATTTTTCTGGTAATGGTGTAAAGAAGAGGATATCGAAGAACTTCAGACACTTGTCAATTTGTTTTGCAAACACAGTAGTTACGTTTCTTATTCAGTTTTGAAAGATTTTTTGATTATTTATTTAAATACAAAGGACAAGAGAAGGTTACTCACCCTGTGCAGTAACTGAGGTTCTTTGAGATGTGTGCCCCTGTGGGAGTTCCACTTCAGGTGTTGGTGCATCCCTGCGCCTTTGATCAGAGAATTTCAGCAGCAGTGAGTGTCTGGGTCATGCACGTGTGGCCCCTGTCTCGTGGTGCCACGGGTGCCTCATCTAGCGCACATGTGACCTGATATCTTTAGTTCCTTCTCTACCGTAGAGTCCAGGATTGAACTCCAAAGTAGATGGGGAGGAGGAGGGGTAGTGGAGCATCCACAGGGACACACATCGTGAAGAACCTCAGTTATTGCATAGGGTGAGTAACCGTCTCTTCTTCGAGTGATGTCCTCTGGATACTCCACTTCAGATGACTGTAGAGCAGTGACCCACTTGGGACGGAAGGAGCTTCTGAGTTGTATGAGTGAGTGAAGATAACACTGTTAGTCCTAGCAGTGCATCTGAGCCTAAGCTCTGGACAATTGCATAGTATTTTGTGAACATATGTTCAGAGGCCTAGATAGCAGCTCTACATATGTCTATGCGTGGAACATTGTTCAGAAAGGCTACTGAAGTTGCTATCAATCTGGTAGAATGAGTTCTGATCCCAGATAGGGGTTGCAGGTTCTTTTGCCAGTAACAGAGATGAATGCACCCTGAGATTCATTTTGATAGTCTTTGTGTGGAGATTGCGGATCCTTTAGAATGTTCTGTAGTAGAAATGAAAAGTCTTGGGGATTTTCTGAAAGGCTTAGTTCTGTCAAGGTAGAATGCTAGTGCATGTCTGATGCCCAGAGTATGTATTTTGGAGTTCTGTGCACTCCTGTGTGGTTTGGGAAAGAATGTTGGGAGATGGATTGGCTGATTTATGTGGAAGAATGAAGATATTTTAGGTATACATTTGGGATGTGGCCTTAGGGTGACCTTGTCCTTGGAAAAAAAAATGGTATAAGGTGGGTGGGCCATGAGAGCCCCTAGCTCACCCACATGGCAGGCTAATGCAATAGCTACTAAAAATGCCACCTTCATTGAGAGGTGTGTTAGAGAGCATGTCGCTAAGGCTTCAAACGGGGGCCTGGTGATGCACTGTAACACAAGGTTTAGGTCCCATGGTGGCGTGGGTGCACATATTTCGGGGTAAATATTCTGAATGCCCATAAGGAAGCTTTTGGTAATTGGGTGCACAAACAGCGATGTCCCGTCGATCTTATGGTGGAAGGCGGAAATAGCCGCTAAATATACTTTGATCTAATGAATGGATAGTCTATACTGTTTCAGCTCCAGGATCTAATCCAGTATCAATGGCAAAGGTGTGGAAACTGGGGCTTGGTCTACACTACCCCCCTAATTCGAACTAAGGTACGCAACTTCAGCTACGTGAATAACGTAGCTGAAGTCGAAGTACCTTAGTTCGAACTTACCTTGGTCCACACTCGGCAGGCAGGCTTCCCCGTCGACTCCGCGGTACTCCTCTCGCCGAGCTGGAGTACCGCAGTCGACGGCAAGCACTTCCGGGTTCGACTTATCGCGTCCAGACTAGACGCGATAAGTCGAACCCAGAACTTCGATTTCCAGCCGTCGAACTAGCTGGTAAGTGTAGCCAAGGCCTGGAAGAGTTCGTTTGTCTTGGCACCATCTGGAGAACTTCTTCCATTTCTAAAGGTAAGTATTGCGCGTGCTTGATCTTCTACTGTTTAGTAACACGTGTTTAACCTGCTCTGAACCAGCTAGTTCATCATGATGGAACCATGTAGGAGCCACGCCTTCAGGTGAAGACTCTCCAGATTTAGATGGCGTACCTGTCCAGAGTTCTGTGATAAAAGGTCCCGCTGGAGTGGGAGAATGCGTGTTGCACATACTGCCATCCGCATCGGGTAAGAGTACCGAGTCTGTCTGGGCCATGTTGGGGCTATCAGTATGACTTTTGCTTTGTCAAACCTATTTTGTGTATCATTCTTGATAACAGTGGTATCCAGGGGAATGCATATAGAAGTGGTGCTTCCCATTTTGGTTTGTCTTCTCTTGGTTGCAGGCATGTAAATTCCCAGAATACAGAGGGTTGCGTGGGAGTCTTTCATCGCAAGAAGGACTTCATCTGTCTTTGCAGGAACAGTTTCTGTTCATCAAACAGGAGATCCTCCACAGTGGAATGTATCTCCCTAGGACAGCCCAAAGAATGGAGCCTGGATGCCCGGAACATGACCACCACAGTAGCCGTGGATCTTGCCACTGTGTCTTCCATGTCTAAGGATGCCTGTAATGGAGTTCTGGTCACAAGCTGTCCTTCGGATATAAGAGATTTTAAATGGTCTGTTTTGTCCTCCGGGATATTGTTAATAAAGTCCATAAATTGTGAGTAGTTGCTGTGCTCATATTTTGCTATTAGGGCCATGTAGTTGGCAACCCAAAATTGCAGAGTTGCTGAGGAACAGACCTTGTGGCTGAAAAGGTCTAGGCATTTCCACTCTTTGCCATTAGGCATGGACCTGTATTGTTGCTATCTATCGTGGTGGTTGATGGCATCAACTATAAGAGAATTTAGTGCAGGGTGGGAAAATAGGAAATCCATACCTTTTGAGGGTACATAATATTTTTTGTCATCCCTCTTACAGGTAGGTAGTATGATGGCCAGAGTCTGCCAAACTGTTTTGGCTGTTTCCATTAGTGCATCATTGATTGGGAGCGCTATTTTGGATATCCTACAAATCTCGACTTCCAACAACTTATATTGTGCCTCCGAGACTTGCTCAAGAGGGATCTCTAGACTGTCCACCACCCATTTGAAGAGCTCTTCAAACTGTTTAAAATTGTCGGTGGCTTAGGTGGGGAGGCATGATGGCCTCATCTGGGGACGAGGATAAGTTATGGGTAGCAAATATATAGTGTCTTGTTCTAGAGCCTCCTCCCATTCCTCAGTTGCGTTTTCAGTGGGTTCTGACTGAGCAGGCACTGATGATGGTGGTGGGAATATAATCCCCTCCCTATAGGGGCTCAGGGGCTGCTGTGATGCCTTCTATAAGTGGCCCATGGGTCCTAGTAAGGCCAGTTGGGAACAGCATAGGTGGGCCCATCCATGGGTGGCTATATCATGGGTGCATGTCTTATCCATAATAAGGCCTACATTTTAGAGGTCCAGGTGTTGGCATTGGTCGAGCAGGGGAAGAGTGTCTTGAAGAGAAAACACCTTCTTCCACATCCTCCTCCTCCTCACTGGACAGAGGAGAGGCTAGCAGTGAATCAGATATTTCTCATACTGCGTGCACTGGAGAGCCGTCAGTGCCAAAGAGTGGTGATTCCAGTATCAACAGGACTAAAAGGTCTTTATGATAAAGAAAGTGTTGCAATGCTGGTCGTTTCATTGCTGATGTATTTGGCACTGTAGGACTCGGTGCGGATGGTAAAGTTGTCATTGCTGATTGAGTCATTGCAGATGTGGTCATCAGTGTCACTGTAGCTAGCAAAATAGGCGGTAGTGGCATCGCCTGTGGTGAAGGTCTGAGTGCTGCTTCCTTAAGCAGTGTCGACAGTGCTGTGGTGGAGGAGGTAGGCTTGCTCTTGCCTCTCGACTCCAAGTCAGTGTGCCTGAGATTGGCAGAGGCCATGGTGTGGGCAGTGCTGAAGGATCCCAGTGTCTCATAGGTACTCAGTTGTGGTGTGGTCAGTACCGAGGAAAGAGACCGAGCCGGAGACTATTTATTTTTGGAAGGCTCTCTCTGAGGAGAAGTTGCTGCTCTTTTCCTCGTTGACTTTTTAGAAGAATAAGCCTTCCTCTGTGAAGAGGGTGAGGTCTCCAGGGACCTTTAGAAGGGGTTTTCTGGCCAGAGTCTGAAGCCGGATGCAGGGACTCTTCCATGAGAATGAATTTGAGATGTAAGTCTCTGTCCCTTCTAGCGCAAGAATTTAGGCACATTTCTGAGGGATGTACAACTCACCAAAACAGCGGACAGGCCGTCCGACACTGGCATGGTGTTCTGGCATGAAAGGCAGTGCTTGAATCCTGGTGAGCCAGGCATAGCTTGAATAACTGTGGTTCACCCGTAAGGGTGAGTCCTAACTAATCTAAGGAAAAAGTTTGTTTTTGGTTTTTTTAGTTTTATTTAAGGGCTAGAGTAACAGGGAAGAGAGGGTAAGTACCTAACTATTAAACTAAAACTACTTTAGATAAACTAGTTCAACACTAAACGAGCTAACTGTAACACTGCTGGGAACTCAGTCTCAGGCTGAGGACAGTTGAGAAGGAACAGAAGGGGTCACACTGCGCGTGCTAGATGAGACACCAATGGCACCATGAGATGGGGACTGTGTATACACGACCCAGACAGTCACTGCTGCTGAAATTCTCTGATTGAAGGTGCAGGGACACACTAACACCTGAAATGGAGCACCCATAGTTTGAAGAAGAACCCAATATTTACAGAAAGAGACAAAAAAATTAAGTCACCCATGTTTTGTTGCAGGATTGGGCTGAATCAATAGGGTTTTGGCATAATAGAACACAGCAACTGCACTGAAACAAAGATGTTTACTTTCTTGGTAGCAAAGTTGATTAAAGAGAAAGCAAGTGGGTCAGTTTCAGCAATGAAAGTACACTTAGCTGAGCTTTCTAGATAAAAGTAGGAAAAAATGTACAAGGCCAAAAGTTGGTCCTGTTCTAATTTGAACACAATGAGCACTTACAGTGAGGTTCATAGGGAGGAGGGGGATCTCCACAAGGAACACACTCCATGTCTTGAAAGCCGCCAAGCTTCGTCTTCCTGTAAAATCTAGAAGATAAAAGAACAGCTTGTAATTATTATTTTTTTATTA